>NC_092343.1:366862570-369762570 GCF_046630445.1 Rutidosis leptorrhynchoides | reverse complement strand
AATTATGGGTTATTGCTAAGGAGGTATGGGTTATGATCATGAGTCAAAGGTAAACCTAGCGTTTATCATTTCTGGTGCGTCTAAGTACTTTCCTGCAATATTGAATCACAATATTGATACGTGAGCATTCATATCGTATCTTTTATATATTAATAGGGTATCTATGTCTAGTGCTCGACTATATATGTTTATGCATGCTTGTATGCTAAATGTCGTCGTTAAATAGTTTTATGATGACTCACGAATTTGATACATATGCTACTGATATAAAGTGTATGATATGCATGTCGTTGGAAAGCTATCGAAAAATTAATAACTTTTCATTTAGAAATCGCGTGATTTCGATGAACGGATTAAAAGATATGGTAAACTGAATTATGTTTGACGTTAATTAAAATTGTGTTTGAAACTGCAAATTAATATTTAAACAACTTGTCTATGAGATTGATAAATTAGATTTTTAGATATTACTAATCGAGTAAATGAATTTCTATATAAGGCACATCTCGTTTTGTTGAACAATTATCAAAGTTGACTGTCTTATCATGTTTTAAAACTTTTTAAACACTATAATCTGATTTTTAAAGTATTGGAAAACTATGTGAAATAATAAAATATTTTCGATTACCATAATAATTCAAATATAATATAGCTCCTAAAATAAATAATATTTTGAGTTTGATAAACTATAAATTCGTTCAATTATCAAGACTTATACTATGTTAATATAATAAACATGTATAGATTTAAATATCATATTGGGTTAGGTTGACTTTTAATATGACTTTTGTTAACTTTTGCTTGTCGGTCTTGAGCATTACGATTGTGATACACTATGACCCGACCTATCTTGTTAGACATGTATTGACCAACATATGTTCTCTAGGTTGAGATCTACGGTTATTTTGCATTTCGAGTTTCGGTCACATTTCAGTGAATGACCTTATGTGCTGCTAAGGTGAGTTTCATTTGCTCCCTTTTTAATTGCTTTTGCAATCTATATTTTTGGGCTGAGAATACATGCACTTTATGATAAAAACAATGGACACAAGTACATACTTAATTCTACACCGAGTTTGAACCGCAAATTCCTTAGCTTTGGTAACTGGTAACTGCCGGTTATAAGAACTGGTGGGCGCGAGTAGTTATATATGGATCCATAGGGCTTGACATCCCCGTCTGTTCCAGGTATAGAAACCCTTGCCTGAATTATAAAACAGACATATGCTATTTGAGTTTAGTACACGTTGGATTGCGTGTATTGTACATGTTGGTTGCATGTATGTTAAAACAGGGGTACTTATAATAACGTTAAAGTTTAGTTACCAGGGTGCTCAATTTCGTAGAATATTTTGATAAACGTTTTGGATAAAACAAATGAAACCTTGTGATCCACCTTTATATACAGACTATGCGCGGCATTAAAACTATGAACTCACCAACCTTTGTGTTGACACTTTTAAGCATGTTTATTCTCAGGTTCCTAGAAGTCTTCCGCTGTTTGCTTATACGTTATACAAGCTATGTGCACGGAGTCATACATGCTTTATTCGAGAAAACTTTGCATTCACAAAATCATCACCATGTATCTTATTTGACTGTATTGTCAACGGATGTATTGTTAAAAACTATTATATACGGTGATTGTCTATACGTAGAAATTATCAGATATCAAAAACCTTGTATTTATATATTCATTTATGGTGTGCCTTTTCAAAAGAATGTAATGTTTACAAAACGTATCATTTAGAGGTCAAAACCTCACTATGAAATCAATGAATGATGTATTCATCCAAATGGATTTGGACGGGTCATCACACACTCCGATGCCAGGTAAAGCACCATCCACTGTAAATCCATAATTAGCCTCAAGAGAACATTGCCAAGGATTGAACCCGAGACCTACAGTTTCATTAGGAGTCCTGATGACCTGAAATACACACGTTATATATATATATATATATATATATATATATATATATATATATATATATATATATATATATATATATATATATATATATATATATATATATTAAGGGGGTTTAATAAGAACTCAATTATGAATGAGAGCATTGAGAACTTGAAGTCGAAAAATAAACATACAAGAGCAAACAATTTTATAGTTTAGTCCAAAAATTTTAAGATACATATAAAATCATGTTTCGTTCTACCAAATCTTAAAATCAAACAAAAATTGACCAATTCGAACAATTTTATGTTCTACATTTTCTTGTTATATATATATATATATATATATATATATATATATATATATATATATATATATATATATATATATATATATATATATATATATATATGTATATATATGTATATATATGTATATATATATATATATATATATATATATATATATATATATATATATATATGTATATGTATATATATGTATATATATATATATAGGGGCATGATCAATGGGGAAGTAACCAATCAGGGGGAAGAAATTTTTTTTTTTGTTTTTTGAAAAAACTTTGTTCACGAACATTATAGATTGGATGAAAATAAGAACATTTAGAAAAGACACTTCGTGACGAATGTTATTATTTTGACGAAAAAATGATCGACAAAAATAACATTCAAGATAATATTGTTCGTGAAGAATGTTAACATTTTTTTTTTCATGTTTTGTGAAGTAAAATTTAGCCCGATTTAGAGTTTAGGGTTTAGGGTTTAGAGTTTAGTGTTTTGGGTTTATTCCATAAACCCAAAACACCAAACCCTAAACCCTAAACTCTAAACCGTTCGTGTTAAAAACTCAATCTAAATCCTAAATCTAAACCCTAAACTCTAAATTTCTAAACCCTAATGTCTAAACCCTAATGTCTAAAACCTCAACATACGCTCGAAAAACACGATAATTGTTATATATTACTTCTTCGAGCGTTTTCCCGCCAAAATAATAACATTCATCACGAAGTGTCTTTTCTAAATGTTCTTATTTTCATCCAATCTATAATGTTCGTGAACAAAGTTTTTTCAAAAAATGAAAAATAAATTTTTTTTGCTTCCCTCCGCTTCCCCCGATTGGTTACTTCCCTCTTGATCCTATATATATATATATATATATATATATATATATATATATATATATATATATATATATATATATATATATATATATATACATATATGAGTTGTAATCTCTTGAATCCAATAATTTATTTGAAATCCAACGGACCAATCAGAGTCTGACATGTGGCGCGACAATCACATGTGATTGAAAAAAAAAAGTTTCAAAAAAAAATAAAATTCAAAAAATTTCTTTTTTGAAATTTTTTTATAATTTTTTTTTATAATTTTTTTTTATTTTTTTTAAATTTAGCATGTCAAATCCAATCAAATGTAATTATCAAACTCAATCACATGTGATTGTAAAACACAATCACACGTGATTCTGCATGTCAAATCCAATCATATGTGATTTAAAAAAAATTCAAATTTTTTTTCAAAAAATTTTTTTAACAGGAAACATACTTTAATTCGGTGATTTGATTAAGTTTGTAAGCGTTTCGTGATCATATCTTCAAAATTTCAGACTTTAATTCGGTGATTCGATCAAGTTTTGATCAAAAACTTGGTTTTTAAAGGTTTTAGCACAAATTTACTGAAATTCGTCATTTTATTAAATAATTTTTTTTCAATCACATGTGATTGGATTTGACATGCAGAATCACATGTGATTGGGTTTTATAATCACATGTGATTGACATGGAGAATCACATGTGATTTACTGCATGTCAAATTCAATCACATGTGATTGGAAAAAAAAAATTTGATAAATAAAAAAAGAATTTCGAAAAAAAAATTTAATTTAAATTTTTTTTAAATTTTTTTTTAATAACATGTGATTATCGCGTCACGTGTCGCACTCTGGTTGATCCCTTGAATCTCAACTTAAAAGTTGATTTCATTTGAATATTTCTCATATATATATATATATATATATATATATATATATATATATATATATATATATATATATATATATATATATATATATATATATATATATATATATATATATATATATATATATATATACAAAGTTTCCAGAGAGAACTAAGGGTAGTAGAGAACCCATAGAACCTACATATTGACCTCAATCTGCACATAAATTGACCTTAATCTGCACATAGATTGACCTCAATCTGCACACAGATTGAATCAATCTGCACACAGATTGAGTTTAGTATATGAGTACTATGAGTTCCCTCCTACCCATGGTTCTCTCTGAATCCTCACCACACACACACACACACACACACACACACACACACACACACACATATATATATATATATATATATATATATATATATATATATATATATATATATATATATATATATATAATGGGGAAGTAACCAATTGGGGGGAAGCGGGGGGAAGCAAAATTTTTTTTTTTTTCGTTTTTTTAGAATTTATTTTTTCAGACATCAAGATCACACGAAAATATGAACATTTAGAAAAGATACTTCGTGATTAATGTTATTATTTAGGTGGAAAAACGATCGACAAAAATAACATTCAAGACAATATTGATCGTGAAGAATGTTAACGTTTTTTTCTTCATGTTTTGTGAAGTAAAATTTAGCCCGATTTAGAGTTTAGGGTTTAGGGTTTGGTGTTTTGAGTTTAGTCCCTAAACCCAAAACCCCAAATCCTAAACCCTAAACCCTAAACCCTAAACTCTAAACCGTTCATGTTAAAAACTCAATCTAAATCCTAAATATAAACCCGAAATCTAAACCCTAAACCCTAAATTTATATCTAAATCCTATAAACCCTAATATCTAAAACCTCAACATATGTTCGAAAAACACGATAATTGTCATATATTACTTCTTCGAGCGTTTTTCCGCCAAAATAAAAACATTTTATTAAATGTTCATATTTTCATCTAATCTATAATGTTCGTGAACAAAGTTTTTTCAAAAAACGAAAAAAAAAAAGTTTTGCTTTCCCCCGCTTCCCCCCGATTGGTTACTTCCCCCTTGATCCTACCACTATATATATATATATATATATATATATATATATATATATATATATATATATATATATATATATATATATATATATATATATATGAGCTATGGGGGCATTTCGACTAATCTCTTTATACATTAAAAGAGAGTTTTTATTACGTAATAAATGTTTTCAAAACACCTTTAATCACCATTAGATTGTAAAATTACGTTAGGATACCCCTTAATCCAACGATCATTAATCATCCCCTAAAAAAATTACGTAATAAATCAATTGTTAAAACACTCGTCCCTAAAATACCCTTTCTTAATAATTAAAAAAAACACGGATAATCCCTTTCATATTCTTCTTGATTAATACATAATTGTTATTAGGGTTTATTCATCTTAACTATTAAGCCATGATGTCATATATAAGAGTTGCAAACGACCACTTCGCTTTGCTACATAATGCCCTGGTGTGTGATCATAAAAACAGTAGATGGATTAAGAAAGTTCGTCCCTGGGTCAAAATTTTGTATCCAACCCTATTTCTTAGTCTACTTGAGATTAACCAATGTCGTACAAAGCGAGGGTGTAATTCGATAAAACTTCATGGTATTAATTCACTATTGCGATTCCTTTTTATGTTATTTTTTCTATTCGTTTCTTTTTATTACATCCACATGCTACATTCGAGGTAAGTGATTGTTGGATGTGGATTTAGGTATTTTGCAATGTGACAATTAGCGTTTCCTAAGGTTTGATTGCTTCATTTTCTGTATGATTTTAGTTGAATTCAAGCTATTCTCTCACCAACATTGATAGGAGACAAAAGACGACCGAAGCCATCATGTCTCCTAATTGGGATTAATTTATAGTTTAACTCTTCATTATAAATTTGATTTTTACCTAATAAATTATTTTTGTTGTTACATATATTATTAGTTAGCCATGTACTATTTTATTTGACTGCGTAAACAAAAGAAAATGTTGTGTTTATTTTGATGAAAACTACTAAAACTGACAAATGACTTCATCTGCATAGATTAAGTGATGATCAGGTGAAAAGCATCTAAAACATAGGAGCAGCAACATAAGAGAGTAACTTGGAGGAAGAGGATGAACATGGTGACAAACAGTGTGGTAGTTGTGGTGGAAATTACAACGTTGTGACATTTTTAAAAGGTAGTTTCATGGTAAATGCGTAAAAATTACCCCATCCAATGATAAGGATTCTGTAAGTAACTAGAGAGGGGGGGTGAATATTTACTTAATATGTTTTTCACACTTTTTCGATTGATCACTAAATTTGATTAACTATGATCAATCAATTCAACTCAAACTTGATGTGTGTGGTGTTTATGTTCAAAATGATAAGTAAAGTAATGTAAAGAACATAGACACAAGGATTTATAGTGATTCGAGTGAATGTTAACTAATCCACCTTAATCTACTCCCCGATTACACTAATCAGGATTTCTTACTTCACTAAGCACTTTTTCTCCAAACCCGGTGGAGATCCGATTTACAAGCCTTCAACTTCTTTGGTAGACAACAAACCTAATCTTTCTAACCCGTTGAAAGACCAACTCCAACCTAACTAAAATAGTCTTCAACTTGGACAAGTATTAATCTTCAAATAAGATCAACTTCCTAAGTTTTAAGGAAGTAGATCACCAAGCTAGCCTATGCTTCTACTAATTGAAGTTACAAGACTCATACAATTTGCAATGATGATCCTAAGACAATTCTAGGACATACATCACACTAAGTAAACTTACAAGATAAACATTTTTGATTAGTAAGTTTACAACAACCAAATTCTATATCTATAAGATCATAGAATCTTCTCTTGCTTGATCACATTTGAGTAGTAATTAAAGCCCTTGTGATATATGGAAATAAGCCTTTGAAATGTGCTAGAGGGTCAGCTTCAAATGCTCTTCAATGCTTGCTATTTATAGTGGAATTCAAAAACTAGCCATTGTCACACGGTCACTGGCATGGACGACCGTGGTTCGACCGTGCGTACCTCAATCCAATATATGTATCCATTGTATAGCCGTTTGACTCGGATTTGAACATCACATTTTGGAATCTTTACTTCATCTAGCACTGGCAAAAAAAACTCAATATCCTATACAAGTACTATATGTATTAAGTGTGTGAGATTTGGTCTTATTGTGTGAAAATGACATAACACTTCAAATGTGGTAAACCCAACATTCTTGGAGAAGTGTCTTGATTGTCATTTTGGGTAATCTCAGTTTGGTCAAGACTTAGTTAGGTTCACTAATGCATTTGGTTCAATCCTAAAGACTAGTCAACATGTCATTAACTTCCTAGTTTCAATTAATCACAAATCATATTCATTTCAAGATTAAGTAAAGATTAATTGAAAGATGTCTTTCTAAGTTAAACATTAAGTGTATAAAGACATCAATGTTAAGTTGTACATGGACATGTTACATAATGTGTTACTTAGAAAAGATCAAATATATTATTGACCATTATTGTTTGTGAACCATTTTACACTTAATTCATTGAAGTAAACTAGTTATTTGAATCCTAGTTTTCTAACTAATAACACATAGCAAGCATGTTAACAAGTTGGTAAATTAATGAATATTAAAAATATTAGCAAGTAGCAAGTAATACTCACACATATCAAGAGATAGTTATTCTAAAATCAATCATATAGATATTTGCACAACACTATGGTTTAAGCTTTAGCAAGCTTACTTGTAATATAACATATTGCATGATTAATGTGTAAGCACACATTAATGTCCAACACATGCACAAGGGAAGAGCAATCTATAGTTGGGACTTAGTGACCATCCTAAATATTTCTAAGTGTATTTTAGGATTATAAGTATTTACTAGTTACACTTAAAAATGTTGTTCTTCATTTAGCCTTAATTTGTCACTAAGTAATCTTTAATTGTAATTAGTGTTCTGGTGACATTAGCTTATGTGTGTTGGTACTTGGTGATCATTCTAAGAATGTCTAGACAAGTTTTAAGATCACAAGTTATTGATTAACACTTATGTGTTATGCCTAATCATGGTTGAATTGTCATTAAGATGCAATTAAGCGTAATTAACTAAGATTGGTGTTTTTATGATCAAAACTCAATTGAGTATTAGGAGGCATCTATTCTAAGTGTGTTGAGAAAGGTGTCATGGATTATATATGTCGGGAAGTGGTCAAACTAAATTTGATCAAAAATGGTGACAGAGAATTATGCGGTCGCACTGCGGTTGACCGTGGTGGCGACCGTGCAACTTATTTTCACAAAATTGCATTACAGATTCAGTCTGGGCTTATACGATCAAGTATACGGTCGATTGTACTTTGACCGTGTACTTTAATGATATTTATTTCCATTCTAAGTTTTGTTTGATTTGGTCATTTGCAAGATCAAGTATGTATTAGTGAACTTGCGTGGTTTATGTTAAGATGTCGATCATTACTTGTGCATATGCATGTTTCATCATCAAAACATATTCTTTGGTTACGCATCATACTTTACTTTGTCGGTTAGTCCATTAACCAACATCCAACCAACAGATTCATTTCATGGTCCTGCAAATGGAAGAAACACAGTGCGAATGTATGAAAGTAAATGGTTAGAAGTTAGAGAGAATAATAAAGCTAACATCTTTGGTTGTAAAATGTAGGTTTGAGGTGGCTCAGCTCATAAGTGTGTGTTGGTTGGGTGTCCATGGTAGGATCAAGACTTCAATCTCATCACCAGACACGGTAACTTTCTTGTAAATTTATAAAATATGCTATGAATTTTGATACTCAGAATTGATTGTCACGGTTCACTTATTGTATGTAGAGTGCTCGGTCCTATCCGTTTGAAATGCTGAAAACACTCGGCTATTCATGAGAAAAACCCATTTGACATGTTCTTTGTATATTATGTATATGAGTTGATACCCATTTGACATGTCCTTTTACATTATGTATAAGACCCAATAGGTTGGAGAAAAACCCATCAGAACTTTTTTTTTCAAAGTTTTTAAGTGCATTGCTAGGCCTACCTTTTTTCAAGACCTAATTGACCAGAATACTTGACCCATTTGATCTAAATTTTAAAGTATGAGTCTTAATTGCCAGGTATAGGTTTACTATATATTGAGTTGTGCCTGAAACAAGCGATTGTAACGGTGTTTCAATCCGAAGTTAATTGCCTACAAATAAATTTGCCGCTATTTAGTGGTTTTCTCACGATTTTAGTTTCAGTGGTGTAAATGCCCGTCCTAATCCACCTGGACGAAGTCTTCAACAGCTGGTCCCGTTGCGAGGTACTGACCTCTATATGCCATGAACGACTCCACGTAATATCTTTAAAATGAGAAAATGCATAGCGGAAGATTTCTTTCATACCTGAGAATAAACATGCTTAAAAGTGTCAACCAAAAGGTTGGTGAGTTCATTAGTTTTTCATAATCATTCATATTCATCATTTTAATAGACCACAAGATTTCATATTTATAAGCAGAATCCTCTCGTCTACATAAAGATAAAATCATTCATATGGTAAACACATGGTAACCGACATTAACAAGATGCATATAGAATATCCCCCTAAAAAATAATACAGGCCCCATACCATTTTCCAGTATGAGGGTTGTATAAACATACATGCCACATTCCATTTTCCAGAATGCATGTTGTATACTAAAATTCGAAGTACTAAAGTGAGACGACCAAGAAAATTTCGACTAATTTTAAACCAAACTCTCGATACGATATTAATATTTTTGACACGATAAGCAAAGTCTGTTAGGTTGAGTCTCAAAAATTTTGAACTGTTCGATTGACCTTCGACCATTCCCGACGATTCACGAACAATTATTTGTAAATAGATATGTGTGTATATATATATATATAAGTAATAATTTGAAATATAATTTGAAGTATTATATGTTGTTTTTATTATACTTAATAAAATAAAAATATGATATTATGATAATTAGTATTTAAAACATATCTATATGTATAAATAAAGTATATTAAATATATTTTATGATTTCGAATCTATTTAGTAAACGACAGTAACACTCAATTTCCATTCGATGAATATTCAACAAGTTTAGTACGAACTTATATGATTTTAAAATAAACGGTGATCCGAAAATGAGTGATTTAAATTATAATCTTATACACAATTATTTATATAAATATTGTAATATAAGTAATTTATAAAAAATATATATACAAATTTATAATATTTCATTCCATGTAAATACTTATGTGTTAATATTAATTTGTTATATTAATATTATTATTATTATTAATATTAATAATATTACATTATTATTATTATTATTATTATTATTATTATTATTAATTATTATTATTATTATTATATTTATATTTATTAATTATTTAAAAAATATATATAATAAAAACAAATAAATATCTAAATATTGTTACATATCACCATCTAAAATCATTTCCTGTCTACCATTTTACTTTATGTAAGGAAAACAACATGTAACAAACCCTTGACAATTCATCCGTGAAACTTGAATTATGAATTGATTACTGTGTTAGATTGATAGTACTAATATTATATCTATTATTTTATTACTATTATATACTCCCGTGAATTAAAAGTGAATATTAGTGTTTGCTTTCTGTTATACTGAACCATCTATCAAACTCACCTCCTGTTCTTTTCTTGTTTCTTTGCCACAATCTTAATATGTATAGGTATACTTGTGTTATGCATGAGATAGAAAAACAAAACACTTCTTCTTCTAACTAAATTCACTATCAACTCTCTTTCTCTTTACATATACATACATTTACACTTGAACGAGAGATAGATAGATAACCCGTAAACATAACTACCACAGTCCACCAGCCACCACATGCTCATATTTACTTTCTGTTTTGGTCGATAACTAATCCACCACCAATCACCACTGCCACCCTCTCCATCAACCGACCTTCATCCACCTTCACCATTCAAGGACACAAACTACACCATTGAACACCACAGCACCAATAATTTGCAGATTTTTATTATTTGAGTCTGCTGTTTTTCAGTCGACAAGTTACAAGATGGAACCAGGCTGCTGCTACGTGCAAATTACCACCATCTTCAACCTTAACACCACCTCCAGCATGAACAAACTTCACCTTCCACTACCCATGTAACCACTCAAGAATCATCACCTTTCATCTCTCTCCTCTCTCTCCTAAACTTGCTCGTGAATCACCAAGCAAACACCCACCTCTCTCTTCACCACCATGATTATAATGTTCTCTGTTGCCTGTTGTTCGGATTAAAAGAAAAGGAAACGAAGCTTGCTTTGAAATTCTGTTTCAACCACAATCATCACCACCACCTGAAATTCTATTTTAGTTTCGTTTCTGTTTTGCTGCTCCTACTAGCCACACCGTTGCCACCTTTTCTTTTTGTTTCTATGTGATCTGTTATATGATTCTGTTTCAAATCTCAAACCATAAAACGTGGACTGTTGCTGCATTTCTTTTCTTTATTTAAAAGTCACAAAGCAGTTGATATATGATATTGATGTTGGTAACGAGGAGAAAGGAAGGTGGATTAAAGTATATATCAATTGCAAATGCAAATTTTTCTTTTCTTTCTCTTGATGTCCGACCAAATACCATAATGATAACCCACTTGTGTTAATAATGGAATAACAATAATTGCTACTCATAATCTTTTAATACCATCGAAGTGGACCGAAAGAATTGAGTAAATTTTTGGCTGAACTATTTGTATAAGGCTAATAAGATGACTAATGGGCTTCTTTAATATTTATTTGGACTGCTACAATTTCAAAACACAATCTGATAGCTTATGCTAGACATGGTTGATGACATTTACTAGGTGATGACGTTGATGATGATCACCCATAATACAACGGTAATGATTATGTTCGAATTATAATCAAATTATGATGGTTGCTATGTTCCTCCACAACAGAGATAGGAAACAACGAAGACAATAATTTTTGTTTTGTTGGACTTCTTTCCTTTAATAAATGGGTAATTCTTTTGGACCAAGAGATAGATTATAGTGATGATAAATTGTACGCGTTAATAATAATGAAATGGTGAGGTTATGATAATAAGAGTAGCGAGAATGATGATGGTTTATGGTGATATCAAAGATGATATCAAGGGTATGATGATAATTATACATGAGGGTGGTGATAAAAGATAACATGATGGATGATGATAATGATAATAAAATATAATGATATTGATGATGATAATAAACTGTTATACATATATTCATATACGCGAATTGATTCAAGAAATAAGGAAGTAGAGGAACGGTTGAGTGTGTGGTCATTGAACGAAAGGTCTCGGGTTGGGGCTCGAGCATTGACATTATTTTTATTTCTTTCATGGAAGCTACAAACCTATTTAAGGTAGTCTCATTATTATTATTATTATTATTATTATTATTATTATTATTATTATTATTATTATTATTATTATTATTATTATTATTATTATTATTATTATTATTATTATTATTATTATTATTATTATTATTATTATTATTATTATTATTATTAATTATTATTATTATTATTATTACGACTATAATTACTATCATTATTAAGTATTATTACTGTTATTATTATATTAATACAACTTTTATTTATTATTAATATTATTTTATCAAATAAATATTACTTACATAAAAATATATTTAATACATAAAACATAACTATATTAATATTTTTTTTAAAGTATATATAAAACAAATATACTTAATTAATTAATAAAACCTATAAATTATTAAATATAACAATTATATCACTAATAAATATATATATATATATATATATATATATATATATATATATATATATATATATATATATATATATATATATATATATATATATATATATATATATATATATATATATATATATATATATATATATATATATATATATATATATATATATATATATATATATATATATAAATTGTTCGATTACAATTATACGTGTTAATATATATATAAAGGATATAGGTTCGTGAATCCGAGGCCAACCCTGCATTGTTCAGTTCCGTCTTATGCATATTATTACTGTAAAATATCGTATAGTGAGTTTCATTTGCTCCCTTTTTAATTGCTTTTGCAATATATATTTTTGGACTGAGAATACATGCGCTGCTTTTATGTTTGACGAAATAGACATAAGTACTTAAAATATATTCTACGTTGAGTTGTACCACCTTGCATATCTTCCCTAATAGCTTGGTAACTAATATTTACATGTTGTAAGAACATGTAAGCGCGAATCCTATTGATAGATCTATCAGGTTTGACCACCCCAACCGGGCTAGTCGCTCTAGTATCGTAAACGGTTGCATAGTACTTCGTTTTTACTACACTTGGTACAGTGTAGGGAGATTTCATAATAAAGGGAATATGCCATATTAATTGTTAAGTATGGTTACCGAAGCGCTCAACAACTTATAGAATATTTTTATACACTTGCGAGTGTACATATATTCATGAAACTGAAATCTTGTGGTCTATCAAAATTATGAATGTTATTGTTTATGATAAACCTATGAACTCACCAACCTTTTGATTGACACTTTTAAGCATGTTTATTCTCAGGTATGAACGAAATCTTCCGCTGTGCATTTGCTCATTTTAAATATATTACTTGGAGTCATTCATGGCATATTTAGGTCAATACCTCGCAATGGGACCAAATGTTGCTTAATTCGTCCAGGTGGATTAGGACGGGGCATTTCATAAAGAATTCCATTTTCCGGAATGGGGGGTGTTAGTGCCCGTAGATCTAGCTTTAGGATTCACGTCAATTAGGGTGTCTGTTCCCTAATTCTTAGGCTACCAAGCTAAAAGGGGGTGATACTCGATTTCGATACTCCAACCATAGAATGTAATTTTCGAGTACTTGTGTCTATTTCGTCAAACATTTATAAAACATCGCATATATTCTCAGTCCCAAAAATATATATTGCAAAAAACATTTAAAAAGGGAGTAATGAAACTCACGCAAAATCAGTTTTAGTGTTTGTATTTATTTCATAAAACAGTTATAAAACAACGCATGTATTCTCAGCCCAAAAATGTAAAATTGCAAAGCAATTAAAAAGGGAGCAAATGAAACTCACGCAAAATCAGTTTTAATATTTGTATTCATTTCATAAAACAGTTATAAAATAGTGCATGTATTCTCAACCCAAAAATGTAAATTGCAAAGCAATTAAAAATGGAGCAAATGAAACTCACGCAAAATCAGTTTTAATATTTGTATTCATTTCATAAAATAGTTATAAAACAGCGCATGTATTCTCAGCCCAAAAATGTAAATTGCAAAGCAATTAAAAAGGGAGCAAATAAAACTCACGCAAAATCAGTTTTAATATTTGTATTCATTTCATAAAACAGTTATAAAACAGCGCATGTATTCTCAGCCCAAAAATGTAAATTGCAAAGTAATTAAAAAGGGAGCAAATCAAACTCACGATACGATATTTTGTAGTAAAAATATGCATACGATGGAACTGAACAATTCAAGGTTGGCCTCGGATTCACGAACCTATATCAATTATATATATATATTAATACATATAATTGCAATCGAACAAATTTATATATAATTATTAGTGTTAAAAATTATATGTCTCATATATATCTTTTATTATAATATATTAGTTATATTAAATTATAACTTACATTATATATATGTTTTATATATATATATATATATATATATATATATATATATATAATGTATTAAAATTAATATTTATATTTATATATGTGTTTATAGTATTATCCATAATATATTAAAATATATTTATATACTATATGTAACTTAGTTAAATTTTATAGATAATAATATTTTATATAAAAATATAATATGTAATATTATTATAGTTACGTAATAAATATATTTTTTATTTATAAATATCTTTTATTTGTAAAATTAATAAATATAATAATAATAATGTAAATTTTAATAATAATAATAATAATTTAATTGATACTTCTGATAATACTAATGATTTTAATAAAAATGTTACTTTTAATAAAAATTGGTAATTTTGATAATTTTAATTATAATGAAACTATTAATATTAATAATGATAATAATATTAACAATTCTAATAATAATAATAATAATAATAATAATAATAATAATAATAATAATAATAATAATAATAATAATAATAATAATAATAATAATAATAATAATATTTTTTAAATAAAATGACATTTTTAATAATAATGATAATTCATTTAATTATAACTTAATTATATTCATGACTATATCTATATATTATCTTAATCTTAACTATCTCATAATGCTTCAACGGTACCCGTCCCTTTAAAGCTGGGGCCCCATGTTTGGAAGCTTTACACAAAATGGCGCAGGTTCGAGTCCCAGGGGGAGCAATTCCCTCAGAGTATGCCTTCGGGTTAGGCTCGTGCTTGCCACTCATGGGGTATTCAGTGGAGGTGATTTACAGGCATCCGGCTATTACGGGGTTGGCTTGGTGGGTTGCCAAAGGCAACACAGGGTTAAGGTGTCCCTGCCAATCTACACTTTTTTTTTTTACACAACTATCTCATAATGCTTGAATCATAAACTTCATATCATTATAATAATTATAATTATATCCATCAATATATTCATCATGTTTTAACTAATAATAATATTAATAATACAAATAATAATAATAACTATAATGAAAATACTACCTTAGAGTAACAAGCTTTTAAAAAAAATGCCGCTGCCCGGACTCGAACCCAAGACCTCTCGTTAACCCAACACTCGTCTAACCATTCTTCCACCCATTCATTTCTGATTAAACCCAGTTTAATATTTATAAAACCCATTACTATCTGTTTCTTTCTTCTTCTTCTTAATCAAATCGACATCAACCTTTACAGTTCAATCGAAGGGGTCTCAGCCCAATAATCGGAATAAAATACGGCCCAAATAAGCAGTCCATTTATTAATGAAAAGAAGCCCAACATCTAAAACCCATTTATTTAAAACAAATCGAAGCCCAAAAATAAAAAAAATTATGGTTTGTTTACTCACGAAGCAACATAAACTAATTCGTGGATTTGAACAATCCAGTAAACGTAGCAGCTAGTTTAGCAAATGAAAACAGTGGCCGGTGGGTGTCATCTTTGAGACGATGATGAACAGTAGTTTGTTGTAGGTTTTTAAATAATAAACAGAGGCGAGAACAATTACTAACGATGGGTTTGGTGGTTTGAATAGAACATGAATAGAAACAAGTATTGTGCAGCAATCATGAATAAGATTGAAGGTGATGATTCATGGTTTATCAAAGTGGTGCAGGAGGGTGGTTCTCGATGGTGTCTTCGGTCAGGAACAAGAACTTGTGCTTCGAACAAAATATAAAACGGGGGTAGTTGTAGCAGTGAAACAATGATGATGGTGATCGTTTTTAATGATTAGTTGATGGTGGTGGTTCCCCGACGATGATCAAAGGTGATGGAAGGTGGTGGTTGTAGGCAACAAAAGACAAGGAGAGTGTGTGGTGATGGTGGTTGAGCTGTGGCAGGGGTGGAGAAGATTGCAGTGGTGGTGGGAGCTCATGGTGATAGCAGCAGCAAGTGACTCCATCAAAACAAGTAGGTTTGGTTGTTTCAAGGTACTGGTTCTCGTGGGTTTGCAAAGAAGAAGAAGAAGAAGAAGGTTCGGTTTATGGTGGTAGTGATGGTGATGTAGATGACCAGCGGTGAATGAGGAGGTGCGAGCCAAGGTAGTGGAAACGTGAAAGTTTCATGGTGGTTAACAAGTGTAGTGGCGGTTGAAGTGGTTGATGGTGTTCATGGGTTTTCTTGTGGGTTTGAGGTGTTTGTTTGGGTTGTGGGTTATATGATGTTCGAACAACAAAGAAGAAGAACAGTATGCAAATTGGGTTCATGTTTTTGTGGTGCACTCGAAATCAAAACAAAATTATATATAGTAGGCGAGAGAGATAGGTAGACAGATATATCTATATGTTATCTATATAATAGTATATATAAGTAATATATATGTTTATATATATTTAAGTTGTTAGTGGTATGGAAAGTGACAACAAACAGTAATTCAATCAAGAATAGTAATAGAGATCCGTGATACAGGTAGTGATCTAATTGTTTGAAAATAGAAATAGGTACACTATAGATTGATTGAATCGGTTATGGTGATTAATCATACAACATGGAAGTATATATAAAGAAATAAAGAAAACAATAATATCCACTACCTCATATAATATTAATTAATTGTTAACAAACGTGTAATAAAAGAATAAATTCTGCCGATAGTTTTCTAAGGAGTGCTATCGTACTCGGTTGTTAATCAGTGACGGATAAAAAAAGTTTCTAGAAAAATCTCAAATTTTATAGTAATTATCTTTATTTATTTCGGTCATTATGGTATAAAATTTGTTCATTAATTATTTAAAATTATTAATTAAAATTAACTCAATTGTCCGCGCTCGATTCCCGGGTAAAATATAAAAAGTGTTAAAATTTAATAAATAGATCCTAAATATACTTTTAATAATCCTATAATTTATATAACGCATTTTCGGATCACCGTTTATTTTAAAATCACCTAAGTTCGAATTTAACTTGCTTAATATCGATCGAATGACAATTGAGTGTTACTGTCGTTTACTAAATGGATTCGAAGTCATAAAATATATATTTAATATACTTTATTTATATAGATGTGTTTTAAATAATAATTATCATAATATCATATTTTTATTTTATTTTACATAATTAATTTTAATAACAATAACATATAATGTTTCAAATTATATTTTCAATTATTTGTGTATATATATATATATATATATACACACACACACACATATCTATTTACAATTAATTGTTCATGAATCATCGGAAATGGTCGAAGTCAAATGAATGTACGAAAATAGTTCAAAAATTTTGAGACGCAACATAACGGACTTTGCTTATCATGTCAGAATTATGAAATCGTATCGTGAGTTTGGTTCAAAATTAGTTTAAATTTTCCAGGTCATGACAGTACCTACCCATTAAAGAAATTTCATCACGAAATTTGATCGAGGTCGTCATGGCTAACAATAAGAATGTTTTTTTTCATGACGAATATGAGTTGATAAATAGAGTGTTATCACAATTAAGTAATTGGGATAAAATAATTCGATTACTCGAATAGTATGAATGAAGCTATCGCAAAAGAATGAACTGAGGTAATAAATATTCGTCTTGACTTTTGACGTAGTTACGGTTGATTTCTAGAATTCAAGGGATTTATAGAAAATCTTCGAAATCAATAAGATTTGGTTCTTCGGTAATTAAGAAAATTAGGATCTTCTTTGGTTAAATGCAATAATCTGTTTCGATTGCTCTGTCTGATATTTCGCTATAAATTAACTTCTTCCATTTTCATTATCTTCACCACTTCTATACTTTTCTTTCTCAATTCATACTTTCAAAACATCTGTTAATATGCTTAATCCAGTCCTGATCCTTGACCTTATCCTGACTATCGCCACAATCATTCTTCTTTTCCAACTCCCACTGGAGTAATCTCTTTACTTCTACTTCGCTCTTGGGGTGGTGGTTTTCATAATCCTTCCTTGCATCTGTCTTTCAATAATAATTGACATCATCAGTAAATGATCTTTCCTATTTGCTGTAATTTATACTCCTATTTATATTTCGAAGCTTCATACTTTTGCTTCTTCTTCCCGACTTTAAGTAAAGCGAATAATGGTCCAGAATTTGTAGATATGGAGTTTTGAATGATCATAATGTTCTAAGTAGGAAGAAACGTAATAGCACGATTTGATTTGTTGAATTACCAGAATTCACAGAAAGATAGAAATATCAAGAAAATACTTTCTTGAGATGTTTAGAGGTTAAATAGAATGAAAGAGTTATGTAACATGGCACATGATGAGGGTGTGATCTGTGAATCATCACGTTCCATTAGAAATTCAGCATGACTTACTGTAATATAACCACGTTGGCCGGGCGTCGTTATATTATACTAACTCATGATTCAATCTCCAACACTTCCCCAGAAATCATTCATAATTTAAACTCGAAGGTTATAGAATTTAGAAACTAAAATAGTTTCTTTTATGATGTAATATAGATAGCACGAAGAGATATATAATTTCGGACAAAGATTTTTATGAACGTATCTTCAGAAATATCGAAGATATTTATAACAAAAGATACGATGATATCTTAGAATTTAAAATGTTTAAGATCAGAAGATGATGAAGAAATTTGTCCGCAAGGATTTAGAATAAGTAAGGGGCAAGATATTCGCTAAAGAGTTCATCATATATAGAATCATCTGGATTCATTAAGTACAGGGTTAGTCCTGGTGATTTGTCCATAGCCTCATTCATAGTTTTGCATAATTCGCTTTCCAGTATCAAATTTTCTATTGAGCATACTCCATTCTTTATCATCAAACTTATGGCCATTAAGACCATCTACAATTTTACTCCTTCATCAGCATTCAAAGTTATCATAATTGAATCATTGGTTATCAGTCCGAGGTGTTTCAAGAATTTCGAAGGGTTTGAATGCATATTGTAATCGTCAAGGCACAAATGAGGTTTAAGAGAAACCAAGTGGCAAACTTGAAGAAATGTTTAGTTTCATTTGTTATAATTAATATTTTAATACGTTTTAATTGTCCAATTTTAGTAGTCCAATGCTAGCAGTCCACAATTAGTAGTCCACAGTTAGTAGTCCAATAGTCCAATAGTTCAATATATAATCTAGTTAATCAAGGTTATATTATATTGTCTCGAGATTAACCAAGACTAGTATATTTTGATAGTATTTAAATGACGATATTTAAAGTGCGTAAAATAAATAACATTATTTAAATGACGATAAATAAAATAGCGAGTATTAAAATTGCGATAATTAAAATGACAATAAATAAAATGTAATAAGGAAATAGTCATAACGGGTATAGGAACAGTTAGCTAGGATTTGGTTAGTATAAATTTATAATTTTACGTAGTTAATTAATTGGTTACTAATCAATTTTATTTTTTCCATTATTTTCTTCATTATGCCACTTGTCAAATCTTGACTTTGATTCTGATCGGTCAAAATCCGAATATGAAATTGAATTTGAATGAAAATAGTTGTTCTTTGGTGAACGGATACGTATATATGTAGATTTGAGCAGTATTGTTAATGACTGTTGAATCTGTATTGAAGAATGTACAGTGTAACTTATTAATGTGAAACTTAAATATTCTTCGGGTACTACCTACCCATTAAAATATTTTCACCATTAACAGTTTGTACGAAAGAGTTTATTACAATCTTTATAAAAATATACTTACATATATATTTTCTTCAGACGTAATTATGGATTTGATGAATTAATATGATATTAATCTCATCCAGTTTATGGTTAGAACTAGAATATATAATCTCTAAAACTTTAGATATTACATAATCGCCGTAGAATATTTCTCCAATGAAGTTATGAATTAATACTTCATCTTTTGGTGTTGTTGGTATTCCTTGGTATCTACAGTGCGTATGACGTTGATGCTCGAGGTACAGATTGTGATGTTGAGGTGTGGGATGCGGATGTTGTTGTTGGTTGTGGTAATGGTACTGTTGGTATCGGTGATGTTGCTGGTACTGGTAAGTTTTGTACCATATTTTCCAAAGCCACTACTCGAGCGTGAAGCTTGTTGACTTCTTCTATTACTCCGGGATGATTGGCGGTTGAAACGAGTGGACGAATAAGGTTTTGAATTTGAGATAGTACATAATCATGGCGAGATATTCGGGAAATGAGGGTGTAAATGGTGTTTCGGACTGGTTCGCCAGTAAGTGCTTCAGGTTCTTCGCCCAGAGTGCAGGTTGGTGGGTGGAAGGGATCACCTTCTTCTTGTCTCCAATGATTAAGTAGACTACGAACCCATCGCCAATTCATCCAGAATAGATGATGGCTAATTGGTTGACCCATTTCGGTTACACTGCTTTCGGAGCTTAGGTAGAAATCCATATCGGAATAGCTATCGGAATCCGAGGGACTTGAACTTTTTGCTGGATCCATCTTGTACAATCAGGGAAATGATTTTTGATATGTAATGATTTTCGAATATCGGATGATATTCTAATGACATAGAATACCTAATACATATATATAATACAGAAGATCCCGTAGATTGCGGAGAGAATTAAGGAAACGTGTCAGATAAGGTCTAATGTGATGGAATATGAATTCGTCTGTACATCATCTATGCAATAATTGCAATAAAACGTGTCGAGACTGAAAATGATAAGTAGATATTTTCCGACAAGGAATGATATGCAAAACTTTTGACATGCAGACAAGGTCCAAGTCTAGACTCATTAATTATCCTAACAACTACTAGGTCGAAGTCCAGACTCACTAATGCATCCTAACAACTATCAGTTAGACACACTAACGCAAGACCTGGTTCGCTAAGACCACCGCTCTGATACCACCTATAAAGGCCCGTCCTAATTCACCTGGATGAAGTCTTCAACAGCTGGTCCCATTGCGAGGTACAGACCTCTATATGCCATGAACGACTCTACGTAATATCTTTAAAATGATCAAATGTACAGCGGAAGATTTCTTTCATACCTGAGAATAAACATGCTTAAAAGTGTCAACCAAAAGGTTGGTGAGTTCATTAGTTTTTCATAATCATTCATTTTCATCATTTTAATAGACCACAAGATTTCATATTTATAAGCAGAATCCTCTCGTCTGCATAAAGATAAAATCATTGATATGGTGAACACCTGGTAACCGACATTAACAAGATGCATATAGAATATCCTCAAAAAAATAATACAGGCCCTATACCATTTTCCAGTATGAGGGTTGTATAAGCATACAGGACACATTCCATTTTCTAGAATGCAGGTTGTATACTAAAATTCGAAGTACTAAAGCATTCCATTTTCCATAATGGAGGGTGTTAGTGCCCGTAGATCTACCTTTAGGATTCGCGTCAATTAGGGTGTCTGTTCCCTAATTCTTAGGCTATCAAGCTAAAAGGGGGTGATATTCGATTTCGATAATCCAACCATAGAATGTAATTTTTGAGTACTTGTGTCTATTTCGTTAAACATTTATAAAACAGCGCATGTATTCTCAGTCCCAAAAATATTAAGGGAGTAATGAAACTCATGCAAAATCAGTTTTAGTATTTATATTTATTTCATAAAACAGTTATAAAATAGCGCATGTATTCTCAGCCCAAAAATGTAAAATTACAAAGCAATTAAAAAGGGAGCAAATGAAACACACGCAAAATCAGTTTTAATATTTGTATTCATTTCATAAAACAGTTATAAAACAGCGCATGTATTCTCAGCCCAAAAATGTAAATTGCAAAGCAATTAAAAAGGGAGCAAATGAAACGCACGCAAAATAAGTTTTAATATTTGTATTCATTTCATAAAACAGTTATAAAACGGCGCATGTATTCTCAGTCCAAAAATGTAAATTGCAAAGCAATTAAAAAGGGAGCAAATGAAACTCACGCAAAATCAGTTTTAATATTTGTATACATTTCATAAAACAGTTATAAAACAGCGCATGTATTCTCAGCATAAAAATGTAAATTTCAAAGCAATTAAAAAGGGAGCACATGAAACTCACGATACAATATTTTGTAGTAAAAATATGCATACAACGGAATTGAACAATGCAAGGTTGGCCTCGAATTCACGAACCTATATCAATTATATATATTAATACATATAATTGCAATAGAACAAATTTATATATAATTATTAGTGTTATAAATTATATGTCTCATATAAATCTTTTATTATAATTCTAATATATTAGTTATATTAAATTATAACTTACGTTATATATATAATGTATTAAAATTAATATTTATATTTATATATGTGTTTATAGTATTATCTATAATATATAAAAATATAATTATATACTATATGTAACTTAGTTAAATTTTATAGATAATAATATTTTATATAAAACAATAATATGTAATATTATTATAGTTACGTAATAAATATATTTTTTTATTTATAAATATCTTTTATTTGTAAAATTAATAATTATAATAATAATAATGTAAATTTTAATATTAATAATAATTTAATTGATACTTCTGATAATACTAATTATTTTAATAAAAATGATACTTTTAATAAAAATTGGTAATTTTGATAATTTTAATTATAATGAAACTATTAATATTAATAATGATAATAATATTAATATTAATAATTCTAATAATAATAATAACAATAATAATAATAATAATAATAATAATAATAATAATAATAATAATAATAATAATAATAATAATAATAATAATAATAATAATAATAATAATGATAGTTTTTAAATAAAATGAGATTTTTAATAATAATGATAATTCATTTAATTATAACTTAATTATATTCATAACCATATCTATATATTATCTTAATCTTAACTATCTCATAATGCTTGAATAATAAACTTCATATCATTATAATAATTATAATTATATCTATCAATATATTCATCATGTTTTAACTAATAATAATATTAATAATACAAATAATAATAATAACTATAATGAAAATACTACCTTAGAGTAACAAGCTTTTAAAAAAAAAACGCTGTTGCCCGGACTTAAACCCAAGACCTCTCGTTAACCCAACACTCGTCTAACCATTCTTCCACCCATTCATTTCTGATTAAACCCAGTTTAATATTTATAAAACCCATTAGTATCTGTTTCTTTCTTCTTCTTCTTAATCAAATCGACATCAACCTTTACAGTTCAATCGAAGGGGTCTCGGCCCAATAATCGGAATAAAATACGGCCCAAATAAGCAGTCCATTTATTAATTAAAAGAAGCCGAACATCTAAAACCCAATTATTTAAAACAAACCGAAGCCTAAAAATAAAAAAATTACGGTTTGTTTACTCACGAAGCAACATAAACAAATTCGTGGATTTGAACAATCCAGTAAACGTAGAAACTAGTTTAGCAAACGAAAACAGTGGTCGGTGGGTGTCATCTTTGAGAAGATGATGAACAATAGTTTGTTGTAGGTTTTTAAATAATAAACAGAGGCTAAAACAATTACTAACGATGGATTTGGTGGTTTGAATAGAACATGAATAGAAACAAGTATTGTGCAGCAATCGTGAATAAGATTGAAGGTGATGATTCATGGTTTATAAAGTGGTGCAGGAGGGTGGTTCTCGATGGTGTCTTCGGTCAGTAACAGGAACTTGTGCTTCGAACAAAAAATAAAACGGGTGTAGCTGCAGCAGTGAAACAATGATGATGGTGATCGTTGTTAATGATTAGTCGATGGTGGTGGTTCCTCGACGATGATCAAAGGTGATGGAAGGTGGTGGTTGTATGTAACAAAAGACAAGGAGAGTGTGTGGTGATGGTGGTTGGGTTGTGGCAGGAGGTGGAGAAGGTTGAAGTGGTGGTGGAAGCTCATGGCGATAGCAGCAACAAGTGACTCCATCAAAACAAGTGGGTTTGGTTGTTTCAAGGTGGTGGTTCTCGTGGGTTTGCGAAGAAGAAGAAGGTTCGGTTTATGGTGGTAGTGATGGTGATGTAGGTGACCAGCGGTGAATGAGGAGGTACGAGCCAAGGTGGTGGAAAGGTGAAAGTTTCATGGTGGTTAACAAGTGTAGTGGCAGTTGAAATGGTTGATGGTGTTCATGGGTTTTCTTGTGGGTTTAAGGTGTTTGTTTGTGTTGTGGGTTATATGATGTTCGAACAACAAAGAAGAAGAAGAGTATGCAAATTGGGTTCATGTTTTTGTGGTGCACTCGAAATCAAAACAGAATTATATATAGTAGGCGAGAGAGATAGGTAGACAGATATATCTATATGTTATCTATATAATAGTATATACAAGTAATATATATGTTTATATATATCTAAGTTGTTAGTGGTATGGAAAGTGACAACACAAAGTAATTTAATCAAGAATAGTAATAGAGATCCGTGATACAAGTAGTAATCTAATTGTTTGAAAATAGAAATAGGTACACTATAGATTGATTGATTCGGTTATGGTGATTAATCATACAACATAGAAGTATATATAAAGAAATAAAGAAAACAATAATATCCACTACCTCATATAATATTAATTCATTGTTAACAAACGTGTAATAAAAGAATAAATTCTGCCGACAGTTTTCTAAGGAGTGCTATCGTGCTCCGTTGTTAATCAGTGACGGATAAAAAAAAGTTCCCAGAAAATCTCAAATTTTTACCGTAATTTTCTTTATTTATTTCGGTCATTATGGTATAAAATTTGTTCATTAATTATTTAAAATTATTAATTAAAAATTAACTCAATTATCCGCAGTCGATTCCCGGGTAAAATATAAAAAGTGTTAAAATTTAATAAATAGATCCTAAATATACTTTTAATAATCCTATAATTTATATAACTCATTTTCGAAACACCGTTTATTTTAAAATCACCTAAGTTCGAATTTAACTTGCTTAATATCGATCGAAAGACAATTGAGTGTTACTGTCGTTTACTAAATGGATTTGAAGTCATAAAATATATATTTAATATACTTTATTTATATAGATGTGTTTTAAATAATAATTATCATAATATCATATTTTTATTTTATTTTACATAATGAATTTTAATAACAACAACATATAATGTTTCAAATTATATTTTCAATTATATATATATATATATATATATATATATATATATATATATATATATATATATATATATATATATATATTTACAATTAATTGTTCGTGAATTTTCAGAAATGGTCGAAGTCAAATGAATGTACGAAAATAGTTCAAAAATTTTGAGACGCAACATAACGGACTTTGCTTATCATGTCAAAATTACAAAATCGTATCGTGAGTTTGGTTCAAAATTAGTCAAAATTTTCTGGGTCATGAAAAGTGGTACCATATTTACCTTTTGTGTGGACTTTTAGTGATCTGTTAATTTTGTTAGTAGTGTTGATTTAAAGTCACTTACTTAAAAATGGGTTGATTTGGGTCGTGTTTTATCTAAAATGAGTAAAGTGGGTCAAATGGGTTGAAGTCACCCAAATCTATATTATATACATTTCTGCCTCCCGATTTGTTTTAACAAAGACCCTACATTATGATTATATTGTTATTGTTCTATTTTTGTAATATTTATTTTATGTATTATGTTATCAATACATGTTAAAACATGGACAAAAAGTATTTAAGGTATTTTCAGCCATACGGCCATAATACGAATATAAGTCAATGTCGTGCAGGTAGTTACACGGTTAACAACATCACGTTATGGTGTGAAACTCAGTCCATCATTTCTGGTTCCATCTACGTGGACGGGATGCTTAAGAGTTAAGAATAACTACGAGTCTCTTCTTCCTAACAAAAATGCGTTGTTCGATATTTCGTTAGCACGAACAACAAGTGCTTATTTGACCTCTCTGGCACTTGAAGTAGGGGCTTTTTTTGCTTATGGTAGCTTCAATGGAGGCGATAATGCTCCGTAAGTCTTCGTTTACATCTAGCAATTACTCTTTAAAGTGATTAGGCCAATAAATGTTTGAGAAACCCCTTAAGTACCGTTTGATTAAAAAATTACGTTATAATACCCCTTAATCCAACGATCATTAATCATCCACTAAAAATATTAGGTAATAAATCAATTATTTACACTAATCACCCAATAATACCCCTAACAATCCTAAAACACGCGGGTAGAGAATAGTGAAATTGGGGTTTCACAAAATCATTCATTCTCGACATAAAAAAAACCCAGACTTCTTCCACGGCGGAGGTTGAAGATGGCGGTTTAATCGACGTCGGTGTTGACGGAATAATCGAAACAACGGTGGAGGTTGAAGAATAATAATAATAATAGTTTTTAAATAAAATGACATTTTTAATAATAATGATAATTCATTTAATTATAACTTAATTATATTCATGACTATATCTATATATTATCTTAATCTTAACTATCTCATAATGCTTGAATCATAAACTTCATATCATTATAATAATTATAATTATATCCATCAATATATTCATCATGTTTTAACTAATAATAATATTAATAATACAAATAATAATAATAACTATAATGAAAATACTACCTTAGAGTAACAAGCTTTTAAAAAAAATGCCGCTGCCCGGACTCGAACCCAAGACCTCTCGTTAACCCAACACTCGTCTAACCATTCTTCCACCCATTCATTTCTGATTAAACCCAGTTTAATATTTATAAAACCCATTACTATCTGTTTCTTTCTTCTTCTTCTTAATCAAATCGACATCAACCTTTACAGTTCAATCGAAGGGGTCTCAGCCCAATAATCGGAATAAAATACGGCCCAAATAAGCAGTCCATTTATTAATGAAAAGAAGCCCAACATCTAAAACCCATTTATTTAAAACAAATCGAAGCCCAAAAATAAAAAAAAATTATGGTTTGTTTACTCACGAAGCAACATAA
This sequence comes from Rutidosis leptorrhynchoides, assembly GCF_046630445.1. Lineage (NCBI taxonomy): Eukaryota > Viridiplantae > Streptophyta > Magnoliopsida > Asterales > Asteraceae > Rutidosis > Rutidosis leptorrhynchoides. Next base: position 369,735,004 of record NC_092343.1, on the reverse strand, counting down.
ACTAATTCGTGGATTTGAACAATCCAGTAAACGTAGCACCTAGTTTAGCAAATGAAAACAGTGGCCGGTGGGTGTCATCGTTGAGACGATGATGAACAGTAGTTTGTTGTAGGTTTTTAAATAATAAACAGAGGCGAGAACAATTACTAACGATGGGTTTGGTGGTTTGAATAGAACATGAATAGAAACAAGTATTGTGCAGCAATCGTGAATAAGATTGAAGGTGATGATTCATGGTTTATCAAAGTGGTGCAGGAGGGTGGTTCTCGATGGTGTCTTCGGTCAGGAACAAGAACTTGTGCTTCGAACAAAATATAAAACGGGGGTAGCTGTAGCAGTGAAACAATGATGATGGTGATCGTTGTTAATGATTAGTTGATGGTGGTGGTTCCCCGACGATGATCAAAGGTGATGGAAGGTGGTGGTTGTAGGCAACAAAAGACAAGGAGAGTGTGTGGTGATGGTGGTTGAGCTGTGGCAGGGGCGGAGAAGATTGCAGTGGTGGTGGGAGCTCATGGTGATAGCAAAAGCAAGTGACTCCATCAAAACAAGTAGGTTTGGTTGTTTCAAGGTGCTGGTTCTCGTGGGTTTGCAAAGAAGAAGAAGAAGAAGAAGGTTCGGTTTATGGTGGTAGTGATGGTGATGTAGATGACCAGCGGTGAATGAGGAGGTGCGAGCCAAGGTAGTGGAAACGTGAAAGTTTCATGGTGGTTAACAAGTGTAGTGGCGGTTGAAGTGGTTGATGGTGTTCATGGGTTTTCTTGTGGGTTTGAGGTGTTTGTTTGGGTTGTGGGTTATATGATGTTCGAACAACAAAGAAGAAGAACAGTATGCAAATTGGGTTCATGTTTTTGTGGTGCACTCGAAATCAAAACAAAATTATATATAGTAGGCGAGAGAGATAGGTAGACAGATATATCTATATGTTATCTATATAATAGTATATATAAGTAATATATATGTTTATATATATTTAAGTTGTTAGTGGTATGGAAAGTGACAACAAACAGTAATTCAATCAAGAATAGTAATAGAGATCCGTGATACAGGTAGTGATCTAATTGTTTGAAAATAGAAATAGGTACACTATAGATTGATTGAATCGGTTATGGTGATTAATCATACAACATGGAAGTATATATAAAGAAATAAAGAAAACTATAATATCCACTACCTCATATAATATTAATTAATTGTTAACAAACATGTAATAAAAGAATAAATTTTGCCGATAGTTTTCTAAGGAGTGCTATCGTACTCGGTTGTTAATCAGTGACGGATAAAAAAAGTTTCCAGAAAAATCTCAAATTTTATAGTAATTATCTTTATTTATTTCGGTCATTATGGTATAAAATTTGTTCATTAATTATTTAAAATTATTAATTAAAATTAACTCAATTGTCCGCGCTCGATTCCCGGGTAAAATATAAAAAGTGTTAAAATTTAATAAATAGATCCTAAATATACTTTTAATAATCCTATAATTTATATAACTCATTTTCGGATCACCGTTTATTTTAAAATCACCTAAGTTCGAATTTAACTTGCTTAATATCGATCGAATGACAATTGAGTGTTACTGTCGTTTACTAAATGGATTCGAAGTCATAAAATATATATTTAATATACTTTATTTATATAGATGTGTTTTAAATAATAATTATCATAATATCATATTTTTATTTTATTTTACATAATTAATTTTAATAACAATAACATATAATGTTTCAAATTATATTTTCAATTATTTGTGTATATATATATATATATATATATATATATATATATATATATATATATATATATATATATATATATATATATACACACACACACATATCTATTTACAATTAATTGTTCGTGAATCATCGGAAATGGTCGAAGTCAAATGAATGTACGAAAATAGTTCAAAAATTTTGAGACGCAACATAACGGACTTTGCTTATCATGTCAGAATTATGAAATCGTATCGTGAGTTTGGTTCAAAATTAGTCGAAATTTTCCAGGTCATGACAGTACCTACCCATTAAAGAAATTTCATCACGAAATTTGATCGAGGTCGTCATGGCTAACAATAAGAATGTTTTTTTCATGACGAATATGAGTTGATAAATAGAGTGTTATCACAATTAAGTAATTGGGATAAAATAATTCGATTACTCGAATAGTATGAATGAAGCTATCGCAAAAGAATGAACTGAGGTAATAAATATTCGTCTTGACTTTTGACGTAGTTACGGTTGATTTCCAGAATTCAAGGGATTTAGAGAAAATCTTCGAAATCAATAAGATTTGGTTCTTCGGTAATTAAGAAAATTAGGATCTTCTTTGGTTAAATGCAATAATCTGTTTCGATTGCTCTGTCTGATATTTCGCTATAAATTAACTTCTTCCATTTTCATTATCTTCACCACTTCTATACTTTTCTTTCTCAATTCATACTTTCAAAACATCTGTTAATATGCTTAATCCAGTCCTGATCCTTGACCTTATCCTGACTATCGCCACAATCATTCTTCTTTTCCAACTCCCACTGGAGTAATCTCTTTACTTCTACTTCGCTCTTGGGGTGGTGGTTTTCATAATCCTTCCTTGCATCTGTCTTTCCATAATAATTGACATCATCAGTAAATGATCTTTCCTATTTGCTGTAATTTATACTCCTATTTATATTTCGAAGCTTCATACTTTTGCTTCTTCTTCCCGACTTTAAGTAAAGCGAATAATGGTCCAGAATTTGTAGGTATGGAGTTTTGAATGATCATAATGTTCTAAGTAGGAAGAAACGTAATAGCACGATTTGATTTGTTGAATTACCAGAATTCACAGAAAGATAGAAATATCAAGAAAATACTTTCTTGAGATGTTTAGAGGTTAAATAGAATGAAAGAGTTATGTACCATGGCACATGATGAGGGTGTGATCTGTGAATCATCACGTTCCATTAGAAATTCAGCATGACTTACTGTACTATAACCACGTTGGCCGGGCGTCGTTATATTATACTAACTCATGATTCAATCTCCAACACTTCCCCAGAAATCATTCATAATTTAAACTCGAAGGTTATAGAATTTAGAAACTAAAATAGTTTCTTTTATGATGTAATATAGATAGCACGAAGAGATATATAATTTCGGACAAAGATTTTTATGAACGTATCTTCAGAAATATCGAAGATATTTATAACAAAAGATACGATGATATCTTAGAATTTAAAATGTTTAAGATCAGAAGATGATGAAGAAATTTGTCCGCAAGGATTTAGAATAAGTAAGGGGCAAGATATTCGCTAAAGAGTTCATCATATATAGAATCATCTGGATTCATTAAGTATAGGGTTAGTCCTGGTGATTTGTCCATAGCCTCATTCATAGTTTTGCATAATTCGCTTTCCAGTATCAAATTTTCTATTGAGCATACTCCATTCTTTATCATCAAACTTATGGCCATTAAGACCATCTACAATTTTACTCCTTCATCAGCATTCAAAGTTATCATAATTGAATCATTGGTTATCAGTCCGAGGTGTTTCAAGAATTTCGAAGGGTTTGAATGCATATTGTAATCGTCAAGGCACAAATGAGGTTTAAGAGAAACCAAGTGGCAAACTTGAAGAAATGTTTAGTTTCATTTGTTATAATTAATATTTTAATACGTTTTAATTGTCCAATTTTAGTAGTCCAATGCTAGCAGTCCACAATTAGTAGTCCACAGTTAGTAGTCCAATAGTCCAATAGTTCAATATATAATCTAGTTAATCAAGGTTATATTATATTGTCTCGAGATTAACCAAGACTAGTATATTATGATAGTATTTAAATGACGATATTTAAAGTGCGTAAAATAAATAACATTATTTAAATGACGATAAATAAAATAGCGAGTATTAAAATTGCGATAATTAAAATGACAATAAATAAAATGTAATAAGGAAATAGTCATAACGGGTATAGGAACAGTTAGCTATGATTTGGTTAGTATAAATTTATAATTTTACGTAGTTAATTAATTGGTTACTAATCAATTTTATTTTTTCCATTATTTTCTTCATTATGCCACTTGTCAAATCTTGACTTTGATTATGATCGGTCAAAATCCGAATATGAAATTGAATTTGAATGAAAATAGTTGTTCTTTGGTGAACGGATACGTATATATGTAGATTTGAGCAGTATTGTTAATGACTGTTGAATCTGTATTGAAGAATGTACAGTGTAACTTATTAATGTGAAACTTAAATATTCTTCGGGTACTACCTACCCATTAAAATATTTTCACCATTAACAGTTTGTACGAAAGAGTTTATTACAATCTTTATAAAAATATACTTACATATATATTTTCTTCAGACGTAATTATGGATTTGATGAATTAATATGATATTAATCTCATCCAGTTTACGGTTAGAACTAGAATATATAATCTCTAAAACTTTAGATATTACATAATCGCCGTAGAATATTTCTCCAACGAAGTTATGAATTAATACTTCATCTTTTGGTGTTGTTGGTATTCCTTGGTATCTACAGTGCGTATGACGTTGATGCTCGAGGTACAGATTGTGATGTTGAGGTGTGGGATGCGGATGTTGTTGTTGGTTGTGGTAATGGTACTGTTGGTATCGGTGATGTTGCTGGTACTGGTAAGTTTTGTACCATATTTTCCAAAGCCACTACTCGAGCGTGAAGCTTGTTGACTTCTTCTATTACTCCGGGATGATTGGCGGTTGGAACGAGTGGACGAATAAGGTTTTGAATTTGAGATAGTACATAATCATGGCGAGATATTCGGGAAATGAGGGTGTAAATGGTGTTTCGGACTGGTTCGCCAGTAAGTGCTTCAGGTTCTTCGCCCAGAGTGCAGGTTGGTGGGTGGAAGGGATCACCTTCTTCTTGTCTCCAATGATTAAGTAGACTACGAACCCATCGCCAATTCATCCAGAATAGATGATGGCTAATTGGTTAACCCATTTCGGTTACACTGCTTTCGGAGCTTAGGTAGAAATCCATATCGGAATAGCTATTGGAATCCGAGGGACTTGAACTTTTTGCTGGATCCATCTTGTACAATCAGGGAAATGATTTTTGATATGTAATGATTTTCGAATATCGGATGATATTCTAATGACATAGAATACCTAATACATATATATAATACAGAAGATCCCGTAGATTGCGGAGAGAATTAAGGAAATGTGTCAGATAAGGTCTAATGTGATGGAATATGAATTCGTCTGTACATCATCTATGCAATAATTGCAATAAAACGTGTCGAGACTGAAAATGATAAGTAGATATTTTTCGACAAGGAATGATATGCAAAACTTTTGACATGCAGACAAGGTCCAAGTCTAGACTCATTAATTATCCTAACAACTACTAGGTCGAAGTCCAGACTCACTAATGCATCCTAACAACTATCAGTTAGACACACTAACGCAAGACCTGGTTCGCTAAGACCACCGCTCTGATACCACCTATAAAGGCCCGTCCTAATTCACCTGGACGAAGTCTTCAACAGCTGGTCCCATTGCGAGGTACAGACCTCTATATGCCATGAACGACTCTACGTAATATCTTTAAAATGATCAAATGTACAGCGGAAGATTTCATTCATACCTGAGAATAAACATGCTTAAAAGTGTCAACCAAAAGGTTGGTGAGTTGATTAGTTTTTCATAATCATTCATTTTCATCATTTTAATAGACCACAAGATTTCATATTTATAAGAAGAATCCTCTCGTCTGCATAAAGATAAAATCATTGATATGGTGAACACCTGGTAACCGACATTAACAAGATGCATATAGAATATCCTCAAAAAAATAATACAGGCCCCATACCATTTTCCAGTATGAGGGTTGTATAAGCATACAGGCCACATTCCATTTTCTAGAATGCAGGTTGTATACTAAAATTCGAAGTACTAAAGCATTCCATTTTCCATAATGGAGGGTGTTAGTGCCCGTAGATCTACCTTTAGGATTCGCATCAATTAGGGTGTCTGTTCCCTAATTCTTAGGCTATCAAGCTAAAAGGGGGTGATATTCGATTTCGATAATCCAACCATAGAATGTAATTTTTGAGTACTTGTGTCTATTTCGTCAAACATTTATAAAACAGCGCATGTATTCTCAGTCCCAAAAATATATATTGCAAAAACATTTAAAAAGGGAGTAATGAAACTCATGCAAAATCAGTTTTAGTATTTATATTCATTTCATAAAACAGTTATAAAATAGCGCATGTATTCTCAGCCCAAAAATGTAAAATTACAAAGCAATTAAAAAGGGAGCAAATGAAACACACGCAAAATCAGTTTTAATATTTGTATTCATTTCATAAAACAGTTATAAAACAGCGCATGTATTCTCAGCCCAAAAATGTAAATTGCAAAGCAATTAAAAAGGGAGCAAATGAAACGCACGCAAAATAAGTTTTAATATTTGTATTCATTTCATAAAACAGTTATAAAACGGCGCATGTATTCTCAGTCCAAAAATGTAAATTGCAAAGCAATTAAAAAGGGAGCAAATGAAACTCACGCAAAATCAGTTTTAATATTTGTATTCATTTCATAAAACAGTTATAAAACAGCGCATGTATTCTCAGCATAAAAATGTAAATTTCAAAGCAATTAAAAAGGGAGCACATGAAACTCACGATACAATATTTTGTAGTAAAAATATGCATACAACGGAATTGAACAATGCAAGGTTGGCCTCGAATTCACGAACCTATATCAATTATATATATTAATACATATAATTGCAATAGAACAAATTTATATATAATTATTAGTGTTATAAATTATATGTCTCATATAAATCTTTTATTATAATTCTAATATATTAGTTATATTAAATTATAACTTACGTTATATATATAATGTATTAAAATTAATATTTATATTTATATATGTGTTTATAGTATTATCTATAATATATAAAAATATAATTATATACTATATGTAACTTAGTTAAATTTTATAGATAATAATATTTTATATAAAACAATAATATGTAATATTATTATAGTTACGTAATAAATATATTTTTTTATTTATAAATATCTTTTATTTGTAAAATTAATAATTATAATAATAATAATGTAAATTTTAATATTAATAATAATTTAATTGATACTTCTGATAATACTAATTATTTTAATAAAAATGATACTTTTAATAAAAATTGGTAATTTTGATAATTTTAATTATAATGAAACTATTAATATTAATAATGATAATAATATTAATATTAATAATTCTAATAATAATAATAACAATAATAATAATAATAATAATAATAATAATAATAATAATAATAATAATAATAATAATAATAATAATAATAATAATAATAATGATAGTTTTTAAATAAAATGAGATTTTTAATAATAATGATAATTCATTTAATTATAACTTAATTATATTCATAACCATATCTATATATTATCTTAATCTTAACTATCTCATAATGCTTGAATAATAAACTTCATATCATTATAATAATTATAATTATATCTATCAATATATTCATCATGTTTTAACTAATAATAATATTAATAATACAAATAATAATAATAACTATAATGAAAATACTACCTTAGAGTAACAAGCTTTTAAAAAAAAAAAAAACGCTGTTGCCCGGACTTAAACCCAAGACCTCTCGTTAACCCAACACTCGTCTAACCATTCTTCCACCCATTCATTTCTGATTAAACCCAGTTTAATATTTATAAAACCCATTAGTATCTGTTTCTTTCTTCTTCTTCTTAATCAAATCGACATCAACCTTTACAGTTCAATCGAAGGGGTCTCGGCCCAATAATCGGAATAAAATACGGCCCAAATAAGCAGTCCATTTATTAATTAAAAGAAGCCGAACATCTAAAACCCAATTATTTAAAACAAACCGAAGCCTAAAAATAAAAAAATTACGGTTTGTTTACTCACGAAGCAACAGAAACAAATTCGTGGATTTGAACAATCCAGTAAACGTAGAAACTAGTTTAGCAAACGAAAACAGTGGCCGGTGGGTGTCATCTTTGAGAAGATGATGAACAATAGTTTGTTGTAGGTTTTTAAATAATAAACAGAGGCTAAAACAATTACTAACGATGGATTTGGTGGTTTGAATAGAACATGAATAGAAACAAGTATTGTGCAGCAATCATGAATAAGATTGAAGGTGATGATTCATGGTTTATAAAGTGGTGCAGGAGGGTGGTTCTCGATGGTGTCTTCGGTCAGTAACAGGAACTTGTGCTTCGAACAAAAAATAAAACGGGTGTAGCTGCAGCAGTGAAACAATGATGATGGTGATCGTTGTTAATGATTAGTCGATGGTGGTGGTTCCCCGACGATGATCAAAGGTGATGGAAGGTGGTGGTTGTATGTAATAAAAGACAAGGAGAGTGTGTGGTGATGGTGGTTGAGTTGTGGCAGGAGGTGGAGAAGGTTGAAGTGGTGGTGGAAGCTCATGGTGATAGCAGCAACAAGTGACTCCATCAAAACAAGTGGGTTTGGTTGTTTCAAGGTGGTGGTTCTCGTGGGTTTGCGAAGAAGAAGAAGGTTCGGTTTATGGTGGTAGTGATGGTGATGTAGGTGACCAGCGGTGAATGAGGAGGTACGAGCCAAGGTGGTGGAAAGGTGAAAGTTTCATGGTGGTTAACAAGTGTAGTGGCAGTTGAAATGGTTGATGGTGTTCATGGGTTTTCTTGTGGGTTTAAGGTGTTTGTTTGTGTTGTGGGTTATATGATGTTCGAACAACAAAGAAAAAGAAGAGTATGCAAATTGGGTTCATGTTTTTGTGGTGCACTCGAAATCAAAACAGAATTATATATAGTAGGCGAGAGAGATAGGTAGACAGATATATCTATATGTTATCTATATAATAGTATATACAAGTAATATATATGTTTATATATATCTAAGTTGTTAGTGGTATGGAAAGTGACAACACAAAGTAATTTAATCAAGAATAGTAATAGAGATCCGTGATACAAGTAGTAATCTAATTGTTTGAAAATAGAAATAGGTACACTATAGATTGATTGATTCGGTTATGGTGATTAATCATACAACATAGAAGTATATATAAAGAAATAAAGAAAACAATAATATCCACTACCTCATATAATATTAATTCATTGTTAACAAACGTGTAATAAAAGAATAAATTTTGCCTACAGTTTTCTAAGGAGTGCTATCGTGCTCCGTTGTTAATCAGTGACGGATAAAAAAAAGTTCCCAGAAAATCTCAAATTTTTACCGTAATTTTCTTTATTTATTTCGGTCATTATGGTATAAAATTTGTTCATTAATTATTTAAAATTATTAATTAAAAATTAACTCAATTATCCGCGCTCGATTGCCGGGTAAAATATAAAAAGTGTTAAAATTTAATAAATAGATCCTAAATATACTTTTAATAATCCTATAATTTATATAACTCATTTTCGAAACACCGTTTATTTTAAAATCACCTAAGTTCGAATTTAACTTGCTTAATATCGATCGAAAGACAATTGAGTGTTACTGTCATTTACTAAATGGATTTGAAGTCATAAAATATATATTTAATATACTTTATTTATATAGATGTGTTTTAAATAATAATTATCATAATATCATATTTTTATTTTATTTTACATAATTAATTTTAATAACAACAACATATAATGTTTCAAATTATATTTTCAATTATATATATATATATATATATATATATATATATATATATATATATATATATATATATCTATTTACAATTAATTGTTCGTGAATTTTCAGAAATGGTCGAAGTCAAATGAATGTACGAAAATAGTTCAAAAATTTTGAGACGCAACATAACGGACTTTGCTTATCATGTCAGAATTACAAAATCGTATCGTGAGTTTGGTTCAAAAGTAGTCAAAATTTTCTGGGTCATGAAAAGCGGTACCATATTTACCTTTTGTGTGGACTTTTAGTGATCTGTTAATTTTGTTAGTAGTGTTGATTTAAAGTCACTTACTTAAAAATGGGTTGATTTGGGTCGTGTTTTATCTAAAATGAGTAAAGTGGGTCAAATGGGTTGAAGTCACCCAAATCTATATTATATACATTTCTGCCTCCCGATTTGTTTTAACAAAGACCCTACATTACGATTATATTGTTATTGTTCTATTTTTGTAATATTTATTTTATGTATTATGTTATCAATAGATGTTAAAACATGGACAAAAAGTATTTAAGGTATTTTCAGCCATACGGCCATAATACGAATATAAGTCAATGTCGTGCAGGTAGTTACACGGTTAACAACATCACGTTATGGTGTGAAACTCAGTCCATCATTTCTGGTTCCATCTACGTGGACGGGATGCTTAAGAGTTAAGAATAACTACGAGTCTCTTCTTCCTAACAAAAATGCGTTGTTTGATATTTCGTTAGCACGAACAACAAGTGCTTATTTGACCTCTCTGGCACTTGAAGTAGGGGCTTTTGTTGCTTATGGTAGCTTCAATGGAGGCGATAATGCTCCGTAAGTCTTCTTTTACATCTAGCAATTACTCTTTAAAGTGATTAGGCCAATAAATGTTTGAGAAACCCCTTAAGTACCGTTTGATTAAAAAATTACGTTATAATACCCCTTAATCCAACGATCATTAATCATCCACTAAAAATATTAGGTAATAAATCAATTATTTACACTAATCACCCAATAATACCCCTAACAATCCTAAAACACGCGGGTAGAGAATAGTGAAATTGGGGTTTCACAAAATCATTCATTCTCGACATAAAAAAACCCAGACTTCTTCCACGGCGGAGGTTGAAGATGGCGGTTTAATCGACATCGGTGTTGACGGAATAATCGAAACAACGGTGGAGGTTGAAGAATACAGGATAGCCTAATCCCTTTTGTTTCTATCTTATTTCTTTTACCTCTTCATTAAAATCTGTATCTGTATATTATGATATGCTATTAATTGTTTAAATGGTTTATGTTTTTTTGTTTATAATGTATTTATGATATAATTGTTTTTGGTGTAATTTAAAATCTGAATATTATGATATATTTATTTATGATATAATTGATTATGGTTTAATTTAGGTTTAGTGTTTAGATTTATAGTTTAGGGTTTATATCATAGGGTTTAGAGTTTAGGTTTAGAGTTTAAGGTTTAGAGTTTAGGTATAGTGTTTATATTTAGGGTTTAGATTTAGAGTTTAGATTTACCGTTTAGGGTTTAGAGTTTAGGTTAGGGTTTAGATTTAGGGTGTAAGGTTTAGATATAGGATTTAGGGTTTAGAGTTTACGTTTAGGGTTTTGGATTTAGATTTAGGGTTTATGGTGTAGGGTTTAGATTCTAGGTTTATATTTTAGGGCTTAGGGTTTAGGGTTAGAGTTCAGAGTTTTTAGGGTTTATATTTTAGGGCTTAGAGTTTAGGGTTAGTGTTCAGAGTTTTTAGGGTTTAGAATAATAGTTTCTCATATTGTGTTCATAGGAAAAACTAAAACACGATTGTGTCTATATTGGAATATTTTTCTAAATAAATTGGTCTTCTAAAATATACAATTAAGGGTAGCAAATTGGGTGGGTCAGGCAGGTTAGACGATAAGTAAAAAGTGTTCTGGGTCAAAGATGCCAATAATTAATTGGAGTGATATTGTTCGAATAATGATGAGAAGCTTTGTTATCAGATTGATTATTTTGTGTCTTAGTCTAAAATAGATATAAAATGTATGAAGGTTTAGTCCGCTTTTAGCTCTAGAAAAGTTTGTGTTATCTTTGTTGAAAAAGTATGAGGAGAAACTAATGTGACAAATCTACAATGACTCTTTAAAAGTAAGAAGGTTATACTTTTCTGGGTTTGTGACTTCGTTCGTGTTCTGATTATTTATTAAGCTCAATCTTCGTTTATGTTCGAATTTACTAAACGAGGCTATTACTTTGATTTTTGTTTCTAGGTAAATGATACACTTTCTATGTGCATAACATTAGTGACTTATTTTTCTATAGGACTGGATTCTACAGTATGGTCCTCCAGATGAGTATAAGGTGTTTAACTTTACCTTTCATCTCATGAGTTGTCATCTAAACGCAAGAATATATTCATTGGGTTGGTCGAACTGCTGGTGGAGAGGGTGCAAAAGGGAATGCATTGATTTTCCTTATTCCATAAGAGTTACAGTTTCTTCGCCACCTTAAGGTATGTTGAGCATTGGTAATCTAATGCGTGTTATTAACAATTTTATGTGTGTTATCTTTAGCAGGATCCATATGTGTTATTAAATTGATTGGTATTCGGTTTAGTGTTATTTGATAGGCTGAAAAAGTACCAATTAAGGAGTATGAGTTCGATGAAAAGAAAATGGCTAATGTGCAGTCTCACCTGCTACGTATATTATTTGGCGTTGACCGACTTTTATCCTACTTATCCTGACTTTGACATGACTTTGTTACAAATTTTTTTAGTTACTGAAGGTATGGTATTATGTAACTTTCAACATATTTTTACTTTTTAATTTGTCAAAAGTAAAAGTATTGTGTTTGTAGCTATTGATGGGTTTAGATCCAAGATAATGGGTACCTCTTGGGTATGGGTCGGGTTGTTTTGGCATGAAAACCTCTTTATCAAGTAAACGAAAGTGCCAAACATGTGGTATAAATTGTGTTATTTGTTAAAGAAATAAATTAGTGTGTTTTGTGCATCTCTAAATATATACACTTTGAGGATACTCAAGGTTGAAAAGATGCGAGTCGAAAATGAGTTCGTCAGGACCTTGAAAGGTCGAGTCGGTCGATACGGGGTTGAGATGGACGTTGATTAACAATGACTTTTAAGTAAAAATATATTAAAATTAAATATAAGTATTTCAAACATATATATTTTAAAAATAAATAATTTACAAATAATATGATGCGGTGTTAGTTTAAATAATATATAGAGTTTCAAGAAAAAAAGACCATGTACAATGGGCAAGGGACAAATGAGCATACAATTTTGCGCACTTGAAAGATATGTTGTTGGATAATATATAATGCTTTCGTGAGCTAGCTAGCTATGTGTAACATTTACTTTGATAACACCATACTGTAAAACATAAATAGACATGCTTTTACATGTAGGTACTAATTTGGTTCCGGAGATTTTACATACATTCAAGGATTACGTTAAAATTCTCATTATAGGTGTCAATATGGGTGGCTTTTATAATTAGTCAAGTGGGTAATATATTACATTAAGATTCTTATTATATGTGTCAATATGGGTGGTTTTTTTATTTATATTTTTAAACATTTGAAATGTTATATTACTTATTTGTGTTATCATTGAAAGTAATTTATTACAATATGTAGGGCTTGGGTTTGGATTTAGATTTTAGGGTTTAGGTTTAGGGTTTAGATTTAGGGAGTAGGATTTAGATTTTAAGTTTAGGGTTTAGATTTAGCGTTTAGGTTTGGGTTTAGATTTAGGGTTTACGGTTTAGGTTAGGGTTTATGGTTTAGATTCTAGGGTGTATGGTTTTGGGTTTAGATTTAGGGTTTAGGGTTTAGCCGTTTAAGTTTAGGGTTTAGATTCTAGGGTTTGGGGTTTATATTTTAGGGTTTAGGGTTAAAGTTTAGAGTTTAGGGTTTAGATTTAGGGTGTAAGGTTTAGAGGTTAGGTTTAGGGTTTAGATTAGGGTTTAGGGTTTAGATTTTAGGGTTTGGGATTCATATTTTAGGGTTTAGGCTTTAGGGTTAGGATTTAGAGGTTTTAGGTGTTAGGTTAGTGTTTTGGGTTTAGGTATTAGATTTAGGGTGTAGGGTTTAGGTTAGGGTTTAGGGTTTAGATTTAGGGTTTAGGGTTTTGAGTTTAGGGTTTAGATTTTAGGTTTAGGGTTTTGGGTTTAGATTTAGGGTTTAGGTTAAAGTTTAGGGTTTAGATTCTAGGGTTTAGATTTTAGGGCTTAGGGTTTAGGGTTTAGGGTTAAGGTTTAGATTTAGTTTTTGAATAAAAGGATTTAGAAGAGTTTAGGGTTTAAGGTGTAGGGTTTAGATTTTAGGGTGTAAGGTTTAGATTTTATGGTTTAGATTTTAGTGTTTAGGGTTTAGGTTAGGATTACCTAATATTATCATATGTGATCTGTAATCTGTACATTGGTTTTACTAATTAAACGTGTAATCTTTATATTATGTATATTATGATGTATATTTACTATTTTTATGTATGAGTTGAGTTTGTTTGACTTGGTTACATTCTTTGTTGCGATTCGTTGATGTACGCTCAGCATTGTGTATGTGTATTTGCAGGATGCAGGATCAGGGACATCATTTCAAGAAGCCAGCAAGTCTCCATTACATTTTAAGTTAACAAAGAATCTGAAATTTAAATCAAAGAAAACAATCCTTGGACATGTATATATTCGTTTAAGAGAGCGGGGAAACATGTCAACTTATCACAAGTTGCACAAAGTGTAATTTGTAATGCATTATCATGAAATTCGTAATTTACCATTGGAATGATAAAAAAAAGAATTAGTCTTATTTGTCATATGAATTAGTTATAAACATGCTAAAGATAGAGTGTTTTAAATCATCCTAATATAACATATTTACTCGACCCGCCCATTTTTTCATCTCTGTTAGTATTCTCTAAATATTTATTGTTTTGTGAAATAGCCAGTAATTTTAGTTTAAAGGTCTCAATTACAGATTATACATGGAAATAGATTTAGCTAGGGAACTGATCAAGGGGCAATATTGGACTCACTTAAAGAGTTTGATCGTCTACGAATAGAATTAGAAGACGGTGTAGTGTTTCAAGGGAACATCAAATTCTCACCACTTATAAGTACTCCATATTTAATTGCAACTGCTACTCGGGTACCCTTCCTAGCATAACAAGAGGAAAGCAAAGGACAGCAGAATGTACTGACATTAATGATATATATATATATATATATATATATATATATATATATATATATATATATATATATATATATATATATATATATATATATATATATATATATATATAATGTCAGTACATTATTTAGATTCAAACAAATTATGTTTGGCCATCAGATCCACAAGTATGTGAGAAAACTCTTTTAAGAAAAGAAAATAAGTGTTTATTGAGAATGTTTATTAATTTGTGTTTATATGGTTATTTGGATAAATTTATTCATTTGAATAGTGTTATTCTTATAACTCAGTCAAATTTCCGTTACTAATGTCATAGTTAGTTATCTCTATTGTTATAATGTCTTTCATCATACCACCAGAAAAGTCATAAACAAAATTGTAAAAAACATTGTTGATGATCTTTTAAGTCATTAAGTTTGTAGCGACCCGACCAAATCATGTTTGACGGCGCCGACTACTTAGGTCCCGTTACATGGTCATAAGTCTTTATCATGACGTTTGACCAAAATATGTCGCATTTATTTCATAAGTAAAAGGATGTTTCAAGTTTACAAATGTAGTTCAAAAGACTAGTTACATTACAATGTTTAACGTACGAATGAAACCTATGCGACACAATTTAAAGTAGCCAAAAGGCGCTCCAACTATGCATGTATACTCGACATCCAAGCAAGTATCAAAAGTAATGAGCGGAAGCATGTATCACACAAATGTTCAAGGACCTGAGAAAAACATAGAAATCTGTCAACGAAAACGTTAGTGAAATCATAGGTTTGAGTAAGTAAGTACAAATGAACCACAAGATTTGTAACATCGATATAATAGTAATACATTCCAAAAGTTTGTTTCACGAGCACCAATTATCAATGCTTAACTTTCCTTCCATAGAACTCCATCACAATAGTGTTAGAACATACACTGTTTCACGAAAATATATTTCATTCGTAAACGGTAGCGAACCGTTTGAATGAGGGTTTGTCAAACCCATATGGATCCATACAACATAAGTTCTCGCTTACACCCGGCAAGTGTAACTAATGATAATCGAATTGAGGATTTTGTTCTAAACTCGTATGTAGAATGGTTGTTTTCCTGTACTTGTGTTCACTTAGTAAAAGAAATGTTTATGTTTTCTCATCCCAAATGTAAGTTCAAAAAGAGTAAAAGTGGGACTATGATCTCACCTTGAGTGCACGTACGAAAAGTACTTCACAAAATAACGTGTGCGAAGGATAGTGCTAGTCTTGACCTAAACAAATAGGTCGTATCAATAACGGTAAACACGATAGGTCAAAGATGTTCAATTAGTCCTATGGCTCGTTACGACTCGATTATGTAGCATGTGAAATCAAATTGTCAAGTTTCATGCAAGATACAAGTATAGAAACAAGTTAGAAAGGTTGCATAATCATTTGGTTAAGTTTGACAAAAAGTCAAACTTTGGTCGGTCAAAGTCAACGAAAAAGTCAACACGTTCGGGTCGGGTCCCGAACTATTTTTCTGAGGTTTTTAATCATATATGAGCATGTTAGAACAAGTTACATGTGAATCGGAGGTGCGTAGCATAGCAAACATTATTCAAAAATCGACAAAGTTGGACAGACCACTTTGGCACGCCGCGCGGCTATATGGCGCTCCGCGCCATTACCTGTGCAGAGAATTCTGGCAGTTTTTATGTTTTATGCACGAACCTAACTTCAACCAATCACCATTTATGACCCGCAAACAACCAAAGCATGTATCTTATATCATCGGAAAGGTATTTTGACAAGGAAAACAACTAAACACATTTCATCCATCACATTTACTTTTACAACAACCAAAATCACATTCAAAGCTCCTCATTAAATGCATTCAAGTTCATAAATGAAATTCGATGATTCGGCAACCAAATTACATGAATGATATGCCGTTTCGAAGGTGATCAAGCATACAATACAACCTAACACTTACAAATAACATTTCATGTCATTCAAAGCATCCACAGTTCATTTCAAGTTTATCAAACCTTAATCCAAATCCACCAAAACCAATAATCAAGTTTATGAAGTTTTCTAAAACAACCCACACATCAAATTGAAGCTAGTGCTACTAGTAACACATTTAATACTTGCACTTTACCATAACAACAACATTTAAGCAACCAAATTACCAAATCAAACACACCAAAGTTCATATTCAAGCTAGTTACTTCAAATAACGAAATCGAGCATATAAATCATATAATCATGTTAGACTTAAGCCATAGACACTAATTAACAACTTTATAAGTTAAAAACATCAAGAACACAAAATCTAGTGATTTTAGAAAGTTACCCAAACTTGATGAAATCGGTATGGAATCGAAGAGGAAGATGAGAGGATTCCAAATATGCAATTTGTTTAGATGGATGCTTGCTCGATTTGATTTGGATGATGAATCCTTGAAGTGGTGTTTGAGAGAATTTGTGAAAGTATTAGAGAAAAATGGAAAAGAAAAGAAAAAATGAATGGAGGAGGAAGAGTGTTGACTCTTTGACCTAGTCACCTCTTTGCTCCTTTGTCAAACTTAGTCCCTCAACTTTGGAAACGGGTGCGTGAATTACCTAAACGAGATAATTTAAAACGCGTGTTAACGGAAGATGTTATAAGCATATAACGGAGTTTGAAATAGTATAACAGAAAAGTAAACGGAAAAAGGCGGGATGTTACATTACCTACTCCTTAAAAGAAATTTCGTCCCGAAATTTAAGTAGGCGTAGTAGTCGTTGTTTCTTCCTCGGGATCTTGCGTTTCCGAAGCCGGGAACAAATGAGGGTATTTATTTTGCATTTGATCTTGCCTTTCCCAAGTAAACTCGGGTCCCCTTTTAGCGTTCCAACGGACTTTAACAATCGAAATTCGGCTTTGTTTCAATGTCTTGACAGAGGTGTCCACAATTTCAACCGGTTCCTCCAAAAAATGAAGTTTGTCATCAATAGTAAGTTCCTCGAGAGGGATGACGATATCGGGTTCGGCAAGACACTTTTTCAAGTTAGATACATGGAAGGTAGGATGAACGGAGTTCAATTGAGGCGGAAGATCTAAACGATAAGCAACGGTTCCAATACGCTCCAAGATTTCGAAAGGACCAATATACCGTGGATTTAGCTTCCCGCGTTTCCCAAAACGGATTACACCCTTCCAAGGTGCGACTTTTAACATGACGCGGTCACCGACTTGAAATTCAAGGTCGTTGCGTCTTTTGTCGGTATAGCACTTTTGACGACTCCGGGCCGTCCGAAGCCTATCTCGGATTTGAACGATCTTCTCGGTGGTTTCGTGAATGAGTTCGGGTCCGGTGATTTGTACGTTGCCTACTTCGGCCCAACAAAGAGGTGAACGACATTTTCGGCCATATAGCGCTTCAAAAGGTGCGACTTTAATACTCGCGTGATAATTATTGTTGTAAGAGAACTCGGCGAGAGGTAAGTGAGAGTCCCAAGCTTTTCCGAAATCAACCACGCAAGCTCGTAACATGTCCTCTAAGGTTTGAATTGTACGTTCGCTTTGTCCATCGGTTTGAGGATGATATGCGGTGCTCATGTCTAAACGCGTTCCCAACGCTTCTTGCAATGTACGCCAAAATCTAGAAACGAAACGGCCATCTCGGTCGGAGATAATCGATAAAGGTACACCGTGTCGGGCTACGATCTCCTTAATGTAAAGTTGTGCAACTTTCTCCATTTTGTCCGTTTCTTTCATGGCAAGGAAGTGTGCGGATTTGGTGAGGCGGTCAACAATAACCCAAATGGTATCATAACCGCCCGTCGTTTTTGGTAGCTTGGTGATAAAATCCATCGTTATCCTTTCCCACTTCCATTGCGGGATCTCTGGTTGTTGAAGTAGTCCGGACGGTCTTTGGTGTTCGACTTTGACTTTGGAACATGTCAAACACTTGGAAACATAAGTAGCTACGTCCCTTTTGATGTTCGGCCACCAATATAGTTGTTTAAGGTCGTGGTACATCTTATTGGCACCGGGGTGAATCGAGTATCGTGACTTATGGGCTTCATCTAAAATAAGGCTTCGTAGGTCCCCATAACTAGGCACCCAAATCCTTCCGGCGTAATATCGGAGTCCGGTCTCCCTAATTTCGAATCGAGAGACGAGAATGTTCAAGAGCTCGTGTGAAAGGTTTTCATCCTTGAGAGCCTCATCTTGGGTTACCCGAATTTGGCTATTAAGGTTTGTGTGGATGGTGATGTTTAAGGCTCGGACACGAAGAGGCACCGCTCTTTCTTTTCGACTTAAGGCATCGGCTACTACGTTTGCCTTCCCGGGATGGTAACGAAGCTCGCAATCGTAATCGTTTAAGGTTTCAATCCACCTTCGTTGTCTCATGTTTAGTTGCTTTTGATCGAAAATGTGTTGGAGACTTTTGTGGTCGGTAAAGATAGTACTCTTGGTTCCATAAAGATAGTGTCTCCACATTTTAAGTGCAAAGACAACGGCTCCGAGTTCGAGATCATGCGTCGTGTAGTTTCGTTCATGAATTTTGAGTTGTCGAGAAGCATAAGCAATGACTTTCGTTCGTTGCATCAATACACACCCAAAACCATGTTTCGAGGCATCGCAATATACAATAAAGTCATCATTGCCTTCGGGAAGTGACAAGATAGGAGCGGTGGTTAGCTTCGTTTTCAAGATTTGGAATGCGGATTCATGTTCGGTTGCCCAAACGAATTTTCTTCCCTTATGAGTTAACGTGGTTAGAGGACGAGCAACCAAAGAAAAATCCTTGATGAATCTACGGTAGTATCCGGCGAGACCCAAGAATTGACGGATGTGAGTAGGAGTAGTAGGAGTCTCCCATTTACTAATGGCTTCAATTTTCGTTGGATCGACTTTAATACCTTGGTCACTTACAACATGACCAAGAAATTGAACTTCCTTTAACCAAAATTCACACTTGGAAAATTTGGCATAGAGTTGTTCTTGTCTTAAAAGTTCAAGCACAAGTCGGAGGTGTTCCTCGTGTTCTTCTTCGCTTTTTGAATAGACTAAAATATCATCGATGAACACGATAACGAATTTGTTAAGATACGGTTTGCACACGCGGTTCATAAGATCCATGAACACCGCCGGTGCGTTAGTGAGACCAAATGTCATTACAAGAAATTCATAACTACCATAACGAGTTCGAAAAGCGGTTTTGGAGACATCTTCCCCCTTAACCCTCAATTGATGATAACCCGAGCGGAGATCGATTTTTGAATATACACAAGACCCTTGTAATTGATCAAAGAGGTCATCGATGCGAGGAAGAGGATATCGGTTCTTAACCGTCAATTTGTTTAGTTCACGATAGTCAATGCACATTCGTAGGGATCCGTCGTTCTTTTTAACAAACAAAATCAGAGCGCCCCAAGGTGAATGGCTAGGTTGGATAAAACTACGATCAAGTAGTTATTGGATTTGACTTTGCAATTCTTGCATTTCGGATGGAGCGAGTCTATATGGTGCACGTGCTACGGGTGCGGCTCCTGGAATAAGATCGATTTGGAATTCAACCGGTCGATGAGGTGGAAGACCCAGCAATTCGTCGGGAAATACATCGAAATAGTCACTAACAATTGGCACATCATCGATGTGCTTCTCATCGGACTCGACTTTCTTAACGTGAGCAAGGATCGCAAAACAACCCTTACAGAGTAGCTTTCTAACTTTAATGCACGAAACGAGGTTGAGTCCAGTGCAACTCTTATCGCCATAGACGATCAAAGGTTCACCATTCTCGATAGGGATTCGGATTGCGTTAAGATCACAAAGGATGTGAGATTTCGTTTTGGCTAGCCAATTCATACCGATTATTACATCGAAGCAACCTAGTTCCATGGGTATCAAGTCGATTTCAAACTCATTACCCAAAATGTTTAACGTACACCCCCGGTAATATGTGTCGGCACTCAATAGTTTTCCGTTGGCCACTTCAATGGTATAAGTGGTATCTAGTGAACGTGGTGGAGTATTAAAAGAATGAGTCAAAGTCTTGGATACAAAACTCTTATCGGCACCCGAATCAAATAAACAAGTAACATAAGTGTTGTTGAGAAGAAACGTACCCGTGACTAATTCATTATCATCTCGGGCTTCCTCGGTGTTGATGTTGAAAGCTCGGCCGCGCATATTGGGGTTATCTTTCCTCTTCGGGCATGCATTTCTATAATGGCCCGTTTGGCCACATTCATAACAAGTGCCCGTTTTTGGTGCATTGGGCCCCTTTCGAGCGATGGGGGCAACACTTTTACACTCATTGGCCTTATGACCAACTCCTTGGCACCGGTGGCAAATTAACTTGCCACATTCACCAAAGTGATGTTTGTTGCATTTGTTGCAAAGGGGTAGGTTCCCGGCATAACCCTTCTTGCCGTCGGAGGTGTAAGGCTTCTTAGCAAAGTTGTTGTTGCTTGATTGGGAGGGTTCCCACTTTCTTTTGTTGCCGCCCGATTTATCCTCGGTCTTAGGTGCCGGAATTACGATTTCGTCAACCGTTTCTATCAATTTACGGGCCATGTTCAAAGCTTCTTGATGATTAGTGGGTTTGGATGACATTACTCCGTGTTTAATACTCTTTAGAAGACCATCCATGTAAAGTTCAACCCTTAAAGCTTCGGGGTTCACAAGATTTGGGCACATCAAGGCTAGTTCGGAAAATCGTTGATTATAAGCCTTGAGGTCATTTCCGATCGCCTTTAAAGTTCTTAGCTCTTGTTCGAGCCTTCGGGTTTCTTCACGAGGGAAATATTCGACAATCATCTTTTCCCTCAAGTCGGCCCAAGAGAGGGCGTGAGCTTCATCGGTACCCACCGATTGTACATAAGTATTCCACCATGTAAGAGCGACACCAGTGAAGGTGTGAGTGGAGTATTTGACCTTGTCTTGGTCCCGACAACCGCTTATGCTAAAGATGGCTTCCGTTTGCTCAAACCATCAGGTGAGCACGACCGGTCCCCCGGTTCCATCAAAAGTGTGAGGTTTGCACCCCATAAAGGATTTGTAGGAGCACCCTTCGTTTGAGTTACCGACTCCATTATTGTTGTTGTTGTTGTGATTGTTGTTATTGTTATTGTTGTTGAAAGAGTGACCGGCCATGGCCGCATCCACGGCGGTGGCTATCATTCGTTGTAGAGCTTGTTCGGGAGTTTCGGGAGGAGCGCGTCGAAGAGCCATTGTTCCTTCAAGACACAAGAATATCGTTGGTTAGTATTCTTAATAATACCAACCGTGATATGGAATAAGGATAAAGATAAAATTTCCTTAACCCGCCTTAAATTCTTTATGTCATAATGTCGGAACGTCCATGTGAACCACCGTAATATAATTCCGGAAATTATATTACCCTGATTCACATGTGCATTTAACACTACTTCATAAAGTCAAGGTGGCGTGTCAATCAAATTTAACAACGTGATATCAAGATCGAATAAGAGTTAGATATGATAGGAGAGTTCGAGTATAATGCACAAATAGTCAAGTAGTTCCTACTTCGGTCTATATGCCGGTTGTAGTCTAGATTCACTAATGTACCCTATGACTCGGGGTCGACACCAATGAACTCTAAATCCCTACAACCAACGCTCTGATACTATCTGTAGCGACCCGACCAAATCATGTTTGACGGCGCCGACTACTTAGGTCCCGTTACGTGGTCATAAGTCTTTATCATGACGTTTGACCAAAATATGTCGCATTTATTTCATAAGTAAAAGGATGTTTCAAGTTTACAAATGTAGTTCAAAAGACTAGTTACATTACAATGTTTAATTTACGAATGAAACCTATGCGACACAATTTAAAGTAGCCAAAAGGCGCTCCAACTATGCATGTATACTCGACATCCAAGCAAGTATCAAAAGTAATGAGCGGAAGCATGTATCACACAAATGTTCAAGGACCTGAGAAAAACATAGAAATCTGTCAACGAAAACGTTAGTGAAATCATAGGTTTGAGTAAGTAAGTACAAATGAACCACAAGATTTGTAACATCGATATAATAGTAATACATTCCAAAAGTTTGTTTCACAAGCACCCAATTATCAATGCTTAACTTTCCTTCCATAGAACCCCATCACAATAGTGTTAGAACATACACTGTTTCACGAAAATATATTTCATTCGTAAACGGTAGCGAACCGTTTGAATGAGGGTTTGTCAAACCCATATGGATCCATACAACATAAGTTCTCGCTTACACCCGGCAAGTGTAACTAATGATAATCGAATTGAGGATTTTGTTCTAAACTCGTATGTAGAATGGTTGTTTTCCTGTACTTGTGTTCACTTAGTAAAAGAAATGTTTATGTTTTCTCATCCCAAATGTAAGTTCAAAAAGAGTAAAAGTGGGACTATGATCTCACCTTGAGTGCACGTACGAAAAGTACTTCACAAAATAACGTGTGCGAAGGATAGTGCTAGTCTTGACCTAAACAAATAGGTCGTATCAATAACGGTAAACACGATAGGTCAAAGATGTTCAATTAGTCCTATGGCTCGTTACGACTCGATTATGTAGCATGTGAAATCAAATTGTCAAGTTTCATGCAAGATACAAGTATAGAAACAAGTTAGAAAGGTTGCATAATCATTTGGTTAAGTTTGACAAAAAGTCAAACTTTGGTCGGTCAAAGTCAACGAAAAAGTCAACACGTTCGGGTCGGGTCCCGAACTATTTTTCTGAGGTTTTTAATCATATATGAGCATGTTAGAACAAGTTACATGTGAATCGGAGGTGCGTAGCATAGCAAACATTATTCGAAAATCGACAAAGTTGGACAGACCACTATGGCACGCCGCGCGGCTATATGGCGCTCCGCGCCATTACCTGTGCAGAGAATTCTGGCAGTTTTTATGTTTTATGCACGAACCTAACTTCAACCAATCACCATTTATGACCCGCAAACAACCAAAGCATGTATCTTATATCATCGGAAAGGTATTTTGACAAGGAAAACAACTAAACACATTTCATCCATCACATTTACTTTTACAACAACCAAAATCACATTCAAAGCTCCTCATTAAATGCATTCAAGTTCATAAATGAAATTCGATGATTCGGCAACCAATTTACATGAATGATATGCCGTTTCGAAGGTGATCAAGCATACAATACAACCTAACACTTACAAATAACATTTCATGTCATTCAAAGCATCCACAGTTCATTTCAAGTTTATCAAACCTTAATCCAAATCCACCAAAACCAATAATCAAGTTTATGAAGTTTTCTAAAACAACCCACACATCAAATTGAAGCTAGTGCTACTAGTAACACATTTAATACTTGCACTTTACCATAACAACAACATTTAAGCAACCAAATTACCAAATCAAACACACCAAAGTTCATATTCAAGCTAGTTACTTCAAATAACGAAATCGAGCATATAAATCATATAATCATGTTAGACTTGAGCCATAGACACTAATTAACAACTTTATAAGTTAAAAACATCAAGAACACAAAATCTAGTGATTTTAGAAAGTTACCCAAACTTGATGAAATCGGTATTGAATCGAAGAGGAAGATGAGAGGATTCCAAATATGCAATTTGTTTAGATGGATGCTTGCTCGATTTGATTTGGATGATGAATCCTTGAAGTGGTGTTTGAGAAAATTTGTGAAAGTATTAGAGAAAAATGTAAAAGAAAAGAAAAAATGAATGGAGGAGGAAGAGTGTTGACTCTTTGACCTAGTCACCTCTTTGCTCCTTTGTCAAACTTAGTCCCTCAACTTTGGAAACGGGTGCGTGAATTACCTAAACGAGATAATTTAAAACGCGTGTTAACGGAAGATGTTATAAGCATATAACGGAGTTTAAAATAGTATAACGGAAAAGTAAACGGAAAAAGGCGGGATGTTACAAAGTTACTCATAGTTTTGTTTTTAAACATTTCCACAATAAAAAGAAAAAGTGTATACAGCGGAGTGAATATCAGGGCACATTTTCATTCCAATTCATATTGAAAGAAGAGTCCTCCACTTCTAGGTATTAATAATGTTATATAGTGTCTATAATTATATTATTTTTTGGTCATTTGTGATTTTAGCCATTTACATGCAATTTCTCTGCAACATGAATAAGCAAATATACCAACAACAGTAGCTGATTATTAATGTATCCAACATCAGAAACAAAAGACAGAAGATGTTGTAATACCTATATTTACCATCTACAAGCAATATTATAAAATTATTGGTTGTGTTTACCCTTACTACAACTTTTAAGTAAAGTAATTTTTGTTGTTAACCTATTAGCATTTGTTAACAAAATACCAGTGCAACACACGACCCATTAGTATTATTGTGTAAATTTTGTAGTAGTACAGTATGTTGATAAAAGTATTTGTTGTTGGTAAAAGTATTTGTTGCCACTTACTGTATGCAGGTACCTGGTATGCAAACCGCCACATGACAAAAAAAAAAGATATGTTTGAAGTGTATCATATTCTTTTTCATGTCTATTGCATATCATATACTCCAAAATAAAATAAAAGATACGAGTACATGAAACCTTATGTTTTACTTTATTACAACAATTTTTTTAACCAATCTCGCGAATTCGCAGGTCTTTTCCAGGCGAAATGGATGTTAGCCTGTGTTACTATGTTAGACTTTCAATTTTATTTTATATGTATTGTTTTTAGGTTCAAAAAACCTACATTGATTATAAGTCAGGTAACACTAATATTGCAACTGAATCAATTTATTATAAACCTAACAAATACTATACAAGATATAGTGATTCATCTCTCAAACATCTTCGCGAATTCGTGGGTCTATATAATGGGTCAATTCTTGTGACGCGCATGCTAATGAAATAGTTATATATGTATCTATTTAGTATTTCCATCCATGATAAAAAAAAATCATTTAATTTCAGCTTCATATGTACTTTTACTCACAAACATTTCTTATTATAACCCTTTGATGGTCAGATATGTGCAACGTATTATGAGGTCTATTTATGTTATTGAATATATCACAATCCTTTGTGGTTTATCTAATATTGTTTGTTTTTTAATCAACCTAACAAATACTCTAACAATTCTATCATTTCATAAATTCTGCTAAATCGCGGGTCTTTTACTAGTCTATAGTTAATATTAAAATCCTATAATGATGATGTCATTTTTAGGCTAATTCATTTGTTAAGAAAAAATCAAAAAGAAAAAGAAAAAAATCTAAGCATGGTGAGTGATGTAATTTATCTAAATAATTTTGAATTAAAGTTAAATCTTATTATTTAATTATTATTATTAAATCTTATTAATAATTATTTTAATTATTAAAATTAAATAATTATGAATTATTTTAATTAATTATTTTAAATTTGAATTGAGTACGAGAAAGTATAAAAGCTAGGTAGAAAGAAACCAATTCTAAATTTATATTTTAATTTGAACTTTTAAAATAAACGGACAAGCAATGTTATCTCTTATGATTGGATGTGGATTGTTTCATATACATTTTAGGTGTTTGAGGAAATGTTCAGCTGACAACTTTCTTAGTCGGACTCTGTGGTTCCACAGGCCATTAAATTAAATAACTTTAGTATTTACATTCACTTAATACCTAAAACATATCATTAAACTGTTTCCTTTAAACAAACCCGTGGTTCCACAGATCATTTCAATAGTTTTTCTTTATATTTCTAGTTGACTCGGCCATATTGGGTTTATCTTTACTAGCTTTTTGCACTAATTATATTATATTTTCTTCTATTTACTACTATAATAATTATATATATTTCCAATTTACTTGGCAGTAATGGGTTTATCTTTACTAGTTTTTTGCACTAATTTTGATTCCAATAGTTTTATGTAATGGTTAACTTTTTCCGCCAGCTATTGTATGAAAAGTCTAATTCCCCACTAGAAAGACTGAATTACAAAATGTAGGGGCAAAACGACATTGTTCATATTTAAAACTATATTAAAAAAAACTATACACTCTTATAAATCAATGGATTGAATCCTATGTGTCGCCTCCTCCTTCTTCGTGTCCACGTGTCATCCTATGTGTCATATTTTCATTGGTCAGTTACTTTTCTGTATGATGACTTGGAATCCCGCTAGACCAAAATTTGAATTCAAAATCAAGTTATTCGGCGGTTAGAGGCATGAAATTAGGATCTCACATAATTAGTCTCTCAAAAACGATTTAATATTCCACAAATTTAATCTAATTGCGCATACTAGAAACAAAAAATTGTTTTTATCCAAATCATGAATCAAATCTGCATACAATCTGTCTATGGCACAAAGCAGGTATTAAATCAATTTTAATACCGTATCATAAGTTAATGTAATCTATAATCGTTTTCCTTTGTAACGAATCATAATTGTTTCGATCAACTACATGTTATCGAATATGATATCTTTATTACATTTAATCATGTGCGTTAATCATTCTGACCATTACGAATACAATTTTTAATTTTTAATATTACAGGTTATGATTAAATGATTGAGCAGACAGTTTATCGTGCAGATTACTATCGAGTTTTTTGGCCATTTCCAACCCATCAAGGATGTCGGTATTGAATAATATTGATGAAGTTCTGGCCTGTAATTTTGGTTAACTTAATATTGTGGTTTTGTATATTTTGCAGGTTAAAAACTGGAACGTTGATCTATCTGTTAGTGATTATGACGTGCCAGGAAAATGGAATTCATATTGTTTTTACATTAATTAAATTTTGTGTTTAAATAATCTATCGTTACATTTGATTCGTTCCTAACAATACTGTTTTGTTCGAATATTTATTAATGACCTGTGATTGGGTGTAATGTTAGTTTTTAGATATTTTTTTTTATTACAAGTTACAAATATGATGTTGCACGATCGGGTAATGGTAGATACTTGCTAATGAAATTCTTAATTTTTTGTTAAATTTATTTTTAATTACATTTTTGACATTCTATAATCAATTGTGTCATTTGATATGTTCTTGATAAAAATGTTTTGCTAGTGAATTTACTAGCGTATAATTCAACTTTAAACAACGATTATAATTATGGATATTTGAATATTTGCAGATAAATTTTAAAAATAGGTTTGATATTGTGAAGTTGATTATGATAGCTATAAAATCGAGAAAAGATAAGTTTGTGAACTGTCAATTTAAATCGTGTGATCTATCCCAAAAATAACTGGCCATCTGGTTTGAGAAGCTGCATTATATATTTCAATCATTTTCTTTTGTTATATTATGCAACATACTGTTAATCAATTCTTAATTACCACAATGAATACCACTCATATTTTTGGTTCAAAATGGCATCTAATCACATGCTTACAATCAAACAAATCAATCCTAAAAAAGTTTATGTTAATCTCAGGGTCAAGCTATTGTCCATGGAAACAATGTTGAACAAAAATTTCGATCAGGGTCGTGAATTTCTAGACCTGGTAGTTTCTGATGAGGAGGTAATTGTTGTTTAAATATTTATTAAATGAATGTTATATGTTTTTCTATTTTTAAAAAATATTCAATTTTGTTTGTGGTTCATCAACAGGGTGATAGGATAGGTGTTACAATTAAGAATTTCTATAAGGCTAAGTATGGGGCTTTACTGAAAATACTACATAACTACATTATTAGGAATGCTTTTGTTGGTACTAATCCTTTTAAAGGAAGGATTACTCATTGGAATCATGAATCTAAGTTGAATATCAATCACAAAACATCTGTGTTGCCACTTCCAGAAAGTGAATGGAACGGCGATAATGGGTTCAAATTCATTCCTTTTGATGAAATACTTGATGAAAACAAAACAGCAGAGCATGTGACTGCAGGTTTACTTACAAAGTCAACATTATTTACTTTGCATTGTCATTAAAACTATTACGTTAACCAGTAACCTGTTATTTATGGTTTTTTTTTTGTCTTCCAGATGTCATTGGTAGGGTCTCAAATTACAGTTTAGAGAAGCAATATCGCGATGGTGATGATTTGCAGTCAAAATATATTGTGATCAAGTTGAAGCATCTAAAGTGAATTTTTATCATACTATATCTTTTTAATTAAATACTCTATTACAATCTAGTTTTGAACGCATATTTTCTTCAATAATCTTTTTTATTACTGACATTATAAATATTCAATACTTTTATGTATTATTCCAGTGATAATCTTCTATCGTGTACTTTGTGGGGAACCTTCATGAGGGAATTTCAAAAACGCTTGAAGGAAGAATCCGATCAAGAATGTGTCATACTAATCGTCCAGTTTGGCAGAACAAAAAAGCATGGCGGTATTTATTGTAAAAAACTATTCCTCAGGCCAACATAGTTGTTAATTTCTAATTATATTTGTATCAAATAGATGTGACTGTACGTTATGATTGGAACTTCACTCAAGTGTCATTGAATGCTGAAGTTGAACCAAGAAAGGGCTAAAGGTTCTCATTTTGAACAAAGACAACCAACTTTTCAACACAACTACTAATGTTGTGTTCAAAGAAGTATTACAACATTTATAGTTTTTTTTTTCCAGCAACTTATGTTTGTTTAATAGAGTTATCTTATTTTATAATTGTTTCAGTTATAAATTTAATAGCAATCTACTCTTTTTCAGTGTGTACGACTTATTGACCATTTTCTCGGATTAAAGGTTTTAAGTAGATTTCCACCCATGGAACGGTATATTTTCAATTAAAAGATCCTATACATATTATAGTAATAACCTCATAAATAGAATTATGCATCATTATTATATATTGCCAAAAAAAAAAAATATCTACAAAAACTTTTTAAAAATACTTAAGAAATTATTATTTATAAAATATGAAACCAATATCATTATATAATAATTTCCCGTAAAATTTTTACTATAATGGTAGATCAATGTACAATATATTATTGATGACCACTGAATTATTATGTAAATTTCAAACAAAATGTTTTTTTTTACTTTGTCAATCTTTGTAGTTTAAACTATAAACACATCATTTTATCCAACTTGGGCTTTTAGATTATAATTTAAACTTACATGTTGACCCATTAATATTTGAATAAATATATAAAAAAAAATCTTCACATCAATCTATACTTAAATTTCGAAACAAAAAAAGTCGCCAGCCCTCTATATAAGTAAATAACATTTCCTCCAAAACTGATATCATACAAACACAACAAACTGCTACCACAACTTAGATCTGTAAGTATGTTCCAACCTTCTGTAAAACTATTTTAATTGTATTTAAATTTTTTTTCATTAGATCTGTCATTCTCAATTCGTTTTCGTTCTGCAACTTTAGATCTAATTGGATATTTAGTTTGTTACATAATCGTTTCAAAACATATTTTAATTACTATTAGATTTGTAATGTATATAAAGAATAATTATGCATTAGTTTGAACATTATACTGTAAATAGCCGAATTTTTAATATTTACTGCTTCTTCATTTACATGTACAACAGATTTAATGGCTTTAATTTACAAGAAGCAACCTCCACCTTCGTTCATCCATATATTTTCCAGTACAAGTCATCAAGATGTGGTATTTCAATAATTATTATGTTCCATTTAATTATACTTTTGGTTTATATACTTATTTAATAAAACAGACAGTTAATATTGAATATATTTTTTTCTTCCTTTGCCATTAAACTGGTTTAAACTATACTATGATAAGTCACTACCTAAACATAATGTTTGGATCCACACACTTAATGGATATAATGCAAAAGTGAGTTTTAGATATTCTGATCATACTTTACTGCTAAGTGTTGGATTCATTAAGATTATTAATGATCTTAAAATTAAAAAATGATATCCTATACTTTAGTGGTATTGACAAAGGTAATTATGAGTTGGTTATTTACTCAGAAACATGGTTCCAAAGAACTATTTTAACATAACCGATCATTGGGAAAAAGTTATTGAGATTCAACGAAGAATGTTTCAAATGGCTCCTTATAGAAGATTTCCTTCATTTATGGCGTTTATTGGGGATCAAAATCAAAATGAATTGGTATGTTATTTCTACATTAATACATTAACCTTTTACAATATATATTTTTTATACTTAACAATTAGCTTACTGTAATGTTTTTCCTACATTAATTATAAATACCTTAATATTGTTTCAATAACAGACTCTCAAGAAGAACCGTTTGTCTGCATATAAAGCAAGATTGATCCCTAATGGTCACGTTGTCATTCACTATAATGGATCGTATAAAAAAAGGTTAAGCATATCAGTTAATGAAGACCAGTTGGTAATAAGGCAAGGATGGCCAGAATTCAGGAAGGATCTCAATTTACTTTATGGAGATTGCCTCATTTTTTATGCAGTTGATCATCGCAATATAGAACTAATGATATATAATGAAGAAGGTTGTGAGAAAACATGCAAATAAAATGATCTGCAAAGTCAAATGGAACGTCCATATGTATTGCAAAAAATAGTGGATTGGTGGTTTTTCGAAATTATTATACCACGAGGAAATGTGTTGGTAAGATTAAATTTTTAAAACATTGTTAACTCTTAAAAAAAACTTATTCAGGCATACAGTTTTTCTCTCATATGTTACTAAAAAGTATTATTGATACTTACTCACATATATTTCAAAGTTGTTCATTGTTTTAATTTATATAACTTTTTATCCATTTTTTTTGTAACGTCTGCCAAACGAAATGATGTTCCTACCTGGACTTCGCAGTGGAAGAACAGTGTCGTGCTTAAACTTAGTTAAAAAAAAAGTATAAATGGAGGTTGAAAGAAGAGAAATCAAAGAGGACACCAAATCTATGTGTATCTTATGGATTTACACGTTTTCAAAAAGAAAATTCTCTAAAGCCTAACACCAAATATTTATTCAATTACTGCTACACAGAGCGTTGTTTTTATCTTTTTCGTGATGTAGACAATTAATAAATTGAACTTTTGATATGAATAAACTTTTTAACATATATATTATAAATTTTAATCATGTGTATGGTTTTTACCATAATACTTCAACACACAGAACAATATATGACAATTATCCTATAATATTGATATTTAATATTATAGGATGGTTTTCTTAGACTTGGAAAAGGCCTACGATTGCGTGCCACGAAACTTGATTTGGAAGACCCTTCAGGATGGAAGTATCTCGAGTAGGTATATTAATGTTATTAGGTATACGTATGAAGGGGCGAAGTCTTGTGTTCGAACGCCGGTGGGAAATACTGAAGTTTTTCCAATAGAAGTAGGCCTGCACCAGGGATCGGCCCTTAGCCCTTTTCTTTTCGCCTTGATCCTTGATGGACTTTCCCGAGGGATACAAGAGTGCATCCCTTGGTGCTTGATTTTTGCAGATGATATTGTGCTTGTTTCGGATTCTAAAGAGGAGCTTAATAGAAGACTAGGGCAATGGAGGGTGGCCTTAGAAAGTAATGGCCTGCATATTAGTAGACAAAAGACGGAATATCTTAGTTGCGATTTTGATAGGAATGATGATGAACTAGGTGATGGAGCGAACATCTGCATTGGAGACCAGATATTGCATCCACAAACTTCGTTTAGATACCTAGGCTCGATGCTTCACAAATCGGGGAGGATAGATGAAGACGTGTCGCACCGTATTAAAGTAGGGTGGGTGAAGTGGAGAGCTGCGACTGGAGTCTTATGCGACAAGAAGATCCCCCTAAAGCTGAAAGGAAAATTCTTCAAGGTGGCAATTAGACCTGCCATGTTATATGGATCGTAGTGTTGGCCAATGACGAAGGCGCAAGAGAGGAGGATGGAGGTGGCAGAGATGAGGATGCTTAGGTGGACATGCGGTAAAACCATGTTGGATATGATTCCAAATAGTGTGTTT
Source organism: Rutidosis leptorrhynchoides (assembly GCF_046630445.1). NCBI lineage: Eukaryota > Viridiplantae > Streptophyta > Magnoliopsida > Asterales > Asteraceae > Rutidosis > Rutidosis leptorrhynchoides. Next base: position 369,702,256 of record NC_092343.1, on the reverse strand, counting down.
AGGGAGAACCTGAAAGTTAGAAGCATCATCGACAAACTAATAGAAGAACGGCTACGATGGTATGGGCATGTGAGAAGGCGACCTCTGACTGCACTTCTTAGGAGATTAGAGGCACTTACGGTTGACGGCGTACGGAGAAGGGGTAGACCTACTCGTAGGTGGGAGGATAGAATAAAGCTCGACTTGAAGGAGCTTTTATTGACTGAGGACATGACTTCAGATAGGATTGCGTGGAGGACTAGAATTAGAATATAAGAGTAGGTTTTTGTTTGTTTGGGTGTTGGTGTGTTTGTGTTCGTGGGTCTGTGTGTTTGTGTAGATGTGTCCTCTTTTAATGTGTTTTTCGTGTGATTGTTTTTATTTGTTTGTTGCGTCATGTAGCGCGTTTTTCTGTACTTTGTTTATTACCGGACCCTCTTCTTTTTACTGGGTATGTTTGTGTGTGCTTGTTTTGTGTTTGTTTGTATACATGTTTAGGGATTAGGTTGGGGTTGCGGGTATGTTTGTTTGTTTATTTGTTTGCTTTATGTATGTTGCGTTTGTTGTATATGCGGGCTTGTTTCGTTTGTGTCTGTTTGGGTGTCTGGCTGCGTATGTGGGTCTGCTATTATGTATGTTTGTATGTATGCTCGCGGGTAAGTTTCAGGTTTTCATGTTTTTTGTTTGGTTACGTACGGTTTCTTGTATGTATGTATGTATGTATGCACGTACGTATGTATGCTTGTATGCTTGTATGCTTGTATGTCTGTTGGTTTGTGTTCTTGTATTTATAGGTTTGTATGTTTTGTTGTGTTTAGGGTTGCTTGTTTGCGGACATGCTTTTTTTTTTTTTTTTTTTTTTGGTAGCATCTCTCGTTTTTGTCCTGAGCTTCGCCCTACTGTCTAAAGTACGTCTTCTAGTTCGCTTTATATATATATATATATATATATATATATATATATATATATATATATATATATATATATATATATATATATATATATATTTATTCCTACTATTTTTTTTTTCATACACGGTTCTGTTAAGCGAGGCTTAGCAAGCGTCGATTTATTGGCGACTTGTCTATCGCTTAGAGCCTAAATTGAACTCCAGGCACGAAGTAAAACCTATGAAAATTTGATTCTACCATTTTCATGGCGTCTCTGTTTATTTTATTTTTTATCTTTATTTTCTTACTTATTATTACTATTTTATATATATATATATATATATATATATATATATATATATATATATATATATATATATATATATATATATATATATATATATATATATATATATCTATTTTTTTTCTCATTCTTTATGGCCGGAGGTCCCCTTGAAAGCAATCTCTTTACCCGTCGAATAGAGGGAGGGGGGACTTTCTCCGCTCTTGTGAGTGTTTAACTCGGGGTGGAGAAATGATTTCTCTTTATTCTAGGATAGAGGAAGGATTGTCTACATCCCACCTCCCTCATACCCCACTTATGGGATTGGGTATTGTTGTTGTTGTTGTTGTTGTTGTTGTTGTTGTTGTTGTATTGATATTTAATATACGTTAGCTATGTACTATATAAAGTGTTCGAAAGAGTCCCCGTGCAACGCACGGGCTCGATAAATCTAGTATATGGGATAAAATACCAAATTGTGAAAACATAACATTGTGAATACTAATCCAGTCTACGTATATATATGGCTCTTAATTTACTCTTTATTTGACATTTAGCAGGTAAATAAATAGAATTTGGATAAGCAACCCGAGTGTGTATCTGAGCATTTAAAAATCATGTATTAATAATTGTGTATAGCTTCGTGTACGGTCTGTTTGATCTACTTGCAAACAGAGTCTCATTTCATGTATATGTGAGTTAGTATTGTTGGTTCTAGCATGTTGGATCCCAACTGAGGTCTGTATATATCTTGTGGCATCAATATTATTTACCTTGCTTTTAAAAAAAATATAATAAATGAATAGAATTTTCTCTGTTAAGGCTATTTAGATAGGATGAGTATTTTTACTTGATTATTTACGGAGTATTTATTATTTAAGTAGGCGAGTATTGTGATATTTAAAGATGTTAGACTATCATTTAAGATGCCATTGTTTCACAAAGTCTTGTAGTGGTTAAAATTTAGTGGCATTATTCTGAAAAGTTATTTGTCATTTGGATCCCGTTATTTCTAAAAGTATTTGTAGTGGTTAAACATGGTGAAAAAGTTATCTGTATAGTGGATTAAATTGATAGTGTTCATTGTTTGAACACATTCGAAATATGTATATATATTTTTTTTTCGAACGGCAATATCGGCATAACACACATAAGGGACTTAACCACCTTCGCGATCATATGCCACTCACAAATATGTTAAGAGGAAACCTAATTCGCAACGATGTTGGGAGTACCATCGAAAGTTGAGAAAACCCCTCGAGACCTTCATAATTCGTATTGATGTTGGCGATATCATCAAAGGTTGAAAACTCCCGTTTGAAGTGAAAATCGAACCTGGCTGGATCACACTATTTGGGTCGGATTCAGGATCAAGATCAATCTGCTATTTTAAAAATTTTTATAACTCAAAGTTCCTGAAATGACTAATAACAAAATTCCAGTTTTCACTCTACAATAATCCCAAGGCTGTTATAATTCAGTAGGCTTATAACTACCTTTAGTGGTTTGATTCTTGATGTTATAATTCAGTAGGCTTATAACTACCTTTAGTGATTTGATTCTTGATTTAGAATACTAATAATGAAGTGTAAGAACAAAGATGATAATGGAGAGAAAGAAAGAAACACTTTGTAAGTGTGAGAAATGGTGCGAGTTTAATGCTTGCATTCATGGCTATTTATAGCAAAAATATCACAAGTTTAGGTAATACAATAATATTACTTTTGTGTATCAATAATTGACTATCCATTTATATATATATATTTATATATTATAACACTCCCCCTTGGATAGCAATTTTGTTTGTTGAAGATCAACTGTAAGTTACTGCCTCGTTAAAAACCTTGCTAAAGAAAACCCAGTGGGAAAAACTTTAGCTAAGGGAAAAAGAGTGCAGCATGGAGTTGACTCCCCCTCAAGTAGACATCGCTTCGGTTGTTACATCTTTTGAACATGTCTCATGCCAATGTTATGAACGTGTGTTCTGAAAATAGCAGTTGGAAGTGCTTTCGTGAAAAGATCAGCAGAGTTTTTGCTGGATTGAACATATCCCATTTCAATCTCGTTGTCCTTAATGAGATTTTGAGTGTATGAGAAGAATCTAGGAGGTATGTGTTTGGTTCGGTCACTTTTGATATACCCTTCTTTCATCTGTGCTATGCAAGCTGCATTATCTTCATAGATAATTGTTGGACTTTTATCGCGTTCTAGTCCACAAGAATCAGTAATGATTTGTGTCATTGATCTCAACCAAAAACATTCCCGAGTAGCTTCATGTAATGCAATCACTTCGGCATGATTTGATGATGTAGCAACAAGTGTTTGTTTTTGAGAACGCCATGATATTACAGTACCTCCATTTAGGAATACATATCCAGTTTGAGATTTAGCTTTATGTGGATCAGATAAATAACCTGCATCAGCATAACCAACCAAATCTTGTTTTGATTCGTTAGAATAAAATAATCCTAAATCAGTAGTTCCTCGAAGGTATCGAAATATGTGTTTGATCCCATTCCAGTGTCTTTTGGTAGGAGCAGAGCTGAACCTTGCCAACAAATTAACTGCAAAAGAAATGTCAGGTCTTGTACAATTTGTAAGATACATAAGAGCTCCAATTGCACTAAGATATGGTACTTCTGGTCCAAGAATATCTTCATGATCTTCACATGGACGAAATGGATCAGTTTCAACATTGAGTGATCTAACAACCATAGGAGTACTTAATGGTTTTGCCTTGTCCATATTGAAACGTTTCAAAATCTTTTCAGTATATGTTGTTTGATGTACAAGTAAACCATTAGGCATATGCTCAATTTGTAAACCAAGGCAATACTTGGTTTTTCCGAGATCTTTCATTTCAAATTCTTTCTTTAGAAGTTGAATGGCTTCATAGATCTCTTTATTTGTACCTATGATGTTAAGATCATCAACATAAACAGCTATGATCACATATCCGGATGTTGTTTTCTTAATGAAAACACAAGGGCAAGTAAGGTTATTTGTATACCCTTTGCTTATCAAGTAATCACTTAATCGGTTATACCACATACGTCCCGATTGTTTTAACCCATATAAAGATCTTTGTAATTTAATCGAATACATTTCTTTGGGTTTTGCATTTGATGCTTCTGGTACCTTAAATCCTTCAGGTATCTTCATATATATATCACTATCAAGTGATCCATATAGGTAAGCAGTCACAACATCCATGAGATGCATTTCTAAATTTTTAGAAACTGCCAGACTGATTAAGTACCTAAAAGTAATTGCATCCATAACAGGGGAATAAGTTTCTTCATAATCAATTCCCGGTCTTTGAGAAAAACCTTGAGCTACAAGTCTAGCTTTATACCTTGTAACTTCATTTTTCTCATTTCTTTTTCGGACAAAAATCCATCTGTATCCTACAGGTTTCACATCTTTAGGAGTGAGAATGATGGATCCGAAAACTTTTCTTTTATTGAGTGATTCTAATTCAGCTCGTATTGCTTCTTTCCATTGAGCCCAATCATGTCTATTTTGACATTCAACCATAGATGTTGGTTCTGGATCATCATCATTATTCATGATGTCATATGCAACATTAAATGAAAATTTCTCATCAAGATTTTTCATTTCATTTCGGTTCCATAATATTTTTGAATATGCATAATTGATTGCAATTTCTGTATTGACATCATCAATCTCCTCTGCAGTAGGAGTACTGATTTGTGGTTCTTCTTGAACACTTTCTTTTACTTCATTATCAGCTGATTTTCTTTTTCGAGGATTTTTATCCTTTGAACCAATTGGTCTTCCACGTTTCTGACGTGGCAAAGATTCATGAGTGACGTTATTGCCAGCTTTTGGAATTTCAATTCGAGCTGGAGTATTTACTGCTGGTATATATGATTTTGTCACCGTTTTTGTATCTGTAAATGCATCAGGCAATTGATTTGCAAGTTCTTGTATATGCATTATCTTTTGAACTTCTGTCTCGCATTCTTTTGTGCGAGGATCAAGATACTTTAATTGAGGTTCACACCATGAAACATCATTTTCTTTATTTTTCATTTCTCCCCCTAATCTAGGGAACAATGTTTCATTAAAATGACAATCAGCAAAACGTGCTGTAAAAACGTCACCTGTCATAGGTTCAATATACCTTAATATTGAAGATGTTTCATATCCAACATATATTCCTAGCCTCCTTTGAGGACCCATTTTTGTACGTTGTGGTGTCGCAATTGGAACATACACTGCACAACCAAATGTTCTAAGATGGGAAATATTTGGCTCTTGACCAAAAGCAAGTTGTAGGGGGAAATATTTATGACTTGCACTTGGTCTGATGCGAATCAATGCAGCAGCATGTAAAATTGCATGACCCCATATAGATACAGGGAGTTTTGTTCTCATTATCAATGGTCTAGCGATTAACTGTAAACGTTTAATCAATGACTCGGCTAAACCATTTTGTGTATGCACATGAGCAACAGAATGTTCAACAACAATTCCTATAGACATGCAATAGTCATTAAATGCTTGAGATGTAAATTCACCAGCATTATCAAGTCTCACCCTTTTAATGGTGTAATCAGGAAAATGAGCTCTCAATTTAATAATTTGGGCAAGAAATTTTGCAAATGCCACATTACGGCTTGATAACAGACAAACATGAGACCATCTGCTAGATGCGTCTATTAGAACCATGAAATATCTAAATGGTCCACATGGTGGATGAATTGGTCCACATATATCACCTTGAATTCTTTCAAGAAACATTGGTGATTCTTTCTCAACCTTAAGTGGTGAGGGTCTAGTTATCAATTTTCCAAGAGAGCAAGATGTACATGGAACCATTGTATCATGATGGATTTTTCTATCCTTTAGTGGATGTCCATGAGTACATTCAATAATCCTTTTCATCATTGTTGATCCTGGATGGCCTAATCTGTTATGCCATAAACTGAATACACCAGGATCAATATATTTTTCGTTAACTACCATATGTATTTCTGGTACATTTATATGTGTATAATGTAATCCAGAACTAAGTCTTGGCAGTTTTTCAACCACATGACTCTTGTCAGTGATACTTAAATATTTCTCATTTTCTGTTGTCACTGACTGATAATCATACCCGTTAAGGTATATGTCGGAGAAACTCAATAAATTTCTGCTTGACTTGGGAGAAAATAAGGCATCATTTATTAAAAATTTTGTACCATTTGGTAGTATGAAATTTGCCTTTCCTATCCCTTTTATCAAGTTAGCAGGTCCTGATATTGTATGTATAGTTCCTTCCGTTGGTTTTAGATCAATAAAATATTTCTCGGATTTAAGTATAGTGTGTGTAGTTCCACTGTCTGCTATACAGAGATCTCCACCACTTGATTGATGTTGTATTCCAGCAAAATTCATATTGAACTTCATATATAAGAAATAAATAGTTAGTACATTAATATTACACAATATTTTAAACGCAAATAGATAGTACTGAAACATTTAGCAAACATAATGACAAAGACAGACGATATTAAATCGTTTATTTTTCGAAAGACACACAACTTAAACATTCAAGAAATCTTCATATAAATCAGATGGTTTCTCAGTGACTGTTGGATCGACGTTATCTACAAAGTTTACTTCCTTTTCTTTATCTTTCAGCGAATCCTGATACATCTTAACAAGATGTTTAGATGTTCGGCAAGTATTAGCCCAGTGGCCCATTCTACCACATCTGTAGCAAGATTCTTCAGAATTTTTAGAAGAATTTTCTTCAACATCTTGTTTAGTGGGCTTGTTTTGTGGTTGATATTTATATTTTCGTGGATTATTATTTCTTTGACCACCACGGCAACGACCACGACCACGTCCTCGCCCATTACCATTACCATAAGGATGGTTTCTACCATAGTTATGGCTTTTGGCATGATGATGGTGATGGTTATTATAACCACGACCTTGCCCGCGTCCTTGTCCCTGTTTATAATTATTTGCAGTATTTGCTTCAGGGATTGCAAGTGTACCAGTAGGACGGGATTGCTGATTTTTCATTAATAGCTCATCATTTTGCTCTGCAACTAAGAGATATGAATTAAGTTCAGGATATGTTTTGAACTTTAGCATTCTCAAATTTCTTTGCACTGTGATGTTTGCAGCATTCATTGTGGAGAAAGTTTTCTCCATCATGTCTGCATCACTTATTTCATGTCCACAGAATTTAAGTTGTGAACATGTATTATACAGAGCTGAGCTATATTCATTTACTTTCTTAAAGTCTTGGAACCTTAATGTTCTCCATTGTTCCATAGCAGCTGGAAGTAAAATTTCTCTTTGATTATTGAATCTGCTTTTGAGACCTTCCCATAAAACATGGGGATCTTCTACAGTCACATAATTATTTTGTAAGCATTCATCAATATGTTGATGAATAAAGCAACATGCCGTTGCTTGTTCTTTTTCAGAACAAGTGTTGTTTTCATTTATGGCTTCAAGAATACCCATTGATTTAAGATGCATTTTTACTTTTATAACCCATGGCATGTAGTTGTTTCCAGTTGATTCTAAAGGAGTAAATTTAAGCTTTTCCAGATTCGACATTTTCTATTAAAACAAACAACATGATAAATTATAGTCACTTTATATTCATAAGTATATAAAAATTAAACATAAATTTAATATAACATAAATGATAAGTAGGTGACAGTGTCGACCATATGTAAGCAATCATTAATAAATGTTATATAACATAAATATAAATACTAGTAAACATAAATGATAATTAGGCGACAGTGTCGGCCATATAAATGTTAGATAATAGAAATATAAATGTTAGTAACATAAATGATAATTAGGCGACAGTGTCGGCCATATAAATGTTAGATAATTGAAATATAAATGTTAGTAACATAAATGATAATTAGGCGACAGTGTCGGCCATATAAATGTTAGATAATTGAAATATAAATGTTAGTAACATAAATGATAATTAGACGACAGTGTCGACCATATATTATTCAGGTGGTATAACCGACCATATATCATTTAGGTGGCAGAACCAACCATAATTAGTATTAAGATTATCGTGCTGATAACGTGTTATAATTCAGTAGGCTTATAACTACCTTTAGTGGTTTGATTCTTGATGTTATAATTCAGTAGGCTTATAACTACCTTTAGTGATTTGATTCTTGATTTAGAATACTAATAATGAAGTGTAAGAACAAAGATGATAATGGAGAGAAAGAAAGAAACACTTTGTAAGTGTGAGAAATGGTGCGAGTTTAATGCTTGCATTCATGGCTATTTATAGCAAAAATATCACAAGTTTAGGTAATACAATAATATTACTTTTGTGTATCAATAATTGACTATCCATTTATATATATATATTTATATATTATAACAAAGGCTAAATAAGCTAATCCGAGCCTCGAAATATGACACTAACCTGTTCCTTGCCTTTTACAATTAATAAATTGTATAATAATTAATTATATGATAATTATTAATTATAATTAATTTATTTTAATTTATATTTATTAATAAAAAACTTGTTTTTATTTGAATCTTTTTTTGAACGGCAAAAGGTGCAATTTTATTAAAACCTCTGGCAAGAAACTGGAGGAATAAAAAAGTAAATTAGAAAGCCTTTAAAAGTCAATTATTGCAACTAATATTAGTTTTACTCCTACGACTCATACAAGAAAAAGAAGAAGATCTAGTGAAATCGAATAAATCTCCTCTTCTAAGCTTCGAAGTTGGAAAAATAATGCCATTGCGAAAAAGCCAAGTAATCCAAAAACATGTCGCCATAATAGAATATAATCGATATTTATGTAATCTTAGGCCGGCCCAATTCTCCATAAGTAATCCAATCAACCCAATTCTCGAATGAGAAATCCAATTGTAACCAAATTCTTAGTCTTCTCCATAACTCTTTTGTAGTATGTATTATTTAAGAGAATAAATTGCTAATTGTAATGAATTTGTAATGATCAATTGTATTATTGACTGAATTGATACATCTTTACAATTGCTAAGTGTTTATATATACACAAATATTCTTAACACTTGTTTCTCACTACTACCTAAAAGGAACCAGTTCTTAAAGAAAATGTAAAAACAGGTTCCTAAAGTAGCTATGGAACCGGTTTTAAAAAAGAAGGAAATGGGGAACCGGTTTTTTATAAAAACCGGTCTCTATTCCTAACTTTAGAAACCTGTTTTTAATTAAAAACCGGTTTCCACTTTAAAAACCTTTTTTTTTTTATAAAACCGCTCTCAATCGTAGAACTTTAGAAACCCTTTTTTGATAAAACCGGTCTCGATGCATTTTATTTTTGGGCGGGAAACGAAAATGTTAAAAATTCATTTAGATATCATTAGTTATAGTACCCAAAACCAAAAGCTTACTTCATCCTTCATCTTCACTATATCTTCTGCTTTTACTCTCCCACATTTGCTTCTATTTTAAGGTACACCCGTTAATTATTCCGTCTTTTATACAATGACTTCATCTTCTAATATTTTGACTTCTCTTGTTAATACAATATAACCTATTTAAGTTTTAAAGTATAAATGATTTTCATATATTGCAGGTGATGATGAAAAAAGAAAAATAGATTACAAATCTGAACTAAGAGATCAGTTAAATTTCGTATGACAATGATGAATCATCGCTAGCAAGTTGAGTTTCAGAGATACATATAAAGAGATGAAGATGCTATCTGCATAAAAATATAAAGAATTATGAACCAGATGAAACTTGCAACTTGCACTAAATCTTTAATTTCATGAAGTGATGAACATATATAATAAACATAAAACATGTCTAGAACCAGATAAAAACTCGCAACTAGCACTATATTACATTGTGACTAAGAAAGTATATTGTTATTAACAAGAACAAAAAAAAAAAAAAAGGTTTGGAAACCGGTTTTTATTAAAAAAGAGGTTTCTATTGTCAAGAATAGGAACCTGTTTTTTAGAAAAAACCGGTTCCAAAAGTCGAGTTTAGGCACCGGTTTTAAAACCGGTCTCCACTTTAGAAACCCCTATACATAGAAACCGGTTTTAAAACCGGTTTCTAAAGCCTTAAAAACCGGTTTCCTTTCTCTTTTTTTGTAGTAGTGTCTACTTAGAGTAAGGTTCCTTTACATCTTTTAGAACCACTTTAATGTAAAATGGAATATGTTTTTTTGGTAGTCAGCTTGTATCCGTTGAATGCTTTGACATATGCTCACTTGTGATCTTCTATACTAGGAAATGATGAAGAGTGATTTCTTCTGATCCTAAAGTCAACATACAAAAAACGGTAATCTCTTTTTTTTGTTCATGTATTTTAACACTCCCCCTCAAGTTGAATAGTGGGTTTTTCAATATTCAACTTGTCAAGAACTTTACTGAAGAATCTCCCGTTGACTGATTTGGTGAGGATGTCAGCTAGTTGATCTTCTGATCTGATGGACGGGAGAAAAATTATTTCTCCATCTAACTTCTCCCTGATAAAGTGTCTGTCTACTTCAACATCTTTAGTTCGTTCATGTTGAACGGGATTTTCTGAGATGCAATGTCTGCTTCGTTGTTGCAGATAATTTGACTGGCTCCTTTTAGAGGGAATCCAATTTTTGTTAGAAGCTTTCGAATCCATAATGTTTCGGCTACTCCCTTTGCTACCCCTCTTAATTCTGCTTCGGCGCTAGAAAGAGAAATGACTTGTTGTTTCTTGCTTCTCTATGCAACTAAGTTTCCTCCGACAATTGTAAAGAAACTTGATGTAGATCTTCTATCTCCCTTTTCTCCAGCCCAACTTACGTCTGTACATATTTATGTTTCAAGGTGCCCATTTCTTTTGAATAATACTCCATGACCATATGTTTCTTCCGCATGATGAACCCGTGGTCGGTGCATGAATTGGCTCACAACTCCTACTGCATGTGCTATATCTGGTCGGGTGTGAGCAAGATAAATAAGTTTTCCTACTATTCTTTGGTATTGCCCTTTATCAGTGAGCTCTGCATCATCTTTTATGTATAGCTTTTGATTTGGAATCATTGGAGTCTCGGCTGATTTGTAGTCGATCATTCATGTCTCTGCAAGAAGATCAAAAATATATTTCTTTTGACAGATAAATATTTCATATTGTGATCACAATACGTGAATCTCCAATAAGTATTTAAGCCTATCTAAGTCTTTCATTTCAAATTCTTTAAATTAATTTGTTTTCAAGTTAGAAATTTCTTCTTTATCATTTCCTGTAATTATCATGTCATCGTCATAAATGATTGAACATGTGATTAAGTTTTTTCTTTATTTAGAAAAGAGAGTGTGATCCGAGTTACTTTGTTTGAAATCATATTTTTTTCATAAACATTGTGAATCTCCCAAACCAAGCCCGTGAAGATTGTTTTAGCCCATATAAAGATTTTTTGAGTCGGCAAACTTCCCTATCATTGAATTTTACCGTAAATCCTGGTGGCACTTCCATATATACTTCTTCTTTTAGTTCGCCATGGAGAAAGACATTTTTTACGTCAAATTGGTGAAGTGGTCATTCTTCATTTGCAGCAATAGAGAAGAGAACTCTGATAGTATCAATTTTTGCAACCTGGGAGAATGTCTCTGAATAATCTATCTCATAGGTTTGAGTATATTCCTTGGCAACCAGACGTGCTTTATATCTTTCAATGATGCCATCTAATTTGTGTTTTATTATAAACACCCATCGACATCCTACTGGTTTTTTTCCTTGAGGGATAATACACTTTTCCCATGTATCATTTTTCTTAAGTGCTTCTATTTCTTCTTACATAGCCTTTTTCCATTATTCATATTTCATTGCTTGATCAATAGTAGTTGGAATTCTTCAAAATATAAAGCAGAGCTGAATTTTTGTGCTTCAATTGATAGGTTTCCTTGTGCTATATTAGCAATAGGGTACCTTGACCTTTGTGTGACACTGCTAATTTTTTTTATACGTGGCGGAAGCATTTATTCATCAATTACAGAACACACTTTAAATATTGATCATACAATACGACCAGTGTCACGTGTCATTTCAACAAAATACATGTTTATACGGAGAAGACGTATTTACAATATGTTTATAATAATCACTGTTTAAACAAAGCAAGACCACATCAGATTTAATTTCTGTCAAACATAACATCACCATGCACGTCTTCTCCCCAAAATACATTACTTACAAAAGCTAACGACCTGCAGGGAGAGGATGGAGGGGAATTAGCACGAAGCTAAGTGAGTACAACTAGCTACAGGCAATGGTATACATGAACCGTCATACTAATCATGTCACATAGTCTAAAACATAAACATCACCCAAGTGTCATCTACAGAGACTCTGGCGACTAGGCCAAACCATTAACCATCAGTTGATCGGACTGGGGTTTACCAGAAGTTCCTCCACCATCGGATGTATATATATAATCCACACGCGACGGACGTGTCATTTACATATATATACACCTCGATTGTCTAGGCTATCACATGAGGAACCCAATCCGCAGGTTGATCTCTCCTACCGAGGCTACCACACAATAGGGACGCACTAGGCTCCAACAGACAAGCATCAATTAACATTCAATCATCACATCATACTAACTAACCGTAACAGTAAATATATCTAACAAGCATGGCAATCATAATATAACATGTTTCTCTATACTGTATACTCCAGTTAGTCTCACTCACCAAATACCAGAAACCAGCTCAGATAATCTACTACTGAGCGGCTTCCTTATCTTTATCACATGAGCATAAGGCAAATCAAGTTAGTTTCTGTTCATTAACACAAAATAGTGCAGTACAGAAATTTTTGTATCAAAAAGTACTCGCTAAAAATTTCTTCTTAACACTTGTGCATTTTCAAAATTTACATCCTGATCATCAATATACAAACGGCCAGCATAACGGCTAAAAATCAACACTTAGTAAAATATTTCACTGCCAAAGACACTCGGTCGACTGTCATAGACAGTCGGCCGACCGTCTACACTCACGCCGAGTGTCTAGTCACTCGATCGATGGTCTCTCACGGACATACTCGGCCCTAGGTCGTACACACTCAGTCGATGGTCGAGTTGAAATGTCTCGTTCATATTGATTATAAACGTTTCATATTAATTGGTTTTATTGCGAGGTTTTGACCTCTATATGAGACGTTTTTCAAAGACTGCATTCGTTTTTAAAACAAACCATAACCTTTATTCTATTGATAAAGGTTTAATAGACATAACGTAGATTATCAAGTAAAGATAATCTAAAATACAACTTTTACACACGACCAATACATAATGGTTTACAATAATATTTTACAACAATTTATTTTCCGAATGCAGTTTTTAAACAATATCATACAAGCATGCTGACTCCAAGTCTTGTCTTTAATTAGCATGCAACAGCGGAAGCTCTTAACAATCACCTGAGAATAAACATGCTTAAAACGTCAACAAAAATGTTGGTGAGTTATAGGTTTAACCTACATATTTATCAAATTGTAATAATAGACCACAAGATTTCATTTTTCATAACATCCATCTCATATCAGGCATTTCGCAAACTGCATAGAGATAAAAATCATTCACATGGTGAACACCTAGTAACCGACATTAACACAAATGCATCTAGAATATCCCCATCATTCCGGGACTCTCATCGGACATGATAAATCGAAGTACTAAAGCATCCGTAAACCGGATGGGGTTTGTTTGGCCCAATAGATCTATCTTTAGGATTCACGTCAATTGGTGGCAATTATAATAAACACCAATTCTTAGGCTACCAAGCTAAAAAAAGGGTGATATCCAGTCATAATAATTCAACTATAGAATGTAGTTTCGCATACTTGTATCTATTTTGTAAAACATTTATAAAACTGCATGTATTCTCATCCCAAAAATATTAGCTATAAAGGATGAAAGTGTTTGTAGGTGTTTTTGGTTGTGGATAATGGGTTAGATATAAAGGATGTGTAAGTTTATTTTCTTGTAAATAATTCATGAATGATTAATAATAATTTTGTAATCTTGCTGAATAATTCATACTAGATTACAAAGAATGGTTCCCATATGTTTGATGGCTAATCTAGGGCTGCTAAGGATGATAATTCATGTGTATATACCAATAATATATACATCTAGAAGCTGGGTATAATACGAGTACGAATACTGAATGAATACGAGTAGAATTGTTGATGAAAATGAATGAGAATAGAATTGTAACCATTTTTGTTAAGTATGAGAATTTTGATATATGTCTTGAAGTCCTTCAAAAGTGTATTAATACATCTTAATACACTACATACATATACATTTTAACTGAGTCATTAAATCATCGTTAGTCGTTACATGAACGTGTTGTTTTGAAAGCTTTAAGTTAACGATCTTGTTAAATGTAATTAATCCATTGTTATTATACTTAATGAGATGAGATGTTAAATTGTTACATTATCATGATAACATGGTGTATGAATATATCTTAATATGATATATGAAAGGACCCGTTCATATACATTATAAACGATTCACAATAGTTGATTACATTACGAGGTATTTGACCTCTATATGATACATTTTACAAACATTGCATTCGTTTTTAAAAGACAAACTTTCTTTACATCGAAAATTGACAGGCATGCATACCATTTCATAATATCCACTATCCATCTATAAATTGATTTAATAATAATCTTTGATGAACTCAATGACTCGAATGCAACGTTCTTCGAAATATGCTATGAAAGACTCCAAGTAATATCTTTAAAATGAGCAAATGCACAGCGGAAGATTTCTTTAGTACCTGAGAATAAACATGCTTTAAAGTGTCAACCAAAAGGTTGGTGAGTTCATTAGTTTATCATAATCATTCATTTTCATCATTTCAATAGACCACAAGAATTTCATTTCCAGTTCTCATAAATATACGTCCCATGCATAGAGACAAAAATCATTCATATGGATTGAACACCTGGTAACCGACATTCACAATATGCATATAAGAATATCCCCATCATTCCGGGATCCTCCTTCGGACATGATATAAATTTCGAAGTACTAAAGCATCCGGTACTTTGGATGGGGCTTGTTGGGCCCAATAGATCTATCTTTAGGATTCGCGTCAATTAGGGTGTCTGTTCCCTAATTCTTAGATTACCAGACTTAATAAAAAGGGGCATATTCGATTTTGATAATTCAACCATATAATGTAGTTTCGATTACTTGTGTCCATTTCGTAAAACATTTATAAAAATTGCGCATGTATTCTCAGCCCAAAAATATAAAGGGTAAAAAGGCAAATGAAACTCACCATACTGTATTTCGTAGTAAAAATACATATAACGTCATTGAACAAGTTGGCCTCGGATTCACGAACCTAAATTAATTATATATATTTATGTGTTGGTCAATATTTGTCTAACAAATTAGGTCAAGTCATAGTGTACCACAATCCTAATGCTCGAGACTAATATGCAAAAGTCAACAAAAGTAAATTTGACTCAAAATAATTTTCAAAAATCTATACATGATTAATATAGAGTTTAAATATCGTCGTTTTATATTTTTAAATATTTTTAAAAGATTTATTAGAGTAAATAATATAATTTATTTATTAATAAATAAAAATTTATATTAAATTTATATAATAAAATATACTTTTATATATATTAAGTAATAAAATTTATAGGGTTCATTTAATATCATAAAGATAATATGATAGGTATTATTAAAGTAAGTTATTAGACGTAGTAAAATATGTTTGTATCACATATTTGTTTGATAAAATAATATCTATAATGATAGTAAGTAAAAGTTGTATTATTTTGTAATAATAATTATTATTATAAAAATATCAATATTTATAATTACAAGGATGACATTATGATAAAACGATAATTCTAATTATGATAACTTTAATATTTACGATAATTTTTAATATTATCTTTAAAATAATAATTCTATTTAAAATAATAATAATAATAATAATAATGATATTTTATAGTAACAATGACATTTCTATTAAAATGATAATTTTTGTTAAAATGATAGTTTTAATACTAACGATACTTTTAATAATAATAGTAATGATAAAAATAATAAGAACGATAATTTTATCTAAATCAATATCTTATAATATTTTAATTTCATCATGATACTCTTACTCATTATTTCATAATCGTTTCGTTTAATAGCATTTAATCGTCTTTTATATCGTGTTCATAATAATGATAATAATAGTAATCAAAATAATTAGGTGTTACAAATATTTGTTTTAATTACACTAATATTAATAATGATAGTTACTATAACATTATTAACGATAATACTAATAATTATCTTAATGATAATATAGTAGTAATAATAATAACAATAACAATAACTATTTTTAAATAATGATATATATATTAATAATGATAATAATAATAATAATAATACTAATAATAATAATAATAATAATAATAATAATAATTGGATAATAATAATAATAATACTAATTATAACTTTAACGATAATAACGATAGTAATAATAAAAAAATAACAATTTTTAATGATAAATCCCTTTTATTGATAAAGATAATAATAATCATAATAATAAGATAAAACTAGAACGATGATAAAAACGACAATAATAATAATAATCATTTTTAATAAAAATATCAAAAATTCAATTGATTATAACTTCTAATACGTTCATCGAAACCATTCGATATCTAAAGGAAAAGTTCTTAATTTTTCGCTAGCTTTCCAAGACATGCATATCTTATACATTATCTCAACCGCAAGTGTAACTAATTCAAGATTCAACCTAACCTGTCTAAGGGCAATATCAAAAGTACAAGCATGCATAATCCTAAATACTCGAGCACTAGTCAGGAATACACTATTAGTATGTAAAAGTTAAATTATGAGTACTCACGTATCAATATTGAGATTCAATATTGTAGGAAAGGTACGTAGACGCAACGGAAATGATAAACACTATATTGACCTCACGAGCATACCCATGAACCATACTCAATCACCTCCATAGCTATAACCCATAATTTCCTTAATCATATCCTACTCGAAAAACAATTTCGAAATCACTTGGACAGCACTCCGTCGTAATATTTTATGTATACTAATAATATCTTGAAATAATACGGAGTAAATATATATATGTAAATCGATTGAGAGAGTTTAGAGAAAAATATTTTCAAGTTTCTATGAAATAATGAAACCTATTAAATTCTATTTATAATAGATTTTTGAATTATTAAAGTGAATTATTAAAGTATGAATTATTAAAGTGAATTATTAAAGTATGAATTATTAAAGTGAATTATTAAAGTATGAATTATTAAAGTGAATTATTAAAGTATGAATTATTAAAGTATGAATTATTAAAGTGAATTATTAAAGTTAAAGTAAAGTAAAAATAAAGTAAAGGTAAAGTTTAAGTATAGTAAAAGTATAAAACTATGTACGTATAATACGCGTATAAATATATATAATATTAATTTAAATCGTTATCTTTATCATACTAGTTAAGTAATGAGTTGTCAAAAGTGGTTCTAGATATTTATAAACGTTATATACGTTTTAATAATAAAGTTCTTTTTAAACTGAAAACGTTTTTGTACGTTTGAAACTAAATAGATCAATCGAGTCTTTATGAGATTCAATCTTCCACTATCCTTTGTCTAGTTCTCAATGATTGATAATTTGTTCTTATTTATAAATCACTTTACCATTTTCCGAATATTGTTAAAATGGAAAGATTTCTCAAATCAACGTGGGCCTTTCAACAGAGACTTGTAATCATAATTCAATATATCTGATAATTCAATCATTTGATCTTATCTTCTAATTCCATTGATAAACATTTTGAAACAAATACAATCATATAAAGTATTTAATCTAATATTTTGTTTACGTTTCAAGTTATAATATATATACACATATACATATATAATCATATTCGTTTAATGGTTCGTGAATCGTTAGAACTTGGTCGAGGTTGAATGAATGTATGAACATAGTTTAAAATTCTTGAAATTTAACTTAACAAATATTGCTTATCGTGTCGGAAACATATAAAGATTAAAGTTTAAATTTGGTTGGAAATTTCCGGGTTGTCACAGTACCTACCCGTTAAAGAAATTTCGTCCCGAAATTTGAGTGGAAAGGTCGTGAATGATAATAAGTATGCTTTCATGATGCATACGGGCTGAAAATTATAGTTTTATCATCAGCGAATAATTTGGATAAACAATCCATTTATATGAAGAGTACGAATGAAGCTAACATAGAAGAGTGAATTAGTAAGTGTAGATTCATCTTATCATTTGACGTAGATATGATTGATTTCCAGATTTTGTGGGATTTGAAGAAAATCTTCTTAATAAGATTTGACTCTCCGGTAATCAAGGGAATTAGGATCCGCTTTAAATGAGATCGTCCATTTTAATTGTTCTGTCGGAGATTTTCTTATAAATTCACCTCCTTCGTTTCCTTACAACTCACACCTTCTGTTGATGCATTTTATGCAAGTCCCTAGACATCTACCCACGTCCATTGCAGGTACAACAGTTTACAGGCCACCATGATTGCTCGTTATTATCCTATCCGTGTTTGTATATGGTTACAGGAACTGCAGGAACGATATTTAGATGTTTGACTATGTTAGACTTAGTCAGACGTACGAGTGAAGCCTCACTAGTACGGCTGACAGGCTCATACGCACGGTTGATGCTGAGCTAAGTCACAATTACAACCTAAATGAGAAGACACGAGTGAATGATCACCCGTACGGCTGATGAAGCCAACTCGTACATGTGATGAATGAATCGTATGGGTGAGTCAACAGCAGGGGTATATAAAGTCTTATGTTCTTCATTTTAGGTTAAGCCTCTCATTTGTTACACACACTCAGATCTGGTGAGCTCCTCCGATTCTCTCTCAACCCAAATCACCCAGGTGGTGAATAATAGCTCTAGGTGTTGATCTAATCACACTTGATTTAGTTGTGGTATGACTAAATTAATTCCAAAAAGCTTAACCTATTCACTAGAGGGTTTGATTCACTTATTCCGTCATTGTGTGAGTTAAATCTGTTGATTTCTAAGTTCCTAGTCATGTTTCATCACCTTCTATTCTTTCCCCCTCAACTCATATTTTAAAGTATTCATCAATATGCTCCATCCAGTTCTGATTCTCGATATACTTATAACTTTCATATCGGTCATTCTTCTTTTTCATCTACCGCCGGAAGAATCTATTTACTTCTACTATACTCTTGGGTTTATAGTGTTTCTAGTTCTCCCGTGTCTTTATATTGTTATATGCATCGATATATATGGTTTATAATTTTTGGTTTGTCGTTGGGCTTTATATCTTCCCTTATATTTCAAAGTCTCTGTTTCTATCTTCTATAATCATTATCATCCACAGTTAATGCTCTCTTTTATTTGCTGCAATTTATACCCCAATTTCTATTTCGGAGTTTTGTCCTTTCGTTTCTTCTTCTTGCGATTAAGCACCGCTTGTAATGGTCCAGAATTCACAGATATGAATTTCGGAATGAACATTGTTAATGTTCTAGGAAGAAAATTGTGATGGCACGATCTTGACTTGTCAAATTACTAGAATATCTTGGAAAAGGCCGAATCATGAAGAAATATTTTCTTGATATTTTAGAGGTTAAATAGAATACAAGAGTCGTATAACATGGCACATGATGATGTTATGATCTGTGAATCATCACGTTCCATTTAGAAACTCAGCATGACTTACTGTAATATAATCACATTGATCAAGTGTCATTATATTATACTAATTCATGCTTCAGTTCCCAACACTACTTCAAAATATTCCTATTTTAAACTTGAATGTTTCAGAATTTAGAAACTAAAATAGTTTCTTTTATGATGTAATACAGATAGCGCGAAGAGGTAAATGATTTCAAATAAGAAAAATTAAGAAAATATCTTCAGAAATATGGAGGATATTTATAATGAAAGATATGATGATATTTTAGAATTTCTAATATCAGAGGATGATGAAGAATATTGTCCGCAGGGGTTTAGAGTCAGGAGCAAGGTATTCGTTAATGACTTCAGCAGGTACTGAATCATTTGGATCCTTTGAAGTCAGGTTCAGTCTTTGTAATTTGTCCACAGCCTCCTTCCTACTTTGCTCAATCCGTTTTCCAGTTCCAAAACTTCTCTTTTTCTGTACTTTGCCATCACACTTCATCATTATCATCCAACTTTTACCGTTTAAAGTCGTTTATAGTTTTTGCTACTTCATCAGCATTTTTTCCATTTTCGGAGAACCAATTCATAGTTCGGAGTGTTTTTCAGAAACTTCACATTCAAATTAAGTCCATAAGATAGACGTTATATATACACATATAACTGTTGGCGTAGACATGCTGCGAGATTTCAAAATACTGATTGCTAATTCCCAATGATTCGTATGGCAATCCTCATTACAAGATGCGAATGAGTAAATGATGGGGTTTCAATGAATAATTATAATGACTTTTTGGAGAGGCTAAAGTCAAAGGGTAATGAAGTTGTTGGTACATCTGCTAATAATGTGGTGGAATGTAAAAGGTTCACTGGTATCGATGGTGTATATCTCAAGGTTATAATAAGGTTAGTCTGACTGAAAAGTCGAAGTTGACTTGCTGGAGCTGTGACAAAACTGGCTACTTTGAATAGGAGTCGCAAAGTTATTTTTGCTAATAAATGCCAAAGAATCTGACGCGGATACGTTGTTTAAACTTTTACTTTTGTTTCAAGAGTTTTTCGGGTACATAACTGTGGGTAACATGTGGTTGGATCATCATCTCGATTTCTCATCATTCGAAGTGTCTTCAGAAATTTTAGAAGGGTTTGAACATAGATTGTAATCGTTAACATACATTTGATATTCTAACACACTTTTGAAGTCAAAGTATAGCTTTGAAAGATGTAGGAATCTAAAAGTAATGGTACCGGTTATATCTCGAATTGAATTCTGAGATTTTAAAATCAGAATACGTAATTGGGTTTGAATGAGTATGGTTGTTTTGATTTCTATGAAAGAATGTATATTATTGTGAAAGTAGGAAGTATAATTGATAATTTGCTTAATCTGATTCGAAGAATGTAACATATTAATTGTGAATTTATATATATCTCTCGGGTATTACCTACCCGTTAAAAAAATTTCACAATTAATATTTTGTACATAAGAATTTTATTACAGTCTTTATGAAAATATATATGTATATATTCTCCTCAGATGTAACATAGATTTTAATGAGTTAATACTAAATTAAACTCATTCGATTTACGGTTGGAACTAGAATTGAAAAATTCCTTGAAGGTTTTAGAGGTTACATAAGTATTTCTTCAATAATATTGAAATTATGAATCAATACTTCTTTATTTGTTGAGATGTGATGTTGGTTTTCATTAAATTCTTGTGAACTTCGCAAAGTACGAATGATGTTATCTGAAAAGTTTCGGTTACATCAATGATGAAAGTGTAAAATCAAATATATACTTGATTTATTAGGAATTGGAATTTGTTGAATTGAGACAGAGATTGTAGTTAACGATGGTTAAGTCGCGGGTGAGGGACGTACATTATTGCATATTTGTAATATGAATTAACTGAGTAGTTAAGATTCACACACAATAGCTTAGCACGGAAAGATTTATTTTTTATTTCGAAAAAAAAATATATATATATATAAAATATATATATAATTTCTTCAGAGGGAATGAGTTAATTCTTCATAACTTGTTGATACAATATACACGTTATTGATTCGTAATGATGTCCACTGTGATTCTTGAACTGACGGAGTTTGTGATGTTATAGGTGTTGTTGATTCTGATGTTGACTGTACTGACGATGCTGGTGACGTTGACGGTACTGTTGATGTTGTTGGTAAAACAAGTTTAACTTGTTAATCACACACCATTTTTGTCAGGGTTTCTACTCTTCCTTCTATCATTTTGGTTCGCTTAACTGATTTATGGTTAGGGCTAGATTAGATAATCTCTAGGACTTTAGAGATTATATAATCGCCGCGGAATGTTTCTCCAATGAAGTTATGAATTAATACTTCGTCAGTTATTGTTGTTGGTACTTCTTGGTATCTATGGTGCGTATGACGTTGATGCTCGTGGGACAGATTATGAAGTTGAGGTTTACAACGCGGTTGTGGTTGGATGTGGTAATGGTACTGTTGGAGTTGATGATGGTGGTACTGGTTATGCTGCTGGTGTTTGTAATCTCTGCACCATATTCTCCAAAGCCACTACCCGAGCGCGAAGTTCGTTGACTTCTTCTATTATTCCAGGATGATTGTCGGTCGGAATGAGCGGATAAATAAAATCTAGAATTTGATGTAGTATATAATCGTGATGAGATACCCTGGAAATGAGAGAGAAAATGGTGTCTCGAACAGGTTCGCCGGTAAGTGCTTCAGGTTCTTTGCCAAGAGGGCAATGTGGTGGATGGAAAGGATCGCCTTCTTCTTGTTTCCAATGATTGAGGAGGCTACCAACCCATCCCCAATTCATCCAGAATAGGTGATGACTGATTGGTTGATCCATTCCGGTCACACTGCTTTCGGAGCTTGAGTGAGATTCCATTTCGGAATCCGAGTGACTTGAACTGATGACAAATTCCATTTCGTACGATTGGATAAAGGATTTTCGATATAAAATGTTTTTCGGCTATCGGGTGGTATTCTATTTACATAGGATATCTATATATAGAGATCAAAAGATTTCATAGATTACGGAGGAATTTGCGGGATATGTCAGGCAAAGTTTAAAGTAACAGATACGATAAGATATGATTTAGCAGATACGCTAAGATATGAATTTTGTCTATACACTACTCATGCAATTAATGTAGCAAGACGTGTCTAGACTAATAATGATAAGCAGGTAATTTCCTATGGATGATAAGCAGATGATTTCCGACTAGAAATGATAAGCAAAACTTTTGACATGCAGACACGGTCGAAGTCCAGACTCACTAATGCATCCTAACGACTTATCAGTTAGACACACTAATGCAGACCTGGTTCGCTAAGACCACCGCTCTGATACCAACTGAAAGGACCCGTTCATATACATTATAAACGATTCACAATAGTTGATTACATTACGAGGTATTTGACCTCTATATGATACATTTTACAAACATTGCATTCGTTTTTAAAAGACAAACTTTCTTTACATCAAAAATTGACAGGCATGCATACCATTTCATAATATCCACTATCCATCTATAAATTGATTTAATAATAATCTTTGATGAACTCAATGACTCGAATGCAACGTTCTTCGAAATATGCTATGAAAGACTCCAAGTAATATCTTTAAAATGAGCAAATGCACAGCGGAAGATTTCTTTAATACCTGAGAATAAACATGCTTTAAAGTGTCAACCAAAAGGTTGGTGAGTTCATTAGTTTATCATAATCATTCATTTTCATCATTTCAATAGACCACAAGAATTTCATTTCCAGTTTTCATAAATATACGTCCCATGCATAGAGACAAAAATCATTCATATGGATTGAACACCTGGTAACCGACATTCACAATATGCATATAAGAATATCCCCATCATTCCGGGATCCTCCTTCGGACATGATATAAATTTTGAAGTACTAAAGCATCCGGTACTTTGGATGGGGCTTGTTGGGCCCAATAGATCTATCTTTAGGATTCGCGTCAATTAGGGTGTCTGTTCCCTAATTCTTAGATTACCAGACTTAATAAAAAGGGGCATATTCGATTTTGATAATTCAACCATATAATGTAGTTTCGATTACTTGTGTCCATTTCGTAAAACATTTATAAAAATTGCGCATGTATTCTCAGCCCAAAAATATAAAGGGTAAAAAGGCAAATGAAACTCACCATACTGTATTTCGTAGTAAAAATACATATAACGTCATTGAACAAGTTGGCCTCGGATTCACGAACCTAAATTAATTATATATATTTATGTGTCGGTCAATATTTGTCTAACAAATTAGGTCAAGTCATAGTGTACCACAATCCTAATGCTCGAGACTAATATGCAAAAGTCAACAAAAGTAAATTTGACTCAAAATAATTTTCAAAAATCTATACATGATTAATATAGAGTTTAAATATCGTCGTTTTATATTTTTAAATATTTTTAAAAGATTTATTAGAGTAAATAATATAATATATTTATTAATAAATAAAATTTTATATTAAATTTATATAATAAAATATACTTTTATATATATTAAGTAATAAAATTTATAGGGTTCATTTAATATCATAAAGATAATATGATAGGTATTATTAAAGTAAGTTATTAGACGTAGTAAAATATGTTTGTATCACATATTTGTTTGATAAAATAATATCTATAATGATAGTAAGTAAAAGTTGTATTATTTTGTAATAATAATTATTATTATAAAAATATCAATATTTATAATTACAAGGATGACATTATGATAAAACGATAATTCTAATTATGATAACTTTAATATTTACTATAATTTTTAATATTATCTTTAAAATAATAATTCTATTTAAAATAATAATAATAATAATGATATTTTATAGTAACAATGACATTTCTATTAAAATGATAATTTTTGTTAAAATGATAGTTTTAATACTAACGATACTTTTAATAATAATAGTAATGATAAAAATAATAAGAACGATAATTTTATCTAAATCAATATCTTATAATATTTTAATTTCATCATGATACTCTTACTCATTATTTCCTAATCGTTTCGTTTAATAGCTTTTAATCGTCTTTTATATCGTGTTCATAATAATGATAATAATAGTAATCAAAATAATTAGGTGTTACAAATATTTGTTTTAATTACACTAATATTAATAATGATAGTTACTATAACATTATTAACGATAATACTAATAATTATCTTAATGATAATATAGTAGTAATAATAATAACAATAACAATAACTATTTTTAAATAATGATATATATATTAATAATGATAATAATAATAATAATAATAATAATAATACTAATAATAATAATAATAATAATAATAATAATAATAATAATAATTGGATAATAATAATAATAATACTAATTATAACTTTAACAATAATAACGATAGTAATAATAAAAAAAATAACAATTTTTAATGATAAATCCCCTTTATTGATAAAGATAATAATAATGATAATAATAAGATAAAACTAGAACGATGATAAAAACGACAATAATAATAATAATAATCATTTTTAATAAAAATATCAAAAATTCAATTGATTATAACTTCTAATCCGTTCATCGAAACCATTCGATATCTAAAGGAAAAGTTCTTAATTTTTCGCTAGCTTTCCAAGACATGCATATCTTATACATTATCTCAACCGCAAGTGTAACTAATTCAAGATTCAACCTAACCTGTCTAAGGGCAATATCAAAAGTACAAGCATGCATAATCCTAAATACTCAAGCACTAGTCAGGGATACACTATTAGTATGTAAAAGTTAAATTATGAGTACTCACGTATCAATATTGAGATTCAATATTGTAGGAAAGGTACGTAGACGCAACGGAAATGATAAACACTATATTGACCTCACGAGCATACCCATGAACCATACTCAATCACCTCCATAGCTATAACCCATAATTTCCTTAATCATATCCTACTCGAAAAACAATTTCGAAATCACTTGGACAGCACTCCGTCGTAATATTTTATGTATACTAATAATATCTTGAAATAATACGGAGTAAATATATATATGTAAATCGATTGAGAGAGTTTAGAGAAAAATATTTTCAAGTTTCTATGAAATAATGAAACCTATTGAATTCTATTTATAATAGATTTTTGAATTATTAAAGTGAATTATTAAAGTATGAATTATTAAAGTAAATTATTAAAGTATGAATTATTAAAGTGAATTATTAAAGTATGAATTATTAAAGTGAATTATTAAAGTATGAATTATTAAAGTATAAATTATTAAAGTGAATTATTAAAGTTAAAGTAAAGTAAAAATAAAGTAAAGGTAAAGTTTAAGTATAGTAAAAGTATAAAACTATGTACGTATAATACGCGTATAAATATATATAATATTAATTTAAATCGTTATATATATTTAATAAAAAAAATATAAATATCGTTATCTTTATCATACTAGTTAAGTAATGAGTTGTCAAAAGTGGTTCTAGATATTTATAAAAGTTATATACGTTTTAATAATAAAGTTCTTTTTAAACTGAAAACGTTTTTGTACGTTTGAAACTAAATAGATCAATCGAGTCTTTATGAGATTCAATCTTCCACTATCCTTTGTCTAGTTCTCAATGATTGATAATTTGTTCTTATTTATAAATCACTTTACCATTTTCCGAATATTGTTAAAATGGAAAGATTTCTCAAATCAACGTGGGCCTTTCAACAGAGACTTGTAATCATAATTCAATATATCTGATAATTCAATCATTTGATCTTATCTTCTAATTCTATTGATAAACATTTTGAAACAAATACAATCATATAAAGTATTTAATCTAATATTTTATTTACGTTTCAAGTTATAATATATATACACATATACATATATAATCATATTCGTTTAATGGTTCGTGAATTGTTAGAACTTGGTCGAGGTTGAATGAATGTATGAACATAGTTTAAAATTCTTGAAATTTAACTTAACAAATATTGCTTATCGTGTCGGAAACATATAAAGATTAAAGTTTAAATTTGGTTGGAAATTTCCGGGTTGTCACAGTATATATATATATATATATATATATATATATATATATATATATATATATATATATATATATATATATTAAAACGTCATTACAACGATAATCGTTACATATATAACTCGTTTCAAAATCCTTAAGTTAGTAGTCTTGTTTTACATATGTAGTTCATTGTTAATACACTTAATGATATATTCAATTATCATTTTATCATGTTAATCATAGTGTATTAATATCTTAATATGATACATATGTATTTATTTTAATTAAGACGTTGTTATAATGATAATCGTTATATATATCGTTTCGAGTTTTTTTAATTCAGTAGTCTCATTTTATGTATATAACTCTTTGTTAATATACTTTGTGAGATACTTACTTATCATAATATCATGTTAAATATATATATATATATATATATATATATATATATATATATATATATATATATATATATATATATATATATATATATATATATATATATATATATATATATATATCATGTCGTTTTTACAAGTTTTAACGTTCGTGAATCGTCGGACAAACTGGGTGGTCAATTGTCTACATAAAACTCAATTCAATTAATCAAGTCTTAACAAGTTTGATTGCTTAACATGTTGGAAACATTTAAACATGTAAATATAAATCTCATATAATATATAATCATGGAAAAGTTCGGGTCACTACAGTACCTACCCATTAAATAAATTTCGTCCTGAAGTTTTAAGCAGTTGAAGGTGTTGACGCATCTTCTGGAAATAGGTGCGGGTATTTCTGTTTCATCTGATCTTCACGTTCCCAGGTGAACTCGGGTTCTCTATGTGCATTCCATCGAACCTTAACGATTGGTAAATTGTTTTGCTTAAGTCTTTTCACTTCACGATCCATTATTTCGATGGGTTCTTCAACGAATTGTAGTTTTTCGTTAATCTTAATTTCGTCTAAAGGAATGGTGAGCTCTTCTTTAGCTAAGCATTTCTTTAGATTCGAGACGTGAAAGGTATTATGTATGCCGGCTAATTGTTGAGGTAATTCAAGTCGATAAGCTACTGATCCAACACGATCAATAATCTTGAATGGCCCAATGTATCTCGTGTTTAGTTTTTCCCGTTTACCTAATCGAACAACGCCTCTCCAAGGTGATACCTTAAGCATGACCATGTCACCAACTTCAAACTCTAAATCTTTTCTTTTACTATCTGCGTAGCTCTTTTGTCGACTCTGGGCGATTTTCAATCGTTTTTGAATTTGAATGATTTTCTCTGTAGTTTCTTGGATAATTTCCGGACCCGTAATTTGTCTATCCCCCACCTCACTCCAACAAATCAGAGACCTGCACTTTCTACTATAAAGTGCCTCAAACGGCGCCATCTCAATACTCGAGTGGTACCTGTTGTTGTAGGAAAATTCTGCTAACGGTAGATGTGGATCCCAACTGTTTCCAGAATCAACAACACATGCTCATAGCATGTCTTCAAGTGTCGGTATCGTCCTTTCACTTTGCCTATCAGTTTGTGGATGATAGGCAGTACTCATGTCTAGACGAGTCCCCAATGCTTGTGGATGATAGGCAGTACTCATGTTTAGAGACGACTTCTTTCAAGTATAGTCGTGCCAACTTCTCCATTATATCATCTTCCCTCATTGATAGAAAGTGTGCTGACTTGGTGAGACGATCGACTATTATCCAAATAGTATCATAACCACTTGCAGTCCTTGGCAATTTAGTAATGAAATCCATGGTAATGTTTTCCCATTTCTATTATGGGATTTTAGGTTGTTGAAGTAGACCTGATGGTTTCTGATGTTCAGCTTTGACTTTAGAACAAGTCAAACATTCTCCTACATATGTAGCAATATCGGCTTTCATACCCGACCACCAAAAGTGTTTCTTGAGATCCTGGTACATTTTCCCCGTTCCGGGATGTATTGAATATCTGATTTTATGTGCTTCTCGAAGTACCATTTCTCTCGCATCCCCAAACTTTGGTACCCAAATTCTTTCAGCCAAATACCGAGTTCCGTCTTCCCGAATAGTAAGCTGTTTATCCAAACCTTTGGATATTTCTTTTTCAAAACTACCTTCCTTCAAAACCCCCCATTGCGCCTCTTTTATTCTAGTAGTAAGGTTAGTATGAATAATTATATTCATAGCTTTTACCCGCATAGGTTCTCTGTCCTTTCTACTCAAAGCGTCGGCTACCACATTCGCCTTCCCCGGGTGGTAACGAATCTCAAAATCATAATCATTCAATAACTCTATCCACCTACGCTGCCTCATGTTCAGTTGTTTCTGATCAAATATATGTTGGAGACTTTTGTGGTCGGTATATATAATACTTTTGACCCCATATAAGTAGTGTCTCCACGTCTTTAATGCAAAAACAATAGCGCCCAATTCTAAATCGTGAGTCGTATAATTTTGCTCGTGAATTTTCAATTGTCTGGACGCATAAGCAATTACCTTCGTTCGTTGCATTAATACAAAATCGAGACCTTGCTTTGATGCATCACAATAAATCACAAAATCATCATTCCCTTCAGGCAATGACAATATAGGTGCCGTAGTTAGCTTTTTCTTCAACAATTGAAACGCTTTCTCTTGTTCATCCTTCCATTCAAATTTCTTCCCTTTATGCGTTAATGCAGTCAAGGGTTTTGCTATTTTGGAAAAATCTTGGATGAACCTTCTGTAGTGTCCAGCCAATCCTAAAAATTGACGTATGTGCGTCGGAGTTTTCGGGGTTTTCCATTTTTCAACGGTTTCAATCTTTGCCGAATCCACATGTATACCTTCTTTGTTCACTACGTGACCGAGGAATTGAACTTCTTCCAACCAAAATGCACACTTTGAAAACTTAGCATACAGTTTTTCCTTCCTCAACAATTCTAGCACTTTTCTCAAATGTTCTTCGTGCTCTTGATCATTCTTTGAGTAAATAAGTATGTCATCGATGAAAACAATGACAAATTTGTCGAGATATGGTCGACATATGTAAAGACCCGTCCTAATCCATAAGAACGAATACAATAACATATGATTACATTGCGAGGTATTTGACCTCTATATGATATATTTTACAAGCATTGCATTCGTTTTAAAAGACAAACTTTCATTACATCAAAAGTTGATAGGCATGCATACCATTTCATAATATCCAACTATAAATGATCTAATCTGTCATTTACTTAATCATAATCTTTACTGAACTCAACGACTTGAATGCAACGTCTTTTGAAATAAACCATGAATGACTCCAAGTAATATCTTTAAAATGAGCAAATGCACAGCAGAAAATTTCCTTAATACCTGAGAATAAACATGCTTTATAGTGTCAGCCAAAAGGTTGGTGAGTTCATTAGTTTATCATAATCAATCATTTTCATAATTTTAATAGACCACAAGATTTTATTTCCATTTCTCATAAATATACGTCCCATACATAGAGACAAAAATCATTCATATGGATTGAACACCTGGTAATCGACCTTAACAAGATGCATATAGAATATCCCCATCATTCCGGGACTCCCTTCGGACATGATAAAATCGAAGTACTAAAGCAGTTCAAATTCTCTGACTGGGGCTTGTTAGTGCCCATAGATCTATCTTTAGGATTCGCGTCAATTAGGGTGTCTGTTCCCTAATTCTTAGATTACCAGACTAAAAAGGGGCATATTCGATTTCGATCATTCAACCATAGAATGTAGTTTCAGTTACTTGTGTCTATTTCGTCAAACATTTATAAAAGTGCATGTATTCTCAGTCCCAAAAATATATATTACGAAAGCATTTAAAAAGGGAGCAAATGAAACTCACACTACGATATTTTGTAGTAAAAATATGCATACGACGAAACTGAACAATGCAAGGTTGGCCTCGGATTCACGAACGTATATCATGTATATATATATATATATATATATATATATATATATATATATATATATATATATATTAACACATATAATGGGAATTGAACAAATATATATATTATTATTAGTGATATATATGTTATTTATGATTTATGTGTTCCTTTAATAACTTAAATATATATTCATTTTATATATCTTACTTTTAAAAAAATAATATAAAAATAGAGTTAGGTTATATGTATTAGATATATTAGTATAGTTTAATATATTTATATAAAGATTATTTATTTGTTAAATTAATAATTGTAATAATACTAGATTAAGGATAATAATAATAATGATAGTAATAATAGTAATAATAAAAATGTTAATTTTTAAAATGATAATTTTTAATAAAGATAATAACTTTAATAAAAAAATAATTTTACTAAAATGATTCTTTTAATAATAATATAGTTGTAATAATAATAATGATACTCGTAGTAGAAATGATAATAACAATAATAACTATACTATCTATAATAATAATACTTTTTACTAATAATGTAATGATAATAATAATAATGATATTAATAATAATAATAATACTTATATTAATTATCTTTATTCAAATTCGTAAAACATGTTCTTCATAATCATAAAATAAGTGGTAAAGTTTATATCTTTTTCTAAGCTCATATCCATATCAAACTATATTTATAATATTAATATAAGTATTAAAGTTTATAACATTTATCAAAATATATTAGTGTTCATAAAACTATTTAAATCATATTTTTAAATCATAAATTTAGTCCTATCTTCACATTTTAATCATAATCTTAACATTTTAATAACCTTTAGTCATGGTAATGATATTAATAATAATTATAATAATAATAATAATAATAATAATAATAATAATAATAATAATAATAATAATAATAACAATACTAATAATAATAATAATACTAATAAAAATAAACAAATGACTACCTCAAAGAAATAGGCTCAAAAAAATAATGTCACCGCCCGGACTCAAACCCGCGACCTCTCGCTCAACAAACAACACTCCTAACCATCCATCTGTTTCTATATTTCTGTTATAACCGTGATTTTAATTTTATTTCTACTATATTTCGTTTTCTTCATCTTCTTCTTGATTAATCAACCCAAATTATCATCTAATTTCATAACACTGTTGTAACTCTCGGTGAATAAAACCCCAACAGAAAACTGGATCCCGGCCCAACATAACAAACTTCATACGGCCCAACAAGAAATAAGATTTTCTCGACCCAACAGCATATACAACCTCAGTCCAATATTTAACGAGCCCAAGATGCAAACTCTAGTCCATTAATCATAACAATAGACCCAATAATTAAAACAGGATGTGTACATGTGAGGTTTTATGGATCAGCGAAGAAAGAAAAAAAAATATAAATGTATAGCAGCAACAAACGAGTCACTGTTCATCATCATCATCACTTAACATCATCGACTTGTCATTATCTCCTTTATCCTCATAAACCTGTTACCATCATCATGCTTTATCATCATCAACAAACATCATACGGTATTATTTTATCACCATCATTCTTGTTATAGAAACGAAAGTATAATGGAACAGTAGCAGTAACAGTTGATTCGAAGGAAAAGGTTTGCAAGCTTCAGAACAACTTTTTCTAATCTAGTTTATGGGTGTTTTGGGTCTTGGGGTTTGTTGTAAACAGAAACAGGATCTAGTTGATTGTTTTGGGTCGAGTGTGGGGATTGAACAACACCAGCAGCCCTTGCATATCGAACAAGAAGGTAACAGTTTATGATTGTGTAGTCTGATCTAACAAAAGTAAAAACAAAAGTAGTAGTCTAGCAGGTCTGATCAAAGAAACAGAATCATGGGAACAAGTTGCAGGTTGGTAGATCTCTGGTGTTATTTATCAACTGTAAAACAGCAACAAAACAAGTAGTGTATGGTGATGGTGTTTGAAGTATACAAGAGTGGTGGTTTGAAAAAATAGAAAAAAAAGATGGTGGTGGCGGTTTTTGTAGTGATGAGAGTGGTGATGGTTTAGACGGATTAACATAGAAATAGAAACAGGAAGTTAAACAGCGGCTGTAGCGGTTTAATAGTTGTTGTTGTTGCTCGTGATAATTCTTGCAGCTGAAACAGGAAACAAAACAGCGGTGGTGATTGGTGGTAATCAAACATGGTGATGGTGGTGGTGTTTCAATGAAGGGTTGCAAGTTATGATTAATGATCTGTGATTGATGGGTAATGGTTTTCGATGGTGGCTTCACGATGGGGATGGTTGTAGTGACCCGTTCTAATCCATCTGGACGAATACATTACATTTGGTTACATCACGAGGTATTTGACCTCTATATGATATATTTTACAAATATTGCATTCATTTTTAAAAGACAAACTTTCTTTACAACCAAAGTTGACGGCATGCATACCATTTCAAAATATTTCCAACTATAATTGACTTAGTAATAATCTTGATGAACTTAACGACTCTAATGCAACGTCTTTTGAAATATGTCTTGAATGTCTCCAAGTAATATCTCTAAAATGAGCAAATGCACAGCAGAAGATTTCTTTCATACCTGAGAATAAACATGCTTTAAAGTGTCAACCAAAAGGTTGGTGAGTTCATTAGTTTATCATAATTAATCATTTTCATCATTTTAATAGACCACAAGATTTTCATTTCCATTTCTCATAAATATACGTCCCATGCATAGAGACAAAAAAATCATTCATATGGATTGAACACCTGGTAATCGACATTAACAAGATGCATATAAGAATATCCCCTATCATTTCGGGACATCCATCGGACATGATAAAAACGAATTCGAAGTACTAAAGCATCCGGTACTTTGGATGGGGTTCGTTAGGCCCAATAGATCTATCTTTAGGATTCGCGTCAATTAGTAGATCGGTTTACTAATAATTAGGCTACCAAGCAAAAGGGGCATATTCAGCTTCGATCATTCAACCATATAATGTAGTTTCGATTACTTGTGTCTATTTCATAAAATATTTATAAAAGCGCATTTATTCTCAGTCCCAAAAATATATATTGGAAAAGCATTTAAAAAGGGAGTAATGAAACTCGCAATAATGTATTTTGTAGTAAAAATACATATGATGATATTGAACAATGCAAGGTTTTCCTCGGATTCACGAACCTATATCATATATATATATATATATATATATATATATATATATATATATATATATATATATATATATATTAACACATATAATTGTAATCAAATAAATTCATATATTATATCTTAAATTATATATCTTATATATTTAATTTATATACATTTAAAATAGTTAATGTTTATATAGTTTAATATTATATTTATAATTAATAATTTGTTATATGTAAATATTTATATAAATAATCTTATTATATATAATTATATGTCATATTATAGTAGTTGTAATATATATATACTCTTATATAGAAAATATTTATTTGTTATAATAATATTGTTAATATAAAAGTAGTAATCATAATAATAATACTATTATTAATAATAATAACAATAATAATAATAATAATAATAATAATAATAATAAAAGTAATAATAATGATAATAATAATAATAATAATAATAATAATAATAATAATAATAATAATAATAATAATAATAATAATAATAATAATAATAAAAATGTTAAATATTAATAAAAATGATAGTGTTAATGTTAAAAATGATAATTTTTGATAAAATGATAATTTTAACGTTTTTTAACAATCTTACTAATAATAATGATAATGATACTAATATTAATATTAGTCATGATAATAATCATTTTAGTGATAATATTGTTAATGATATTGATAATAATAATAGTAACAATAATAATAATACTTGTATTAATAATAATCATGATATAATAATAATAATAATAATAATAATAATAATAATAATAATAATAATAATAGAAATAATAATAATAATGATAAGTAAATAAATTAGATAACTACCTCAAAGAAGTAGTCGTATAAATGCCCAAGTCCGGGTTTGAACCCGCGACGTCCCGCTAACCCGATAATATCCTTAACCATTACTCCGTATCAGTTTTTCTATTATTATTATTATTAGTATTAAGATTTTTAATATCTTTTAACTTCGTTTTCTATTTTATCATAATCATAATCAAACCATCATCTCATCTTAATCTTCTAACAACATTTAGCATCATCATTGTCATGAACCTCTTTCATCTTTATCTACCATGTATCATTATCATTATGATCATCATCTAAATCGTGCTCACCATCATCAAATTGTATCATTACCATAATAATCATTCAAAACATCAATCTCGTGATCATCTATCTTAAACTTTTAATGTGCGTGGACTGAATGGGCTTATCAGGAAACTGGATCATTCGGCCCAACAAGTAACCTGGATCATCACGGCCCAATATAGAAGTTTGGAATACGGCAGCCCAACAGAGAAACAGAAATTGGCCTACGGCCCAATCAGAAAACAGAAGTCCAAGGAAACAGCCCATGTGTCATCAAAAGAGAAAAGGCTTCAGTTATTTGCATCATAAAAGATTTCAAGCTGTACCAAACTAACAGCAGCTTTGGTCATCCATAAATTACATAGCAGCAACAATTATGTCGCAGGGTTTGGGGAAATGGTCGAATAGTCACAGCAAAAAAATTTAATTGCAGTTTACGGATGATGGTTGTAGGTTGGTAATCGGCTGAAGCATTGAGGTACGTTGTGGTTTTGTGTTGAACCAAAAAATAAAAAGAATGGTTCATAGTCCAAAAAGTGAACATGGCTTAAAATTAAAGTAGAAGGAATACACCCCATCTTGCTTTAATGGTCTAGTCCGATTTATTTAGATAAGCCCAACATATAAAGTCTAAAATAATTCGGCCCAATGATTAAGTAAGTTTACGGCCCAATGTTTAAAGGATATGGAAATCGAAACAGAAAGCAGGAAGAGGCAGAGGTAGCGATATTTCTTGATCATTGTTCTATCATCATGCATCATCATGATCATACAAGAATATCATCATGCATATAAAAATAATATCATCATTTATTTAGTTATTATGCTCGAATGAAAAGTTCTCTTTATATAGCAATTGGATTAAGACTTGGCCCTACCTTAAAAGGAAATTTGGTGTCCAGTATTATCCTAAACAGAAGTCGACAAATAGAAATAAAGGTTGTTGGTTTATTTCATCATTGATCTCCTTTTTACTTGCCACCTTCTTTTACAGCTCAATAATTGTGTTTTCTTTCCATCATGATATATCAACTAGCATCGATCTTCCTACTATTGCTTCTCCTTCTTCGATCTTAAACAGAAACCATCAATTGTCGAAGGTGTTTGAGTTAAAAAAAAACGAGTATAGCATTAGCTGCAGTTGCAGTCGATGTGGGAGGTTATGATGATGGTTTATGGTTGATGAGAGTTGCATAATGATTCAAGATGGCCACGATGGTGGAGTTCGACGGTTTAGTGGTGAGGTTGTCGACAATTGGAAGTAGAAACAAGTTGATGGGTTTCGTTGGTCTTCAACAATAGTTGTAACCAAAAGAGAGTTGGGTTTGGAGTAGAAAACATAATAGAATGCTACAGTGTTCTAGGCTAGTAGTATTAAAATTTGAAGTGGTTTCTTATAGAAATAGAAAAGAGAGAGGGAGATGATAGGGTGGTGTTGTCCGAAGGTGGTGTTTGTTTATCGTTTTAAGTGGTAGTTTGTTATGGCTCGTAACAAGAGCATAGAAAGCTAATGATGTTAGGGTGGTGTGTTGCAACCGTTGTAAACAGAAAATAGAAGAAGCTTAGCAACAACCGTAGCTCACCTTGTGGTTCAAACAAACAGGATAAAAGAATAGTAGTAGTAGTAGCGTTTTCAATGGGATTTCGTGGTGGAGGGTGGTGAAGATTCAAAGGTGGTGACCGATTAAAAGGGATATAGCGACGGTGGTGCAAAGTGTTGATGAGAATGAAAGGGTACCATTTAGAAAACAAAAGAAGATACATGTTTGTGTTGTGTTTTAGATTGATAGAAATAAAGATGAATGAAATACGGGAAAGAGAATAGAATCGATAGGTATTGTAGATGGATTTCATTCTGTGAATGTATACATTATAATGGAATATAGATAGGTAGGAATAGATAAAGATAGAAGTGAAAGATAGAGATATGAAACATAAATAAATCAACATGTATCATTATGTGGTCATGGTTAGTGATGGTTTACAGTAATATTCGTGACAGGGAGAAAAGATAAAAAAAAATAAAGTTGATAATGATCTCTAACTAAATTTGTAATTGATCAGTTGTATTATAGCAATGAGAATCAACTCAATTTACTTTTACGGACAGAAGAAAGAGTTTGATAATGATGTGCACAAATTCCCTAATTTAATTGATCTATAATTAGTACATATTAATAATTAATAATAATTCTAATAATAATAATAATAATAATAATAATAATAATAATAATAATAATAATAATAATAATAATAATAATAATAATAATAATAATAATAATAATAATAATAACAAATAATAATAATATTAACTATAAAATGGTACACATAATATTATTAATGATAATAACAATAAATTGTATTTATTTTTATGATAATGATTTTTATTGATAATGGTAGTAATCATAATAATAATAATAAAATTTATAATTTTTCTACTAATTATGATATTTATAATGATGACAATAATATTACAACTATGTTTTAACTTGTAATTATATTTCATTAAACATGTAATATTTAATGATTATATATTAAATAATAATTTATATTGAGTACTAAATTTTTATACATTTTAATATATATTACAATATACATATACCAATAATTATGTATAGAAACCATATATATAATTTCATAACTTTATTATATCATTTATTATTTTAAAATTTAATCCTTACAATTTAAATCATATATTATTTCAATTTATATTTCAAAATATTGTAAATATATGTGCATCTATTTACACATAGTCGTTCATGAATCGTCGGGAACAGTCAAAGGTTAAATGAGTATATGCAACAGTTCAAAATTTTTGAGACTCAACCTCACAGACTTTTCTTATTGCGTCAAAAATATTAAATCGAATCGGGAGTTTGGTTTAAAATTAGTCGAATTTTTCCGGGTCGTCACAGTACCTACCCGTTAAAGAAATTTCATCCCGAAATTTGAGTGAGGTCGTAATGGCTAACAATAAAAATGTTTTCATGACGAATATGAGTCAATAAACAGGGTTTTATCATTATTGATAAATATTGATAAAATGATTCGATTATGTGAAACGTACGAGTGAAACTGTCACAAAAGAGTGAGATGAGATAAATAGAGGTTCGTCTTAACTTCTGACGTGGTCTCAATTGAATTCCGGAATTCAAGAGATTTAAAAGAAAATTTTGGAAATCTATAAGATCTGATTCTTCGGGATTTATGGAAATTAATGTAGAGACCCGTCCTAATCCATCCGGACGAAGTCCATATCGATTATAAACGATTCACAACAGTTGATTACATTGCGAGGTACTTGACCTCTATATGATACATTTTATAAACATTGCACTCGTTTTTTAAAAGACAATCTTTCATTACATCTAAGGTTGACGACATGCATACCATTTCATAATATATCTTACTATAATTGACTTAATAATAATCTTGATGAACTCAACGACTCGAATGCAACATCTTTTGAAATATGTCATGAATGACTCCAATTAATATCTCTAAGATGAGCAAAAGCACAGCGGAAGATTTCTTTCATACCTGAGAATAAACATGCTTTAAAGTGTCAACCAAAAGGTTGGTGAGTTCATTAGTTTATCATAAACAATCATTTCATAATTTTTAATAGACCACAAGATTTCATATTTCCAATTCTCATAAATAAACGTCCCATGCATAGAGACAAAAATATCATTCATATGGATTGAACACCTGGTAACCGACATTCACAATATGCATATAAGAATATCCCCATCATTCCGGGATCCTCCTTCGGACATGATATAAATTTCGAAGTACTAAAGCATCCGGTACTTTGGATGGGGTTTGTTAGGCCCAATAGATATATCTTTAGGATTCGCGTCAATTAGGGTGTCTGTTCCCTAATTCTTAGATTACCAGACTTAATAAAAAGGGGCATATTCGATTTTGATAATTCAACCATATAATGTAGTTTCGATTACTTGTGTCTATTTCGTAAAACATTTATAAAAATTGCGCATGTATTCTCAGCCTAAAAATATAAAGGGTAAAAAGGCAAATGAAACTCACGCATATAAATATTGTAAAACAGTTAATATAGCATTTGCATGTATTCTCAGCCCAAAAATATAATGAGCAAAAAGGGAGCAAATGAACTCACCTAATGTATTTTGTAGTAAAAATACATATGACTATATTGAACAATTGAACAATGCAAGGTTGACATCGGATTCACGAACCTATATCATTTGTATATTTATTAATACACATAACTGTAATTGACCAAAATTATATTAATATAACTTTATTAATTATGTTATTTTTATATTAATAATGTATATGTTCTCATATATTCATTTTATATATTTTAAATACTTAAGAGTATTAATTTTTTTGTTAGGTTATATGTATTAAATATATTGATATGTATATATATATATATATATATATATATATATATATATATATATATATATATATATATATATATATATATATATATATATATATATATATATATATATATATATATATATATATCTTTTGTTTATCATGGCAGTAGTTATAATAATACTAGTATAATTTTAGCAGAAGTATTTATAATTATGATAATACTAATATTAATGTTAATGATAATAATATTAATAATTCTATTAATATAAATGCTAGTTTTAAATATAACAGTAGTTTTTAATAAAAATGATAAACTTTATAATAATGGTAATGAGAATAATAATTTTGATAATAATACCTAATATTTAATATTAATAATAATTATAACAATTTATTACAATTGATAATTTTAATAATACTTAAGTTAATAATAAATACTAATTCTAATAATAATAAAATGATTATAATACTAGTATTAATG
Source organism: Rutidosis leptorrhynchoides (assembly GCF_046630445.1). NCBI lineage: Eukaryota > Viridiplantae > Streptophyta > Magnoliopsida > Asterales > Asteraceae > Rutidosis > Rutidosis leptorrhynchoides. The sequence goes on along the minus strand of NC_092343.1, from coordinate 369,662,330 downwards.
AAATAACAATAAATTTTATTGTGTCTGGAGTAATAATAATAATAATAATAATAATAATAATAATAATAATAATAATACAAATATTTATATTAACAATAATAATAATACTAACAATACTCATAATAATACTAATGATGATTATAATACTTTTAGATATAATAATAATGATAATGATTATAACTTTAATGATAATAACAATAATAATAATAATAATAATAATAAAAATAATAATAATAATAATAATAATAATAATAATAATAATAATAATAATAATAATAATAATAATAATAATAATTACTTCTTGTATTTGTAATAATAATAATAATAATTTGTAATACTAACAATAATAACAAATTTTACTAATAATCATCATAATAATAATATTTAATATTAACAACAAATGATAATAATAATTATAATAATTAGAAAAAGATGAGTGTATACCTTTTTTTAAAATCGTGATAAAAAGATTTGCCCAAGATGGGGCTCGAACCCGTGACCACTTGCAAACCCGCTAACACTCTAAACCATGGAACCGTTTCTGTTTTACTGATTTAATATCACCCCATATATACATAACTCATTTATGTTTCTGTTTCTAATCCTCTTTCTTCTTCATAATTGTAAAGCGACCATAATCATAATCAAAATGACTGTTAAATTAAATTGTTGAATTTTAATAGAAACAGATACCATCGTTTTGAAGAATTGAATCAACAGACAAGCACTAAAAAAAAAAAATTTAACAGCAGCCACTGGTTACGTAGAAAAAGAAAATAAAAATAAATAATGAACTCCAAATTTGATTTCTGATTTCTAGGCATTTTTAAATAAAACTTAAAACATGAATTGTGTTTGAAATCATTCATGGAAATTTAAAAATTAACAATTGAACCTGAAACGTCCAAACGATTTCGAATTTTTAGGATGAACAAAACAGTAGACTTTTTGATTTCAAGGTTTGACTCCAAAATTAACAATCAATATAGAAATTTGGATATTCAAACCTTGCAGATAGTTTAAACGTATCAATCCTAACACATCTGCATTAAAGGATTTCGAAATTAAATTTAAATTCGATGTTTTGGAAAAAATATGAAGAACAGAGGTCGGCAAAGGGTTCGTCTGTTTAATTCTTGAGTTGTGATGATAATTGATCTTGTCTGAGTCATTGAGTGAATTATATTACCTATTATCAAAACTAAATTGTTCTGTACAGACTTGAGATGTGGACATGTAACCATTTCTGACAATTAAATTGACAGAGGATAAAGTTGAAGAAGAAAATAACAAAAATTCAATCCTGATTTGTACTACCTTCACCTTTAGTTGTATTTGAGTTGATATTGTAATTAGTTTTTGGAGACACAAAACAAAATTATGCACAGTTTGGAAAATGATTGGAAACAGTTTACAGAACACGTTCTTTATTTGCATTATATATATATATATATATATATATATATATATATATATATATATATATATATATATATATATATATATATATATATATATATATATATCCCAGTGTTTATATCTATATTTAATCGTGTCTATATTTTATATATGTGTTTTTGCATATAACTGTATACGTATGTGAATATATACATAACAGTATTTCGCATATATATATATATATATATATGTATGTATCAGATTATAATTTGTATTGTTAAATATATATGTATTAATATTAATAATAATTATAATAAAATTAATAAAATTAATAATAATGATAATAATATCAATAATTCTATTAATTAATAATTAATAATTAAATAATTTAATAATAATACAAATAAATAATAATAATACAGATAATAATAATTATTAATGATATTGTTCCTAGTAATATTAATAATAACGTTGATAGTGTTATTAATAAAATACTAATACAAATATTAACAATAATAGATTATATTAATAATGTCTAATAATAATACTACTATTAGTCATAATAACTAACATTATATCTTTACTACTAGTTATAATGATATTAACAATAATAACAACAATAGATTAAATGTATCGAATTCAGTGTTATAATTTTAATAATGTTAATAATATTAATATTAATAATAATAATGAATGTAATATTAGTATATCAACTAGAATTCAACTTGTAATTACATTTAATATATCAATATATCAATGTTACAATTTATTAATTATATCATATAATGTTTACACTTTAAAACTTAATTTAATATAATTTTTTTATGCGCCAATGTTTATTTTAATTTCCTTAAACTTTATAAATAATATATCTTAATATCGCTCGAATCAAATAAACAAGTGTTACTATCGTTTACTTAACTAATCATATATACTTAATATTCATAAACACGTTTATGTAAAGTATCATATATCTAATACCTTGTTAACGTTTTCAATTACTAAGTATATATTATATATACATATCTATATTCACATAAATGTTCGTGAATCATCGAGCATAGTCAAAGGGTATTTGATTACATGAATATAGATTTCAAACTTTCGAGACTCAACATTACAGATTTTTGCTTAACGTGTCGGAATCATATAAAGATTAAAGTTTAAATTTGATCGGAAATTTCCGGGTCATCACAATTAAGATCTCTTTAATTAAATGCGATCATCTGTCTCGATTGATTTGTCTGGTATTTCCACTATAAATGAACTTCTTCCGTTCCATTATTTTCACCACTCCAATACTTTCTTTCTCGATTCATACTTTCAATGATTGTGAATATGCTTATTCCAACTCTGGTTCTCAACCTCATTCTGACTATCGCGACAATCATTCTTCTATTCCAACTCCCACTAGAGGAATCTGTTTATTTCTACTTCGCTCTTGGGGTAATTGTGTTTATCATACTTCCATGTCTTTATATTGCTGTACGCCTTGATATACACGGTTTGTAATTTTTATGTTGTCGTGCTTATATTTCGAAGCTCTCTACTTTTGTTTCCTCTTCCCGACCTGAAGTAAAATAATCAAGACGTCTTGGGTTGTAGGTGTGGAGTTCGAAAGAACATAACTAAGTTTATAGGTAGAAAGGAAAAGTAATAGCACGATTTGACTTGTTGATTTACCAGAAGTTATGGAAAAGACAGAACCATCAAGAAAATATTTTCTTGATATTTTTTAGAGATTAAGTAGAATGAAAGAGTTATGTAACATGGTTCATGATAAAGGTATGACCTGTGATCCTTTATCACGTTCCATTAGATACTCAGCATGACTTATTGTAATATAATCACGTTGGCCGGACGCATTATATTATACTAACTCATGCTTCAATTTCCAACACTTCTCTAGAAATCATTCATAATTCAAACTCAATTTTATAGAAGTTTAGAAACTAATATAGTTTCTTTTATGATGTAACACAGATAGCACAGAGAGATAAATAATTCTGGACAAGAATAGTTAAGAAAATATCCTTAGAAATATCGAAGATATTTATGATGATATTTTCAAAATTTCTAAGATCGAAGGTTGAGGAAGGAAGATTTTCCACGAGATTTAATATGAGTACGGACAAGATATTCTCTAAAGATTTCATCGGATATAGAATTATATGGATTCTTTGAATATAGGGTTTGGTCCATGTATTTTTTCTTGGTCTCCTTCATGGTTAACTCAATTCATTTTTCAGTACCAAATTTTTTTATCGAGCGTTCCCAACATTCCATTCTTTGTTATTAAACTTTTGGCCGTTTAGACCATCTACAATTTTGCTGTTTCCTCTGCATTTAATGCTACTATAACTGAATCATCGGTTATCAATCCAAGGTGGTTTCAAGAGAATTGTGTTTTTAGATGATTAAACGCTGATGGTAATATGGTGGAATATAAAAGGTTCCCCAGTAACAATAAAAGAGCACACATATATATCAAGGTTATAATAAGGTTTATTCGAATGAAAAGTTGATGTTAATTTGCTGAAGCTGTGACAAAATTGGCTAATTTGGAGAGGGATTGTATAGTTAATTTCGGTAATAACAATGCTAAAGAGCTAGCACAGATACGTTTTAAACGTTTACTCAGGTTCCGGGTGTTTTCAGGTGCATAATTATATGCAACAATCTTTTCTTCCGTGGATGAGATGAAGTTGATTCATCTTCTCGATTGAGGTGTTTTCAAGAATTATGAAAGGTTTGAACGCAGATTGGCATTGTCAAGATACGAATGAGATTTACGATGAAATCAAGTGGCAAACTTGAAGAAAAAAATTAGTTTCATATGTTATAATCAATATTTTTAATTCATTTTAATTGTCCAATGTTTTCTTCATTATGCCACTTGTTTGATTCTGATAAGTTAAAAATCCAAATGAAATTGAATGAAAATTGGTTATTCTGTGGTGAACGAATTCGTATATTTATGGATGTAAGTAGGATAGTAATTGACTGTTGAATCAGATTTGATGTAATTTATTAATGTGGAATCTAAATATTCCTCGGGTATTACCTACCCGTTAAAATATTTTCACCATTAACAGTTTGTACAAAAGAATTTTTAATTACAATCTTTATGAAAACATATATACATATATATTTTCTTTAGGTGTAATCATGGATTTTATGAGTTAATATGATATTAAACTCATATGATTTTTGGTTTGAGCTAGAATAAGTAATCTCTAAAACTATTAGGAACCACATATTCTTTGCAGAATATTTCTTCAATGAAGTTATGGATCAATACTTCATCGTTCATTATTATTGGTACTCCTTGGTATCTATGGTGTGTATGATGTTGATGTTCGAGGTACAGATTGTGATGTTGAGGTGTGGGATGCGGATGTTGCTGTTGGTGGTACTACCGGTGCTGGTGATGTTGCTGAAGCTGGTACGTTTAGCACCATATTTTCCAAATTGATTACTCGAGCGCGAAGTTCGTTGACTTCTTCTATTATTTCGTAATGTTTGTCGGTCGGAACGAACGGGTGAATAAGATCTAGAATTGTGGATAGTATATAATCGTGTCAAGCTACCCTGGAAATGAGGCTGAAAATGGTGTTTCAGATAGGTTCGTCGATAAGTGCTTCAGGTACTTCACCAAGAGGTGAATTTGATTGATGGAAAAGATCGCCTTCTTCGCGTCTACATTGATTTAATAGACTACGAACCCATCAGATGAATTGGGGATGGCTGATTGGTTGATTCATTCCGGTGACACTGCTTTCGGAGCTCGAGTAAAACTCCATATTAAAATTCGAGGGACTTGAACTTGTGGAGAATTCCATATCGTTCGATTGAATGAAGGATTTTTTGATAAGAAATGATTTTCGAATATTAGATGATATTCTAATTATATAGAATATCTATATATATAGTACTAAAGATTTCGTAGACTATAGAGGAATTTACGGCATATGTCAGGCAGTCTACAGTAACAGGTACGCTAAGATATGGATTAGCAGATACGCTAAGATATAAATTTTGTCTATACACTATTCATGCAATCAATGTAATAAGATGTGTCTAGACTAAGAATGATAAGCATGTAATTTTTGACACGAAATGATAAGTAAAACTTTTGACATGCAGACACGATCGAAGTCCAGACTCACTAATGCATCTAAACAACTATCAGTTAGACACACTAATACAAGACCTGGTTCGCTAAGACCACCGCTCTGATACCACCTGTAGTGACCCGTCCTAATCCATCTGGACGAATACATTACATTTGGTTACATCGCAAGGTATTTGACCTCTATATGATACATTTTACAAACATTGCATTCATTTTTAAAAGACAAACTTTCTTTACACCGAAAGTTGATGGCATGCATACCATTTCATAATATTTCCAACTATAATTGACTTAGTAATAATCTTGATGAACTCAACGACTCAAATGCAACATCTTTTGAAATATGTAATGAATGTCTCCAAGTAATATCTCTAAAATGAGCAAATGCACAGCGGAAGATTTCTTTCATACCTGAGAATAAACATGCTTTAAAGTGTCAACCAAAAGGTTGGTGAGTTCATTAGTTTATCATAATCAATCATTTTCATCATTTTAATACACCACAAGATTTTCATTTCCATTTCTCATAAATATACGTCCCATGCATAGAGACAAAAAAATCATTCATATGGATTGAACACCTGGTAACCGACATTGACAAGATGCATATAAGAACATCCCCTATCATTCCGGGACATCTATCAGATATGATAAAAACAAATTCGAAGTACTAAAGCATCCTGTACTTTGGATGGGGTTCGTTAGGCCCAATAGATCTATCTTGAGGATTCGCGTCAATTAGTAGATCGGTTTACTAATTCTTAGGCTACCAAGCAAAAGGGGCATATTCGGCTTCGATCATTCAACCATATAATGTAGTTTCGATTACTTGTGTCTATTTCATAAAATATTTATAAAAGCGCATGTATTTTCAGTCCCAAAAATATATATTGCAAAAGCATTTAAAAAGGGAGTAATGAAACTCACAATAATGTATTTTGTAGTAAAAATACATATGACGATAATGAACAACGCAAGGTTGGCCTCGGATTCACGAACCTATATCATTTATATATATATTAACACATATAATTGTAATCAAATAAATTCATATATTATATCTTAAATTATATATCTTATATATTTAATTTATATACATTTAAAATATTTAATGTTTATATAGTTTAATATTATATTTAAAATCAATAATTTGTTATATGTAAATATTTATATAAATAATCTTATTATATATAATTATATGTCATATTATAGTAGTTGTAATATATATACTCTTATATAGAAAATATTTATTTGTTATAATAATATTGTTAATATAAAAGTAGTAATCATAATAATAATAATATTATTATTAATAATAACAATAATAATAATAATAATAATAATAATAAAAGTAATAATAATGATGATAATAATAATAATAATAATAATAATAATAATAATAATAATAATAATAATAAAAATGTTAAATATTAATAAAAATGATAGTGTTAATGTTAAAAATGATAATTTTTGATACAATGATAATTTTAACGTTTTTTAACAATCTTACTAATAATAATGATAATGACCCTAATATTAATATTAGTCATGATAATAGTCATTTTAGTGATAATATTGTTAATGATATTGATAATAATAATAGTAACAATAATAATAATACTTGTATTAATAATAATAATGATATAATAATAATAATAATAATAATAATAATAATAATAATAATAATAATAATAATAATAATAATAATAATAATAATAATAATAATTATAGAAATAATAATAATAATGATAAGTAAGTAAATTAGATAACTACCTCAAAGAAGTAGTCCTATAAATGCCCAAGTCCGGGTTTGAACCCGCGACGTCCCGCTAACCCGATAATATCCTTAACTATTACTCCGTAGTAGTTTTTCTATTATTATTATTAAGATTTTTAATATCTTTTAACTTCATTTTCTGTTTTATCATAATCATAATCAAACCATCATCTCATCTTAATCTTCTAACAACATTTAGCATCATCATTGTCATGAACCTCTTTCATCTTTATCTATCATGTATCATTATCATTATGATCATCATCTAAATCGTGCTCACCATCATCAAATTGTATCATTACCATAATAATCATTCAAAACATCAATCTCATGATCATCTATCTTAAACTTTTAATGTGCGTGGACTGAATGGGCTTATCAGGAAACTGGATCATTCGGCCCAACAAGTAACCTGGATCATCACGGCCCAATATAGAAGTTTCGAATACGGCAGCCCAACAGAGAAATAGAAATTGGCCTACGGCCCAATCAGAAAACAGAAGTCCAAGGAAACAGCCCATGTGTCATCAAAAGAGAAAAGGCTTCGGTTATTTGCATCATAAAAGATTTCAAGCTGTAGCAAACTAACAGCGGCTTCGGTCATCCATAAATTACATAGCAGCAACAATTATGTCGCAGGTTTTGGGGAAATAGTCGAATAGTCACAGCACAAAAATTTAATTGCAGTTTACGGATGATGGTTGTAGGTTGGTAATCGGCTGAAGCATTGAGGTACGTTGTGGTTTTGTGTTGAACTGAAAAATAAAAAGAATGGTTCATAGTCCAAAAAGTGAACATGGCTTAAAATTAAACTAGAAGGAATACACCCCATCTTGCTTTAATGGTCTAGTTCGATTTATTTAGATAAGCCCAACATATAAAGTCTAAAATAATTAAGCCCAATGATTAAGTAAGTTTACGACCCAATGTTTAAAGGATATGGAAATCGAAACAGAAAGCAGGAAGAGGCAGAGGTAGCGATATTTCTTGATCATTTTTCTATCATCATGCATCATCATGATCATACAAGAATATCATCATGCATATAAACATCACTATCATCATTTATTTAGTTATTATGCTCGAATGAAAAGTCCTCTTTATATAGCAATTGGATTAAGACTTGGCCCTACCTTAAAAGGAAATTTGGTGTCCAGTATTATCCCAAACAGAAGTCGACAAATAGAAATAAAGGTTGTTGGTTTATTTCATCATTGATCTCCTTTTTACTTGCCACCTTCTTTTACAGCTCAACAATTGTGTTTTCTTTCCATCATGATTTATCAACTAGCATCAATCTTCCTAATATTGCTTCTCCTTCTTCGATCATAAACAGAAACCATCAATAGTCGAAGGTGTTTGAGTTAAAAAAATAAAAATAAAACGTGTATAGCATTAGCTGCAGTTGTAGTCGATGTGGGAGGTTATGATGATGGTTTATGGTTGATGAGAGTGGCATGGTGATTCAAGATGGCCACGATGGTGGAGTTCGACGGTTTAGTTGTGAGGTTGTCGATAATTGGAAGTAGAAACAAGTTGATGGGTTTCGTTGGTCTTCAACAATAGTTGTAACCAAGAGAGTGTTGGGTTTGGAGTAGAAAACATAATAGAATGCTACAGTGTTGTAGGCTAGTAGTATTAAAATTTGAAGTGGTTTCTTATAGAAATAGAAAAGAGAGAGGGAGATGATAGGGTGGTGTTGTCCGAAGGTGGTGTTTGTTTATCGTTTTAAGTGGTAGTTTGTTATGGCTCGTAACCAGAGCATAGAAAGCTAATGATGTTAGGGTGGTGGGTTGCAACCATTGTAAACAGAAAACAGAAGAAGCTTAGCAACAACCGTAGCTCACCTTGTGGTTCAAACAAACAGGATAAAAGAATAGTAGTAGTAGCATTTTCAATGGGATTTCGTGGTGGAGGGTGGTGAAGATTCAAAGGTGGTGACCGATTAAAAGGGATATAGCGACGGTGGTGCAAAGTGGTGATGAGAATGAAAGGGTACCATTTAGAAAACAAAAGAAGATACATGTTTGTGTTGTGCTTTAGATTGATAGAAATAAAGATGAATGAAATACGGGAAAGAGAATAGAATCGATAGGTATTGTAGATGGATTTCATTCTGTGAATGTATACATTATAATGGAATATAGATAGGTAGGAATAGATAAAGATAGAAGTGATAGATAGAGATATGAAACATAAATAAATCAACATGTATCATTATGTGGTCATGGTTAGTGATGGTTGACAGAAATATTCATGCCATGGAGAAAAGATAAAAAAAATAAAGTTGATAATGATCTCTAACTAAATTTGTAATTAATCAGTTGTATTATAGCAATGAGAATCAACTCAATTTACTTTTACGGACAGAAGAAAGAGTTTGATAACGATGTGCACAAATTCCCTAATTTAATTGATCTATAATTAGTACATATTAATAATTAATAATAATTCTAATAATAATAATAATAATAATAATAATAATAATAATAATAATAACAATAATAATAATAACAAATAATAATAATATTAACTATAAAATGGTACACGTAATATTATTAATGATAATAACAATAAATTGTATTTATTTTTATGATAATGATTTTTATTGATAATAGTAGTAATCATAATAATAATAAAATTTATATTTTTTCTACTAATTATGATATTTATAATGATGCCAATAATATTACAACTATGTTTTAACTTGTAATTATATTTCATTAAACATGTAATATTTAATGATTATATATTAAATAATAATTTATATTGAGTACTAAATTTTTATACATTTTAATATATATTACAATATACATATACCAATAATTATGTATAGAAACCATATATATAATTTCATAACTTTATTATATCATTTATTATTTTACAATTTAATCCTTACAATTTAAATCATATATTATTTCAATTTATATTTCAAAATATTGTAAATATATGTGCATCTATTTACACATAGTCGTTCGTGAATCGTTGGGAACAGTCAAAGGTTAAATGAGTATATGCAACAGTTCAAAATTTTTGAGACTCAACCTAACAGACTTTTCTTATTGCGTCAAAAATATTAAATCGAATCAGGAGTTTGGTTTAAAATTAGTCGTATTTTTCTGGGTCGTCACAATGGTGGCCGACGGTTAGTAGTTAGTGGCGTCGTGGTGATCAAGAAGTGAAGGTAGTGAACCAAGATGACGGTGGCCGATGGTGGTGATGGGTTGTAGCAGGAGGTGAGCCCAAGGTTGATCGAGTATGTGATGGTGTTTGTATGTATATGCTATGATGCATCTATCTATATCTCTCAATGATTTGTAATGTACATGTAATTATATAGAGATAGTTGATAAAGAAAAAGTAGAAACAGTAATTCCCTCAATTAATATAATTCACGAGATAAACACAGTGAATCTTAATCATAATTCACGAACATCAATTATGTAATATATGTTTCTTTACAAGTTTTCTGTAAGTGGGTTGAAAATAACAAAAGCGTACAGTATCTCATATAATTATAATATACTTTAAGAATTAAAACGTGCAATTAGTTAGCCGTCGCCTATTACGGACTAAATTTCGTACTCCGTTGATAAATCAGTGGCGGATAAAAGTCCTTGGAAAAATCCCATATTTTTAAATTAACTATATTTATTTATTTTGGTCATTATGGTATAAAATTCAATCATTAATTATTAAATAAATTTTACATTAATTATTCACTCCCAACCCCAAGTAAAATATAAAAAACTTAAAATTTATCAAATAACTTCTAAATGTATTATTAATAAGCTTATAATTTATAAAACTCATTTTTAGATCACCGTTTATTTTAAAATCACATAAGTTCCTTTTTAACTCGCTTACTATCAATCAAATGAAAATTGAGCGTTATCTTTGCTTACTAAATAACTTCAAAATTACAAAATATATATATTATATATATTTTATTTATATATAGATACTTTTTTATATATTATTATTATTTTTACAAAATTAATTATAACAATTACTATATATACTATTTCATATTATTATATATATATATATATATATATATATATATATATATATATATATATATATATATATATATATATATATATATATATATATTTAAATATATGCATATCCATTTACATGCAATCGTATTGTGAGTCGTCGGGGATAGTCAAAGGTTAAATGAATTCATGTAAACAGTTTCAAAATTTTGTAATTCAATTTTACAGACTTTGCTTATCTTGTCGAAATCATATAAGATTTAAGTTTAAATTTGATCAGAAATTTTCGGGTCGTCACAGTACCTACCCGTTAAAGAAATTTCGTCCCGAAATTTGGTTGGATCATCATGACTGACAATAAATATGTTTTCTTGACTCAAATGAGTTGGAAATTAGAGTTTTATCATCAGTGAGTAATATGGATAAAACAATTCGATTACTCGAAGAGCACGAATGAAGCTATCACAAAATAGTGAAATAAGTAAATAATATTTCGTCATATCTTTTGACGTAGATAAAGTTGATTTCCAAAGTTCATGAGATTTGGAGAAAATCTTTGTAATAAGATTTGATTCTTTGGTAATTTAAGGAAGTTAGGATCCTCCTTGGTTAAATGTGAGGATCTGTTTCGATTGCTCTGTCGAATATTTCACTATAAATCTACTCCCTTCATTTCTTTTATATTTTTGAGTTCCATCCTTTTGTTTTCTCTTCCCGACATTAAGTCAAGCGAATAATGGTCCAGAATTCATAGGTATGAAGTTTCAAATGAACATGACTAACGTTCTAAGATAGAAATTGTAATAGCACGATCTTGATTGGTTAAATTACCAGAATTCAAGAGAAAAGATAGGACTATCAAGAAATTATGATCTTGATATGTTTGGAGACTAGATAGAATGTAAGAGTCATGTAACATGGCACATGATGACGTTATGGTATGTGAATCATCACGTTTCATTAGAAACTCAGCATGACTTACTGTAATATAATCACGTTGATCAAGTGTCATTATATTATACTAACTCATGCATCAATTTCCAATACTACTTCAAAACATTCATATTTTAAATTCGAAGATTTACAGAATATAGAAACTAAAACAGTTTCCTTTTATGAAATAACACAGACAGTGCGGAGAGATAATTAATATCGGAAGAGAATATTTATGAAGATATCTTCAGAAATATTGAGGATGTTTATAATGAAAGATACCATGATATCTAATAATTTTAGAACCAAAGTGTGATGAAGAAATTCATTCACGATTATCTGGAATGATTAAGGAACAAGGTAATCGCCAAAGATTTCATCAGAAACATAATCATCAAGATTCTTTATGTACAAGTTTAGTCCTTGTGATTTGTTCAGAGTCTCCTTCATTGTTTGCTCAATTCTTTATTATCAAACTTTTGACTGTTAAGGCAGTCTCCAGTTTTTACTGCTTTATCAACTTTTTCAAAACTCAGAAAACTGATTCATAGGCTAAAGCGCTTTTCGAAAATTCAGAATTGAAGTTCGTAAATCCAGGAGATAGAAGTTATATATATATATATATATATATATATATATATATATATATATATATATATATATATATATATATATATATATATATATATGTTATCGTAGAATCGCTGAGAAATTCGAGATTATCGATTGATGCCTCCCGGTATTTGGTATGATAATTATTGTACAAGATGTAGCTGAGTTTATGATAAGACTTCAATAGATAAATATAGTGATTTGTCGTAGAGATTTAAGCCAAAGGGTAACGAGTTGCTGGCACGTCTGCTGGTAATATGGTGGAATATAAATGGTTCCCCGGTAACAATAAAAGAGCAATCGTATTTATCAAGGTTATAATAAGACCAATCCGGATGAAAAGTCGAAGTTGACTTGCTGAAGCTGTGACAAAACTGGCTATTTTGAAAAGGAATTGCATTGTTATTTTCAGAAATAACAATGCCACAGGAGCTAGCACAGATACGTGTTAAACGTTTACTCAGTTTTCGAGAGTTTCTCAGGTTCATAACTATATGCATCAATCTTTTCTTCCGTAGATGAAGTACGGTTGGTTCATCCTCTCGATTGAGGTGTTTCCAAGAATTGTCACGACCCTACTTTTTTCGTTATCTTTTATCGTTAATTATTTAACGACCGTTAACTGTTAATTGTGCTACGTCATTTCTATGACCTATATTATTAAATTAATAATAATATATTAATTATTATGTGTTATGTGAATATTTGTATTCATATTTTGAGTTATACGTTTCTACGTGTCGCGGATTTCTATCCGGCGAATCTTTTCGGTTTTCAAACCAACGGTCGAGTTTTTGGGATATTTAAATTCTAATTATTTTAAATATGATATTTTAATATCATATAATTATATAGAGTATTTATATTTATTTTTCGTCGCGCGTTTGTTATCTCTCCGAATTTTTAATCGCGTAAACGTGTTTTCGCGTTTCGGGTTTCGATCGGGCATTCGGGCTACAAGGAAATACAAGTTATTCAAATTAGGGCCATGGGACCCACCCCACAACCCCAATCGGCCGAACCCCATGAAAGGGGGGGGGGTACCATTCCTTGATGTATTTTGTTTCCATATATATGTATATATATACCACTTTTATTTTTCCTTTCTAAAAACCTAATTTATTTTTTTTTGCAATTTCTCTCTTCCCCTCCCTCTTTGGCCATCGCACACCATCACCATCATCATCATCATCTTGCAACAAAATCAAGCTTGGATCATCAATTGATTAACACCAACGCGTTCCTCATTCCGTTCTCTACGCGATTATACTTCTTGTTTCTCGATTAGGGTATAAACCCTAAACCTAGAACTTTTAATTTTTCTTTATTTTTCTGTATTTTGATTATATATTAATAGTATGATGATTACTTGTTGTTGTAATGATGTTTGTATGCATAGAATTACTCGTAAACACATGTTTTCGGTTTGATATAATTGGGACAGCAGCTTTTTCGTGTGTTTCTGATATTGTAACTGTTATAAAAGTTAAAATAAAGTGTCTAGATGAGTTCCTCTCATCAAGACATTAATTTTAGACTCCGGATTCATGTCGTTTCGATTCCCGGAGCCCTAAATATGAACAAAATGGTATTTTGTTAAGATTGAATTGTGATATTGGTATGAACCAGGTTTGGTCCGACTTTGTGACCATATTTGGTGACTTTAGGGTGTGTTAGTGTGTTAGGACTAATTGTGGGACGAACTTTCATGTTCGGGTCATCTCAATCCGAGCCACGAATCACCCGTTATGTCTAAAACACGATTTTGAGTGAATTGAAGTTCCAAGTAGTGTAATGGCTGTACATGTAACGACCCGGAAATTTTCGACCAAATTTAAACCTTAAACTCTATATGTTTTCGACACGATAAGCAAAAACCTGTAATGTTGAGTCTAGAAAGTTTGAAATCTGTATTCGGATAATCAGTTACCCTTTGACCAAGCCTGACGATTCACGAACAATATAAATGTTTATATAATTTCTTTATAAATAAATATGTAAATACATATATAGGTATAAATATAAATATAGGTGTATACTTAATATTTTAAATTAACCAAGTACACTTAAACAATGAGAGTTAGTAATCTAAAATAAAAATTAAAATAATTAAGTTATTATTAAAATGATTATATATATATATATATATATATATATATATATATATATATATATATATATATATATATATATATATATATATATATATATATATATATATATATATATATATATATATATATATATATATATATATATATATATGTGTGTGTGTGTGTGTGTGTGTGATATTATTATTATTATATGATCTCTACTAATAATATTATTATTACTATCATTATAGTATTATCATTATATTTGATATTAACCTTATTATTATTATTTTCAAAGTTATTAATAAAAGTATTATTATTATCATTAATACACTTATATTTACAAATTATAAATATAGATTTTATATAAAAAAAAAGATAACTAAATAACGAATAAATAGATAAATAAATAAAAGGAAAGAATCAATCTATTTAACATTGTAGTCACACTTTATCTTCTGTGTCCAATTGTTTAATGTAGCGAATCAATCCAATACAGTTAAAAATATTCTATTAAATATCACAGGCAAAAACGTACGAGTTGCTATCAATCTCAATCTCATTTTTTTTTTTATCTTTTGTTTGAACGTTTTTGAGATTGAATCTTTTTGTCAAGATCACTTGTTATATAAAAATCGATCACTCTATTATTGATTTACACAAAAACCAACGACTTCTTACATCTATCTAATTCTATCTTCTATTTTCTTTTCTATGAACACACTAAACCATCTCCAAAAACTATCTACCTATCTATTCTTATCGATCACCATGAAAACATAATCACAACCGTCACTTGCAAAACTCTTTCGTTCTTGTTTACTACTCGATTTCTATCACTTTAACCCACCAAGAAACACCTCTGTGTCTGTTTTCTGTCACGTCCTCTCACCACTACAATCCTGCCACTCGACCACCTTCCACACCCCATAATAACTAATCGTTGCAGCTGTGTTTTATTATTCTTGTACGAACTAAACAAGGACCGAGCACCACCTTAACACCACTCCACTGCAGCTCAATTTCGACACCCATATCAACCACCAACGCCACCCACAACTAGCACAACACCATCGCTATCAAACCTGCTACAACCACGATCAAATCACTAACCGTAGCTACCTCAATTGCACCCTTCTCTCTCTACCCTCTCTCTTGTAATCTGTTGCAACCAAACTCATAAATACCACCATCTCTCCATTGAAACCCACCCCAAAAACTGAATCCCAATTGATATTTGCTGTGTTTATTACTGCTGCTATATCTTTGTATTCGAACCAAACAATATGAGTATTAATATAGGAATAAGACATTGGTTAAAGGGATCGGACATAGTTTAGTGGAGTGGGGTTCGGTAATTATCAATTCCAAATATAATGGATATGTGAAACAACTTTATGATTTTTTTTTAATCGAACCCCACATATGATAAACAACTTTACAGCTGTTTTGGAAATTCTTGGTATACCTACAAACCTGGTAACGATTACAGGCCACAATTCTCTAGTTTAAATACATGTTGGGCCCTGGACTGTCTGGTGTTTATTGTTGGGCCGAGGCCTGTCTTGTGTTCATCGATTGGGCCATACAATTTGAACGATGATGATTGGAAATTTAGGACAATGATACGGGTTAAAAATTAATCTGGATGAAATTAAAACAGAAAAACAGACATGGTTTGATGGTTAAGGGTGTTGGGGTGTGAGCAGGAGGTCTAGAGTTCGAGTCCTGTTTCTGGCGGTTTAACTCTTTTTAATACTACAAAGGTATAATTAATATTATTATAATTATTGTTATTACAAAAATGACACCAACTATTATTATTATCATTATTTTTGATATATTATTATGATTATTAGTACTACAAATAAAATGACTAGTTTTATCACTATTAAATTATTAATACTATTAGTAAGACTTTAATATAATTATCATTATTAATATTTTAAACAAAAGATATTATTATAAAAATATATTTATTACATATATCATGGCTATATTAATATTACATGCTATTGTTTTAAAACAAATTGTTATTTTTATATTAATAAGAATCTGGCATCTGAATATAAATTAATTATTCAAAATATATAAAATAATTATAATTAAACCATTTAATAAAATAACGTATAAAGTAATAAGATAACAAGTATATTAATATTGGTAGATAAACTTGTTTGAATATTATTACATGTTTTAATATATACATATAACTGTTATAGGTTCGTGAATCCGAGGCCAACCTTATAATTGATCAATGATGTTATATGTATTTTTACTACAAAATACATTATGGTGAGTATATAGTCCCTTTTAAACTCTAAATATTTTTGGGCTGAGAATACATGCGCTGTTTTTATAAATGATTTACGTTATGGACACAAGTGATCAAAAATAAATTCTACGTTGAGTTGTACCATGGCATATCTCTTTATACTTGGTAGCTAATATTTACGTGAGGAGCGTAAACGCGAATCCTGTTGATAGATCTATCGGGCCTGACAACCCCAACCGGACTGGACGACCAGTATTTAACGGTTGCACAGTACTTCGTTTCGTTACTACACTTGGTACGGTGTAGGGTTTATTTAAGAATATGCTGCTGTGATTTAAATGTTAAGTATGGTTACCAAGTGCTCAACGACTTTTCCATACACGAGGAGTGTATTATGTATAAATATGAAATCTTGTGGTCCATAGTTATAACGCTGCTAGCATCAAACCTATATATCTCACCAACTTTATGTTGACATTTTAAAGCATGTTATTCTCAGGTACGAAATAAGTCTTCCGCTGTGCATTAACTCATATTAAAGATACTATTTGGAGTCGATCATCGCAATGGAACCAGATGTTGATGATTTCGTCCAGGGGGATAAGGACGGGTTGTTACATGTGGTATCAGAGCGTTGGTCTTAGCGAATCAGGCCTTGCATTAGTGTGTCTAACTGGTAGTTGTTAGGATACATTAGTGAGTCTGGACTTTGACCGTGTCTGCCTGTCAAAAGTTGTGCTTATCATTTCTAGTCGGAAATCATCTGCTTATCATCCTTAGGAATTGCCTGCTTAGTATTCTTAAAGTTTAGACACGTCTTACTGCATTTAGTGCATCGATAGTGTATAGACAAAATTCATATTCTAGCGCATCTGTAGACTTGCCTGACATATGCCGTAAATTCCTCGGTAGTTTACGAAATCTTTGGTATTATACATAGATATTCTATATAACCAGAATATCATCCGACATCCGAAAAATCATTTCACATCGAAGATCTCTTCCATTCACCAAATTGCCCTTTTCAACCTGAAGCGCTTACCGGCGAACCTGTTCGAGAAACCATTTTCTCTCCCCTTTTTCCGAGTATTTCAGCACGATTACATACTGTCCCATATTTCGAATCTTATTCATTCGCTCGCTTCAACCATCAATCATCCCGTAGTACTAGAAGAAGTTAACAAACTACGCGCTCGTGTGACGACTTTGGAGAACCTGGTGCGAAGGTTACGAACACCAGCAGCAGCACCAGCAGCATAATCAGTACCACCATCATCGACGTCGACAGTACCCTTATCATCCCTAAACCATAACCGCGTCGTAACTCTCAACATCACAATATGTACCTCGAATATCAACATTACATGCCTCAATATCACCATCTGTACTTCGAGTATGAACTTCGTTCTACACATCTATCTACATCGACTATCTTCGCTTTACGTATCATTCTACCTCATTTTTCCTCGTTCGACATGGTGATTATGTAATTTCTAAAGTTTTAGAGATTATGTAATCTAGTATTAACGATAAATCAGATGAGTTTTTGACTCATCAAATCCATAATTACATCTGACGAAATTATATATGCAAGTATATTTTCATAAAGATGGTAATTAAAAATTCCTTCGTACAAACTATTAATGATGAAAATATTTTAACGGGTGGGTAGTACCCGAGGAATATTTAGAATTCACATTAAGTTACACTGTACATTCTTCGAATCTGATTCAACGGTCATTTGCTATCCTACTTGCAATCACCGATATACGTATCCGTTCATTCCAGATTAATCATTTCCATTTAAATTTCATATTTGGATTTTACCTACCCGAATCCAACAAGTGGCATAAAGAAGAAATATTGGATAAATTAAAAATTGTTAGAAACACATAAATTAACTAATTAAAAATCTGTTAAGGATTCCACGCTAACTGTTCCGGCTAACTGTTCCCAGCTAACTGATTAACATTTAATTTATCGCAATTTACATTCTCGCAATTTTAAATTTCTGCACTGTACATACTGTCGGGACACATGTACAACAATACGTCGGATTAATTCTGAGACAACACGTTGTATAATGGGTCATGATATATATTTATTTATTTTTCGCACTTTAAATTAATGGGACACGTATACAAGGTTTCGACCTATCATATCGACCCATCTATATATATATATTTTGGAACGACCATAGACACTCTATAGTTGACTATACAGGGTTGAGGTGGATTCCAAAATATATATATACTTTGAGTTGTGATTGACACTGAGACCGGTACACGGGTCACGATACGTATTAATTATGTATATTAAACTGTTGAACTATTGGACCATTGGACAATCGGACTAATAGACTGCTAACTATGGACAAGTAAAATGAATTACAATATTGATTATAACATATGAAACTAAACTAATCTTCAAGTTTGCCACTTGATTCTATCTTAAACCTCATTCGTATCTTGACGATAACAATTCGCATTCACAACTTTTCATGATCCTTGAAAACATCTCGATCGGAAATATGAACCAACCGCACTTCATCTACGGAAGAAAAGATTTATGCACCGGAAAAACTTTCGAATCCAAATTTATAGTTTAACACATATCATGTTGAATCTTTTGCCATTTATTAGCAAAAACAACCCTACAAATTTCTTTTCAGAAAGCTAATTTTGTCACAGCTCCACTTCGACTTCTCAGTGAGACTACTCCTATTATAATCTCGATATTTATACCTTGTCCTTTCGCCGTCGTTACCAGAGAACCTTTTATATTTCACAACATCATCAACAGATGTACCAGCAGCTCGTTATCTCTTTGGCGAAATCCGCAATCAGTATTTTGAAAATCTCATAGAAATTCTCCCAGTTATACCGAAAACGTCTATCTCTAAGAATTTCATACCCTGAATGTGAAGTTTCTGAAAAACGTCTTGAACTATGAAGTAGTTCTTGAAATGCTAATGAAGCAGCAAAAACTGTAAACGACTTTAACAGTCAAAAGTTTAATGATGAAGTATAGTGTGTTGGTAAAGCTCAGAAAAAGAGGAGGGTTGGAACTGGAAAACCGATTGAGGAAAGTATAAAGGAGGATGTAGATAAATCACAAGGACTGAACCTGCCTTCCAAGGATTTAAATGATTCAGTACCTGCTGAAACCATTAGTAAGAACCCTACTCCTTATTCCAAACCTTTCAAGATGATATTCTTCATCATCATTTTATCTTAGATATTATGAGATATCTTCATATCTTCCGTTATACAAATTCTCCATATTTCTGGAGATATTTTCACAACTATTCCTATCTGCGATTATGTATCTCTCCGTAATATCTACGTTATAAAATAAAAGAAACTGTGTTAGTTTCTAAAATTCTGAAACCTTTGAAAATAAAATATGAGTGTTTTGAAGTAGTGTTGGGAACTGATGCATGAATTATTATAATATAATGAAACTTGATCAACTTTATTATATTACATTAAGTTATGTTAAGTTTCTAATGGAATGTGATGATTCACAGTACCATCATCATGTGCCATGTTACACGGCTCTTACATTCTATCCAATCTCCAGACATATTAGGAACATATCATCTTGATAGTTCAATCTTTTCCAAGATATTCTGGTAATTTAACAAATCAAAATCGTGCCAATACCCTTTCTTTCTTAGAGCATTAGCTATGTTTATTCCAAATCTCATACCTACGAATTCCGGACCATTACAAGAGACGCTTAAACGTAAGAAGAGGAAACGAAAGAATGTAGCTTCGAAATAGAAAATTTGGGGTATAGATCGCAGCAAATAGGAGAAAACATTAACTGTGGATGACAATGATTATAGAAGACAGAAGTAGGAACGTCGAAATATAAGGGAAGATATAAAACCCAACAACCACCCAGAAACTACAAACCGTGTATATCTATACATATTGCAACGTAAAGACACGGGAGAATTAGAAATATTATAATTTCAAGGAAATCATAGAAGTAAATAAATTCTTTAGGCGGTAAACGAAAGAGAAGAATAACGGATGTACAAATTAGAAGTATATCAAGAATTAGAATGGGATGGAGCATATAGATGAATGCTTTAAAGTATGAATAAAGGAAGAAAGAATAGAAGGTGTGAGTTGTGGGAGATAAGGAAACGAAGGGGGTAGATTTATAGCGAAATATCCGACAGAGCAATCGAAACAGATTATTTAAAGAAGATTCTGATTTCCTAAATCGTCGAAAAACCAAATCTTATTTTAAACCCCTTAAATTCTGGAAATCAATCCTAATCGCGTCATCGGTTAAAACAATTCCATATTCACTCATTTCATTCTTTTGTGATAGCTTCACTCGTGCGCTTCACATGATCGAATCGTTTTATCCATATCTTTCAAAAAAATGATAAAACTCTATCATTACCTCATATTCGTCACGAAAACATTCCTATTGTTATTTATGACAACCTCTACCAAATTTCGAGGACGAAATTTCTTTAACGGGTGGGTACTGTAACGACCCAGAAATTTCCGACCAAATTTAAACCTTAAACTCTATATGTTTTCGACACGATAAGCAAAAACCTGTAATGTTGAGTCTAGAAAGTTTGAAATCTGTATTCGGATAATCAGTTACCCTTTGACCAAGCCTGATGATTCATGAACAATATAAATGTTTATATAATTTCTTTATAAATAAATATGTAAATACATATATAGGTATAAATATAAATATAGGTGTATACTTAATATTTTGAATTAACCAAGTACACTTAAACAATGAGAATTAGTAATCTAAAATAAAAATTAAAATAATTAAGTTATTATTAAAATGATTATATATATATATATATATATATATATATATATATATATATATATATATATATATATATATATATATATATATATATATATATATATATATATATATATATATATATATATATATATATATATATATATGTGATATTATTATTATTATATGATCTCTACTAATAATATTATTATTACTATCATTATAGTATTATCATTATATTTGATATTAACCTTATTATTATTATTTTCAAAGTTATTAATAAAAGTATTATTATTATCATTAATACACTTATATTTACAAATTATAAATATAGATTTTATATAAAAAAAAGATAACTAAATAACGAATAAATAGATAAATAAATAAAAGGAATGAATCAATCTATTTAACATTGTAGTCACACTTTATCTTCTGTGTCCAATTGTTTAATGTAGCGAATCAATCCAATACAGTTAAAAATATTCTATTAAATATCACAGGCAAAAACGTACGAGTTGCTATCAATCTCAATCTCATTTTTTTTTATCTTTTGTTTGAACGTTTTTGAGATTGAATCTTTTTGTCAAGATCACTTGTTATATAAAAATCGATCACTCTATTATTGATTTACACAAAAACCAACGACTTCTTACATCTATCTAATTCTATCTTCTATTTTCTTTTCTATCAACACACTAAACCATCTCCAAAAACTATCTACCTATCTATTCTTATCGATCACCATGAAAACATAATCACAACCGTCACTTGCAAAACTCTTTCGTTCTTGTTTACTACTCGGTTTCTATCATCTTAACCCACCAAGAAACACCTCTGTGTCTGTTTTCTGTCAAGTCCTCTCACCACTACAATCCTACCACTCGACCACCTTCCACACCCCATAATAACTAATCGTTGCAGCTGTGTTTTGTTATTCTTGTACGAACTAAACAAGGACCGAGCACCACCTTAACACCACTCCACTGCAGCTCAATTTCGACACCCATATCAACCACCAACGCCACCCACAACTAGCACAACACCATCGCTATCAAACCTGCTACAACCACGATCAAATCACTAACCGTAGCTACCTCAATCGCACCCTTCTCTCTCTACCCTCTCTCTTGTAATCTGTTGCAACCAAACTCATAAATACCACCATCTCTCCATCGAAACCCACCCCAAAAACTGAATCCCAATTGATATTTGCTGTGTTTATTACTGCTGCTATATCTTTGTATTCGAACCAAACAATATGAGTATTAATATAGGAATAAGACATTGGTTAAAGGGATCGGACATAGTTTAGTGGAGTGGGGTTCGGTAATTATCAATTCCAAATATAATGGATATGTGAAACAACTTTATGATTTTTTTTTAATCGAACCCCACATATGATAAACAACTTTACAGCTGTTTTGGAAATTCTTGGTATACCTACAAACCTGGTAACGATTACAGGCCACAATTCTCTAGTTTAAATACATGTTGGGCCGTGGCCTGTCTGGTGTTTATTGTTGGGCCGAGGCCTGTCTTGTGTTCATCGATTGGGCTATACAATTTGAACGATGATGATTGGAAATTTAGGACAATGATACGGGTTAAAAATTAATCTGGATGAAATTAAAACAGAAAAACAGACATGGTTTGATGGTTAAGGGTGTTGGGGTGTGAGCAGGAGGTCTAGAGTTCGAGTCTTGTTTCTGGCGGTTTAACTCTTTTTAATACTACAAAGGTATAATTAATATTATTATAATTATTGTTATTACAAAAATGACACCAACTATTATTATTATCATTATTTTTGATATATTATTATGATTATTAGTACTACAAATAAAATGACTAGTTTTATCACTATTAAATTATTAATACTATTAGTAAGACTTTAATATAATTATCATTATTATTATTTTAAACAAAAGATATTATTATAAAAATATATTTATTACATATATCATGGCTATATTAATATTACATGCTATTGTTTTAAAAAAAAATGTTATTATTATATTAATAAGAATCTGGCATCTGAATATAAATTAATTATTCAAAATATATAAAATAATTATAATTAAACCATTTAATAAAATAACGTATAAAGTAATAAGATAACAAGTATATTAATATTGGTAGATAAACTTGTTTGAATATTATTACATGTTTTAATATATACATATAACTGTTATAGGTTCGTGAATCCGAGGCCAACCTTATAATTGATCAATGATGTTATATGTATTTTTACTACAAAATACAGTATGGTGAGTATATAGTCCCTTTTAAACTCTAAATATTTTTGGGCTGAGAATACATGCGCTGTTTTTATAAATGATTTACGTTATGGACACAAGTGATCAAAAATAAATTCTACGTTGAGTTGTACCATGGCATATCTCTTTATACTTGGTAGCTAATATTTACGTGAGGAGCGTAAACGCGAATCCTGTTGATAGATCTATCGGGCCTGACAACCCCAACCGGACTGGACGACCAGTATTTAACGGTTGCACAGTACTTCGTTTCGTTACTACACTTGGTACGGTGTAGGGTTTATTTAAGAATATACTGCTGTGATTTAAATGTTAAGTATGGTTACCAAGTGCTCAACGACTTTTCCATACACGAGGAGTGTATTATGTATAAATATGAAATCTTGTGGTCCATAGTTATAACGCTGCTAGCATCAAACCTATATATCTCACCAACTTTATGTTGACATTTTAAAGCATGTTATTCTCAGGTACGAAATAAGTCTTCCGCTGTGCATTAACTCATATTAAAGATACTATTTGGAGTCGATCATCGCAATGGAACCAGATGTTGATGATTTCATCCAGGGGGATAAGGACGGGTTGTTACAGTACATCACGACTTGTGGACTGTTATTGGAGTGTTCTTGAGTGTACCAAAGTGTCGGGTGATTTGATTAGGCGGAGATATATGTAAGGCTCGCCGAAAACCGACACCTGGGGCTCAGGATACGACCCGATGAACTTTTGATTTAAAACTTATGACTAATTACTAAACTTATGATATAAATAATGGATTTCATTATCATTTAATTACTTATGATAAAAAAAAGTAATTATTATTATTTAAGACTTATGATATATATATTTATTATATCATTTAATTATTACTTATGATTTAATTAACATTTAATTAAACATATGATTAATAATACTTTTATTATTAATGGAAAATACATATGATAAGTGTAAAACTTATATTATGAGATTACTATTATAAGACTTATAATAAGGATTAATTAATTATTTAATTTTTATAAGGCTTAGTTATTATTTAATTATAATTTAATTATTAAATATTTATGATTTAATAAATATAATTAGAAACTTATGATATGATTAATAATTCATTATTAATTAATAATACTTATGATATGATTTAAAATTTATTATTAATTAATAATACTTACATTATGACTAATATTTAATTAATTAATTAAATACTTATGTTATATTAATTATATCATTTAAACTTATATTAACTTTAATAATTCATTTTAATTTAATTAAACTTATATTATGACATAATTAGACATATTTAACTTTAATAAACGTTATAACTTATATTATTATTATAACTTACACTTTTAAAATTAACTTTGACTATGTTTGACCAAGGTTGACTTTTGGTTGACTTTGACTTTCAGTTGACTTTTGTTGACTTTCTAATTAAGGAAACTTTCCTAACTTATAAACTTTCCTAAAATAGCAACTTTCTAAAAATTTGGAAACTTTCCAAAAATAGAAACTTTCCAAAAATAGAAACTTTCCAAAAATGGAAACCTGCTAAAAATAGAAACTTTCTAAAAATAGAAAGTGTGTGTCCGTAAGCTGTTCCGATCAAAACAATGCATATTGAGTAATGTTCTATGTCGACTTGCAACATGTACAATAGCTATCATACTAAGACTTGACCTAAGTTAGTTATTTATATTGACCTGCTTTATTTATAGGTCGGCGTTGTGATCATTCCTGATCACTGTACTACTTTTACTGTCCGCTTATTTGTGTGGTTTCTTCTTTTGCTATTAAGGTGAGTTATAGTCCCGTTTTTACATACTTTTCAAAGTATATTTTTGGGATGTGATTACATGCATTTTATTTCACGTTTAGACACAAGTGACAATTAAATTTAAATTATTCATTGTGAGTTGGACATAAATATTCCCTAGTCTGGTAACTGTAATCATTGGTTTCTACCGGTGAACGCGAATCCTACGGATAGATCTATCGGGTTTGACAACCTCATTTCGAGCTAGTCGCGCTAGCAATTTATAATCAAAATGTTTAGTACTTCGTATTTTGTTGTAGATACACTGTCCAGTGTATATTATTATTGTGTTTGGCCAGGATAAATAAAGGGTTAAGTGGTTACCAGGTGGCTCATTGATAATGGAATAATGTTTAATGTTTTCTAACATTTTTAAATCTTGTGGTCTAAAGTTTATTCAATTATTTAAACCTATAATTCACTCAACCTTTGTGTTAATAGTTTACTCGCATGTTTTCACAGGTACTTGAGTTTATGTGATGCTTCCGCTGTGTTTAGAAGAGTCTGCATGCATTTGGGCAGATTTTTATGAAACAATTTATGAAACTTTGGCTTGCATTCGGTTTTTGAATAATTAATACTTGTGGGTTGTTGACAATGTTTTGTGTCAACTTTGGATTATTAATATGTTGGGTTACTTTTAAACTACATATTTTGGTATGCTTTCCTTTTTGGGAAACTTTTAAAATAAAAGAATGCAATGTCGTTTGTTAAATTCATTTAAGTTCGATCAAGCTGTGGGACCAAGTGACGGAGCCGTTAAGTGTATTGACGGGGCCATCACAGTTGGTATCAGAGCTCTGGTTGTAGGGAACTAGGCGGTCTTAATGTGGTCAACCCGTGGTTCTTAGGGTGCATTAGAGTCTAGTCTACAGCCCGACCCTTTTGCTATAGCATTATTATGCACTTCATTTCGTATGAGTTTTATCATAAGCATTTATTCTATGTTGTATGTGGTTTGCGGTTTTACTATTTGCAGATGTCGACTTCAAGCGATAACTCCGCTGCTGCTCCTGCTCCTCCGACTGCTGCCAGACGTCGTGCTGGTTAACCTTTGATCAATGATCCTGTTCACTACTACTTTTCCACCCTTACTCACATGAACAGGGCTTATAATGAAGTGACGCGTATTAATGCGCTTAGTGATTGTATGCGTACTTTGCCACATAATGAGATGATGGACCAGATTCGAGCTAGTATGGATTCGTTTGTTAGCTTCAAGAACAATGTTGGGTTCGAGAATCGTAAGCGTAACCGTGAAGTTGATGCTAGGTTTGAGGCTCTAGAGAGCACAGTTTATGGTTTGAAGGCAGAGTTGGAAGAAGTGAAAGGAAGGTTGCGAAAGTATGAGCCTCCTGCTGAGACTTATGCCGGCCCAGCTTATCACACCCGCTCTAAGCAGATGTGATATGATGATTCATGATTGATTATTTATTTCATAAGACTTAATGTCCTTTCATACATACATTTTTGTGTTATGTACGGCGTCTTGCCAAGGATTTTATTAAGGTTTTGTTATGGGATGTTTTTCATTATGTATGGATGGTTATTTTTATGACGTCTATTATCATTATCACATTTTATTTCAGATGTTATGACTCTTGGCATGTTATATTATGCGTAATGTAGATCATGTATGTAGGTGCTATGTATGTTGTATGATGTTATCATAAAATATGTATGCATGTGGTGATTATTTCTATAACAATCATAACTGTCATGTTATTACTCATAGTGTTTACTGACTATTATCTTAATGGTTAATCTTTTCGTGTTCGATCTATTCCTTTATAACACTGGTATTATTCTTAGTACTAATGGTTGTGTTATTCTATTTTGAAGATCATGCCTCCTAGAGAGTCCAACGAAGCTCGTATGCAGCGTCTTATTACCGAAGGGATAGCTGCAGCTATGGCAGCAAATGCAAATGCAAATGCTAATGCTAATGCGAACAACAATCAGGTGGGGTGCTCCCATAAAACGTTCATGGCAAGTCGTCCACATGAATTTAGTGGTACGGAAGGACCCATAGGACTTACCCGCTGGTTCGAGAAAATCGAGTCTATTTTCAGGGTTAGTCGAGTCCGAGAGGAGGACAAGGTTAGTTTTGCTAGCTGCACTTTGAAGGATAGTGCATTGACCTGGTGGAACAACTTGGTTAACAGTTTGGGAAATGATGTGGCTTATGGTTTAACTTGGAATAATTTCAAGGAAAGAATGATCACCCGCTACCGTCCTAGGGGTGAGCTTAAGAAGTTAGAGGTTGAACTTAAAAACTTGAAAATGAAGGGCACCGAATTAGATGCCTACGAGCAAAGGTTCTTCGAGTTGACTCTGTTGTGTCCTAATGTTTATGCGGATGAGAATCTTAAGATTGAAGCTTACATTGATGGATTGTCTGAGAAAATCGAGCATGGGGTCGAGTCTAGTAAGCCCCAGACTATTGAGGCCGCGATGTATATGGCTCATAAGTTGAATGATAAGATTTTGAGAAGAAGCAATGCTGCTGTGACCGAACCCAGTGAAGAGACTGTTAAGAAAGCTGATAATGGGAAGAGAAAGTGGGATAATAACCGCAATCAAAGCCAAGGTCAGCAGAAAAAGCAGGATACTTATGGTTCAAATAACCGCAGTCTGCGTGTGTGTCCTCGTTGTTAAAAGGCTCATGATGGTTTCTGTACCGTGACTTGCAAGAGGTGTTCCAAACAGGGACACATTGCTAAGGATTGTACGGTGCTTCTGTCGGGTTTTGCTACTCCTGCTGCAGGTGGTAATAATGGTAATAATGCTGGTAATAGAGGTGGGAATGGTAATGGTAATGGTAATGGGAAGTCGAATAATGGTAGTAATCAGAGAGTTTGTTACGAGTGTGGGAAGCCGGAGCATTTCTGTGATGCCTGTCCCAACAAGAAGACTACAGAGGCCGCACGAGGAAGAGCGTTCAACATTAACGCTAGGGATGCTGAGGAAGATCCTAAACTTGTTACTGGTACGTTCTTGGTCAACGATTTATCAGTTTACGTACTATTTGATTCAGGGGTTGATTTGAGTTTTGTGTCGAGTAAATTAAGTCCAAAAATTAAAACACCGTTAACTTCTTTAGACAATACTTATGTTGTTGAAATAGCTAATGGTAAAGTGCTTACTGCTAAGACTGTGTATCGTAAGTGTAACATTAATCTGGCGGGTAGAGATTTTGAGCTAGATTTGGTACCGATTGAACTTGGTAGTTTTAACATGTTATTGGGATGGATTGGTTATCTGCGAATTGTGCTGAGATTGTGTGTTATGAAAAAGCTATTCGTATTACTAATGTGGTTGGAGAGCCGCTGATGGTTTTTGGAGATAAGAAGTGCCGACAGGTAAATCTTATTAGGTGTTTGAAAGTTCTTAAACATCTTCGCAAAGGCTGTCATGCTATTCTAGCCCATGTTGTTGATTCCGATAAAGAAACGAAGAGCGTTGGTGATGTTCATGTTGTTAGAGATTTTCCTGAGGTATTTCCCGAAGATTTACCTGGCCTTCCGCCGCAACGCGCGGCAGAATTTCAAATTGATCTTGTTCCCGGTGCTGCTCCTGTAGCACGTGCTCCTTATCGTCTTGTGCCTTCTGAACTTCAAGAATTATCAAGTCAACTCTGCGAGTTGTTAGACAAGGGTTTCATTCATCCTAGTTCGTCCCCTTGGGGAGCTCCTGTTCTGTTTTTTAAGAAGAAGGATGGTTCTTTTCGTTTGTGCATTGATTATCGTGAGTTGAACAAGCTTACTATTAAAAACCGTTATCCCCTTCCGAGAATTGATGATCTGCTCGATCAGCTTCAGGGTTCATCTGTTTATTCAAAAATCGATCTTCATTCCGGCTATCATCAGTTACGTGTTAAAGAATCTGATGTTTCGAAAACTGCTTTTCGCACCCGTTATGGTCACTTTGAGTTTCTTGTTATGCCGTTCGGATTGACAAAGGTACCTGCTGTATTCATGGACCTCATGAACCGTGTGTGTAGACCCTATCTGGACAAGTTCGTTATTATGTTCATCGATGACATCCTTATTTATTCGAAGAGTGATGAAGAGCACGAGGAACATTTGAGGTTAGTGCTTGATCTGTTGAGAAAAGAAGAGTGTACGCTAAGTTCTCTAAGTGTGCATTCTGGTTACGAGAAGTTCAATTCCTTGGACATATTGTTAGTAAGCAAGGGATTCAAGTAGATCCTGCTAAGATTGAGGCGATTGAAAGGTGGGAAACTCTGAAAACTCCTACTCAGATTCGTTAGTTCCTAGGATTAGCAGGTTACTATAGAAGGTTCATTCAAGATTTCTCTCGTATCGCAAAACCTTTGACTGCTTTAACGCATAAAGGGAAGAAATATGAGTGGAAGGATGAACAAGAGACTACTTTTCAGACTTTAAAGAAGAAGTTGACTACCGCTCCGATATTGTCACTACCTGAGAGTAATGATGATTTTGTTGTTTATTGTGATGCTTCGCGTCAAGGCTTTGGTTGTGTTTTGATGCAACGAAAGAAAGTCATTGCGTACGCGTCACGTCAATTGAAGATTCACGAGCAGAATTATACAACTCACGATTTAGAGTTGGGGGCCGTTGTTTTTGCGCTTAAGATTTGGAGACATTATTTGTATGGGGTCAAGAGTACTGTGTACACAGATCACAAAAGTCTTCAACATATCCTCGATCAGAAACAGTTGAACATGAGACAACGAAGATGGATTGAGACGTTGAATGACTACGATTGTGAACTTTTGTATCATCCGGGTAAGGCCAATGTTGTGGCGGATGCGTTGAGTCGTAAAGAAAGGGCTGAACCTCGCAGGTTTAGGGCCTTAAATATGACAATTAGAACAAACCTCGCAAGGCAGATTCTTGAGGCACAACAAGAAGCCTTAAAGGAAGAGAATTTTGTGAATGAGAACGTAAGAGGTATGGCTAAGAAGTTTGAGGTACGAGCAGATGGTACTAGATACTTTGCAGGACGTCTTTGGGTTTCGAAGTTTGGTGAACTGCGACAACTTGTTTTAGATGAGGCTCATAAGTCTAGGTACTCTATTCATCCTGGTTCAGGAAAGATGTATCATGATCTTAAGGAGCAGTATTGGTGGCCTAATTTGAAAGGTGATGTAGCTACGTATGTGGCTAAGTGTTTGACCTGTGCCAAGGTTAAAGCTGAACATCAAAAACCGTCTGGACTTTTGGTGCAACCTGAGATTCCCGAATGGAAGTGGGAAGGAATTACGATGGATTTTATTACTAAGTTACCGAGAGTTGTGGGTGGCTATGACACCATTTGGGTGATTGTAGATTGACTCACTAAGTTGGCTCACTTTTTGCCGATTAGGGAAACAGATTCAATGGAGAAGCTTACACGTTTATACTTGAAGGAGATTGTTTCTAGGCATGGTGTTCCTGTATCCATTATTTCAGACCGAGACAGTCGATTTGTATCGAGGTTTTGGCGATCTTTACAGGAAGCCTTGGGAACTAGGTTAGACATGAGCACCGCTTATCATCCTCAAACGGATGGTCAGAGTGAAAGGACCATTCAGACGTTAGAAGATATGTTACGAGCGTGTGTTATTGATTTTGGTAATAGGTGGGATAAATATTTGCCGCTAGCTGAGTTTTCTTATAACAACAGTTACCACGCAAGTATTCAAGCCGCACCGTTTGAAGCTCTGTATGGTAGGAAGTGTAGGTCTCCTGTCTGTTGGAATGAGGTTGGGGATGCTCAACTCACAGGTCCAGAAATTATTCATGAGACTACCGAGAATATTGTACAGATTAAGGAAAGATTGAGAACCGCTAGAATTCGGCAAAAGAGTTATGCCGATAGGGGAAGGAAAGATGTAGAATTTCAAGTTGGTGATCGTGTTATGTTAAAGGTTTCACCTTGGAAGGGTGTGATCTATTTTGGTAAAAGGGGAAAGTTAACTCCTCGTTTTGTTGAACCGTTTGAGATCATTGAAAGATTCAGACCGGCGGCTTATTGTTTGAAGTTACCACAAGAACTCAGTGCTGTTCACGATGTTTTTCATGTATCAAATTTAAAGAAGTGTTTGGTCGAGGCCGACAAAACTATTCCTTTGGAAGAACTTCATGTTGATAAGCAACTACACTTTATTGTGGAACCTATTGAAATTATGGATCGAGAAGTTAAGACTCTTAAGCAGAGCCGAATTCCTATTGTTCGGGTTAGATGGAACGCCAGACGTGGTCCTGAGTTCACTTGGGAGCGTGAAGATTAGATGAAGCAGAAGTACCCGCATTTGTTCCTAGATGCTCAGTCAACCCCTGCACCTGCTTAAATTTCGGGACGAAATTTTCGTAACGGGAAGGTACTGTCACGAACCTACTTTTTCCTTTAACTTTTATCGTTAATTATTTAACGACCGTTAATTGTTAATTATGCTACGTCATTTCTATGACCTATATTATTAAATTAATAATAGTATATTAATTATTATGTGTTATGTGAATATTTGTATTCATATTTTGAGTTATACGTTTCTACGTGTCGCGGATTTCTATCCGGTGAATCTTTTTGGTTTTCAAACCAACGGTCGAGTTTTTGGGATATTTAAATCCTAATTATTTTAAATATGATATTTTAATATCATATAATTATATAGAGTATTTATATTTATTTTTCGTCGCGCGTTTGTTATCTCTCCGAATTTTTAATCGCGTAAACGTGTTTTCGCATTTCGGGTTTCGATCGGGCATTCGGGCCACAAGGAAATACAAGTTATTCAAATTAGGGCCATGGGACCCACCCCACAACCCCAATCGGCTGAACCCCATGAAAGGGGGGGGGGTGCAATTCCTTGATTTATTTTGTTTCCATATATATGTATATATATACCACTTTTATTTTTCCTTTCTAAAAACCTAATTTATTTTTTTTTGAAATTTCTCTCTTCCCCTCCCTCTTTGGCCGTCGCACACCATCACTATCATCATCATCATCTTGCAACAAAATCAAGCTTGGATCATCAATTGATTAACATCAACGCGTTCCTCATTCCGTTCTCTACGCGATTATACTTCTTGTTTCTCGATTAGGGTATAAACCCTAAACCTAGAACTTTTAATTTTTCTTTATTTTTCTGTATTTTGATTATATATTAATAGTATGATGATTACTTGTTGTTGTAATGGTGTTTGTATGCATAGAATTACTCGTAAACACATGTTTTCGGTTTGATATAATTGGGACAGCAGCTTTTCGTGTGTTTCTGATATTGTGACTGTTATAAAAGTTAAAATAAAGTGTCTAGATGAGTTCCTCTCATCAAGACATTAATTTTAGACTCCAAATTCATGTCGTTTTGATTCCCGGAGCCCTAAATATGAACAAAATGGTATTTTGTTAAGATTGAATTGTGATATTGGTATGAACCAGGTTTGGTCCGACTTTGTGACCATATTTGGTTACTTTAGGGTGTGTTAGTGTGTTAGGACTGATGGTGGGATGAACTTTCATGTTCGGGTCATCTCAATCCGAGCCACGAATCACCCGTTATGTCTAAAACACGATTTTGAGTGAATTGAAGTTCCAAGTAGGGTAATGGCTGTACATCATGACTTGTGGACTGTTCTTGGGGTGTTCTTGAGTGTGCCAAAGTGTCGGGTGGTTTGCTTAGGCGGAGATATATGTAAGGCTCGCCAAAAACCGACACCCGAGGCTCAGGATACGACCCGATGAACTTTTGATTTAAAACTTATGACTAATTATTAAACTTATGATATAAATAATGGATTTCATTATCATTTAATTACTTATGATAAAAAAAGTAATTATTATTATTTAAGACTTATGATATATATATTTATTATATCATTTAATTATTACTTATGATTTAATTAACATTTAATTAAACATATGATTAATAATACTTTTATTATTAATGGAAAATACATATGATAAGTATTAAACTTATATTATGAGATTACTATTATAAGACTTATAATAAGGATTAATTAATTATTTAATTTTTATAAGGCAAAGTTATTATTTAATTATAATTTAATTATTAAATATTTATGATTTAATAAATATAATTAGAAACTTATGATATGATTAATAATTCATTATTAATTAATAATACTTATGATATGATTTAAAATTTATTATTAATTAATAATACTTACTTTATGACTAATATTTAATTAATTAATTAAATACTTATGTTATATTAATTATATCATTTAAACTTATATTAACTTTAATAATTCATTTTAATTTAATTAAACTTATGTTATGACATAATTAGACATATTTAACTTTAATAAACGTTATAACTTATATTATTATTATTATTATAACTTACACTTTTAAAATTAACGTTGACTATGTTTGACCAAGGTTGAATTTTGAGTTGACTTTCGGTTGACTTTGACTTTCAGTTGACTTTTGTTGACTTTCTAATTAAGGAAACTTTCATAACTTATAAACTTTCCTAAAATAGCAACTTTCCAAAATTTTGGAAACTTTCCAAAAATAGAAACTTTCCAAAAATAGAAACTTTCCAAAAATGGAAACCTGCTAAAAATAGAAACTTTCTAAAAATAGAAAGTGTGTGTCCGTAAGCTGTTCCGATCAAACCAATGCATATTGAGTAATGTTCTATATCTACTTGCAACATGTACAATAGCTATCATACTAAGACTTGACCTAAGTTAGTTATTTATATCGACCTGCTTTATTTATAGGTCGGCGTTGTGATCATTCCTGATCACTGTACTACTTTTGCTGTCCGCTTATTTGTGTGGTTTCTTCTTTTGCTATTAAGGTGAGTTATAGTCCCGTTTTTACATACTTTTCAAAGTATATTTTTGGTATGTGATTACATGCATTTTATTTCACGTTTAGACACAAGTGATAATTAAATTTAAATTATTCATTGTGAGTTGGACAAAAATATTCCATAGTCTGGTAACTGTAATCATTTGTTTCTACTGGTGAATGCGAATCCTACGGATAGATCTATCGGGTTTGACAACCCCATTTCGAGCTAGTCGCGCTAGCAATTTATAATCGAAATGTTTAGTACTTCGTATTTTATTGTAGATACACTGTCCAGTGTATATTATTATTGTGTTTGGTAAGGGTAAATAAAGGGTTAAGTAGTTACCAGGTGGCTCATTGATAATGGAATAATGTTTAATGTTTTCTAACATTTTTAAATCTTGTGGTCTAAAGTTTATTCAATTATTTAAACCTATAATTCACTCAACCTTTGTGTTGACAGTTTACTCGCATGTTTTCACAGGTACTTGAGTTTATGTGATGCTTCCGCTGTGTTTAGAAGAGTCTGCATGCATTTGGGCAGATTTTTATGAAACAATTTATGAAACTTTGGCTTGCATTCAGTTTTTGAATAATTAATACTTGTGGGTTGTTGACAATGTTTTGTGTCAACTTTGGATTATTAATATGTTGGGTTACTTTTAAACTACATATTTTGGTATGCTTTCCTTTTTGGGAAACTTTTGAAATAAAAGAATGCAATGTCGTTTATTAAATTCATTTAAGTTCGATCAAGCTGTGGGACCAAGTGACAGAGCCGTTAAGTGTATTGACGGGGCCCTCACAAGAATCATGAAAGGTTTGAACGCAGATTGTAATTGTCAAGATAAAAATGAGGTTTAAGATGAAATCAAGTGGCAAACTTGAAGGAATGTTTAGTTTCATATGTTATAATCAATATTTTAATTCATTTTATTTATCCAATGTTAGTTGTCCACAGTTAATAGTCCACAATTAGTAGTTAAACAATTCATATATAGTTTAATATATAATATTCGAATTAATTAATACGTGTCGTGACCCATTATATACATGTCTCAGATTCGATCATAACTCAAAGTATATATATTATTTAGAATCAACCTCAACCCTGTATAATTAACTCGAGCATTACTGCATATAGAGTGTCTATGGTTATTCCAAATAATAAATATAGATGACGTCAATATGATATGTCAAAACATTGTATATGTGTCCCAATATTTAAAGTGCGTAAAATAAATAACAGAAATTAAATGACAATAAATAAAATTGAGAGAATTAAAATTGCGATAAATAAATTGCGATAAATAAATTGCAATAATAAATTGTAATAAGGAATTAACAGTTAGCTAGGAACAGTTAGCTAGGATTTCGTTAGCGTGTATTCTTAACAAAATTTCTCATAGTTAATTTGTTTGTTTCTAACAAATTTTATTTTGTCCAATGTTTTCTTCATTATGCCACTTGTTGGATTCTGATAGGTCAAAATCGAAATATGAAATTGAATGAAAATGGTTATTCTGTGGTGAACGGATTCGTATATCTGTGGATGTAAGTAGGATAGTAAATGTCTGTTGAATCAGATTCGAAGAATGTACAGTGTAACTTATTAATGTGAAATCTAAATATTCCTCTGGTATTACCTACCTGTTAAAATATTTTCACCATTAACAGTTTGTACAAAAGAATTTATAATTACAATCTTTATAAAAACGTATATACATATATATTTTCCTCAGATGTAATCATGGATTTAATGAGTTAATATGGTATTAATCTCATTTGCTTTTCGATTTGAGCTAGAATAAATAATCTCTAAGACTTTAGAGATTATATAATCGCCATGTTCAGTGAAGATAAATGATGTAGAAAGTCATGTAGAACGATGATTATGCTTGAGGTATAGATTGTGATGTTGAGGCGTGTGATGTTGAAACTTAGGTTGTTGGTGGTACTGGTTTTGATGTTGGTGTTGTTGAAGCTGGTAGGTTTTGAACCACGTTTTCCAAA
The DNA here is from genome assembly GCF_046630445.1 of Rutidosis leptorrhynchoides. NCBI lineage: Eukaryota > Viridiplantae > Streptophyta > Magnoliopsida > Asterales > Asteraceae > Rutidosis > Rutidosis leptorrhynchoides. The sequence continues at coordinate 369,625,408 of NC_092343.1, read as the reverse complement.
TTGATTAATCGAGCGAGAAGCTCATTGACTTCTTTCATTATTCCGGAATGATTGTCGGTCAGAACGAGTGAATGAATAAGGTTTAGAATCTAGGTTATGATATAGTCGTGGCGAGATACTCTATAAATGAGAGAGAAAATGGTGTTTCGAATAGGTTCGCCGGTAAGTGCTTCAGGTTTATCGCCAAGAGGGCAATGTGGTGGATGAAAGGGATCACCTTCTTCTTGTCTCCAATGATTAAGTAGGCTACGAATCCATCCCCGATTCATTCAGAATTGAAGATGACAATCCATTCGGGTTACACTGCTTTTGGTGCTCAGGTGAATATCCATATCGGAATAACTGTCGGAATAACTATCGGAATAGTTATTGGAATCCGAGGGACTCGAACTAGTGACGAGTTCCATATCGTACTTTCGAATAAAGGATTTTTCAGCATGAAATGATTTTCGAATATTGGATGATATTTTAACTACATAGAATATCTATATATATTGTACTAAAGATTTCGTAGACTACGGAGGAATTTACGGCATATGTTAGGCAAGTCTACAATAACATATACGTTAAGATATGAATTATTAGATACGCTAAGATATGAATTTTATCTATACACTATTCATGCAGTTAATGCAATAAAACGTGTCTAGACTAAGAATGATAAGCAGGTAATTTCTGACAAGAAATGATAAGCAAAACTTTTGACATGCAGACACGGTCGAAGTCCAGACTTACTAATGTATCTAAACAACTATCAGTTAGACACACTAATGCAAGACCTGGTTCGCTAAGACCATCGCTCTGATACCACATGTAAAGACCCGTCCTAATCCATAAGAACGAATACAATAACATATGATTACATTGCAAGGTATTTGACCTCTATATGATATATTTTACAAATATTGCATTCGTTTTAAAAGACAAACTTTCATTACATCGAAAGTTGACAGGCATGCTGTAGTGACCCGAACTTTTCCATGTTTATGTATATTAATTAGATTGATATTTACATGATTAAATGCTTCCAACATGTTAAGCAATCAAACTTGTTAAGACTTGATTAATTGAAATATGTTTCATATAGACAATTGACCACCCAAGTTGACCGGTGATTCACGAACGTTAAAACTTGTAAAAACTATATAATGACATATATATGGATATATATATAGTTAACATGATACTATGATAAGTAAACATATCATTAAGTATATTAACAATGAACTACATATGTAAAAACAAGACTACTAACTTAATGATTTTTAAAAGAGACATATATGTAACGATTATCGTTGTAAAGACATTTAATGTATATATATATCATATTAAGAGATATTCATACATGATAATATCATGATAATATAATAATTTAAAATCTCATTTGATATTATAAACATTGGGTTAACAACATTTAACAAGATCGTTAATCTAAAGGTTTCAAAACAACACTTACATGTAGCGACTAACGATGACTTAACGACTCAGTTAAAATGTATATACATGTAGTGTTTTAATATGTATTTATACACTTTTGAAAGACTTCAATACACTTATCAAAATACTTCTACTTAACAAAAATGCTTACAATTACATCCTCGTTCAGTTTCATCAACAATTCTACTCGTATGCACCCGTATTCGTACTCGTACAATACACAGCTTTTAGATGTATGTACTATTGGTATATACAATCCAATGATCAGCTCTTAGCAGCCCATGTGAGTCACCTAACACATGTGGGAACCATCATTTGGCAACTAGCATGAAATATCTCATAAAATTACAAAAATATGAGTAATCATTCATGACTATAACAATTTCTATAACTATAACAATCTTATTTCAAGTGATGATCTTACTTGAACTTGTTTTCGTGTCATGATTCTGCTTCAAGAACTTCGAGCCATCCAAGGATCCGTTGAAGCTAGATCCATTTTTCTCTTTTCCAGTAGGTTTATCCAAGGAACTTAAGGTAGTAATTATGTTCATAACATCATTCGATTCATACATATAAAGCTATCTTATTCGAAGGTTTAAATTTGTAATCACTAGAACATAGTTTAGTTAATTCTAAACTTGTTCGCAAACAAAAGTTAATCCTTCTAACTTGACTTTTAAAATCAACTAAACACATGTTCTATATCTATATGATATGCTAACTTAATGATTTAAAACCTGGAAACACGAAAAACACAGTAAAACTGGATTTACGCCGTCGTAGTGACACCGCGGGCTGAGAAAGTTGTTATTCTGAGAAAATGATCTTTATTATGAACATGAAACTATATCCAAAAATTATGGTTAAACTCAAAGTGGAAGTATGTTTTCTAAAATGGTCATCTAGACGTCGTTCTTTCGACTAAAATGACTACCTTTACAAAAATGACTTGTAACTTATTTTTCTGACTATAAACCTATACTTTTTCTGTTTAGATTCATAAAATAGAGTTCAATATGAAACAATAGCAATTTGATTCACTCAAAACGGATTTAAAATGAAGAAGTTATGGGTAAAACAAGATTGGATAATTTTTCTCATTTTAGCTACTTGAAAATTGGTAACAAATCTATTCCATCCATAACTTAATCAACTTGTATTGTATATTATGTAATCTTGAGATACCATAGACACGTATACAATGTTTCGACCTATCATGTCGACACATCTATATATATTTCGGAACAACCATAGACACTCTATATGTGAATGTTGGAGTTAGCTATACAGGGTTGAGGTTGATTCCAAAATATATATAGTTTGAGTTGTGATCAATACTGAGATACGTATACACTGAGTCGTGGATTGATTCAAGATAATATTTATCGATTTATTTCTGTACACCTAACTGTGGACAACTAGTTGTAGGTTACTAACGAGGACATCTGACTTAATAAACTTAAAACATCAAAATATATTAAAAGTGTTGTACATATATTTTGAACATACTTTGATATATATGTATATATTGTTATAGGTTCATGAATCAACCAGTGGCCAAGTCTTACTTCCCGACGAAGTAAAAATCTGTGAAAGTGAGTTATAGTCCCACTTTTAAAATCTAATATTTTTGGGATGAGAATACATGCAGGTTTTATAAATGATTTACAAAATAGACACAAGTACGTGAAACTACATTCTATGGTTGAATTATCGAAATCGAATATACCCCTTTTTATTAAGTCTGATAATCTAAGAATTTTGGAACAGACACCCTAATTGATGCGAATCCTAAAGATAGATCTATTGGGCCTAACAAACCCCATCCAAAGTACCGGATGCTTTAATACTTCAAAATTTATATCATATCCGAAGGGTGTCCTGGAATGATGGGGATATTCTTATATATGCATCTTGTTAATGTCAGTTACCAGGTGTTCACCATATGAATGATTTTTATCTCTATGTATGGGATGTGTATTGAAATATGAAATCTTGTGGTCTATTATTATGATTTGATATATATATATATAGGTTAAACCTATAACTCACCAACATTTTTGTTGACGTTTTAAGCATGTTTATTCTCAGGTGATTATTAAGAGCTTCCGCTATCGCATACTTAAATAAGGACGAGATTTGGAGTCCATGCTTGTATGATATTGTGTAAAAACTGCATTCAAGAAACTTATTTTGTTGTAACATATTTGTATTGTAAACCATTATGTAATGGTCGTGTGTAAACAGGATATTTTAGATTATCATTATTTGATAATCTACGTAAAGCTTTTTAAACCTTTATTGATGAAATAAAGGTTATGGTTTGTTTTAAAATGAATGCAGTCTTTGAAAAACGTCTCATATAGAGGTCAAAACCTCGCAACGAAATCAATTAATATGGAACGTTTTTAATCAATAAGAACGGGACATTTCAGTTGGTATCAGAGCGTTGGTCTTAGAGAACCAGAATTTTGCATCAGTGTGTCTTGTCGAGTTTGTTAGGATGCACTTTTGATTCTGGACTTCGACCGTGTTTACTTGAAAAATGATTGCTTAACAAATTTTGTTGGAAACTATATATTTTTAACATGTGAATATTATGTGATATATTAATCTCTTAACGCGTTTGATATTATGTGATAGATGTCTACCTCTAGAACAAGTCCCATTGACTCACCTAATAATAATGAAGAGTCAAATGTAAATTGGAATGATTCGTGGACTGATTCACAAGTTCCCGAAGAGGAACCAGAAGAAGGTTCGGAACCGGAAGAAGAATCGGAACCGGAAGAAGAATCGGAACCGGATGAAGAAATAGAACCGGTGGGGGAAATAATAAAACGGTTAAGTAAAAGAAAATCCTCAACCAACCGACCAAGGTTAATTATGGTCAATGGTATTTCCGCCAAGGAATCAAAATATTGGGAGGATTACCAATTCTCCGATGAATCGGATTCCGACGAGATTTTCGATGATGTTATAGAAATTACTCCAACTGAATTTAAAAAGGCAAAAGAAAATAATAAGGGAAAGGGCATAAAAATAGAGAAATCTAATTCCAACCCCGATGAAATTTATATGTATCGTCAACTCCCGAAGTCCTTAAGTTGTAACAATGACCCGGGAACCTCTAAACCACCAGGTTTTTCTAAACCAATGTGGAAAACGACGGCTCGTATTAGGGGAACATCATATATCCCTAGAAACTTGGCAAAACGAACTAAAACCGAAGAAGAAGAAACAAGCGAGTCAGAATAAGATAGTTGTATTCGTGTGGTGTAATATATGTAATATAGTGTGCTTATGCTTTATGATATATGTAAAAATTGCTTGTATTAATAAGTATTTTTTTATGAATCTAACTCTTGTCTATTTTACAGGATAAAAACACAAAATGGATAGAAAACCCAATATTTTAAGAGACCTACCCGGAGACATGATTGATGAAATCTTGTCTAGAGTCGGTTAGAATTCTTCGGCACAACTATTTAAGGCGAGATCAGTTTGTAAGACATTCGAAGAACGTTCTAAGAATGCCTTGGTTTATAAAAGGCTTTCGTTCGAAAGATGGGGGATATCACATTGGGAAATCCACAAGTTACGATGTGTTTACTTTGACGCATATATTGCGGGGAACCCAAATGCTATTTTACGCAATGGGTTAAGAAATTATTTTGACTAAATATATCCGAATATTGGACTTCGTGATTTAGAAAAAGCGGCTAACATGCAACATAAAGAAGCATGTTATGCTTACGGATTAGTAATGTTCGCTTCTCACCAAAGTGAGAACAAGAACATCGGGCTACAACTATTAAACAAAACGTTCCCACAAGTGACGGAGTCGGTAATTGGGGTAAGAAATGAGGTTTTTAGATTGTTACGGGACTGTTGGACATTACGTAACCCTCGTCCCTTTGACGACGTTACAACACGCTGTCTTATCAACTGCCATAACGGTTATGTTCCACAAGACCAAGGATGGGAAGTAATCCTAGTAAAACCAGAATGCATGACTTGTTTCTGGACGTATGAATTACGTGTCTTTATTGCCTTTGCTGAACGACTTGTGTACTAGCTAGAATTATCTTCACAACCATCTTGTATCAAATTTATTGTGTGCTATATTTCATGCTATATGTAAAATAAGCGGTATTGTAAGTTTGTAAAATATTGTGTAAAAGTTTGAACGCGAAGTATTATTATAATCAGTTTTTCATATAGAATTGTAGTTGTTGAATTGTATATTAGCTACTAAGTATGAACTTAACGGGTAGGTACTACCCGAATTTAAACTTATAAAACGCTAATATGAAGAAAAAGCTTTTATAAATGAGTTCATATTATGCTACGAAATACTATTAACTACTCTTAATATTCTGTATGATTAACTTGTTCCATTTGATTATTTTGAAGGAAATGGCACCGACTACTCGACACACCGTGAATATGAATGAAGAGGAATTCCGTACTTTTCTAGCTTCAAACATAGCCGCAGCACAGGCTGCGCTACATACCAACAATAACCTTGGATCTAGCAGTACAGGAAATCGTGTAGGATGCACCTACAAAGAATTCACTGCCTGCAAACCTTTGGAATTTGATGGAACCGAAGGACCGATCGGATTGAAACGGTGGACCGAGAAGGTCGAATCGGTGTTTGCCATAAGTAAGTGTACTGAAGAGGATAAAGTGAAGTACGCTACGCATACCTTCACAGGATCTGCGTTAACATGGTGGAATACCTATCTAGAGCAAGTGGGACAAGACGATGCATACGCACTACCGTGGTCAGCATTCAAGCACTTGATGAATGAGAAGTACCGTCCCAGAACCGAGGTCAATAAGCTCAAGACAGAACTTAGAGGGTTACGAACCCAAGGATTTGATATTACCACGTACAAAAGACAATTCACAGAATTGTGCCTATTGTGTCCGGGAGCATTCGAAGATGAGGAAGAGAAGATCGACGCGTTTATGAAAGGATTACCGGAAAGAATCCAAGAAGATATAAGTTCACACGAGCCCGCCTCCATACAACAGGCATGTAGAATGGCTCACAAACTAGTGAACCAAATTGAAGAAAGAATTAAAGAACAGACTGCTGAAGAAGCCAATGTGAAGCAAGTCAAAAGAAAGTGGGAGGAAAATGGTGATAAGAATCACCAATACAACAACAACAGCAATTACAACAATAATCGCAACAATTATCTCAACAATCGCAACATCAATCGCAACTACAACAAACAGCCCAACAACAACAACAACAACAACAACTGCAGCAACAGCAACTACAACAATCATCCCAACAACAATAATAACCGCAACAACAACAACAATCAGAAGCAGCTATGCCAAAGGTGTGAAAAGTATCACTCGGGGTTCTGCACCAAATTTTGCAACAAGTGTAAAAGAAATGGTCATAGCGCGGCGAAGTGTGAGGTCTACGGACCAGGGGTTAATAGAACGAAAGGAACAAATGGTGTCAGAATGAGTAATGGCGGAGCAAGTAGTGTCGGAGCAAGTTATGCCAATGTAGTTTGTTATAAATGTGGAAAACCGGGCCACATTATTAGAAATTGCCCGAACCAGGAGAACACGAATGGACAAGGCCGCGGAAGAGTTTTCAATATTAATGCGGCAGCAGCACAGGAAGACCCGGAGCTTGTTACGGGTACGTTTCTTATTGACAATAAATCTGCTTACGTTTTATTTGATTCGGGTGCGGATAGAAGCTATATGAGTAGAGATTTTTGTGCTAAATTAAGTTGTCCATTGACGCCTTTGGATAGTAAATTTTTACTCCAATTAGCAAATGGTAAATTAATTTCAGCAGATAATATATGTCGGAATCAAGAAATTAAACTGGTTAGCGAAACATTTAAGATTGATTTGATACCAGTAGAGTTAGGGAGTTTTGATGTGATAATCGGTATGGACTGGTTGAAAGAAGTGAAAGCAGAGATCGTTTGTTACAAAAATGCAATTCGCATTATACGAGAAAAAGGAAAACCCTTAATGGTGTACGGAGAAAAGGGCAACACGAAGCTACATCTTATTAGTAATTTGAAGGCACAAAAACTAATAAGAAAAGGTTGCTATGCTGTTCTAGCACACGTCGAGAAAGTACAAACTGAAGAAAAGAGCATCAATGATGTTCCATTGCAAAAAAATTTCCCGATGTATTTCTGAAAGAATTACCGGGATTACCCCCACATCGATCCGTTGAATTTCAAATAGATCTTGTACCAGGCACTGCACCAATAGCTCGTGCTCCTTACAGACTCGCACCCAGCGAGATGAAAGACCTGCAAAGCCAATTACAAGAACTTTTAGAGCGTGGTTTCATTCGACCAAGCACATCACCGTGGGGAGCTCCTGTTTTGTTTGTCAAGAAGAAAGATGGTACATTCAGGTTGTGTATCGACTACCGAGAGTTGAACAAACTTACCATCAAGAACCGCTACCCACTACCGAGAATCGACGACTTATTTGATCAACTACAAGGCTCGTCTGTTTATTCAAAGATTGACTTACGTTTCGGGTATCATCAAATGCGGGTGAAAGAAGATGATATTCCAAAGACTGGTTTCAGAACACGTTACGATCATTACGAGTTTATGGTCATGCCGTTTGGTTTAACTAATGCACCAGCTGTGTTCATGGACCTTATGAACCGAGTGTGTGGACCATACCTTGACAATTTTTTCATTGTTTTCATTGATGACATACTTATTTACTCAAAGAATGACCAAGAACACGGTGAACATTTGAGAAAGGTGTTAGAAGTATTGAGGAAGGAAGAATTGTACGCTAAGTTTTCAAAGTGTGCATTTTGGTTGGAAGAAGTTCAATTCCTCGGTCACATAGTGAACAAAGAAGGTATTGAGGTGGATCCGGCAAAGATAGAAACTGTTGAAAAGTGGGAAACCTCGAAAACTCCGAAACACATACGCAGTTTTTAGGACTAGCTGGTTACTACAGAAGGTTCATCCAAGACTTTTCCAGAATAGCAAAACCCTTGACTGCATTAACGCAAAAAGGGAAAAAATTTGAATGGAATGATGAACAAGAGAAAGCGTTTCAGTTATTGAAGAAAAAGCTAACTACGGCACCTATATTGTCATTGCCTGAAGGGAATGATGATTTTGTGATTTATTGTGACGCATCAAAGCAAGGTCTCGGTTGTGTATTAATGCAACGAATGAAGGTGATTGCTTATGCGTCTAGACAATTGAAGATTCACGAACAAAATTATACGACGCATGATTTGGAATTAGGAGCGGTTGTTTTTGCATTAAAGACTTGGAGGCACTACTTATATGGGGTCAAAAGTGTTATATATACCGACCACAAAAGTCTTCAACACATATTTAATCAGAAATAACTGAATATGAGGCAGCGTAGGTGGATTGAATTATTGAATGATTACGACTTTGAGATTCGTTACCACCCGGGGAAGGCAAATGTGGTAGCCGATGCCTTGAGCAGGAAGGACAGAGAACCCATTCAAGTAAAATCTATGAATATAATGATTCATAATAACCTTACTACTCAAATAAAGGAGGCGCAACAAGGAGTTTTAAAAGAGGGAAATTTAAAGGATGAAATACCCAAAGGATCGGAGAAGCATCTTAATATTCGGGAAGACGGAACCCGGTATAGGACTGAAAGGATTTGGGTACCAAAATTTGGAGATATGAGAGAAATGGTACTTAGAGAAGCTCATAAAACCAGATACTCAATACATCCTGGAACGGGGAAGATGTACAAGGATCTCAAGAAACATTTTTAGTGGCCGGGTATGAAAGCGATGTTGCTAAATACGTAGGAGAATGTTTGACGTGTTCTAAGGTCAAAGCTGAGCATCAGAAACCATCAGGTCTACTTCAACAACCCGAAATCCCGGAATGGAAATGGGAAAACATTACCATGGATTTCATCACTAAATTGCCAAGGACTGCAAGTGGTTTTGATACTATTTGGGTAATAGTTGATCGTCTCACCAAATCAACACACTTCCTGCCAATAAGAGAAGATGATAAGATGGAGAAGTTAGCACGACTGTATTTGAAGGAAATCGTCTCCAGACATGGAATACCAATCTCTATTATCTCTGATAGGGATGGCAGATTTATTTCAAGATTCTGGCAGACATTACAGCAAGCATTAGGAACTCGTCTAGACACGAGTACTGCCTATCATCCACAAACTGATGGGCAGAGCGAAAGGATGATACAAACGCTTGAAGACATGCCACAAGCATGTGTTATTGATTTCGAAAACAGTTGGGATCGACATCTACCGTTAGCAGAATTTTCCTACAACAACAGCTACCATTCAAGCATTGAGATGGCGCCGTTTGAAGCACTTTATGGTAGAAAGTGCAGGTCTCCGATTTGTTGGAGTGAAGTGGGGGATAGACAGATTACGGGTCCGGAGATTATACAAGAAACTACCGAGAAGATCATCCAAATTCAACAACGATTGAAAACCGCCCAAAGTCGACAAAAGAGCTACGCTGACATTAAAAGAAAAGATATAGAATTTGAAATTGGAGAGATGGTCATGCTTAAAGTTGCACCTTGGAAAGGCGTTGTTCGATTTGGTAAACGAGGGAAATTAAATCCAAGGTATATTGGACCATTCAAGATTATTGATCTTGTCGGACCAGTAGCTTACCGAATTGAGTTACCTCAACAACTCGCGGCTGTACATAACACTTTCCACGTCTTGAATTTGAAGAAATGTTTTGCTAAAGAAGATCTCACTATTCTGTTAGATGAAATCCAAATCAACGAAAAACTTCAATTCATCGAAGAACCTGTCGAAATAATGGATCATGAGGTTAAAAGACTTAAGAAAAACAAGATACCAATTGTTAAGGTTCTATGGAATGCTCGTAGAGGAACTGAGTTCACCTGGGAGCGTGAAGATCAGATGAAGAAGAAATACCCGCATCTATTTCCAGAAGATTCGTCAACACCTTCAACAGCTTAAAATTTCGGGACGAAATTTATTTAACGGGTAGGTACTGTAGTGACCCGAACTTTTCCATGTTTATATATATTAATTAGATTGATATTTACATGATTAAATGTTTCCAACATATTAAGCAATCAAACTTGTTAAGACTTGATTAATTGAAATATGTTTCATATAGACAATTGACCACCCAAGTTGACCGGTGATTCACGAACGTTAAAACTTGTAAAAACTATATGATGACATATATATGGATATATATATAGTTAACATGATACTATGATAAGTAAACATATCATTAATTATATTAACAATGAACTACATATGTAAAAACAAGACTACTAACTTAATGATTTTTAAAAGAGACATATATGCAACGATTATCGTTGTAAAGACATTTAATGTATATATATCATATTAAGAGATATTCATACATGATAATATCATGATAATATAATAATTTAAAATCTCATTTGATATTATAAACATTGGGTTAACAACATTTAACAAGATCGTTAACCTAAAGGTTTCAAAACAACACTTACATGTAACAACTAACGATGACTTAACGACTCAGTTAAAATGTATATACATGTAGTGTTTTAATATGTATTTATACACTTTTGAAAGACTTCAATACACTTATCAAAATACTTCTACTTAACAAAAATTCTTACAATTACATCCTCGTTCAGTTTCATCAACAATTCTACTCGTATGCACCCGTATTCGTACTCGTACAATACACAGCTTTTAGATGTATGTACTATTGGTATATACAATCCAATGATCAGCTCTTAGTAGCCTATGTGAGTCACCTAACACATGTGGGAACCATCATTTGGCAACTAGCATGAAATATCTCATAAAATTACAAAAATATGAGTAATCATTCATGACTTATTTACATGAAAACAAAATTACATATCCTTTATATCTAATCCATACACCAACGACCAAAAACACCTACAAACACTTTCATTATTCATTTTTCTTCATCTAATTGATCTCTCTCAAGTTCTATCTTCAAGTTCTAAGTGTTCTTCATAAATTCTACAAGTTCTAGTTACATAAAATCAAGAATACTTTCAAGTTTGCTAGCTCACTTCCAATCTTGTAAGGTGATCATCCAACCTCAAGAAATCTTTGTTTCTTACAGTAGGTTATCATTCTAATACAAGGTAATAATCATATTCAAACTTTGGTTCAATTTCTATAACTATAACAATCTTATTTCAAGTGATGATCTTACTTGAACTTGTTTTCGTGTCATGATTCTGCTTCAAGAACTTCGAGGCATCCAAGGATCCGTTGAAGCTAGATCCATTTTTCTATTTTCCAGTAGGTTTATCCAAGGAACTTAAGGTAGTAATTATGTTCATAACATCATTCGATTCATACATATAAAGCTATCTTATTCGAAGGTTTAAACTTGTAATCACTAGAACATAGTTTAGTTAATTCTAAACTTGTTCGCAAACAAAAGTTTATCCTTCTAACTTGACTTTTAAAATCAACTAAACACATGTTCTATATCTATATGATATGCTAACTTAATGATATAAAACCTGGAAACACGAAAAACACAGTAAAATTGGATTTACGCCGTCGTAGTAACACCGCGGGCTGTTTTGGGTTAGTTCATTAAAAACTATGATAAACTTTGATTTAAAAGTTGTTATTCTGAGAAAATGATTTTTATTATGAACATGAAACTATATCCAAAAATTATGGTTAAACTCAAAGTGGAAGTATGTTTTCTAAAATGGTCATCTAGACGTCGTTCTTTCGACTGAAATGACTACCTTTACAAAAATGACTTGTAACTTATTTTTCTGACTATAAACCTATACTTTTTATATTTAGATTCATAAAATAGAGTTCAATATGAAACCATAGCAATTTGATTCACTCAAAACGGATTTAAAATGAAGAAGTTATGGGTAAAACAAGATTGGATAATTTTTCTCATTTTAGCTACTTGAAAATTGGTAACAAATCTATTCCATCCATAACTTAATCAACTTGTATTATATATTATGTAATCTTGAGATACTATAGACACGTATACAATGTTTTGACCTATCATGTCGACACATCTATATATATTTCGGAACAACCATAGACACTCTATATTTGAATGTTGGAGTTAGCTATACAAGGTCGAGGTTGATTCCAAAATATATATAGTTTGAGTTGTGATCAATACTGAGATACGTATACACTGGGTCGTGGATTAATTCAAGATAATATTTATCGATTTATTTCTGTACATCTAACTATGGACAACTAGTTGTAGGTTACTAACGAGGACAGCTGACTTAATAAACTTAAAACATCAAAATATATTAAAAGTGTTGTAAATATATTTTGAACATACTTTGATATACATGTATATATTGTTATAGGTTCGTGAATCAACCAGTGGCCAAGTCTTACTTCCCGACGAAGTAAAAATCTGTGAAAGTGAGTTATAGTCCCACTTTTAAAATCTAATATTTTTGGGATGAGAATACATGCAGGTTTTATAAATGATTTACAAAATAGACACAAGTACGTGAAACTACATTCTATGGTTGAATTATCGAAATCGAATATGCCCCTTTTTATTAAGTCTGATAATCTAAGAATTATGGAAAAGACACCCTAATTGACGCGAATCCTAAAGATAGATCTATTGGGCCTAACAAACCCCATCCAAAGTACTGGATGCTTTAGTACTTCGAAATTTATATCATATCCGAAGGGTGTCCCGAAATGATGGGGATATTCTTATATATGCATCTTGTTAATGTCGGTTACCAGGTGTTCACCATATGAATGATTTTTATCTCTATGTATGGGATGTGTATTGAAATATGAAATCTTGTGGTCTATTATTATGATTTGATATATATATAGGTTAAACCTATAACTCACCAACATTTTTGTTGACGTTTTAAGCATGTTTATTCTCATGTGATTATTAAGAGCTTCCGTTGTCGCATACTTAAATAAGGACGAGATTTGGAGTCCATGCTTGTATGATATTGTGTAAAAACTGCATTCAAGAAACTTATTTTGTTGTAACATATTTGTATTGTAAACCATTATGTAATGGTCGTGTGTAAACAGGATATTTTTGATTATCATTATTTGATAATCTACGTAAAGCTTTTTAAACCTTTATTGATGAAATAAAGGTTATGGTTTGTTTTAAAATGAATGCAGTCTTTGAAAAACGTCTCATATAGAGGTCAAAACCTCGCAACGAAATCAATTAATATGGAACGTTTTTAATCAATAAGAACGGGACATTTCACATGCATACCATTTCATAATATCCAACTATAAATGATCTAATCTGTCATTTACTTAATCATAATATTTACTGAACTCAACGACTTGAATGCTACGTCTTTTGAAATAAACCATGAATGAATCTAAGTAATATCTTTAAAATGAGCAAATGTACTGCGGAAGATTTCCTTAATACCTGAGAATAAACATGCTTTAAAGTGTCAACCAAAAGGTTGGTGAGTTCATTAGTTTATCATAATCAACCATTTCCATAAATTTAATAGACCACAAGATTTTATTTCCATTTCTCATAAATATACGTCCCATAGATAGAGACAAAAATCATTCATATGGATTGAACACCTGATAATCGACCTTAACAAGATACATATAGAATATCCCCATCATTCCGGGACTCCCTTCGGACATGATAAAATTGAAGTACAAAAGCAGTTCAAATTCTCTGACTGGGGCTTGTTAGTACCCATAGATCTATCTTTAGGATTCGCGTCAATTAGGGTGTCTGTTCCCTAATTCTTAGATTACCAGACTAAAAAGGGGCATATTCGATTTCGATCATTCAACCATAGAATGTAGTTTCATTTACTTGTGTCTATTTCGTCAAACATTTATAAAAGCGCTTGTATTCTCAGTCCCAAAAATATATATTGCAAAAGCATTTAAAAAGGGAGCAAATGAAACTCACACTACGATATTTTGTAGTAAAAATATGCATACGACAAAACTGAACAATGCAAGGTTGGCATCGGATTCACAAACCTATATCATGTATATATATTAACACATATAATGGGAATTGAACAAATATATATATTATTATTAGTGATATATATGTTATTTATGATTTATGTGTTCCTTTAATAACTTAAATATATATTCATTTTATATATCTTACTTTAAAAAAAATATAAAAATAGATTTAGGTTATATGTATTAGATATATTAATATAGTTAAATATATTTATATAAAGATCATTATTTTTTAAATTAATAATTGTAATAATACTAGATTAAGGATAATAATAATAATGATATTAATAATAGTAATAATAAAAATGTTAATTTTTAAAATGATAATTTTTAATAAAGATAATAACTTTAATAAAAAAAAATAATTTTACTAAAATGATTCATTTAATAATAATATAGTTGTAATAATAATAATAATGATACTAGTAGTAGAAATGATAATAACAATAATAACTATACTATCTATAATAATAATGATTTTTACTAATAATGATAATAATAATAATGATACTAATAATAATACTACTTATATTAATTATCTTTATTCAAATTCGTAAAACATGTTCTTCATAATCATAACATAAGTAGTAAAGTTTTTATCTTTTTCTAAGCTCATATCCATATCAAACTATATTTATAATCTTAATATAAGTATTAAAGTTTATAACTTTTATCAAAATATATTAGTGCTCATAATACTACTTAAATCATATTTTTAAATCATAAATTTAGTCCTATCTTCACATTTTAATCATAATCTTAACATTTTAATAACCTTTAGTCATGGTAATGATAATAATAATAATAATAATAATAAAAATAATAATAATAATAATAATAATAATAATAATTAATAATAATAATAATAATAATAATAATAATACTAATAATAATAATAATAATAATACTAATAAAAATAAACAAATGACTACCTCAAAGAAATAGGCTCAAAAAAATAATGTCACCGCCCGGACTCGAACCCGCGACCTCTCGCTCAACATACAACACTCCTAACCATCCATCTATTTCTCTATTTCTGTTTTAACCGTGATTTTAATTTTATTTATACTATATTTCGTTTTCTTCATCTTCTTCTTGATTAATCAACCCAAATCATCATCTAATTTCATAACATGGTTGTAACTCCCAGTGAATAAAACTCCAACAGAAAACTGGATCCCGGCCCAACAGATCAAACTTCATACGGCCCAACAAGAAATGAGATTTTCTCGACCCAACAGCATATACAACCTCAACCTAATATTTAACGAGCCCAAGATGCAAACCCTAGTCCATTAATCATAACAATAGACCCAATAATTAAAACAGGATATGTACATATGAGGTTTTATAGATCAGCGAAGAAAGAAAAAATTATAAACGTATAGCAGCAACAAACGAGTCACTGTTCATCATCATCATCACTTAACATCATCGACTCGTCATCATCTCCTTTATCCTCATAAACCCGTTACCATCATCATGCTTTATCATCATCAACAAACATCATACGGTATTATTTTATCACAATCGTTCTTGTTATAGAAACGAAAGTATAATAGAACGCTAGCAGTAACAGTTGATTCGAAGGAAAAGGTTTGCAAGCTTCAGAACAACTTTTTCTAATCGAGTTTATGGGCGTTTTGGGTCTTGGGGTTTGTTGTAAACAGAAACAGGATCTAGTTGATTGTTTTGGGTCGTGTGTGGGGATTGAACAACACCAGCAGCCCTTGCATAGTGAACAAGAAGGTAACGGTTTATGATTGTGTAGTCTGATCGAACAAAAGTAAAAACAAAAGTAGTAGTCTAGCAGGTCTAATCAAAGAAACAGAATCATGGCAACAAGTTGCAGGTTGGTGGATCTCCAGTGTTATTTATCAACTGTAAAACAGCAACAAAACAAGTAGTGTATGGTGATGGTGTTTGAAGTATACAAGATTGGTGGTTTGCTGTTGGAACAAAACAGAAAAAAAAAATAACGATGGTGGTGGTGGTTTTTGTAGTGATGAGAGTGGTGATGGTTTAGACGGATTAACATAGAAATAGAAACAGGAAGTTAAACAGCGGTTGTAGCAGTTTAATAGTTGTTGTTGTTGCTCGTGATAATTCTTGCAGCTGAAACAGGAAACAAAACAGCGGTGGTGATTGGTGGTAATCAAACATGGTGATGGTGGTAGCGTTTCAATGAAGGGTTGCAGGTTATGATTAATGATCTGTGATTGATGGGTAATGGTTTTCGGTGGTGGCTTCACGATGGGGATGGTGGCCGACGGTTAGCAGTTAGTGGCGTCGTGGTGATCAAGAAGTGAAGGTAGTGAACTAAGATGACGATGGCCGATGGTGGTGATGGGTTATAGCAGGAGGTGAGCCCAAGGTTGATCGAGTATGTGATGGTGTTTGTATGTATATGCTATGATGCATCTATCTATATCTCTCAATGATTTGTAATGTACATGTAATTATATAGAGATAGTTGATAAAGAAAAAGTAGAAACAGTAATTCCCTCAATTAATATAATTCACGAGATAAACACAGTGCATCTTAATCATAATTCACGGACATCAATTATGTAATATATGTTTCTTTACAAGTTTTCTGTAAGTGGGTTGAAAATAACAAAAGCGTACAGTATCTCATATAATTATAATATACTTTAAGAATTAAAACGTGCAATTAGTTAGCCGTCGCCTATTACGGACTAAATTTCGTACTCCGTTGATAAATCAGTGGCGGATAAAAGTCCTCGTAAATATCTCATATTTTTAAATTAACTATATTTATTAATTATTAAATAAATTTTACATTAATTATTCACTCCCAACCCCAAGTAAAATATAAAAAATTTTAAAATTTATCAAATAACTTCTAAATGTATTATTAATAAGCTTATAATTTATAAAACTCATTTTTGGATCACCGTTTATTTTAAAATCACATAAGTTCCTTTTTAACTCGCTTACTATCAATCGAATGAAAATTGAGCGTTACCTTTGCTTACTAAATAACTTCGAAATTACAAAATATATATATTATATATATTTTATTTATATATAGATACTTTTTTTATATATTATTATTATTTTTACAAAATTAATTATAACAATTACTATATATACTATTTCATATTATTATATACAAATATATATATATATATATATATATATATATATATATATATATATATATATATATATATATATATATATATATATATATATATATATATATATATATTAAATATATGCATATCCATTTACAAGCAATTGTATCGTGAGTCATCGAGGATAGTCAAAGGTTAAATGAATTCATGTAAACAGTTTCAAAATTTTGTAATTCAATTTACAGGCTTTGCTTATCTTGTCGAAATCATATAAGATTTAAGTTTAAATTTGATCGGAAATTTCCGGGTCGTCACAACACACTCGGTTCATGAGGTCCATGAACACAGCTGTTGCGTTAGTTAATCCAAGCAGCATAACCATAAACTCATAATGACCGTAACGCGTCCTAAAAGCAGTTTTCGAAATATCATCCTCCTTCACCCGCATTTGATGATACCCGGAACGTAAATCGATCTTCGAACAAACTGACGATCCTTGTAGTTGATCAAATAAGTCGTCGATTCTCGGTAGTGGATAACGGTTCTTGATGGTAAGTTTGTTCAACTCCCAGTAGTCAATATACAACCTGAATGTACCATCCTTCTTTTTGACAAACAAAACAAGAGCTCCCCACGGTGATGTACTTGGTCGAATGAAACCACGCTCTAAAAGTACTTGTAATTGACTCTGAAGTTTCTTCATTTTGCTGGGTGCGAGTCTGTATGGAGCACAAGCTATTGGTGCATCTCCAGGTACAAGGTCTATTTGAAATTCAACGGATCGGTGTGGAGGTAGTCCCGGTAATTCTATCGGAAATACATTGGGAAATTATTTTGCGATGGGAACATCATTGATGTTCTTTTCTTCTGTTTGTACTTTCTCTACGTGTGCTAGAACGGCATAGCAACCTTTCCTTATTAGCTTTTGCGCCTTCAAATTACTAATATGATTTAGCTTCGCGTTGCTCTTTTCTCCGTACACCATTAAGGGTTTTCTCTTTTCGCGCATAATGCGAATCGCATTTTTGTAACAAACGATCTCTCCTTTCACCTCTTTCAACCAGTCCATGCCAATTATCACATCAAAACTCCCCAATTCTACTGGTATCAAATTAATCTTAAACGCTTCGCCAACTAGTTTAATTTCTCGATTCCGACATATTTTATCTGCTGTAATTAATTTACCGTTTGCTAATTCGAGTAAAAATTTATTATTCAAAGGCGTCAATGGACCACTTAATTTAGCACAAAAATCTCTACTCATATAGCTTCTATCCACACCCGAATCAAATAAAACATAAGCAGGTTTTTCATCGATAAGAAACGTACCCGTAACGAGCTCCGGGTCTTCCTGCGCTTCTTCCGCATTAATGTTGAAGACTCTTCCACGGCTTTTTCCAACATTATTTCCCTGGTTTGGGTGCAAACTTTTGTAGTGGCCCTTCTTCCAACATCCGAAACAAGTGATGTTGGCATTATTTGTTCCTTTAACCACTGGTCCGTAAACCTCACACTTCGTCGCACCATGCCCCTTTCGATAACACTTGCTACATACTACCCCCAAAGAATTTTTTCGGATGGTAATCTTCACACCTATTGCATGGAATTTTCTGATTGTTGTTGCATTGTTGTTATTCAGATTGTTGTTGGGATTGTTGTTGTTGTAGTTGTTATTGTTGTTGGGACGGTTGTTGTAGTTGTTGTTGTTTTTGGGACGTTTCTTGTAGTTATTGTTGGGATTGCGATTGTTGTTGCGAAAAGTGGTGCGATTGTAGTTGTGATTGTTGTGTTGATTGTTGAAGCTATAATTACTGGTGTTGTGTTGGTAACCCTTGTCACTGTATTCTTCCCACTTCCTATTGACTTGTTTCATGTTGGCTTCTTCGGCCGCCTGCTCTTTAATTCTTCCCTCAATCTGGTTTATGAGTTTTTGAGCCATTCGACTTGCCTTTTATATGGAGGTAGGCTCGTTTGAACTCACATCCTCCTGAATCCTTTCTGGTAACCCTTTCACAAACGCGTCGATCTGCTCTTCTTCATCTTCGAACACTCTTGGACACAATAGGCACAACTCTGTGAAACATCGTTCGTATATGGTAATATCGAATCCCTGTGTTCGTAACCCTTAAAGCTCTGCCTTGAGCTTATTAACCTCATTTCTGGGACGGCACTGCTCATTCATCATGTGTTTGAATGCTGACCACGATAGTGCGTAAGCAGCATCTTGGTCCACCTGCTCGAGATAGGTGTTCCACCATGTTAACGCAGTACCTGTGAAGGTATGCGTGGCGTACTTTACCCTATCTTCTTTAGTACATTTACTTATGGCAAACACCGATTCGACCTTCTCGGTCCACCGTTTTAATCCAATTGGTCCTTCGGTTCCATCGAATTCCAGAGGTTTACAGGCAGTGAACTCCTTGTAGGAGCATCCTACACGATTTCTTGTGGAATTTGTTCCATTGCTAGAATCAGAGTTATTGTTGTTTTGCATTGCAGCCTGTACTGCGGCTATGTTTGCTACAAGGAAAACACGGAATTCTTCCTCGCTCAAATTCAAGTTCTGACGAGTAGTCGGTGTCATTTCCTTCAAAAATAGCCAAGAGAAATAAGTTAATCATATAGAATATTAAGAGTAGTCAATAGTATTTCGTAGCCTAATATGAACTTATTTATAAAAGTTTTTTCTTCATATTAGCGTTTTATAATTTTTAATTAGGGTAATACCTACCCGTTAAGTTCATACTTAGTAGCCAATATACAATTCAACTACTACAATTCTATATGAAAAACTGATTACAATAATATTTCGCGTTCAAACTTGTATACAATATTTTACACATAGCATGAAATATAGTACATAATAACTTTGATACAAGGTAGTTGCGAAGACAATTCTAGTTTAACGCAAGTCATTCGATAAAGGCAATAAAGATACGTAATTCATAGGTCCAGAAACAAGTCATGCATTCGGGTTTTACTAATACTATTTCCCATCCTTGATCTTGTGGAAAATAACCGTTGTGGCCATTGGCTAGGCAGCATATTGTAACGTCGTCAAAAGGACGAGGGTTACGTAATGCCCAACAGCTTCGTAACAATCTAAAAACCTTATCTCTCACCCCAACTACTGAATCCGTCACCTGTGGGAATGTTTTATTTATAAGTTGCAATCCAATGTTCTTTTTCTCAATTTGGTGAGAAGCGAACATCAATAATCCGTAAACATAACATGCTTCTTTAAGTTGCATGTTTGAAGCTCTTTCTAAAGAACGAAGTCCTATATTGGGATATGTGGAGTCAAAATAGGCTCTCAACCCGTAGCTGAAAATTGCATTAGGGTTTCCCGCACATAAAGCCTTAAAGAAAACACATCGTAACTTAAGGTTTCTCCAATGTGAGATACACCATCTATCGAAGGAAAGCCTTTTTTAAACCAAGGCATACCTGGAACGCCTTTCAAATGTCCTATAAACTAATCTCGCCATAAACAATTGAGCTGATGAATCCTGACCAACTCTAGACAAGATTTCATCAATCATATCCCGTGGTAGGTCTTCTAAAATATTCGGTTGTCTATCTTTAACGTCCATTTTGTGTTTTTATACTGTAAAATAGACAAAGATTAGATTCATAATAGATAATTAACAAACAATACCAGCAATTTTTACAAATAACATAAAAGTACAATTACACCACAATACATATATTACACAACATGATTACAACTCTTTATTCCGACTCACTTGTTTCTTCCTCCTCGGACTCGGTTCGTTTTGCTAATTTCCTAGGGATAAATGGTGCTTCTCTAATACGAGCCGTCCTTTTCACAAATGGTCTAGAAAAACCTGGTGGCTTAGATGTTCCCGGGTTATAGTTAAAATTTAAGAAATATTGGTGTTTATGGTATACCCCATCAGGGTATTTCATGTTAACATAGAGTTCATCAGATTTGGAATCGGGTTTCTCTATTTTGATAGCTTTTCCCTTATTGTTTTCTTTTTCTTTATTAAATTGGGCCGGGGTAATTTCTATAACATCATCGGAATCTTCATCGGGATCCGATTCATCAGAAAATTGGTAATCTTCCCAATATTTTTCCTCCTCAGCGGAGACACCACAAACCATTTTTAATTTTGAACCATTGGTTGAAGATTTTCTTTTATTTAACGGTTTTTCTGGGATTTTTATCATTTCCTCCCCCGGAACTTCTTCTTCTTCCGGTTACTCCTCTTCCGGTTCCTCTTCTTCCGGTTCCTCTTCGGGAATTTGTGAATCTTCCCAAAATATATTCGACTATTCATTGTTATTAGGTGAGTCGATGGGATTGGTACTGGAAGTAGACATCTATCACACATTAACTAACACATTAGTAATATACCACATAATATTTACATGTAAAAATATAGTTTAAAAAAAATGTTAAGCAATCGTTTTTAATGATAACACGGTCGAAGTCCAGAATCACTAATGCATCCTAACGGACTCGATAAGACACATTAATGCAAATTTTTTGGTTCTCTAAGACCAACGCTCGGATACTAACTGAAATATCCCGTTCATATTGATTATAAACGTTTCATATTAATTGGTTTCTTTGCGAGGTTTTGACCTCTATATGAGACATTTTTCAAAGACTGCATTCGATTTTAAAACAAACCATTACCTTTATTCTATCGATAAAGGTTTAATAGATATAACGTAGATTATCAAGTAATGATAATCTAAAATACAACTTTTACACACGACCAACACATAATGGTTTACAATAATATTTTACAACAATTTATTTTCCGAATGCAGTTTTTAAACAATATCATACAAGCATGCTGATTTCAAATCTTGTCTTTAATTAGCATGCAACAGGGAAGCTCTTAACAATCACCTGAAAATAAACATGCTTAAAACGTCAACAAAAATGTTGGTGAGTTATAGGTTTAACCTACATATTTATCAAATCGTAATAATAGACCACAAGATTTCATTTTTCATAACATCCATCTCATATCATGCATTTTGCAAACTGCATAGAGATAAAAATCATTCATATGGTGAACACCTGGTAACCGACATTAACACAAATGCATCTAGAATATCCCCATCATTCCGGGACTCTCATCGGACATGATAAATCGAAGTACTAAAGCATCCGTAACCCGGATGGGGTTTGTTAGGCCCAATAGATCTATCTTTAGGATTCGCGTCAATTGGTGGCAATTATAATAAACACCAATTCTTAGGCTACCAAGCTAAAAAGGGTGATATCCGGTAATAATAATTTAACCATAGAATGTAGTTTCGCGTACTTGTATCTATTTTGTAAAACATTTATAAAACTGCATGTATTCTCATCCCAAAAGTATTAGCTTTTAAAAATGGGACTATAACTCACTTTCACGTATTTTCAATTCGTCGGAAATAAGACTTGGCCACTGGTCGATTCACGAACCTATAACAAATATATACATATATCAAAGTATGGTAGAAATATATTCATATCATATTTTATTACGTGTTAACGATTTAAATTGTTAAGTTAGCAGTCCAACGTTAGTAGTCCACAATTAGTAGTCCACAGTTAGTAGTACATAAATAAATCAATATATTATCTCGAATCAATCCACGGCCCATTGTATACATGTCTCAGACTCTATCACAACTCAAGGTATATATATTATTTTAGAATCAACCTCGACCCTTTATATGCTAACTCGAGCATTACCGCATATAGAGTGTCTTATGAGTTATTCCAAATAATATATATATATATATATATATATATATATATATATATATATATATATATATATATATATATATATATATATATATATATATATATATATATATATATATATGATGTCAATATGATATGTCAAAACATTGTATACGTGTCTATGGTGTAGTGACCCGAACTTTTCCATGTTTATATATATTAAATGAAATTGTTATTTACATGATTAAGTATTTCCAACATGTTAAGCAATCAAACTTGTTAAGACTTTATTAATTGAAATAGGTTTCATATAGACAATTGACCACCCAAGTTGACCGGTGATTCACGAACGTTAAAACTTGTAAAAACTATATGATGACATATATGGATATATATATATATATATATATATATATATATATATATATATATATATATAGTTAACATGATATTATGATAAGTAAGTATCTCATTAGGTATTGTAACAATGAGTTATATACATAAAAATGAGACTATTGAATTAAGAAACTCGAAAACGATATATATAACGATTATCGTTATAACAACGCCTTACTAAATACATATGAATTATATTAAGATATTGATACACTATGTTTAATCATGATAAATGATAAGTAAACATGTCATTAAGTGTATTAACAATTAACTACATATGTAAGAACAAGACTACTAACTTAATGACTTCGAAACGAGACATATATGTAACGATTATCGTTGTAACAACATTTAACTGTATATATATCATACTAAGATATATTAATATATCATAATATCATGATAACGTAATAATTTAACATCTATTTAGATATAATAAACAATGGGTTAACAACATTTAACAAGATCGTTAACCTAAAGGTTTCAAAACAACACTTACATGTAACGACTAACAATGACTTAACGACTCAGTTAAAATGTATATACATGTAGTGTTTTAATATGTATTCATACACTTTTGAAAGACTTCAAGACACTAATCAAAGTACTTCTACTTAACAAAAATGCTTACAGTTACATCCTCATTCATTTTCATCAACAATTCTACTCGTATGCAATCGTATTTGTACTCGTATAATACACAACTTCTAAATGTATTTACTATTGGTATATACACTCCAATGATCAGCTCTTAGCAGCCCATGTGAGTCATCTAACCATGTGGTAACCATAATTTAACATCTAGTATGAAATATCTCACAAAATAAGAAACTAATGGAGCCTACATGATGGATCAACATTCACGTGAAGCATGGTGTACACAAACACTTTCATTTTGCAACTTACATGCATCAAACTATTCTCTCTCAAGTGTTCTTCCATTGTTCTAAGTGTTATTCATCATCTTCATCAAAATCTAGCTCAATCTAGTTCATAAATCCATACATAAACCAAGTTATAAAATAACTACTCAAGAACACACCAATAACACTTCCAAGTTTGCTAGCTTACTTCCAATCTTGCAAATCCACTTTGAGTGATCATCCAACCTCAAGAAATCTTTCTTATTTACAGTAAGATATCTTTCTAATATAAGGTAATACTCATATTCAAACTTTGATTCAATTTCTATAACTTTAACAATCTTATTTCGAGTGGAAATCTTACTTGAATTTGTTTTCGTGTCATGATTCTACTTCAAGAATTTTCAAGCCATCCAAGGATCCTTTGAAGCTAGATCTATTTTTATAATTTCCAGTAGGTTTATCCACAAAACCTGAGGTAGTAATGATGTTCATAACATCATTCAATTCATATATATAAAACTACCTTATTCGAAGGTTTAAACTTGTAATCACTAGAACATAGTTTAGTTAATTCTAAACTTGTTCGCAAACAAAAGTTAATCCTTCTAACTTGACTTTTAAAATCAACTAAACACATGTTATATATCTATATGATATGCTAACTTAATGATTTAAAACCCGAAAACACGAAAAACACCATAAAACCGGATATACGCCGTCGTAGTAACACCGCGGACTGTTTTGTTTTGGATAATTAAAAACTATGATAAACTTTGATTTAAAAGTTAATGTTCTGGGAAAATGATTCTTCTTATGAACATGAAACTATATCCAAAAATCATGGTTAAACTCAAAGTGGAAGTATGTTTTCAAAAATGGTCATCTAGACGTCGTTCTTTCGACTGAAATGACTACCTTTACAAAAATAACTTGTAACCTATATTTTTTACTATAAACTTATACTTTTTCTGTTTATATTCATAAACTTAAGTTCAATATGAAACCATAGCAACTTGAATCACTCAAAACGGATTTAAAACGAGGAAGTTATGGGTAAAACAAGATTGAATAATTTTTCTTGTTGTAGCTACGTGAAATTTGTAACAAATTTATACAAATCATAACTTAACTAACTTATATTGTATTATACATGTATTCTAACATATATTATGTAATCTTGGGATACCATAGACACGAATACAATGTTTTGACATATCACATCGACCCATCTATATATATATATATATATATATATATATATATATATATATATATATATATATATATATATATATATATATATATATATATATATATATATATATATTTCGGAACAACCATAGACACTCTATATGCAGTAATATTGGAGTTAGCTATACAGGGTTGAGGTTGATTCCAAAATATTATATATACTTTGAGTTGTGATCTAGCCTGAGACTTGTATACACGAGGCCGTGGATTGATTTGAGATAATATATATTGCTTTTTTTCTGTACATCTAACTGTGGACAACTAGTTGTAGGTTACTAACGAGGACTGCTGACTTAACAAACTCAAATCTCTAAAACGTAATAAAAAATGTTGTAATTATATTTTGATCATACTTTGATATATATGTACATATTTTTTATAGGTTCGTGAATCAACCCGTGCCCAAGTCTTACTTCCCGACGAAGTAAAAATCTTTAAAAGTGAGTTATAGTCCCACTTTTGAATCTAATATTTTTGGGATGAGAATACATGCAGTTTTATAAATATTTTACAAAATAGACACAATTACTTAAAATTACATTCTATGTTGGATTATGGATACCGAATATCACCCTTTTAGCTTGGTAACTTAATAATTAGGGAACAGACACCCTAATTGACGCGAATCCTAAAGTTAGATCTACGGGCCCTAACTCCCCCATACTGGAAAATGGTATGCTTTAGTACTTCGAGTTATTAATACAGATGGATTTCTGTTTTAGGGAATATTCTATATGCATTTTGTTAATGTCGATTACCAGGTATTCAACATATGAATGATTTTTATACAGATTGTATGTTATTGAAAAATAAAATCTTGTAGTCTATTATTACGATTTGATAAATATATAGGTTAAACCTATAACTCACCAACATTTTTGTTGACGTTTAAAGCATGTTTATTCTCAGGTGATTATTAAGAGCTTCCGCTGTTGCATGCTAAAATATGGACAAGATTTGGTGTCAGCATGCTTGTATAATATTGTTTAAAACTGCATTCGAGATTTACTTTGTTGTAGCATATTAATATTGTAAACCAATATGTATTGGTAGTGTGTAAGTGTGATATTTTTAGATTATCATTTCTGGATAATCTAGGTGGTGACTTTTTTAACCTTGTCGATATAATAAAGGTTATGGTTTGTTTTAAAAACGAATGCAGTCTTTGAAAAACGTCTCATATAGAGGTCAAAACCTCGCAACGAAATCAATTAATATGAAACGTTTATAATCAATATGAACGGCACATTTTAGTTGGTATCAGAGTGTTGGTCTTAGAGAACCATAATTTTGCATTAGTGTGTCTTACCGAGTTGTTAGGATGCATTAGTGAGTCTGGACTTCGACCGTTTTTTCTTCTAAAACGATTGCTTAACACTTTTTGTTGGAAACTATATATTATTAACATGTAAATATTATGTGATATATTAATCTCTTAACGTGTTTGATATTGTGTGATAGATGTCTACTTCTAGTACAAATCTCATCGACTCACCTAATAATAATGAAGAGTCGAATATATTTTGGGAAGATTCACAAAATCCCGAGGTGGAACCGGAAGAGGAGGAACCAGAAGAGGAGGAACCGGAAGAAGAAGAGGTTTCAGAGGAAGAAATATTAATACCTACAGTTAAACGATTAAATAAAAGAAAATTCTCAACCAACGGACCAAACTTAATAATGGTCAATGGTGTTTCCGCCAAGGAAACAAAATATTGGGAAAATTACCAATTTTCTGATGAATCGGATCCCGACGAGGATTCCGATGATGTTATAGAAATTACCTCAACCCAATTTGAAAAATCAAAAGAAAACAATAAGGAAAAAGGTATCAAAATATAGAAACCTGATTACAACCCCGATAAACTATATATATATCGTAAACGCCCGTATTTCTTAGATTTTAACAATAATCCGGGAACATCTAAACCACCAGGTTTTTCTAAACCATTGTGGAAAACGACGGCTCATATTAGAGGAACACCATATATCCCTAGAAAATTATGAAAACGAAGCAAGTCCGAAGAAGAAGAAACCAGTGATTTAGATTAAAGGATTGAAATCATGTTGTGTATTATATGTATTGTAGTGTGCTTGTACTTTTATGTTCTATGTAAAAATTGTCTGTATTGTTTATTAATTATCTTTTACGAATCTAATCCTTGTCTGTTTTACAGTATAAAAACACAAAATGGACGTTAAGGGTAGACAACCGAATATTTTAGAAGACCTACCAGAGGATATGATTGATGAAATCTTGTCTAGAGTCGGTTAGAATTCATCAGCACAATTAGTTATGGCAAAATTAACTTGTCAAACATTTGAAAGACTTTCCAGAAATGCCTTAGTTTATAAAAGGCTTTCCGTTGATAGGTGGGGTATATCACATTGGGGAGACTTTAAGTTACGCCAAGTTTTCTTTAAGGAATTTAGTTCGGGAAACCCAGATGAAATTTTACGCTAAGGGTTATGAACCTATTTTGACTCAACATATCCCAACATAGGACTCCGTTCTTTAGAAAGAGCTTCTAACATGCAACATAAAGAAGCATGTTATGCTTATGGGTTAATAATGTTCGCTTCTCATCAAATTGAGAAAAAGAACATTGGGTTGCAACTTTTAAATAAAACATTCCCACAAGTGACGGACTCGGTAGTTGAGGTGAGAAACAAGGTTTTTAGATTGTTACGGGGCTGTTGGGCAAACCCTCATCCTTTTGACGATGTTACAACATGCTGCCTAGCTAACAGTCATAATGGTTATCTGCTACATAACCAAGGATGGGAAATAATATTAGTACAACCAGAATGCATGACTTCTTTCTGGACTTATGAATTACGTGTCTTTATTTCTTTTGCTGAACGACTTGCGTATTAACTAGAATTGCCTTTATAGCTGGTGAGTAGCAAGTTATTATGTGCTATATTTCATCCTATATGTATAATAGTGGTGTTGTATGTTTGTAAAATATTGTATAAAATTTGAACGCGAAATATTATTGTAATAAGTTTTTCATATAGAATCGTAGTAGTTGAATTGTATAATAGCTACTAAGTATGAACTTAACGGGTAGGTACTACCAGAATTAAAACTATAAAAAGCTAATATGAAGAAAAAGCTTTTATAAATAAGTTCATATTATGCTACAAAATACTATTGACTACTCTTAAATCCTATATGATTAACTCAATTCTTTTGGCTATTTTTGAAGGAAATGGCATCGACGACTCGTCAGAACTTGAACATGAGTGAGGAAGACTTCTGTGTTTTCCTTGCTGCGAACATAGCCACCGTGCAGGCCGCAATGCAAAATAACTACAATAATTCTGGTTCTATCAGTGAAACTAATTCCACAAGAAATCGTGTAGGATGCTCCTACAAAGAATTCACTGCCTGCAAACCTTTGGAATTTGATGGAACCGGGGGTCCAATCGGATTGAAACGGTGGACCGAGAAGGTTGAATCGGTGTTTACCATAAGTAAATGTACTGAAGAAGACAAAGTAAAGTACGCTACTCATACCTTCACAGGTACTGCGTTAACATGGTGGAATACCTATCTCGAGAAGGTGGGACAAGATGCTGCCTACGCATTACCGTGGTCAGCATTCAAGCACTTGATGAACGAGCAGTATCATCCCAGAAACGAGGTCAATAAGCTCAAGGTAGAGCTTAGAGAGTTACGAACACAAAGGTTCGAAATTACCACGTATGAACGACGATTCACAGAGTTGTGCCTATTGTGTCTGGGAGCATTCGAAGATGAAGAAGAGAAGATCGACGCGTTTGTAAAAGGGTTACCAGAAAGGATTCAAGAAGATGTGAGTTCACACGAGTCGAAGAGCCAACACGAAAAAAACTCAAGAGTAAGTGGGAGGAAAACGGTGACAAGAGTCACCAGTACAACAACAACAACAACAATTACAACCACAATCGCAACAACTATCCCAATAACCGCAACAACAATCGCAACAATAACCGCAATCCTAACAATAACCAACACGAACATCCCAACAACAACAACAACCACAACAGCAACCATCCCAACAATAATAACAAAAGGCAAAAACCATGTCAGAGGTGTGAAGGATACCATCCGACTAGGTTCTGCACGACAACGTGTACTAAGTGTAAGAGAGGTGGTCATAGCGCGACGAAGTGTGAAATCTACGGACCGGTTATTAACAAAAATAATGCAACGAGTAATGTCGGGACAAGTGATGCCGCCTTTATTTGTTATAGATGTGGAAAACCGGGCCACGTCAAGAGTAAATGCCCAAACCAAGGAAATACAAATGGGCAAAGCCCTGGAAGAGTCTTCAACATTAATTCGGCAGAAGCGCAAGAAGACCCGGAGCTTGTTACGGGTATGTTTCTCATTGACAATAAATCGGCTTATGTTTTATTTGATTCGGGTGCGGATAGAAGCTATATGAGTAGAGATTTTTGTGCTAAATTAAGTTGTCCACTGACGACTTTGGATAATAAATTTTTACTCGAATTAGCAAACAGTAAATTAATTACAGCAGATAATATATGTCTGAATTGAGAAATTAAGCTGGATAGTGAAACATTTAAGATTGATTTGATACCAGTAGAGTTAGGAAGTTTTGATGTGATAATTGGCATGGACTGGTTGAAAAGAGAGAGAGCAGAGATTGTATGTTACAAAAATGCAATTCGCATTGTACGGGAAAAAGGAAAACCCTTAATGGCGTACGGAGAAAAGAGCAACGCGAAGCTAAATCTTATTAGTAATTTGAAGGCGCGAAAGCTAATAAGGAAAGGTTGCTACGATGTTTTAGCACATGTCGAGAAAGTACAAACCGAACAAAAAGAACATCAATGATGTTCCCGTCGCAAGAGAATTTCCCGATGTATTTTCGAAAGAATTACCGGGACTACCTCCACACCGATCCGTTGAATTTCAAATAGATCTTGTACCAGGAGCTTCACCAATAGCTCGTGCTCCATACAGACTCGCACCCAGCGAAATGAAGGAACTCTAAAGTCAATTACAAGAACTTTTAGAGCATGGTTTCATTCGACCAAGCACATCACCATGGGGAGCTCCTGTTTTGTTTGTCAAAAAGAAGGATGGTACATTCAGGTTGTGTATCGACTACCGAGAGTTGAACAAACTTACCATCAAGAACCGTTACCCACTACCGAGAATCAATGACTTATTTGATCAACTACAAGGCTCGTCGGTTTATTCGAAGATCGATTTACGTTTTGGATATCATCAAATGCGGTTGAAGGAGGATGATATTCCGAAAACATCTTTTAGGACGCGTTACGGTCATTACGAGTTTATGGTTATGCCATTTGGTTTGACTAACGCACCAGCTGTATTCATGGACCTCATGAACCGAGTGTGTGGACCATACCTAGACGAGTTTTTCATTGTTTTCATCGATGACATACTTATTTACTCAAAGAATGACCAAGAGCACGAAGAACATTTGAGAAAAGTGCTAGAGTTGTTAAGGAAAGACAAACTGTATGCTAAGTTTTCAAAGTGTGCATTTTGATTGGAAGAAGTTCAATTCCTCGGTCATATAGTGAACAAAGAAGGTATTCAGGTGGATCCAGCAAAGGTTGAAACCGTTGAAAAGTGAGAAACCCCAAAAACTCCGAAACATATACGCCAATTTTTAGGACTAGCTGGTACTGATAATGCTAAAAACGAACATATATTTCATAGCATTATCCCTCAAGAAAGACAAGCTTATAGTTGCAATTGTTCTATTTACAAGTGATATTTGTTTAAATAATAAAAGGTGGAAACAAAAGACAGATTCGACGAATTGAAGACGCAAATGACCAAAAAGCTAAAAAGTACAAAGTACAATCAAAGTGGTTCAAATTATTGATGAGAAACGTCTCGAAATTACATGAGTACAAGATGCAAAACGTAAAGTACAAGATATTAAATTGTACGCAAGGACGTTCAAATATCCGGAACCGGGACCAGAGTCAACTCTCAACGCTCGACGCAACGGACTAAAAATTACGAGTCAACTATGCACATAAATATAATATAATATTTAAATAATTCATAAAATTATTTATATATTATATATATATTTATAGACCGTCGGCAATATGCAAACAAGCTAATGTGAGCTGGAAAAGCAGGCCATGCGATCGCATGGCCTGGCAGTTACAAAACCATGCGATCGCATGGTGAATAGTAACTGGCCACACCCCTATAAATGCGCAGTTTGATGATCGATTAAATATCTTTATCTATCTCTCTATCTCTCACTCGTATACATATATATATATATATATATATATATATATATATATATATATATATATATATATATATATGTATGTATATATATATATATATATGTATGTATATATATATATATATGTATGTATATATATATATATATGTATGTATATATATATATATATATATATATGTATGTATATATATATTTATATATGTATGTATATATATATATATATATGTATATATATATATATATATATATATATATATATATATATATATATTATATTTTAATTTTAATTTTAATTTTAATTTTAAATTCTAATAATAAGGGTATGTTAGCGAATGTTGTAAGGGTGTAAGTCGAAATTCTGTCCGTGTAACGCTATGCTATTTTTAATCATTGTAAGTTATGTTCAACCTTTTTAAATTAATGTCTCGTAGCTAAGTTATTATTATGCTTATTTAAATCGAAGTAATCGTGATGTTGGGCTAAATATTAAAATTGGGTAATTGGGCTTTGGACCATAATTGGGGTTTAGATAAAAGAACGACACTTGTGGAAATTAGACTATGGGTATTAATGGGCTTTATATTAACTTAACGATACCTCGTTAATTTAATTTATAGACTTATAATTTGACATATTTATATATAACTACATACGCTTGACTGGGTACGGTGGGCGGGATATCTATAAATACCAATAATTATTCATTTGACCGAACACGGAACTGGATTAATAGTTAATAGACTTGTTGAAACAAGGGTGAATTACATACAAGGGTAATTGGTGTAATTGTTAACAAAGTAATAAAACCTTGGATTACACGCAGTTGATAACCTGGTGTATTCATTAAACAAAGTATTAAGACCTTGTTACAATTCGAATCCCCAATTAGTTGGAATATTTGACTTCGGGAATAAGAATAATTTGAAGAAGACTTCCGCATTTTATGATTATGACTGATGGACTATTATGGACAAAACCGTATGGACATATCAAATAATCCAGGACAAAAGACAATTAACCCATGGGAATAAACTAAAATCAACACGTCAAACATCATGATTACGGAAGTTTAAATAAGCATAATTCCTTTATTTCATATTTAATTTCCTTTATTTCATATTTAATTGCACTTTTAATTATCGCACTTTTTAATAATCGCACTTTCATTATCGTTATTTAATTTACGCTTTAATTTAAGTTATATTTATTTTTAATATTTTACATTAGGTTTTAACTGCGACTAAAGTTTTAAAATCAACAAATCGGTCATTAAATGGTAAAAACCCCCTTTTATAATAATAATACTACTTATATATATTTTTGTATTTTTACAATCATAAGTTAAAAATATAGCGTTAAACTTGGCTAAGATCCCTGTGGAACGAACCGGACTTACTAAAAACTACACTACTGTATGATTAGGTACACTGCCTATAAGTGTTGTAGCAAGGTTTAGGTATATCCATTCTATAAATAAATAAATATCTTGTGTAAAATTGTATCGTATTTAATAGTATTTTCTTGTAAAAATATAAATATTTTGTATACACCTCTACGCACATCAAGTATTTTTGGCGCCGCTGCCGGGGAGCCAAAACGCTGGAAACGAAACGCTATATAAAAAAAATATTTTTTTTATTAAGTTCTTTGTATAAAAATATACGTTTTAAATATTAAAAATACAAAAATATAAAAAGAAAAACAAAATATATAAATATTTAAGAGTTGTTCAAAAATATACAAAATTATAAAATATTTCTATTTCTATTTTTAGTTTGTAAAAATATAAGTTTTATTTAATTTATATAAATACTTTTATAAATATTAAAATAGAAAATTAAAATAGAAAAAAATATATATATATATAAATCAATCGGCCCGGTACTGTTGAAGCCCAATTCCTGGCCTGAAAACCTAGCCCATTCAATCGCATGAGCCCGAAGGCAAACATCCATGCGACCGCATGAACCTGTCTGACACGCCAGAGTGGACTGGTAACAGCAATAATTACGGAGTTTTTAATTATTATTATTATTATTTAATTAAAACCCTAATTAGGGTTTAGTTTTTAAATATTTAGTTTAGTTATTTATTTTATTTCTATTTTTAGTTTAATTAGTTTAATTAATATATAAAATTAATACTTTTATAAAATAAATAATATAAAATAATATTTTTATAAAAATTGTACTTTTTACAACTTTAAGTTTATTTTTATTTGTTTTAGCGTAATATTTGTATTTTTCGCTCGTATTTAGTTTTAAGTCATAGTTTTTGCCATAGTTATTTTTATTTCTAGATTCTTAGGCTTTGCCGTAAAATCCCTTAAGTACTTTTTCTTTAGACTAAGATTTAGGTGCTTTAGAATTTTGTGACTCCATTTTTATAAATTTTAGTACCTTTTTAAGTAATTGCCGTTTTGGATATAGAATTCCTTTTAAGCTTTAATATTTTTAGACGCAACTTTTAATTCTTAGTTTTTAGACTTTTAAGTTTCGACGCGCTATGTTCTTTTTATTATTTTTCGACCTTTTATTTTTCGACGTTTTTCGACGCGCTCTTTTTCTTTCTTATTTTTTCACCACTCTAGTTTTTAGGACATAGAATTTTCTATTTCTTATCTAAAATTTCTTTAAATTTCAACGAAAAATTATTTTAAGCGGTTGAATTGATAGACATCCAAATTTTCTGCTTCGTAGTAATAGTTGGATTTGTTAGTGGCTGAGTTGTGAGCTTCCGATTTAAAGGGTTCTGGCTCCCTGCTGCATTTATTGGCTATTCGAAACGTGGGCAAAAGCAGAAAAGTCTATTAATTTGATAACTTATATAATTTTTATCCTTTATAACTAATAGGATATTCAGTGAATGCACCGAGCAAAACGTTCACCACCTGTAACTCGATCAAGATATGTAGCAAATATTGTCGCCGTTGATTTTTCTTTAGAAACGTCATCCAGTCGACCAAGTACTCCAATTCAAATTTCCGATAATCCATTTTTTGAACCTGACCTCACAATTGAGAATCCGAAGGATATTCAGGGACAATTCAGAGATCCTGAACCATTAATCTTTCCTCCAGAACCACCAATCATTCAAACAGAAATTGTCGAGGAACCAACCGTTAAATCAGAATCCTATAGTGATTCAGATTCAACAAATTCAATCATGGAGAATCTGGAACCTCTAAGTATGGAAGACCGAATGAGAGCTAAACGCACTGGCCAAGGTCACGCAATTACTCAACCAGACATTAATGCGCCAGATTATGAAATCAAAGGACAAATCCTACACATGATAACTAATCAATGCCAATTTAGTGGTGCGCCGAAGGAAGATCCAAATGAACATCTTCGTACCTTTAATAGGATCTGTACACTATTTAAAATCCGAGAAGTTGAGGATGAACAGATCTATCTCATGTTATTTCCCTGGACTTTAAAGGGAGAAGCCAAAGATTGGTTAGAATCGTTACCTGAAGGGACGATTGATACATGGGACGTTTTAGTTGAAAAATTTCTTAAAAAATTCTTTTCGGCATCTAAAGCCGTAAGACTTCAAGGAGAAATTGGTACGTTCACGCAAAAGCTAAATGAAACTCTATATGAGGCGTGGACAAGATTTGGAAAGTTATTAAGAGGATGTTCGCAACATGGTTTAGACACTTGTCAAATAGTACAAATATGCTACCAAGGATGCGACATCACTACAAGGAAAGACATCGATATAGCAGCTGGTGGTTCCATTATGAAGAAAACCGCAACTGACGCTTACAAAATTATTGATAACACTGCTTCCCACTCACATGAGTGGCACCAAGAAAAAGATATCGTTAGATCATCTAAAGCAGCTAGAGCCGATTCTAGTCATGACTTCGATTCCATTTCTGCAAAGATAGATGCTGTCGAAAGACGAATGGAAAAGATGACTAAAGATATTCACTCAATAAGAATTAGTTGTGAGCAGTGTGAAGGACCACATTTGACAAAAGATTGTCTCAGTATTGAACTAACAATGGAACAAAGAGAGAATGTTTCATACATAAACCAAATGGAAATAATTATCAGAATAATTATCAACCGCCAAGACCGATCTACAATCAAAATCAGAACTATAACCGAAATGTTCCATACAACAACCAACAAGGTCCTAGCAATCAACAAGTATCTAATAATACTTATAATCAGCAAAGACCTATTTTTCAAAAGAAACCACCACAAACCGATGATAAAAAGCCAAATTTAGAAGATATGATGTCGAAGCTAGTTGAATCTCAAACTCAATTTTTCACATCTCAGAAACAAACCAATGAACAAAATGCTCAAGCATTTAGAAATCAACAAGCTTCGATTCAAAATTTAGAACAAGAAGTAAGTAACCTAGCAAGGTTAATAGGTGAAAGAAAACCGGGAAGTCTACCTAGTGATACAAATGCTAACCCCCGAAATGAAACAGCTAAAGCCATTACCACAAGAAGTGGTATTACACTTAAACCACCTGAAATGCCTATAATTTCTGATGAAGCTATTCCTACTCCACAAGAACCACAATCTGAGCAAGATAAGGAAAAAGAACCGGTAGTTGAAAAGGTTAATGAAGATGAAAGGACCCGTTCATATACATTATAAACGATTCACAATAGTTGATTACATCGCGAGGTATTTGACCTCTATATGATACATTTTACAAACATTGCATTCGTTTTTAAAAGACAAACTTTCTTTACAACGAAAATTGACGGTATGCACACCATTTCATAATACATCCAACTATAATTGACTTAATAATAATAATCTTGATGAACTCAATGACTTGAATGCAACGTCTTTCAAAATATGCCATGAATGACTCCAAGTAATATCCTTAAAATGAGCTAATGCACAGCGGAAGATTTCTTTAATACCTGAGAATAAACATGCTTTAAAGTGTCAACCAAAAGGTTGGTGAGTTCATAGGTTTATCATAACAATCATTTCAATATATTAATAGACCACAAGATTTCCGTTTATAAATATATGTACACTCGCAAGTGTATAAAAGTATTCTATAAGTTGTAGGCACCCGGTAACAAGCCTTAACGTTCATGTTTTACCCTCTGAAGTACACCAGATCAGGTGTATTTAAAATAACCTCGAAGTACTAAAGCATCCCATAGTCAGGATGGAGTTTGTCAGACCCAATAGATCTATCTTTAGGATTCACGCCTACCGTACATAGACAAGTAGTTTAATGTTACCAAGCTAAGGGTATATTTCTGGTTTAAACCCACGTAGAATTAGTTTTAGTACTTGTGCCTATTTCGTAAAACATTTATAAAAACAGCGCATGTATTCTCAGTCCCAAAAATATATATAAAAGGGAGCAAATGAAACTCACAATACTATATTTTGTAGTAAAAATACATATGATGTCATTGAACAAGTGCAATGTTGGCCTTGGATTCACGAACGTATCAATATTGAGATTCAATATTGCAGGAAAAGTATGTAGACGCAACGGAGATGATAAACACTAGTTTGACTCACGAGCAATACTCCCGAACCATAACCATAACCTCCATACCTTTAACCTATAATTTCCTTAGCTCTATCCCGCTCGAAAAACAATTTCGAAATTACTCGGACAGCACTCTGTCGTAATATTTTATGTATACTGATAATATCTTGAAATAATACGAAGTAAATATATATATATGTAAATCGATTAAGAGAGTTTAGAGAAAATATTTTCAAGTTTCTATCAAATAATGAAACCTATTGAATTCTATTTATAATAGATTTTTGAATTATTAAAGTGAATTATTAAAGTATGAATTATTAAAGTGAATTATTAAAGTGTGAATTATTAAAGTGAATTATTAAAGTATGAATTATTAAAGTGAATTATTAAAGTATGAATTATTAAAGTAAATTATTAAAGTATGAATTATTAAAGTAAATTATTAAAGTATGAATTATTAAAGTGAATTATTAAAGTATGAATTATTAAAGTGAATTATTAAAGTATGAATTATTAAAGTGAATTATTAAAGTATGAATTATTAAAGTTAAGGTAAAGTAAAAATAAAGTAAGGTAAAGTTTAAGTATAGTAAAAGTATAAAACTATGTACGTATAATACGCGTATAAATATATATAATATTAATTTAAATCGTTATATATATTTAATAAAATAAAATATAAATATCGTTATCTTTATCATACTGGTTAAGTAATGAGTTGTTAAAAGTGGTTCTAAATATTTATAAAAGTTATATAAGTTTTAATAATAAAGTTCTTTTTAAACTGAAAACGTTTTTGTACGTTTGAAACTAAATCAAATAAATATGATAATTTTGTTTTCCAAAACTAAATATATTTAAGAAGCATTTTGTTTAAAGGTTAAAATAATGGAAATCGTTATATCATAAAACGTTTTAGAAAAGTAAAATCATATATTTTCATAATAGGTTTCAAGTTTTTAAATTACAGTCTGTTGATGAAGCATGCGATAAATTTCAAAGGTTAAATAAACGTATGAAATAATCTTAATGAAAAATGTCGAGTTACTTAACTTCTCGATATCCAACATCTAAGTTATTTACACTCTACGTTCTTACTTATAAATCACTTTACCATTTTCTGAATGTCGTAAAAAAATAGATTTCTTAAATAACAGTGGACCTTATAACATAGACCCGTAATCATATCACAATGTATCTGATAAATCAATCATTTGATATTATCTTCTAATTCCATCGATAAACATATTGAAACAAATACGTTCATGTAAAGTATTATACGTTTAATACTTTATTAATATTTTTAAGTTATAATATATATATATATATACATATATATACATATTTATTTATATATAACGGTTCGTGAATCGTCGAAATTTGGTCGAGGTTATAATGAATGTATGAAAACAATTTAAAATTCTTGAGATTTAACTTAACAAACTTTGCTTATCGTGTCGGAATAATATAAAGATAAAGTTTAAATTTGGTCGGATATTTTCGGATCGTCACAGTACCTACCCGTTAAAGAAATTTTGTCCCGAAATTTGAGTAAGGTCGTCATGGTTAACCATAAAACTATTTTCATGACGAATATGAGTTAATAAATAGAGTTTCATCATTACTGAGTAATGTAGATAAAATGATTCGATTATGTGAAGCGTACGAGGTTTGCTGTCACAACAGTTTGAGATAGAAATTTAACTTTTGACGTAGTCACGGTGGATTTCTGGAATTCAAGGGATTTAAAGAAATCTTTAAAATCTGAATAAAATTTGATTCTTCGGAGATTAAGGAATAGGATCTTCTTTGGTTAAATGCGATAATCTGTTTTGATTGCTCTGTCGGATATTTCATTATAAATCCACCCTCTTTATTTCCTTTATATTTTGGAGTTCCATCCTTTTGTTTTCTCTTCTCGACTTTAAGTCAGCGAATAATGGTTCAAAATTCGTAAGTATGGAGTTTCGAATGAACATGACTAATGTTCTAAGGAAGAAATTGTAATAGCACGATCTTGATTGGTTAAATTACCAGAATTCAAGAGAAAAGACAGAATTATCAAGAAATTATGTTCTTGATATGTTTAGAGATTAGATAGAATGTAAGAGTCGCGTAACATGGCACATGATGACGTTATAGTCTGTGAAACATCATGTTTCATTAGAAACTCAGCATGACTTACTGTAATATAATCACGTTGATCAAGTGTCATTATATTATACTAACTCATGCTTTAGTTCCCAACACTACTTCGAAAACATTCATACTTCAAACTCGAAGATTTCAGATTTTAGAAACTAAACAGTTTCCTTTATGATATAACACTGATATAGCGAAGAGATAAATGATTTCGGACAAGAATACTTATGAAAATATCCTCAGAAATATAGAAGATATTTATGATGATATTTTTGGAATTTCTAAGATCGAAGGTTGATGAAGAAAGATTTTCCGCAAGATTTTAACATGACTTCGAAGCAGGATATTCTCTAAAGATTTCATCGGATCCAGAATTACCTGGATTCTTTGAATATAGGGTTTGGTCCTTGTATTTATCCTTGGTCTCCTTCATGGTTAGCTCAATCTATTTTTTAGTACCAAATTTTCTATCGAGCGTTCCCAACATTCCATTCTTTATTATCAAACTTTTGGCCGTTTAGACCATCTACGATTTTGCTGTTTCCTCTGCATTTAATGCTACCATATCTGGGTCATCGATTATCAATCCGAGGTGGTTTCAAGAGAATTGTGTTGTTAGATGATTAAACATTGATGGTAATATGGTGGAATATAAAAGGTTCCCCGGTAACAATAAAGAGCACGCATATATATCAAAATTATGATATGGTTGTTTCGAACGAAAAGTCGAAGTTGATTTGTTGGAGCTGTGACAAAATTTGCTACTTTGAAAAGGAATTGCAAAGTGATTTTCGGTAATAACAACGCCCAGGGAGCTAGCACAGATACGTGTTAAACGTTTACTCAGGTTCCGAGTGTTTTCAGGTGCATAACTATATGCATCGATCTTTTCTTCCGTAGATGAAGTGCGGTTCGTTTATCCTCTCGATTGAGGTGTTTTCAAGAATCATGAAAGATTTGAATGCAGATTGT
Source organism: Rutidosis leptorrhynchoides (assembly GCF_046630445.1). NCBI lineage: Eukaryota > Viridiplantae > Streptophyta > Magnoliopsida > Asterales > Asteraceae > Rutidosis > Rutidosis leptorrhynchoides. Next base: position 369,584,733 of record NC_092343.1, on the reverse strand, counting down.
AACCGTCAAGATACAAATGAAGTTTAGGATGAAATCAAGTGGCAAACTTGAAGAATTGTTTAGTTTCATATGTTATAATCAATATTTTAATTCATTTTAATTGTCCAATGTTATTAGTCCACAGTCGATAGTCCACAATTAGCAGTCCAATAATTCATATATAGTTTAATATATAATATTCGAATTAATTAATACGTATCGTGACCCGTATACATGTCTCAGACGCGATCACAACTCAAAGTATATATATTATTGTAGAACCAACCTCAACCCTGTATAGCTAACTCCAGCATTACTGCATATAGAGTGTCTATGGTTATTCCAAATAATATATATATATATATATGCGTCGATATGATATGTCAAAACCTTGTATACGTGTCTCGATATTTAAAGTGCGTAAAAATAAATAACAGAAATTAAATGACGATAAATAAAATTGCAAGAATATAAATTGCGATAAATAAAATTTAATCAGTTAGCTAGGAACAGTTAGCTAGGAACAGTTGGCGTGGATTCTTAACAAAATTTCTCATAGTTAATTTGCTTGTTTCTAACAAATTTTATTTTGTCCAATGTTTTCTTCATTATGCCACTTGTTGGATTCTGATAGGTCAAAATCCAAATATAAAATTGGATGAAAATGATTATTCTGCGATGAACGGATACGTATATTGGTGGTTGTAAGTAGGATAGTAAATGACTATTGAATTAGATTCGAAGAATGTACAATGTAACTTATTAATGTGAAATCTAAATATTCCTCAGGTATTACCTACCCGTTAAAATATTTTCACCATTAACAGTTTGTACGAAAGAATTTTTAATTACAATCTTTATGAAAAAAAAAATATATACCTATATATTTTCTTCGGATGTAATCATGGATTTAATGAGTCAATATGATATTAAACTCATTTGATTTACCGTTAGAACAAGAATATATAATCTCTAAAACATTAGAGATTACATAATCGCTATGTCGAATGAAAATAAATGATGTAGAACATCATGTAGAACGATGATTATACTCGAGGTACAGAATGAGATGTCGAAGCTGGTGACGCGGATATTGTTGTTGGTGGTACTAGTGCTGTTGGTGCTGAGGCTGGTGATGTTACTGGTGTTGGTGATACTGCAGGTGCTTGCAAATTGTGTACCGTGCTCTCTAAAGTTAACACTCGAGCTCCGAGTTCTTTAACTTCTTCTACTAACCCTGGTTAGTTACCGGTGTGAGGTAAGGGTCGGATATCTTCTCTAGTTCCGTTAATGGTAGTCTCAAGACGAAAAATTCTTGCAAAAAGGGTATAAACGGTGTTGCGAACGGGTTCGCCGGTTAGCGGGTCAAGTACTCCAAGGTTAGGTGGTAGATTTGGTTCATGATATGGAGTACCTTCTTCCCTTCTCCATAGGGTGAGTATGTCGTGAACCCACCCCCATTTTCTCCAGTAATCACGGTAGTTGATTGGTTGATGTGCTCCTGTCACGCTGTCTTCGGAGTCAGAGGAACTTGGTCGATTCGTAGAGGCCATCTTAAGCGATCACAGAAAAGATTTTTGGTATGAAGAGTTTAGTGACAGAAATTGATAGTTGGATGGTATTCTCAATGCATAATGTGCATAGATATATATAGTACCAGGAGCCCTTAAATTACGGAGAAATTTACGAGAGATATCAGGCAAGGTCTACAGTAACAGATACGCTAAGATATGAATTTTGTCTATACACTTATTCATGCAATAAATGCAGTAAAAGGTGTCTAGACTAAGAATAATGAGCAGGTAATTTCCTAAAGATGATAAGCAGATGATTTCCGACAAAAATGATAAGCGAAACTTTTGACATGCAGACACGGTCGAAGTCCAGACTCACTAATGCATCCTAACGACTATCAGTTAGACACACTAATGCAGACCTGGTTTGCTAAGACCACCGCTCTGATACCAACTGAAAAGACCCGTTCATATACATTATAAACGATTCACAATAGTTGATTACATCGCGAGGTATTTGACCTCTATATGATACATTTTACAAACATTGCATTCGTTTTTAAAAGACAAACTTTCTTTACAATGAAAATTGATGGTATGCACACCATTTCATAATACATCCAACTATAATTGACTTAATAATAATAATCTTGATGAACTCAATGACTTGAATGCAACGTCTTTCAAAATATGCCATGAATGACTCCAAGTAATATCCTTAAAATGAGCTAATGCACAGCGGAAGATTTCTTTAATACCTGAGAATAAACATGCTTTAAAGTGTCAACCAAAAGGTTGGTGAGTTCATAGGTTTATCATAACAATCATTTCAATATATTAATAGACCACAAGATTTCCGTTTATAAATATATGTACACTCGCAAGTGTATAAAAGTATTCTATAAGTTGTAGGCACCCGGTAACAAGCCTTAACGTTCGTGTTTTACCCTCTGAAGTACACCAGATCAGGTGTGTTTAAAATAACCTCGAAGTACTAAAGCATCCCATAGTCAGGATGGGGTTTGTCAGACCCAATAGATCTATCTTTAGGATTCGCGCCTACCATACATAGACAAGTAGTTTAATGTTACCAAGCTAAGGGTATATTTCTGGTTTAAACCCACGTAGAATTAGTTTTAGTACTTGTGCCTATTTCGTAAAACATTTATAAAAACAGCGCATGTATTCTCAGTCCCAAAAATATATATAAAAGGAAGCAAATGAAACTCACAATACTGTATTTTGTAGTAAAAATACATATGACGTCATTGAACAAGTGCAAAGTTGGCCTTGGATTCACGAACGTATCAATATTGAGATTCAATATTGCAGGAAAAGTACGTAGACGCAACGGAGATGATAAACACTAGTCTGACTCACGAGCAATACTCCCGAACCATACCCATAACCTCCATAGCTTTAACCCATAATTTCCTTAGCTCTATCCCGCTCGAAAAACAATTTCGAAATCACTCGGACAGCACTCCGTCGTAATATTTTATGTATACTGATAATATCTTGAAATAATACGGAGTAAATATATATATGTAAATCGATTGAGAGAGTTTAGAGAAAATATTTTCAAGTTTCTATCAAATAATGAAATCTATTGAATTCTATTTATAATAGATTTTTGAATTATTAAAGTGAATTATTAAAGTATGAATTATTAAAGTGAATTATTAAAGTGTGAATTATTAAAGTGAATTATTAAAGTGAATTATTAAAGTATGAATTATTAAAGTGAATTATTAAAATATGAATTATTAAAGTAAATTATTAAAGTATGAATTATTAAAGTGAATTATTAAAGTATGAATTATTAAAGTGAATTATTAAAGTATGAATTATTAAAGTAAATTATTAAAGTATGAATTATTAAAGTGAATTATTAAAGTATGAATTATTAAAGTTAAGGTAAAGTAAAAATAAAGTAAGGTATAGTAAAAGTATAAAACTATGTACGTATAATACGCGTATAAATATATATAATATTAATTTAAATCGTTATATATATTTAATAAAATAAAATATAAATATCGTTATCTTTATCATACTGGTTAAGTAATGAGTTGTTAAAAGTGGTTCTAAATATTTATAAAAGTTATATACGTTTTAATAATAAAGTTCTTTTTAAACTGAAAACGTTTTTGTACGTTTGAAACTAAATCAAATAAATATGATAATTTTGTTTTCCAAAACTAAATATATTTAAGAAGCATTTTGTTTAAAGGTTAAAATAATGGAAATCGTTATATCATAAAACGTTTTAGAAAAGTAAAATCATATATTTTCATAATAGGTTTCAAGTTTTTAAATTACAGTCTGTTGATGAAGCATGCGATAAAGTTCAAAGGTTTAATAAACGTATGAAATAATCTTAATGAAAAATGTCGAGTTATTTAACTTCTCGATATCCAACATCTAAGTTATTTACACTCCACGTTCTTACTTATAAATCACTTTACCATTTTCCGAATGTCGTCAAAAAAAAAAATAGATTTCTTAAATCACAGTGGACCTTATAACATAGACCCGTAATCATATCACAATGTATCTGATAAATCAATCATTTGATATTATCTTCTAATTCCATCGATAAACATATTGAAACAAATACGTTCATGTAAAGTATTATACGTTTAATACTTTATTAATATTTTTAAGTTATAATGTATATATATACATATATATACATATTTATTTATATATAACGGTTCATGAATCGTCGGAATTTGGTCGAGGTTATAATGAATGTATGAAAACAATTTAAAATTCTTGAGATTTAACTTAACAAACTTTGCTTATCGTGTCGGAATAATATAAAGATAAAGTTTAAATTTGGTCGGAAATTTTTGGATCGTCACAGAAGATAACACAGTTAAGGCTAAACCTTATGTTAAACCATACCAACCACCACTTCCTTACCCGAGTAAAATGAGAAAAGAGAGACTTGAAGCCGAGCAATCCAAATTCTTGGATATATTTAAACAGATAAATGTCAATCTTCCTTTCATTGATGTGATTTCAGGAATGCCTAGATATGCTAAATTTCTGAAAGATCTAATCACAAATAGAAAGAAAATGGAAGAACTCTCGGCTGTTACTATGAATGCTAATTGTTCTGCAGTGCTGTTGAATAAGATACCAGAAAAACTTTCAGATCCAGGAAGTTTCACAATTCCATATTTTCTGGGTAGTCTTAGTTCAATAGAAGCATTGGCAGACTTAGGTGCTAGTATAAATCTAATGCCGTATTCACTATACGCTAAACTAGACCTTGTAGAATTAAAACCAACACGAATAAGCATACAACTAGCAGATCGATCAGTAAAATATCCTAGAGGGATAATGGAGAACATGCTAGTTAAAGTTGGTACTTTAGTATTTCCAGTAGATTTTGTTATTCTGGACATGGAAGAAGATTCTCAAGTTCCTCTCATATTAGGAAGACCATTCTTAAACACGGCCAAAGCAATAATAGACGTGTTTGGTAAGAAACTGACCCTAAGTATAGAGGACGAGAGTGTTACCTTTTCTGTTGATAGAGCCATGCAACAACCGCAATCTGCAGATGATACATGTTATTATATTCAAACCATAGATTCACATGCAGAATTATTAGAAGAATTTCCAAGATTACAAAGAACAGGAGAATGTTCGTTAGGAGAAGGAACTGAACCAATTGATGAAGCTGAAATGTTAGCTACATTTATGGCTAATGGATATGAACCAACCACAGAAGAAATTCAAATGCTAAAAGAAGAAGACAGATATCGATATAAATCATCGATAGAAGAACCACCGACATTAGAGTTAAAGCCACTTCCAAACCATTTGGAATATGCTTATTTACATGGTGAATCTGAATTACCTGTAATAATATCGTCTTCTCTTACTGAAAATGAAAAATCTCAACTCATTACTGTATTAAAAGCTCATAAACCAGCTATTGCATGGAAAATTCATGATATTAAAGGAATAAGTCCTTCGTATTGCACACATAAAATCCTTATGGAAGAAGGTCATAAAACGTATGTGCAACGCCAACGAAGACTAAATCCTAATATGCAAGATGTTGTTAAGAAAGAAATTATTAAACTGCTAGATGCAGGTTTAATTTATCCAATCTCTGATAGTCCATGGGTATAAGCCCAGTTCAATGTGTACCTAAGAAGGGTGGCATGACTGTCATCACAAATGAGAAAAATGAGCTTATTCCTACTAGGACTGTAACAGGATGGCGTGTTTGTATTGATTATAGAAAATTAAATGATGCCACCAGAAAAGATCACTTTCCCTTACCTTTCATTGATCAAATGTTGGAAAGATTAGCCGGAAACAGTTACTATTGTTTTCTTGATGGTTTTTCCAGATATATTCAAATTCCAATAGCACCCGAGGATAAAGAGAAAACCACATTCACGTGCCCTTATGGTACTTTTGCTTACAAACGCATGCCATTTGGACTTTGCAACGCCCCTGCAACCTTTCGAAGGTGTATGATGGCGATTTTTCACGACATGAAAGAAGAATGCATGGAAGTTTTCATGGATGACTTTTCAGTCTTCGGTGATACATTTGAATCATGTCTAGTTAATCTTGAATGAATGCTTATTAGATGTGAACAATCAAATCTAGTTCTTAATTGGGAGAAATGTCATTTCATGTTTAAAGAAGGCATCGTTCTTGGTCATAAGATTTCAAAGGAAGGAATTGAAGTGGATAGAGCTAAAGTAGATGTAATTGCTAAACTTCCAAATCCCACCAATGTTAGAGGAGTTAGGAGTTTTCTAGGGCATGCCGGTTTTTACCGACGTTTTATAAAGGATTTTTCTAAAATTGCCACTCCTATGAATAAACTCCTAGAAAAGGATGCTCCATTCATCTTTTCAGATGAATGTATCAAATCTTTTAATATTCTTAAAGAAAAACTCATTAATGCGCCGATCATGATAACAGCAAATTGGAATCTACCGTTTGAACTAATGTGCGATGCAAGTGATTTTGCAATGGGAGCCGTTTTAGGACAAAGGATTGAAAAACGATTTCAACCTATATATTATGCTAGTAAGACGTTACAAGGAGCATAAACGAATTACACAACTACTGAAAAAGAACTCCTTGCTATTGTCTTTGCTTTTGACAAATTTCGTTCATATCTCGTTCTAGCTAAAACGGTGGTCTATACTGACCATTCTGCTCTTAGATACATATTTCCAAGACAAGATGCTAAACCACGATTAATCCGTTGGATCTTACTCTTACAAGAGTTCGATATTGAAATCCGAGATAAAAAGGGAGCAGAAAATCTCGCCGCTGATCATCTTTCTCGTCTTGAAAATCCCGAATTAGAAGTTCTAAATGAATCGGCCATACAAGACAATTTTCCTGATGAATATCTATTGAAGATAGATTATAATGAAATTCCATGATTTGCAGTGTAGTGACCCGAACTTTTCCATGTTTATATATATTAATTGAGATTGATATTTACATGATTAAATGTTTCCAACTTGTTAAGCAATCAAACTTGTTAAGACTTGATTAATTGAAATATGTTTCATATAGACAATTGACCACCCAAGTTGACCGGCGATTCACGAGCGTTAAAACTTGTAAAAACGACATGACGATATATATATGGATATACATATGGTTAACATGAGATTATGATAAGTAAGTATCTCCATAAGTATATTAACAATGAGTTATATACATATAAACAAGACTACTAACTTAAGGATTTCGAAACGAGACATATATGTAACGATTATCGTTGTAACGACATTTAAATGTATATATATCATATTAAGATATATTAATATATCATAATATCATGATAATATAATAATTTAACATCTCATTAGATATAATAAACAATGGGTTAACAACATTAATTGAGATCGTTAACTTAAAGGTTTCAAAACAACACTTACATGTAACGACTAACGATGACTTAACGACTCAGTTAAAATGTATATACAAGTAGTGTATTTAGATGTATTAAAATACTTTTGGAATACTTCAAGACATATATCAAAACACTCATACTTAACGAAAATGGTTACAGTTACTTTTCCATTCTTTTCTTTCATCAGGAATTCTAGTCGTATTCTTACCCGTATTATACACAGCTTCAAAACGTACTTACTATGAGTATATACCAATAGGAACTAGCATGGGATTCCACTCTTGATTATGTCATGTATGAATAATCAATTTTAACTTCTACCATGAGCTAGTCAACTAACTAGAACTCCTTTTAACCCCACTCACCACTCACCAATTACCACTCATCATTCACTCCATTTCACTTCCAATTCTCTTTCTAATTCTCTCTCAACACACACACACACACACACTATTATGAATGTATTTTTCCAGTAGTTAATCATCATCTTCATCAAAAATCACTTCAAGAATCAAGCTATAATCATCATAGGAAGAACACTTCAAGAACACTTCAAAAATGCCTTCAAGTTTACTAATTTACTTCCAAGCTTTCTAATCCATTCCAAGTAATCATCTAAGATCAAGAAACCTTTGTTATATACAGTAGGTTATCTTTCTTATTCAAGGTAATATTCATATTCAAACTTTGATTCAATTTCTATAACTATAAACTATCTTAATTCGAGTAAAAATCTTACTTGAACTTGTTTTTGTGTCATGATCCTACTTCAAGAACTTTCAAGCCATCTAAGATCCTTTGAAGCTAGATCATTTCTTATCACTTCCAGTAGGTTTACCTACTAAACTTGAGGTAGTAATGATGTTCATAATATCATTCGATTCATATATATAAAACTATCTTATTCGAAGGTTTAAACTCGTAATCACTAGAACATAGTTTAGTTAATTCTAAACTTGTTCGCAAACAAAAGTTAATCCTTCTAACTTGACTTTTAAAATTAACTACACATATGTTCTATATCTATATGATATGCTAACTTAATGATTTAAAACCTGGAAACATGAAAAACACCGTAAAACCGGATTTACGCCGTCGTAGTAACACCGCGGGCTGTTTTGGGTTAGTTAATTAAAAACTATGATAAACTTTGATTTAAAAGTTGTTATTCTGAGAAAATGATTTTTATTATGAACATGAAACTATATCCAAAAATTATGGTTAAACTCAAAGTGGAAGTATGTTTTCTAAAATGGTCATCTAGACGTCGTTCTTTCGACTGAAATGACTACCTTTACAAAAACGACTTGTAACTTATTTTTCCGACTATAAACCTATACTTTTCTGTTTAGATTCATAAAATAGAGTTCAATATGAAACCATAGCAATTTGATTCACTCGAAACGGATTAAAATGAAAAAGTTATGGGTAAAACAAGATTGCATAATTTTTCTCATTTTAGCTACGTGAAAATTGGTAACAAATCTATTCCAACCATAACTTAATCAACTTGTATTGTATATTATGTAATCTTGAGATACCATAGACAGGTATACAATGTTTCGACCTATCATGTCGACACATCTATATATATTTCGGAACAACCATAGACACTCTATATGTGAATGTTGGAGTTAGCTATACAGGGTTGAGGTTGATTCCAAAATATATATAGTTTGAGTTGTGATCAATACTGAGATACGTATACACTGGGTCGTGGATTGATTCAAGATAATATTTATCGATTTATTTCTGTACATCTAACTGTGGACAACTAGTTGTAGGTTACTAACGAGGATAGCTGACTTAATAAACTTAAAACATCAAAATATATTAAAAGTGTTGTAAATATATTTTAAACATACTTTGATATATATGTATATATTGTTATAGGTTCGTGAATCAACCAGTGGCCAAGTCTTACTTCCCGACTAAGTAAAAATCTGTGAAAGTGAGTTATAGTCCCACTTTTAAAATCTAATATTTTTGGGATGAGAATACATGCAGGTTTTATAAATGATTTACAAAATAGACACAAGTACGTGAAACTACATTCTATGGTTGAATTATAGAAATCGAATATGCCCCTTTTTATTAAGTCTGGTAATCTAAGAATTAGGGAACAGACACCCTAATTGACGCGAATCCTAAAGATAGATCTATTGGGCCTAACAAACCCCATCCAAAGTACCGGATGCTTTAGTACTTCGAAATTTATATCATATCCGAAGGGTGTCCCGGAATGATGGGGATATTCTTATATATGCATCTTGTTAATGTCGGTTACCAGGTGTTCACCATATGAATGATTTTTATCTCTATGTATGGGATGTGTATTGAAATATGAAATCTTGTGGTCTATTGTTACGATTTGATATATATAGGTTAAACCTATAACTCACCAACATTTTTGTTGACATTTAAAGCATGTTTATTCTCAGGTGAATACTAAGAGCTTCCGCTGTTGCATACTAAAATAAGGACAAGATTTGGAGTCCATGTTTGTATGATATTGTGTAAAAACTGCATTCAAGAAACTGATTTCGATGTAACATATTTGTATTGTAAACCATTATGTAATGGTCGTGTGTAAACAGGATATTTTAGATTATCATTATTTGATAATCTACGTAAAGCTTTTTAAACCTTTATTTATGAAATAAAGGTTATGGTTTGTTTTAAAAATGAATGCAGTCTTTGAAAAACGTCTCATATAGAGGTCAAAACCTCGCAACGAAATCAATTAATATGGAACGTTTTTAATCAATAAGAACGGGACATTTCAGTTGGTATCCAAGCGTTGGTCTTAGAGAAACAGAAAATTTGCATTAGTGTGTCTTATCGAGTTTGTTAGGATGCATTAGTGAGTCTGGACTTCGACCGTGTTTTCTTTAAAAATGATTGCTTAACATTTTTGTTGGAAACTATATATTTTTAACATATGAATATTATGTGATATATTAATCTCTTAACGTGTTTGATATTATGTAATAGATGTCTACCTCTAGAACAAGTCCCATTGACTCACCTAATAATAATGAAGAGTCAAATGTAAATTGGAATGATTCGTGGACTGATTCACAAGTTCCCGAAGAGGAACCGGAAGAAGAGTCGGAACCGGAAGAAGAATCGGAACCGGAAGAAGAATCGAAACCGGTGGGGGAAATAATAAAACGGTTAAGTAAAAGAGAATCCTCAACCAACCGACCAAGGTTAATTATGGTCAATGGTGTTTCCGCCAAGGAAGCAAAATATTGGGAGGATTACCAATTCTCCGATGAATCGGATTCCGACGAGAATTCCGATGATGTTATAGAAATTACCCCAACTGAATTTAAAAAGGCAAAAGAAAGGAAAGGGCATAAAAATAGAGAAATCTAATTCCAACCCCGATGAACTTTATATGTATCGTCAACCCCCGAAGTCCTTAAGTTGTAACAATGACCCGGGAACCTCTAAACCACCAGGTTTTTCTAAACCAATGTGGACAACGACGGCTCGTATTAGGGGAACATCATATATCCCTAGAAACTTGGCAAAACGAACCAAAACCGAACAAGAAGAAACGAGCGAGTCGGAATAAGATAGTTGTATTCGTGTGGTGTAATATATGTAATATAGTGTGCTTATGCTTTATGATATATGTAAAAATTGCTTGTATTAATAAGTATTTTTTTTATGAATCTAACTCTTGTCTATTTTACAGTATAAAAACACAAAATGGATAGACAACCCAATATTTTAAGAGACCTACCCGGAGACATGATTGATGAAATCTTGTCTAGAGTCGGTCAGAATTCCTCGGCACAACTTTTTAAGGCGAGATCAGTTTGTAAGACATTCGAAGAACGTTCCAAGAATGCCTTGGTTTATAAAAGGCTTTCGTTCGAAAGATGGGGGATATCACATTGGGAAATCCATAAGTTACGATGTGTTTACTTTGACGCATATATTGCGGGGAACCCAAATGCTATTTTACGCAACGGGTTAAGAAATTATTTTGACTCAGTATATCCGAATATAGGACTTCGTGATTTAGAAAAAGCGGCTAACATACAACATAAAGAAGCATGTTATGCTTACGGGTTAGTAATGTTCGCTTCTCACCAAAGTGAGAACAAGAACATCGGGCTACAACTATTAAACACAACGTTCCCACAAGTGACGGAGTCGGTAATTGGGGTAAGAAATGAGGTTTTTAGGTTATTACGAGACTGTTGGTCATTACGTAACCCTCGTCCCTTTGACGACGTTACAACACGCTGTCTTATCAACGGCCATAACGGTTATGTTCCACAAGACCAAGGATGGGAAGTAGTCCTAGTAAAACCTGAATGCATGACTTGTTTCTGGACGTATGAATTACGTGTCTTTATTGCCTTTGCTGAACGACTTATGTACTAGCTAGAATTATCATCACATCTATCTTGTATCAAAGTTATTGTGTGCTATATTTCATGCTTTATGTAAAATAAGTGGTATTGTAAGTTTGTAAAATATTGTATAAAAGTTTGAACGCGAAATATTATTACAATCAGTTTTTCATATAGAATTGTAGTAGTTGAATTGTATATTAGCTACTAAGTATGAACTTAACGGGTAGGTACTACCCGAATTTAAACTTATAAAATGCTAATATGAAGAAAAAGCTTTTATAAATGAGTTCATATTATGCTACGAAATGCTATTAACTACTCTTAATATTCTGTATGATTAACTTGTTCCATTTGACTATTTTGAAGGAAATGGCACCGACTACCCGACACACCGTGAATATGAATGAAGAGGAATTCTGTACTTTTCTAGCTTCAAACATAGCCGCAGTATAGGCTACGCTACATACCAACAATAACCTTGGATCTGGCAGTACAGGAAATCGTGTAGGATGCACCTACAAAGAATTCACTGCCTGCAAACCTTTGGAATTTGATGGAACCGAAGGACCGATCGGATTGAAACGGTGGACCGAGAAGGTCGAATCGGTGTTTGCCATAAGTAAGTGTACTGAAGAGGACAAAGTGAAGTACGCTACGCATACCTTCACAGGTTCTGCGTTAACATGGTGGAATACCTATCTAGAGCAAGTGGGACAAGATGATGCGTACGCACTACCGTGGTCAGCATTCAAGCACTTGATGAACGAGAAGTACCGTCCCAGAACCGAGGTCAATAAGCTCAAGACAGAACTTAGAGGGTTACGAACCCAAGGATTTGATATTACCACGTACGAAAGATGATTCACAGAATTGTACCTATTGTGTCCGGGAGCATTCGAAGATGAGGAAGAGAAGATCGACGCGTTTGTGAAAGGATTACCGGAAAGAATCCAAGAAGATATAAGTTCACACGAGCCCGCCTCCATACAACAGGCATGTAGAAGGGCTCACAAACTAGTGAACCAGATTGAAGAAAGAATTAAAGAACAGACTGCTGAAGAGGCCAATGTGAAGCAAGTCAAAAGAAAGTGGGAGGAAAACGGTGATAAGAATCACCAATACAACAACAACAGCAATTACAACAATAATCGTAACAATTATCCCAACAATCGCAACATCAATCGCAACTACAACAAACGGCCCAACAACAACAACAACAACAACAACAACAACAAAAGCAACTATAACAATCATCCCAACAACAATAATAACCACAACAACAACAACAATCAGAAGTAGCTATGTCGAAGGTGTGAAAAGTATCACTCGGGGTTCTGCACCAAATTTTGCAACAAGTGTAAAAGAAATGGTCATAGCGCGGCGAAGTGTGAGGTCTACGGACCAGGGGTTAATAGAACGAAAGGAACAAATGGTGTCGGAACGAGTAATGGCGGAGCAAGTAGTGTCGGAGCAAGTTATGCCAATGTAGTTTGTTATAAATGTGGAAAACCGGGCCACATTATTAGAAATTTCCCGAACCAGGAGAACACGAATGGACAAGGCCGCGGAAGAGTTTTCAATATTAATGCGGCAGAGGCACAGGAAGACCCGGAGCTTGTTACGGGTACGTTTCTTATTGAAAATAAATCTGCTTACGTTTTATTTGATTCGGGTGCGGATAGAAGCTATATGAGTAGAGATTTTTGTGCTAAATTAAGTTGTCCATTGACGCCTTTGGATAGTAAATTTTTACTCGAATTAGCAAATGGTAAATTAATTTCAGCAGATAATATATGTCGGAATCGAGAAATTAAACTGGTTAGCGAAACATTTAAGATTGATTTGATACCAGTAGAGTTAGGGAGTTTTGATGTGATAATCGGTATGGACTGGTTGAAAGAAGTGAAAGTAGAGATCGTTTGTTACAAAAATGCAATTCGCATTATACGAGAAAAAGGAAAACCCTTAATGGTGTACGGAGAAAAGGGCAACACGAAGCTACATATTATTAGTAATTTGAAGGCACAAAAACTAATAAGAAAAGGTTGCTATGCTGTTCTAGCACACGTCGAGAAAGTACAAACTGAAGAAAAGAGCATCAATGATGTTCCCATTGCAAAAGAATTTCCCGATGTATTTCTGAAAGAATTACCGGGATTACCCCCACAGCGATCCGTTGAATTTCAAATAGATCTTGTACCAGGAGCTGCACCAATAGCTTGTGCTCCTTACAGACTCGCACCCAGCGAGATGAAAGAACTGCAAAGCCAATTACAAGAACTTTTAGAGCGTGGTTTCATTCGACCAAGCACATCACCGTGGGGAGCTCCTGTTTTGTTTGTCAAGAAGAAAGATGGTACATTCAGGTTGTGTATCGACTACCGAGAGTTGAACAAACTTACCATCAAGAACCGCTACCCACTACCGAGAATCGATGACTTATTTGATCAACTACAAGGCTCGTCTGTTTATTCAAAAATTGACTTACGTTCCGGGTATCATCAAATGCGGGTGAAAGAAGATGATATTCCAAAGACTGCTTTCAGAACACGTTACGGTCATTACGAGTTTATGGTCATGCCGTTTGGTTTAACTAATGCACCAGCTGTGTTCATGGACCTTATGAACCGAGTGTGTGGACCATACCTTGACAAGTTTGTCATTGTTTTCATTGATGACATACTTATTTACTCAAAGAATGACCAAGAACACGGTGAACATTTGAGAAAGGTGTTAGAAGTATTGAGGAAGGAAGAATTGTACGCTAAGTTTTCAAAGTATGCATTTTGGTTGGAAGAAGTTCAATTCCTCGGTCACATAGTGAACAAAGAAGGTATTAAGGTGGATCCGGCAAAATAGAAACTGTTGAAAAGTGGGAAACCCCGAAAACTTCGAAACATATACGCCAGTTTTTAGGACTAGCTGGTTACTACAGAAGGTTCATCCAAGACTTTTCCAGAATAGCAAAACCCTTGACTGCTTTAACGCATAAAGGGAAGAAATTTGAATGGAATGATGAACAAGAGAAAGCGTTTCAGTTATTGAAGAAAAAGCTAACTACGGCACCTATATTGTCATTGCCTGAAGGGAATGATGATTTTGTGATTTATTGTGACGCATCAAAGCAAGGTCTCGGTTATGTATTAATGCAACGAACGAAGGTGATTGCTTATGCGTCTAGACAATTGAAGATTCACGAACAAAATTATACGACGCATGATTTGGAATTAGGCGCGGTTGTTTTTGCATTAAAGACTTGGAGGCACTACTTATATGGGGTCAAAAGTATTATATATACCGACCACAAAAGTCTTCAACACATATTTAATCAGAAACAACTGAATATGAGGCAGCGTAGGTGGATTGAATTATTGAATGATTACGACTTTGAGATTCGTTACCACCCGGGGAAGGCAAATGTGGTAGCCGATGCCTTGAACAGGAAGGATAGAGAACCTATTCAAGTAAAATCTATGAATATAATGATTCATAATAACCTTACTACTCAAATAAAGGAGGCGCAACAAGGAGTTTTAAAAGAGGGAAATTTAAAGGATGAAATACCCAAAGGATCGGAGAAACATCTTAATATTCGGGAAGACGGAACCCGGTATAGGGCTGAAAGGATTTGGCTGCCAAAATTTGGAGATATGAGAGAAATGGTACTTAGAGAAGCTCATAAAACCAGATACTCAATACATCCTGGAACGGGGAAGATGTACAAGGATCTCAGGAAATATTTTTGGTGGCCGGGTATGAAAGCCGGTGTTGCTAAATACGTAGGAGAATGTTTGACGTGTTCTAAGGTCAAAGCTGAGCATCAGAAACCATCAGGTCTACTTCAACAACCCGAAATCCCATAATGGAAATGGGAAAACATTACCATGGATTTCATCACTAAATTGCCAAAGACTGCAAGTGGTTTTGATACTATTTGGGTAATAGTTGATCGTCTCACCAAATCAGCACATTTCCTGCCAATAAGAGAAGATGACAAGATGGAGAAGTTAGCACGACTGTATTTGAAGGAAGTCATCTCCAGACATGGAATACCAATCTCTATTATCTCTGATAGGGATGGCAGATTTATTTCAAGATTCTGGCAGACATTACAGCAAGCATTAGGAACTCGTCTAGACATGAGTACTGCCTATCATCCACAAACTGATGGGAAGAGCGAAAGGACGATACAAACGCTTGAAGACATGCTACGAGCATGTGTTATTGATTTCGGAAACAGTTGGGATCGACATCTACCATTAGCAGAATTTTCCTACAACAACAGCTACCATTCAAGCATTGAGATGGCGCCGTTTGAAGCACTTTATGGTAGAAAGTGCAGGTCTCCAATTTGTTGGAGTGAAGTAGGGGATAGACAGATTACGGGTCCGGAGATTATACAAGAAACTACCTAGAAGATCATCCAAATTCAACAACGGTTGAAAACCGCCCAAAGTCGACAAAAGAGCTACGTGACATTAAAAGAAAAGATATAGAATTTGAAATTGGAGAGATGGTCATGCTTAAAGTTGCACCTTGGAAAGGCGTTGTTCGATTTGGTAAACGAGGGAAATTAAATCCAAGGTATATTGGACCATTCAAGATTATTGATCGTGTCGGACCAGTAGCTTACCGACTTGAGTTACCTCAACAACTCGCGGCTGTACATAACACGTTCCACGTCTCGAATTTGACGAAATGTTTTGCTAAAGAATATCTCACTATTCCGTTAGATGAAATCCAAATCAACGAAAAACTCCAATTCATCGAAGAACCCGTCGAAATAATGGATCGTGAGGTTAAAAGACTTAAGCAAAACAAGATACCAATTGTTAAGGTTTGATGGAATGCTCGTAGAGGACCCGAGTTCACCTGGGAGCATGAAGATCAGATGAAGAAGAAATACCCGCATCTATTTCCAGAAGATTCGTCAACACCTTCAACAGCTTAAAATTTCGGGACGAAATTTATTTAACGGGTAGGTATTGTAGTGACCCGAACTTTTCCATGTTTATATATATTAATTGAGATTGATATTTACATGATTAAATGTTTCCAACATGTTAAGCAATCAAACTTGTTAAGACTTGATTAATTGAAATATGTTTCATATAGACAATTGACCACCCAAGTTGACCGGCGATTCACGAACGTTAAAACTTGTAAAAACGACATGACGATATATATATGGATATACATATGGTTAACATGAGATTATGATAAGTAAGTATCTCCATAAGTATATTAACAATGAGTTATATACATATAAACAAGACTACTAACTTAAGGATTTCGAAACGAGACATATATGTAACGATTATCGTTGTAACGACATTTAAATGTATATATATCATATTAAGATATATTAATATATCATAATATCATGATAATATAATAATTTAACATCTCATTAGATATAATAAACAATGGGTTAACAACATTAATTGAGATCGTTAACTTAAAGGTTTCAAAACAACACTTACATGTAACGACTAACGATGACTTAACGACTCAGTTAAAATGTATATACAAGTAGTGTATTTAGATGTATTAAAATACTTTTGGAATACTTCAAGACATATATCAAAGCACTCATACTTAACAAAAATGGTTACAGTTACTTTTCCATTCTTTTCTTTCATCAAGAATTCTAGTCGTATTCTTACCCGTATTATACACAGCTTCAAAACGTACTTACTATGAGTATATACCAATAGGAACTAGCATGGGATTCCACTCTTGATTATGTCATGTATGACTAATCAATTTTAACTTCTACCATGAGCTAGTCAACTAACTAGAACTCCTTTTAACCCCACTCACCACTCACCAATTACCACTCATCATTCACTCCATTTCACTTCCAATTCTCTTTCTAATTCTCTCTCAACACACACACACTATTATGAACGTATTTTTCCAGTAGTTAATCATCATCTTCATCAAAAATCACTTCAAGAATCAAGCTATAATCATCATAGGAAGAACACTTCAAGAACACTTCAAAAATCCCTTCAAGTTTACTAATTTACTTCCAAGCTTTCTAATCCATTCCAAGTAATCATCTAAGATCAAGAAACCTTTGTTGTATACAGTAGGTTATCTTTCTTATTCAAGGTAATATTCATATTCAAACTTTGATTCAATTTCTATAACTATAAACTATCTTAATTCGAGTAAAAATCTTACTTGAACTTGTTTTTGTGTCATGATCCTACTTCAAGAACTTTCAAGCCATCCAAGATCCTTTGAAGCTAAATCATTTCTTGTCACTTCCAGTAGGTTTACCTACTAAACTTGAGGTAGTAATGATGTTCATAACATCATTTGATTCATATATATAAAACTATCTTATTCGAAGTTTTAAACTCGTAATCACTAGAACATAGTTTAGTTAATGCTAAACTTGTTCGCAAACAAAAGTTAATCCTTCTAACTTGACTTTTAAAATTAACTACACACATGTTCTATAACTATATGATATGCTAACTTAATGATTTAAAACTTGGAAACACGAAAAACACCGTAAAACCGGATTTACGCCGTCGTAGTAACACCGCGGGCTGTTTTGGGTTAGTTAATTAAAAACTATGATAAACTTTGATTTAAAAGTTGTTATTCTGAGAAAATGATTTTTATTATGAACATGAAACTATATCCAAAAATTATGGTTAAACTCAAAGTGGAAGTATGTTTTCTAAAATGGTCATCTAGACGTCGTTCTTTCGACTGAAATGACTACCTTTACAAAAACGACTTGTAACTTATTTTTTCAACTATAAACCTATACTTTTCTGTTTATATTCATAAAATAGAGTTCAATATGAAACCATAGCAATTTGATTCACTCAAAACGGATTTAAAATGAAAAAGTTATGGGTAAAACAAGATTGGATAATTTTTCTCATTTTAGCTACGTGAAAATTGGTAACAAATCTATTCCAACCATAACTTAATCAACTTGTATTGTATATTATGTAATCTTGAGATACCATAGATACGTATACAATGTTTCGACCTATCATGTCGACACATCTATATATATTTCGGAACAACCATAGACACTCTATATGTGAATGTTGAAGTTAGCTATACAGGGTTGAGGTTGATTCCAAAATATATATAGTTTGAGTTGTGATCAATACTGAGATACGTATACACTGGGTCGTGGATTGATTCAAGATAATATTTATCGATTTATTTCTGTACATCTAACTGTGGACAACTAGTTGTAGATTACTAACGAGGACAGCTGACTTAATAAACTTAAAACATCAAAATATATTAAAAGTGTTGTAAATATATTTTAAACATACTTTGATATATATGTATATATTGTTATAGGCTCGTGAATCAACCAGTGGCCAAGTCTTACTTCCCGACGAAGTAAAAATCTGTGAAAGTGAGTTATAGTCCCACTTTTAAAATCTAATATTTTTGGGATGAGAATACATGCAGGTTTTATAAATGATTTACAAAATAGACACAAGTACGTGAAACTACATTCTATGGTTGAATTATCGAAATCGAATATGCCTCTTTTTATTAAGTCTGGTAATCTAAGAATTAGGGAACAGACACCCTAATTGACGCGAATCCTAAAGATATATCTATTGGGCCTAACAAACCCCATCCAAAGTACCGGATGCTTTAGTACTTCGAAATTTATATCATATCCGAAGGGTGTCCCGGAATGATGGGGATATTCTTATATATGCATCTTGTTAATGTCGGTTACCAGGTGTTCACCATATGAATGATTTTTATCTCTATGTATGGGATGTGTATTGAAATATGAAATCTTGTAGTCTATTGTTACGATTTGATATATATAGGTTAAACCTATAACTCACCAACATTTTTGTTGACATTTAAAGCATGTTTATTCTCAGGTGAATACTAAGAGCTTCCGCTATTGCATACTAAAATAAGGACAAGATTTGGAGTCCATGTTTGTATCATATTGTGTAAAAACTGCATTCAAGAAACTGATTTCGATGTAACATATTTGTATTGTAAACCATTATGTAATGGTCGTGTGTAAATAGGATATTTTAGATTATCATTATTTGATAATCTACGTAAAGCTTTTTAAACCTTTATTTATGAAATAAAGGTTATGGTTTGTTTTAAAAATGAATGCAGTCTTTGAAAAACGTCTCATATAGAGGTCAAAACCTCGCAACGAAATCAATTAATATGGAACGTTTTTAATCAATAAGAACGGGACATTTCATGCAGACTATGCAAACTACTTAGTATGTGGATTCCTTGAAAAAGGGTTGTCGTACCAAAAACGAAAGAAATTCTTCAGTGATATAAAACACTATTTCTGGGAAGATCCACATTTGTTTAAAAGTTGTCCCGATGGAATAATACGCAGAAGTGTATTCAGAGATGAAGCCAGTCAAATCTTAAACCATTGTCGCACAGGACCAACAGGAGGGCATTATGGGCCTCAGCTCACAGCAAGAAAAGTTTACGATGCTGGATTCTATTGGCCTACAATTTTCAAAGATGCACACCTTCTTTGCAAATCCTGTGATGCTTGTCAAAGGGCCGGAAAAATAAGTCAACGTGATGAAATGCCACAAAATGTCATTCAAGTATGTGAAGTATTTGACGTTTGGGGTATTGACTTTATGGGTCCATTTCCAAAATCTCATAATAATCTCTACATTCTCGTTGCCATTGATTATGTATCTAAATGGACGGAAGCACAAGCTCTCCAGACTAACGATGCACGAGTTGTAGTCAACTTTTTAAAACGTCTTTTTGCAAGGTTTGGAACACCGAAAGTTTTAATAAGTGATCGGGGTACTCATTTCTGTAATAATCAACTTGAGAAAGTTCTCAAAAGATACGGAGTAACTCATAAAATCTCAACCGCTTATCATCCACAAACAAGTGGACAAGTTAAAAATACCAACCGAGCTTTAAAACGTATTCTAGAGAAAACCGTAGGATCAAATCCGAAGGAATGGTCCATGAAATTGGAGGATGCACTCTGAGCTTTTAGAACAGCCTACAAAACTCCAATTGGAACCACACCTTTTAGACTCGTTTACGGAAAAGCATGTCATCTTCCAGTAGAAATTGAACACAAAGCATTTTGGGCTTTGAAGACATGTAATCTTGATTTACATGAAGCTGGACGTCTACGGTTAAGTCAATTAAACGAATTAGAAGAATTAAGACATGAAGCATACGAAAATTCGTTAATCTATAAAGAAAGAACGAAGAAATGGCATGATAAAAGAATTAGAAGTTCAAAAGAATTTAAAGAAGGAGACAGAGTTCTTCTTTTCAATTCACGATTCAAGCTATTTCCTGGAAAATTGAAATCAAGATGGTCTGGACCATTTATAGTCAAAAGAGTTTTCCCATACGGAACAATAGAGTTAATAAATTCAAATGGGATTGAATTTAAAGTTAATGGTCACGGAGTTAAACATTACATACATGGTCCGATGGAAGTTGACAAAGAATTCAATCATAATTTCGATACCACATCTAACTAAGTATGGGGAGATTCGAATCTTTTTCGGGTAATATGTATTTCTGTTAGAGTTAGATATTCTGTTTTCGTGTAGTTCTCGAGAATGAAATCCGAATGGTCTTTCCCTAGCAGACCCTAAAGAACTAGTCTTCTCCCCCCATTCTGAATTTTTATTTTTTTAGGTTTTATGAGATGAAGAATTCCTTTGATCTGAACCATGGTCTAATGCTACACGCTTTGATTACTAAACCTAATAATGACACACTCCCGAGTGACCTGGTATTAGTAATAAGAGCCAAATTGGACGGAGTAAGAAAAGAACTCAGGAACGATCATAATAAGTTACATTTTGGTAAAGGAAAATTAAAATCCGCAGCAAAAGAAGAGCACGACACCTTGAAAGATGTCACAAATGCGGAAAATGGTCACACAAAGGAAAATGCTCGACGAATCAGACATATTCCAATACCGAGTTCGTTACTTTATGCAGAGAAGGACCGTTCATATGTTTAGAAGAAAAATCGTTGAATGCTCGAGGTTATGCCTATGTAGCTATGTAAAACCAATTAGTCCGACTATATTATGAGTGGGCTAAAGCAGGTCACTGAGAATTCTATCTCACAGGTAAGTATGTACAGTTTTTATTTTTATTTTATTACTTTTAACCTTTTGATAATAAACGCTAAATCGTTCGCTATAAAGTATTAAATTGGTATTCAATAAAATTAGGTATGGTTAACCGAAATTATTGATATCATGCAAAAATTTATTACATCACTGCGAAATTTACCGTTTATTCTTAAGGTATAAATATCTTTAATCAATCAACCCAAAATATTTCAGAAATTCGTCAGGAGTAAAACTAGGTAATATAGCCGAAATTACTTTACCGAAAAGAGGGGCATATATTTTTGATAATATTTGATTGATTAAAGTGGGATAAAAGACCAAAAAGATTTTTACTTTTTATTTTTACTTTGTTTTTAAATTATTATTGTAAACTTTTTAAATCAATATATTTAAGTTTGTAAATATTTGAAAAATTTATGTTTTTAATATAAGTTTGTATGTATAAAAACAAAATTATAATATAAATTTGGTGTGAATTTTTAAAATTTTAATAAATATGAATTTTTAATTTTATGCATTTTAAATTTAAGTTTGGTGTGAATTTAAAAACAAAAATTTACTTTATTTCACTAAGTTAAAAATATGATTTTTAAAATTCGTCGTGAGTTGAAAACTAGGTCGTTGAATCGAAATTGCTCTACTCAAGGGAGGGACGAGAACTTTTATTATCATTATTTTTAATCTTATTGAATTAAAGTATGCCAAAAATATTTAAAAAACCCAAAAACCTTTGCTTTTAAAACAACGCTTTGAATTGACAAATTTTAAAATTTTGTCGAGGGACGGACTAGGACAACGATCCGAAACACCCTCACTTCTAAAAAGAAACAAATTTTTAAAATTTTATTAATTTATGTTTTAAAAGTTGTAAGGTTTTCAAAAAAAAAAAAAGAAAAAAAGAAAGAAAAGGGGACCTCATGCGATCGCATGAGATTTACCCTGTAACCTCATGCGATTGCATGAGATTTGGCCTGTAACCTCATGCGATCGCATGAGGCAGAATATCTGGGCAGATCAAATAGACAGACGAGTCTGTCTTCACCACAACACACACATATACACGAAAATAACCCAAAAATCACCTCTAAAATTCTCAATTTTTCACCATAATTCGTCAAATTTCTCGCTCTAATCATGAAATTGTTCAGAAGCTTTTCAAAGAAGGTAAAAATTTCACCCCTAAACCTCTTTAAATTTGATTTTTAGTGTTCTTGAGCTATAATTTACCTAATTTGATTTTGTTAATTTCTAGTGTAATTAGTGTTAAATTGTTAGTATTTTATGCATGTATAACCTAGATTGATGCTATTTAACATGATTTGAAGCCAAAAACTTCAAAATTTTTAGAAATCTAGGGTTTGTGTTCTTGAGCAATTTGGGGCTTTTTGATATAAACAGGTTATGGCCGATTTTTATCATGAATTATTGCTAAATTAAGTAGTGTAACATGTTTAGGTAGCTAAATGATCCAAACTTTGATCCTAAACATGATTTTTGAGAATTAAAGTGGACTTTTTAAGTCTAAAATTCATGAACTTGATTAATTTGATATAATTGCCATTTGAGACTTGTTTGATTGTTAGTAATGACTATTTTAACATGTTATTTGAGTTAAATACTTATGAACTTTGTAAACATTTTCATATATGCTTATTTGAAAAAGTGTAGAATTGTAAAAAAATTGTGAAAATGTGTATAAGTTTAATTTTGATTTAACATGTTATTGTAATTGTTTCAGTTTGTTATTTTGCTAACACTAATGCATATTTAGATGCACAAATTTTGCGTTTAATATGTTTTGCAGAGATTTACAGATACTGATGGTGCAACATCATCATCCAGGCAACCTGCTCCAGAACCTGAACCAGAAATGCAATATGAACCTAAATCGAAGCAACAACGGGAACCACAACAACAACCTGATGAACACGTACCTTATTATGATCCGCTACAATTTGTTGATGCCTTTATAGTATTTTCGATGCATCCGCCTGTAGAATACCCAACGATTCCTGAACACACGTTGCATCCTAATATAAGATTTGATAGAAGCTGGAGAGATTACCCAACATATCAAAATAACAAATTCAAACTGATACCGAAAAATGTAGAAGTGCCAAGGGTAATCAATTGGGAGCCTTTATAAAGGGTCCAACTTGCTAACTCAGTTAGACAGCATTTGATCCAAAGGTATGGCAGCTCTTCTTTTCACGATTGGGAACGTTTATTCACCATTCGTAGACCTGTATATAAGGAATGGTGCATTGAGCTTATGAGTACTATTTCGTTAAATGCGGATGTAGATAGATTAGATGATAGAAGTTTTCTTAGATTTATACTTGGCCGTAGGATGTACAGGATGTCCATGCTGGACATGGCCAGGGCTTTGCAGATATATACTCCTGGTGAATTACTACTACCCGATTGTATGAATTTGATTTATCGTGGTGAAAGGGTAGATAGGAATTTTGATGCGAACGCCATCTGGAGGCGAATGTCAGATTATAATGTTTTTACGCTGGGAGGAAAACACTCCTACTTACATATTAACAAAGCCGAGCTTCGTATAATTCATAGATTTTTGGCTAACTCGATTACACAGAGAGGTTACAATAAGGAGAAAATGACCTTACATGATTTATTTTACCTAAAGTGTATTCGAGACCTAAGAGGCTTTGTTAATATCCTTACTGTGTTGGTTTTTATTTGTCTAAGATGGTAGAAGGAATACAGGAAGGAGGAATAATAGGAGGAGGTATTTTTGTTACTCTCATTGGAGAGTACTTGGGTGTAGATAGGGATCAAGGAGGTACACTTTTGGAATGTAGGGAACAGGTTGAGCCTTTAGGATTGAAGGTCTATCAGGGTGCTAATGTATTAAAGAGCAGACGAAACCAGGCAGTACCCTATGAAGGTCGTCATCCACAGGTAGAGAGAGGATCAGATGAGGAAATGGAGGAAGCGGATGACATTAGGGATGTCATTAGGGAGGCTATGACTGACGTCTACCAGCGTGTAGATGAGGTAGATATGACAAACGGGGAGAGATTTAGTCGGATGGAGCAGTGGCAAGCCCGGAATGATTACGAGCATTCCAGGCAACGACAGCATGATAAATGGGACTATCATCAGCGTCAGATCATGAGCCGGCTGTCACCTCAGGATCACTACGTACCAACCCGACCCGCTTACTATCCTCCACACCAGCCCGAGATGAGACCACCATATACTCTCTACGACCCTAACCAGGCCTACCAGTACACCTATCACCAACCATGGAACCCGAACGACGACATGAACTGGAACCCCTATCCAGATTGATATAGTTCATGTTGGTGATTTTTATGATTTTTATCTTTTTATTATTTTTATTTATTTATGTTTAAACATATGATATTGTGATACATTAATGTATTGTTTTATATTTTTATCATTTTGTACTAATATTTCATATTTGATTTGAAAGTAGGATTTAAAGTCCCATTTCAAATTACCATGCATGTTTATATTTGTATGTTTGTATATTTTCAATTGTATACAACAGGGTAAAACAGAGCATTTTCAAAGACTGGCATTAAGTTCAGCAAAAGCTACTGATTTTGACGACAAAACGAAAAAACAAATGTGATGTAACAACAAGACGGAATGAACAAATGATGTGCATCATTTATCATTCAGCAAACAAACGCCAATATGTTTGGAAACTTTGGTAAAATTTAATCATTTTTCTACGCTAATCACCCTCAATAATTTAAATTGTTACTGATTTCTTGCAAATGAGGGCATTGCAAGATCTTAAGTGTGGGAAGGGG
The DNA here is from genome assembly GCF_046630445.1 of Rutidosis leptorrhynchoides. Lineage (NCBI taxonomy): Eukaryota > Viridiplantae > Streptophyta > Magnoliopsida > Asterales > Asteraceae > Rutidosis > Rutidosis leptorrhynchoides. The sequence goes on along the minus strand of NC_092343.1, from coordinate 369,559,009 downwards.
TTAAATTCTTTCGGATTTTAAATTCTTTCGGATTTTTAAAATTTTTAACTTATACACTTGGTTACCATTAAAAATACTAGTAATGCAGTAGTTGTATTAGAATCTAGTGTTCTCTGATAATAAAGAACAGCCCTAGTCTTATATACTGACTACCCAATTCTAGTAAAATTTTTCAAAATTTTCAATTAAATGAACTCAAAATCATGTTTATACATATTTATGAACGATAAAACTAGGTGTTAACACCGAAATTATTGTTACCTCAGAAAGGACATAAATTGAGAAACAAACTAAAATGTTAGAATTCATTTATAATGGAATAGAGGACAATAAAAAGGCAAAGAAAGGAAAATAAAAGCCAAGTGTGGGAAAAATTTACCAAGTTATTTTGAACATATATCACATATTTTTGTACAAATAATTAAAGATACTTTTGTTTTGGACAAAATTAACTGTTTTACCCGGAAAACTGTAATATATTTGAAAGAAAAATGGATCTACACGATGAATTAATTCCATCATTAAAAGGAAGTAAAGTCTTCCGAAAAAGAAACGTGCTTCTTGATTTAGGTCAGGAAGTTGTCGTCCAGACTAGTTGTAGAGTCTACGAAAAACCTTGAAAAGTTTTCTCGAAAATCAGCTGGAAATCCACGGACCTCGGCATCAAATAGGGTCGCCAAGTGGTCAGACTTATCCTAACCATGAGAGGATCTGTCTCGTAAAATGGGGAGGGCTCCGTGCAAATTAGCTTGATAAGACTAATGAATCAGACCCCCAGAAAGGATAATCTCCTTAAAGATCAAAAATCAGCTTTTAAGCCTGATATTACTCAATCCTAGAGATTGAATTTAAAGATTGAGAATTACAAACTTATGGAATTCAATGATATCTAAACTCGAGCTTGAACGAGAAAATACTTTGATCAAAATTACAAACCGATTTGTTTTCTGAAAACTCTATTTTCAATGCGTTCATTACCATTGAACGTAAAATCCTAGGAATTCACCTGGAATTCATTAGGTCACTTGAACCAAATCGGGTGTCAACTGTAAGAACGGTGGTTGCATAGCATGGTCGAAGACAGGACCTTGTGCCAGACCGAAAAACTATAGGATGATCTTTACTATTGCTCCTGCAAAGGATAGTAATTGCATCCGGCACGTTATAGACCATAATTAAAAGCATGTCAGGGGACATTGCCTTAACAGTTGCTTGTTCAACGCTTTCCTTTACAACCGGAAGGTAGTTTACCGAAAGGTAATATACGGAGCAAGTAAACTGGATGTGTTGCTTTTCTAATACAAGGTTAGCAAGTGGGTGACACAAAACCGCAAGTTTTGAGCTAAAATTTTCAAATTTGAAACCCACCAAACCCACAAAAACAATTTCGCAAACACCGGTGAAGGGTTATTCCGAAAAACTTATCTAGGGTAAAAACTAGATTTAATTTTCAAAAGATCAAATGTTTTCATAAAAGATCCAATTTCCTTAAGGATCTAAATTTTCATAGTCACGTGGGACTGTAAACCACAACGTTACTACCATTGTTTATACCGCCGTATAGAAATCACTGATGTACAAAGTGTGAAGAATAAAGAAGTGATTCTAGTATTTTTATTTCAAGACTATATTGCTTGAGGACAAGCAACGCTCAAGTGTGGGAATATTTGATAATGCTAAAAACAAACATATATTTCATAGCATTATCCCTCAAAAAGACAAGCTTATAGTTGCAATTGTTCTATTTACAAGTGTTATTTGTTTAAATAATAAAAGGTGAAGACAAAAGACAGATTCGACGAATTGAAGACGCAAATGACCAAAAAAAGTACAAAGTACAATCAAAGTGGTTCAAATTATTGATGAAAAACGTCTCGAAATTACAAGAGTACAAGACGCAAAACGCTAAGTAGAAGATATTAAATTGTACGCAAGGACGTTCAAAAATTCGGAACCGGGACCAGAGTCAACTCTCAACGCTCGACGCAACGGACTAAAAATTACGAGTCAACTATGCACATAAATATAATATAATATTTAAATAATTCTTAAAATTATTTATATATTATATATATATTTATAAACCGTCTGCAATATGCAAACAAGCTAATGTGAGCTGGAAAAGCAGGCCATGCGATCGCATGGCCTGGCAGTTACAAAACCATGCGATCGCATGGTGAATAGTAACTGGCCACACCCCTATAAATGCGCAGTTTGATGATCGATTAAATATCTTTATCTATCTCTCTATCTCTCACTTGTATATATATATATATATATATATATATATATATATATATATATATATATATATATATATATATATATATATATATATATATATATATATTATATTTTTATTTTAATTTTAATTTTAAATTCTAATAATAAGGGTATGTTAGCGAATGTTGTAAGGGTGTAAGTCGAAATTCTGTCCGTGTAACGCTACGCTATTTTTAATCATTGTAAGTTATGTTCAACTTTTTTAAATTAATGTCTCGTAGCTAAGTTATTATTATACTTATTTAAATCGAAGTAATCGTGATGTTGGGCTAAATATTAAAATTGGGTAATTGGGCTTTGGACCATAATTGGGGTTTGGATAAAAGAACGACACTTGTGGAAATTAGACTATGGGCTATTAATGGGCTTTATATTAACTTAACGATACCTCGTTAATTTAATATATAGACTTATAATTTGACATATTTATATATAACTACATACACTTGACTGGGTACTGTGGGCGAGATATCTATAAATACCAATAATTATTCATTTGACCGGACACGGAACTGGATTAATAGTTAATAGACTTGTTGAAACAGGGGTGAATTACATACAAGGGTAATTGGTGTAATTGTTAACAAAGTAATAAAACCTTGGATTACACGCAGTCGATAACCTGGTGTATTCATTAAACAAAGTATTAAGACCTTGTTACAATTCGAATCCCTAATTAGTTAGAATATTTGACTTCGGGAATAAGAATAATTTGACGAAGACTTTCGCATTTTATGATTATGACTGATGGACTATTATGGACAAAACCGTATGGACATATCAAATAATCCAGGACAAAGGACAATTAACCCATGGGAATAAACTAAAATCAACACGTCAAACATCATGATTACGGAAGTTTAAATAAGCATAATTCCTTTATTTTATATTTAATTTCCTTTATTTCATATTTAATTGCACTTTTAGTTATCACACTTTTTAATTATCGCACTTTATTTATTGTCATTTTATTTTATCGCAATTTCTTTATCGTTATTTAATTTACGCTTTAATTTAAGTTATATTTATTTTTAATATTTTACATTAGGTTTTAACTGCGACTAAAGTTTTAAAATCGACAAACCGGTCATTAAACGGTAAAAAACCCCCTTTTATAATAATAATACTACTTATATATATTTTTGTATTTTTACAATCATAAGTTAAAAATATAGCGTTAAACTTGGCTAAGATCCCTGTGGAACGAACCAGACTTACCAAAAACTACACTACTGTACGATTAGGTACACTGCCTATAAGTGTTGTAGCAAGGTTTAGGTATATCCATTCTATAAATAAATAAATATCTTGTGTAAAATTGTATCGTATTTAATAGTATTTTCTTGTAAAATATAACTATTTTGTATACACCTCTACGCACATCAGTTACTACAGAAGATTCATCCAAGATTTTTCTAAAATAGCAAAACCCTTGACTGCATTAACGCATAAAGGGAAGAAATATGAATGGAAAGATGAACAAGAGAAAGTGTTTCAATTGTTGAAGAAAAAGTCAACTACGGCACCTATATTGTCATTACCTAAAGGGAATGATGATTTTGTGATATATTGTGACACCTCAAAGTAAGGTCTCGGTTGTGTATTAATGCAACGAACGAAAGTAATTGCTTATGCGTCTAGATAATTGAAGATTCACGAGAAGAATTATACGACACATGATTTGGAATTAGGCGCCGTTGTTTTTGAATTAAAGACTTGGAGGCACTACTTATATGGGGTTAAAAGTATTATATATACCGACCACAAAAGTCTTCAACACATATTTAATCAGAAACAACTGAACGTGAGGCAGCGCCGGTGGATTGAATTGTTGAATGATTACGACTTTAAGATTCGTTACCACCCGGGGAAGGCAAATGTGGTAGCTGACGCCTTGAGCAAAAAGGACAGAGAACCCATTCGAGTAAAAGCTATGAATATAATGATTCGCACTAACCTTACTACTCAAATAAAGGAGGCGCAACAAGGAGTTTTAAAAGAGGGAAATTTAAAGGATGAAATACCCAAAGGATCAGAGAAGCATCTAAATATTCGGGAAGACAGAACCCGGTATAGGGCTGAAAGGATTTGGGTACCAAAATTTGGAGATATGAGAGAAATGGTACTTAGAGAAGCTCATAAAACCAGATACTCAATACATCCTGGAATGGGGAAGATGTACAAGGATCTCAAGAAACATTTTTGGTGGCCGGGTATGAAAGCCGATGTTGCTAAATACGTAGGAGAATATTTGGCGTGTTCTAAGGTCAAAGCGGAGCATCAGAAACCATCAGGTCTACTTCAACAACCCGAAATCCCGGAATGGAAATGGGATAACATTACCATGGATTTTATTACTAAATTGCCAAGGACTGCAAGTGGTTTTGATACTATTTAGGTAATAGTTGATCGACTCACCAAATCAGCACACTTCCTGCCAATAAGAGAAGATGTCAAGATGGAGAAGTTAGCACAACTGTATTTGAAAGAAGTCATCTCCAGACATGGAATACCAATCTCTATTATCTCTGATAGGGATGGCAGATTTATTTCAAAATTCTGGCAGACATTACAGCAAGTATTAGGAACTCGTCTAGACATGAGTATTTCCTATCATCCACAAACTGATGGGCAGAGTGAAAGGATGATACAAACGCTTGAAGACATGCTACGAGCATGTGTTATTGATTTCGGTAACAGTTGGGATCAACACCTTCCGTTAGCAGAATTTTCCTACAACAACAGCTACCATTCAAGCATTGAGATGGCGCCGTTTGAAGCACTTTATGGTAGAAAGTGCAGGTCTCTGATTTGTTGGAGTGAAGTGGGGGATAGATAGATTACGGGTCCGGAGATAATACAAGAAACTAACGAGAAGATCATCCAAATTTAACAACAGTTGAAAACGGCCCAAAGTCGACAAAAGAGCTACGCTGACATTAAAAGAAAAGATATAGAATTTGAAATTGGAGAGATGGTCATGTTTAAAGTTGCACCTTGGAAAGGTGTTATTCGATTTGGTAAACGAGGAAAATTAAATCCAAGGTATATTGGACCATTCAAGATTATTGATCGTGTCGGACCAGTAGCTTACCGACTTGAGTTACCTCAACAACTCGCGGTTGTACATAACACTTTCCACGTTACGAATTTGAAGAAATGTTTTACTAAAGAAGATCTCACTATTCCGTTAGACGAAATCCAAATCAATGAAAAACTTCAATTCATCGAAGAACCCGTCGAAATAATGGATCGTGAGGTTAAAAGACTTAAGCAAAACAAGATACCAATTGTTAAGGTTCGATGGAATGCTCGTAGAGGACCCGAGTTTACCTAGGAACGAGAAGATCAGATGAAGAAGAAATACCCGCACTTATTTCCAGAAGATACGTCAACACCTCCAACTGCTTAAAATTTCGGGACGAAATTTATTTAACGGGTAGGTACTGTAGTGACGCGAACTTTTCCATGTTTATATATATTAAATGAAATTGTTATTTACATGATTAAGTGTTTCCAACTTGTTAAGCAATCAAACTTTTTAAGACTTGATTAATTGAAATAGGTTTCATATAGACAATTGACCACCCAAGTTGACCGGTGATTCACGAACGTTAAAACTTGTAAAAACTATATGATGACATATATGGATATATATATAGTTAACATGATATTATGATAAGTAAGTATCTCATTAGGTATTGTAACAATGAGTTATATACATAAAAATGAGACTATTGAATTAAGAAACTCGAAAACGATATATATATAACGATTATCATTATAACAACGCCTTACTAAATACATATGAATTATATTAAGATATTGATACACTATGTTTAATCATGATAAATGATAAGAAAACATGTTATTAAGTGTATTAACAATGAACTACATATGTAAAAACAAGACTACTAACTTAATGACTTCGAAACGAGACATATATGTAACGATTATCGTTGTAACAACATTTAACTGTATATATATCATACTAAGATATATGAATATATCATAATATCATGATAATGTAATAATTTAACATCTCTTTAGATATAATAAACAATGGGTTAACAACATTTAACAAGATAGTTAACCTAAAGGTTTCAAAACAACACTCACATGCAACGACTAACGATGACTTAACGACTCAGTTAAAATGTATATACAAGTAGTGTTTTAATATGTATTCATACACTTTTTAAAGACTTCAATACACTTATCAAAGTACTTCTACTTAACAAAAATGCTTACAATTACATCCTCATTCATTTTCATCAACAATTCTACTCGCATGTACTCGTATTTGTACTTGTACAATACACAGCTTCTAAATGTATTTACTATTGGTATATACACTCTAATTATCAGCTCTTAGCAGCCCATATGAGTCACCTAAACATGTGGGAACCATCATTTAACATCTAGTATGAAATATCTCACAAAACAACAAACTAATGGAGCCTATATGATGGATCAACATTCACGTGAAGCATGGTGTACACAAACACTTTCATTTTGCAACTTACATGCATCAAACTACTCTATCTCAAGTGTTCTTCGATTGTTCTAAGTGTTCTTTATCATATTCATCAAAATCTAGCTCAATCTAGTTCATAAATTCATACATAAACCAAGTTATAAAACAACTACTCAAGAACACACCAATAACACTTCCAAGTTTGCTAGCTTACTTCCAATCTTGCAAATCCACTTTGAGTGGTCATCCAACCTCAAGAAATCTTTCTTATTTACAGTAAGATATCTTTCTAAAATAAGGTAATACTCATAATCAAACTTTGATTCAATTTCTATAACTTTAACAATCTTATTTCGAGTGGAAATCTTACTTGAATTTGTTTTCGTGTCATGATTCTACTTCAAGAACTTTCAAGCCATCCAAGGATCCTTTGAAGCTAGATCTATTTTTCTCATTTCCAGTAGGTTTATCCACAAAACCTAAGGTATTAATGATGTTCATAACATCATTCGATTCATATATATAAAACTACCTTATTCGAAGGTTTAAACTTGTAATCAATAGAACATAGTTTAATTAATTCTAAACTTGTTCGCAAATAAAAGTTAATCCTTCTAACTTGACTTTTAAAATCAACTAAACACATGCTCTATATCTATATGATATGCTAACTTAATGATTTAAAACCCGAAAACACGAAAAATACCGTAAAGCCGGATATACGCCGTCGTAGTAACACTGCGGGCTGTTTTGGTTTGGATAATTAAAAACTATGATAAACTTTGATTTAAAAGTTATTCTTCTGGGAAAATGATTCTTCTTATGAACATGAAACTATATCCAAAATCATGGTTAAACTCAAAGTGGAAGTATGTTTTCAAAAATGGTCATCTAGACGTCGTTCTTTCGACTGAAATGACTACCTCTACAAAAATGACTTGTAACCTGTATTTTTGACGATAAACTTATACTTTTTCTGTTTAGATTCATAAACTTAAGTTCAATATGAAACCATAGCAACTTTAATCACTCGAAACGGATTTAAAACGAAGAAATTATGGGTAAAACAAGATTGGATAATTTTGCTTATTGTAGTTACGTGAAATTTGTAACAAATTTATACAAATCATAACTTAACTAACTTATAATGTATTATACATGTATTCTAACATATATTATGTAATATTGGGATACCATATACATGAATACAATGTTTTGACATATCATATCGACCCATATATATATATATATATATATTTCGGAAAAACCATAGACACTTTATATGCAGTAATGTTGGAGTTAGCTATACAGGGTTGAGGTTGATTCCAAAATATTATATATACTTTGAGTTGTGATCTAGCCTGAGACTTGTATACACGAGGTCGTGGATTGATTTGAGATAATATATATTGCTTTATTTCTGTACATCTAACTGTGGACAACTAGTTGTAGGTTACTAACGAGGACTCCTGACTTAACAAACTCAAATCTTTAAAACGTAATAAAAAATGTTGTAATTATATTTTGATCATACTTTGATATATATGTACATATTTGTTATAGGTTCGTGAATCAACCCGTGGCCAAGTCTTACTTCCCAATGAAGTAAAAATCTGTGAAAGTGAGTTATATTCCCACTTTTGAATCTAATATTTTTAGGATGAGAATACATGCAGTTTTATAAATGTTTTACAAAATAGACACAAGTACTTGAAATTACATTCTATGTTGGATTATGAATACCGAATATCACCCTTTTAGCTTGGTAACCTAAGAATTAGGGAACAGACACCCTAATTGACGTGAATCCTAAAGGTAGATCTACAAGCCCTAACTCCCCCCATACTGGAAAATGGTATGCTTTAGTACTTCGAGTTATTAATATAGATGGATTTCTGTTTTGGGGATATTCTATATGCATTTTGTTAATGTCGATTACCAGGTGTTCAACATATGAATGATTTTTATACAGATTGTATGTTATTGAAAAATGAAATCTTGTGGTCTATTATTACGATTTGATAAATATATAGGTTAAATCTATAACTCACCAACATTTTTGTTGACGTTTAAAGCATGTTTATTCTCAGGTGATTATTAAGAGCTTCCGATGTTGCATGCTAAAATATGGACAAGATTTGGTGTCAGCATGCTTATATAATATTGTTTAAAACTGCATTCGAGATTTACTTTGTTGTAACATATTAATATTGTAAACCAATATGTATTGGTAGTGTGTAAGTGTGATATTTTTAGATTATCATTTCTGGATAATCTAGGTGGTGACTTTTTTAACCTTGTCGATAAAATAAAGGTTATGGTTTGTTTTAAAAACGAATGCAGTCTTTGAAAAACGTCTCATATAGAGGTCAAAACCTCGCAACGAAATCAATTAATATGAAACGTTTATAATCAATATGAACGAGACATTTCATATGGTCTATCAAGACATGTATAATACAAGAAAGTTAGTTAATATATAGTTAGTATAGATTTGTTACTAAAATTCACGTAGCTAAAACAAGTAAATTTATCCAATATTGTTTTGTCCATTATTTCTTCGTTTTAAATCCGTTTTGAGTGAATTAAGTTGCTATGGTTTTGTATCGAACTTAAATTTATGAAACTAAATAGAAAAAGTATAGGTTTATAGTCAGAAATATAGGTTACAAGTCATTTTTGAAAGAGATGGTCATTTCCGTCGAAAGAACGACATCTTGATGACCATTTTGAAAAACATACTTCCACTTTGAGTTTAACCATGATTTTTGGATTTAGTTTCATATTCATAAGAAATATCATTTTTCCAGAAGAAAAACTTTTAAATCAAAGATTAAGATAGTTTTTATTTTTCCAACCCAAAACAGCCCCAGGTTTTACTATGACGGCTTATGTCCGATTTTACGGGGTTCTTCGTGTTTCCATGTTTTAAATTATTAAGTTAGCATATCATATAGATATAAAATATGTGTTTTTTTCATTTTAAAAGTTAAGTTAGAAGGATTAACTTTGTTTGTGAACAAGTTTAGAATTAACTAAACTATGTTCTAGTGATTACAAGTTTTAATCTTCGAATAAGATAGTTATATATATATATATATATATATGAATCAAATAATGTTACGAACATCATTACTACCTAAATTATAGTAGGTAAACCTACTGGAAATGATGAGAAAATAACTTGAGCTTCAAAGGATCTTTGATGGCTTGGAAGTTCTTGAAGCAGAATCATGACATGAAAACAAGTTCAAGTAAGATTACTACTTGATTTAAGATAGTTATGTTTATAGGAATTGAACCAAAGCTTGGATATGATTATTACCTTTATTAAGAATAAAAAGTTACTGAGAGTAAATGGAAGTTCTTGATCTTTGATGAGTTGTTGGATTGGATTAAAAAGATTGGAAGTAATCTTGCAACTTCTTGATTCTAGGTTGTTTTATGAAACTAGAACTTGTAGAATTTATGAAGAACACTTAGAACTTGAAGATAGAACTTGAGAGAGATCAATTAGATGAATAAAATTGAAGAATGAAAGTGTTTTTAGGTGTTTTTGGTCGTGAATAATGGGTTAGATATAAAGGATGTATAACTTTGTTTTCTTGTAAATAATTCATGAATGATTAATAATAATTTTGTAATCTTGCTAAATAATTCATACTAGATTACAAAGAATTGACTAATCTAGGGCTGCTAAGGATGATAATTGATGTGTATATACCAATAGTATAAAATCTAGAAGCTGGGTATAATACGAGTACGAATACTGAATGAATACGAGTAGAATTGTTGATGAAAATGAATGAGAACGGAATTGTAACCATTTTTGTTAAGTATGAGTGTTTTGATATATGTCTTGAAGTCCTTTAAAAGTGTATTAATACATCTTAATACACTACATACATATACATTTTAACTGAGTCGTTAAATCATCGTTAGTCGTTACATGAACGTGTTGTTTTGAAACCTTTAAGTTAACAATCTTGTTAAATGTAATTAATCCATTGTTATTATACTTAATGAGATGTTAAATTGTTACATTATCATGATAACATGGTGTATGAATATATATATATATATATATATATATATATATATATATATATATATATATATATATATATATATATATATATATATATATATATATATATATATATATATATATATATATATATATATATATATATATATTAAAACGTCATTACAACGATAATCGTTACATATATAACTCGTTTCGAAATCCTTAAGTTAGTAGTCTTGTTTTACATATGTAGTTCATTGTTAATACACTTAATGATATATTCAATTATCATTTTATCATGTTAATCATAGTGTATTAATATCTTAATATGATATATATGTATTTATTTTAATTAAGACGTTGTTATTGTGACGACCCGGGAATTTCCGACTAAATTTAAACTTAATCTTTATATGATTTCGATACGATAAGCAAAGTATGTAATGTTGAGTCTAGAAAATTTTGAAACGATGTTCATATATTCAATTGACTTTCGACTAGTTCCGACGATTCACGAATAACTATTTATAAATAGATACATATATATTTAAAAATGTATATATGTATATTTTAATATAATTTGAAATATTATATTATGTAGTTATTAGAATTAATTTTTGTAAAATAAAATGATATAAGTAATAATAAAATTAATTATTAAAATAAATATATATAAAGTATATTGAAAATATATATTTGGTTTCGAATTCATTCTGTAAACGCTCGTAGCACTCGTTTGTCATCTTGATAGTTATTAATCAAGTTAAAAATGAACTTATATGATTTTTAAATAAAGGGTGATCCAAAAATGAGTTATATAAGTTATAGGCTTATTAAAAGTACATTTAGGATATAATTATTTAATTTTATCACTTTTTATATTTTACCCATAAATGAGAGGGACAGTTGATGTAATGTTTATTTATTAAATTAATGACTGAATTTTTATACCATAATGACCAAAATAAAGAAATATAGTTAATTTAAAAATATGGAATTTTTATGAAAACTTTTATCCGTCACTGTTTAGGAACGGGATACGAAATACTCCCCGTATAGCATAGTAAATGGCTGCTTTCCTATTTCCTTTCTAATATACACGTTTAATATTGTTTATATTATAATTGTTATTATATTATATATTCTAATCTCAATTTGTTATTGATCTGTGACTCTGAAGTTGAATTAGACATACATGATTTATTAAATTATTATTACTATTCTTACTGTTTTTCCAACTGTCCACCAACTATCCATTCTTTGTCCACCATCTATCCATTCTTTATACTTATGAAGAACACATAAATATACATACACACTTACATAGTGTTATATAACTCAATTGTAACCATCTCCCATCTTGGGGACACACCACCATTCCACCTTATCATTGACCACTTCATTACCTAAACTCACTACTATCATTACTATTAAGATACTACATCATCTTATTACTCTTTTGTGTTGTTTTCGGCTACAACAATCACCATATTACCAAATGCTGTTTCTATTTTCCTTCATTTGATCGAACTTCAGCTGCAACTATACGAACACCAATCAAGAACCCATGCTCATCTTCTATATCAACTACCATCAACAAGTCATCATCATCGTTAACAACCCATCAACCGGTACTTGTCTCTTTTTTCTTACTCGATGAACAAAGACCACCACCATAACTCTTTTTGTTACTACTACTAAACCAATAATCAACATAGCCATCACCTTACTCTTACTTCTATTCGGTTTCTTTTGTTCTAGTGCAACCGATCACCAAACCCATTTAACCACCATCTTTCTCTACCAAAACCACCATAACACCATAACCTTCAATGTGTTAGATGTTGTTGCTACTGCGGTGCACGTTTTGTTTCTGTTACCACCGAATACCCCTTGAACATTTTTTTTTTCTCTTCTAACTGCAAGCCAACTGCCATTGCCGTCTCATTTGTTCTGAGTAAATAGCAGCTTTTAATGCAACTGCTATTGTTTAATGCACGATAATACAATAATAAAAATGGTAGGGGCGATGATATTATGATCATAATTAAAGTGATACATTTTCTGTTTCTTTTTTTTATATATGATATCGATCTTGCTGTGGAGGATTAAAATAAGAATGATGGTGGGAATAAAGTGAATGATTTAGATGTGATAATGATGAAAGTGGGAACCGACATTTTTTTTATTTGTTAATCAATACAACGGGTTGATTTATCTATTTGGACGGAGCTGTATATTTAATTATTTTGCTGGGCCATGTTCTAATTCGTTTTTGGACCGTGGAATCCTTTTATGAGTTATTATGTTTTCTTTTTGGGCCGTAATTTGGGTTGGAACGAGGATAGTAATGTTACATGATGATGTACCGTAGATAAAGATAGAAGGTGAAGAAAGACGCTAAAACAGTTTCATTTTATTTGTTTATTTTCCTTCTCCTGTTAATAAACGATGAAGGTGATGGAGAATTTTGCTTAAGATGATGATGGATGATGATTCTGTGAAAATCATGATTTTGATAATTGTGATGTTTATAAATTAAGTAACGATGATGAAGATAGAAATTTAGATGTTGATTATGATGATAATGATATGAAGATATCATGATGAATGGGTTATGATCATAATAAATGATACACGATATGATGTTATTGATGATGATAATGATGGTAACGGTTACATAAGATCACGAAGATGAATCTGCTATGAGGGGAAGATTCGATGATGATTATGTTAAAGAAGTAAGAAACAGATTTATTACGAGTTATAAATATTTCAGCTGGGGTTTGAATCAGGAAAACAGTTATGGATGAATGGTTAAATGTTGGTTCGGTTTAGCGGGAGGTTACGGTTTCGAGCCTTGTCTGAGGCTTTTCTTTTTAGAAACCCTTTTTGAAGGTAGTTTTCATTTTTAGAATTTATATTATTAATTAGTATTGTTATTATTATTATTATGGTTATTTTAGAACACTTATTATTACAAATACAAATATTATTATAAAGACTATCATTTATTATTATTATGATTATAATTATGATTTGGATTATTATTATTATAATTATTATGAAAATAATACAAGTTATTATTATTAGTATCACTTTTGTAACTATTAGTATTATTATTATTATTATTATTATTATTATTATTATTATTATTATTATTATTATTATTATTATTATTATTATTATTATTAAACATAAGTATCATTGTTAACAATATCATTATTAATAAAGCTATTATTATTATTATTATTATTATTATTATTATTATTATTATTATTATTATTATTATTATTATTATTATTATTATTATTATTATTATTATTATTATTAGTAAATTATTATTATCAGGATTTTCATTTTTAGCAAATAAATATTTGGTACATAAAATATAGTTACTATATATACTATAATTATATTAATATTTCACATAACTATATATACTAAACTCATTAACATTATACTTACATATAACAACTATTGATTTTAGATATAACACTAACCATATATGTATATATATAGATATATTAAAATAACTAAATGAATAAATAATAATTATTTTAAAGTAATTTATATAAAATATAAGTAAGCTATAATAAATATAAATGAAGTATATTGTTAATAAAAGTTAATATAAAATTTATGTAAACTACAAACACATAAATAATATATAATTAATAAAGGAAATTATGTGATTTCCATTATATGTTTTAATAGATATACAATTGATATAGGTTCGTGAATCTGAAACCAAATCTACACTTGTTCAATGACGTCATATGTATTTTTACTACGAAATACATTAGGTGAGTTTCATTTGCTCCCTTTTTAAATGCTTTTGCAATATATATTTTTGGGACTGAGAATACATGCGCTGCTTTTATAAATGCTTTACGAAATAGACACAAGTACTTAAAATTACATTTTATGGTTAGATTATTAACCGAATATCGCCCTTCAAGTCTGGTAACCTAAGAATTTAGGGAAATGGCCCCTGATTGACGCGAATCTTAAAGATAGATCTATGGACCTTGACAAGTCCCATTCGGGGTACGAATGCTTTAGTACTTTGAGATTATTATACAGATGAGAGGTTCTATTTTGGGGATATTCTATGCATTAAGTTAACGTCGGTTACCAGGTGTTCAATCCATATGAATGATTTTTATCTCTATGCAGTTTGCGAAATGCCTGATACGAGAATGATGTTTATGAAAATGAAATCTTGTGGTCTATTATACTAACTGAAATGATAATTTATGATAAACTAATGAACTCACCAACCTTTTGGTTGACACTTGAAAGCATGTTTATTCTCAGGTTTGAAAGAAATCTTCCGCTGTGCATTTGCTCATATTAGAGATATTACTTGGAGTCATTCATGACATATTTCAAAAGATGTTGCATTCGAGTCGTTGAGTTCATCAAGATTATTATTAATTCATTTATAGATTGGATATATTATGAAATGGTATGCATGCCGTTAACTTTCGATGTAATGAAAGATTGTCTTTTCAAAAACGAATGCAATGTTTGTAAAATGTATCATATAGAGGTCAAGTACCTCGCGATGTAACCAAATGTTATTGTATTCATTCTTATGGATTAGGACGGGTCTTGACATGTGGTATCAGAGCGGTGGTCTTAGTGAACCAGGTCTGCATTAGTATGTCTAACTGATAAGTCGTTATGATGCATTAGTAAGTCTGGACTTCGACCGTGTCTGCATGTCAAAAGTTTTGCTTATCATTTCGTGTCGGAAATCATCTGCTTATCATCCTTAGGAAATTACCTACTTATCATTTGTAGTCTAGACACATCTTACTGCAATGATTTCATGAATAGTGTATAGACAAAAATTCGTATCTTAGCGTATCTGCTAATTCATATCTTAGCATATCTGTTACTGTAGACTTTGCCTGACAGCTTCCGTAGATTCCTCCATAACTTATGGGATTTTAGTATTATATATGCATATGTAAATTATGTATTACAGGGTACTAATCTACATCCTATTCTATTCCTTATCGAAAATCCTTCATCTGATCATACGAGATGAGTCCCTCAACCAGTTCGAGTCCCTTAGATTCCGATAAGTATTCCGATAGTTATTCCGACAGCTATTCCGACATAGAGTTTCACTCAAGCTTCGAAAGCAGTGTCACCGGAATGAATCAACCAATCAGCCATCCCCAATTCATCTAATGGTTTCGTAGTCGACTAAATCAATGGAGACGAGAAGAAGGCGATCCTTTCCACTCACCAACCTGCGCTCTTGGTGAAGAACCTGAAGCACTTATCGGCGAACCTATTCGTAACACCATTTTCTCTCTCATTTCCAGAGTGTATCACCACGACTATATCACAAGTCAGATTCAAAACCTTATTCATTCGCTCGTTCATACCGACAATCATCCCGGAGTAATAAAGTCAATGAGTTTCGCGCTCGAGTTGTAGCCTTGGAAAATATGGTGCAAAATGTACCAGCTTCAACAACATCAACGGCATCAACTGTACCACCAGCAACAACACAAACCACAACAACACACGCCTCAACATCACAATTGGTACCCCGAGCATAATCATCGTTCTACATGACGTTCTACATCATTTATCTTCGTTCAACATGGCGAATATGTAATCTCTAATGTTTTAGAGATTATATATTCTTGTTCTAACGTAAATCAAATGAGTTTAATATCATATTAACTCATTAAATCCATGATTGCATCTGAAGAAAATATATATATACAAGTATATTTTCATAAGGATTGTAATTAAAAATTCTTTCGTACAAACTGTTAATGGTGAAAATATTTTAACGGGTAGGTAATAACCGAGGAATATTTAGATTTCACTTTAATAAGTTACACTGTACATTCGACGAAGCTGATTCAACAGTCATTTACTATCCTACTTACAACCACCAATATACATATCCGTTCACCACAGAATAACCATATTCATCCAATAACATATTAGGATTTTGATTTATCAGAATCCAACAAGTGGCATAATGAAGAAAAACATTTGACAAAATAAAATTTGTTAGAAACAAACAAATTAACTATGAGAAATTTTGTTAAGAATCCACGCTAACTGTTCCTAGCTAACTAATTACATTTTTTATTTATCGCAGTTTATTTATCGCAATTTAATTATCGCAATTTTATTTATCGTCATTTAATTTATGTTATTTACTTTACACATTTTATTTATCATCATTTAAATTCTGTATTTATTTTACGTACTTTAAATATCGGGACACGTATACAAGGTTTTGACATATCATATCGACGCATATATATATATATATATATATATATATATATATATATATATATATATATTATTTGGAATAACCATAGTCACTCTATATGCAGTAATGATCGAGTTCTCTATACAGGGTTGAGGTTGATTCTATAATAATATATATACTTTGTGTAAAGACCCGTCATAATCCATCCGGACGAAGTCCATATCGATTATAAACAATTCACAACAGTTGATTACATCGCGAGGTACTTGACCTCTATATGATACATTTACAAACATTGCATTCGTTTTTGAAAAGACAATCTTTCATTATATCGAAAGTTGACGGCATGCATTCCATTTCATAATATATCTAACTATAATTGACTTAATAATAATCTTGATGAACTCAACGACTAGAAAGCAACGTCTTTTGAAATATGCCATGAATGACTCCAAGTAATGTCTCTAATATGAGCTAATGCACAGCGAAAGATTTCTTTCATACCTGAGAATAAACATGCTTTAAAGTGTCAACCAAAAGGTTGGTGAGTTTATTAGTTTAACATAAATAATCATTTCATAAATTTAATAGACCACAAGATTTCATATTTCCATTTCTCATAAACATACGTCCCATGCATAGAGACAAAAATATCATTCATATGGATTGAACACCTGGTAACCGACATTCACAATATGCATATAAGAATATCCCCATCATTCCGGGATCCTCCTTCGGACATGATATAAATTTCGAAGTACTAAAGCATCCGGTACTTTGGATGGGGCTTGTTGGGCCCGATAGATCTATCTTTAGGATTCGCGTCAATTAGGGTGTCTGTTCCCTAATTCTTAGATTACCAGACTTAATAAAAAGGACATATTCGATTTCGATAATTCAACCATAGAATGTAGTTTCACGTACTTGTGTCTATTTCGTAAAACATTTATAAAAATTACGCATGTATTCTCAGCCCAAAAATATAAAGGGTAAAAAGGAAAATGAAACTCACCTTATGTATTTTGTAGTAAAAATACATATAACGACATTAAACAACTGAACAAAGCAGGGTTGGCCTCGGATTCACGAACCTATATCATTTGTATATATATTAATACACATATTTGCAATCGAACAATTATCTATATGTAAATTTCTTATTTATATTATATTCATATTAGTAATGTATATGTATATGTTCATACATTTATTTTTGTATATAAAATATTAATTTTGTTGTGTTATATGTATTAAATATATCTATACATGTATGTATATATATATATCATTGTTCGTTAATGAAAATAGTAATTATAGTAATATTAAAATAATATTAAGTATGATAATAATTATAATACTTAAGATTTCTAAGAAAAGTAATAATGTTAATACTATTGATTTTTATTGTTAATGATAGTTATAATAATGATTTTCGTAATTACATAATAATAATACTCATGAAGATATTACTTATAATAGTATTAGTGGAAATAATAATAATAATAATAATAATAATACTTATAAGAATAATATTTATGATAATGGTTATAATACTTTTAATTATGGTAAAGATAATAATAATAGTTACAATACTTGTAATAATTATAATACATAGCAATAATATCAACAATTAATAATAACAATAATAATGATGATATAAATTTTAAAAATAGAACTACCTCTTAAAAAGCCATTTAAAACAAAAACAGCCCAAAGCCGGGCTCGAACCCCCGACCTCTCGCTACTCCAACACCCACACAAACCACTCATCCGTTTTGATTTTTTTGTAACATAACCCAGTTTGATTTTATTTAACCCCTGCTCAGTTTTCACCTTTTTTTCATCATAATTCATAATCAATCAGAGATCGATACAAGTAACAAAGAATTACTAAATTAATTGTAGGATTTAAAGCTTAATCCAAAAAAATAATTTTGGAGTGAATTAATAAAAAAATATAAAAAAAAATAAGTAACAAGACTGCTGCTGTCACAGATTTTAAAGAAAAAAAATGATTTTCAAAATCGAGCTCGTTTTGGACAATTATTTCTACACGAACTACATTCTAAATTGTTTGTATAAACTTTTCGAGTCGTCAATTTAACAAGAAACGTAAAAACGAGTTCAAACTTCGCGAAGAACACAACCTTTGACTTTTAAAAAAAACTTTGACTTGCAAATTCGTACTCGATATTTGGAATTGAGATTTGAAACTTTGCAGATAGTTTAAGTATAAGATTCCTAACAACACTACATTATTACTTTTTGCAATTGAATTCGAATTCTAGTTTTTTGTATTTTGAACCAAGAACACTATAAACCCACATCTTGATTTTGAATTTAAGATTGTTTTAGATAATAATTCCTACATGAAATATGTTTTAAATGATCCTTGGAAACTTTCTGGATCATCAAATAAACTTAAAACATAAAGACAAGTTCGAATTTTACCATGAATGATTCGGTTGACTTTTTGGAAATAATCTTTGACTCCAAAATTCTTATTCGATATTAAAAATTGAGGAATGAAACTTCACAGATAGTTTTAGAGGAAGATTCCTAACAACTTGGCATTAATACATTTTGGAAATTGGTTCAATTTCGAATTTGGCTAAAAATGATTAACGTACAGAGGGTTCAAGCTGTGTTTATGTGTTTTGGTTTGATTTTTCTTCCCTTCTCTCTTGAATTGTAGTTAAAGTGTTTATGGGGTAAGAATGAGAATTAAACAGTCATAATATTCGATTATATTTGTTTTGTAGTCATGATTTGTCTCGACAGGATTTTGGAGCAAGGACAGTGAATCAAATAACAGAGAAAAAAAAATATAGTGATAATGATATGCAACAGAATTCGTTGTTATCTGAATAATATATTCAGTGTTTTTAATTATTAAATAAAATATGTTAGTGGTAATAAAATACTTATAATGATAATAATGGAATTTATAATAATATTAATAATAATAATAATAATAGAAATAGAAATAATAATAATAATGTCATAATAATAACTAAGATCCTAATTTTATTACTACTTATAATAATAATGTTATTAGTAATGTTAATAATAATATTAGTAATAATATAACAAATCACATGTAAAAGTTTTATGATACATATAATACCCATATCAACAATAGTTATGTAAATAACAATAATAATCTTAACACGATGACAAATGACAATAATAATTATAATACAAGTTTTAAATATTCTATTACTAATGATAATAATAATATAGTGTGTTATTCTTACATTAATCTTTATATTATAAATAATGATTTTTATAGTAATGGTCATTATCAAAATAACAATAATAACTAAAATCATAAATTTCACTACTATATATAATAATACAGATATTATTAATGAAAATTTTAATATTATTAATTAACTGAATCAAATTTTATGTGTGTATATAATAATATTAATAATACTGATATTACTATTAAAAGTAATAATGCAAGTAATAACATTAATATAACAACTATAGTTTAACTTGTAATTACATATTACTAATTATGTAATATTTAATAATTAGATGATATATGTATAATACATATATATATATATATATATATATATATATATATATATATATATATATATATATATATATATATATATATATATATATATATATATATATATATATATCCCAATATACATATCGTAATAATTATTTATAGGAATCATATATATTAATAAATAGTTTTATTTCAGATTAAAACTTAATTATTTTGTATCTTATTTTATGTACATAATGCTTATGTTTAAATTATATTTTTATAATTTCAAAATAATATATATATAATTTTATATATACATATTTATTTACAAACAATTGTTCGTGAATCATCGGCGATAGTCTAAGGGTAATTGATTACATAAATGTAAATTCCAAAATTTTGAGACTCAACATTACAGACTTTGCTTATCGTGTCAGAATTATATAAAGATTAAGTTTAAATTTGGTCAGAAATTCCCGGGTCGTCACACTTTGAGTTGTGATCGAGTCTGATACATGTACACGGGTCACGATACGTATTAATTACTTCGAATATTATATATATAATTATATATGAATTATTGAATTGCTAACTGTGGACTATCAACTGAGGACTATCAACATTGGACAATTAAAATGAATTAAAATATTGATTATAACATATGAAACTAAACAATTCTTCAAGTTTGCCACTTGATTTCATCTTAAATCTCATTGTATCTTGACGATTACAATCTGCGTTCAAACCTTTCATAATTCTTGAAAACACCTCAATCGAGAGGATGAACCAACCGCACTTCATCTACGGAAGGAAAGATTTATGTATATAGTATTACACCTGAGAAACTCTCGGCAACTGAGTAAAAGTTTAACACGTAGCCGCGTCAGATCCTTTGGCATTTATTAGCAAAAATAACTTTGTGATCCCTTTTCAAAGTAGCCAATTTTGTCACAGCTCCAGCAAGTCAACTTCGACTTTTCATTCGAAACAACCTTATTATAACCTTGATATATATGCGTGCTCTTTTATTGTTACCGAGAAACATTTTATATTCCACCATATTACCAGCAGACGTACCAGCAACCTCGTTGCTTCTCGGCTAAAATCTCTCTGATAAATCATTATATATATTCATTGAAACCCTATCATATACTCATCCGCATCTTGTAACGAGAACTAGCATACCAATTACCGGGAATCATCAATCAGTACTTTGAAAACTCACCGCATATCTACATCAACAGTTATATGTATAACATTTATCTCTTAGAATTATGATCTTTCATTCTGAAATTCTGAAAAGCACCCAGTCTGCAAATCAATACTCTGAATGTTAAAAAAAAAAAACAAAAAAAAAGCTGAATGAAGCAGCAGAAACCGTAGACAACCGTAAACGACCTTAATCATCGAAAGTTTGATGATAAAGAATAGTATGTTGGAAAAGCTCAGAAAATTGGAACTGGAAAACGGATTGAGCTAACCACGACGGAGACCAAGGACAAATACAAGGACCATACCCTATATTCAAAGAATCCAGGTAATTCTGGATCCGTTGAAATCTTTAGAGAATATCTTGCTCCGAAGTCATATTAAAATCTTGCGAAAAATTTTTCTTCATCAACCTTCGAACTTGAAAATTCCAAAATATCATCATAAATATATTCGATATTTTTGAGGATATTTTCATAAATATTCTCGTTCGAGATTATATACCTCTAAATGCTTCAAGTGTTTCATTATATTGGAAACTTCTATAAAATCTAAGTTTAATTTATGAATGAATTCTGGAGAAATGTAGAGAAATTGATGCATAAGTTAGTATAATATAATAACACTTGATGAACATGATTATATTACAGTAAGTCATGCTGAGTTTCTAATGGGACATGATGATTCACAGATCATAACGTCATCATATGCCATGTTACATAACTCTTTCATTCTGCTTAACTTCTGAACATATCAAGAAAGTATATTCTTGATAGTTCTATTCTCAGTGATTCTGGTTATTTGACAAATCAAATCGTGCTATTACGTTCTTTCTTGTTTAGAACATTAAGTTCATTCGAAACTCCATACTTACGAATTCTGGACCATTACTCGCTTTTTTAGAGGTCGAGAAGAAAATAAAAAGGCAAAGAGCTCCAAAATATAATATATATATATATATATATATATATATATATATATATATATATATATATATATATATATATATATATATATATATATATGTATATATATATATATATATAAAGCCCAATAACAACACGGAGGTTACAAACTGTGGATATTAATACGAATAGCAATATAAAGACACGGTAGAATTAAGAATAGTATCACCCCAAAGTAATAGTAAAAGTAAACAGATTTGTCTGGTGGAAGAATTGAAAAGAAGGAGGACAGAAATGATAATTAGGAAAATATCAAGGATTAGAACTGGATTAAGCAATTTCAGAATCTTGGGATGTAGGAACTAAGAAAAAAAGTATAGGAATGGTGAGAATAATAGAACGGAAGAATTTAATTTATAATGAAAATATCAGACAGGGTAATCGAGGCAGATCACCGTATTTAATAATAGAGATCTTAATTTCTTTACTCGCCGAAGAATCAAATCTTATAAAGATTTCGAAGATTTTATTTAATCCCTTGAATCCCGGAAAATCAACCATGTCTAAGTCAAGAGTTAAGACGGACATTTATGTTCTCATTTCACTCTTTTGTGATAGCTTCACTCATATGCTTCGAGTAATCGAATTATCTTATCCATATTACTCAACAGTAATAGAACTCTATTTATCAACTCATATTCATCCGGAAAACATTCTTACTGTTAGCCATGATGATCTCGATCAAATTTCGGGACGAAATTTCTTTAACGGGTAGGTACTGTGACGACATGGGAATTTCCGACTAAATTTAAACTTAATCTTTATATGATTTCGATACGATAAGCAAAGTATGTAATGTTGAGTCTAGAAAATTTTGAAACGATGTTCATATATTCAATTGACTTTCGACTAGTTCCGACGATTCACGAATAACTATTTATAAATAGATACATATATATTTAAAAATGTATATATGTATATTTTAATATAATTTGAATTATTATATTATGAAGTTATTAGAATTAATTTTTGTAAAATAAAATGATATAAGTAATAATAAAATTAATTATTAAAATAAATATATATAAAGTATATTGAAAATATATATTTGGTTTCGAATTCATTCTGAAAACGCTCGTAGCACTCGTTTGTCATCTTGATAGTTATTAATCAAGTTAAAAACGAACTTATATGATTTTTAAATAAAGGGTGATCCAAAAATGAGTTATATAAGTTATAGGCTTATTAAAAGTATATTTAGGATATAATTATTTAATTTTATCACTTTTTATATTTTACCCATAAATGAGAGGGACAGTTGATGTAATGTTTATTTATTAAATTAATGACTGAATTTTTATACCATAATGACCAAAATAAATATATATAGTTAATTTAAAAATATGGAATTTTTATGAAAACTTTTATCCGTCACTGTTTAGGAACGGGATACGAAATACTCCCTGTATAGCATAGTAAATGGCTGCTTTCCTATTTCCTTTCTAATATACACGTTTAATATTGTTTATATTATAATTGTTATTATATTATATATTCTAATCTCAATTTGTTAATTGATCCGTGACTCTGAAGTTGAATTAGACATATATGATTTATTAAAATATTATTACTATTCTTACTGTTTTTCCAACTGTCCACCAACTATCCATTCTTTGTCCACCATCTATCCATTCTTTATACTTATGAAGAATACATAAATATACATACACACTTACATAGTGTTATATAACTCAATTGTAACCATCTCCCATCTTGGGGACACACCACCATTCCACCTTATCATTGACCACTTCATTACCTAAACTCACTACTATCATTACTATCAAGATACTACATCATCTTATTACTCTTTTGTGTTGTTTTCGGCTACAACAATCACCATATTACCAAATGCTGTTTCTATTTTCCTTCATTTCATCGAACTTCAGCTGCAACTATACGAACACCAATCAAGAACCCATGCTCATCTTCTATATCAACTACCATCAACAAGTCATCATCATCTTTAACAACCCATCAACCGGTACTTGTCTCTTGTTTCTTACTCGATTAACAAAGACCACCACCATAACTCTTTTTGTTACTACTACTAAACCAATAATCAACATAGCCATCACCTTACTCTTACTTCTATTCGGTTTCTTTTGTTCTAGTGCAACCGATCACCAAACCCATTTAACCACCATCTTTCTCTACCAAAACCACCATAACACCATAACCTTCAATGTGTTAGATGTTGTTGCTACTGCGGTGCACGTTTTGTTTCTGTTACCACCGAATACCCCTTGAACATTTTTTTTTCTCTTCTAACTGCAAGCCAACTGCCATTGCCGTCCCATTTGTTCTGAGTAAATAGCAGCTTTTAATGCAACTGCTATTGTTTAATGCACGATAATACAATAATAAAAATGGTAGGGGCGATGATATTATGATCATAATTAAAGTGATACATTTTCTGTTTCTTTTTTTTATATATGATATCGATCTTGCTGTGGAGGATTAAAATAAGAATGATGGTGGGAATAAAGTGAATGATTTAGATGTGATAATGATGAAAGTGGGAACCGACATTTTTTTATTTGTTAATCAATACAACGGGTTGATTTATCTATTTGGACGGAGCTGTATATTTAATTATTTTGCTGGGCCATGTTCTAATTCGTTTTTGGACCGTGGAATCCTTTTATGAGTTATTATGTTTTCTTTTTGGGCCGTAATTTGGGCTGGAACGAGGATAGTAATGTTACATGATGATGTAACGTAGATAAAGATAGAAGGTGAAGAAAGACGCTAAAACTGTTTCATTTTATTTATTTATTTTCCTTCTCCTGTTAATAAACGATGAAGATGATGAAGAATTTTGCTTAAGATGGTGATGGATGATGATTCTGTGAAAATCATGATTTTGATAATTGTGATGTTTATAAATTAAGTAACGATGATGAAGATAGAAATTTAGATGTTGATTATGATGATAATGATATGAAGATATCATGATGAATGGGTTATGATCATAATAAATGATACACGATATGATGTTATTGATGATGATAATGATGGTAACGGTTACATAAGATCACGAAGATGAATCTGCTATGAGGGGAAGATTCAATGATGATTATGTTAAAGACGTAAGAAACAGATTTATTACGAGTTATAAATATTTCAGCTGGGGTTTGAATCAGGAAAACAGTTATGGATGAATGGTTAAGTGTTGGTTTGGGTTAGCGGGAGGTCACGGGTTCGAGCCTTGTCTGAGGCTTTTCTTTTTAGAAACCCTTTTTGAAGGTAGTTTTCATTTTTAAAATTTATATTATTAATTAGTATTGTTATTATTGTTATTATGGTTATTTTAGAACACTTATTATTACAAATACAAATATTATTATAAAGTCTATCATTTATTATTATTATGATTATAATTATGATTAAGATTATTGTTATTATAATTATTATGAAAATAATACAAGTTATTATTATTAGTATCACTTTTGTAACTATTAGTATTATTATTATTATTATTAAACATAAGTATCATTGTTAACAATATCATTATTAATAAAGCTATTATTATTATTATTATTATTATTAGTAAATTATTATTATTATCAGGATTATCATTTTAAGAAAATAAATATTTGGTACATAAAATATACTTAGTATATATACTATAATTATATTAATATTTCACATAACTATATATACTAAACTCATTAACATTATACTTACATATAACAACTATTGATTTTAGATATAACACTAAACATATATGTATATATATAGATATATTAAAATAACTAAATGAATAAATAATAATTATTTTAAAGTAATTTATATAAAATATAAGTAAGCTATAATAAATATAAATGAAGTATATTGTTAATATAAGTTAATATAAAATTTATGTAAACTACAAACACATAAATAATATATAATTAATAAAGGAAATTATGTGATTTCCATTATATGTTTTAATAGATATATAATTGATATAGGTTCGTGAATCCGAAACCAAATCTACACTTGTTCAATGACGTCATATGTATTTTTACTAAGAAATACATTAGGTGAGTTTCATTTACTCCCTTTTTAAATGCTTTTGCAATATATATTTTTGAGACTGAGAAAAATGCGATGCTTTTATAAATGCTTTACGAAATAGACATAAGTACTTAAAATTACATTCTATCGTTGGTTTATTAACCGAATATCGCCCTTCAAGTCTGGTAACCTAAGAATTTAGGGAAATGTCCCCTGATTGACGCGAATCCTAAAGATAGATCTATGGACCTTGACAAGTCCCATTCGGGGTACGAATGCTTTAGTACTTCGAGATTATTATACAGACGAGAGGTTCTGTTTTGGGGATATTCTATGCATTAAGTTAACATCGGTTACCAGGTGTTCAATCCATATGAATGATTTTTATCTCTATGCAGTTTGTGAAATGCCTGATACGAGAATGATGTTTATGAAAATGAAATCTTGTGGTCTATTATACTATCTAAAATGATAATTTATGATAAACTAATGAACTCACCAACCTTTTGGTTGACACTTGAAAGCATGTTTATTCTCAGGTTTGAAAGAAATCTTCCGCTGTGCATTTGCTCATATTAGAGATATTACTTTGAGTCATTCATGACATATTTCAAAATATGTTGCATTCGAGTCGTTGAGTTCATCAAGATTATTATTAATTCATTTATAGATTGTATATATTATGAAATGGTATGCATGCCGTTAACTTTCAATGTAATGAAAGATTGTCTTTTCAAAAACGAATGTAATGTTTGTAAAATGTATCATATAGAGGTCAAGTACCTCGCGATGTAACCAAATGTTATTGTATTCGTTCTTATGGATTAGGACGGGTCTTGACAGTTATAACGATAATCGTTATATATATCGTTTCGAGTTTTTTTAATTCAGTACTTATCATAATATCATGTTATATATATATATATATATATATATATATATATATATATATATATATATATATATATATATATATATATATATATATATATATATATATATATATCATCATGTCATTTTTACAAGTTTTAACGTTCGTGAATCGTCGGACAAACTGGGTGGTCAATTGTCTACATAAAACTCATTTCAATTAATCAAGTCTTAACAAGTTTGATTGCTTAACATGTTGAAAATATTTAATCATGTAAATATGAATCTCATATAATATATAATCATGGAAAAGTTCAGGTCATTACACAAGTCACTCAAATTCATCCAATTCTTGCTCTATAGCTCGTTTTTAACCTCATAACTGACCAAATCGAAGACACTAAACATATAGAAACATAAACCCACAAGATTTTGCCTCAAACAATATCAAATCTAACCATTTTTACCCAAATTACACACTTTGTAAGAACTTACACAAAAAATCAAATTTCTTAAAGATTAGAGCATGAAATGCTATGATTCTTACCTTGATAGAATCAGTAAATCACAAAGAACACAAAGATGTAAATGATTTGAGCTCTAAAACAAGAATTAAAGATTAGGGTTTTGATGTAGGTGAGAATGAAGAACGAGGTGTGTGTTGGTGTGAGATGATTCTGGAAACAAAATGAAGAAAATGGGAGCACTAGTCACTAAAATGAGTTAAAATCCCACACTGTGCAACACACGGGTATTTATCAGTAATCTTACAAATTAAATAAACAAACTTGTTCTTCTGACCCTTGTCACAAACTGGTCCTAACCACATCATTAAATAATAATAAACATTAAATAAAAATAAAAGCATATAATAACACAACATATAATTAAGGGTAAACTAGTAATCTTACAGCTAGGCTTACTTGAGGATGTTACAAATCTACCCTTATTAAGAAGATTTCGTCCTCGAAATCTGGTCAAGGTCAAACAAATAGAGATAGCGCGCCCTCATTAACTCCTCAGTTTTCCACGTCATGTTAGAACCTAAACTATGCCGCCATTCCACCAATATCATTGGAATCTGCTTCTTTCTTAACTTGGTGACTTTCTTGTCCACTATTCTAACCGGCTCTTCTACTAATTTCGTAGTCAATTCAACTTTCAAATCTTTCAATGGAAGAATCCGACTTTCATCGTCTACTTTACACTTTCTTAAATAACACAAGTTGAACGTTTTGTGAATTCCTACTAACTCTGTTGAAAGATCTAAAATAATAGTTTGATCATTCAAAATTTCTTTGATTGGAAATGGCCCAATAAACCTCGGGGCCAGCTTACCACGTTTACCAAATCTGATAATCCCTTTCCACGGTGCTACCTTCACGTATACGCGATCACCTACATTAAAAATTACCGGATGTCTATGCGGATCAGCATACATCTTTTTTCGGTCTCTGGCTGCTTTTAACTTCTCACATGCAATTTCAACCTTTTCTACAGTTATCTGAACAATTTCAGGACCTGCAAATTGTTTCTCACCTGCTTTAACTAACATGTAGGAGTTCTGCACTTGCGACCTTACAACATTTCATACGGCGGCATTCCGATACTCGAATGATAGGAATTTTTGTAAGCAAACTCTATTAATGGAAGATGTGAATCCCAAGAACCACCATATTCTAAAACATGCTCTCAACATATCTTCTAATGTCTGAATCATTCGTTCATTCTGATCGTCTGTTTGTGGATGATAAGCAGTACTTAGATTCACACGTGTACCCAAATTCTGTTGTAAACTGTTCCAGAAGTTTGATACAAACCTAGTATCTCTGTTGAAAACTATAGACAACGGTACACCATGTCGACTAACGATCTCTTTCAAGTACAATTCTACCAAATCACTTAACGAAGCAGTTTCACGAGTAGCTATAAAGTGAGCACTCTTTCTTAAACGATCCACTATCACCCAGATCATGTCATGTCCTTTCTGGGTTCGGGGTAACTTAGTTACAAAATCCATCGTTATATGATCCCATTTCCACCGAGGAATTTCTAACTGTCGTAGAGATCTATACGATTTATGATGTTCGGCTTTAACTTGCGCACAAATATGACATTTTTTGATGAAATTTGCAACATCTGTCTTCATCGTCGGCCACCGATACAATGTTTTCAAATCTCGGTACATCTTAGTACTACTTGGATGCACTGTCAATCTAAATTTATCCGCTTCTATAAGGATTAAATCCCTCAATTCTCCAAGCATAGGCACCCAAATTCGGTCTTTATAGGTCTTTAATCCTCTAGAATTGTTGCATAGGTCAAATTTTCTTTTGGTCATTTGCTCAGTCTTTAGGTTTTCATTATTCAATGCTGCTAACTGAACTGTTTTTAATCGATCGATTAAGTATGAAACTATCTCAATTCTCATAAACCTGACATTTTGACTGTTTTCTTACGACTCAGAGCATCTGCAACCACATTTGCTTTACCCGGATGGTATCTAATCTCACAATCATAATCTTTAATTAATTCTTGCCATCGGCGTTGAATCATATTCAGTTCCTTTTGTGAAAAGATATACTGAAGACTCTTATGATCTGTATAGATTTCACAATGCGTACCATACAAGTAATGTCTCCAAAGTTTCAAGGCAAACACCACTGCAGCTAACTCTAAATCATGAGTAGGGTAGTTTCATTCATGATCTTTCAACTGTCGTGAATGATGTGTTTAAAGTGTGTGCAGTAGTGCTTAGCTTATTCTTCAAATTTTAAATTTATAAAACCTCTTATTATTACACTTTAACATCCTAACGAGAAATAAAACCCAATCAGAGGTAGTAATTTAGGTTATCATCCCAAGGAAAGTGCAGGTATGGATAAGAGTTGCTTTATTATTTAATTCTTATTAAAGAATTAAAGATATGTTTTTATGTCTTTTATGGGATAGATTTATCTCTTAGGAAAGAGTTACTTTTAAAGATAAACAAAACAAAACAAGAAATTGAAGATTCAAAATAAAATACAATACAAGTAAAGATACAAGTGATTACATGGACAACCAATTCATACGGGAATCATATTAGATCATTACTTATATTAACACAAATCAAGATAACAATCATAGACCAATTATTATCCCTAAGCAGGTTAAGGCAAAGTGTTGCATATCATTTAATAAGCAGGACTTAAAGCATATGTGAGATATGTGATGTGCATAACTAACATCTTTATTCTTCATGTTCAATTCAATTACATGATACATACCAATCTTGTGATGAGGATCAATATGCAAATAGACTGACAAATTATATAAGCTATTAAACACCAAGTAGATCAACTCAAGTTACTAGCTGAAAGTCAATTATTACTAATTTTTCATGCAATCATTAATTAAACAAATCCAAATGAAGGTTCTTCGATTAAGCCTAACAATATCAACTTCTATTATATAAGCGTAACTTAAATCAAATAAGTTTATCATTATTAAATTCTTTAACTTAGTTGCATGCAATTCTATTTAACAAGTTTGATGGACTAGATCTAAACATGTAACATGAATCGAATAATAGATTGGATCAAGGACTAATCAACCCTAAAATCATGTTATTTAATCATTAAGCATGGCAAACAAGTATAATCAAATAGAACAGACTCGAAAAATCCAAATATCATTACAGAAACTCAACCATACAGATCTGGAAAAGGACCAGAAACTGCACAGAATAAAGCACGAAGTCAGTGGCTTCTTTCACATCAAGCCGGCGGCTTGAGAGTGAAGCCGGCGGCTTCATCTGACTCCCAGATGAAGTTTGGTTTTTGTCCACGTAATCACTATGAACGTTTAGTTCATAGTAAAAGACGAATAGAAACAAATACAGTAAAATAAAATAAGTAAAACAATAAAATAAGGATAGAATCTTACCTTGAAAAGAAGGTAGATGTAAAAGAACTTTAATTAAAACTTGAATCTTGATTACAATAAGTAAATCTAACCTAAGGGTTTAGAGAAAACCCCTAAAAACGACCTACAAAATTATTGAATTCTGAAAAACTAACTACTTATGAAAACTGAGACCAGAGGCCTGTATTTATAATATTCTGGGACGGTGGCCAAGCCGACGGCTTCAGTGGGAAGCTAAGATCTTGTAACCGTCCTATCCAAGCCGGCGGCTTCATTCCAGGCCGGCGGCTTCATTCCAGGCCGGTGGCTTTATTGATTTGCCAGATATTTCTAATTTTGCCTTGATTTTGTTTTTATTTTACTTGAACTTGGTCGATAAGTTAAGAAACCGTGTCAACCAGGCCGGCGGCTTCATTGGGAAGCCAGCGGCTTCCTTCGCATTTTGCTTGATCAACAAGTTCTTTCAATTCTGCATCGATTCTGGAACATTCTAGTACTTTCAGCTCCAAGCCAGTGGCTTTATGTTCTCCATGCCGGCGGCTTCATCTAGCCGATTTGCAATTTTCTCTATTTTTGATCTTGTTTAATACATAACTTTGGCATAATCATTAGAAATATCTTTTCTCATTTTTACCCATTTTAGTGTGTTTTGGTATCAAAATGACTCAAAAATACTAAGATAACTCCTCAAAATGTTACCAAAAAACTATATAATTTAGGAGTTATCAAATTCCCCACACTTAAACCTTTACTTGTCCTCAAGTAAACCTTATAAAATATATCATGGGTATTAAAATTAAAGTACAATTACAAAGTCAAAAGTATGTCTTAATAATAAATTAGTATTTATTATTCATAAGAACTAGTCTGAACCAGACCAAGGATTACAAGTAGTCCTAATGGTTATTAAGTCAAATTTATACAGTTTGGTCATCATTGGACTATTTTGTGTTCTAGAGAATTTTTTTTTATAAGTGTATGGTTCTCATTGAAACTCTTTTCTTTTGTTGGCCTTCATTGGGCTCTTTTTTCTTTTCATTACTTTTGCTTCCATGATTAGCTTTTAGCTTTACATTTGGCAAATTTTCTATATTGGCCCTTATTTGGACTCTTTTTGCTGCCTCAGTAGTCCATGCTTATTATACCATATGGTAGTGGCTATAAGTCTGCACTCGTTTCACAATTTTTGGCTTTTAACTTCTTATCTTAAATAAGTAATCTGATCTTGAAATTGAGAGTAGTTCTATTATTATCTTTAAGATTAAGTTAGTAAAAAGACATAAGTTTGACTAAGAATTTATACTTTTGAAAAATTTAAAATTGTACCCATTTTTCATCTTTTTCGGGAAAAATTTGATAGTATCTTTTATAATCTTTTAAGTGATTAATCACTTCTCTCACCGCACTTAGATTATGCAATGTCCTTATTGCAATTATAAAAGAATGAAATAAATAAATAAAGGACATAATTAAAAATAAGGGAAAAAATATTAAATAAGTAACTTTTGCGGGCTTTCTTTGAATTGAATAAGTAACTTGACAAAATATTAAATAACAAAAAGCATAATACAAAAATAATACTTTATTAATAACTCTTCATCAATTAATCATTTAAACACTTAGGAGCTATATTGCTCTTACATTCATATTTAAATAATAAAACAATAAAACACTTAGACATAATATAGTCCTAATAAACATATATAGGGGTATGTAGTTTTGATTATAAAGTTGTTTGCGCGTCTCTTTTCTTCTTACAGAATTACTCCTTAGGTTTATTCTCTTCACACTTACTCTTTTCATACTCATTTAACGCTTTAATTTGTTGCAAGAAATTCAATGTGATGTCAAAACCCCTACGAAAAGACATTTCAAATGAAACACTCAACTCATGGATATGTTTTCTCACTTCGGTGCTAAGCTTATATTGCTCTTTTATAAATTTAGTTACAATTCTATCCACGGTAAAGTCATCATCATCCTGTTTATCAACTTTAACCATTTTCATATTAGAGCAAGGAACTTTAGATCTTGGAACTAACAGAATAGATTCAAATATAGTACCATAACGAATAGTTAACGAATTATCAGCATAGTTAATGGTAGCACGAGCTGTAGCTAGAAACGGAGATCCTAAAATTAAAGGAGTTATTGGATCTTCTTTCATGTCCATAACCAATGGTTCATGTAAACTGTAGTGACCCGAACTTTTCCATGTTTATATATATTAATTGAGATTGATATTTACATGATTAAATGTTTCCAACATGTTAGGCAATCAAACTTGTTAAGACTTGATTAATTGAAATAGGTTTCATATAGACAATTGACCACCCAAGTTGACCGGTGATTCACGAACGTTAAAACTTGTAAAAACTATATGATGACATATATATGGTTATATATATAGTTAACATGATATTATGATAAGTAAACATATCATTAATTATATTAACAATGAACTACATATGTAAAAACAAGACTACTAACTTAATGATTTTGAAACGAGACATATATGTAACGATTATCGTTGTAACGACATTTAATGTATATATATCATATTAAGAGATATTTGTACATCATAATATCATGATAATATAATAATTTAAAATCTATTTTGATATTATAAACATTGGGTTAACAACATTTAACAAGATCGTTAACCTAAAGGTTTCAAAACAATATTTACATGTAACGACTAACGATGACTTAACGACTCAGTTAAAATGTATATACATGTAGTGTTTTAATATGTATTCATACACTTTTGAAAGACTTCAAGACACTTATCAAAATACTTCTACTTAACCAAAATGCTTACAATTACATCCTCGTTCAGTTTCATCAACAATTCTACTCGTATGCACCCGTATTCGTACTCGTACAATACACAGCTTTTAGATGTATGTACTATTGGTATATACACTCCAATGATCAGCTCTTAGCAGCCCATGTGAGTCACCTAACACATGTGGGAACCATCATTTGGCAACTAGCATGAAATATCTCATAAAATTACAAAAATATGAGTAATCATTCATGACTTATTTACATGAAAACAAAATAACATATCCTTTATATCTAATCCATACACCAATGACCAAAAACACCTACAAACACTTTCATTCTTCAATTTTCTTCATCTAATTGATCTCTCTCAAGTTCTATCTTCATGTTCTAAGTGTTCTTCATAAATTCCAAAAGTTCTAGTTTCATAAAATCAAGAATACTTTCAAGTTTGCTAGCTCACTTCCAATCCTGTAAGGTGATCATCCAACCTCAAGAAATCTTTGTTTCTTACAGTAGGTTATCATTCTAATACAAGGTAATAATCATATTCAAACTTTGATTCAATTTCTATAACTATAACAATCTTATTTTAAGTGATGATCTTACTTGAACTTGTTTTCGTGTCATGATTCTGCTTCAAGAACTTCGAGCCATCCAAGGATCCATTGAAGCTAGATCCATTTTTCTCTTTTCCAGTAGGTTTATCCAAGGAACTTAAGGTTTGTGAATCAACCAGTGGCCAAATCTTACTTCCCGACGAAGTAAAAATCTGTGAAAGTGAGTTATAGTCCCACTTTTAAAATCTAATATTTTTGGGATGAGAATACATGCAGGTTTTATAAATGATTTACAAAATAGACACAAGTACGTGAAACTACATTCTATGGTTGAATTATTGAAATCGAATATGCCCCTTTTTATTAAGTCTGGTAATCTAAGAATTAGGGAACAGACACCCTAATTGACGCGAATCCTAAAGATAGATCTATTGGGCTTAACAAACCCCATCCAAAGTACCGGATGCTTTAGTACTTCGAAATTTATATCATATCCGAAGGGTGTCCCGGAATGATGGGGATATTCTTATATATGCATCTTGTTAATGTCGGTTACCAGGTGTTCACCATATGAATGATTTTTATATCTATGTATGGGATGTGTATTGAAATATGAAATCTTGTGGTCTATTATTATGATTTGATATATATAGGTTAAACCTATAACTCACCAACATTTTTGTTGACGTTTTAAGCATGTTTATTCTCAGGTGATTATTAAGAGCTTCCGCTGTCGCATACTTAAATAAGGACGAGATTTGGAGTCCATGCTTGTATGATATTGTGTAAAAACTGCATTCAAGAAACTTATTTTGTTGTAACATATTTGTATTGTAAACCATTATGTAATGGTCGTGTGTAAACAGGATATTTTAGATTATCATTATTTGATAATCAACGTAAAGCTTTTTAAACCTTTATTGATGAAATAAAGGTTATGGTTTGTTTTAAAATGAATGCAGTCTTTGAAAAACGTCTCATATAGAGGTCAAAACCTCGCAACGAAATCAATTAATATGGAACATTTTTAATCAATAAGAACGGGACATTTCAGTTGGTATCCGAGCGTTGGTCTTAGAGAACCAGAATTTTGCATTAGTGTGTCTTATCGAGTTTGTTAGGATGCATTAGTGAGTCTGGACTTCGACCGTGTTTACTTGAAAAATGATTGCTTAACAAAATTTGTTGGAAACTATATATTTTTAACATGTGAATATTATGTGATATATTAATCTCTTAACGCGTTTGATATTATGTGATAGATGTCTACCTCTAGAACAAGTCCCATTGACTCACCTAATAATAATGAAGAGTCAAATGTAAATTGGAATGATTCGTGGACTGATTCACAAGTTCCCGAAGAGGAACCGGAAGAAGAGTCGGAACCGGAAGAAGAATCGGAACCGGAAGAAGAATCGGAACCGGATGAAGAAATAGAACCGTTGGGGGAAATAATAAAACGGTTAAGTAAAAGAAAATCCTCAACCAACAGACCAAGGTTAATTATGGTCAATGTTGTTTCCGCCAAGGAAGCAAAATATTGGGAGGATTACCAATTCTCCGATGAATCGGATTCCGACGAGAATTCCGATGATGTTATAGAAATTACCCCAACTGAATTTAAAAAGGCAAAAGAAAATAATAAGGGAAAGGGCATAAAAATAGAGAAATCTAATTCCAACCCCGATGAACTTTATATGTATCGTCAACCCCCGAAGTCCTTAAGTTGTAACAATGACCCGGGAACCTCTAAACCACCAGGTTTTTTTAAACCAATGTGGATCACGACGGCTCGTATTAGGGGAACATCATATATCCCTAGAAACTTGGCAAAACTAAAACCGAAGAAGAAGAAACAAGCGAGTCGGAATAAGATAGTTGTATTCGTGTGGTGTAATATATGTAATATAGTGTGCTTATGCTTTATGATATATGTAAAAATTGCTTATATTAATAAGTATTTTTTTTATGAATCTAACTCTTGTCTATTTTACAGTATAAAAACACAAAATGGATAGACAACCCAATATTTTAAGAGACCTACCCGGAGACATGATTGATGAAATCTTGTCTAGAGTCGGTCAGAATTCTTCGGCACAACTATTTAAGGCGAGATCAGTTTGTAAGACATTCGAAGAACGTTCCAAGAATGTCTTGGTTTATAAGAGACTTTCGTTTGAAAGATGGGGGATATCACATTGGGAAACCAATAAGTTACGATGTGTTTACTTTGACGCATATATTGCGGGGAACCCAAATGCTATTTTACGCAATGGGTTAAGAAATTATTTTGACTCAATATATCCGAATATTGGACTTCGTGATTTAGAAAAAGCGGCTAACATGCAACATAAAGAAGCATGTTATGCTTACGGATTAGTAATGTTCGCTTCTCACCAAAGTGAGAACAAGAACATCGGGCTACAACTATTAAACAAAACGTTCCCACAAGTGACGGAGTCGGTAATTGGGGTAAGAAATGAGGTTTTTAGATTGTTACGGGACTGTTGGACATTACGTAACCCTCGTCCCTTTGACGACGTTACAACACGCTGTCTTATCAACGGCCATAACGGTTATGTTCCACAAGACCAAGGATGGGAAGTAGTCCTAGTAAAACCAGAATGCATGACTTGTTTCTGGACGTATGAATTACGTGTCTTTATTGCCTTTGCTGAACGACTTGTGTACTAGCTAGAATTATCTTCACAACCATCTTGTATCAAATTTATTGTGTGCTATATTTCATGCTATATGTAAAATAAGCGGTATTGTAAGTTTGTAAAATATTGTGTAAAAGTTTGAACGCGAAATATAATTATAATCAGTTTTTCATATAGAATTGTAGTAGTTGAATTGTATATTAGCTACTAAGTATGAACTTAACGGATAGGTACTACCCGAATTTAAACTTATAAAACGCTAATATGAAGAAAAAGCTTTTATAAATGAGTTCATATTATGCTACGAAATACTATTAACTACTCTTAATATTCTGTATGATTAACTTGTTCCATTTAACTATTTTGAAGGAAATGGCACCGACTACTCGACACACCGTGAATATGAATGAAGAGGAATTCCGTACTTTTCTAGCTTCAAACATAGCCGCAGTACAGGCTGCGCTACATACCAACAATAACCTTGGATCTAGCGGTACATGAAATCGTGTAGGATGCACCTACAAAGAATTCACTGCCTGCAAACCTTTGGAATTTGATGGAACCGAAGGACCGATCGGATTGAAACGGTGGACCGAGAAGGTCGAATCGGTGTTTGCCATAAGTAAGTGTACTGAAGAGGACAAAGTGAAGTACGCTACGCATACCTTCACAGGTTCTGCGTTAACATGGTGGAATACCTATCTAGAGCAAGTGGGACAAGGCGATGCGTACGCACTACCGTGGTCAGCATTCAAGCACTTGATGAATGAGAAGTACCGTCCCAGAACCGAGGTCAATAAGCTCAAGATAGAACTTAGAGGGTTACGAACCCAAGGATTTGATATTACCACGTACGAAAGACGATTCACAGAATTGTGCCTATTGTGTCCGGGAGCATTCGAAGATGAGGAAGAGAAGATCGACGCGTTTGTGAAAGGATTACCGGAAAGAATCCAAGAAGATATAAGTTCACACGAGCCCGCCTCCATACAACAGGCATGTAGAATGGCTCACAAACTAGTGAACCAGATTGAAGAAAGAATTAAAGAACAGACTGCTGAAGAGGCCAATGTAAAGCAAGTCAAAAGAAAGTGGGAGGAAAACGGTGATAAGAATCACCAATACAACAACAACAGCAATTACAACAATAATCGCAGCAATTATCCCAACAATCGCAATATCAATCGCAACTACAACAAACGGCCCAACAACAACAACAACAACAACAACAACAACAGCAACTACAACAATCATCCCAACAACAATAATAACCGCAACAACAACAACAATCAGAAGCAGCTATGCCAAAGGTGTGAAAAGAATCACTCGGGGTTCTGCACCAAATTTTGCAACAAGTGTAAAAGAAATGGTCATAGCGCGGCGAAGTGTGAGGTCTACGGACCAGGGGTTAATAGAACGAAAGGAACAAATGGTGTCGGAACGAGTAATGGCAGAGCAAGTAGTGTCGGAGCAAGTTATGCCAATGTAGTTTGTTATAAATGTGGAAAACCGGGCCACATTATTAGAAATTGCCCGAACCAGGAGAACACGAATGGACAAGGCCGTGGAAGAGTTTTCAATATTAATGCGGCAGAGGCACAGGAAGACCCGGAGCTTGTTACGGGTACGTTTCTTATTGATAATAAATCTGCTTACGTTTTATTTGATTCGGGTGCGGATAGAAGCTATATGAGTAGAGATTTTTGTGCTAAATTAAGTTGTCCATTGATGCCTTTGGATAGTAAATTTTTACTCGAATTAGCAAATGGTAAATTAATTTCAGCAGATAATATATGTCGGAATCGAGAAATTAAACTGGTTAGCGAAACATTTAAGATTGATTTGATACCAGTAGAGTTAGGGAGTTTTGATGTGATAATCGGTATGGACTGGTTGAAAGAAGTGAAAGCAGAGATCGTTTGTTACAAAAATGCAATTCGGATAATACGAGAAAAAGGAAAACCCTTAATGGTGT
Organism: Rutidosis leptorrhynchoides; assembly: GCF_046630445.1. Classification (NCBI taxonomy): domain Eukaryota; kingdom Viridiplantae; phylum Streptophyta; class Magnoliopsida; order Asterales; family Asteraceae; genus Rutidosis; species Rutidosis leptorrhynchoides. Next base: position 369,519,515 of record NC_092343.1, on the reverse strand, counting down.
ACGGAGAAAAGGGCAACACGAAGCTACATCTTATTAGTAATTTGAAGGCACAAAAACTAATAAGAAAAGGTTGCTATGCTGTTCTAGCACACGTCGAGAAAGTACAAACTGAAGAAAAGAGCATCAATGATGTTCCCATTGCAAAAGAATTTCCCGATGTATTTCCGAAAGAATTACCGGGATTACCCCCACATCGATCCGTTGAATTTCAAATAGATCTTGTACCAGGAGCTGCACCAATAGCTCGTGCTCCTTACAGACTCGCACCCAGCGAGATGAAAGAACTGCAAAGCCAATTACAAGAACTTTTAGAGCGTGGTTTCATTCGACCAAGCACATCACCGTGGGGAGCTCCTGTTTTGTTTGTCAAGAAGAAAGATGGTACATTCAGGTTGTGTATCGACTACCGAGAGTTGAACAAACTTACCATCAAGAACTGCTACCCACTACCGAGAATCGACGACTTATTTGATCAACTACAAGGCTCGTCTGTTTATTCAAAGATTGACTTACGTTCCGGGTATCATCAAATGCGGGTGAAAGAAGATGATATTCCAAAGACTGCTTTCAGAACACGTTACGGTCATTACGAGTTTATGGTCATGCCATTTGGTTTAACTAATGCACCAGCTGTGTTCATGGACCTTATGAACCGAGTGTGTGGACCATACCTTGACAAGTTTGTCATTGTTTTCATTGATGACATACTTATTTACTCAAAGAATGACCAAGAACACGGTGAACATTTGAGAAAGGTGTTAGAAGTATTGAGGAAGGAAGAATTGTACGCTAAGTTTTCAAAGTGTGCATTTTGGTTGGAAGAAGTTCAATTCCTCGGTCACATAGTGAACAAAGAAGGTATTAAGGTGGATCCGGCAAAGATAGAAACTGTTGAAAAGTGGGAAACCCCGAAAACTCTGAAACACAAACGCCAGTTTTTAGGACTAGCTGGTTACTACAGAAGGTTCATCCAAGACTTTTCCAGAATAGCAAAACCCTTGACTGCATTAACGCATAAAGGGAAGAAATTTGAATGGAATGATGAACAAGAGAAAGCGTTTCAGTTATTGAAGAAAAAGCTAACTACGGCACCTATATTGTCATTGCCTGAAGGGAATGATGATTTTGTGATTTATTGTGACGCATCAAAGCAAGGTCTCGGTTGTGTATTAATGCAACGAACGAAGGTGATTGCTTATGCGTCTAGACAATTGAAGATTCACGAACAAAATTATACGACGCATGATTTGGAATTAGGCGCAGTTGTTTTTGCATTAAAGACTTGGAGGCACTACTTATATGGGGTTAAAAGTATTATATATACCGACCACAAAAGTCTTCAACACATATTTAATCAGAAACAACTGAATATGAGGCAGCGTAGGTGGATTGAATTATTGAATGATTACAACTTTGAGATTCGTTACCACCCGGGAAAGGCAAATGTGGTAGCCGATGCCTTGAGCAGGAAGGACAGAGAACCCATTCGAGTAAAATCTATGAATATAATGATTCATAATAACCTTACTACTCAAATAAAGGAGGCGCAACAAGGAGTTTTAAAAGAGGGAAATTTAAAGGATGAAATACCCAAAGGATCGGAGAAGCATCTTAATATTCGGGAAGACGGAACCCGGTATAGGGCTGAAAGGATTTGGGTACCAAAATTTGGAGATATGAGAGAAATGGTACTTAGAGAAGCTCATAAAACCAGATACTCAATACATCCTGGAACGGGAAAGATGTACAAGGATCTCAAGAAACATTTTTGGAGGCCGGGTATGAAAGCCGATGTTGCTAAATACGTAGGAGAATGTTTGACGTGTTCTAAGGTCAAAGCTGAGCATCAAAAACCATCAGGTCTACTTCAACAACCCGAAATCCCGGAATGAAAATGGGAAAACATTACCATGGATTTCATCACTAAATTGCCAAGGACTGCAAGTGGTTTTGATACTATTTGGGTAATAGTTGATCGTCTCACCAAATCAGCACACTTCCTGCCAATAAGAGAAGATGACAAGATGGAGAAGTTAGCACGACTGTATTTGAAGGAAGTCATCTCCAGACATGGAATACCAATTTCTATTATCTCTGATAGGGATGGCAGATTTATTTCAAGATTCTGGCAGACATTACAGCAAGCATTAGGAACTCGTCTAGACATGAGTACTGCCTATCATCCACAAACTGATGGGTAGAGCGAAAGGACGATACAAACGCTTGAAGACATGCTACGAGCATGTGTTATTGATTTCGGAAACAGTTGGGATCGACATCTACCATTAGCAGAATTTTCCTACAACAACAGCTACCATTCAAGCATTGAGATGGCGCCGTTTGAAGCACTTTATGGTAGAAAGTGCAGGTCTCCGATTTGTTGGAGTGAAGTGGGGGATAGACAGATTACGGGTCCGGAGATTATACAAGAAACTACCGAGAAGATCATCCAAATTCAACAACGGTTGAAAACCGCCCAAAGTCGACAAAAGAGCTACGCTGACATTAAAAGAAAAGATATAGAATTTGAAATTGGAGAGATGGTCATGCTTAAAGTTGTACCTTGGAAAGGCGTTGTTCGATTTGGTAAACGAGGGAAATTAAATCCAAGGTATATTGGACCATTCAAGATTATTGATCGTGTTGGACCAGTAGCTTACCGACTTGAGTTACCTCAACAACTCGCGGCTGTACATAACACTTTCCACGTCTCGAATTTGAAGAAATGTTTTGCTAAAGAAGATCTCACTATTCCATTAGATGAAATCCAAATCAACGAAAAACTTCAATTCATCGAAGAACCCGTCGAAATAATGGATCGTGAGGTTAAAAGACTTAAGCAAAACAAGATACCAATTGTTAAGGTTCGATGGAATGCTCGTAGAGGACCCGAGTTCACCTGGGAGCGTGAAGATCAGATGAAGAAGAAATACCCGCATCTATTTCCAGAAGATTCGTCAACACCTTCAACAGCTTAAAATTTCGGGACGAAATTTATTTAACGGGTAGGTACTGTAGTGACCCGAACTTTTCCATGTTTATATATATTAATTGAGATTGATATTTACATGATTAAATGTTTCCAACATGTTAAGCAATCAAACTTGTTAAGACTTGATTAATTGAAATAGGTTTCATATAGACAATTGACCACCCAAGTTGACCGGTGATTCACGAACGTTAAAACTTGTAAAAACTATATGATGACATATATATGGTTATATATATAGTTAACATGATATTATGATAAGTAAACAAATCATTAATTATATTAACAATGAACTACATATGTAAAAACAAGACTACTAACTTAATGATTTTGAAACGAGACATATATGTAACGATTATCGTTGTAACGACATTTAATGTATATATATCATATTAAGAGATATTCGTACATCATAATATCATGATAATATAATAATTTAAAATCTCTTTTGATATTATAAACATTGGGTTAACAACATTTAACAAGATCGTTAACCTAAAGGTTTCAAAACAACATTTACATGTAACGACTAACGATGACTTAACGACTCAGTTAAAATGTATATACATGTAGTGTTTTAATATGTATTCATACACTTTTGAAAGACTTCAAGACACTTATCAAAATACTTCTACTTAACAAAAATGCTTACAATTACATCCTCGTTCAGTTTCATCAACAATTCTACTCGTATGCACCCGTATTCGTACTCGTACAATACACAGCTTTTAGATGTATGTACTATTGGTATATACACTCCAATGATCAGCTCTTAGCAGCCCATGTGAGTCACCTAACACATGTGGGAACCATCATTTGGCAACTAGCATGAAATATCTCATAAAATTACAAAAATATGAGTAATCATTCATGACTTATTTACATGAAAACAAAATAACATATCCTTTATATCTAATCCATACACCAACGACCAAAAACACCTACAAATACTTTCATTCTTCAATTTTATTCATCTAATTGATCTCTCTCAAGTTCTATCTTCAAGTTCTAAGTGTTCTTCATAAATTCCAAAAGTTCTAGTTTCATAAAATCAAGAATACTTTCAAGTTTGCTAGCTCACTTCCAATCCTGTAAGGTGATCATCCAACCTCAATAAATCTTTGTTTCTTACAGTAGGTTATCATTCTAATACAAGGTAATAATCATATTCAAACTTTGGTTCAATTTCTATAACTATAACAATCTTATTTTAAGTGATGATCTTACTTGAACTTGTTTTCGTGTCATGATTCTGCTTCAAGAACTTCGAGCCATCCAAGGATCCATTGAAGCTAGATCCATTTTTCTCTTTTCCAGTAGGTTTATCCAAGGAACTTAAGGTTCGTGAATCAACCAGTGGCCAAATCTTACTTCCCGACGAAGTAAAAATCTGTGAAAGTGAGTTATAGTCCCACTTTTAAAATCTAATATTTTTGGGATGAGAATACATGCAGGTTTTATAAATGATTTACAAAATAGACACAAGTACGTGAAACTACATTCTATGGTTGAATTATTGAAATCGAATATGCCCCTTTTTATTAAGTCTGGTAATCTAAGAATTAGGGAACAGACACCCTAATTGACGCGAATCCTAAAGATAGATCTATTGGGCTTAACAAACCCCATCCAAAGTACCGGATGCTTTAGTACTTCGAAATTTATATCATATCCGAAGGGTGTCCCGGAATGATGGTGATATTCTTATATATGCATCTTGTTAATGTCGGTTACCAGGTGTTCACCATATGAATGATTTTTATCTCTATGTATGGGATGTGTATTGAAATATGAAATCTTGTGGTCTATTATTATGATTTGATATATATAGGTTAAACCTATAACTCACCAACATTTTTGTTGACGTTTTAAGCATGTTTATTCTCAGGTGATTATTAAGAGCTTCCGCTGTCGCATACTTAAATAAGGACGAGATTTGGAGTCCATGCTTGTATGATATTGTGTAAAAACTGCATTCAAGAAACTTATTTTGTTGTAACATATTTGTATTGTAAACCATTATGTAATGGTCGTGTGTAAACAGGATATTTTAGATTATCATTATTTGATAATCAACGTAAAGCTTTTTAAACCTTTATTGATGAAATAAAGGTTATGGTTTGTTTTAAAATGAATGCAGTCTTTGAAAAACGTCTCATATAGAGGTCAAAACCTCGCAACGAAATCAATTAATATGGAACGTTTTTAATCAATAAGAACGGGACATTTCATAAACGACTATCAACATAACCAACAATAACTTCAACTTGCCTAACAATCCCCAATGGTTCATGTAAACGACTATCTTCAAAACACACATTTCCTCTGATTTGTTCCAATGATGGTAATCCTAAACGATTATAAACGGAAAATGACATAACATTAATGCTAGAACCAGTATCAGCTAATCTCATAACTGGAATTGGACCACGAATTAAACAAGGGATTTGAAATTCTCCTAGATTAGTGCACATAGCAACAGGAACTTCAGGTGATGTATAAGGATCTACCGGATTAATTGTGAAGGAATAAAGAGGGCGGAAACCTTCTTTTCTCCTTTCTTCCAATTGTTTCATAGTATCAGCTAACCAATCATCTTTATCTTCACATTCCGTTTTTCAGATTTTTCACTATTATTTTCATCCACTTTTTCATTAACTCCTTCTTCCTTCTCATCAAACAACTCATGTATGAAAATTACCTCATCACGATCAAGACCTCGAATTTTATCATCTTTTGATTTATCTTCTTCATTAACAGTCAACTTCTTTATTTCTTGATCATACTCTTCTTCTCCCATTTCAAACTCCCATAAGTACCTTAAACCAGGTTCATGAACATCAACCCTATTTACTTCTCGAATTACATTCACCTTTTCAAAACAAACTTTTTTAGAAACTTCCGCTTCAGCAGGAACTTTACCCTCGACAAGTTTAAATAACTTAGTAACATTGTGTTCTAAGCTTTGAATTGACGCTTGATGATTATTTTGCACTTGGGAAATTTGAGCATTTATGTTATCATTAGCTTCATTTTGATTTGTGATAAAAGTGAGGATGCTTTCTTCAAGATTAGACTTTTTATCTGTTTGAGCATTAGAAGAATTTGGAATGAAAGGTGCTCTAACAGGAAAGAAACCAGGTGGGTTTTTATTATTAGCAGGATAAGGTGTGTTATAATTATTATGGTAGTTCGGATTTCCTTGAAATTTATTCACATACGAAACATTCTCGACTTGCTCCATAGTAAGACTAGCAACATGTGACAACCCGAAAATTTCCGATCAAATTTAAACTTAATCTTTAAATGATTTAATATATTCGACACGATAAGCAAAGTCTGTAATGTTGAAATCTCAAAAACTTTGAACTGTTTTCATATATGCAATTGACCTTCGACCATTTTCGACGATTCACGAACAACTATTGATAAATAGATAAATATATATTTAAAATTATAAATATATATATACTAATTTGAAATATAATTGGAAGTAATATATGATTTGAATATTAGAAATAAATATGTAACATAACCAACGATATAATAAAATTTTTATTTAAAATGAATCCATATATATAAATATATATAGAAAATATTAAAAATAAATATTAAATGATTGTAATACTCGTTTGATGTTCCGATTGGTATTAAGAAAGTCTAAATCCGAACTTATATGATTTTTAAAATAAACGGTGATCCGAAAATGAGTTATATAAAATATCAGGTGGCTATATAATTCAACATGTTTTAATTAATATAGTATTATATATTCTACTTTAGGTTATTGAAAACAATAAGTAACAAACTTTCATTTCATCCGTGATTTATACTGTGCTTAATTGAAATTATGTAATACTGTTATTGATTGATTCCTTTTCACTATCTTAAGTATTTATATAATATACAAACATTACATAACGATAAGAAATTGATATAGACCAATAACAAACTCACTTTTACAAGATTGAACTTATGTGTTTATCTTTCTTGATGATTGTATCATAACTACCCCACTCATTTATTATATATACATATACATTAAATGCAATGCATAAACCCACCATCTATCTATCTTTAGCTTTGAATTAGAAAAACCATTTAACCATATCTGTAATCTGTTCCTACTTAACATTCAGTTCACCATCACCATGAACACCGCACCATCTACTTTCTATTTTTGTTTCATCTGAAATGGTTACCAGTACCTTTCAAGAATATGATAATGGTAAATACTATGTTTGATTTTTAGCATCAACTATATATATATATATATATATATATATATATATATATATATATATATATATATATATATATATATATATATATATATATATATATATATATATATATATATATATATATATATATATATATATATATATATATATATATATATATTTGTTCTTTTCTGCTTCATTCATAAACCCACTCGATCAAGAACACCCCATTAATCAAACCAGATTTTCTTTCTGTCTTCTTCATAGACCCGCCACCCTCACCATATCAAACAATCCATCATCATCACCAAAACTGCAACCCTCTATTGATTTATACTATCAAACTTCGGTTGGAACCAAGAACAACTCAAAAGACCCACATATTACTATAACGTGATTGACACAAAAACAAGAACCATCTCCCTTTTTCTTTCATTACCCTTCACGGTAAACCACCGTCAAAACCCATAACTATAACCACCTTTGTCTTTCTTTTCTACAAACTGCCACCATGAACTACTTCACTGTTTCTGTTTCGAATCTCCATAGCCAAACAACCACAACACAAACCCATTTGTGTTTTGCTGCACATCCGAGATTTTCAATATCGAAACCCATTTATGTTTCTACTATTGATCATCACCCTCATCTATTTCGTTAATCTACCACAACCACGCGAGCACCTCTATTGCTATAATTTCTTTTTCAAATTCAGTTACAATCATTATCTTATATCACCATGAACTCCATCGAATTATTATTACCTTCGTGTTCCTGCTTCTGTCATGAGAACAATTACATCATCACCATCGAAACTAAACGAACATCACCATCATCCCAAACAGCCCTGCAACTCTCTCCTATTCGATATTGTTTCTATTTCACTTTCTGTTTAGTGAAGAAGGCGTTACTGTGTTGCTACTGCTTTACCCTATCTGTTTGCTTCTCGATCAGACTAAACCTACAACCATTAAAACACCATTAACCTACTATTGTTCCTGTCCATCTGTTTCTACGTCTTTTTCTGTTTAATTCCCCACCCAACGAGACCTGCAAACCTCCTATTTGTTGTTGCTTTTGATCCCTAAATCGCCTCCTGATCATGTCTGTTGTCCTCCTATTGCTGCTATTTTCTCTCAACTAAAGACAAACAATGATGATGATAACGATTCGAGGTGAAGATAATGATGTACCATAACTAAATGATAATTAAGATGGTGTGAGTATGATGATCGATTATGAAAAATGAGATGATGATTATGAACATACGGTGATATAATAATATAAAGAGAATGATGAAAATGTGAAGTGCTGTTAGCGAATTGATTGCTCATAAAAATTGATGGCTACTGGTCGATGGGATCCAGCTGGATACAATCACCGAATTTTGTTTGTTGTCTATCACTTTTATCCAATTTTCGCTCAGGCCATTTAAAAATATACATGGGCTAGTTTTCTTGAGCCATTTAAACCGTTGATGGATCAAATTTTATTGGGCTATTAAGGTTTTAAGTGAACATGGGTCAAAACGTGTAAGTTAGCAGGGACACGCTAACCATGTGTGTCGTAGCACCCACCAATCCCACCCTGAAAGAGACCTGTGCCGAAAAAGTACCTCCTCCTAGTACCCACAGTGACGGCAAGGCGATCTTTACCCCAACTAGCTAGACCCCCGAAAGCACTTCACAAATTTCCCTCCGGAGGGAGAAATAATTCCATGCGGGGCGCCCAGACTGAGAATCGAACTTGCGCCTTTTCTTGGATCAAAGCTTCCCCCACTGTGGGCCCAGAGATCAAAGGCAACGGGTACCACTGAGCTATAAGCTCGTTGGTAGGTTTTAAGTGAACTTGCATATTGGATTCTAGTCGTAGGATTTTAGCAAATAAAGTGGAAGTAGACGGGTGCCAGTTAATTAAAGAAGTGGGATATTAAAACAGAATGACGGGTTAAGAAAAATTGAATGAAGAAATAAAACAGATAAGCAGGAGATAGAGGAGTGGTGTTGAGTGTTGGTGTTATTCGAGAGGTCTCGGGTTCGAGCTCGGGTTGAGGAATTATTTTTTAGTCTATTATTATTATTATTATTATTATTATTATTATTATTATTATTATTATTATTATTATTATTATTATTATTATTATTATTATTATTATTATTATTATTATTATTATTATTATTACTATTATTATTATTATTATTATTATTATTATTATTATTATTATTATTAAACTAACAATAATATTAAAATTATTATTATTATTATTATTATTATTATCAGTATTATTAGTATTAATATCATTATTATTATTATCATTATTAGTAAAATTATTATTATTATAGTTATTATAGTTATTATTATTACTAATATTATTATTATTATTATTATTATTATTATTACTATTATCATTATTATTATTAAAAATAGTAAAATTATCATTTTTATTATTATTATTATCGTTTTTATCATTATTATCAGTATTTGAAAATTACCATTTTTATCAAAATTATTATTACTATTATCATTATTATTATTATTTTAACATGAATATTTTTATTTCAATATTATTATTATTATCATTTTTATTAATACTAGTATCATTATTATTATTATTATTATTATTATTATTATTATTATTATTATTATTATTATTATTATTATTATCATAATAACTATTATTATTATTATAAAATGAAACAACTTTTTTATTTTATCATATAACTATTAATCATATAAAACTATATTTAATATTACCATATTAATATTTTTTCGTAATTATTTATTTAGGGTATATAAAATAAAGATAATTAATTAAGTTATTAATAAAACACATGATTTAAAATAACAATTAAAATCACTAATAATTTATAAATTTGTTCGATTACCATTACATGTGTTAATATACATAATTGAATATAGGTTCGTGAATCTGAGGCCAACCCTGCACTTGTTCAGTGCAGTCATATGCATAATTACTACAAAATACATTATCGTGAGTTTCATTTGCTCCCTTTAAAAATGCTTTTGCAATATATATTTTTGGGACTGAGAATACATGCGCTGATTTTATAAATGTTTGACGAAATAGACACAAGTACTTAAAACTATATTCTATGATTGAATCATTATACCGGATATCACCCTTTTTAGCTTGGTAGCCTAAGAATTAGGTAACAGACCCCCTAATTGAAGCGAATCCTGAAGATAGATCTATGGTCCTAACAAACCCCATCCAAGTTATGGATGCTTTAGTACTTCGATTTCATATACAGATGAGTGTACCTGTATATTTGGGGATATTGTAGATGCATTTTGTTAATGTCGGTTACCAGGTGTTCATCATATGAATAAGTTTTATACAGATGAGTGTTCCTGTATGATAATTTTTGCAGATGAGTGTTCCTGTAGTTTATATTTAAAAATGAAATCTTTTGGTCTATTAAAATGATGGAAATGATTGATTACGATAAACTAATGAACTCACCAACCTTTTAGTTGACGCTTTTAAGTATGTTTATTCTCAGGTATTAAAGAAATCTTCCGATGTGCATTTGCTCATTTTAAAGATATTACTTGGAGTCATTCATGGCATATTTCAAAAGATGTTGCATTCAAGTCGTTGAGTTCAATAAAGATTATTATTAAGTAAATGACAAATTAGGTCATTTATAGTTTGGATATTATGAAATGGTATGCATACTTGTCAAATTTTGATGAAATGAAAGTTTATCTTTTAAAACGAATGCAATGTTTGTAAAATGTACCATATAGAGTCCAAATACCTCGCAATGTAACCATATGTTATTGTATTTGTTCTTAAGGATTAGGACGGGTCTCTACAGGTGGTATCAGAGCGGTGGTCTTAGCGAACCAGATCTTGCATTAGTGTGTCTAACTAGTAGTTGTTAGGATGGATTAATGAGTCTGGAATTCGACCTAGTAGTTGTTAGGATACATTAATAAGTCTGAACTTGAATCTGGTCTGCATGTCAACAGTTTGCTTACCATTCTTGGTCAAAAAATATCTACTTATCATTTTCAGTCTCGACACGTCATATTGTAATTATTGCATAGATGGTGTACAGACGAATTCATATCTTAGCATATCTGTTACTGTGAACTTTTCTTGATATCTTCTAAAGATTTCCTCCGTGATTTATGGAATTTTGGTATTATATATACATATGTAAATTATGTATTAGAGAGTACCAATCTATATCCTATAATCTATTTCATATAAAAAAATCATGTCCCTAAATATACAAGATGGATCCCGTATCTAGCTCAAATTCCTTAAACTCCGACAGCTATTCTGATATGGATATTCACCTGAACTCCGAAAACAGTGTAACCGGAATGGACCAACCAATCAGCCATCACCTATTCTGGATGAATTGGGGATGGGTTTGTAGCCTACTTAATCATTGGAGGCAAGAAGAATATGATCTCTTCCATCCCGCACTTTCCCCTCTTGGCGAAGAACCTGAAGCACTTACCGGCGAACCTGTTTGTAATACTATTTTCTCTCTCATTTCCAGGGTATCTCGTCATGACTATATACTATTTCAAATTCTAGATCTTATTCATCCGCTCGTCCGAACCGACAATCATCTCGGTGTAATAGAAAAAGTCAACGATCTTCGCGCTCGGATAGTGGCTTTGGAGAATATGGTGCAAAGGTTACAAGCACTAGCAGTAGCACTGGCAGCAATAGTACCACCATCAGCAACACCAACAGTACCATCACCACCACCAAAAACAACATCCATATCACACACCTCAACATCACAATCTGTACCTCGAGCATCAACATCACACGCACCATAGATACCAAGGAGTACCAACAACAATAATCGATGAAGTATTAATTTATAACTTCATTGGAGAAACATTCTGTGGCGATTATGTAATCTCCAAAGTCTTAGAGATTATCTATTCTAGCCTTAACCATAAATTAGATGTGTGGACTGATATGATAATAGGAAGAGTAAAAACCCTGACAAGGATAGTGCACGAATTACAAGCTAGACTTGTTCTACCAGCAGCATCAACAGTACCGTCAGCATCACCAGCACAGTCAGTGCCGTCAGCATCGTCAGAATCAGCAACATCGACAGCATCACAAGCTCCGCCAGATCCATAATCACCGCAAACATCATCACTAATCAACAACGCGTATATTGTATCAACGAGTTATGAAGTATTAACTCATTCCCTCTGAAGAAATTATATGTATATTTTATATATATATATATATATATATATATATATGAATTTTGAGATCAAAATAATTTTTTTCGTACTAAGCTATTATGTATGAATTAAATAAGGGTAGATACTACTCGATTAAATTCATATTACTAATATGCTAAGATGTACGTCCTTCCTTAACAACTTAACCATCGTTAACTACGATCTCTGCTTCAACTCAATGAATTTCGTTTCATAATAAACTAAGTGTATTATTCAATTACATGTTTGATTTTACACTTTCGATATACTCGAAACTTTCTAGAAAACATCATTCGTACCTTGCGAAGTTAGCAAGAGTTCTATGAGCATCAACATGGTTCACTAAGGAAATATCCATAAGAATAAATAATGAAGCATTGATCACAGTAGTGAAATACTATGTGAAGATTATGTAATCTCTAATGTTAGAGATTATTCATTTATAATTCTAGCCTAAGATCAAATGAGCTTAATTTAGTATTAACTCATCAAATCTGTATTACATCTGAAGAAAATATACATCTATTTTCATAAAGACTGTAATAAAATTTCCTGGTACAAAATGGTACTTGTGAAACTTTTAACGGGTAGGTAATACCCGAGAGATATATAAATTCACAATTAATATGTTACATTCTTTGATTTTGATTCAGCAAATCTTCAACTATACTCACTATTTTCACAACGATATACATTCTTTCATAAAAATCAAAACAACCGTTCTTATCCAAATTCAATTTCATATTCTGATTTTGACATATCATAATCCAAGTCAAGACGCAACAGGAGACATCACTCTTAAATCTCTACATCTCTCAAAGCTATACTTTGACTTCAAAATTGTGCTAGAACATCACTTCTACCCAGAAAAATATTTGTATCATTCAAAATTCTAGAACAATATATGTATATTAACGATTACAATCTGTGTTCAAACCCTTCGAAATTCCGAAAGACACTTCAAATAATGAACAATCAAAATGATGATCCAACCTCATGTTACCCACAGTCATGTACCTGAAAAACTCTCGAAACCAAAGTGATAGCTTAACCCATATCCGTGTCAGATCCTTTGGCATTTATTACCAAAAAAAAAAAAAACTTTGCAATTCCTTTCTAAAGTAGCCAGTTTTGTCACATCTCCAGCAAGTCAACTTCGACTTTTCAGTCGAAACAGTCTTATTATAACCTCAATATATACGTTTCCCTTTCGCCAACGTTACCAAGGAACCTTTTATATCCCACCACATTAGCAGTAAACTTACCAGAAATTTCATTGATCTTTGACTCTCCGAAAAATCATTATTTTTATCGAAACCCTATTATATACTCATCCGCATCTTGTAACAAGAATTGTCATACCAATTACTGAGAGTTAGCAATCAGTATTTTGAATCTCGCAGCGTTCTACATCAAAAGTTATATGTATACATATAACATTTATCTCTTAAAATTATGATCTTCCATTCTGAAATTCTGAAAAGCACCCAGTCTACGAATCAATACTCGGAATGTTGAAAAAGCTGAATGAAGCAGCAAAAACTGTAAACGACCTTAACAGCCAAAAGTTTGATGATAAAGAATAATGTGTTGGTAAAGCTCAGAAAAAGAGAAGGTTTGGAACTGGAAAACGGATTGAGCAAACTATGAAGGAGGCTGTGGACAAATCACAAAGACTAAACCTGACTTCAAAGAATCTAAATGATTCAGTATCTACCGAAGTTATTATCGAATACCTTGCTCCTGACTCTACACTTTTACGGACAAATCTTCATCATCATCCATCGATATTAGAAATTCTAAGATATCATCGTATCTTTCATTATAATTATCCTCGATATTTCTAAAGATATTTTCGTAACTATTCTTATCTGAAATCAATTATCTCTTCACGTTATCTGTATTATATCATAAAGAAAACTGTTTAGTTTCTATATTCTGAAAACCTTTGAGTTTAAAATATGAATGTTTTTTTTTGAAGTAATGTTGGAAACTGAAGCATGAGTTAGTATAATATAATAACACTTGATCAACGTGATTATATTACAGTAAGTCATGATGAGTTTCTAAATGAAACGTGATGATTCACAGACCATAACGTCATCATGTGCCATGTTACACGACTCTTACATTCTAACTAATCTCCAAACATATCAAGAACATATCTTCCTGATAGTTCTATCTTTTCTCTTGACTTCTGGTAATTTAACCAATCAAGATCGTACTATTACAATTTCTCTCTCAGAACATTAGTTATGTTCATTTCAAATGTCATACCTACGAATTCTGGACCATTACTTACGAAGAGAAAGCAAAAGAATGAAGCTCTGAAATAGAAATGGGAGTATAAATCGCAGCAAATAGAAGAGAGCATTAACTATGGATGACAATGATCATAGAAGACAGAAGCAGGGACTTCGAAATATAAAGGAAGATATAAAGCCCAACAACAACTCAGAAATTATAGGCCGTATATATCGATGCATATAGCAATGTAAAGACACGGGATAACTAAAAATACTATAAAACCAAGAGTATAGTAGAAGTAAATAGATTCTTCCGGTGGCAGATGAAAAATAAGAATGACAGATATGAAAGTTAAGAGTATATCATAGAATCAGAATAGGATGGAGCATATTAGTGAATGCTATAAAGTATGAATTGAGGGAGAAAGAATAAAAGATGTGAGTTGTTGAATTAAGGAAACAAAGGGGGTGGATATATAGCAAAATATCCGACAGAGCAATTAAAACAGATTATCGCATTTAATCAAAGCGGATCCTAATTTTCTTGAATTCCGAATAATCAAATCTTATATAGATTACGTAGATTTTCTCAAAAATCCCTTAAATTCTGGAAAATCAACTGTGACTACGTCATCGGTTAAAACGAACCTGCATTTACTCATTTCACTCTTTTGTGATAACTTCACTCGTACCCTTCACAAAATCAAATGGTTTTATCTATATTGCTCAATAATGATTTCAGCTTGTATGCGTCATGAAAACATACTTATTGTCGGCCATGACCATCCCAATTAAATTTCGGGACGAAATTTCTTTAACGGGTAGGTACTGTGACAACTCGGAAATTTTCGATCAAATTTAAACTTAATCTTTAAATGATTTAATATTTCCGACACGATAAGCAAAGTCTGTAATATTGAAATCTCAAAAACTTTGAACTGTTTTCATATATGCAATTGACCTTCGACCATTTCCGACGATTCACGAACAACTATTGGTAAATAGATAAATATATATTTAAAAATATAAATATATATATACTAATTTGAAATATAATTGGAAGTAATATATGATTTGAATATTAGAAATAAATTTGTAAAATAACCAACGATATAATAAAATTTTTATTTAAAATGAATCCATATATATATAAATATATATAGAAAATATTAAAAATAAATATTAAATGATTGTAATACTCGTTTGATGTTCCGATTGGTATTAAAGAAGTCTAAATCCGAACTTATGTGATTTTTAAAATAAACGGTGATCCGAAAATGAGTTATATAAAATATCAGGCGGCTATATAATTCAACATGTTTTTAATTAATATAGTATTATATATTCTACTTTAGGTTATTGAAAACAATAAGTAACAAACTTTCATTTCATCCGTGATTTATACTGTGCTTAATTGAAATTATGTAATATTGTTATTGATTGATTCCTTTTCACTATCTTAAGTATTTATATAATATACAAACATTACAAAAAGATAAGAAATTGATATAGACCAATAACAAACTCACTTTTACAAGATTGAACTTATGTGTTTATCTTTCTTGATGATTGTATCATAACTACCCCACTCATTTATTATATATACATATACGTTAAATGCAATGCATAAACCCACCATCTATCTATCTTTAGCTTTGAATTAGAAAAACCATTTAACCATATCTGTAATCTGTTCCTACTTAACATTCAGTTCACCATCACCATGAACACCGCACCATCTACTTTCTATTTTTGTTTCATCTGAAATGGTTACCAGTTCCTTTCAAGAATATGATAATGGTAAATACTATGTTTGATTTTTAGCATCAACTATATATATATATATATATATACACATATATATATATATATATATATATATATATATATATATATATATATATACATATATATATACATATATATATATATATATATATACACACACACACACACACACATATATATATATATATATATATATATATATATATATATATATATATATATATATATATATATATATATATATATATATATATATATATATCTTTGTTCTTTTCTGCTTCATTCATAAACCCACTCGATCAAGAACACCCCATTAATCAAACCAGATTTTCTTTCTGTCTTCTTCATAGACCCGCCACCCTCACCATATCAAACAACCCATCATCATCACCAAAACCGCAACCCTCTAGTGATTTATACTATCAAACTTTGGTTGGAACCAAGAACAACTCAAAACACCCACATATTACTATAACGTGATTGACACAAAAACAAGAACCATCTCCCTTTTTTCTTTCATTACCCTTCGCGGTAAACCACCATCGAAACCCATAACTACAACCACCTTTGTCTTTCTTTTCTACAAACCGCCACCATGAACCACTTCACTGTTTCTGTGTCGGATCTTCATACCCATACAACCATAACACAAACCCATTTGTGTTTTGCTGCACATCCGAGAATTTCAATATCGAAACCCATTTATGTTTCTACTATTGATCATCACCCTCATCTATTTTGTTAATCTACCACAACCACGCGAACACCTCTATTGCTATAATTTCTATTTCGAATTCAGTTACAATCATTTTCTTATATCACCATGAACTTCATCGAATTATTATAACCTTCGTGTTCCTGCTTCTGTCACAAGAACCATCACATCATCACCATCGAAACTAAACGAACATCACCATCATCCCAAACAGCCCTGCAACTCTCTGCTATTCGATATTGTTTCTATTTCACTTTCGGTTTAATGAAGAAGGCATTACTGTGTTGCTACTGCTTTACCTTATCTGTTTGCTTCTCGATCAGACCAAACCTACAACCATTAAAACACCATTAACCTGCTACTGTTCCTATCCATCTGTTTCCACGTCTTTTTCTATTTAATTCCCCACCCAACGAGACCTGCAAACCTCCTGTTTGTTGTTGCTTTTGATCCCTAAATTGCCTCCTGATCATGTCTGTTATCCTCCTATTGCTGCTATTTTCTCTCAACTGAAGACAAACAACAATGATGATAACGATTCGAGGTGAAGATGATGATGTACCATAACTAAATGATAATTAAGATGGTGCGAGTATGATGATCGATTATGAAAGATGAGATGATGATTATGAACATACGATGATATAATAATATAAAGAGAATGATGAAAATGTGAAGTGCTGTTAGCGAATTGATTGCGTATAAAAATTGATGGCTACTGGTCGATGGGATCCAGCTGGATACAAGCACCGAATTTTGTTTGTTGTCTATCACTTTTATCCAATTTCCACTCAGGCCATTTAAAAATATAGATGGGCTAGTTTTCTTGAGCCATTTAAACTATTGATGGATCAAACTTTTATTAGGCTATTAAGGTTTTAAGTGAACTTGCATATTGGATTCTAGTCGTGGGATTTTAGCAAATAAAGTGGAAGTAGACGGGTGCCAGTTAATTAAAAAAATGGGATATTAAAACAGAATGACGAGTTAAGAAAAATTGAATCAAGAAATAAAAAAGATAAGCAGGAGATAGAGGAGTGGTGTTGAGTGTTGGTTTTATTCGAGAGGTCTCGGGTTCGAGCCCGGGTTGAGGACATATTTTTTAGCCTATTTCTTTGAAGGTAGTCTCTTATTATTATTATTATTATTATTATTATTATTATTATTATTATTATTATTATTATTATTATTATTATTATTATTATTATTATTATTATTATTATTATTATTATTAAACTAACACTAATATTAAAATTATGATTATTATTATTATTATCAGTATTTTTAGTATTAATATCATTATTATTATCATTATTAGTAAAATTATTATTATTATAGTTATTATAGTTATTATTAATACTAATATTATTATTATTATCATTATTATTATTAAAAATAGTAAAATTATCATTTTTATTATTATTAAAAATAGTAAAATTATCATTTTTATCATTATTAGTATTAGAAAAATTACCATTTTTATCAAAATTATTATTAATATTATCATTATTATTACTATTTTAACATTAATATTATTATTTTAATATTATTATTATCATTTTTATTAATACTAGTATCATTATTATTATTATTATCATAATAACTATTATTATTATTATTATTATTATTATTATAAAATGAAACAACTTTTTTATTTTATCATATAACTATTAATCATTTAAAACTATATTTAATATAACCATAGTAATATTTTTTAGTAATTATTTATTTGGGGTATATAAAATAAAGATAATTAATTAAGTTATTAATAAAACACATGATTTAAAATAACAATTAAAATCACTAATAATTTATAAATTTGTTCGATTACCATTACATGTGTTAATATACATAATTGAATATAGGTTCGTGAATCCGAGGCTAACCCTTTACTTTTTCCGTGCCGTCATATGCATAATTACTACGAAATACAGTATCGTGAGTTTCATTTGCTCCCTTTTTAAATGCTTTTGCAATGTATATTTTTGGGACTGAGAATACATGCGCTGATTTTATAAATGTTTAACGAAATAGACACAAGTACTTAAAACTATATTATATGATTGAATCATTATACCGGATATCACCCTTTTTAGCTTGGTAGCCTAAGAATTAGAGAACAGACCCCCTAATTGATGCGAATCTTGAAGATAGATCTATGGGCCTAACAAACCCCATCCAAGTTATGGATGCTTTAGTACTTCAATTTTATATACACATGAGTGTACCTGTATATTTGGGGATATTCTAGATGCATTTTGTTAATGTCGGTTACTAGGTGTTCATCATATGAATAATTTTTATACAGATGAGTGTTCCTGTATGATAATTTTTGTAGATGAGTGTTCCTGCAGTTAATATATAAAAATGAAATCTTGTGGTCTATAAAAATGATGGAAATCATTGATTACGATAAAATAATGAACTCACCAACCTTTTAGTTAACACTTTTAAGTATGTTTATTCTCAGGTATTAAAGAAATCTTCCGCTGTGCATTTGCTCATTTTAAAGATATTACTTGGAGTCATTCATGGCATATTTCAAAAGACGTTGTATTCAAGTCGTTGAATTCAATAAAGATTATTATTAAGTAAATGACAATTTAGGTCATTTATAGTTTGGATATTATGAAATGGTATGCATGTCTGTCAACTTTCGATGAAATGAAAGTTTGTCTTTAAAAACGAATGCAATGTTTGTAAAATGTATCATATTGAGGTCAAATACCTCGCAATGTAACCATATATTATTGTATTCGTCCTTATGGATTAGAACGGGTCTCTACACAACACAATCCTTAGTAGCATGAGGACCTTGGCATCTTTCACAACCTACCTTAATCATATGCATTTCTTTTGTAAGCTTTTCAATCTGCCTTCCTAGATTACCTAATTGCACATTCATAGACTTAACCATATCTTTAGAATCATAACTAACGGATTTTACCGAATGAGAAATATTTAAGTCTTGGTGCCATTCATGGGAATGGGCAGCCAACTTATTAATTGTGATGTCCCGGGAATTTCTGACCAAATTTAAACTTAATCTTTATATGTTTCCGACACAATAATCAAGTCTGTATTATTGAGTCTCAAAAGTTGGGAATTTCATTCATGTAATCAATTACCTTTTTGACTGTGCTCGACGATTCACGAACATTTATGTACATATAGATATGTATGTATGATATATAGTTATATAACTTGAAAACAGTGTATGATATAATAATGTCTATTATTAAAACCTTTTAATGAAATGAATTTGAAATATAATTAACTTTGGAAAAAAAATTAAATATTATATTTCTAATATATCAACTACATATATAATATGTACAAATTTTATTTTAAAATATATATATATATATATATATATATATATATATATATATATATATATATATATATTACAATGTGATAAGATATTAAATTAGATACATATATATTTTAATATAATTATAAATATAAATATGAATATATATATATATATATATATATATATATATATATATATATATATATATAATGATTTGAAATATAAAGTGAAATAATATATGATATAATTTGTAAGGACTAAAATTTGTAAAACACTATACAGAATAATTAGGTTGTTATTTAAATGAAGATATATATGGATATATGAATTCTATACATGAGTAAGATTATATATATTGTAATGTATATAAAATTTATAAATATTAAACATTCACAATAAGTTAATATGTAATAAATAAATAGTAAATATGACATAATTAATAAACTGTAATATTGATATATGTAGTTACAAGTTAAAATATAGTTATTATTATCATTATCATTATTAATACTAATATTAATATTAAAATCAATATTATGAATAATATTATAGATATAAAATTTATACATATACACATTATTAATATTACTAAAATTATTAACATCATGACTATTATAATTAATAGTAAAATTATAATTTTAATTATCGTTATGATTATTATTATTATTATTAACAATAAACGTTTTTTTTTTATTTAAAATAACTATTATCATTATTCTTATTATTATTAATTTTATTATTATTAATATTTCTATTAATATTAATATTAGTATATTCATTTTTATTTTTATTTATTAAATTATCAGTATTTTATTTATACGCATAAATCGAATTTCAGATGAAAACAAATTAGTTGATAACAAAGTCTCTGAATTGTACGATTCTATTAAATATAAATTTCCAGCTTTTATTTTATCTGATCACATCCCTTTCTCAACTACTCAAGATTGATATTGTCTGATTTTTTTGTTACCAGTCGACCTTAGAAGATCAATTCATGTTTCAATTACAATTACTCAATTTCATCTTTACAATAGGTATTGCAAATGCGAAAAAAAATAAAACAGATAAGAACCGGTTAACTCTATTCTTGAATTTTTTTTGTCAAAACCTGAACTCGAATTATTTTTAAAAATTTAAAAGTGCAGAAGTGATCCAGATTATGTCGTGATGCTTTTTGAAAGATTTCAATTCTTAATTCGCAACATCGAAGATGAATTTTTGAGTCAAACTGTTAAATTAAAAAGTCAAAAGAATTGTTATTTGCAAAATTCGTATTGGTATTAATATTTCCGGTGAAATTGATAATTGAGAAAGTTTATAGAAGGGATTTGAAACACAATTCGTGTTGAAAGCTTTGTCTAAAAACGTCCAGAGATTAAAATCAAGGTTTGGGTTTTTATATGTTCTTCGATGGCTGCTGCTTTCGATTATTCGGGCTCTGTTAATTTAAATTACCAAACCCATTTTTATCTGCTTCTATTTTAATATTTAAACTCAATAATTAAATATCAATTATAAATATTATGATCACTGGGCAAAACGATCTATGAAGAAAATGATGAAATGGAATTACGGGTTATGTATATTTTAGGGAGACACAAGGTAGGAAAAATAGATTGGATTGAATGGTTTGGTTGTTTGATGGGTGATCGAGAGGTCTCGGGTTCGAGTCCCGTCCCAGGCAGTTTATCTCTTTTTAGTGTTTCTAAGGTATAATTTGATTATTATTATTATTATTATTATTATTATTATTATTATTATTATTATTATTATTATTATTATTATTATTGTTATTATTATTGTTATTGTTATTATTATTGTCATTGTTATTGTTATGATTATTATTACTAGTGTTACAATTATTATTATTATTATTATTATTATTATTATTATTATTATTATTATTATTATTATTATTATTATTATTATTATTATTATTATTATTATTATTATTATTATTATTATTATTATTATTCTTATTATTATTATTATTATTAGTATTAGTATAATCATTCGTAGTAATGTGATTAATAAAATTATTATCATTATTATTAGCGTTATCATTGGTACTAGTATTATCATTTAAAAACTATTAGTATTATTACTAACATTATCATTACTAGTATTATTATTATTATGATTATGATTAAAATTATTATTATTAGATATTCATCAATATTGTTAGAATTATTATCGTTATCTATATCAAAATCAATAAAAGTATTTTTATTAAAATTCTAGAATTATTAGTATTATTAATATAGGAATTTCTACTATCACTATAATTAAGATTAATATTATTATCATGAAAATAATCCAAATTATTTTCATTAATAGTATTACTTGTATCATTTTATAATTATTAGTATTATTATTATTATTATTATCATTAACATAGGTATTATTATTAGTATTATCATTATTATTATTATTATTAATATTACAAAGTATCGTTAATCGACTTATCAGTTAAAGATTAATATTAGTAATACTGTATGATTACTGAAATTTCTATTAAAACTATTAAAAATTACCATTGTTATTAAAAGTAATATTTTTACTAAAACTATCATTATTAACGTTATCAGTATTATCAGTATTATTATTATTAAGATAATTACGAATACAAAAATAAAAGTATTAATGACATTATTAAAGTTATAAGCACAAAAATAAAGATTATATATATAAATATATATTTAATACACATAACTTAATTATATTTATATATCTATATATTCATGAAAATATATATAATGAAACTTATTAATCTACTGTATAAATGAATTACATCATTAATAATAACATATAGAATTATTCGATTACAAGAATATGTTTTAATATATATACAATTGATATAGGTTCGTGAATCCGAGACCAACCCTGCATTGTTCAATGTCATCATATGTATTTTTACTACAAAATATAGTATCGTGAGTTTCATTTGCCTTTTTACCCTTTATATTTTTGGGCTGAGAATACATGCGCAATTTTTATAAATGTTTTACGAAATAGACACAAGTAATTGAAACTACATTATATGGTTGAATGATTGAAGCCGAATATGCCCCTTTTTGCTTGGTAGCCTAAGAATTAGGGAACATCACTAATTTTGAGAATTAGTGCACGCCTAATTGACGCGAATCCTAAAGATAGATCTATTGGGCCTAACAAACCCCATCCAAAGTACCGGATGCTTAAGTACTTCGATGTTGTTTTTATCATGTCCGAAGGATTTCCCGGAATGATAGAGGATATTCTTATATGCATCTTGTTAATGTCGGTTACCAGGTGTTCACCATATGAATGATTTTTGTCTTTATGCATGGGACGTATATTTATGAGAACTGGAAATGAAATTCTTGTGGTCTATTAAAATGATGGAAATGATTATTTATGTTAAACTAATGAACTCACCAACCTTTTTGGTTGACACTTGAAAGCATGTTTATTCTCAGGTATGAAAGAAATCTTCCACTGTACATTTGCTCATATTAGAGATATTACTTGGAGTTATTCATGACATATTTCAAAAGACATTGCATTCAAGTCATCGAGTTCATCAAGATTACTACTAGGTCAATATTAGTTGGATATATTATGAAATGGTATGCATGCCGTCAGCTTTCGATGTAAAGAAAGATTGTCTTTTAAAAATGAATGCAATGTTTGTAAAATGTATCATATAGAGGTCAAGTACCTCGCGATGTAACCAAATGTAATGTATTCGTCCAGATGGATTAGGACGGGTCGTTAGATTAATCAAAGTTTCAGCTTCCTCGACAGTTTTACTCATAATGTTTCCTCCAGCAGATGTATCAATCTCTCTTCTTTAGCAATATCACAACCCTTATAGAAAGTAGTTACCTTTTTAAATTTATCCAAACCATGTTGTGGACAACCTCTAAGCATTTGACCAAATCGAACCCAAGCAGAATAAAGAGACTCATTAGTTTTCTGACGAAAATTAGCAATTTCAGTTTGAAGGGTGACAGTTTTAGACGCAGGAAAGAATCGAGTGAGAAATTTCTCAACCATCGTATCCCAACTAGTAATATCTCCTTCAGTAATGAGTTTAACCATTCTCTAGCTTCATCTTTTAATGACCATGGGAAGAGACGAAGATAAATAGTATTGCTTTCCACATTATTAATGTTAAACAGATTATAAATATCTTTAAAATTCCGAATGTGGGCATCAGCATCTTCCTTCTCCGTACCCCTAAATTGATTATCTTTAAGCAAATGAAAAATAGGACCCTTAATATCAAAATTTTCTTTTATTTCGGGCTGAGTAATAGCATGACCTAATCCTTCCCGACCAGCTTTCATTAACGCTTCCATTGAATCAGTCATTTTAATTTCTGAACCAAAACGAGATCCCAAATTAGAATCAAGACTAGATGAGGGGCTAGATAATGAATCATCATTAGAAGTAGTTCCTTCTTGGAAATCTAAATTCTTAACAATTTTCAAATCCTTAGAAAGCCTAAATAATATATCAGGATTTGACAACGTTCTTTGTAAGACTAGTTTCTTGGACCGAGTAATCATGTGATCTAAAATCATGAAAAGAAAAGTTTTAGGAAAAAATCTTTTAAGCCTTAAAGGATATATATATATATATATATATATATATATATATATATATATATATATATATATATATATATATATATATATATATATATATATATATATATATATATATATATATATATATAAGTTTTAGGTTTATACCATTTTTTCTAGTAATATTTAAGAGATATATTAGTATATTAGTAAATTTTAATTAGATAAACGTAATAAATATTAATGACATAATTAATAATATAAATATTAAATAACAACTTTTATCGCATAACAACGAATAATCAAACATACACGGCCTATTGAATCTTTCAATACTTAAGTGACTCGTCAGCGTCTAGGTTCGAGCAGGAGCCTTTAAATCGGAACCCCAGTAACCCTCCCCTAAAGGAAGACAGTCATCACCCATTTTCAAGAAATATCAATAACCAAAGTATATCCAATTTCCGTATTTACCGCGCTACACTTCTCCGGCAGTGGCGCCAAAAAGTTGATGTGTTTAAAGTGTGTACAGTAGTGCTTAGATTATTCTTCAACTTTTAAATTTATAAAACCTTTTATTATTACACTTTAACACCCTAACGAGCAACAAAACCCGATCAGAGGTAGTAATTTAGGTTATCGTCCCAAGGAAAGTGCAGGTATGGATAAGAGTTGCTTTATTATTTAATTCTTATTAAAGAATTAAAGATATGTTTTTATGTCTTTTATGGGATAGATTTATCTCTTAGGAAAGAGTTACTTTTAAAGATAAACAAAACAAAACAAGGAATTGAAGATTCAAAATAAAATACAATACAAGTAAAGATACAAGTGATTACATGGACAACCAATTCATACGAGAATCATATTAGATAAGTTTCATAACTTATATTAACACAAATCAAGATAACAATCATAGACCAATTATTATCCCTGAGCAGGTTAAGACAAGTGTTGCATATCATTTACTAAGCAGGACTTAAAGCATATGTGAGATATGTGATGTGCATAACTAACATCTTAATTCTTCATGTTCAATTCAATTACATGATACATACCAATCTTGTGATGAGGATCAATATGCAAATAGACTGACAAATTATATAAGCTATTAAACACCAAGTAGATCAACTCAAGTTACTAGCTGAAAGTCAATTACTACTAAGTTTTCATGCAATCATTAATTAAACAAATCCAAATGAAGGTTCTTCGATTAAGCCTAACAATATCAACTTCTATTATATAAGCGTAACTTAAATCAAATAAGTTTATCACTATTAAGTTCTTTAACTTAGTTGTATGCAATTCAATTTAACAAGTTTGATGGACTAGATCTAAAAAAGTAACATGAATCGAATAATAGATTATTGAATCAAGGACTAATCAACCCTAAAATCATGTTATTTAATCATTAAGCATGGCAAACAAGTATAATCAAACAAAATAGACTCAAAACAATTCAAATATCATTACAGAAACTCAACCATACAGATCTGAAAAAGGACCAGAAACTGCACAGAATAAAGCACGAAGCCGGCGGATTCCTTCACATCAAGTCGGCGACTTGAGAGTGAAGCCGGCGGCTTCATCTGACTCCCAGATGAAGTTTAGTTTCCGTCCACGTAATCACTATGAACGTTTAGCTCATAGTAAACGACGAACAGAAACGAATACAGTAAATAAAATAAGTAAAACAATAAAATAAGGATATAATCATACCTTGAAAAGAAGGTAGATGTAAAAGAACTTTAATTAAAACTTGAATCTTGATTACAATAAGTAAATCTAACCTAAGGGTTTAGAGAAAACCCCTAAAAACGACCTACAGAATTATTGAATTCTGAAAAACTAACTATTTATGAAAACTGAGACCAGAGTCCTGTATTTATAATATTCTAGGACGGTGGCCAAGCCGGCGGCTTCAGTGGGAAGCCGGTGGCTTGCCTTGAGTCGGTGACTCCTTGTGCAAGTTAAACTTAATCCGTAAGATAAGATCTTGTAACCGTCATATCCAAGTCGGCGGCTTCAGTCCAGGCCGGCGGCTTCAGTCCAGGCCGGCGGCTTCATTGATTTGCCAGATCTTTCTAATTTTGCCTTGATTTTGTTTTCATTTTTACTTGAAATTGGTCGATAAGTTAAGAAACCGTGTCAACCAGGCTGGCGGCTTCATTGGGAAGCCGGCGGCTTCCTTTGTATTTTGCTTGATCAACAAGTTCTTTCAATTCTGCATCGATTCTGGAACATTCTAGTACTTTCAACTCCAAGCCGGCGGCTTTATGTTCTCCATGCCGGCGGCTTTGTGTTCTCCATGTTGGCGGCTTCATCTAGCCAATTTGCAATTTTCTCTATTTTTGATCCTGTTTAATACATAACTTTGACATAATCATTAGATATATCTTTTTCCTATTTTTACCCATTTTAGTGTGTTTTGGTATCAAAATGACTCAAAAATACTAAGATAACTCCTCAAAATGTTATCAAAAAACTGTATAATTTAGGAGTTATCAGTGAAGCATACGCTATTACTTTATTTCTCTGCATCAAAACACAACCCAGACCTGCACGTGACGCATCACAAAAAACCACCAAATCTTCTGATCCTTCTGGTAAAGCTAAAATCGGCACTTGACATAACAACTGCTTAAGAGTCTGAAAGGATTTTTCTTGTTCATCAGTCTATCGAAAGGCTACATCTTTTCTGGTTAACTTATTCAACGAACCTGCTATTTTAGAAAAGTCTTTAATAAATCTGCGGTAATAACCTGCTAAACCCAGAAAACTCTTGATTTCTGTCGATGTTTTCGGAGGGTTCCAATTCATTACGGCCTCTATCTTAGACTGATCTACTTTAATACCCTGTTCGTAAATTACATGACCCAGAAACTGCACTTCCCGCAACCAAAATTCACACTTGGAGAACTTAGTGTACAATTATTCATGTTTCAGAAGTTCTAATACCAACCTCATATGTGTAGCATGATCCTTCTCGGTTTTCGAATACATCAAGACATCATCTATGAACACAATTACAAACTTGTCAAGATACTGACGACACACCCTGTTCATTAGATCCATAAACACTGCCGGCACATTTGTTAACCCGAATGGCATAACTAAAAATTCATAATGACTATATCTAGTTCTGAATGCTGTTTTCGGTATATCGTTCTCTACAACACGTACGTGATGATACCCTGAACGTAAATCAATATCTGAAAAGTAGGAAGCACCCTGTAACTGATCAAATAAATCATTTATTCTCGGTAAAGAATACTTATTCTTTACTGTTCTCTTATTTAATCGCGGTAATCTATACACATACGAAGCGACCCATCTTTCTTTTTCATAAACAGCACAGGAGCACCCCACGGTGAAGAACTTGGTCGGATAAACCCCTTATCTAACAGTTCCTGAATCTGAGACATCATCTCTCGAATTTCTGACGAAGCTAATATGTAAGGAGCTTTTGCAATTGGTGTAGCACCCGGAACCAAATCGATTTTATACTCTACTTCACGTACTGGAAGTAACCCTGGTAAATCATCTGGAAACACTTCTGGAAATTCCGACACAATCGGAATGTCGGTCACCTGCTTCTTTTCTTTCTTAACATCAATCACGTATGCTAAGAATGAATCACACCCTTTCGATATCGCCTTCTGAGCTTTCATTAGGGAAGCCATAGGAAAGTTAAATCCACTGCGCTCTCCCCTAGCTATCACTCGGGATCCATCGGCCAAACGGAAAGAAATCATTATCTTATCACACTTAATATTAGCCCTATTAGTTCTTAACCAATCCATGCCTATGACTACATCAAAGCTAGGTATATGCATCAACAAACAAGTTAAAGGGAAGGAATGGCCGTAGATTTCGATGGTAATTCCAGACACTGATTATGTGCATGGAACCATTTTACCATCAGCTATTTCTATTCCCAAAGGCGCATCTAACATCCTAACAGGCAACTTCAACTTATCATAGAAGCCTAAGGACATAAAAGATCGATTCACTCCTGAATCAAATAACACACAAGCTAGCAAGGAATTAACCAAGAACATACCGGTAATGACATCATCGGTAGCGGTTGCAGCGTCTACCGTCATCTGAAACGCCCTTGCCTCTGCTGTTGAAGGATTCTTTCTCTTCTACCCAGCGGTAGAAGCAGAAGATCCCCCAGAAGTTACTGACCTCGCCCCTGAACCTGCCCCAGAACCGGCTCTTGATGCAGATGGACAATTCGCCGATCTATGTCCTTCTTGATGGCAACTCCAATAAACATTATACTTAAAAGAACAAGTTGTTGATTCATGACCTAACACTCCACATTTTAAACACCTTCTGGTCATTGGAGAACACGGACTGACATGAGTCGACTTACAAACATTACACCACCCATACTGACTTGAACCCGATCCACTAATACCAAACTTACTTTTCTGTTTAAACCATCCTGACTTTTTACCACGAAAATTGGATTGCTTACTCGACTGCTGAGTTGACTTTCCACCCGATTGACCTTTTGATTTTCCCCCATAAGATCCACCTCTCGAACTTTCAATTTTCGTTGCATTGATGTCACCCTCGATAATCTTAGCCATCTCATGAGCCTGTGACAAAGTCGTTGCAAATCTTGCAATAGTTCTAAACTCTAGCTTAATCACCTGCATAAAATGCTGAATCTTATCCTTCTCAGTCGGTACCCATTGTTGAACAAACCTTAGCTTCGATGTAAAATATCTGAAAACCACATCAATTGTCATACATTATGTCATTCTCATATTCAGAAACTCTGTTTTTAATCTTTCCATCTCATACTCAGAACAATACTTGTCACGCACCTTAGCAGCAAATTATTCTTAGGTTATTTGACTGATCTGTTCTTTGGGTAAATATACAGTGATAGAGTCCCACCATTCCATTGTTTCACCTTTAAGAAGCTTACTAGCAAACGGTACCATAGATTCAGGCTCACAGAAACATGCTTCCAACACTCGTTCTACTTCTCTTAACCAATTGAGTGTCATTGTAGGGTTTGTGTGACCGCTGTACTCGGTAGGTTTACAGTCCAAGAACTGTTTATACATACACTTCTTTCTTGTCTCTGGTACTTGAAATGGGTATATCATCTAATTTGGAAATGACTGGATAACGGGAATGGAATTTGGAAGTTTTGATAGGTAGTTTGAGGAAACTGCGATTGGGAACTGCCTCCGGCTTGAGTATAGAAATTTGGAGGAAAAGTTGTGTTCAACGCAGTTCTTGTTCTTGTTCCATTGCGCCCGTTCTTGTTCTAATTCCTTAATTCTCTCCTGAGCTTCTGGTAATCGACTTTGAAGGTTTATTACTTCTTGAGAGGTTTCTTCCTCTGATGACACGTGTCCATCTTCATCGGGAGCTCTGAAAGTACTAGTTCCAGGGGCAGTCTGGCCAATAGCGTTTGCTTCATTATCTACCATTACTGCACTACCACAACACTCACACCAAAGCTTAGTATAAACTTTGTTAGTACTAACAACTAACACATAACATGTCCTAACACTCACTTAACCCATCCCCAGCATGTTATGTTTGACATGACTTTACTAAGTTTGGGAACATGAAATTTAGATTACAATGCGCATCCTGCCAAACTAGGCTCTGATACCAACTTGTGACACTGCTAATTTTTTTTTATACGTGACGGAAGCATTTATTCATTAATTACAAAACACACTTTAAATATTGATCATACAATACGACCAGTGTCACGTGTCATTTCAACAAAATACATGTTTATACAGAGAAGACGTATTTACAATATGTTTACAAAAATCACTGTTTAAATAAAGCAAGACCACATCAGAGTTAATTTCTGTCAAATATAACATCACCATGCCCGTCTTCTCCCCAAAATGCATCACTTACAAAAGCTAATGACCTGCAGGGAGAGGATGGAGGGGAATTAGCACGAAGCTAAGTGAGTACAACTAACTACATGTAACAACCCAACCCGTTAACCAACCAATAACGCGGAATAAAAAAAAAATCTTTGTGCAGCAAATGGCGCGGCGCGCCATGACCCCGCGCGGCGCGCAAAAGGGCCTGGACAGGCTGCTGTCCCAAAAAGTCCCAAATGCGAAAATGTTTGACCACTTCCCAACACATTTAGACTAAACGGTTTTCACAACATATTATAATAGTTAAGACTAACACGTTCCATCAATAAAAAGGGTTTTATGACACCGGGCCCACATATGCCCAAATTACCCTTTAAGTACCAATTTCAAGTTTTCGACCACACGACTTTTAACACAAAATAAAGCTAGGCATGGCAATTGGGGATACGCTACCCAATCCTAATCAATCCAAAAGCAAGCCTTCTAAAGCAACAACGCGAGTCCACTAGTCCCACGCTTACCCGAGCCACCGCATCCATGCAAATCTATAAAAAGGTAAACAAGGAGAGGGAAAGCTAACGCTTAGTGAGTGAGAATATACTACATACATATATATGCATAAAATGGACACGCCACACAAAACCAAATACCGCATACCGGAGCATCCAAGCATAAAGGCAAGCTAGTCTAAGCATACCGTAAGATCACTAAGCAATGAGCTAAAGATACATCAACAAAATATAAGTTCACCAACAACGATGTGAACAATGCCAATAAGCTACACCCAGAGGGTTAGCTACATCACGACAATACAACATTATATGCATACAATATATATATATATATATATATATATATATATATATATATATATATATATATATATATATATATATATATATATATATATATATATATATATATCGAATAACATAATTTGCTTACGCTTACAACACAATAACCATGGTTAAACAATCGCACAAGGGAATGGCGCTCGCAAAAACGCCATCGGTGTTCATAACATCCGTTAGGGTACTTAACACCTCGTATCACTAACCCCTAGGGTGGCACCTTAACACCTCGGCACTTCACCCCGAGTGGCATCTTAACACCTCGATGTTTCACTCATTATTTTATGGAGTGGTGTCTTAACACCTCGACACTACACCCCTAGGTGGCATCTTAACACCTCGATGCTTCACCCCGAGTGGCATCTTAACACCTCGATGCTTCACTCATCACGTGAAACGTGGTGTCTTAGCACCTCGACGCTACACATTTCACGCTACAACAAATAGATACATTATATACCTACACATATAATTATTCCACTCACTATATTAACCCTTCATCATTGGGGTTATAAAAGTCCACATCACACACCTATGTGATAACGTACACACAAAGTGTGCACCTCGCCAAAGTGGTCAACCAAAACGCACAACTGTGCCAATTGGACTTATACACAAGTCCAACAATTTCACCTATACGAGAAGCGAGCTCTATATGCGAGAACCCCTTCTCCCGACCCGCGCCCATCCTACACATACATATGCATATAGGATATTAACACTCACCTTGTCGTCGTGAAGAATGCCACCGAATAATCCGCCATCGCCGGTGGAATGTACCTATTCCATTTATCACATAACAAGTAACACAATTAGGGTGGATATACAAATCAACCCAAATTGACTACTAGTGAAATTTAGACCCAAATGCACTTCCAAGCAACAAAATCGCGCCCAAACTAACCAATAATCACTTACACAAAGTGAGAATGGTCCTAATATGCAAATCAAACCCAATCATAGGTGTTACACACCTATCTTGCCCAAAATGACACTTAAACCCTAATTTGACCCATAAGAAGTCAATATCACGCCATTAACAAGTTTTGACACCAAAACATATTTAACTCAGTTCTATGCTTCAACTTAATCCATTTTAAGTTTATAAACCTTATTAAATCGGCAATTGAGTCATAATCATCAACAAACCCTAATTTTGACTCTAGTCAAAATTAGTCAACCATAAGAAACCTAATGGTTTCCAAAACACCAATAATCACTAACACTAGCGATTATACACTATTTACAAGTCTTAAACACGGTTAAATCATTAACCAGCCCAAAACCAGCCAAATATCAAAATAGCAAATTTCCATAAACCCTCTTCATCAACCAAATGGGTTTTACAACTAACAATCTCAAACCCTAACTTGAATATCAAATCTAACAAATGAAATTCGGAGTTAGAACTTACCAATACTACCAAAACATAGCTAGGAGCGAGATGAACAACTTTAAAACCCGAGCTTTGGTGAGAATCTAACTCTTTCTTCTCCAATTCAAGCTCTCTCACTCTAGAACCCTTCCTCTCTCTCTAGATATGGATGAGAGTGTTTGTGTGGGTGAGAAATGAGCTCCAATGGAGTTCTAGATCAGTTTTGGTGACCCTAAACCGACCCTAAATGAAAAGACCAAAGTACCCCTCATTTAAACCTTATAAAAAAGCTGAAAATTGCTTCTGACCTTCAGGTGAAGCGCCGCTCCAACCTTCAGGTCAGTTTTCAGTTTCTTGTTTTGGCCATAACTTTTTGACCGTAGCTCCGTTTTCGATGAATCAAGTATCGTTGGAAACGTAATAAGATTTTCTTTCCAATGGTAAGGCTTTAAAACATCAACTCAAACTTTATTTGGGGTTGAAAAGATACGTACACACCTTGTCACTTCAGACAACGTCCAGTTTCCTTCGACGTTCGAGCAAGCAACACGTACATGCTGCGTACACTTCATACACGCATCGTACACCATAAATACATTATGTACAATAAATATTTGGGTCTTACAACTCTCCCCCACTTAAACTCGATCACGTCCTCGTGATCTTCTCCACTTAACCAATCCGGAACTACTCAACGGCCCTCAATCCTAAGTTCCAATCCGAACTTTCCTAGACAATTCTTCCCAATGAATCACCTTTAACAACTAAAATCATCACCCGCGATTTATCAAAACCACTATCTGAGCACTAAAACCTGCTCTTTTCCCCATATCGGGAAAAACTCAACCAATCTCGTATCGAGATATCAATTCCTTAGCCTACCTTTACCAAGGACAACGCTAAAAGTGACCAAGTCTCAACCTAAAGTCAACGATCCGAACGTTGAAGATCGAACCACATGAATCCTTACGGATTACACTTACCACTAAACATCCTTTGTAGTGCGCAATACAACCAATACGCCACTATCCTAACATCGTAAGCAACGGTTAAAACCAAAAGCGCCCAAAATGACTATGGCAACGCTAAACCTAAGGTGTACAAAATCGACTATTGTCACACCCGTAACAACATGTGAGCGAAACACGGCTATCGCCTCACTAATCCCACGACATGGTCCCCATGACCCCAACATCGGCATATAAAACCACCGTTAGTTCACACAACGTGGTCCTTATAACTCCACCATTGGCGTATAAAACAACCAATAGATCACACATCCAACAACATGAAGGCTGGCAGAAAACTACACGCGACCCACTTCCCAAATCTCAACACCGGATGAAGTCAGCGGACCCTGTCAATGGTCATGCTTCACCGATATAACACTACACCCATGATGAAGTCAGCGGACCCCGAAGGTCATGCTTCACCAATCAACGATCTCATAATGAAGTCAGCGGACCTCGAAGGTCATGCTCCACCAATCAACGATCCCATGATGAAGTCAGCGGACCTTGAAGGTCATGCTTCATCAATCACCAATACCATGATGAAGTCAGCGGACCTCGAAGGTCATGCTTCATCAATCAATGCCCTTTTGGCCTCGAACAACGAGTAGCGTAACATCGCGCACTGCTACGCCATAGTGAATCCTAACGGATACCACTAACCATTCACACAATCGAGCAAGAACCACCTATATCAACCATAGGCACAAAACATTAATTCTCTAAAAGAGGATCCGATACGTACATCCCTTAACCGAGGGATTTCACCTTGCTCGCCATACCCGTCCATTATCTCTCAACGAGATTTACCACATTACCACCTTGGTGATAATTCAAATCCAAAATCATAGGTACAATTTAACCGAAATTGTACTCTACCACAAATCGACCAAATTTAGATCCCGACACAAATTTCGGATCTACCAACAGCATTGTCCGAAATCTCACACTAAAACCTCCGCGTGCGGGAGTGTAACTCCCCCACTTGGAACTACGTTCCATAACCGCATCTCGTACACCCGCACAATGCTACCAAAGGTAGACTTTACCAATAATTGGGTTCACACGGCCCATCACCATGTCTTGCTTCAACTTTGAGCATACCAAGTGTAATG
Organism: Rutidosis leptorrhynchoides; assembly: GCF_046630445.1. Taxonomy (NCBI): domain Eukaryota; kingdom Viridiplantae; phylum Streptophyta; class Magnoliopsida; order Asterales; family Asteraceae; genus Rutidosis; species Rutidosis leptorrhynchoides. The sequence continues at coordinate 369,484,202 of NC_092343.1, read as the reverse complement.
ACCCGCACTTTTTCGATCGTTCTATACTTATAAGAATAATATTTACATAAATTAAACCTTACCAACATGATAAGCAATCCAAATTGTTGAGACTTATGTTTTTGAAATGAGTTTTACACAACGTTTGACCGTCTAGTTTGACCGATGATATCACGAACTATATAACATATGATAATTATACGTTTGTGTATATATATGTATATATACATATTTAACATGATCTAAGGATGTTTTAATATCTCATTTTGTATTAATAACAATAAGTTATAAGTATATTTTGAAACTACTAACTTAAGTTTTCAAAACGATAACCATACGTAACGTTATTTGACATAAATACTTATAACATATAATGTTTATACATATATCGTATATGTAATGTATTTAATCACTTTTAAAGACTTAAATACATAAAACAATATAAGTATATTCACAAAAGATAGCTATATTTGAATTCTCATTCCATTTTTCACAAAATTTCTATACGTATATCTAGAGTACATGTACTCGTATCATACCTAGCTTCTATACGTATTTACTATTGGTATATACACATCAAATCACCACCAACCAGCCCTTATTCAATGCCTTATGTATAAGGTAACTACTTTTGTTATCTAGTATGACAATTTCACATGATTAAAAGATTTTTTCACAAAATTACAAAACTTATACACCTTTTACATCACCATTTATACTCCATCCATTTTTAATTTTTGATTCATTTTTACCTCAAACCTCTAGCTAAAAACACACACACTTTTAAGAGTCTTAAACTCCATAACCATTCAGCTAATATCCATAAAGATCTAGCCATAAAAACATCACTTAATCACCATAAGAAAACTCTTACAAAAACACTTCAAGAATCCTTCCAAGAACACAAACTTACTTCCAATCTTTCATCCAATTTCATCACTCTTTTGGTTCTAGATTTTTACTTCTCTTTTAAAGCAACCTTGTCCAAGAAAATTGAGGTAGTAACTATGTTCATAACCTTATTCGATTCATATATATATAGCTATCTTATTTTGTGGTATAAAATTTTAACAACAAGAACATAGTTTGAATGTTTTCAAACTTGTTTGCAAAATAAATAGATCCTTCTAACTTAACTTTTAAAATACTTCAAGACCTGTAATATAACTTAAATATATGCTAATTTAACAAGGTATAACTTGGTTTTTCAAAGAACACCTTAAAAACTGTTTTTACAACGTCGGAGTGCAACCGGGGGCTGTTTTGGGTTGGATAATTAAAAACCATCTTGAACTTTGAATTGGAGGTTTATATTCTGGAAAAATGATATTTCTTATGAATATGATGACACATAAAAATTTTATGATTTAATTCAAAGTATAAGTATTTTTAGAAAAATGGTCATTAAATGATATTTTTGTAACAAAAATGATTAACTTCATAAGTTTCACTAAAGTTTGACCTATGACCTGTGATTTCGAATACAAACTAAGGTATTTACAGTTCATAGTCTTAAATAGGGACTCGATCCAAGGAAGTGGCAAGTTGAATCAACGAAAACGGAGTTGTAACGAAGAAACTATGACCAAAACGAGATCGGATATCTAAGACTAGTTTAGCTACGAAAATAATTGGAGAAAATTAAATAAATCACATCTTTTTAAAATAACATGATATTTTATATATATGTACTCATAATTTAATTTTATATGGTTCAGGATCACCCGTAAACAATACGAGAAGATTAATCATAAGATCTCATGATTGTACGCAACACGTCATTTGACAACACCGGTACTTTACGTACGCAACACATCATTTGACAACACCGGTACCGTGGGTCAAGATTAATCTCGACCAATACATATACGATGGGGGTTTTTATTTATTTCATTGGGGGTTTATTAAACACCTAAAAATGAACCATTAAAATTGAATTACTAACATCGGACTGCTAACTACGGACTAAGGAATTATTAAAAGTATTAAAAGTATTATAAGTATATATATGTGACGTTTGTTTAAAAAGAAAAGGTATCGATATATTATATATGGATAGGTTCGTGATATCAATCGGAGACCAAGTCAAAATTACATATCTTCAAGACGAAAGTGAGTATATAGTCCCACTTTTAAACTCTAAGTATTTCGGGATGAGAATACATGTATTTTATGTTTTACGTTATGGACACAAGTAACTGAAAAATATATTCTACGTTGAGTTGTACCACTGGCATACTTCCCTGTAGCTTGGTAACTGTTATTTACAGCGGTATTGTAAACGCGAATCCTGTTGATAGATCTATCGGGCCTGACAACCCCAACCGGACTGGACGACCAGTATTCAACGGTTGCACAGTACTTCGTTTTGTGACTACACTTGGTACGGTGTAGTAAGATTTCATAATAAAGGGAATATGCGACGTGATTAAATGTTAAGTATGGTTACCAAGTGCTCAACCACTTAGAATATTTTTATTAAAACGTTTATATATGAAATCTTGTGGTCTATATATATATATTGCTGCCGGCATTAAACCTATATCTCACCAACTTTATGTTGACGTTTTAAACATGTCTATTCTCAGGTGATAACTAAAAGCTTCCGCTGCAACATGTTGAATTTAAGCAAGATCTTGAGTATGCATATTTGTGTCAAAAATAAAACTGCATATCCGAGGAATTGTAATGTAAAATATGCTAGAAATCGTATTGTTATCATCACATGTAAAGTTTGTAAGTCTAAGATTATCGCTAAACGATAATCATCTTTATATTGTCTAAAGCTTGTATTAATATAAGAGTTATGGTTTGTAATGTAAAATAAATGCAGTTGTTCTTTTAAAAATGTCGCATATAGAGGTCAATACCTCGCAATGAAATCATACGTTATCTAACTCGTTCTTATGGTTAAGGACGGGTTATGACATGTGGTATCAGAGCGGTGGTCTTAGCGAACCAGGTTTGCATTAGTGTGTCTAACCGAGAAGTCGTTAGGATACATTAGTAAGTCTGGACTTTGACCGGGTCTGATTTAAAAACCATTGCTTATCATTGTTAGTTAAAATTTATATGTAAATATTATGTAGTACTAATGGGTTAGTTGTTGTGTGATAGATGTCGGGCTCAAAACTTGTTATCACATTCAGCGACTCCGAACCAGAATCTTCAGATGGTGTTCCAGTCATTAACTTATCCGATGACGAAAATAATATCTTTGGGGAAGACTCACAAATTCCGGATGAACCGACTATAGAGAACCCGGAAAGTGAACCCGAGGAGGAAAGTGAACCCGAGGAGGAAAGTGAACCCGAGGAGGAAAGTGAACCCGAGGAAGAAATACAGGAAATTACAAAAGACAAGTTCGAACTAGGAAAGAAACGAAAGGCTAATGAATTAGAAAATTCAAATCCCGAGTTTAGTAAGGATGATGTGGCACCAACTCCACTAGACACTACCACCCCTATTCCCGCTATTCCTATTCGTTCTATCCCGGCATCCAGTTCTTCAGCCCCACAGCCAAAATATAGGCAGACAGCCAGGATAAGCGTTAAGCGATTCTTTGAACCTAAACGTCCTAGAAAATAGACCAAACGATGCGCTGCCGTATTAAACCATGGGATCATATAATGTTTTGTATAATATTATTAGTGTGGTTTGCTTAATGTTCGATGTAAGATAAGCATATGTAAAATAGTGAAGTATGAAATGCAATAATTTTCCATGGTTAAATATTATTTAGATAGTAGTAATTGGTTCTGTACTAAGCTATTAAGTATGAACATTAACGGGTAGGTACTACCCTAGATATAATTATAAAATGCTAATAAGAAGAAAAGGCTTTTATAATAATACCTGGTTCATATTATTAACAAGCTATAATGTACTATAAATACACACTACATCTATAATATTCCATGTGAATAATTATTTTCTTTCATTAGGAAATGGCGCGATTGAATCGAATGACGGAACAAGAAGTCGAGGAATTCATCAACCAGCGAGTGAATGACAGAATGTTATGGGTCGAAGCTGCAAGAGCTGCTGCAGTTAACCCAAATCCTCGTATAGGATGTACCTACAAGACTTTTCAAGCTTGCAAGCCCTCATCATTCAGTGGAACGGAAGGACCGATCGGTTTAACCCGGTGGATAGAAAAGATGGAGACTGTGTTTAAAATAAGTGGTTGTGTTGAAAAGGACATGACCAAGTATGCATCGTGCACTTTACAAGATAGTGCACTCACGTGGTGGAAAAATTATGTGAAGGCTGTAGGAGGAGATGTAGCTTATGATACTCCTTAGGAAGAATTCAAAACAATGTTAATCAACGAGTATTGTCCAAGGAACGAGGTTAGGAAGTTGGAAGATGAATTACGAAGCCTGAAGGTTGTTGGTACTGAAATCACCAACTACAATCAGCGATTCATGGAATTAGTTTTGCTATGTCCTGAATTGGTTCCAACCGAAGAACGGAAGATTGAAATGTACAAAGATGGTTTGCCCAAAAAGGTCAAGGCAAATGTTACAGCATCGAAACCTAAGACAATTCATGAAGCTATAACCATGGCAAACGAGCTAATGGATCAGGTCATCATGGATAAGAAAGTATCCAATACTGATGTGAATGTATCAGGTAACAAAAGAAAGTGGAATGGAAATTATGATCGAGGTAACCAACAACAATCTTTTAAGAAACAAGAAATCACGCAAGGTGCGGGTAGTGGTTTAAGCTTTGGTTATAAAGGACAAAATCCTTTATGCAACCGATGCCACAAACATCACTCTGGCTACTGTAATGTGGTATGCAACAAATGTAATCGAAAGGGTCATCTTGCTGAAGATTGTAGGGCTCTCGTTACAAATACAAATGGTACCAAGACTCCTGCCACCAATGCAAATAGAACTGCTTTGGCTACCATTACTTGTTATGGGTGTGGAAAACAAGGTCACTATAAGAGCCAGTGTCCGAATCCAGAGAAGAATAATGGATCTGCACGTGGAAGAGCATTTGTTATTAATGCTAGAGAGGCGTGTGAAGACCCGGAGCTTGTTACGGGTACGTTTACCATTAATAACTTATCCGCATCTATTATATTTGATACTGGTGCCGATAGAAGTTACGTGAGTAGAGGCTTTTACGCTAAATTGAATTGTTCATCATTACCTCTAGATGCTAAGTACATGATTGAGTTAGCTAATGGTAAACTAATTAAAGCCGATAAAATTTGTCGTGATTGTGAAATAAATTTAGCCGGAGAAACGTTTAAAATTGACTTAATACCCGTAGAATTAGGAAGTTTTGATGTAATAGTCGGCATGGACTGGATGTCCAAAGTAGGAGCTGAAGTTGTGTGTGCTAAGAAGGCAATTTGCATTCCTAGTAAGGATAAAATGCCGGTGATGATTTATGGAGAGAAGGGTAATTCAAAGCTAAAACTCATTAGCTATTTGAAAGCCAAGAAGTGTTTAGAAAAGGGATGTTATGCTATTCTAGCACATGTTAATAAAGTCGAAAAGAAAGAAAAAGAGAAGTGCATCAATGACGTGCCTGTGGCAAGAGATTTTCCTGAAGTTTTTCCGGAAGAATTGCCGGGATTACCTCCATTTAGATCTGTAGAATTTCAAATAGATTTAGTACCAGGAGCTGCACCAGTGGCTCGTGCGCCATATAGACTTGCACCGTCCGAATTAAAAGAACTTCAAAGTCAGTTAAAAGAATTACTGGATCGTGGATTCATACGACCAAGTACTTCACCGTGGGGAGCTCCGATTCTATTTGTTAAAAAGAAAGATGGATCTTTTAGGATGTGTATAGATTATCGTGAATTAAATAAGTTAACTATCAAGAATCGGTATCCACTACCGAGAATTGATGACTTATTTGATCAACTGCAAGGATCATGTGTTTATTCGAAAATCGACCTAAGATCGGGTTATCATCAATTACGTGTCAAAGAAGAGGACATTCCGAAAACTTCTTTTCGGACACGTTACGGTCATTACGAATTTTTGGTCATGCCGTTTGGATTGACGAATGCGCCAGCTGTATTCATGGACCTCATGAATCGAGTTTGTAGTCCATATTTAGATAAGTTTGTTATTGTTTTCATTGATGACATTCTTATCTATTCCAAGAGTGAGCAAGAGCATGAGCAGCATTTAAGTTTAATATTAGAGTTGTTGAGAAAAGAACAGCTATATGCTAAATTTTCTAAGTGTGCTTTTTGGTTGAAAGAAGTGCAATTTCTTGGCCACGTTGTTAGTAGCAAAGGAATTCAGGTTGATCCAGCAAAAATTGAAGCCATTGAAAAATGGGAGACTCCTAAGACACCAACGCAGATACGCCAATTTTTGGGTTTAGCCGGTTATTATAGAAGGTTTATTCAAGATTTTTCCCGAATAGCTAAGCCGTTGACAGCGTTAACGCAAAAAGGGAAGAAATATGAATGGACCTCTGAGCAGGAGAGTGCATTTCAATTACTGAAGAAGAAGTTAACTACGGAGCCTATTTTATCGTTACCAGAAGGGAACGATGATTTTGAAATATATTGTGACGCTTCGCGACAAGGTTTTGGTTGCGTTCTTATGCAACGGAAGAAAGTTATTGCATACGCATCGCGACAATTGAAGATTCACGAGCGGAATTATACGACGCATGATCTAGAACTGGGAGCAGTCGTGTTTGCATTGAAGATATGGAGACACTACTTGTATGGGGTTAAATGCACTGTGTTTACTGATCATAAAAGCCTTCAACATATTTTTGATCAGAAACAGCTGAACATGAGGCAACGTAGGTGGGTCGAGTTAATAAATGACTATGATTGTGAAATTCGTTATCATCCCGGGAAAGCGAATGTGGTGGCTGACGCACTAAGCAGAAAGGAACGAGAACCAATTCGAGAACGAGCAATGAACATAAAAATTCGCATGAATCTCAGCTCACAAATCAAAGAAGTTCAACGAGAAGCACTTACTAAAGAAAACATAAGAAATGAAATAATGAAAAAGTATGAGAAGCAACTCGTTATACGGGAAGATGGAATTCGATATTTTGCAAATTGTATTTGGGTACCGAAGTTGGGTGGATTAAGGAAGTTGATATTGAATGAGGCACATAAGACAAGATACTCGATACATCCTGGAGTTGGAAAGATGTACCAAGATCTTAAGACACGTTATTGGTGGCCTAATTTAAAGACAGACGTTGCAACATATGTTGGGGAGTGTTTAACTTGTTCCAAGGTCAAAGCAGAATACCAGAAGCCGTCAGGGTTACTTCAACAACCAGAAATCTCAGAATGGAAATGGGATGGTATTAAAATGGATTTCATCACGAAGTTACCAAAGACTGCCTGGGGATACGACACCATTTGGGTGATTGTTGATCGTCTCACCAAGTCTGCACATTTCTTGCCTATAAAGGAAACGGATAGAATGGAGAAACTATTACGATTGTATATAAAGGAAATTGTTTCAAGGCATGGAATACCTATTTCCATTATATCTGATCGTGATAGTAGATTTACCTCAAAGTTCTGGCAATCACTACAGGAGGCACTAGGAACTCGTTTGGATATGAGTACCGCATATCATCCGCAAACCGACGGGCAGAGTGAAAGAACAATTCAGACTCTTGAAGACATGCTCAGGGCATGTGTGATCGATTTTGGAAACGGATGGGATAAATATCTACCATTAGCAGAATTCTCGTATAATAATAGTTATCATGCGAGCATTAAAGCTGCGCCATTCGAAGCATTGTACGGAAGGAAGTGTAGATCTCCTATTTGTTGGAATGAAGTAGGAGATCGACAATTAACTGGTCCCGAGATCATACACGGAACGACTGAGAAGATAGTACAAATCAAGGAGAGATTAAAAACAGCCCGTAGTCGCCAAAAGAGCTACGCCGATGTTCGAAGGAAACCATTAGAGTTTCAGATCGGTGACATGGTTATGTTAAAGGTGTCACCTTGGAAAGGTGTAATACATTTTGGAAAAAGGGGTAAACTAAACCCAAGATATGTAGGCCCGTTCAAGATCATCGAACGCATTGGACCGGTAGCTTATCGACTAGAGTTACCGCAACAACTCGCCGGAGTACATAATACATTTCACGTCTCAAACCTTAAGAAGTGTCTTACAAAGGAAGATTTCACCATTCCTCTTGAAGAAATCCATGTCGACGAGAAACTACAATTCGTCGAAGAACCAATCGAAATCATGGACCGTGAAGTTAAACAGCTCAAGCAGAGCAACATACCGATCGTTAAGGTTTGTTGGAATGCTTGAAGGGGTCCCGAGTTTACTTGGGAACGAGAGGATCAGATGAAACAAAAGTATCCACACTTGTTTCTCGATGACGCAAAATAGGTACAATTTTAAAATTTCGGGACGAAATTTATTTAACGGGTAGGTACTGTAATGACCCGCACTTTTTCGATCGTTCTATACTTATAAGAATAATATTTACATAAATTAAACCTTACCAACATGATAAGCAATCCAAATTGTTGAGACTTATGTTTTTGAAATGAGTTTTACACAACGTTTGACCGTCTAGTTTGACCGATGATATCACGAACTATATAACATATGATAATTATACGTTTATGTATATATATGTATATATACATATTTAACATGATCTAAGGATGTTTTAATATCTCATTTTGTATTAATAACAATAAGTTATAAGTATATTTTGAAACTACTAACTTAAGTTTTCAAAACGATAACCATACGTAACGTTATTTGACATAAATACTTATAACATATAATGTTTATACATATATCGTATATGTAATGTATTTAATCACTTTTAAAGACTTAAATACATAAAACAATATAAGTATATTCACAAAAGATAGCTATATTTGAATTCTCATTCCATTTTTCACAAAATTTCTATACGTATATCTAGAGTACATGTACTCGTATCATACCTAGCTTCTATACGTATTTACTATTGGTATATACACATCAAATCACCACCAACCAGCCCTTGTTCAATGCCTTATGTATAAGGTAACTACTTTTGTTATCTAGTATGACAATTTCACATGATTAAAAGATTTTTTCACAAAATTACAAAACTTATACACCTTTTACATCACCATTTATACTCCATCCATTTTCAATTTTTGATTCATTTTTACCTCAAACCTCTAGCTAAAAACACACACACTTTTAAGAGTCTTAAACTCCATAACCATTCAGCTAATATCCATGAAGATCTAGCCATAAAAACATCACTTAATCACCATAAGAAAACTCTTACAAAAACACTTCAAGAATCCTTCCAAGAACACAAACTTACTTCCAATCTTTCATCCAATTCCATCACTCTTTTGGTTCTAGATTTTTACTTCTCTTTTACAGAAACCTTGTCCAAGGAACTTGAGGTAGTAACTATGTTCATAACCTTATTCGATTCATATATATATAGCTATCTTATTTTGTGGTATAAAATTTTAACAACAAGAACATAGTTTGAATATTTTCAAACTTGTTTGCAAACTAAATAGATCCTTCTAACTTAACTTTTAAAATACTTCAAGACCTGTAATATAACTTAAATATATGCTAATTTAACAAGGTATAACTTGGTTTTTCAAAGAACACCTTAAAAACTGTTTTTACGACGTCGGAGTGCAACCGGGGGCTGTTTTGGGTTGGATAATTAAAAACCATCTTGAACTTTGAATTGGAGGTTTATATTCTGGAAAAATGATATTTCTTATGAATATGATGACACATAAAAATTTTATGATTTAATTCAAAGTATAAGTATTTTTAGAAAAATGGTCATTAAATGATATTTTTGTAACAAAAATGATTAACTTCATAAGTTTCACTAAAGTTTGACCTATGACCTGTGATTTTGAATACAAACTAAGGTATTTACAGTTCATAGTCTTAAAGAGGGACTCGATCCAAGGAAGTGGCAAGTTGAATCAACGAAAACGGAGTTGTAACGAAGAAACTATGACCAAAACGAGATCGGATATCTAAGACTAGTTTAGCTACGAAAATAATTGGAGAAAATTAAATAAATCACATCTTTTTAAAATAACATGATATTTTATATATATGTACTCATAATTTAATTTTATATGGTTCAGGATCACCCGTAAACAATACGAGAAGATTAATCATAAGATCTCATGATTGTACGCAACACGTCATTTGACAACACCGGTACTTTATGTACGCAACACGTCATTTGACAACACCGGTACCGTGGGTCAAGATTAATCTCGACCAATACATATACGATGGGGGTTTTTATTTATTTCATTGGGGGTTTATTAAACACCTAAAAATGAACCATTAAAATTGAATTACTAACATCGGACTGCTAACTACGGACTAAGGAATTATTAAAAGTATTAAAAGTATTATAAGTATATATATGTGACGTTTGTTTAAAAAGAAAAGGTATTGATATATTATATATGGATAGGTTCGTGATATCAATCGGAGACCAAGTCAAAATTACATATCTTCAAGACGAAAGTGAGTATATAGTCCCACTTTTAAACTCTGAGTATTTCGGGATGAGAATACATGTATTTTATGTTTTACGTTATGGACACAAGTAACTGAAAAATATATTCTATGTTGAGTTGTACCACTGGCATACTTCCCTGTAGCTTGGTAACTGTTATTTACAGCGGTATTGTAAACGCGAATCCTGTTGATAGATCTATCGGGCCTGACAACCCCAACCGGACTGGACGACCAGTATTCAACGGTTGCACAGTACTTCGTTTTGTGACTACACTTGGTACGGTGTAGTAAGATTTCATAATAAAGGGAATATGCGACGTGATTAAATGTTAAGTATGGTTACCAAGTGCTCAACCACTTAGAATATTTTTATTAAAACGTTTATATATGAAATCTTGTGGTCTATATATATATATATTGCTGCCGGCATTAAACCTATATCTCACCAACTTTATGTTGACGTTTTAAACATGTCTATTCTCAGGTGATAACTAAAAGCTTCCGCTGCAACATGTTGAATTTAAGCAAGATCTTGAGTATGCATATTTGTGTCAAAAATAAAACTGCATATCCGAGGAATTGTAATGTAAAATATGCTAGAAATCGTATTGTTATCATCACATGTAAAGTTTGTAAGTCTAAGATTATCGCTAAACGATAATCATCTTTATATTGTCTAAAGCTTGTATTAATATAAGAGTTATGGTTTGTAATGTAAAATAAATGCAGTTGTTCTTTTAAAAATGTCGCATATAGAGGTCAATACCTCGCAATGAAATCATACGTTATCTAACTCGTTCTTATGGTTAAGGACGGGTTATGACACCAAGGATCCTAACCTATCCTTAAACACTTCGAACGAAAAGTGTACCACAAATTACACGAACTATACACTCGCAATCATTCAATTGCTTTAGTTTGTCGAATTCCACCTAGTCACTCATGTGCCTAAGGGCTTCTCCTCGGTACCCTAAGTACAATGTAACCGCAACACAATCGGAGTCGAACACCTCGCTGGTAGGTATAAAAGAGGCACCTAATGTCGCGTTACGTAGACTCCTTTACCAACATACATCGAGATCAACACTCGATTTCTCGGGTTTCATCCCACCCGTCGAACCTCATGGTTCATTAACTTCAACACAAAAGCAAACACGCGCTTAACAAACGAACACCAAAACTCATTTCCATGGCTTGGTAGAAACATTTCCCAAATACTAAGGAATGCTTGGTTGCACCAAGTCTTACGCCCTTTGCTCAAAAATCAAACGCCACCATAAGGTACTTCCATTAGGAACGTCACCCTTAACACCAACATGCACAACACCATTGAGACTTTAAGGGTCTCACTCAAACGAGCTTAACGACCCGATACCAACCAAAATGCTTATGCACCCAAGGATTCGCACCATAGGATCAAGGCACAACACACCACTTATACACTCTACTGAGAGCAAACCGGAACCATAAACGTAAACTGCCCGCTTGCTACGAATTATCTCCAACGGAGAATAAAGTTTAGCTAAGACTTACGTACATACCGCATGTTATTACAAACGAACAACATATAATTTTGTACTAAAAGTACCTGATGTAGCGCTGTTGGGCTTCCGTGCTCCACTACCCATCATGTAATCGTGCTCTAACCTCCTAACCTGATCGTCATGCGATTCGGAACACTCTGACTTCCGGTGTCCCTCCATCCGGCAAATGAAACACCTGATTGAGCCTAAAGGCACTACCGTACAATCTTGTGCCAAATGACCCCGTTCCCCACACTTAAAGCACATGAGCTTGTAACCCTTCTTACTCTTCTTCTTCACATTCCCGATGCCTTCAGGCGTACTTCGTGCCCTCTTATCATGAGCACCATGTAATCCTAACCTTACAAGTATATCTTCATCATCGCTACCTCGAGGTTTGGGAAACCTCTTTTCAAACTCTTCCTTTACTACTTTAGTCACTTGGTCTCGGACCATTTCCGTTATTTGTCCTTCGACCAACTCCTTAGTTACTTCTCTAACTTTGCCGGTGAAAACCGAGACATATTGTTCAAACACGGCCTCAATCTTTAACGTTAACTCATCCTTCCCTTCGTGAATAGGCTCACTCGTTCCGCATCCATCTTCCGTTTTCATTCTAAGGGATGCAAACGATTAGATCACGAACGTATAGACCACACGCACAACACCGTCCCATCTTGCTAAACACTTGTCGTACATCACTTGTTAGACATGATTTGCACCCGTAATAAGGTTTGCAAGTCCTTATTACGCACACACACCGTATCAACTCGTTAGTACAACGACCGCCTCGCTCAATGATATAAACAAACACAAACAAAATTCTACGCGATATGCACATACGCGAGAATTATTATCACAACACAATTAATATATTAATAATATCCGTATTACTAATATAAACGTTAGTCCACCTACAAACAAGGCACTAACTATAACCTATTCCGACCCGTAATCCTACAAGTCCCGCAACAATTAAGCACACACAAAAGTCTAAGTTTAGGCACCTATCTCAAGTCACTAAATCCCTTAGACCATGCTCTGATACCACTTGTAACAACCCAACCCGTTGACCAACCAATAACGCGGAATAAAAAAAAATTTCTTTGTACAGAAAATGGCGCGGCGCGCCATGACCCCGCGCGGCGCGCAAAAGGGCCTGGACAGGCTGCTGTCCTAAAAAGTCCCAAATGCGAAAATGTTTGACCACTTCCCGACACATTTAGACTAAACGGTTTTCATAACATATTATAATAGTTAAGACTAACACGTTCCATCAATAAAAAGGGTTTTACGACACCGGGCCCACATATGCCCAAATTACCCTTTAAGTACCAATTTCAAGTTTTCGACCACACGACTTTTAACACAAAATAAAGCTGGGCATGGCAATTGGGGATACGCTACCCAATCTTAATCAATCCAAAAGCAAGCCTTCTAAAGCAACAACGCGAGTCCACTAGTCCCACGCTTACCCGAGCCACCGCATCCATGCAAATCTATAAAAAGGTAAACAAGGAGAGGGAAAGCTAACGCTTAGTGAGTGAGAATATACTACATACATATATATGCATAAAATGGACACGCCACACAAAACCAAATACCGCATACCAGAGCATCCAAGCATAAAGGCAAGCTAGTCTAAGCATACCGTAACATCACTAAGCAACGAGCTAAAGATACATCAACAAAATATAAGTTCACCAACAACGATGTGAACAATGCCAATAAGCTACACCCGGAGGGTTAGCTACATCACGATAATACAACATTATATGTATACAATATGTATATATATATATATATATATATATATATATATATATATATATATATCTCGAATAACATAATTTGCTTAAGCTTACAACACAATAACCATGGTTAACCAATCGCGCAAGGGAATGGCGCTCGCGAAAACGCCATCGGTGTTCATAACATCCATTAGGGTACTTAACACCTCATATCGCTAACCCCTAGGGTGGCACCTTAACACCTCGGCACTTCACCCCGAGTGGCATCTTAACACCTCGATGCTTCACTCATTATTTTACGGAGTGGTGTCTTAACACCTCGACACTACACCCCTAGGTGGCATCTTAACACCTCGATGCTTCACCCCGAGTGGCATCTTAACACCTCGATGCTTCACTCATCACATGAAACGTGGTGTCTTAGCACCTCGACACTACACATTTCACGCTACAACAAATAGATACATTATATACCTGCACATATAATTATTCCACTCACTATATTAACCCTTCGTCATTGGGGTTATATAAGTCCACATCACACGCCCATGTGATAACGTACACACAAAGTGTGCACCTCACCAAAGTGGTTAACCAAAACGCACAACCGTGCCAATTGGACCTATACACAAGTCCAACAATTCCACCTATACGAGAAGCGAGCTCTATAAGCGAGAACCCTTCTCCCGACCCGCACCCATCCTACATATACATATGCATATAGGATATTAACACTCACCTTGTCGTCTTGAAGAATGCCACCGAATAATCCGCAATCGTCGATGGAATGTACCTATTCCATTTATCATATAACAAGTAACACAATTAGGGTGGATATACAAATTAACCCAAATTGACTACTAGTGCAATTTCGACCCAAATGCACTTCCAAGCACAAAATCGCGCCCAAACTAACCAATAATCACTTACACAAGTGAGAATGGTCCTAATATGCCAATCAAACTCAATCATAGGTGTTAAACACCTATCTTGCCCAAAATGACACTTAATCCCTAATTTGACCCAAAAGAAGTCAATATCACGCCATTAGCAAGTTTTGACACCAAAACATATTTAACTCGGTTCTATGCTTCAACTTAATCCATTTTAAGTTTATAAACCTTATTAAATCAGCAATTGAGTCATAATCATCAACAAACCCTAATTTTGACTCTAGTCAAAATTAGTCAACCATAAGAAACCTAATGGTTTCCAAAACACCAATAATCACTAACACTTGCGATTATACACCATTTACAAGTCTTAAACATGGTTAAATTATTAACCAACCCAAAACCCGCCAAATATCAAAATAGCAAATTTCCATAAACCCTCTTCATCAACCAAATGGGTTTTACAACTAACAATCTCAAACCCTAACTTGAATATCAAATCTAACAAATGAAATTCGGAGTTAGAACTTACCAATACTACCAAAACATAGCTAGGAGCGAGATAAACAACTTTAAAACCCGAGCTTTGGTGAGAATCCAACTCCTTCTTCTCCAATTCAAGCTCTCTCACTCTAGAACCCTTCCTCTCTCTCTAGATATGGATGAGAGTGTTTGTGTGGGTGAGAAATGAGCTCCAATGGAGTTCTAGATCAGTTTTGGTGACCCTAAACCGACCCTAAATGAAAAGACCAAAGTACCCCTCATTTAAACCTTATAAAAAAGCTGAAAATTGCTTCTGACCTTTAGGTGGAGCGCCGCTCCAACCTTCAGGTCAGTTTTCAGTTTCTTGTTTTGGCCATAACTTTTTGACCGTCGCTCCGTTTTCGATGAATCAAATATCGTTGGAAACGTAATAAGATTTTCTTTCCAATGGTAAGGCTTTGAAACATCAACTCAAACATTATTTGGGGTTGAAAAGATACGTACACACATTGTCACTTCAGACAACGTCCAGTTTCCTTCGACGTTCGAGCAACCAACACGTACATGCTGCGTACACTTCATACACGCATCGTACACCAAAAATACATTATGTACAATAAATATTTGGGTCTTACACTACAGGTAATAGTATACAGGAACCGTCATACTAATCATGTCACATAGTCTAACACATAAACATCACACAAGTGCCATCTACAGAGACTCTGGCGGCTCGGCCAAACCATTAACCACCAGTTGATCGGACTGGGGTTTACCAGAAGTTCCTCCACCATCGGATGTATATATATAAAATCCATGAAATGTCCCGTTCATATTGATTATAAACGTTCCATATTAATTGATTTCGTCGCGAGGTTTTGACCTCTATATGAGACGTTTTTCAAAGATTGCATTCATTTTTAAAATAACCATAACCTTTATTTTATCGATAAAGGTTTAAAAAGCATTACGTAGATTATCAAATAATGATAATCTAAAGTATACCGTTTACACACGACCATTACATAATGGTTTACAATAAGAATATATTACATCAAAAATAAGTTTCTTGAATGCAGTTTTTACACAATATCATACAAGCATGGACTCCAAATCTTGTCCTTATTTTAGTATGCAACTGCGGAAGCTCTTAATAATCACCTGAGAATAAACATGCTTAAAACGTCAACAAAAATGTTGGTGAATTATAGGTTTAACCTATATATTATCAAATCATAATAATAGACCACAAGAATTCATATTTCAATACATCCCATACATAGAGATAAAATTCATTCATATGGTGAACACCTGGTAACCGACATTAACAAGATGCATATACAATATCCCCATCATTCTGGGACACCCATCGGACATGATAATTTCGAAGTACTAAAGCATTCCAAATTCCAGAATGGGGCTTGTTAGGCCCGATAGATCTATCTTTAGGATTCGCGTCAATTTGGGGGTCTGTTCCCAAATTCTTAAGCTACCAAGCTAAAAGGGGCATATTCGGCTTCGATCATTCACCCATATAATGTAGTTTCATTTACTTGTGTCTATTTCGTAAAACATTTATAAAATTGCATGTATTCTCATCCCAAAATATTAGATTTTAAAAGTGGGACTATAACTCACTTTCACAGATTTTTACTTCGTCGGGAAGTAAGACTTGGCCACTGGTCGATTCACGAACCTATAACAAATATATACATATATATCAAAGTATGTTCAAAATATATTTACAACATTTTTAAAACGTTTTACTATTTTAAGTTTATTAAGTCAGCTGTCCTCATTAGTAACCTACAACTAGTTGTCCACAGTTAGATGTACAGAAATAAATCGATATATATTATCTTGAATCAATCCACGACCCAGTGTATACACATCTCAGGATAGATCACAACTCAAAGTATATATATTTTTATAATCAA
Source organism: Rutidosis leptorrhynchoides (assembly GCF_046630445.1). Taxonomy (NCBI): domain Eukaryota; kingdom Viridiplantae; phylum Streptophyta; class Magnoliopsida; order Asterales; family Asteraceae; genus Rutidosis; species Rutidosis leptorrhynchoides. The sequence continues at coordinate 369,467,119 of NC_092343.1, read as the reverse complement.
CCTCAACCCTGTATAGCTAACTCCAACATTACTGCATATAGAGTGTCTATGGTTGTTCCAAATAACATATATACATGGGTCGATATGATATGTCAAAATATTTGCATACGTGTCTATGGTATCCTAAGATTATATAATATATTAGAATACATGTATAATACATTATGATTTAGCTAGGATATGATTTGTATAGAATTGTTACAATAATTCCCGTAGCTACAACAATCAAAAAATATCCAATCTTGTTTTACCCATAACTTCTTCGTTTTAAATCCGTTTTGAGTGAATCAAATTGCTATAGTTTCATATCGAACTCTATTTTATGAATCTAAATAGAAAAAGTATAAGTTTATAGTCGGAAATATAAGTTACAAGTCTTTTTTGTAAGAGGTAGTCATTTCAGTCGAAAGAACGACGTCTTGATGACCATTTTGAAAAACATACTTCCACTTTGAGTTTAACCATGATTTTTGGATATTGTTTCATGTTCATAAGAAAAATCATGTTCCCATAAGAACAACTTTTAAATCAAATTTTATCATAGTTTTTAATTATCAAACCCAAAACAGCCCGCGGTGTTACTACGACGGCGTATGTCCGGTTTTATGGTGTTTTCGTGTTTCCAGGTTTTAAATCATTAAGTTAGCATATCATATAGATATAGAACATGTATTTAGTTGATTTTAAAAGTCAAGTTAGAAGGATTAACTTTTATTTGCGAACAAGTTTAGAATTAACTAAACTATGTTCTAGTGATTTCAAGTTTAAACCTTCGAATAAGGTAGTTTTATATATATGAATCGAATGATGTTATGAACATCATTACTACCTCAAGTTTTTTGGATAAACCTACTGGAAATGGGAAAAATAGATCTAGCTTTAAAGGATCCTTGGATGGCTTGAAAGTTCTTGAAGCAGAATCATGACACGAAAACAAGTTCAAGTAAGATTTCTACTCGAAATATGATTGTTATAGTTATAGAAATTGAATCAAAGTTTGAATATGAGTATTACCTTGTATTAGAAAGATATCTTACTGTAAATAAGAAAGATTTCTTGAGATTGGATGATCACTTTACAAGATTGGAAGTAAGCTAGCAAACTTGGAAGTATTCTTGATTTTATGAAACTAGAACTTATAGAATTTATGAAGAACACTTAGAACTTGAAGATAGAACTTGAAGATAGAACTTGAGAGAGATCAATTAGATGAAGAAAATTGAAGAATGAAAGTTTTTGTAGGTGTTTTTGGTCGTTGGTATATGGATTAGATATAAAGGATGTGTAATTTTGTTTACATGTAAATAACTCATGAATGATTACTAATATTTTTGTAATTTTAAGAGATATTTCATGCTAGTTTCCAAATGATGGTTCCCACATGTGTTAGGTGACTCAAATGGGCTGCTAATAGCTGATCATTGGAGTGTATATACCAATAGTACATACATCTAAAAGCTATGTATTGTACGAGTATGAATACGGGTGCATACGAGTAGAATTGTTGATGAAACTGAACGAGGATGTAATTGTAAGCATTTTTGTTAAGTAGAAGTATTTTGATAAGTGTTTTGAAGTCTTTCAAAACTGTATGAATACATATTAAAACACTACATCTATATACATTTTAACTGAGTCGTTAAGTCATCGTTAGTCGTTACATGTAAATGTTGTTTTGAAACCTTTAGGTTAACGATCTTGTTAAATGTTGTTAACCCATTGTTTATTATATCTAAAGAGATGTTAAATTATTACATTATCATGATATTATGATGTATTAATATATCTTAATATGATACATATACAATTAAATGTCGTTACAACGATAATCGTTACATATATGCCTCGTTTCGAAATCATTAAGTTAATAGTCTTGTTTTTACATATGTAGTTCATTATTAATATACTTAATGATATGTTTACTTATCATAATACCATGTTAACTATATATATAACCATATATATGACATCATATAGTTTTTACAAGTTTTAACGTTCGGGAATCACCGGTCAACTTGGGTGGTCAATTGTCTATATAAAACCTATTTCAACTAATCAAGTCTTAACAAGTTTTATTTCTTAACAGGTTAGAAACACTTAATCATGTACATATCAATTTCATTTAATATATATAAACATGGAAAAGTTCGGGTTACTACAGTACCTACCCGTTAAATAAATTTTGTCACGAAATCTTAAGCAGTTGGAGGTGTTGACGTATCTTCTGGAAATAAGTGCGGGTATTTCTTCTTCATTTGATCTTCTCATTCCCAGGTGAACTCAGGTCCTCTACAAGCATTCCATCGAACTTTAACAATTGGTATCTTGTTTTGCTTAAGTATTTTAACCTCACGATCCATTATTTCGACGGGTTCTTTGATGAATTAAAGTTTTTCGTTGATTTGGATTTCGTCTAATGGAATAGTGAGATCTTCTTTAGCATAACATTTCTTCAAATTTGAGACGTGGAAAGTGTTATGTACAGCTGCGAGTTGTTGTGGTAATTCAAGTCGGTAAGCAACTGGTCCGACACGATCAATAATCTTGAATGGTCCAATATACCTTGGATTTAATTTCCCCCGTTTACCAAATCGAACAACGCCTTTCCAAGGTGCAACTTTAACCATGACCATCTCTCTAATTTCAAATTCTATATTTTTTTTTTAATGTCAGCGTAGCTCTTTTGTCGACTTTAGGTGGTTTTCAATCGTTGTTTAATTTGGATGATCTTCTCGGTAGTTTCTTGTATTATCTCCGGACCCGTAATCAGTCTATCCCCTACTTCACTCCAACAAATCGGAGATCTGCACTTTCTACCATAAAGTGCTTCAAGCGGCGCCATCTCAATGCTTGAATGGTAGCTGTTGTTGTAAGAAAATTCTGCTAACGGTAGGTGTCGATCCCAACTGTTTCCAAAATCAATAACACATGCTCGTAGCATGTCTTCAAGCGTTTGTATCGTCCTTTCGCTCTGCCCATCAGTTTGTGGATGATAGGCAGTACTCATGTCTAGACGAGTTCCTAATGCTTGCTGTAATGTCTGCCAGAATCTTGAAATAAATTTGCCATCCCTATCAGAGATAATAGAGATTGGTATTCCATGTCTGGAGACGACTTCCTTCAAATACAGTCATACTAACTTCTCTATCCTGTCATCTTCTCTTATTGGCAGGAAGTGTGCTGATTTGGTGAGACGATCAACTATTACCCAAATAGTATCAAAACCACTTGCAGTCCTTTGGCAATTTAGTGATGAAATCCATGATAATGTTTTCCCATTTCCATTCCGGGATTTTGGGTTGTTGAAATAGACCTGATGGTTTCTGATGCTCAGCTTTGACCTTAGAACACGTCAAACATTCTCCTACGTATTTAGCAACATCGGCTTTCATACCCGGCCACCAAAAATGTTTCTTGAGATCCTTGTACATCTTCCCCATTCCAGGATGTATTGATTATCTGGTTTTATGAGCTTCTCTAAGTACCATTTCTCTCATATCTCCAAATTTTGGTACCCATATCCTTTCAGCCCTATACCGGGTTCCGTCTTCCCGAATATTAAGATGCTTCTCCGATACTTTGGGTATTTCATCCTTTAAATTTCTCTCTTTTAAAACTCCTTGTTGCGCCTCCTTTATTTGAATAGTAAAGTTAGTGTGAATCATTATATTCATAGCTTTTACTCGAATTGGTTCTCTATCCTTTCTGCTCAAGGCGTCGGCTACCACATTTGCCTTCCCCGGGTGATAACAAATCTCAAAGTCGTAATCATTCAACAATTCAATCCATCTGCGCTGCCTCATGTTTAGTTGTTTCTGATTAAATATGTGTTGAAGACTTTTGTGGTTGGTATATATAATACTTTTGACCCCATATAAGTAGTGCCTCCAAGTCTTTAATGCAAAAACAACCACGCCTAATTCCAAATCATGCGTCATATAATTCTGCTCGTAAATCTTCAATTGTCTAGACGCATAAGCAATTACTTTCATTCGTTGCATTAATACACAACTGAGACCTTGCTTTGAGGCGTCACAATATATCACAAAATTATCATTCCCTTCAGGTAATGACAATATAGGTGCCTTAGTTAACTTTTTCTTCAACAATTGAAACGCTTTTTCTTGTTCATCCTTCCATTCAAATTTTCTCCCTTTATGCGTTAATACGGTCAAGGGTTTTGCTATTTTAGAAAAATCTTGGATGAATCTCCTGTAATAACCAGCTAGCCCTAAAAATTGGCGTATGTGTTTCGGAGTTTTCGGGGTTTCCCACTTTTCAACTGTTTCAATCTTTGCTGGATCCACCTGAATACCTTCTTTGTTCACTATATGATCGAGGAATTGAACTTCTTCCAACCAAAATGCACACTTTGAAAACTTAGCATATAGTTTTTCTTTTCTCAGCACCTCTAGCACTTTTCTCAAATGTTCTTCATGCTCTTGATCATTCTTCGAGTAAATAAGTATGTCATCGATGAAAACAATGACAAACTTGTCAAGATATGGCCCACACACTCGGTTCATGAGGTCCATGAACACAGCTGGTGCATTAGTCAATCCAAACGGCATAACCATAAACTCATAATGACCGTAACGCGTCTTAAAAGTAGTCTTCGGAATGTCATCCTCTTTCACCTGCATTTGGTGATATCCAGAACGTAAATCGATCTTCGAATAAACCGATGAGCCTTGTTGTTGATCAAATAAGTCGTCGATTCTCGGTAATGGGTAACGGTTCTTGATGGTAAGTTTGTTCAACTCTCGGTAGTCGATACACAACCTGAATGTACCATCTTTCTTCTTGACAAACAGAACAGGAGCTCCCCATGGTGATGTACTTGGTCGAATGAAACCACGCTCTAAAAGTTCCTGTAATTGACTTTGTAATTCTTTCATTTCGCTGGGTGCGAGTCTGTATGGAGCACAAGCTATTGGTGCAGCTCCTGGTACAAGGTCTATTTGAAATTTAACGGATCGATGTGGGGGTAATCCCGGTAATTCTTTCGGAAATACATAGGGAAATTCTTTTGCGACGGGAACATCACTGATGTTCTTTTCTTCAGGTTTATGATGTTATGCGAGGTGTATATAAAATAGCTATTATATTTTAGCAGAAAATACTATTAAATACGATACAATTTTACACAAGATATTTATTTATTTAGAGAATGGATATACTTAAACCTTGCTACAACACTTATAGGCAGTGTACCTAATCGTACAGTAGTGTAGTTTTTAGTAAGTCCGGTTCGTTCCACAGGGAAAATCTTTAAACAAAGCTTAACGCTATATTAGTTTACTTTTATAAAAATACAAATATATATATAAGTAATATTATTATTATAAAGGGGGTTTTTACCGTTTAATGACCGGTTTGTCGATTTTAAAACTTTAGTCGCAGTTAAAACCAAATGTAAAATATTAAAAATAAATACAAGACTTAAATTAAAGCGTAAAGTAAATAACGATAATGAAATTGCGAATAATAAAAGTGCGATAAAATAAACTTGCGATAATTAAAAAGTACGATAATTAAAAGTGTAATTAAATACAATAACAATAAAAATGCGATAATTAGAAGTGCAATTAAATATAAAATAAAGGAAATTAAATATGAAATAAATGAATTATGCTTATTTAAACTTCCGTAATCATGATGTTTGACGTGTTGATTTTAGTTTTATGCCCATGGATTAATTGTCCTTTGTCCTGGATTATTTAATATGTCCGTCTGGTTTTTGTCCATAACAGTCCATCAGTCATAAATATAAAGTGCGAGTGTCCTCGTCAAATTATCCTTATATCCGAAGTTAAATATTCTAACTAATTGGGGACTTAAACTGTAACAAGATTTTAATACTTTGTTTAATAATTACACCAGGATGTCGACTGAGTGTAACCCAAGGTTTTAATATTTTGTTATCAATTATACCAAGTGTCCTTGTACATAATTTCACCCCTGTTTTAATTATTCTAGTGGCTATTAATCCATTCCCGTGTCCAGTTAAATGAACGATTATTCGTACATATAAATACCCCGCCCATCGTGTCCGATCGAGTGTATATGGTAATTTATAGGGATGCCCAATTGTAAATCTTTATATTAACATTAAAAAACTATCATTTAGTTAAACAAATATAAAGCCCATTAATAGCCCATAGTCTAATTTCCACAAGTGTCGTTCTTTTGTCCAAACCCCAATTATGGTACAAAGCCCAATTACCCAATTTTAGTAATTAGCCCAACATCATGATTACTTCGGATTAAATAAGCATAATAATAACTTAGCTACGAGACATTAATATAAAAAGGTTGAACATAACTTACAATGATTAAAAATAGCGTAGCGTTACACGGACAGAATTTCGACTTACACCCTTACAACATTTGCTAACATACCCTTATTATTAGAATTATAATTAAAATTAAAATTAAAATATAAATTATAAATATAAATATTACGTATATAGATAGAGAGATGGATATATGTGTGTGAAAAATGATCAAAATTCGGTTGGCTTTATAGGGAATTGAGTTCAGGGATACTCCGCGACTCGCGGCATTTTTTGCCTTCAAACTCCGCGAGTCGCGGAGTTTGAAAATACAGCTCACTCCAAATTGGATCTTAGTCTGCCGACGGTTTTAAATATTAATATAATATATATATAATTTTTAAGAATTATTTATATATTATATTATATTCATGTGCATAGTTGACTTGTAATTTTTAGTCCGTTGCGTCGAGCGTTGAGAGTTGACTCTGGTCTAGGTTCCGGATTTTCGAACGTCCTTGCGTACAATTTAATATCTTGTACTTTGCGTTTTGAATCTTGTACTCTTGTAATTTCGAGACGTTTCTTATCAATAATTGGAACCTCTTTGATTGTCTTTTGTACTTTTGAGCTTTTTGGTCGTTTGCGTCTTCAATTCGTCGAATCTGTCTTTTGTCTTCACCTTTTATTATTTAAACGAATATCACTTGTAAATAGAACAATTGCAACTAAAAGCTTGTCTTTCTTGAGGAATAATGCTATGAAATATATGTTCGTTTTTAGCATTATCAAATATTCCCACACTTAAGCGTTGCTTGTCCTCAAGCAATATCGTCTTGAAATACTAGAATCACTTCTTTATTCTTCACACTTTGTACATCAGTGATTTCTATACGTCGGTATAAACAATGGTAGTAACGATATGATTTACAGTCCCACATGACTATAAAAATTTAGATCCATTAAGGAAATTGGATCTTTATGAAAACATTTGATCTTTTGAAAATTAAATCTAGTTTTTAGCCTAGATAAGTTTTCCGGAATAACCCTTTACCTGTGTTTGCAAAATATTTTTGTGGGTTTGGTGGGTTTCAGATTTGAAAATTTTAGCTCAAAACTTGCGGTTTTGTGTCACCCACTTGCTAACCTTGTATTTGGAAAGCAACACGTCCAGTTTACTTGTCCCGTATATTACGTTTCGGTAAACTACCATCCGGTTGTAAAGGAAAGCGTTGAACAAGCAACTGTTAAGGTAATGTCCCCTGACATGCTTTTAATTATGGTCTATAACGTGTCGGACGCAATTACTATCCTTGGTAGGAGCAATAGTAAAGCTCACCCTTATGATTTTTTGGTCTGGCACAAGGTCCTGTCTTTGACCACTATGCAACCACCGTTCTTACGTTTGACTCCCGATTTAGTTCAGGTGACCTAATGAATTCCAGGTGAATTCCTAGGATTTTACGTTCAATGGTAATGAACACATTGAAAATAGGGTTTTCAGAAAACAAATCGGTTTATAATTTGATCAAAATATTTTCTCGTTCAAGCTCGAGTTTAGATATCATTGAATTCCATGAGTTTGTAATTCTCAATCTTTAAAGTCAATCTCAAGGATTGAGTAATATCAGTCTTAAAAGCTGATTTTTAATCTTTAAGGATATTATCCTTTCTGGGGATCTGATTAATTAGTCTTATCAAGCTAATTTGCACGGTGCCCCCCCATTGTACGAGATAAATCCTTCTCATGGTTGGGATAAATCTGACCACTTGGCGACCCTGTTTAATGCTGAGGTCCGTGGATTTCCTGCTGATTTTAGTGATGACTTTTCTAGATTTTTCGTCAACCTACAGCTGGTCTGGACGACAACTTCCTGACTTAAATCAAGAAGCGCGTTTCTTTTTCGGAAGACTTTACTTCCTTTTAATGATGGAATTGATTCATCGTGTAGATCCATCTCTCTTACGGTACATCAGGTAAAACTTTTTAGTTTAGTCCAAAGTAAAAGTATTTTCAGTTATTTGTACAAAAATATGTGATATATGTTTTGAATAACTTGGAGAATTTTCCCACACTTGGCTTTTATTTTCCTTTTTATTGTCCTCTATTCCATTTTAAATGAATTTTAACATTTTGGTTTGTTTCTCAATTTATGTCCTTTCCGAGGTTACAATAATTTCGGTGTTAAAACCTAGTTTTATCGTTCATAAATATGTATAAACATGATTTTGAGTTCATTTAATTGAAAATTTTGAAAAATTTTACGAGATTTGGGTAGTCAGTATATAAGACTAGGGCTGTTCTTTATTATCAGAGAGCACTAGATTCTAATACAACTACTGCTTTACTAGTATTTTTAATGGTAACCCAGTGTTTAAGATAAAAATTTTAAAATCCGAAAGAATTTAACCCCTTCCCACACTTAAGATCTTGCAATGCCCTCATTTGCAAAAAATCAGTAACAATTTAAATTATTGAGGGTGATTTGTGTGAAAATGATTAAATTTTTACCAAAGTTTCCAAATATATTGGCGTTTGTTTGCTGAATGATAAATGGTGCACATCATTTGTTCATTCCGTCTTGTTGTTATTTTACATATATTTTGCATCTTGTCGTCAAAATTAGTTGCTTTTGCTGAACTTAATGCCAGTCTTTGAAAATGCGTTGTTTTACCCTGTTGTGTACATAAGATAAACTGCAAACATATATACATATTTTTGAAGTTTGGTATATTACCCCACATTCAAAAATTATTAAAATCTAAGAATAAAAGTTAGAAAATTATAAAAACTATTACAATATTAACATAAGTATTAAACGTATCAACATTACAAATTACAAAATAAATAAAACTAAGTAGACTAGGGATGACACTGATACCAATAGGGGTTCCATGCATAACCATAGGTGCTATAAAATGCTTCGGCAGGGTTATACGTAGGATACGGTGGTTGCATCTCTATAGACCAGGGAGGGAATATGGGTTTTGGAGTAGGAATATAGTTTCTACCTATATGTTGGCAATGAGCTATGATTTGGTTTTGATGAACTTGCCAATCTTCAAATGCTCTATGTCTAGCATTTTTGTACTCCTGTGAAGCTATAAACCTTTGCATTTCTTGCATTTCATTTCCCCCTCCTACATTACCTTGCTGTTGGTTTCTCTCAACCTGTGGATGTCTACCATGGTATTGTACTGCGGCGTTATTTCTCCTCTTCAAAACTTTCGCACCATGGTATACATTTAAACCTATAGTATCGCGGGGTTCTGGTTCTTCGACTAATAATCCGCCCCGACTTATATCCACACCGAGATATTCAGCAATCAAAGTAATAAAAATACCACCTCCTATTATGCTATGCGGTCTCATCCCCCTAACCATAGCTGATAAATAATAACCCACACAATAAGGTATACTTACAGCGCTTTGTGGGTCTCGAATACACATATGGTAAAACAAATCCTGTTCATTTACCTTTTCCTTGTTCTTACCTCTTTGTGTAATCGAATTAGCTAAAAACCTATGAATCACTCTTAATTCAGCTCTATCTATATCCAAATAAGAGTAATTTCCCCCTTTGAATAGGTGATGGCTTGTCATTTGACTCCATACACCATGTGTATCAAAATTTTCATCTATCTTTCTACCATTTAGTATCAACCCTCTACAATCGGCAGATGCTAACTCCTCAGGCGTATATATACGTAAAGCCTGAGCCATGTCTAGTAAAGACATGTGGCGCATCGAACCTCCTAACAAAAATCTAATAAAAGATCGATCAGTTAAACTAGCCACCCGATCATTTAATTCTATACTACACAACAATTCTTCACACCATACTTTATATACAGGTCTACGCATGGTGAATAAACGTACCCAGTCGTTAAAAGTAGAATTACCATACCTCTGTGCAAGTAATTCCCTAATTGGCCCGGCCAATTCTACAGCTTCTAATGGTCCCCATTCTATGACCCTCGATACCTCAACAACTTTAGAATGAAGAGTATGCAAACCCCTTTGGTATTTTGGATAATCTATCCAAAGTCTGTCAAATCTCAGGTTCGGGTGCAAATCTTCCAAGTGCATATCAGAAAATGTCATGACTGGATGAGGTATATCTTGCTTGTAGTAGTTATCCACCTCCTGTTGTTCCGCATTCTCAGCAGGAGCATTGCGAGCTTGGGATGAAGATTCACCCCTTTCAGTCTGCAAAACACATCAAACACAATTTTTGTGCATCCAAATATGCATTAGTGTCAGCAAAATCATCAATCAAAATAATTACAATGACATGATCAATTTATATCAAACTTAAGCTTATTTTCACATTTTTATCAAATCTACACTTTTTCAAATAAGCATATACGAAAATGTTCGCCAAGTTCATAAGCATTCAACTCAAATAACATGTCAAAATAATCATTACTAGCAATTAAACAAGTTTCAAATGGCATTATCTCTCAAAAATCAAGTTCATGAATTTTAGACTTGAAAAAGTCCACTTTAATTCTCAAAATCATGTTTAGGCTCAAAGTTTGGATCATTTAACTACCTAAACATGTTACACTACTTAATTTAGCAACAATTCATGACAAAAATCGGTCATAACCTGTTTATATCAAAAAGCCCCAAATTGCTCAAGAACACAAACCCTAGATTACTCAAAATTTGAAGTTTAAGGCTTCTAATCATGTTAAATAGCATCAATCTAGGTTATACAAGCATAATACATAAACAATTTAAGCATAATTACCCTAAAAAGCATCAAAATCAAATTGGGGAAAAAATTGCTCAAGAACACTAATTTTCGGATTAAATGGTGTTTAGGTGTAGAAATTTACCGTTTTTCTTGAGTAATTCCTTGATAGCATCCTTCTCAACATGATTTTAGTAATAGATTTGATGATTAACGGTTAAAAATTGTGATTTTGGGAGTGTTTTTCGGGTTTTTTCGCGCAGTATTTTAGTTGTATGTGTTTTTGTGGTGTGTGGTTTGAGCTGTTCGTTCAGCTTTTTTTTTTTCTGTAATTTGGTCCCTCCGCGAGTCGCGGGGTTTAAACCTTCAAACTCCGCGAGTCGCGGAGTTTTTTTTTTTTTTTATTTATATCTTATACTAATTAAAACAATTAAGTAATTAATTTTAAAATTTTGTTTCCCTTGTTATTTAGGACGAGGTCGTTTCGGATCGATGTCCTAGTCCGTCCTTCGACAAAATTTTAAAATTTGTCTTTTTGTAGCGATTGTTTTAAAAGCTAAATTTTTTGGGGTTTTTTAATGTTTTTGGCATACTTTAATTCAATAAGATTAAAAATAATGATAATAAAAGTTCTCGTCCCTCCCTTGGGTAAAGCAATTTTGGTTCAACGACCTAGTCTTCAACTTACGAAGAATTTTAAAAATCATTTTTTAACTTAATGAGATAAAGTAAATTTTTGTTTTTAAATTCACACAATTTAAATATAAAATTCAAAATTAATATTAAAAATTCACACCAAACTTAAAATTTGAAATGCATAAAATTAAAAATTCATATTTTAAAAATTAAAAATTCACACCAAACTTATATTAATTTTTTTCAAATATTTATAATTTTAAATATATTGATTTTACAAAGTTTACAATATTAATTTAAGATTTATATATTAATTTTAAAAACATGGTAAAAATAAAATTAAAAATCTTTTTGGCTTTTTATCCCACTTTAATCAATCAAATATTATCAAAAATATGCGCCCCTCTTTTCGGTAAAGTAATTTCGGTTCCAAGACCTAATTTAACTCATGACGAATTTTTGAAATATTTTGGGTTGATTGATTAAAGATATTTATACCTTAAGAATAAACGTTAAATTTCGCATTGATGTAATAAATTTTTGAATGATATCAATAATTTCGTTCGCCAAACCTAATTTTATTCAATACCAATTTAATACTTTATAGCGAACAAATTAGCGTTTATTATCAAAAGGTTAAAAATAAAAAAATAAAATAAAAACTATACAAACATACCTGTGAAATAGATTTCTTAGTTATATGATCTATCCCATTCATAAGATAGTCGGTTTAATTGGTTTTCCATGGCTACATAGGCGTAACCTCGAGCATTCAGTGTCTTTTCTTCTAAACATATGAACGGTCCGTCTCTGCATAAAGTAACAAATTCGGTGTTTGAATAGGTTTGATTATTTGAACATTTACCTCTATGTGACCATTTTCCGCATTTGTGACATCTTTCTAGGTGTCGTGCTCTTCTTTTCGCTGCGGATTTTGATTTTCCTTTACCAAATTGTAACTTATTATCTTCGCATCTGGATTCTTTTCTAACTCCGTCCAATCTTTCTCTGATTACTGATACTATTTCACTCGGTAGTGTGTCATTATTACGTTTAGTGATCAAAGCGTTTAGCATTAGACCATGGTTTAGTTCACAGACAGTCTTCATTTTGTAAAAACCTAAAAAAATAAAAATTCAGAATGGGGGGAGAAGACTAGTTCTTTAGGGTCTGCTAGGGAAAGACCATTCGGGTTCCATTTTCGAGAACTACACGAAAACAGACAATCTAACTATAACAGAAATACATATTATCCTTTAAAGACTTGATTCTCCCCACACTTAGTTAGCTGTGGTGTCGAAATTGTGATTAACTTCGTTGTCGACTTCCATCGGACTATCTATGTAGTGTTTAACTCTGTGACCATTAACTTTAAATTCCATCCCATTTGAATTTATTAATTCTATCGTTCCGTATGGGAAAACTCTTTTGACTATGAATGGTCCAGACCATCTTGATTTCAATTTTCCAGGAAATAGCTTGAATCGTGAATTGAAAAGAAGAACTCTGTCTCCTTCTTTAAATTCTTTTGAACTTCTGATTCTTTTATCATGCCATTTCTTCGTTCTTTCTTTATAGATTAACAAATTTTCGTATGCTTCATGTCTTAATTCTTCTAATTCATTTAGTTGACTTAATCGTAGACGTCCGGCTTCATGTAAATCAAGATTACATGTCTTCAAAGCCCAAAATGCTTTGTGTTCAATTTCTACTGGAAGATGACATGCTTTTCCATAAACAAGTCTAAAAGGTGTGGTTCCAATTGGAGTTTTGTAGGCTGTTCTAAAAGCCCAGAGTGCATCCTACAATTTAATGGACCATTCCTTCGGATTTGATCCTACGGTTTTCTCTAGAATACATTTTAAAGCTCGGTTGGTATTTTCAACTTGTCCACTTGTTTGTGGATGATATGCGGTGGAGATTTTATGAGTTACTCCATATCTTTTAAGAACTTTCTCAAGTTGATTATTACAGAAATGAGTACCCCAATCACTTATTAAAGCTTTCGGTGTTCCAAACCTTGCAAAAAGACGTTTTAAAAAGTTGACTACAACTCGTGCATCGTTAGTTGGGAGAGCTTGTGCTTCCGCCCATTTAGATACATAATCAATGGCTACGAGTATATATAGATTATTATGAGATTTTAGAAATGGACTCATAAAGTCAATACCCCAAATGTCAAATACTTCACATACTTGTATGACATTTTGTGGCATTTCATCACGTTGACTTATTTTTCCGGCCCTTTGACAAGCATCACAGGATTTGCAAAGAAGGTGTGCGTCTTTGTAAATTGTAGGCCAATAGAATCCAGCATCATAAACTTTTCTTGCTGTTAGTTGAGGCCCATAATGCCCTCCTGTTGGTCCTGTGTGACAATGGTTTAATATTTTACTAGCTTCATCTCCAAATACACATCGGCGTATTATTCCATCGGGACAACTTTTAAACAAATGTGGATCTTCCCAAAAATAGTGTTTTATATCACTGAAGAATTTCTTTCGTCTTTGGTACGATAATCGTTTTTCAAGGAATCCACAAACTAAGTAGTTTGCATAGTCTGCAAACCATGGAATTTCTTTATAATCTATCTTCAATAGATATTCATCAGGAAAGTTGTCTTGTATGGCCGATTCATTTAGAACTTCTAATTCGGGATTTTCAAGACGAGAAAGATGATCAGCGGCGAGATTTTCTACTCCTCTTTTATCTCGGATTTCAATATCAAACTCTTGTAAGAGTAAGATCCAACGGATTAATCTTGGTTTAGCATCTTGTTTCGAAAATAGGTATCTAAGAGCAGAATGGTCGGTATAGACCACCGTTTTTGCTAGAACGAGATATGATCGAAATTTGTCAAAAGCAAAGACAATAGCAAGGAGTTCTTTTTCAGTGGTTGTATAGTTCGTTTGTGCTCCTTGTAACGTCTTACTAGCATAATATATAGGTTGAAATCGTTTTTCAATCCTTTGTCCTAAAACGGCTCCCATTGCAAAATCACTTGCATCGCACATTAGTTCAAATGGTAGATTCCAATTTGGTGTTATCATGATCGGCGCATTAGTGAGTTTCTCTTTAAGAATATTAAAAGATTTGATACACTCATCTGAAAAGATGAATGGAGCATCCTTTTCTAGGAGTTTATTCATAGGAGTGGCAATTTTAGAAAAATCTTTTATGAAACGTCGGTAAAAACCGGCATGCCCTAGAAAACTCCTAACTCCTCTAACATTGGTGGGATGTGGAAGTTTAGCAATTACATCTACTTTAGCTCTATCCACTTCAATTCCTTCTTTTGAAATTTTATGTCCAAGAACGATGCCTTCTTTAACCATAAAATGGCATTTCTCCCAATTAAGAACTAGATTTGATTGTTCGCATCTAATAAGCATTCGTTCCAGATTAACTAGACATGATTCAAATGTATCACCGAAGACTGAAAAGTCCAAATGGCATGCGTTTGTAAGCAAAAGTACCATAAGGGCACGTGAATGTGGTTTTCTCTTGATCTTCGGGTGCTATTGGAATTTGAAAATATCCGGAAAAACCATCTAGAAAATAATAGTAACTATTTCCGGCTAATCTTTCCAACATTTGATCTATGAAAGGTAAGGGAAAGTGATCTTTTCTGGTGGCGTCATTTAATTTTCTATAATCAATACACACACGCCATCCTGTTACAGTCCTAGTAGGAATAAGCTCATTTTTTTCATTTGTAATGACAGTCATGCCACCCTTCTTAGGCACGCATTGAACTGGGCTTACCCATGGACTATCAGAAATTGGATAAATTAGACCTGCATCTAGCAGTTTAATAATCTCTTTCTTAACTACATCTTGCATATTAGGATTTAGTCTTCATTGGCGTTGCACATACGTTTTATGACCTTCTTCCATAAGGATTTTATGTGTGCAATACGAAGGACTTATTCCTTTAATATCATGAATCTTCCATGCAATGGCTGGTTTATGAGCTTTCAACACAGAAATGAGTTGTGATTTCTCATTTTCAGTAAGAGAAGATGATATTATTACAGGTAATTCAGATTCACCATGTAAATAAGCGTATTCCAAATGGTTTGGAAGTGGCTTTAACTCTAATTTCGGTGGTTCTTCTATCGATGATTTGTATCGATATCTGTCTTCTTCTTTTAGCATTTGAATTTCTTCTGTTGTTGGTTCATATCTATTAGCTATAAGTGTAGCTAACATTTCAGCTTCATCAATTGGTTCATTACCTTCTCCTAAAGAACATTCTCCTGTTCCTTGTAATTCTGGAAATTCTTCTAATAATTCTGCATGTGCATCTATAGTTTGAATATAATAACATGTATCATCTGCAGATTGTGGTTGTTGCATTGCTCTATCAACTGAAAAGGTAACACTCTCGTCCTCTATAATTAGGGTCAATTTCTTACCGAACACGTCTATCATTGCTTTAGCCGTGTTTAAGAATGGTCTTCCTAATATGAGAGGAACTTGAGAATCTTCTTCCATGTCCAGAACAACAAAATCTACTGGAAATACTAAAGTATCAACTTTAACTAGCATGTTCTCCATTATCCCTCTAGGATATTTTATTGATCTATCGGCTAGTTGTATGCTTATTCTGGTTGGTTTCAATTCTCCAAGGTCTTGTTTAGCGTATAGTGAATACGGCATTAGATTTATACTAGCACCTAAATCTGCCAATGCTTCTATTGAACTAAGACTACCCAGAAAACATGGAATTGTGAAACTTCCTGGATCAGATAATTTTTCTGGTATCTTATTCAACAGCACTGCTGAACAATTAGCATTCATGGTAACAGCCGAGAGTTCTTCCATTTTCTTTCTATTTGAGATTAGATCTTTCAAGAATTTAGCATATCTAGGCATTCCTGAAATCACATCAATGAAAGGAAGATTTACATTTATCTGTTTAAACATATCCAAGAATTTGGATTGCTCGGCTTCAAGTTTCTCTTTCTTCATTTTACTCGGGTAAGAAAGTAGTGGTTGGTATGGTTTAACATAAGGTTTATCCTTAGCTGTGTTATCATCATTAACCTTTTCAACTACCGGTTCTTTTTCCTTATCTTGATTAGGTTGTGGTTCTTGTGGAGTAGGAATAGCTTCATCAGAAGTTACAGGTATTTCAGGTGGTTTAAGTGTTGTACCACTTCTTGTGGTAATGGCTTTAGCTGTTTCATTCCGGGGGTTAGCATTTGTATCACTAGGTAGACTTCCCAGTTTTCTTTCACCTATTATGAAAGGACCCGTTCATATACATTATAAACGATTCACAATAGTTGATTACATTGCGAGGTATTTGACCTCTATATGATACATTTTACAAACATTGCATTCGTTTTTAAAAGACAATCTTTCTTTACATCGAAAATTGACATGTATGCATACCATTTCATAATATCCCAACTATAAATGACCTAATCTGTCATTTACTTAATAATAATCTTAAATGAACTTCAACGACTCGAATGCAACGTCTTTTGAAATATGTCATGAATGACTCCAAGTAATATCTTTAAAATGAGCTAATGCACAGCGGAAGATCTCTTTCAAACCTGAGAATAAACATGCTTTCAAGTGTCAACCAAAAGGTTGGTGAGTTCATTAGTTTATCATAATCATTTATTTCCATCATTTTAATAGACCACAAGAATTTCATTTCCAGTTCTCATAAATATACGTCCCATGCATAGAGACAAAAATAATCATTCAAATGGTGAACACCTGGTAACCGACATTAACAATATGCATATAAGAATATCCCCTATCATTCCGGGATCCTCCTTCGGACATGATATAAATTTCGAAGTACTAAAGCATCCGGTACTTTGGATGGGGTTTGTTAGGCCCAATAGATCTATCTTTAGGATTCGCGTCAATTAGGGTGTCTGTTCCCTAATTCTTAGATTACCAGACTTAATAAAAAGGGGCATATTCAATTTCAATAATTCAACCATATAATGTAGTTTCGATTACTTGTGTCTATTTCGTAAAACATTTATAAAAATTGCGCATGTATTCTCAGCCCAAAAATATAAAGGGTAAAAAGGCAAATGAAACTCACACATATAAATATTGTAAAACAGTTAATAAAGCATTTGCATGTATTCTCAGCCCAAAAATGTAATGAGTAAAAAGGGAGCAAATGAACTCACCATACTGTATTTTGTAGTAAAAATACATATAACATCATTGAACAAGTGTAAGGTTGGCCTTGGATTCACGAACCTAAATTATTTATATATAATTATGTATTTGTCAATATTTGTCTAATACATTAAGTTAAGTCATAGTATACCACAATCCTAATGCTCGAGTCTAGTATGCAAAGGTCGACAAAAATTAGTTTAACTCCAAATGATTTCAAAACTTTATAAATGTTTTATTATATAATTTAAATATCGTCGTTTTATATTTTTAAAATATTTTTTTTTTTAAGATTTAATAAAGTAAATAATATAATTCGTTTATAAATAAAATTTTATATTAAAATATACTTTTATATATCTTAAGTAATAAAACTTATAAAGTTCATTTAATATCATAAAAATACTGCGATAGATTCTATTAAGGTAGTTATATAATTTGTATTACATTTCTAGTTAATAATATAGTATTGATAATAATAATAAGTAACAGTCGTGTTATTTTGGAATAATAACAATTTGATAAAAAAATTAAGACAACGATATTAACGACGATAATAATCATTTTTACGAAATTTTAATTGACTTTAACTTTTAATCCGTCCATCAAATCTATTTGGCATCTAAAGGAAAAGTTCTTAATTTTTTTCTAGCTTTTTAAGGACATGCAAATCTTATATCTTCCTTCAACTATAATATAACAACCTTTAAGATTCGGCATAACCTATCTAAGGGCACTATCAAATTTACAAGCATGCATAATCCTATTTTCTCGAGCACTAGTCAGGGATACACTATTAGTATGTAAAAATTAAATTAGGAGTACTCACGTATCAATATTGAGGTTCAATATTGTAGGAAAGGTACGTAGACGCAATGGAGGTGACAAACACTAGTTTAACCTCACAAGCATACCCATGAACAATACCCATCACCTCCATAACCATAACTCATAATTTCCTTAGCTCTATCCCGCTCACAAAACCCGTTTTGAAATAACTCGCCCATGACCTCGTCGTAGTATTTTATGTATAATAATACTAATAATAATAATAATAATAACACTAACAATAATAATAATAAATATAATTATAGAGAGAGTGTGAGAGATAGATAGTTAGAAAACAATTATGATCGATCCTATATATATAGATTTATAAATAATATAATAATATAATATAATATTAATAAAAATTAAAAAACATGTTGCATAGTGAGCCGCCACCAAAATATGTCGGCACAAGATTACACGTTTCGTGTAGATAGGTACACGATTCGTGTATGGTGTCTTCATGAAAGTTGTAGATTTTTGAGTTACGGTCGTTTGGACACCGGAATCACCCTTTTTCGAGTCAGTATGATTTAGTTATGATTTTTCTCGTGCAAGTGCGCAGGTTTAGTGATTTCCAACATTTTAACTTTCAATCTTGTGATCAAATGTTGTAGTCTTTTGGTGCTCATTAGAAATCTTTATTTTATATTTATTTTTATTTTTATATCATTGAAAATCCATAAAAATATTTTATAATCAAATTCTATTATATCGAAAAAAAAAAATGTGTTTGTACTAAATTGAATAAATATAATTTAGTTTTCCAGAATTAGTTATATTCAAAATCATTCTTTAAAAGGTTTCATCTATATCGTAAAACGTCTTCAATATTAAGAAAACTAAATAATTAACCTACCAAGTGACACAAGTCAATCATTGCAAGGTACGCTTTTGATAATTAAACGAGACTCTCCGCTAACCTCTGTCTAATCCTCAATAATAACACTTTTGTTCTTACATGGAATCACTTTACTAAATATTCCGAATACCGTTAAAAGTAAGAGTTTTCTAATTCAAGTGGACCTCATAACAAAGACTCGTAATTATAATTCAATGTACCTGATAAATCAATCACTTGATATTATCTTTTAATCTCATTGATAAACTTACATCGAACAAATACGTTCAAGTAAAGTATTATTCACTAACTACTGTGATAGCATTTCTATGTTCATAAAATAGATCTCGTAGCTTATATTCATATCAACTAATTCGTTCAATGCTTTCAAGTCACATAATAATCTCATAATCTATTTTTATATCACCAAGCTCTTAAATGTTTTATCAATATTTCTTAGCTTAAAAAAAAATACACATATGTACATACACATACATTTCTATTTACACATTTTTGTTCGTGAATCGTCAGACATGGTCAAAGGGTAATTGATTACATGAATATAGTTTTCAAACTTTTCGAGACTCAACATTACAGATTTTGCTTATCGTGTCGGATACATATAAAGATTAAAGTTTAAATTTGATCGGAAATTTCCGGGTCACTACAGTACCTACCCGTTAAAAGAAATTTCGTCCCGAAATTTGATAGAGGTCGTCATAGCTAATAGTAAGAATGTTATTATGACGAATATAAGCTGATACATAGAGTTTTATCATGATTAAGAAGTACGGATAAAATAATTCGATTTCTCGAAGCGTATGAGTGAAGCTATCGCAAAAGAGCGAAATGAGTAAATGTAGATTTGTTTTAACTGATGACGTAGCTATGATTGATTTCCGGAATTTAAGGGATTTAAAGAAAATTTTCGTAATAAGATTTGGTTCTTCGGCGACTTAGGAAATCAGGATCTTCTTTGAGTAAATGTAATAATCTGTTCCGATTGCTCTGTCGGATATTTTTCTGTAAATCCACCCTCTTTGTTTTCTTACAACTCACACCTTCTATTCTTTCTCCTCAGTTCATACTTTAAAACATTCGTCAATATGCTCCATCCCATTTTGATCCTTGATATACTCTTAATTTTTACATCTGTCATCCTTCTCTTTCATTTACCACCGGAAGATTTTATTTACTTCTACTATTATCTTGGGGTTATAGTGTTATTAATTTTTCCGTGCCTTTACGTGGCAATACGTATTGATATGCACGGTTTGTAGCTTCAGGGTGGTTGTTGAGTTTTATATCTTCCCTTATATTTCGATGCCCCTGCATCTGTCTTCTATAATCATTGTCACCCATAATTAATATTCTCTTTTATTTGCTGCGGTTTATGCTCCAATTTCTAGTTTGGAGCTTCATTCTTTCGTTTCCTCTTCCCGTCCTCGAGTCAAGCGAGTAATGGTCCAGAATTTACAGTTATGAATTTCGGAATGAACATAGTTAATGTTCTAAGAAGGAAATCTTAATGATGCGATTTTGACTTGTCAAATTACCAGAATATCCTGTAAAAGATCGAATCATCAAGAAATATTTTCTTGCTATGTTTAAGGATTAGATCGAATGTAAGAGTCGTGTAAATGGCACATGATGATGGTGCTGTGAATCATCACATCCCATTAGAAACTTAACATGACCTACTGTAATATAATGACGTTGATCAAGTGTCATTATATTATATTAACTCATGTATCAGTTCCCAACACTACTTCAAAAACATTCATATTCGAATTTTTCAGTATTTAGAAACTAACACAGTTTCTTTTTATGTTGCAGATATTACAGAGAGATAATTGATTTCAAATGAGAATACTTATGAAAATATCTTCAGAATTATCAAGGATATTTATAATGAAAGATACTATGATATCTTAGAATATTCAAGATATGATGATGATGAATAATATTTGTCTGTGGAGATTTAGAATAAGAAATAAGGTGTTCGCTAACGAGTTCAGCAGGCACTGAATCATTTGGATCCTTTGAAGGCAGATTCAGTCTCTGTGATTTGTCCATGGCTTCCTTCATACTTTGCTCAATCCATTTTTCAGTACCAAATCCTTTCTTTTTCTGAGCTTTACCAACTCACTATCTTTTATCATCAAACTTTTGACCGTTTAAACCATCTACCATTTTTATGTTTCCTCTGCATTTAATGCAATAATATCTGAATCTCTGGTTATCAATCTGAGGTGGGTTCAGAAGAATCGTGTTTTAGATGATTAAACGCTGGTGGTAATATGGTGGAATATGAAAGGTTCCCCAGTAATAATGACGAAAGGGCAACGTATCTATCAGGGTTATAATAAGACTGGTCCGACTGAAAAAATCGAAGTTGACTTGCTGGATCCGTGACAAAATTGGCTACTTTGAAAAGGAATCGAAATGTTGTTCTTGCTAGAAGAATTCGACGCAGGTACATGTTAGATTATGACTTTGGTTTCGAGAGTTTTTCAGGTACAAAACTTCGGGTAACGTGTGGTTGGATCATCATCTCAATTGTTTATTATTTGAAGTGTCTTCTAGAATTTCGGAGGGTTTTGATTGCAGATTGTCATAGTCAATATCCAAATGATGAAATCGTCCTAAGTCCCGAATGATTTCTCATATCCATCTTGTGTGTTACGATTAAAAGTGATGTGCTATCACAGTTTTGAAGTCAAAGTATAGCTTTGAAAAATATAAGGATCTAAGAGTGATGATTTTGGTTGTATCTCGAGTTGAATTCTGAAATTCCCAAAATCAGAATATGTAATTAGATTCGAATGAGTATGATTGTTTTGATTTCTATAGAAGAATGTATATTGGTTTAGTTGATGATTATTGAATCAGAATTGAAGAATGTAACATATTAATTGTGATTTTATATATCTCTCGGGTATTACCTACCCGTTAAAAAAATTTCACAAATAATATTTTGAACAAGAATTCTCATTACAATCTTTATGAAAATATATGTGGGTATATTCTCTTCAGATGTAGTACAGATTCAATGAGTTAATATCATACTAAGCTCATTTGATTTTTGGATTGAATTAGAAATGAATTTTCTCTAAAACATTAGAGATTACATAAACTTTGCGGAGTATTTCACTAATGTAATCAATGCTTCAATATTTATATGTATTTCCTTAGTGAATCATGCTGATGCTCATGGAACTCTTGCTAACTTCGCAAGATACGAATATTGTTTTCCCGTAAATTTCGGGTATATCAAAGATGAAAGTGTATAATCAAACATGTTATTGAATGATACACTTGATTTATTATGAAATAAAATTCATTGAGTTGAAGCAGAGATTGTAGTTAACAATGATTAAATTGTTAACGAAGAATGTACATCATAGCAAATTAGTAATATGAATTAACCAGATAGTTAAGTTCCATACATAATAGCTTAGTACAGAAAGATTTATTATGGTAAAAAATTTTTTATAGAATATACATATAAATTCTTCGGAGGAACTGAGTTAATACTTCATAACTCGTTGATACAATATACTTGTTATTAATTTGTAATGGTTTCCACAGTGATTCTTGAATTGGCGAAACTTGTGAGGTTAGAGGTGCTGACGATTCTAACAATGTTGACAGCATTGACTGTGTTGGTGAGGCTATTGGTACTGCTGATGATGTTAGTAAAACAAGTCTAGCTTGTACCTTACGCACCAGTCTTGTTAGGGTTTCGGTTCTTCTCTCTATCATCTCTGTCCACTCATCTGGTTTACGGTTAAGGCTGAGATAGATAATCTCTAAAACTTTAGAGATTACCTAATCACCACAGAATGTTTCTCCGATGAAGTTATGAATCAATACTTCATCGTTTGTTGTTGTTGGTACTCCTTGGTATCTTTGGTGCGTGTGACGTTGATATCCGATATACAGATTGGGATATTGAGGTGTGTGATGCGGATGTGATTGTTGGTGGTGGTAATGATCCTGTTGATGTTAATAATGGTGGTTGATGTTGATGTCGGTGATGCTGCTGGTGCTTTTAGTATTGAGACTTGCGATGTGGATGTTACTGGCGGTACTGGTTACGCTGCTGGTGCTGCTGATGGTGTTTGTAACCTTCGCACCGTATTCTCCAAAGCCACTACCCGAGCGCGAAGCTCGTTAACTTCTTCTATTACACCGGGGTGATCGTCGGTTCGGACGAGCGGATAAATATAATCAAGAATTTGGTGTAGTATATAATCGTGACGAGATACTCTGGAGATGAGAGAGAAAATGGTTTCTCGAACAGGTTCGCCGGTAAGTGCTTCAGGTTCATTGTCAATAGGGCAATTTGGTGGATGGAAAGGATCACCTTCTTCTTGTCTCCAATAATTGAGGAGGCTACGAACCCATCCCCATTTCATCCAGAATAGGTGATGACTGATTGGTTGATCTATTCCGGTCATACTGCTTTCGGAGCTGGAATGAGACTCCATATCGGAATAGCTGTCGTAATCTGAGGAATTCGAACTGGTTGAGGGATCCATCTCGTATGATCAAGGGAATGAATTTTTGATATGAAATAGATTATAGGAGTTAGATTTGATATCTTTCTATACATAATTTACATATGTATATATAATACCAAAATCCCATAAATTACGGAGAATCTTTGAAAAATGTCAGTCAAAGTTCACAGTATCAGATATGCTAAGATAAGAATTCGTCTATACACTATTATGCAATAAATGCAGGAAAGCGCGTCTAGACTTAAAAATGATAAGCAGGTAATTTTCGACACGAAATGATAAGCAAAACTTTTGACATGCAGACACGGTCGAAGTCCAGACTCACTAATGTATCCTAACGACTTATCAGTTAGACACACTAATGCAGACCTGGTTCGCTAAGACCACCGCTCTGATACCAACTGAAAGGACCCGTTCATATACATTATAAACGATTCACAATAGTTGATTACATTGCGAGGTATTTGACCTCTATATGATACATTTTACAAACATTGCATTCGTTTTTAAAAGACAATCTTTCTTTACATCGAAAATTGACATGTATGCATACCATTTCATAATATCCCAACTATAAATGACCTAATCTGTCATTTACTTAATAATAATCTTAAATGAACTTCAACGACTCGAATGCAACGTCTTTTGAAATATGTCATGAATGACTCCAAGTAATATCTTTAAAATGAGCTAATGCACAGCGGAAGATCTCTTTCAAACCTGAGAATAAACATGCTTTCAAGTGTCAACCAAAAGGTTGGTGAGTTCATTAGTTTATCATAATCATTTATTTCCATCATTTTAATAGACCACAAGAATTTCATTTCCAGTTCTCATAAATATACGTCCCATGCATAGAGACAAAAATAATCATTCAAATGGTGAACACCTGGTAACCGACATTAACAATATGCATATAAGAATATCCCCTATCATTCCGGGATCCTCCTTCGGACATGATATAAATTTCGAAGTACTAAAGCATCCGGTACTTTGGATGGGGTTTGTTAGGCCCAATAGATCTATCTTTAGGATTCGCGTCAATTAGGGTGTTTGTTCCCTAATTCTTAGATTACCAGACTTAATAAAAAGGGGCATATTCAATTTCAATAATTCAACCATATAATGTAGTTTCGATTACTTGTGTCTATTTCGTAAAACATTTATAAAAATTGCGCATGTATTCTCAGCCCAAAAATATAAAGGGTAAAAAGGCAAATGAAACTCACACATATAAATATTGTAAAACAGTTAATAAAGCATTTGCATGTATTCTCAGCCCAAAAATGTAATGAGTAAAAAGGGAGCAAATGAACTCACCATACTGTATTTTGTAGTAAAAATACATATAACATCATTGAACAAGTGTAAGGTTGGCCTTGGATTCACGAACCTAAATTATTTATATATAATTATGTATTTGTCAATATTTGTCTAATACATTAAGTTAAGTCATAGTGTACCACAATCCTAATGCTCGAGTCTAGTATGCAAAGGTCGACAAAAATTAGTTTAACTCCAAATGATTTCAAAACTTTATAAATGTTTTATTATATAATTTAAATATCGTCGTTTTATATTTTTAAAATATTTTTTTTTTAAAGATTTAATAAAGTAAATAATATAATTCGTTTATAAATAAAATTTTATATTAAAATATACTTTTATATATCTTAAGTAATAAAACTTATAAAGTTCATTTAATATCATAAAAATACTGCGATAGATTCTATTAAGGTAGTTATATAATTTGTATTACATTTCTAGTTAATAATATAGTATTGATAATAATAATAAGTAACAGTCGTGTTATTTTGGAATAATAACAATTTGATAAAAAAATTAAGACAACGATATTAACGACGATAATAATCATTTTTACGAAATTTTAATTGACTATAACTTTTAATCCGTCCATCAAATCTATTTGGCATCTAAAGGAAAAGTTCTTAATTTTTTTCTAGCTTTTTAAGGACATGCAAATCTTATATCTTCCTTCAACTATAATATAACAACCTTTAAGATTCGGCATAACCTATCTAAGGGCACTATCAAATTTACAAGCATGCATAATCCTATTTTCTCGAGCACTAGTCAGGGATACACTATTAGTATGTAAAAATTAAATTAGGAGTACTCACGTATCAATATTGAGGTTCAATATTGTAGGAAAGGTACGTAGACGCAATGGAGGTGACAAACACTAGTTTAACCTCACAAGCATACCCATGAACAATACCCATCACCTCCATAACCATAACTCATAATTTCCTTAGCTCTATCCCGCTCACAAAACCCGTTTTGAAATAACTCGCCCATGACCTCGTCGTAGTATTTTATGTATAATAATACTAATAATAATAATAATAATAACACTAACAATAATAATAATAAATATAATTATAGAGAGAGTGTGAGAGATAGATAGTTAGAAAACAATTATGATCGATCCTATATATATAGATTTATAAATAATATAATAATATAATATAATATTAATAAAAATTAAAAAAACATGTTGCATAGTGAGCCGCCACCAAAATATGTCGGCACAAGATTACACGTTTCGTGTAGATAGGTACACGATTCGTGTATGGTGTCTTCATGAAAGTTGTAGATTTTTGAGTTACGGTCGTTTGGACACCGGAATCACCCTTTTTCGAGTCAGTATGATTTAGTTATGATTTTTCTCGTGCAAGTGCGCAGGTTTAGTGATTTCCAACATTTTAACTTTCAATCTTGTGATCAAATGTTGTAGTCTTTTGGTGCTCATTAGAAATCTTTATTTTATATTTATTTTTATTTTTATATCATTGAAAATCCATAAAAATATTTTATAATCAAATTCTATTATATCGAAAAAAAAAAATGTGTTTGTACTAAATTGAATAAATATAATTTAGTTTTCCAGAATTAGTTATATTCAAAATCATTCTTTAAAAGGTTTCATCTATATCGTAAAACGTCTTCAATATTAAGAAAACTAAATAATTAACCTACCAAGTGACACAAGTCAATCATTGCAAGGTACGCTTTTGATAATTAAACGAGACTCTCCGCTAACCTCTGTCTAATCCTCAATAATAACACTTTTGTTCTTACATGGAATCACTTTACTAAATATTCCGAATACCGTTAAAAGTAAGAGTTTTCTAATTCAAGTGGACCTCATAACAAAGACTCGTAATTATAATTCAATGTACCTGATAAATCAATCACTTGATATTATCTTTTAATCTCATTGATAAACTTACATCGAACAAATACGTTCAAGTAAAGTATTATTCACTAACTACTGTGATAGCATTTCTATGTTCATAAAATAGATCTCGTAGCTTATATTCATATCAACTAATTCGTTCAATGCTTTCAAGTCACATAATAATCTCATAATCTATTTTTATATCACCAAGCTCTTAAATGTTTTATCAATATTTCTTAGCTTAAAAAAAAATACACATATGTACATACACATACATTTCTATTTACACATTTTTGTTCGTGAATCGTCAGACATGGTCAAAGGGTAATTGATTACATGAATATAGTTTTCAAACTTTTCGAGACTCAACATTACAGATTTTGCTTATCGTGTCGGATACATATAAAGATTAAAGTTTAAATTTGATCGGAAATTTCCGGGTCACTACATATTAACCTTGCTAGGTTACTTACTTCTTGTTCCAGATTTTGAATAGAAGCTTGTTGATTTCTAAATGCTTGAGCATTTTGTTCATTAGTTTGTTTCTGAGATGTGAAAAACTGCGTTTGAGTTTCAACTAGCTTCGTCATCATATCTTCTAAATTCGGCTTTTTATCATCGGTTTGTTGTGGTGGTTTGTTTTGAAAATTAGGTCTTTGCTGATTGTAATTATTATTGGATACTTGTTGATTGCTAGGACCTTGTTGGTTGTTGTATGGAATATTTCGGTTATAATTCTGGTTTTGATTGTAAATTGGTCTTGGCGGTTGATAATTATTCTGATAATTATTTTCAGGCCTTTGGTTTATGTATGAAATATTCTCTCTTTGTTCCATTGTTAATTCAATACTGAGACAATCTTTTGTCAAATGTGGTCCTCCACACTGCTCACAACTAATTCGTATTGAGTGAATATCTTTAGTCATCTTTTCCATTCGTCTCTCCACAGCATCTATTTTTGCAGAAATGGAATCTAAGTCATGGCTAGAATCGGCTCTAGCTGCTTTAGATGATCTAACGATATCTTTTTCTTGGTGCCACTCATGTGAGTGGGAAGCAGTGTTATCAATAATTTTGTAAGCATCAGTTTCGGTTTTCTTCATAATAGAACCACCAGCTGCTATATCTATGTCTTTCCTTGTAGTGATGTCGCATCCTTGGTAGAATATTTGTACTATTTGACATGTGTCTAAACCATGTTGCGGACATCCTCTTAACAACTTTCCAAATCTAGTCCACGCCTTATATAGAGTTTCATTTGGCTTCTGTGTGAACGTAACAATTTCTGCTTGAAGTCTTACGGCTTTAGATGCCGGAAAGAATTGTTTAAGAAATTTTTCAACTAAAACATCCCATGTATCAATCGCCCCTTCAGGTAACGATTCCAACCAATCTTTGGCTTCTCCCTTTAAAGTCCAGGGAAATAACATGAGATATATCTGTTCATCCTCCACTTCTCTTATTTTAAATAGAGTGCAGATCCTATTAAAGGTACGAAGATGTTCATTTAGATCTTCTTTCGGCGCACCACTAAATTGGCATTGATTAGTCACCATGTGTAGAATTTGTCCTTTGATTTCATAATCTGGCGCATTAATGTCTGGATGAGTAATTGCGTGACCTTGGCCAGTGCGTTTAGCTCTCATTCGGTCTTCCATACTTAAAGGTTCCAGATTCTCCATAATTGAATTTGTTGAATCGGAATCACTAGAGGATTCTGATTTAATGGTTCGTTCCTCAACAATCTCTGTTTGAATGATTGGTGGTTTCGGAGGAAAGTTTAGTGGTTCAGGATCTACGAATCGTTCCTGAATATTCTCCGGATTCTCAATTGTGAGGTCGGGTTCAAAAAATGGATTATCGAAAATTTGAACTGGAGTACTTGGTCGACTGGATGACGATTCTAAAGAAAAATCAACGGCAGTAATATTTGCTAAATGTCTTGATCTAGTTACAGGTGGTGAACGTACAAAAGGTGGTGAACGTCTTGCTCGGTGCATTCACTGAATATCCTATTAGTTTTTAAAAGGAAAGAAAAATTATAATAAGTTATCCAATCAATAGACTTTTCTGATTTTGCCCACGTTTCGAATAGCCAAAATATGCAGCAGAGGGGCAGGATTCGTTTGGTCTCAATATAATTGAGGACTGTTTGGCTCCAATAACCCGGTCCACGTACAAATCCAACTATTACTACGAACCAGAAAATTTTGATGTCTATCAATTTAACCACTTAAAATAAATTTTTGTAATTTTAAGAAATTTAGATAAGAAGTAGATTAAAAATCTATGTCCTAAAAACTAGAATGGCGAGAAATAAAAAAGAAAAAGAGTTCGTCGAAAAAGGTCGAAAAAGAAAAATAAGAAAGAAAAATAAAAGGCGACGGAAAAATAAAAGAAACTTATAAAACTTAAAAACACTTGACTAACCTAACCTTATTACTACAACTAACTTAAAATTATAATCGCAAATTGAGATTACTAATTGGAATGATAATTGATACATAGGTAAAAGGTGTCTAAAAATATTAAAGCTTACAGGAAAAACTAAATCCCAAATGGAAATAACTTAAAAAGAAACTAAAACTTAAAAAGGCGTCGCAAAATTCTAAAGCACCTAAATCTTAGTCTAAAGAAAAAGCACTTAAGGAATTCTACGGCAAAGCCTAAAAATCTAGAAGTAAAAATAACTATGGCAAAAACTAAGTTTAAAACTAAATATGAGCTAAAAATACAAATATTACGCTAAAACGATTAAAAAGGGATAAAATATAAAAATATACAAAAAGTTGTAAAAAGTACAATTTTTTAAAAAAATTTTATTTTTATATTATTTTATAAAAGCATTAATTTTTATATATATTAAAACTAATTATAATTAATTATACTAATTAAATTAAAACTTAAACTAAATTATAATAATAATTAAATTAATTAGGGTTAATAATAATAATAATTAATAATTACCCGTAATTAATGCTGAATTAGGGTTCTGTCGGTGTCAGAGTAGCTCCGCGAGTTGCGGTGCCCGAAGCAGAAAACTCCGCGAGTCGCGGGGTTCCAGAATTCAACTCAGGTACAGTTTTTTTTTATTCGACGTTTTTTTTTTATGTTTTAAATAAAAACAAAATACTTAAATAAAACTTATATAAAAATAAAGAAACTTTATAAAACTTAAATATTTAACAAAAACTTAAAAATACTTATATTTTTGTTTTTTTTCTTTTTATATTTTTGAATAATTAAAAACGTATTTTTATAAAAATGAATTTTAATAAAAGTAAACTAAAAATCTTTTTTTTTTATGTAGCGTTGCGCTTCCGGCGTTTAAGATATCCCCGGCAGCGGCGCCAAAAATACTTGATGTTATGCGAGGTGTATATAAAATAGCTATTATATTTTAGCAGAAAATACTATTAAATACGATACAATTTTACACAAGATATTTATTTATTTAGAGAATGGATATACTTAAACCTTGCTACAACACTTATAGGCAGTGTACCTAATCGTACAGTAGTGTAGTTTTTAGTAAGTCTGGTTCGTTCCACAGGGAAAATCTTTAAACAAAGCTTAACGCTATATTAGTTTACTTTTATAAAAATACAAATATATATATAAGTAATATTATTATTATAAAGGGGGGTTTTTACCGTTTAATGACCGGTTTGTCGATTTTAAAACTTTAGTCGCAGTTAAAACCAAATGTAAAATATTAAAAATAAATACAAGACTTAAATTAAAGCGTAAAGTAAATAACGATAATGAAATTGCGAATAATAAAAGTGCGATAAAATAAACTTGCGATAATTAAAAAGTACGATAATTAAAAGTGCAATTAAATACAATAACAATAAAAATGCGATAATTAGAAGTGCAATTAAATATAAAATAAAGAAAATTAAATATGAAATAAATGAATTATGCTTATTTAAACTTCCGTAATCATGATGTTTGACGTGTTGATTTTAGTTTTATGCCCATGGGTTAATTGTCCTTTGTCCTGGATTATTTAATATGTCCGTCTGGTTTTTGTCCATAACAGTCCATCAGTCATAAATATAAAGTGCGAGTGTCCTCGTCAAATTATCCTTATACCCGAAGTTAAATATTCCAACTAATTGGGGACTTAAACTGTAACAAGATTTTAATACTTTGTTTAATAATTACACCAGGATGTCGACTGAGTGTAACCCAAGGTTTTAATATTTCGTTATCAATTATACCAAGTGTCCTTGTACATAATTTCACCCCTGTTTTAATTATTCTAGTGGCTATTAATCCATTTCCGTGTCCGGTTAAATGAACGATTATTAGTACATATAAATACCCTGCCCATCGTGTCCGATCGAGTGTATATGGTAATTTATAGGGACGCCCAATTGTAAATCCTTATATTAACATTAACAAACTATCATTTAGTTAAACAAATATAAAGCCCATTAATAGCCCATAGTCTAATTTCCACAAGTGTCGTTCTTTTGTCCAAACCCCAATTATGGTACAAAGCCCAATTACCCAATTTTAGTAATTAGCCCAACATCATGATTACTTCGGATTAAATAAGCATAATAATAACTTAGCTACGAGACATTAATATAAAAAGGTTGAACATAACTTACAATGATTAAAAATAGCGTAGCGTTACACGGACAGAATTTCGACTTACACCCTTACAACATTTGCTAACATACCCTTATTATTAGAATTATAATTAAAATTAAAATATAAATTATAAATATAAATATTACGTATATAGATAGAGAGATGGATATATGTGTGTGAAAAATGATCAGAATTCGGTTGGCTTTATAGGGAATTGAGTTCAGGGATACTCCGCGACTCGCGGCATTTTTTGCCTTCAAACTCCGCGAGTCGCGGAGTTTGAAAATACAGCTCACTCCAAATTGGATCTTAGTCTGCCGACGGTTTTAAATATTAATATAATATATATATAATTTTTAAGAATTATTTATATATTATATTATATTATATTCATGTGCATAGTTGACTTGTAATTTTTAGTCCGTTGCGTCGAGCGTTGAGAGTTGACTCTGGTCCCAGTTCCGGATTTTCGAACGTCCTTGCGTACAATTTAATATCTTGTACTTTGCGTTTTGAATCTTGTACTCTTGTAATTTCGAGACGTTTCTTATCAATAATTGGAACCTCTTTGATTGTCTTTTGTACTTTTGAGCTTTTTGGTCGTTTGCGTCTTCAATTCGTCGAATCTGTCTTTTGTCTTCACTTTTTATTATTTAAACGAATATCACTTGTAAATAGAACAATTGCAACTAAAAGCTTGTCTTTCTTGAGGAATAATGCTATGAAATATATGTTCGTTTTTAGCTTTATCAGTTTAACTTCCTTGATGTGTGCTAGAATGACGTAACAACCTTTTCTTATTAGTTTCTGCGCCTTCAAACTACTAATAAGATTTAATTTTGCGTTGTTCTTTTCTCCGTACACCATTAAAGGTTTTCCTTTTTCACGCACAATGCGAATCGCATTTTTGTAACAAACGACCTCTGATCTCACCTTTTTCAACCAGTCCATACCAATTATTACATCAAAACTCCCTAACTCGACTGGTATTAAATCAATTTTAAACGTTTCATCCCCCAGTTTAATTTCTCTATCCCGACATATATTATCTGCTGAAATTAATTTACTGTTTGCTAATTCGAGTAAAAATTTACTATCCAAAGGCGTCAATGGGCAACTTAATTTAGCACAAAAATCTCTACTCATATAGCTACTATCCGCACCCGAATCAAATAAAACATAAGTAGATTTATTGTCAATAAGAAACGTAACCGTAACAAGCTCTGGGTCTTCCTGTGCTTCTGCCGTATTAATATTGAAAACTCTTCCGCGGCCCTGCCCATTAGTATTCCCCTGATTCGGGCAATTACTTCTAATGTGACCCGGTTTTCCACATCCATAACAAACAAAGGCGGCATTACTTGTTTCGCCACTATTTGTCCCTTTTGTTCTATTAAACTTTGGTCCGTAGACCTCACACTTTTTTGCACCATGGCCAGTTCTTTTACACTTGGTGCAAAATGTCATGCAGAACCCATTCTGGTGGTACTCTTCACACCTTTGGCATTTTTGGTTTTTGTTGCCGTTGTTGTTATTGAGGTTGTTGTTGGGATTGTTATTGTTGTTGGAACGGTTGTTGTAGTTGTTGTTGTTGTTGTTGTTGGGACGTTTGTTGTAGTTATTGTTAGGATTGCGGTTATTGTTGCGATTGTTGTTGCGATTGTGGTTGTAATTGTTGTTGTTGTATTGGTGACCCTTGTCACTGGTTTCTTCCCACTTTCTCTTGAGTTGTTTCATGTTGGCTTCTTCGACCGCCTGCTCTTTAATTCTTCCCTCAATCTGATTTATGAGTTTATGAGCCATTCTACTTGCCTTTTGTATGGAAGCGGGCTCGTGTGAACTCACATCTTCTTGAATCCTTACTGGTAACTCCTTTACAAATGCGTCGATCTTCTCTTCTTCATCTTCGAACGCTCCCGGACACAATGGCACAACTCTGTGAATCGTCGTTCATATGTGGTAATGTCGAACCCTTGTGTTCGTAACTCCTTAAGTTCTACCTTGAGTTTATTGACTTTGTTTCTAGGACGGTACTGCTTGTTCATCAATTGCTTGAATGCCGACCACGGTAGTGCGTAAGCAGCATTTTGTCCTACCTGTTCAAGATAGGTGTTCCACCACGTTAACGCAGTACCTGTGAAGGTATGCGTAGCGTACTTAACTTTGTCCTCTTCAGTACACTTACTTATGGCAAATACCGATTCGACTTTCTCGGTCCACCGTTTCAATCCAATTGGTCCTTCGGTTCCATCAAATTCCAAAGGTTTGCAGGCAGTGAATTCTTTGTAGGAGCATCCTACACGATTTCTTGTGGAATTAGTTCCACTACTAGATCCAGAGTTATTGTTATTTTGCATCGCAGCCTGTACTGTGGCTATGTTTGCTGCAAGGAAAACACGAAAGTCTTCCTCGCTCATGTTCAAATTCTGACGAGTCGCCGGTGCCATTTCCTTTAAAAATAGGCAAAAGAATTGAGTTAATCATATAGAATTTAAGAGTAGTCAATAGTATCACGTAGTATTATATGAACTTATTTATAAAATCTTTTTCTTCATATGAGCATTTTATAGTTTTGATTCGGGTAGTACCTACCCGTTAAGTTCATACTTACTAGCTACTATACAACTCAACTACTACGTTTCTATATGAAAAACTTATTACAATAATATTTCGCGTTCAAACTTTATACAAAATATTACAAACTTACAATATCGCTATTATACATATAGGATGAAATATAGCACATAATAACTTTGCTACTCGGCAGCTATGAAGGAAATTCTAGTTAATACGCAAG
Source organism: Rutidosis leptorrhynchoides (assembly GCF_046630445.1). NCBI lineage: Eukaryota > Viridiplantae > Streptophyta > Magnoliopsida > Asterales > Asteraceae > Rutidosis > Rutidosis leptorrhynchoides. The sequence continues at coordinate 369,432,550 of NC_092343.1, read as the reverse complement.
TTGTTCAGCAAAAGAAATAAAGACACGTAATTCATAAGTCAAGAAACAAGTCATGCATTCTGGTTTTACTAAGACGACTTCCCATCCTTGATCTTGTGAAAAGTAACCGTTATGACCATTGGCTAAGCAGCATGTTGTTATGTCGTCAAAAGGACGAGGGTTTCGTAATGTCCAACAGCCCCGTAATAATCTAAAAACCTTGTTTCTCACCCCAACTACTAAATCCGTCACTTGTGGGAAGGTTTTATTTAAAAGCGGCAATCCGATGTTATTTTTCTCACTTTGGTAAGAATCGAACATCACTAACCCGTAAGCATAACATGCTTCTTTATGTTGCATGTTAGAAGCTCTTTTTAATTCACGAAATCCTATGTTGGGATATGTTGAGTCAAAATAGGTTCTTAACCCGTAGCGTAAAATTGCATTTGGGTTCCCCGCATTTAACGCTTTAAAGAAAACACGGCGTAACTTACGGTCTCCCCAATGTGATATACCCCACCTATCAAAGGAAAGCCTTTTATAAACTAAGGCATTTCTGGAAAGTCTTTCAAATGTTTGACAAGTTAATTTTGCCATAATTAATTGTGCTGATGAATTCTGACCGACTCTAGACAAGATTTCCTCAATCATATCCTCGGGTAGATCTTCTAAAATATTCGGTTGTCTACCCTTAACGTCCATTTTGTTTTTATACTGTAAAATAGACAAGGATTAGATTCATAAAAGATAATTAATAAACAATGCAAGCAATTTTTACATAGAACATAAAAGTACAAGCACACTACAATACATATAATACACAACATGATTACAACCCTCTAATCTGAATCACTGGTTTCTTCTTCTTCAGACTTGGTTCGTTTTCCTAATTTTCTAGGAATATATGGTGTTCCTCTAATACGAGCCGTCATTTTCCACAATGGTTTTGAAAAACCTGGTGGTTTAGAGGTTCCCAGGTCATTGTTACATTTTAGGAAATACGAATGTTGTCGATACATATAAAGTTTATCGGGGTTGGAATCGGGTTTCTCTATTTTTATACCTTTTCCCTTATTATTTTATTTTGCTTTATTAAATTAGGTTGAGGTAATTTCTATAACATTATTGGAATCCTCATCGGGATCCGATTCATCGAAAAATTGGTAATCTTCCCAATATTTTGCTTCCTCGACAGAAACACCATTGACCATTATTGACTTTGGTCTGTTGGTTGAGGATTTTCTTTTATTTAATCGATTTACAGTAGGTATCAATATTTCTTCCTCTTGAACCTCTTCTTCTTCCGGTTCCTCCTCTTCCGGTTCCTCCTCTTCCGGTTCCTCTTCTTCCGGTTCCTCCTCTTCTGGTTCCTCCTCTTCCGGTTCCTCTTCTTCCGGTTCCTCTTCGGGAATTTGTGAATCTTCCCAAAATATATTCGACTCTTCATTATTATTAGGTGAATCAGTGAGATTTGACTAGTGGTAGACATCTATCACACAATATCAAACACATTAAGAGGTTAATATATCACATAATATTTACATGTTAATAATATATAGTTTCTAACAAAAGTGTTAAGCAATCATTTTTAAAGAAAACACAGTCGAAGTCCAGACTCACTAATGTATCCTAACAAACTCGATAAGACACACTAATGCAAATTTCTGGTTCTCTAAGACCAACGCTCTGATACCAACTGAAATGTCCCGTTCATATTGATTATAAACGTTCCATATTAATTGATTTCGTCGCGAGATTTTGACCTCTATATGAGACGTTTTTCAAAGACTGCATTCATTTTTAAAATAACCATAACCTTTATTTTATCGATAAAGGTTTAAAAAGCATTACGTAGATTATCAAATAATGATAATCTAAAATATACCGTTTACACACGACCATTACATAATGGTTTACAATAAGAATATATTACATCAAAAATAAGTTTCTTGAATGCAGTTTTTACACAATATCATACAAGCATATTCTCCAAATCTTGTCCTTATTTTAGTATGCAACAGCGGAAGCTCTTAATAATCACCTGAGAATAAACATGCTTAAAACGTCAACAAAAATGTTGGTGAGTTATAGGTTTAACCTATATATTATCAAATCATAATAATAGACCACAAGATTTCATATTTCAATACATCCCATACATAGAGATAAAATTCATTCATATGGTGAACACCTGGTAATCGACATTACCAAGATGCATATAGAATATCCCCATCATTCCGGGACACCCATCGGACATGATAATTTTGAAGTACTAAAGCATTCCAAATTCCAGAATGGGGCTTGTTGGGCCCGATAGATCTATCTTTAGGATTCGCGTCAATTTGGGGGTCTGTTCCCAAATTCTTAGGCTACCAAGCTAAAAGGGGCATATTCGGCTTCGATCATTCACCCATATAATGTAGTTTTATTTACTTGTGTCTATTTCGTAAAACATTTATAAAATTGCATGTATTCTCATCCCAAAATATTATATTTTAAAAGTGGGACTATAACTCACTTTCACATATTTTTACTTCGTCGGGAAGTAAGACTTAGCCGCTGGTCGAGTTACGAACCTATAACAAATATGTACATATATATCAAAGTATGTTCAAAATATATTTACAACAATTTTAATACGTTTTACTGTTTTAAGTTTATTAAGTCAGCTGTCCTCGTTAGTAACCTACAACTAGTTGTCCACAGTTAGATGTACAGAAATAAATCGATATATATTATCTTGAATCAATCCACGACCCAGTGTATACACGTCTCAGGCTAGATCACAACTCAAAGTATATATATTTTTGGAATCAACCTCAACCCTGTATAGCTAACTCTAACATTACTGCATATAGAGTGTCTATGGTTGTTCTAAATAACATATATACATGGGTCGATATGATATGTCAAAACATTTGCATACATATCTATGGTATCCCAAGATTACATAATATATTAGAATACATGTATAATACATTATGATTTAGCTAGGATATGATTTGTATAGAATTGTTACAATAATTCCCGTAGCTACAACAATCAAAAAATATCCAATCTTGTTTTACCCATAACTTCTTCGTTTTAAATCCGTTTTGAGTGAATCAAATTGCTATAGTTTCATATCGAACTCTATTTTATGAATCTAAATAGAAAATGTATAAGTTTATAGTCGGAAATATAAGTTACAAGTCTTTTTTGTAAGAGGTAGTCATTTCAGTCGAAAGAACGACGTCTTGTTTACCATTTTGAAAAACATACTTCCACTTTGAGTTTAACCATGATTTTTGGATATAGTTTCATGTTCATAAGAAAAATCATTTTCCCAGAAGAACAACTTTTAAATCAAAGTTTATCATAGTTTTTAATTATCAAACCCAAAACATCCAGCGGTGTTACTACGACGGCGTATGTCCGGTTTTACGGTGTTTTTCGTGTTTCCAGGTTTTAAATCATTAAGTTAGCATATCATATAGATATAGAACATGTGTTTAATTGATTTTAAAATTCAATTTAGAAGGATTAACTTTTGTTTGCGAACAAGTTTAGAATTAACTAAACTATGTTCTAGTGATTTCAAGTTTAAACCTTCGAATAAGGTAGTTTTATATATATGAATCGAATGATGTTATGAACATCATTAATACCTCAGGTTTTATGGATAAACCTACTGGGAATGAGAAAAATAGATCTAGCTTCAAAGGATCCTTGGATGGCTTGAAAGTTCTTGAAGCAGAATCATGACACGAAAACAAGTTCAAGTAAGATTTCCACTCGAAATATGATTGTTATAGTTATAGAAATTGAATCAAAGTTTGAATATGAGTATTAACTTATATTAGAAAGATATCTTACTGTAAATAAGAAAGATTTCTTGAGGTTGGATGATCACTTTACAAGATTGGAAGTAAGCTAGCAAACTTGGAAGTATTCTTGATTTTATGAAACTAGAACTTATAGAATTTATGAAGAACACTTAGAACTTGAAGATAGAACTTGAGAGAGATCAATTAGATGAAGAAAATTGAAGAATTAAAATATTTTTAGGTGTTTTTGGTCGTTGGTATATGGATTAGATATAAAGGATGTGTAATTTTGTTTACATGTAAATAAGTCATGAATGATTACTAATATTTTTGTAATTTATGAGATATTTCATGCTAGTTGACAAATGATGGTTCCCACATGTGTTAGGTGACTCAAATGGGCTGCTAAGAGCTGATCATTGGAGTGTATATACCAATAGTGCATTCATCTAAAAGCTGTGTATTGTACGAGTACGAATACGGGTGCATACGAGTAGAATTGTTGATGAAACTGAACGAGGATGTAATTTTAAGCATTTTTGTTAAGTAGAAGTATTTTGATAAGTGTTTTGAATTCTTTCAAAAGTGTATGAATACATATTAAAACACTACATCTATATACATTTTAACTGAGTCGTTAAGTCATCGTTAGTCGTTACATGTAAATGTTTTTTTGAAACCTTTAGGTTAACGATCTTGTTAAATATTGTTAACCCATTATTTATTATATCTAAAAAGATGTTAAATTATTACATTATCATGATATTATTATGTATTAATATATCTTAATATGATATATATACAATTAAATGTCGTTACAACGATAATCGTTACATATATGCCTCGTTTCGAAATCATTAAGTTAATAGTCTTGTTTTTACATATGTAGTTCATTGTTAATATACTTAATGATATGTTTACTTATCATAATACCATTTTAACTATATATATTACCATATATATGACATCATATCGTTTTTACAAGTTTTAACGTACGTGAATCACCGGTCAAATTGGGTGGTCAATTGTCTATATAAAACCTATTTCAATTAATCAAGTATTAACAAGTTTGATTGCTTAACATGTTAGAAACACTTAATCATATAAATATCAATTTCATTTAATATATATAAACATGAAAAAGTTCGGGTTACTACAATTCACACGCAACGGATGCGTCATTCACATATATATACACCTGGATTGTCTAAGCTACCACATGAGGAACCCAACATGCAGGTTGATCTCTCCTACCGAGGCTATCATACAATAGGGACGCACTGGGCTCCAACAGACAAGCATCAACTAACATACAATCATCACATCATACTAACTAACCGTAATAGTAAGTATATCTAACAAGCATGGCAATCATAATATAAAATGCTGCTCTATACTATATACTTCAGTTAGTCTCACTCACCAAATACCAGATGTTGATGCATGTTCTGTAAGTCCCTAGACATCTTGCCTACATTTGTGATTAGTACTTCAGTTTATGGGATACCATGATCGCTCGTTATTATCCTATCTATGTTTGTATGTGGTTTCAGGTACTGCACGATGCGATACGGATGTTTGACTATGTTAGACTTAGTCAGACGTACGAGTAAAGCATCACTCGTACGGCTGACAGGCTCATACGCACGGTTGATGCTGAGCTAAGTCATAATTATAACCTGAATGAGAAGACACGATTGAGTGATCACCCGTACGGCTGATGAAACCAACTCGTACGTGTGATGGATGACTCATATGGGTGAGTCAACAGCAGGGGTATATAAAGTCTTATGTTCTTCATTTTAGGTTAAGCCTCTCTCACACACAATCACTCAGATCTGGTTCACCTGATTCGATTCTCTCTCAACCCAAATCACTCCTGGTAGTGAATAATAGCTCTAGGCATTAATCTAATCACAATCCTTGTTGTGGTTTGACTAATTTAATCCCAAAAAGCTACCCATATTCACTTTGATTGGTTTGATTCACTAATTCCGCCTTTGTGTGAATTAAACCTGTTGATCTCGAAGTTCCTAGTCATGTTTCATCATTGGTATCAGAGCGTTGGTTGTGATTTTTGGTGATTAATAGGGTTTATTTTTTGGGTTTTTGAGATAAAAGTGATTTTAATTAAAAAAGGAATCATTTTTACGTGTGTAATTGTAATTAGAGAGTGTGTTTATGTTTATTTAGTGCTAATCCAGCTTTTGGACGAAGAAATTGAGGTTTAACATCAATTTTTAGGGTTTTTGGGCGATTTGAGCTGAACAGAAGTTCACACGAGTGGGTCAAATTTTTTGATCACACGCACGGTTGACCACACGGTTATTCGTCACTCATGAACTCACACGCACAGGTTAGCATAACCTTTTGAGGTTAAGTGACTACAGTCTGATCACACGAGTGATCAAATGGTTGATTGTGACACGTACGAGTAATCACACGGGTGATTGTCACTCGCACGGTTGTTACTTGTGTTCGGTTTTGTTGGTTAAGTAGTAACACGTACGCTTGAGTCTTTGACACGTACGGTTGATAACTTGAACCGCACGGTTTACCCTTTTGTAAAGTTTTCAAGATGTTTAATTCAAATGATTACGCGTTGGCCACACCGTTAGTTCAGAGCATTACGAATATGACTCAATGATTACTCCTTGCTGAGATAGAATCAGGAAGTGGTACGAAATGTCCGAGGTTACTAAATATGGATAATTATTCTACTTGGAAGTCGAGGTTTAAGATTTGGTCTGATGGTCAGGACATGAAGCTTTGGAAGTATATTGAAACCGAATTTAAATGGCCACGTTCACCAGTTACGAATGAGTTGTATACATTACACAACATGCCTTCTGAAGAACATGAGGAGTATAACTTGGAGCAAAAGATGTATTGTAATTTGACGAGTGCTCTTGATGGTCCGATTTTCCATCAATTTCTGTGTCATGATAATTCATTCAAGATATGGGAAGCACTTCATACTTTCAATGAAGGAAATTCATCTTACAGAACTAGAAAAGGATTAGAGCTGAAAGCTGAGTTTGATCGTTTTCACTGGCAAGTTGGAGAGTCTATTACAGAATTGGTTGAAAGATATCGTCATTTACTAGCTGAAATACATAAGCATGATGTAACTACTGAAGAGAAATACAAAGTGACATGTCTAGCTGGAGCATTACCGTTAGAATGGAATGGTTTTGTATTAACTATGAAAACTAGTGTAGAATTAGCTACTGCTACAGTGAACTCGTTTATTGCAAGACTTCGGGAAGAAGAACTAGAGTTGTTAAACAAAGTCAAGAGGTCTAAACAAGTTCAAGACACCAAAATGTACTGTCCAAATGGTTACACACCGCCTAAGTCGACTCATGCACCATTTCAAATAGCCTTTGCTACGAACAATCAGAATATGTATGGTTTGAATGTTAGCAGTGCACCTATTCAACAAACTTCGTATCCACCACAAGTTTCACCATGTTCACTCAACAATCAATCACAGCCTACTTCGAATACTACTGAGTCATCTACGCCGACTGCATCAGATGTTCTTTCTGCACTTAAGATCGAAAACATGAGGAAAGCTGGGAAAGAAAATATTAATGAAGATATAGCTTTGCTGTCAAGCCTTGTTAATTCTTATGATAGTTATCTTGATGGTCGTGTAGGTAATATTCATCTAACAACTGAAGATTATCATCAACTTGATAAGAACGAAGCCGATACGATGGATATTATGTGGGGCATGGCAAATCTTGTGAGACGTGCTAGGGATTATGAAGAGCGAACTGGGAAACCGATCAGTCTGACCAAATATACAAAACTGGGTTTTGATATGAATTCTGTTACTTGTTACAACTGTGGAGAATTAGGTCATTTTTCAAGGCAGTGCACAAAACAGAAGAAGCAGGGTAATCGTAATCCGTTCAAGAATCAGAGCTACAGTTCTCAGAGTCAATCTAAAAAACGTGAGATCTACATTACTGATAAAGTAAATAAAGCTGATGCAGCTGAAAGTCCGAACAAAGCTTTGGTTGTTTTCATGGAGACGATGATGATTGGTCTATGAAGTTAAATGTGGCTGACCAACAACCTAAAGCCAACATGGCAAAGATCACCGAAGTAGAAGAAGACTGTGTCACTAGTTAAAACATAATTGAGAAGCTGACTGCTCGTGCTGAAAGAGCTAAAGAATTGTCAAGAACCATTCGAAGAGAGAAGGTTCAGAAGCAAGTTGAAAGAAAATTCAAAAAGGCACGTGATTCGGTTCCTCGTACACCTGAATCTGGAAGTGTTTCACTGACATCATCAGAGGACTACTACTTCAACAGTTGGAAGGATAAGTATAGTGATACCTCAGTGTTTGAAGACAGTCTAGAAGCAGATCATAGTGAAGAAACATTGGTTGATGCTGATAAGGAATTAGACGAATGAGGTAGAATGATTGCTGTTGAATTGGAGATGTTAGTTCTTTTGGGTGAAGGTTCAGATCTCGAGAGTGTAAGTTCAGAAATTGATGATTCAGACAAGACGTCAGAATCAGAGGTTGAAGATAAAGCTGATCATACTGGGGTAGATCAAACTGATTTTGAAGCATTGAACAAGCAAGCAATAGACTTATTGAAGATGTGCTTATCAGCTAGTGATCTTGAAAAGGTTTCCGGTTTGACAAAAGCTAAGGATATATGGGATAGACTTGAGTAGATTCATTTAGGTAAAGATGCTGATACTTCAGAGTTTCTTACAGACTCATCAGAATCAGAAGATGAGCTCGATGATGGGAAGGAGACAGATTTCTTTGCATTTATGGTTGAGACTTCCTCATCAAATAATGCTCAACAGGTATCTTCTGATCCATCTACTATTATTGAATGTGTTAAATGTGCTGAATCTAAGGTAACAATAGATAATTTAACTAAGGCATATGCGGAGATGAAAGAAAAATGGCATGCTGACCATGTGACCACTAAGGTTGAAAATGAGTTGAAAGAGCAAATCAAAGTTTATAAAAAACAACTTCACAATCTTAAATGTTATAACTTTGATATAAATCAAGCTTTAGTTAAATGTGTTGACACAATAAACGAATTGAAGAAAGAAATTGAACGTGTTAAAGCTGATTTAGAAGCTATGTCAATTAAGATGAAATGTTGGGCAAGTGCGTCACAATGGAATGCATTGATTGTGAAATTAAATGACACCAAGGGAAAGGGTATTGGATTAAAGGTCGTAGCTCCACCATTTCAGAATAAATTTGTTAATGCAAATGTTGTTGATGGACGACCAGAAGACTGTATTCCACCTTGTTATGAGGACTATGTTGAGAAGAACAAAAAGTGTAGCTCAAATGAGAATGCACATTCTGATGATACCACTGAAGGATCTTTAGATCATGAGGAAGATAAGAAAACTGGTCTAGGAGATAAGTCGGAGAAAAGAAAGGTGATAACACCTGATGAGCCAATTCGAATTATAAAAAATCCAAAGTTTGCTAATAGAGTGGTTCCACCGATTACACCTAAACCTGTATCTAAACCTGTTCCTAGAAAGAGATCAAACGATTCTCCTGAGTTTGTAAAAACACAAGATCCCTCTTCCTCTAACACTAATAATCAATATCAATCTAGACGATATAGAGAATTTCGACAATGTTTTAGTTGTGGTGTGTTTGGACACATTGCTGCTAACTGTCCTACAAGGTATAGAACACAAAGACGTAAGATTGACCTCACATATGATGATCACCGATCACATCATGCTCACAGAACAGGTTCACCTGTTCATGATGAAGTTCGCACTAGAAGACATACGACAAATGTTATCTATGGAGACTATAAGAGAAAGAACTTCAATAGGTCAATTTCCCCTGTGAAGATTAAGGTTCCAAAAAAGGATACCGAGGCAAGAGTTGCTGAATCAAGTGATCGAGGTAAAGCCTATGAATTTAAGGCACGAACACCTTCGCAACTAGTCGTAGGAAATATTTTTCCCGTACCAGACCACGAGTGAATCGCTCTAAAGATGAGCAAAATGTGAAAAACCAGAAGAGCAATGTTGCTTCTTCTAAACTGTCTAAGTTTATTGTTTCAGACGATGAGGTTCCACCTGACTCAAATGGGAAATGGATAGAATTTCAAGCTATGGGTGTTAATGGACAACCTACTGCCGTCCGGGTGTGGGTTCCCATTATCAATTAATTCTTTTAATGTGATATGCAGGGAACCAGGCTACCTGCAAACAACACCTGGATAGTGGATAGAGGCGCTTCAAGACATATGACTGGACAGCTATCTGTAATGACCCGAAAAATTTCGACTTATTTAAACCAATTCTCTATATGATTTAATATTATGTAAATATATATATATATATATATATATATATATATATATATATATATATATATATATATTAAGATGTATAAGTAAAACACTAATTGCTACTGTAAAAACGACTTTGCTACAGTAAAACACTATTTGCTACAGTAAAACACTATTTGCTACAGTGAAACCGTATTTTGCTACAGAGCTATAGTGAAAACGACTTTGCTGCAGTGATTTTCTACAGTAAACACTATTTGCTACAGTAAACACTATTTGCTACAGTAGCACTATTTGCTACATTAAATACTATTTGATGTCGACGAACTAGAAAACAAGCAGAAATGAGCTGTTCAGCCTAGCCATGCGATCGCATGGCAAAAGCACTGAAAACCCATGCGATCGCATGGGGACCAAAAACACTATTTGCTACAGTAAATATTATGTCAACGAACTAGCAAACAAAACGTCATGCGATCGCATGGGGACCAAAATAAGGAAACATGCCTATAAAAGGCAGCTTACTCAACGAAGTATTTACTTAATTTTTTTTCTTCTCTCAAAATTTATATTTATATTATAATTATAATTTTAAATTTACGTTTAATAATAATAAGCTATATACGAGGGTGTTTTTAATTCGGGTTTCAAACCGTTTTAAAATAAGGAAATATTGGGTATTGTTCTTGAATCCAAGGCCAACCATACAGTCGTCTACCATCATTACGTCTACGCAATTTACCTACATTATTGAGTCTCAATATTGAACCGTGAGTTATAGTCTCCCTTTTTAAATACTTTAAATATTTTTGGGCTGAGAATACATGCAATTTATTTTAAATCAATAAGACACAAGTACATACTAAATTCTACACTGAGTTAAACTGAAAATCCCTTAGCTTTGGTAACTAGTAGCTACCAGTACATAGGATATGGACTGGTGGGCACGAATAATTGTATATGGATCCATAGGGCTTGACATCCCCGTCCGAGCTAGAGCGCTAGCCTTTTAACGGACGTATGTTATTTGAGTTTAAGACACGTTGGTTTGCGTGGATTAAAAAGAATGGGGTAATTATCACTATAGCGTTAAGTTTAGTTACCAGGGTGCTCTGTTACGTAGAATCTATTGATAAACTTTTGATGAAATCTTGTGGTCTATCTTTATATATATTTATGACTCGAGCAATTAAATCTATAACTCACCAACATTCGTGTTGACCTTTTTAGCATGTTTTATTCTCAGGTCCTTAGACTGCTTCCGCTGTGATGTGCTTTTTGCCTGCATGGAGACTCTCATGATTTGTACAAAGTTTATTGCATTCAAAATAAAACTGCGTTGTGTAATAAATAATTGGACTGTGATGTCAACTTGTAAATTAAAGACTTATGTATTTTGGGGTTTTGCTTATACCTAAGCACTAGCCCACATGTTTATAAATTTCTATGTTTAGAATGTCACTTATTTTAATGAATGCAATATTTTATCAAAACATATCATATAGAGGTCAAAACCTCACTGTGGAATCAATGATTAACGTGTCGCGTCAATAGCGATTTTGACTGGTCGTTACAGTTGGTATCCGAGCTTGAGGTCATAGAGAACCAGAAATTACATTAGTGTGTTTAACTGGTAATTGTTAGGATGCATTAGTGAGTCTGGACTATGACCATATCTGTTTTTACTGATTTTTGCTTAACATTTGGTCAAAAACATTATATGTGATATATTTATATGCTAACGTAATTGTTGTTTTAATTATGTGATAGATGACTTCTTCTAATCCTATCATTTTGTACGACTCGGAATCGGACACTGAATCTATTCTATCCACAACTGAAAAGGGCGTTCCAATACCTATTAAAGAAGAAATTGTGTTAGCCGGGAAATCTCAAACCCCGGTAAACCCAGAGGAGGTCCCAGCTCCACCCAACTCTAGTTTTTCGGAGCCACAGTATCGTTGGCATGGACCCATGATCCCTGGAGTAAATGAGGATCGTCCATTTATAAACGAACATGGACATTGGGCCAGATACACCGCCGACGGGCGGGTTGTGAATATATTGCCTGGCAGATTTCGGTTCATGACCACCGGTACATATTCTCATACACATGATGCAGATAGTTCGTCATCATATTCTCCTACACATGACTCAGATAGTTCGTCATCAGACGAGATCAGTGAGGAGGAGGATTTCGCTAATGAAATAAAAGAAGTCACTAAGGAGAAAATCCAACTTGCTATAGATAATAAAAACAACCACAAAAATAAAAAGTCCTTAATTATTAAAAAGGAACAGGACCATTCGATCCGTAACCACCCTTATTGTATTAAACCCACTGAGGCAACGGGTACCTCAAAACCCCAACCAAAACTTAAATACACTGCCAGAATGTCTGTCGGACCATGAGCACACAAACAATTGGCAGAGAGAACCAAATGGGAAGAAGTTTCTGATAGTTCTGAATAAACGACCTCGCAACCATAATCTTCCATGCGCTATTTTATTGCTTATGTGTGCTACTCTATCTTGTTATGTAAAATATCGGTATTGTATGGTATTGTATTATTTTGGTTTATTAATAATAAATGCATGGAATGATTATTTGTATTATTAATACTTATTATTATTATTACATAATAACGTAGTAACTCACTATAATTTTTCATAGTGGAATATTATTAGGATTTTAGTAGTTAATTCCTTGTACTAGCTATTATGTATGAACTTAACGGGTAGGTAATACCCTAGAAATAATTATAAAATGCTAATAAGAAGAAAAGGCTTTTATAATAATTGGTTCATATTATTAATATGCTACGATTAACTATTGACAACTCATTTTACCTATAATATTCTATATGATTAAATTATATCTGTTGTATTTATTGAAGAAACATGTCTCAAATGTCGGATGCTGAGTTTGAGGAACTAGTCGAGAAATGTGTGAATGAAAGAATTGCTGCAGCTGTGGCAGCAAAAGCAACAGCCGAAGCAGCAGCCAAAGCAGCAGCCGTAAACACAAACTCACGAAACGGATGCTCATACAAAACTTTTCAAGGATGCAAACCACAGACGTTTAGTGGAACCGAGGGACCAGTCGGTCTAACCCGATGGTTTGAAAAGATGGAGTCCGTTTTCAAAATCAGTAATTGTGCAAACGGAGACAAGTCAAAGTATGCTTCATGCACGTTGCAAGACGGTGCACTTACTTGGTGGTACAATTATGCTAAAGCAGAAGGATTAGATACGGCATATGATATCTCTTGGGAAGAACTGAAAAAGATGCTAATCGAGGAGTACTGTCCTCGAAACGAGATCAGAAAAGTAGAATCTGAGTTACGTAATCTGAAGGTTTTCGGCGCGAATCTCAATAACTATGAAAAGCGTTTCATGGAATTAGCCTTGTTGTGTCCTGAATTGGTGCCAAACGAGAAACGAAAGATAGAAATGTATATTGACGGTTTATCGATCAATATCAAAGGAAATGTTACATAGTCCAAACCGAATACGATGCAGGAAGCCATGACAATGGCACACCAACTCATGGACCAGATCACAGAGAGTTCGATTAAGGCACCAATTGTAGTGACCCGAACTTTTCCATGTTTATATATATTAATTAAGATTGATATTTACATGATTAAATGTTTCCAACATGTTAAGCAATCAAACTTGTTAAGACTTGATTAATTGAAATATGTTTCATATAGACAATTGACCACCCAAGTTGACCGGTGATTCACGAACGTTAAAACTTGTAAAAACTATATGATGACATATATATGGATATATATATAGTTAACATGATACTATGATAAGTAAACATATCATTAAGTATATTAACAATGAACTACATATGTAAAAACAAGACTACTAACTTAATGATTTTTAAACGAGACATATATGTAACGATTATCGTTGTAAAGACATTTAATGTATGTATATCATATTAAGAGATATTCATACATGATAATATCATGATAATATAATAATTTAAAATCTCATTTGATATTATAAACATTGGGTTAACAACATTTAACAAGATCGTTAACCTAAAGGTTTTAAAACAACACTTACATGTAACGACTAACGATGACTTAACGACTCAGTTAAAATGTATATACATGTAGTGTTTTAATATGTATTTATACACTTTTGAAAGACTTCAATACACTTATCAAAATACTTCTACTTAACAAAAATCCTTACAATTACATCCTCGTTCAGTTTCATCAACAATTCTACTCGTATGCACCCGTATTCGTACTCGTACAATACACAGCTTTTAGATGTATGTACTATTGGTATATACACTCCAATGATCAGCTCTTAGCAGCCCATGTGAGTCACCTAACACATGTGGGAACCATCATTTGGCAACTAGCATGAAATATCTCATAAAATTACAAAAATATGAGTAATCCTTCATGACTTATTTACATGAAAACAAAATTACATATCCTTTATATCTAATCCATACACCAATGACCAAAAACACCTACAAACACTTTCATTCTTCAATTTTCTTCATCTAATTGATCTCTCTCAAGTTCTATCTTCAAGTTCTAAGTGTTCTTCATATATTTTACAAGTTCTAGTTACATAAAATCAAGAATACTTTCAAGTTTGCTAGCTCACTTCCAATCTTGTAAGGTGATCATCCAACCTCAAGAAATCTTTGTTTCTTACAGTAGGTTATCATTCTAATACAAGGTAATAATCATATTCAAACTTTGGTTCAATTTCTATAACTATAACAATCTTATTTCAAGTGATGATCTTACTTGAACTTGTTTTCGTGTCATGATTCTGCTTCAAGAACTTCGAGCCATCCAAGGATCCGTTGAAGCTAGATCCATTTTTCTCTTTTCCAGTAGGTTTATCCAAGGAACTTAAGGTAGTAATGATGTTCATAACATCATTCGATTCATACATATAAAGCTATCTTATTCGAAGGTTTAAACTTGTAATCACTAGAACATAGTTTAGTTAATTCTAAACTTGTTCACAAACAAAAGTTAATCCTTCTAACTTGACTTTTAAAATCAACTAAACACATGTTCTATATCTATATGATATGCTAACTTAATGATTTAAAACCTGGAAACACGAAAAACACCGTAAAACCGGATTTACGCCGTCGTAGTAACACCGCGGGCTGTTTTGGGTTAGTTAATTAAAAACTATGATAAACTTTGATTTAAAAGTTGTTATTCTGATAAAATGATTTTTATTATGAACATGAAACTATATCCAAAAATTATGGTTAAACTCAAAGTGGAAGTATGTTTTCTAAAATGGTCATCTAGACGTCGTTCTTTCGACTGAAATGACTACCTTTACAAAAATGACTTGTAACTTATTTTTTCGACTATAAACCTATACTTTTTCTATATAGATTCATAAAATAGAGTTCAATATGAAACCATAGCAATTTGATTCACTCAAAACGGATTTAAAATGAAGAAGTTATGGGTAAAACAAGATTGGATAATTTTTCTCATTTTAGCTACGTGAAAATTGATAACAAATCTATTCCAACCATAACTTAATCAACTTGTATTGTATATTATGTAATCTTGAGATACCATAGACACGTATACAATGTTTCGATCTATCATGTCGACACATCTATATATATTTCGGAACAACTATAGATACTCTATATGTGAATGTTGGAGTTAGCTATACAGGGTTGAGGTTGATTCCAAAATATATATATTTTGAGTTGTGATCAATACTGAGATACGTATACACTGGGTCGTGGATTGATTCAATATAATATTTATCGATTTATTTCTGTACATCTAACTGTGGACAACTAGTTGTAGGTTACTAACGAGGACAGCTGACTTAATAAACTTAAAACATCAAAATATATTAAAAGTGTTGTAAATATATTTTGAACATACTTTGATATATATGTATATATTGTTATAGGTTCGTGAATCAACCAGTGGCCAAGTCTTACTTCCCGACGAAGTAAAAATCTGTGAAAGTGAGTTATAGTCCCACTTTTAAAATCTAATATTTTTGGGATGAGAATACATGCTGGTTTTATAAATGATTTACAAAATAGACACAAGTACGTGAAACTACATTCTATGGTTGAATTATCGAAATCGAAAATGCCCCTTTTTATTAAGTCTGGTAATCTAAGAATTAGGGAACTGACACCCTAATTGACGCGAATCCTAAAGATAGATCTATCGGGCCCAACAAGCCCCATCCAAAGTACCGGATGCTTTAGTACTTCGAAATTTATATCATATCCGAAGGGTGTCCCGGAATGATGGGGATATTCTTATATATGCATCTTGTTAATGTCGGTTACCAGGTGTTCACCATATGAATGATTTTTATCTCTATGTATGGGATGTGTATTGAAATATGAAATCTTGTGGTCTATTATTATGATTTGATATATATAGGTTAAACCTATAACTCACCAACATTTTTGTTGACGTTTTAAGCATGTTTATTCTCAGGTGATTATTAAGAGCTTCCGCTGTCGCATACTTAAATAAGGACGAGATTTGGAGTCCATGCTTGTATGATATTGTGTAAAAACTGCATTCAAGAAACTTATTTTGTTGTAACATATTTGTATTGTAAACAATTATGTAATGGTCGTGTGTAAACAGGATATTTTAGATTATCATTATTTGATAATCTATGTAAAGTTTTTTAAAACCTTTATCTATGAAATAAAGGTTATGGTTTGTTTTAAAAATGAATGCAGTCTTTGAAAAACGTCTCATATAGAGGTCAAAACCTCGCAACGAAATCAATTAATATGGAACGTTTTTAATCAATAAGAACGGGACATTTCAGTTGGTATCCGAGCGTTGGTCTTAGAGAACCAGAATTTTGCATTTGTGTGTCTTATCGAGTTTGTTAGGATGCATTAGTGAGTCTGGACTTCGACCGTGTTTACTTGAAAAATGATTGCTTAACAAATTTTGTTGGAAACTATATATTTTTAACATGTGAATATTATGGGATATATTAATCTCTTAACGCGTTTGATATTATGTGATAGATGTCTACCTATAGAACAAGTCCCATTAACTCGCCTAATAATAATGAAGAGTCAAATGTAAATTGGAATGATTCGTGGACTGATTCACAAGTTCCCGAAGAGGAACCGGAAGAAGAGTCGGAACCGGAAGAAGAATCGGAACCGGAAGAAGAATCGGAACCGGATGAAGAAGTAGAACCGGTGGGGGAAATAATAAAACGGTTAAGTAAAAGAAAATCCTCAACTAACCGACCAAGGTTAATTATGGTCAATGGTGTTTCCGCCAAGGAAGCAAAATATTGGGAGGATTACCAATTCTCCGATGAATCGGATTCCGACGAGAATTCCGATGATGTTATAGAAATTACCCCAACTGAATTTAAAAAGGCAAAAGAAAATAATAAGGGAAAGGGCATAAAAATAGATAAATCTAATTCCAACCCCGATGAACTTTATATGTATCGTCAACCCCCGAAGTCCTTAAGTTGTAACAATGACCCGGGAACCTCTAAACCACCAGGTTTTTCTAAACCATTGTGGAAAACGACAGTTAGTATTAGGGGAACATCATATATCCCTAGAAACTTGTTAAAACGAACCAAAATCGAAGAAGAAGAAGAAACGAGCGAGTCGGAATAAGATAGTTGTATTCGTGTGGTGTAATATATGTAATATAGTGTGCTTATGCTTTATGATATATGTAAAAATTGCTTGTATTAATAAGTATTTTTTTATGAATCTAACTCTTGTCTATTTTACAGTATAAAAACACAAAATGGATAGACAACCCGATATTTTAAGAGACCTACCCGGAGACATGATTGATGAAATCTTGTCTAGAGTCGGTCAGAATTCCTCGGCACAACTATTTAAGGCGAGATCAGTTTGTAAGACATTCGAAGAACGTTCCAAGAATGTCTTGGTTTATAAGAGACTTTCGTTTGAAAGATGGGGGATATCACATTGGGAAACCAATAAGTTACGATGTGTTTACTTTGACGCATATATTGCGGGGAACCCAAATGCTATTTTACGCAACGGGTTAAGAAATTATTTTGACTCAATATATCCGAATATTGGACTTCGTGATTTAGAAAAAGTGGCTAACATGCAACATAAAGAAGCATGTTATGCTTACGGATTAGTAATGTTCGCTTCTCACCAAAGTGAGAACAAGAACATCGGGCTACAACTATTAAACAAAACGTTCCCACAAGTGACGGAGTCGGTAATTGGGGTAAGAAATGAGGTTTTTAGATTGTTACGGGACTGTTGGACATTACGTAACCCTCGTCCCTTTGACGACGTTACAACACGCTGTCTTATCAACGGCCAAAACGGTTATGTTCCACAAGACCAAGGATGGGAAGTAGTCCTAGTAAAACCAGAATGCATGACTTGTTTCTGGACGTATGAATTATGTGTCTTTATTGCCTTTGCTGAATGACTTGTGTACTAGCTAGAATTATCTTCACAACTATCTTGTATCAAAGTTATTGTGTGCTATATTTCATGCTTTATGTAAAATAAGCGGTATTGTAAGTTTGTAAAATATTGTATAAAAGTTTGAACGCGAAATATTATTATAATCAGTTTTTCATATAGAATTGTAGTAGTTGAATTGTATATTAGCTACTAAGTATGAACTTAACGGGTAGGTACTACCCGAATTTAAACTTATAAAACGCTAATATGAAGAAAAAGCTTTTATAAATGAGTTCATATTATGCTATGAAATACTATTAACTACTCTTAATATTCTGTATGATTAACTTGTTCCATTTGATTATTTTGAAGGAAATGGCACCGACTACTCGACACACCGTGAATATGAATGAAGAAGAATTCCGTACTTTTCTAGCTTCAAACATAGCCGCAGTACAGGCTGCGCTACATACCAACAATAACCTTGGATCTAGCAGTACAGGAAATCATGTAGGATGCACCTACAAAGAATTCACTGCCTGCAAACCTTTGGAATTTGATGGAACTGAAGGACCGATCGGATTGAAACGGTGGACCGAGAAGGTCGAATCGGTGTTTGCCATAAGTAAGTGTACTGAAGAGGACAAAGTGAAGTACGCTACGCATACCTTCACAGGTTCTGCGTTAACATGGTGGAATACCTATCTAGAGCAAGTGGGACAAGATGATGCGTACGCACTACCGTGGTCAGCATTCAAGCACTTGATGAACGAGAAGTACCGTCCCAGAACCGAGGTCAATAAGCTCAAGACAGAACTTAGAGGGTTACGAACCCAAGGATTTGATATTACCACGTACGAAAGACGATTCACAGAATTGTGCCTATTGTGTCCGGGAGCGTTCGAAGATGAGGAAGAGAAGATCGACGCGTTTGTGAAAGGATTACCGGAAAGAATCCAAGAAGATATAAGTTCACACGAGCCCGCCTCCATACAACAGGCATGTAGAATGGCTCACAAATTAGTGAACCAGATTGAAGAAAGAATTAAAGAACAGACTGCTGAAGAGGCCAATGTGAAGCAAGTCAAAAGAAAGTGGGAGGAAAACGGTGATAAGAATCACCAATACAACAACAACAGCAATTACAACAATAATTGCAACAATTATCCCAACAATCGCAACATCAATCGCAACTACAACAAATGGCCCAACAACAACAACAACAACAGCAACTACAACAATCATCTCAACAACAATAATAACCGCAACAACAACAACAATCAGAAGCAGCTATGCCAAAGGTGTGAAAAGTATCACCAGGGTTCTGCACCAAATTTTGCAACAAGTGTAAAAGAAATGGTCATAGCGCGGTGAAGTGTGAGGTCTATGGACCAGGGGTTAATAGAACGAAAGGAACAAATGGTGTCGGAACGAGTAATGGCAGAGCAAGTAGTGTCGGAGCAAGTTATGCCAATGTAGTTTGTTATAAATGTGGAAAATCGGGCCACATTATTAGAAATTGCCCGAACCAGGAGAACACGAATGGACAAGGCCGCAGAAGAGTTTTCAATATTAATGCGGCAGAGGCACAGGAAGACCCGGAGCTTGTTACGGGTACGTTTCTTATTGACAATAAATCTGCTTACGTTTTATTTGATTCGGGTGCGGATAGAAGCTATATGAGTAGAGATTTTTGTGCTAAATTAAGTTGTCCATTGATGCCTTTGGATAGTAAATTTTTACTCGAATTAGCAAATGGTAAATTAATTTCAGCAGATAATATATGTCGGAATCGAGAAATTAAACTGGTTAGCGAAACATTTAAGATTGATTTGATACCAGTAGAGTTAGGGAGTTTTGATGTGATAATCGGTATGGACTGGTTGAAAGGAGTGAAAGTAGAGATCGTTTGTTACAAAAATGCAATTCGCATTATACGAGAAAAAGGAAAACCCTTAATGGTGTATGGAGAAAAGGGCAACACGAAGCTACATCTTATTAGTAATTTGAAGGCACAAAAACTAATAAGAAAAGGTTGCTATGCTGTTCTAGCACACGTCGAGAAAGTACAAACTGAAGAAAAGAGCATCAATGATGTTACCATTGCAAAAGAATTTCCCGATGTATTTCCGAAAGAATTACCGGGATTACCCCCACATCGATCCGTTGAATTTCAAATAGATCTTGTACCAGGAGCTGCACCAATAGCTCGTGCTCCTTACAGACTCGAACCCAGTGAGATGAAAGAACTGCAAAGCCAATTACAAGAACTTTTAGAGCGTGGTTTCATTCGACCAAGCACATCACCGTGGGGAGCTCCTGTTTTGTTTGTCAAGAAGAAAGATGGTACATTCAGGTTGTGTATCGACTACCGAGAGTTGAACAAACTTACCATCAAGAACCGCTACCCACTACCGAGAATTGACGACTTATTTGATCAACTACAAGGCTCGTCTGTTTATTCAAAGATTGACTTACGTTCCGGGTATCATCAAATGCGGGTGAAAGAAGATGATATTCCAAAGACTGCTTTCAGAACACGTTACGGTCATTACGAGTTTATGGTCATGCCGTTTGGTTTAACTAATGCACCAGCTGTGTTCATGGACCTTATGAACCGAGTGTGTGGACCATACCTTGACAAGTTTGTCATTGTTTTCATTGATGACATACTTATTTACTCAAAGAATGACCAAGAACACGGTGAACATTTGAGAAAGGTGTTAGAAGTATTGAGGAAGGAAGAATTGTATGCTAAGTTTTCAAAGTGTGCATTTTGGTTGGAAGAAGTTCAATTCCTCGGTCACATAGTGAACAAAGAAGGTATTAAGGTGGATCCGGCAAAGATAGAAACTGTTGAAAAGTGGGAAACCCCGAAAACTCCGAAACACATACGCCAGTTTTTAGGACTAGCTGGTTACTACAGAAGGTTCATCCAAGACTTTTCCAGAATAGCAAAACCCTTGACTGCATTAACGCATAAAGGGAAGAAATTTGAATGGAATGATGAACAAGAGAAAGCGTTTCAGTTATTGAAGAAAAAGCTAACTACGGCACCTATATTGTCATTGCCTGAAGGGAATGATGATTTTATGATTTATTGTGATGCATCAAAGCAAGGTCTCGGTTGTGTATTAATGCAACGAACGAAGGTGATTGCTTATGCGTCTAGACAATTGAAGATTCACGAGCAAAATTATACGACGCATGATTTGGAATTAGGCGCGGTTGTTTTTGCATTAAAGACTTGGAGGCACTACTTATATGGGGTCAAAAGTATTATATATACCGACCACAAAAGTCTTTAACACATATTTAATCAGAAACAACTGAATATGAGGCAGCGTAGGTGGATTGAATTGTTGAATGATTACGACTTTGAGATTCGTTACCACCCGGGGAAGGCAAATGTGGTAGCCGACGCCTTGAGCAGGAAGGACAGAGAACCCATTCGAGTAAAATCTATGAATATAATGATTCACAATAACCTTACTACTCAAATAAAGGAGGCGCAACAAGGAGTTTTAAAAGAGGGAAATTTAAAGGATGAAATACCCAAAGGATCGGAGAAGCATCTTAATATTCGGGAAGACGGAACCCGGTATAGGGCTGAAAGGATTTGGGTACCAATATTTGGAGATATGAGAGAAATGGTACTTAGAGAAACTCATAAAACCAGATACTCAATACATCCTGGAACGGGGAAGATGTACAAGGATCTCAAGAAACATTTTTGGTGGCCGGGTATGAAAGCCGATGTTGCTAAATACGTAGGAGAATGTTTGACGTGTTCTAAGGTCAAAGCTGAGCATCAGAAACCATCAGGTCTACTTCAACAACCCAAAATCCCGGAATGGAAATGGGAAAACATTATCATGGATTTCATCACTAAATTGCCAAAGGACTGCAAGTGGTTTTGATACTATTTGGGTAATAGTTGATCGTCTCACCAAATCAGCACACTTCCTGCCAATAAGAGAAGATGACAGGATAGAGAAGTTAGTATGACTGTATTTGAAGGAAGTCGTCTCCAGACATGGAATACCAATCTCTATTATCTCTGATAGGGATGGTAGATTTATTTCAAGATTCTGGCAGACATTACAGCAAGCATTAGGAACTCGTCTAGACATGAGTACTGCCTATCATCCACAAACTGATGGGCAGAGCGAAAGGACGATACAAACACTTGAAGACATGCTACGAGCATGTGTTATTGATTTCGGAAACAGTTGGGATCGACATCTACCGTTAGCAGAATTTTCCTACAACAACAGCTACCATTCAAGCATTGAGATGGCGCCGTTTGAAGCACTTTATGGTAGAAAGTGCAGGTCTCCGATTTTTTAGAGTGAAGTGGGGGATAGACAGATTACGGGTCCGGAGATTATACAAGAAACTATCGAGAAGATCATTCAAATTCAACAACGGTTGAAAACCGCCCAAAGTCAAAAAAAGAGCTACGCTGACATTAAAAGAAAAGATATAGAATTTGAAATTGGAGAGATGGTCATGCTTAAAGTTGCACCTTGGAAAGGCGTTGTTCGATTTGGTAAACGAGGGAAATTAAATCCAAGGTATATTGGACCATTCAAGATTATTGATCGTGTCGGACCAGTAGCTTACCGACTTGAGTTACCTCAACAACTCGCGGCTGTACATAACACTTTCCACGTCTCGAATTTGAAGAAATGTTTTGCTAAAGAAGATCTCACTATTCCGTTAGATGAAATTCAAATCAACGAAAAACTTCAATTCATCGAAGAACCCGTCGAAATAATGGATCGTGAGGTTAAAAGACTTAAGCAAAACAAGATACCAATTGTTAAGGTTCGATGGAATGCTCGTAGAGGACCCGAGTTCACCTGGGAGCGTGAATATCAGATGAAGAAGAAATACCCGCATCTATTTCCAGAAGATTCGTCAACACCTTCAACAGCTTAAAATTTCGGGACGAAATTTATTTAACGGGTAGGTACTGTAGTGACCCGAACTTTTCCATGTTTATATATATTAATTGAGATTGATATTTACATGATTAAATGTTTCCAACATGTTAAGCAATCAAACTTGTTAAGACTTGATTAATTGAAATATGTTTCATATAGACAATTGACCACCCAAGTTGACCGGTGATTCACGAACGTTAAAACTTGTAAAAACTATATGATGACATATATATGGATATATATATAGTTAACATGATACTATGATAAGTAAACATATCATTAAGTATATTAACAATGAACTACATATGTAAAAACAAGACTACTAACTTAATGATTTTTAAACGAGACATATATGTAACGATTATCGTTGTAAAGACATTTAATGTATGTATATCATATTAAGAGATATTCATACATGATAATATCATGATAATATAATAATTTAAAATCTCATTTGATATAATAAACATTGGGTTAACAACATTTAACAAGATCGTTAACCTAAAGGTTTCAAAACAACACTTACATGTAACGACTAACGATAACTTAACGACTCAGTTAAAATGTATATACATGTAGTGTTTTAATATGTATTTATACACTTTTGAAAGACTTCAATACACTTATCAAAATACTTCTACTTAACAAAAATGCTTACAATTACATCCTCGTTCAGTTTCATCAACAATTCTACTCGTATGCACCCGTATTCGTACTCGTACAATACACAGCTTTTAGATGTATGTACTATTGGTATATACACTCCAATGATCAGCTCTTAGCAGCCCATGTGAGTCACCTAACACATGTGGGAACCATCATTTGGCAACTAGCATGAAATATCTCATAAAATTACAAAAATATGAGTAATCATTCATGACTTATTTACATGAAAACAAAATTACATATCCTTTATATCTAATCCATACACCAACGACCAAAAACACCTACAAATACTTTCATTCTTCAATTTTATTCATCTAATTGATCTCTCTCAAGTTCTATCTTCAAGTTCTAAGTGTTCTTCATATATTTTACAAGTTCTAGTTACATAAAATCAAGAATACTTTCAAGTTTGCTAGCTCACTTCCAATCTTGTAAGGTGATCATCCAACCTCAAGAAATCTTTGTTTCTTACAGTAGGTTATCATTCTAATACAAGGTAATAATCATATTCAAACTTTTGTTCAATTTCTATAACTATAACAATCTTATTTCAAGTGATGATCTTACTTGAACTTGTTTTCGTGTCATGATTCTGCTTCAAGAACTTCGAGCCATCCAAGGATCCGTTGAAGCTAGATCCATTTTTCTCTTTTCCAGTAGGTTTATCCAAGGAACTTAAGGTAGTAATGATGTTCATAACATCATTCGATTCATACATATAAAGCTATCTTATTCGAAGGTTTAAACTTGTAATCACTAGAACAAAGTTTAGTTAATTCTAAACTTGTTCGCAAACAAAAGTTAATCCTTCTAACTTGACTTTTAAAATCAACTAAACACATGTTCTATATCTATATGATATGCTAACTTAATGATTTAAAACCTGGAAACACGAAAAACACCGTAAAACCGGATTTACGCCGTCGTAGTAACACCGCGGGCTGTTTTGGGATAGTTAATTAAAAACTATGATAAACTTTGATTTAAAAGTTGTTATTCTGAGAAAATGATTTTTATTATGAACATGAAACTATATCCAAAAACTATGGTTAAACTCAAAGTGGAAGTATGTTTTCTAAAATGGTCATCTAGACGTCGTTCTTTCGACTGAAATGACTACCTTTACAAAAACGACTTGTAACTTATTTTTCCGACTATAAACCTATACTTTTTCTGTTTAGATTCATAAAATAGAGTTCAATATGAAACCATAGCAATTTGATTCACTCAAAACGGATTTAAAATGAAGAAGTTATGGGTAAAACAAGATTGGATAATTTTTCTCATTTTAGCTACGTGAAAATTGGTAACAAATCTATTCCAACCATAATTTAATCAACTTGTATTGTATATTATGTAATCTTGAGATACCATAGACACGTATACAATGTTTCGACCTATCATGTCGACACATCTATATATATTTCGGAACAACCATAGACACTCTATATGTGAATGTTGGAGTTAGCTATACAGGGTTGAGGTTGATTCCAAAATATATATATTTTGAGTTATGATCAATACTGAGATACGTATACACTGGGTCGTGGATTGATTCAAGATAATATTTATCGATTTATTTCTGTACATCTAACTGTTGACAACTAGTTGTAGGTTACTAACGAGGACAGCTGACTTAATAAACTTAAAACATCAAAATATATTAAAAGTGTTGTAAATATATTTTGAACATACTTTGATATATATGTATATATTATTATAGGTTCGTGAATCAACCAGTGGCCAAGTCTTACTTCCCGACGAAGTAAAAATCTGTGAAAGTGAGTTATAGTCCCACTTTTAAAATCTAATATTTTTGGGATGAGAATACATGCTGGTTTTATAAATGATTTACAAAATAGACACAAGTACGTGAAACTACATTCTATGGTTGAATTATCGAAATCGAATATGCCCCTTTTTATTAAGTCTGGTAATCTAAGAATTAGGGAACAGACACCCTAATTGACGTGAATCCTAAAGATAGATCTATCGGGCCCAACAAGCCCCATCCAAAGTACCGGATGCTTTAGTACTTCGAAATTTATATCATATCCGAAGGGTGTCCCGGAATGATGGGGATATTCTTATATATGCATCTTGTTAATGTCGGTTACCAGGTGTTCACCATATGAATGATTTTTATCTCTATGTATGGGATGTGTATTGAAATATGAAATCTTGTGGTCTATTATTATGATTTGATATATATAGGTTACACCTATAACTCACCAACATTTTTGTTGACGTTTTAAGCATGTTTATTCTCAGGTGATTATTAAGAGCTTCCGCTGTCGCATACTTAAATAAGGACGAGATTTGGAGTCCATGCTTGTATGATATTGTGTAAAAACTGCATTCAAGAAACTTATTTTGTTGTAACATATTTGTATTGTAAACCATTATGTAATGGTCGTGTGTAAACAGGATATTTTAGATTATCATTATTTGATAATCTACGTAAAGTTTTTTAAAACCTTTATCTATGAAATAAAGGTTATGATTTGTTTTAAAAATGAATGCAGTCTTTGAAAAACGTCTCATATAGAGGTCAAAACCTCGCAACGAAATCAATTAATATTGAACGTTTTTAATCAATAAGAACGGGACATTTCACCAATTACCGAAGTCAAGACAACTGAAGGAAAGAGGAAATGGGAAGACTACAAGGGCAAAAGTACTCAATTGAAGAAACAAGAAACTTTTAAAGGTAAATAAGATGGGGCAACTACAAGTCCAAACTATAAGGGACCCTATCCGTTCTGCAAAAGATGTTACACACATCATGCAGGTTATTACCAAGTGGTCTGTGATAAGTGCAACAAGAAAGGACATGTGGCGAAAGATTGTTATGCCACCGTTTCTGAAGTAAAGACAAAATCGACCGATGTCAAGAAATGTTTTGGATGCGGGAAGTCTGGTCACTTTATAAATCAATGCCCTGATAAGGAGAAGAACAAAGAACCCACACGTGGGAGGGCATTTAATGTTAGTACCAGTGAAGCACGTGAGGATCCTAATCTTGTCACGGGTACGTTTACCTTTAATAATCAACTAGCTTCTATTATGTTTGATACGGGTCCTGATAGAAGTTATATGTGTAAAGACTTTAGTTCTAAACTAAAATGTGCATCATTGCCTCTAGACGATAAATATATTATTGAATAAGCTAATGGTAAACTGATAAAAGCCGGTAAAATTTGCCATGGTTGCGAAATAAATCTCGCTGGTGAAACCTTAAAAATCGATTTGATACCCGTAGAATTAGAAAGTTTTGACGTAATCGTTGGCATGGACTGGATGTCCAAAATAAGAGCGAAAGTTGTTTGCACTGAAAAAGCAATCCGCATCCCTCGTAAGGATGAAACGTCATTAATGATTTATGGGGAGAAGAGCAACTCGAAGCTGAACCTTATCAGCTGTATGAAGGCTCAGAAACTTATAAGAAAATGTTGTTATGCTATTCTGGCACACGTAAAGAAGATCGATACTGAAGAAAGAAGCATTGATGACATGCCGGTTGTAAAAGAATATCCCGGAGTATTTCCAGAAGAATTACCGGGGCTACCTCCACACAGATGTGTAGAATTCCATATTGATCTCGTACCAGGAGCCGCACATGTAGCCCGATCCCCATATAGACTTGCACTTTCAAAAATGCAAGAATTACAAGACCAGTTACAAGAATTATCAGACCGTAGATTTATTCATCCCAGTTTTTCACCTTGGGGTGCTCCTATTCTGTTCGTCAAGAAGAAGGATGGATCTATGAGAATGTGCATAGATTACCGAGAATTAAACAAATTAACGATCAAGAATTGGTACCCATTACCGAGGATTGATGATTTGTTTGATCAATTGCAAGGATCAAGTGTTTATTCCAAGATTGATCTACGTTCCGGATATCATCAGCTGAGAGTGAAGGAAGAAGATGTTCCTAAAACCGCGTTCAGAACCTGTTACAATCACTATGAGTTTATAGTCATGCCTTTTGGATTAACTAATGCTCCAGCAGTATTCATGGATCTAATGAATCGCATCTGTAGACCGTATTTAGATAAATTTGTCATTGTGTTTATCGACGACATATTGATTTACTCGAAGAACAAGGAAGAACATGAGCAACACTTAAGACTGGAACTAGAGATACTCAAGAAAGAAGAATTGTACGCAAAATTTTCGAAGTGTGATTTCTGGTTACAAGAAGTACAATTTTTGGGCCATGTTGTCAGTAAACATGGAATTAAAGTTGACCCTGCCAAGATCGAAGCCATTAGTAAATGGGAAACACCGAAGACTCCAACACAAATCTGCCAATTCTTAGGTCATGCTGGTTACTACCGAAGATTCATTCAAGATTTCTCTAGAATCGCCAAACCCTTAACTGCATTGACTCAAAAGGGAAAGAAGTATGATTGGTCCACGAAACAGGAATCCTCATTCCAGTTATTAAAGAAGAAGTTAACGTCTGCACCTATTTTTTCATTACCAGAAGGAAATGATGATTTCGTGATCTATTGTGACGCTTCGCGCCAAGGTTTAGGATGTGTATTAATGCAACGCACAAAAGTTATCACATATGCCTCACGACAACTAAAAATTCATGAAAAGAACTATACGACGCACGATTTGGAACTTGGAGCAGTAGTTTTTGCACTCAAAATATGGAGACACTACCTATATGGCACCAAGTGTATAGTGTACACTGACCATAAGAGTCTTCAGCATATTTTTGATCAAAAACAACTCAATATGAGGCAACTTCGCTGGGTAGAGTTGTTAAACGATTACGATTGTGAAATCCGTTACCACCCCGGAAAGGCTAATGTTGTAGCTGATGCCCTAAGTCGAAAAGAAAGAGTAAAACCTCTTAGGGTCCGAGCTTTGAATATTACAATTCGTACTGATCTCACAAAGCAAATTCAAGCAGCACAGTTAGAAGCTTTAAAAGAAGAAAACGAAAAAGGTGAAATGAGCAAAGGGTTAGAAAAACAACTTGAAGTAAAAGCTGATGGAACCCTGTATTTTGCTGGTAGGATATGGGTACCAAAACATGGTAACCTAAGGCAACTAGTACTGGATGAAGCACACAAAACGAGGTACTCAATTCACCCAGGAAATGGAAAAATGTACCATGATCTCAAGAAGTTTTATTGGTGGCCTAATATGAAGACAGAAATTGCTACTTATGTAAGCAAATGTTTGACGTGTACAAAGGTCAAAGCTGAGCACCAAAAGCCGTCAGGATTACTGCAACAACCAGAAATTCTGCAGTGGAAATGGGAAAGAATAACCATGGATTTCATTACGAAATTGCCAAGGACTGCAAGTAGTCATGATACTATTTGGGTGATAGTTGATCTTTTAACTAAATCAGCTCACTTCCTACCAATAAAGGAGACAGACAGTATGGAAAGATTAGCACGCCTATATTTGAAGGAAGTAGTTTCCAGGCATGCTGTACCTATCTCCATCATATCTGATCGCGACACTCGATTCACATCACATTTTTGGCAGTCATTACAAAAAGCATTGGGAACTCAATTAGATATGAGCACCGCTTATCACCCACAGACAGATGGTCAAAGTGAAAGAACAATACAAACATTGGAAGACATGTTACGGGCATGCGTGATTGACTTTGGAACCAGTTGGGATCGACACTTACCATTGGCAGAATTTTCATACAATAACAGCTATCATACGAGCATCAATGCAGCGCCATTTGAAGCACTTTACGGTAGAAAGTGCAGATCTCCTATCTGTTGGAGTGAAATAGGAGAAAGACAACTTACTGGACCAGAAATTATTCACGAAACCACCGAAAAGATCATTCAAATACAACAGCGATTGAAAACGGCCATGAGTCGCCAAAAGAGTTATGCTGATGTAAGAAGAAAACCGCTAGAATTTCAAGTGGGCGACAAAGTCATGTTGAAAGTGTCACCCTGGAAAGGCGATGTACGATTCGGTAAACGAGGAAAGCAAAGTCCTAGGTACATAGGACCCTTTGAAATCACCTAAAGAATTGGAGCAGTTGCTTATCGATTAAACCTACCGCAAGAACTTAGTAGTGTTCACGACACATTTCACGTGTCAAATTTGAAGAAATGTTTAGCTGAAGAGGATTTCGTAATTCCTCTTGACGAAATACGAATTAATGATAAACTCCATTTTGTCGAAGAACCTGTTGAAATCATGGACCGTGAGGTCAAACAACTAAAACAAAGCAAAATACCGATAGTTAGGGTTCGTTGGATCGCTAGACGAGGACCCGAGTTTACTTGGGAATGTGAGGATCAAATGAAGCAAAATTATCCACATTTGTTCACTGATATCGCTCATGAAACAGGTACTACTCAAAATTTCGGGACGAAATTTTCTTTAACGGGGAGGTACTGTAATGACCCGGAAAATTTCGACTTATTTAAACCAATTCTCTATATGATTTAATATTATGTAAATATACATATATATATATATATATATATATATATATATATATATATATATATATATATATATATATATATATATATATATATATATATATATATATATATATATATATATATATATATATATTATAAGATGTACAAGTAAAACACTAATTGCTACAGTAAAACACTATTTGCTACAATGAAACCGTATTTTGCTACAGTTCTACAGTGAAAACAACTTTGCTACAGTGATTTGGTACAGTAAACACTATTTGCTACAGTAAACACTATTGGCTACACTAAATACTATTTGATGTCGACGAACTAGAAAACAAGCAGAAATGAGCTGTTCAGCCTAGCCATGCGATCGCATGGCAAAAGCAGTGAAAACCCATGCGATCGCATGGGGACCAAAAACACTATTTACTACAGTAAATATTATGTCGACGAACTAGCAAACAAAACGCCATGCGGTCGCATGGCAAAAGCACTGAAAACCCATACGATCGCATGGGGACCAAAATCAGGAAACATGCCTATAAAAGGCAGTTTACTCGACGAAGTATTTACTTAATTTTTTTTCTTCTCTCAAAATTTATATTTATATTATAATTATAATTTTAAATTTAAGTTTAATAATAATAAGCTATATACGAGGGTGTTTTTAATTCGGGTTTCAAAACGTTTTAAAATAAGGAAATATTGGGTATTGTTCTTGAATCCAAGGCCAACCATACAGTCGTCTACCATCATTACGTCTACGCAATTTGCCTACAATATTGAGTCTCAATATTGAACCGTGAGTTATAGTCTCCCTTTTTAAATACTTTAAATATTTTTGGGCTGAGAATACATGCAATTTATTTTAAACGCAATAAGACACAAGTACATACTAAATTCTATACTGAGTTAAACCGAAAATCCCTTAGCTTTGGTAACTAGTAGCTTCCAGTACATAGGATATGGACTGGTGGGCACGAATAATTGTATATGGATCCATAGGGCTTGACATCCTCGTCCGAGCTAGAGCGCTAGCCTTTTAACGAACGTATGTTATTTGAGTTTAAGACACGTTGGTTTGCGTGTATTAAAACGAATGGGGTAATTATCACTATAGCGTTAAGTTTAGTTACCAGGGTGCTCTGTTACGTAGAATCTATTGATAAACTTTTGATGAAATCTTGTGGTCTATCTTTATATATATTTATGACTCGAGCAATTAAACCTATAACTCACCAACATTCGTGTTGACCTTTTTAGCATGTTTTATTCTCAGGTCCTTAGACTGCTTCCGCTGTGATGTGCTTGTTGCCTGCATGGAGTCTCTCATGCTTTGTACAAAGTTTATTGCATTCAAAATAAAACTGCGTTGTGTAATAAATAATTGGACTGTGATGTCAACCTGTAAATTAAAGACTTATGTATTTTGGGGTTTTGCTTATACCTAAGCACTAGCCCACATGTTTATAACTTTCTATGTTTAGAATGTCACTTATTTTAATGAATGCAATATTTTATCAAAACGTATCATATAGAGGTCAAAACCTCACTGTGGAATCAATGATTAACGTGCCGCGTCAATAGCGATTTTGACGGGTCGTTACACTATCTCTTCTCTCGGATGTACACCCAATTAAGGGAGGTTATGTTGCATTTGCTGGAGATAAAGGAGGTCACATTTCAGCTCAAGGTTTATGGAAGAATGATAAAGTTAGTTTCGACAAAGTAAACTACTGTCAAGAGCTTGCAAACAATTTGTTATTGGTTTCACAAATCTGTGAAAAATCCTTCAAAGTAGCATTTGATGACGAATTCAGCTACATTTTGAAACCAGAGTTTGTGATTCCTCCAGAATTGATTTTGATGAAGGCTCCTAGATAAGCTGATTTATACATGCTAGATATGAATGTTGCTACTTCAACTACTGAACATCATCAAGCTTTTGTTTCTAAAGCGACTGAACAAGATTCTATTACATGGTACAAACGCATGGGTCATTTAAGTTTTCGGAAGATGAACCATCTGGTTCACAATAATCTTGTAGAAGGTGTTGATCTTCGATCTTTTCAGATTCCAGGAACATGTGTTCCGTGTAAGAAGGGTAAGCAGAGCAAGAAAGCTCATAAGTTGGTGAAGTACAATCCTAACTCTGCTCCACTTGAATTGTTACATATGGATCTTTTCGGTCCAATCCGTTTTGAAAGCATTGATGGAAGTAAGTATTCTCTGGTGGTAACTGATGATCATTCAAGATTCTCTTGGGTAATGTTCTTGAAAGAGAAGTCCGATACGTTTGAGAACTTGAAAGTGCTAATCAATCGATTAGAGACAGGTTTTAATTTGAAAGTCTGAAAGATTCGTTGCGAAAATGGTACAGAATTCAAGAATCAGTTTCTGGCAGGTTTTTGTATTGAAAAAGGTATCAATATGTAATTCAGTTCTGCATACGCTCCACAGATGAATGGTGTTGCTGAAAGAAAGAATAGGGTTCTGATTGAGACTGCTAGAACTATGCTAGCTGATTCAACTTTACATGTTCATTTTTGGGGTGAAGCTGTTGCAAATGCTTGTTACACTATGAATTGAGTTTTAACAGTTAAACGACTAGGTAAAACATGCTATGAGTTATTGCATGGAAGAAAACCTTCGTTGAAGCATCTAGAACCATTTGGTGCCCCGTGTACCATTTTGAAGAGAAAACCAGGAAGTAAGTTTGATTCAAAAGTGGTTACTGTAGTATTTCTCAGTTACAGTTCTCCTAACAAGTGAGTTTTCAACAATGAGATGAGATGTGTTGAAGAATAGTCTGAAGTTGATGTCCAGAGGAATCATACGAAAAGTGTTCTGAAAAGTCATCCTTGGATCTACAACTATGATGAGCTGATTGATTCATTTAATCTTGCTCCAGATCAGACGGAGAATGAAGTAGAGTTACAAATGCTGTTTCATTTACAGAACGAGCCAGAAGTGTCTGCACCTACTCCAACTCCATTACCTACTGTCATTGAACCAGCACAAGATTTAGATCAAGATGCTAATCTAGTGTACGATACCTGCAGATCTGATATCTCGAGTGATAATTCTGAAGATAGAGATACCACGAATCTACATCGAGAAATACATGTTCCCGCACACCCAGTTCCCAGAACTACAGCTGCTCATCCTAGAGAAAATATAATTGGAGATCCGAATGCATGTGTTAGAACAAGAAGACAAGTTCAGTTTGATGGTCAAGTTGATTATCATATGACAGCCACTGCTGCATATTACGAGTACTCATGTCATATTTCTAGAATAGAGCCAAAGACAACAAAAGAAGCTTTGAAGCATGTTGATTGGGTAATGGCTATGCAAGAAGAGATTCGGCAATTTCATCGTCTAGATATTTGGAAGTTAGTTACTAAGCCGCATGGTGCAAAAGTAATTGACCTCAAATGGGTTTGAAAGTGCAAATTCGATGAAGATGGCAATGTTACCCGTAACAAAGTAAGATTAGTTGCTAAAGGTTATCAGCAAGATCCTGAATTTGATTACGATGAAGTTTTCGCTCCTGTTGCCAGATTGGAAGCGATTCGCATTTTCTTGACTTTCGCGTCTTTTATGAAGTTTAAGTTTATCAAATGGATGTTAATAGTGCATTTCTTTATGGCAAGCCAAATGAAATAGTATATGTCAGTCAACCTCCGGGTTTTGAAGATCATCTTCATCCTGACAAAGTTTACCGATTACGTCGAGCCCTTTATGGTTTACATCAAGCTCCTAGAGCTTGGTATGGATGGTTATCGAGTTATCTGATTGAAAAAGGATATCAAATGGGCACGGTAGACTGTACTCTATTCACAAAAGTTCAAGATGATGACATTATTTTAGTCCAGATTTATGTTGACGATATTATCTTCGGTGCTACTAAGAAGGAACTCGTTGATGAGTTCGAACAGGTGATGAAGGACGAGTTCGAAATGAGTAAACTGGGTCTCTTACACTACTTTCTTGGTTTACAAGTTGAACAGACTAGTAATGGTATTTTTCTTCATCAAGCAAAGTATGTAAATGATTTACTGGAATGTTTCAGTATGACTCAAGAACGTCCTGTGTCAACTCCATTAGCTGTTAATCATGGTATGTTGCTAGAGTGCGAAGGAGAGCCTGTTGATCCTACATACTATCGAGCAATCATCGGATCGCTCATGTATCTCACTGCGTCTAGGCCAGATATTATGTTCGCAACATGTCTGTGTGCTCGTTATCAAGTTAATCCGAATACAGTTCATCTTACAGCTGCCAAAAGAATTCTACATTATCTGTTGCATTCGCCAAATCTCGACATCTGGTATTCGAACGATGAGAAGTTTGATCTTATAGCTTATAGCGATTCAGATTATGTTGGTTGCAAAATCAACAACAAGTCTACATCAGGAGGATGTCAATTTCTAGGTGAAAGGCTGGTGACCTGGCAATGAAAGAAACAAACTGCAGTTGCTCTTTCCACGTATGAAGCTGAATATATAGCTGCTGCTAGTTGTTGTTCGCAAGTTGTTTGGATCCAACAACAACTTCGCGATTACGGGGTAAGAATCTCTTTCTCTCCTCTTTATATTGATAATATTGCTGCTATAGCAATTACTAAGAATCCTGTGCAACATTCTAAGACTAAACACATAGGTGTTAAATATCATTTTCTTAGGGATTGCCATGAGAAAAAGATTATTGAGGTTAAGAGAATAGGTACTAAGGACCAAAGGGCTGACCTATTCACTAAGGCTTTTGATAAACCTAGGTTCTTACTCCTACTAGAGATGAATTGCATTGTTGATCAAGACAAAGTAATTTTGGATGTTGTGTGCGAGGGTTAGTCAAGCTTTTAGACTTTGCATGTAGGATGCATGACATGTAGATTTTTGGTTGTTAATTATCTGTATTGCATATTATTTTTTTGCTTTCTGTCTGCATTCCTTTGCATGATTTATCTCATGTTTGCATGCTAGTCTGTAGTTATTTTCTGTTTGGTTAAAATGCTAAAACCCAAAAAGATTTTATATTTCAGCATTTTAGGGGGAGTATATGTTATCAGTAGAAAATACCTAAAAAGTGAAAAATGCCTCACCAGAAAATCTTAAAAAGTTGAAAAATCCGAAAATGAGCTTGTTTTGATTAATATGTTGGAGATGAAGAAATTACTGTACTGAGAATTGATATATTTGATTAGTAAGGGCTGATTTGAACGTTTATGTCTACCTGTTGTGTGATGTACTGATAGATGTGACTTATGAAATCTTGGCATTAGACAATCATAATAAGAATAATGATCATCTAAGATTCATAAGTCATGGACGATCTGTAGCGTTTGAAGGTAATCACCTAATTATCTCCGAAACTGTATGAAATGATAGTTGTTGAGGAACTTAACATTCGGTTGAGGGTATCCCCTATCATAATTGATAATCGCTAGAAAAAGTTGGTGTTGGATGTCCCCAAGCAATATTCAACGTTGCTCTACCAATTCAGCTTCACAGCTATGAATGGGACATTCAATAGATCATTTAAGGGGTTGAGGATTATCTGTTTGGCTGGTGCATACCTCGTTGTCACGGGCCTAAGACTTAATAATCGAAACTAAACCCCAAAATGTCAGAGAAAATTAGTTTATGTCGAAGTAAGTGTCCCTTCTCACTTAAGGTCAAAAAGTATAATTCCTTATTGCGGACCGTTCAAGCATTTAAGGGAGAACACCTTCGAGTGATCTGAGCACACAACAAAGAAACATGAGTTCATGCATAAAAATGGAAAATCCATTCATGATGGCGTTCAAAATCAATTTATCAAAAGACAGTGATATGCTGAAAAATTAAATATCAAAAGAAAATCAATGTCAATATAATTGGCGTATCAAGATGGCAAAGTCCTGAAAGTATGAAGAATGCTGATTCATGATGTGCTCATAAAGAACTCAGATCATTCTTAATGTGACACCCCCGCGCAGCTTGAATTGTTTAATCACGACGTTCACACTGAACTATCAAGATTCTTGTCGTCTGCAATATAGAGTTATATCCATTAAGACTGTAAGTTGGAAAGATATTTACCTAGATATACTCTAATACTTATTTATGAAAGGTTAACTTTTGATTCCGTTTTCCATGACAACTTGAACATAAAGAAGTTAAGGGCCTCGAGATTTATTTCATGTGACGACTGGTCATCAGGCAAGTCTGCTTTAACTGTAGACCAATCCCCGCGGCAAATAGTGCACCTATTCGGATAATCCAATATATTCTTAGATCAGCCGAGCCAAGTAGATTGAAGATTGTCAACACATTGGTAGAAGCCAAAGGCTGACAGGGTTATTTAAAATGTCGTGAGAACCATCCTGTTCAATTTGAATGAAGTTCATGGAAAGAGATAACGGAAAGTTACGTGTAATGAATTGACAACCTAATAAAAACGCACAATCATAAGTGATGGAAGAATCAAGGATTAATGAACTTAGCATGATCTCAAAAATCATTGCTTTATAGTGTTCAAGTAATTAATGCCAACATGATTGTTGAAGTGTTCGGAATGAATATGTTCATGTTTAATGAGGATTGATATCAGTAATTGCATGATAATAGACATAGACTGGATAATTAGGAATGAACAACAGAAATTGATTCAATATGTCAGTTCTGATCCATTTTTAAAATAGTTAATCATCTTGCTCACAAAAAGAATGTGGATTTGTATGTCTTATATATCTGTACTGTTATCTTGTTTGCATTGTAAACTATAAAACAACAAAAAGATTTTGGTTTGCATGTTATTGCATTTCATGATAGATTGTCTTTCATTTGCATAATTTTAGTTGCATGACATTTTGCATCAGAAAATCCATAAAGATTTTATCATTTTCTTGTTTTTATGATTATCCTCTGAGTGCATAACGACATCTGAAAGAACTTTGTTGAGATCAAAAAATTGGGCCACCAAATCCATGAGATAGAAGTTTGTAGAGCTTGTGACTGTCTGAAGGACATTGATGATTTAGATTGCTAATGAACTTAAATTGACATTACACTGTAGGATTTACTCTTGGAACACAGAATGGTTAGAGTAATAACCTTGTTTAGGTTAGGATTTTTTCTGCATAAGTGTTAATGGTCATTTCTTGAAGGTTTAGTGATTTTTGACTCAAGTTGAAAGTGCTTGTTAGATCTAAGATTACCGAACGAGTCAAAATCCTAAGGTTGTAAAATTTTGAAGTTTTGAAATTGCCTAAGTGCTCACTCACACGCTTAATGTGTGAACCGTACGATTGACCACACGTTTGAGGTTAACCGTACGGATGACCCTGATCAAACTTGTCCTAAGACAATTGCATCACGCGCACGTGTGATTTAGGTGAGACGCGCGTTTGATGGTGGATCGTGTGATCAACCGCATGGTTGATCACGAGAGTATAAATAGGGGTGATGAGCTCAGCTGTTCACACTTGTGCACCCAACTCGTTTTCTCTCTCTAAATTCGATCATCACCGATCAAGCATTCCTTTGCAACGAACATTAAGCATACTTAGACGAATCCAGCGCCACCTATTAGATGGCAGAACAACAAGTAAACGTTCCAGTTGTTAACGTTGAAGGACAGGGGGAGCAACAAGTTAATCCACAAGCTAATCCTCAAGCTAATCCGGTCATCCCACCTGCTCAACGAGAGATTCCGTTAGAAATGGGTAAACTGAATAATCAATTTGCTCTTTATGACACTACTCTTGAAAGAGGTTCTCACTTTAATGAAGCAACTGAGGAGGATACCAGTTTGATTCAAAGGAAGAGGAAAGTAAAGGATCTTATGACCGCAGAGCAACTGAAAAATAAGGAGAAAAGAACGAAGTATTCTTATGATTCACCTCAGAGATCATCACAGGGAGGTTCAAAACAACAGGCTCAGAGGAAACCATCCGGGCTTATGAAGGATGCAAGAGC
This sequence comes from Rutidosis leptorrhynchoides, assembly GCF_046630445.1. Classification (NCBI taxonomy): domain Eukaryota; kingdom Viridiplantae; phylum Streptophyta; class Magnoliopsida; order Asterales; family Asteraceae; genus Rutidosis; species Rutidosis leptorrhynchoides. Next base: position 369,393,983 of record NC_092343.1, on the reverse strand, counting down.
TGCTGTTACCTCACCAAAACCTGCCACAACAACACCTCAGGTCATGTCAGATGAATACAAGACACGGCATAATCTACTATTGTCGTTGATCACAAAAATAACCAATTTGGAGAATCAAGCTACTGAGGAGAAGAAGATCAGTAATGCTAAGATCGATTCGTTGGTGGAAGAGAACAAGAAGTTATCTGATAGACTGGACCGTTAGAAGGAAAGAACAGATAAGTTGAAGAAGAAGTTTTTGGCTATTAAGAGTGCGAACAGGGAGAAGATGAAGAAGTTGAATGAAAAGATTGAACAGCTTACCTCTAGTAAAACAAAGTTGATTAAGGAGAGAGAAGAAGAGTATTCATCTGATTTGGGAGAAGGTGATGAGAGAGACAATGAAAAAGATGCTGGAACTGGAGGACCCTCTTTTGATATACCGTTAGTGATACCTATTCGAAGTTTTAATGAATATGGTGAGGTCTTTACTGCTGAATATTATATGAATTATTCAAATGTTTTTAATGATGCAGAAAAGGGGACGTTCCACCAAGTGAGTTTCCTTTGGAACAGCTTGCTGCTCTGGCATATGACAGCAAAAATGATACGGAGAATGCAGAGTCAGTTGAAGCTGAAAACAAGGCTCCACAAGAAGAGTCATTGTCAAGTATCCCTCCCGAATCAATCCAAAATATCAACTTAAGTGATTTTGATAATTTGTTTGCTGATGAGAAGAGTGAAGATTCTGTTGGTAAAGATAGTCTGAAAGAGGATGTGATTATCGAGTCCGAGGATGAATTTATGACAGAATCTGATGATGATGAAGACCAAGAAGAAGAAGTTGAGATTGTTATGCCTTCGCTTGAGCCATACTCGCATCCGTCACTCAACACCTTAAGTGACTTCCTCAATCTGAGTTGTGAGGAGAAAAGAAAGAACTTAATTGAATTAGAAAAGACGAGGAAGGTATACAAAGAACAAGTTCAAGCCAGCTGATGTGTGTCGAATACTGTGATGCTAGTTAGTAATTTTGTTTGTTTTTGTTTTTGATGATGATGTATTTTGGGGAGAGAGAGAGAGAGAGAGAGAGAGAGAGAATCTGGATATGTAATTGATATTAGACTGATGCTACTTTTGGACTTATGTGTATTTCACGAACGTTTACTTTATTGTAATTGATGTTCTAGGTTCTAGGGGGAGTTGTTGATGCATGTTCTGTAAGTCCCTAGACATCTTGCCTACGTTTGTGATTAGTACTTCAGATTATGGGATACCAAGATCGCTCATTATTATCCTATCTATGTTTGTATGTGGTTACAGGTACTGCTGGAACGTGATACGGATGTTTGACTATGTTAGACTTAGTCAGACGTACGAGTGAAGCATCACTCGTAAGGCTGACAGGCTCATACGTACGGTTGATGCTGAGCTAAGTCATAATTATAACCTGAATGAGAAGACACGAGTGAGTGATCACCCGTACGGCTGATGAAGCCAACTCGTACGTGTGATGGATGACTCATACGGGTGAGTCAACAGCAAGGGTATATAAAGTCTTATGTTCTTCATTTTAGGTTAAGCCTCTCTCACACACAATCACTCAGATCTGGTTCACCTGATCCGATTCTCTCTCAACCCAAATCACTCCTGGTAGTGAATAATAGCTCTAGGCATTAATCTAATCACAATCCTCGTTATGGTTTGACTAATTTAATCCCAAAAAGCTACCCATATTCACTTTGATTGGTTTGATTCACTAATTCCGCCTTTGTGTGAATTAAACCTGTTGATCTCGAAGTTCCTAGTCATGTTTCATCACCAAAAACCAGATCAGATAATCTAATACTGAGCAGCTTCCTTATCTCTATCACCTGAGCATAAGGCAAATCAAGTTAGTTTCTGTCCATTAACACAAAACAGTACAATACAAAAAAATTTGTATCAAAAATCGCTCGCTAAAAATTTCTTCTTAACACTTGTGCATTTTCAAAATTTACATCATGATCATCAATATACAAACGGGCAGCATAACGGCTAAAAATCAACACTTAGTAAAATATTTCACTGCCAAAGACACTCGGTCGACTGTCATAGACAGTCGGCCGACCGTCTACACTCACTCGGCCGAGTGTCTAGTCACTCGATCGATGGTCTCTGACGAACACACTCGACCATAGGTCATACACACTCGGTCGATGGTCGAGTCTGTAGGTCGAGTGTCTCGAGACATTCGGCCGACTGTGTTTATCTGCAGGTGCTGAAGAACAAAGCTACGAGTTTCACCCAAATTCATCCCATTCTTGCTCTATAGCTCATTTTTAACCTCAAAACTGACCAAATCGAAGACACTAAACATGTAGAAACATAAACCCACAAGATTTTGACTCAAACAACATCAAATCTAACCATTTTGACCCAAATTACACACTTTGTAAGAACTTACACAAAAAATCAAATTTCTTAAAGATTAGAGCATGAAATGCTATGATTCTTACCTTGATAGAGTCAGTAAATCACTAAACCAAACTTTAGATTAGAGTGTAAAAAGCTCAAATTACAGGTCTGCTGCTGTTCTTGCTAAACCGTGCGATTGAGGCGCTCACTCATACGGGTGAAGTGTACATCCATGCGAGTAAGCTACTCAATCGTGAGAGCGGAATTGACAATCACTCATTGGAGTAGGTTTTCAGTCGTACGAGTGAGGATACTCACCCGTACGAGTGAGCTAGTCATCCGCACGGGTGAGACACCATCCGTGCGAGTGACAGTGTTTATATGTTGAGCCAAGTGCAATTCTGACTTATTTACTGTATTACTTATTTATTCTGATGTGAAACCTGATAGAAAAGTGTACTAACTAGAGAAATGATATTCTTAGGGAATAAAGGAAAAGGTAAAGGCTCAGTGAAATAAAACTACTGAGTTCTTGTGCTATCAGGTGAGTGAGACTATCTTTATGGATGTGATTATACAGTGACAAGTGTAGTGATATGTGCCATGCTTATGATTAGACTGTGTAATGAGTCTGTGACTAGTGTAGTGACTATATGTGATTATGTGCGCACCAGTGATACGTCCTAATGTTTTTGGGCTTAGGAGGTCAAACCTATTTACCTTAGTATCGGGTAATAGTGTTGGGCCCGTAAATTACTGATTGGTGGTATAGTGTGAATGATGAGTGCATCACGTCTGGAAGACTATACTAGTGATTCAGTAACGGGGGAATATCGGTAGATTCTAGCTTTATCAGCCATGGGTTGCCGGTCCTCTTGTGTATGGCTTTAAGTGATTAGTGAACAGTGCCTTTAAGCTGTGCTTGATTCTTGTCCTGATGTCCACCTAGATATTGCCATTCACTTAGCGTTATGCTAATTTCCCCACAGTGTTTTGCCCTGCAGGTGTATATTAGAAGCTTTTAGTGGGTTTTGCGGGGCAGCTGAAGATGTTTGACACAGTGCATAACTCTGATGTTTTGTAATAAACAATATGTTCAAATGGTTTGTAGTAATAACGTAACACCTGTGATTTGTGTAATCATATATTTCTGTATTTAATATATGATGTGTAATTAATAAGTCTTCCACTGTGAAAGTCTTTTAAAAAAATGTGTGTAAAAAACACGGTGTTACAATTGTTGTGAAGACATGATGTCTCTTAGGACTATAACACCGATATCCTTTTTAGTTTACTGTATAACCAACCATAAAACATTTTTCGGCACATGGATCTAGTTTAATGCGCTCAGTTTTTTGAATGTGAACGAAGACCAAGCACCCAAATATTCATGGTTCAATGCTAAATGAAGACTAGAGATTATGAAATCGAGAAAGAGTATTTTTAGGAGTTTTTGTGCCCAGAATTTTTGTGGGTAAACGATTGATAAGGTAAGTAGCAGAAGCAAGAGCTTCGGGCCAAAAACTTTTCGGAACCTCGGATTCAATCAATAAAGCTCTCGTCATTTCTAAGAGTAGTCTATTTTTTTGTTCGGCTACTCCATTTTGTTCGGGAGTATGAGCACAAGATGTTTGGTGAATAATTCCTTTATCTTCACAAAATTGTTTCATTAATGTGTTGACAAACTCCCCCCATTATCGGATCTTAAGATTTGTATGTTATTGTTAAATTCAGTTTGTACCATTTTATAAAAGTGATAGAATTTCTCAACCACTTCTGATTTGTGGGTTAAAAAATAAATCCAGGTCATTCGTCTATGGTCATCAATAAATTAGGACAAAAAACCCAAAAAAAAAATCCCCTATTAACTAGAGCTGGACCCCATACATCAAATAAATTAAAGCAAATGTACTTCGGTGGCTTTTGGCCAAAATACAAGTTTCACAATCTAGATTAGCATTAGACGGAAAGAAACTAGGAAATAAAGCATGTAAATATCCGGCAGATGGGTGACCCAATCTCCTATTCCATAACCAGACTTTCCTCGTAGGTGTTCCGTGAGAAAGTGACATGATACCTTGTTGAGAAACCTCAACAACATAATATAGTCCCCGTTTTTCAGTGCCACATCCAATTAGTAGTCCCGTCTGGATGTACTGAAAGATGCAGAAAGTCGGATACATTAGGACTTTACAGTTTAATTCTTTTGTAATTTAACTGACTGGTAACAGCTTATGAGATAAAATTGGAATATATAGACAATTAGGTAGTTTAATTGTTGGTGAAATTTTAATACTTCCGCCACTTTTAACTTGAATAATTCCATCATTAGTTGTTTGAATTCTATTTTTTAGGTTTTGTTTTTAAAATAATGTCTTTTTTCATCAAATGTCATCCTCGCAATAAAAAATTCAAGATTTAAATTTTAAATTATTTGAGACTATATTTGCTCTAGAAATTTTTTTATTTTTTGGTATTTTAGCCAAGACGAAATGCTTATTTTGACACAAAATAGATTTGGGCTTGGTTTGTACACTTGTTACGTTTTTAATAAACCTATTTTTATACACATTTTTCGGATCAGGCCCAACAACCAATTTTTCACCATAAACACTTGCCCCATTTAAAGCCTTATCAGAATAGTGGCTAGTCCATGTTCCATTCGGATCATTTCCTAGCCCATTTCCCTTATGATTATTAACCTGCCCATTTCCCTTATAATATTTAGGTTTAACAGATAAAAAAAGAGTCGGATTAGCATTCATACCAGTGGGTTCAAGAGTATGTGTTGCAACACCGCGAAACCCTAGTTTGGTGGTGGTTGATTCGCTCACCGTTGCTGCTGCCTTTCCCGGTTTCATCCACCACTCTGGAAACCATTTTATCTTAAAGCACTAATCTCTTGTGTGTCTTGATTTACCACATTCGGTGCATTTAAGTTGAATTTATTGATTTTGGGTGGATAACCGGTACGGTGTGCCTGGGTTAGATGATACAAAGACCCTTTTCCATCAGTTGTAACAAGTCATGTTGCTATATCAGGATTGGTTAGGGGTCATTCTATGATAACCCTAGAATTTGACGATGTGCTGCTTCTATTCTAACGGCAGTGTAGGTTTCCTCTGCCGTTGGCAACGAGTTTAAACGGAGAAGTTCTCTTTTGATTGTATCATGTTTTCTGTCAAGAGCATTTAAAAACTGAAACAATTTTTGCTCTGCTCGAATTTTGTTGTATCTTGTGATGTATGATGCATTTTCCATGAGGTTTGGATCTCGAATCTCGAGTTCCTCCCAAATGCCTTTCATCCGGATCCACAATTCTTCAAGGTACGGATTATTTTATTTCATCTCAGTAGCTTTAACATATAAATCATATGTTTGTAATTTAACAACACCACTGCTATATGTGGTAATTAGAGCATCCCATAGCAGTTTGGCAGTTGAAAAGAGTTTAAATTGCTAGCGAGGTTGGGCTCGATATTTTATATTAACCATGAAAAGAAATTGAGGTCTTCTTGTTCCCATTGCTTATTTTTTTCATGATTACTATCAAGTGGGTTTGTGGTTAAGTGATCTAGGAGGGCCTTGGATTTACCTTCAATGGCAACCTTCATCATTCTAGACCACAAAGCGTATTTTGAGCTATTTAGGCTCACGCCAATTTTTAACGTATCTAAGATTTTAGGTTGTTGAAAACTCATGCTGCATTTTAACAAGCTAGTCAATTGGATAGTTAAATCATTGATTTGACTGTTATTGGCTGATTGATTGAAGGTGGAGTATGGCTATCGTCGTTAGACATGGTGGCCACTCAAACGGTAAATGAGAGGAGCAAAAACGAGTGTAATGATCCCTAGATCTACACCGTTAGCTCTAATACCATGTTATTTAAGAGAATAAATTGCTAATTGTAATGAATTTTTAATGATCAGTTGTATTATTGACTAAGTTGATACATCTTTACAATTGAGAAGTGTTTAGTTATACACAAATATTCTTAACATATATTTCTACTTAGAGTAAGGCTCCTTTACATCTTTTGAAACCACTTTAATGTAAAAGGAAATATGTTGTTTTGGTAGTCAGCTTGTATCCATTGAATGCTTTGACATATGCTCACTTGTGATCTTCTATACTAGGAAATGATGAAGAGTGATTTCTTCTGATCCTAAAGTCAACATACCAAAAAAGGTAATCTCTTTTTTTGTTCCTGTATTCTAACAATATGATAAGTGAAAAAAAATATGATCATTTGATTCAGTAGGAGATAAACACCTTGGGCACCTGATATTGGATATTTTCAATCCTCGTTTCAATAAATTAAGTCTTGTTCATAATAGATGGTTATTTTAATAGGAAGAAAACAATACCATTTAGTTATCGGTAGAACAGTAAGCAGCATTTTATTATCTAAAAACTTTCGAACATCACAAACAAGAAACTATTCATTGTCGCCAATAACCCACCTGATGGAATTACTACATTAATGGTTAAACCAATAGTGTCGGCGGCACCAATCTAACGCCAAAGGAGGTGTCAAATATTGACACCAATACTGGCAATATTTCAAAGGAGCACCAATACATTATCCTGTGTCTCCAATTAATAGCATTTTTTGTCACGTTGCTCTTTGCAATTATATGTTATACCATATGTATTAAAAGTGGTAGTTTGTATCAATTAATTAATTGTTGTGGGTCCTTGTGAATATGAGGAAATGTGTTTATGGATTTTTAGTAAATGTGATAAGTTAGTGATGACAATGAAAAGGGAAGGATTTGGTGATGTACGTGGCGTTGGTGTAACATTGTGTTAATTTGAGAAAGCTTGTCATGGATACGAATTATAGTGAGAGTTTAAATCAATTGTTAAAATAATAAAAATACAAATATGAAATTATTCAAATTAATGGTTGAAATAAAAAAAATTATAAATTTATTCAAAGGTTTAAATTCAATCTTGTAAGATCACTAGTATCGGTGAGCCGTTGGGCGTGTCGTTTTCAACGGCGTCGATACTAGCTGGCGTGATGTGGCTCGCAGTTGTATTGCGCGGTTCATGGAGCTGTTGCTCGGCATATTCAACCACTCAGGTTTTCGGGTTTTTCGTTTAAATAAAAAAATTCAAAACGTAATCGTTTGAGTGTAATGGTTGAATTTTTTTTTTTTTTTTAAATCAATATTTACCGCATTATAAATAAAACCCACCATTTCACTTTCAACTATCAAAAATTTCATACTTCTTCACTTCATTTCAATACCATTCTTAACTTCATAAACTTCATTTCAATTTCATTCAACCCTCATCATTGCTCAGTGTTTCAACACATTCGACGTTCGTTAAGATAGTTTTTTTGACGAAGGCATGAAAAAATATCACGATGGTTCGAAAAAACTTTTAGAAGATGTTGATGTTACGGATATGATGCCGAAATTTTGTTCGATTTAATACGCCAACAAGTTGATTTCAAGGCATCGGAGTTATCCTATTATGATGTATACTAGGAAGAACTCCGGTTTCTAAATAACGGAAAAAATGGTATGAAATTATCGGGAAAGCAGTGCTCCGCTCGCAACGAATCACGTTGTACTGTAAGGGTATATTTGACGACCTTCTTAACACCAGTGATGAGGGATACACCAATTAATTTTTGTACTGGTCGTTATCGTTTATGTAATCATTGTCTTTTTTTGTTTAGGATTTTAATAAAATGCAATTTCTTATTTTTAGGACGCTTTTATTATGTAATTGTATTATTTAATGAAATATGTTTAATTTTATAAAATTATATAATAATAATAATAATAATAATAATAATAATAATAATAATAATAATAATAATAATAATAATAATAGTAATAATAATAATAGTAATAATAATAATAATAATAATAATAATAATAATAATAATAATAATAATAATAATAATTAATTAATTAATTAATTATTAACTATAATAATAATAATTTTAATAATAATTATTCATAAAATAATAATAATAATAATAATAATAATAATAATAATAATAATAATAATAATAATAATAATAATAATAAAAACTATATTAATTAAAATAATAGAAGTGGAATCACTGCGCTTGTTAAGACATATGTCTAGGGATACTAGTGTCGAGTGATATGTGAATGGTTGAAAGAAAGTGTTGTGAATTTCATTTTGTATATAAGAAGATTACCATATCAATATTTTAAATTCAAGATAATAGTGAAAATTCAAATTAATGGTTAAAATAAAAGAATAATAATTATAATATCATCATCATCATTCAAATTAATGGTTGAAATTGAAAGTTATAAACTCACTAAATGTTAAAATTCAATCTTGTAAACAACATAACATAATTAGAGTACTTTCAATGGTGACAGATCTTCCTTCCCAGTACTAGTTGCCACATCAGTGTCGCATCAGCACTTCATTCCCATGACTAAACACTCCGAACAGTGACACATTTCTTCCATTTTTTTATTACTTTTTATATTTTTATATAATCAAATAATTATAACTATTTATATTAAAAATAGTTATTCAAATAAAACTAAACTTTTATTAAAAATTAAAAACATTACACCCTTTAACCGTAAACGTACATGGTGGAGGTTCACCATTTAATAAGTTGCTAAATAAATCAGATTGATTTAAGTACGTTGATATCATTATTTGATCCCGCAGTTTCAAAATAAGTGTGCCAAAACCATCCATCATACGACGCTACCGCTTCAAGCATAATTGACTGGTAACGATGGTCACCTCGTGTATAATGACCCTTCCAACGTGACGGACAATTTCTCGATCTCCAATGCATACAATCGGGACTTTCTAACATCCCCATAGAAAACCATGTATTACAGTATGTTTAGTGGTCAATCGTTGCACATCTCGTGCAGTTGGTTTCCTCAAATATTCGGTTGCGTACAAGTGAAAAACACATTTGCAAAAAAAAATTAAACAATCATATGAGGTTTGTTCACCCATATGAAAGTACTCATCAAAAAGATCGTCCGAAGCAGCATAAGCTAGTTGACGTATGACGGATGTTACTTTTTGAACAATATTAAAACCAAGTAATTCGGTAGCATCACGTTTTTGAATAAAATAAGTAAAATACGAAGGAATTAGGGTTTAAGAAAAGCTCAAAATACATTGACATATATGAAGAAATAAATGTTTGCTCATTCAATAACTTTTACGGAAATAATCCCCTGAAAACGTACAATTGTCGGTGAAATAATCATTCCATAAAGCTCTTGCGCGCCCTTCACGATTTCTATGTAGATATCTTCTAGGTGCTCTTGGTACGGGTACAACTTCTTCAATATCGCTTAACTCATCCACATTATCAAGTAATTCAAGTGCTTAATTATAATTTAGATGGATGTTTGTTTGAATAAAATGTAAATGTATATATAGAGTATAATAATTAAATTAAAGAATGAAATAGCCGTTGCAATTGTACCGTTGTCATCTTTATTTCCTTTTTATTGTTATTAAATGTTCAAATTTGAACCATTTTGCTCGTCCACAAACATTTTACCAAAAGACTAAAATAGAGAAGAGAGGCTGGGCGGCCCCTGTGCGAGCCACTGACATCGGCGCTCAGGTGGGCAGTGGCGTGGACGTGGTCCAAGGATACACGGGAGCACTCTTATAATTTTCTTTTTATATATATCAAGATCAAGATCAAGATTAATATTATGCCCAAAGCTTCTCAATAGGACCATTATAAACAAGGCTTGGAAAGAAGATTTGATCGAACACCCAGTTGGAAAAGTACTGGAGATAATCGATAAGAACATATACCAAACGAAGAGACCATGAGAACCAGTGGAAGTTAATTAGGAAAACTACCGGTCTACTACGAAGTATTTCCTCTAATTTTCTATTGACAATGACCATAAAAGTATGATTAGCATAAGCATTATTCTCCTTTTTTTTTTTTTTTTTTTTTTAAAGAAGTTTGGGATCACCTAGAGGACTAAACCACTCACGCGATCATCTCTCACAGTTGCATAACCCGTTTCAAACTGCTGTCTCGGAAAAAACTCGGACCAATCCGAGGGCATGGCCGGAAAATCCCCCTCCCCGCTGCCCTCGCAACATGATGTGCGAAATGCTACCGTGGGTGGATTTCAAGATCAATGGAATATCCTCGTGTGCAATGTTGCCACCCTAGGGAATCGAACTTCCAACCTCTAACAAAGATGTATGAGCTATTACCACTGGACCAACAACACAAGAATTTAAGCTTTATTCTCATATTACAGCAAATACAAAGATCAGTCAAATTCGATGTTGCAAAATGTTGTCGACATAAAAAAGCAACATATGGTAAGAATTTAAGTGATATTCTCGTATTACAGCAAATACAAAGATTAGTCAAATTCGATGTTGCAAAATGTTGTCGACATAAAAAAGCAACATATGGTTACATTGAATCTATATTATAATAACTATACAAAATTTATTTTTAACAACTATTTTCGAATAAAAACCTACCAAATTCATAAAAGATACTTACAAAGGCTCTACAAGGCAAAAATTCCAACAAGATGATATACGGCCAAAAAAATGAATAAGTACAAATATGGTTGAAAAATAAACACTTCTTCATAGGTTGAACGGTAAACATCAAACTACTTCGGAACCACCACAAAAGCCACAAGGATGTCGCAACAATGAGACGAGCTACAATGAGACGAGCTATGAGAAACCCGATCTAAAAGCAAACACTTGCCTCTTAAATTACAATAGATAAAAAATGAAAAAAATACTCCGTTCTATGGTTTGTTTATGTTGTTGACCGTCGTGTATCATAGTCTCCAGCGTAATCAGCGTCACAATATCCAGTCACCCGACATTCTTTTGTTCTCTTATATAAAATACCAAAGTTAATAGTGCCTTTAACATACCTTAAGATGCGTCGTACATCATCAAGGTGAGGCTTCTTCGGATTGCTCATGTATCGACTTACCACTCCAACTGCATAAGATATGTCTGGCCGGCTTAGTGTGAGATAAATAAGACTTCCGACCATCTTTCGATACATGGTAACATCTTGAAGACTTTTTCCTTCATCTGCTCGTAGTTTTGTATTCGGATCCATCGGAGTTGAGATAGGTTTGCAATTAAGCATTCCGTACTTCTGTAAAATATCTCGCGCATATTTTTGTTGTCCAAGAAATAATCCTTCTCTTTTTCGCTCTATTTCGAGTCCAAGAAAATGTTTGAGTTCTCCAAGCTCCTTCATATGAAATCTGATAGAAAGATTCTCCCTTGTTCTTTGGATCTCCTCATAATGATCTCCCGTGATGATTAAATCATCCACATATACTAGCACTATGGCTAGTTTTCCTTGATCATGTTTCACAAATAAACTAGAGTCTGAAGGAGCAACTGTGAAACCACTTTGTACTAAGAACTCACCAATTTTCCCGTACCAAGCTCTTGGAGCCTGCTTCAAGCCGTATAGTGCTTTCTTTAATTTGAAGACATGCTCAGGATAGATCTTGTTCTCAAAGCCTCTTGGTTGCTCCATATAAATTTCTTTGTCAAGTTCTCCATGTAAGAAAGCGTTCTTGACATCCATTTGCCACAGCTTCCAAGATTTGCTAGCGGCTAAAGCTAATAGAACTCGAATTGTTGTGATCTTCGCCACTGGACTAAACGTTTCTTCATAATCCAGTCCATATTGTTGAGAAAAACCTCTAGCAACAAGTTGAGCTTTATACCTTTCAATGGAGCCATCTGATCGAGTCTTCACCTTGTAAACTCATTTACAAGATATTGGTTTTACATCTTTTGGCTTTGGAACTAAACTCCATGTCTGGTTTTCTTTTAGTGCATTAATTTCTTCTTCCATTGCTTTCTGCCACTCTCGACTTTGTGCTGCTTCTTCATAAGTAGAAGGCTCAATAGGTATTGATTCATCCACATGAGCAGCATTGGCATACCTTGGATTAGGTTGCCTCGGTCTTGTTGATCTCCGTAATTCTTGTACATGCTCCTCGACATCCATTTGGCTTGGACGAACCTCCTCGGATACAGATTGATGCACACCAATTTTCCATGGACTCTTTTCCTTAGAGTACGACCCTTCTCATTCTTTTATTGGATCCAATATCTGCTCTTTAGGTTCTTCTTTTTCTTCTGGACCTTCTTCTAATCCATGAGATTCTGGAAGCTCTATCTTTTGAGGTGACCACCATGAAGACGCTTCATCAAATACCACATTTCTTGAAGTATGAAACTTTCCAGTATTTGGATCACAACATCTCCATCCTTTTCTTGATTCATCATAACCGACAAAAATGCACCGAATTGCCTTCTTATCAAATTTGCTTCGGAGATGATCTGGCACGAAGACGTAGCATACACATCCAAAAACCTTGAGATGGTTGACAGTTGGCTTGATCTTCCATAATCTTTCATATGGTGAAATATATCCTAACTTTGTTTGTGGGAGTCTGTTAATCACGTATGAAGCCGTCCTCATACATTCGGCCCAAAATCTTCCTGGTACATTCTTACCATGAAGCATACTTCGACAAGTTTCGGCAAGGTGACGATTCTTGCGTTCCGCCACTCCATTCTGTTGTGGAGTATTGGGACAAGTTAATTGTCTTCTAATCTTGTGCTTCTCAAGATAGATATTGAACTCAGTCGATAAATATTCTCCTCCATTATCTGTGCGTAAGCACCTAATCTTATTATTGAGCTCACTTTCTATCTTCTTCTTGAACTCTTTAAACTTCTGAAAAGTCTCCGACTTTTCCTTCATGAAGTAAACCCACACATACCTTGAGAAGTCATCAATGAATGTCACCATATACTTCATTCCTCCAAGTGATGTTTGTTTCACTGGGCCAAAGACGTCTGAGTGTATGAGCTCTAGTGGTGTCTTGGACTGATGCTCTGACTCCTTGAATGGCAATTGGTGAGCTTTGCCAAATTGACATCCAGCACATATTGTATCTGTTCGGATATCAATTTGAGGAAGGCCATTTACTATGTGTTTCACCATCATATCCTTTAACTTATTGTATCCCACATGCCCAAGACGTTCATGCCACAGATCAGCCGTCTCATTCTTTCGAGTCTTATCCACATAAGCTGTTTCAGTAGATAATACATAGACCGATTCTATTCTTCTTCCATGCATAACTGGATTGCCAACCACCTTTACTCTCTTGAATACGGACACATCTTCTGGTCCAAAGAGCACATAATTCCCTTCTGCTGTCAATTGTGGTACTGATAGTAAATTCTTCTTTAGGCCAGGGACAAGATACACCTTCTCGAGTTGGAGCTTATGAGAGTCGCCTTCATTTGGAATTATTGTCTTTCCAATGTGAGAAATAGACAACCTTGAATTATCGGCTGTCAACACGACTCTCTTTCCTTTGTAATCCTCCACTTCTTGCAGCTTCGTCCCATCGTTGGTCATATGATTTGAGCACCCAGAATCGATGATCCAATCATCTTTGTAGTTTATTTTTGACTTTAAAGTTGTTGTAAGAGCTTGATCATTTATGTCAGCTTCAACAGAGAGTCCAGCTTCTGCATCCCATGTTTCCTCATTAATGGTTGCTTCGAATGTGACCTCTTTCTTTTCTTCTCTTGCGGCGGCCACATTTCCTTCAAAAGTTCGCCTTCTGGAGAATCTACAATCTCGAGCAAAATGACCCTTCTTGCCACAATTGAAGCATTCACCATTCTTTCTCTTATCATTTTCCCCGTATTGTTGGCGATGATCTCTTCTTCCTTGTTGAGCTCCCCCTGAAGCGTTGCCTTTTGATTTTGGGTGACCCTTCCACCCATATGTCATAGTTTCTTTCATCGTCTCTTGTCTTCGAGATGTTGCTTTCTTCTTATTGGTGAAGAGTGCATCTTCTCCGTCTTTTATGGTTACTTCATTCATCTGCTTGGCTAATGCCTCTTGATTAGCCAATAAATTCTCCAGCTCTATTAATGATGGTTGAGTAGGCCATCCTCTCACTGCAGCTATAAATCCATTATACTCGGATCTTAAGCCATGGATGATAATTCTCTTCATCCTTGCATCACTCACTTTCTCTTCAGGAGCAAGTTGAGATATCTCACGATAAATAGATTTCACCTTGGTGAAATACTGAGAAATAGATAGACTTCCTTGTGAGATACCTGCGAGCTCATTTTCCAAGAGCTGGAGGCGTGCTTCATTCTTCTTTGAAAATAATTTTTCAAAAGTTTCCCAAGCTGCCTTTGGTGTTTTCTGTAGTGACCCGAACTTTTTCATGTTTATATATATATTAATTGAGATTGATATTTACATGATTAAATGATTCCAACATGTTAAGCAATCAAACTTGTTAAGACTTGATTAATTGAAATATGTTTCATATAGACAATTGACCACCCAAGTTGACCGGTGATTCACGAACGTTAAAACTTGTAAAAACTATATGATGACATATATATGGATATATATACAGTTAACATGATACTATGATAAGTAAACATATCATTAAGTATATTAACAATGAACTACATATGTAAAAACAAGACTACTAACTTAATGATTTTTAAACGAGACATATATGTAACGATTATCGTTGTAACGACATTTAATGTATATATATCATATTAAGAGATATTCGTACATCATAATATCATGATAATATAATAATTTAAAATCTCATTTGATATTATAAACATTGGGTTAACAACATTTAATAAGATCGTTAACCTAAAGGTTTCAAAACAACACTTACATGTAACGGCTAACGATGACTTAACGACTCAGTTAAAATGTATATACATGTAGTGTTTTAATATGTATTCATACACTTTTGAAAGACTTCAAGACACTTATCAAAATACTTCTACTTAACAAAAATGCTTACAATTACATCCTCGTTCAGTTTCATCAACAATTCTACTCGTATGCATCCGTATTCGTACTCGTACAATACACAGCTTTTAGATGTATGTACTATTGGTATATACACTCCAATGATCAGCTCTTAGCAGCCCATGTGAGTCACCTAACACATGTGGGAACCATCATTTGGCAACTAGCATGAAATATCTCATAAAATTACAAAAATATGAGTAATCATTCATGACTTATTTACATGAAAACAAAATTACATATCCTTTATATCTAATCCATACACCAACGACCAAAAACACCTACAAACACTTTCATTCTTCAATTTTCTTCATCTAATTGATCTCTCTCAAGTTCTATCTTCAAGTTCTAAGTGTTCTTCATAAATTCCAAAAGTTCTAGTTTCATAAAATCAAGAATACTTTCAAGTTTGCTAGCTCACTTCCAATCTTGTAAGGTGATCATCCAACCTCAAGAAATCTTTGTTTCTTACAGTAGGTTATCATTCTAATACAAGGTAATAATTATATTCAAACTTTGGTTCAATTTCTATAACTATAACAATCTTATTTCAAGTGATGACCTTACTTGAACTTGTTTTCGTGTCATGATTCTGCTTCAAGAACTTCGAGCCATCCAAGGATCCATTGAAGCTAGATCCACTTTTCTCTTTTCCAGTAGGTTTATCCAAGGAACTTAAGGTAGTAATGATGTTCATAACATCATTCGATTCATACATATAAAGCTATCTTATTCGAAGGTTTAAACTTGTAATCACTAGAACATAGTTTAGTTAATTCTAAACTTGTTCGCAAACAAAAGTTAATCCTTCTAACTTGACTTTTAAAATCAACTAAACACATGTTCTATATCTATATGATATGCTAACTTAATGATTTAAAACCTGGAAACACGAAAAACACCGTAAAACCGGATTTACGCCGTCGTAGTAACACCGCGGGCTGTTTTGGGTTAGTTAATTAAAAACTATGATAAACTTTGATTTAAAAGTTGCTATTCTGAGAAAATGATTTTTATTATGAACATGAAACTATATCCAAAAATTATGGTTAAACTCAAAGTGGAAGTATGTTTTCTAAAATGGTCATCTAGACGTCGTTCTTTCGACTGAAATGACTACCTTTACAAAAACGACTTGTAACTTATTTTTCCGACTATAAACCTATACTTTTTCTATTTAGATTCATAAAATAGAGTTCAATATGAAACCATAGCAATTTTATTCACTCAAAACGGATTTAAAATGAAGAAGTTATGGGTAAAACAAGATTGGATAATTTTTCTCATTTTAGCTACGTGAAAATTGGTAACAAATCTATTCCAACCATAACTTAATCAACTTGTATTGTATATTATGTAATCTTGAGATACCATAGACACGTATACAATGTTTCGACCTATCATGTCGACACATCTATATATATTTCGGAACAACCATAGACACTCTATATGTGAATGTTGGAGTTAGCTATACAGGGTTGAGGTTGATTCCAAAATATATATAGTTTGAGTTGTGATCAATACTGAGATACGTATACACTGGGTCGTGGATTGATTCAAGATAATATTTATCGATTTATTTCTGTACATCTAACTGTGGACAACTAGTTGTAGGTTATTAACGAGGACAGCTGACTTAATAAACTTAAAACATCAAAATATATTAAAAGTGTTGTAAATATATTTTGAACATACTTTGATATACATGTATATATTGTTATAGGTTCGTGAATCAACCAGTGGCCAAGTCTTACTTCCCGACGAAGTAAAAATCTGTGAAAGTGAGTTATAGTCCCACTTTTAAAATCTAATATTTTTGGGATGAGAATACATGCAGGTTTTATAAATGATTTACAAAATAGACACAAGTACGTGAAACTACATTCTATGGTTGAATTTTCGAAATCGAATATGCCCCTTTTTATTAAGTCCGGTAATCTAAGAATTAGGGAACAGACACCCTAATTGACGCGAATCCTAAAGATAGATCTATTGGGCCTAACAAACCCCATCCAAAGTACCGGATGCTTTAGTACTTCGAAATTTATATCATATCCGAAGGGTGTCCCGGAATGATGGGGATATTCTTATATATGCATCTTGTTAATGTCGGTTACCAGGTGTTCACCATATGAATGATTTTTATCTCTATGTATGGGATGTGTATTGAAATATGAAATCTTGAGGTCTATTGTTACTATTTGATATATATAGGTTAAACCTATAACTCACCAACATTTTTGTTGACGTTTTAAGCATGTTTATTCTCAGGTGATTATTAAGAGCTTCCGCTGTCGCATACTTAAATAAGGACAAGATTTGGAGTCCATGCTTGTATGATATTGTGTAAAAACTGCATTCAAGAAACTTATTTTGTTGTAACATATTTGTATTGTAAACCATTATGTAATGGTCGTGTGTAAACAGGATATTTTAGATTATCATTATTTGATAATCTACGTAAAGCTTTTTAAACCTTTATTGATGAAATAAAGGTTATGGTTTGTTTTAAAATGAATGCAGTCTTTGAAAAACGTCTCATATAGAGGTCAAAACCTCGCAACGAAATCAATTAATATGGAACGTTTTTAATCAATAAGAACGGGACATTTCAGTTGGTATCCGAGCATTGGTCTTAGAGAACCAGAATTTTGCATTATTGTGTCTTATCGAGTTTGTTAGGATGCATTAGTGAGTCTGGACTTCGACCGTGTTTACTTGAAAAATGATTGCTTAACAAATTTTGTTGGAAACTATATATTTTTAACATGTGAATATTATGTGATATATTAATCTCTTAACGCGTTTGATATTATGTGATAGATGTCTACCTCTAGAACAAGTCCCATTGACTCACCTAATAATAATGAAGAGTCAAATGTAAATTGGAATGATTCGTGGACTGATTCACAAGTTCCCGAAGAGGAACCGGAAGAAGAGTCGGAACCGGAAGAAGAATCGGAACCGGAAGAAGAATCGGAACCGGATGAAGAAATAGAACCGGTGGGGGAAATAATAAAACGGTTAAGTAAAAGAAAATCCTCAACCAACCGACCAAGGTTAATTATGGTCAATGGTGTTTCCGCCAAGGAAGCAAAATATTGGGAGGATTACCAATTCTCCGATGAATCGGATTCCGATGATGTTATAGAAATTACCCCAACTGAATTTAAAAAGGCAAAAGAAAATAATAAGGGAAAGGGCATAAAAATAGAGAAATCTAATTCCAACCCCGATGAACTTTATATGTATCGTCAACTGTGATGACCCAGAAATTTCGACTAAATTTAAACTTAATCTTTGTATGATTAACATTTCCGACATGATAAGCAAAGTCTGTAAAACTGAATCTCAAAATTTTTGAATTACTTTTATATATTTAAATACCTTCGGTTGTTTTCGACGATTCGCGAACAATTATATGTAAAAAGATACATATATACTATAACATGAAAAGGTAACAATGTATTAATTGTTTGATACCGTACATTAAACTTATTGGTTTAAATATCTATTTGAATGTATATGATAAGTTGAAATATTTATTATTAAAATTTATTTATAAATAACGTCCAATGTGTATTTAAAAACTGATTTATGTATATTAAAAAGATATATACATATATATAATAAACAATAGTAACATTCATTTATTGATTCAATTGATATTTAGATAAGTTAACTAAAGCGTTTAAGATGAACCAGTTAAACACTAATTTGCTACAGTGTTTTCAAATTGCCACATTACTCAAAATGCTACAGTATTTTCGAAAATCACTATTTGCTACAGTGAAATTGACTTTGCTACAGTGAATTGCTACAGTAACTTTGCTACAGTAAAACACTATTTTAAAATGTATTTTTAGCAAAAAACGAGACGATGATTTATAGAAGTAAATGACCAAAATACTCGAAAGTTTAAGATATACTATGAGTGGTATAGTTTATGGATAACTTAAGGCTATATTTTGACAAAGGTACGTGTCACGAAACGTAAAATGCAAGTTTTCTCAGCGTACGAAAGGACATTCGAAAAACCAGAACCGGGACCCGAGTCAAGAAGAAACGCCCGACGCAACGGACCAAAAATATCTAGTCTACTATGCACAAGAATAAAATATAATATATAAATAATTATATTAATTATTTATATATTTATATTTATTTTATATTATGTCGACAAGCTAGGAGCCAAAACAATGTGAGCTGTCCCTGGTCCTCATGCGAGTCGCATGGCCAGAAGGCCATTTCCATGCGAGTCGCATGACTCCAGATTCCAGGCCAGGTACTATAAATTCAGGTGTTTTGCTCGAATGAAAAATCAAACACACATACACAAATATATATTACTCCGTATAATATTTATTATTATTATTATTATTATTATTATTATTATTATTATTATTAAGATTATTATTAATCTTATTAATCTTATTATTAGTATTATTATTTTTGCGATACAAAAATAATAATGTACATAAAATATTACGACGGAGTACTGTCCAAGTAATTTTCAAAACGAGTTTCCGAGCGAGTTAGAGCTAAGGAAAATATGGGTTATTGCCAAGGAGGTTATGGGTAATGTTCGGGGGTATTTTTGTGAATCAAACCTCGTGTTTATTATCTCCGATGCGTCTACATGCTTTCCTACAATATTGTATATCAATATTAAACAGTGAGTTTCATATGATCCCTTTTACTCAATATATTTTTGGGCTGAGAATACATGCGACTGTTTATAAATACTGAAAATACTAGATTTATATGCGTGAGTTTCATTGCTCCCATTTTAATTGCTTTTGCAATATATATTTTTGGACTGAGAATAAATTTAACGGAAAAACGGTGTTAAAAATAACGGAAAAAAACGGTGTTAAAAATAAATTTAACGGAAAAACGCGGGATGTTACATTATCCACACCTCAAAAGAAATTTCGTCCCGAAATTTAGTTGGAAGTAGTAGTTGTTGAATCTTCCCCAGATCTTGTGTTGCCAATTCTACGAATGAGAGAGAAGTACGTCCTAGGGTATTTCAACGAATTTTGACGGTCGGGATCATATGTTATTTTAAGGTTTGGCTTCACGATTTATGGTTTCAACCGGTCCTCCTAGGAAGTGAGGGTTATCGTCGATAGTGAGTTCATCAAAGGAGATAACAAGTTCTCGTTTCGCAAAACACGTCTTTGAGTTGATACATCGAATGTAGGATAAACGGAGACCCAAAATGAGTCGGAAAAATCTAAACGGCTAGCGACGGGTCCAAAACACCCCAAGAATTTAAAGGATCAAAATATCGTGGATTTAGCTTCCTACGTTTTCCCGAAACGGATTGCACCTTTCCAAGGTGCGACTCTTAACGTGACGCGGTTTATTTGAAATGTTTACGTCTAACATCGGCGTAGCTCTTGGTGATTACGAGTCGCGTAGGGTTTTACCTGAATATGAATAAATTTTCTCGGTTGCTCATGAATAACCTCGGCCCTGGTGAATTGATCATCGTTTACTTGGTTCGACAAAGGAGAATGACGTTTCCGGTCACATGTGGTTTTAAAAGGAGTGACGTTAAAACTCGAATGAAAATCATTGTAGTACAAGGATTCGGTTAAAGGAAAATACTTTTCTCAAGTAAATTTGAAGTTGGTAATACAAATTCGTATTATGGTTTCCAAGGTTTAAATCGCATGTTTGTTCGGTCCGTCGGGTTGTGGATGGTACGCGGTACTCATGTCTAAACGCGGTCCCGAGGCTTTTTGTAAGGTACTCCAAAATCTAGAAGTGAAACGAGGATCTCGATCCGAAACGGGGTACATTTCCCTAAGGCATATTGAACAAGTTTGCTAGGAATTGAAAACGTTAGCTAGGACAAATTTCTCAAGAAAATTCGCGTCGCGGAAGATTTATCGGTTTCCAAAAACATTCGTCGGGGCAAGTTCTTATCGGGTTTTGAAAACGATTGTTAGGACTACCCACCCTCGCGGCGAATACTTGTATGAAGTGAAGAGTCGCTCTCCATTGAGAATTTAGAATAAGGACCTCCTGAACCGGAAGTACGAGGGTGATGCAAGAGAAGTTTCCGCCCCGATGTGAGCATAACGAGTAAATTGTAGTTAGTCAATAAGACTGCGCGAGGACGAGCTAGTATACCCGTGTGACATACGGTTGAAGTCGAATGGAATCGGTAATTCATTCGGAAGCATAAATATAATTTGACAATAATTGAAGGTGTGTCCCCAGTATGGTTGTTATAAATATTCTCGGAGTTTTCGGATGTCCAAACCTGAAAAGATGAAGTCATGTACATGGCACATGGTGGTGTTTAGGTTGATCGAGTCTAACCACCATCACGCGTCACTAGAACTTTGATATGTCTTACCGTAATATAACCACGTTGATCGAGTGTCGTTATATTACGCCAAATCATACCTCCATTCCCACATCACTCCATGGGTTCAAGTTCGTGTCATCGTGAAAATCTAAAATGAACAAAATGTAACGACGTCTCAAACATGATTCGTATTGAATCGAAAGAATTAGTGCAACTCTAAAGATGCGTTCCCCGAGGGAAGTGTATAAGTGATTGTTCACGTCAATGCGGTTCGAATCAGACAATAACGTAGTTAGGTATGAAAAGAGTAACGAGTCATGATAGCGAGTAGTACGCAACCGTAGCGATAAATAGTGATGACGATACTCATCTAGAGTAGTGACAGTGACTTTACAATACCCATGGATAGTAAGATGAGACGGGGTGAATAACAACCAAGGAGTCAGAGTTCCCGAACTAAAGTGGCAGGATACGAGTTCGTATAATGAAGGTTGGGTACCATTAAAAAAAGTTTGCCTAAGAATGATTCAAGTATAATGCACAAGTAGTCAAGTAAGTGCTATCTATAGCAATGTATGTCAGAATGCAATGGCTAACTATCCGGTTGTAGTCTAGATTCACTAATGCGTCCCAACGACTCTGTCAGACACACTAATGCACATCCTAGTTCCCTACAACCAACGCTCTGATACCACTTGTAACGACCCGACCAAAACCGTTATTGACGGCGTCGTTAACTTAGGTCCCGTTGCGTGGTCGTAGTCCCTATATGAGACTCGTTTGACCAAAATTATGTCGCGTTCATTTGAAAGGTACAAAGTTTAGTTTAACAAACGGATCGACAATAAGTTTAAGTTTACAAAGTTATAAAGTATGAATGAAATAACTTGCGACATAATTAGTTTGAAACCACAGTTGCTATAAATAGCGTAAGTAAGTAGACAAAAGTTTGAATCCAAAAATGCTATCCCTAGCGTATGCATGCATGGTAGACTCCAATCAAGTAATCAAAGAGTGCGGAAGCGTGTAACAAATAGCCATGTGAAAACCTGAGAAAACATAGAAGAATCTGTCAACGCAAAAACGTTGGTGAAATCATAGGTTTAAGTAAGTAAGTACAAGTGAACCACAAGATTTGCATCAATGAAATAATAATAATACATTCCAAAAGTTTGTTTCACGAGCACCCAATTATCAATGCTTAACATTTCCTTCCATTGAACCCCATCACTTAGTGCTAGAACATACACTGTTTCTCGAAAATATATTTCATTCGTAAACGGTAGCGAACCGTTTGAATGAGGGTTTGTCAAACCCATATGGATCCATACAACATAAGTTCTCGCTTACACCCGGCAAGTGTAACTAATGATAATCGAATTGAGGATTTTGTTCTAAACTCGTATGTAGAATGTTTGTTTTCCTGTACTTGTGTTCACTTAGTAAAAGAAATGTTTATGTTTTCTCATCCCAAATGTAAGTTCAAAAAGAGTAAGAGTGGGACTATGATCTCACCTCGAGTGCACGAGTATAAAGGTACTTCAACAAGTAAACGTGTGCATGAAAGTTGCTTAGCCTTGACCTAAACAAGTAAGTTATATCAATTAACCGGTTACGACACAAGGTCGGGTGAAATGTGTTCAATTAGTCCTATGGCTCGTTACGACTCGATTAAGTATAGCATGTGAATCACGTTGTCAAGTTTCATACAAGAAACAAGTATAAAAGCATGTTAGAATGATTGTATAAAAGTTTGGTTAAGTTTGACTAAAAGTCAAACTTGGTCAAAGTCGACGAAAAAGTCAACGCGTTCGGGTCGGGTCCCGAACTATTTTTCTATGCTAAATATTCATATACAAGTATATTAAAACAAGTTTCATGTGAATCGGAGGTCGGTAGCTAGTCAAACATTTCACGTGAAATGGGACAAAATGAGCAGAATCTGGCCAGACCCATTTGCGCGCCGCGCGGGGTGAGGTGCGCGCCGCGCACCATGCTGTTCAGCTATTTTCTGCAGTTTTCAACTTATGCACGAATCCAACTTCAAATACCCATAAATCCTAAACCGTAAACATCCAAAACAAGTATCTTATATCGTTGGAAAGGTATTTTGACAAGGAGTACAACTAACCACTTTTCATCAAGCAAAAACATCATTTACAATAGCCGAAATCTCATCAAGTGATCAATAAAAGTCCATTTTCAAAGTTTCAAGTCCATCAATCGCATTTTAAGTTTCGGGAATCCAATTCACACATATGATATGCCGTTTTGAAGGTAATGAAGCATACATTACTACTAAACACTAACAATTAACATTTCATGGCATTCAAGCATCAAAAGTTCATGTCAAGAACTATCAAACCCTAGTCAAACATCACAAAATCATTAATCGGGTTTTTGAAGTTTTCTTAATCAACCTACACATCAAAATGTGGCTAATGACACTAGTAACACAATTAAAACATGAACTTTAACAATCTAACAACATTAACTCATCCAAAATCAAGGATTAAGCAAACCCATTTCAAAAACTCAAACTAGTTACTCCAAACCACAAATCGAGCAAACAAAACATATATTCATGTTACACACGAGCCATAGACACTAACTAACACAATTTCAAGTATATAAAACGAATTTAGAGAAATTTAGTGTTTTTAGAAAGTTACCCAAACTCGGTGTAGTTAGTATCAAATCGTAGAGAATGATGAGAGGATCAAGAATATGTAGTCGGATTTGTTGTGAGCTTCCAAGATTGAATTTAGATGATGAATGATTGAATTGGGTGTTTGTATGTGTGTTCTTGCTAGAGAGAAAGAGAGAGAGGTGGAGGTGATTGAATGGTGGTGATTGGGGTGGACTAGTTGACCTAGTCAACTAGTTTGCCCCGTGTCAATTTTAGTCCCTCGAGTTTAGAAGCGGGTGCGGGATTTAACCGATCGAATATTTTTAAAACGCAAGTTTAACGAGAGATGTTATAATTAAATGACGGAATTATTATGAACGTTAGTCAACGGAAACTACGAATTTAAATAACGAAAGGTATTATTTAAAAAAAAAACGGTGTTAAAAATAAATTTAACGGAAAAACGCGGGATGTTACATTATCCACACCTCAAAAGAAATTTCGTCCCGAAATTTAGTTGGAAGTAGTAGTTGTTGAATCTTCCCCAGATCTTGTGTTGCCAATTCTACGAATGAGAGAGAAGTACGTCCTAGGGTATTTCAACGAATTTTGACGGTCGGGATCATATGTTATTTTAAGGTTTGGCTTCACGATTTATGGTTTCAACCGGTCCTCCTAGGAAGTGAGGGTTATCGTCGATAGTGAGTTCATCAAAGGAGATAACAAGTTCTCGTTTCGCAAAACACGTCTTTGAGTTGATACATCGAATGTAGGATAAACGGAGACCCAAAATGAGTCGGAAAAATCTAAACGGCTAGCGACGGGTCCAAAACACCCCAAGAATTTAAAGGATCAAAATATCGCGGATTTAGCTTCCTACGTTTTCCCGAAACGGATTGCACCTTTCCAAGGTGCGACTCTTAACGTGACGCGGTTTATTTGAAATGTTTACGTCTAACATCGGCGTAGCTCTTGGTGATTACGAGTCGCGTAGGGTTTTACCTGAATATGAATAAATTTTCTCGGTTGCTCATGAATAACCTCGGCCCTGGTGAATTGATCATCGTTTACTTGGTTCGACAAAGGAGAATGACGTTTCCGGTCACATGTGGTTTTAAAAGGAGTGACGTTAAAACTCGAATGAAAATCATTGTAGTACAAGGATTCGGTTAAAGGAAAATACTTTTCTCAAGTAAATTTGAAGTTGGTAATACAAATTCGTATTATGGTTTCCAAGGTTTAAATCGCATGTTTGTTCGGTCCGTCGGGTTGTGGATGGTACGCGGTACTCATGTCTAAACGCGGTCCCGAGGCTTTTTGTAAGGTACTCCAAAATCTAGAAGTGAAACGAGGATCTCGATCCGAAACGGGGTACATTTCCCTAAGGCATATTGAACAAGTTTGCTAGGAATTGAAAACGTTAGCTAGGACAAATTTCTCAAGAAAATTCGCGTCGCGGAAGATTTATCGGTTTCCAAAAACATTCGTCGGGGCAAGTTCTTATCGGGTTTTGAAAACGATTGTTAGGACTACCCACCCTCGCGGCGAATACTTGTATGACGTGAAGAGTCGCTCTCCATTGAGAATTTAGAATAAGGACCTCCTGAACCGGAAGTACGAGGGTGATGCAAGAGAAGTTTCCGCCCCGATGTGAGCATAACGAGTAAATTGTAGTTAGTCAATAAGACTGCGCGATGACGAGCTAGTATACCCGTGTGACATACGGTTGAAGTCGAATGGAATCGGTAATTCATTCGGAAGCATAAATATAATTTGACAATAATTGAAGGTGTGTCCCCAGTATGGTTGTTATAAATATTCTCGGAGTTTTCGGATGTCCAAACCTGAAAAGATGAAGTCATGTACATGGCACATGGTGGTGTTTAGGTTGATCGAGTCTAACCACCATCACGCGTCACTAGAACTTTGATATGTCTTACCGTAATATAACCACGTTGATCGAGTGTCGTTATATTACGCCAAATCATACCTCCATTCCCACATCACTCCATGGGTTCAAGTTCGTGTCATCGTGAAAATCTAAAATGAACAAAATGTAACGACGTCTCAAACATGATTCGTATTGAATCGAAAGAATTAGTGCAACTCTAAAGATGCGTTCCCCGAGGGAAGTGTATAAGTGATTGTTCACGTCAATGCGGTTCGAATCAGACAATAACGTAGTTAGGTATGAAAAGAGTAACGAGTCATGATAGCGAGTAGTACGCAACCGTAGCGATAAATAGTGATGACGATACTCATCTAGAGTAGTGACAGTGACTTTACAATACTCATGGATAGTAAGATGAGACGGGGTGAATAACAACCAAGGAGTCAGAGTTCCCGAACTAAAGTGGCAGGATACGAGTTCGTATAATGAAGGTTGGGTACCATTAAAAAAAGTTTGCCTAAGAATGATTCAAGTATAATGCACAAGTAGTCAAGTAAGTGCTATCTATAGCAATGTATGTCAGAATGCAATGGCTAACTATCCGGTTGTAGTCTAGATTCACTAATGCGTCCCAATGACTCTGTCAGACACACTAATGCACATCCTAGTTCCCTACAACCAACGCTCTGATACCACTTGTAACGACTCGACCAAAACCGTTATTGACGGCGTCGTTAACTTAGGTCCCGTTGCGTGGTCGTAGTCCCTATATGAGACTCGTTTGACCAAAATTATGTCGCGTTCATTTGAAAGGTACAAAGTTTAGTTTAACAAACGGATCGACAATAAGTTTAAGTTTACAAAGTTATAAAGTATGAATGAAATAACTTGCGACATAATTAGTTTGAAACCACAGTTGCTATAAATAGCGTAAGTAAGTAGACAAAAGTTTGAATCCAAAAATGCTATCCCTAGCGTATGCATGCATGGTAGACTCCAATCAAGTAATCAAAGAGTGCGGAAGCGTGTAACAAATAGCCATGTGAAAACCTGAGAAAACATAGAAGAATCTGTCAACGCAAAAATGTTGGTGAAATCATAGGTTTAAGTAAGTAAGTACAAGTGAACCACAAGATTTGCATCAATGAAATAATAATAATACATTCCAAAAGTTTGTTTCACGAGCACCCAATTATCAATGCTTAACATTTCCTTCCATTGAACCCCATCACTTAGTGCTAGAACATACACTGTTTCTCGAAAATATATTTCATTCGTAAACGGTAGCGAACCGTTTGAATGAGGGTTTGTCAAACCCATATGGATCCATACAACATAAGTTCTCGCTTACACCCGGCAAGTGTAACTAATGATAATCGAATTGAGGATTTTGTTCTAAACTCGTATGTAGAATGTTTGTTTTCCTGTACTTGTGTTCACTTAGTAAAAGAAATGTTTATGTTTTCTCATCCCAAATGTAAGTTCAAAAAGAGTAAGAGTGGGACTATGATCTCACCTCGAGTGCACGAGTATAAAGGTACTTCAACAAGTAAACGTGTGCATGAAAGTTGCTTAGCCTTGACCTAAACAAGTAAGTTATATCAATTAACCGGTTACGACACAAGGTCGGGTGAAATGTGTTCAATTAGTCCTATGGCTCGTTACGACTCGATTAAGTATAGCATGTGAATCACGTTGTCAAGTTTCATACAAGAAACAAGTATAAAAGCATGTTAGAATGATTGTATAAAAGTTTGGTTAAGTTTGACTAAAAGTCAAACTTGGTCAAAGTCAACGAAAAAGTCAACGCGTTCGGGTCGGGTCCCGAACTATTTTTCTATGCTAAATATTCATATACAAGTATATTAAAACAAGTTTCATGTGAATCGGAGGTCGGTAGCTAGTCAAACATTTCACGTGAAATGGGACAAAATGAGCAGAATCTGGCCAGACCCATTTGCGCGCCGCGCGGGGTGAGGTGCGCGCCGCGCACCATGCTGTTCAGCTATTTTCTGCAGTTTTCAACTTATGCACGAATCCAACTTCAAATACCCATAAATCCTAAACCGTAAACATCCAAAACAAGTATCTTATATCGTTGGAAAGGTATTTTGACAAGGAGTACAACTAACCACTTTTCATCAAGCAAAAACATCATTTACAATAGCCGAAATCTCATCAAGTGATCAATAAAAGTCCATTTTCAAAGTTTCAAGTCCATCAATCACATTTTAAGTTTCGGGAATCCAATTCACACATATGATATGCCGTTTTGAAGGTAATGAAGCATACATTACTACTAAACACTAACAATTAACATTTCATGGCATTCAAGCATCAAAAGTTCATGTCAAGAACTATCAAACCCTAGTCAAACATCACAAAATCATTAATCGGGTTTTTGAAGTTTTCTTAATCAACCTACACATCAAAATGTGGCTAATGACACTAGTAACACAATTAAAACATGCACTTTAACAATCTAACAACATTAACTCATCCAAAATCAAGGATTAAGCAAACTCATTTCAAAAACTCAAACTAGTTACTCCAAACCACAAATCGAGCAAACAAAACATATATTCATGTTACACACGAGCCATAGACACTAACTAACACAATTTCAAGTATATAAAACGAATTTAGAGAAATTTAGTGTTTTTAGAAAGTTACCCAAACTCGGTGTAGTTAGTATCAAATCGTAGAGAATGATGAGAGGATCAAGAATATGTAGTCGGATTTGTTGTGAGCTTCCAAGATTGAATTTAGATGATGAATGATTGAATTGGGTGTTTGTGTGTGTAGTGACCCGAACTTTTCCATGTTTATATATATTAATTGAGATTGATGTTTACATGATTAAATGTTTCCAACATGTTAAGCAATCAAACTTGTTAAGACTTGATTAATTGAAATAGGTTTCATATAGACAATTGACCACCCAAGTTGACCGGTGATTCACGAACGTTAAAACTTGTAAAAAAAAACTATATGATGACATATATATGGTTATATATATAGTTAACATGATATTATGATAAGTAAACATATCATTAATTATATTAACAATGAACTACATATGTAAAAACAAGACTACTAACTTAATGATTTTGAAACGAGACATATATGTAACGTTTATCGTTGTAACGACATTTAATGTATATATATCATATTAAGAGATATTCGTACATCATAATATCATGATAATATAATAATTTAAAATCTCTTTTGTTATTATAAACATTGGGTTAACAACATTTAACAAGATCGTTAACCTAAAGGTTTCAAAACAACACTTACATGTAACGACTAACGATGACTTAACGACTCAGTTAAAATGTATATACATGTAGTGTTTTAATATGTATTTATACACTTTTGAAAGACTTCAATACACTTATCAAAATACTTCTACTTAACAAAAATGCTTACAATTACATTCTCGTTCAGTTTCATCAACAATTCTACTCGTATGCACCCGTATTCGTACTCGTACAATACACAGCTTTTAGATGTATGTACTATTGGTATATACACTCCAATGATCAGCTCTTAGCAGCCCATGTGAGTCACCTAACACATGTGGGAACCATCATTTGGCAACTAGCATGAAATATCTCATAAGATTACAAAAATATGAGTAATCATTCATGACTTATTTACATGAAAACAAAATTACATATCCTTTATATCTAATCCATACACCAACGACCAAAAACACCTACAAACACTTTCATTCTTCAATTTTCTTTATCTAATTGAACTCTCTCAAGTTCTATCTTCAAGTTCTAAGTGTTCTTCATAAATTCCAAAAGTTCTAGTTTCATAAAATCAAGAATACTTTCAAGTTTGCTAGCTCACTTCCAATCTTATAAGGTGATCATCCAACCTCAAGAAATCTTTGTTTCTTACAGTAGGTTATCATTCTAATACAAGGTAATAATCATATTCAAACTTTGGTTCAATTTCTATAACTATAACAATCTTATTTCAAGTGATGATCTTACTTGAACTTGTTTTCGTGTCATGATTTTGCTTCAAGAACTTTGAGCCATCCAAGGATCCATTGAAGCTAGATCCATTTTTCTCTTTTCCAGTAGGTTCATCCAAGGAACTTAAGGTAGTAATGATGTTCATAACATCATTCGATTCATACATATAAAGCTATCTTATTCGAAGGTTTAAACTTGTAATCACTAGAACATAGTTTAGTTAATTCTAAACTTGTTCGCAAACAAAAGTTAATCCTTCTAACTTGACTTTTAAAATCAACTAAACACATGTTCTATATCTATATGATATGCTAACTTAATGATTTAAAACCTGGAAACACGAAAAACACCGTAAAATCGGATTTACGCCGTCGTAGTAACACCGCGGGCTGTTTTGGGTTAGTTAATTAAAAACTATGATAAACTTTGATTTAAAAGTTGTTATTCTGATAAAATGATTTTTATTATGAACATGAAACTATATCCAAAAATTATGGTTAAACTCAAAGTGGAAGTATGTTTTCTAAAATGGTCATCTAGACGTCGTTCTTTCGACTGAAATGACTACCTTTACAAAAACGACTTGTAACTTATTTTTCCGACTAGAAACCTATACTTTTTTTGTTTAGATTCATAAAATAGAGTTCAATATGAAACCATAGCAATTTGATTCACTCAAAACGGATTTAAAATGAAGAAGTTATGGGTAAAACAAGATTGGATAATTTTTCTCATTTTAGCTACGTGAAAATTGGTAACAAATCTATTCCAACCATAACTTAATCAACTTGTATTATATATTATGTAATCTTGAGATACCATAGACACGTATACAATGTTTCGACCTATCATGTCGACACATCTATATATATTTCGGAACAACCATAGACACTCTATATGTGAATGTTGGAGTTAGCTATACAGGGTTGAGGTTGATTCCAAAATATATATAGTTTGAGTTGTGATCAATACTGAGATACGTATACACTGGGTCGTGGATTGATTCAAGATAATATTTATCGATTTATTTCTGTACATCTAACTGTGAACAACTAGTTGTAGGTTACTAACGAGGACAGCTGACTTAATAAACTTAAAACATCAAAATATATTAAAAGTGTTGTAAATATATTTTGAACATACTTTGATATATATGTATATATTGTTATAGGTTCGTGAATCAACCAGTGGTCAAGTCTTACTTCCCGACGAAGTAAAAATCTGTGAAAGTGAGTTATAGTCCCACTTTTAAAATCTAATATTTTTGGGATGAGAATACATGCAGGTTTTATAAATGATTTACAAAATAGACACAAGTACGTGAAACTACATTCTATGGTTGAATTATCGAAATCGAATATGCCCCTTTTTATTAAGTCTGGTAATCTAAGAATTAGGGAACAGACACCCTAATTGACGCGAATCCTAAAGATAGATCTATTGGGCCTAACAAACCCCATCCAAAGTACCGGATGCTTTAGTACTTCGAAATTTATATCATATCCGAAGGGTGTCCCGGAATGATGGGGATATTCTTATATATGCATCTTGTTATTGTCGGTTACCAGGTGTTCACCATATGAATGATTTTTATCTCTATGTATGGGATGTGTATTGAAATATGAAATCTTGTGGTCTATTGTTACGATTTGATATATATAGGTTAAACCTATAACTCACCAACATTTTTGTTGACGTTTAAAGCATGTTTATTCTCAGGTGATTATTAAGAGCTTCCGCTGTCGCATACTTAAATAAGGACAAGATTTGGAGTCCATGCTTGTATGATATTGTGTAAAAAAACTGCATTCAAGAAACTTATTTTGTTGTAACATATTTGTATTGTAAACCATTATGTAATGGTCGTGTGTAAACAGGATATTTTAGATTATCATTATTTGATAATCTACGTAAAGCTTTTTAAACCTTTATTGATGAAATAAAGGTTATGGTTTGTTTAAAAATGAATGCAGTCTTTGAAAAACGTCTCATATAGAGGTCAAAACCTCGCAACGAAATCAATTAATATGGAACGTTTTTAATCAATAAGAACGGGACATTTCAGTTGGTATCCGAGCGTTGGTCTTAGAGAACCAGAAAATTTGCATTAGTGTGTCTTATCGAGTTTGTTAGGATGCATTAGTGAGTCTGGACTTCGACCGTGTTTTCTTTAAAAATGATTGCTTAACATTTTTGTTGGAAACTATATATTTTTAACATATGAATATTATGTGATATATTAATCTCGTAACGTGTTTGATATTATGTGATAGATGTCTACCTCTAGAACAAGTCCCATTGACTCACCTAATAATAATGAAGAGTCAAATGTAAATTGGAATGATTTGTGGACTGATTCACAAGTTCCCGAAGAGGAACCGGAAGAAGAGTCGGAACCGGAAGAAGAATCGGAACCGGAAGAAGAATCGGAACCGGATGAAGAAATAGAACCGGTGGGGGAAATAATAAAACGGTTAAGTAAAAGAAAATCCTCAACCAACCGACCAAAGTTAATTATGGTCAATGGTGTTTCCGCCAAGGAAGCAAAATATTGGGAGGATTACCAATTCTCCGATGAATCGGATTCCGACGAGAATTCCGATGATGTTATAGAAATTACCCCAACTGAATTTAAAAAGGCAAAAGAAAATAATAAGGGAAAGGGCATAAAAATAGAGAAATCTAATTCCAACCCCGATGAACTTTATATGTATCGTCAACCCCCGAAGTCCTTAAGTTGTAACAATGACCCGGGAACCTCTAAACCACCAGGTTTTTCTAAACCAATGTGGACAACGACGGCTCGTATTAGGGGAACATCATATATCCCTAGAAACTTGGCAAAACGAACCAAAACCGAAGAAGAAGAAACGAGCGAGTCGGAATAAGATAGTTGTATTCGTGTGGTGTAATATATGGAATATAGTGTTCTTATGCTTTATGATATATGTAAAAATTGTTTGTATTAATAAGTATTTTTTTTATGAATCTAACTCTTGTCTATTTTACAGTTTAAAAACACAAAATGGATAGACAACCCAATATTTTAAGAGACCTACCCGGAGACATGATTGATGAAATCTTGTCTAGAGTCGGCCAGAATTCTTCGGCACAACTATTTAAGGCGAGATCAGTTTGTAAGACATTCGAAGAACGTTCCAAGAATGTCTTGGTTTATAAGAGACTTTCGTTTGAAAGATGGGGGATATCACATTGGGAAACCCATAAGTTACGATGTGTTTACTTTGACGCATATATTGCGGGGAACCCAAATGCTATTTTACGCAACGGGTTAAGAAATTATTTTGACTCAATATATCCGAATATTGGACTTCGTGATTTAGAAAAAGCGGCTAACATGCAACATAAAGAAGCATGTTATGCTTACGGATTAGTAATGTTCGCTTCTCACCAAAGTGAGAACAAGAACATCGGGCTACAACTATTAAACAAAACGTTTCCACAAGTGACGGAGTCGGTAATTGGGGTAAGAAATGAGGTTTTTAGATTATTACGGGACTGTTGGACATTACGTAACCCTCGTCCCTTTGATGACGTTACAACACGCTGTCTTATCAACGGCCATAACGGTTATGTTGCACAAGACCAAGGATGGGAAGTAGTCCTAGTAAAACCAGAATGCATGACTTGTTTCTGGACGTATGAATTACGTGTCTTTATTGCATTTGCTGAACGACTTGTGTACTAGCTAGAATTGTCTTCACAACTATCTTGTATCAAAGTTATTGTGTGCTATATTTCATGCTTTATGTAAAATAAGCGGTATTGTAAGTTTGTAAAATATTGTATAAAAGTTTGAACGCGAAATATTATTATAATCAGTTTTTCATATAGAATTGTAGTAGTTGAATTGTATATTAGCTACTAAGTATGAACTTAACGGGTAGGTACTACCCGAATTTAAACTTATAAAACGCTAATATGAAGAAAAAGCTTTTATAAATGAGTTCATATTATGCTACGAAATACTATTAACTACTCTTAATATTCTGTATGATTAACTTGTTCCATTTAACTATTTTGAAGGAAATGGCACCGACTACTCGACACACCGTGAATATGAATGAAGAGGAATTCCGTACTTTTCTAGCTTCAAACATAGCCGCAGTACAGGCTGCGCTACATACCAACAATAACCTTGGATCCAGCAGTACAGGAAATCGTGTAGGATGCACCTACAAAGAATTCACTGCCTGCAAACCTTTGGAATTTGATGGAACCGAAGGACCGATCGGATTGAAACGGTGGACCGAGAAGGTTGAATCGGTGTTTGCCATAAGTAAGTGTACTGAAGAGGACAAAGTGAAGTACGCTACGCATACCTTCACAGGTTCTGCGTTAACATGGTGGAATACCTATCTAGAGCAAGTGGGACAAGATGATGCGTACGCACTACCGTGGTCAGCATTCAAGCACTTGATGAACGAGAAGTACCGTCCCAGAACCGAGGTCAATAAGCTCAAGACAGAACTTAGAGGGTTACGAACCCAAGGATTTGATATTACCACGTACGAAAGACGATTCACAGAATTGTGCCTATTGTGTCCGGGAGCATTCGAAGATGAGGAAGAGAAGATCGACGCGTTTGTGAAAGGATTACCGGAAAGAATCCAAGAAGATATAAGTTCACACGAGCCCGCCTCCATACAACAGGCATGTAGAATGGCTCACAAACTAGTGAACCAGATTGAAGAAAGAATTAAAGAACAGACTGCTGAAGAGGCCAATGTGAAGCAAGTCAAAAGAAAGTGGGAGGAAAACGGTGATAAGAATCACCAATACAACAACAACAGCAATTACAACAATAATCGCAACAATTATCCCAACAATCGCAACATCAATCGCAACTACAACAAACGGCCCAACAACAACAACAACAACAACAACAACAACAGCAACTACAACAATCATCCCAACAACAATAATAACCGCAACAACAACAACAATCAGAAGCAGCTA
This sequence comes from Rutidosis leptorrhynchoides, assembly GCF_046630445.1. Lineage (NCBI taxonomy): Eukaryota > Viridiplantae > Streptophyta > Magnoliopsida > Asterales > Asteraceae > Rutidosis > Rutidosis leptorrhynchoides. The sequence continues at coordinate 369,358,886 of NC_092343.1, read as the reverse complement.
TGCCAAAGGTGTGAAAAGAGTCACTCGGGGTTCTGCACCAAATTTTGCAACAAGTGTAAAAGAAATGGTCATAGCGCGGCGAAGTGTGAGGTCTACGGACCAGGGGTTAATAGAACGAAAGGAACAAATGGTGTCGGAACGAGTAATGGCGGAGCAAGTAGTGTCGGAGCAAGTTATGCCAATGTAGTTTGTTATAAATGTGGAAAACCAGGCCACATTATTAGAAATTGCCCGAACCAGGAGAACACGAATGGACAAGGCCGTGGAAGAGTTTTCAATATTAATGCGGTAGAGGCACAGGAAGACCCGGAGCTTGTTACGGGTACGTTTCTTATTGACAATAAATCTGCTTACGTTTTATTTGATTCGGGTGCGGATAGAAGCTATATGAGTAGAGATTTTTGTGCTAAATTAAGTTGTCCATTGACGCCTTTGGATAGTAAATTTTTACTCGAATTAGCAAATGGTAAATTAATTTCAGCAGATAATATATGTCGGAATCGAGAAATTAAACTGGTTAGCGAAACATTTAAGATTGATTTGATACCAGTAGAGTTAGGGAGTTTTGATGTGATAATCGGTATGGACTGGTTGAAAGAAGTGAAAGCGGAGATCGTTTGTTACAAAAATGCAATTCGCATTATACGAAAAAAAGGAAAACCCTTAATGGTGTACGGAGAAAAGGGCAACACGAAGCTACATCTTATTAGTAATTTGAAGGCACAAAAACTAATAAGAAAAGGTTGCTATGCTGTTCTAGCACACGTCGAAAAAGTACAAACTGAAGAAAAGAGCATCAATGATGTTCCCATTGCAAAAGAATTTCCCGATGTATTTCCGAAAGAATTACCGGGATTACCCCCACATCGATCCGTTGAATTTCAAATAGATCTCGTACCAGGAGCTGCACCAATAGCTCGTGCTCCTTACAGACTCGCACCCAGCGAGATGAAAGAACTGCAAAGCCAATTACAAGAACTTTTAGAGCGTGGTTTCATTCGACCAAGCACATCACCGTGGGGAGCTCCTGTTTTGTTTGTCAAGAAGAAAGATGGTACATTCAGGTTGTGTATCGACTACCGAGAGTTGAACAAACTTACCATCAAGAACCGCTACCCACTACCGAGAATCGACGACTTATTTGATCAACTACAAGGCTCGTCTGTTTATTCAAAGATTGACTTACGTTCCGGGTATCATCAAATGCGGGTGAAAGAAGATGATATTCCAAAGACTGCTTTCAGAACACGTTACGGTCATTACGAGTTTATGGTCATGCCGTTTGGTTTAACTAATGCACCAGCTGTGTTCATGGACCTTATGAACCGAGTGTGTGGACCATACCTTGACAAGTTTGTCATTGTTTTCATTGATGACATACTTATTTACTCAAAGAATGACCAAGAACACGGTGAACATTTGAGAAAGGTGTTAGAAGTATTGAGGAAGGAAGAATTGTACGCTAAGTTTTCAAAGTGTGCATTTTGGTTGGAAGAAGTTCAATTCCTCGGTCACATAGTGAACAAAGAAGGTATTAAGGTGGATCCGGCAAAGATAGAAACTGTTGAAAAGTGGGAAACCCCGAAAACTCCGAAACACATACGCCAGTTTTTAGGACTAGCTGGTTACTACAGAAGGTTCATCCAAGACTTTTCCAGAATAGCAAAACCCTTGACTGCATTAACGCATAAAGGGAAGAAATTTGAATGGAATGATGAACAAGAGAAAGCGTTTCAGTTATTGAAGAAAAAGCTAACTACGGCACCTATATTGTCATTGCCTGAAGGGAATGATGATTTTGTGATTTATTGTGACGCATCAAAGCAAGGTCTCGGTTGTGTATTAATGCAACGAACGAAGGTGATTGCTTATGCGTCTAGACAATTGAAGATTCACGAACAAAACTATACTACGCATGATTTGGAATTAGGCGCGGTTGTTTTTGCATTAAAGACTTGGAGGCACTACTTATATGGGGTCAAAAGTATTATATATACCGACCACAAAAGTCTTCAACACATATTTAATCAGAAACAACTGAATATGAGACAGCGTAGGTGGATTGAATTATTGAATGATTACGACTTTGAGATTCGTTACCACCCGGGGAAGGCAAATGTGGTAGCCGATGCCTTGAGCAGGAAGGATAGAGAACCCATTCGAGTAAAATCTATGAATATAATGATTCATAATAACATTACTACTCAAATAAAGGAGGCGCAACAAGGAGTTTTAAAAGAGGGAAATTTAAAGGATGAAATACCCAAAGGATCGGAGAAGCATCTTAATATTCGGGAAGACGGAACCCGGTATAGGGCTGAAAGGATTTGGGTACCAAAATTTGGAGATATGAGAGAAATGGTACTTAGAGAAGCTCATAAAACCAGATACTCAATACATCCTGGAACGGGGAAGATGTACAAGGATCTCAAGAAACATTTTTGGTGGCCGGGTATGAAAGCCGATGTTGCTAAATACGTAGGAGAATGTTTGACGTGTTCTAAGGTCAAAGCTGAGCATCAGAAACCATCAGGTCTACTTCAACAACCCGAAATCCCGGAATGGAAATGGGAAAACATTACCATGGATTTCATCACTAAATTGCCAAGGACTGCAAGTGGTTTTGATACTATTTGGGTAATAGTTGATCGTCTCACCAAATCAGCACACTTCCTACCAATAAGAGAAGATGACAAGATGGAGAAGTTAGCACGACTGTATTTGAAGGAAGTCATCTCCAGACATGGAATACCAATCTCTATTATCTCTGATAGGGATGGCAGATTTATTTCAAGATTCTGGCAGACATTACAGCAAGCATTAGGAACTCGTCTAGACATGAGTACTGCCTATCATCCACAAACTGATGGGCAGAGCGAAAGGACGATACAAACACTTGAAGACATGCTACGAGCATGTGTTATTGATTTCGGAAACAGTTGGGATCGACATCTACCGTTAGCAGAATTTTCCTACAACAACAGCTACCATTCAAGCATTGAGATGGCGCCGTTTGAAGCACTTTATGGTAGAAAGTGCAGGTCTCCGATTTGTTGGAGTGAGGTGGGGGATAGACAGATTACGGGTCCGGAGATTATACAAGAAACTACCGAGAAGATCATCCAAATTCAACAACGGTTGAAAACCGCCCAAAGTCGACAAAAGAGCTACGCTGACATTAAAAGAAAAGATATAGAATTTGAAATTGGAGAGATGGTCATGCTTAAAGTTTCACCTTGGAAAGGCGTTGTTCGATTTGGTAAACGAGGGAAATTAAATCCAAGGTATATTGGACCATTCAAGATTATTGATCGTGTCGGACCAGTAGCTTACCGACTTGAGTTACCTCAACAACTCGCGGCTGTACATAACACTTTCCACGTCTCGAATTTGAAGAAATGTTTTGCTAAAGAAGATCTCACTATTCCGTTAGATGAAATCCAAATCAACGAAAAACTCCAATTCATCGAAGAACCCGTCGAAATAATGGATCGTGAGGTTAAAAGACTTAAGCAAAACAAGATACCAATTGTTAAGGTTCGATGGAATGCTCGTAGAGGACCCGAGTTCACCTGGGAGCGTGAAGATCAGATGAAGAAGAAATACCCGCATCTATTTCCAGAAGATTCGTCAACACCTTCAACAGCTTAAAATTTCGGGACGAAATTTATTTAACGGGTAGGTACTGTAGTGACCCGAACTTTTCCATGTTTATATATATTAATTGAGATTGATGTTTACATGATTAAATGTTTCCAACATGTTAAGCAATCAAACTTGTTAAGACTTGATTAATTGAAATAGGTTTCATATAGACAATTGACCACCCAAGTTGACCGGTGATTCACGAACGTTAAAACTTGTAAAAAAAAACTATATGATGACATATATATGGTTATATATATAGTTAACATGATATTATGATAAGTAAACATATCATTAATTATATTAACAATGAACTACATATGTAAAAACAAGACTACTAACTTAATGATTTTGAAACGAGACATATATGTAACGTTTATCGTTGTAACGACATTTAATGTATATATATCATATTAAGAGATATTCGTACATCATAATATCATGATAATATAATAATTTAAAATCTCTTTTGTTATTATAAACATTGGGTTAACAACATTTAACAAGATCGTTAACCTAAAGGTTTCAAAACAACACTTACATGTAACGACTAACGATGACTTAACGACTCAGTTAAAATGTATATACATGTAGTGTTTTAATATGTATTTATACACTTTTGAAAGACTTCAATACACTTATCAAAATACTTCTACTTAACAAAAATGCTTACAATTACATTCTCGTTCAGTTTCATCAACAATTCTACTCGTATGCACCCGTATTCGTACTCGTACAATACACAGCTTTTAGATGTATGTACTATTGGTATATACACTCCAATGATCAGCTCTTAGCAGCCCATGTGAGTCACCTAACACATGTGGGAACCATCATTTGGCAACTAGCATGAAATATCTCATAAGATTACAAAAATATGAGTAATCATTCATGACTTATTTACATGAAAACAAAATTACATATCCTTTATATCTAATCCATACACCAACGACCAAAAACACCTACAAACACTTTCATTCTTCAATTTTCTTTATCTAATTGAACTCTCTCAAGTTCTATCTTCAAGTTCTAAGTGTTCTTCATAAATTCCAAAAGTTCTAGTTTCATAAAATCAAGAATACTTTCAAGTTTGCTAGCTCACTTCCAATCTTATAAGGTGATCATCCAACCTCAAGAAATCTTTGTTTCTTACAGTAGGTTATCATTCTAATACAAGGTAATAATCATATTCAAACTTTGGTTCAATTTCTATAACTATAACAATCTTATTTCAAGTGATGATCTTACTTGAACTTGTTTTCGTGTCATGATTTTGCTTCAAGAACTTTGAGCCATCCAAGGATCCATTGAAGCTAGATCCATTTTTCTCTTTTCCAGTAGGTTCATCCAAGGAACTTAAGGTAGTAATGATGTTCATAACATCATTCGATTCATACATATAAAGCTATCTTATTCGAAGGTTTAAACTTGTAATCACTAGAACATAGTTTAGTTAATTCTAAACTTGTTCGCAAACAAAAGTTAATCCTTCTAACTTGACTTTTAAAATCAACTAAACACATGTTCTATATCTATATGATATGCTAACTTAATGATTTAAAACCTGGAAACACGAAAAACACCGTAAAATCGGATTTACGCCGTCGTAGTAACACCGCGGGCTGTTTTGGGTTAGTTAATTAAAAACTATGATAAACTTTGATTTAAAAGTTGTTATTCTGATAAAATGATTTTTATTATGAACATGAAACTATATCCAAAAATTATGGTTAAACTCAAAGTGGAAGTATGTTTTCTAAAATGGTCATCTAGACGTCGTTCTTTCGACTGAAATGACTACCTTTACAAAAACGACTTGTAACTTATTTTTCCGACTAGAAACCTATACTTTTTTTGTTTAGATTCATAAAATAGAGTTCAATATGAAACCATAGCAATTTGATTCACTCAAAACGGATTTAAAATGAAGAAGTTATGGGTAAAACAAGATTGGATAATTTTTCTCATTTTAGCTACGTGAAAATTGGTAACAAATCTATTCCAACCATAACTTAATCAACTTGTATTATATATTATGTAATCTTGAGATACCATAGACACGTATACAATGTTTCGACCTATCATGTCGACACATCTATATATATTTCGGAACAACCATAGACACTCTATATGTGAATGTTGGAGTTAGCTATACAGGGTTGAGGTTGATTCCAAAATATATATAGTTTGAGTTGTGATCAATACTGAGATACGTATACACTGGGTCGTGGATTGATTCAAGATAATATTTATCGATTTATTTCTGTACATCTAACTGTGAACAACTAGTTGTAGGTTACTAACGAGGACAGCTGACTTAATAAACTTAAAACATCAAAATATATTAAAAGTGTTGTAAATATATTTTGAACATACTTTGATATATATGTATATATTGTTATAGGTTCGTGAATCAACCAGTGGTCAAGTCTTACTTCCCGACGAAGTAAAAATCTGTGAAAGTGAGTTATAGTCCCACTTTTAAAATCTAATATTTTTGGGATGAGAATACATGCAGGTTTTATAAATGATTTACAAAATAGACACAAGTACGTGAAACTACATTCTATGGTTGAATTATCGAAATCGAATATGCCCCTTTTTATTAAGTCTGGTAATCTAAGAATTAGGGAACAGACACCCTAATTGACGCGAATCCTAAAGATAGATCTATTGGGCCTAACAAACCCCATCCAAAGTACCGGATGCTTTAGTACTTCGAAATTTATATCATATCCGAAGGGTGTCCCGGAATGATGGGGATATTCTTATATATGCATCTTGTTATTGTCGGTTACCAGGTGTTCACCATATGAATGATTTTTATCTCTATGTATGGGATGTGTATTGAAATATGAAATCTTGTGGTCTATTGTTACGATTTGATATATATAGGTTAAACCTATAACTCACCAACATTTTTGTTGACGTTTAAAGCATGTTTATTCTCAGGTGATTATTAAGAGCTTCCGCTGTCGCATACTTAAATAAGGACAAGATTTGGAGTCCATGCTTGTATGATATTGTGTAAAAAAACTGCATTCAAGAAACTTATTTTGTTGTAACATATTTGTATTGTAAACCATTATGTAATGGTCGTGTGTAAACAGGATATTTTAGATTATCATTATTTGATAATCTACGTAAAGCTTTTTAAACCTTTATTGATGAAATAAAGGTTATGGTTTGTTTAAAAATGAATGCAGTCTTTGAAAAACATCTCATATAGAGGTCAAAACCTCGCAACGAAATCAATTAATATGGAACGTTTTTAATCAATAAGAACGGGACATTTCAGTGTGTGTGTTCTTGCTAGAGAGAAAGAGAGAGAGGTGGAGGTGATTGAATGGTGGTGATTGGGGTGGACTAGTTGACCTAGTCAACTAGTTTGCCCCGTGTCAATTTTAGTCCCTCGAGTTTAGAAGCGGGTGCGGGATTTAACCGATCGAATATTTTTAAAACGCAAGTTTAACGAGAGATGTTATAATTAAATGACGGAATTATTATGAACGTTAGTCAACGGAAACTACGAATTTAAATAACGAAAGGTATTATTTAAAAAAAAAAACGGTGTTAAAAATAAATTTAACGGAAAAACGCGGGATGTTACATTATCCACACCTCAAAAGAAATTTCGTCCCGAAATTTAGTTGGAAGTAGTAGTTGTTGAATCTTCCCCAGATCTTGTGTTGCCAATTCTACGAATGAGAGAGAAGTACGTCCTAGGGTATTTCAACGAATTTTGACGGTCGGGATCATATGTTATTTTAAGGTTTGGCTTCACGATTTATGGTTTCAACCGGTCCTCCTAGGAAGTGAGGGTTATCGTCGATAGTGAGTTCATCAAAGGAGATAACAAGTTCTCGTTTCGCAAAACACGTCTTTGAGTTGATACATCGAATGTAGGATAAACGGAGACCCAAAATGAGTCGGAAAAATCTAAACGGCTAGCGACGGGTCCAAAACACCCCAAGAATTTAAAGGATCAAAATATCGCGGATTTAGCTTCCTACGTTTTCCCGAAACGGATTGCACCTTTCCAAGGTGCGACTCTTAATGTGACGCGGTTTATTTGAAATGTTTACGTCTAACATCGGCGTAGCTCTTGGTGATTACGAGTCGCGTAGGGTTTTACCTGAATATGAATAAATTTTCTCGGTTGCTCATGAATAACCTCGGCCCTGGTGAATTGATCATCGTTTACTTGGTTCGACAAAGGAGAATGACGTTTCCGGTCACATGTGGTTTTAAAAGGAGTGACGTTAAAACTCGAATGAAAATCATTGTAGTACAAGGATTCGGTTAAAGGAAAATACTTTTCTCAAGTAAATTTGAAGTTGGTAATACAAATTCGTATTATGGTTTCCAAGGTTTAAATCGCATGTTTGTTCGGTCCGTCGGGTTGTGGATGGTACGCGGTACTCATGTCTAAACGCGGTCCCGAGGCTTTTTGTAAGGTACTCCAAAATCTAGAAGTGAAACGAGGATCTCGATCCGAAACGGGGTACATTTCCCTAAGGCATATTGAACAAGTTTGCTAGGAATTGAAAACGTTAGCTAGGACAAATTTCTCAAGAAAATTCGCGTCGCGGAAGATTTATCGGTTTCCAAAAACATTCGTCGGGGCAAGTTCTTATCGGGTTTTGAAAACGATTGTTAGGACTACCCACCCTCGCGGCGAATACTTGTATGACGTGAAGAGTCGCTCTCCATTGAGAATTTAGAATAAGGACCTCCTGAACCGGAAGTACGAGGGTGATGCAAGAGAAGTTTCTGCCCCGATGTGAGCATAACGAGTAAATTGTAGTTAGTCAATAAGACTGCGCGAGGACGAGCTAGTATACCCGTGTGACATACGGTTGAAGTCGAATGGAATCGGTAATTCATTCGGAAGCATAAATATAATTTGACAATAATTGAAGGTGTGTCCCCAGTATGGTTGTTATAAATATTCTCGGAGTTTTCGGATGTCCAAACCTGAAAAGATGAAGTCATGTACATGGCACATGGTGGTGTTTAGGTTGATCGAGTCTAACCACCATCACGCGTCACTAGAACTTTGATATGTCTTACCGTAATATAACCACGTTGATCGAGTGTCGTTATATTACGCCAAATCATACCTCCATTCCCACATCACTCCATGGGTTCAAGTTCGTGTCATCGTGAAAATCTAAAATGAACAAAATGTAACGACGTCTCAAACATGATTCGTATTGAATCGAAAGAATTAGTGCAACTCTAAAGATGCGTTCCCCGAGGGAAGTGTATAAGTGATTGTTCACGTCAATGCGGTTCGAATCAGACAATAACGTAGTTAGGTATGAAAAGAGTAACGAGTCATGATAGCGAGTAGTACGCAACCGTAGCGATAAATAGTGATGACAATACTCATCTAGAGTAGTGACAGTGACTTTACAATACTCATGGATAGTAAGATGAGACGGGGTGAATAACAACCAAGGAGTCAGAGTTCCCGAACTAAAGTGGCAGGATACGAGTTCGTATAATGAAGGTTGGGTACCATTAAAAAAAGTTTGCCTAAGAATGATTCAAGTATAATGCACAAGTAGTCAAGTAAGTGCTATCTATAGCAATGTATGTCAGAATGCAATGGCTAACTATCCGGTTGTAGTCTAGATTCACTAATGCGTCCCAACGACTCTGTCAGACACACTAATGCACATCCTAGTTCCCTACAACCAACGCTCTGATACCACTTGTAACGACCCGACCAAAACCGTTATTGACGGCGTCGTTAACTTAGGTCCCGTTGCGTGGTCGTAGTCCCTATATGAGACTCGTTTGACCAAAATTATGTCGCGTTCATTTGAAAGGTACAAAGTTTAGTTTAACAAACGGATCGACAATAAGTTTAAGTTTACAAAGTTATAAAGTATGAATGAAATAACTTGCGACATAATTAGTTTGAAACCACAGTTGCTATAAATAGCGTAAGTAAGTAGACAAAAGTTTGAATCCAAAAATGCTATCCCTAGCGTATGCATGCATGGTAGACTCCAATCAAGTAATCAAAGAGTGCGGAAGCGTGTAACAAATAGCCATGTGAAAACCTGAGAAAACATAGAAGAATCTGTCAACGCAAAAACGTTGGTGAAATCATAGGTTTAAGTAAGTAAGTACAAGTGAACCACAAGATTTGCATCAATGAAATAATAATAATACATTCCAAAAGTTTGTTTCACGAGCACCCAATTATCAATGCTTAACATTTCCTTCCATTGAACCCCATCACTTAGTGCTAGAACATACACTGTTTCTCGAAAATATATTTCATTCGTAAACGGTAGCGAACCGTTTGAATGAGGGTTTGTCAAACCCATATGGATCCATACAACATAAGTTCTCGCTTACACCCGGCAAGTGTAACTGATGTCAAAGCAGAGGGGTATAAAATACTATTAAATTTTAGCAGAAAATACTATTAAATACGATACAATTTTACACAAGATATTTATTTATTTATAGAATGGATATACTTAAACCTTGCTACAACACTTATAGGCAGTGTACCTAATCGTACAGTAGTGTAGTTTTTAGTAAGTCCGGTTCGTTCCACAGGGAAATCTTTAAACAAAGCTTAACGCTATATTAGTTTACTTTTATAAAAATACAAATATATATATAAGTAATATTATTATTAGAAGGGGGTTTTTACCGTTTAATGACCGGTTTGTCGATTTTAAGATTTTAGTCGCAGTTAAAACCTAATGTAAAATATAAAATAAATACAAGACTTAAATTAAAGCGTAAAGAAAATAACGATAATGAAAATGCGAATAATAAAAATGCGATAAAATAAAATTGCGATAATTAAAAAGTACGATAATTAAAAGTGCGATTAAATAACAATAAATAAAAGTGCGATAATTAGAAGTGCAATTAAATATAAAATAAAGGAAATTAAATATGAAATAAAAGAATTATGCTTATTTAAACTTCCGTAATCATGATGTTTGACGTGTTGGTTTTAGTTTTATGCCCATGGGTTAATTGTCCTTTGTCCTGGATTATTCAATATGTCCGTCTGGTTTTTGTCCATAACAGTCCATCAGTCATAAATATAAATTGCAAGTGTCCTTGTCAAATTATTATTATACCCGAAGTTAAATATTCCAACTAATTGGGGATTCGAATTGTAACAAGGTTTTAATACTTTGTTTAATGAATACACCAGGTTATCGACTGCGTGTAAACCAAGGTTTTACTACTTTGTTAACAATTACACCAATTACCCTTGAATGTAATTTCACCCCTGTTTTAATTATTCTAGTGGCTATTAATCCATTCCCGTGTCCGGTTAAATGAACGATTATTCGTACATATAAATACCCCGCCCATCGTGTCCGATCGAGTGTATATGGTAATTTATAGGGACGCCCAATTGTAAATCTTTATATTAACATTAACAAACTTTCATTTAGTTAAACAAATATAAAGCCCATTATTAGCCCATAGTCTAATTTCCACAAGTGTCGTTCTTTTATCCAAACCCCAATTATGGTACAAAGCCCAATTACCCAATTTTAGTAATTAGCCCAACATCATGATTACTTCGTTTTAAATAAGCATAATAATAACTTAGCTACGAGACATTAATGTAAAAAGGTTGAACATAACTTACAATGATTAAAAATAGCGTAGCGTTACACGGACAGAATTTCGACTTACACCCTTACAACATTCGCTAACATACCCTTATTATTAGGATTTAAAATTAAAATTAAAATTAAAATATAAATTATATATATATATTACGTATATATTGAGAGAGAGATGAAATAAGATATGAAATTTGATCAGAATTCGGTTTGCTTTATAGCCAGAGTTGAAAATTGGGGCTCCGCGACTCGCGGCAAAAACCCCTTCAAACTCCGCGAGTCGCGGAGATAGTATTTACAGCTCAGTCCTTGGAGTTTTCTCTGCCGACGGTTTTTTATATATATATATAATATATATATAATTAATATAATTAATTATATATTATATTATATTTATATGCATAGTTAACTTGTAATTTTTAGTCCGTTGTGTCGAGCGTTAAGAGTTGACTCTGGTCCTGGTTCCGGATTTTTGAACGTCCTTGCGTACAATTTTATATTTTGTACTTTGCGTTTTGAATCTTGTACTCTTGTAATTTCGAGACGTTTCTTATCAATAATTGGAACCTTTTTGATTGTCTTTTGTACTTTTGAGCTTTTTGGTTGTTTGCGTCTTCAATTCGTCGAATCTGTCTTTTGTCTTCACCTTTTATTATTTAAACGAATATCTCTTATAAATAGAACAATTGCAACTAAAAGCTTGTCTTTCTTGAGGAATAATGCTATGAAATATATGTTCGTTTTTAGCATTATCAAATATTCCCACACTTGAGCGTTGCTTGTCCTCAAGCAATATTGTCTTGAAATACTAGAATCACTTCTTTATTCTTCACACTTTGTACATCAGTGATTTCTATACGGCGGTATAAACAATGGTAGTAACGATATGGTTTACAGTCCCACATGACTATAAAAATTTAGATCCATTAAGGAAATTGGATCTTTATGAAAACATTTGATCTTTTGAAATCTAGTTTTTACCCTAGATAAGTTTTCCGGAATAACCCTTTACCGGTGTTTGCAAAATATTTTTGTGGGTTTGGTGGGTTTCAGATTTGAAAATTTTAGCTCAAAACTTGCGGTTTTGTGTCACCCACTTGCTAACCTTGTATTTGGAAAGCAGCACGTCCAGTTTACTTGTTCCGTATATTACCTTTCGGCAAACTACCGTCCGGTTGTAAAGGAAAGCGTTGAACAAGCAACTGTTAAGGCAATGTCCCGTGACATGCTTTTGATTATGGTCTATAACGTGTCGGACGCAATTACTATCCTTGGTAGGAGCAATAGTAAAGCTCACCCTTATAATTTGTCGGTCTGGCACAAGGTCCTGTCTTCGACCACTATGCAACCACCGTTCTTACGGTTGACACCCGATTTAGTTCAGGTGACCTAATGAATTCCAGGTGAATTCCTAGGATTTTACGTTCAATGGTAATGAACGCATTAAAAATGGGTTTTCCGAAAACAAATCGGTTTATAATTTGATCAAAATATTTTCTCGTTTAAGCTCGAGTTTAGATATCATCGAATTCCATGAGTTTGTAATTCTCAATCTTTAAGGTCAATCTCTAGGATTGAGTAATATCAGTCTTAAAAGCTGATTTTTAATCTTTAAGGAGATTATCCTTTCTGGGGATCTGATTCATTAGTCTTATCCAGCTAATTTGCATGGTGCCCCCCCATTGTACAAGATAAATCCTTCTCATGGTTAAGATAAATCTGACCACATGGCGACCCTGTTTAATGCTGAGGTCCGTGGATTTCCTGCTGATTTTAGTGATGACTTTTCTAGATTTTTCGTCAACCTACAACTGGTCTGAACGACAACTTCATGACCTAAATCAAGAAGCGCGTTTCTTTTTCGGAAGACTTTACTTCCTTTTAATGATGGAATTGATTCATCGTGTAGATCCATCTCTTCTTTTCTTTCATCGGGTAAAACAGTTTAGTTTAGTCCAAAGCAAAAGTATTTTCAGTTATTTGTTACAGATATATGTGACATATGTTTAAAATAACTTGGTAAATTTTCCCACACTTGGCTTTTTATTTTTCTTTTTATCGTCCTCTATTCCATTTTAAATGAATTTTAACATTTTAGTTTGTTTCTCAATTTATGTCCTTTCCGAGGTAACAATAATTTCGGTGTTAAAACCTAGTTTTATCGTTCATAAATATGTATAAACATGATTTTGAATTCATTTATTTGAAAAATTTTACTAGAATTGGGTAGTCAGTATATAAGACTAGGGCTATTCTTTTTTATCAGAGAGCACTAGATTCTAATACAACTACTACTTTACTAGTATTTTTAATGGTAACCAAGTGTATAAAGTAAAAATTTTAAAATCCGAAAGAATTTAACCCCTTCCCACACTTAAGATCTTGCAATGCCCTCATTTGCAAGAAATCAGTAACAATTTAAATTATTGAGGGTGATTTGTGTGAAAATGATTAAATTTTTACCAAAGTTTCCAAATATATTGGCGTTTGTTTGCTGAATGATAAATGGTGCACATCATTTGTTCATTCCGTCTTGTTGTTATTTCACATATATTTTGCATCTTGTCGTCAAAATTAGTTGCTTTTGCTGAACTTAATGCCAGTCTTTGAAAATGCGTTGTTTTACCCTGTTGTGTACATAAGATAAACTGCAAACATATATACATATTTTTGAAGTTTGGTTTATTACCCCACATTCAAAAATTATTAAAATCTAAGAATAAAAGTTAGATAATTATAAAAATGATTACAATATTAACAAAAATATTAAATGTATTAATAATTACAAATTACAAAATAAAAAAAAAATAAATAATAATAAGTAAACTAAGGATGATATTGGTACCAATAGGGGTTCCAGGCATAACCATAAGTGCTATAGAATGCTTCGGCAGGGTCATACGTAGGATATGGTGGCTGCATCTCTATCGACCAAGGAGGGAAGACGGGTTTCGGTGTAGGAATATAGTTTCTACCTATATGTTGGCAATGCGCTATGATCTGGTTCTGATGAACTTGCCAATCTTCAAATGCTCTCTGTCTAGCATTTTCGTATTCCTGAGAAGCTATAAACCTATGCATTTCTTGCATCTCATTCCCCCCTCCTACATTACCTTGTTCCTGGTTTCTCTCCACCTGTGGATGTCTACCATGGTATCGTACTGCGGCGTTATTTCGCCGCTTCAAAACTTTCGCACCATGGTATACATTTAAACCTATAGTATCGCGGGGTTCCGGCTCTTCTAGTAATAATCCCCCCCGACTTATATCCACACCGAGATATTCACCAATCAAAGTAATAAAAATACCACCTCCTATTATGCTATGTGGACGCATCCCCCGAACCATAGCTGATAAATAATAACCCACACAATATGGTATACTTACAGCGCTCTGTGGGTCTCGAATACACATATGGTAAAACAAATCTTGTTCATTTACTTTTTCTTTGTTCTTACCCCTCTGTGTAATCGAATTAGCTAAAAACCTATGTATCACTCTTAATTCGGCTCTATCTATATCCAAATAAGAGTAGTTTCCCCCTTTGAAACGGTGATGGCTTGTCATTTGACTCCACACACCGTGTGTATCAAAATTCTCATCTATCTTTCTACCGTTTAGTATCAATCCTCTACAATCGGCAGACGCTAACTCCTCAGGCGTATATATACGTAAAGCCTGAGCCATGTCCAGTAAAGACATGTGGCGCATCGAACCGCCTAACAAAAATCTAATAAAAGAACGATCGGTTAAACTAGCTACCCGATCATTCAACTCTATACTACATAACAATTCTTCACACCATACTTTATATACAGGTCTGCGTATGGTGAATAAACATATCCAGTCATTAAAAGAAGAATTACCATACCTCTGTACAAGTAATTCCCTAATTGGCCCGGCCAATTCTACAGCTTCTAAGGGTCCCCATTCTATCACCCTCGGTACCTCAACAACCTTAGAGTGAAGAGTATGCAAACCCCGTTGATATTTTGGATAATCTATCCAAAGTCTGTCAAATCGCAGGTTCGGGTGCAACTCTTCCAAATGCATATCGGAAAAGGTCATGACTGGATGAGGTACATCCTGCTTGTAGTAGTTATCTACCTCCTGTTGTTCCAAATTCTCAGCAGGAGCATGGCGGGCTTGGGATGAAGATTCACCCCTTTCATTCTGCAAAACACATCAAACACAAATTTTGTGCATCCAAATATGCATTAGTGTCAGCAAAATCATCAATCAAAATAATTACAATGACATTATCAATTTATATCAAACTTAAGCTTATTTTCACATTTTTATCAAATCTACACTTTTTCAAATAAGCATATACGAAAATTTTCGCCAAGTTCATAAGCATTCAACTCAAATAACATGTCAAAATAATCATTACTAGCAAATAAACAAGTCTCAAATGGCATTATCTTTCAAAAATCAAGTTCATGAATTTTGGACTTGAAAAAGTCCACTTTAATTCTCAAAATCATGTTTAGGTTCAAAGTTTGGATCATTTAACTACCTAGACATGTTACACTACTCAATTTAGCAACAATTCATGACAAAAATCGGCCATAACCTGTTTATATCAAAAAGCCCCAAATTGCTCAAGAACACAAACCCTAGATTATTCAAAATTTGAAGTTTAAGGCTTCTAATCATGTTAAACAGCATCAATCTAGGTTATACAAGCATAATACATAAACAATTTAAGTCTAATTACACTAAAAAGCATCAAAATCAAATTGGGGAAAAAATAGCTCAAGAACACCAAAATTCGGATTAAATGGTGTTTAGGTGTAGAAATTTACCGTTTTTCTTGAGAAATTCTTAGATAGCATCCTTCTTAACATGATTTTAGCAAAAAATTTGGTGATTAACGGTTAAAAATTGGGATTTTTGGGGGTGATTTTCGGGTTTTTCGGGGTGTTTTTTCGCTGTGAAATTCGCAGTGTTTTTGTGTGGGAGTTGATCAGTTCGTGCAGCTCTTTTATTTTTTTTTCTGGGTTTTCGTCCCTCCGCGAGTCGCGGAGGTTTTGCACCTCAAACTCCGCGAGTCGCGGAGTTTGCTCTTTTTTTTTTTTTTTTTTTATAATCTTTAACTTATAAAACAATTAAGAAATTAATTTTAAAATTTTGTTTCCCTTGTTATTTAGGACGAGGTCGTTTCGGATCGATGTCCTAGTCCGTCCTTCGACAAAATTTTAAAATTTGTCTTTTTGTAGCGATTGTTTTAAAAGCTAAGATTTTTGGGTTTTTTAAATGTTTTTGGCATACTCTAATTCAGTAAGATTAAAAATAATGATAATAAAAGTTCTCGTCCCTCCCTCGGGTAAAGCAATTTCGGTTCAAAGACCTAGTCTTCAACTTACGACGAATTTTAAAAATCATATTCTTAACTTAATGAGATAAAGTAAATTTTTGTTTTTAAATTCACACAACTTAAATATAAAATTCAAAATTCACACCAAACTTAAAATTTGAAATGCATAAAATTAAAAATTTATATTTTAAAAATTAAAAATTCACACCAAACTTAATTTAAAAATTTATAAATTCATATCAAACTTATATTAATTTTTCAAATATTTACAATTTTAAATATATTGTTTTTACAAAGTTTACAATATTAATTTAAGATTTAAATATTAATTTTAAAAACATGGTAAAAATAAAATTAAAAATCTTTTTGTCTTTTTATCCCACTTTAATCAATCAAATATTATCAAAAATATGCGCCCCTCTTTTCGGTAAAGTAATTTCGGTTCCAAGACCTAATTTAACTCATGACGAATTTTTGAAATATTTTGGGTTGATTGATTAAAGATATTTATACCTTAAGAATAAACGTTAAATTTCGCAGTGATGTAATAAATTTTTGAATGATATCAATAATTTCGGTCGCCAAACCTAATTTTATTCAATACCAATTTAATACTTTTTAGCGAACAAATTAGCGTTTATTATCAAAAGGTTAAAAATAAAAATAAAAATAAAAACTGTACAGACATACCTGTGAAATAGATTTTTTAGTTATATGATCTATTCCATTCATAAGATAGTCGGTTTAATTGATTTTCCATGGCTGCATAGGCGTAACCTCGAGCATTCAGTGTCTTTTCTTCTAAACATATGAACGGTCCGTCTCTGCATAAAGTAACAAATTCGGTATTTGAATAGGTTTGATTATTTGAACATTTACCTCCATGTGACCATTTTCCGCATTTGTGACATCGTTCTAGGTGTCGTGCTCTTCTTTTCGCTGCGGATTTTGATTTTCCTTTACCAAATTGTAACTTATTATCTTCGCATCTGGATCCTTTTCTAACTCCGTCCATTCTTTCTCTGATTACTGATACTAATTCACTCGGTAGTATGTCATTATTTCTTTTAGTGATCAAAGCGTGTAGCATTAGACCATGGTTTAGTTCACAGGCAGTCTTCATTTCGTAAAAACCTAAAAAAAATAAAAATTCAGAATGGGGGGAGAAGACTAGTTCTTTAGGGTCTGCTAGGGAAAGACCATACGTGTTCCATTTTCGAGAACTACACGAAAACAGACAATCTAACTCTAACAGAAATACATATTATCCTTTAAAGACTTGATTCTCCCCACACTTAGTTAGCTGTGGTGTCGAAATTGTGATTAACTTCGTTGTCGACTTCCATCGGACCATGTATGTAATGTTTAACTCTGTGACCATTAACTTTAAATTCAATCCCATTTGAATTTATCAATTCTATCATTCCGTATGGGAAAACTCTTTTGACTATGAATGGTCCAGACCATCTTGATTTCAATTTTCCAGGAAATAGCTTGAATCGTGAATTGAAAAGAAGAACTCTGTCTCCTTCTTTAAATTCTTTTGAACTTCTGATTCTCTTATCATGCCATTTCTTCGTTCTTTCTTTATAGATTAACGAATTTTCGTATGCTTCATGTCTTAATTCTTCTAATTCGTTTAGTTGACTTAATCGTAGACGTCCGGCTTCATGTAAATCAAGATTACATGTCTTCAAAGCCCAAAATGCTTTGTGTTCAATTTCTACTGGAAGATGACATGCTTTTCCATAAACAAGTCTAAAAGGTGTTGTTCCAATTGGAGTTTTGTAGGCTGTTCTAAAAGCCCAGAGTGCATCCTCCAATTTAATGGACCATTCCTTTGAATTTGATCCTACGGTTTTCTCTAGAATACGTTTTAAAGCTCGGTTGGTATTTTCAACTTGTCCACTTGTTTGTGGATGATATGCGGTGGAGATTTTATGAGTTACTCCATATCTTTTAAGAACTTTCTCAAGTTGATTATTACAGAAATGAGTACCCCGATCACTTATTAAAGCTTTCGGTGTTCCAAACCTTGCAAAAAGACGTTTTAAAAAGTTGACTACAACTCGTGCATCGTTAGTTGGGAGAGCTTGTGCTTCCGCCCATTTAGATACATAATCAATGGCTACGAGTATATATAGATTATTATGAGATTTTGGAAATGGACCCATAAAGTCAATACCCCAAATGTCAAATACTTCACATACTTGGATGACATTTTGTGGCATTTCATCACGTTGACTTATTTTTCCGGCCCTTTGACATGCATCACAGGATTTGCAAAGAAGATGTGCGTCTTTGTAAATTGTAGGCCAATAGAATCCAGCTTCATAAACTTTTCTTGCTGTTAGTTGAGGCCCATAATGCCCTCCTGTTGGTCCTGTGTGACAATGGTTTAAAATTTTACTAGCTTCATCTCCAAATACACATCGGCGTATTATTCCATCGGGACAACTTTTAAACAGATGTGGATCTTCCCAGAAATAGTGTTTTATATCACTGAAGAATTTCTTTCGTCTTTGGTACGATAATCCTTTTTCAAGGAATCCACAAACTAAGTAGTTTGCATAGTCTGCAAACCATGGGATTTCTTTATAATCTATCTTCAATAGATATTCATCAGGAAAGTTGTCTTGTATGGCCGATTCATTCAGAACTTCTAATTCGGGATTTTCAAGACGAGAAAGATGATCAGCGGCGAGATTTTCTGCTCCTCTTTTATCTCGGATTTCAATATCAAACTCTTGTAAGAGTAAGATCCAACGGATTAATCTTGGTTTAGCATCTTGTTTTGAAAATAGGTATCTAAGAGCAGAATGGTCGGTATAGACCACCGTTTTTGCTAGAACGAGATATGGTCGAAATTTGTCAAAAGCAAAGACAATAGCAAGGAGTTCTTTTTCAGTAGTTGTATAGTTCGTTTGTGCTCCTTGTAATGTCTTGCTAGCATAATATATAGGTTGAAATCATTTTTCAATCCTTTGTCCTAAAACGGCTCCCATTGCAAAATCACTTGCATCGCACATTAGTTCAAATGGTAGATTCCAATTTGGTGTTATCATGATCGGTGCATTAGTGAGTTTTTCTTTAAGAATATTAAAAGATTTGATACACTCATCTGAAAAGATGAATGGCGCATCCTTTTCTAGGAGTTTATTCATAGGAGTGGCAATTTTAGAAAAATCTTTTATAAAACGTCGGTAAAAACCGGCATGCCCTAGAAAACTCCTAACTCCTCTAACATTTGTGGGATGTGGAAGTTTAGCAATTACATCTACTTTAGCTCTATCCACTTCAATTCCTTCTTTTGAAATTTTATGTCCAAGAACGATGCCTTCTTTAACCATGAAATGGCATTTCTCCCAATTAAGTACTAGATTTGATTTTTCGCATCTAATTAGCATTCGTTCCAGATTAACTAGACATGATTTAAATGTATCACCGAAGACTGAAAAGTCATCCATGAATACTTCCATGCATTCTTCTATCATGTCGTGAAAAATCGCCATCATACACCTTTGAAAGGTTGCAGGGGCGTTGCAAAGTCCAAATGGCATGCGTTTGTAAGCAAAAGTACCATAAGGGCACGTGAATGTGGTTTTATCTTGGTCCTCGAGTGCTATTGGAATTTGAAAATATCCGGAAAATCCATCTAGAAAACAATAGTAACTATTTCCGGCTAATCTTTCCAACATTTGATCTATGAAAGGTAAGGGAAAGTGATCTTTTCTGGTGGCGTCATTTAATTTTCTATAATCAATACATACACGCCATCCTGTTACAGTCCTAGTAGGAATAAGCTCATTTTTCTCATTTGTAATGACAGTCATGCCACCCTTCTTAGGTACGCATTGAACTGGGCTTACCCATGGACTATCAGAAATTGGATATATCAATCCTGCATCTAGCAGTTTAATAATCTCTTTCTTAACTACATCTTGCATATTAGGATTTAGTCTTCGTTGACGTTGCACATACGTTTTATGACCTTCTTCCATAAGGATTTTATGTGTGCAATACGAAGGACTTATTCCTTTAATATCATGAATCTTCCATGCAATGGCTGGTTTATGAGCTTTCAACACAGAAATGAGTTGTGATTTCTCATTTTCAGTAAGAGAAGACGATATTATTACAGGTAATTCAGATTCACCATGTAAATAAGCGTATTCCAAATGGTTTGGAAGTGGCTTTAACTCTAATTTCGGAGGTTCTTCTATCGATGATTTATATCGATATCTGTCTTCTTCTTTTAGCATTTGAATTTCTTCTGTTGTTGGTTCATATCCATTAGCTATAAGTGTAGCTAACATTTCAGCTTCATCAATTGGTTCATTACCTTCTCCTAAAGAACATTCTCCTGTTCCTTGTAATTCTGGAAATTCTTCTAATAATTCTGCATGTGCATCTATAGTTTGAATATAATAACATGTGTCATCTGCAGATTGTGGTTGTTGCATTGCTCTATCAACTGAAAAGGTAACACTCTCATCCTCTATACTTAGGGTCAGTTTCTTACCGAACACGTCTATCATTGCTTTAGCCGTGTTTAAGAATGGTCTTCCTAATATGAGAGGAACTTGAGAATCTTCTTCCATGTCCAAAACAACAAAATCTACTGGAAATACTAAAGTACCAACTTTAACTAGCATGTTCTCCATTATCCCTCTAGGATATTTTATTGATCTATCGGCTAGTTGTATGCTTATTCTGGTTGGTTTTAATTCTCCAAGGTCTAGTTTAGTGTATAGTGAATACGGCATTAGATTTATACTAGCACCTAAATCTGCCAATGCTTCTATTGAACTAAGACTACCCAGAAAACATGGAATTGTGAAACTTCCTGGATCAGATAGTTTTTCTGGTATCTTATTTAACAGCACTGCTGAACAATTAGCATTCATAGTAACAGCCGAGAGTTCTTCCATTTTCTTTCTATTTGAGATTAGATCTTTCAAGAATTTAGCATATCTTGGCATTCCTGAAATCACATCAATGAAAGGAAGATTTACATTTATCTGTTTAAACATATCCAAGAATTTGGATTGCTCGGCTTCAAGTTTTTCTTTCTTCATTTTACTCGGGTAAGGAAGTGGTGGTTGGTATGGTTTAACATAAGGTTTATCCTTAACTGTGTTATTTTCATTAACCTTTTCAACTACCGGTTCTTTTTCCTTATCTTGATCAGGTTGTGGTTCTTGTGGAGTAGGAATAGTTTCATCAGAAGTTACAGGTATTTCAGGTGATTTAAGTGTTGTACCACTTCTTGTGGTAATAGCTTTAGCTGTTTCATTCCGGGGGTTAGCATTTGTATCACTAGGTAGACTTCCCGGTTTTCTTTCACCTATTAACCTTGCTAGGTTACTTACTTCTTGTTCCAGATTTTGAATAGAAGCTTGTTGATTTCTAAATGCTTGAGCATTTTGTTCATTGGTTTGTTTCTGAGATGTGAAAAACTGCGTTTGAGTTTCAACTAGCTTTGTCATCATATCTTCTAAATTCGGCTTTTTATCATCGGTTTGTTGTGGTGGTTTGTCTTGAAAATTAGGTCTTTGCTGATTGTAAGTATTATTGGATACTTGTTGATTGCTAGGACCTTGTTGGTTGTTGTATGGAATATTTCGGTTATAATTCTGGTTTTGATTGTAAATCGGTCTTGGCGGTTGATAATTATTCTGATAATTATTTCCAGGCCTTTGGTTTATGTATGAAATATTCTCTCTTTGTTCCATTGTTAATTCAATACTGAGACAATCTTTTGTCAAATGTGGTCCTCCACACTGCTCACAACTAATTCGTATTGAGTGGATATCCTTAGTCATCTTTTCCATTCGTCTCTCGAAAGCATCTATCTTTGCGGAAATGGAATCTAAGTCATGGCTAGAATCGGCTCTAGCTACTTTAGATGATCTAATGATATCTTTTTCTTGGTGCCACTCATGCGAGTGGGAAGCAGTGTTATCAATAATTTTGTAAG
The DNA here is from genome assembly GCF_046630445.1 of Rutidosis leptorrhynchoides. Taxonomy (NCBI): domain Eukaryota; kingdom Viridiplantae; phylum Streptophyta; class Magnoliopsida; order Asterales; family Asteraceae; genus Rutidosis; species Rutidosis leptorrhynchoides. The sequence continues at coordinate 369,336,319 of NC_092343.1, read as the reverse complement.
CATCAGTTTCGGTTTTCTTCATAATAGAACCACCAGCTGCTATATCTATGTCTTTTCTTGTAATGATGTCGCATCCTCGGTAGAATATTTGTACTATTTGACAGGTGTCTAAACCATGTTGCGGACATCCTCTTAATAACTTTCCATATCTTGTCCACGCCTCATATAGAGTTTCATTTGGCTTCTGTGTGAACGTAACAATTTCTGCTTGAAGTCTTACGGCTTTAGATGCAGGAAAGAATTGTTTAAGAAATTTGTCAATTAAAACATCCCATGTATCAATCGCCCCTTCAGGTAACGATTCCAACCAATCTTTGGCTTCTCCCTTTAAAGTCCAGGGAAATAACATGAGATATATCTGTTCATCCTCCACTTCTCGTATTTTAAATAGTGTGCAGATCCTATTAAAGGTACGTAGATGTTCATTTGGATCTTCCTTCGGCGCACCACTAAATTGGCATTGATTAGTCACCATGTGTAGAATTTGTCCTTTGATTTCATAATCTGGCGCATTAATGTCTGGATGAGTAATTGCGTGACCTTGGCCAGTGCGTTTAGCTCTCATTCGGTCTTCCATACTTAAAGGTTCCAGATTCTCCATAATTGAATTTGTTGAATCGGTATCACTAGATGATTCTGATTTAATGGTTCGTTCCTCAACAATCTCTGTTTGAATGATTGGTGGTTCCGGAGGAAAGTTTAGTGGTTCAGGATCTATGAACCGTTCCTGAATATTTTCTGGATTCTCAATTGTGAGGTTGGGTTCAAAAAAATGGATTATCGGAAATTTGAACTGAAGTACTTGGTCGACTGGATGACGATTCTAAAGAAAAATCAACGGCGGTTATATTTGTTAAATGATGTCTTGATCTAGTTACAGGTGGTGAACGTATAAAAGGTGATGAACGTCTTGCTCGGTGCATTCACTGAATATCCTATTAGTTTTAAAAAGGAAAGAAAAATTATAATAAGTTATCCAATCAATAGACTTTTCTGATTTTGCCCACGTTTCGAATAGCCAAAAGATGCAGCAGAGGGGCAGGATTCGTTTGGTCTCAATATAATTGAGGACTGTTTGGCTCCAATAACCCGGTCCACGTACAAATCCAACTATTACTACGAACCAGAAAATTTTGATGTCTATTAATTTAACCACTTAAAATAAATTTTCGTAATTTTAAGAAATTTAGATAAGAAGTAGAAAAAAATTCTAAGTCCTAAAAACTAGAATAGCGAGAAATAAGAGAGAAAAAGAGTTCGTCGCAAAAGGTCGAAAAAGAAAAAAAAATGGTTGAAAAATAAAAGGTGACGGAAAAATAAAAAAAAAAACTTATCAAAACTTAAAAATACTTAACTAACCTAACCTTATTACTACAACTAACTTAAAATTATAATCGCAAATTGAGATTACTAATTGGAATGATAATTGGTACATAGTAAAAGGTCTAAAAATATTAAAGCTTACAGGAGAAACTAAATCTCAAATGGAAATAACTTAAAAAGAAACTAAAACTTAAAAAGGCGTCGCAAAATTCTAAAGCACCTAAATCTTAGTCTAAAGAAAAAGCACTTAAGGAATTCTACGGCAAAGCCTAAAAATCTAGGAGTAAAAATAACTATAGCAAAAACTAAGTTTAAAATTAAATATGAGCTAAAAAATACAAATATTACGCTACAACGATTAAACAGGTACAAAATATAAAAATATACAAAAAGTTGTAAAAAGTACAATTTTTATAAAAATATTATTTTTATATTATTTATTTAATAAAACTATTAATTTTATAATTTAATAAAACTAATTTAACTAAATACATAAATAAATAAAAAGTAAAAAGTAAAAATAAAACTAATAATAATAATAATAATAATTAGGTTAAATAATAATTATAATTAATAATATCCGTAATTAATGCTCGATTAGGGCTTCCTGTCCGCGTGTCAGATGGTCTCCGCGAGTTGCGGCAATTAAAGAAGAAAACCCCGCGAGTCGCGGGGTTCAGAAATTCTGTTGACAGCTTTCAATTTTTACGCGTTTTTCTTTATTTTATTTTTTTTTTATTTTATTTTCTGTTTTTAATTTTTATATAAATGAAAGATGTTTAATAAAATTTATATTATTATAAACTAAAATAAAGATAAAGAAACTTATAAAACTTAAATATTTAACAAAATCTTAAAAATGCTTATATTTTTGTTTTTCTTTTTATATTTTTCAATAATTAAAACGTATTTTTACAAAAACGAATTTTAATAAAAGTAGATAAAAATCTTTTTTTTTCTTTTTATATTAGCGTTGCGCTTCCGGCTTTTAAGATAGTTCCCCGGCAGCGGCGCCAAAAATACTTGATGTCAAAGCAGAGGGGTATAAAATACTATTAAATTTTAGCAGAAAATACTATTAAATACGATACAATTTTACACAAGATATTTATTTATTTATAGAATGGATATACTTAAACCTTGCTACAACACTTATAGGCAGTGTACCTAATCGTACAGTAGTGTAGTTTTTAGTAAGTCCGGTTCGTTCCACAGGAAAATCTTTAAACAAAGCTTAACGCTATATTAGTTTACTTTTATAAAAATACAAATATATATATAAGTAATATTATTATTAGAAGGGGGGTTTTTACCGTTTAATGACCGGTTTGTCGATTTTAAGATTTTAGTCGCAGTTAAAACCTAATGTAAAATATAAAATAAATACAAGACTTAAATTAAAGCGTAAAGAAAATAACGATAATGAAAATGCGAATAATAAAAATGCGATAAAATAAAATTGCGATAATTAAAAAGTACGATAATTAAAAGTGCGATTAAATAACAATAAATAAAAGTGCGATAATTAGAAGTGCAATTAAATATAAAATAAAGGAAATTAAATATGAAATAAAAGAATTATGCTTATTTAAACTTCCGTAATCATGATGTTTGACGTGTTGGTTTTAGTTTTATGCCCATGGGTTAATTGTCCTTTGTCCTGGATTATTCAATATGTCCGTCTGGTTTTTGTCCATAACAGTCCATCAGTCATAAATATAAATTGCAAGTGTCCTTGTCAAATTATTATTATACCCGAAGTTAAATATTCCAACTAATTGGGGATTCGAATTGTAACAAGGTTTTAATACTTTGTTTAATGAATACACCAGGTTATCGACTGCGTGTAAACCAAGGTTTTACTACTTTGTTAACAATTACACCAATTACCCTTGAATGTAATTTCACCCCTGTTTTAATTATTCTAGTGGCTATTAATCCATTCCCGTGTCCGGTTAAATGAACGATTATTCGTACATATAAATACCCCGCCCATCGTGTCCGATCGAGTGTATATGGTAATTTATAGGGACGCTCAATTGTAAATCTTTATATTAACATTAACAAACTTTCATTTAGTTAAACAAATATAAAGCCCATTATTAGCCCATAGTCTAATTTCCACAAGTGTCGTTCTTTTATCCAAACCCCAATTATGGTACAAAGCCCAATTACCCAATTTTAGTAATTAGCCCAACATCATGATTACTTCGTTTTAAATAAGCATAATAATAACTTAGCTACGAGACATTAATGTAAAAAGGTTGAACATAACTTACAATGATTAAAAATAGCGTAGCGTTACACGGACAGAATTTCGACTTACACCCTTACAACATTCGCTAACATACCCTTATTATTAGGATTTAAAATTAAAATTAAAATTAAAATATAAATTATATATATATATTACGTATATATTGAGAGAGAGATGAAATAAGATATGAAATTTGATCAGAATTCGGTTTGCTTTATAGCCAGAGTTGAAAATTGGGGCTCCGCGACTCGCGGCAAAAACCCCTTCAAACTCCGCGAGTCGCGGAGATAGTATTTACAGCTCAGTCCTTGGAGTTTTCTCTGCCGACGGTTTTTTATATATATATATAATATATATATAATTAATATAATTAATTATATATTATATTATATTTATATGCATAGTTAACTTGTAATTTTTAGTCCGTTGCGTCGAGCGTTAAGAGTTGACTCTGGTCCTGGTTCCGGATTTTTGAACGTCCTTGCGTACAATTTTATATTTTGTACTTTGCGTTTTGAATCTTGTACTCTTGTAATTTCGAGACGTTTCTTATCAATAATTGGAACCTTTTTGATTGTCTTTTGTACTTTTGAGCTTTTTGGTTGTTTGCGTCTTCAATTCGTCGAATCTGTCTTTTGTCTTCACCTTTTATTATTTAAACGAATATCTCTTATAAATAGAACAATTGCAACTAAAAGCTTGTCTTTCTTGAGGAATAATGCTATGAAATATATGTTCGTTTTTAGCATTATCAGTAACTAATGATAATCGAATTGAGGATTTTGTTCTAAACTCGTATGTAGAATGTTTGTTTTCCTGTACTTGTGTTCACTTAGTAAAAGAAATGTTTATGTTTTCTCATCCCAAATGTAAGTTGAAAAAGAGTAAGAGTGGGACTATGATCTCACCTCGAGTGCACGAGTATAAAGGTACTTCAACAAGTAAACGTGTGCATGAAAGTTGCTTAGCCTTGACCTAAACAGGTAAGTTATATCAATTAACCGGTTACGACACAAGGTCGGGTGAAATGTGTTCAATTAGTCCTATGGCTCGTTACGACTCGATTAAGTATAGCATGTGAATCACGTTGTCAAGTTTCATACAAGAAACAAGTATAAAAGCATGTTAGAATGATTGTATAAAAGTTTGGTTAAGTTTGACTAAAAGTCAAACTTGGTCAAAGTCAACGAAAAAGTCAACGCGTTCGGGTCGGGTCCCGAACTATTTTTCTATGCTAAATATTCATATACAAGTATATTAAAACAAGTTTCATGTGAATCGGAGGTCGGTAGCTAGTCAAACATTTCACGTGAAATGGGACAAAATGAGCAGAATCTGGCCAGACCCATTTGCGCGCCGCGCGGGGTGAGGTGCGCGCCGCGCACCATGCTGTTCAGCTATTTTCTGCAGTTTTCAACTTATGCACGAATCCAACTTCAAATACCCATAAATCCTAAACCGTAAACATCCAAAACAAGTATCTTATATCGTTGGAAAGGTATTTTGACAAGGAGTACAACTAACCACTTTTCATCAAGCAAAAACATCATTTACAATAGCCGAAATCTCATCAAGTGATCAATAAAAGTCCATTTTCAAAGTTTCAAGTCCATCAATCGCATTTTAAGTTTCGGGAATCCAATTCACACATATGATATGCCGTTTTGAAGGTAATGAAGCATACATTACTACTAAACACTAACAATTAACATTTCATGGCATTCAAGCATCAAAAGTTCATGTCAAGAACTATCAAACCCTAGTCAAACATCACAAAATCATTAATCGGGTTTTTGAAGTTTTCTTAATCAACCTACACATCAAAATGTGGCTAATGACACTAGTAACACAATTAAAACATGCACTTTAACAATCTAACAACATTAACTCATCCAAAATCAAGGATTAAGCAAACCTATTTCAAAAACTCAAACTAGTTACTCCAAACCACAAATCGAGCAAACAAAACATATATTCATGTTACACACGAGCCATAGACACTAACTAACACAATTTCAAGTATATAAAACGAATTTAGAGAAATTTAGTGTTTTTAGAAAGTTACCCAAACTCGGTGTAGTTAGTATCAAATCGTAGAGAATGATGAGAGGATCAAGAATATGTAGTCGGATTTGTTGTGAGCTTCCAAGATTGAATTTAGATGATGAATGATTGAATTGGGTGTTTGTGTGTGTGTTCTTGCTAGAGAGAAAGAGAGAGAGGTGGAGGTGATTGAATGGTGGTGATTGGGGTGGACTAGTTGACCTAGTCAACTAGTTTGCCCCGTGTCAATTTTAGTCCCTCGAGTTTAGAAGCGGGTGCGGGATTTAACCGATCGAATATTTTTAAAACGCAAGTTTAACGAGAGATGTTATAATTAAATGACGGAATTATTATGAACGTTAGTCAACGAAAACTACGAATTTAAATAACGAAAGGTATTATTTAAAAAAAACGGTGTTAAAAATAAATTTAACGGAAAAACGCGGGATGTTACACATATATTGCGGGGAACCCAAATGCTATTTTACGCAATGGGTTAAGAAATTATTTTGACTCAATATATCCGAATATTGGACTTCGTGATTTAGAAAAAGCGGCTAACATGCAACATAAAGAAGCATGTTATGCTTACGGATTAGTAATGTTCGCTTCTCACCAAAGTGAGAACAAGAACATCGGGCTACAACTATTAAACAAAACGTTCCCACAAGTGACGGAGTCGGTAATTGGGGTAAGAAATGAGGTATTTAGATTGTTACGGGACTGTTGGACATTACGTAACCCTCATCCCTTTGACGACGTTACAACACGCTGTCTTATCAACGGCCATAATGGTTATGTTCCACAAGACCAAGGATGGGAAGTAGTCCTAGTAAAACCAGAATGCATGACTTGTTTCTGGACGTATGAATTACGTGTCTTTATTGCCTTTGCTGAACGACTTGTGTACTAGCTAGAATTATCTTCACAACCATCTTGTATCAAATTTATTGTGTGCTATATTTCATGCTATATGTAAAATAAGCGATATTGTAAGTTTGTAAAATTTTTTGTAAAAGTTTGAACGTGAAATATTATTATAATCAGTTTTTCATATAGAATTGTAGTAGTTGAATTGTATATTAGCTACTAAGTATGAACTTAACGGGTAGGTACTACCCGAATTTAAACTTATAAAACGCTAATATGAAGAAAAAGCTTTTATAAATGAGTTCATATTATGCTACGAAATACTATTAACTACTCTTAATATTCTGTATGATTAACTTGTTCCATTGGACTATTTTGAAGGAAATGGCACCGACTACTCGACACACCGTGAATATGAATGAAGAGGAATTCCGTACTTTACATAGCCGCAGTACAGGCTGCGCTACATACCAACAATAACCTTGGATCTAGCAGTACAGGAAATCGTGTAGGATGCACCTACAAAGAATTCACTGCCTGCAAACCTTTGGAATTTGATGGAACCGAAGGACCGATCGGATTGAAACGGTGGACCGAGAAGGTCGAATCGGTGTTTGCCATAAGTAAGTGTACTGAAGAGGATAAAGTGAAGTACGCTACGCATACCTTCACAGGTTCTGCGTTAACATGGTGGAATACCTATCTAGAGCAAGTGGGATAAGACGATGCGTACGCACTACCGTGGTCAGCATTCAAGCACTTAATGAACGAAAAGTACCGTCCCAGAACCGAGGTCAATAAGCTCAAGACAGAACTTAGAGGGTTACGAACCCAAGGATTTGATATTACCACGTACGAAAGACGATTCACAGAATTGTGCCTATTGTGTCCGGGAGCGTTCGAAGATGAGGAAGAGAAGATCGACGCGTTTGTGAAAGGATTACCGGAAAGAATCCAAGAAGATATAAGTTCACACGAGCCCGCCTCCATACAACAGGCATGTAGAATGGCTCACAAACTAGTGAACCAGATTGAAGAAAGAATTAAAGAACAGACTACTGAAGAGGCCAATGTGAAGCAAGTCAAAAGAAAGTGGGAGGAAAACGGTGATAAGAATCACCAATACAACAACAACAATTACAACAATAATCGCAACAATTATCCCAACAATCACAACATCAATCGCAACTACAACAAACGGCCCAACAACAACAACAACAACAACAGCAACTACAACAATCATCCCAATAACAATAATAACCGCAACAACAACAACAACAACAATCAGAAGCAGCTATGCCAAAGGTGTGAAAAGTATCACTCAGGGTTCTGCACCAAATTTTGCAACAAGTGTAAAAGAAATGGTCATAGCGCGGCGAAGTGTGAGGTCTACGGACCAGGGGTTAATAGAACGAAAGGAACAAATGGTGTCAGAACGAGTAATGGCGGAGCAAGTAGTGTCGGAGCAAGTTATGCCAATGTAGTTTGTTATAAATGTGGGAAAGCAGGCCACATTATTAGAAATTGCCCGAACCAGGAGAACACGAATGGACAAGGCCGCGGAAGAGTTTTCAATATTAATGCGGCAGAGGCACAGGAAGACCCGGAGCTTGTTACGGGTACGTTTCTTATTGACAATAAATCTGCTTACGTTTTATTTGATTCGGGTGCGGATAGAAGCTATATGAGTAGAGATTTTTGTGCTAAATTAAGTTGTCCATTGATGCCTTTGGATAGTAAATTTTTACTCGAATTAGCAAATGGTAAATTAATTTCAGCAGATAATATATGTCGGAATCGAGAAATTAAACTGGTTAGCAAAACATTTAAGATTGATTTAATACCAGTAGAGTTAGGGAGTTTTGATGTGATAATCGGTATGGACTGGTTGAAAGAAGTGAAAGCGGAGATCGTTTGTTACAAAAATGCAATTCGCATTATACGAGAAAAAGAAAAACCCTTAATGGTGTACGGAGAAAAGGGCAACACGAAGCTACATCTTATTAGTAATTTGAAGGCACAAAAACTAATAAGAAAAGGTTGCTATGCTGTTCTAGCACACGTCGAGAAAGTACAAACTGAAGAAAAGAGCATCAATGATGTTCCCGTCGCAAAAGAATTTCCTGATGTATTTCCGAAAGAATTACCGGGATTACCCCCACATCGATCCGTTGAATTTCAAATAGATCTTGTACCAGGAGCTGCACCAATAGCTCGTGCTCCTTACAGACTCGCACCCAGCGAGATGAAAGAACTACAAAGCCAATTACAAGAACTTTTAGAGCGTGGTTTCATTCGACCAAGCACATCACCGTGGGGAGCTCCTGTTTTATTTGTCAAGAAGAAAGATGGTACATTCAGGTTGTGTATCGACTACCGAGAGTTGAACAAACTTACCATCAAGAACCGCTACCCACTACCGAGAATCGATGACTTATTTGATCAACTACAAGGCTCGTCTGTTTATTCAAAGATTGACTTACGTTCCGGGTATCATCAAATGCGGGTGAAAGAAGATGATATTCCAAAGACTGCTTTCAGAACACGTTACGGTCATTACGAGTTTATGGTCATGCCGTTTGGTTTAAATAATGCACCAGCTGTGTTCATGGACCTTATGAACCGAGTATGTGGACCATACCTTGACAAGTTTGTCATTGTTTTCATTGATGACATACTTATTTACTCAAAGAATGACCAAGAACACGGTGAACATTTGAGAAAGGTGTTAGAAGTATTGAGGAAGGAAGAATTGTACGCTAAGTTTTCAAAGTGTGCATTTTGGTTGGAAGAAGTTCAATTCCTCGGTCACATAGTGAACAAAGAAGGTATTAAGGTGGATCCGGCAAAGATAGAAACTGTTGAAAAGTGGGAAACCCCGAAAACTCCGAAACACATATGCCAGTTTTTAGGACTAGCTGGTTACTACAGAAGGTTCATCCAAGACTTTTCCAGAATAGCAAAACCCTTGACTGCATTAACGCATAAAGGGAAGAAATTTGAATGGAATGATGAACAAGAGAAAGCGTTTCAGTTATTGAAGAAAAAGCTAACTACGGCACCTATATTGTCATTGTCTGAAGGGAATGATGATTTTGTGATTTATTGTGATGCATCAAAGCAAGGTCTCGGTTGTGTATTAATGCAACGAACGAAGGTGATTGCTTATGCGTCTAGACAATTGAAGATTCACGAACAAAATTATACGACGCATGATTTGGAATTAGGCGCGGTTGTTTTTGCATTAAAGACTTGGAGGCACTACTTATATGGGGTCAAAAGTATTATATATACCGACCACAAAAGTCTTCAACACATATTTAATCAGAAACAACTGAATATGAGGCAGCGTAGGTGGATTGAATTATTGAATGATTACGACTTTGAGATTCGTTACCACCCGGGGAAGGCAAATGTGGTAGCCGATGCCTTGAGCAGGAAGGACAGAGAACCCATTCGAGTAAAATCTATGAATATAATGATTCATAATAACATTACTACTCAAATAAAGGAGGCGCAACAAGGAGTTTTAAAAGAGGGAAATTTAAAGGATGAAATACCCAAAGGATCGGAGAAGCATCTTAATATTCGGGAAGACGGAACCCGGTATAGGGCTGAAAGGATTTGGGTACCAAAATTTGGAGATATGAGAGAAATGGTACTTAGAGAAGCTCATAAAACCAGATACTCAATACATCCTGGAACGGGGAAGATGTACAAGGATCTCAAGAAACATTTTTGGTGGCCGGGTATGAAAGCCGATGTTGCTAAATACGTAGGAGAATGTTTGACGTGTTCTAAGGTCAAAGCTGAGCATCAGAAACCATCAGGTCTACTTCAACAACCCGAAATCCCGGAATGGAAATGGGAAAACATTACCATGGATTTCATCACTAAATTGCCAAGGACTGCAAGTGGTTTTGATACTATTTGGGTAATAGTTGATCGTCTCACCAAATCAGCACACTTCCTGCCAATAAGAGAAGATGACAAGATGGAGAAGTTAGCACGACTGTATTTGAAGGAAGTCGTTGAAATGTCCCGTTCTTATTGATTAAAAACGTTCCATATTAATTGATTTCGTTGCGAGGTTTTGAACTCTATATGAGACGTTTTTCAAAGACTGCATTCATTTTTAAAACAAACCATAACCTTTATTTCATCAATAAAGGTTTTAAAAAGCTTTACGTAGATTATCAAATAATGATAATCTAAAATATCCTGTTTACACACGACCATTACATAATGGTTTACAATACAAATATGTTACAACAAAATAAGTTTCTTGAATGCAGTTTTTACACAATATCATACAAGCATGGACTCCAAATCTCGTCCTTATTTAAGTATGCGACAGCGGAAGCTCTTAATAATCACCTGAGAATAAACATGCTTAAAACGTCAACAAAAATGTTGGTGAGTTATAGGTTTAACCTATATATATCAAATCATAATAATAGACCACAAGATTTCATATTTCAATACACATCCCATACATAGAGATAAAAGTCATTCATATGGTGAACACCTGGTAACCGACATTAACAAGATGCATATATAAGAATATCCCCATCATTCCGGGACACCCTTCGGATATGATATAAATTTCGAAGTACTAAAGCATCCGGTACTTTGGATGGGGTTTGTTAGGCCCAATAGATCTATCTTTAGGATTCGCGTCAATTAGGGTGTCTGTTCCCTAATTCTTAGATTACCAGACTTAATAAAAAGGGGCATATACGATTTCAATAATTCAACCATAGAATGTAGTTTCACGTACTTGTGTCTATTTTGTAAATCGTTTATAAAACCTGCTTGTATTCTCATCCCAAAAATATTAGATTTTAAAAGTGGGACTATAACTCACTTTCACAGATTTTTACTTCGTCGGGAAGTAAGACTTGGCCACTGGTTGATTCACGAACCTATAACAATATATACATATATATCAAAGTATGTTCAAAATATATTTACAACACTTTTAATATATTTTGATGTTTTAAGTTTATTAAGTCAGCTGTCCTCGTTAGTAACCTACAACTAGTTGTCCACAGTTAGATGTACAGAAATAAATCGATAAATATTATCTTGAATCAATCCACGACCCAGTGTATACGTATCTCAGTATTGATCACAACTCAAACTATATATATTTTGGAATCAACCTCAACCCTGTATAGCTAACTCCAACATTCACATATAGAGTGTCTATGGTTGTTCCGAAATATATATAGATGTGTCGACATGATAGGTCGAAACATTGTATACGTGTCTATGGTATCTCAAGATTACATAATATACAATACAAGTTGATTAAGTTATGGTTGGAATAGATTTGTTACCAATTTTCACGTAGCTAAAATGAGAAAAATTATCCAATCTTGTTTTACCCATAACTTCTTCATTTTAAATCCGTTTTGAGTGAATCAAATTGCTATGGTTTCATATTGAACTCTATTTTATGAATCTAAACAGAAAAAGTATAGGTTTATAGTCGGAAAAATAAGTTACAAGTCGTTTTTGTAAAGGTAGTCATTTCAGTCGAAAGAACGACGTCTAGATGACCATTTTAGAAAACATACTTCCACTTTGAGTTTAACCATAATTTTTGGATATAGTTTCATGTTCATAATAAAAATCATTTTCTCAGAATAACAACTTTTAAATCAAAGTTTATCATAGTTTTTAATTAACTAACCCAAAACAGCCCGCGGTGTTACTACGACGGCGTAAATCCGGTTTTACGGTGTTTTTCGTGTTTCCAGGTTTTAAATCATTAAGTTAGCATATCATATAGATATAGAACATGTGTTTAGTTGATTTTAAAAGTCAAGTTATAAGGATTAACTTTTGTTTGCGAACAAGTTTAGAATTAACTAAACTATGTTCTAGTGATTACAAGTTTAAACCTTCGAATAAGATAGCTTTATATATATGAATCGAATGATCTTATGAACATCATTACTACCTTAAGTTCCTTGGATAAACCTACTGGAAAAGAGAAAAATGGATCTAGCTTCAACGGATCCTTGGATGGCTCGAAGTTCTTGAAGCAGAATTATGACACGAAAACAAGTTCAAGTAAGATCATCACTTGAAATAAGATTGTTATAGTTATAGAAATTGAACCAAAGTTTGAATATGATTATTACCTTGTATTAGAATGATAACCTACTGTAAGAAACAAAGATTTCTTGAGGTTGGATGATCACCTTACAAGATTGGAAGTGAGCTAGCAAACTTGAAAGTATTCTTGATTTTATGTAACTAGAACTTGTAGAATATATGAAGAACACTTAGAACATGAAGATAGAACTTGAGAGAGATCAATTAGATGAATAAAATTGAAGAATGAAAGTGTTTGTAGGTGTTTTTGGTCGTTGGTGTATGGATTAGATATAAAGGATATGTAATTTTGTTTTCATGTAAATAAGTCATGAATGATTACTCATATTTTTGTAATTTTATGAGATATTTCATGCTAGTTGCCAAATAATGGTTCCCACATGTGTTAGGTGACTCACATGGGCTGCTAAGATCTGATCATTGGAGTGTATATACCAATAGTACATAGATCTAAAAGCTGTGTATTGTACGAGTACGAATACGGGTGCATACGAGTAGAATTGTTGATGAAACTGAACGAGGATGTAATTGTAAGCATTTTTGTTAAGTAGAAGTATTTTGATAAGTGTATTGAAGTCTTTCAAAAGTGTATAAATACATATTAAAACTCTACATGTATATACATTTTAACTGAGTCGTTAAGTCATCGTTAGTCGTTACATGTAAGTGTTGTTTTGAAACCTTTAGGTTAACGATCTTGTTAAATGTTGTTAACCCAATGTTTATAATATCAAATGAGATTTTAAATTATTATATTATCATGATATTATCATGTATGAATATCTCTTAATATGATATATATACATTAAATGTCTTTACAACGATAATCGTTACATATATGTCTCGTTTAAAAATCATTAAGTTAGTAGTCTTGTTTTTACATATGTAGTTCATTGTTAATATACTTAATGATATGTTTACTTATCATAGTATCATGTTAACTATATATATATCCATATATATATGTCATCATATAGTTTTTACAAGTTTTAACGTTCGTGAATCACCGGTCAACTTGGGTGGTCAATTGTCTATATGAAACATATTTCAATTAATCAAGTCTTAACAAGTTTGATTGCTTAACATGTTGGAAACATTTAATCATGTAAATATCAATTTCATTTAATATATATATAAACATGGAAAAGTTCGGGTCACTACAGTACCTACCCGTTAAATAAATTTCGTCCCGAAATTTTAAGCTGTTGAAGGTGTTGACGAATCTTCTGGAAATAGATGCGAGTATTTCTTCTTCATCTGATCTTCACGCTCCCAGGTGAACTCGGGTCCTCTACGAGCATTCCATCGAACCTTAACAATTGGTATCTTGTTTTGCTTAAGTCTTTTAACCTCACGATCCATTATTTCGACGGGTTCTTCGATGAATTGAAGTTTTTCGTTGATTTGGATTTCATCTAACGGAATAGTGAGATCTTCTTTAGCAAAACATTTCTTCAAATTCGAGACGTGAAAAGTGTTATGTACAGCCGCGAGTTGTTGAGGTAACTCAAGTCGGTAAGCTACTGGTCCGACACGATCAATAATCTTGAATGGTCCAATATACCTTGGATTTAATTTCCCTCGTTTACCAAATCGAACAACTCCTTTCCAAGGTGCAACTTTAAGCATGACCATCTCTCCAATTTCAAATTCTATATCTTTTCTTTTAATGTCAGCGTAGCTCTTTTGTCGACTTTGGGCGGTTTTCAACCGTTGTTGAATTTGGATGATCTTCTCAGTAGTTTCTTGTATAATCTCTGGACCCGTAATCTGTCTATCCCCTACTTCACTCCAACAAATCGGAGACCTGCACTTTCTACCATAAAGTGCTTCAAACGGCGCCATCTCAATGCTTGAATGGTAGCTGTTGTTGTAGGAAAATTCTGCTAACGGTAGATGTCGATCCCAACTGTTTCCGAAATCAATAACACATGCTCGTAGCATGTCTTCAAGCGTTTGTATCGTCCTTTCACTCTGCCCATCAGTTTGTGGATGATAGGCAGTACTCATGTCTAAACGAGTTCCTAATGCTTGCTCTAATGTCTGCCAGAATCTTGAAATAAATCTGCCATCCCTATCAGAGATAATAGAGATTGGTATTCCATGTCTGGAGACGACTTCCTTCAAATACAGTCATGCTAACTTCTCCATCTTGTCATCTTCTCTTATTGGCAGGAAGTGTGCTGATTTGGTGAGACGATCAACTATTACCCAAATAGTATCAAAACCACTTGCAGTCCTTGGCAATTTAGTGATGAAATCCATGGTAATGTTTTCCCATTTCCATTCCGGGATTTCGGGTTGTTGAAGTAGACCTGATGGTTTCTGATGCTCAGCTTTGACCTTAGAACACGTCAAACATTCTCCTACGTATTTAGCAACATCGGCTTTTATACCCGGCCACCAAAAATGTTTCTTGAGATCCTTGTACATCTTCCCCGTTCTAGGATGTATTGAGTATATGGTTTTATGAGCTTCTCTAAGTACCATTTCTCTCATATCTCCAAATTTTGGTACCCAAATCCTTTCAGCCCTATACCGGGTTCCGTCTTCCTGAATATTAAGATGCTTCTCCGATCCTTTGGGTATTTCATCCTTTAAATTTCCCTCTTTTAAAACTCCTTGTTGCGCCTCCTTTATTTGAGTAGTAAGGTTATTATGAATCATTATATTCATAGATTTTACTCGAATGGGTTCTCTGTCCTTCCTGCTCAAGGCATCGGCTACCACATTTGCCTTCCCCGGGTGGTAACGAACCTCAAAGTCATAATCATTCAATAATTCAATCCACCTACGCTGCCTCATATTCAGTTGTTTCTGATTAAATATGTGTTGAAG
Organism: Rutidosis leptorrhynchoides; assembly: GCF_046630445.1. NCBI lineage: Eukaryota > Viridiplantae > Streptophyta > Magnoliopsida > Asterales > Asteraceae > Rutidosis > Rutidosis leptorrhynchoides. The sequence continues at coordinate 369,320,862 of NC_092343.1, read as the reverse complement.
ACTTTTGTGGTCGGTATATATAATACTTTTGACCCCATATAAGTAGTGCCTCCAAGTCTTTAATGCAAAAACAATCGCGCCTAATTCCAAATCATGCGTCGTATAATTTTGTTCGTTCATCTTCAATTGTCTAGACGCATAAGCAATCACCTTCGTTCGTTGCATTAATACACAACCGAGACCTTGCTTTGATGCGTCACAATAAATCACAAAATCATCATTCCCTTTAGGCAATGACAATATATGTGCCGTAGTTAGCTTTTTCTTCAATAACTGAAACGCTTTCTCTTGTTCATCATTCCATTCAAATTTATTCCCTTTATGCGTTAATGCAGTCAAGGGTTTTGCTATTCTGGAAAAGTCTTGGATGAACCTTCTGTAGTAACCAGCTAGTCCCAAAAACTGGCGTATGTGTTTCGGAGTTTTCGGGGTTTCTCACTTTTCAACAGTTTCTATCTTTGCCGGATCCACCTTAATACCTTCTTTGTTCACTATGTGACCGAGGAATTGAACTTCTTCCAACCAAAATGCACACTTTGAAAACTTAGCGTACAATTCTTCCTTCCTCAATACTTCTAACACCTTTCTCAAATGTTCACCGTGTTCTTGGTCATTCTTTGAGTAAATAAGTATGTCATCAATGAATACAATGACAAACTTGTCAAGGTATGGTCCACACACTCGGTTCATAAGGTCCATAAACACAGCTGGTGCATTAGTTAAACCAAACGGCATGACCATAAACTCGTAATGACCGTAACATGTTCTGAAAGCAGTCTTTGGAATATCATCTTCTTTCACCCGCATTTGATGATACCCGAAACATAAGTCAATCTTTGAATAAACAGACGAGCCTTGTAGTTGATCAAATAAGTCGTCGATTCTCGGTAGTGGGTAGCGGTTCTAGATGGTAAGTTTGTTCAACTCTCGGTAGTCGATACACAACCTGAATGTACCATCTTTCTTCTTGACAAACAAAACAGGAGCTCCCCACGGTGATGTGCTTGGTCGAATGAAACCACGCTCTAAAAGTTCTTGTAATTGGCTTTGCAGTTCTTTCATCTCGCTGGGTGCGAGTCTGTAAGGAGCACGAGCTATTGGTGCAGCTCCTGGTACAAGATCTATTTGAAATTCAACGGATCGATGTGGGGGTAATCCCGGTAATTCTTTCGGAAATACATCGGGAAATTCTTTTGCAATGGGAACATCATTGATGCTCTTTTCTTCAGTTTGTACTTTCTCGACGTGTGCTAGAACAGCATAGCAACCTTTACTTATTAATTTTTGTGCCTTCAAATTACTAATAAGATGTAGCTTCGTGTTGCCCTTTTCTCCGTACACCATTAAGGGTTTTCCTTTTTCTCGTATAATGCGAATTGCATTTTTGTAACAAACGATCTCTGCTTTCACTTCTTTCAACCAGTCCATACCGATTATCACATCAAAACTCCCTAACTCTACTGGTATCAAATCAATCTTAAATGTTTCGCTAACCAGTTTAATTTCTCGATTCCGACATATATTATCTGCTGAAATTAATTTACCATTTGCTAATTCGAGTAAAAATTTACTATCCAAAGGCGTCAATGGACAACTTAATTTAGCACAAAAATCTCTACTCATATAGCTTCTATCCGCACCCGAATCAAATAAAACGTAAGCAGATTTATTGTCAATAAGAACGTACCCGTAACAAGCTCCGGGTCTTCCTGTGCCTCTGCCGCATTAATATTGAAAACTCTTCCGCGGCCTTGTCCATTCGTGTTCTCCTGGTTCGGGCAATTTCTAATAATGTGGCCCGGTTTTCCACATTTATAACAAACTACATTGGCATAACTTGCTCCGACACTACTTGCTCCGCCATTACTCGTTCCGACACCATTTGTTCCTTTCGTTCTATTAACCCCTGGTCCGTAGACCTCACACTTCGCCGCGCTATGACCATTTCTTTTACACTTACTGCAAAATTTGGTGCAGAACCCAGAGTGATACTTTTCACACCTTTGGCATAGCTGTTTCTGATTGTTGTTGTTGTTGTTGTTGCGGTTATTATTGTTGTTGGGATGATTGTTATAGTTGCTGTTGTTGTTGTTGTTGTTGTTGTTGTTGGGCCGTTTGTTGTAGTTGCGATTGATGTTGCGATTGTTGGGATAATTGTTGCGATTATTGTTGTAATTGTTGTTGTTGTTGTTTTGGTGATTCTTATCACCGTTTTCCTCCCACTTTCTTTTGACTTGCTTCACATTGGCCTCTTCAGCAGTCTGTTCTTTAATTCTTTCTTCAATCTGGTTCACTAGTTTGTGAGCCATTCTACATGCCTGTTGTATGGAGGCGGGCTCGTGTGAACTTATATCTTCTTGGATTCTTTCCGGTAATCCTTTCACAAACGCGTCGATCTTCTCTTCCTCATCTTCGAATGCTCCCGGACACAATAGGCACAATTCTGTGAATCGTCTTTCGTACGTGGTAATATCAAATCCTTGGGTTTGTAACCCTCTAAGTTCTGTCTTGAGCTTATTGACCTCGGTTCTGGGACGGTACTTCTCGTTCATCAAGTGCTTGAATGCTGACCACGGTAGTGCGTACGCATCATCTTGTCCCACTTGCTCTAGATAGGTATTCCACCATGTTAACGCAGAACCTGTGAAGGTATGCGTAGCGTACTTCACTTTGTCCTCTTCAGTACACTTACTTATGGCAAACACCGATTCGACCTTCTCGGTCCACCGTTTCAATCCGATCGGTCCTTCGGTTCCATCAAATTCCAAAGGTTTGCAGGCAGTGAATTCTTTGTAGGTGCATCCTACACGATTTCCTGTACTGCCAGATCCAAGGTTATTGTTGGTATGTAGCGCAGCCTGTACTGCGGCTATGTTTGAAGCTAGAAAAGTACGGAATTCCTCTTCATTCATATTCACGGTGTGTCGAGTAGTCGGTGCCATTTCCTTCAAAATAGTCAAATGGAACAAGTTAATCATACAGAATATTAAGAGTAGTTAATAGTATTTCGTAGCATAATATGAACTCATTTATAAAAGCTTTTTCTTCATATTAGCGTTTTATAAGTTTAAATTCGGGTAGTACCTACCCGTTAAGTTCATACTTAGTAGCTAATATACAATTCAACTACTACAATTCTATATGAAAAACTGATTATAATAATATTTCACGTTCAAACTTTTACACAATATTTTACAAACTTACAATACCGCTTATTTTACATATAGCATGAAATATAGCACACAATAAATTTGATACAAGATGGTTGTGAAGATAATTCTAGCTAGTACACAAGTCGTTCAGCAAAGGCAATAAAGACACGTAATTCATACGTCCAGAAACAAGTCATGCATTCTGGTTTTACTAGGATTACTTCCCATCCTTGGTCTTGTGGAACATAACCGTTATGGCCGTTGATAAGACAGCGTGTTGTAACGTCGTCAAAGGGACGAGGGTTACGTAATGTCCAACAGTCCCGTAACAATCTAAAAAAACCTCATTTCTTACCCCAATTACCGACTCCGTCACTTGTGGGAACGTTTTGTTTAATAGTTGTAGCCCGATGTTCTTGTTCTCACTTTGGTGAGAAGCGAACATTACTAATCCGTAAGCATAACATGCTTCTTTATGTTGCATGTTAGCCGCTTTTTCTAAATCACGAAGTCCAATATTCGGATATATTGAGTCAAAATAATTTCTTAACCCATTGCGTAAAATAGCATTTGGGTTCCCCGCAATATATGCGTCAAAGTAAACACGTCGTAACTTATGGATTTCCCAATGTGATATACCCCATCTTTCGAACGAAAGCCTTTTATAAACCAAGGCATTCTTGGAACGTTCTTCGAATGTCTTACAAACTGATCTCGCCTTAAATAGTTGTGCCGAGGAATTCTGACCGACTCTAGACAAGATTTCATCAATCATGTCTCCGGGTAGGTCTCTTAAAATATTGGGTTGTCTATCCATTTTATGTTTTTATACTGTAAAATAGACAAGAGTTAGATTCATATAAAAAAAAATACTTATTAATACAAGCAACTTTTACATATATCATAAAGCATAAGCACACTATATTACATATATTACACCACACGAATACAACTATCTTATTCCGACTCGCTTGTTTCTTCTTCTTCGGTTTTGGTTCGTTTTGCCAAGTTTCTAGGGATATATGATGTTCCCCTAATACGAGCCGTCGTGATCCACATTGGTTTAGAAAAACCTGGTGGTTTAGAGGTTCCCAGGTCATTGTTACAACTTAAGGACTTCGGGGGTTGACGATACATATAAAGTTCATCTGGGTTGGAATTAGATTTCTCTATTTTTATGCCCTTTCCCTTATTATTTTCTTTTTCCTTTTTAAATTCAGTTGGGGTAATTTCTATAACATCATCGGAATTCTCGTCGGAATCCGATTCATCGGAGAATTGGTAATCCTCCCAATATTTTGCTTCCTTGGCGGAAACACCATTGACCATAATTAACCTTGGTCGGTTGGTTGAGGATTTTTTTCTTTTACTTAACCGTTTTATTATTTCCCCCACCGGTTCTATTTCCTCCTCCGGTTCCTCCTCTTCCGGGTCTGATTCTTCTTCCGGTTCCGACTCTTCTTCCGGTTCCTCTTCGGGAACTTGTGAATCAGTCCACGAATCATTCCAATTTACATTTGACTCTTCATTATTATTAGGTGAGTCAATGGGACTTGTTCTAGAGGTAGACATCTATCACATAATATCAAACGCGTTAAGAGATTAATATATCACATAATATTCACATGTTAAAAATATATAGTTTCCAACAAAATTTGTTAAGCAATCATTTTTCAAGTAAACACGGTCGAAGTCCAGACTCACTAATGCATCCTAACAAACTCGATAAGACACACTAATGCAAAATTCTAGTTCTCTAAGACCAACGCTCGGATACCAACTGAAATGTCCCGTTCTTATTGATTAAAAACGTTCCATATTAATTGATTTCGTTGCGAGGTTTTGACCTCTATATGAGACGTTTTTCAAAGACTGCATTCATTTTTAAAATAAACCATAACCTTTATTTCATAGATAAAGGTTTTAAAAAGCTTTACGTAGATTATCAAATAATGATAATCTAAAATATCCTGTTTACACACGACCATTACATAATGGTTTACAATACAAATATGTTACAACAAAATAAGTTTCTTGAATGCAGTTTTTACACAATATCATACAAGCATGGACTCCAAATCTCGTCCTTATTTAAGTATGCGACAGCGGAAGCTCTTAATAATCACCTGAGAATAAACATGCTTAAAACGTCATCAAAAATGTTGGTGAGTTATAGGTTTAACCTATATATATCAAATCATAATAATAGACCACAAGATTTCATATTTCAATACACATCCCATACATAGAGATAAAAATCATTCATATGGTGAACACCTGGTAACCGACATTAACAAGATGCATATATAAGAATATCCCCATCATTCCGGGACACCCTTCGGATATGATATAAATTTCGAAGTACTAAAGCATCCGGTACTTTGGATGGGGTTTGTTAGGCCCAATAGATCTATCTTTAGGATTCGCGTCAATTAGGGTGTCTATTCCCTAATTCTTAGATTACCAGACTTAATAAAAAGGGGCATATTCGATTTCGATAATTCAACCATAGAATGTAGTTTCACGTACTTGTGTCTATTTTGTAAATCATTTATAAAACCTGCATGTATTCTCATCCCAAAAATATTAGATTTTAAAAGTGGGACTATAACTCACTTTCACAGATTTTTACTTCGTCGGGAAGTAAGACTTGGCCACTGGTTGATTCACGAACCTATAACAATATATATATATATATCAAAGTATGTTCAAAATATATTTATAACACTTTTAATATATTTTGATGTTTTAAGTTTATTAAGTCAGCTGTCCTCGTTAGTAACCTACAACTAGTTGTCCACAGTTAGATGTACAGAAATAAATTGATAAATATTATCTTGAATCAATCCACGACCCAGTGTATACGTATCTCAGTATTGATCACAACTCAAACTATATATATTTTGGAATCAACCTCAACCCTGTATAGCTAACTCCAACATTCACATATAGAGTGTCTATGGTTGTTCCGAAATATATATAGATGTGTCGACATGATAGGTCGAAACATTGTATACGTGTCTATGGTATCTCAAGATTACATAATATACAATACAAGTTGATTAAGTTATGGTTGGAATAGATTTGTTACCAATTTTCACGTAGCTAAAATGAGAAAAATTATCCAATCTTGTTTTACCCATAACTTCTTCATTTTAAATCCGTTTTGAGTGAATCAAATTGCTATGGTTTCATATTGAACTCTATTTTATGGATCTAAACAGAAAAAGTATAGGTTTATAGTCGGAAAAATAAGTTACAAGTCATTTTTGTAAAGGTAGTCATTTCAGTCGAAAGAACGACGTCTAGATGACCATTTTAGAAAACATACTTCCACTTTGAGTTTAACCATAATTTTTGGATATAGTTTCATGTTCATAATAAAAATCATTTTCTCAGAATAACAACTTTAAATCAAAGTTTATCATAGTTTTTAATTAACTAACCCAAAACAGCCCGCGGTGTTACTACGACGGCGTAAATCCGGTTTTACGGTGTTTTTCGTGTTTTCAGGTTTTAAATCATTAAGTTAGCATATCATATAGATATAGAACATGTGTTTAGTTGATTTTAAAAGTCAAGTTAGAAGGATTAACTTTTTTTTGCGAACAAGTTTAGAATTAACTAAACTATGTTCTAGTGATTACAAGTTTAAACCTTCGAATAAGATAGCTTTATAAGTATGAATTGAATGATGTTATGAACATCATTACTACCTTAAGTTCCTTGGATAAACCTACTGGAAAAGAGAAAAATGGATCTAGCTTCAACGGATCCTTGGATGGCTCGAAGTTCTTGAAGCAGAATCATGACACGAAAACAAGTTCAAGTAAGATCATCACTTGAAATAAGATTGTTATAGTTATAGAAATTGAACCAAAGTTTGAATATGATAATTACCTTGTATTAGAATGATAACCTACTGTAAGAAACAAAGATTTCTTGAGGTTGGATGATCACCTTACAAGATTGGAAGTGAGCTAGCAAACTTAAAGGTATTCTTGATTTTATGAAACTAGAACTTTTGGAATTTATGAAGAACACTTAGAACTTGAAGATAGAACTTGAGAGAGATCAATTAGATGAAGAAAATTGAAGAATGAAAGTGTTTTTAGGTGTTTTTGGTCGTTGGTGTATGGATTAGATATAAAGGATATGTAATTTTGTTTTCATGTAAATAAGTCATGAATGATTACTCATATTTTTGTAATTTTATGAGATATTTCATGCTAGTTTCCAAATGATGGTTCCCATATGTGTTAGGTGACTCACATGGGCTGCTAAGAGCTGATCATTGAAGTGTATATACCAATAGTACATACATCTAAAAGCTGTGTATTGTACGAGTACGAATACGGGTGCATACGAGTAGAATTGTTGATGAAACTGAACGAGGATGTAATTGTAAGCATTTTTGTTAAGTAGAAGTATTTTGATAAGTGTCTTGAAGTCTTTCAAAAGTGTATGAATACATATTAAAACACTACATGTATATACATTTTAACTGAGTCGTTAAGTCATCGTTAGTCATTACATGTAAATGTTGTTTTGAAACTTTTAGGTTAACGATCTTGTTGAATGTTGTTAACCCATTGTTTATTATAACAAATGAGATGTTAAATTATTATATTATCATGATATTATGATATATAATATATCTTAGTATGATGTATATACAGTTAAATGTCGTTACAACGATAATCGTTACATATATGTCTCGTTTCGAAATCATTAAGTTAGTAGTCTTATTTTTACATATGTATTTCATTGGTAATACACTTAATAATATATTTACTTATCATTTAACATAATTAACCAAGTGTATCAATATCTTAATATGATTCATATGTACCTAGTAAGACGTTGTTATAACGATAAACGTTATATATATCGTTTTCGAGTTTCTTAAATTAATAGTCTCATTTTTATGTATATAACTCATTGTTAAAATACCTAATGAGATACATACTTATAATAAAAACATGTTAACTATATATATAACCATATATATGTCATCGTATAGTTTTTACAAGTTTTAACGTTCGTGAATCACCGGTCAACTTGGGTGGTCAATTGTCTATATGAAACATATTTCAATTAATCAAGTCTTAACAAGTTTGATTGCTTAACATGTTGGAAACATTTAATCATGTAAATATCAATCTTATTTAATATATATAAACATGGAAAAGTTCGGGTCACTACAGTCGTCTCCAGACATGGAATACCAATCTCTATTATCTCTGATAGGGATGGCAGATTTATTTCAAGATTCTGGCAGACATTACAGCAAGCATTAGGAACTCGTCTAGACATGAGTACTGCCTATCATCCACAAACTGATAGGCAGAGCGAAAGGACAATACAAACGCTTGAAGACATGCTACGAGCATGTGTTATTGATTTCGGAAACAGTTGGGATCGACATCTACCGTTAGCAGAATTTTCCTACAACAACAGCTACCATTCAAGCATTGAGATGGCGCCGTTTGAAGCACTTTATGGTAGAAAGTGCAGGTCTCCGATTTGTTGGAGTGAAGTGGGGGATAGACAGATTGCGGGTCCGGAGATTATACAAGAAACTACCGAGAAGATCATCCAAATTCAACAACGGTTGAAAACCGCCCAAAGTCGACAAAAGAGCTACGCTGACATTAAAAGAAAAGATATAGAATTTGAAATTGGAGAGATGGTCATGCTTAAAGTTGCACCTTGGAAAGGCGTTGTTCGATTTGGTAAACGAGGGAAATTAAATCCAAGGTATATTGGACCATTCAAGATTATTGATCGTGTCGGACCAGTAGCTTACCGACTAGAGTTACCTCAACAACTCGCGGCTGTACATAACACTTTCCACGTCTCGAATTTGAAAAAATGTTTTGCTAAAGAAGATCTCACTATTCCGTTAGATGAAATCCAAATCAACGAAAAACTTCAATTCATCGAAGAACCCGTCGAAATAATGGATCGTGAGGTTAAAAGACTTAAGCAAAACAAGATACCAATTGTTAAGGTTCGATGGAATGCTTGTAGAGGACCTGAGTTCACCTGGGAGCGTGAAGATCAGATGAAGAAGAAATACCCGCATCTATTTCCAGAAGATTCGTCAACACCTTCAACAGCTTAAAATTTCGGGACGAAATTTATTTAACGGGTAGGTACTGTAGTGACCCGAACTTTTCCATGTTTATATATATTAATTGAGATTGATATTTACATGATTAAATGTTTCCAACATGTTAAGCAATCAAACTTGTTAAGACTTGATTAATTGAAATATGTTTCATATAGACAATTGACCACCCAAGTTGACCGGTGATTCACGAACGTTAAAACTTGTAAAAACTATATGATGACATATATATGGATATATATATAGTTAACATGATACTATGATAAGTAAACATATCATTAAGTATATTAACAATGAACTGCATATGTAAAAACAAGACTACTAACTTAATGATTTTTAAACGAGACATATATGTAACGATTATCGTTGTAACGACATTTAATGTATATATATCATATTAAGAGATATTCGTACATCATAATATCATGATAATATAATAATTTAAAATCTCATTTGATATTATAAACATTGGGTTAACAACATTTAATAAGATCGTTAACCTAAAGGTTTCAAAACAACACTTACATGTAACGGCTAACGATGACTTAACGACTCAGTTAAAATGTATATACATGTAGTGTTTTAATATGTATTCATACACTTTTGAAAGACTTCAAGACACTTATCAAAATACTTCTACTTAACAAAAATTCTTACAATTACATCCTCGTTCAGTTTCATCAACAATTCTACTCGTATGCATCCGTATTCGTACTCGTACAATACACAGCTTTTAGATGTATGTACTATTGGTATATACACTCCAATGATTAGCTCTTAGCAGCCCATGTGAGTCACCTAATACATGTGGGAACCATCATTTGGCAACTAGCATGAAATATCTCATAAAATTACAAAAATATGAGTAATCATTCATGACTTATTTACATGAAAACAAAATTACGTATCCTTTATATCTAATCCATACACCAACGACCAAAAACACCTACAAACACTTTCATTCTTCAATTTTCTTCATCTAATTGATCTCTCTCAAGTTCTATCTTCAAGTTCTAAGTGTTCTTCATAAATTCCAAAAGTTCTAGTTTCATAAAATCAAGAATACTTTCAAGTTTGCTAGCTCACTTCCAATCTTGTAAGGTGATCATCCAACCTCAAGAAATCTTTGTTTCTTACAGTAGGTTATCATTCTAATACAAGGTAATAATTATATTCAAACTTTGGTTCAATTTCTATAACTATAACAATCTTATTTCAAGTGATGATCTTACTTGAACTTGTTTTCGTGTCATGATTCTGCTTCAAGAACTTCGAGCCATCCAAGGATCCATTGAAGCTAGATCCACTTTTCTCTTTTCCAGTAGGTTTATCCAAGGAACTTAAGGTAGTAATGATGTTCATAACATCATTCAATTCATACATATAAAGCTATCTTATTCGAAGGTTTAAACTTGTAATCACTAGAACATAGTTTAGTTAATTCTAAACTTGTTCGCAAACAAAAGTTAATCCTTCTAACTTGACTTTTAAAATCAGCTAAACACATGTTCTATATCTATATGATATGCTAACTTAATGATTTAAAACCTGGAAACACGAAAAACACCGTAAAACCGGATTTACGCCGTCGTAGTAACACCGCGGGCTGTTTTGGGTTAGTTAATTAAAAACTATGATAAACTTTGATTTAAAAGTTGTTATTCTGAGAAAATGATTTTTATTATGAACATGAAACTATATCCAAAAATTATGGTTAAACTCAAAGTGGAAGTATGTTTTCTAAAATGGTCATCTAGACGTCGTTCTTTCGACTGAAATGACTACCTTTACAAAAACGACTTGTAACTTATTTTTCCGACTATAAACCTATACTTTTTCTATTTAGATTCATAAAATAGAGTTCAATATGAAACCATAGCAATTTGATTCACTCAAAACGGATTTAAAATGAAGAAGTTATAGGTAAAACAAGATTGGATAATTTTTCTCATTTTAGCTACGTGAAAATTGGTAACAAATCTATTCCAACCATAACTTAATCAACTTGTATTGTATATTATGTAATCTTGAGATACCATAGACACGTATACAATGTTTCGACGTATCATGTCGACACATCTATATATATTTCGGAACAACCATAGACACTCTATATGTGAATGTTGGAGTTAGCTATACAGGGTTGAGGTTGATTCCAAAATATATATAGTTTGAGTTGTGATCAATACTGAGATACGTATACACTGGGTCGTGGATTGATTCAAGATAATATTTATCGATTTATTTCTGTACATCTAACTGTGGACAACTAGTTGTAGGTTATTAACGAGGACATCTGACTTAATAAATTTAAAACATCAAAATATATTAAAAGTGTTGTAAATATATTTTGAACATACTTTGATATACATGTATATATTGTTATAGGTTCGTGAATCAACCAGTGGCCAAGTCTTACTTCCCGACGAAGTAAAAATCTGTGAAAGTGAGTTATAGTCCCACTTTTAAAATCTAATATTTTTGGGATGAGAATACATGCAGGTTTTATAAATGATTTACAAAATAGACACAAGTACGTGAAACTACATTCTATGGTTGAATTATCGAAATCGAATATGCCCCTTTTTATTAAGTCTGGTAATCTAAGAATTAGGGAACAGACACCCTAATTGACGCGAATCCTAAAGATAGATCTATTGGGCCTAACAAACCCCATCCAAAGTACCGGATGCTTTAGTACTTCGAAATTTATATCATATCCGAAGGGTGTCCCGGAATGATGGGGATATTCTTATATATGCATCTTGTTAATGTCGGTTACCAGGTGTTCACCATATGAATGATTTTTATCTCTATGTATGGGATGTGTATTGAAATATGAAATCTTGAGGTCTATTGTTACTATTTGATATATATAGGTTAAACCTATAACTCACCAACATTTTTGTTGACGTTTTAAGCATGTTTATTTTCAGGTGATTATTAAGAGCTTCCGCTGTCGCATACTTAAATAAGGACAAGATTTGGAGTCCATGCTTGTATGATATTGTGTAAAAACTGCATTCAAGAAACTTATTTTGTTGTAACATATTTGTATTGTAAACCATTATGTAATGGTCGTGTGTAAACAGGATATTTTAGATTATCATTATTTGATAATCTACGTAAAGCTTTTTAAACCTTTATTGATGAAATAAAGGTTATGGTTTGTTTTAAAATGAATGCAGTCTTTGAAAAACGTCTCATATAGAGGTCAAAATCTCGCAACGAAATCAATTAATATGGAACGTTTTTAATCAATAAGAACGGGACATTTCATTTTCTCATCACGGATGTGCTCCAATAGATCCTCCTCGATTGTAGTCTTCAATATAAATAAAGCCTTCCCGGCCTTGATGTTCCATTTTCTCAAGGCTTCAGCATTTTCTTTCGGTGGAGGCGTTGTGTCACTGCCAGCAACTATTTCCCATAAATCATGTCCTTGTAGGTAGGATTCTATACAAGTCCGCCAATAACCATAGTTGTGGTTATTGAGACTCTTGATTCCACTGCTCGTACTTGCAAGATCTGCCATCATGACGTCCAACGTCCAATAAGCTTGGTCCCTGACCGATGAGCTTTCACAGTTCCTAACTATGCTCCGACAGAATCTTCCTTAGAGCCTTGGTGAAAACAAGCCGATGTAAACGTCCAACGTTTACCGATTTTCTCCACTAGAAATGATCCCAAACGACCCGCTCTGATACCAATTGTTGGAAGCTTCGACGAGCCCAACACACCCACTATAGAGGATCTAGACTATACAAGACTCACTACACCAACACTTTGGCGTTGTTTAGCCTTTAATTTTATAAATCCTTAGTGCACAATGTACTTAGGCGACAGTGTCGACCATATATCTTTAGGCGGTATAACCGACCATGTATTACTTAGGCGGCAGAGCCGACCATATAATAAGAACAACAAAAGTGCACTAAGAACTTAAACACAAACTAAGGCTTGATCGGGAAACTTAACAAAAACACTTATATTAAATTACAATTACAATATTACTTACAAGCTTTCTCTTCTCTACTTTCGCTAACTCACACTCTTCTTCTCTTCTTCACAACTCACTTCTTATTTCACTCTCATAACTTCACACACCACAAATGAAATCTCCTCCCATATTTATATATCCATGGAAATATCTAGGTTCTAGAATGTTCCATGGAGTAGTATAAATATGGGAGGAGATTTCATTTGTGGTGTGTGAAGTTGTGAGAGTGAAATAAGAAGTGAGTTGTTAAGAAGAGAAGAAGAGTGTGAGTTAGCGAAAGTAGAGAATAGAAAGCTTGTAAGTAATATTGTAATTGTAATTTAATATAAGTGTTTTTGTTAAGTTTCCCGATCAAGCCTTAGTTTGTGTTTAAGTTCTTAGTGCACTTTTGTTGTTCTTATTATATGGTCGGCTCTGCCGCCTAAGTAATACATGGTCGGTTATACCGCCTAAAGATATATGGTCGACACTGTCGCCTAAGTACATTGTGCACTAAGGATTTATAAAATTAAAGGCTAAACAACGCCAAAGTGTTGGTGTAGTGAGTCTTGTATAGTCTAGATCCTCTATAGTGGGTGTGTTGGGCTCGTCGAAGCTTCCAACAGTTTACATTTTCTTGACAACACCTAAACTTTATTTTTTGCATAGTTGGTGTCTATGCTTTGCTTAACTTTCTTGGTTGTACCTCAACTTAATTTCCGTTATGTTTTTAAGGTTAACCCATCACATGTGTCACGCATGTGAGAGTAAGTTTGTCTCTTCAATAATTCATTTCATTTAATCCAGTATATAATGTCACATGACGAATGTAAAGTTATCCAGACGATCAAGTGCATCATTTTCAGTCACTTATTCTTGCAAATGATCAATAAAATAAACATATATTGTATATTAAATGAGTAATAAACAGGATACATTTGTTGATAAAATATTATATAGATGATGTTGGATAAATTGATCAAAAATAAGTGTTTTCACTAACTTTGGACACTAATTAACATGTGATGAATTGATACGTATTAATAAACATTTAGTGGGTTTTGTAGTCCTTGACGAGGGTTTTACAATGAATTAAAGTGTGTCCAAAACGGATTAATTGTGAATGAGATATCGAATCTTAAAGTAGCTTGTTTGATGCGAGATCTAGAAGGTTTGGCAATTGTCTCACATCGGAAGTGGGAGCAAACCTAAGATTTCATTTACACTATAAATAAAGGCCTATAGGGTTTGTAGAAAAATACACCAAACATCATATAAGCATTCTTATATGATTTGATTTTTCTCTCAGCCGCAACAAGGTCTCCCCATTCCGGTCATCTTTCAGGAAAGTGTTCAAATCCGACAGTACGCTGCTTCGGACTGGTGTATCCTGGGAACAGACGTCGAATCTGTTTAAGGAAATTGTGTCAAACACAAGCCCAGTTCAGCCTAATATCGGTTAGATCGTTTTAATCTTCTCTTTTTGATTATTTATTAGTAATCTGATTATTACTTTTATAATAACATGTTTAGTTATTTCAATTTCGTATACAATTTTCCTACAGATGTAACACTAGTCTCAAACTTTATTGATTAAATCTCAACAGTAAATACCAATATTATATTAGGTAAAAAGTTTTGAACACAGAGCATATTGGTTTTGTAGATTTACTACAAGCTTTGATGGTGAGCTATTGGTTTCTTTAAATCAAGATCAGTTGTGTGTTTGTTATTTTTGTCGCCTTTGTGAGCTGTTAGGGCAATGCGTAAGTGACAGTTAAAATTTATTAAGGTTGAGCTTATATTTATTCGTGAAGATTTATCTTACAAAATTGTGGATAGTTGTTGCTTTGGATAATATAGAGCTTTTATGTATCTTGGATATGGGAATGCTTTGTTGTAATTGTGATCCGTGGTGTGAGATTGATAGTGAAAATACACTTCAGTATTTAGTGGTCCTTCTTAATGAACACTTAGAGCGCTCCCAATCATGACAGGGTTTCTTCCAGGACTAACCAACCATTCAGCGCCACATCAGCACCTCCATCCCACTTTCTTCCCAGGACTAAACCTGGACTAAACACTCCCAACAATGACACTCCTTCCTCACTCACTATATTAATTAATTAATCAATTGTACAAGATTAGTAGCAAAAAGTACCAAAAAACTTGCAAGCCTTCGTCCACAAATGTGCTGAAAAAGGACCAAAACGAGGACGATCTGGCTGGGCGATGGGCTGGGCGCGACCTGGGCGGCCTCCGTGCCATCGGCGCCCAGGCAGGGCGGCCGTGGGCGGGTTGTCTGGGCGGACCATTGGGACTACTCTTACTTATCATACCTTTTGATCGAATATTATTGATGAGGGAAGTGATGTATTGTTTGTTAAGCATCTTGATGTGTTTGCTGTGTTTGCTACACTTATTTCATCTTTCGTTTGTACTATGTATAGAGCATGTATGAGCTGCATTTTAATTGTACTATGTATAGAGCATGTATGAGCTGCATTTTAATTTTGATTTGTACATTGATTAAATTAATTAAACGGACAAATTTGCCCTCACATGTGTGTCACATGTGAGGGGAACGGATGTTAGGTTGGAGTACTAAGTTCTAGTACATTATGGTCTTCAGTAAAGCAGAATTAGGGTTCCGAATTTCGCAGATTCAATCAAAAATTAGGGTCCATGATATATGTTAAGCATCGGATTTAGTCTTCTGCAATCGATTTGGACTCCGACGTAATTGACATACAATTTTTCTCCAAAGATGTTCATTTTCGATTTCTTATCCATCCATTTATTGAACAAAGACGTCAACCATGTAATCAGGTATGTATTCATGATGATTAGTTCTTTCATTAAGTATATTCATGGATGCTTAATTTATGTTTTTCAATTTTTAGGGTTAATCTGTATACCCATATAAGAGTTGTTTACCTTCATCCATTAATCTTCTTTATAGCAACAATTAAGTAGATTATTTATTTTTTCGTATATTTTATCTTGATTTCTGATTCTGTAAATTCTAGGGTTATTATGTTTCATTGAAAATTTATGCGATATCATTTTGTCCCACTAATTTGGGAATAGGTCTAACATTCTTTTTTTTTCGAAAAAAAATAAAAAATAAAAAATAAAATCAGCTAATAAGGTTTATATCAATAGATGGAGTATATATGACCTGTGAATGTTGATTGGGATGTGCAGGTTGTTTCTTAACTTAGTTTTTGTTGTAACAGATTCAATGTAACACATAAGGTTTATAAGTTGTTAGTTTTGGTAAAGGTAGTCTCTTTAACTGAAAGGGCTTGATGCAAAAAGATTAAATGATAGTCTCATATTTTAGTCTGAACACCATGTCTTTAATAAGACATGTGTGGACGAAACAACCTCATTTGCTTGGCATGTGATGTACTTAACGTCCAAAAACTAACGGGTGTTGGTGGTTGGGTAGTCCGTGTCGAAGGTTGATAGTTGAGGGTCATGTAAGTCGAAAAAATAGATAAAGGTTATCCGTGCTATTTGATACAAACGTAAAGGACCATCGGCACAATTTTGTCTAAGATTAAAGAATGGTTTGAAATTTTTAAATGATAGTTTCTTATTTTCAATTGTTTGAAAAGTTTGTAGGTGACAATATGAGTAGTAAGTTTTTGGTCTAAAGTGAAAATCTTCCTCTATAGATGCATTTGTAATTTTGTACATTTGTTTTATAAACTGATTAGTAAAAATGCCTTTTCAAAAGAATGGTCAGCTAAAGTAATTCACTATTATTGTTCGAGTGAATCAACGTCAATGTGATGCTACTTGAATTTGTTATTGGTTAATTGTCGTTGATAACATGTCAACTTGGATGTATGTTATGTGACACCCTATTTGGTGGTGGCACAGGTGGTTTAACTTAATGCTATCCAAATTTCATATTGTCACTACCTTTGATTCTAATTGCCTACTCTGATTTCATAAGAATATTTATAAACATTATTTTGGTATCATTATAATGCCTATTAGTTTATTAGTGATTTGCGGTCACTAAATGACCCCATGTACTTCAATCTTTATGGCAATTTCAAATTTAGTACAACTCTGTACTACTTAAAATTTGTAATTACTCCAATCTCAATTTTAAACTCAATGGCATCATTTACTAATAATCAACGAATTCGTTATTTTGAAAACATCAATTAACAAGTGTCTGCATTGATGGGTGTAAGTTTGCTGAAAGAAATTGTCAAACTTTCATCTTCTACTAATTCGAGTCTTTGTTTTGGTATCAACTAATAGATGTCATTTATAGACATGTGAAGCAAGTTTTTCGATAATCAGAACGTTCAGTGATTGGGAAGGCACATGTTGTTACAACAGGGGACGAGCTCTTAACAGTAATGGAATCTTTAAAATGATTGAATAACTTGGAGCATATGGTTTGCATTCTCCTGTCATCATGTATTTCAAGTATTTTTGAGCACAGGTGTTAGTTAGTAAGTCCAGTTAGAAGTGTTTCTAACTTCAACTTCTTTCAGAATATATATTAGGATTTTTTGTATGCTAATTGAACTTGTACTTTTTAATCTCCTTCCGTATGTTGTTTGTGTAGTTGGTGCTACTCATGCAGTTGCTGATGCTGGATAGTGGATATAACCTAAATGAGCTACATGTAACATCTATAATGCATAACATTTTCTACCAATGTAAGAGATTGTGGTTCGCATATATATAGTTTTTGAACTAGAGATACAATTAAAAAAGCTCCCAAATGTTGGATTGAAGTTCCACGGTCTGGCTTCAATGTTGAAGGTTGCACTCCCTAATTACTTCTTAATCTTTGGTTTTAAAAATATTTCGAAACGGGTCAAAAGATGACCCATTTGGTTTAATCTTGCATTATTGATGCATAATTTGTACAATGAGAATGTTAGGTGATGGGACTAGCATATATCGGATCACACTAATTTCTGGAATTGCATCTCTTGATCTCTAAAGGTTTATCAGATGAACATAAGATGATATCCTAATAGTGTAGGTAGCATTAGATTGAAAGTTGATGTCATAAAACCATTAGTATCATTAGATTGAAATTTGCTTTGCTAACTGAAACCATTTACACCTAATACACTTACCTTTACTACAAACACTCATTCTCATGTCATATTTTCAAAACTAAAATGTACTACAACCTAAAAAAAAATTGTTCATATATTAAAGCCATACTAGTATACTTGATACTTTCGTACTTCATTTACAATGTTACATTTTACTAGACATGATAATAAACATATATGAAACTATATTTATTATATTACCATGACTTTAATTTCAGGCTTCTGGAAATTCACGCGGACGATACCTTGTTTTTTGGGGAGTGGAGTTTGGATAACATTGAAAGTCTTATGAAATTAGTAAAGTGTTTTGAATTATGCTCCGGTTTAAAGATTAACTACAATAAAAGTAACCTTTTTGGTGTGGGAGTAGACAAACATGAGGTGGAGTGTTTGGCTAATACCTTCGGTTGTAACGTGGGGACATTTCCTTTCATATACCTTGGATTACCCATTGGTGCGAAAATGAATAAAATCTCAAGTTGGAAGCCGGTAATTGATAATTTCGAGAAAAGATTGTCGGATTGGAAAGCACGTACGATGTCCTTTGGTGGACGTTTGACGCTCGTGTCTTCGGTTCTAAATAGTTTGCCCTTGTACTACTTTTCGCTCTTCCGTGCCCCGCCATGCGTGCTCAAAATATTAGAGTGTGAGAAGAAATTTTTTTTGGGGAGGGGCGGGTGACGAGGCAAAAATCTCGTGGGTTAGATGGGAAGATGTCATTCGCCCTTGGGCGGATGGCGGTCTTAATCTTGGTTCTTTAAAAACTAAAAATCTTGCGCTAATCGGCAAGTGGTGGTGGAGGTTTCTTACCGAACCCACCTCCTTGTGGGTTAGTGTTATAAAAAGCATTTTTGGGGACTCGGGGTTAATTATTTCGGGTGGGGATTCATCATTATCTTGTTCTAACTCTACATGGCGAGCTATTGTTAAAACAGGTCACGAAATTGACGGTTAGTATGCTGATTTCACGTAGTCTTTTACGAAGATTTTAGGGAACGGCAAAGATACAAAGTTTTGGAACGATGCTTGGATAATTGACGAGCCTCTAAAGAACAAATTCAGGCGTCTGGTGCGATTAGATTCAAATGACAATGCAAAGGTGGCGGATAGATTGAAATGGGATGGTACAAACTGCTATCCAAATTGGAGTTGGGTTCGTAACATTACTGGTAGGACTAGAGGTGAGTTAACTGAGTTGGAAGGGCTGATTGAAAATGTCACTTTATCACATGGAGATGACCGATGGATTTGGAAAGGGTGCGGAACACAGAAATACTCAACGAAGGCTGCAACAAAAATCTTGATGAGTTCATGTTTCCCTTCAACTGGGTCGACGATTATTTCCTTGAAAAACAGGCTGGTCCCTAAAAAAATAGGCGTCTTCATATGGAGGGTGAGGCGGGAGAGAATCCCCGTTTTGTCACAACTCGACAAGCGTGGTATTGATCTCCACTCCGTCCTTTGTCCTCTACGCGATGACGTCGTCGAATCGGTGGATCATGCTTTATTTTCATGTCAAAAAGTTCGGGTTATTTGGGAAAAAATATTCAATTGGTGGGGTATATGTCCGAATTCGTCTCCTCAAAACCTTGATGTATTACTAGACGAAACTTCTTATGGTCAATATTCGGAATTGGGCGCGAAGATTTGGCAAGGTTTGATATGGGCGAGTTTATACTTGATTTGGAAAAATAGGAATAATACGGTTTTCAAAAAATTAAGTTGGTCGCCGGCGGTTGCCCTTTGTGAGATTCAAGTCAAGAGTTTCGAGTGGATCGGGAATAGGTGCAAATCAAAAAAGCTCGATTGGCTCGATTGGTTACACAATCCTCGTATCCTTATTTTATAGCCATTGTTTGTCGAGTGTAACTGTGGGTTATGATGTAAACATAGGATTCTAGCTCAGTATCGTTATGTTTCTTCTTTTGTGAGAACTATTTGTATTCTTTTGGGTTTATTTATATATATAATTGCCGTTCAAAAAAAAAGTAGGCTCATTAACTTTTCTTTTACATAGTAACGGTTTCAAATTTTTTATTAGTAAAGTGATGGGGTTGCCCATTTAGACACTCTGACCAGTTCTATATTTTTTGGTTGAAGTTAACATGTTGTAGACAAATTACTAGATCAATTTCTTTGTTCATTTAGACACTTTGATCCGTATCAATTTCTTTGTTCATTTAATAGTTGAAATTCAAGTTTGACTGTATATAGTAACAACTGACCTATTTAAATAACACATTTTGTTTTACTTATGTTGTACATTGTCACACAACCATTTAGAAAATATAATACCTTCATCCGAAAAAGTGCAATTTCATTAGTGATTGCTTTTGTCATTATAATTGTGTAATACACGTAATTAGAGGTGCACAAAAAAACCGGATCTAGATCCGATCCGAAAGAAAATCCGAAACCGGATCCATCAATAACCGGATCAAGCTTAAATCCGAATCCGAGATCCGATCCGGTTCTAATCGGATCTGGATTTTGCTGCAAACCGGATTTTTTCCGGATATGAACCGGATAAGATCCGGATCCAGTTTTAGATCCGATCCGGATCTGGTTTCAAACTTACTGGATCTGGTTTCAAACTTAAAAACGGATAAAATTAAAATGCACCACCAGGCTTTATGATTTTATTATAGCTCAATAAGAAATAAAGCCCAATGGCCAATGTATTCACTTCTGATCACCAAAGACCATTTTATAGATGATTTCCATCCTCTCATTTTCTTTTACTACCGATGTGGGATGAGGCCATGAGGGACCATTTTATAGATATGTTCCATCCTCCCATTTTCTTTTACAAGCGATGTGGGATAACTTGCTGATGCACTACACAAGTAATTCTAAATATTGAATATTGATAAATATTTAATATTGATTGATTTATTATATATTTTATTTTATATAATAATTTATAATATAGTTATTAATTATAAATAAATTATTATAATACTGTATTAAACTACATTAATTTTTTTTGTCATATAATACTTTTGTTCAAACGTTAAAAAAATGTACCGACAAAATCGAATCCTAGTCCGGAAAAAAATCCGGTTAAGAACCGAAAAAAAACCGATTCCGAGAAAAACTCCGAAAGAAATCCGACGCCGAGAACCGGAACCGGATCCGGAACCGGTTCCGGAAAATCCGGACAAAAAAATCCGGATTTCTTTTTGTCCGGATCCGATTTTTTATCCGGTTTGTGCACCTATACACGTAATCGGTACCAAAAGTAACGCAATCAAATACTATTATGCTTTATTTAACTATTAATTGTGTTACTACATAATGACATTCTTTATTGACGAAATTCATATTTCATACTTTTGACTTTTTTTAAGTATACTAATTAGGAATCTTTTTTGATTTTTGCTATGCAGGTAAACTGGTGTAGAACTAAGATCAAAAAAGTTTGTTGTCATGAAATAAAAAATGGTAATATATCTTTGTTTCAAGTTTTTTGAAACGTTGGTCATTGAATAAGTTGATTTTGTCGGTACTACTTAATATAAGTTATAGTTGTGATATATAAGTAAGATCAATGTAATTTCTTACTGAATGCTTTGCTTTAGTCTTTTGATCATTGAACTTCATGAAGATAAAAACCACTTGGTTGCAGTGGTAACCTTAAGTTACAAGCCTAGCAAATGAGGCAAAGTTTGTGGAGAATTGAGATTCATCAATTCCAAATTATTTTAAATTGTAATTTATGGTATATCCATATGTTACACACTTACACATGTAACAAAAGACGTTCAATTACGTACTTGATGTATAACGCATACAATATGTAACAACATTAACATATTACTATACTATTTTTTTAAGCCACCATGCAACGCACATTAACATATTAGTATACTATTTTCTTTAAGCCATCATCCAACGCACATGATCTTAAAGCTAGTTGTATTCATATTGTATATATTTTACTCCGTACTTATTACAGTACTTGTTAACGTAATAATAAATGCCATTTTTACCGTTTACATAGCCACTTCGGGTCTCTGATTTTACCACATTTATGCAATAACATCAATCAATACAGTTCCCTTAAATTTATGTAGGATTATAAGTGGCAATTTCAACCCACGTACTAATGAATGGGCTTGATTCGGTTCAAGTACTTATCTCAAATACTTTTTAAAAAAAAGGTAAACCGACCCTCTGACGGCCCCACACCGACCGATCTCACGGTCAGCATGTGAGTGGAAAATCGCGTAACCCATGCTTAAAGGGACATGGGGTAGGGATTGAACTCATGACCACCGCTTTATGCTTCATGTCCCCCAACCACTAAGCTACCATCGCGGGGACAAAAAAAACCTTGTAGTTATTACTATATACTCTTTCTAGTCATATTATACATATATACAATTCAGCAAATTTGGGTTACTATTGATAAATAGTAACCCACTTCCATGTTTAGAGGAGTTGTACGTTCCGCTTAAATCGTTGTACCCACTAGCACCCTTTACTACCAAATGTCAAACAACCCAAATTCCAAGGGCTAAAGTAAAACTTACATATTTCTAAAAAAAAAAAAAAATAAAAAAAAATAAAAAAAAAAAAACTTAAAAGAAACCACCCAAATCTTCAACGGACAACATCTTCTCGCTTGCCACGCGTTATATTTTTCCGAAACCACGGTTTAACTCGAAATAATTTTACGAACACAACGCACCTACCTTTACACAAAATGGACGCTTTTCAAAAAACGCTAAATATCTCGGGCTATTATGTTTTATGGTGCCTTATTAAATTGTGTTAATATATTCCGCATGTTACAGTCATGTTGGACAACTTTCGCTAACTACGAGTGAAGGAAAGACATTCCAAGATCAAAAAGAGCATGTGATTATGCAATGTATGCAAACTCATGTAATAACCTTTTGTATGTAACTCCCAGCAACTTTTTGCGATAACCTGTGACTTTTTTAAATTCTTAAGTTTACCGCAGCATCGCGCGGTGGACCAATTGCTTGTTTCATACATATTTTACCTTTTAAGGTATAAATATGTGCCATTTTGACCCGTTACACAGCCAGTTCGGCTCGCCCATGTTACCGCGAACAAGGCAATGTTGTTAATTCATACAGTTTCATTAACTATACGAAGGATTAAAAGATGCAACCTAAACCAGCCATGCTAATGAAAGGGTCGATTTGGGTTGAAGTAGCTTATTATTTGAAATAGATCGATGTTGTGACGACCCGGAAATTTCTGGCCAAATTTAAACTTAATCTTCATATGATTTCGATACGATAAGCAACGTCTGTAATGTTGAGTCTCAAAATTTTTTTGAAACTATGTTTATATATATTCAATTGACCTTCGACTGTTCCCGACGATTCACGAACCATTATTTGTAACTAAATGTGTATAAATATAAATATAAATATAAATATAAATATAAATATAACTATATGAATATATATATAATAACTTAAAATAATAATATACAATATAATTAAATTATTATTAAAAATATATATATATATATATATATATATATATATATATATAGTATATCAAATATAATTATTTAATAATTATAGCGATTATTATTTAGAGAAGTTTAATTCGAACTTATGTAATTTTAAAATAAACGGTGATACGAGAACGAGTTCTATAAATTTTAGGCTCATTAAAAATGTATTTAGGTACTATTTGTTAAGTTTTAACACTTTTTATATTTTACCCAGAAATGAGAGGGACGGTTGATGTAATTTTTTATTTAATAGTTAATGACCAAACTTTATACCATAATGACCTAATTAAATAAAGATACTTAAATTAAAATTTTGGAATTTTTCTGAAGACTTTTATCCGCCACTAATTAACAACGGACCACGATATAATCAGAGTATTTAAAATCGTCGGTAATTAGAAAATAAAATGGGGCTGCTGAACTCTTTCTTTTCAATTCATTATCCCACATGTGATTGTAAGGATATTACTATACTGTTAATATTATTATTTATTATACTTTTTATTTATGTCCACAATTAGTTATCCGTCAATTAGGGATTGAATTGATTGAATGTATTACTGTACGCACTGGTGATGATTTGAAATGATAACTATGTACTTCTTTATTTTTCTTGCCACAATTATATTTACACATACAAAAGGGAGATAAATTAACACAACAAAAGCCCCATCTTGTTTTCTCTCTTTTTGATTCGGCAGTCTTCACAACCACCATCACACACCCACCACCGTAAGCACCACAACTACTACCTTTACTCCAACACCATTAAAATGCTTACTATTGTTTTTGTGTAAACATAAGTTGAACACCCATCTATCTCTACTACTTGTATATCACCCAAGAACAAACCACTACTACTTGGTTTGTTATGTGTAGAGAACCCAACCCAACCCACTTGAGTGCTACCACTATTCGGTTTCTGTTCAAGCAAAAACAAGAACCGAACACCTATCTTGTTAGAGCTGCTATACTTCTGTTTCTTATTCCTTTTCTTAAACAAGCTCACCGAGAACCACCATCAACGAGAACCATAATCATCATCTTTAATATTTTCTTTCCTTCTTTCGTTTCGTTTCTAATTCTGTCACAAAGCTATGGTTGTGCAACCTACAATCACCAACGAGATCATCAAGAACACCACAAACAACCACCCAAGAACAACACCTACTACTCGCTTACTATTGTTGATTTACACAACAACCGACACCATCACCTTGATTCCTTCTTCTACGTGACTTTCTACCACCATTTCCACGATCACCTTGTACCACCGCAGTTACAACCGAAATCATAAACACCATAAACCCGAACGTTACTGTTGCTTCGTATCCTTCTGTGGAGCAGGCTAATGCAATGAAAGTGATATTTTATGATTACAAGTTTAATGAATTATCAACATTGATATAGGATGATGATTTATAAAGCATTATTAAAACTATCATGGGAGACAAGGAAGCATTGTGGCCAACCAAAAGGATTCCAAAAAAAAGGGACGTTCCACTTGATTTTTGTGTTTGTTGTAACATGCACTTTGAGTATCCAAGAAAGATGCGTACAGTGCATTTTTTTCTTTTCTTTTGTTAAACCGTTCCATTAACACAGAACCAAAACCTTAGTTGGGCCGTGTGATTTGTTGGGCTTAGATCCAACTGATATTATTGGGGCCGAATGAATTGCAGACCAAACACTTTCACTTCATCCATCATACTGCAATTGCACCTTGTTTCTATCTAAACATTAAAACTACCTAAACAGCCCTTGCAATTATATAAACCTGTTGTTGATTCTACAACGATTGAGCCTAGAGCTGGATTACTATTCGACAAACAGAAAACGTGAAATAAAAGTGAATCATAAATTAAAATAGAAAAGTAGAAACAGATGGGTTGGTTAAGGCGTGTTTGCGAGTAACGAGAGGTCGCGGGTTCGATACTCGGCTCTGACAGTTTATTTTTTTTTTAGGCTCATCTCATTAAGGTAGCCTTTCAAGTATTTTATTAGTATGTTATTATTATTATTATTATTATTGTTATTATTACTATAATAATTATAATTATTATTATTATCATTGTTATTATCATTAATTTTTATTGTTGATATTAATTATTATTATCATTACAAGTATTATAATAATTATTGTTATTATTGTTACTAAAATATGTATATCTATAAAAGCTATTATTTATTATCATTAATAGAATATTAGGTACAATATTGAATGTTATTAGTATTATTATGAAAATAATAAAAGTATTGCTTTTCATTAATATTGATATTAATATCATTTCTATTAATATAGTAACACATTTAAAATTTGTAATATCATTATTATCATTATCATTATTATAAGTACTATCTTAACATTAACATTATTAGTATTATTATTATTATATTTATTAACAGTGCTAATATTATTATTAAAACTTATTATCATTAATAATCTTTTATTTAAAGTTACCATTTTAAAACGACAAGAATTATGATTATTAGTAATAACAATATTATTATTATTAGAAGTATTGTGAATTTAAAAATAAAAGTTTTTAAAATATTATTATAAGTATATATTAACTATATTAACAAATTATTTTAGAAATACTCATATATAACAATTTAGGCATTTTTACTATAACACTAAACAGATATACCTATATATATAACTATAATAATATTAAACATTTTGAATATATATATACAAACAAAATACGTATAATATATAATCCAAGATATAATATATAAATTTATTCGATTACAAATATGTGTATTAATAAATATACAAATGATATAGGTTCGTGAATCCGAGGCCAACCCTGCATTGTTCAGTTGTTCAATATAGTCATATGTATTTTTACTACAAAATACATTAGGTGAGTTCATTTGCTCCCTTTTACTCTTTACATTTTTGGGACTGAGAATACATGCGCTGCTTTTACAACTGCTTTATTAAATGCTTTTGAAATATATTTTGAACTGCGAATACATGAAACGCTTTTATAAATGTTTGACGAGATAGACACAAGCAAAACATTCCTCGAATGAATTATTATGCAGACGGAAGTTCTGCGGAATATTATTGAATTATGTGGACATGATAATTGCCACCATTGAATTATGTGGACATGATAATTGCCACCGTTGAATTATGTGGACATGATAATTGCCACCATTGAATTATGTGGACATGATAATTGCCACCAATTGAAGTGAATGTTATGTATCGAGAGAATGATTTTATACACGTATTATGTGTATGATATTTTTGTACACGAGATATGTGTATGGTTACTAAGATTTATGAAAATGTATTTCGTACACGAGAAAGGTGTACTGTATTTAAAAGATATCGCATGTATATTACAGGTGGGTATAGGATTCGGGCCCATTTGTACCATGCAGGATTTAAATCTTGTGGTCTATCAAAATGATGAATTTTATTGTTTTATGATAAACTTATGAACTCACCAACCTTTTGGTTGACACTTTAAAGCATGTTTATTCTCAGGTATGAAAGAAATCTTCTGCCGTGCATTTGCTCATATTACATGGAGTCATTCATGGCATATAGAAGTCAGAACCTCGCAATGGGATCAACTATTGAAGACTTCGTCCAGATGGATTAGGACGGGTCCTTTTAATTGGTATCAGAGCGGTGGTCTTAGTGAACCAGGTCTTGCATTAGTGTGTCTAACTGATAGTTGTTTAGATGCATTAGTGGGTCTGGACTTCGACCGTGTCTGCATGTCAAAAGTTTTGTTTATCATTTAGTGTCGAAAATTATTTGCTTATCATCCTTAAGGTCTAGACACATCTTACTGCCTCTATTGCATAGATAGTGTATAGATAAATTCATATCTTAGCGTATCTGTTATTGTTATCTTTGCCTGACAGCTTCCGTAGATTCCTCCGTAACTTATGGGATTTTAGTATTATATATGCATATGTAAATTATGTATTGCAAGGTACTAATCTACATCCTATAATCTACTTCTTATCGAAAATCCTTCATCTGATCGTACGAGATGAATCTCTCAACCAGTTCGAGTCCCTCAGATTTCGATAGCTATTCCGATAGTTATTCCGACAGCTATTCCGACATGGATATTCACCTAAGCTCCGAAAGCGGGGTCACCAGAATGAATCAATCAATCAACCATCCCCAATTCATCTGATGGGTTCGTGATCTACTTAATCATTGGAGACAAGAAGAAGGTGATCCTTTCCACCCACCGAATTTCCCTCTTGGCGAAGAACCTGAAGCACTTACTGGCGAACCTATCCGAAACACCATTTTCAGCCTGATTTCCAGAGTAGCTCGTCACGATTATATTCTATCCACAATTCTAAACTTTATTCAGCCGCTAGTTCCGACCGAAAATCATTCCGGGATAATGGAAGAAGTCAACAAACTTCGCGCTCGAGTAATCAATTTGGAAAATATGGTACAAAACTTACCAGCTTCAGCAACATCACCGACATCAACAGGACCACCAGCAATAGCACCCGTACCATCAACAACACACGCCTCAGCATCCCATTCTGTACCTCGAGTATAATCATCATTCTACATATCGTTCTACATCAATTATCTTCGTTCTACCTGGCGATTGTGTAATCTCTAATATTTTAGAGATTATGTATTCTAGTTCTAACAATAAATCAAATGAGTTTAATATCATATTGACTCATTAAATCCATGATTACATCTGAAGAAAATATATATGTATATATATTTTCATAAAGATTGTAATTAAAAATTCTTTCGTACAAACTGTTAATGGTGAAAATATTTTAACGGGTAGGTAATACCCGAGAAATATTTAGATTTCACATTAATAAGTTGAACTGCACATTCTTTGAATCTGATTCAACGGTCATTTACTATCCTATGTACATCCACAAATATACGTATCCGTTCACCGCAGAAAGAAAAAAAATCATTTTCATTCAATTTCATATTTGGATTTTGACCTATCAGAATCCAACAAGTGGCATAATGAAGAAAACATTGGACAAAAAATAAAAATTATTAGAAACAAAAAATTTAACTATGAGAAAAAATTTGTTAAGAATCCACGCTAACTGTTCCTAGCTAACTATTCCTAGCTAATTGATTACATTTCATTTATCGCAATTTTTTTATCGCAATTTATTTATCGCATTTTATTTATCACAATTTTAATTCTCGCAATTTTATTTATCGTCATTTAATTTCTGTTAATTATTTTATGCACTTTAAATATCGGGACACGTATACAAGGTTTTGACATATCATATCGACGCATCTATATATATTATTTGGAATAACCATGGACACTCTATATGCAGTAATGATCGAGTTCTCTATACAGGGTTGAGGTTGATTCTACGTTAATATATATAGTTTGAGTTGTGATCGAGTCTGAGACATGTACACGGGTCACGATACATATTAATTAATTCGAATATTATATATAAAACTATATATGAATTATTGGACTGTTAACTGTGGACTATCGACTATGGACTGCCAACATTGGACAATTAAAATGAATTAAAATATTGATTATAACATATGAAACTAAACAATTCTTCAAGTTTGCCACTTGATTTTATCTTAAACCTCATTTGTATCTTGACAATTACAAACTGCGTTCAAACCTTTCATGATTCTTCAAAACACCTCAATCGGGAGGATGAACTAACCGCACTTCATCTATGGAAGAAAAGATTGATGCATATAGTTATGCACCTGAAAACACTCGGAACCTGAGTAAACATTTAATACGTACCTGTGCTAGCTCCTTTGGCGTTGTTTTTACCGAAAATAACTTTACAATTCCTTTTCAAATTAGCCAATTTTGTCACAGCTCCAGCAAGACAGTTTCGGCTTTTCGTTCAAAATAACCTTATTATAACTTTGATATATATGCGTGTTTTTTTTTATTGTTAATGGGGAACCTTGCATATTCCACCATATTACCATCAGCGTTTAATCATCTAAAAACACAATTCTCCTGAAACCACTTCGGATTGATAACCAATGATTCAGATATCGTAGCATTAAATGCAGAGGAAACAGAAAAAATGGTAGATGGTCTAAACAGCCAAAAGCTTGATGATAAAGAAAGGAGTGTTAGGAATGCTCGATAGAAAATTTAGTACTGAAAAACGGATTGAGCTAACCATGAAGGGGACCAAGGACAAATACTAGGACCAAACCCTATATTCAAAGAATCCAGGTAATTCTGGATCCGATGAAATCTTTAGAGAATACCTTGCTTCGAAGTCATGTTAAAATCTTGCGGAAAAATTTTTCTTCATTAACCTTCGAACTTAGAAATTCCAAAATATCGTCATAAATATCTTCGATATTTCTGAGGATATTTTCATAAATATTCTTGTCCGAAATTATCTACCTCTTCGTGTTTTCTGTATTCCATTATATTGGAAACTTCAGTAAAATCTAAGTATAAATTATGAATGAATTGTGGAGAAGTGTTGGGAATTGAAGCATGAGTTAGTATAATATAATGGCGCTTGGCCAACGTGATTATATTACAGTAAGTCATGCTGAGTTTCTAATGAAACGTGATGATGGTTCATAGTAGATTATACCATCATCACGTGTCATGTTACATAACTCTTTCATTCTACATAACCTCCGAACTATCAAGAAGAATATATTCTTGATAGTTTTATCTTCTGTAATTTTGATAAATTTAAAAAAAAAAAATCAAATCGTGCTATCACGTTCCTTCCTGCTTAGAACATTATAATCATTCGAAACTCTATATCTACGAATTCTGAACCATTATTCGCTTGACTTGGAGTCAGTAAGAGAAAACAAGAGCATGGAGATCCAAAAAAAATAAAGGAAAATATAAAGCCGATCACAAACACAGGAATTGCAAACCGTGTATATCAATGTTTATCGCAACATAAAGACACGGGAGAATTAAAAGCATTATAACCCCAAGGGCAAAGTAGAAGAAAACGAATTCCTCCGGTAGTAATTGGAAAAGGAGAATGATTGTTACAATAGTGAGGATAAGAACAAGAATCAGAATTGGATTAAGCATTTTCACAATCGTTTGAATTTAGGAATTGAGTATAGAAGTGGTGGAAACTAATGGAACGAAAAAGATAAATTTATACTGGAAATATCAGTCGTAGTAATCTGGACAGATCATCGCATTTAATTAAATAGATCCTAATTTCCTTAAATCTCGAAGAATCAGATCTTATAGATTTCTAAGATTTCCTTTTAAATCCCTTGAATTCCAGAATTCAATCCTGTCTACGTCAAAAGATATGACGAATCTACATTTACTCATTTCAATCTTTTGTGACATCTTCATTCGTACTCTTCGAATAATCGAATTGTTTTATCCATATTACTCAATGATGATAAAACTATATTTATCAACTCATATTCGTCATAAAAACATTTTTATTGTTAGCCATGACGACCACACTCAAATTTCGGGACGAAATTTCTTTAACGGGTAGGTACTGTGACGACCCGGAAATTTCTGACCAAATTTAAACTTAATCTTCATATGATTTCGATACGATAAGCAACGTCTGTAATGTTGAGTCTCAAAAAAATTTTGAAACTATGTTTATATATATTCAATTGACCTTCGACTGTTCCCGACGATTCACGAACCATTATTTGTAACTAAATGTGTATAAATATAAATATAAATATAAATATAACTATATGAATATATATATAATAACTTAAAATAATAATATACAATATAATTAAATTATTATGAAAATAAATAAATATATATATATATATATATATATATATATATATATATATATATATATATATATATATATATATATATATATATATATATATAGAGTATATCAAATATAATTATTTAATAATTATAACGATTATTATTTAGAGAAGTTTAATTCGAACTTATGTAATTTTAAAATAAACGGTGATACGAGAACGAGTTCTATAAATTTTAGGCTCATTAAAAATGTATTTAGGAACTATTTGTTAAGTTTTAACACTTTTTATATTTTACCCAGAAATGAGAGGGACGGTTGATGTAATTTTTTATTTAATAGTTAATGACCAAACTTTATACCATAATGACCTAATTAAATAAAGATACTTAAATTAAAATTTTGGAATTTTTCTGAAGACTTTTATCCGCCACTAATTAACAACGGATCACGATATAATCAGAGTATTTAAAATCGTCGGTAATTAGAAAACAAAATGGGGCTGCTGAACTCTTTCTTTTCAATTCATTATCCCACATGTGATTGTAAGGATATTACTATATTGTTAATATTATTATTTATTATACTTTTTATTTATGTCCACAATTAGTTATCCGTCAATTAGGGATTGAATTGATTGAATGTATTACTGTACGCACTGGTGATGATTTGAAATGATAACTATGTACTTCTTTATTTTTCTTGCCACAATTATATTTACACATACAAAAGGGAGATAAATTAACACAACAAAAGCCCCATCTTGTTTTCTCTCTTTTTGATTCGGCAGTCTTCACAACCACCATCACACACCCACCACCGTAAGCACCACAACTACTACCTTTACTCCAACACCATTAAAATGCTTACTATTGTTTTTGTGTAAACATAAGTTGAACACCCATCTATCTCTACTACTTGTATATCACCCAAGAACAAACCACTACTACTTGGTTTGTTATGTGTAGAGAACCCAACCCAACCCACTTGAGTGCTACCACTATTCGGTTTCTGTTCAAGCAAAAACAAGAACCGAACACCTATCTTGTTAGAGCTGCTATACTTCTGTTTCTTATTCCTTTTCTTAAATAAGCTCACCGAGAACCATCATCAACGAGAACCATAATCATCATCTTTAATATTTTCTTTCCTTCTTTCGTTTCGTTTCTAATTCTGTCACAAAGCTATGGTTGTGCAACCTAAAATCACCAACGAGATCATCAAGAACACCACAAACAACTACCCAAGAACAACACCTACTACTCGCTTACTATTGTTGATTTACACAACAACCGACACCATCACCTTGATTCCTTCTTCTACGTGACTTTCTACCACCATTTCCACGATCACCTTGTACCACCGCAGTTACAACCGAAATCATAAACACCAAAAACCCGAACGTTACTGTTGCTTCGTATCCTTCTGTGGAGCAGGCTAATGCAATGAAAGTGATATTTTATGATTACAAGTTTAATGAATTATCAACATTGATATAGGATGATGATTTATAAAGCATTATTAAAACTATCATGGGAGACAAGGAAGCATTGTGGCCAACCAAAAGGATTCCAAAAAAAAGGGACGTTCCACTTGATTTTTGTGTTTGTTGTAACATGCACTTTGAGTATCCAAGAAAGATGCGTACAGTGCATTTTTTTCTTTTCTTTTGTTAAACCGTTCCATTAACACAGAACCAAAACCTTAGTTGGGCCGTGTGATTTGTTGGGCTTAGATCCAACTGATATTATTGGGGTCGAATGAATTGCAGGCCAAACACTTTCACTTCATCCATCATACTGCAATTGCACCTTGTTTCTATCTAAACATTAAAACTACCTAAACAGCCCTTGCAATTATATAAACCTGTTGTTGATTCTACAACGATTGAGCCTAGAGCTGGATTACTATTCGACAAACAGAAAACGTGAAATAAAAGTGAATCATAAATTAAAATAGAAAAGTAGAAACAAATGGGTTGGTTAAGGCGTGTTTGCGAGTAACGAGAGGTCGCGGGTTCGATACTCAGCTCTGACAGTTTTTTTTTTTTAGGCTCATCTCATTAAGGTAGCCTTTCAAGTATTTTATTAGTATGTTATTATTATTATTATTATTATTATTATTATTATTATTATTATTATTATTATTATTATTATTAGTATTATTATTATTATTATTATTATTATTATTATTATTATTGTTATTATTACTATGATAATTATAATTATTATTATTATGATTAATTTTTATTGTTGATATTAATTATTATTATCATTACAAGTATTATAA
Source organism: Rutidosis leptorrhynchoides (assembly GCF_046630445.1). Classification (NCBI taxonomy): domain Eukaryota; kingdom Viridiplantae; phylum Streptophyta; class Magnoliopsida; order Asterales; family Asteraceae; genus Rutidosis; species Rutidosis leptorrhynchoides. The sequence goes on along the minus strand of NC_092343.1, from coordinate 369,286,973 downwards.
TAATTATTGTTATTATTGTTACTAAAATAGGTATATCTATAAAAGCTATTATTTATTATCATTAATAGAATATTAGGTACAATATTGAATGTTATTAGTATTATTATGAAAATAATAAAAGTATTGATTTTCATTAATATTGATATTAATATCATTTCTATTAATATAGTAACACATTTAAAATTTGTAATATCATTATTATCATTATCATTATTATAAGTACTATCTTAACATTAACATTATTAGTATTATTATTATTATATTTATTAACAGTGCTAATATTATTATTAAAACTTATTATCATTAATAATCATTTATTTAAAGATACCATTTTAAAACGACAAGAATTATGATTATTAGTAATAACAATATTATTATTATTAGAAGTATTGTGAATTTAAAAATAAAAGTTTTTAAAATATTATTATAAGTATATATTAACTATATTAACAAATTATTTTAGAAATACTCATATATAACAATTTAGGCATTTTTACTATAACACTAAACAGATATACCTATATATATAACTATAATAATATTAAACATTTTGAATATATATACAAACAAAATACATATAATATATAATTCAAGATATAATATATAAATTTATTCGATTACAAATATGTGTATTAATAAATATACAAATGATATAGGTTCGTGAATCCGAGGCCAACCCTGCATTGTTCAGTTGTTCAATATAGTCATATGTATTTTTACTACAAAATACATTAGGTGAGTTCATTTGCTCCCTTTTACTCTTTACATTTTTGGGACTGAGAATACATGCGCTGCTTTTACAACTGCTTTATTAAATGCTTTTGAAATATATTTTGAACTGCGAATACATGAAACGCTTTTATAAATGTTTGACGAGATAGACACAAGCAAAACATTCCTCGAATGAATTATTATGCAGACAGAAGTTCTGCGGAATATTATTGAATTATGTGGACATGATAATTGCCACCATTGAATTATGTGGACATGATAATTGCCACCGTTGAATTATGTGGACATGATAATTGCCACCATTGAATTATGTGGACATGATAATTGCCACCAATTGAAGTGAATGTTATGTATCGAGAGAATGATTTTATACACGTATTATGTGTATGATATTTTTATACACGAGATATGTGTATGGTTACTAAGATTTATGAAAATGTATTTCGTACACGAGAAAGGTGTACTGTATTTAAAAGATATCGCATGTACATTACAGGTGGGTATAGGATTCGGGCCCATTTGTACCATGCAGGATTTAAATCTTGTGGTCTATCAAAATGATGAATTTTATTGTTTTATGATAAACTTATGAACTCACCAACCTTTTGGTTGACACTTTAAAGCATGTTTATTCTCAGGTATGAAAGAAATCTTCCGCCGTGCATTTGCTCATATTACATGGAGTCATTCATGGCATATAGAAGTCAGAACCTCGCAATGGGATCAACTGTTGAAGACTTCGTCCAGATGGATTAGGACGGGTCCTTTCAGATGTGATCTGATACGAACCAAAGATGGGGTCAGGTGTATCGCCTTTTAAACCCATCACATGAATAGAACGAAGTACGGTTCTCGCTCCAATGGTAACATGATAAAGCCACTCGTAAGCATCTTCACCATCGAATACCCGCCACTAGTCCCCATGGGATGTGACATTTGTCTCAAACTCTGTCTGAAACTTCGGTTGATGTTTACACACCCTTGTATGTTGCTCATCATTATCCTTATTAATATTATAATTATTCGAATCTCGAACCTCAATGTATTCGACACCCTTTTGGGTGATGTTTGCTTCGAACCCAAGGTTTGAACTAATTTCTTCAACTCTTCGTGTCGTTCATCAACTTCTTCAGAAGCTATTTTCTTCTCTGAAGTAGCAAATCGCGCCAAATTTCCAGTATAGTATTGACTGACTTCAAACTCTGCAACCTTCTTGGCTATAACTTTTAATAGCAGCAACCTACAAGAGGTCAAACTTTCCACAGTGGAAACATTCGGCGTCTTTCGCTGGGTTTTCTTTCTTGGAAGGTGGTGGAATCTTTTTCTTAGCAATTGACTTGCCTTTTCCTTTTCCCCAAGTTTTCGGCTTATTCTTTTTCACTCTACCTTCCCTAATCATATGGACACCTGGATTGGAAACCTTATATGGAATATCCTGTTCAGCAGTTTTGAGCATCGAGTGCACCTCTGCCAGAGATTTCTCCCAACCTTGCATATTGTAATTCATCACAAATTGGTGATACGATTTTGGTAGTGAAACCAAAACCGTGTTCACGGCCAAGTTAGGCGGCAAGGTAGTTCCAAGTTTTTCCAATCGGTCAATGTAGCTTTTCATTTTTAAGACATGAGAGCTCACTGATTGACCCTCCTCCATTTTGCATGTTTGAAGAAGCTTATAAGTTTCATATAACTCTTGACTAGCCTGTTTCTGAAACATATTTTTCAGCTCAGTCATCATATCATATGCTGTACGATCTTCCATTTCCTTTTGGAGGTCAGAAGTCATACTAGCAAGCATGATTAAAGCTATCTTCTCTTGCTCATCAAACAACTTCTGATAAGCATTCTTTTGAGCAGCAGTAGATGTCTCAGGAGGAGCTTCGGGTAAGGGTTCTTCAATTTTGTTCAACTTCCCTTCAAATTTGAGAACAATTCTCAGGTTGCGGTGCCAATCGAGGAAGTTTGAACCATTGAGTTTTTCCTTCTCCAATAAAGAACGGAGGTTGATTTGGTTTACGTTTTGATTGTTTGACATCTACAAGAGAACAAGATTCAATTTTAGTATTTTCGATATTGTACTTTAATAAATTAATTACCCAAGTTTTAATATATTTAAAAACAATTAATTTACGAAAGCCTAAGATCCACATAGAGGTTCCATAACTACATCTGTTGATCAGCTAGCAGTTATAGAGTCTACTGGTAGGTAGCGAGTACCAATTGCATCACAGATGCAACTCTTAGATCTTTATGGGACCTTGAGATATGTGTAGTCTAACAAACCACTATTATCTATTGGCATGTTTGTCCCATCCTTGCCTCGAACTCAGGTCTCACCGTGAATACGATTAAGTCGTCCAATTTGGAAACAGTGGAAATTCAGCCTAGTCTCACTCGTAACTGAAAATCCACCTCGTGCCTATAATTCGATTAGGTCTCACCGTAATCAAAAAATAACGAGGAGTGTTTGCAAGCTCATTGGATGGCATGACTTAAATTTGACGGGTATTTTAAAAAAATTTGTGTTAACGAATAATGCATGCACACAAGATTCGCTACAATTTGTTAAAAAAAACATTTTAACCAATTTTATATATGTCGATCGTGTTTATGCGTCAAGTTTGTTATTTTATTTTATATAAAAAAATAACAAATACACACTGTGTATCATTTTAAAACATTTTTAAAAGGTGTCGCTCATATATATTATTTGAGTTTCAAAAAAAAAAAAAATATTTAACTTTAAACTCGTTAGAGTTTAACTTTTTAAAATCATCAATTTTAACCTTTGAAACTCGTTACTAGTTTTATTTGATGTTTTCATCAAAAACATTTAACATATATTATAATCAACACTTAAATATAAATGCGTAAAAATAAAACACAACCATACCATGCATCACACACACATAGCCTAGCCCAAAAATCCTATGCTTGATCCCATGAGCCGACATGGGATCAAGAGGTCAAACTAAGGGTAATATCGTAGCTCCCACTTGATTCAAGAATCAAGTGAAAACTTGACAAACGCCATTGTTGTCAACTTGACCTGTTCGCCATCTTCTAAGCCAAAAGCATGTTGTATTTTATCTTCAATCTTCATCTTGTTACATTTATTTAAATTTGAAAATACAACTAAACTAGTACTTTTACAAATTGAAATAAACTTAAATACAATACTATGAAAATGGAAAATAAATATAATACAACTTTGGATTCAAAATGGCCTTCCTAATAAATAATCAACATGACATAATATTGCCGTAATCAACAATCACAACAATCATACATAGGTCGGGGCATTATGGGCTATGTATGCAATCACAATTTTAATAACTACATTATTAAAACTTAAATATGGCTTGTCCATGGTTACAATGCATGTGTATAACCATGGAATAAAACAATCAACAATTATAATAAATATTCAAGCCATAATAATTAAATCTACAATTTAAAATAGTGATATTCTTTCAATCATATTTGTGCGTCATGAGGTTAAGTCTAGATCAACCGAGTTGACTTTAAAAACCAAAAAGGTTTCGACTTTCACCAATATACCACAAAGCTAAATCTAAAGAATAGTCACACGACAATTAAGATGGTGTAAAAGCGGCTCGGATACCACTGATGGAAAATCGTGTGTACTTTTACCAAAACAGATTAACGCAGCTGATAGTTAAAATAATAATCTTTTATTATTTTATGAACAAAATTTAACAAGATTAAATTTTCACTTATTTAATGAAACATGCACATGATTAACGATTCCAAAGATCCAGTTACACCACTAATAATTGTCAAAATATGTAATTCACAAAGTGAGTAAACGATATACCTTTCTTGAAGAAACTGATTGAAGGAGAGAAACCTTTCTTGAAGAAACTGATTGAAGGAGAGAAACCTACGATCAAAAATATGACCGTCTCTTAGGATAGTCCACACTACACTTCAAACAACGTCAATGGATGCTAGTCCAAACCCAAGTAATAATTAATCAACATTTGATTAATATTATGAACCCAAAATAATACTCCGTATGAAACATTGTTATTTCATTTCTTACTTTCTCTCTTTCTATATGTATCGACCAAAAAATTTAATAATCTAATTCACACTTGCAAAAGAGAGTAATATATATTACCTTTTAAAAACACCCGTGAACCTTATATTACTCCGTGAATTTTTTTCTTTTTGAAAGAATCCAAAATAGGATATTGTATTCGATTTATTTAATATCATAAAGTTGTATTTCTCAAATACTTTAGGGGTATGTTATGTAACTTATAATTAATAATTTCTATCATGTCGCTTTCATGTGAATAGTAAATTAATTAATTTCGATTTATTTACTATTCATATGAATAGTAAATGAATTAATTTCGATTTACTATTTTGTTACTTGAGTAATATATATACATCATATATATATTTTATTTGACGTCTCGGTGTATATGTGTGTGACCCCGAAGGCTCAAATGATGTTGGCCATATAGTTATATGTTGTACCTTGCACATTAATCTTACAGTTTCATTATCTAACATAAGCAACTAGTACTAAAATATCGCTAAACCCAGAACAACCCATCCGACCCTCCCATTTAGCAGTATCCTTAGACAACCTAAAATGACGATTCCTGCCCACAGGCACATGTTCAGCTAACACTGATTCAATATCATTTACTAACACAGGTATAACCGAAGGCAAAACAACATTTCAAGAATTATGTCTTTCACTTAAACTTGAAACCCTTTCCTCCCCTTGGTATATTTTGGGAATCTTCTACTGCATGACATACTAATCTGCTCATCACCCTTTGGTTAATGAACTTGGTTAATGAACTTTATATCTTGTAATTATGATATTTTAGGGTCTCGAGAAGTAATTCTTCCGCTTTTGAGAGTTTTCCGGTGACCATTACAATTAGTTGACCTCGATACAGATGATTAAAGTACCCCAACGAGCATAAAGAGCCACTTAATCATCAATAACGATAATTGGTAACATGAAGACTTGTTTTTGTATGAACTTGTGCTTCAATGGGGGTGTTAGGAATCGATGATTAAGTGGATGTTTATGTTTTCGTTTACTTTTTATACATGAGAGACCCTCACCTTCCCTAATGGTAGTCACGATGACATGTTTACGTGACTTGAGTAGTTATTTGTATAATTACATAGTCTATTAGACTTTTTGGCTTTTTTTGTTGCTAACCAGACCTCTTCTCATAAAGACAATCTACTCACCTCAATGACCTAATCATCATGCTCGGTTTTTGCAATGTTTGCATCGTATTGTGTGATTTATAACACGTCATCTCATTAAGCATACCTTATTATCCCCTCCATTCACAAGTATAAAGTCACCATCCTCAACAAAAAAAATGGAATAGTATAAATAGTTACATATGTGTAGGAAAGAATGTTTATACAAGTGAACCATCATTTCATCATGAAAGTCTATATCTAAATATTTTGGGTTTCCCGCTTGAAGATGTTTAAGTTTTCTAGTGTAATGTTCCATGATTTCTAATTGACGATTACTTAAAACAGAAACCGCCATTACTTTCAACCTACAATAAAAGATGAAATATATCACACTCCCAAAGAGCTCACTTTGTTGGAGATATGGAGAACTTTAAACAATTAGAGGGAAGATTCCAGGAAACTCACACGAAGCTTCCACGAAGTTGTTAGGAAACTCACATGTAGCTCCTACGAAGTTGTTAGGAAACTCACATGTAGCTTCCACGAAGTTGTGAGGAAATTCACATGTCGCTTCCACGAAGCTGTCAGGAAACTCACATGTAGCCTCCATGAAGCTGTCAGGAAACTCACATGAAGCTTGAAGGAATTGTTTTTAGCTTACTCCTTAAATCATTCTATAAATAGACCCTCTTGTAACTCATTGTAAACACACCACAAATATTCAGTAAATATATTCTCTAGTTGGTCCGTGGACTAAAGCAATCTCAACGATTGCATATAACCACGTTATCTCTTGTGTCGATTTACATTTCTTGTATTTATAATCTTTCGTTCATTAAGTGGATTAGTAATCTTGTAGAATTACTATCGGTGAGTGATCTTGTTGAATCACTTGCGTTGTTTTGGGTCCTAATATCCTTACAACTGGTATCAGAGCTAAAGGTTTCGACTTTGGGTACGATGGCGGAAGACGGAAAGTTTAGAATCGACCGATTCGATGGGAGAGACTTTGGCTTTTGGAAGATGCAAATTGAAGATTACTTGTATCAAAAGAAGCTACATCAACCTCTGTTAGAGACCAAGCCCGAAAGCATGAGCGATGCCGATTGGACGCTTTTGGATCGTCAAGCTTTGGGTGCGATTCGTCTTTCACTTGCTAAGAACGTTGCATACAACGTTGTGAATGAGAAGACGACGTTTGCTTGCTTGAAAGCACTCTTTAACATGTATGAGAAACCTACCGCTTCTAATAAGGTTTTTCTCATGCGACAATTGTTCAATACGAAGATGAAGGAAGGTACGAGTGCAACGGATCATATCAACGAGTTCAACAACATCATATCGAGGTTAGCATCGGTAGATATTGTGTTTGATGATGAGTTAAAGGCACTAATCTTGCTTTCATCATTACCGGAAAGTTGGTCGGGTATGGTTACCGCAGTTAGTAGCTCTACGGGAACTACTAAGCTAGCGTTTGAAGGAATAGGGGATTTGATTCTTGGTGAAGATACTCGTAGGAGAAACTCGGGGGAATCGAAATCCGGTTCTTTGTTAAGTACCGACAACCGTGGTAGGAAATTTGATCGCGGTGAGAAGAAGGGTAGAAAGAAGTCTAAGAAGAGGTATCCATCGAAAGATAGAAGTGAAGCTGTTTGTTGGGGTTGCAATCAAAAAGGACACTTTCAAAGGAATTGTAAAAATGGTCCGGCGAAAGGTGTGAACTTGACCGAGGAAGAAAGTGATGATGCACTTTTATGTAGTGTTGAAAATTCTATGGAGTCTTGGATTTTGGATTCGGGAGCTTCGTTTCATGCTACTCATGTCAACAGCATGATGAAGAATTTTCGTTCATATCAAGGCAAGGTGAGATTAGCGGACGACAAACAACTCAATATAGAGGGCATTGGAGATGTTGTATTGAAGACTACTCTTGACTCTAATTGGACCTTGAAAAACGTAAGGTACATTCCTAAATTAAAAAGGAAACTTATTTCGGTTGGTCAATTAGATGATGAAGGTAACGCGGTTACTTTTAAAAACCGCCGATGGAAGGTGGTTAAGGGTAGTTGTTGAAAGGACCCGTCCTAATCCATCCAGACGAAGTCTATATCGATTATAATCGATTCACAACAGTTGATTACATCGCGAGGTACTTGACCTCTATATGATACATTTTACAAACATTGCATTCGTTTTTGAAAAGACAATCTTTCACTACATTGAAATTTGACGGCATGCATACCATTTCATAATATATCTAACTATAATTGACTTAATAATAATCTTGATGAACTCAACGATTCAAATGCAACGTCTTTTGAAATATGTCATGAATGACTCCAAGTAATATCTTTAAAATGAGAAAATGTACAGCGGAAGATTTCTTTCATACCTGAGAATAAACATGCTTTAAAGTGTCAACCAAAAGGTTGGTGAGTTCATTAGTTTAACATAAATAATCATTTCATAATTTTAATAGATCACAAGATTTCATATTCAGTTCTCATAAATATACGTCCCATGCATAGAGACAAAATATCATTCATATGGATTGAACACCTGGTAACCGACATTCACAAGATGCATATAAGAATATCCCCATCATTCCGGGATCCTCCATCGAACATGATATAAATTTCGAAGTACTAAAGCATCCGGTACTTTGGATGGGGCTTGTTGGGCCCGATAGATCTATCTTTAGAGTTCGCGTCAATTAGGGTTTCTGTTCCCTAATTCTTAGATTACCAGACTTAATAAAAAGGGGCATATTCAGTTTAATAATTCAACCATAGAACGTAATTTCGATTACTTGTGTCTATTTCGTAAAACAGTTATAAAAACAGCGCATGTATTCTCAGTCCCAAAAATATATATTGCAAAAGCATTTAAAAAGGGATTAATGAAACTCACCTAATGTATTTTGTAGTAAAAATACATATGACTATATTGAACAATGCAGGGTTGGCCTCGGATTCACGAACCTATATCAATTATTTATATATTAACACATATAATTAATATGTAATAATAATCAAACCCGTTTGTATATATTAATTATATATTACTTATTTAAAATAGTAATGTAATATTTATATAGTTATTATATATATATTTGATATATTTTTATATAAGAAATTGTTGGTTTGTTAAAATAATGACTTTACCAATACTAAAATAGTGTTAATAATAGTAGTAATCACTTTTAATATTGAAAATACTAATTTTGATAATAATGCTAATCATTTTATTTGTAGTAATAATAATAATAATAATAATAATAATAATAATATATAATATATATTAATAATAATAATACTTAAAATAATGATACTTTTAGTAATAATGGTCATAATAATATTACTGATAGTAATAATACTATAAGATAACAATGTTACTACTAATGGTAATAATAATAATAAATATAATAATAATATAAGGTTATTGATAATGATAATATTTCCTTTTAAATCTTATTACTTAATTTACTAGTTTAATCAACTTTATATTCATATTTGTAGTTATAATCTATATATATATATAATATCATTACCTTTATTAACAATTAGTTTTATTTATTCATAACCATAACCATAACCATAATAATAATAATAATAATAATAATAATAATAATAATAATAATAATAATAATAATAATAATAATAATAATAATAATAATAATAATAATAATAATAATTAGGTTTCTACCTTTTTAAGAAAACAGCAAAAAGAATGCCCCTGCCGGGGCTCGAACCCTAGACCTCTCGTATACCCGCTAACCCATCAAACCAATGAACCATATCTGTTATTCGGTTTCAACCCATAACCAAAAATATATAACCCGTCACTTCTGTTTTCCATATCTTCTCCCTTCATTTTCAATAATCTAGCCCAACCACAAAGGCAGGCCCAACAACTTGGAACACGGCCCAAGTAGAATCAATGGGTGAGTGAGGTGACTTTGTCCGGTACAAATGAAAGAAAAAAAAAATAATAAGCCGTCACAACAGGTAAGAATTAAAGGGAGTAACCAGCAGCGAGTAACCATGGAAACAGATGGAAACAAACAGCAGCGAGTAACCATCTTTAATCATTGATTTGTTTATCATGCAAACCTTTATATTCTCCATAATCATAATAGATAACAAACCGGTCCCATCACAACCTTTTTAATAATCCAAATACAAATTAAATGTCAATTGGAAAGGGCTTCGGTAGTGTAGAGATCGAATGGCAGACAAGAAAGGAGAACATCCACACATGCACTTATCATTTTTAAATCATCCATGAACCTTATAAAAATAAAAAGAAATTTCCATCTTAGTAACTTGGTCGGCCATAGTTTCTTGGATTCGTTCAAAAGCACAGCAATTGTCCCTCATTTTCTATCATTATAATGCTTTTCATATATAACCCTTATTGTCTTATTTAAAGACTTGACCCAAGTATCCATTACTACATCCTCCACCTTGTTATCATAGAACTAAATCCTGCTGTAGCGGAGAAATACCTTGGGAATGAAATAATAAAAAAAATGGTGTCTTTCAGCGTGAGATTGATGATTAAAGGTGAAGAGGAAGGGTGGTTGTCTTGGTGGTTTACAAGGGTTTAAGTTGGTTTGTCATGTCCTTGAAGATGAAGCAGAAAATAACAGAAAAACTGATGGTGTTGTTGGTTCGAAAGATTCACGTCCTACTAATGGTGAAGGTTTGCTTGACAGGAAAAACAAGGAAGAGAAGTGATGGCTTCGGTTGATATGAACAAGGAAATGTAATTGGTGATGGATGTCAACGAATGAAGTGATTATATGGGTGGTTGGTTGTGGGTTCTTGATTACAAAATGATGAGTGTGTTCGGTGGTGGTTGATCGAAGATAAAAGAGACTCATGGTTTGTGTGTCGACAATATCTCATGGTAAGATCATAAGGACAAGAAAAAGATTAAAGCTACTCGATTCTTGTACCAACTTTGTTTTGTAGTTAAATTGTTTTTACGAACTTTATTCTGCCAGAAGAAAAAAGAAGAAAATTGAAATCGACCCTCAACTGAATTTTGGATTATATCCTTGGCTTGAGGTCGATTGGATTCTATTTTAGGGACAGGAATCAAAATTTAAAATAGTATGATGGTGCTAGGAAACAAACTACGTTCTTGTATGTATTTATATAAGAATATTTGTATTTATATAATTATATATATCTGATCACAGGTATAATTTTGTATATACCCATATCTATATGAAATCTGTATATATCTGTCTAATATAACCATATATTTGATTATATTTGTATTCTGTATATTAGGGATACATAATGTTATTATTATTTAACATTAATATTAATATTAATAATAATGAAATTAATATTAATAATAATAGAATAACTAATAATATTAATGATATTAATAATGTAATAAATTACATGTATCGAATTTCATATTCCTATATTTTAATTAGTAGCACTAACTTTAATATTAGTATTAATATTTATTGTAATGAATATAAATGTAATAATAACAATATTTTATCTTACGACTACTTTTAATATATTAACATTACAATTTTATTAATTATGTAATGTTTAATAATTATATACTATGTATAATTGAATTCTTATACATTACATTATACATATAATCCTTATCATACATGGGAATCATAAATTTATATATATAGATTCATTTTAAATTACAACAATCATTTGTATCTTATTTTAATTCAAATGGCTAAATGGTATTATATTTATTCAAATTAAAATATACACTTATATTTATATTTACATATATATATTTATTTACCCAGTTATTTACACACAATTGTTCGTGAATCATCAGGCATGGTCAAAGGGTAATTGATTACATGAATATAGATTTCAAAACTTTCGAGACTCAACATTACAGATTTTTGATTTTCGTGTCGGAATCATATCAAGATTAAGTTTAAATTTGGTCGGAAATTCGCGGGTCATCACAGTACCTACCCGTTAAAGAAATTTCGTCCCGAAATTTGAGTGAGGTGGTCATGGTTAACAATAAAAATGTTTTCATGACGAATATGAGTTGATAAATAGAGTTTTATCATTAATGACTAATATAGATAAAACGATTCGATTAGGTGAAGCGTACAAATGAAGATGTCACAACATATTGAGATAGAGATTTAACTTTTGACGTAATCACGGTGAAAGTTACAAAATAAGGTGCGTCTTAGCTTTTGACGTTGTCTTAGTTGAATTCCGGAATTCAAGGGATTTAAAGAAAATCTTGAAGATCTATAAGATCTGATTCTTCGGCGAATAAGGAAATTAAGATCTCTCTAATTAAATACGGTGATCTGCTTCAATTACTCTGTCTGATATTTCTATTATAAATTAAACTCTTCCGTTCCATTATTCTCACCATTCCTATACTTTCCTTCTTGTTTCATACATCCAAAAGATTTTGAAAATACTTAATCCAGTTCTGATCTTTGTCCTCACCCTTACTATCGCAACAATCATTCTCCTTTTCCAACTTCCACCAGAGAAATCTGCTTGCTTTCTTCTACTTCGCCCTTGGGATTATAATATTTTTAATTCTCCCGTGTCTTTATGTTGCGATAAACGTTGATATACACGGTTTGTAATTTATATGTTGTAATCGGGCTTTGTATCTCCCCTTATTTTTCAATGTCCCTATTTCTGTTTCCTATAATCATTGTCATCCACAGTTAATACTTCCTCCTATTTGCTGCGATTTATACTCTGTTTTCTATTTCAGAGCGTTGTCCCTTCGTTTCTTCTTCTTGCGGTTAGGCATCTCTTGTAATGGTCCAGAATTCGCAGATATAAGTTTCAGAATGAACATTATTAATGTTCTAAATAAGAAGGAACGTAATAGCACGATTTGATTTGTCAAATTACCAGATTCACTGAGAATAGAACTATCAAGAATATACTTTCCTGATATGTTCAAAAGTTAAGCAGAATGACAGAGTTATGTAACATGGCACATGATGACGTTATGATCTGTGAATCATCACGTCCCATTAGAAACTCAGCATGACTTACTGTAATATAATCACGTTGATCAAGTGTCATTATATTATACTAACTCATGCATCAATTCCCAACATTACTTCAATAACATTCATATTTTAAGCTCGAAAGTTTACAGAATATAGAAACTAACAGTTTCTATATGATGTAATACTGATAGCACGAAGAGATTAATGATTTCAGATAAGAATAGTTATAAAATATCTCCAGAAATATGGAGGATATTTATAATGAAAGATACGATAATATCTCGGAATATCTAAGATAAGAGGATGATAGAAACTATTGTCTGCAAGGGTTTAGAGTAAGGAGCAAGATATTCACTAAAGACTTTAGCAGACATTGAATCATTTGGATTCTTTGTAGTTAAACTTATTCTTTGTGATTTTTCCACGGCTTTCTTCATAGTTTCGCATAATCTGCTTTTCGGTATGAAATTTTCTATTGAATGTTTCCAATATAATGATACACAGGAAGCACGAAGAGGTATATAATTTCAGACGAGAATATTTATGAAAATACCCTCATAAATATCAAAGATATTGATGATGATATTTTGGAATTTCTAAATTCGATGGTTGATGGAGAAAGATTTTCCGCAAGATTTTAACATGACTTCGGAGCAAGATAATCTCTGAAGATTTCATCGGATCCAGAATTACCTGGATTCTTTGAATTTAGGGTATGTTACTTGTATTTCTCCTTGGTTTCCTTTATGGTTAGCTCATTCCGTTTTCCAGTTCCAACTTTTCTGAGCCTTTCCAACATACCATTCTTTATTATCAACTTCCGATGATTAAGTTCGTTTACAGTTGTCTACGGTTTTCTGCTGCTTCATTCAGCTTTTTCAACATTCAGAGTATCAATTCGTAAACTGGGTGCCTTTTCAAAATTTCAGAATTGAAGATCGTAATTCTAGGAGATAATTGTTATATGTATACATATAACTATTGATGTAGAAATGCTACGAGATTCAAAATACTGATTATTGATTCCTCTACATTTACTGCTACTATATCTGAATCATTGGTTGTCGATCCGAGGTGATTTCAAGAGAATTGTGTTTTTAGATGATTAAACGCTGACGGTAATATGGTGGAATATAAAAGGTTCTCCGGTAACAATAAAAGAACATACATATAAATCAAGGTGATAATAAGGTTGTTTCGAACGAAAAGTCGAAGTTGATTTGCTGAAGCTGTGACAAAATTTGCTACTTTGAAAAGGGATCGCAAAGTTATTTTTGCTAATAAATGCTAAAGGATCTGACGCTGCTACGTGTTAAACTTTTACTCAGGTTCCGAGTGTTTTCATGTGCATAACTATATGCATCAATCTTTCTTCTTCCGTAGATGGAGTGCGGTTGGTTCATCCTATCGATTGAAGTGTTTTCAAGAACTATGAAAGGTTTGAACGCAGATTGTAATCGTCAAGATACAAATGAGGTTTAAGATGAAATCAAGTGGCAAACTTGAAGACTTGTTTAGTTTCATATGTTATAATCAATATTTTAATTTATTTTAATTGTTTAATGTTATTAGTCCACAGTCGATAGTCCACAGTTGACAGTCCAATAATTCATATATATAGTTTAATATATAACATTCGAATTAATTAATACTTGTCGTGACCCGTATACGTCTCTGACTCGATCACAACTCAAACTATATATATTATTGTAGAATCAACCTCAACCCTGTATAGAGAACTCGATCATTACTGCATATAGAGTGTCTATGGTGATTCCAAATAATATATATAGATGCGTCGATATGATATGTCAAAACCTTGAATACGTGTCCCGATATTTAAAGTGCGTAAAATAAATAACAGAAATTAAATAACGATAAATAGAGTGCGTAAAGTAAATAACAGAAATTAAATAACAATAAATAAAATTGCGATAATTAAATTGCGATAAATAAACTGCGATAAATAAAATGTAATCAGTTAGCTAGGAACAGTTAGCTAGGATTTTGTTAGCGTGGATTCTTAACAAAATTTCTCATAGTTAATTTGTTTGTTTCTAACAAATTTTATTTTGTCTAATGTTTTCTTCATTATGCCACTTGTTGGATTCTGATAGGTCAAAATCCAAATATGAAATTGAAGGAAAATGGTTATTCTGCTGTAAACGGATACGTATATCTGTGGTTGTAAATAGGATAGTAAATGATTGTTGAATCAGATTCGAAGAATGTACAATGTAACTTATTAATATGAAATCTAAATATTCCTCGGGTATTACCTACCCGTTAAAATATTTTCATCATTAACAGTTTGTACAAAAGAATTTTTAATTATAATCTTTATGAAAACATATATACATATATTTTCTTCAGATATAATCACGGATTTAATGAGTTAATGTGCTATTAATCTCATTTGATTTACCATTAGAACAAGAATATATAATCCCTAAAACATTAGAGATTACATAATCGCCATGTCGAACGAAAATAACATAGATAGAACGATACGTAGAACGAAGATCATACTCAAGGTACAGATGATGATATTGAAGCATGGATTGTTGATGGTACTGGTGCTGTTATTGATGGTACTGTTGGTGCCGGTAATGTTGTTGAAGCTGGTACATTTTGCACCATATTCTCCGAATTGATTATTCGAGCGCGAAGTTCGTTGACTTATTACTCCAGGATGATTGTCGATCGAAACGAGCGGATGAATAAGGTTCAGAATTGTGGATAGAATATAATCTTATCGAGTTACCCTGGAAATGAGACTGAAAATGGTGTCTCGAACAGGTTCACCGGTAAACGCTTCAGGTTCATTGTCATGAGGTGAATTCGGTTGGTGGAAGGGATTGCCTTCTGCGCGTTTCCATTAATTAAGTCGACTACGAACCCATCAGATGAATTGATAATGGCTGATTGATTAATTCATGTCGATGACGCTGTTTTCGGAGTTTAGGTGAACATCTATGTCGGAATAGCTGTCGGAATAACTATCGGAATAGTTATCGGAATCTGAGGGACTCGAACTGGTTGCAGGATTCATCTCGTAGGATCAGATGGAGGATTTTTCGATAAGAAATAGATTATAGGATGTAGATTAGTACCCTGCAATACATAATTTACATATGCATATATAATACTAAAATCTCATAAGTTACGGAGGAATCTACGGAAGTTGTCAGGCAAAGTTACAGTAACAGATACGATAAGATATAAAGTAGCAGATACGCTAAGATATGAATTTTGTCTATACACTATTCATGCAGTCAATGCAGTAAAACGTGTCTAGGCTAAGAATGATAAGCAAGTGATTCCCTAAGAATGATAAGCAGAAAATTTTCGACACGAAATGATAAGCAAAACTTTTGACATGCAAACACGGTCGGAGTCCAGACTCACTAATGCATCCTAACGACTTATCAGTTAGACACACTAATGCAGACCTGGTTTGCTAAGACCACCGCTCTGATACCAACTGAAAGGACCCGTCTTAATCCATCCAGACGAAGTCCATATCGATTATAATCGATTCACAACAGTTGATTACATCGCGAGGTACTTGACCTCTATATGATACATTTTACAAACATTGCATTCGTTTTTGAAAAGACAATCTTTCACTACATCGAAAGTTGACGGCATGCATACTATTTCATAATATATCTAACTATAATTGACTTAATAATAATCTTGATGAACTCAACGATTCGAATGCAACGTATTTTGAAATATGTCATGAATGACTCCAAGTAATATCTTTAAAATGAGCAAACGCACAGCGGAAGATTTCTTTCATACCTGAGAATAAACATGCTTTAAAGTGTCAACCAAAAGGTTGGTGAGTTCATTAGTTTAACATAAATAATCATTTCATAATTTTAATAGACCACAAGATTTCATATTCAGTTCTCATAAATATACGTCCCATGCATAGAGACAAAATATCATTCATATGGATTGAACACCTGGTAACCGACATTCACAAGATGCATATAAGAATATCCCCATCATTCCGGGATCCTCCATCGGACATGATATAAATTTCGAAGTACTAAAGCATCCGGTACTTTGGATGGAGCTTGTTGGGCCCGATAGATCTATCTTTAGAGTTCGCGTCAATTAGGGTTTCTGTTCCCTAATTCTTAGATTACCAGACTTAATAAAAAGGGGCATATTCATGTTAATAATTCAACCATAGAACGTAATTTCGATTACTTGTGTCTATTTCGTAAAACAGTTATAAAAACAGCGCATGTATTCTCAGTCCCAAAAATATATATTGTAAAAGAATTTAAAAAGGGATTAACGAAACAAACCTAATGTATTTTGTAGTAAAAATACATATGACTATATTGAACAATGCAGGGTTGGCCTCGGATTCACGAACCTATATCAATTATATATATATTAACACATATAATTAATATGTAATAATAATCAAACCCGTTTGTATATATTAATTATATATTACTTATTTAAAATAGTAATGTAATATTTATATAGTTATTATATATATATTTGATATATTTTTATATAAGAAATTGTTGGTTTGTTAAAATAATGACTTTACCAATACTAAAATAGTGTTAATAATAGTAGTAATCACTTTTAATATTGAAAATACTAATTTTGATAATAATACTAATCATTTTATTTGTAGTAATAATAATAATAATAATAATAATAATAATAATAATAATAATAATAATAATAATAATAATAATAATAATAATATATATTAATAATAATAATACTTAAAATAATGATACTTTTAGTAATAATGGTCATAATAATATTACTGATAGTAATAATACTATAAGATAACAATGTTACTACTAATGGTAATAATAGTAATAAATATAATAATAATATAAGGTTATTGATAATGATAATATTTCCTTTTAAATCTTATTACTTAATTTACTAGTTTAATCAACTTTATATTCATATTTGTAGTTATAATCTATATATATATATATATATATATATATATATATATATATATATATATATATATATATATATATATATATATATATATATATATATATATATAATATCATTACCTTTATTAACAATTAGTTTTATTTATTCATAACCATAACCATAATAATAATAATAATAATAATAATAATAATAATAATAATAATAATAATAATAATAATAATAATAATAATAATAATAATAATAATTAGATTTCTACCTTTTTAAGAAAACAACAAAAAGAATGCCCCTGCCGGGGCTCGAACTCTAGACCTCTCGTATACCCGCTAACCCATCGAACCATATCTGTTATTCGGTTTCAACCCATAACCAAAAATATATAACCCGTCACTTCTGTTTTCCATATCTTCTCCCTTCATTTTCAATAATCTGGCCCAACCACAAAGGCAGGCCCAACAACTTGGAACACTGCCCAAGTAGAATCAATGGGTGAGTGAGGTGACTTCGTCCGGTACAAACGAAAGAAAAAAATAATAAGCCGTCACAACAGGTAATAATTACAGGGAGTAACCAGCAGCGAGTAACCATGGAAACAGATAGAAACAAACAGCAGCGAGTAACCATCTTTAATCATTGATTTGTTTATCATGCAAACCTTTATATTCTCCATAATCATAATAGATAACAAACCGGCCCCATCACAACCTTTTTAATAATCCAAATACAAATTAAATGTCGATTGGAAAGGGCTTCGGTAGTGTAGAGATCGAATGGCAGACAAGAAAGGAGAACATCCACACATGCACTTATCATTTTTAAATCATCCATGAACCTTATAAAAATAAAAAGCAATTTCCATCTTAGTAACTTGGTCGGCCATAGTTTCTTGGATTCGTTCAAAAGCACAGCAAGTGTCCCTCATTTTCTATCATTATAATGCTTTTCATATATGACCCTTATTGTCTTATTTAAAGACTTGACCCAAGTATCCATTACTACATCCTCCACCTTGTTATCATAGAACTAAATCCTGCTGTAGCAGAGAAATACCATGGGAATGAAATAATAAAAAAAATGGTGTCTTTCAGCGTGAGATTGATGATTAAAGGTGAAGAGGAAGGGTGGTTGTCTTGGTGGTTTACAAGGGTTTAAGTTGGTTTGTCATGTCCGTGAAGATGAAGCAGAAAATAACAGAAAAATCGATGGTGTTGTTGGTTCGAAAGATTCACGTCCTACTAATGGTGAAGGTTTGCTTGACAGGAAAAACAAGGAAGAGAAGTGATGGCTTCAGTTGATATGAACAAGGAAATATAATTGGTGATGGATGTCAACGAATGAAGTGATTATATGGGTGGTTGGTTGTGGGTTCTTGATTACAAAATGATGAGTGTGTTCGGTGGTGGTTGATCGAAGATAAAAGAGACTCATGGTTTGTGTGTCGACAATATCTCATGGTAAGATCATAAGGACAAGAAAAAGATTAAAGCTACTCGATTCTTGTACCAACTTTGTTTTGTAGTTAAATTGTTTTGACGAACTTTATTCTGCCAGAAGAAAAAAGAAGAAAATTGAAATCGACCCTCAACTGAATTTTGGATTATATCCTTGGCTTGAGGTCGATTGGATTCTATTTTAGGGACAGGAATCAAAATTTAAAATAGTATGATGGTGCTAGGAAACAAACTACGTTCTTGTATGTATTTATATAAGTATATTTGTATTTATATAATTATATATATCTGATCACAGGTATAATTTTGTATATACCCATATCTATATGAAATCTGTATATATCTGTCTAATATAACCATATATTTGGTTATATTTGTATTTTGTATATTAGGGATACATAATGTTATTATTATTTAACATTAATATTAATATTAATAATAATGAAATTAATATTAATAATAACAGAATAACTAATAATATTAATGATATTAATAATGTAATAAATTACATGTATCGAATTTCATATTCCTATATTTTAATTAGTAGCACTAACTTTAATATTAGTATTAATATTTATTGTAATGAATATAAATGTAATAATAACAATATTTTATCTTACGACTACTTTTAATATATTAACATTACAATTTTATTAATTATGTAATGTTTAATAATTATATACTATGTATAATTGAATTATTATACATTACATTATACATATAATCCTTATCATACATGGGAATCATAAATTTATATATATATATTCATTTTAAATTACAACAATCATTTGTATCTTATTTTAATTCAAATGGCTAAATGGTATTATATTTATTAAAATTAAAATATAAACTTATATTTATATTTACATATATATATTTATTTACCCAGTTATTTACACACAATTGTTCGTGAATCGTTAGGCATGGTCAAAGGGTAATTGATTACATGAATATAGATTTCAAAACTTTCGAGACTCAACATTACAGATTTTTGCTTATCGTGTCGGAATCATATCAAGATTAAGTTTAAATTTGGTCAAAAATTCGCGGGTCATCACAGTTGTGTCTTGGCTTGTGAACATAAAAGGGGAACTCTTTATATGGTTGAAGTGTTTGATGAAGACACGGTGGTTGCTACGGTTAATGTTGAGTCCGAATCAACTCTATGGCACCGAAGACTCGGGCATATGAGTGAGAAAGGTATGAAGATGCTTGTTTCGAGTGGGAGAATTCCAGATTTGAAAAAGGTAGAACTTGAATTTTGCGAACCATGTGTATATGGGAAGCAAAAGAAGGTGACTTTTGGGAAATCGGGAAATGCTCCTAAGTTGGAGAAATTGGAGCTTGTTCATACGAATGTGTTTGGTCCAACCAATGTAGAATCACATGAAGGTTCTCGCTATTATGTCACCTTCATTGACGACTCCTCTCGAAAGGTATGGGTTTATTTTCTTAAAGCTAAATCTGATGTATTTAATACATTTGTGAAGTGGAAAGCTATGGTAGAAAATGAGACTAACTTGAAGGTCAAGTGCTTGAAGTCAGATAATGGAGGAGAATATGGTAGTCTTGAGTTTAAAGACCATTGTGCAAAGCTCGGTATTAGAATGTTGAAAACGGTACCGGAGACACCGCAACACAATGAGGTCGCCGAACGTATGAATCGTACGTTAAATGAAAGGGCTAAAAGTATGAGACTACATGCCGGTTTGCCTAAAATGTGTTGGGCGGATGTGGTTAACACGGCGGCTTATTTGATAAATAGGGGACCCTCAACACCGTTGAGTTTCCGAATTCCCGAGGAAGAATGGCAAGGTAAGAAGGTGAGTTATGGTCACCTTAGGATCTTTGGGTGTAATGCATATGTAAAGACCAAATATGCGGATAGAGACAAGCTTGAAGCTAAGTCAAAGAAGTGTACTTTCATAGGTTACAGGTCGGATGAAATGGGTTATCGTTGTTGGGATAACGAGGCTAGAAAAGTGATTCGTTCTCGTGATGTTACCTTTGATGAAGATTCGGTTTATGACAAACCGGAAACGGGGAGTCCTAAACCGGGTCATGTTACTTTTGACGATGTTTCTATTGATGATCTTGCAGGTTCTAGTGGGAGTACGGGTAACAATGAATTGCCAATTAACGGTGAGGCGTCGAAAAATGCTAATGATGGGGATGGTTCGGAAAGCGGTGATGATTTCGAACATAGTGCGAGTTCTAGTGATGAGGAGGATACAAATGAAACTGGTCCAACCATTTCGGTTACTCCTACACTAAGACGCTCTACTAGAGTGCCCAAACCTAATCCTAGGTATTCTCCATCAGCAAACTACTTGCTCTATACCGAGAATGGTGAACCCGAAAGTTACTTTGAGGCAAGGAAGACAAAAGAATCCATACAATGGGAGCTTGCCATGAAAGAAGAGATGGGGTCACTTGAGAAGAATAAAACTTGGTCACTAGTGAAATTACCTCATGATAAAAGGGCGTTGCAAAGTAAATGGGTGTATCGAATCAAGAATGAGTTGGATGGCAAGAAAAGGTACAAGACTTGTTTGGTGGTTAAAGGCTCTCAACAAAAGAAAGGAGTTGACTACCAAGAGATATTTTCAACGGTGGTGAAGATGACTTACTATTCGTTTAGTACTTTCTATGGTTGCATCCGAGGACTTACATCTAGAGCAACTAGATGTGAAGACCGCATTCTTACATGGTAACCTTGATGAAGAGATCTATATGAGGCAACCCGAGGGCATTGAGGTAAAGGGTAAAGAGAAGTGGGTCTGTAAGCTAAAGAAAAGTATGTATGGATTGAAGAAAGCACCTCGGCAATGGTACTTGAAGTTTGACGAGTTTATGAAGAAGATTGGTTTCTTAAGATGTGAAGCGGATCACTGTTGCTACTTGAAGAAATTCAAGTCTTCTTACGTAATCTTATTGTTGTATGTTGATGACATGTTACTTGCAGGTTCCAACATGTCCGAAATCAACAAGTTGAAGGGATTACTTTCCCATGAGTTCGAGATGAAAGATCTTGGTGGTGCTAGGCAAATACTTGGCATGAGTATTGTGCGTGATCGTGTGAAGGGTACTCTATACTTGTCTCAATCCAAATATATTGAGAAAGTTGTAGAGAGGTTTAACATGGAAAATTCAAAGGCTCGTTCTATGCCTTTGGGTAGCACGATAAAGCTATCGAAAAGTCAATCACCTAAAACGGAAGAAGACAAAATGGAGATGGAAAAGGTTCCATATGCATTGGCCGTGGGTAGTGTTATGTATGACATGGTTTGTACAAGACCCGATATTGCTCACGCAGTGGGAGTTGTAAGTCGTTATATGTCTAATCCGGGGAAAGAGCATTGGGAAGCGGTTAAATGGTTACTTCGTTATTTGAAAGGTACTTCTAATATGGGCTCTAAAAGCAATGTCATACTTAGAGGTTATGCGGATGCTAATTTGGGTGGATGTGACGATTCGGGGAAAAGCACTACGGGTTATGTTTTCACAATAGGGAAGACGGCGGTTAGTTGGATGTCTCGACTACAAAAGAGTGTTGCTTTATCAACCACCGAAGCCGAATATATGGCTATTGCAGAAGCTTCTAAAGAGCTTGTTTGGTTGAAAAACTTCTTAGGTGAGTTGGGTAAAAGACAAGACTATTGCGTCTTGAATTGTGATAATCAAAGTGCGGTTCATCTTGGGAAGAATCCGGTGTTTCATAGTCGTACGAAACACATCAATATAAGGTATCATTTTATTCGACAACATATAAATGATGGTACTTTATTATTGAAGAAAATCCTTGGTACGAAGAATCCTGCTGATATGTTTACTAAGGTTGTTACGACAGAGAAATTGAGGTTTTGCATTACCTCAATTGGTCTTCTAATGAATTAATGAGAGAAGACCCAACTAGAGAATTAGAGAGTTAATATTCTAACAAGTAGTGTTGAAGACCTTGTATCGAAAGTCTGCTCATCCGAAGTATGTGTTGAGTGTGCGTGTCCCAAATGGAGTTTGGCGGTATAATGGTGGTTTAACGTTGTTGGTTAGATCGTTGATATTTTGGGTTGACGAAGGTTGGGTTTGTTCAAAGTCTCCAAGTGGGAGATTGTTGGAGATATGGAGAACTTTAAACAATTAGAGGGAAGATTCCAGGAAACTCACACGAAGTTGTTAGGAAACTCACATGTAGCTCCTACGAAGTTGTTAGGAAACTCACATGTAGCTTTCACGAAGTTGTGAGAAAATTCACATGTAGCTTCCACGAAGCTGTCAGGAAACTCACATGTAGCCTCCATGAAGCTGTCAGGAAACTCACATGAAGCTTCAAGGAATTGTTTTTAGCTTACTCCTTAAATCATTCTATAAATAGACCCTCTTGTAACTCATTGTAAACACACCACAAATATTCAGTAAATATATTCTCTAGTTGGTCCGTGGACTAAAGCAATCACAACGATTGCATATAACCACGTTATCTCTTGTGTCGATTTACATTTCTTGCATTTATAATCTTTCGTTCATTAAGTGGGTTAGTAATCTTGTAGAATTACTATCGGTGAGTGATCTTGTTGAATCACTTGCGTTGTTTTGGGTCCTAATATCCTTACACACTTCATATAGGAGATTAGTAATAGCCGAAATGAAGACCTACAACTTACACAAAGACGACTTCATGTCTTAGATTTATTATCATATTTGTAATTTCCATTATCTTCAAACAAATATTAATCAACGAAGATATAAATGCATACATCCTCCAAATGCATTAATTAATACTTTTTTATACAAGCAAGGGGCTTCTGGCTTGAAGGTATAAAAGAACTCATTAACCTTAAGGTTGTGAATTTGAGTCATGTTGTACACAAAAAGGGTGTTTGTTTGTTGTTCAAAAAAAGAAATTATATGAGATTTTTAAAATTTACAAATGTGTTCCTCGTCAACACAGATGTGTGTGGCTTGCTTTCACTTGTACTATGTTAATTAATTTCAACGGATCCTCTGACCTAAACCGCCCGATCCGCAGTGTCACCCCAATGAAGATTAACCTTCTCCAACAACATAGCGAGCAAGCAACTCCTCAAGGTGTAAATCTACTTCATTTTGCAAAGCTGCAGGTTCCTCTCGTATGCTCATCGTCTCCCTAAATACGCAACAAAACAAAACAGGAACTTGAGCTAATTGAATAATAAATTAGGACATTAGAACATATATATCGGTCAATATACTCTATAGATAACAAAATCAACTAACATTTTATTTAAAAGTAAGCTATAATTTACAAAAGATATATTCTCATTGTTTGGCTCTTATTACAATTAATATCAACAACTCTACTCTATCACTATATTCACGGCTTCTTCATCGAAGTACTTTCTTTTGTTGTAGTGGATCCCCCTCTGAGGTTGAAGCATCACTTTTCCACACGAACTCTGCAAATAAGGCGTGCAGGTTCTTGCATCCCATGCGTCTCACAACTTCAACACATACTCCAAATACTTGCATCGATCACTAATCGGCGACAACGTCGATTTAATTTCTGATTGACTATCCGAAGCTTCTTTCTCTTTCTCCTTGCATAAAAGGAGGTGTTGGATGTGTACGAAGAGTTTGTTACAGGTTGGGCACGCTTTATTTGATTCAGAGATTTCAGACATAATTTATTTGTGTGAGAGAAATATGAAAAAATGATGTGTATTTATACAAAACTACTAAAAACTTATGTGGCCGTGTACCCGGAGTTTTGTTTCACCTAATCATAAAGTCACAAGAGGTTTTTAGTAGTATCAATACACATCATTTTCAACTCTCTCACACCAAAAAATTCATAATGTCTAAAATCCCTAAATCAAAAAAAGCGTGCCCAACCGGTAACAAATTCTTCGAACACTTCCATAACACCTCTTTTTATGCAAGGAGAAAGAAAAAGAAGCTTTTGAGAGTAAATCAGAAATCAAATCGACATCATTGCCAAATAGTGATCAGTGGAAGTATTTGGAGTATGTGTTGACATCAAAATTCGGCGATAGTTATGTTCCTGTTTCTGAGACGCCTATTTTGGGATATGCAAAAACCTTCAAGCCTTATTTGCAGAACTTGTGTTGAAAAGTGATGCTTGAACCTTAGATCCGGTTGGTGAATCCACTCCAGCAGAAGAAGGTACTCCGATGAAGAAGCCGTGAATATAGTGATAGAATAAATTTGTTGATATCATGGTTGCAAAACTCGGATGATTCGGCCGAGTTCTCGGCGGTAACTCGGCAAAAGTTTCCAAACGAGAAAACGGTGTCTAACTCGCTTAATTACTCGGTCAACGTCGGTCAAACGGTGGTCAACGACGTCGGAAAACTCAGATCTTGCCTGAAATGTTTAAAGAGGAAGAAGGAGAACAAGAAAAGGAAAAAGAAGAGGAGAGAAGAAGGAAACAAGTGAAACCTGTCGTTAATTAAGCCGGACCACAGCATCTTGTAAATTTTTTTAGGGTTTTCAGTGGATACTATATACGGTATACGGATATAAAGATAACAAGCATGAGGCCATTACTTACTTTCACATCTGGTAGTACAATGCAGTGGCAAATCTAGGAGTTATAGTCACTGGTAGCACTAAGGCCGGCCCTACTTTTTCTCAAGAATTTTTTGTTGACGGGTGAAAAATTATTTAGAAAAAATGAATCTCAATAGAGATTTATTATATTAAAATTTTATTAAATTTTTGATATACGTTATAAATATCATACTGCATCCTTTCCATTTTAAATGTGCTCCAGAAATTTTTGATAAATTTAGGATATGTTGAGCGATGTTTTGACCTTTATATTCATGGTAAAAATGATTGAGTTTATCTGATAAACATATAATTGAGAGAAATAAATAAGGTTAACGTGAAAAGTTTAATGGTATCACGAGTTTTAACCTAGATCATGACGCCTTTCAACTCATTATACACAGATAAATTTTTTGGCCCTAATAAAGTAATAGAACTAATTTTATAGTTATAATAGAGTTAAGAGAATAATAACATAATTATTGTATTTTATGAAGATAAAAAAATACTAGTTTCAATTTAATTACTGTGTGTATCAACCTTCATGAATCATGAGTATATGAATAAAGACCTAAATGAGTATACGACTAACTTATAACTTTTCTAACCCTTCATATTGTCTGACATAATGACATCTTAAAAATTCACATTTTTTTTAAATATGTGTCTGTAATTACTGTAATATATCAAGTAAAGGGCTTAAAGTAACAAGCAATATGAAGGATGATAGATGTAACCTTTAAATAAAAACAAAAAACACAGGCGTGTGTCTTCTTCCCCAAAAACACCAGCCTTCATTTTCCACCATTGACAACTCATAAACTCATTTGTTAACTGAACGTATGTCAATATGCCCATAAACTTAGATGCCCTGTACCTTCTCCTACTTAGTTGATTTTGTTATCTTCTGACCAATATATGTTCTAATGTCCTAATTTATACTCCAATTAGCTAATTTGGTCAGCAAGTCATAATAAATTTTCGAAACAATAAGGTTAGTCGTTCCTCCACCGACAATAAGTGCACGTGCGGCCAAGGACATGAATCAACGAGGATTTTCTGCCAACATTGTTGAATGCCTGTGACCATAATTATACACAACAAGTATTTTACTTCTTTACTACTCAATAGGCAGAAGTGGAGGGGCATAATGGACAGGTCTGATAATGAGTTTCAAATGAAACGGGTCATTTTTGTTGACCGGTAAAAAATGCTTATCCTAAAAAACACTTATTACTAAATTAGCTTTAGTGTTGATTACGATTGTAGAGACAATTTAACTATAATAATAACGTACATCCTTGAAACACAATCGGTAAAACGAGTCTACCTCTCTGCTTACCCTAGAAGAAACTCAAGATGTTTATTAAGTGTTTTTTTCTTCTTATATATGATGAACAGATACTTGTGCTGCACCTAGAATCAAATACCATATAACCGTTACAACTTCGAGTAAAAACTACAAATTTAGCCAGAACTCCTTAAAATATTAAATCATAAAAATGGCTTGCAAGCTTTCAGTTAGAGTCCAAAATTTCTTCACGTCCTTAGAAATATTGAGTGCTACCTTTTTCACCATGAGCTCTTTATCCTGATCATTGAAAGGCAAATCCATAGTTAATTAGACATTTATAGATTGAAAAGTATAAAATTGGAATATATAAAGTTCAATTTTCTTTCTCCTCTTGTGGCATTTTTATCCTCTTTGCCAATGTTAACTTAAACTTTCTCTCGGGGTCAAAATCACGCTACTAAATAATATTTGCAACCATCACTTGCTTAACCCTTAAACAAGACAACTGTAGACGCTGGGAGAGGATCTTAGAATCAATCTAACACGATCTAGAGGCGGAATAACACTTAGAACGAGCTTAAACGAATATCTATGGGTTTTCGGGTTCGTACAAGTCAAACCAAGATTAGATCTTGATAAACACGAAGCCTAGTAGACGCTGGGAGAGGATCTTAGAATCAATCTAACACGATCTAGAGGCGGAATAACACTTGGAACGAGCTTAAACGAATATCTATGGGATTTCGGGTTCGTACAAGTCAAACCAAGATTAGATCTTGATAAACACGAAGCCTAGACTGACATTCTGTGGTATTTGGACATGAAGATTGAGAGAGACCCGACCTGGAACTGTTTGTATGTGTGAAAATATGCAGAGTGATTAGCCAAATTAGTGGAAATTAACTTGGCTTAAATACCTCAGTTCCTATGTCGGTCGACTGTGGTTGACAGTCGGTCGACTGACTATGTCAGTCGGCCGACTGTCGAGTAATATTACAGATTACATTTAAACGTTTACAAATATAAAATAACAACTCGACAATCAACGTTTAACAATATTGCAGGTTACAACATGATCAAATAAAACGTTAAAGTTCATGGAACTAGGGATTACAAAATATGCACTAACAAACTCCCCCTAAGACCTAGTTCCTCATAAGTCTTCGATCTGCTTCAATCTCTGTACGGATCTGTAACCATATTGTTCAAATAGCAAACCTTTGCAACACGAATGTACTGTTGTGCTTGAACTCTATTTTCTGGCCTGTACAGCATCCGATTGTAGTACAATGTGAAGATGTCAGCTTCACAGCAATTTCTCAATCAAACGGGATCTAAAACCTGTATCGAGTCGGTCTCATCTTCCTTCAATTTGTCCAAAACGATGACTGCTTCTTCTGAGCGTTCATCGTAGTACCACCAGCGAAAACGTGGGCTAAAGTTCTGCGGCATTTTCATCACAGGAACCTTTCTCATATAATTTACTGGCTTGTATTTAACAATCTTTCTCCGTTCGCCCGTTTTCTTGTTTGTTCGATAAGTGATCGTAGGAAGTTGAGGACTGAATCCCTCAAAGTTCTTTGACAAGTACGATCGTCTTATCTTCTTGCAGACAATATTAGGAATTCCGTCATAATCCCTATATAACATCTTGAGCCTAGCCACCTGCATAAATTCAAAGTACGGTAGAGACGTGAACTCGTATCCATGTTTGATGTAATCCACTCCGTACTCCTTCTTTATTGCGTATATATTCAACTCTTTGATGTAGGCCCATGCAATGATTTTTCCTTTAGCCAAAAGATTCGCCGGTCTATTAATGTAATTCATCCATTCAGGTTCCGGCGCTGGCTTCTCACAATATTTTCTGATCCTCAACAGAATCTTCCATTCAGCTTCTAGAACTTCTATCTTTTCTTTATTTATTTTGACCGGTAAAAACCCTTGAGGCAAATCTTCGGTCTTTTCTTTTTCTTCGCATTTATGGTTTAGAAGCTCTTCATTCATTTTCATTCATTTTGAAGTAGTCTTGAAACGTAGGTAGATCTTTATCGTTATTACATTCGTACTCCGGAAAATCACCTATTGGTTCATCTTCAATAATTACTTCATCAAAATCGTTGTCGTTTTCATTTCTTACGACAATTTCCTCAAAATCATCACAAGAATCGTAACGATTCTCAAAAGATGAGCTAGCATTTGCGTCAGCTGAAGTACTTGCTTGTTGCTCTTGAAGCACTAGCTCGGACTGCTCCTCAGCGCTTAGATCCGGCGGGATCTCCCCTTCTTCTAAATCATCAAATACAACTGAGTGATTCAGACGATCCTGCTTTGCCAAAAAATCACGTAAAGAATAATCAATATTTAGAGGAATTACTGACAGTGGGTTCTTGCTTGTGCCTTTAGCAAGATCCAAACCTAGCTCATCCTCGCCTTGATCGTTAAAATTACCAAAGTCTATATCCTCCTCGAGATCAACAGCCTCAATATCGAAATTATTTTCCCACTCAAGCACCTTCGACAGTGCCTTGTTCGCTGCAGTCTCGGCCTTTACAATCAGCAAATTCTGAGCATCAAACTTAGTTTGTAACTTCTTCATTTCAACCTGTTGATCTTCAACCTGCTTGGTCAGTTTGGCAATCTCAGCATCCTTTCTTCTCTCTCGTTCATCAGCTTTTTCTTTAAACTTTTCAAATTCAGAAGCCATATTTACAACCTTCTCGCTTAATATAGAAACCGCAGCATCTTGTGTAATAAGAGTCGTGGATGCAGCAGCATGAACTCCTGTATCAGTTTCAGCACGAGTTTCTTGAGTAGCAGCAGCTGAAGGTTGTCGTTGTGGTTGTGATTGCTGTGATTGTCGCTGTTCAGTAGCTGAAGACGACTCAGTCCTTTTTTCCTTCTTAATGAATCTTATTCGCCTCTGCTTTGGCTTTGTCGTAACTGAAGGACCCTCAGATTGTTTTCGCTTTCTCAGCTCGAATTGATCAGGGTCAAAGTCATCTCCTTCATCGTCTTCATCAACCAGTATCTGTTCAGTTGTAACAACTGGCAGTGGCTGATTAACCTCTTGATCGTCTTCACCAACTGCGATGATATCATCTTCATTACCAGACGTACTGTTCTCATGACGACATGCAGCACCTGGTGGACATACATAGTTTTCATTTGCGAGGTGGCCAACCAATCTCTTGAATGGTTCATCCGGACCTCTCTTTTGCTTGACTCGATTGAAAGTCAAGTCGTTCAGATGATTCAGCTTAATCTCATCCTCCCAAACCTTATTCAATCCTTGCACTTGTTTTTCAATCATCACCTGCAAGAACCTAGGAAACATTAAGTGGCTTTTCTTTTTCACGTTCACCAACATGCTTCTGAAAATCACTTCGGAGAAATTGAAATCCGCATGAAGAACTAGAGCTGCAAACATCGAGCTACAAGTCTCGTTCAGCTCATCAAAACCGCCTACCATTGGACTCATGCATCTCAACAACACCAAAGTTAGGTATTTGTATTGATGACAGAATCGAGTTCTCTTAACCGCACCTTTCATCGAATCACCAGAGTATCCACATCTTACTAGACACCTTCGAACCTTAGTTCTATTCAGTGT
Organism: Rutidosis leptorrhynchoides; assembly: GCF_046630445.1. Classification (NCBI taxonomy): domain Eukaryota; kingdom Viridiplantae; phylum Streptophyta; class Magnoliopsida; order Asterales; family Asteraceae; genus Rutidosis; species Rutidosis leptorrhynchoides. The sequence continues at coordinate 369,256,173 of NC_092343.1, read as the reverse complement.
GACTGGCATAGAATCATTATCTGAAAAACCTAAGTCTTCACGAACTGTCTGTGCCGAGATCTTCACAATTGTACCACCAACGCTGCTTCGTATCACCTTCCTTCCTTGTTCAGTGACAATAGAAGCATTTTTCCAGAATTCTCGTTGGTGCGAGTAGTATGCCTTGCATTCTAGGGTGATTGCAGTATAAATCCTGGACCTTTTCAAGAACTTGATAATATCAACGAAGCCTTCCTTTGCTTCAGGTCCTTCCTCGTTTAGACATGCCTCTAGATTGGCGTTTTTGCTTGCCGTCAAGCCCGGAAGATTCTTGGACAGAATCACCTCTTCCTCATGTACATCTTCGTTCACTGGACTACCCTGTTGAGCAATTGAGTCTGCTATACAAACATATATACAATAATCGAAAAGCGTTAAATCGAAAAACATAAAGGGAAAAAAAAACAAGGAACAACAGTCGGTCGACATACAATATAAGTCGGTCGATTTTCAAGGACAGTCGACCGTTATACACATAAATCGATCGACTTAGAAAGTCGCCCGACATAAGATAAATCGGTCGACTTAGGAAGTCAATCGGCCGATTGTGTAACAAAGCAAAAACACAGACCCAAACTCAAATTCATCGATTTTAAGGTGTTTTTGGTTCAATCAATGACTAATACAAGTACAGAGGAGGCCGATATACAGTATCTACTCAACAATTATCAATCATATAGTTGGACAACGTACCATACCACGCTCTTGGAGCTTGATGAAGCCCATACAGTGCTTTTTCTAGACGATATACCTTTTCTGGAGAATGTGGATCTGTAAACCCGGTGGTTGCTTAACAAACGCGGTCTCATTGAGAGTCCCGTACAAAAAGGCGCTTTTGACATCCATTTGATAGACCTTGAAGCCTTTAAAAGATGCGAATGCCAAAAATATGCGAATTGCCTCAAGTCTAGCCACTGGTGCAAATACTTCATCATAATCTATATCAGGAATCTGTTGATATCCCTTCACAACCAGTCTAGCTTTATTTCGAATTACAATACCTTGTTCGTCTTTTTTATTCTTCCATACCCATCGAAGCCCATAAGTTTTGCAACCATGAGGCGGAGTCACCAGTTTCCATACTCCTAAATGCTTGAATTGCAAAAGCTCTTCTTGCATGGCATTTACCCAATCATCATAAAGAAGAGCTTCCTCAACAGAATTTGGTTCAATTTGACACACAAAGCATGAATATGCATGTAAGAAGAGTTTGCCTGACCTATTTAGTGAATAGAAAGCTTGCATAACATTTTCAGTTGAAGCTTTCTGATTTTCAGACGTTGAGGCATCATTTGATGGTGCTCTGGAAACTCCTTTCGAATCAACAATAAAATCATCTAAGTGTCGAGGAAGGACAACTGTTCGTGATGATCTACGAACACCTTCAGGTTCTGGTTGTTCTTCCTGAACTTCTACAATTTGTGGCAGATTATGAACACTCTCGCTACTATCTATAGGTTGTGACTCCTCTTCAGAATCAGATCCATCATAAGATGGATCATCTTGATAATCACATGATTCTTCTTCATCTTGAACAAGTTGTTGTTGCGGCACAGTGTGATGTTGTGGTACCGTTTGTGATTGCGGAACCATTTGTGATGGAGACGTCTGCATTTCATTCAGCAATTTTGCAATAACTTCATCATCAGTATCAACAGACGGAAGACCAAAAGAATCAAACAAATCTTCATAATCAAACTGCCATGAAAAACCTTTCCCAGCAGGAATAGCAGCATTTCTTTGAACATCTACTTCGAAATGTTCTTCAACACGTTTAGATACAATGTTGAAAACTCTTTTGTTTGGATTCCCATAACCAAGAAATATACCAGGAACAGCCTTAGGATTAAATTTTCCTCCAGTATCTCGTATCATGATTGAACACGGTGCACCAAAGGGTTCGAAATGTTTAATGTTAGGCTTCCTTTTATGTAGCAATTCATAGCAAGTCTTTCCATGTCTCTTGACTACTAACAATCGGTTCATTGTATAACATGCTGTAGCCACAGCTTCACTCCAGAAGTTAATCGGTAAACTTGAGTCGGCTAACATAGTTCTCGCAGTTTCAATTAACGTTCTGTTACGTCTTTCAGCAACACCATTTGATTGCGGAGTATAAGCTGGACTGAACTGTTGTTGAATGCCTTTCTCGTTGCAGAAACTCTCCATCTGCTGATTCTTGAATTCAGTACCATTATCTGTTCGAGTCTTCCTAACCTTTAACTTGTACAAAGATTCCAGCTTCAAAAACAACAACTTTATATTTTCAAACGTGTCAGACTTCTTCTTTAACATCACTACCCAAGAGTATCGTGAGTATTCATCAGTCACTACCAAACAATATGAATCTCCAGAGATGCTTGTCCGATTAATCGGACCAAAAAGATCCATATGTAACAACTCTAGAGGAACAACAATTGAATGATGTTTCTTTGTAGCATGTGACTTTTTAGTCTGTTTGCCTTTCTTACACGGAAGATATCCTTCAGGAATTTGAAAACTCTTAACATTTACTCCCTCAATCAGATTATTATGAACAAGATTGTTCATCTTTCTCAAGCTCAAATGACCCATACGCTTGTGCCATGAAATTGATTCTTGTTCTGTAGCTTTGGATATGAAAGCTTGATGACCTGTTGAAGCTTTAACATGGGCTGTTGACATATCCAAAATATACAAATCTTTATTTCTGGGAGCTGTCATAAGAATCATCTCTTCCGGTATTACGTACTCTTTCTTCAAAATGTAGCATCTTTGATCATCAAAAGCAACCTTATGCTTTTTATCTGCTACTTGCGAAACTGACAGTAGATTATTTGACATCTGCTTCACAAAATTCACTTTATCAAAACTAACATTAGCATTAGAAATCACACCCTGAGCTGTAATAAAACCTCCTTCATCTCCTGCAAAAGAAACAGATCCTCCATTTACTGACTTGACATTAGAAAGTAAGGACATGTTTCCTGTCATGTGCCGGGACGCCCCACTATCAACAATCCAGGTATTTCTACTCGGATCGTAGGCGACCTGCACAACAAGAAAAGAAGTTAGTTTGAGATGGACACCCATGCCCGAATGGCAGTGGGTTTCCCATCGACACCAATAACTTGCACATCCATCCATTGACCCTTTGATCCTGATGGATCATTGGACTTGTCAACAACCTTTGTCTCGGTTTTAGGCTTCCAAACGGTACGCTTACCAACAGATTTCTTATAATAATCATTCGTTTGAAAATTTTTATTCACACTTGACTGTACCCTTGTGGATGAATTAGCAATAGAATTTGACTTTGATCTATAAAAACCTTTTGAACTATTACTTGAAGTACCTATGGAACTGGAGCTAGAAGCATAGTGTGTAGTTTTCGTTTCAGTGTCAGATTTTCTGTTTGGTGTTTTCCAACCCTGTTGACAGTTAACAGCACAATGACCCTTTTTCCCACATTTATTACAGTTTTGAGTTTCTTGAGTACGTGCTTTTGAACTCAGATTCTTATTGGGCAAAGACTGTTTCTTGGGTGACATAGGCTTCTCAACATGATGTTTCAAGCCTGGTCGACGGTTAGGATGCACATATTTAGGCACATTGTTAGTATTAGGGCTCCTTTTATTAAATAGTTCTTCAGGTGCTTGTGTAAGAACATATTCTTTATCTAGGTTGAGTCCCTGCTGATACTTAACAGGTGTCTGAAATATTTTCTTTCCATTAGAGTTCCTAGTGTTTACTTGTTTTCTAGGTGTGGGTTGTCTGCTTTCAGTAGCCTTACTAGCATTCAATGGATTTTTCAGGATAGTGATTGGTTTGGATTTTGGTGTTACAAATTCAGAAACTTTTTCATACTCTGAATCAGATTTTCTGTCCTCCGCTAAGTCTTCAACAACCGGCTTAGTGCTATCTGATTTTTCATTCTCTATAGGCTTAACACTTAGGATTTTACTAAGGCAAGAATCAGAAGGTTTATTACTGTACTCATTCCTAAGAGGAGGAGGACACTCTTTATAACCTAAACCCTTTTTACCATCATTCTTGTTATAGACAGTATAGTCAATGACATATGACATTCGCTGTCAAGTGTCATTTCTAGCCTTTTCTGACTCATACTTTATCTTAAACTCTTCCTTTTCTCTCTTAGCACATTCAAGTTGATTTAAGTACATCATTATGGCCTTTTGGTCACCTGAAATTGTAGCTCGTAAATCATGAACTTGATTTTCTAGAGTTTTGATTGTCTCCCTGAATTGCCTTTTATTGTTAAACTGAATTAAATTAGTCTCGTATAGGCCTTTTACCTCAAGATAAGCTGCTTTAACAATCCTAAGTTCCTGTTTTACTTCAGGACAATAAATACATCCTAAGGGGATATCATTCAGTTTAGAAACTATGGATTCAAGTTTAGCAATTTCTAACTTATGATCAGCACAATCGTTACATACCAAAGGAAATTCAGTTTGTACCTTAGAGTCACTTGATGTGTTTGCCATGAACGCATATTCCTTTTCTTCAGTCTCTGATTCAGGTTCAGATTCTGAACTAGAACTGGAACAGTCAGAATTACTCAACTCAACTAAAGTCTTGACATCATCTACCACAATAGTTTCGCCATCTGATGAAGACGAACTACTGTAATCAGTCCACACATCGCCATCATTGTGCATTGCGTATTTGAACTTCTCATACACTCTCTTGTTAAGAACACCTATTCTAACATATCTGATCATTGCATAAGTTCGCTCAATTCTTGCTTCCATCTTGCAGATGTAACACATGCATTCATTCGCAGTACCAACACAACCAGCTTTCTCTCTCGCTTGTTTCTCACTTTCAGTTTCTTCTTCGGTCTTAGGCATTCTAACAAAGTTAGCATGATTCTCATCATCAGCAAATACTGTCCAATCACAACCTTCGTCTGAATATGTTGCAATTAAGCCTTTTGCTTTATCATTTCTGATAGTATCACTGCTAGTTGTTTCAACTGGCACATTAACCTTTGTCTTATTATACTGATTGTGAAATGGGTTGTGAAAACCAGTTTTCTGTGGCCTGGTACATGTTCTTTTGAAGTGTCCTAACTCATTGCAATTGAAACATCTCACTTTTGACATATCAAAGCCTAACTTAGTATCTCTAGTAACACCTAAGCTCTGTTGACCTGTCCTTTTCAGAAATTTCTTCGCTCGTCTAATCACACTACCCATAGCCCAGAGGATATCCATCTTTTCAAGTTCATCCTCGTCAATCTGCTCATAATCTTCTGCTTCTAAATGAGCATTACCAATTTGACCACCAACCATTTCATTATAAGAATTAACTACCAAAGCAACTAAAGCCATATCTTCCTCTACAACTGAAAGGGGCCTAGTTCTTAAATTCTCAGTGTTGAGAACTACAGTTTTTGGCTCCTGTCTAATGGTGGACTGATTTGTACTAATAGGCTTATTTACTTGGGTTTGAAACATCACATTTTGAGCAGGTTGTGATCTATTTACAGCACTATCACTAGAAACAAACGCTGTTTGTAAGGGAGCATGAATATTACTCAATCCAGAAGTACCAGCTTTGTAAATTATAGGACTCTGCTGACCCTCAAGACGTTTCTTCTTGGTTTCCATATCCAAGTCCTTTACCATCAATTTTGATGTGAATTTATCTAGGGTCAGTGATTCACCAGCATACGAAGCTCTGTCTTCTATCTGTTCAATAAACGCATCCCACTTGTGTGGTAAACCATCTGTTAATTGTTTGATAGTTTTCTGTTCTGTAACTTCTACACCTAAGTTACCCAATTCAGAGACAAGATGACGATAACGAATAATTGTCTCCTCTAACGTTTCATGACTTAGAGCAGCAAACCTTTTCCATTCACTTTTGATTACTTTAGCTTTCTTTTCACGATACGCCTTATTTCCTTCTACACCTATCTTAATAGCATTCCAAAGAGAATAAGATGTTAAGTGCATTTGATATTGATGATAATATCACCATCTAAACCCTGAGTCAATTGAGCATAACATCTACATTCTAAGGCATATGTTTCTTTTTCTGTCACGCTGTAATCTTCATACTTTTTACTATTACCATCAGTACCTAAAGGCTCTTTATATTCATGTTGTATCAAATCCCACATTCTAGGATCAAGGCCTCTAATGTAATTCATAAACCTAGACCTCCATCTAATGTAATCATTTGTATTATCAAGTCTAGGAGCACGATTCGCACTGCCTGATTCACTATCAGATAGTAAAATGTTTTGAACGCCGGAAGTAATTGCCATTGCCTGATCAGACATCGTTAAAATTAGTTAAGGTTGAATCTGATCCAAAGTCGGTCGACTGTGGTTGACAGTCGGTCGATGAACAGTTACAGTCGGTCGATTGTCAATGGTTAATCGGTCGAAGTTCTGTTTACATTTAGCCAAATGGTATTACTTTTCTCAATCGGTCGATGTTTCTTTAATCGGTCAGTTTATAACTAAAGTCGGTCGGTTTAGAACTAAAGTCGGTCGGTTTTAAGACAATCGGTTGGACTAACGTCAAACGGTCGAACTAGTGACAATCGGTCGAAATACAAGAAAATCGGTCGATTGACACCTAAGTCGGTCGACTGTAAAAGTTTAACGTAAAAGTATGCAAAATTCAATCCAAGACCAATTTTTACCCAAAAATATACCAAGAACTCGTTTAAAACAATTGATTCAGCAAGCCAATGCTCTGATACCAATTTGTAGACGCTGGGAGAGGATCTTAGAATCAATCTAACACGATCTAGAGGCAGAATAACACTTAGAACGAGCTTAAACGAATATCTATGGGTTTTCGGGTTCGTACAAGTCAAACCAAGATTAGATCTTGATAAACACGAAGCCTAGACTGACATTCTGTGGTATTTGGACATGAAGATTGAGAGAGACCCGACCTGGAACTGTTTGTATGTGTGAAAATATGCAGAGTGATTAGCCAAATTAGTGGAGATTAACTTGGCTTAAATACCTCAGTTCCTATGTCGGTCGACTGTGGTTGACAGTCGGTCGACTGACTATGTCAGTCGGCCGACTGTCGAGTAATATTACAGATTACATTTAAACGTTTACAAATATAAAATAACAACTCGACAATCAACGTTTAACAATATTGCAGGTTACAACATGATCAAATAAAACGTTAAAGTTCATGGAACTAGGGATTACAAAATATGCACTAACAACAACAATTCTGCATAACAGAAAACATTACAATAAAAAAATCAAAGCTTTTTTCCCACATACTTTCACTAAACAACAACAATCAGAAAATATCTAAAATCAAATGTAAATAACTATAATCTATGAGTTTCATAGCAAAACAGTACAAAGAAAATGAAAAATTCTTACAAAATGTACTAAACTAAAAACTGTAAACTTTTTAAATTTTTGTTCCGTTTTAAGTAAATTCAATGAAAGAAAACAACAAATCTTGGTTAAAACACACAAATTAACAATTTCATGCGTGTTTACAAAGATAGATATATATTCCATATATACGTATCTATAATCTATAAACATAGAAATACAAAGAACTTACCAGCAGTAAAACGAGTACTCAATCAGTCGGGTTTTCCGGTAGACATTTTAGGGTTTCGAGGGTAGAAAGAGAAAACGGGTTTACTAATTTCAGATCCGGTAATTTCTTATTTTTTATATTTATACTTTATAAATTATAAATAATATAAATATAAATAATATAATATAAATATAAAATATACCCACTAACACCATTTGTAATCAAGAGATAGACGTGCATTCATGAGTTTTTTTTTTTTTTTTTTCTTCACTTTTTAGATGATTAGGCAGTGTGATTTTTTATGTGAACTAATGGTGATGTGAATTTTTTAAGCGGGTGAAAAGTGTTGTGATGATGTATTAAAATATAATTACTAAAATAATAAAAAAAAAGTTTTAAAATTATATTGTCAAAATAAAATATAATATCAATAGACACAAACTCACTCAAGTTGCTATCCAATGCACGCCCCTTTTTTTGGCAAACCCACAGCGCGTTAGGTGCGAAAATGTGTGGCTTTTTTGCCAAGATGGAACCAACCTCGTTGTTATTCTTGCGATACAAATGATCTAATAAAATTGAGTGAAAGAGTGTCACGAACTTAACTGGAAAATAAAAAAGAAGTTTCAATGTATTATGTGAAATGAGTCTACCACTATTTATACTACTTCTATTACAAAATGAATGGCTAAGATCAAATTAAATCAATGATTAAGATTTAAAATTTAGAATGTTCAATGAGTTTCCATATCATTCTTATGAGGAACCAATGAGAATTCTAGAGATATTGCACATACTTCTTAGGTTTTCTTTGATTTGAATTGAAAACTCATAATTGGGCTACAAACAAGAGTTTTTTTTTTTTTTTTATTTTAATTTTTTTTTAATAAAGAGTTTTTTGTTTAGGGCAAAAGAATGAATAATGGATATTAAATAGTTATAAGATTCGTGAAATTACGTGTTTGTTGAAGGTAATTTGTTGAATACATTAATATGTTACAGTGACTACTTTATGGGCTCTTTGGCGGTTCAGGAATGGTGTTGTTTTTTACGATTCTTTTTGTTCTAAAAGTAGTCTATTTGATGTAATTAAGTTTTTTTTTTCGTTGGATTAAAAATAGAGGTCATTTAGTTTTTAATTGGAATTTATGGTTATCTATTCCTTTGTAATCATCCCTTAACGCCTTGTTAGGGATCATTTTATTTATATAAATCATTCTTTGGCCGTAAAAAAAAAATGTTACAGTTGACAAATGTTATTAAATCAATATGTACATCTTATATAACAGAATATCTTATATAACAGAAGATAATAAGAAAACTTTACATCCGTTAGGCCATTACCATGGATAATATATATTGCTCTGAAGATACTAATTACCTTTATAGAAAATAATTTGGCTTGTAGTGTTCCAATCTTTAGTAACTAACAAATTGTCCACCTGCTTATGCAAAGCACTCGTTATAAACTATAATAAAATGAAAATAGAACATATACAGGAAGCCACAACTTTTTAATAAGAAATACAAAAAATAAGACCCTCACACGAACAAACAAACAGCCCACTAACTAAACTAAATCAAAGACCTCCCCGCTTCAAACATACACAAAAATGTACAGTAACTATAAGAATACAAACTCACCAAGTCAGCTAACACTTCACCTACCCAAATGGAATCCCCTGCAAATCAAACGACTAGTTTATAAAGCCCACGACCAAACCAACAACAAAAAATTTAATCAAAAGAATACATAATAAAAAACCCAACCCATCATCTAAGCTATTATATATCAACGGTTGTCATCGTTTCTCTAAGCCATTATAGTTCAAGACTATAAAGAGTTTAAACATGACTTCCTAATTTTGTTAGGGATAAATTGACCTTATAACCTAAACTCTTAAATAAGGTCATCAATTCAGATTACATATGGGTAGCAACACAAAAAAAACATCATATGGGGAACTAAGCTATTCTACAACTCACTCCAAATATCTGTTTATCACATTTGTAACAACATAATAATAATTGTTTAACTTAACTATAGATAATTAAATCATAAAAAGGACATACCATTTAACCAAATATCTGTTCAAATTTCAGTTAACCATCATAACTAACAATAACAAAATAGAAGACATACCATTTCTGCCATAATCCTGGCATGACATGTCACCTAAAATGTATTTAAATTAAAATTTATAAATATCTAAAAAAAGAACGTAATTGTCAACAAGAAAACCAATTTACAAAAGTAATTTGGGGTATGTTATCAACACATACCTAAATATTCGTATGACCTTAGATAGAATCCGACCCTAAAAATTCCAGGACCTGCACACAACCTAAAAGTACAATCCATGGTGGTGTTGTGTTGAACCACTTATATAAGTACATAAGAGCACTGGGAGTGGTGACCCAGGTCACTTGACATGTCAGGCCTGACTTGATGAGTCAGAAAAAGTGGGGAGTGGTGACCTATGTCACTTGGGGTATGTCAGTTTTTATTTTTATAACATAAATTAATATAGAACAAAAAAGCTAGAACCGATGCCTCAATTTACGTCGCATATGCGACTGACATGGGGTAAATGGAGGTGACTGTCATGGGGTAAACGTGAGTGGGGAGTGGTGTCACTAAGTGACATGGGGGAGACGGGTGAGTGACACACCCGCACTCCTGGTGCTCTAAATAGCAGTTCTAAGAGATAAAAAACAACTAATGTAAACTATCATAAGTATCATCCATCCAGGGCATGTATCTCGCATCACCTTCTAGACTCCATTAACTTCCATCACCTACAATCTTGTACATGGACCAAAACATTTCCCGAACTGTAACTTCAATTTGAACATTAAAGTAATTCCAAATTTTTATAAATATGCACTCTTTAAAGTTAAACAAAATACACATTCATATCAAGAAGATGTGAAACCCATAGAATCTAACCCGAAAGATGTTACGACCCGGAAAATTTCGACTAATTTTGAACCAAACTCACGATACGATTTCATAATTCTGACATGATAAGCAAAGTCCGTTATGTTGCGTCTCAAAATTTTTGAACTATTTTCTTGCATTCATTAAACTTCGACCATTTCCGACGATTCACGAACAACTATTTGTATATATATATATATATATATATATATATATATATATATATATATATATATATATATATATATATATTTATATATATAGTAATAACCCGTCCTTATCCCCCTGGACGAAGTCATCAACATTTGGTCCCATTGCGATGATCAACTCCAAGTAATGTCCTTAAAATGAGCAAATGCACAGCGGAAGACTTAATTCGTACCTGAGAATATGTAACATCCCGCCTTTTTCCATTTACTTTTCCGTTATACTAATTTAAACTCCGTTATATGTTTATAACATCTCCCGTTAATACGCGTTTTAAATTATCTCGTTTAGGTAATTCACGCACCCGATTCAAATTAGAGGGACTAAACTTGCCAAGAGGCCAAAGATTTGACTAGGTCAACTAGTCAAACCTTCAACCTCCTCCTCTCATTTCAACATCTCCATCTTTCTTCTACTCCCTTTTTCTCTCAAGAACACCAACAAGAATTCATCATCTAAATTCGGATTAGGAAGCTAGCAACAAAACAAATTACAAATTCGTGATCCTTGCATCTTCCTCTTCGATTCCATACCGATTTCATTACATTTGGGTAACTTTCTAAAATCACTAGATTTTGTGTTCTTTATGTTTTTAACTTATAAAAGTGTTAATTAGTGTCTATGGCTCAAGTCTAACATGATTATATGATTTATATGCTCGATCTCGTTGTTTTAGTGTAACTAGCATGAACTTGAATTTTGGTGTGTTGTTCTTGAATTTTGGATGATCATATGTTGTTAGATGTTAAAAGTTCATGTTCTAATTGTGTTCCTAGTATCACTAGCTTCAATTTGATGTGTAGGTTGCTTTAGAAAAGTTCATGAACTTGATTTATGATTTTGGTGAATTTGGGTTAGGGTTTGATGAACTTGAAATGGACTTTTGATGCATTGAATGCCATGGATTATTGTTGGTAAGTGTTTAGTTGGATTGTATGCTTGATTACCTTCGAAACGGCATATCATTCATGTAAATTGGTTGCCCGAATCATTGAATTGCATTTATGAACTTGTATGCGATTAATGTTGAGCATTAGATGCGGTTTTGGTTGTTATAATAGGTAGATTGATTGATGAAATGTGTTTAGTTGTCTTCCTCGTCAAATTACCTTCCCAACGGTATAAAATACTTGACTTGATTGTTTGCGGATCATAAATTGTGTTTATTTGGTTTTTGGTTCGTGCACTTAGAAGGTTTCTGCATCAGACTTGAATACCAATCTGGACGTCGTCCAGACCCTTGGATGCCGTCCCAGATTTCAAGGCTGGACGCCGTCCAGATACTTGGACGCCATCCCAGTCTTTAAAGCTGGACGCCGTCCAGATACACTGGCAGGCTCTGTCTTCGCTGGTCATTTTACGGAAAATGTTTGCTATGCTATGGACCTCCGATTCACATGTAACTTGTTCTAACATGCTCATACATGATTAAAAACCTCAGAAAAATAGTTCGGGACCCGACCCGAACGTGTTGACTTTTTCGTTGACTTTGACCGACCAAAGTTTGACTTTTTGTCAAACTTAACCAAATGATTATGCAACCTTCCTAACTTGTTTCTATACTTGTATCTTGCATGAAACTTGACAATTTGATTTCACATGCTACATAATCGAGTCGTAACGAGCCGTAGGACTAATTGAACATCTTTGACCTATCGTGTTTACCGTTATGGATACGACCTATTTGTTTAGGTCAAGACTAGCATTGTTCTTTGCACACGTTACTTGTCGAAGTACTTATTTACTCTTCCGCTCAAGGTGAGATCATAGTCCCACTTTTACTCTTTTGAAACTTACATTTAGAATGAGAAAACATAAACGTTCCTTTTTAACTAAGTGAACACAAGTACAGGAAAACAAACATTCTACATACGAGTTTAGAACAAAAATTCTCAATTCGATTATCATTAGTTACACTTGCCGGGTGTAAGCGAGAACTTATGTTATATGGCCATATGGGTTTGACAAACCCTCATTCAAACGGTTCGCTACCGTTTACGAATGAAATATATTTTCGAGAAACAGTGTATGTTCTAGCACTAAGGTGATGGGGTTCTATGGAAGGAATGTTAAGCATTGATAATTGGGTGCTCGTGAAACAAACCTTTGGAATGTATTACTATTATCTCATTGTTGCAAATCTTGTGGTTCACTTGTACTTACTTACTCAAACCTATGATTTCACCAACGTTTTCGTTGACAGATTTCTATGTTTTTCTCAGGTCCTTGAACGATACATGATACATGCTTCCGCTCATTATTTTGATACTTGCATTGGATGTCGAGTATATATGCATACATGGAGCGTCTTTTGGCTACTTTTAAATTGTGTCGCATAAGTTTCATTTGTACTTATAACTTTGTAACGTAACTTGTGGTGGAACTATTCTTGTAAACTTTGAACAATCTTTACATTTGAAATGAATGCGACATATCTTTTGGTCAAACGTTGTTTTAAAGACTTATGACCACGTAACGGGACCTAAGTAGACGGCGCTGTCAATGACGATTTTGTCAGGTCGCCACAGATGGTATCAGAGCGTTGGTTGTAGGGATTTAAAGTTCATTGGTGTCAACCTCGAGTCATAGGGTACATTGGTGAGTCTAGACTACAACCGGCATATAGACTTGAAGTAGGAATTACTTGACTACTTGTGCATTTATACTCGAATGCTTCTACTCATATCTACTCTTAGTTCATCTTAATTTCACGTTGTTTAATTTGATTGACACGCCACCTTGACGATATGAAATGATGTCGAATGCACATATGAATCAGGGTAATATAATTTCCGGGATTATATTACGGTGACTCATATGAACGTTCCGACATTATGACATAAAGAATTTAAGGCGAGTCGAGGAAAAACTTCTCTTTATCTTTATTCTATATCACGGTTAGTATTATTGAGAATACTAATCAATGATATTCTTGTGTCTTGAAGGAACAATGGCTCCTCGTCGTGTACGTCGCAACGAAACTCCCGAACAAGCTCTCGAACGGATGATAGCTACCGCCGTAGATGTGGCCATGGCCGGTCACTCATCCAACAACAACAACAATAATAACAACAACCACAACAACAACAACAACAATGGAGCCGGAAACTCAAACGAAGGGTGCTCCTACAAATCCTTCATGGGGTGCAAACCTCACACTTTTGATGGAACCGGGGGACCGGTCGTGCTCACCCGATGGTTTGAGCAAACGGAAGCCATCTTTAGCATAAGCGGTTGTCGGGACCAAGACAAGGTCAAATACTCCACTCACACCTTCGCCGGTGTCGCTCTTACATGGTGGAATACTTATGTACAATCGGTGGGTACCGATGAAGCTCACGCCCTCTCTTGGGCCGACTTGAGGGAAAAGATGATTGTCGAATATTTCCCTCGTGAAGAAACCCGAAGGCTCGAACAAGAGCTAAGAACTTTAAAGGCGATCGGAAATGATCTCAAGGCTTATAATCAACGATTTTTCGAACTAGCCTTGATGTGCCCAAATCTTGTGAACCCCGAAGCGTTAAGGGTTGAACTTTACATGGATGGTCTTCCAAAGAGTATCAAACACCGAGTAATGTCATCCAAACCCACTAATCATCAAGAAGCTTTGAACATGGCCTGCAAATTGATAGAAACGGTTGACAAAATCGTAGTTCCGGCACCTAAAGCCGAGGACAAGTCGGGTAACAACAAAAGAAAATGGGAAGCTCCCCAATCAAGCAACAACAACTTTGCTAAGAAATCTTTCACCTCCAACGGCAAGAAGGGTTATGCCGGAAATCTACCTCTTTGCAACAAATGCAACAAACATCACTTTGGCGAATGTAGTAAGCTAATTTGCCATCGGTGCCAAGGAATTGGTCATAAGGCCAACGATTGTAAAAGTGCCACTCCCGTCGCTCGAAAGTGGCCCAATGCACCAAAGACGGGCACTTGTTACGAATGTGGCCAAACGGGTCATTATAGGAATGCATGCCCAAAGAAGAAAGATAACCCCAACACGCGCGGCCGAGCTTTCAACATCAACACCGAGGAAGCCCGGGATGACACTGAACTAGTCACGGGTACGTTTCTTCTCAACAATTCTTATGTCTCTTGCTTATTTGATTCGGGTGCCGATAAATGCTTTGTATCCAAGACTTTGACTCATTCTTTTAGCACTCCACCTCTTCCATTAGATACCACTTATACCATTGAAGTGGCTAACGGGAAACTATTAAGTGCCGATACATATTACCGAGGGTGTACGTTAAACATTTTGGGTAAGGAATTTGAAATTGACTTGATACCCATGGAACTAGGAAGCTTTGATGTAATAATCGGTATGAATTGGTTAGTCAAAATGAAATCTCACATCCTTTGTGATCTTAACGCAATCCGAATTCCTATCGATAATGGTGAACCTTTGATTGTTTATGGCGATAAGAGTTGCACCAGACTCAACCTCGTTTCGTGCCTTAAAGTTAAAAAACTACTCCGTAAGGGTTGTTTTGCAATCCTTGCCCACGTTAAGAAAGTCGAGTCCTATGAGAAGCATATCGATGATGTGCCAATTGTTAGTGACTTTTCCGATGTATTTCCCGACGAATTGCCGGGTCTTCCACCTCATCGACCGGTTGAATTCCAAATCGATCTTATTCCGGGAGCCGCACCCGTAGCACGTGCACCATATAGACTTGCTCCATCTAAAATGCATAAATTGCAAAGTCAAATCCAAGAACTACTTGATCGTGGTTTTATCCAACCTAGCCATTCACCTTGGGGCGCTCTGATTTTGTTTGTTAAAAAGAAAGACGGATCCCTACGAATGTGCATTGACTATCGTGAACTAAACAAATTGACGGTTAAGAACCGATATCCTCTTCCTCGCATCGATGACCTCTTTGATCAATTACAAGGGTCTTGTGTATATTCAAAAATCGATCTCCGCTCGGGTTATCATCAATTGAGGGTTAAGGGGGAAGATGTCTCCAAAACCGCTTTCCGAACTCGTTATGGTAGTTATGAATTTCTTGTAATGCCATTTAGTCTTACTAACGCACCGGCGGTGTTCATGGATCTTATGAACTGCGGGTGCAAACCGTATCTTGACAAATTCGTTATCGTGTTCATCGATGATATTTTAGTCTATTCAAAAAGCGAAGAAGAACACGAGGAACACCTCTGACTTGTGCTTGAACTTTTAAGACAAGAACAACTCTATGCCAAATTCTCCAAGTGTGAATTTTGATTAAAGGAAGTTCAATTTCTTGGTCATGTTGTAAGTGACCAAGGTATTAAAGTCGATCCAACAAAAATCGAAGCCATTAGTAAATGGGAGACTCCTACTACTCCTACTCACATCCGTCAATTCTTGGGTCTCACCGGATACTACCGTAGATTCATCAAGGATTTTTCTTTGGTTGCTCGTCCTCTAACCACGTTAACTCATAAGGGAAGAAAATTCGTTTGGGCAACCGAACATGAATCCGCATTCCAAATCTTGAAAATGAAGCTAACCACCGCTCCTATCTTGTCACTTCCCGAAGGCAATGATGACTTTGTTGTATATTGCGATGCCTCGAAACATGGTTTTGGGTGTGTATTGATGCAACGAACGAAAGTCATTGCTTATGCTTCTCGACAACTCAAAATTCATGAACGAAACTACACGACGCATGATCTCGAACTCGGAGCCGTTGTCTTTGCACTTAAAATGTGGAGACACTATCTTTATGGAACCAAGAGTACTATCTTTACCGACCACAAAAGTCTCCAACACATTTTCGATCAAAAGCAACTAAACATGAGACAACGAAGGTGGATTGAAACCTTAAACGATTACGATTGCGAGCTTCGTTACCATCCCGGGAAGGCAAATGTAGTAGCCGATGCCTTAAGTCGAAAAGAAAGAGCAGTGCCTCTTCGTGTCCGAGCCTTAAACATCACCATCCACACAAACCTTAATAGCCGAATTCGGGTAGCCCAAGATGAGGCTCTCAAGGATGAAAACCTTTCACACGAGCTCTTGAACATTCTCGTCTCTCGATTCGAAATTAGGGAGACCGAACTCCGATATTACGCCGGAAGGATTTGGGTGCCTAGTTATGGGGACCTACGAAGCCTTATTTTAGATGAAGCCCATAAGTCACGATACTCGATTCACCCCGGTGCCAATAAGATGTACCACGAACTTAAACAACTATATTGGTGGCCGAACATCAAAAGGGACGTAGCTACTTATGTTTCCAAGTGTTTGACATGTTCCAAAGTCAAAGCCGAACACCAAAGACCGTCCGGACTACTTCAACAACCCGAGATCCCGCAATGGAAGTGGGAAAGGATAACGATGGATTTTATCACCAAGCTACCAAAAACGACGGGCGGTTATGATACCATTTGGGTTATTGTTGACCGTCTCACCAAATCCGCACACTTCCTTGCCATGAAAGAAACGGACAAAATGGAGAAACTTGCACAACTTTACATTAAGGAGATCGTAGCCCGACACGGTGTACCTTTATCGATTATCTCCTACCGAGATGGCCGTTTCGTTTCTAGATTTTGGCGTACATTGCAAGAAGCGTTGGGAACGCGTTTAGACATGAGCACCGCATATCTGAAATGTCCCGTTCTTATTGATTAAAAACGTTCCATATTAATTGATTTCGTTGTGAGGTTTTGACCTCTATATGAGACGTTTTTCAAAGACTGCATTCATTTTAAAACAAACCATAACCTTTATTTCATCAATAAAGGTTTAAAAAGCTTTACGTAGATTATCAAATAATGATAATCTAAAATATCCTGTTTATACACGACCATTACATAATGGTTTACAATACAAATATGTTACAACAAAATAAGTTTCTTAAATGCAGTTTTTACACAATATCATACAAGCATGGACTCCAAATCTCGTCCTTATTTAAGTATGCGACAACGGAAGCTCTTAATAATCACCTGAGAATAAACATGCTTAAAACGTCAACAAAAATGTTGGTGAGTTATAGGTTTAACCTATATATATCAAATCATAATAATAGACCACAAGATTTCATATTTCAATACACATCCCATACATAGAGATAAAAATCATTCATATGGTGAACACCTGGTAACCGACATTAACAAGATGCATATATAAGAATATCCCCATCATTCCGGGACACCCTTCGGATATGATATAAATTTCGAAGTACTAAAGCATCCGGTACTTTGGATGGGGTTTGTTAGGCCCAATAGATCTATCTTTAGCATTCGCGTCAATTAGGGTGTCTGTTCCCTAATTCATAGATTACCAGACTTAATAAAAAGGGGCATATTCGATTTCGATAATTCAACCATAGAATGTAGTTTCACGTACTTGCGTCTATTTTGTAAATCATTTATAAAACCTGCATGTATTCTCATCCCAAAAATATTAGATTTTAAAAGTGGGACTATAACTCACTTTCACAGATTTTTACTTCGTCGGGAAGTAAGACTTGGCCACTGGTTGATTCACGAACCTATAACAATATATATACATATATATCAAAGTATGTTCAAAATATATTTGCAACACTTTTAATATATTTTGATGTTTTAAGTTTATTAAGTCAGCTGTCCTCGTTAGTAACCTACAACTAGCTGTCCACAGTTAGATGTACAGAAATAAATCGATAAATATTATCTTGAATCAATCCACGACCCATTGTATACGTATCTCAGTATTGATCACAACTCAAACTATATATATTTTGGAATCAACCTCAACCCTGTATAGCTAACTCCAACATTCACATATAGAGTGTCTATGGTTGTTCCGAAATATATATAGATGTGTCGACATGATAGGTCGAAACATTGTATACGTGTCTATGGTATCTCAAGATTACATAATATACAATACAAGTTGATTAAGTTATGGTTGGAATAGATTTGTTACCAATTTTCACGTAGCTAAAATGAGAAAAATTATCCAATCTTGTTTTACCCATAACTTCTTCATTTTAAATCCGTTTTGAGTGAATCAAATTGATATGGTTTTATATTGAACTCTATTTTATGAATCTAAACATAAAAAGTATAGGTTTATAGTCGGAAAAATAAGTTACAAGTCGTTTTTGTAAAGGTAGTCATTTAAGTCGAAAGAACGACGTCTAGATGACCATTTTAGAAAACATACTTCCACTTTGAGTTTAACCATAATTTTTGGATATAGTTTCATGTTCATAATAAAAATCATTTTCTCAGAATAACAACTTTTAAATCAAAGTTTATCATAGTTTTTAATTAACTAACCCAAAAGAGCCTGCGGTGTTACTACGACGGCGTAAATTCGGTTTTACGGTGTTTTTCGTGTTTCCAGGTTTTAAATCATTAAGTTAGCATATAATATAGATATAGAACATGTGTTTAGTTGATTTTAAAAGTCAAGTTAGAAGGATTAACTTTTGTTTGCGAACAAGTTTAGAATTTACTAAACTATGTTCTAGTGATTACAAGTTTAAACCTTCGAATAAGATAGCTTTATATGTATGAATCGAATGATGTTATGAACATAATTACTACCTTAAGTTCCTTGGATAAACCTACTGGAAAAGAGAAAAATGGATCTAGCTTCAACGGATCCTTGGATGGCTCGAAGTTCTTGAAGCAGAATCATGACACGAAAACAAGTTCAAGTAAGATCATCACTTGAAATAAGATTGTTATAGTTATAGAAATTGAACCAAAGTTTGAATATGATTATTACCTTGTATTAGAATGATAACCTACTGTAAGAAACAAAGATTTCTTGAGGTTGGATGATCACCTTACAAGATTGGAAGTGAGCTAGCAAACTTGAAAGTATTCTTGATTTTATGTAACTAGAACTTGTAGAATATATGAAGAACACTTAGAACATGAAGATAGAACTTGAGAGAGATCAATTAGATGAAGAAAATTGAAGAATGAAAGTGTTTGTAGGTGTTTTTGGTCGTTGGTGTATGGATTAGATATAAAGGATATGTAATTTTGTTTTCATGTAAATAAGTCATGAATGATTACTCATATTTTTGTAATTTTATGAGATATTTCATGCTAGTTGCCAAATGATGGTTCCCAAATGTGTTAGGTGACTCACATGGGCTGCTAAGAGCTGATCATTGGAGTGTATATACCAATAGTACATACATCTAAAAGCTGTGTATTGTACGAGTACGAATACGGGTGCATACGAGTAGAATTGTTGATGAAACTGAACGAGGATGTAATTGTAAGCATTTTTGTTAAGTAGAAGTATTTTGATAAGTGTATTGAAGTCTTTCAAAAGTGTATAAATACATATTAAAACACTACATGTATATACATTTTAACTGAGTCCTTAAGTCATCGTTAGTCGTTACATGTAAGTGTTGTTTTGAAACCTTTAGGTTAACGATCTTGTTAAATGTTGTTAACCCAATGTTTATAATATCAAATGAGATTTTAAATTATTATATTATCATGATATTATCATGTATGAATATCTCTTAATATGATATATATACATTAAATGTCTTTACAACGATAATCGTTACATATATGTCTCGTTTAAAAATCATTAAGTTAGTAGTCTTGTTTTTACATATGTAGTTCATTGTTAATATACTTAATGATATGTTTACTTATCATAGTATCATGTTAACTACATATATATATATCCATATATATGTCATCATATAGTTTTTACTAGTTTTAACGTTCGTAAATCACCAATCAACTTGGGTGGTCAATTGTCTATATGAAACATATTTCAATTAATCAAGTCTTAACAAGTTTGATTGCTTAACATGTTGGAAACATTTAATCATGTAAATATCAATCTCAATTATTATATATAAACATGGAAAAGTTCGGGTCACTACAGTACCTACCCGTTAAATAAATTTCGTCCCGAAATTTTAAGCTGTTGAAGGTGTTGACGAATCTTCTGGAAATAGATGCGTGTATTTCTTCTTCATCTGATCTTCACGCTCCCAGGTGAACTCGGGTCCTCTACGAGCATTCTGTTGAACCTTAACAATTGGTATCTTGTTTTGCTTAAGTCTTTTAACCTCACGATCCATTATTTCGACGGGTTCTTCGATGAATTGAAGTTTTTCGTTGATTTGGATTTCATCTAACGGAATAGTGAGATCTTCTTTAGCAAAACATTTCTTCAAATTCAAGACGTGGAAAGTGTTATGTACAGCCGCGAGTTGTTGAGGTAACTCAAGTCGGTAAGCTACTGGTCCGACACGATCAATAATCTTGAATGGTCCAATATACCTTGGATTTAATTTCCCTCGTTTACCAAATTGAACAACGCCTTTCCAAGGTGCAACTTTAAGCATGACCATCTCTCTAATTTCAAATTCTATATCTTTTCTTTTAATGTCAGCGTAGCTCTTTTGTCGACTTTGGGCGGTTTTCAACCGTTGTTGAATTTGGATGATCTTCTCGGTAGTTTCTTGTATAATCTCCGGACCCGTAATCTGTCTATCCCCCACTTCACTCCAACAAATCAGAGACCTGTACTTTCTACCATAAAGTGCTTCAAACGGCGCCATCTCAATGCTTGAATGGTAGCTGTTGTTGTAGGAAAATTCTGCTAACGGTAGATGTCGATCCCAACTATTTCCGAAATCAATAACACATGCTCGTAGCATGTCTTCAAGCGTTTGTATCGTCCTTTCGCTCTGTCCATCAGTTTGTGGATGATAGGCAGTACTCATGTCTAGACGAGTTCCTAATGCTTGCTGTAATGTCTGCCAGAATCTTGAAATAAATCTGCCATCCCTATCAGAGATAATAGAGATTGGTATTCCATGTCTGGAGATGACTTCCTTCAAATACAGTCGTGCTAACTTCTCCATCTTGTCATCTTCTCTTATTGGCAGGAAGTGTGCTGATTTGGTGAGACGATCAACTATTACCCAAATAGTATCAAAACCACTTGCAGTCCTTGGCAATTTAGTGATGAAATCCATGGTAATGTTTTCCCATTTCCATTTCGGGATTTCGGGTTGTTGAAGTAGACCTGATGGTTTCTGATGCTCAGCTTTGACCTTAGAACAGGTCAAACATTCTCCTACGTATTTAGCAACATCGACTTTCATACCCGGCCACCAAAAATATTTCTTGAGATCCTTGTACATCTTCCCCGTTCCAGGATGTATTGAGTATCTGGTTTTATGAGCTTCTCTAAGTACCATTTCTCTCATATCTCCAAATTTTGGTACCCAAATCCTTTCAGCCCTATACCGGGTTCCGTCTTCCCGAATATTAAGATGCTTCTCCGATCCTTTGGGTATTTCATCCTTTAAATTTCCCTCTTTTAAAACTCCTTGTTGCGCCTCCTTTATTTGAGTAGTAAGGTTATTATGAATCATTATATTCATAGATTTTACTCGAATGGATTCTCTGTCCTTCATGCTCAAGGCATCGGCTACCACATTTGCCTTCCCCGGGTGGTAACGAATCTCAAAGTCGTAATCATTCAATAATTCAATCCACCTACGCTGCCTCATATTCAGTTGTTTCTGATTAAATATGTGTTGAAGACTTTTGTGGTCGGTATATATAATACTTTTGACCCCATATAAGTAGTGCCTCCAAGTCTTTAATGCAAAAACAACTGCGCCTAATTCCAAATCATGTGTCGTATAATTTTGTTCGTGAATCTTCAATTGTCTAGATGCATAAGCAATCACCTTCGTTCGTTACATTAATACACAACCGAGACCTTGCTTTGATGAGTTACAATAAATCACAAAATCATCATTCCCTTCAGGCAATGACAATATAGGTGCCGTAGTTAGCTTTTTCTTAAATAACTGAAACGCTTTCTCTTGTTCATCATTCCATTCAAATTTCTTCCCTTTATGCGTTAATGCAGTCAAGGGTTTTGCTATTCTGGAAAAGTCTTGGATGAACCTTCTGTAGTAACCAGCTAGTCCTAAAAACTGGCGTATGTGTTTCGGAGTTTTCGGGGTTTCCCACTTTTCAACAGTTTCTATCTTTGCCGGATCCACCTTAATACCTTCTTTGTTCACTATGTGACTGTGGAATTGAACTTCTTCCAACCAAAATGCACACTTTGAAAACTTAGCATACAATTCTTCCTTTCTCAATACTTCTAACACCTTTCTCAAATGTTCACCGTGTTCTTGGTCATTCTTTGAGTAAATAAGTATGTCATTAATGAAAACAATGACAAACTTGTCAAGGTATGGTCCACACACTCGGTTCATAAGGTCCATGAACACAGCTGGTGCATTGGTTAAACCAAACGACATGACCATAAACTCGTAATGACCGTAACGTGTTCTGAAAGCAGTCTTTGGAATATCATCTTCTTTCACCCGCATTTGATGATACCCGGAACGTAAGTCAATCTTTGAATAAACAGACGAGCCTTGTAGTTGATCAAATAAGTCGTCGATTCTCGGTAGTGGGTAGCGGTTCTTGATGGTAAGTTTGTTAAACTCTCGGTAGTCGATATACAACCTGAATGTACCATCTTTCTTCTTGACAAACAAAACAGGAGCTCCCCACGGTGATGTGCTTGGTCGAATGAAACCACGCTCTAAAAGTTCTTGTAATTGGCTTTGCAGTTCTTTCATCTCACTGGGTGCGAGTCTGTAAGGAGCACGAGCTATTAGTGCAGCTCCTGGTACAAGATCTATTTGAAATTCAACGGATCGATGTGGGGGTAATCCCGGTAATTCTTTCGGAAATACATCGGGAAATTCTTTTGCAATGGGAACATCATTGATGCTCTTTTCTTCAGTTTGTACTTTCTCGACGTGTGCTAGAACAGCATAGCAACCTTTTCTTATTAGTTTTTGTGCCTTCAAATTACTAATAAGATGTAGCTTCGTGTTGCCCTTTTCTCCGTACACCATTAAGGGTTTTCCTTTTTCTCGTATAATGCGAATTGCATTTTTGTAACAAACGATCTCTGCTTTCACTTCTTTCAACCAGTCCATACCGATTATCACATCAAAACTCCCTAACTCTACTGGTATCAAATCAATCTTAAATGTTTCGCTAACCAGTTTAATTTCTCGATTCCGACATATATTATCTGCTGAAATTAATTTACCATTTGCTAATTCGAGTAAAAATTTACTATCCAAAGGCGTCAATGGACAACTTAATTTAGCATAAAAATCTCTACTCATATAGCTTCTATCCGCACCCGAATCAAATAAAACGTAAGCAGATTTATTGTCAATAAGAAACGTACCCGTAACAAGCTCCGGGTCTTCCTGTGCCTCTGCCGCATTAATATTGAAAACTCTTCTGCGGCCTTGTCCATTCGTGTTCTCCTGGTTCGGGTAATTTCTAATAATGTGGCCCGGTTTTCCACATTTATAACAAACTACATTGGCATAACTTGCTCCGACACTACTTGCTCCGCCATTACTCGTTCCGACACCATTTGTTCCTTTCGTTCTATTAACCCCTGGTCCGTAGACCTCACACTTCACCGCGCTATGACCATTTCTTTTACACTTGTTGCAAAATTTGGTGCAGAACCCCGAGTGATACTTTTCACACCTTTGGCATAGCTGCTTCTGATTGTTGTTGTTGTTGTTGCGGTTGTTATTGTTGTTGGGATGATTGTTGTAGTTGCTGTTGTTGTTGTTGTTGTTGTTGTTGGGCCATTTGTTGTAGTTGCGATTGATGTTGCGATTGTTGGGATAATTGTTGCGATTATTGTTGTAATTGCTATTGTTGTTGTATTGGTGATTCTTATCACCGTTTTCCTCCCACTTTCTTTTGACTTGCTTCACATTGGCCTCTTCAGCAGTCTGTTCTTTAATTCTTTCTTCAATCTGGTTCACTAGTTTGTGAGCCATTCTACATGCCTGTTGTATGGAGGCGGGCTCGTGTGAACTTATATCTTCTTGGATTCTTTCCGGTAATCCTTTCACAAACGCGTCGATCTTCTCTTCCTCATCTTCGAATGCTCCCGGACACAATAGGCACAATTCTGTGAATCGTCTTTCGTACGTGGTAATATCAAATCCTTGGGTTCGTAACCCTCTAAGTTCTGTCTTGAGCTTATTGACCTCGGTTCTGGGACGGTATTTGTAGTGACCCGAACTTTTCCATGTTTATATATATTAATTGAGATTGATATTTACATGATTAAATGTTTCCAACATGTTAAGCAATCAAACTTGTTAAGACTTGATTAATTGAAATATGTTTCATATAGACAATTGACCACCCAAGTTGACCGGTGATTCACGAACGTTAAAACTTATAAAAACTATACGATGACATATATATGGTTATATATATAGTTAACATGTTTTTATTATAAGTATGTATCTCATTAGGTATTTTAACAATGAGTTATATACAGAAAAATGAGACTATTAATTTAAGAAACTCGAAAACGATATATATAACGATTATCGTTATAACAACGTCTTACTAGGTACATATGAATCATATTAAGATATTGATACACTTGGTTAATTATGTTAAATGATAAGTAAATATATTATTAAGTGTATTAACAATGAAATACATATGTAAAAATAAGGCTACTAACTTAATGATTTCGAAACGAGACATATATGTAACGATTATCGTTGTAACGACATTTAAATGTATATATATCATATTAAGATATATTAATATATCATAATATCATGATAATATAATAATTTAACATCTCATTAGATATAATAAACAATGGGTTAACAACATTAATTGAGATCGTTAACTTAAAGGTTTCAAAACAACACTTACATGTAACGACTAACGATGACTTAACGACTCAGTTAAAATGTATATACATGTAGTGTTTTAATATGTATTTATACACTTTTGAAAGACTTCAATACACTTATCAAAATACTTCTACTTAACAAAAATGCTTACAATTATATCCTCGTTCAGTTTCATCAACAATTCTACTCGTATGCACCCGTATTCGTACTCGTACAATACACAGCTTTTAGATGTATGTACTATTGGTATATACACTCCAATGATCAGCTCTTAGCAGCCCATGTGAGTCACCTAACACATGTGGGAACCATCATTTGGCAACTAGCATGAAATATCTCATAAAATTACAAAAATATGAGTAATCATTCATGACTTATTTACATGAAAACAAAATTACATATCCTTTATATCTAATCCATACACCAACGACCAAAAACACCTACAAACACTTTCATTCTTCAATTTTCTTCATCTAATTGATCTCTCTCAAGTTCTATCTTCAAGTTCTAAGTGTTCTTCATAAATTCCAAAAGTTCTAGTTTCATAAAATCAAGAATACTTTCAAGTTTGCTAGCTCACTTCCAATCTTGTAAGGTGATCATCCAACCTCAAGAAATCTTTGTTTCTTACAGTAGGTTATCATTCTAATACAAGGTAATAATCATATTCAAACTTTGGTTCAATTTCTATAACTATAACAATCTTATTTCAAGTGATGATCTTACTTGAACTTGTTTTCGTATCATGATTCTGCTTCAAGAACTTCGAGCTATCCAAGGATCCATTGAAGCTAGGTCCATTTTTCTCTTTTCCAGTAGGTTTGTCCAAGGAACTTAAGGTAGTAATGATGTTCATAACATCATTCGATTCATACATATAAAGCTATCTTATTCGAAGGTTTAAACTTGTAATCACTAGAACATAGTTTAGTTAATTCTAAACTTGTTCGCAAACAAAAGTTAATCCTTCTAACTTGACTTTTAAAATCAACTAAACACATGTTCTATATCTATATGATATGCTAACTTAATGATTTAAAACCTGGAAACACGAAAAACACCGTAAAATCGGATTTACGCCGTCGTAGTAACACCGCGGGCTGTTTTGGGTTAGTTAATTAAAAACTATGATAAACTTTGATTTAAAAGTTGTTATTCTGAGAAAATGATTTTTATTATGAACATGAAACTATATCCAAAAATTATGGTTAAACTCAAAGTGGAAGTATGTTTTCTAAAATGGTCATCTAGACGTCGTTCTTTCGACTGAAATGACTACCTTTACAAAAACGACTTGTAACTTATTTTTCCGACTATAAACCTATACTTTTCTGTTTAGATTCATAAAATAGAGTTCAATATGAAACCATAGCAATTTGATTCACTCAAAACGGATTTAAAATGAAGAAGTTATGGGTAAAACAAGATTGGATAATTTTTCTCATTTTAGCTACGTGAAAATTGGTAACAAATCTATTCCAACCATAACTTAATCAACTTGTATTGTATATTATGTAATCTTGAGATACCATAGACACGTATACAATGTTTCGACCTATCATGTCGACACATCTATATATATTTCGGAACAACCATAGACACTCTATATGTGAATGTTGGAGTTAGCTATACAGGGTTGAGGTTGATTCCAAAATATATATAGTTTGAGTTGTGATCAATACTGAGATACGTATACACTGGGTCGTGGATTGATTCAAGATAATATTTATCGATTTATTTCTGTACATCTAACTGTGGACAACTAGTTGTAGGTTACTAACGAGGACAGCTGACTTAATAAACTTAAAACATCAAAATATATTAAAAGTGTTGTAAATATGTTTTGAACATACTTTGATATATATGTATATATTGTTATAGGTTCGTGAATCAACCAGTGGCCAAGTCTTACTTCCCGACGAAGTAAAAAATCTGTGAAAGTGAGTTATAGTCCCACTTTTAAAATCTAATATTTTTGGGATGAGAATACATGCAGGTTTTATAAATGATTTACAAAATAGACACAAGTACGTGAAACTACATTCTATGGTTGAATTATCGAAATCGAATATGCCCCTTTTTATTAAGTCTGGTAATCTAAGAATTAGGGAACAGACACCCTAATTGACGCGAATCCTAAAGATAGATCTATTGGGCCTAACAAACCCCATCCAAAGTACCGGATGCTTTAGTACTTCGAAATTTATATCATATCCGAAGGGTGTCCCGGAATGATGGGGATATTCTTATATATGCATCTTGTTATTGTCGGTTACCAGGTGTTCACCATATGAATGATTTTTATCTCTATGTATGGGATGTGTATTGAAATATGAAATCTTGTGGTCTATTGTTACGATTTGATATATATAGGTTAAACCTATAACTCACCAACATTTTTGTTGACGTTTAAAGCATGTTTATTCTCAGGTGAATATTAAGAGCTTCCGCTGTTGCATACTAAAATAAGGACAAGATTTGGAGTCCATGTTTGTATGATATTGTGTAAAAACTGCATTCAAGAAACTGATTTCGATGTAACATATTTGTATTGTAAACCATTATGTAATGGTCGTGTGTAAACAGGATATTTTAGATTATCATTATTTGATAATCTACGTAAAGCTTTTTAAACCTTTATTTATGAAATAAAGGTTATGGTTTGTTTTAAAAATGAATGCAGTCTTTGAAAAACGTCTCATATAGAGGTCAAAACCTCGCAACGAAATCAATTAATATGGAACGTTTTTAATCAAAAAGAACGGGACATTTCCGTTGGTATCAGAGCGTTGGTCTTAGAGAACCAGAATTTTTCATTAGTGTGTCTTATCGAGTTTGTTAGGATGCATTAGTGAGTCTGGACTTCGACCGTGTTTACTTGAAAAATGATTGCTTAACAAATTTTGTTGGAAACTATATATTTTTAACATGTGAATATTATGCGTTTGATATTATGTGATAGATGTCTACCTCTAGAACAAGTCCCATTGACTCACCTAATAATAATGAAGAGTCAAATGTAAATTGGAATGATTCGTGGACTGATTCACAAGTTCCCGAAGAGGAACCGGAAGAAGAGTCGGAACCGGAAGAAGAATCGGAACCGGAAGAAGAATCGGAACCGGATGAAGAAATAGAACCGGTGGGGGAAATAATAAAACGGTTAAGTAAAAGAAAATCCTCAACCAACCGACCAAGGTTAATTATGGTCAATGGTGTTTCCGCCAAGGAAGCAAAATATTGGGAGGATTACCAATTCTCCGATGAATCGGATTCCGACGAGAATTCCGATGATGTTATAGAAATTACCCCAACTGAATTTAAAAAGGCAAAAGAAAATAATAAGGGAAAGGGCATAAAAATAGAGAAATCTAATTCCAACCCCGATGAACTTTATATGTATCGTCAACACCCGAAGTCCTTAAGTTGTAACAATGACCCGGGAACCTCTAAACCACCAGGTTTTTCTAAACCAATGTGGACAACGACAGCTCGTATTAGGGGAACATTATATATCCCTAGAAACTTGGCAAAACGAACCAAAACCGAAGAAGAAGAAACGAGCGAGTCGGAATAAGATAGTTGTATTCGTGTGGTGTAATATATGTAATATAGTGTTCTTATGCTTTATGATATATGTAAAAATTGCTTGTATTAATAAGTATTTTTTTATGAATCTAACTCTTGTCTATTTTACAGTTTAAAAACACAAAATGGATAGACAACCCAATATTTTAAGAGACCTACCCGGAGACATGATTGATGAAATCTTGTCTAGAGTCGGCCAGAATTCCTCGGCACAACTATTTAAGGCGAGATCAGTTTGTAAGACATTCGAAGAACGTTCCAAGAATGTCTTGGTTTATAAGAGACTTTCGTTTGAAAGATGGGGGATATCACATTGGGAAACCCATAAGTTACGATGTGTTTACTTTGACGCATATATTGCGGGGAACCCAAATGCTATTTTGCGCAACGGGTTAAGAAATTATTTTGACTCAATATATCCGAATATTGGACTTCGTGATTTAGAAAAAGCGGCTAACATGCAACATAAAGAAGCATGTTATGCTTACGGATTAGTAATGTTCGCTTCTCACCAAAGTGTGAACAAGAACATCGGGCTACAACTATTAAACAAAACGTTTCCACAAGTGACGGAGTCGGTAATTGGGGTAAGAAATGAGGTTTTTAGATTATTACGGGACTGTTGGACATTACGTAACCCTCGTCCCTTTGACGACGTTACAACACGCTGTCTTATCAACGGCCATAACGGTTATGTTGCACAAGACCAAGGATGGGAAGTAGTCCTAGTAAAACCAGAATGCATGACTTGTTTCTGGACGTATGAATTACGTGTCTTTATTGCCTTTGCTGAACGACTTGTGTACTAGCTAGAATTATCTTCACAACTATCTTGTATCAAAGTTATTGTGTGCTATATTTCATGCTTTATGTAAAATAAGCGGTATTGTAAGTTTGTAAAATATTGTATAAAAGTTTGAACGCGAAATATTATTATAATCAGTTTTTCATATAGAATTGTAGTAGTTGAATTGTATATTAGCTACTAAGTATGAACTTAACGGGTAGGTACTACCCGAATTTAAACTTATAAAACGCTAATATGAAGAAAAAGCTTTTATAAATGAGTTCATATTATGCTACGAAATACTATTAACTACTCTTAATATTCTGTATGATTAACTTGTTCCATTTAACTATTTTGAAGGAAATGGCACCGACTACTCGACACACCGTGAATATGAATGAAGAGGAATTCCGTACTTTTCTAGCTTCAAACATAGCCGCAGTACAGGCTGCGCTACATACCAACAATAACCTTGGATCTAGCAGTACAGGAAATCGTGTAGGATGCACCTACAAAGAATTCACTGCCTGCAAACCTTTGGAATTTGATGGAACCGAAGGACCGATCGGATTGAAACGGTGGACCGAGAAGGTCGAATCGGTGTTTGCCATAAGTAAGTGTACTGAAGAGGACAAAGTAAAGTACGCTACGCATACCTTCACAGGTTCTGCGTTAACATGGAGGAATACCTATCTAGAACAAGTGGGACAAGACGATGCGTATGCACTACCGTGGTCAGCATTCAAGCACTTGATGAACTAGAAGTACCGTCCCAGAACCGAGGTCAATAAGCTCAAGACAGAACTTAGAGGGTTACGAACCCAAGGATTTGATATTACCACGTACGAAAGACGATTCACAGAATTGTGCCTATTGTGTCCGGGAGCATTCGAAGATGAGGAAGAGAAGATCGACGCGTTTGTGAAAGGATTACCGGAAAGAATCCAAGAAGATATAAGTTCACACGAGCCCGCCTCCATACAACAGGCATGTAGAATGGCTCACAAACTCGTGAACCAAATTGAAGAAAGAATTAAAGAACAGACTGCTGAAGAGGCCAATGTGAAGCAATTCAAAAGAAAGTGGGAGGAAAACGGTGATAAGAATCACCAATACAACAACAACAGCAATTACAACAATAATCGCAACAATTATCCCAACAATCGCAACATCAATCGCAACTACAATAAACGGCCCAACAACAACAACAACAACAACAACAACAGCAACTACAACAATCATCCCAACAACAATAATAACCGCAACAACAACAACAATCAGAAGCAGCTATGCCAAAGGTGTGAAAAGAATCACTCGGGGTTCTGCACCAAATTTTGCAACAAGTGTAAAAGAAATGGTCATAGCGCGGCTAAGTGTGAGGTCTACGGACCAGGGGTTAATAGAACGAAAGGAACAAATGGTGTCGGAACGAGTAATGGCGGAGCAAGTAGTGTCGGAGCAAGTTATGCCAATGTAGTTTGTTATAAATGTGGAAAACCGGGCCACATTATTAGAAATTGCCCGAACCAGGAGAACACGAATGGACAAGGCCGTGGAAGAGTTTTCAATATTAATGCGGCAGAGGCACAGGAAGACCCGGAGCTTGTTACGGGTACGTTTCTTATTGACAATAAATCTGCTTACGTTTTATTTGATTCGGGTGCGGATAGAAGCTATATGAGTAGAGATTTTTGTGCTAAATTAAGTTGTCCATTGACGCCTTTGGACAGTAAATTTTTACTCGAATTAGCAAATGGTAAATTAATTTCAGCAGATAATATATGTCGGAATCGAGAAATTAAACTGGTTAGCGAAACATTTAAGATTGATTTGATACCAGTAGAGTTAGGGAGTTTTGATGTGATAATCGGTATGGACTGGTTGAAAGAAGTGAAAGCGGAGATCGTTTGTTACAAAAATGCAATTCGCATTATACGAGAAAAAGGAAAACCCTTAATGGTGTACGGAGAAAAGGGCAACACGAAGCTACATCTTATTAGTAATTTGAAGGCACAAAAACTAATAAGAAAAGGTTGCTATGCTGTTCTAGCACACGTCGAGAAAGTACAAACTGAAGAAAAGAGCATCAATGATGTTCCCGTCGCAAAAGAATTTCCTGATGTATTTCCGAAAGAATTACCGGGATTACCCCCACATCGATCTGTTGAATTTCAAATAGATCTTGTACCAGGAGCTGCACCAATAGCTCGTGCTCCTTACAGACTCGCACCCAGCGAGATGAAAGAACTACAAAGCCAATTACAAGAACTTTTAGAGCGTGGTTTCATTCGACCAAGCACATCACCGTGGGGAGCTCCTGTTTTGTTTGTCAAGAAGAAAGATGGTACATTCAGGTTGTGTATCGACTACCGAGAGTTGAACAAACTTACCATCAAGAACCGCTACCCACTACCGAGAATCGATGACTTATTTGATCAACTACAAGGCTCGTCTGTTTATTCAAAGATTGACTTACGTTCCGGGTATCATCAAATGCGGGTGAAAGAAGATGATATTCCAAAGACTGCTTTCAGAACACGTTACGGTCATTACGAGTTTATGGTCATGCCGTTTGGTTTAACTAATGCACCAGCTGTGTTCATGGACCTTATGAACCGAGTGTGTGGACCATACCTTGACAAGTTTGTCATTGTTTTCATTGATGACATACTTATTTACTCAAAGAATGACCAAGAACACGGTGAACATTTGAGAAAGGTGTTAGAAGTATTGAGGAAGGAAGAATTGTACGCTAAGTTTTCAAAGTGTGCATTTTGGTTGGAAGAAGTTCAATTCCTCGGTCACATAGTGAACAAAGAAGGTATTAAGGTGGATCCGGCAAAGATAGAAACTGTTGAAAAGTGGGAAACCCCGAAAACTCCGAAACACATACGCCAGTTTTTAGGACTAGCTGGTTACTACAGAAGGTTCATCCAAGACTTTTCCAGAATAGCAAAACCCTTGACTGCATTAACGCATAAAGGGAAGAAATTTGAATGGAATGATGAACAAGAGAAAGCGTTTCAGTTATTGAAGAAAAAGCTAACTACGGCACCTATATTGTCATTGCCTGAAGGGAATGATGATTTTGTGATTTATTGTGATGCATCAAAGCAAGGTCTCGGTTGTGTATTAATGCAACGAACGAAGGTGATTGCTTATGCGTCTAGACAATTGAAGATTCACGAACAAAATTATACGACGCATGATTTAGAATTAGGCGCGGTTGTTTTTGCATTAAAGACTTGGAGGCACTACTTATATGGGGTCAAAAGTATTATATATACCGACCACAAAAGTCTTCAACACATATTTAATCAGAAACAACTGAATATGAGGCAGCGTAGGTGGATTGAATTATTGAATGATTACGACTTTGAGATTCGTTACCACCCGGGGAAGGCAAATGTGGTAGCCGATGCCTTGAGCAGGAAGGACAGAGAACCCATTCGAGTAAAATCTATGAATATAATGATTCATAATAACATTACTACTCAAATAAAGGAGGCGCAACAAGGAGTTTTAAAAGAGGGAAATTTAAAGGATGAAATACCCAAAGGATCGGAGAAGCATCTTAATATTCGGGAAGACGGAACCCGGTATAGGGCTGAAAGGATTTGGGTACCAAAATTTGGAGATATGAGAGAAATGGTACTTAGAGAAGCTCATAAAACCAGATACTCAATACATCCTGGAACGGGGAAGATGTACAAGGATCTCAAGAAACATTTTTGGTGGTCGGGTATGAAAGCCGATGTTGCTAAATACGTAGGAGAATGTTTGACGTGTTCTAAGGTCAAAGCTGAGCATCAGAAACCATCAGGTCTACTTCAACAACCCGAAATCCTGGAATGGAAATGGGAAAACATTACAATGGATTTCATCACTAAATTGCCAAGGACTGCAAGTGGTTTTGATACTATTTGGGTAATAGTTGATCGTCTCACCAAATCAGCACACTTCCTACCAATAAGAGAAGATGACAAGATGGAGAAGTTAGCACGACTGTATTTGAAGGAAGTCGTCTCCAGACATGGAATACCAATCTCTATTATCTCTGATAGGGATGGCAGATTTATTTCAAGATTCTGGCAGACATTACAGCAACCATTAGGAACTCGTCTAGACATGAGTACTGCCTGTCATCCACAAACTGATGGGCAGAGCGAAAGGACGATACAAATGCTTGAAGACATGCTACGAGCATGTGTTATTGATTTCGGAAACAGTTGGGATCGACATCTACCGTTAGCAGAATTTTCCTACAACAACAGCTACCATTCAAGCATTGAGATGGCGCCGTTTGAAGCACTTTATGGTAGAAAGTGCAGGTCTCCGATTTGTTGGAGTGAAGTGGGGGATAGACAGATTACGGGTCTGGAGATTATACAAGAAACTACCGAGAAGATCATCCAAATTCAACAACGGTTGAAAACCGCCCAAAGTCAACAAAAGAGCTACGCTGACATTAAAAGAAAATATATAGAATTTGAAATTGGAGAGATGGTCATGCTTAAAGTTGCACCTTGGAAAGGCGTTGTTCGATTTGGTAAACGAGGGAAATTAAATCCAAGGTATATTGGACCATTCAAGATTATTGATCGTGTCGGACCAGTAGCTTACCGACTAGAGTTACCTCAACAACTCGCGGCTGTACATAACACTTTCCACGTCTCGAATTTGAAGAAATGTTTTGCTAAAGAAGATCTCACTATTCCGTTAGATGAAATCCAAATCAACGAAAAACTTCAATTCATCGAAGAACCCGTCGAAATAATGGATCGTGAGGTTAAAAGACTTAAGCAAAACAAGATACCAATTGTTAAGGTTCGATGGAATGCTCGTAGAGGACCCGAGTTCACCTGGGAGCGTGAAGATCAGATGAAGAAGAAATACCCACATCTATTTCCAGAAGATTCGTCAACACCTACAACAGCTTAAAATTTCGGGACGAAATTTATTTAACGGGTAGGTACTGTAGTGACCCGAACTTTTCCATGTTTATATATATTAATTGAGATTGATATTTACATGATTAAATGTTTCCAACATGTTAAGCAATCAAACTTGTTAAGACTTGATTAATTGAAATATGTTTCATATAGACAATTGACCACCCAAGTTGACCGGTGATTCACGAACGTTAAAACTTATAAAAACTATACGATGACATATATATGGTTATATATATAGTTAACATGTTTTTATTATAAGTATGTATCTCATTAGGTATTTTAACAATGAGTTATATACAGAAAAATGAGACTATTAATTTAAGAAACTCGAAAACGATATATATAACGATTATCGTTATAACAACGTCTTACTAGGTACATATGAATCATATTAAGATATTGATACACTTGGTTAATTATGTTAAATGATAAGTAAATATATTATTAAGTGTATTAACAATGAAATACATATGTAAAAATAAGGCTACTAACTTAATGATTTCGAAACGAGACATATATGTAACGATTATCGTTGTAACGACATTTAAATGTATATATATCATATTAAGATATATTAATATATCATAATATCATGATAATATAATAATTTAACATCTCATTAGATATAATAAACAATGGGTTAACAACATTAATTGAGATCGTTAACTTAAAGGTTTCAAAACAACACTTACATGTAACGACTAACGATGACTTAACGACTCAGTTAAAATGTATATACATGTAGTGTTTTAATATGTATTTATACACTTTTGAAAGACTTCAATACACTTATCAAAATACTTCTACTTAACAAAAATGCTTACAATTATATCCTCGTTCAGTTTCATCAACAATTCTACTCGTATGCACCCGTATTCGTACTCGTACAATACACAGCTTTTAGATGTATGTACTATTGGTATATACACTCCAATGATCAGCTCTTAGCAGCCCATGTGAGTCACCTAACACATGTGGGAACCATCATTTGGCAACTAGCATGAAATATCTCATAAAATTACAAAAATATGAGTAATCATTCATGACTTATTTACATGAAAACAAAATTACATATCCTTTATATCTAATCCATACACCAACGACCAAAAACACCTACAAACACTTTCATTCTTCAATTTTCTTCATCTAATTGATCTCTCTCAAGTTCTATCTTCAAGTTCTAAGTGTTCTTCATAAATTCCAAAAGTTCTAGTTTCATAAAATCAAGAATACTTTCAAGTTTGCTAGCTCACTTCCAATCTTGTAAGGTGAACTGAAATGTCCCGTTCTTATTGATTAAAAACGTTCCATATTAATTGATTTCGTTGCGAGGTTTTGACCTCTATATGAGACGTTTTTCAAAGACTGCATTCATTTTTAAACAAACCATAACCTTTATTTCATCAATAAAGGTTTAAAAAGCTTTACGTAGATTATCAAATAATGATAATCTAAAATATCCTGTTTACACACGACCATTACATAATGGTTTACAATACAAATATGTTACAACAAAATAAGTTTCTTGAATGCAGTTTTTACACAATATCATACAAGCATGGACTCCAAATCTTGTCCTTATTTAAGTATGCGACAGCGGAAGCTCTTAATAATCACCTGAGAATAAACATGCTTAAAACGTCAACAAAAATGTTGGTGAGTTATAGGTTTAACCTATATATATCAAATCGTAACAATAGACCACAAGATTTCATATTTCAATACACATCCCATACATAGAGATAAAAATCATTCATATGGTGAACACCTGGTAACCGACAATAACAAGATGCATATATAAGAATATCCCCATCATTCCGGGACACCCTTCGGATATGATATAAATTTCGAAGTACTAAAGCATCCGGTACTTTGGATGGGGTTTGTTAGGCCCAATAGATCTATCTTTAGGATTCGCGTCAATTAGGGTGTCTGTTCCCTAATTCTTAGATTACCAGACTTAATAAAAAGGGGCATATTCGATTTCGATAATTCAACCATAGAATGTAGTTTCATGTACTTGTGTCTATTTTGTAAATCATTTATAAAACCTGCATGTATTCTCATCCCAAAAATATTAGATTTTAAAAGTGGGACTATAACTCACTTTCACAGATTTTTACTTCGTCGGGAAGTAAGACTTGGCCACTGGTTGATTCACGAACCTATAACAATATATACATATATATCAAAGTATGTTCAAAATATATTTACAACACTTTTAATATATTTTGATGTTTTAAGTTTATTAAGTCAGCTGTCCTCGTTAGTAACCTACAACTAGTTGTCCACAGTTAGATGTACAGAAATAAATCGATAAATATTATCTTGAATCAATCCACGACCCAGTGTATACGTATCTCAGTATTGATCACAACTCAAACTATATATATTTTGGAATCAACCTCAACCCTGTATAGCTAACTCCAACATTCACATATAGAGTGTCTATGGTTGTTCCGAAATATATATAGATGTGTCGACATGATAGGTCGAAACATTGTATACGTGTCTATGGTATCTCAAGATTACATAATATATAATACAAGTTGATTAAGTTATGGTTGGAATAGATTTGTTACCAATTTTCACGTAGCTAAAATGCGAAAAATTATCCAATCTTGTTTTACCCATAACTTCTTCATTTTAAATCCGTTTTGAGTGAATCAAATTGCTATGGTTTCATATTGAACTCTATTTTATGAATCTAAACAAAAAAAAGTATAGGTTTCTAGTCGGAAAAATAAGTTACAAGTCGTTTTTGTAAAGGTAGTCATTTCAGTCGAAAGAACGACGTCTAGATGACCATTTTAGAAAACATACTTCCACTTTGAGTTTAACCATAATTTTTGGATATAGTTTCATGTTCATAATAAAAATCATTTTCTCAGAATAACAACTTTTAAATCAAAGTTTATCATAGTTTTTAATTAACTAACCCAAAACAGCCCGCGGTGTTACTACGACGGCGTAAATCCGGTTTTACGGTGTTTTTCGTGTTTCCAGGTTTTAAATCATTAAGTTAGCATATCATATAGATATAGAACATGTGTTTAGTTGATTTTAAAAGTCAAGTTAGAAGGATTAACTTTTGTTTGCGAACAAGTTTAGAATTAACTAAACTATGTTCTAGTGATTACAAGTTTAAACCTTCGAATAAGATAGCTTTATATGTATGAATTGAATGATGTTATGAACATCATTACTACCTTAAGTTCCTTGGATGAACCTACTGGAAAAGAGAAAAATGGATCTAGCTTCAATGGATCCTTGGATGGCTCAAAGTTCTTGAAGCAAAATCATGACACGAAAACAAGTTCAAGTAAGATCATCACTTGAAATAAGATTGTTATAGTTATAGAAATTGAACCAAAGTTTGAATATGATTATTACCTTGTATTAGAATGATAACCTACTGTAAGAAACAAAGATTTCTTGAGGTTGGATGATCACCTTACAAGATTGGAAGTGAGCTAGCAACTTGAAAGAATTCTTGATTTTATGAAACTAGAACTTTTGAAATTTATGAAGAACACTTAGAACTTGAAGATAGAACTTGAGAGAGTTCAATTAGATGAAGAAAATTGAAGAATGAAAGTGTTTGTAGGTGTTTTTGGTCGTTGGTGTATGGATTAGATATAAAGGATATGTAATTTTGTTTTCATGTAAATAAGTCATGAATGATTACTCATATTTTTGTAATCTTATGAGATATTTCATGCTAGTTGCCAAATGATGGTTCCCACATGTGTTAGGTGACTCACATGGGCTGCTAAGAGCTGATCATTGGAGTGTATATACCAATAGTACATACATCTAAAAGCTGTGTATTGTACGAGTACGAATACGGGTGCATACGAGTAGAATTGTTGATGAAACTGAACGAGAATGTAATTGTAAGCATTTTTGTTAAGTAGAAGTATTTTGATAAGTGTATTGAAGTCTTTCAAAAGTGTATAAATACATATTAAAACACTACATGTATATACATTTTAACTGAGTCGTTAAGTCATCGTTAGTCGTTACATGTAAGTGTTGTTTTGAAACCTTTAGGTTAACAATCTTGTTAAATGTTGTTAACCCAATGTTTATAATAACAAAAGAGATTTTAAATTATTATATTATCATGATATTATGATGTACGAATATCTCTTAATATGATATATATACATTAAATGTCGTTACAACGATAAACGTTACATATATGTCTCGTTTCAAAATCATTAAGTTAGTAGTCTTGTTTTTACATATGTAGTTCATTGTTAATATAATTAATGATATGTTTACTTATCATAATATCATGTTAACTATATATATAACCATATATATGTCATCATATAGTTTTTTACAAGTTTTAACGTTCGTGAATCACCGGTCAACTTGGGTGGTCAATTGTCTATATGAAACCTATTTCAATTAATCAAGTCTTAACAAGTTTGATTGCTTAACATGTTGGAAACATTTAATCATGTAAACATCAATCTCAATTAATATATATAAACATGGAAAAGTTCGGGTCACTACAGTACCTACCCGTTAAATAAATTTCGTCCCGAAATTTTAAGCTGTTGAAGGTGTTGACGAATCTTCTGGAAATAGATGCGGGTATTTCTTCTTCATCTGATCTTCACGCTCCCAGGTGAACTCAGGTCCTCTACGAGCATTCCATCGAACCTTAACAATTGGTATCTTGTTTTGCTTAAGTCTTTTAACCTCACGATCCATTATTTCGACGGGTTCTTCGATGAATTGGAGTTTTTCGTTGATTTGGATTTCATCTAACGGAATAGTGAGATCTTCTTTAGCAAAACATTTCTTCAAATTCGAGACGTGGAAAGTGTTATGTACAGCCGCGAGTTGTTGAGGTAACTCAAGTCGGTAAGCTACTGGTCCGACACGATCAATAATCTTGAATGGTCCAATATACCTTGGATTTAATTTCCCTCGTTTACCAAATCGAACAACGCCTTTCCAAGGTGAAACTTTAAGCATGACCATCTCTCCAATTTCAAATTCTATATCTTTTCTTTTAATGTCAGCGTAGCTCTTTTGTCGACTTTGGGCGGTTTTCAACCGTTGTTGAATTTGGATGATCTTCTCGGTAGTTTCTTGTATAATCTCCGGACCCGTAATCTGTCTATCCCCCACCTCACTCCAACAAATCGGAGACCTGCACTTTCTACCATAAAGTGCTTCAAACGGCGCCATCTCAATGCTTGAATGGTAGCTGTTGTTGTAGGAAAATTCTGCTAACGGTAGATGTCGATCCCAACTGTTTCCGAAATCAATAACACATGCTCGTAGCATGTCTTCAAGCGTTTGTATCGTCCTTTCGCTCTGCCCATCAGTTTGTGGATGATAGGCAGTACTCATGTCTAGACGAGTTCCTAATGCTTGCTGTAATGTCTGCCAGAATCTTGAAATAAATCTGCCATCCCTATCAGAGATAATAGAGATTGGTATTCCATGTCTGGAGACGACTTCCTTCAAATACAGTCGTGCTAACTTCTCCATCTTGTCATCTTCTCTTATTGGTAGGAAGTGTGCTGATTTGGTGAGACGATCAACTATTACCCAAATAGTATCAAAACCACTTGCAGTCCTTGGCAATTTAGTGATGAAATCCATGGTAATGTTTTCCCATTTCCATTCCGGGATTTCGGGTTGTTGAAGTAGACCTGATGGTTTCTGATGCTCAGCTTTGACCTTAGAACACGTCAAACATTCTCCTACATATTTAGCAACATCGGCTTTCATACCCGGCCACCAAAAATGTTTCTTGAGATCGTTGTACATCTTCCCCGTTCCAGGATGTATTGAGTATCTGGTTTTATGAGCTTCTCTAAGTACCATTTCTCTCATATCTCCAAATTTTGGTACCCAAATCCTTTCAGCCCTATACCGGGTTCCATCTTCCCGAATATTAAGATGCTTCTCCGATCCTTTGGGTATTTCATCCTTTAAATTTCCCTCTTTTAAAACTCCTTGTTGCGCCTCCTTTATTTGAGTAGTAATGTTATTATGAATCATTATATTCATAGATTTTACTCGAATGGGTTCTCTATCCTTCCTGCTCAAGGCATCGGCTACCACATTTGCCTTCCCCGGGTGGTAACGAATCTCAAAATCGTAATCATTCAATAATTCAATCCATCTACGCTGCCTCATATTCAGTTGTTTCTGATTAAATATGTGTTGAAGACTTTTGTGGTCGGTATATATAATACTTTTGACCCCATATAAGTAGTGCCTCCAATTCTTTAATGCAAAAACAACCGCGCCTAATTCCAAATCATGCGTCGTATAATTTTGTTCGTGAATCTTCAATTGTCTAGACGCATAAGCAATCACCTTCGTTCGTTGCATTAATACACAACCGAGACCTTGCTTTGATGCGTCACAATAAATCACAAAATCAT
Organism: Rutidosis leptorrhynchoides; assembly: GCF_046630445.1. NCBI lineage: Eukaryota > Viridiplantae > Streptophyta > Magnoliopsida > Asterales > Asteraceae > Rutidosis > Rutidosis leptorrhynchoides. The sequence goes on along the minus strand of NC_092343.1, from coordinate 369,214,976 downwards.
CATTCCCTTCAGGCAATGACAATATAGGTGCCGTAGTTAGCTTTTTCTTCAATAACTGAAACGCTTTCTCTTGTTCATCATTCCATTCAAATTTCTTCCCTTTATGCGTTAATGTAGTCAAGGGTTTTGCTATTCTGGAAAAGTCTTGGATGAACCTTCTGTAGTAACCAGCTAGTCCTAAAAACTGGCGTATGTGTTTCGGAGTTTTCGGGGTTTCCCACTTTTCAACAGTTTCTATCTTTGCCTGATCCACCTTAATACCTTCTTTGTTCACTATGTGACCGAGGAATTGAACTTCTTCCAACCAAAATGCACACTTTGAAAACTTAGCGTACAATTCTTCCTTCCTCAATACTTCTAACACCTTTCTCAAATGTTCACCGTGTTCTTGGTCATTCTTTGAGTAAATAAGTATGTCATCAATGAAAACAATGACAAACTTGTCAAGGTATGGTCCACACACTCGGTTCATAAGGTCCATGAACACAGCTGGTGCATTAGTTAAACCAAACGGCATGACCATAAACTCGTAATGACCGTAACGTGTTCTGAAAGCAGTCTTTGGAATATCATCTTCTTTCACCCGCATTTGATGATACCCGGAACGTAAGTCAATCTTTGAATAAACAGACGAGCCTTGTAGTTGATCAAATAAGTCGTCGATTCTCGGTAGTGGGTAGCGGTTCTTGATGGTAAGTTTGTTCAACTCTCGATAGTCGATACACAACCTGAATGTACCATCTTTCTTCTTGACAAACAAAACAGGAGCTCCCCACGGTGATGTGCTTGGTCGAATGAAACCACGCTCTAAAAGTTCTTGTAATTGGCTTTGCAGTTCTTTCATCTCGCTGGGTGCGAGTCTGTAAGGAGCACGAGCTATTGGTGCAGCTCCTGGTACAAGATCTATTTGAAATTCAACGGATCGATGTGGGGGTAATCCCGGTAATTCTTTCGGAAATACATCGGGAAATTCTTTTGCAATGGGAACATCATTGATGCTCTTTTCTTCAGTTTGTACTTTCTCGACGTGTGCTAGAACAGCATAGCAACCTTTTCTTATTAGTTTTTGTGCCTTCAAATTACTAATAAGATGTAGTTTCGTGTTGCCCTTTTCTCCGTACACCATTAAGGGTTTTCCTTTTTCTCGTATAATGCGAATTGCATTTTTGTAACAAACGATCTCCGCTTTCACTTCTTTCAACCAGTCCATACCGATTATCACATCAAAACTCCCTAACTCTACTGGTATCAAATCAATCTTAAATGTTTCGCTAACCAGTTTAATTTCTCGATTCCGACATATATTATCTGCTGAAATTAATTTACCATTTGCTAATTCGAGTAAAAATTTACTATCCAAAGGCGTCAATGGACAACTTAATTTAGCACAAAAATCTCTACTCATATAGCTTCTATCCGCACCCGAATCAAATAAAACGTAAGCAGATTTATTGTCAATAAGAAACGTACCCGTAACAAGCTCCGGGTCTTCCTGTGCCTCTACCGCATTAATATTGAAAACTCTTCCACGGCCTTGTCCATTCGTGTTCTCCTGGTTCGGGCAATTTCTAATAATGTGGCCTGGTTTTCCACATTTATAACAAACTACATTGGCATAACTTGCTCCGACACTACTTGCTCCGCCATTACTCGTTCCGACACCATTTGTTCCTTTCGTTCTATTAACCCCTGGTCCGTAGACCTCACACTTCACCGCGCTATGACCATTTCTTTTACACTTGTTGCAAAATTTGGTGCAGAACCCCGAATGATTCTTTTCACACCTTTGGCATAGCTGCTTCTGATTGTTGTTGTTGTTGCGGTTATTATTGTTGTTGGGATGATTGTTGTAGTTGCTGTTGTTGTTGTTGTTGTTGTTGTTGTTGGGCCGTTTGTTGTAGTTGCGATTGATGTTGCGATTGTTGGGATAATTGTTGCGATTATTGTTGTAATTGCTGTTGTTGTTGTATTGGTGATTCTTATCGCCGTTTTCCTCCCACTTTCTTTTGACTTGCTTCACATTGGCCTCTTCAGCAGTCTGTTCTTTAATTCTTTCTTCAATCTGGTTCACTAGTTTGTGAGCCATTCTACATGCCTGTTGTATGGAGGCGGGCTCGTGTGAACTTATATCTTCTTGGATTCTTTCCGGTAATCCTTTCACAAACGCGTCGATCTTCTCTTCCTCATCTTCGAATGCTCCCGGACACAATAGGCACAATTCTGTGAATCGTCTTTCGTACGTGGTAATATCAAATCCTTGGGTTCGTAACCCTCTAAGTTCTGTCTTGAGCTTATTGACCTCGGTTCTGGGACGGTACTTCTCGTTCATCAAGTGCTTGAATGCTGACCACGGTAGTGCGTACGCATCATCTTGTCCCACTTGCTCTAGATAGGTATTCCACCATGTTAACGCAGAACCTGTGAAGGTATGCGTAGCGTACTTCACTTTGTCCTCTTCAGTACACTTACTTATGGCAAACACCGATTCAACCTTCTCGGTCCACCGTTTCAATCCGATCGGTCCTTCGGTTCCATCAAATTCCAAAGGTTTGCAGGCAGTGAATTCTTTGTAGGTGCATCCTACACGATTTCCTGTACTGGTAGATCCAAGGTTATTGTTGGTATGTAGCGCAGCCTGTACTGCGGCTATGTTTGAAGCTAGAAAAGTACGGAATTCCTCTTCATTCATATTCACGGTGTGTCGAGTAGTCGGTGCCATTTCCTTCAAAATAGTTAAATGGAACAAGTTAATCATACAGAATATTAAGAGTAGTTAATAGTATTTCGTAGCATAATATGAACTCATTTATAAAAGCTTTTTCTTCATATTAGCGTTTTATAAGTTTAAATTCGGGTAGTACCTACCCGTTAAGTTCATACTTAGTAGCTAATATACAATTCAACTACTACAATTCTATATGAAAAACTGATTGTAATAATATTTCGCGTTCAAACTTTTATACAATATTTTACAAACTTACAATACCGCTTATTTTACATAAAGCATGAAATATAGCACACAATAACTTTGATACAAGATAGTTGTGAAGACAATTCTAGCTAGTACACAAGTCGTTCGGCAAAGGCAATAAAGACACGTAATTCATACGTCCAGAAACAAGTCATGCATTCTGGTTTTACTAGGACTACTTCCCATCCTTGGTCTTGTGCAACATAACCGTTATGGCCGTTGATAAGACAGTGTGTTGTAACGTCATCAAAGGGACGAGGGTTACGTAATGTCCAACAGTCCCGTAATAATCTAAAAACCTCATTTCTTACCCCAATTACCGACTCCGTCACTTGTGGAAACGTTTTGTTTAATAGTTGTAGCCCGATGTTCTTGTTCTCACTTTGGTGAGAAGCGAACATTACTAATCCGTAAGCATAACATGCTTCTTTATGTTGCATGTTAGCCGCTTTTTCTAAATCACGAAGTCCAATATTCGGATATATTGAGTCAAAATAATTTCTTAACCCATTGCGTAAAATAGCATTTGGGTTCCCCGCAATATATGCGTCAAAGTAAACACATCGTAACTTATGGGTTTCCCAATGTGATATCCCCCATCTTTCAAACGAAAGTCTCTTATAAACCAAGACATTCTTGGAACGTTCTTCGAATGTCTTACAAACTGATCTCGCCTTAAATAGTTGTGCCGAAGAATTCTGGCCGACTCTAGACAAGATTTCATCAATCATGTCTCCGGGTAGGTCTCTTAAAATATTGGGTTGTCTATCCATTTTGTGTTTTTAAACTGTAAAATAGACAAGAGTTAGATTCATAAAAAAAATACTTATTAATACAAGCAATTTTTACATATATCATAAAGCATAAGAACACTATATTCCATATATTACACCACACGAATACAACTATCTTATTCCGACTCGCTCGTTTCTTCTTCTTCGGTTTTGGTTCGTTTTGCCAAGTTTCTAGGGATATATGATGTTCCCCTAATACGAGCCGTCGTTGTCCACATTGGTTTAGAAAAACCTGGTGGTTTAGAGGTTCCCGGGTCATTGTTACAACTTAAGGACTTCGGGGGTTGACGATACATATAAAGTTCATCGGGGTTGGAATTAGATTTCTCTATTTTTATGCCCTTTCCCTTATTATTTTCTTTTGCCTTTTTAAATTCAGTTGGGGTAATTTCTATAACATCATCGGAATTCTCGTCGGAATCCGATTCATCGGAGAATTGGTAATCCTCCCAATATTTTGCTTCCTTGGCGGAAACACCATTGACCATAATTAACTTTGGTCGGTTGGTTGAGGATTTTCTTTTACTTAACCGTTTTATTATTTCCCCCACCGGTTCTATTTCTTCATCCGGTTCCGATTCTTCTTCCGGTTCCGATTCTTCTTCCGGTTCCGACTCTTCTTCCGGTTCCTCTTCGGGAACTTGTGAATCAGTCCACAAATCATTCCAATTTACATTTGACTCTTCATTATTATTAGGTGAGTCAATGGGACTTGTTCTAGAGGTAGACATCTATCACATAATATCAAACACGTTAAGAGATTAATATATCACATAATATTCATATGTTAAAAATATATAGTTTCCAACAAAAATGTTAAGCAATCATTTTTAAAGAAAACACGGTCGAAGTCCAGACTCACTAATGCATCCTAACAAACTCGATAAGACACACTAATGCAAATTTTCTGGTTCTCTAAGACCAACGCTCGGATACCAACTGAAATGTCCCGTTCTTATTGATTAAAAACGTTCCATATTAATTGATTTCGTTGCGAGGTTTTGACCTCTATATGAGACGTTTTTCAAAGACTGCATTCATTTTTAAACAAACCATAACCTTTATTTCATCAATAAAGGTTTAAAAAGCTTTACGTAGATTATCAAATAATGATAATCTAAAATATCCTGTTTACACACGACCATTACATAATGGTTTACAATACAAATATGTTACAACAAAATAAGTTTCTTGAATGCAGTTTTTACACAATATCATACAAGCATGGACTCCAAATCTTGTCCTTATTTAAGTATGCGACAGCGGAAGCTCTTAATAATCACCTGAGAATAAACATGCTTAAAACGTCAACAAAAATGTTGGTGAGTTATAGGTTTAACCTATATATATCAAATCGTAACAATAGACCACAAGATTTCATATTTCAATACACATCCCATACATAGAGATAAAAATCATTCATATGGTGAACACCTGGTAACCGACAATAACAAGATGCATATATAAGAATATCCCCATCATTCCGGGACACCCTTCGGATATGATATAAATTTCGAAGTACTAAAGCATCCGGTACTTTGGATGGGGTTTGTTAGGCCCAATAGATCTATCTTTAGGATTCGCGTCAATTAGGGTGTCTGTTCCCTAATTCTTAGATTACCAGACTTAATAAAAAGGGGCATATTCGATTTCGATAATTCAACCATAGAATGTAGTTTCATGTACTTGTGTCTATTTTGTAAATCATTTATAAAACCTGCATGTATTCTCATCCCAAAAATATTAGATTTTAAAAGTGGGACTATAACTCACTTTCACAGATTTTTACTTCGTCGGGAAGTAAGACTTGGCCACTGGTTGATTCACGAACCTATAACAATATATACATATATATCAAAGTATGTTCAAAATATATTTACAACACTTTTAATATATTTTGATGTTTTAAGTTTATTAAGTCAGCTGTCCTCGTTAGTAACCTACAACTAGTTGTCCACAGTTAGATGTACAGAAATAAATCGATAAATATTATCTTGAATCAATCCACGACCCAGTGTATACGTATCTCAGTATTGATCACAACTCAAACTATATATATTTTGGAATCAACCTCAACCCTGTATAGCTAACTCCAACATTCACATATAGAGTGTCTATGGTTGTTCCGAAATATATATAGATGTGTCGACATGATAGGTCGAAACATTGTATACGTGTCTATGGTATCTCAAGATTACATAATATATAATACAAGTTGATTAAGTTATGGTTGGAATAGATTTGTTACCAATTTTCACGTAGCTAAAATGCGAAAAATTATCCAATCTTGTTTTACCCATAACTTCTTCATTTTAAATCCGTTTTGAGTGAATCAAATTGCTATGGTTTCATATTGAACTCTATTTTATGAATCTAAACAAAAAAAAGTATAGGTTTCTAGTCGGAAAAATAAGTTACAAGTCGTTTTTGTAAAGGTAGTCATTTCAGTCGAAAGAACGACGTCTAGATGACCATTTTAGAAAACATACTTCCACTTTGAGTTTAACCATAATTTTTGGATATAGTTTCATGTTCATAATAAAAATCATTTTCTCAGAATAACAACTTTTAAATCAAAGTTTATCATAGTTTTTAATTAACTAACCCAAAACAGCCCGCGGTGTTACTACGACGGCGTAAATCCGGTTTTACGGTGTTTTTCGTGTTTCCAGGTTTTAAATCATTAAGTTAGCATATCATATAGATATAGAACATGTGTTTAGTTGATTTTAAAAGTCAAGTTAGAAGGATTAACTTTTGTTTGCGAACAAGTTTAGAATTAACTAAACTATGTTCTAGTGATTACAAGTTTAAACCTTCGAATAAGATAGCTTTATATGTATGAATTGAATGATGTTATGAACATCATTACTACCTTAAGTTCCTTGGATGAATCTACTGGAAAAGAGAAAAATGGATCTAGCTTCAATGGATCCTTGGATGGCTCAAAGTTCTTGAAGCAAAATCATGACACGAAAACAAGTTCAAGTAAGATCATCACTTGAAATAAGATTGTTATAGTTATAGAAATTGAACCAAAGTTTGAATATGATTATTACCTTGTATTAGAATGATAACCTACTGTAAGAAACAAAGATTTCTTGAGGTTGGATGATCACCTTACAAGATTGGAAGTGAGCTAGCAACTTGAAAGAATTCTTGATTTTATGAAACTAGAACTTTTGAAATTTATGAAGAACACTTAGAACTTGAAGATAGAACTTGAGAGAGTTCAATTAGATGAAGAAAATTGAAGAATGAAAGTGTTTGTAGGTGTTTTTGGTCGTTGGTGTATGGATTAGATATAAAGGATATGTAATTTTGTTTTCATGTAAATAAGTCATGAATGATTACTCATATTTTTGTAATCTTATGAGATATTTCATGCTAGTTGCCAAATGATGGTTCCCACATGTGTTAGGTGACTCACATGGGCTGCTAAGAGCTGATCATTGGAGTGTATATACCAATAGTACATACATCTAAAAGCTGTGTATTGTACGAGTACGAATACGGGTGCATACGAGTAGAATTGTTGATGAAACTGAACGAGAATGTAATTGTAAGCATTTTTGTTAAGTAGAAGTATTTTGATAAGTGTATTGAAGTCTTTCAAAAGTGTATAAATACATATTAAAACACTACATGTATATACATTTTAACTGAGTCGTTAAGTCATCGTTAGTCGTTACATGTAAGTGTTGTTTTGAAACCTTTAGGTTAACAATCTTGTTAAATGTTGTTAACCCAATGTTTATAATAACAAAAGAGATTTTAAATTATTATATTATCATGATATTATGATGTACGAATATCTCTTAATATGATATATATACATTAAATGTCGTTACAACGATAAACGTTACATATATGTCTCGTTTCAAAATCATTAAGTTAGTAGTCTTGTTTTTACATATGTAGTTCATTGTTAATATAATTAATGATATGTTTACTTATCATAATATCATGTTAACTATATATATAACCATATATATGTCATCATATAGTTTTTTACAAGTTTTAACGTTCGTGAATCACCGGTCAACTTGGGTGGTCAATTGTCTATATGAAACCTATTTCAATTAATCAAGTCTTAACAAGTTTGATTGCTTAACATGTTGGAAACATTTAATCATGTAAACATCAATCTCAATTAATATATATAAACATGGAAAAGTTCGGGTCACTACATCATCCAACCTCAAGAAATCTTTGTTTCTTACAGTAGGTTATCATTCTAATACAAGGTAATAATCATATTCAAACTTTGGTTCAATTTCTATAACTATAACAATCTTATTTCAAGTGATGATCTTACTTGAACTTGTTTTCGTATCATGATTCTGCTTCAAGAACTTCGAGCTATCCAAGGATCCATTGAAGCTAGGTCCATTTTTCTCTTTTCCAGTAGGTTTATCCAAGGAACTTAAGGTAGTAATGATGTTCATAACATCATTCGATTCATACATATAAAGCTATCTTATTCGAAGGTTTAAACTTGTAATCACTAGAACATAGTTTAGTTAATTCTAAACTTGTTCGCAAACAAAAGTTAATCCTTCTAACTTGACTTTTAAAATCAACTAAACACATGTTCTATATCTATATGATATGCTAACTTAATGATTTAAAACCTGGAAACACGAAAAACACCGTAAAATCGGATTTACGCCGTCGTAGTAACACCGCGGGCTGTTTTGGGTTAGTTAATTAAAAACTATGATAAACTTTGATTTAAAAGTTGTTATTCTGAGAAAATGATTTTTATTATGAACATGAAACTATATCCAAAAATTATGGTTAAACTCAAAGTGGAAGTATGTTTTCTAAAATGGTCATCTAGACGTCGTTCTTTCGACTGAAATGACTACCTTTACAAAAACGACTTGTAACTTATTTTTCCGACTATAAACCTATACTTTTCTGTTTAGATTCATAAAATAGAGTTCAATATGAAACCATAGCAATTTGATTCACTCAAAACGGATTTAAAATGAAGAAGTTATGGGTAAAACAAGATTGGATAATTTTTCTCATTTTAGCTACGTGAAAATTGGTAACAAATCTATTCCAACCATAACTTAATCAACTTGTATTGTATATTATGTAATCTTGAGATACCATAGACACGTATACAATGTTTCGACCTATCATGTCGACACATCTATATATATTTCGGAACAACCATAGACACTCTATATGTGAATGTTGGAGTTAGCTATACAGGGTTGAGGTTGATTCCAAAATATATATAGTTTGAGTTGTGATCAATACTGAGATACGTATACACTGGGTCGTGGATTGATTCAAGATAATATTTATCGATTTATTTCTGTACATCTAACTGTGGACAACTAGTTGTAGGTTACTAACGAGGACAGCTGACTTAATAAACTTAAAACATCAAAATATATTAAAAGTGTTGTAAATATGTTTTGAACATACTTTGATATATATGTATATATTGTTATAGGTTCGTGAATCAACCAGTGGCCAAGTCTTACTTCCCGACGAAGTAAAAAATCTGTGAAAGTGAGTTATAGTCCCACTTTTAAAATCTAATATTTTTGGGATGAGAATACATGCAGGTTTTATAAATGATTTACAAAATAGACACAAGTACGTGAAACTACATTCTATGGTTGAATTATCGAAATCGAATATGCCCCTTTTTATTAAGTCTGGTAATCTAAGAATTAGGGAACAGACACCCTAATTGACGCGAATCCTAAAGATAGATCTATTGGGCCTAACAAACCCCATCCAAAGTACCGGATGCTTTAGTACTTCGAAATTTATATCATATCCGAAGGGTGTCCCGGAATGATGGGGATATTCTTATATATGCATCTTGTTATTGTCGGTTACCAGGTGTTCACCATATGAATGATTTTTATCTCTATGTATGGGATGTGTATTGAAATATGAAATCTTGTGGTCTATTGTTACGATTTGATATATATAGGTTAAACCTATAACTCACCAACATTTTTGTTGACGTTTAAAGCATGTTTATTCTCAGGTGAATATTAAGAGCTTCCGCTGTTGCATACTAAAATAAGGACAAGATTTGGAGTCCATGTTTGTATGATATTGTGTAAAAACTGCATTCAAGAAACTGATTTCGATGTAACATATTTGTATTGTAAACCATTATGTAATGGTCGTGTGTAAACAGGATATTTTAGATTATCATTATTTGATAATCTACGTAAAGCTTTTTAAACCTTTATTTATGAAATAAAGGTTATGGTTTGTTTTAAAAATGAATGCAGTCTTTGAAAAACGTCTCATATAGAGGTCAAAACCTCGCAACGAAATCAATTAATATGGAACGTTTTTAATCAAAAAGAACGGGACATTTCAGTATTTCTCGTTCATCAAGTGCTTGAATGCTGACCACGGTAGTGCGTACGCATTGTCTTGTCCCACTTGCTCTAGATAGGTATTCCACCATGTTAACGCAGAACCTGTGAAGGTATGCGTAGCGTACTTCACTTTGTCCTCTTCAGTACACTTACTTATGGCAAACACCGATTCGACCGTCTCGGTCCACCGTTTCAATCCGATCGGTCCTTCGGTTCCATCAAATTCCAAAGGTTTGCAGGCAGTGAATTCTTTGTAGGTGCATCCTACACGATTTCCTGTACTGCTAGATCCAAGGTTATTGTTGGTATGTAGCGCAGCCTGTACTGCGGCTATGTTTGAAGCTAGAAAAGTACGGAATTCCTCTTCATTCATATTCACGGTGTGTCGAGTAGTCGGTGCCATTTCCTTCAAAATAGTCAAATGGAACAAGTTAATCATACAGAATATTAAGAGTAGTTGATAGTATTTCGTAGCATAATATGAACTCATTTATAAAAGCTTTTTCTTCATATTAGCGTTTTATAAGTTTAAATTCGGGTAGTACCTACCCGTTAAGTTCATACTTAGTAGCTAATATACAATTCAACTACTACAATTCTATATGAAAAACTGATTATAATAATATTTCGCGTTCAAACTTTTACACAATATTTTACAAACTTACAATACCGCTTATTTTACATATAGCATGAAATATAGCACACAATAAATTTGATACAAGATGGTTGTGAAGATAATTCTAGCTAGTACACAAGTCGTTCAGCAAAGGCGATAAAGACACGTAATTCATACGTCCAGAAACAAGTCATGCATTCTGGTTTTACTAGGATTACTTCCCATCCTTGGTCTTGTGGAACATAACCATTATGGCCGTTGATAAGACATCGTGTTGTAACGTTGTCAAAGGGACGAGAGTTATGTAATGTCCAACAGTCCCGTAACAATCTAAAAACCTCATTTCTTACCCCAATTACCGACTCCGTCACTTGTGGGAACGTTTTGTTTAATAGTTGTAGCCCGATGTTCTTGTTCTCATTTTGGTGAGAAGCGAACATTACTAATCCGTAAGCATAACATGCTTCTTTATGTTGCATGTTAGCCGCTTTTTCTAAATCACGAAGTCCAATATTCGAATATATTGAGTCAAAATAATTTCTTAACCCATTACGTAAAATAGCATTTGGGTTCCCCGCAATATATGCGTCAAAGTAAACACATCGTAACCTATGGATTTCCCAATGTGATATCCCCCATCTTTCGAACGAAAGCCTTTTATAAACCAAGGCATTCTTGGAACGTTCTTCGAATGTCTTACAAACTGATCTTGCCTTAAATAGTTGTACCGAAGAATTCTGACTGACTCTAGACAAGATTTCATCAATCATGTCTCCGGGTAGGTCTCTTAAAATATTGGGTTGTCTATCCATTTTGTGTTTTTATACTGTAAAATAGACAAGAGTTAGATTCATAAAAAAAATACTTATTAATACAAGCAATTTTTACATATATCATAAAGCATAAGCACACTATATTACATATATTACACCACACGAATACAACTATCTTATTCCGACTCGCTTGTTTCTTCTTCTTCGGTTTTGGTTCGTTTTGCCAAGTTTCTAGGGATATATGATGTTCCCCTAATACGAGCCGTCGTTTTCCACATTAGTTTAGAAAAACCTGGTGGTTTAGAGGTCCCCGGGTCATTGTTACAACTTAAGGACTTCGGGGGTTGACGATACATATAAAGTTAATCGGGGTTGGAATTAGATTTCTCTATTTTTATGCCCTTTCTCTTATTATTTTCTTTTGCCTTTTTAAATTCAGTTGGGGTAATTTCTATAACATCATCGGAATTCTCGTCAGAATCCGATTCATCGGAGAATTGGTAATCCTCCCAATATTTTGCTTCCTTGGCGGAAACACCATTGACCATAATTAACCTTGGTCGGTTGGTTGAGGATTTTCTTTTACTTAACCGTTTTATTATTTCCCCCACCGGTTCTATTTCTTCATCCGGTTCCGATTCTTCTTCCGGTTCCGATTCTTCTTCCGGTTCCGACTCTTCTTCCGGTTCCTCTTCGGGAATTTGTGAATCAGTCCACGAATCATTCCAATTTACATTTGACTCTTCATTATTATTAGGTGAGTCAATGGGACTTGTTCTAGAGGTAGACATCTATCACATAATATCAAACGCATTAAGAGATTAATATATCACATAATATTCACATGTTAAAAATATATAGTTTCCAACAAAATTTGTTAAGCAATCATTTTTCAAGTAAACACGGTCGAAGTCCAGACTCACTAATGCATCCTAACAAACTCGATAAGACACACTAATGCAAAATTCTGGTTCTCTAAGACCAACGCTCGGATACCAACTGAAATGTCCCGTTCTTATTGATTAAAAACGTTCCATATTAATTGATTTCGTTGCGAGGTTTTGACCTCTATATGAGACGTTTTTCAAAGACTGCATTCATTTTAAAACAAACCATAACCTTTATTTCATCAATAAAGGTTTAAAAAGCTTTACGTAGATTATCAAATAATGATAATCTAAAATATCCTGTTTACACACGACCATTACATAATGGTTTACAATACAAATATGTTACAACAAAATAAGTTTCTTGAATGCAGTTTTTACACAATATCATACAAGCATGGACTCCAAATCTCGTCCTGATTTAAGTATGCGACAGCGGAAGCTCTTAATAATCACCTGAGAATAAACATGCTTAAAACGTCAACAAAAATGTTGGTGAGTTATAGGTTTAACCTATATATATCAAATCATAATAATAGACCACAAGATTTCATATTTCAATACACATCCCATACATAGAGATAAAAATCATTCATATGGTGAACACCTGGTAACCGACATTAACAAGATGCATATATAAGAATATCCCCATCATTCCGGGACACCCTTCGGATATGATATAAATTTCGAAGTACTAAAGCATCCGGTACTTTGAATGGGGTTTGTTAGGCCCAATAGATCTATCTTTAGCATTCGCGTCAATTAGGGTGTCTGTTCCCTAATTCTTAGATTACCAGACTTAATAAAAAGGGGCATATTCGATTTCGATAATTCAACCATAGAATGTAGTTTCACGTACTTGCGTCTATTTTGTAAATCATTTATAAAACCTGCATGCATTCTCATCCCAAAAATATTAGATTTTAAAAGTGGGACTATAACTCACTTTCACAGATTTTTACTTCGTCGGGAAGTAAGACTTGGCCACTGGTTGATTCACGAACCTATAACAATATATACATATATATCAAAGTATGTTCAAAATATATTTACAACACTTTTAATATATTTTGATGTTTTAAGTTTATTAAGTCATCTGTCCTCGTTAGTAACCTACAACTAGCTGTCCACAGTTAGATGTACAGAAATAAATCGATAAATATTATCTTGAATCAATCCACGACCCAGTGTATACGTATCTCAGTATTGATCACAACTCAAACTATATATATTTTGGAATCAACCTCAACCCTGTATAGCTAACTCCAACATTCACATATAGAGTGTCTATGGTTGTTCCGAAATATATATAGATGTGTCGACATGATAGGTTGAAACATTGTATACGTGTCTATGGTATCTCAAAATTACATAATATACAATACAAGTTGATTAAGTTATGGTTGGAATAGATTTGTTACCAATTTTCACGTAGCTAAAATGAGAAAAATCATCCAATCTTGTTTTACCCATAACTTCTTCATTTTAAATCCGTTTTGAGTGAATCAAATTGATATGGTTTCATATTGAACTCTATTTTATGAATCTAAACAGAAAAAGTATAGGTTTATAGTCGGAAAAATAAGTTACAAGTCATTTTTGTAAAGGTAGTCATTTCAGTCGAAAGAACGACGTCTAGATGACCATTTTAGAAAACATACTTCCACTTTGAGTTTAACCATAATTTTTGGATATAGTTTCATGTTCATAATAAAAATCATTTTCTCAGAATAACAACTTTTAAATCAAAGTTTATCATAGTTTTTAATTAACTAACCCAAAACAGCCTGCGGTGTTACTACGACGGCGTAAATCCGGTTTTACGGTGTTTTTCGTGTTTCCAGGTTTTAAATCATTAAGTTAGCATATCATATAGATATAGAACATGTGTTTAGTTGATTTTAAAAGTCAAGTTATAAGGATTAACTTTTGTTTGCGAACAAGTTTAGAATTAACTAAACTATGTTCTAGTGATTACAAGTTTAAACCTTCGAATAAGATAGCTTTATATGTATGAATCGAATGATGTTATGAATATCATTACTACCTTAAGTTCCTTGGATAAACCTACTGGAAAAGAGAAAAATGGATCTAGCTTCAACGGATCCTTGGATGGCTCGAAGTTCTTGAAGCAGAATCATGACACGAAAACAAGTTCAAGTAAGATCATCACTTGAAATAAGATTGTTATAGTTATAGAAATTGAACCAAAGTTTGAATATGATTATTACCTTGTATTAGACCTACTGTAAGAAACAAAGATTTCTTGAGGTTGGATGATCACCTTACAAGATTGGAAGTGAGCTAGCAAACTTGAAAGTATTCTTGATTTTATGTAACTAGAACTTGTAGAATATATGAAGAACACTTAGAACTTGAAGATAGAACTTGAGAGAGATCAATTAGATGAAGAAAATTGAAGAATGAAAATGTTTGTAGGTATTTTTGGTCGTTGGTGTATGGATTAGATATAAAGGATATGTAATTTTGTTTTCATGTAAATAAGTCATGAATGATTACTCATATTTTTGTAATTTTATGAGATATTTCATGCTAGTTGCCAAATGATGGTTCCCACATGTGTTAGGTGACTCACATGGGCTGCTAAGAGCTGATCATTGGAGTGTATATACCAATACTACATACATCTAAAAGCTGTGTATTGTACGAGTACGAATACGGGTGCATACGAGTAGAATTGTTGATGAAACTGAACGAGGATGTAATTGTAAGCATTTTTGTTAAGTAGAAGTATTTTGATAAGTGTATTGAAGTCTTTCAAAAGTGTATAAATACATATTAAAACACTACATGTATATACATTTTAACTGAGTCGTTAAGTCATCGTTAGTCGTTACATGTAAGTGTTGTTTTGAAACCTTTAGGTTAACGATCTTGTTAAATGTTGTTAACCGATTGTTTATAATATCAAATGAGATTTTAAATTATTATATTATCATGATATTATCATGTATGAATATCTCTTAATATGATATATATACATTAAATGTCTTTACAACGATAATCGTTACATATATGTCTCGTTTAAAAATCATTAAGTTAGTAGTCTTGTTTTTACATATGTAGTTCATTGTTAATATACTTAATGATATGTTTACTTATCATAGTATCATGTTAACTACATATATATATCCATATATATGTCATCATATAGTTTTTACAAGTTTTAACGTTCGTAAATCACCGGTCAACTTGGGTGGTCAATTGTCTATATGAAACATATTTCAATTAATCAAGTCTTAACAAGTTTGATTGCTTAACATGTTGGAAACATTTAATCATGTAAATATCAATCTCAATTATTATATATAAACATGGAAAAGTTCGGGTCACTAAAATATCATCCTCAAACCGATGGACAAAGCGAACGTACAATTTAAACCTTAGAGGACATGTTACGAGCTTGCGTGGTTGATTTTGGAAAAGCTTTGGACAAGCACTTACCTCTCGCAGAGTTCTCTTACAACAATAGTTATCACGCGAGTATTAAAGTCGCACCTTTTGAAGCGCTATATGGCCGAAAATGTCGTTCACCTCTTTGTTGGGCCGAAGTAGGCGACGTACAAATCACCGGACCCGAACTCATTCACGAAACCACCGAGAAGATCGTTCAAATCCGAGATAGGCTTCGGACGGCCCGGAGTCGTCAAAAGTGCTATACCGACAAAAGACGCAACGACCTTGAATTTCAAGTCGGTGACCGCGTCATGTTAAAAGTCGCACCTTGGAAGGGTGTAATCCATTTTGGGAAACGCGGGAAGCTAAATCCGCGGTATATTGGTCCTTTCGAAATCTTGGAGCGTATTGGAACCGTTGCTTATCGTTTAGATCTTCCGCCTCAGTTGAACTCCGTTCATCCTACCTTCCATGTATCTAACTTGAAAAAGTGTCTTGCCGAACCCGATATCGTCATCCCTCTCGAGGAACTTACTATTGATGACAAACTTCATTTTGTGGAGGAACCGGTTGAAATTGTGGACACCTCCGTCAAGACATTGAAACAAAGCCGAATCCCGATTGTTAAAGTCCGTTGGAACGCCAAAAGGGGACCCGAGTTTACCCGGGAAAGACAAGATCAAATGCAAAGGAAGTATCCTCTTCTATTCGTGAATTCGGAAACGCAAGATCTCGAGGAAGAAACAACGACTACTACGCCTACTTAAATTTCGGGACGAAATTTCTTTTAAGGAGTAGGTAATGTAACATCCCGCCTTTTTCCATTTACTTTTCCGTTATACTAATTTAAACTCTGTTATATGTTTATAACATCTCCCGTTAATACGCGTTTTAAATTATCTCGTTTAGGTAATTCACGCACCAGATTCAAATTAGAGGGACTAAACTTGCCAAGTGGCCAAAGATTTGACTAGGTCAACTAGTCAAACCTTCAACCTCCTCCTCTCATTTCAACATCTCCATCTTTCTTCTACTCCCTTTTTCTCTCAAGAACACCAACAAGAATTCATCATCTAAATTCGGATTAGGAAGCTAGCAACAAAACAAATTACAAATTCGTGATCCTTGCATCTTCCTCTTCGATTCCATACCGATTTCATTACATTTGGGTAACTTTCTAAAATCACTAGATTTTGTGTTCTTTATGTTTTTAACTTATAAAAGTGTTAATTAGTGTCTATGGCTCAAGTCTAACATGATTATATGATTTATATGCTCGATCTCGTTGTTTTAGTGTAACTAGCATGAACTTGAATTTTGGTGTGTTGTTCTTGAATTTTGGATGATCATATGTTGTTAGATGTTAAAAGTTCATGTTCTAATTGTGTTCCTAGTATCACTAGCTTCAATTTGATGTGTAGGTTGCTTTAGAAAAGTTCATGAACTTGATTTATGATTTTAGTAAATTTGGGTTAGGGTTTGATGAACTTGAAATGGACTTTTGATGCACTGAATGCCATGGATTATTGTTGGTAAGTGTTTAGTTGGATTGTATGCTTGATTACCTTCGAAACGGCATATCATTCATGTAAATTGGTTGCCCGAATCATTGAATTACATTTATGAACTTGTATGCGATTAATGTTGAGCATTAGATGCGGTTTTCGTTGTTATAATAGGTAGATTGATTGATGAAATGTGTTTAGTTGTCTTCCTCGTCAAATTACCTTCCCAACGGTATAAAATACTTGACTTGATTGTTTGCGGATCATAAATTGTGTTTATTTGGTTTTTGGTTCGTGCACTTAGAAGGTTTCTGCATCAGACTTGAATACCAATCTGGACGCCGTCCAGACCCTTGGACACCGTCCCAGATTTCAAGGCTGGACGCCGTCCAGATACTTGGACGCCGTCCCAGTCTTCAAAGCTGGACGCCGTCCAGACAATCTGGACGCCGTCCAGATACACTGGCAGGCTCTGTCTTCGCTGGTCATTTTACGAAAAATGTTTGCTATGCTATGGACCTCCGATTCACATGTAACTTGTTCTAACATGCTCATACATGATTAAAAACCTCAGAAAAATAGTTCGGGACCCGACCCGAACGTGTTGACTTTTTCGTTGACTTTGACCGACCAAAGTTTGACTTTTTGTCAAACTTAACCAAATGATTATGCAACCTTCCTAACTTGTTTCTATACTTGTATCTTGCATGAAACTTGACAATTTGATTTCACATGCTACATAATCGAGTCGTAACGAGCCGTAGGACTAATTGAACATCTTTGACCTATCGTGTTTACCGTTATTGATACGACCTATTTGTTTAGGTTAAGACTAGCATTGTTCTTTGCACACGTTACTTGTCGAAGTACTTATTTACTCTTCTGCTCAAGGTGAGATCATAGTTCCACTTTTACTCTTTTGAAACTTACATTTGGGATGAGAAAACATAAACGTTCCTTTTTAACTAAGTGAACACAAGTACAGGAAAACAAACATTCTACATACGAGTTTAGAACAAAAATCCTCAATTCGATTATCATTAGTTACACTTGCCGGGTGTAAGCGAGAACTTATGTTATATGGTCATATGGGTTTGACAAACCCTCATTCAAACGGTTCGCTACCGTTTACGAATGAGATATATTTTCGAGAAACATTGTATGTTCTAGCACTAAGGTGATGGGGTTCTATGGAAGGAATGTTAAGCATTGATAATTGGGTGCTCGTGAAACAAACCTTTGGAATGTATTACTATTATCTCATTGTTGCAAATTTTGTGGTTCACTTGTACTTACTTACTCAAACCTATGATTTCACCAACGTTTTCGTTGACAGATTTCTATGTTTTTCTCAGGTCCTTGAACGATACATGATACATGCTTCCGCTCATTATTTTGATACTTGCATTGGATGTCGAGTATATATGCATACATGGAGCGTCTTTTGGCTACTTTTAAATTGTGTCGCATAAGTTTCATTTGTACTTATAACTTTGTAACGTAACTTGTGGTGGAACTATTCTTGTAAACTTTGAACAATCTTTACATTTGAAATGAATGCGACATATCTTTTGGTCAAACGTTGTTTTAAAGACTTATGACCACGTAACGGGACCTAAGTAGACGGCGCCGTCAATGACGATTTTGTCGGGTCGCCACAGAATAAACATGCTTAAATGTGTCAACCAAAAGGTTGGTGAGTTCATAGGTTTATCGTAACAATCATTTCAATATGTTAATAGACCACAAAATTTCATATACACAAACGTTTTAATAAAAATATTCTAAGTGGTTGAGCACTTGGTAACCATACTTAACATTTAATCAACGTCGCATATTCCCTTTATTATGAAATCTCACTACACCGTACCAAGTGTAGTCACGAAACGAAGTACTGTGCAACTGTTGAATACTGGTCGTCCAGCTCGGTTGGGGTTGTCAGGCCCGATAGATCTATCAACAGGATTTGCGTTTACAATACCCATGTAAATAGTAGTTACCAAGCTACAGGGAAGTATGCCAGTGGTACAACTCAACGTAGAATATATTTTTAACTACTTGTGTCTATTTCGTAAACATTTATAAAAGCAGCGCATGTATTCTCAGCCCAAAATATATATTGCAAAAACAATTAAAAAGGGAGCAAATGAAACTCACCATACTGTATTTTGTAGTAAAAATACATATGACGACATTTAACAACTGTAGGGTTGGTCTCGGATTCACGAACCTATATCAGTTGCATATATATTAACACATATAATCACATAATTCCTTCCATATAATATTTATATATATATTAAGTGTTGTAGTTATATATGTACTTTATTTATATCAAAAATCAATAATTTGTTATATGTAATTTTTATATATTTGATGTTAATATGTTTAATATAATTTTATGTAATATTACTATAAGTATATAAAATATTTATTTGTTATATAAAAATAATACTAATTAATAATAATAATGATTCTAGTAATAATAAAAATGATAATAATAAAAAAAATAGTTAATTTTAATGTTAAAAGTATTAATGATAATAATAATAATTATGATATTAATATTAGTAATAATAATAAGTAATCTAAATATAATAACAATAACAATAAGTCTAATAATAATAACAATAAAGAAGACTACCTTTAAAGAATGTGTTTTCTAAAAAAAAATGTCCAAGGCCAGGCTCGAACCCGTAACCTCTCCTTCAAAGACTACTCCCCTAACCACTCCTCCGTTCACTTCATTTCTGATTATAACTCCTATCCTAAACTATGTAACCCGTCATTTCTTAAATAATCTGTGTGTGTGTGGTTGTCATCATACAGAATTTTCATCATACAGAATCAAGAAAAACAGAAAACGTTGGTTCCCAGTTGTGGCCCAAAGAGGAAAGTGGATCAGGGTAGCCCAACAAGAATATTTGGATCACAATTCATTACACAATACTCCCGGCCCAATTTGTATCAAGAGGGTTTACGGTTTACAAGTGGAGAAAGGGTCCACTTTCACTCAGCAACCACGAATCCTTTCTCTTTTTTTTATATGAACTGACACAAGTAATCACCTTAACTATATTTGTAACAGTCCATTGATTCCATAGAAAACGAAATAGTTTAGCAGCAGCAAGAAACAGAAATATGTTCACGGCAATAATTTACAGGTTACAAGGGTTTCATGGTGTTGTAGAATGGCTGTGTTCGATCAACGGAGAGAAACAGAAAAAAATACGCAGGTGTTGTTTGTGGGTTAAAGAAGAAGTGAAAGTTTGTGGTGGTGGTTGTGCGGCAAAATGCTGCAGAAGAAAACAACAACATAACAGTAGTTTTGGGTGGCGTTTTCCAGCTACAACAGTAGCAACAAGGTGTCGGGTTCATGGGTGTATCCAACTGAAACAAAAATAGAAGATAGGAGAGAAAGATAGTGAGAGAGAGAGATAAAAAGGTTCGACTATGGGGTGGTGATGGAGATTATCAAGGTGGCGGTTGGTTGTGTTAGTGGTTCGTTGGTGGTTAAAGAAGGCGATGGTTCGGTTGTGATCGTGATCAAGCAATATGGTTTGGGTTTTGGTTGCAACCCGAATAGAAGCCGGAGTACAAAGAAGTATTAGTTTGATGGGTTTATAGGTTTTACCAAGCAGAAACAACAAGGAACGAGCTAGTTTGGTGGCGGTTCGGGTGGTGTTCTAGTACGAGCTTCGGTTAGCAATAGCAAGGATAGCAATTAAAGGTTTATTAAAATGGGTGTTAAATGGTTGGTTTGTAGTATTCTATGGTGGATGCAGAAGTAGGAGTCTTAGAAAGAGAGTAATAGGTGGTAGAGATTAAAACATAAAGGAAATTAAGTAGGAAATGAGTGTGGTGGTGGGTTATCTGTATCTTGTACGTAATATGTAATTATATAAGATAGTGGAGATAGATGATAGTAACATAATAAGTTTTCAATGAAATAAAACAAGAAACATACACAGTAATTCCATATTTGATAATTCGATCAAGGACATTTAACTGTGATTATGTTGACATGGTTATCATATATATTATATATGTATATATATTATATATTGAAATAGATAGATAGTTGTGATCAGGAACACATCAATAAATCAAATGGTAATAATAATATTATAATATAAGAGAACTAAATTAAACATGTGCAAAGAAAGTAGGTAATCATTAATTCTACCGACAATTTATTTAAGAATGGTATTTCGTACACCGTTGTTAATCAGTGGCGAATAAAAGTCCTCTGAAAAATCCCATATTTTTAAATTAAGTTTCTTTAATTATTTCAGTCATTTTGGTATAAAATTAGATCATTAATTATTAAATAAAAATTACATTAATTATTCACTCCCAACCCCAAGTAAAATATAAAAAGTTTTAAAATTCAACCAATAGATCCTAAATACATTTCTTAGTAAGTCTATAATTTGTAAAACCCATTTTCGATTAACAGTTTATTTTAAAATAATATAAGTTTGAATTTAACTGGCTTAATATCAATCGAAATATCAAACGGTTATTACAATCATTTAATATTTATTTTTAATATACTTTTTATATATATTTATATCTATAGATTCATTTTTAATAATAAATTTTATTATATCTATATTATTTTATTTTACAAACTTAATTCTAATAACTAAATAATATAATATTTCAAATTATATTTTCAGTTATTATTGATATATATATATATATATATATACACACATACACACACATATCTATTTACAAGTTCGTGAATCGTCGAAAATGGTTGAAGGTCAATTGAATATATGAAACACTTCAAAATTTTTGATACTCAACCTAACAGGTTTCTCTTATCGTGTCAAGAATATTAAATCATATTGAGAGTTTCGTTTAAAATTAGTCGGAATTTTCCGAGTCGTGACATATATATATATATATATATATATATATATATATATATATATATATATATATATATATATATGTATATATGTATATATGTATATGTATATATATGTATATATATATATATATATGTATGTATATATATATATATATATATATATATATATATATATATGTATATATGTATATGTATATATATGTATGTATATATATATGTATGTATATATATATATATATGTATATATATGTATATATATATATGTATATATATATATATATGTATATATATATAGATAGTAATTAGAGGTGTTAAAGTATATTGAATAATTTGTAGTTTCGACGTTATTTAGTAAACGACGGTAACTCTCAATTGTCATTCGATTGTTTGTAAACGAGTTAAAAAGAAACTTATGTGATTCTAAAATAAACGGTGATCATGAAATGAGTTTTATAAATTATATGTTTATTAATAATATATTTAGAAGTTATTTGATAAATTTTAACACTAACTATATTTTACTTGGAGTGGAGAGTGAATAGTTAATTTAATTTTTACTTAATAGTTAATGACTGAATTTTATACCATAATGACCAAAATAAATAAAGCTGTTTAATTTAAAAATATGGGATTTTTCCAAAGACCTTTATACACCACTAATTAACAACGGAGTACAAAATGTAACATCCCGCCTTTTTCCATTTACTTTCCGTTTAACTATTTTAAAGTCCGTTATATAATTATAACATCTCTCGTTAACACGCGTTTTAAAATATCTCGTTTAGGTAATTCACGCACCCGATTTAAATTTGAGGGACTAAACTTGCCATGAGGCAAAAGACTTGACTAGGTCAACTAGTCAACCAAGCCTTCTCCTCCATTCATTCTCCTCTTTCTCTCTTTTACTACTTCAACTTTTCTCTCAACCTTCAAACAAAGATTCACCATCCATTTTCAAGTTAGCAATCAAACATCAAAACAAATTATATATTTGGAATCCTTGCATCTTCCTCTTCGATTTCATACCGATTTCATCAAGTTTTGGTAACTTTCTAAAATCACTAGATTTTGTGTTCTTGCTAATTTTGACTTATAAAAGTGTTAATTAGTGTCTATGGCTCAAGTCTAACATGAATATGTGTTTAGTTTGCTTGATTTGTTGTTTTGAGTAACTAGCTTGAATATGAAAAATGGGTGTGCTTAATCTTGAATTTTGTATGATTAAATGTTGATTAAATATTTAAGTTCATGTTTTAATTGTGTCACTACTATCACTAGCTTCAATTTGATGTGTAGGTTACTTTAGAAAACTTCATAAACTTGATTATTGATTTTAGTAATATTGATTAGGGTTTGATAGATCTAAATGTGAACATTTGATGCATTGAATGCCATGAATTATTATTGGTAAGCGTTTATTGGGATTGTATACTTGATTACCTACAAAACGACGTATCATATGTGCGCATTAAATTCCCGAATCATCTAAGTGTATTTATGAACTTGAAAACATTTATGGTGAGCATTTAATGAGCTTTCAATTTGATTTTGATTATTGTAAGTGATGATTTTGGTTGATGGAATGTGGTTAGTTGTGTTCCTTGTCAAAATACCTTTCCAACGATATAAGATCCATGTTTTAAATGTTTACGGATCATAAATTGCGTTAAATTGAAGTTTGGTTCGAGACTTGTTATGTTTTATGGCAGTTTCACTGAAACAGATACAGATGCGGCGCATCTGCCTTAGATGCGGCGCATCACATGCAGATGCGGCGCATCACATGCAGATGCGGCGCATCTGATGGCTGCTGTCCGAATTTTTTATTTTTTTTGTTTAATTCCCGCTATGCTATACATGTCCGATTAACATAAAACTTGGCCAACATACTTATATATGTTTATCTTTCATAGAAAAATTTTCGGATACCCGATCCGACCCCGTTGACTTTGACTTTGACCAAGTTTGACTTTTAATCAAATTTAACCGAATAGTTATGCGATCGTTTCTAACATACTTTTATACTTGAATCTTGCATGAAACTTGACAATTTGATTCACATGCTACATTAATCGAGTCGTAACGAGCCATATGACTAATTGAACATCTTTGACCAACCGTGTTTACCGTTATTGATACAACCTACTTGTTTAGGTCAAGACTAGCATTCGTTCTTGCACACGTTACTTTGCGAAGTACCTTATTTACTCGTGCACTCAAGGTGAAATCATAGTCCCACCTTTTCAACAACTTTTATGCTTTAAACTATGGGATGAGAAACATACGTATCATACTTTTAATACTTTGAACACAAGTACGAAAACAAACATTCCACGTGCGAGTTTGAACAAAAAGCCTCAATTTAATTATCATTAGTTACACTTGCAGGGTGTAAACGAGAACTTATATTATGTGATCACATGGGCTTAACGAGCTTCATTCGGACGGTTCACTACCGTTAGCAGATGAAATATATTTTCGAGAATAGTGTATGTTCTAAGACTACGTAACAGGGTACAAAACAGTTAAGTCTTGATAATTGGGTGCTCGTGATACAAACAATAACTTTGGAATGCAAACGATTTGGATAATCAACTATATTAAATCTTGTGGTTCAAATACAACGTTTACTAATACACCTATGATTTCACCAACGTTTTCATTGACAGTTTTCTATATGTTTTCTCAGGTCCTTGAACGCTATGTGATACATGCTTCCGCACTCTTTTTGATACTTGCTTGGATGTCGAGTATGTATATGCATACATGGAGCATCTTTTTGCTTATTTTTCAAAATTGTGTCGCATAGGTTTCATTTGTTCATTAAACATTGTAATGTAACTAGTACTGGAACTACCTTTGTAAACTTGGAACACTTTTACATTTGAAATGAATGCGACTTATTTTGGTCAAACGTCATTTTAAAGACTTATGACCACGTAACGGGACCTAAGTAGACGGCGCCGTCAATGACAATTTTTTCGGGTCGCTACAGATGGTATCAGAGCGTTGGTTGTAGGGATTTAGAGTTCATTGGTGTCAACCCCGAGTCATAGGGTACATTAGTGAGTCTAGACTACAACCGGTATATAGACTTGAAGTAGGAATTGTTTGACTACTTGTGCATTATACTCGAACTCTACTATCATACCTAACTCTTATTCAATCTTAATCTCACGTTGCTTAATTTAATTTACACGCCACCTTGAGTTTATGAAATCATGTCGAATGCACATATGAATTAGGGTAATATAATTGCCGGGATTATATTACGGTGACTCATATGAACGTTCCAACATTATGGCATAAAGAATTTAAGGCGAGTCAAGGAAAATTTTCTCTCTATCCTTATTCCATGTCACGGTTAGTATTATTAAGAATACTAATCAATGATATTCTTGTGTTTTGAAGGAACAATGCCTCCTCGCCGTGTACCACGCCATGAAACACCCGAACAAGCTCTACAACGAATGATAGCCACCGCCGTGGATGCGGCCATGGCCGGTCACTCATCCAACAACAATAACAATAACAACAACAACAACAACAACAACAACAACAACAACAATGGAGCTGGAAATTCAAACGAGGGATGCTCCTATAAAGCTTTCATGGGGTGCAAACCTCACACTTTTGATGGATCCGGGGGACCGGTTGTGCTCACCCGATAGTTTGAGCAAACGGAGCTGTCTTTAGCATAAGCGGTTGTCGAAACCAAGACAAGGTCAAGTAATCCACTCACACTTTCGCCAGTGTCGCTCTCACTTGGTGGAACACCTATGTACAATCGGTGGGTACCGATGAAGCCCACGCCCTCTCTTGGGCCGATTTAAGGGAAAAGATGATCATCGAATATTTTCCCTCGTGAAGAAACCCGAAAGCTCGAACAAGAGCTAAGAACTTTAAAAGCGGTCAGAAACGATCTCAAGGCTTATAATCAACGATTTTCCGAATTAGCCTTGATGTGCCCAAAACTTGTGAACCCCGAGTCTTCAAGGGTTGAACTTTACATGGATGGTCTTCCAAAGAGCATCAAACATGGGGTAATGTCATCCAAACCCACTAATTATCAAGAAGCTTTGAATATGGCCCGCAAATTGATAGAAACGGTGGACGAGATCGTAGTACCGACACCTAAAGCCGAGGATAAGTCGGGTAGCAACAAAAGAAAATGGGAAGCCACTCCATCAAGCAACTACAATAACAACTTCACCAAAAAGCCTTTCACCTCCGACGCCAAGAAAAGTTATGGCGGAAATAAACCTTTTTGCAACAAATGCCACAAACATCACTATGGTGAATGTGAAAAATCATTTTGCCACCGGTGTCAAAGGAGTGGCCATGTGGCCAATGATTGTAGAAGTGCCGCCCCCGTCGCTCAAAAGGGGCGCAATGCACCAAAACCGGGTGCTTGTTTTGAATGTTGCCAAACGGGTCATTTTTGAAATGCATGTCCGAAGAAGAAAGCCAACCCCAACACACACAATCGAGCTTTCAACATTAACGCCCAAGAGGTCCGAGATGACAATGAACTAGTCATGGGTACGTTTCTTCTCAACAAATCTTATGTTTCTTGCTTATTCGATTCGGTTGCCGATAAATGTTTTATATTCAAGACTTTGGTTCATATTCTTAGCACTCCATCACTCCCCCTAGATACTACTTATGCCATTGAAGTGGCCAGCGGGAACCTATTGAGTGCCGACACATATAACTGGGGGTGTACGTTAAACATTTTGGGAAACGAGTTTGAAATTGACTTCATACCCATGGAACTAGGGAGCTTCGATGTAATAATCGGTATGAATTGGTTAGTCAAAATGAAATCTCACATTCTTTGCGATCTTAATGCAATCCGGATTCCTATCGAGAACGGTGAACCCTTGATTGTCTATGGCGATAAGAGTTGTACCGGACTCAACCTCGTCTCGTGCCTTAAAGTTAGAAAACTACTCCGTAAGGGTTGTTTTGCGATCCTTGCCCACGTTAAGAAAGTCGAGTCCGATGAGAAGCATATCAATGATGTGCCAATTGTTAGTGACTTTTCCGATGTATTTCCCGACGAATTGCCAGGTCTTCCACCTCATCAACCGGTTGAATTCCAAATCGATCATATTCCGGGAGCCGCACCCGTAGCACGTGCACCATATAGACTTGCTCCATCTGAAATGCAAGAATTGCAAAGTCAAATCCAAGAACTGCTTGACCGTGGTTTTATCCAACCTAGCCATTCACCATGGGGCACTCCGATTTTATTCGTTAAGAAGAAAGATGGATCCCTACGAATGTGTATCGACTATCGTGAACTAAACAAATTGACGTTTAGGAACCGATATCCTCTTCCACGCATTGATGACCTCTTTGATCAATTACAAGGATCTCGTGTATATTCGAAAATCGATCTCCGCTCGGGTTATCATCAATTAAGGGTGAAGGGGGAAGATGTCTCCAAAACCGCTTTCCGGACTCGTTATGGTAGTTATGAATTTATTGTAATGCCATTTGGTCTCACTAACGCACCGGCGGTGTTCATGGACCTTATGAACCGCGTGTGCAAACCGTATCTCGATAAATTCGTTATTGTGTTCATCGATGACATCTTGGTCTATTCTAAAAGCGAAGAAGAACACGAACAACACCTTCAACTCGTGCTCGAACTCTTGAGACAAGAACGACTCTATTCCAAATTCTCCAAGTGCGAATTTTGGTTAAAGGAAGTTCAATTTCTTGGTCATGTTTTAAGTGATCAAGGTATTAAAGTCGATCCCGCAAAAATTGAAGTCATTAGCAAATGGGAGACTCCTACTACTCCTACTCACATTCGTCAATTTGGATCTCGCCGGGTACTATCGTAGATTCATCGAAAACTTCTCTTTGGTTGCATGTCCTCTAACCGCGTTAACTCACAAGGGAAAGAAATTCATTTGGGCGACCGAGCAAGAATCCGCGTTTCAAATCTTGAAGACAAAGCTAACCACCGCTCCTATCTTGTCACTTCCCGAAGGTAATGATGATTTTGTTGTATATTGCGATGCCTCGAAATATGGTTTTGGGTGTGTATTGATGCAACGAAAGAAAGTCATTGCTTATGCCTCTCAACAACTAAAAATTCATGAACGGAACTATACGACACATGATCTCGAACTCGGAGCCGTTGTCTTTGCACTTAAAATGTGGAGACACTATCTTTATGGAACCAAGAGTACTATCTTCACCGATCACAAAATCCTCCAACACATCTTCGATCAAAAGCAACTAAACATGAGACAATGATGGTGGATTGAAACCTTAAACGACTTCGATTGCGAGCTTCGTTACCATCCCGGGAAGGCAAATGTAGTAGCCGATGCCTTAAGTAAAAAAAAAAGAGCGGTGTCTTTCGTGTTCGAGCTTTAAACATCACCATCCACACCAATCTTAATAGTCAAATTCATGTAGCCCAAGACGAGGCTCACAAGGATGAAAACATCTCTCTCGAACACTTGAACGTCCTCACCTCTCGATTTGAAGTTAAGGAGACCGGACTCCGATATTTCGCTGGAAGAATTTGGGTGCCTAGTTATGGGGACTTGCGAAGCCTTATTCTAGACGAAGCCCATAAGTCAAGATATTCGATTCACCCCGGTGCCAATAAGATGTACCACGACCTCAAAGAACAATATTGGTGGCCGAACATTAAAAGGGACGTTGCTACTTATGTTGGAAGGTGCCTAACTTTCTCTAAAGTCAAAGCTGAACATCAAAGACAGTCCGGACTACTTCAACAACCCGAAATCCCGCAATGGAAGTGGGAAAGGATAATGATGGATTTTATCACCAAACTAACAAAGACGGTGGGCGGTTATGATACTATTTGGGTTATTGTTGACCGTCTTACCAAATCCGCACATTTCATCGCCATGAAGGAAACCGACAACATGGAAAAACTTACACAACTTTACATTAAAGAGATCGTTGCCCGTCACGGTGTGCCTTTATCGATTATTTCCGACTGAGATGGCCGTTTTGTTTCTAGATTTTGGCGTACTTTACAAGAAGCGTTAGGAATGCGTTTAGACATGAGCACCGCATATCATCCACAAACCGACAGACAAAGCGAACGCACAATCCAAACATTGGAAGATATGTTACGAGCTTGCGTTGTTGATTTCGGAAAGGCTTGGGAAAAGCATTTGCCACTAGCCGAGTTCTCTTACAACAATAGTTATCACGCGAGTATTAACGCCGCACCATTCAAAGAGTTATATGGCCGAAAATGTCGTTCTCCTCTTTGTTGGGCCGAAGTAGGCGATACACAAATCACCGGACCCGAACTCATTCTTGAAACAACCGAGAAGATCGTTCAAATCTGAGATAGGCTTTGGACGGCCCGTAGTCGTCAAAAGAGCTATACCGATAAAAGACGCAACGACCTTGAATTTCAAGTCGGTGATCATGTAATGTTAAAAGTCGCACCTTGGAAAGGTGCAATCCGTTACGGGAAACGCGGGAAGTTAAATCCGCGGTATATTTGTCCTTTCGAAATCTTGGAGCGTGTTGAAACCGTTGCTTACCGTTTAGATCTTCCACCTCAATTGAGCTCCGTTCATCCTACTTTCCATGTATCCAACTTAAATAAGTGCCTTGCCGAACCCGATGTCGTCATCCCTCTCGAAGAGCTTACTATTGATGACAAACTTCATTTTGTGGAGGAACCGGTTGAAATTGTGGACACCTCTGTCAAGACGTTAAAACAAAGTAGAATCCCGATCGTTAAGGTCCATTGGAATGCCAAGAGGGAACCCGAGTTTACTTGGGAAAGGCAAGATCAAATGCAAAGGAAATACCCTCATTTATTCGTGGTTTCAGAAACGCAAGATCTCGAGGGAGAAACAACGACTACTACGCCTACTTAAATTTCGGGACGAAATTTCTTTTAAAGAGTAGGTAATGTAACATCCCACCTTTTTTCGTTTACTTTATGTTTAACTATTTTAAAGTCCGTTATATAATTATAACATCTCTCGTTAACACGCGTTTTAAAATATCACGTTTAGGTAATTCACGCACCCGATTCAAATTTGAGGGACTAAACTTGCCATGAGGCAAAAGACTTGACTAAGTCAACTAGTCAACCAAGCCTTCTCCTCCATTCATTCTCCTCTTTCTATCTTTTACTACTTCAACTTTTCTCTCAACCTTCAAACAAAGATTCATCATCCCTTTTCAAGTTAGCAATCAAACATCAAAACAAATTATATATTTGGAATCCTTGCATCTTCCTCTTCGATTCCATACCAATTTCATCAAGTTTGGGTAATTTTTTAAAATTACTAGATTTTGTGTTCTTGCTAATTTTGACTTATAAAAGTGTTAATTAGTGTTTATGGCTCAAGTCTAACATGAATATGTGTTTAGTTTGCTCGATTTGTTGTTTTGAGTAACTAGCTTCAATATGAAAAATGGGTGTGCTTAATCTTGAATTTTGTATGATTAAATGTTGATTAAATGTTTAAGTTCATGTTTTAATTATGTTACTAGTATCACTAGCTTCAATTTGATGTGTAGGTTGCTTTAGAAAACTTCATAAACTTGATTATTGATTTTGGTGATATTGATTAGGGTTTGATAGACCTAAATGTGAACATTTGATGCATTGAATGCCATGAATTGTTGTTGGTAAGTGTTTAGTCGGATTTTATGCTTGATTACCTACAAAACGGCGTATCATATGTGTGCATTAAATTCCCGAATCATCTAAGTGTATTTATGAACTTGAAAACATTTATGGTGAGCATTTAATGAGCTTTCAATTTGATTTTGATTATTGTAAGTGATGATTTTGGTTGATGGAATGTGGTTAGTTGTGTTCCTTGTCAAAATACCTTTCCAACGATATATGATACATGTTTTAGATGTTTACGGATCATAAATTGCGTTAAATTGAAGTTTGGTTCGAGACTTGTTATGTTTTAAGGCAGTTTCACTGAAACAGATACAGATGCGGCGCATCTGCCTTGGATGCGGTTCATCTGCTGCAGATGCGGCGCATATGATGGCTGCTGTCCGAATTTTTTATTTTTTTCGTTTAATTCCCGTTATGGTATACATGTCCGATTAACATGAAACTTGGCCAACATACTTATATATGCTTATCTTTCATAGAAAAATTATCGGATACCCGATCCGACACCGTTGACTTTGAATTTGACTTTGACCAAGTTTGACCAAGTTTGACTTTTAATCAAATTTAACCGAATAGTTATGCGATCGTTTCTAACATACTTTTATACTTGAATCTTGCATGAAACTTGACAATTTGATTCACATGCTACATTAATCGAGTCGTAACGAGCCATAGGACTAATTGAACATGTTTGACCAACTGTGTTTACCGTTATTGATACAACCTACTTGTTTAGGTCAAGACTAGCATTCGTTCTTTCACACGTTACTTTACGAAGTACCTTATTTACTCGTGCACTCAAGGTGAGATCATAGTCCCACCTTTTCAACAACTTTTACGCTTTAAACTATGGGATGAGAAACATACGTATCATACTTTTAATACTTTGAACACAAGTATGAAAACAAACATTCCACGTGCGAGTTTGAACAAAAAGCCTCAATTCAATTATCATTAGTTACACTTGCAGGGTGTAAACGAGAACTTATATTATGTGATCACATGAGCTTGACGAGCCTCATTCGGACGGTTCGCTATCGTTAGCGGATGAAATATATTTTCGAGAATAGTGTATGTTATAACACTACGTAACAGGGTACAAAACAGTTAAGTCTTGATAATTGGGTGCTCGCGATACAAACAATAACTTTGGAATGCAAACGATTTGGATAATCAACTATATTAAATCTTGTGGTTCAAATACAACGTTTACTAATACACCAATGATTTCACCAACGTTTTCGTTGACAGTTTTCTATATGTTTTCTCAGGTCCTTGAATGTTATGTGATACATGCTTCCGCACTCTTTTTGATACTTGCTTGGATGTCGAGTATATATATGCATACATATAGCATATTTTGGCTTATTTTTTAAAATTGTGTCGCATAGGTTTCATTTGTTCATTAAACATTGTAATGTAACTAGTAGTGGAACTACCTTTGTAAACTTGGAACACTTTTACATTTGAAATGAATGCGACATATTTTGGTCAAACGTCATTTTAAAGACTTATGACCACGTAACGGGACCTAAGTAGACGGCGCCGTCAATGACGATTTTGTCGGGTCGCTACACAAAACCCAATCTGTGAAAGAAATAGTAAACCAATAATACATGGCTGCTAAAGTGTTTATGATATTTGAGACTTACTGTTTGTGTAGAATCTTTCGAACCTGACGTATTATTATTATTATTATTATTATTATTATTATTATTATTATTATTATTATTATTATTATTATTATTATTATTATTATTATTATTATTATTATTATTATTATTTTTATTATTATTATTATTATTATTATTATTATTATTATTATTATTATTATTATATTATTATTATTATTAACAAAAAGTATTATTAATATATTTATATTTATTAATTATTAATATTAAATATAATATATGAAAACTGATAATCAAACTAATTTGTTATACATCGCAATCTACTTTACTTTCTTTTTCCTTTCCTCCCGTGAACTAAAATTATTAAAGTAATCCTTAGTGTTTCTTTCTATATTGTAGTGACCCGAACTTTTCTACATTTACATATATTAAATGAAATTGTTATTTACATGATTAAATATTTTCAACATATTAAGCAATCAAACTTATTAAGACTTGATTATTTGAAATGAGTTTCATATAGACAATTGACCACCCAAGTTGACTGGCGATTCACGAACGTTAAAAATTTGTAAAAACTACATGATGATATATATATGGATATACATATAGTTAACATGAGATTATAATAAGTAAGTATCTCCATATGTATATTAACAATGAGTTATATACATAAAAATGAGACTACTAAGTTAAGAAACTCGAAACGATATATATAACGATTATCGTTATTACAACGTCTTACTAAATACACATGTATCATATTAAGATATTGTTACACTATATTTAACATGATAAAATGATAATTATATATATCATTAAGTATGTTAACAATGAACTACATATGTAAAACAAGACTACTAACTTAAGAATTTTGAATCGAGGCATATATGTAACGATTATCGTTGTAACGACATTTTAATGTATATATATCATATTAAGATATATTCATACATCATAATATCATGATAATGTAATAATTTAACATCTCATTAGATATAATAAACAATGGGTTAACAACATTTAACAAGATAGTTAACCTAAAGGTTTCAAAACAACATTTACATGTAACGACTAACGATGATTTAACGACTCAGTTAAAATGTATATACATGTAGTGTTTTAATATGTATTCATACACTTTTTAAAGACTTCAATACACTTATCAAAGTACACTTACTTAACAAAAATGCTTACAATTACATCCTCGTTCAGTTTCATCAACAATTCTACTCGTATGCACCCGTATTCGTACTCGTACAATACACATCTTTTAGATGTATGTACTATTGGTATATACACTCCAATAATCTGCTTTTAGCAGCCCATGTGAGTCACCTAACACATGTGGGAACCATCATTTGGCAACTAGCATAAAATATCTCATAAAATTACAAAAATATTAGTAATCATTCATGACTTATTTACATGTAAACAAAATTACACATCCTTTATATCTAATCCATATACCAACGACCAAAAACACCTACAAACACTTTCATTCTTCAATTTTCTTCATCTAATTGATCTCTCTCAAGTTCTATCTTCAAGTTCTAAGTGTTCTTCATAAATTCTATAAGTTCTAGTTTCATAAAATCAAGAATACTTCCAAGTTTACTAGCTCACTTTCAATCTTGTAAAGTGATCATCCAACCTCAAGAAATCCTTTTTGTTTACAGTAAGATATCATTTTAAATCAAGGTAATACTCATATACAAACTTTGATTCAATTCCTATAACTATAACTATCTTAATTCGAGTAATAATCTTACTTGAACTTGTTTTCGTGTCATGATTCTACTTCAAGAACTTTCAAGCCATCCAAGATCCTTTGAAGCTAGATCATTTCTTGTCACTTCCAGTAGGTTTACCTACTAAACTTGAGGTAGTAATAATTTTCATAACATCATTCGATTCATATATATAAAACTACCTTATTCGAAGGTTTAAACTTGAAATCACTAGAACATAGTTTAGTTAATTCTAAACTTGTTCGCAAAAAAAAGTTAATCCTTCTAACTTGACTTTTAAAATCAACTAAACACATGTTCTATATCTATATAATATTCTAACTTAATGATTTAAAACCGGAAAACACAAAAAAAACCGTAAAACCGGATATACGCCGTCGTAGTAACACCTCGGGCTGTTTTGGGTTAGTTAATTAAAAATTATGATAAACTTTGATTTAAAAGTTGTTATTCTGGGAAAATGATTTTTCTTATGAACATGAAACTATATCCAAAAATCATGGTTAAACTCAAAGTGGAAGTATGTTTTCCAAAATGGTCATCTAGACGTCGTTCTTTCGACTGAAATGACTACCTCTTACAAAATCGACTTGTAATTTATATTTCTGACTATAAACCTATACTTTTTCTTTTTAGATTCATAAAATAGAGTTCAATATAAAACCATAGCAATTTGATTCACTCAAAACAGATTTAAAACGAAGAAGTTATGGGTAAAACAAGATTGGATAATTTTTCTTGTTGTAGCTACGTGAAAATTGGTAACAAATCTATATTAATCATATCCTAGCTAACTCATATTGTATTACATATATTCTAATATATTATGTAATCTTGGGATACCATAGACACGTATGTAAATGTTTTGACATATCATATCGACCCATGTATATATATTATTTGGAACAACCATAGACACTCTATATGCAGTAATGTTGGAGTTAGCTATACAGGGTTGAGGTTAATTCCAAAAATATATATACTTTGAGTTGTGATCTAGCCTGAGACGTGTATACACTGGGTCGTGGATTGATTCAAGATAATATATATCAATTTATTTCTGTACATCTAACTTTGGACAACTAGTTGTAGGTTACTAACGAGGACAACTGACTTAATAAACTTAAAACATCAAAATGTATTAAAAATGTTGTAATTATATTTTGAACATACTTTGATATATATGGACATATTTGTTATAGGTTCGTGAATCGACCAGTGGCCAAGTCTTACTTCCTGACAAAGTAAAAATCTGTGAAAGTGAGTTATAGTCCCATTTTTAAAATCTAATTTTTTTGGGATGAGAATACATGCAGTTTTATAAATGTTTTACAAAATAGACACAAGTATGCGAAACTACATTCTATGGTTGGATTATTAAACTGAATATCGCCCTTCAAGTCTGGTAGCCTAAGAATTAGGGAAATGGCCCCTAATTGACGCGAATCCTAAAGATAGATCTATTGGGCTTAACAACCCCCATTCAGGTTATGGATGGTTTAGTACTTCGAGATTATTATACCGAAGAGAGGTTCCGTTTTGGGGATATTCTATGCCTTAAGTTAACGTCGGTTACCAGGTGTTCAACATATGAATGATTTTTATGCACTTGCGAGTGTAATGATATTTATGAAAAATGAGAAATCTTGTGGTCTATTATTATGATTTGATAATATGTAGGTTAAACCTATAACTCACCAACAATTTTGTTGACGTTTTAAGCATGTTTATTTTCAGGTGATTATTAAGAGCTTCCGCTGTTGCATACTAAATTAAGGACAAGATTTGAAGTCCATGTTTGTATAATATTGTTTAAAAACTGCATTCGGAGACTTATGTTGAGGTGTAATATTATTGTAAACCATTATGTAATGCTCGTGTGAAAAACGCTATATTTTAGATTATCATTAGTTGATAATCGTCGTAATATTTTAAAGGTTATGGTTTGTTCTAAAATTGAATGCAGTCTTTAAAAAATGTCTCATATAGAGGTCAAAACCTCGCAACGAAATCAATTAATATGGAACGTTTATAATAAATATGAACGGGACATTTCAGTTGGTATCCGAGCGTTGGTCTTAGAGAACCAGAAATTTGAATTAGTGTGTCTTATCGAGTTTGTTAGGATACATTAGTTACTTCGACCGTGTTTTCTTTAAAAACAATTGCTTAACACTTTTGTTGGAAACTATATATTATTAACATGTAATTATTATGTGATATATTAACTTCTTAATGTGTTTGATATTGTGTGATAGATGTCTACCACTAGTACAATCCCATCGACTCACCTAATAATAATGAAGAGTCAAATATACTTTGGGAAGATTCACAAATTCCTGAAGAGGAACCAGAAGAGGAGGAACCAGAAGAAGAGGAAACGGAAGAAGAGGAGCCAGAAGAGGAGGAATCGGAAGAGGAGGAACCGAAAGAAGAAGAGGTTCCGGAGGAAGAAATATTGATACCTACAGTAAATCGATTAAATAAAAGAAAATCCTCAACCAACGGACCAAACTTAAAAATGGTCAATGGTGTTTCCACCGAGGAAGCAAAACATTGGGAAGATTATCAATTTTCTGATGAATCGGATCCCGATGAGGATTCCGATGATGTTATAGAAATTACCTCAGCCCAATTTAATATAGCAAAAGAAAATAATAAGGGAAAAGGTATAAAAATAGAGAAACCTAATTCCAACCCCGATGAACTTTATATGTATCGGCAACATCCGTATTTCCTAAATTGTAACAATATCCCGGGAACCTCTAAACCACCAGGTTTTTCTAAACCATTGTGGAAAATGACAGCTCGTATTAGGGGAGCACCATATATCCCTAGGAAATTAGCAAAACGAACCAAGTCCAAAGAAGAAGAAATGAGTGAGTCGGATTAAAGAGTTGTAATCATGTTGTATAATATATGTAATATAGTGTGCTTGTACTTTTATGATAAATGTAAAAATTACTTATATTGTTTATTAATTATCTTTTATGAATCTAACCCTCGTCTATTTTTACAGTATAAAAACACAAAATGGAGTTTAAGGGTAGACAACCGAATATTTTAGAAGACCTACCAGAGGATATGATTGATGAAATCTTGTCTAGAGTCGGTCAGAATTCATCAGCACAATTAGTTATGGCAAAATTAACTTGTCAAACATTTGAAAGATTTTCCAGAAATGCCTTAGTTTATAAAAGGCTTTCCTTTGATAGGTGGGGTATATCACATTGGGGAGACCGTAAGTTACGCCGTGTTTTCTTTAAAGCGTTAAATGCGGGGAACCCAAATGTAATTTTACGCTACGGGTTAAGAACCTATTTTGACTCAACATAACCCAACATAGGATTTCGTGAGTTAGAAAGAGCTTCTAACATGCAACATAAAGAAGCATGTTATGCTTACGGGTTAGTGATGTTCGCTTCTTACCAAAGTGAGAAAAAGAACATATTGCAACTTTTAAATAAAACCTTCCCACAAGTGACGGATTCAGTAGTTGGGGTGAGAAACAGGGTTTTTAGATTATTACAGGGCTATTGGACATTACGAAACCCTCGTCCTTTTTACGATATTACAACATGCTGTCTTATCAACGGTCACAACGGTTATGTTCCACAAGACCAAGGATGGGAAGTAGTCTTAGTAAAACTAGAATGCATGACTTGTTTCTGGACGTATGAATTACGTGTCTTTATTGCCTTTGTTGAATGACTTGCGTATTAACTAGAATTGTCTTCGTAACTATTTTGTATCAGAGTTTTTATTTGCTATATTTCATGCTATATGTAAAATAGTGGTATTGTAAGTTTGCAAAATATTATATAAAAGTTTGAATGTGAAATATTATTATAATCAGTTTTCATATAGAATAATAGTAGTTGAATTGTATGTTAGCTACTAAGTATGAACTTAACGGGTAGGTATTACCCGAATTAAAATTTATAAAATGCTAATATGAAGAAAAAGCTTTTATAAATGAGTTCATATTATGTTACAGAATACTATTGACTACTCTTAATATTTATATGATTAACTTAATTCTTTTGGCTATTTTTGAAGGAAATGGCACCGACTACTCGTCAGAACTTGAACATGAGTGAAGAAGACTTCTGTGCTTTCCTTGCAGCAAATATAGCTGCAGTACAGGCTGCAATGCAAAACAACAATAACTCAGGGTCTAGCAGCGGAGTTAACTCCACAGGAAACCGTGTAGGATGCTCCTACAGGGCTTTCACTGCCTGTAAACCTCTGAAATTCGATGGAACTGAAGGACCAGTCGGACTGAAACGATGGACCGAAAATGTCGAATCTATGTTTTCTATAAGCAAATGTGTTGAGGAAGATAAGGTAAAGTACGCCACGCATACCTTCACAGGTACTGCGTTAACATGGTGGAATACCTATCTCGAACAAGTGGGACAAGATGCTGCTTACGCACTACCGTGGTCAGCATTCAAACACTTGATGAACGAGCAGTACCGTCCCAGAAACGAAGTCAATAAGCTCAAGACAGAGCTTAGAGAATTACGAACGAAGGGATTCGATATCACCACATACGAATGACGATTCACCGAGTTGTGTTTATTGTGTCCGGGAGCGTTCGAAGATGAAGAAGAGAAAATCGACGCTTTTGTAAAAGGGTTACCGGAAAGGATCCAAGAGGATATAAGTTCATACGAGCCTCCATACAAAAGGCAAGTCGAATGGCTCATAAACTTATAAATCAAATTAAGGAAAGGATTAAAGAACAGGCGGCCGAAGAAGCCAATACGAAACAAGTCAAGAGAAAATGGGAAGAAACCAGTGACAAGGGTCACAATTTCAATAATCAACCTAACAATCACAACTACAATCGCACTAATTTTTGCAACAACAAACGCAACAACAACAACCACCCCAGCAACAACTACAACAACCATTTCAACAACAATAACAATCGCAACAACAACAATCCCAACAATAACAACAAGCGGCAGAAATTCTGCCAGAGATGTGAAGGATACCATCCAAATGGGCTCTGTACAACAGTGTGTACTAAGTATA
This sequence comes from Rutidosis leptorrhynchoides, assembly GCF_046630445.1. Lineage (NCBI taxonomy): Eukaryota > Viridiplantae > Streptophyta > Magnoliopsida > Asterales > Asteraceae > Rutidosis > Rutidosis leptorrhynchoides. The sequence goes on along the minus strand of NC_092343.1, from coordinate 369,175,673 downwards.
ATAGAAAGGGCCATGGTGTGACAAAGTGCTAAATCTACAAATCAATGGCTAAGGGAACAAATAATGCCGGAATAAGTTATGCTGACATTACCTGTTTCGGATGCGAGAAGAAGGGCCATTACAAAAATATGTGTCCAAATCAGGGGGATAATAATGGGCAAGGCCGAGGAAGAGTCTTCAACATTAATGCGGTTGAAGCGCAGGAAGACCCGGAGCTTGTTACGGGTACGTTTCTTATTGAAAATGCATCTTCTTATGTTTTATTTGATTCGGGTGCTGATAGAAGCTATATGAGTAAGGATTTCTGTGCTAAATTAAGTTGTCCATTGACGCCTTTGGATAATAAGATTATACTAGAATTAGCAAACGGTAAATTAATTGCAGCAAATAATATATGTCGGAATCGAGAAATTAAACTGGGTAGCGAACCGTTTAAGATTGATTTGATACCCGTAGAGTTAGGGAGTTTTGATGTGATAATCGGCATGGACTGGTTGAAAGAGGTGAAAGCAGAGATCGTATGTTACAAAAATGCAATTTGCATGGTACGAGATGAAGGAAAACCCTTAATGGTGTACGGAGAAAAGAGCAACGCGAAGCTAAATCTTTAGTAATTTGAAGGCGCAAAAGCTAATAAGAAAGGGTTGCTATGCTGTTCTAGCACACGTCGAGAAAGTACAAACTGAAGAAAAGAGCATCAATGATGTTCCCGTCGCAAAAGAATTTCCCGATGTATTTCCGAAAGAATTACCGGGATTACCTCCACACCGATCCGTTGAATTTCAAATAGATCTTGTACCGGGAGCTGCACCAATAGCTCGTACTACATACAGACTCGCACCCAGCGAAATGAAGGAACTTCAAAGCCAATTACAAGAACTTCTAGAGCATGGTTTCATACCACCAAGTACGTCACCATGGGGAGCTCCTGTTTTGTTTGTCAAAAAGAAGGATGGTACATTCAGATTGTGTATCGACTACCGAGAGTTGAACAAACTTACCATCAAGAACCGTTACCCACTACCGAGAATCGACGACTTATTTGATCAACTGCAAGGCTCGTCGGTTTATTCGAAGATCGATTTATGTTTCGGATATCATCAAATGCGGGTAAAGGAGGATGATATGCCGAAGACTGCTTTCAGGACGCGATACGGTCATTACGAGTTTATGGTTATGCCGTTTGGTTTGACTAACGCACCAGCTGTGTTCATGGACCTTATGAATAGAGTGTGTGGACCATATCTTGACAAGTTTGTCATTATCTTTATCGATGGCATACTTATTTACTCAAAGAATGATCAAGAGCATGAAGAATATTTGAGGAAAGTACTAGAATTGTTGAGGAAAGAAAAATTGTACGCTAAGTTTTCAAAGTGTGCATTTTAGTTGAAAGAAGTTCAAGGTATTCAGGTTGATCCGGCAAAGATTGAAACCGTTGTAAACTGGAAAACCCCGAAAACTCCGAAGCATATACGTTAATTTTTAGGATTGGCTGGTTACTACAGAAGATTCATCCAAGATTTTTCCAAAATAGCAAAACCCTTGACTGCATTAACGCATAAAGGAAAGAAACTTGAATGGAAGGATGAACAGGAGGAAGCGTTCCAACTGTTGAAGAAAAAGCTAACTACGGCACCTATATTGTCATTGCCTGAAGGGAATGATGATTTTGTGATATATTGCGACGCCTCAAAGCAAGGTCTCGGTTGTGTATTAATGCAACGAACGAAAGTAATTGCTTATGCGTCTAGACAATTGAAGATTCACGAGCAAAATTATACGACTCACGATTTGGAATTGGGCGCTGTTTTTTTTTGCATTAAAGACTTGGAGGCATTACTTATATGGGGTCAAAAGTATTATATATACCGACCACAAAAGTCTCCAACATATATTTGATCAGAAACAACTAAACATGAGGCAGCCTAGGTGGATTGAATTGTTAAATGACTACGACTTTGAGATTCGTTACCACCCGAAGAAGGCGAATGTGGTAGCCGATGCTTTGAGTAGAAAGGACAGAGAACCTATACGGGTAAAAGCTATGAACATAATTATTCATACTAACCTTACTACTCAAATAAAGGAGGTGCAACAGGGGGTTGTAAAAGAAGAAAAGTTGAAGAATGAGATACCCAAAGGATCGGAGAAACATCTTAAAATTCGGGAAGACGGAACCCGATATAGGGCTGATAGAATTTGGGTACCAAAGTTTGGAGATGTGAGAGGAATGGTACTTATGGAAGCACATAAAACCAGATACTCAATACATCCCAGAGCAGGAAAAATGTACAAAGATCTCAAGAAGCACTTTTGGTGGCCGGGTATGAAAGTCGGTATTGCTAAATATGTAGGAGAATGTTTGACGTGTTTAAAGGTCAAAGCTGAACATCAAAAACCATCAGGTTTACTCCAACAACCTAAAATTCCAGAATGGAAATGGGAAAACATTACCATGGATTTCATTACTAAATTGCCAAGGACTGCAAGTGGTTATGATACTATTTGGGTAATAGTCGATCGTCTCACCAAGTCAGCACACTTCCTGCCAATGAGAGAAGATGACAAAATGGAGAAGTTAGCACATCTATACTTGAAGGAAGTTGTCTCTAGACATGGAATACCAGTCTCTATAATCTCTGATAGGGATAGCAGATTTGTTTCAAGGTTTTGGCAGACACTGCAACAAGCATTGGGGACTCGTCTAGACATGAGTACTGCTTATCATCCACAAACTGATGGGCAGAGTGAAAGGATGATACAGACCCTTGAAGACATGCTACGAGCATGTGTTATCGATTTCGGAAACAGTTGGGATCGACACCTACCGTTAGCAGAATTTTTCTACAACAACAGTTATCATTCGAGTATTGAGATGGTGCCGTTTGAGACACTTTATGGTAGAAAGTGCAGGTCTCCAATTCGTTGGAGTGAAGTGGGGGATAGACAGATTACGGGTCCGAAGATAATACAAAAAACTACCGAGAAAATCATCCAAATTCAACAACAATTGAAAACCGCCCAGAGTCGACAAAAGAGCTATGCGGGCAGTAAAAGAAAAGATATAGAATTTGAGATTGAAGAGATGGTCATGCTTAAGGTTTCACCTTGGAAAGGTGATAATGCTAAAAACGAACATATATTTCATAGCATTATTCCTCAAAAAAGACAAGATTTTAGTTGCAATTGTTCTATTTAAAAGTGATATTCATTTAAATATTAAAAGGTGAAGACAAAAGACAGATTCGACGAATTGAAGACGCAAATGACCAAAAAGCTCAAAAGTACAAAAGACAATCAAAGAGGTTCCAATTATTGATAAGAAACGTCTCGAAATTACAAGAGTACAAGATTCAAAATGCAAAGTACAAAATATAAAATTGTACGCAAGGACGTTCGAAAATCCGGAACCGGGACCAGAGTCAACTCTCAACGCTCGACGCAACGGACTAAAAATTACAAGTTAACTATGTATATAAATATAATATAATATATAATTAATTATATATATATTATATATATAAAATAAATCGTCGGCAAGAAAGACTCCAAACATGGGTGAGCTGTAAAAGTAAACTCCGCGACTCGCGGAGTTTGAAGGCAAAATTGGCCGCGAGTCGCGGAGCCCCAAAATGAGAAACTGCCTATAAAGCCAACCGAATTCTGATCATTTTAATCATCTTTTTCTTCTCCTCATTCATACGTAATATATATATATATATATATATATATATATATATATATATATATATATATATATATATATATATTTATAATTTATATTTTAATTTTAATTATAATTCTAATAATAAGGGTATGTTAGCGAATGTTGTAAGGGTGTAAGTCGAAATTCTGTCCGTGTAACGCTACGCTATTTTTAATCATTGTAAGTTATGTTCAACCTTTTTACATTAATGTCTCGTAGCTAAATTATTATTATGCTTATTTAATCTGAAGTAATCATGATGTTGGGCTAATTACTAAAATTGGGTAATTGGGCTTTGTACCATAATTGGGGTTTGGAGAAAAGAACGACACTTGTGGAAATTAGACTATGGGCTATTAATGGGTTTTATATTAACTAAACAACACCTTGTTAATTTAATATACAAACTTATAATTTGACGTATTTATATATAACTACATACGCTTGACTGGGTACGGTGGGTGGGATATCTATAAATACCAATAATTATTCATTTTACCGGATACGGAACTGGATTAATAGTTAATAAACTTGTTGAAACAGGGGTGAATTACATTCAAGGGTAATTGGTGTAATTGTTAACAAAGTAGTAAAACCTTGGTTTACACGCAGTCGATAACCTGGTGTATTCATTAAACAAAGTATTAAAACCTTGTTACAATTCGAATCCCCAATTAGTTGGAATATTTGACTTCGGGAATAAGAATAATTTGACGAAGGCTTTCGCTCTTTATATTTATGACTGATGGACTATTATGGACAAATCCGTATGGACATATTAAATAATCCAGGACAAAGGACAATTAACCCATGGGCATAAAACTAAAATCAACACGTCAAACATCATGATTACGGAAGTTTAAATAAGCATAATTCTTTTATTTCATATTTAATTTCCTTTATTTTATATTTAATTGCACTTCTAATTATCGCATTTTTATTTATTGTTATTGTATTTAATTGCACTTTTAATTATCGCAAGTTTATTTTATCGCACTTTTATTATTCGCAATTTCATTATCGTTATTTACTTTATGCTTTAATTTAAGTCTTGTATTTATTTTTAATATTTTACATTTGGTTTTAACTGCGACTAAAGTTTTAAAATCGACAAACCGGTCATTAAACGGTAAAAACCCCCCTTTATAATAATAATATTACTTATATATATATATATATATGTATTTCTATAAAAGTAAACTAATATAGCGTTAAGCTTTGTTTAAAAAGATTCCCTGTGGAACGAACCGGACTTACTAAAAATTACACTACTGTACGATTAGGTACACTGCCTATAAGTGTTGTAGCAAGGTTTAAGTATATCCGTTCTCTAAATAAATAAATATCTTGTGTAAAATTGTATCGTATTTAATAGTATTTTCTGCTAAAATTTAATAGTATTTTATACCCCTTAGCTTTGACATCAAGTATTTTTGGCGCCGCTGCCGGGGACTCTCTTAAACGCCGGAAGCGCAACGCTATATATAAAAAAAAAAAAGATTTTTAGTTAACTTTTATTAAAATTCGTTTTTGTAAAAATACGTTTTAATTATTCAAAAATATAAAAAGAAAAACAAAAATATAAGTATTTTTAAGATTTTGTTAAATATTTAAGTTTTATAAGTTTCTTTATTTTTATTTTAGTTTATAAAAATATAAATTTTATTTAAATATCTTTTATTTATATAAAAACAGAAAATAAAAATAAATAAATAAAGAAAAACGCGTCGAATTTAAATAACCTGTCAGTTGAAAACTGGAACCCCGCGACTCGCGGGGTTTGATGCATTAAATACCGCAACTCGCGGAGGTATTCTGACACGCGACAGAAACCCTAAAACTGCATTTATTACGGATAATTATTAATTATAATTATTATTAACCCTAATTATTATTATTATTATAATTAGTTTTATTTTAATTTAAGTTTTAATTAATTTATATTTTAGTTTTTTTTAAGTTTAATTAAATTGTAAAATTAATATTTTTAATAAATAATTAATATAAAAATAATATTTTTATAAAAATTGTACTTTTTACAACTTTTTGTATATTTTTATATTTTGTCCCTTTTTCAATCGTTTTAGCGTAATATTTGTATTTTTCGCTCATATTTAGTTTTAAACTTAGTTTTTGCCATAGTTATTTTTACTTCTAGATTTTTAGGCTTTGCCGTAGAATTCCTTAAGTACTTTTTCTTAGACTAAGATTTAGGTGCTTTAGAATTTTGCGACGCCTTTTTAAGTTTTAGTTTCTTTTTAAGTTATTTCCATTTGGGATTTAGTTTTTCCTGTAAGCTTTAATATTTTTAGACACCTTTTACTATGTATCAATTATCATTCCAATTAGTAATCTCAATTTGCGATTATAATTTTAAGTTAATTGTAGTAATAAGGTTAGGTTAGTCAAGTACTTTTAAGTTTTATAAGTTTCTTTAATTTTTCCGTCACCTTTTATTTTTCAACCATTTTTCCTTTTCCAACGAACTCTTTTTCTTTCTTATTTCTCGCTATTCTAGTTTTTAGGACATAGATTTTTATTCTACTTCTTATCTAAATTTTCTTAAAATTACGAAAATTTATTTTAAGTGGTTAAATTGATAGACATAAAAATTTTCTGGTTCGTAGTAATAGTTGGATTTGTACGTGGACCGGGTTATTGGAACCAAACAGTCCTCAATTATATTGAGACCAAACGAATCCTGCCCCTCTGCTGCATCTTTTGGCTATTCGAAACGTGGGCAAAATCAGAAAAGTCTATTAATTGGATAACTTATTATAATTTTTCTTTCCTTTTAAAAACTAATAGGATATTCAGTGAATGCACCGAGCAAGACGTTCACCACCTTTTGTACGTTCACCACCTGTAACTAGATCAAGACATTTAGCAAATATAACCGCCGTTGATTTTTCTTTAGAATAATCATCCAGTCGACCAAGTACTTCAGTTCAAATTTCCGATAATCCATTTTTTGAACCCGACCTCACAATTGAGAATCTGGAGAATATTCAGGAACGGTTTGTAGATCCTGAACCACTAAACTTTCCTCCGGAACCACCAATCATTCAAACATAGATTATTGAGGAACGAACCATTAAATCAGAATCATCTAGTGATACCGATTCAACAAATTCAATTATGGAGAATCTGGAACCTTTAAGTATGGAAGACCGAATGAGAGCTAAACACACTGGCCAAGGACACGCAATTACTCATCCAGACATTAATGCGCCAGATTATGAAATCAAAGGACAAATTCTACACATGGTGACTAATCAATGCCAATTTAGTGGTGCGCCGAAGGAAGATCCAAATGAACATCTACGTATCTTTAATAGGATCTGCACACTATTTAAAATCCGAGAAGTGGAGGATGAACAGATATATCTCATGTTATTTCCCTGGACTTTAAAGGGAGAAGCCAAAGATTGGTTGGAATCGTTACCTGAAGGGGCGATTGATACATGGGATGTTTTAGTTGACAAATTTCTTAAACAATTCTTTCCGGCATCTAAAGCCGTAAGACTTCAAGCAGAAATTGTTATGTTTACACAGAAGCCAAATGAAACTCTATATGAGGCGTGGACTAGATATGGAAAGTTATTAAGAGGATGTCCGCAACATGGTTTAGACACCTGTCAAATAGTACAAATATTCTACCAAGGATGCGACATCATTACAAGGAAAGACATAGATATAGCAGCTGGTGGTTCTATTATGAAGAAAACCGAAACTGATGCTTACAAAATAATTGATAACACTGCTTCCCACTCACATGAGTGGCACCAAGAAAAAGATATCGTTAGATCATCTAAAGCAGCTAGAGCCGATTCTAGCCATGACTTAGATTCCATTTCCGCAAAGATAGATGCTGTGGAGAGACGAATGGAAAAGATGACTAAAGATATTCACTCAATACGAATTAGTTGTGAGCAGTGTGGAGGACCACATTTGACAAAAGATTGTCTCAGTATTGAATTAACAATGGAACAAAGAGAGAATATTTCATACATAAACCAAAGGCCTGGAAATAATTATCAAAATAATTATCAACCGCCAAGACCGATTTACAATCAAAACCAGAATTATAACAGAAATATTCCATACAACAACCAACAAGGTCCTAGCAATCAACAAGTATCCAATAATACTTATAATCAGCAAAGACCTAATTTTCAAAACAAGCCACCACAACAAACCGATGATAAAAAGCCGAATTTAGAGGATATGATGACGAAGCTAGTTGAAACTCAAACGCAGTTTTTCACATCTCAGAAACAAACTAATGAACAAAATGCTCAAGCATTTAGAAATCAACAAGCTTCTATTCAAAATCTGGAACAAGAAGTAAGTAACCTAGCAAGGTTAATAGGTGAAAGAAAACCGGGAAGTCTACCTAGTGATACAAATGCTAACCCCCGGAATGAAACAGCTAAAGCTATTACCACAAGAAGTGGTACAACACTTAAACCACCGGAAATACCTGTAACTTCTGATGAAGCTATTCCTACTCCACAAGAACCACAACCTGATCAAGATAAGGAAAAAGAACCGGTAGTTGAAAAGGTTAATGAAGATAACACAGTTAAGGATAAACCTTATGTTAAACCATACCAACCACCACTTTCTTACCCGAGTAAAATGAAGAAAGAGAAACTTGAAGCCGAGCAATCCAAATTCTTGGATATGTTTAAACAGATAAATGTAAATCTTCCTTTCATTGATGTGATTTCAGGAATGCATAGATATGCTAAATTCTTGAAAGATCTAATCTCAAATAGAAAGAAAATGGAAGAACTCTCGGCTGTTACTATGAATGCTAATTGTTCAGCAGTGCTGTTGAATAAGATACCAGAAAAATTATCTGATCCAGGAAGTTTCACAATTCCATGTTTTCTGGGTAGTCTTAGTTCAATAGAAGCATTGGCAGACTTAGGTGCTAGTATAAATTTAATGCCGTATTCACTATACGCTAAACTAGACCTTGGAGAATTGAAACCAACAAGAATAAGCATACAACTAGCCGATAGATCAATAAAATATCCTAGAGGGATAATGGAGAACATGCTAGTTAAAGTTGGTACTTTAGTATTTCCAGTAGATTTTGTTGTTTTGGACATGGAAGAAGATTCTCAAGTTCCTCTCATATTAGGAAGACCATTCTTAAACACGGCTAAAGCAATGATAGACGTGTTCGGTAAGAAATTGACCCTAAGTATAGAGGATGAGAGTGTTACCTTTTTAGTTGATAGAGCAATGCAACAACCGCAATCTGCAGATGATACATGTTATTATATTCAAACTATAGATGCACATGCAGAATTATTAGAAGAATTTCCAGAATTACAAGGAACAGGAGAATGTTCTTTAGGAGAAGGTAATGAACCAATTGATGAAGCTGAAATGTTAGCTACACTAATAGCTAATGGATATGAACCAACAACAGAAGAAATTCAAATGCTAAAAGAAGAAGACAGATATAGATATAAATCATCGATAGAAGAACCTCCGAAATTAGAGTTAAAGCCACTTCCAAACCATTTGGAATACGCTTATTTACATGGTGAATCTGAATTACCTGTAATAATATCGTCTTCTCTTACTGAAAATGAGAAATCACAACTCATTTCTGTGTTGAAAGCTCATAAACCAGCCATTGCATGGAAGATTCATGATATTAAAGGAATAAGTCCTTCGTATTGCACACATAAAATCCTTATGGAAGAAGGTCATAAAACGTATGTGCAACGCCAATGAAGACTAAATCCTAATATGCAAGATGTAGTTAAGAAAGAGATTATTAAACTGCTAGATGCAGGTCTAATTTATCCAATCTCTGATAGTCCATGGGTAAGCCCAGTTCAATGCGTGCCTAAGAAGGGTGGCATGACTGTCATTACAAATGAGAAAAATGAGCTTATTCCTACTAGGACTGTAACAGGATGGCGTGTGTGTATTAATTATAGAAAATTAAATGACGCCACCAGAAAAGATCACTTTCCCTTACCTTTCATTGATCAAATGTTGGAAAGATTAGCCGAAAATAGTTACTATTGTTTTCTAGATGGATTTTCCGGATATTTTCAAATTCCAATAGCACCCGAAGATCAAGAGAAAACCACATTCACGTGCCCTTATGGTACTTTTGCTTACAAACGCATGCCATTTGGACTTTGCAACGCCCCAGCAACCTTCCAAAGGTGCATGATGGCGATTTTTCACGACATGATAAAAGAATGCATGGAAGTTTTCATGGATGACTTTTCAGTCTTCGGTGATACATTTGAATCATGTCTAGTTAATCTTGAACGAATGCTTATTAGATGCGAACAATCAAATCTAGTACTTAATTGGGAGAAATGCCATTTCATGGTTAAAGAAGGCATCGTTCTTGGACATAAAATTTCAAAAGAAGGAATTGAAGTGGATAGAGCTAAAGTAGATGTAATTGCTAAACTTCCACATCCCACCAATGTTAGAGGAGTTAGGAGTTTTCTAGGGCATGCCGGTTTTTACCGACGTTTCATAAAAGATTTTTCTAAAATTGCCACTCCTATGAATAAACTCCTAGAAAAGGATGCTCCATTCATCTTTTCAGATGAGTGTATCAAATATTTTAATATTCTTAAAGAGAAACTCACTAATGCACCGATCATGATAACACCAAATTGGAATCTACCATTTGAACTAATGTGCGATGCAAGTGATTTTGCAATGGGAGCCGTTTTAGGACAAAGGATTGAAAAACGATTTCAACCTATATATTATGCTAGTAAGACGTTACAAGGAGCACAAACAAACTATACAACTACTGAAAAAGAACTCCTTGCTATTGTCTTTGCTTTTGACAAATTTCGTTCATATCTCGTTCTAGCAAAAACGGTGGTCTATACCGACCATTCTGCTCTTAGATACCTATTTTCAAAACAAGATGCTAAACCAAGATTAATCCGTTGGATCTTACTCTTACAAGAGTTTGATATTGAAATCCGAGATAAAAGAGGAGCAGAAAATCTCGCCGCTGATCATCTTTCTCGTCTTGAAAATTCCGAATTAGAAGTTCTGAATGAATCGGCCATACAAGACAACTTTCCTGATGAATATCTATTGAAGATAGATTATAAAGAAATCCTATGGTTTGAAAACTATGCAAACTATTTAGTATGTGGATTCCTTGAAAAAGGATTATCGTACCAAAGACGAAAGAAATTCTTCAGTGATATAAAACACTATTTCTGGGAAGATCCACATCTGTTTAAAAGTTGTCCCGATGGAATAATACGCCGATGTGTATTTGGAGATGAAGCTAGTAAAATATTAAACCATTGTCACACAGGACCAACAGGAGGGCACTATGGGCCTCAACTAACAGCAAGAAAAGTTTATGATGCTGGATTCTATTGGCCTACAATTTACAAAGACGCACACCTTCTTTGCAAATCCTGTGATGCATGTCAAAGGGCCGGAAAAAATAAGTCAACGTGATGAAATGCCACAAAATGTCATCCAAGTATGTGAAGTATTTGACATTTGGGGTATTGACTTTATGGGTCCATTTCCAAAATCTCATAATAATCTATATATACTCGTAGCCATTGATTATGTATCTAAATGGGCAGAAGCACAAGCTCTCCCAACTAACGATGCACGAGTTGTAGTCAACTTTTTAAAACGTATTTTTGCAAGGTTTGGAACACCGAAAGCTTTAATAAGTGATCGGGGTACTCATTTCTGTAATAATCAACTTGAGAAAGTTCTTAAAAGATATGGAGTAACTCATAAAATCTCCACCGCATATCATCCACAAACAAGTGGACAAGTTGAAAATACCAACCGAGCTTTAAAACGTATTCTAGAGAAAACCGTAGGATCAAATCCGAAGGAATGGTCCATTAAATTGGAGGATGCACTCTGGGCTTTTAGAACAGCCTACAAAACTCCAATTGGAACCACACCTTTTAGACTTGTTTATGGAAAAGCATGTCATCTTCTAGTAGAAATTGAACACAAAGCATTTTGGGCTTTGAAGACATGTAATCTTGATTTACATGAAGTCGGACGTCTACGATTAAGTCAACTAAACGAATTAGATTAATTAAGACATGAAGCATACGAAAATTCGTTAATCTATAAAGAAAGAATGAAGAAATGGCATGATAAAAGAATCAGAAGTTCAAAAGAATTTAAAGAAGGAGACAGAGTTCTTCTTTTCAATTCACGATTCAAGCTATTTCCTGGAAAACTGAAATCAAGATGGTCTGGACCATTCATAGTCAAAAGAGTTTTCCCATACGGAACGATAGAATTAATAAATTCAAATGAGATTGAATTTAAAGTTAATGGTCACAGAGTTAAACATTACATGCATAGTCCGATGGAAGTCGACAACGAAGTTAATCACAATTTCGACACCACAGCTAACTAAGTGTGGGGAGAATCAAGTCTTTAAAGGATAATATGTATTTCTGTTAGAGTTAGATTGTCTGTTTTCGTGTAGTTCTCGAAAATGGAACCCAAATGGTCTTTCCCTAGCAGACCCTAAAGAACTAGTCTTCTCCCCCCATTCTGAATTTTTATTTTTTTTAGGTTTTTACAAAATGAAGACTGCCTGTGAACTAAACCATGGTCTAATGCTACACGCTTTGATCACTAAACGAAATAATGACATACTACCGAGTGAATTAGTATCAGTAATCAGAGAAAGAATGGACGGAGTTAGAAAAGAATCCAGATGCGAAGATAATAAGTTACAATTTGGTAAAGGAAAATCAAAATCCGCAGCGAAAAGAAGAGCACGACACCTAGAAAGATGTCACAAATGCGGAAAATGGTCACATGGAGGTAAATGTTCAAATAATCAAACCTATTCAAATACCGAATTTGTTACTTTATGCAGAGACGGACCGTTCATATGTTTAGAAGAAAAGACACTGAATGCTCGAGGTTACGCCTATGTAGCCATGGAAAACCAATTAAACCGACTATCTTATGAATGGGATAGATCATATAACTAAGAAATCTATTTCACAGGTATGTCTGTACAGTTTTTATTTTTATTTTTATTTTTAACCTTTTGATAATAAACGCTAATTTGTTCGCTAAAAAGTATTAAATTGGTATTGAATAAAATTAGGTTTGGCGACCGAAATTATTGATATCATTCAAAAATTTATTACATCACTGCGCAATTTAACGTCTATTCTTAAGGTATAAATATCTTTAATCAATCAACCCAAAATATTACAAAAATTTGTCATGAGTTAAATTAGGTCTTGGAACCGAAATTACTTTACCGAAAAGAAGGGCGCATATTTTTGATAATATTTGATTGATAAAAGTGGGATAAAAAGCCAAAAAGATTTTTAATTTTATTTTTACCATGTTTTTAAAATTAATATTTAAATCTTAAATTAATATTGTAAACTTTGTAAAAACAATATATTTAAAATTGTAAATATTTGAAAAATTAATATAAGTTTGGTATGAATTTATAATATGAATTTTTAAATTAAGTTTGGTGTGAATTTTTAATTTTTAAAATATAAAATTTTAATTTTATGCATTTTAAATTTTAGGTTTGGTGTGAATTTTTAATATTAATTTTGAATTTTATAAAACAAAAATTTACTTTATCTCATTAAGTTAAAAATATGATTTTTAAAATTCGTCGTAAGTTGGAGACTAGGTCTTTGAACCGAAATTGCTTTACCCGAGGGAGGGACGAGAAATTTTATTATCATTATTTTTAATCTTATTGAATTAAAGTATGCCAAAAACATTAAAAAACCCAAAAATCTTAGCTTTTAAAACAATCGTTACAAAAAGACAAATTTTAAAATTTTGTCGAGGGACGGACTAGGACATCAATCCGAAACGACCTCGTCCTAAATAACAAGGGAAACAAAATTTTAAAATTAATTACTTAATTGTTTTAATTAGTTTAAGCTAAAAAAAAAAAAAAAAAAAGCAAACTCCGCGACTCGCGGAGTTTGGAGCTTTAATCTCCGCGACTCGCGGAGGGGTCGAAAAATCAGAAAAAAAATATAAACACCCGAACTGATCAGTCCCAACACAGAAAAAAAAAACACTGCGAAAACTGCTCGAAAAAACCCGAAAAATACACCCCAAAATCACAATTTTTAACCGTTAATCATCAAATCTTTTGCTAAAATCATGTTGAGAAGGATGCTATCTAGGAATTACTCAAGAAAAACGGTAAATTTCTACACCTAAACACCATTTAATCCGAAATTTGGTGTTCTTGAGCAATTTTTCCCCAATTTGATTTTGATGCTTTTTAGTGTAATTATGCTTAAATTGGTTATGTATTATACTTGTATAACCTAGATTGATGCTATTTAACATGATTAGAAGCCTTAAACTTCAAAATTTGAGTAATCTAGGGTTTGTGTTCTGGAGCAAATTTGGGGCTTTTTGATATAAACAGGTTATGGCCGATTTTTATCATGAATTGTTGCTAAATTAAGTAGTGTAACATGTCTAGGTAGTTAAATGATCCAAACTTTGAGCCTAAACATGATTTTGAGAATTAAAGTGGACTTTTTCAAGTCTAAAAATTCATGAACTTGATTTTTGAAAGATAATGCCATTTGAGACTTGTTTAATTGCTAGTAATGATTATTTTGACATGTTATTTGAGTTGAATGCTTATGAACTTGGCAAGCATTTTCGTATATGCTTATTTGAAAAAGTGTAGATTTGATGAAAATATGAAAATGAGCTTAAGTTTGATATAAATTGATCATGTCATTGTAATTATTTTGATTGATGATTTTGCTGACACTAATGCATATTTGGATGCACCAAAAATTGTGTTTGATGTGTTTTGCAGACTGAAAGGGGTGAATCTTCATCCCAAGCTCGCAATGCTCCTGCTGAGAATGCGGAACAACAGGAGGTGGATAACTACTACAAGCAGGATATACCTCATCCAGTCATGACCTTTTCTGATATGCACTTAGAAGAGTTGCACCCGAACCTGAGATTTGACAGACTTTGGATAGATTATCCAAAATATCAAAGGGGTTTGCATACTCTTCATTCTAAGGTTGTTGAGGTACCAAGGGTCATAGAATGGGGACCCTTAGAAGCTGTAGAATTGGCCGGACCAATTAGGGAATTACTTGTACAGAGGTATGGTAATTCTACTTTTAATGACTGGGTACGTCTATTCACCACGCGTAGACCTGTATATAAAGTATGGTGTGAAGAATTGTTGTGTAGTATAGAGTTGAATGATCGGGTAGCTAGTTTAACCGATCGTTCTTTTATTAGATTTTTGTTAGGCGGTTCGATGCGCCACATGTCTTTACTAGACATGGCTCAGGCTTTACGTATATATACGCCTGAGGAGTTAGCATCTGCCGATTGTAGAGGGTTGATACTAAACGGTAGAAAGATAGATGAAAATTTTGATACACACGGTGTGTGGAGTCAAATGACAAGCCATCACCGTTTCAAAGGGGGAAATTACTCTTATTTGGATATAGATAGAGCCGAATTAAGAGTAATTCATAGGTTTTTAGCTAATTCGATTACACAAAGGGGTAAGAACAAGGAAAAAGTAAATGAACAGGATTTGTTTTACCATATGTGTATTCGAGACCCACAAAGCGCTGTAAGTATACCGTATTGTGTGGGTTATTATTTATCAGCTATGGTTCAGGGGATGCGACCGCATAGCATAATAGGAGGTGGTATTTTTATTACTTTGATTGGTGAATATCTCGGTGTGGATATAAGTTGAGGGGGATTATTAGTAGAAGAACCAGAACCCCGCGATACTATAGGTTTAAATGTATACCATGGTGCGAAAGTTTTGAAGAGGCAAAATAACGCCGCAGTACCATACCATGGTAGACATCCACAGGTTGAGAGAAACCAACAGCAAGGTAATGTAGGAGGGGGGAATGAGATGCAAGAAATGCAAAGGTTTATAGCTTCTCAAGAGTACGAAAATGCTAGACAGAGAGCATTTGAAAATTGGCAAGTTCATCAGAACCAAATCATAGCTCATTGCCAACATATAGGTAGAAACTAAATTCCTACACCGAAACCCATCTTCCCTCCCTGGTCTATAGAGATGCAGCCACCTTATCCTACGTATAACCCTGCCGAAGCATTCTATAGCACCTATGGTTATGCCTGGAACCCCTATTGGTACCAATATCATCCCTAGTCTACTTATTATTTTTTTTATTTTGTAATTTGTAATGATTGATACGTTTAATACTTTTGTTAATATTGTAATAGTTTTTATAATTGTCTAACTTTTATTCTTAGATTTTAATAATTTTTGAATGTGGGGTAATATACCAAACTTCAAAAATATGTATATATGTTTGCAGTTTATCTTATGTACACAACAGGGTAAAACAACGCATTTTCAAAGACTGGCATTAAGTTCAGCAAAAGCAACTAATTTTGACGACAAGATGCAAAATATATGTGAAATAACAACAAGACGGAATGAACAAATGATGTGCACCATTTATCATTCAGCAAACAAACGCCAATATATTTGGAAACTTTGGTAAAATTTAATCATTTTCACACAAATCACCCTCAATAATTTAAATTGTTACTGATTTTTTGCAAATGAGGGCATTGCAAGATCTTAAGTGTGGGAAGGGGTTAAATTCTTTCAGATTTTAAAAATTTTTACTTTATACACTTGGTTACCATTAAAAATACTAGTAAAGCAGTAGTTGTATTAGAATCTAGTGCTCTCTGATAATAAAGAACAGCCCTAGTCTTATATACTGACTACCCAAATCTAGTAAAATTTTTCAAAATTTTCAATTAAATGAACTAAAAATCATGTTTATACATATTTATGAACGATAAAACTAGGTTTTAACACCGAAATTATTGTTACCTCAAAAATGACATAAATTGAGAAACAAACCAAAATGTTAAAATTCATTTAAAATGGAATAGAGGACGATAAAAAGGAAAATAAAAGCCAAGTGTGGGAAAATTTACCAAGTTATTCAAAACATATATCACATATTTCTGTAACAAATAACTGAAAATACTTTTGCTTTGGACTAAACTAAACTGTTTTACCCGATGAAAGAAAAGAAAAGATGGATCAACACGATGAATCAATTCCATCATTAAAAGGAAGTAAAGTCTTCCGAAAAAGACACGCGCTTCTTGATTTAGGTCATGAAGTTGTCGTCCAGACCAGCTGTAGGTTGACGAAAAATCTAGAAAGTCATCACTAAAATCAGCAGGAAATCCACGGACCTCAGCATTAAACAGGGTCGCCAAGTGGTCAGATTTATCCTAACCATGAGAAGGATTTATCTCGTACAATGGGGGGGCACCATGCAAATTAGCTTGATAAGACTAATGAATCAGTTCCCCAGAAAGGATAATCTCCTTAAAGATTAAAAATCAGCTTTTAAGACTGATATTACTCAATCCTAGAGATTGACCTTAAAGATTGAGAATTCAAACTCATGGAATTCAATGATATCTAAACTCGAGCTTGAACGAGAAAATATTTTGATCAAAATTACAAACCGATTCGTTTTCTGAAAACCCTATTTTCAATGCGTTCATTACCATTGAACATAAAATCCTAGGAATTCACCTGGAATTCATTAGGTCACCTGAACTAAATCGGGTGTCAACCGTAAGAACGGTGGTTGCATAGCATGGTCAAAGACAGGACCTTGTGCCAGACCGAAAAATTATAAGGGTGAGCTTTACTATTGCTCCTACCAAGGATAGTAATTGCGTCTGACACGTTATAGACCATAATTAAAAGCATGTCAGGGGACATTGCCTTAACAGTTGCTTGTTCAACGCTTTCCTTTACAACCGGACGGTAGTTTACCGAAAGGTAATATACGGGACAAGTAAACTGGACGTGTTGCTTTCCAAATACAAGGTTAGCAAGTGGGTGACACAAAACCATAAGTTTTTAGCTAAAATTTTCAAATCTGAAACCCACCAAACCCACAAAAATATTTTGCAAACACCGGTAAAGGGTTATTCCGGAAAACTTATCTAGGGTAAAAACTAGATTTAATTTTCAAAAGATCAAATGTTTTTATAAAGATCCAATTTCCTTAATGGATCTAAATTTTTATAGTCATGTGGGACTGTAAACCATATCGTTACTACCATTGTTTATACCGCCGTATAGAAATCTCTGATGTACAAAGTGTGAAGAATAAAGAAGTGATTCTATTATTTCAAGATGATATTGCTTGAGGATAAGCAACGCTCAAGTGTGGGAATATTTGATAATGCTAAAAACGAACATATATTTCATAGCATTATTCCTCAAGAAAGACAAGCTTTTAGTTGCAATTGTTCTATTTAAAAGTGATATTCGTTTAAATATTAAAAGGTGAAGACAAAAGACAGATTCGACGAATTGAAGACGCAAACGACCAAAAAGCTCAAAAGTACAAAAGACAATCAAAGAGGTTCCAATTATTGATAAGAAACGTCTCGAAATTACAAGAGTACAAGATTCAAAACGCAAAGTACAAAATATAAAATTGTACGCAAGGACGTTCGAAAATCCGGAACCGGGACCAGAGTCAACTCTCAACGCTCGACGTAACGGACTAAAAATTACAAGTTAACTATGTATATAAATATAATATAATATATAATTAATTATATTAATTATATATATATATATATTATATATATAAAATAAATCGTCGGCAAGAAAGACTCCAAACATGGGTGAGCTGTAAAAGTAAACTCCGCGACTCGCGGAGTTTGAAGGCAAAATTGGCCGCGAGTCACGGAGCCCCAAAATGAGAAACTGCCTATAAAGCCAACCGAATTCTGATCATTTTAATCATCTTTTTCTTCTCCTCATTCATACGTAAAATATATATATATATATATATATATATATATATATTTATAATTTATATTTTAATTTTAATTATAATTCTAATAATAAGGGTATGTTAGCGAATGTTGTAAGGGTGTAAGTCGAAATTCTGTCCGTGTAACGCTACGCTATTTTTAATCATTGTAAGTTATGTTCAACCTTTTTACATTAATGTCTCGTAGCTAAATTATTATTATGCTTATTTAATCCGAAGTAATCATGATGTTGGGCTAATTACTAAAATTGGGTAATTGGGCTTTGTACCATAATTGGGGTTTGGACAAAAGAACGATACTTGTAGAAATTAGACTATGGGCTATTAATGGGTTTTATATTAACTAAACAATACCTTGTTAATTTAATATACAAACTTATAATTTGACGTATTTATATATAACCACATACGCTTGACTGGGTACGGTGGGCGGGATATCTATAAATACCAATAATTATTCATTTTACCTGATACGGAACTGGATTAATAGTTAATAAACTTGTTGAAACAGGGGTGAATTACATTCAAGGGTAATTGGTGTAATTGTTAACAAAGTAGTAAAACCTTGGTTTACACGCAGTCGATAACCTGGTGTATTTATTAAACAAAGTATTAAAACCTTGTTACAATTCGAATCCCCAATTAGTTGGAATATTTGACTTCGGGAATAAGAATAATTTGACGAAGGCTTTCGCTCTTTATATTTATGACTGATGGACTATTATGGACAAATCCGTATGGACATATTAAATAATCCAGGACAAAGAACAATTAACCCATGGGCATAAAACTAAAATCAACACGTCAAACATCATGATTACGGAAGTTTAAATAAGCATAATTCTTTTATTTCATATTTAATTTCCTTTATTTTATATTTAATTGCGCTTCTAATTATCGCATTTTTATTTATTGTTATTGTATTTAATTGCACTTTTAATTATCGCAAGTTTATTTTATCGCACTTTTATTATTCGCAATTTCATTATCGTTATTTACTTTATGCTTTAATTTAAGTCTTGTATTTATTTTTAATATTTTACATTTGGTTTTAACTGCGACTAAAGTTTTAAAATCGACAAACCGGTCATTAAACGGTAAAAACCCCCTTTATAATAATAATATTACTTATATATATATATATGTATTTCTATAAAAGTAAACTAATATAGCGTTAAGCTTTGTTTAAAAAGATTCCCTGTGGAATGAACCGGACTTACTAAAAACTACACTACTGTACGATTAGGTACACTGCCTATAAGTGTTGTAGCAAGGTTTAAGAATATCCGTTCTCTAAACAAATAAATATCTTGTGTAAAATTGTATCGTATTTAATAGTATTTTCTGCTAAAATTTAATAGTATTTTATACCCCTTAGCTTTGACATCAAAAGGCGTTGTTCGATTTGGTAAACGGGGGAAACTAAATCCAAGGTACATTGGACCATTCAAGATTATAGATCGTGTCGGACCAGTAGCTTACCAACTGGAGTTACCTCAACAAATTGCGGCTGTACATAACACTTTTCATGTCTCGAATCTAAAGAAGTGTTTTGCTAAAGAAGATCTCACTATTCCGTTAGACGAAATCCAAATCAATGAAAAACTTCAATTTATTGAAGAACCCGTCGAAATAATGGATCGTGAGGTTAAAAGACTTAAGCAAAACAAGATACTGTAATGACCTAGAATTTTCCGACCAAATTATACTTATGAGATTAATATTTACATAAATTAAACCATACCAACATGATAAGCTATCCAAATTGTTGAGACTTGTGTTTTTGAAAAGAGTTTTACACAACGTTTGACCGTCCAATATGACCGATGATATCACGAACTATATAACATACGATAATTATACGTTTGTGTATATATATGTATTTATATATATTTAACATGATCTAAGGATGGTTTAACATCTCATTGTGTACTAACGACAATGAGTTATAAGTATATTTTGAAACTACTAACTTAAGTTTTCAAAACGATAACTATACGTAACATTCTTTGATATATATACTTATAATCTATAATGCTTATACATGTATCGTATATATAATGTATTTAATCACTTTTTAAGGACTTAAATACATAAAACAATATAAGTATATTCACAAAAGATAGCTATATTTGAATTCTCGTTCCGTTTCCTCAAGATTTCTATACGTATATCTAGGGTATATGTACCCGTATCATACCCAGCTTCTATACGTATTTACTATTGGTATATACACATCCAATCAACATCCTAATCAATGTTATTACTGCCCTAGATATGAGGTAACTAGGATTTGTCAAGTAGTATGAATTATTAGTAAGAAAACAAAATTAGGAATCCTTTTCTTTCTTTATAAACTAAAAATGTTTTTATAAATGAACACCATTTCTTCACTCCATTTTCTCATACCTACACCCTCATTTCTCTCTCAAAATACTCCTAACTTCATACTTGATCATCTCCAAGCATTTTCCCCATCATTTAGCTTCAATTACAAGCCTTAAACACCATAAGAAAACTCTTTCAAGAACATATCAAAATAACCACCCATTTGAAGAAGTTTACTTCCAACCTTTTGATCTAACTCCACCAATCTTTGATTCCAAGATTATTTCTTATCTTTTGCAGTAACTTTGTCCAAGTAACTTGAGGTTGTAACCTTGTTCATAATCTTATTCAATTCATATTCATATAGCTATCTTATTTTGTGGTATAAAATTTTAACAACAAGAACATAGTTTGAATGATTTCAAACTTGTTCGTAAACTAAATAGATCCTCATAAATTGACTTTTAAAACACTTCAAGATCTGTAATATATCATAATGATATGCTAACCTAACAAGATATAACTTGGTTTTACAAAGAACATCTTAAAAACTGAATCTACGTCGTCGGAGTGCAACCGGGGGCTGTTTTGGGTTGGATAATTAAAAACCATCTTGAACCTTGAATTGGAAGTTCATGTTCTGGAAAAAATGATATTTATTATGAATATGTTAACGCATAAAAATTTCATGGTTTAACTCAAAGTGTAAGTATTTTTAGAAAAATGATCATTAAATGTTGTTTTTATGATGGAAAATGATCACTTTCATAAGTTTCACCAAAGTTTGACCTATAACCTATGATTTCAAATACAAACTAAGGTATTTTCAGTTCATATTCTTAAAATTTGACTCGATCCAAGGAAGTGGCAAGTTGAACCAACAAAAATGGAGTTGTAATGAAGAAACTACGACTAAAACAAGATTGGGTATCCGAAGCTAGTTTAGCTAAGAAAATATTTGGAGAAAAAGTAAATTAATCATATCTTTTCTAATTAATATGATATTTTATATATAATTACTTATGATTTGATTTTATATATTTCAGGACCACCCGTAAACAACACGAGAAGATTAGTCATAAGACCTCATGTACGCAACACGTCATTTGACAACATGGTATTTTATGTACGCAACACGTCATTTGACAACATGATACCATGGGTCGAGATTAATTCTGATCAATACAAATACGATGGGGTCTTTATTTATTTTATTTAAGCAACTAATTGTGGACCACTAACATGGGACTGCTAACTACGGACTAAGAAAATATTAAAAGTATTAAAAGTATATATATATATGTAACGATTACTTAAAAAGAAAATATGTTGATATATTATATATATGGTTAGGTTCGTGATATCTATCGGAGACCAAGTCGAATTAAATACCTTCAAGGCAAAAGTGAGTTTCATTTGCTCCCTTTTTAATTGCTTTTGTAATATATATTTTGGGCTGAGAATACATGCGCTGCTTTTATAAATGTTTACAAAATAGACACAAGTACTTAAAAATATATTCTACGTTGAGTTGTACCACTGGCATATTTTCCTGTAGCTTGGTAACTACTATTTACATGGGTATTGTAAACGCGAATCCTGTTGATAGATCTATCGGGCCTGACAACCCCAACCGGACTGGACGACCAGTATTCAACGGTTGCACAGTACTTCGTTTTGGCGACTACACTTGGTACGTTGTAGTGAGATTTCATAATAAAGGGAATATGCGACGTTGATTAAATGTTAAGTATGGTTACCAAGTGCTCAACCACTTAGAATGCTTTACATACACTTGCGAGTGTATTATGTTTATGATTATGAAATCTTGTGGTCTATTAACATATTGAAATGATTGTTATGATAAACCTATGAACTCACCAACCTTTTGGTTGACACTTTAAAGCATGTGTATTCTCAGGTACGAATTAAGTCTTCCGCTGTGCATTTGCTCAATATAAGGACATTACTTGGAGCCAATCATCGCAATGGGACCAAATGTTGATGACTTCGTCCAGGTGGATTAGGATGGGTCCTTTCAGTTGGTATCAGAGCTGGTTTAATGCCGTTTATTAGCGGGTTAATCGTAGATGGGGTTCTCACAGTGTTACCTGTGATGAAGCATTGGCTCTTACTCCTCGCAGTCCCTATTAGGGTTGGCTGTACGTTGCCGAGAGGCGGGCCATAAAATCAGTGTCTGAGGTACGCTCAGTAGTCACCAGGCGGTTAGCTGGGAAGGTACTGAGTGGGATACATCCCCACTGTTATTTCAGTTGGTATCAGAGCGGCGGTCGTAGCGAACCAGGTGTTGTATTAGTGTGTCTAACTAGTAGTTGTTAGGATGCATTAATGAGTCTGGACTTCGACCGTGTCTACATGTCAAAAGTTTTGCTTATCATTTCTAGTCGGAAATCATCTGCTTATCATCCTTAGGAAATTACCTGCTTATCATTCATAAGTCTAGACACGTTTTACTGCATTTACTGCATTTACTGCATTGATAGTGTATAGACGAATTCTTATCTTAGCATATCTGTTATTGCGAACTTTGACTGATATCTTTTCAAAGATTCTCCGTAATTTACGGGATTTTGGTATTATATATACATATGTAAATTATGTATTGAAGAGTACCAAATCTAACTCCTATAATCTATTCCATACCAAAAATTCATTTTCCCCATTATACAAGATGGATTCCGCATCTAGTTCGAATTCTTCAGATTCCGACAGTTATGCCGATATGGATTTCCATTCGGGCTCCGAAAGCAGCGTCACCGGAATGGATCAACCAATTTCCCATCATCTATTCTGGATGAATTGGGGATGGGTTCGTAATATACTAAATCACTGGAGACAAGAAGAAGGTGATCCATTCCATCCACCAAATTGCCCTCTTGGCGATGAACCTGAAGCACTTACCGGCGAACCTATTCGAAACACCATTTTCTCTCTCATTTCTAGAGTATCTCGTCACGATTATATACTATCCCATGTTACAAATCTTGTTCATTCGCTCGCTCCAACCTCCAATCATCCCGGTGTACTAGCAGAAGTTAACGAACTTCGCGCTCGCATAACGGCTTTGGAGAACATGGTGCGAAGGTTGCAAACACCAGCAGCAGCACCAGCATCATAATCAGCACCACCATCAATAACATCAACAATACATCATCACCACTAACAAACAACATCCGCATCACACGTCTCGACATCATAATCTGTCCCACAAACATCAACATCATACGCACCATAGATACCAAGGAGTATCAACAATAATGAACGATGAAGTATTGATCCATAACTTCATTGATATTCTGCGAAGAATATGTGGTTTCAAAAAGTTTTAGAGATTTCTTATTCTAGCTCAAACCGAAAAGCAAATGAGATTAATATCATATTAACTCATTAAATTCATGATTTCATCTGAAGAAAATATATATGTATATATGTTTTCATAAAGATTGTAATTAAAAGTTCTTTTGTACAAAATATTAATGGTGAAATTTTTTTTTAACGGGTAGGTAATACCCGAGGAATAATTAGATTTCATCTTAATAAGTTACATTGTACATTCGTCGAAGCTGATTCAGCAGTCATTTACTATCCTACTTACAACCACCGATATACGTATCCGTTCACCGCAGAATAACCATTTTCATTCAATTTCATATTTGGATTTTGACTTCCCAGAATCCAACAAGTGGCATATGAAGAAAACATATGACAAAATAAAATCTGTTAGAAACAAACAAATTAACTATGAAAAATTTTGTTAAGAATCCACGCTAACTGTTCCAGCTAACTGTTCCTAGCTAACTGATTACATTTTATTTATCGCAGTTTATTTATCGCAATTTAATTATCGCACTTTTATTTATCGTCATTTAATTTCTGTAATTATTTTACGCACTTTAAATATCGGGACACGTATACAATGTTTTGACATATCATATTGACGCATCTATATATATTATTTGGAATCACCATAGACACTCTATATGCAGTAATGATCGAGTTCTCTATACAGGGTTGAGGTTGATTCTACAATAATATATATAGTTTGAGTTGTGATCGAGTCTGAGACGTATACGGGTCACGACACGTATTAATTAATTCGTATATTATATATTAAACTATATATGAATTATTGGACTATTACTGTGGACTAATGACATTGGACAATTAAAATTAATTAAAATATTGATTATAACATATGAAACTAAACATTTCTTCAAGATTGCCACTTGATTTCATCTTAAACCTCATTGTATCTCGACAATTACAATCAGCGTTCAAATCTATCATGATTCTTAAAAACACCTCAATCGAGAGGATAAACTAACCGCACTTCATCTACGGAAGAAAAGATTGATGCATATAGTTATGCACCTGAAAAACCCTCGAAAACTGAGTAAATGTTTGACACGTATCTGTTCTAGTTCCTTTGACATTATTATTACCAAAGATCGTTTTGCAACCCCTTTCCAAAGTAGCTAATTTTTTCACTGCTCCAGCAAGTCAACTCTGACTTTTCATCCGAAATAACTTTATTATAACCGCGATATATATGCGTACTCTTTATTGTTACTGGGGAACCTTTTATATTCCACAATATTACCATTAGTGATTAATCATTCTAAAAACACAATTCTCCTGAAACTACCTCGGTTTGATAACCGATGACCTAGATCAGTTAACTTTGAAAATGCTGACGAAGCAGCATGTTGTAGATGATCTTAATGGCCAAAAGTTTGATGATAAAGAAAGGAGTGTTAGGAACGCTCGATAGAAAATTTAGTACCGAAAAGCGGATTATGCGAAACTATGAAGAAAGTCGTGGACAAATCACAAAGAATAAGTTTGCCTTCAAAGAATCTAAATGATTCTGTGCCTGCTGAAATCGTTAGCAAACATCTTATTTCTCATTCTAAACCTTCACAGACAAATCTTCTTCATCATCCATTGATATTAGAAATTCTAAGATATTCTCGTATGTTCTATTATAAATATCCTCCATATTTCTGGCGATATTTTCACAACTATTCTTATCTGAGATCATTTATCTCTCCGTAATATCTGCAACATAAAAGAAACTGTGTTAGTTTCTAAATTCTGAAACCTTCGAGTTTAAAATATGAATGTTTTGAAGTAGTGTTGGGAACTGAAGCATGGATTAGTATAATATAATGACACTTGATCAACGTCATTATATTACAGTAAGTCATGCTGAGTTTCTAATGAAGCATGATGATTCACAGTACTGTCATCATGTGCCATTTACACGACTCTTACATTCTATCTAATCTCTAAACAAATCAAGAGAATATTTTTCTGGATGACTCGGTCTTCTCCAGGGTATTATGGTAATTTAACAAATCAAAATCGTTCTATTACCATTTTCTTCTTAGAGCATTAGCTATGTTCATTCTGAATTTCATATCTACAAATTCCGGACCATTACTCGCTTGACTCGAAGTCGGGAAGAGAAAACGAAAGCATGAAGCTCCGAAAAATAATGAAGAATATAAACTCCGATAATAACCCCGAAATTACAAACCGTGTATATCGATGCAGATAGCAATATAGAGACACGGGAAAATTAGAAACACTATAAACACAAGAGTATAGTAGAAGTAAATAGATTCTTCTGGTGGTAGATGAAAAAGAAGAATGACAGATATAAAAGTTAGGAGTATATCAAGAATCAGGACTGGATGGAGCATATTGATGAATGCTTTAAATTAAGAATCAAGGGAGAAAGAATAGAAGGTGTGAGTCGTGGAAAATAAGGAAACGAAGGGGTGAATTTATAGTGAAATATCCGACAGAGCAATCGAAACAGATTATTGCATATAATCAAAGAAGATCCTGATTTCCTTAATCACCAAAGAACCAAATTATAACAACCCTCACTTTTCGATTTTCGATTTTACTAAAATACCTAGAGTTGTTATATACGAATAAATTTAACGTTGACCGAATAAACGTACGCTTAAAATAAATAATATAATTATAAATATTATAAATAAGATTATGATATATAATATAACATAATTACATCAATGAATATATATATAATATTTATATTACTTTTGTTATTTAGTTAATAGAATATATAATTAACTAAATAATACATAATATTATAACATTTATAAAACTAATAAAAACTATAAATTAATAATCATAAATTTTAATTTTTATAAAAACTAAATATAATAATAATTTTTATATAAAATTCGTATTTAATAATTAAACAAATATAGAAATAAAATGTTAAATGTTCTTAGAAATATATTAAACAAATTTTTTTTTTTAGAATTTTATACAAAAAAAAAATCAAAACTATATCTACTTTTAATAAATAAATACAAAAATACAAACTACTTTTTCTTTTAAGATTTACTTTTAATAAAAATACAAACTACTTTTATTTTAAGATTTACTTTTAATAAAAATACAAACTACTTTTTATTATTTTAACTTTTAAGATTTACTTTTAATAAAAATAAAAACTACTTTTTCTTATTTTAACTTTTAAGATTTACTTTTAATAAAAATACAAAATACTTTTTCTTATTTTAACTTTTAAGATTTTACTTTTAATAAAAATACAAACTACTTTTTCTTATTTTAACTTTTAAGATTTACTTTTAATAAAAATACAAAATACTTTTTCTTATTTTAACTTTTAAGATTTTACTTTTAATAAAAATACAAACTACTTTTTCTTATTTTAACTTTTAAGATTTACTTTTAATAAAAATACAAAATACTTTTTCTTATTTTAACTTTTAAGATTTTACTTTTAATAAAAATACAAACTACTTTTTCTTATTTTAACTTTTAAGATTTTACTTTTAATAAAAATACAAACTACTTTTTCTTATTTTAACTTTTAAAATTTACTTTTAATAAAAATACAAACTACTTTTTCTTATTTTAACTTTTAAGATTTTACTTTTAATAAAAATACAAACTACTTTTTCTTATTTTAACTTTTAAGATTTTACTTTTAATACAAATACAAACTACTTTTTCTTATTTTAACTTTTAAGATTTACTTTTAATAAAAATACAAAATAATTTTTCTTATTTTAACTTTTAAGATTCACTTATTTTATTTTAATTTTTTTTTACCTAACATTTTCAACTATAAATACCACATACATTTCTCATTTCAAACTTACACCTTAATCTCTCATTTCTCTCTTAAAGAACTACTTCTAGTTGATATCTCGGTCACTTACTTGCTTTACTTTCCTTTCTTGCGTGGAATACTTCAACTGCTATTTAAGGTGAGTTTCATTTGCTCCCTTTTTATATATATTTTTGGGCTGAGAATACATGCGCTGATTTATAAATATTTTACGAAATAGGCACAAGTACTAAAACTAATTCTATGTGGGTTTAAACCAGAAATATACCCTTAGCTTGGTAACATTAAACTACTTGTCTATGTACGGTAGGCGCGAATCCTAAAGATAGATCTATTGGGTCTGACAAACCCCATCCTGACTATGGGATGCTTTAGTACTTCGAGGTTATTTTAAACACACCTGATCTGGTGTACTTCAGAGGGTAAAACATGAACGTTAAGGCTTGTTACCGGGTGCCTACAACTTATAGAATGCTTTTATACACTTGCTAGTGTACGGATATTTATGAAACTGAAATCTTGTGGCCTATTATTATAACGGAAATGATTGATTTTGATAAACTAATGAACTCACCAACCTTTTTGGTTGACACTTTAAGCATGTTTTGTCTCAGGTGTCGAATAAGATGATTGCCATGATTGCTACCTGATGAATTGAATGCTGCTACATGGAGTCTTCATTTCATTACATTTACTTTGCATTAAGACTATTATTATTATTTCAGTTTAAATTTGATGTAAAACTTTTAGTGCTTCCGCTGTTTTATTAATAAATGTTTTATTCAAAATGTCTCATATAGAGTCGTTCTCGTTTATACAACTGTGATTTGATATAATTAGTCACAAATACCCTAAGCCCTAATTTGGGGGTGTGACAGATTGGTATCAGAGCAGGTTGTTGTAGAGAACCAGGATTGCATTTTATGTGTGCCTTATATAATTAGGTACCTTAGCAATGTAGGACTACAACTTTCCTTGACCATAGTGCCTTTAATTGTTACCTTTAATTGATAAATGCTACACTATACCTTAGAAACTATACTTAAATCTTAAGATTATAACATACACGATAATGTGAAATTACTCGAACGTCAACTCTACTTAAGGCCTAGGGTGATCCTTGGTACCACTATAGGACGCTTGTGGATTTCGAATTCCAAACTTAGATTTTGGTCGAGAATTCCTGGGCCAACCGGTAACAATTGATCATTCAAGTGACTCGGCGGTGGCATAGATGTTTGGGTATGGTGCACAATATCAAACCTGACTATAGTGATCATACAACACTTAGTCACTTACGCACTTAATAAGTGGTGAACTTATTAAGAACAACTCACCTAGTCATCTATCCTGGTTTTGTGTATTACATATGTATTACATGAAATATTATCCAAGATTTTTGAAACTCCTATAATTCATACTCAAACGTATATAACTCCCTGTTATATCACGAACCTATATGCCTTATGCCTTTATGCATCGGTTTGTGAACCGGGAAATGTCATTGGGTTATCACAGTATACGAATTGAAAGTCTTTAATCGAAAGATTATTAGATTACATACTTATCATTTTATAATCTCGACACGTCATACTGCCATTATTAGAGTATAGACAAATCATATCTTAGCATATCTATTCCCAATAGACCTTGTCTAACACTTTTCCTAAATTTCCTCCGTAAATTACGGAAATCTTTCTGCTATATATACGTATTCAAGGAGATGAGTATATCATTCAATATTCAACACCCATTTCATATCAAACCCTATTCCAAACACATAATATGGATTTCTCACCTAATTCCTCAAGTTCTTCTAGCTCCAAAGATAGCGTGACAGGAGCACACCCACCGATCAATTACCATGATTTCTTTAGAAAATGGGGATGGGTTCGCGAAATACTCACCCTATGGAGAAATGAAGAAGGTACTCCTTATCACGAGCCAAACTTACCACCAAACTTCGGAGTACTCGATCCTCTTACTTGCGAACCTGTTCGCAATACAGTTTTCACTCTTTTCGCAAGGATTTTCCGCCTCGAAGGTCGACTCGATGTAACCAACGACAATATTTGTCCTCTACTCTCGAATTCTAACCAGAAAGGGTTATTAGAAGAAGTTAGAAGACTTCGAACTAAATATCAAGAATTGACAAATCTTACAGAGGAATGGGTAGAACAAATCCATAGACTCGAGCGTAAAGTAGAAACCCTGGAGGAAATAGTGCGCGATTTGGTAGCTAGGCTCACACTTACTAACCAAGTACCACAAGCAGCACCAACAGCAGCACCAGCACCAGCACCAGCACCACCAGTACTATCAGCATCACCACCAACAGCACCAGCTTCACCAACAACAACATCAGCATCCCACGTCTCAACATCATAATCGGTACCTCAAACATCGACATCATACGCCCATAGATACTAAGGAATATTAGTAATAATGAGTTAAGATGTATTGACTCATTCTTCCTGAAGAATTATATATGTATACTTTATATATATATGGTTTGGAACAATAATAAATCTTTTCGTACTAAACTATTACGTGTGAATCTTAACTAGTATGTACTACTTGGTTAATTCATATCACTAATACGCTATGATGTACATCCTTTGTTAATGACTTAACAATCATTAATCACTGCTTCAGTACAATAAACTCCATTTCATAATAAACTAAGTGTATTATTCAAATGCATGTGTGATTTTACACTCCTATTTTTCGATGTACTCGAAAATTTCTCGAAAACATCATTTGTGCCTTATGAATTTCACAAGAAATCCACGAGCATCAACATCATTTACTGAGGTATATTAATAACAATGAACGATGAAGTATTGATTCATAACTTCATTAAAGAAATATTCCGCGACGATTATGTAATCTCTAAAGTTTTGGAGATTATTTATTCTCGTTTCAACCGTAAATCAAATGAGTTTAATATTATATTAACTTATTAAATCCATAATTACATCTGAAGAAAATATATATGTATGTATATTTTCATAAAGATTGTATTTAAAAATTCTTTTGTACAAACTGTTAATTGTGAAAATATTTTAACGGGTAGGTAATACCCAAGAAATATCTAACATTCACATTAATATATTACATTGTACATTCTTCAAAATCCTTGAAAACATATCAGATTGATAATCAATGATTCAGATCAGTTAACCTTGAAAATGCTGATGAAGCAGCAAAAGCTGTAGATGGCCTTAATGACCAGAAGCTTGATAATAAAGAATTGTGTGTTGAAAAAGCTCAAAAGAATATCTGGTATTGAAAGACGGATTGAGCAAAACATGAAGGAGACCAAGGACAAATCCCAAGGACTAAACCTATAACCAAAGAATCTAGATGATTAGATTTCTGAAGGAAATCACAGAAGATCTTTTTACGCATTCTAAATCCTTACAGAAGAATTTCTTCATTATCCATCGATTTTAGAAATTCTAAAATATCATCATATCTTTCGTTATAAATATCCTCGATATTTCTAAAGATATCTTCATAATGATTCTTGTCCGCAATTAATTATCTCTTTGCAATATCTTTATTACATCATAAAGGAAAACTGTTTAAGTTTCTATATTCCGTAAAATTTAAATTCAAATTTTGAATGATTTGAAGTAGTGTTGAGAATTGAAGCATGAGTTAGTATAATATAATGACGTCAGGCCAACATGATTATATTACAGTAAGTCATGCTAAATTTTTAATGGAAGATGATGATTCATAGACTTTATAATCATCATTTGCCATGTTACACGACTCTTACATTCTACTTAATCTCTGAACATATCAAGCAAATATATTCTTGATAGTTCTATCCTCAGTAATTCTGGTAATTTACCAAATCAAATCGTGATATTACGCTTAGAACAGTAGGTCCATTCGAAACTTCATACCTACAAATTCTGGACCATTACTCGCTTTACTTAGAGTCGAGAGGAGAATAAAAAGGCAAAGAGCTCTGACATAAAAGGGAAAATATGTAGCCCGATAACGATACCGAAATTACAAACCGTGTATATCAATACGTATTGTAACGTAAAGACATGGGAGAATTAAAAACACTATAACCCCAAGGTAATAGTAGAAGAAAACAAATTCCTCTAGTGGTAAATGAAAAAGAAGAATGACTGAAATGATAGTCAGAAAAATATCCAGGATAAGAACTGGATGGAGCATTCTCACAATCTTTGGAAGTATGAATTGAGGAAGAAAGTATAGAAGTGGTGAAGATAATGAAACGGAAGAAGCTAATTTATAGCAAAATTCCAAACACAGCAATTGAAGCAATTCACCTCATTTAATCAAAGAAAATTTCAAATTCCTTAATTACCGGAGAATCAAATCTTATGGATTACGAAGATTCCCTTTAATCCCTTGAATTCCAAAAATCAATCGTGACTACGTTAAAAGTTAAGGCGAACATTTAATTTCTCATTCACTCTTTTACAATAGCTTCGTTTATACGCTTCCTATAATCAAATCGTTTTATCCATATTATTCAGTAGTGATAAAACTTTATTTTTTTCAACTTATATTCATCATTACAATATTCTTTTTGTAAATAATGATGATCTCTATCAAACTTCATGACTATAATTTTCATGAACTACTCTCTGTTTTGTCTACCCTAATATTGTGACATAAACACTCAAAGTTTTAAATAAGCTCAATACTATTCATAACACATTTCATGTGTTCAGTTTACTAAAATGCTCGTATAACACCATCATCCCTTTTGAGGATAACCTAGTCAAATGACACTCTTATTAATCCTTTAGATAACCTCCGCATTAATGATAAAATGCACTTTATAGAAGAACCTGTAAGAAATTAGGGTTCGTATTATTTAAATGCATGAAACAGAACAATATTCTATCCGTTGGAATTCACGAAAGGCCCCGAACCTACCTGGGAACGTGAAGACCAGATAAAACGTAAATATCCTCGTTTAGGTACGAACAACGCTGATTGATGGCAAAAACTAAATTTCGGGACGAAATTTCTTTTAACGGGTAGGTACTATAACAACCCTCACTTTTCGATTTTCGATTTTACTAAAATACCTAGAGTTGTTATATACGAATAAATTTAACGTTGACCGAATAAACGTACGCTTAAAATAAATAATATAATTATAAATATTATAAATAAGATTATGATATATAATATAACATAATTACATCAATGAATATATATATAATATTTATATTACTTTTGTTATTTAGTTAATAGAATATATAATTAACTAAATAATACATAATATTATAACATTTATAAAACTAATAAAAACTATAAATTAATAATCATAAATTTTAATTTTTATAAAAACTAAATATAATAATAATTTTTATATAAAATTCGTATTTAATAATTAAACAAATATAGAAATAAAATGTTAAATGTTCTTAGAAATATATTAAACAAATTTTTTTTTTTAGAATTTTATACAAAAAAAAAATCAAAACTATATCTACTTTTAATAAATAAATACAAAAATACAAACTACTTTTTCTTTTAAGATTTACTTTTAATAAAAATACAAACTACTTTTATTTTAAGATTTACTTTTAATAAAAATACAAACTACTTTTTATTATTTTAACTTTTAAGATTTACTTTTAATAAAAATAAAAACTACTTTTTCTTATTTTAACTTTTAAGATTTACTTTTAATAAAAATACAAAATACTTTTTCTTATTTTAACTTTTAAGATTTTACTTTTAATAAAAATACAAACTACTTTTTCTTATTTTAACTTTTAAGATTTACTTTTAATAAAAATACAAAATACTTTTTCTTATTTTAACTTTTAAGATTTTACTTTTAATAAAAATACAAACTACTTTTTCTTATTTTAACTTTTAAGATTTACTTTTAATAAAAATACAAAATACTTTTTCTTATTTTAACTTTTAAGATTTTACTTTTAATAAAAATACAAACTACTTTTTCTTATTTTAACTTTTAAGATTTTACTTTTAATAAAAATACAAACTACTTTTTCTTATTTTAACTTTTAAAATTTACTTTTAATAAAAATACAAACTACTTTTTCTTATTTTAACTTTTAAGATTTTACTTTTAATAAAAATACAAACTACTTTTTCTTATTTTAACTTTTAAGATTTTACTTTTAATACAAATACAAACTACTTTTTCTTATTTTAACTTTTAAGATTTACTTTTAATAAAAATACAAAATAATTTTTCTTATTTTAACTTTTAAGATTCACTTATTTTATTTTAATTTTTTTTTACCTAACATTTTCAACTATAAATACCACATACATTTCTCATTTCAAACTTACACCTTAATCTCTCATTTCTCTCTTAAAGAACTACTTCTAGTTGATATCTCGGTCACTTACTTGCTTTACTTTCCTTTCTTGCGTGGAATACTTCAACTGCTATTTAAGGTGAGTTTCATTTGCTCCCTTTTTATATATATTTTTGGGCTGAGAATACATGCGCTGATTTATAAATATTTTACGAAATAGGCACAAGTACTAAAACTAATTCTATGTGGGTTTAAACCAGAAATATACCCTTAGCTTGGTAACATTAAACTACTTGTCTATGTACGGTAGGCGCGAATCCTAAAGATAGATCTATTGGGTCTGACAAACCCCATCCTGACTATGGGATGCTTTAGTACTTCGAGGTTATTTTAAACACACCTGATCTGGTGTACTTCAGAGGGTAAAACATGAACGTTAAGGCTTGTTACCGGGTGCCTACAACTTATAGAATGCTTTTATACACTTGCTAGTGTACGGATATTTATGAAACTGAAATCTTGTGGCCTATTATTATAACGGAAATGATTGATTTTGATAAACTAATGAACTCACCAACCTTTTTGGTTGACACTTTAAGCATGTTTTGTCTCAGGTGTCGAATAAGATGATTGCCATGATTGCTACCTGATGAATTGAATGCTGCTACATGGAGTCTTCATTTCATTACATTTACTTTGCATTAAGACTATTATTATTATTTCAGTTTAAATTTGATGTAAAACTTTTAGTGCTTCCGCTGTTTTATTAATAAATGTTTTATTCAAAATGTCTCATATAGAGTCGTTCTCGTTTATACAACTGTGATTTGATATAATTAGTCACAAATACCCTAAGCCCTAATTTGGGGGTGTGACACAAATCTTATTACGTAAGATTCTCTTTAAATTCCTTAAATCCCGGAAATCAATCATAACTACGTCATAGGTTAAGACGAATATATTTTACTCATCTCACTCTTTTACGATAGTCTCATTTATATTCTTCGCATAATCGAATCGTTTTATCTACATTACTCAATGATGATAAAACTCCATTATCACCTTATATTTGTCATGAAAACCTTCTTATTGTTATCCATAACAACCTCTATCAAATTTCGGAGACGAAATTTCTTTAACGGGTAGGTACTGTAATGACCCGGAATTTTCTGACCAAATTATACTTATGAGATTAATATTTACATAAATTAAACCATACCAACATGATAAGCAATCCAAATTGTTGAGACTTGTGTTTTTGAAAAGAGTTTTACACAACGTTTGACCGTCCAATATGACCGATGATATCACGAACTATATAACATACGATAATTATACTTTTGTGTATATATATGTATTTATATATATTTAACATGATCTAAGGATGGTTTAACATCTCATTGTGTACTAATGACAATGAGTTATAAGTATATTTTGAAACTACTAACTTAAGTTTTCAAAACGATAACTATACGTAACATTCTTTGATATATATACTTATAATCTATAATGCTTATACATGTATCGTATATATAATGTATTTAATCACTTTTTAAGGACTTAAATACATAAAACAATATAAGTATATTCACAAAAGATAGCTATATTTGATTCTCGTTCCGTTTCCTCAAGATTTCTATACGTATATCTAGGGTATATGTACCCGTATTATACCCAGCTTCTATACGTATTTACTATTGGTATATACACATCAAATCAACATCCTAATCAACATTATTACTACCCCAGATATGAGGTAACTAGGATTTGTCAAGTAGTATGAATTATTAGTAAGAAAACAAAATTAGGAATCCTTTTCTTTCTTTATAAACTAAAAAAGTTTTTATAAACGAACACCATTTCTTCACTCCATTTTCTCATACCTACACCCTCATTTCTCTCTCAAAATACTCCTAACTTCATACTTGATCATCTCCAAGCATTTTTCCCATCATTTAGCTTCAATTACAAGCCTTAAACACCATAAGAAAACTCTTTCAAGAACATATCAAAATAACCACCCATTTGAAGAAGTTTACTTCCAACCTTTTGATCTAACTCCACCACTCTTTGATTCCAAGATTATTTCTTATCTTTTGCAGTAACTTTGTCCAAGTAACTTGAGGTAGTAACCTTGTTCATAATCTTATTCAATTCATATTCATATAGCTATCTTAGTTTGTGGTATAAAATTTTAACAACAAGAACATAGTTTGAATGATTTCAAACTTGTTCGCAAACTAAATAGATCCTTCTAACTTGAATTTTAAAACACTTCAAGACCTGTAATATATCATAATGATATGCTAACCTAACAAGATATAACTTGGTTTTACAAAGAACATCTTAAAAACTGAATCTACGTCGTCGGAGTGCAACCGGGGGCTGTTTTGGGTTGGATAATTAAAAACCATCTTGAACCTTGAATTGGAAGTTCATGTTCTGGAAAAATGATATTTCTTATGAATATGCTAACACGTAAAAATTTCATGGTTTAACTCAAAGTGTAAGTATTTTTAGAAAAATGATCATTAAATGTTGTTTTTATGATGGAAAATGATCACTTTCATAAGTTTCACCAAAGTTTGACCTATAACCTATGATTTCGAATACAAACTAAGGTATTTTCAGTTCATATTCTTAAAATTTGACTCGATCCAAGGAAGTGGCAAGTTGAACCAACAAAAACGGAGTTGTAATGAAGAAACTACGACTAAAACAAGATTGGGTATCCGAAGCTAGTTTAGCTACAAAAATATTTGGAGAAAAAGTAAATTAATCATATCTTTTCTAATTAATATGATATTTTATATATAATTACTTATGATTTGATTTTATATATTTCAGAACCACCCGTAAACAACACGAGAAGATTAATCATAAGACCTCATGATTGTACGCAACACGTCATTTGACAACACGGTACTTTATGTACGCAACACGTCATTTGAAAACATGGTACCATGGGTCGAGATTAATTCTGATCAATACGAATATGATGGGGTCTTTATTTATTTTATTTAAGCAACTAATTGTGGACCACTAACATCGGACTGCTAACTACGGACTAAGAAAATATTAAAAGTATATATATATATGTAACGATTACTTAAAAAGAAAATATGTTGATATATTATATATATGGTTAGGTTCGTGATATCTATCGGAGACCAAGTCGAATTAAATACCTTCAAGGAAAAAGTGAGTTTCATTTCCTCCCTTTTTAATTGCTTTTGCAATATATATTTTTGGGCTGAGAATACATCTGCTGCTTTTATAAATGTTTACAAAATAGACACAAGTACTTAAAAATATATTCTACGTTGAGTTGTACCACTGGCATATTTCCCTGTAGCTTGGTAACTACTATTTACATGGGTATTGTAAACGCGAATCCTGTTGATAGATCTATCGGGCCTGACAACCCCAACCGGACTGGACGACTAGTATTCAACGGTTGCACAGTACTTCATTTTGGTGACTACACTTGGTACGGTGTAGTGAGATTTCATAATAAAGGGAATATGCGACGTTGATTAAATGTTAAGTATGGTTACCAAGTGCTCAACCACTTAGAATGCTTTACATATACTTGCGAGTGTATTATGTT
The DNA here is from genome assembly GCF_046630445.1 of Rutidosis leptorrhynchoides. Classification (NCBI taxonomy): domain Eukaryota; kingdom Viridiplantae; phylum Streptophyta; class Magnoliopsida; order Asterales; family Asteraceae; genus Rutidosis; species Rutidosis leptorrhynchoides. The sequence continues at coordinate 369,137,680 of NC_092343.1, read as the reverse complement.
TATGATTATGAAATCTTGTGGTCTATTAACATATTGAAATGATTGTTATGATAAACCTATGAACTCACCAACTTTTTAGTTGACACTTTAAAGCATGTTTATTCTCAGGTACGAATTAAGTCTTCCGCTGTGCATTTGCTCAATATAAGGACATTACTTGGAGCCGATCATCGCAATGAGACCAAATGTTGATGACTTCGTCCAGGTGGATTAGGACGGGTCCTTTCAGATACCATTGTCAAGGTTCGATGGAATGCCCGTAGAGGACCCGAGTTTACTGGGAGCTTGAAGATCAGATGAAAAAGAAATACCCGCACTTATTTCCAGAAGATACGTCAACACCTCCAACTGCTTAAAATTTCGGGACGAAATTTATTTAACGGGTAGGTACCGTAGTGACCCGAACTTTTCCATGTTTATATATATTAAATTAAATTATTATTTACATGATTAAATGTTTTCAACATGTTAAGCAATCAAACTTATTAAGACTTGATTATTTGAAATGAGTTTCATATAGACAATTGACCACCCAAGTTGACTGGCGATTCACGAACGTTAAAAATTTGTAAAAACTACATGCTAATATATATATATGGATATACATATAGTTAACATGAGATTATGATAAATAAGTATCTCCATATGTATATTAATAATGAGTTATATACATAAAAATGAGACTACTAAGTTAAGAAACTCGAAACGATATATATAACGATTATCGTTATTATAACGTCTTACTAAATACACATGTATCATATTAAGATATTGTTATACTATATTTAACATGATAAAATGATAATTATATATATCATTAAGTATGTTAACAATGAACTACATATGTAAAACAAGACTACTAACTTAAGAATTTTGAATCGAGGCATATATGTAACGATTATTGTTGTAACGACATTTTAATGTATATATATCATATTAAGATATATTCATACATCATAATATCATGATAATGTAATAATTTAACATCTCATTAGATATAATAAACAATGGGTTAACAACATTTAACAAGATAGTTAACCTAAAGGTTTCAAAACAACATTTACATGTAACGACTAACGATGATTTAACGACTCAGTTAAAATGTATATAGAGTGTAGTGTTTTAATATGTATTCATACACTTTTTAAAGACTTCAAGACACTTATCAAAATACAATTACTTAACAAAAATGCTTACAATTACATCCTCGTTCAGTTTCATCAACAATTCTACTCGTATGCACCCGTATTCGTACTCGTACAATACACAGCTTTTAGATGTATGTACTATTGGTATATAGACTCCAATGATTAGCTCTTAGCAGCCCATGTGAGTCACCTAACACATGTGGGAACCATCATTTGGCAACTAGCATGAAATATCTCATAAAATTTCAAAAATATTAGCAATCATTCATGACTTATTTACATGTAAACATAATTACACATCCTTTATATCTAATCCATATACCAACGACCAAAAACACCTAAAAACACTTTCATTCTTCAATTTTCTTCATCTAATTGATCTCTCTCAAGTTCTATCTTCAAGTTCTAAGTGTTCTTCATAAATTCTACAAGTTCTAGTTTCATAAAATCAAGAATACTTCCAAGTTTACTAGCTCACTTCCAATCTTGTAAAGTGATCATCCTGTAAACACCCGTCCTAATCCATCCGGACGAAGTCCTTATCGATTATAAACGATTTAAAACAGTTGATTACATCGCGAGGTACTTGACCTCTATATGATACGTTTTGCAAACATTGCATTCGTTTTTGAAAAGACAATCTTTCATTACATCGGAAGTTGACGACATGCATACCATTTCATAATACATCTAACTACAATTGACTTAATAATAATTTTGATGAACTCAACGACTCGAATGCAACGTCTTTTGAAATATACCATGAATGACTTCAAGTAATATCTTTAAAGTGAGCAAATGCACAGCGGAAGATTTCTTTCATACCTGAGAATAAACATGCTTTAAAGTGTCAACCAAAAGGTTGGTGAGTTCATTAGTTTAACATAAACAAACATTTCATAATTTTAATAGACCACAAGATTTCATATTTCCAATTCTCATAAATAATTGTCCCATGCATAGAGACAAAAATATCATTCATATGGATTGAACACCTGGTAACCGACATTAACAATATGCATATAAGAATATCCCCATCATTCCGGGATCCTCCTTCGAACATGATATAAATTTTGAAGTACTAAAGCATCCGATACTTTGGATGGGGCTTGTTGGGCCCGATAGATCTATCTTTAGGATTCGCGTCAATTAGGGTGTCTGTTCCTTAATTCTTAGATTACCAGACTTAATAAAAAGGGGCATATTCGATTTAATAATCCAGCCATAGAATGTAGTTTCGATTACTTGTCTCTATCTCGTAAAACCGTTATAAAAATAGCGCATGTATTCTCAGTCCCAAAAATATATATATTGCAAAAGCATTTAAAAAGGGATCAAATGAAACTCACCATACTGTATTTTGTAGTAAAAATACATATGACTATATTGAACAACTGAACAATGCAAGGTTGGCCTCGGATTCACGAACCTATATCATTTGTATATTTATTAATATACATAATTGTAATCGAATAAATATATATATATATATATATATATATATATATATATATATATATATATATATATATATATATATATATATATATATATATATATATATATATATATATATATCAATTTATTATTTATATCCTTTTTATATTAATAATAAATATATGTTTCATATGTTCACCTTGTTTAAAAAAAATAATTTTCTGTTATGTTATATGTGTTAAATATATTATTTGTATATTAATAACAATAGTTATAATAATACCAAAAATAATATTATTAGTGATAAAAAAATGTTTATAATACTTAATTTTATTAATAAGATAATAATGTTAATAGTTCTATTAGTTCTATTAGTAATAAGATTAATGATAGTGAATGTAAAAAAAATATTAATTTTATTGTTATTGATAATTATGATAATAATTTTAGTAACTACATAACAATACTCATGATAACCTAAATAATAATACTTATAACGATAATAATAATAACTATGGTACTTATAATGATAATTATAATACTAATAATGATTATAATACTAGTAGTAATAATAATTATTATTATATCGTTTAATCATAATTTAATTGCTAGTTTTTCTCATATATATATATATATATATATATATATATATATATATATATATATATATATATATATATCTTAATAACTTATACTTGTAATTAACTTTATAATTAATATTTTGATGCTTATGACCATCATTATATTATTCTTAATACTATCATTATACAAATGCTTCTTAATCCATATTGTTACCTCTTAAAGGATAAGAAATTAATCAATACTGTTTTATGCTTACATCCTAAACGTATTAGATATCATATTAATCAAAATTTTATCATTTTAATAGTTTTAGTAACACTTAATCATAATAATAGTAATAAAAAAAAATGATAAGTGTACTTAGATTTTATGTTCATAACAATAATAATAACCATAATAATAATCATAATAGCTAATAATAATGATAATAATAATAATAATAGAAATTAAAATAAAGATGTGTACCCTTGTAAAAGCTTTTCTAAAAAGAAATTGTCCCAAACCGAAATTGAACCCAAGACCTCTCGAATCCCGACACCATCCCCAAACCAGCCAAGCTACACTGTATTTCTGTTATAATACTACCCAGAATTAATTATAGCCCGTGTTCCAATACTTCATCTTCTCCAAATTATCCAGTCGACTAAGGAACCCAACACCCAATCGAACAATATCTGATACGAGTTATAATTAAGATTAGGTCTTGAAATAAGTTTATAAATAACCCAAACTAGATAAATTACTTAAATCAAACAACAAAAAAAAAAAAAATAAATAATAAAAAGAGCAGCCTTGCTGCTGCCGCTGCTATATATGAAAAAAAAAAATTTGATTTCCAAATTGTGAAAGTTTTAAGCAAAGGTTTCTTCACAGATTTGGTAGCAAAGCTCATTTGAAAACTAACTGTATCCTTAATTGTATCTGAAACATCAAAACAAAAGCTAATTTCGCGAAGAACAAATCTGTTAACTTTTTATTTTGAACGTTTGACCTAGTTAATTCATAGATATGAATTTCAAAATGAACATAGTTAATGTTCTAAGGAAGAAATAGTAATAGCACCATCTTGATTCGCCAAATTACCAGAATATTCGAGAAAGATAGAACTGAAATGTCCCGTTCTTATTGACTAAAAACGTTCCATATTAATTGATTTCGTTGCGAGGTTTTGACCTCTATATGAGACATTTTTCAAAGACTGCATTCATTTTTAAAACAAACCATAACCTTTATTTCATAGATAAAGGTTTTAAAAAGTTTTACGTAGATTATCAAATAATGATAATCTAAAATATCCTGTTTACACACGACCATTACATAATGGTTTACAATACAAATATGTTACAACAAAATAAGTTTCTTGAATGCAGTTTTTACACAATATCATACAAGCATGGACTCCAAATCTTGTCCTTATTTAAGTATGCGACAGCGGAAGCTCTTAATAATCACCTGAGAATAAACATGCTTTAAACGTCAACAAAAATGTTGGTGAGTTATAGGTTTAACCTATATATATCAAATCATAATAATAGACCACAAGATTTCATATTTCAATACACATCCCATACATAGAGATAAAAATCATTCATATGATGAACACCTGGTAACCGACATTAACAAGATGCATATATAAGAATATCCCCATCATTCCGGGACACCCTTCGGATATGATATAAATTTCGAAGTACTAAAGCATCCAGTACTTTGGATGGGGTTTGTTAGGCCCAATAGATCTATCTTTAGGATTCGCGTCAATTAGGGTGTCTGTTCCCTAATTCATAGATTACCAGACTTAATAAAAAGGGGCATATTCGATTTCAATAATTCAACCATAGAATGTAGTTTCACGTACTTGTGTCTATTTTGTAAATCATTTATAAAACCTGCATGTATTCTCATCCCAAAAATATTAGATTTTAAAAGTGGGACTATAACTCACTTTCACAGATTTTTACTTCGTCGGGAAGTAAGACTTGGCCACTGGTTGATTCACGAACCTATAACAATATATACATATATATCAAAGTATGTTCAAAATATATTTACAACACTTTTAATATATTTTGATGTTTTAAGTTTATTAAGTCAGCTGTCCTCGTTAGTAACCTACAACTAGTTGTCCACAGTTAGATGTACAGAAATAAATCGATAAATATTATCTTGAATCAATCCACGACCCAGTGTATACGTATCTCAGTATTGATCACAACTCAAACTATATATATTTTGGAATCAACCTCAACCCTGTATAGCTAACTCCAACATTCACATATAGAGTGTCTATGGTTGTTCCGAAATATATATAGATGTGTCGACATGATAGGTCGAAACATTGTATACGTGTCTATGGTATCTCAAGATTACATAATATACAATACAAGTTGATTAAGTTATGGTTGGAATAGATTTGTTACCAATTTTCACGTAGCTAAAATGAGAAAAATTATCCAATCTTGTTTTACCCATAACTTCTTCATTTTAAATCCGTTTTGAGTGAATCAAATTGCTATGGTTTCATATTGAACTCTATTTTATGAATCTAAACAGAAAAGTATAGGTTTATAGTCGGAAAAATAAGTTACAAGTCGTTTTTGTAAAGGTAGTCATTTCAGTCGAAAGAACGACGTCTAGATGACCATTTTAGAAAACATACTTCCACTTTGAGTTTAATCATAATTTTTGGATATAGTTTCATGTTCATAATAAAAATCATTTTCTCAGAATAACAACTTTAAAATCAAAGTTTATCATAGTTTTTAATTAACTAACCCAAAACAGCCCGCGGTGTTACTACGACGGCGTAAATCCGGTTTTACGGTGTTTTTCGTGTTTCCAGGTTTTAAATCATTAGGTTAGCATATCATATAGATATAGAACATGTGTTTAGTTGATTTTAAAAGTCAAGTTAGAAGGATTAACTTTTGTTTGCGAACAAGTTTAGAATTAACTAAACTATGTTCTAGTGATTACAAGTTTAAACCTTCGAATAAGATAGCTTTATATGTATGAATCGAATGATGTTATGAACATCATTACTACCTTAAGTTCCTTGGATAAACCTACTGGAAAAGAAAAAAATGGATCTAGCTTCAATGGATCCTTGGATGGCTCGAAGTTCTTGAAGCAGAATCATGACACGAAAACAAGTTCAAGTAAGATCATCACTTGAAATAAGATTGTTATAGTTATAGAAATTGAACCAAAGTTTGAATATGATTATTACCTTGTATTAGAATGATAACCTACTGTAAGAAACAAAGATTTCTTGAGGTTGGATGATCACATTACAAGATTGGAAGTGAGCTAGCAAACTTGAAAGTATTCTTGATTTTATGAAACTAGAACTTTTGGAATTTATGAAGAACACTTAGAACTTGAAGATAGAACTTGAGAGAGATCAATTAGATGAATAAAATTGAAGAATGAAAGTGTTTGTAGGTGTTTTTGGTCGTTGGTGTAAGGATTAGATATAAAGGATATGTAATTTTGTTTTCATGTAAATAAGTCATGAATGATTACTCATATTTTTGTAATTTTATGAGATATTTCATGCTAGTTGCCAAATGATGGTTCCCACATGTGTTAGGTGACTCACATGGGCTGCTAAGAGCTGATCATTGGAGTGTATATACCAATAGTACATACATCTAAAAGCTGTGTATTGTACGAGTACGAATACGGTGCATACGAGTAGAATTGTTGATGAAACTGAACGAGGATGTAATTGTAAGCATTTTTGTTAAGTAGAAGTATTTTGATAAGTGTCTTGAAGTCTTTCAAAAGTGTATGAATACATATTAAAACACTACATGTATATACATTTTAACTGAGTCGTTAAGTCATCGTTAGTCGTTACATGTAAATGTTGTTTTGAAACCTTTAGGTTAACGATCTTGTTGAATGTTGTTAACCCATTGTTTATTATAACAAATGAGATATTAAATTGTTATATTATCATGATATTATGATATATAATATATCTCAGTATGATGTATATACAGTTAAATGTCGTTACAACGATAATCGTTACATATATGTCTCGTTTCGAAATCATTAAGTTAGTAGTCTTATTTTTACATATGTATTTCATTGTTAATACACTTAATAATATATTTACTTATCATTTAACATAATTAACCAAGTGTATCAATATCTTAATATGATTCATATGTACCTAGTAAGACGTTGTTATAACGATAATCGTTATATATATCGTTTTCGAGTTTCTTAAATTAATAGTCTCATTTTTATGTATATAACTCATTGTTAAAATACCTAATGAGATACATACTTATAATAAAAACATGTTAACTATATATATAACCATATATATGTCATCGTATAGTTTTTACAAGTTTTAACGTTCGTGAATCACCGGTCAACTTGGGTGGTCAATTGTCTATATGAAACATATTTCAATTAATCAAGTCTTAACAAGTTTGATTGCTTAACATGTTGGAAACATTTAATCATGTAAATATCAATCTCAATTAATATATATAAACATGGAAAAGTTCGGGTCACTACAGTACCTACCCGTTAAATAAATTTCGTCCCGAAATTTTAAGCTGTTGAAGGTGTTGACGAATCTTCTGGAAATAGATGCGGGTATTTCTTCTTCATCTGATCTTCACGCTCCCAGGTGAACTCGGGTCCTCTACGAGCATTCCATCGAACCTTAACAATTGGTATCTTGTTTTGCTTAAGTCTTTTAACCTCACGATCCATTATTTCGACGGGTTCTTCGATGAATTGAAGTTTTTCGTTGATTTGGATTTCATCTAACGGAATAGTGAGATCTTCTTTAGCAAAACATTTCTTCAAATTCGAGACGTGGAAAGTGTTATGTACAGCTACGAGTTGTTGAGGTAACTCAAGTCGGTAAGCTACTGGTCCGACACGATCAATAATCTTGAATGGTCCAATATACCTTGGATTTAATTTCCCTCGTTTACCAAATCGAACAACGCCTTTCCAAGGTGCAACTTTAAGCATGACCATCTCTCCAATTTCAAATTCTATATCTTTTCTTTTAATGTCAGCATAGCTCTTTTGTCGACTTTGGGCGGTTTTCAACCGTTGTTGAATTTGGATGATCTTCTCGGTAGTTTCTTGTATAATCTCCGGACCCGTAATTTGTCTATCCCCCACTTCACTCCAACAAATCGAAGACCTGCACTTTCTACCATAAAGTGCTTCAAACGGCGCCATCTCAATGCTTGAATGGTAGCTGTTATTGTAGGAAAATTCTGCTAACGGTAGATGTCGATCCCAACTGTTTCCGAAATCAATAACACATGCTCGTAGCATGTCTTCAAGCGTTTGTATCGTCCTTTCGCTCTGCCCATCAGTTTGTGGATGATAGGCAGTACTCATGTCTAGACGAGTTCCTAATGCTTGCTGTAATGTCTGCCAGAATCTTGAAATAAATCTGCCATCCCTATCAGAGATAATAGAGATTGGTATTCCATGTCTGGAGATGACTTCCTTCAAATACAGTCGTGCTAACTTCTCCATCTTGTCATCTTCTCTTATTGGCAGAAAGTGTGCTGATTTGGTGAGACGATCAACTATTACCCAAATAGTATCAAAACCACTTGCAGTCCTTGGCAATTTAGTGATGAAATCCATGGTAATGTTTTCCCATTTCCATTCCGGGATTTCGGGTTGTTGAAGTAGACCTGATGGTTTCTGATGCTCAGCTTTGACCTTAGAACACGTCAAACATTCTCCTACGTATTTAGCAACATCGGCTTTCATACCCGGCCACCAAAAATTTTTCTTGAGATCCTTGTACATCTTCCCCGTTCCAGGATGTATTGAGTATCTGGTTTTATGAGCTTCTCTAAGTACCATTTCTCTCATATCTCTAAATTTCGGTACCCAAATCCTTTCAGCCCTATACCGGGTTCCGTCTTCCCGAATATTAAGATGCTTCTCCGATCCTTTGGGTATTTCATCCTTTAAATTTCCCTCTTTTAAAACTCCTTGTTGCGCCTCCTTTATTTGAGTAGTAAGGTTATTATGAATCATTATATTCATAGATTTTACTCGAATGGGTTCTCTGTCCTTCCTGCTCAAGGCATCGGCTACCACATTTGCCTTCCCCGGGTGGTAACGAATCTCAAAGTCGTAATCATTCAATAATTCAATCCACCTACGCTGCCTCATATTCAGTTGTTTCTGATTAAATATGTGTTGAAGACTTTTGTGGTCGGTATATATAATACTTTTGACCCCATATAAGTAGTGCCTCCAAGTTTTTAATGCAAAAACAACCGCGCCTAATTCCAAATCATGCGTCGTATAATTTTGTTCGTGAATCTTCAATTGTCTAGACGCATAAGCAATCACCTTCGTTCGTTGCATTAATACACAACCGAGACCTTGCTTTGATGCATCACAATAAATCACAAAATCATCATTCCCTTCATGCAATGACAATATAGGTGCCGTAGTTAGCTTTTTCTTCAATAACTGAAACGCTTTCTCTTGTTCATCATTCCATTCAAATTTCTTCCCTTTATGCGTTAATGCAGTCAAGGGTTTTGCTATTCTGGAAAATTCTTGGATGAACCTTCTGTAGTAACCAGCTAGTCCTAAAAACTGGCGTATGTGTTTCGGAGTTTTCGGGGTTTCCCACTTTTCAACAGTGTCTATCTTTGCCGGATCCACCTTAATACCTTCTTTGTTCACTATGTGACCGAGGAATTGAACTTCTTCCAACCAAAATGCACACTTTGAAAACTTAGCGTACAATTCTTCCTTCCTCAATACTTCTAACACCTTTCTCAAATGTTCACCGTGTTCTTGGTCATTCTTTGAGTAAATAAGTATGTCATCAATGAAAACAATGACAAACTTGTCAAGGTATGGTCCACACACTCGGTTCATAAGGTCCATGAACACAGCTGGTGCATTAGTTAAACCTTCGGCATGACCATAAACTCGTAATGACCGTAACGTGTTCTTAAAGCAGTCTTTGGAATATCATCTTCTTTCACCCGCATTTGATGATACCCGGAACGTAAGTCAATCTTTGAATAAACAGACGAGCCTTGTAGTTGATCAAATAAGTCATCGATTCTCGGTAGTGGGTAGCGGTTCTTGATGGTAAGGTTGTTCAACTCTTGGTAGTCGATACACAACCTGAATGTACCATCTTTCTTCTTGACAAACAAAACAGGAGCTCCCCACGGTGATGTGCTTGGTCGAATGAAACCACGCTCTAAAAGTTCTTGTAATTGGCTTTGTAGTTCTTTCATCTCGCTGGGTGCGAGTCTGTAAGGAGCACGAGCTATTGGTGCAGCTCCTGGTACAAGATCTATTTGAAATTCAACGGATCGATGTGGGGGTAATCCCGGTAATTCTTTCGGAAATACATCAGGAAATTCTTTTGCGACGGGAACATCATTGATGCTCTTTTCTCCAGTTTGTACTTTTTCGACGTGTGCTAGAACAGCATAGCAACCTTTTCTTATTAGTTTTTGTGCCTTCAAATTACTAATAAGATGTAGCTTCGTGTTACCCTTTTCTCCGTACACCATTAAGGGGTTTCCTTTTTCTCGTATAATGCGAATTGCATTTTTGTAACAAACGATCTCTGCTTTCACTTCTTTCAACCAGTCCATACCGATTATCACATCAAAACTCCCTAACTCTACTGGTATCAAATCAATCTTAAATGTTTCGCTAACCAGTTTAATTTCTCGATTCCGACATATATTATCTGCTGAAATTAATTTACCATTTGCTAATTCGAGTAAAAATTTACTATCCAAAGGCGTCAATGGACAACTTAATTTAGCACAAAAATCTCTACTCATATAGCTTCTATCCGCACCCGAATCAAATAAAACGTAAGCAGATTTATTGTCAATAAGAAACGTACCCGTAACAAGCTCCGGGTCTTCCTGTGCCTCTGCCGCATTAATATTGAAAACTCTTCCGCGGCCTTGTCCATTCGTGTTCTCCTGGTTCGGGCAATTTCTAATCATGTGGCCCGGTTTTCCACATTTATAACAAACTACATTGACATAACTTGCTCCGACACTACTTGCTCCACCATTACTCGTTCCGACACCATTTGTTCCTTTCGTTCTATTAACCCCTGGTCCGTAGACCTCACACTTCGCCGCGCTATGACCATTTCTTTTACACTTGTTGCAAAATTTGGTGCAGAACCCCGAGTGATTCTTTTCACACCTTTGGCATAGCTGCTTCTGATTGTTGTTGTTGTTGCGGTTATTATTGTTGTTGGGATGATTGTTGTAGTTGCTGTTGTTGTTGTTGTTGTTGTTGTTGTTGGGCCGTTTGTTGTAGTTGCGATTGATGTTGCGATTGTTGGGATAATTGTTGCGATTATTGTTGTAATTGCTGTTGTTGTTGTATTGGTGATTCTTATCACCGTTTTCCTCCCACTTTCTTTTGACTTGCTTCACATTGGCCTCTTCAGCAGTCTGTTCTTTAATTCTTTCTTCAATTTGGTTCACGAGTTTGTGAGCCATTCTACATGCCTGTTGTATGGAGGCGGGCTCGTGTGAACTTATATCTTCTTGGATTCTTTCCGGTAATCCTTTCACAAACGCGTCGATCTTCTCTTCCTCATCTTCGAATGCTCCCGGACACAATAGGCACAATTATGTGAATCGTCTTTCGTACGTGGTAATATCAAATCCTTGGGTTCGTAACCCTCTAAGTTCTGTCTTGAGCTTATTGACCTCGGTTCTGGGACGGTACTTCTCGTTCATCAAGTGCTTGAATGCTGACCACGGTAGTGCGTATGCATCGTCTTGTCCCACTTGCTCTAGATAGGTATTCCACCATGTTAACGCAGAACCTGTGAAGGTATGCGTAGCGTACTTCACTTTGTCCTCTTCAGTACACTTACTTATGGCAAACACCGATTCGACCTTCTCGGTCCACCGTTTCAATCCGATCGGTCCTTCAGTTCCATCAAATTCCAAAGGTTTGCAGGCAGTGAATTCTTTGTAGGTGCATCCTACACGATTTCCTGTACTGCTAGATCCAAGGTTATTGTTGGTATGTAGCGCAGCCTGTACTGAGGCTATGTTTGAAGCTAGAAAAGTACGGAATTCCTCTTCATTCATATTCACGGTGTGTCGAGTAGTCGGTGCCATTTCCTTCAAAATAGTCAAATGGAACAAGTTAATCATACAGAATATTAAGAGTAGTTAATAGTATTTCATAGCATAATATGAACTCATTTATAAAAGCTTTTTCTTCATATTAGCGTTTTATAAGTTTAAATTCGGGTAGTACCTACCCGTTAAGTTCATACTTAGTAGCTAATATACAATTCAACTACTACAATTCTATATGAAAAACTGATTATAATAATATTTCGCGTTCAAACTTTTATACAATATTTTACAAACTTACAATACCGCTTATTTTACATAAAGCATGAAATATAGCACACAATAACTTTGATACAAGATAGTTGTGAAGATAATTCTAGCTAGTACACAAGTCGTTCTGCAAAGGCAATAAAGACACGTAATTCATACGTCCAGAAACAAGTCATGCATTCTGGTTTTACTAGGACTACTTCCCATCCTTGGTCTTGTGGAACATAACCGTTATGGCCGTTGATAAGACAGCGTGTTGTAACGTCGTCAAAGGGACGAGGGTTACGTAATGTCCAACAGTCCCGTAACAATCTAAAAACCTCATTTCTTACCCCAATTACCGACTCCGTCACTTGTGGGAACGTTTTGTTTAATAGTTGTAGGCCGATGTTCTTGTTCTCACTTTGGTGAGAAGCGAACATTACTAATCCGTAAGCATAACATGCTTCTTTATGTTGCATGTTAGCTGCTTTTTCTAAATCACGAAGTCCAATATTCGGATATATTGAGTCAAAATAATTTCTTAACCCATTGCGTAAAATAGCATTTGAGTTCCCCGCAATATATGCGTCAAAGTAAACATATCGTAACTTATGGATTTCCCAATGTGATATCCCCCATCTTTCAAACGAAAGTCTCTTATAAACCCAGACATTCTTGGAACGTTCTTCGAATGTCTTACAAACTGATCTCGCCTTAAATAGTTGTGCCGAGGAATTCTGACCGACTCTAGACAAGATTTCATCAATCATGTCTCCGGGTAGGTCTCTTAAAATATTGGGTTGTCTATCCATTTTGTGTTTTTAAACTGTAAAATAGACAAGAGTTAGATTCATAAAAAAATACTTATTAATACAAGCAATTTTTACATATATCATAAAGCATAAGCACACTATATTACATATATTACACCACACGAATACAACTATCTTATTCCGACTCGCTCGTTTCTTCTTCTTCGGTTTTGGTTCGTTTTTCCAGGTTTCTAGGGATATATGATGTTCCCCTAATACGAGCCGTAATTTTCCACATTGGTTTAGAAAAACCTGGTGGTTTAGAGGTTCCCGGGTCATTGTTACAACTTAAGGACTTCGGGGGTTGACGATACATATAAAGTTCATCGGGGTTGGAATTAGATTTCTCTATTTTTATGCCCTTTCCCTTATTATTTTCTTTTGCCTTTTTAAATTCAGTTGGGGTAATTTCTATAACATCATCGGAATTCTCGTCGGAATCCGATTCATCGAAAAATTGGTAATCCTCCCAATATTTTGCTTCCTTGGCGGAAACACCATTGACCATAATTAACCTTGGTCGGTTGGTTGAGGATTTTCTTTTACTTAACCGTTTTATTATTTCCCCCACCGGTTCTATTTCTTCATCCGGTTCCGATTCTTCTTCCGGTTCCGATTCTTCTTCCGGTTCCGACTCTTCTTCCGGTTCATCTTCGGGAACTTGTGAATCAGTCCACGAATCATTCCAATTTACATTTGACTCTTCATTATTATTAGGTGAGTCAATGGGACTTGTTCTAGAGGTAGACATCTATCACATAATATCAAACACGTTAAGAGATTAATATATCACATAATATTCACATGTTAAAAATATATAGTTTCCAACAAAATTTGTTAAGCAATCATTTTTCAAGTAAACACGGTCGAAGTCCAGACTCACTAATGCATCCTAACAAACTCGATAAGACACACTAATGCAAAATTCTGGTTCTCTAAGACCAACGCTCGGATACCAACTGAAATGTCCCGTTCTTATTGACTAAAAACGTTCCATATTAATTGATTTCGTTGCGAGGTTTTGACCTCTATATGAGACATTTTTCAAAGACTGCATTCATTTTTAAAACAAACCATAACCTTTATTTCATAGATAAAGGTTTTAACAAGCTTTACGTAGATTATCAAATAATGATAATCTAAAATATCCTGTTTACACACGACCATTACATAATGGTTTACAATACAAATATGTTACAACAAAATAAGTTTCTTGAATGCAGTTTTTACACAATATCATACAAGCATGGACTCCAAATCTTGTCCTTATTTAAGTATGCGACAGCGGAAGCTCTTAATAATCACCTGAGAATAAACATGCTTTAAACGTCAACAAAAATGTTGGTGAGTTATAGGTTTAACCTATATATATCAAATCATAATAATAGATAACAAGATTTCATATTTCAATACACATCCCATACATAGAGATAAAAATCATTCATATGGTGAACACCTGGTAACCGACATTAACAAGATGCATATATAAGAATATCCCTATCATTCCGGGACACCCTTCGGATATGATATAAATTTCGAAGTATTAAAGCATCCAGTACTTTGGATGGGGTTTGTTAGGCCCAATAGATCTATCTTTAGGATTCGCGTCAATTAGGGTGTCTGTTCCCTAATTCATAGATTACCAGACTTAATAAAAAGGGGCATATTCGATTTCGATAATTCAACCATAGAATGTAGTTTCACGTACTTGTGTCTATTTTGTAAATCATTTATAAAACCTGCATGTATTCTCATCCCAAAAATATTAGATTTTAAAAGTGGGACTATAACTCACTTTCACAGATTTTTACTTCGTCGGGAAGTAAGACTTGGCCACTGGTTGATTCACGAACCTATAACAATATATACATATATATCAAAGTATGTTCAAAATATATTTACAACACTTTTAATATATTTTGATGTTTTAAGTTTATTAAGTCAGCTGTCCTCGTTAGTAACCTACAACTAGTTGTCCACAGTTAGATGTACAGAAATGAATCGATAAATATTATCTTGAATCAATCCACGACTCAGTGTATACGTATCTCAGTATTGATCACAACTCAAACTATATATATTTTGGAATCAACCTCAACCCTGTATAGCTAACTCCAACATTCACATATAGAGTGTCTATGGTTGTTCCGAAATATATATAGATGTGTCGACATGATAGGTCGAAACATTGTATACGTGTCTATGGTATCTCAAGATTACATAATATACAATACAAGTTGATTAAGTTATGGTTGGAATAGATTTGTTACCAATTTTCACGTAGCTAAAATGAGAAAAATTATCCAATCTTGTTTTACCCATAACTTCTTCATTTTAAATCCGTTTTGAGTGAATCAAATTGCTATGGTTTCATATTGAACTCTATTTTATGAATCTAAACAGAAAAGTATAGGTTTATAGTCGGAAAAATAAGTTACAAGTCGTTTTTGTAAAGGTAGTCATTTCAGTCGAAAGAACGACGTCTAGATGACCATTTTAGAAAACATACTTCCACTTTGAGTTTAATCATAATTTTTGGATATAGTTTCATGTTCATAATAAAAATCATTTTCTCAGAATAACAACTTTAAAATCAAAGTTTATCATAGTTTTTAATTAACTAACCCAAAACAGCCCGCGATGTTACTACGACGGCGTAAATCCGGTTTTACGGTGTTTTTCGTGTTTCCAGGTTTTAAATCATTAAGTTAGCATATCATATAGATATAGAACATGTGTTTAGTTGATTTTAAAAGTCAATTTAGAAGGATTAACTTTTGTTTGCGAACAAGTTTAGAATTAACTTAACTATGTTCTAGTGATTACAAGTTTAAACCTTCGAATAAGATAGCTTTATATGTATGAATCGAATGATGTTATGAACATCATTACTACCTTAAGTTCCTTGGATAAACCTACTGGAAAATAAAAAAATGGATCTAGCTTCAATGGATCCTTGGATGACTCGAAGTTCTTGAAGCAGAATCATGACACGAAAACAAGTTCAAGTAAGATCATCACTTGAAATAAGATTGTTATAGTTATAGAAATTGAACCAAAGTTTGAATATGATTATTACCTTGTATTAGAATGATAACCTACTGTAAGAAACAAAGATTTCTTGAGGTTGGATGATCACCTTACAAGATTGGAAGTGAGCTAGCAAACTTGAAAGTATTCTTGATTTTATGAAACTAGAACTTTTGGAATTTATGAAGAACACTTAGAACTTGAAGATAGAACTTGAGAGAGATCAATTAGATGAAGAAAATTGAAGAATGAAAGTGTTTGTAGGTGTTTTTGGTCGTTGGTGTAAGGATTAGATATAAAGGATATGTAATTTTGTTTTCATGTAAATAAGTCATGAATGATTACTCATATTTTTGTAATTTTATGAGATATTTCATGCTAGTTGCCAAATGATGGTTCCCACATGTGTTAGGTGACTCACATGGGCTGCTAAGAGCTGATCATTGGAGTGTATATACCAATAGTACATACATCTAAAAGCTGTGTATTGTACGAGTACGAATACGGGTGCATACGAGTAGAATTGTTGATGAAACTGAACGAGGATGTAATTGTAAGCATTTTTGTTAAGTAGAAGTATTTTGATAAGTGTATTGAAGTCTTTCAAAAGTGTATGAATACATATTAAAACACAACATGTATATACATTTTAACTGAGTCGTTAAGTCATCGTTAGTCGTTACATGTAAATGTTGTTTTGAAACCTTTAGGTTAACGATCTTGTTGAATGTTGTTAACCCATTGTTTATTATAACAAATGAGATATTAAATTGTTATATTATCATGATATTATGATATATAATATATCTCAGTATGATGTATATACAGTTAAATGTCGTTACGACGATAATCGTTACATATATGTCTCGTTTCGAAATCATTAAGTTAGTAGTCTTATTTTTACATATGTATTTCATTGTTAATACACTTAATAATATATTTACTTATCATTTAACATAATTAACCAAGTGTATCAATATCTTAATATGATTCATATGTACCTAGTAAGACGTTGTTATAACGATAATCGTTATATATATCGTTTTCGAGTTTCTTAAATTAATAGTCTCATTTTTATGTATATAACTCATTGTTAAAATACCTAATGAGATACATACTTATAATAAAAACATGTTAACTATATATATAACCATATATATGTCATCGTATAGTTTTTACAAGTTTTAACGTTCGTGAATCACCGGTCAACTTGGGTGGTCAATTGTCTATATGAAACATATTTCAATTAATCAAGTCTTAACAAGTTTGATTGCTTAACATGTTGGAAACATTTAATCATGTAAATATCAATCTCAATTAATATATATAAACATGGAAAAGTTCGGGTCACTACAAGAACTATCAAGAAAATATGTTCTTGATATGTTTATATATAAGATAAAATGTAAAAATCGTGTAATATGGCACATGATGACGTTATAATCTTTGAATCATCATGTCCCATTTAGAAACTCAGCATGACTTACTGTAATATAATCACGTTGATCAAGTGTCATTATATTATACTAACTCATGCATCAGTTTCTATATGATGTAACACTGATAGCACGAAGAGTTTAATGATTTCAGATAAGAATAATTATAAAAATATCTTCAAAAATATGGAGGATATTTATAATGATAGATATGATGATATTTTAGAATTTTTGAATCAAATTGTGATGAAGAAATTCCTTCATAATTCAAACTCAAATTTTAAAGAAATTTAGAAACTAAAGTAGTTTCCTTTATGATGTAATATAGATAGCAGGAAAAGATAAATAATTTTGGACAAGAATCTTTATGAAAATATCCTCAGAAATATCGAAGATATTTATGATGATATTTTGGAATTTCTAAGTTTGAAGGTTGAAGAAGAAAATTTGTCCGAAAGAGTTTAGAGTCAGAAGCAAGGTATTCGCTGAAGATTTCATCATAAACAGAATCATCAGGATTCTTAATGTACGAGTTTAGTCCTTGTAATTTGTTCAAAGTCTCCTTCATGGTTTGCTCAATTCGTCTTCCAGTCCTAAAATTTTTGAGTTTTTTTTTTTTTTAGTATGTCATACGTTATTATCAAACTTTTGACTGTTTAAACCGTTCTTCAGTTTTCGTTGCTTCAACAGCTTTTTCAGAACTCAGAGATTTGATTCGTAAACTTGGTGCTTTTCAGAATTTCAAAATGGAAGATCATAATTCTAAGGGATAAATGTTATATGTATACATATAACTTTTGATTTAGATATGCTGCTAGATTTTAAAATACTGATTGCTGATTCTCAGTATTTGGTACGGCAATTCTCGTTATCAGATGCAAATGAGTAGATGCTGGGGTTTTAATGAATATAATAATTCTTCAGAAAGTCACGGATCACTGAAATTACTGGTATGTTTACTGTTAATGTGATGAGATACAAAGAGTTTTTCGATAACAATGACGAACGGCAAACTTATATATTAAAGTTATAATAAGACTAATCCGAATGAAAGGTTAAAATTGATTTGATGGAGCTGTGACAAATTCGGCTAATTTGGAAAGGAATTACAAAGTTAGTTTCGGTAATAACATCACTAAAGGAATTAGCATAGCTACGGGTTAAACGTTTACTCTAGTTCCGAGTGTTTTCAGATGCATAACTATATGCATCAATCTTTTCTTTCGTAAATGAAGTGCGGTTGGTTAATCCTCTCGATTGAGGTGTTTTCAGGAATCATGAAAGGTTTGAACGCAGATTGTAATCGTCGAGATACAAATGAGGTTTAAGATGAAATCAAGTGGCAAACTTGAAGAAATGTTTAGTTTCATATGTTATAATTGATATTTTAATTCATTTTAACTGTCCAATATTGGTAGTCCTCAGTTGATAGTCCACAGTTAGCAATTCAATAATTCATATATAATTATATATATAATATTCGAATTAATATGTATCGTGACCCGTGTTTATGTCTCAGACTCGATCACAACTCAAAGTATATATATTATTGTAGAATCAACCTCAACCCTGTATAGAGAACTCGATCATTACTGCATATAGAGTGTCTATGGTGATTCCAAATAATTTATATAGATGCGTCGATATGATATGTCAAAACCTTGTATACGTGTCCCGATATTTAAAGTGCGTAAAATAAATAACAGAAATTAAATGACTATAAATAAAGTGCGTAAAGTAAATAACAGAAATTAAATGACGATAAATAAAATTGCGATAATTAAAATTGCGATAAATAAAATGCGGTAAATGAAAGGTAATACGGAATTAACAGTTAGCTAGGAACAGTTAGCTAGGATTTTGTTAGCGTGGATTCTTAATAGAATTTCTCATAATTAAATCATTTGTTTCTAACAAATTTTATTTTGTCCAATGTTTTCTTCATTATGCCACTTGTTGGATTCTGATAAATCAAAATCCAAATATGAAATTGGATGAATATGGTTATTCTGTGGTGAACGGATTTGTATATCGGTGGGTGTAAGTAGGATAGTAAACGACTGTTAAATCAGCTTCGAAGAATGTACATTGTAACTTATTAATGTGAAATCTGAATATTCCTCGGGTATTACCTACCCGTTAAAATATTTTCACCATTAATAGTTTGTACAATAAAACTTTTAATTACAATCTTTATGAAAACTTATATACATATAGATTTTCTTCAGACGTAATCATGGATTTTATGAGTCAATGTGATATTAAACTCATCAGATTTGCGGCTAGAACTAGAGTACATAATCTCTAAAACATTAGAGATTACATAATCGCCATGAAGGATGAAGATAGTTTATGTAGAACGATTCGTAGAATGATGATTATGCTTGAGGTATAGATTGCGAGGTTGAGACGTGTGATGATGTTGTTGTTGTTGGTACTGGTTATGCTACTGGTGCTGCTGATGGTGGTACTGTTGCTGTCGGTACTACAAGTGTTGTTGGTGCTGAGGTTGATGATGATGTTGGTGTAGTAAGTATAGCTTGTAAATCACGCACCATTCTTGTCAGGATTTCTATCCTACCCTCTATCATTTCTATCCATCCACTCATCTGATTCGATAGATCTTGATTATCAATTCGAAGTTCTCTAACTTCTTCTAATATTCCCTTTCGATTGGTATTCGGAAGTAGAGGTTGAATATTTTCTGAGATTGCAGTAATGCGACCTTCGAGGTGGAAAACTTTAGCAAGAAGGGTGAATACAGTGTTGCGCATAGGTTCACCAGTGAGTACATCGTTTTCTCCAATGTTAGGAGGTAAGTTTAGTTCGCGATAGGGCTCGCCTTCTTCATTTCTCCATCGAGTGAGTAAGTCTCGGACCCACCCCCATCTCCTCCAGAAAGAAAAATAACTAAATGGTTGAGGCACTTCTGGTTCATTGACTTCGGAGTCTGCTTCAATATACATCTCGAAATTGCTTCCAGAACTAATGGAATCCAAGCTAGGTGTAGGATCCATCTCTCACGATCAGTTAAAGAGTTTTGATATGAAATGATTTTCGAATATCGAATGATATTATAATTATATATAGAATATCTATACATACTTCCAAAGATCCCTTGAATTACGGAGAAAATTAAGGAAACGTGTCAGATAAAGTCTACAGTAATAGATACGCTAAGATATGAATTTTTGTCTATACACTATACATGCAATCATTGCAGTAATATGTGTCTAGACTGAGAATAATAAGCAGGTAATTTCCTAAGGATGATAAGCAGATGATTTCTGACAAAAATGATAAGCAAAACTTTTGACATGCAGACACGGTCGAAGTCCAGACTCACTAATGTATCCTAACGACTATCAGTTAGACACACTAATGCAAGACCCGGTTCGCTAAGACCACCGCTCTGATACCAACTGTAAAGACCCGTCCTAATCCATCCGGACGAAGTCCATATCAATTATAAACGATTCACAATAGTTGATTACATCGCGAGGTACTTAACCTCTATATGATACGTTTTGCAAATATTGCATTCGTTTTTGAAAAGACAATCTTTCATTACATCGGAAGTTGACGACATGCATACCATTTCATAATACATCTAACTACAATTTACTTAATAATAATTTTGATGAACTCAACGACTCGAATGCAACGTCTTTTGAAATATACCTTGAATGACTTCAAGTAATATCTTTAAAGTGAGCAAATGCACAGCGGAAGATTTCTTTCATACCTGAGAATAAACATGCTTTAAAGTGTCAACCAAAAGGTTGGTGAGTTCATTAGTTTAACATAAACAAACATTTCATAATTTTAATAGACCACAAGATTTCATATTTCCAATTCTCATAAATAATTGTCCCATGCATAGAGACAAAAATATCATTCATATGGATTGAACACCTGGTAACCGACATTAACAATATGCATATAAGAATATCTCCATCATTCCGGGATCTTCCTTCGGACATGATATAAATTTTGAAGTACTAAAGCATCCGGTACTTTGGATGGGGCTTGTTGGGCCCGATAGATCTATCTTTAGGATTCACGTCAATTAGGGTGTCTGTTCCCTAATTCTTAGATTACCAGACTTAATAAAAAGGGGCATATTCGATTTAATAATCCAGCTATAGAATGTAGTTTCGATTACTTGTCTCTATCTCGTAAAACAGTTATAAAAATAGTGCATGTATTCTCAGTCCCAAAAATATATATATTGCAAAAAGTATTTAAAAAGGGATCAAATGAAACTCACCATACTGTATTTTGTAGTAAAAATACATATGACTATATTGAACAACTGAACAATGCAAGGTTGGCCTCGGATTCACGAACCTATATCATTTGTATATTTATTAATATACATAATTGTAATCGAATATATATATATATATATATATATATATATATATATATATATATATATATATATATATATATATATATATATATATATATATATATATATATATATGTATATATATATATATATATATATATATATATATATCAATTTATTATTTATATCCTTTTTATATTAATAATATATATATGTTTAATATGTTCACCTTGTTTAAAAAAAAATAATTTTCTGTTATATTATATGTATTAAATATATTATTTGTATATTAATAACAGTAGTTATAATAATACCAAAAATAATATTATTAGTGATAAAAAATGTTTATAATACTTAATTTTATTAATAAGATAATAATGTTAATAGTTCTATTAGTTCTATTAGTAATAAGATTAATGATAGTGAATGTAAAAAAAAATATTAATTTTATTGTTATTGATAATTATGATAATAATTTTAGTAACTACATAACAATACTCATGATAACCTAAATAATAATACTTATAACGATAATAATAATAACTATGGTACTTATAATGATAATTATAATACTAATAATGATTATAATACTAGTAGTAATAATAATTATTATTATATCGTTTAATCATAATTTCATTGCTAGTTTTTCTCACATATATATATATATATATATATATATATATACATATATATACATATATATATATATATATATATATATATCTTAATAACTTATACTTGTAATTAACTTTATAATTAATATTTTGATGCTTATGACCATCATTATATTATTCTTAATACTATCATTATACAAATGCTTCTTAATCCATATTGTTACCTCTTAAAGGATAAGAAATTAATCAATACTGTTTTATGCTTACATCCTAAATGTATTAGATAACATATTAATCAAAATTTTATCATTTTAATAGTTTTAGTAACACTTAATCATAATAATAGTAATACAAAAAAAAAATGATAAGTGTACTTAGATTTTATGTTCATAACAATAATAATAACCACAATAATAATCATAATAGCTAATAATAATGATAATAATAATAATAGAAATTAAAATAAAGATGTGTACCCTTGTAAAAGCTTTTCTAAAAAGAAATTGTCCCAAACCGGAATCGAACCCAAGACCTCTCGAATCCCGACACCATCCCCAAACCATCTAAGCTACACTGTATTTCTATTATAATACTACCCAGAATTAATTATAGCCCGTGTTCCAATACTTCATCTTCTCCAAATTATCCAGTCGACTAAGGAACCCAACACCCAATCGAACAATATATAATACGAGTTATAATTAAGATTAGGTCTTGAAATAAGTTTATAAATAACCCAAACTAGATAAATTACTTAAATCAAACAACAAACAAAAAAATAAATAATAAAAAGAGCAGCCTTGCTGCTGCCGCTGCTATATATGAAAATAAAAATTTGATTTCCAAATTGTGAAAGTTTTAAGCAAAGGTTTCTTCACAGATTTGGTAGCAAAGCTCATTTGAAAACTAACTGTATCCTTAATTGTATCTGAAACATCAAAACAAAAGCTAATTTCGCGAAGAACAAATCTGTTGACTTTTTATTTTGAACGTTTGACCTCAAAATTAATAATCAATTTGATAAATTGAGGTTTACAATTTTACAGGAAGTTTATATAAACGGTTTATAACATAAACACATTAATAGATTTTGAAAACTCACACAAATTTGATTTATTGGACATACCCAACACGAACAGAAAGACAGGTCAGTTTCATGGCCTTTCGAATTAAATTAAACAGATAAAAGAAGATGATTAAAATTAATATAGATACAGGAAATCGAAAGAACCTCTTTTATAAAAAAAATACGTCGATCGATTGATAAAAAGGGAGGGATGTCGACTGGTTCACGAGCGAGATAGGGAGACAGAAACAAAATAACATCCTGTAAGAGATACAAGCCTCTTTTACACGTATTTATTTATCTCTTTATCTATTATAATTTACATTAAATAATATTTATAGATATATTATTAATAATATTTTTTTTATTAATAAATAACATTAATAATAATAATGTCAATAATATTAATAATGATAGTAATTATAATGTCTATTAATAATACTAGTAGTAGTAAAGATATAGTGAAGCACATGTATCAAATTCCATATCTATATATTTTATATTTAGTAGTATTAATAATATAGATATTAACATCAACATTAAATGTTTACTTTTTATAATGATAATGAGAGTAATAAACTACTTAACATTTATAGTTCAGTTCGCACTTAATTTTAATACCTTAACCTTATATTTTATCAAAAAAATATTTTATATAAGAACATATACTGAATATTTGGATCTTTATACATTTTACATGTATATTATTTTATAAATGTATTTGCATTTTAGTTATCTAATGTATATATTAATGTTGTCTTATATATGTATATGTATATGTATATGTATATATATATATATATATATATATATATATATATATATATATATATATATATATACTTACTATAGTATTTTGTTTCATCAAAGCAACAGATATTATTAAATTTTAACATTTAATATTTATATCTTGTATATACATTTATTTTTATTAATTATTTATATAATATAAATTATATATTTTATACCTTTTAACAATGTACATATAGTACTGATTATGTATAAATATTTCAACTATTATATATATATATATAATTAAGTTTCCATTATCAAGTAGGTAAATATATTATATATATCTTGTAATGATTAATCTTAGAGTATAACATTTAATACTTTGTTAATATTGACAAATTAGGTATAGTCAATCTACTATCTATGTTTACATAAATAGTTTTAAATAACAAAGTTAAGTTTTCTATCACATTCGCATAATAGTTCATTATTATATTTAATAAATATTTATTTACATGTATAGTTATTTATTTATATATATATATTTCTATTTACAATTAAAGGTTCGTGAATCGTCGGAAAAAGTTGAATGGTAATTGAATACATGAACATAGTTTCAAAGTTTTTGAGACTCAACATTATAGACTTTGCTTATCGTGTCGAAATCATATAAGATTAAGTTTAAATTTGGTCAGAAATTCCCGGGTCATCACACATCCAACCTCAAGAAATCCTTGTTGTTTACAGTAATATATTATTCTAAATCAAGGTAATACTCCTATACAAACTTTGATTCAATTCCTATAACTATAACTATCTTAATTCGAGTGATAATCTTACTTGAACTTGTTTTCGTGTCATGATTCTACTTCAAGAACTTTCAAGCCATCCAAGATCCTTTGAAGCTAGATCATTTCTTGTCACTTCCAGTAGGTCTACCTACTAAAATTGAGGTAGTAATGATGTTCATAACATCATTCAATTCATATATATATATATATATATATATATATATATATATATATATATATATATATATATATATATATATATATATATATATATATATATATATATATATATATATATATATATATATATATATATATATATATATATATATATATATAAAACTACCTTATTCGAAGGTTTAAACTTGAAATCACTAGAACATAGTTTAGTTAATTCTAAACTTGTTCGAAAATAAAAGTTAATCCTTCTAACTTGACTTTTAAAATCAACTAAACACATGTTCTATATCTATATGATATGCTAACTTAATGATTTAAAATCGGAAAACACGAAAAAACACCGTAAAACCGGATATACGCCGTCGTAGTAACACCGCAGGCTGTTTTGGGTTAGTTAATTAAAAATTATGATAAACTTTGATTTAAAAGTTGTTCTTCTGGGAAAATGATTTTTCTTATGAACATGAAACGATATCCAAAAATCATGGTTAAACTCAAAGTGAAAGTATGTTTTCCAAAATGGTCATCTAGACGTCGTTCTTTCGACTGAAATGACTACCTCTTACAAAAACGACTTGTAACTTATATTTCTGACTATAAACCTATAATTTTTCTGTTTGGATTCATAAAATAGAGTTCAATATGAAACCATAGCAATTTGATTCACTCAAAACGGATTTAAAACGATGAAGTTATGGGTAAAACAAGATTGGATAATTTTTCTTGTTGTAGCTACGTGAAAATTGGTAACAAATCTATATTAATCATATCCTAGCTAACTCATATTGTATTACATGTATTCTAATATATTATGTAATCTTGGGATACCATAGACACGTATGCAAATGTTTTGACATATCATATCGACCCATGTATATATATTATTTGGAACAACCATAGACACTCTATATGCAGTAATGTTGGAGTTAGCTATACAGGGTTGAGGTTGATTCCAAAAATATATATACTTTGAGTTGTGATCTAGCCTGAGACGTGTATACACTGGGTCGTGGATTGATTCAAGATAATATATATCAATTTATTTCTGTACATCTAACTTTGGACAACTAGTTGTAGGTTACTAACGAGAACAGCTGACTTAATAAACTTAAAACATCAAAATATATTAAAAATGTTGTAATTATATTTTGAACATACTTTGATATATATGTACATATTTGTTATAGGTTCGTGAATCGACCAGTGGCCAAGTCTTACTTCCCGACGAAGTAAAAATCTGTGAAAGTGATATAGTCCCATTTTTAAAATCTAATATTTTTGGGATGAGAATACATGCAGTTTTATAAATATTTTACAAAATAGACACAAGTATGCGAAACTACATTCTATGGTTGGATTATTAAACCGAATATTGCCCTTCAAGCCTGGTAGCCTAAGAATTAGGGAAATGACCCCTAATTGATGCGAATCCTAAAGATAGATCTATTGGGCTTAACAACCCCCATTCAGGTTATGGATGGTTTAGTACTTCGAGATTATTATACAGACGAGAGGTTCTATTTTGGGGATATTCTATGCATTAAGTTAACGTCGGTTACCAGGTGTTCAACATATGAATGATTTTTATGCACTTGCGAGTGTAATGATATTTATGAAAAATGAGAAATCTTGTGGTCTATTATTATGATTTGATAATACGTAGGTTAAACCTATAACTCACCAACAATTTTGTTGACGTTTTAAGCATGTTTATTCTCAGGTGATTATTAAGAGCTTCCGCTGTTGCATACTAAATTAAGGACAAGATTTGGAGTCCATGTTTGTATAATATTGTTTAAAAACTGCATTCGAAGACTTATGTTGATGTGTAATATTATTGTAAACCATTATGTAATGCTCGTGTGAAAAATGCTATATTTTATATTATCATTAATTGATAATCGTCGTAATATTTTAAAGGTTATGGTTTGTTCTAAAATCGAATGCAGTCTTTGAAAAACGTCTCATATAGAGGTCAAAACCTCGCAACGAAATCAATTAATATGGAACATTTATAATAAATATGAACGGGACATTTCATATATCTTGTATCATTATGTAATTAATAGAGGTATAGATATTTATATATATAGAGGGATATGTAATATGCATATACATATGTACAACATCATCTTCTGCTTCTTTGATTCTTCCTCTAAACCGAAGTACCAACCTACAACCATTCGACCATCACCTTCCATCTAAAAACAACACAACCGTACACCTACAATTGTGGACTGTAATCACCACCAAACTGAAATGTTCCGTTCTTATTGATTAAAAACGTTCCATATTAATTGATTTCGTTGCGAGGTTTTGACCTCTATATGAGACGTTTTTCAAAGACTGCATTCATTTTAAAACAAACCATAACCTTTATTTCATCAATAAAGGTTTAAAAAGCTTTACGTAGATTATCAAATAATGATAATCTAAAATATCCTGTTTACACACGACCATTACATAATGGTTTACAATACAAATATGTTACAACGAAATAAGTTTCTTGAATGCAGTTTTTACACAATATCATACAAGCATGGACTCCAAATCTCGTCCTTATTGAAGTATACGACAGCGAAAGCTCTTAATAATCACCTGAGAATAAACATGCTTAAAACGTCAACAAAGATGTTGGTGAGTTATAGGTTTAACCTATATATTATCAAATCATAATAATAGACCACAAGATTTCATATTTCAATACACATCACATACATAGAGATAAAAATCATTCATATGATGAACACCTGGTAACCGACAATAACAAGATGCATATATAAGAATATCCCCATCATTCCGGGATACCCTTCGAATATGATATAAATTTCGAAGTACTAAAGCATCCGGTACTTTGGATGGGGTTTGTTAGGCCCAATAGATCTATCTTTAGGATTCGCCTCAATTAGGGTGTCTGTTCCCTAATTCTTAGATTACCAGACTTAATAAAAAGGGGCATATTCGATTTCGATAATTCAACCATAGAATGTAGTTTCACGTACTTGTGTCTATTTTGTAAATCATTTATAAAACCTGCATGTATTCTCATCCCAAAAATATTAGATTTTAAAAGTGGGACTATAACTCACTTTCACAGATTTTTTACTTCGTCTGGAAGTAAGACTTGGCCACTGGTCGATTCACGAACCTATAACAAATATGTACATATATATCAAAGTATGTTCAAAATATATTTACAACACTTTTAATACATTTTGATGTTTTAAGTTTATTAAGTCAGCTGTCCTCGTTAGTAACCTACAACTAGTTGTCCACAGTTAGATGTACAGAAAAGAAATCGATATATATTATCTTGAATCAATCCACGATCCAGTGTATACATATCTCAGTATTGATCACAACTCAAACTATATATATTTTGGAATCAACCACAACCCTGTATAGCTAACTCCAATATTCACATATAGAGTGTCTATGGTTGTTCCGAAATATATATAGATGTGTCGACATGATAGGTCGAAACATTGTATACGTGTCTATGGTATCTCAAGATTACATAATATACAATACAAGTTGATTAAGTTATGGTTGGAATAGATTTGTTACCAATTTTCACGTAGCTAAAATGAGTAGTTTTTACCAATTTTGTTTTGCTCGCCATTTCTTCGTTTCTAATCCGTTTTGAGTGATTTAAGCAGCCACGGTTTTGTATTGGACTTGAATTTATGAAACTAAACAGAAAAGGTATAGGTTTATAGTCAGAAATACAAGTTACAAGTCGTTTTTGGAAGAGGTAGTCATTTCCGTCGAAAGAACGACATCTTGATGACTGTTTTGAAAAACATACTTTCACTTTGAGTTTAACCATGATTTTTGGATATGGTTTCATGTTCATAAGAAAAATCATTTTCCAAGAAGTATAGCTTTTAAATCAAAGTTTTTCATAGTTTTTAATTATCCAAACCAAAACAGCCGCCGGTTGTAACTATAACGGCGTAAATCCGATTTTATGGTGTTTATCGTGTTTCCGGGTTTTAAATCATTAAGTTAGCATATCATATAGATATAGATCATGTGTATAGTTGATTTTAAAAGTTTAGTTAGAAGGATTAACTTTATTTGCGAACAAGTTTAGAATTAACTAAACTATGTTCTAGTGATTACAAGTTTACCACTTCGAATATGATAGCTTTTTATGTATGAATCGAATGATGTTATGAACATCATTACTACCTTAAGTTCCTTGGATAAACCTACTGAAAAACAGAAAAATGGATCTAGCTTCAATGGATCCTTGGATGGCTCGACGTTCTTGAAGCAGAATCATGACACGAAAACAAGTTCAAGTAAGATCATCACTTGAAATAAGATTGTTATAGTTATAGAAATTGAACCAAAGTTTAAATATGATTATTACCTTGTGTTAGAATGATAACCTACTGTAAGAAACAAAGATTTCTTGAGGTTGGATGATCACCTTACAAGATTGGAAGTAAGCTAGCAAACTTGGAAGTATTCTTGATTTTATGAAACTAGAACTTGTAGAATTTATGAAGAACACTTAGAACTTGAAGATAGAACTTGAGAGAGATCAATTAGATGAAGAAAATTGAAGAATTAAAGTGTTTGTAGGTGTTTTTGGTCATTGGTATATGGATTAGATATAAAGGATATGTAATTTTGTTTTCATGTAAATAAGTCATGAATGATTACTCATATTTTTTTAATTTTATGAGATATTTCATGCTAGTTGCCAAATGAAGGTTCCCAAATGTGTTAGGTGACTCACATGGGCTGCTAAGAGCTGATCATTGGAGTGTATATACCAATAGTACATACATCTAAAAGCTGTGTATTGTACGAGTACGAATACGGGTGCATACGAGTAGAATTGTTGATGAAACTGAACGAGGATGTAATTGTAAGCATTTTTGTTAAGTAGAAGTATTTTGATAAGTGTCTTGAAGTCTTTCAAAAGTGTATGAATACATATTAAAACACTACATGTATATACATTTTAACTGAGTCGTTAAGTCATCGTTAGTCGTTACATGTAAGTGTTGTTTTGAAACCTTTAGGTTAACGATCTTGTTAAATGTTGTTAACCCATTGTTTATTAAATCAAATGAGATGTTAAATTATTACCTTATCATGATATCATGATGTATTAATATATCTTAATATGATATATATACATTAAATGTCGTTACAACGATAATCGTTACATATATGTCCCGTTTCAAAATCATTAAGTTAGTAGTCTTGTTTTTACATATGTAGTTCATTGTTAATATACTTAATGATATGTTTACTTATCATAATATCATGTTAACTATATATATATATCCATATACATGTCATCATATAGTTTTTACAAGTTTTAACGTTCGTGAATCACCGGTCAACTTGGGTGGTCAATTGTCTATATGAAACCTATTTCAATTAATCAAGTCTTAACAAGTTTGATTGCTTAACATGTTGGAAACACTTAATCATATAAATATCAATTTCATTTAATATATATATAAACATGGAAAAGTTCGGGTCACTATAGTACCTACCCGTTAAATAAATTTCGTCCCGAAATTTTAAGCAGGTGGGGGTGTTGACGTATCTTCTGGAAATAAGTGCGGGTATTTCTTCTTCATCTGATCTTCTCGTTCCCAGGTGAACTCGGGTCCTCTACGAGCATTCCATCAAACCTTAACTGAAATGTCCCGTTCTTATTGATTAAAAACGTTCCATATTAATTGATTTCGTTGCGAGGTTTTGACCTCTATATGAGACGTTTTTCAAAGACTGCATTCATTTTAAAACAAACCATAACCTTTATTTCATCAATAAAGGTTTAAAAAGCTTTACGTAGATTATCAAATAATGATAATCTAAAATATCCTGTTTACACACGACCATTACATAATGGTTTACAATACAAATATGTTACAACAAAATAAGTTTCTTGAATGCAGTTTTTACACAATATCATACAAGCATGGACTCCAAATCTCGTCCTTATTTAAGTATGCGACAGCGGAAGCTCTTAATAATCACCTGAGAATAAACATGCTTAAAACGTCAACAAAAATGTTGGTGAGTTATAGGTTTAACCTATATATATCAAATTATAATAATAGACCACAAGATTTCATATTTCAATACACATCCCATACATAGAGATAAAAATCATTCATATGGTGAACACCTGGTAACCGACATTAACAAGATGCATATATAAGAATATCCCATCATTCCGGGACACCCTTCGGATATGATATAAATTTCAAAGTACTAAAGCATCCGGTACTTTGGATGGGGTTTGTTAGGCCCAATAGATTTATCTTT
Source organism: Rutidosis leptorrhynchoides (assembly GCF_046630445.1). NCBI lineage: Eukaryota > Viridiplantae > Streptophyta > Magnoliopsida > Asterales > Asteraceae > Rutidosis > Rutidosis leptorrhynchoides. The sequence goes on along the minus strand of NC_092343.1, from coordinate 369,105,839 downwards.
AGGATTCGCGTCAATTAGGGTGTCTGTTCCCTAATTCTTAGATTACCAGACTTAATAAAAAGGGGCATATTCGATTTCGATAATTCAACCATAGAATGTAGTTTCACGTACTTGTGTCTATTTTGTAAATCATTTATAAAACCTGCATGTATTCTCATCCTAAAAATATTAGATTTTAAAAGTGGGACTATAACTCACTTTCACAGATTTTTACTTCGTCGGGAAGTAAGACTTGGCCACTGGTTGATTCACGAACCTATAACAATATATACATATATATCAAAGTATGTTCAAAATATATTTACAACACTTTTAATATATTTTGATGTTTTAAGTTTATTAAGTCAGCTGTCCTCGTTAGTAACCTACAACTAGTTGTCCACAGTTAGATGTACAGAAATAAATCGATAAATATTATCTTGAATCAATCCACGACCCAGTGTATACGTATCTCAGTATTGATCACAACTCAAACTATATATATTTTGGAATCAACCTCAACCCTGTATAGCTAACTCCAACATTCACACATAGAGTGTCTATGGTTGTTCCGAAATATATATAGATGTGTCGACATGATAGGTCGAAACATTGTATACGTGTCTATGGTATCTCAAGATTACATAATATACAATACAAGTTGATTAAGTTATGGTTGGAATAGATTTGTTACCAATTTTCACGTAGCTAAAATGAGAAAAATTATCCAATCTTGTTTTACCCATAACTTCTTCATTTTAAATCCGTTTTGAGTGAATCAAATTGCTATGGTTTCATATTGAACTCTATTTTATGAATCTAAACAGAAAAAGTATAGGTTTATAGTCAGAAAAATAAGTTACAAGTCGTTTTTGTAAAGGTAGTCATTTCAGTCGAAAGAACGACGTCTAGATGACCATTTTAGAAAACATACTTCCACTTTGAGTTTAACCATAATTTTTGGATATAGTTTCACGTTCATAATAAAAATCATTTTCTCAGAATAACAACTTTTAAATCAAAGTTTATCATAGTTTTTAATTAACTAACCCAAAACAGCCCGCGGTGTTACTACGACGGCGTAAATCCGGTTTTACGGTGTTTTTCGTGTTTCCAGGTTTTAAATCATTAAGTTAGCATATCATATAGATATAGAACATGTGTTTAGTTGATTTTAAAAGTCAATTTAGAAGGATTAACTTTTGTTTGCGAACAAGTTTAAAATTAACTAAACTATGTTCTAGTGATTACAAGTTTAAACCTTCGAATAAGATAGCTTTATATGTATGAATCGAATGATGTTATGAACATCATTACTACCTTAAGTTCCTTGGATAAACCTACTGGAAAATAGAAAAATGGATCAAGCTTCAACGGATCCTTGGATGGCTCGAAGTTCTTGAAGCAGAATCATGACACGAAAACAAGTTCAAGTAAGATCATCACTTGAAATAAGATTGTTATAGTTATAGAAATTGAACCAAAGTTTGAATATGATTATTACCTTGTATTAGAATGATAACCTACTGTAAGAAACAAAGATTTCTTGAGGTTGAATGATCACCTTACAAGATTGGAAGTGAGCTAGCAAACTTGAAAGTATTCTTGATTTTATGTAACTAGAACTTGTAGAATATATGAAGAACACTTAGAACTTGAAGATAGAACTTGAGAGAGATCAATTAGATGAAGAAAATTGAAGAATGAAAGTGTTTGTAGGTGTTTTTGGTCGTTGGTGTATGGATTAGATATAAAGGATATGTAATTTTGTTTTCATGTAAATAAGTCATGAATGATTGCTCATATTTTTGTAATTTTATGAGATATTTTTGCTAGTTGCCAAATGATGGTTCCCACATATGTTAGGTGACTCACATTAGCTGCTAAGAGCTGATCATTAGAGTGTATATACCAATAGTACATACATCTAAAAGCTGTGTATTGTACGAGTTCGAATACGGGTGCATACGAGTAGAATTGTTGATGAAACTGAACGAGGATGTAATTGTAAGAATTTTTGTTAAGTGTATTGAAGTCTTTCAAAAGTGTATAAATACATATTAAAACACTACATGTATATACATTTTAACTGAGTCGTTAAGTCATCGTTAGTCGTTACATGTAAGTGTTGTTTTGAAACCTTTAGGTTAACGATCTTGTTAAATGTTGTTAACCCAATGTTTATAATATCAAATGAGATTTTAAATTATTATATTATCATGATATTATCATGTATGAATATCTCTTAATATGATATATATACATTAAATGTCTTTACAACGATAATCGTTACATATATGTCTCGTTTAAAAATTATTAAGTTAGTAGTCTTGTTTTTACATATGTAGTTCATTGTTAATATACTTTATGATATGTTTACTTATCATAATATCATGTTAACTATATATATATCCATATATATGTCATCATATAGTTTTTACAAGTTTTAACGTTCGTGAATCACCGGTCAACTTGGGTGGTCAATTGTCTATATGAAACATATTTCAATTAATCAAGTCTTAACAAGTTTGATTGCTTAACATGTTGGAAACATTTAATCATGTAAATATCAATCTCAATTAATATATATAAACATGGAAAAGTTCGGGTCACTACAGTACCTACCCGTTAAATAAATTTCGTCCCGAAATTTTAAGCTGTTGAAGGTGTTGACGAATCTTCTGGAAATAGATGCGGGTATTTCTTCTTCATCTGATCTTCATACTCCCAGGTGAACTCGGGTCCTCTACGAGCATTCCATCGAACCTTAACAATTGGTATCTTGTTTTGCTTAAGTCTTTTAACCTCACGATCCATTATTTCGACGGGTTCTTTGATGAATTGAAGTTTTTCGTTGATTTGGATTTCATCTAATGGAATAGTGAGATCTTCTTTAGCAAAACATTTCTTCAAATTCGAGACGTGGAAAGTGTTATGTACAGTCGCGAGTTGTTGAGGTAACTCAAGTCGGTAAGCTACTGGTTCGACACGATCAATAATCTTGAATGATCCAATATACCTTGGATTTAATTTCCCTCGTTTACCAAATCGAACAACGCCTTTCCAAGGTGCAACTTTAAGCATGACCATCTCTCCAATTTCAAATTCTATATCTTTTCTTTTAATGTCAGCGTAGCTCTTTTGTCGACTTTGGGCGGTTTTCAACCGTTGTTGAATTTGGATGATCTTCTCGGTAGTTTCTTGTATAATCTCCGGACCCGTAATCTGTCTATCCCCCACTTCACTCCAAAAAATCGTAGACCTGCACTTTCTACCATAAAGTGCTTCAAACGGCGCCATCTCAATGCTTGAATGGTAGCTGTTGTTGTAGGAAAATTCTGCTAACGGTAGATGTCGATCCCAACTATTTCCGAAATCAATAACACATGCTCGTAGCATGTCTTCAAGCGTTTGTATCGTCCTTTTGCTCTGCCCATCAGTTTGTGGATGATAGGCAGTACTCATGTCTAGACGAGTTCCTAATGCTTGCTGTAATGTCTGCCAGAATCTTGAAATAAATCTGCCATCCCTATCAGAGATAATAGAGATTGGTATTCCATGTCTGGAGACGACTTCCTTCAAATACAGTCGTGCTAACTTCTCCATCTTGTCATCTTCTCTTATTGGCAGGAAGTGTGCTGATTTGGTGAGACGATCAACTATTACCCAAATAGTATCAAAACCACTTGCAGTCCTTGGCAATTTAGTGATGAAATTCATGGTAATGTTTTCCCATTTCCATTCTGGGATTTCGGGTTGTTGAAGTAGACCTGATGGTTTCTGATGCTCATCTTTGACCTTAGAACACGTCAAACATTCTCCTACGTATTTAGCAACATCGGCTTTCATACCCGGCCACCAAAAATGTTTCTTGAGATCCTTGTGCATCTTCCCCGTTCCAGGATGTATTGAGTATCTGGTTTTATGAGCTTCTCTAAGTACCATTTCTCTCATATCTCCAAATTTTGGTACCCAAATCCTTTCAGCCCTATACCGGGTTCCGTCTTCCCGAATATTAAGATGCTTCTCCGATCCTTTGGGTATTTCATCCTTTAAATTTCCCTCTTTTAAAACTCCTTGTTGCGCCTCCTTTATTTGAGTAGTAAGGTTATTATGAATCATTATATTCATAGATTTTACTCGAATGGGTTCTCTGTCCTTCCTGCTCAAGGCATCGGCTACCACATTTGCCTTCCCCGGGTGGTAACGAATCTCAAAGTAGTAATCATTCAATAATTCAATCCACCTACGCTGCCTCATATTCAGTTGTTTCTGATTAAATATGTGTTGAAGACTTTTGTGGTCGGTATATATAATACTTTTGACCCCATATAAGTAGTGCCTCCAAGTCTTTAATGCCAAAACAACCGCGCCTAATTCCAAATCATACGTCGTATAATTTTGTTCGTGAATCTTCAATTGTCTAGACGCATAAGCAATCACCTTCGTTCGTTGCATTAATACACAACCGAGACCTTGCTTTGATGCGTTACAATAAATCACAAAATCATCATTCCCTTCAGGCAATGACAATATAGGTGCCGTAGTTAGCTTTTTCTTCAATAAATGAAACGCTTTCTCTTGTTCATCATTCCATTCAAATTTCTTCCCTTTATGAGTTAATACAGTCAAGGGTTTTGCTATTCTGGAAAAGTCTTGGATGAACCTTCTGTAGTAACCAGCTAGTCCTAAAAACTGGCGTATGTGTTTCGGAGTTTTCGGGGTTTCCCACTTTTCAACAGTTTCTATCTTTGCCGGATCCACCTTAATTCCTTCTTTGTTCACTATGTGACCGAGGAATTGAACTTCTTCCAACCAAAATGCACACTTTGAAAACTTAGCGTACAATTCTTCCTTCCTCAATACTTCTAACACCTTTCTCAAATGTTCACCGTGTTCTTGGTCATTCTTTGAGTAAATAAGTATGTCATCAATGAAAACAATGACAAACTTGTCAAGGTATGGTCCACACACTCGGTTCTTAAGGTCCATGAACACAGCTGGTGCATTAGTTAAACCAAACGGCATGACCATAAACTCGTAATGACCGTAACGTGTTCTGAAAGCAGTCTTTGGAATATCATCTTCTTTCACCCGCATTTGATGATACCCGGAATGTAAGTCAATCTTTGAATAAACAGACGAGCCTTGTAGTTGATCAAATAAGTCGTCGATTCTCGGTAGTGGGTAGCAGTTCTTGATGGTAAGTTTTTTCAACTCTCGGTAGTCGATACACAACCTGAATGTACCATCTTTCTTCTTGACAAACAAAACAGGAGCTCCCCACGGTGATGTGCTTGGTCGAATGAAACCACGCTCTAAAAGTTCTTGTAATTGGCTTTGCAGTTCTTTCATCTCGCTGGGTGCGAGTCTGTAAGGAGCATGAGCTATTGGTGCAGCTCCTGGTACAAGATCTATTTGAAATTCAACGGATCGATGTGGGGGTAATCCCGGTAATTCTTTCGGAAATACATCGGGAAATTCTTTTGCAATGGGAACATCATTGATGCTCTTTTCTTCAGTTTGTACTTTCTCGACGTGTGCTAGAACAGCATAGCAACCTTTTCTTATTAGTTTTTGTGCCTTCAAATTACTAATAAGATGTAGCTTCGTGTTGCCCTTTTCTCCGTATACCATTAAGGGTTTTCCTTTTTCTCGTATAATGCGAATTGTATTTTTGTAACAAACGATCTCTGCTTTCACTTCTTTCAACCAGTCCATACCGATTATCACATCAAAACTCCCTAACTCTACTGGTATCAAATCAATCTTAAATGTTTCGCTAACCAGTTTAATTTCTCGATTCCGACATATATTATCTGCTGAAATTAATTTACCATTTGCTAATTCGAGTAAAAATTTACTATCCAAAGGCGTCAATGGACAACTTAATTTAGCACAAAAATCTCTACTCATATAGCTTCTATCCGCACCCGAATTAAATAAAACGTAAGCAGATTTATTGTCAATAAGAAACGTACCCGTAACAAGCTCCGGGTCTTCCTGTGCCTCTGCCGCATTAATATTGAAAACTCTTCCGCGGCCTTGTCCATTCGTGTTCTCCTGGTTCGGGCAATTTATAATAATGTGGCCCGGTTTTCCACATTTATAACAAACTACATTGGCATAACTTGCTCCGACACTACTTGCTCCGCCATTACTCGTTCCGACACCATTTGTTCCTTTCATTCTATTAACCCCTGGTCCGTAGACCTCACACTTCGCCGCGCTATGACCATTTCTTTTACACTTGTTGCAAAATTTGGTGCAGAACCCCGAGTGATACTTTTCACACCTTTGGCATAGCTGCTTCTGATTGTTGTTGTTGCGGTTATTATTGTTGTTGGGATGATTGTTGTAGTTGTTGTTGTTGTTGTTGTTGTTGTTGGGCCGTTTGTTGTAGTTGCGATTGATGTTGCGATTGTTGGGATAATTGTTGCGATTATTGTTGTAATTGCTGTTGTTATTGTATTGGTGATTCTTATCACCGTTTTCCTCCCACTTTCTTTTGACTTGCTTCAAGTTGGCCTCTTCAGCAGTCTGTTCTTTAATTCTTTCTTCAATCTGGTTCACTAGTTTGTGAGCCATTCTACATGCCTGTTGTATGGAGGCGGGCTCGTGTGAACTTATATCTTCTTGGATTCTTTCCGGTAATCCTTTCACAAACGCGTCGATCTTCTCTTCCTCATCTTCGAATGCTCCCGGACATAATAGGCACAATTTTGTGAATCGTCTTTAGTACGTGGTAATATCAAATCCTTGGGTTCGTAACCCTCTAAGTTCTGTCTTGAGCTTATTGACCTCGGTTCTGGGACGGTACTTCTCGTTCATCAAGTGCTTGAATGCTGACCACGGTAGTGCGTACGCATCGTCTTGTACCACTTGCTCTAGATAGGTATTCCACCATGTTAACGCAGAACCTGTGAAGGTATGCATAGCGTACTTCACTTTGTCCTCTTCAGTACACTTACTTATGGCAAACACCGATTCGACCTTCTCGGTCCACCGTTTCAATTCGATCTGTCCTTCGGTTCCATCAAATTCCAAAGGTTTGCAGGCAGTGAATTCCTTGTAGGTGCATCCTACACGATTTCCTGTACTGCTAGATCCAAGGTTATTGTTGGTATGTAGCGCAGCCTGTACTGCGGCTATGTTTGAAGCTAGAAAAGTACGGAATTCCTCTTCATTCATATTCACGGTGTGTCGAGTAGTCGGTGCCATTTCCTTCAAAATAGTCAAATGGAACAAGTTAATCATACAGAATATTAAGAGTAGTTAATAGTATTTCGTGTGATGACCCGAGAATTTCCAATCAAATTTAAACTTAATCTTTATATGAAATCGACATGATAAGCAAAGTTATTAAATCGAGTCTCAGAATTTTTGAACTGTTTACATAGATTCATTTACACCTTCGACCATTCCCGACGATTCACGAACAGTAGTTGTAAATAAATATGTAAATATTATTATAAGAATGACTAAAACTATAATTTTAATTATTATTATTATTAAATATTAAAAGTATTATTATTAATATATTTATATTTATTAATTATTAATATTAATTAAATATAAATTATAAAGTTAGATAAAGTATACAAAATCGTTTTGCATCACTATCTGTATAATTTTTGTTTGATTCCTTCTGTCTAAAATTTGTTACACTTATCTATCAAACTTTTAGACTTTCTGATTCTTGTTTCTTGTATCATTATGTAAGTAATAGATATAGATATTTATAAATTGTGGGATATGGAAAATGCATATACATGTGTACAACATTTTCTGCTTCTTTGATTCTTCCTCTAAATCGAATTACCAACCTACAATTATTCCACCGTCACCACTCCTACTTCTGATTGATTCCTCCCTCTTGTCTACATAACAAACAAATCAACAAATTTTTTTCACTATGCCTAATTGATCTAATTGTTTGAGATTACTGTTTCAAATTTTTACTTTCAGTTTCATATCCATATCTATCACTTTCTATCATATTCTAACTTTATATATCATAGCTACCTAATTCTTTATATACACACTAACTAATACATAGAATTGAAGATAGATAACACATAACCGAACCCTCTTCAGCTTTCTCATCTCTATTCTTACTCTTAACCCATTTCACCTTCATACAACCACCATAACCGTGTACTACTCCATCGAACCCATCACCATTCTCAACAACCTCCTGCAATTACCTTCTTGCTACTACTATTACTTTGTTACCATTTTGCACACACCACGAAATCATCATCACAACAAAAGCAATATAGACACCACGAACAAACGTCATTATCCCTTCAATACCCTCTTGCTTCCCGTATATAATCTATTTTTACTTCAGCCACAAACAGCTCGACAACAATCACCACCACCACTCTCGGCTATTATCACTTTGCACCACACACACCATAACTATCGACACCTGCAACCATAATCATAAACTACTACACTTATATTTTTTTTCTTTGTCTTTCCTGATTGAACAAACAACGCTTTAAACCATCATTACTTGCTACTGCCGCCTTCTCTTGTTTTCCCTACTCAAACAGAACCATACACAATATCACTTCACAACAACCGCTACTACAGTAGTGTTATTATTTCTTTTACTTCGGATATTGAAGTAACAAAGATAACTTTTATAAGCTAACAAGAAGAGATAAGGTGACAAAAATTGGTGTCCTTTCTTTTGCTTTTAAAAAGTAACATACACTATAGGAGTATCCAAGAAAGGTGCGTATTCAGTGCATCATCTTATTTATTTATTTATTTTAACCGTTCTATTAACAAAGAACAGAAGCCTTGAGATTTCATTGTTGGGTCGTGTGGTTTATTGGGCCAATGATTGGACTGCATGGATTTAGTGGGCTGTCATGTTCACACATTATATTTGGGTCATAGAAGCTAGCTAACTCGAATTATACTTTTCTTTCCTTCTCTTTTCCGGTTCGCTGTTTGATGGTAGTGTAAACTTAATGATAATCATGATGTATGATGAACAATGAAAATCGTATTAGTGATAATATAATAATGATGGTAACGATGCATTATGAATATGATGGTGATCGTGATTTTTTGTGATGATGAGGAGGGAATGTAAAGATTAAAATGATAATGATAATCTTGATGCTAAAACAGAAAAAGATAACGCAATGAATTAAGATAAGTTGATTTTGAAGTAGATGATGAATTTGATGATGATTAGTTCTGGGTTTGAATTAATTGAAGAAGAAGATGAAATAGAAAAATGGGTTAAATATAAATGGGTTGAGAATATAATCAGAAAAATGGGACTGGTGCAATGGTTTGAAGGTGTTGGGTTTAAACGAGGGGTCATGAGTTCGAAACCATGCTGTGGCATATTCAAATTTTTTTTTTAAGAAGAAGTAGAGTAGACAGAGATATAGGTTAAATAAAATTTAGTTAAGTGTTATTAGAGAAAAGAAGCTGCAGCGTGTTGGTTAGGGGTGTTGTTCGGGAGCGAGAGGTCTCGGGTTCGAGCCCAGGCTATGACATCTTTTTAGGAAGCTATTCTTTAAGGTAGTATACTTATTATTATTATTATTATTATTATTATTATTATTATTATTATTATTATTATTATTATTATTATTATTATTATTATTATTATTATTATTATTATTATTATTATTATTAAATCTAATTATTAATATTATCTTTATTGTTATTATTATTATTAGTATTAAAATAAGTATCATTAATAATAATAATAATAATAATATTATTATTATTATTATTATTAAAAATTAGAATTATCAATCTTTTTATAAGTATTATTTTTATTATCATTATTATAATAACTATATTTTTATTATTATTACTATCAATTATCAAAAATACTGTTTTAACAAATAAGTGATATATATAAAAATATATTTAATACATATAACATAACAAAATTAATATTTTTTTTTTTGAAACGTATATATATTATTAATATACAAACGATATAATTAGTAAATTAGATATATAAACCTATTCGATTTCGATTATGTGTAATAATATATATATTAATGACATAGGTTCGTGAATCCGAGGCCAACCCTACACTTGATAAATGACGTCATATGTATTTTTACTACAAAATACATTATGGTGAGTTCATTTACTCCCTTTTTACTCATTACATTTTTGGGCTGAGAATACATGTAAATGCTTTATTAACTGTTTTACAATATCTATATGCATGAGTTTCATTTGCTCCCTTTTTAAATGCTTTTACAATATATATTTTTGGGACTGAGAATACATGCGCTGCTTTTATAAATGTTTTACGAAATAGACACAAGTAATCGAAACTACATTCTATGGTTGGATTATCGAATCGAATATGCCCCTTTTAGTCTGGTAATCTAAGAATTAGGGAACAGACACCCTAATTGACGCGAATCCTAAAGATAGATCTATCAGGCCCAACAAGCCCCATCCAAAGTACCGGATGCTTTAGTACTTTGAAATTTATATCATGTCCGAAGGAGGATCCCGGAATGATGGGGATATTCTTATATGTATATTGTGAATGTCGGTTACCAGGTGTGTAGTGACCCGAACTATTCCATGTTTATATATATTAATTGAGATTGATATTTACATGATTAAATGTTTCCAACATGTTAAGCAATCAAACTTGTTAAGACTTGATTAATTGAAATATGTTTCATATAGACAATTGACCACCCAAGTTGACCGGTGATTCACGAACGTTAAAACTTGTAAAAACTATACGATGACATATATATGGTTATATATATAGTAAACATGTTTTTATTATAAGTATGTATCTCATTAGGTATTTTAACAATGAGTTATATACATAAAAATGAGACTATTAATTTAAGAAACTCGAAAACGATATATATAACGATTATCGTTATAACAACGTCTTACTAGGTACATATGAATCATATTAAGATATTGATACACTTGGTTAATTATGTTAAATGATAAGTAAATATATTATTAAGTGTATTAACAATGAAATACATATGTAAAAATAAGACTACTAACTTAATGATTTCGAAACGAGACATATATGTAACGATTATCGTTGTAACGACATTTAACTGTATATACATCATACTGAGATATATTATATATCATAATATCATGATAATATAACAATTTAACATCTCAATTGTTATAATAAACAATGGGTTAACAACATTCAACAAGATCATTAACCTAAAGGTTTCAAAACAACATTTACATGTAACGACTAACGATGACTTAACGACTCAGTTAAAATGTATATACATGTAGTGTTTTAATATGTATTCATACACTTTTGAAAGACTTCAAGACACTTATCAAAATACTTCTACTTAACAAAAATGCTTACAATTACATCCTCGTTCAGTTTCATCAACAATTCTACTCGTATGCACCCGTATTCGTACTCGTACAATACACAGCTTTTAGATGTATGTACTATTAGTATATACACTTCAATGATCAGCTCTTAGCAGCCCATGTGAGTCACCTAACACATGTGGGAACCATCATTTGGCAACTAGCATGAAATATCTCATAAAATTACAAAAATATGAGTAATCATTCATGACTTATTTACATGAAAACAAAATTACATATCCTTTATATCTAATCCATACACCAACGACCAAAAACACCTACAAACACTTTCATTCTTCAATTTTCTTCATCTAATTGATCTCTCTCAAGTTCTATCTTCAAGTTCTAAGTGTTCTTCATATATTTTACAAGTTCTAGTTACATAAAATCAAGAATACTTTCAAGTTTGCTAGCTCACTTCCAATCTTGTAAGGTGATCATCCAACCTCAAGAAATCTTTGTTTCTTACAGTAGGTTATCATTATAATGCAAGGTAATAATCATATTCAAACTTTGGTTCAATTTCTATAACTATAACAATCTTATTTCAAGTGATGATCTTACTTGAACTTGTTTTCGTGTCATGATTCTGCTTCAAGAACTTCGAGCCATCCAAGGATCCGTTGAAGCTAGATCCATTTTTCTCTTTTCCAGTAGGTTTATCCAAGGAACTTAAGGTAGTAATGATGTTCATAACATCATTCGATTCATACATATAAAGCTATCTTATTCGAAGGTTTAAACTCGTAATCACTAGAACATAGTTTAGTTAATTCTAAACTTGTTCGCAAACAAAAGTTAATCCTTCTAACTTGACTTTTAAAATTAACTAAACACATGTTCTATATCTATATGATATGCTAACTTAATGATTTAAAACCTGGAAACACGAAAAATACCGTAAAACCGGATTTACGCCGTCGTAGTAACACCGCGGGCTGTTTTGGGTTAGTTAATTAAAAACTATGATAAAGTTTGATTTTAAAGTTGTTATTCTGAGAAAATGATTTTAATTATGAACATGAAACTATATCCAAAAATTATGGTTAAACTCAAAGTGGAAGTATGTTTTCTAAAATGGTCATCTAGACGTCGTTCTTTCGACTGAAATGACTACCTTTACAAAAACGACTTGTAACTTACTTTTCCGACTATAAACCTATACTTTCCTGTTTAGATTCATAAAATAGAGTTCAATATGAAACCATAGCAATTTGATTCACTCAAAACGGATTTAAAATGAAGAAGTTATGGGTAAAACAAGATTGGATAATTTTTCTCATTTTAGCTACGTGAAAATTGGTAACAAATCTATTCCAACTATAACTTAATCAACTTGTATTGTATATTATGTAATCTTGAGATACCATAGACACGTATACAATGTTTCGACCTATCATGTCGACACATCTATATATATTTCAGAACAACCATAGACACTCTATATGTGAATGTTGGAGTTAGCTATACAGGGTTGAGGTTGATTCCAAAATATATATAGTTTGAGTTGTGATCAATACTGAGATACGTATACACTGGGTCGTGGATTGATTCAAGAATAATATTTATCGATTTATTTCTGTACATCTAACTGTGGACAACTAGTTGTAGGTTACTAACGAGGACAGCTGACTTAATAAACTTAAAACATCAAAATATATTAAAAGTGTTGTAAATATATTTTGAACATACTTTGATATATATGTATATATTGTTATAGGTTCGTGAATCAACCAGTGGCCAAGTCTTACTTCCGGACGAAGTAAAAATATGTGAAAGTGAGTTATAGTCCCACTTTTAAAATCTAATATTTTTGGGATGAGAATACATGCAGATTTTATAAATGATTTACAAAATAGACACAAGTACATGAAACTACATTCTATGGTTGAATTATCGAAATCGAATATGCCCTTTTTTATTAAGTCTGGTAATCTAAGAATTAGGGAACAGACACCCTAATTGACGCGAATCCTAAAGATAGATCTATTGGGCCTAACAAACCCCATCCAAAGTACCGGATGCTTTAGTACTTCGAAATTTATATCATATCCGAAGGGTGTCCCGGAATGATGGGGATATTCTTATATATGCATCTTGTTAATGTCGATTACCAGGTGTTCACCATATGAATGATTTTTATCTCTATGTATGGGATGTGTATTGAAATATGAAATCTTGTGGTCTATTATTATGATTTGATATATATAGGTTAAACCTATAACTCACCAACATTTTTGTTGACGTTTTAAGCATGTTTATTCTCAGGTGATTATTAAGAGCTTCCGATGTCGCATACTTAAATAAGGACGAGATTTGGAGTCCATACTTGTATGATATTGTGTAAAAACTGCATTCAAGAAACTTATTTTGTTGTAACATATTTGTATTGTAAACCATTATGTAATGGTCGTGTGTAAACAGGATATTTTAGATTATCATTATTTGATAATCTACGTAAAGCTTTTTAAAACCTTTATCTATGAAATAAAGGTTATGGTTTGTTTTAAAAATGAATGCAGTCTTTGAAAAACGTCTCATATAGAGGTCAAAACCTCGCAACGAAATCAATTAATATGGAACGTTTTTAATCAATAAGAACGGGACATTTCAGTTGGTATCCGAGCGTTGGTCTTAGAGAACCAGAAAATTTGCATTATGTGTCTTATCGAGTTTGTTAGGATGCATTAGTGATTCTGGACTTCGACCGTGTTTTCTTTAAAAATGATTGCTTAACATTTTTGTTGGAAACTATATATTTTTAACATATGAATATTATGTGATATATTAATCTCTTAACGTGTTTGATATTATGTGATAGATGTCTACCTCTAGAACAAGTCCCATTGACTCACCAAATAATAATGAAGAGTCAAATGTAAATTGGAATGATTCGTGGACTGATTCACAAGTTCCCGAAGAGGAACCGGAAGAAGAGTCGGAACCGGAAGAAGAATCGGAACCGGAAGAAGAATCGGAACCGGAAGAAGAATCGGAACCGGTGGGGGAAATAATAAAACGGTTAAGTAAAAGAGAATCCTCAACCAACCGACCAAGGTTAATTATGGTCAATGGTGTTTCCGCCAAGGAAGCAAAATATTGGGAGGATTACCAATTCTCCGATGAATCAGATTCCGACGAAAATTCCAATGATGTTATAGAAATTACCCCAACTGAATTTAAAAAGGCAAAAGAAAATAATAAGGGAAAGGGCATAAAAATAGAGAAATCTAATTCCAACCCCGATGAACTTTATATGTATCGTCAACCCCCGAAGTCCTTAAGTTGTAACAATGACCCGGGAACCTCTAAACCACCAGGTTTTTCTAAACCAATGTGGACAACGACGGCTCGTATTAGGGGAACATCATAAATCCCTAGAAACTTGGCAAAACGAACCAAAACCGAAGAAGAAGAAACGAGCGAGTCGGAATAAGATAGTTGTATTCGTGTGGTGTAATATATGTAATATAGTGTTCTTATGCTTTATGATATATGTAAAAATTGCTTGTATTAATAAGTATTTTTTTATGAATCTAACTCTTGTCTATTTTACAGTTTAAAAACACAAAATGGATAGACAACCCAATATTTTAAGAGACCTACCCGGAGACATGATTGATGAAATCTTGTCTAGAGTCGGCCAGAATTCCTCGGCACAACTATTTAAGGCGAGATCAGTTTGTAAGACATTCGAAGAACGTTCCAAGAATGTCTTGGTTTATAAGAGACTTTCGTTTGAAAGATGGGGGATATCACATTGGGAAACCCATAAGTTACGATGTGTTTACTTTGACGCATATATTGCGGGAAACCCAAATGCTATTTTACGCAACGGGTTAAGAAATTATTTTGACTCAATATATCCGAATATTGGACTTCGTGATTTAGAAAAAGCGGCTAACATGCAACATAAAGAAGCATGTTATGCTTACGGATTAGTAATGTTCGCTTCTCACCAAAGTGAGAACAAGAACATCGGGCTACAACTATTAAACAAAACGTTTCCACAAGTGACGGAGTCGGTAATTGGGGTAAGAAATGAGGTTTTTAGATTATTACGGGACTGTTGGACATTACATAACCCTCGTCCCTTTGATGACGTTACAACACGCTGTCTTATCAACGGCCATAACGGTTATGTTGCACAAGACCAAGGATGGGAAGTAATCCTAGTAAAACCAGAATGCATGACTTGTTTCTGGACGTATGAATTACGTGTCTATATTGCCTGTGCTGAACGACTTGTGTACTAGCTAGAATTATCTTCACAACCATCTTGTATCAAAGTTATTGTGTGCTATATTTCATGCTATATGTAAAATAAGCGGTATTGTAAGTTTGTAAAATATTGTATAAAAGTTTGAACGCGAAATATTATTATAATCAGTTTTTCATATAGAATTGTAGTAGTTGAATTGTATATTAGCTACTAAGTATGAACTTAACGGGTAGGTACTACCCGAATTTAAACTTATAAAACGCTAATATGAAGAAAAAGCTTTTATAAATGAGTTCATATTATGCTACGAAATACTATTAACTACTCTTAATATTCTGTATGATTAACTTGTTCCATTTGACTATTTTGAAGGAAATGGCACCGACTACTCGACACACCGTGAATATGAATGAAGAGGAATTCCGTACTTTTCTAGCTTCAAACATAGCCGCAGTACAGGCTGTGCTACATACCAACAATAACCTTGGATCTAGCAGTACAGGAAATCGTGTAGGATGCACCTACAAAGAATTCACTGCCTGCAAACCTTTGGAATTTGATGGAACCGAAGGACCGATCGGATTGAAACGGTGGACCGAGAAGGTCGAATCGGTGTTTTCCATAAGTAAGTGCACTGAAGAGGACAAAGTGAAGTACGCTACGCATACCTTCACAGGTTCTGCGTTAACATGGTGGAATACCTATCTAGAGCAAGTGGGACAAGACGATGCGTACGCACTACCGTGGTCAGCATTCAAGCACTTGATGAACGAGAAGTACCGTCCCAGAACCGAGGTCAATAAGCTCAAGACAGAACTTAGAGGGTTACGAACCCAAGGATTTGATATTACCACGTACGAAAGACGATTCACAGAATTGTGCCTATTGTGTCCGGGAGCATTCGAAGATGAGGAAGAGAAGATCGACGCGTTTGTGAAAGGATTACCGGAAAGAATCCAAGAAGATATAAGTTCACACGAGCCTGCCTCCATACAACAGGCATGTAGAATGGCTCACAAACTAGTGAACCAGATTGAAGAAAGAATTAAAGAACAGACTGCTGAAGAGGCCAATGTGAAGCAAGTCAAAAGAAAGTGGGAGGAAAACGGTGATAAGAATCACCAATACAGCAACAACAGCAATTACAACAATAATCGCAACAATTATCCCAACAATCGCAACATCAATCGCAACTACAACAAACGGCCCAACAACAACAACAACAACAACAACAACTACAACAATCATCCCAACAACAATAATAACCGCAACAACAACAATCAGAAGCAGCTATGCCAAAGGTGTGAAAAGTATCACTCGGGGTTCTGCACCAAATTTTGCAACAAGTGTAAAAGAAATGGTCATAGCGCGGCGAAGTGTGAGGTCTACGGACCAGGGGTTAATAGAACGAAAGGAACAAATGGTGTCGGAACGAGTAATGGCGGAGCAAGTAGTGTCGGAGCAAGTTATGCCAATGTAGTTTGTTATAAATGTGGAAAACCGGACCACATTATTAGAAATTGCCCGAACCAGGGGAACACGAATGGACAAGGCCGTGGAAGAGTTTTCAATATTAATGCGGCAGAGGCACAGGAAGACCCGGAGCTTGTTACGGGTACGTTTCTTATTGACAATAAATCTGCTTACATTTTATTTGATTCGGGTGCGGATAGAAGCTATATGAGTAGAGATTTTTGTGCTAAATTAAGTTGTCCATTAACGCCTTTGGATAGTAAATTTTTACTCGAATTAGCAAATGGTAAATTAATTTCAGCAGATAATATATGTCGGAATCGAGAAATTAAACTGGTTAGCGAAACATTTAAGATTGATTTGATACCAGTAGAGTTAGGGAGTTTTGATGTGATAATCGGTATGGACTGGTTGAAAGAAGTGAAAGCAGAGATCGTCTGTTACAAAAATGCAATTCGCATTATACGAGAAAAAGGAAAACCCTTAATGGTGTACGGAGAAAAGGGCAACACGAAGCTACATCTTATTAGTAATTTGAAGGAACAAAAACTAATAAGAAAAGGTTGCTATGCTATTCTAGCACACGTCGAGAAAGTACAAACTGAAGAAAAGAGCATCAATGATGTTCCTATTGCAAAAGAATTTCCCGATGTATTTCCGAAAGAATTACCGTGATTACCCCCACATCGATCCGTTGAATTTCAAATAGATCTTGTAACAGGAGCTGCACCAATAGCTCGTGCTCCTTACAGACTCGCACCCAGCGAGATGAAAGAATTGCAAAGCCAATTACAAGAACTTTTAGAGCGTGGTTTCATTCGACCAAGCACATCACCGTGGGGAGCTCCTGTTTTGTTTGTCAAGAAGAAAGATGGTACATTCAGGTTGTGTATCGACTACCGAGAGTTGAACAAACTTACCATCAAGAACCGCTACCCACTGCCGAGAATCAACGTCTTATTTGATCAACTACAAGGCTCGTCTGTTTATTCAAAGATTGACTTACGTTCCGGGTATCATCAAATGCGGGGGAAAGAAGATGATATTCCAAAGACTGCTTTCAGAACACGTTACGGTCATTACGAGTTTATGGTCATGCCGTTTGGTTTAACTAATGCACCAGCTGTGTTCATGGACCTTATGAACCGAGTGTGTGGACCATACCTTGACAAGTTTGTCATTGTTTTCATTGATGACATACTTATTTACTCAAAGAATGACCAAGAACACGGTGAACATTTGAGAAAGGTGTTAGAAGAATTGAGGAAGGAAGAATTGTACGCTAAGTTTTCAAAGTGTGCATTTTGGTTGGAAGAAGTTCAATTCCTCGGTCACATAGTGAACAAAGAAGGTATTAAGGTGGATCCGGCAAAGATAGAAACTGTTGAAAAGTGGGAAACCCCGAAAACTCCGAAACACATACGCCAGTTTTTAGGACTAGCTGGTTACTACAGAAGGTTCATCCAAGACTTTTCCAGAATAGCAAAACCCTTGACTGCATTAACGCATAAAGGGAAGAAATTTGAATGGAATGATGAACAAGAGAAAGCGTTTCAGTTATTGAAGAAAAAGCTAACTACGGCACCTATATTGTCATTGCCTGAAGAGAATGATGATTTTGTGATTTATTGTGACGCATCAAAGCAAGGTCTCGGTTGTGTATTAATGCAACGAACGAAGGTGATTGCTTATGCGTCTAGACAATTGAAGATTCACGAACAAAATTATACGACGCATGATTTGGAATTAGGCGCGGTTGTTTTTGCATTAAAGACTTGGAGGCACTACTTATATGGGGTCAAAAGTATTATATATACCGACCACAAAAGTCTTCAACACATATTTAATCAGAAACAACTGAATATGAGGCAGCGTAGGTGGATTGAATTGTTGAATGATTACGACTTTAAGATTCGTTACCACCCGGAGAAGGCAAATGTGGTAGCCGATGCCTTGAGCAGGAAGGACAGAGAACCCATTCGAGTAAAATCTATGAATATAATGATTCATAATAACCTTACTACTCAAATAAAGGAGGCGCAACAAGGAGTTTTAAAAGAGGGAAATTTAAAGGATGAAATACCCAAAGGATCGGAGAAGCATCTTAATATTCGGGAAGACAGAACCCGGTATAGGGCTGAAAGGATTTGGGTACCAAAATTTGGAGATATGAGAGAAATGGTACTTAGAGAAGCTCATAAAACCAGATACACAATACATCCTGGAACGGGGAAGATGTACAAGGATCTTAAGAAACATTTTTGGTGGCCATGTATGAAAGCCGATATTGCTAAATATGTAGGAGAATGTTTGACGTGTTCTAAGGTCAAAGCTGAACATCAGAAACCATCAGGTCTACTACAACAACCTGAAATCCCGGAATGGAAATGGGAAAACATTACCATGGATTTCATCACTAAATTGCCAAGGACTGCAAGTGGTTTTGATACTATTTAGGTAATAGTTGATCGTCTCACCAAATCAGCACACTTCCTGCCAATAAGAGAAGATGACAAGATGGAGAAGTTAGCACGACTGTATTTGAAGGAAGTCGTCTCCAGACATGGAATACCAATCTCTATTATCTCTGATAGGGATGGTAGATTTATTTCAAGATTCTGGCAGACATTACAGCAAGCATTAGGAACTCGTCTAGACATGAGTACTGCCTATCATCCACAAACTGATGGGCAGAGCGAAAGGACGATACAAACGCTTGAAGACATGCTACGAGCATGTGTTATTGATTTCGGAAACAGTTGGGATCGACATCTACCATTAGCAGAATTTTCCTACAACAACAGCTACCATTCAAGCATTGAGATGGCGCCGTTTGAAGCACTTTATGGTAGAAAGTGCAGGTCTCCGATTTGTTGGAGTGAAATGGGGGATAGACAGATTACGGGTCCGGAGATTATACAAGAAACTACCGAGAAGATCATCCAAATTCAACAACGGTTGAAAACCGCCCAAAGTCGACAAAAGAGCTACGCTGACATTAAAAGAAAAGATATAGAATTTGAAATTGGAGAGATGGTCATGCTTAAAGTTGCACCTTGGAAAGGCGTTGTTCGATTTGGTAAACGAGGGAAATTAAATCCAAGGTATATTGGACCATTCAAGATTATTGATCGTGTCGGACCAGTAGCTTACCGACTTGAGTTACCTCAACAACTCGCAGCTGTACATAACACTTTCCACGTCTCGAATTTGAAGAAATATTTTGCTAAAGAAGATCTCACTATTCCGTTAGATGAAATCCAAATCAACGAAAAACTTCAATTCATCAAAGAACCCGTCGAAATAATGGATCGTGAGGTTAAAAGACTTAAGCAAAACAAGATACCAATTGTTAAGGTTCGATGGAATGCTCGTAGAGGACCCGAGTTCACCTGGGAGCGTGAAGATCAGATGAAGAAGAAATACCCGCATCTATTTCCAGAAGATTCGTCAACACCTTCAACAGCTTAAAATTTCGGGACGAAATTTATTTAACGGGTAGGTACTGTAGTGACCCGAACTTTTCCATGTTTATATATATTAATTGAGATTGATATTTACATGATTAAATGTTTCCAACATGTTAAGCAATCAAACTTTTTAAGACTTGATTAATTGAAATATGTTTCATATAGACAATTGACCACCCAAGTTGACCGGTGATTCACGAACGTTAAAACTTGTAAAAACTATACGATGACATATATATGGTTATATATATAGTAAACATGTTTTTATTATAAGTATGTATCTCATTAGGTATTTTAACAATGAGTTATATACATAAAAATGAGACTATTAATTTAAGAAACTCGAAAACGATATATATAACGATTATCGTTATAACAACGTCTTACTAGGTACATATGAATCATATTAAGATATTGATACACTTGGTTAATTATGTTAAATGATAAGTAAATATATTATTAAGTGTATTAACAATGAAATACATATGTAAAAATAAGACTACTAACTTAATGATTTCGAAACGAGACATATACGTAACGATTATCGTTGTAACGACATTTAACTGTATATACATCATACTGAGATATATTATATATCATTATATCATGATAATATAACAATTTAACATCTCAATTGTTATAATAAACAATGGGTTAACAACATTCAACAAGATCATTAACCTAAAGGTTTCAAAACAACATTTACATGTAACGACTAACGATGACTTAACGACTCAGTTAAAATGTATATACATGTAGTGTTTTAATATGTATTCATACACTTTTGAAAGACTTCAAGACACTTATCAAAATACTTCTACTTAACAAAAATGCTTACAATTACATCCTCGTTCAGTTTCATCAACAATTCTACTCGTATGCACCCGTATTCGTACTCGTACAATACACAGCTTTTAGATGTATGTACTATTGGTATATACACTCCAATGATCAGCTCTTAGCAGCCCATGTGAGTCACCTAACACATGTGGGAACCATCATTTGGCAACTAGCATGAAATATCTCATAAAATTACAAAAATATGAGTAATCATTCATGACTTATTTACATGAAAACAAAATTACATATCCTTTATATCTAATCCATACACCAACGACCAAAAACACCTACAAAAACTTTCATTCTTCAATTTTCTTCATCTAATTGATCTCTCTCAAGTTCTATCTTCAAGTTCTAAGTGTTCTTCATATATTTTACAAGTCCTAGTTACATAAAATCAAGAATACTTTCAAGTTTACTAGCTCACTTCCAATCTTGTAAGGTGATCATCCAACCTCAAGAAACCTTTGTTTCTTACAGTAGATTATCATTCTAATACAAGGTAATAATCATATTCAAACTTTGGTTCAATTTCTATAACTATAACAATCTTATTTCAAGTGATGATCTTACTTGAACTTGTTTTCGTGTCATGATTCTGCTTCAAGAACTTCGAGCCATCCAAGGATCCGTTGAAGCTAGATCCATTTTTCTATTTTCCAGTAGGTTTATCCAAGGAACTTAAGGTAGTAATGATGTTCATAACATCATTCGATTCATACATATAAAGCTATCTTATTCGAAGGTTTAAACTCGTAATCACTAGAACATAGTTTAGTTAATTCTAAACTTGTTCGCAAACAAAAGTTAATCCTTCTAACTTGACTTTTAAAATTAACTAAACACATGTTCTATATCTATATGATATGCTAACTTAATGATTTAAAACCTGGAAACACGAAAAATACCGTAAAACCGGATTTACGCTGTCGTAGTAACACCGCGGGCTGTTTTGGGTTAGTTAATTAAAAACTATGATAAAGTTTGATTTTAAAGTTGTTATTCTGAGAAAATGATTTTTATTATGAACATGAAACTATATCCAAAAATTATGGTTAAACTCAAAGTGGAAGTATGTTTTCTAAAATGGTCATCTAGACGTCGTTCTTTCGACTGAAATGACTACCTTTACAAAAACTACTTGTAACTTATTTTTCCGACTATAAACCTATACTTTCCTGTTTAGATTCATAAAATAGAGTTCAATATGAAACCATAGCAATTTGATTCACTCAAAACGGATTTAAAATGAAGAAGTTATGGGTAAAACAAGATTGGATAATTTTTCTCATTTTAGCTACGTGAAAATTGGTAACAAATCTATTCCAACCATAACTTAATCAACTTGTATTGTATATTATGTAATCTTGAGATACCATAGACACGTATACAATGTTTCGACCTATCATGTCGACACATCTATATATATTTCGGAACAACCATAGACACTCTATATGTGAATGTTGGAGTTAGCTATACAGGGTTGAGGTTGATTCCAAAATATATATAGTTTGAGTTGTGATCAATACTGAGATACATATACACTGGGTCGTGGATTGATTCAAGAATAATATTTATCGATTTATTTCTGTACATCTAACTGTGGACAACTAGTTGTAGGTTACTAACGAGGACAGCTGACTTAATAAACTTAAAACATCAAAATATATTAAAAGTGTTGTAAATATATTTTGAACATACTTTGATATATATGTATATATTGTTATAGGTTCTTGAATCAACCAGTGGCCAAGTCTTACTTCCCGACGAAGGAAAAATCTGTGAAAGTGAGTTATAGTCCCACTTTTAAAATCTAATATTTTTGGGATGAGAATACATGCAGATTTTATAAATGATTTAAAAAATAGACACAAGTACATGAAACTACATTGTTTGGTTGAATTAGCGAAATCGAATATGCCCTTTTTTATTAAGTCTGGTAATCTAAGAATTAGGGAACAGACACCCTAATTGACGCGAATCCTAAAGATAGATCTATTGGGCCTAACAAACCCCATCCAAAGTACCGGATGCTTTAGTACTTCGAAATTTATATCATATCCGAAGGGTGTCCCGGAATGATGGGGATATTCTTATATATGCATCTTGTTAATGTCGATTACCAGGTGTTCACCATATGAATGATTTTTATCTCTATGTATGGGATGTGTATTGAAATATGAAATCTTGTGGTCTATTATTATGATTTGATATATATAGGTTAAACCTATAACTCACCAACATTTTTGTTGACGTTTTAAGCATGTTTATTCTCAGGTGATTATTAAGAGCTTCCGCTGTCGCATACTTAAATAAGGACGAGATTTGGAGTCCATACTTGTATGATATTGTGTAAAAACTGCATTCAAGAAACTTATTTTGTTGTAACATATTTGTATTGTAAACCATTATGTAATGGTCGTGTGTAAACAGGATATTTTAGATTATCGTTATTTGATAATCTACGTAAAGCTTTTTAAAACCTTTATCTATGAAATAAAGGTTATGGTTTGTTTTAAAAATGAATGCAGTCTTTGAAAAACGTCTCATATAGAAGTCAAAACCTCGCAACGAAATCAATTAATATGGAACATTTTTAATCAATAAGAACGGGACATTTCAAGGTGTTCAATCCATGTGAATGATATTTTGTCTCTATGCATGGGACGTATGTTTATGAGGAATGAAAATATGAAATCTTGTGGTCTATTAAAATTATGAAATGATTATTTATGATAAACCAATGAACTCACCAACCTTTTGGTTGACACTTGAAAGCATGTTTATTCTCAGGTACGAAAGAATTCTTCCGCTATGCATTTGCTCATTTTATAGATATTACTTGGAGTCATTCATGGCATATTTCAAAAGACGTTGCATTCGAGTTGTTGAGTTCATCAAGATTATTATTAAGTCAATTATAGTTAGATATATTATGAAATTGTATGCATGCCTTCAACTTTCGATGTAATAAAAGTATGTCTTTTAAAAACGAATGCAATGTTTGTAAAATGTATCATATAGAGGTCAAATACCTCGCGATGTAATTAACTACTGTGAATCGTTTATAATCGATGTGGACTTTGTCCGGATGGATTAGGACGGGTCCTTTCAGTTGGTATCAGAGCGGTGGTCTTAGCGAACCATGTCAGCATTAGTGTGTCTAACTGATAAGTCGTTAGGATGCATTATTGAGTCTGGACTTCGACCGTGTCTGCATATCAAAAGTTTTGCTTATCGTTTTGTGTCAAAAATTACCTGCTTATCATTCTTAGAGAATCACTTGTTTATCATTCTTAGTCTAGACACGTTTTACTGCATTGACTGCATGTATAGTGTATAGACAAAATTCATATCTTAGCGTACCTGCTACTTCATATCTTTGCGTATCTGTTACTGTAACTTTGCCAGACAACTTCCGTAGATTCCTCCGTAACATATGGGATTTTAGTATTGTATATGCATATGTAAATTATGTATTGTAGGGTACTAATCTACATCCTATAATCTGTTTCTTATAAAAAAATACTTCATCTGATCGTACGAGATGAATCCCTCAACCAGTTCGAGTCCTTCAGACTTCGATAGCTAATCCGATAGTTATTCCGACAGCTATTCCGACATGGATGTTCACCTAAGCTCCAGAGGCAACGTCACCAGAATGAATCAATTAATCAGTCATCCCCAATTCATTTGATGAGTTCATTGTCGACTTAAACAATGGAGACGCGAAGAAGGCGATCCCTTCCACCAACCGAATTCACCTCTTGACAATGAACCTGAAGCGTTTACTGGCGAACCTGTTCGAGACACCATTTTCATTCTCATTTCTAGGGTAACTCGACAAGATTATATTCTATCCACAATTCTGAACCTTATTCATCCGCTCGTTCCTACCGACAATCATCCCGGAGTAATAAAAGTCAACAAGTTCCACGCCCGAGTTGTAACCTTGGAAAATATGGTGCAAAATGTACTAGCTTCAGCAACATCAACAGCATCAACAGTACCACCAGCAACAACATAAACCACAACAACACACACCTCAACGTCACAGTCTATACTTTGAACTTAATCATCGTTCTACGTATCGTTCTACATCAATTATCTTCGTTCAGTATGGCGATTATGTAATCTCTAATATTTTAGAGATTATATATTCTTGTTCTAACAATAAATCAAATGAGTTTAATATCACATTAACTCATTGAATCCATGATTGCATCTTAAGAAAATATATATGTATATATATTTTCATAAAGATTGTAATTAAAATTCTTACGTACAAACTGTTAATGGTGAAAATGTTTTAACGGGTAGGTAATACCTGGGGAATATTTAGATTTCACATTAATAAGTTACACTGTACATTCTTCGAACCTGACTCAACGGTCAATTACCATCCTACTTATATCCACAGATATACGAATCTGATTCACCACAGAACAACCATTTTCATTCAATTTCATATTTGGATTTTGACCTATCAGAATCCAACAAGTGGCATAATGAAGAAATAATGGACACAATAAAAATTGATTAGAAACAGACTAATTAACAATATGAAATTTTGTTAAGAATCCACGCTAACAAGATCCTAGCTAACTGTTCCTAGCTAACTGTTTATTCCGTATTACATTTTATTTTATCGCAATTTATTTATCGTAATTTAATTATCGCAATTTATTTATCGCAGTCTATTTATCGCAATTTATATTCTCGCAATTTTCTTTATTGTCATTTATTTTCTGTTATTTATTTTACGCACTTTAAATGTCGGGACACGTATACAAGGTTTTGACATATCATATCGACGCATCTATATATACTATTTGGAATCACCATAGACACTCTATATGCAGTAATGATCGAGTTCTCTATACAGGGTTGAGGTTGATTCTCAAATAATATATATACTTTGAGTTGTGATCGAGTCTGAGACATGTACACGAGTCACGATACGTATTAATTAATTCGAATATTATATATTAAACTATATATGAATTATTGAATTGCTAACTGTGAACTATCAACTGTGGACTACCAACATTGGACAATTAAAATGAATTAAAATATTGACTATAACATATGAAACTAAACAATTCTTCAAGTTTGCCACTTGATTTCATCTTAAACCTCATTTGTATCATTACGATTACATTCTGCGTTCAAACCTATCATCATTTTGAAAAATATCTCAAACGAGAGGATGAACCAACCGCACTTCATCTACGGGAGAAAAGATTGATACATTTAGTTATGCATCTGAAAAAACTCTCGAAAACTGAGTAAACGTTTAACACATAGTTGTGCTAATTCCTTTAGTGTTATTATTACCCAAAATAACTTGGTAATTCCTTTCAAAGTAGCAAATTTTGTCATAGCTCCAGCAAATCAACTTCGACTTTTCGTTCGGATCAACCTTATTATCGCCTTGATTTACATGTATGCTCTTTTATTGTTACCGGGAAACCTTTTATATTCCACCATATTACCGTCAGCGTTTAATCATCTAAAAACACAATTCTCTTGAAATCACCGCGGATCGATAACCAATGATTGAGATATGGTAGCAGTAAATGTAGAGGAATCGACAAGCAGTACTTTGAAAACTCACAGCATATCTACATCAACAGTTATACATATAACATCTATCTCTTAGAATAATGACCTTCCATTCTGAAATTTTGAAAAGAACCCATTCTACAAATCAATAATCTAAATATTGAAAAAGCTGAATGAAGCAGCAGAAACCGTAGACAACCGTAAACAATCTTAACAGCCAGAAGTTTGATAATAAAGAATAGTAAGTTGAAAAAGCTCAAAAAAAGTTGGAACTGGAAAACGGATTGAGCTAACCTTGAAGGAGACCAAGGAAAAATACAAGGACCAAACACTATATTCAAAGAATCCAGGTAATTTTGGATCCGATGAAATCTTTAGAGAATATCCTGCTCCAAAGTCATGTTAAAATCTTGCGGAAAATCTTTTTCTTATCAACTTTCGAACTTAGAAATTCCAAAATATCATCATAAATATCTTTGATACTTCTGAAGATATTTTCATAAATATTCTCGTCCGAAATTATATACCTCTTCGTGCTACCTGTATTACATCATATTGAAAACTGTTTTAGTTTTCAATATTCTGTAACATCTAAGTATAAATTATGAATGAATTCTAGAGAAGTGTTGGGAATTGAAGCATGAGTTAGTATAATATAATGACACTTGATCAACGTGATTATATTACAGTAAGTCATGTTGAGTTTCTATTGGGAAAGGATGATTCACAGATCATAACGTCATCATGTGCCATGCTACATAACTCTTTCATTCTGCTTAGCTTCTGAACATATCATGAAAGTATATTCTTGATAGTTCTATTCTTAGTGATTCTAGTAATTTGACAAATCAAATCGTGCTATAACGTTCTTTCTTGTTTAGAACATTAAGTTCATTTGAAACTCCATATCTACGAATTCTGGACCATTACCAGATGAAATGTCCCGTTCTTATTGATTAAAAACGTTCCATATTAATTGATTTCGTTGCGAGGTTTTGACCTCTATATGAGACGTTTTTCAAAGACTGCATTCCTTTTTAAAACAAATCATAACCTTTATTTCATAAATAAAGGTTTAAAAAGCTTTACGTAGATTATCAAATAATGATAATCTAAAATATCCTGTTTACACACGACCATTACATAATGGTTTACAATACAAATATGTTACATCGAAATCAGTTTCTTGAATGCAGTTTTTACACAATATCATACAAACATGGACTCCAAATCTTGTCCTTATTTTAGTATGCAACAGCGGAAGCTCTTAATATTCACCTGAGAATAAACATGCTTTAAACGTCAACAAAAATGTTGGTGAGTTATAGGTTTAACCTATATATATCAAATCGTAACAATAGACCACAAGATTTCATATTTCAATACACATCCCATACATAGAGATAAAAATCATTCATATGGTGAACACCTGGTAACCGACAATAACAAGATGCATATATAAGAATATCCCCATCATTCCGGGACACCCTTCGGATATGATATAAATTTCGAAGTACTAAAGCATCCGGTACTTTGGATGGGGCTTGTTGGGCCCGATAGATCTATCTTTAGGATTCGCGTCAATTAGGGTGTCTGTTCCCTAATTCTTAGATTACCAGACTTAATAAAAAGGGGCATATTCGATTTCGATAATTCAACCATAGAATGTAGTTTCACGTACTTGTGTCTATTTTGTAAATCATTTATAAAACCTGCATGTATTCTCATCCCAAAAATATTAGATTTTAAAAGTGGGACTATAACTCACTTTCACAGATTTTTACTTCGTCGGGAAGTAAGACTTGGCCACTGGTTGATTCACGAACCTATAACAATATATACATATATCAAAGTATGTTTAAAATATATTTACAACACTTTTAATATATTTTGATGTTTTAAGTTTATTAAGTCAGCTGTCCTCGTTAGTAACCTACAACTAGTTGTCCACAGTTAGATATACAGAAATAAATCGATAAATATTATCTTGAATCAATCCACGACCCAGTGTATACGTATCTCAGTATTGATCACAACTCAAACTATACATATTTTGGAATCAACCTCAACCCTGTATAGCTAACTCCAACATTCACATATAGAGTGTCTATGGTTGTTCCGAAATATATATAGATGTGTCGACATGATAGGTCGAAATATTGTATACGTGTCTATGGTATCTCAAGATTACATAATATACAATACAAGTTGATTAAGTTATGGTTGGAATATATTTGTTACCAATTTTCACGTAGCTAAAATGAGAAAAATTATCCAATCTTGTTTTACCCATAACTTCTTCATTTTAAATCCGTTTTGAGTGAATCAAATTGCTATGGTTTCATATTGAACTCTATTTTATGAATCTAAACAGAAAAAGTATAGGTTTATAGTCGGAAAAATAAGTTACAAGTCGTTTTTGTAAAGGTAGTCATTTCAGTCGAAAGAACGACGTCTAGATGACCATTTTAGAAAACATACTTTCACTTTGAGTTTAACCATAATTTTTGGATATAGTTTCATGTTCATAATAAAAATCATTTTCTCAGAATAACAACTTTTAAATCAAAGTTTATCATAGTTTTTAATTAACTAACCCAAAACAGCCCGCGGTGTTACTACGACGGCGTAAATCCGGTTTTACGGTGTTTTTCGTGTTTCCAGGTTTTAAATCATTAAGTTAGCATATCATATAGATATAGAACATGTGTTTAGTTGATTTTAAAAGTCAAGTTAGAAGGATTAACTTTTGTTTGCGAACAAGTTTAGAATTAACTAAACTATGTTCTAGTGATTACAAGTTTAAACCTTCGAATAAGATAGCTTTATATGTATGAATTGAATGATGTTATGAACATCATTACTACCTTAAGTTCCTTGGATAAACCTACTGGAAAAGAGAAAAATGGATCAAGCATCAATGGATCCTTGGATGGCTCGAAGTTCTTGAAGCAGATCATGACACGAAAACAAGTTCAAGTAAGATCATCACTTGAAATAAGATTGTTATAGTTATAGAAATTGAACCAAAGTTTGAATATGATTATTACCTTGTATTAGAATGATAACCTACTGTAAGAAACAAAGATTTCTTGAGGTTGAATGATCACCTTACAAGATTGGAAGTGAGCTAGCAAACTTGAAAGTATTCTTGATTTTATGTAACTAGAACTTGTAGAATATATGAAGAACACTTAGAACTTGAAGATAGAACTTGAGAGAGATCAATTAGATGAAGAAAATTGAAGAATGAAAGTGTTTGTAGGTGTTTTTGGTCATTGGTGTATGGATTAGATATAAAGGATATGTAATTTTGTTTTCATGTAAATAAGTCATGAATGATTACTCATATTTTTGTAATTTTATGAGATATTTCATGCTAGTTTCCAAATAATGGTTCCCACATGTGTTAGGTGACTCACATGGGCTGATAAGAGCTGATCATTGGAGTATTTATACCAATAGTACATACATCTAAAAGCTGTGTATTGTACGAGTACGAATACGGGTGCATACGAGTAGAATTGTTGATGAAACTGAACGAGGATGTAATTGTAAGAATTTTTGTTAAGTAGAAGTATTTTGATAAGTGTATTTAAGTCTTTCAAAAGTGTATAAATACATATTAAAACACTACATGTATATACATTTTAACTGAGTCGTTAAGTCATCGTTAGTCGTTACATGTAAGTGTTGTTTTGAAACCTTTAGGTTAACGATCTTGTTAAATGTTGTTAACCCAATGTTTATAATATCAAATGAGATTTTAAATTATTATATTATCATGATATTATCATGTATGAATATCTCTTAATATGATATATATACATTAAATGTCTTTACAACGATAATCGTTACATATATGTCTCGTTTAAAAATCATTAAGTTAGTAGTCTTGTTTTTACATATGTAGTTCATTGTTAATATACTTAATGATATGTTTACTTATCATAGTATCATGTTAACTATATATATATCCATATATATGTCATCATATAGTTTTTACAAGTTTTAACGTTCGTGAATCACCGGTCAACTTGGGTGGTCAATTGTCTATATGAAACATATTTCAATTAATCAAGTCTTAAAAAGTTTGATTGCTTAACATGTTGGAAACATTTAATCATGTAAATATCAATCTCAATTAATATATATAAACATGGAAAAGTTCGGGTCACTACAGTACCTACCCGTTAAATAAATTTCGTCCCGAAATTTTAAGCTGTTGAAGGTGTTGACGAATCTTCTGGAAATAGATGCGGGTATTTCTTCTTCATCTGATCTTCACGCTCCCAGGTGAACTCGGGTCCTCTACGAGCATTCCATCGAACCTTAACAATTGGTATCTTGTTTTGCTTAAGTCTTTTAACCTCACGATCCATTATTTCGACGGGTTCTTCGATGAATTGAAGTTTTTCGTTGATTTGGATTTCATCTAATGGAATAGTGAGATCTTCTTTAGCAAAACATTTCTTTAAATTCGAGACGTGGAAAGTGTTATGTACAGCCGCGAGTTGTTGAGGTAACTCTAGTCGGTAAGCTACTGGTCCGATACGATCAATAATCTTGAATGGTCCAATATACCTTGGATTTAATTTCCCTCGTTTACCAAATCGAACAACGCCTTTCCAAGGTGCAACTTTAAGCATGACCATCTCTCCAATTTCAAATTCTATATCTTTTCTTTTAATGTCAGCGTAGCTCTTTTGTCGACTTTGGGCGGTTTTCAACCGTTGTTGAATTTGGATGATCTTCTCGGTAGTTTCTTGTATAATCTCCGGACCCGTAATCTGTCTATCCCCCACTTCACTCCAACAAATTGGAGACCTGCACTTTCTACCATAAAGTGCTTCAAACGGCGCCATCTCAATGCTTGAATGGTAGCTGTTGTTGTAGGAAAATTCTGCTAACGGTAGATGTCGATCCCAACTGTTTCCGAAATCAATAACACATGCTCGTAGCATGTCTTCAAGCGTTTGTATCGTCCTTTCGCTCTGCCCATCAGTTTGTGGATGATAGGCAGTACTCATGTCTAGACGAGTTCCTAATGCTTGCTGTAATGTCTGCCAGAATCTTGAAATAAATCTACCATCCCTATCAGAGATAATAGAGATTGGTATTCCATGTCTGGAGATGACTTCCTTCAAATACAGTCGTGCTAACTTCTCCATCTTGTCATCTTCTCTTATTGGTAGGAAGTGTGCTGATTTGGTGAGACGATCAACTATTACCCAAATAGTATCAAAACCACTTGCAGTCCTTGGCAATTTAGTGATGAAATCCATGGTAATGTTTTCCCATTTCCATTCCGGGATTTCGGGTTGTTGAAGTAGACCTGATGGTTTCTGATGCTCAGCTTTGACCTTAGAACACGTCAAACATTCTCCTACGTATTTAGCAACAACGGCTTTCATACCCGGCCACCAAAAATGTTTCTTGAGATCCTTGTACATCTTCCCCGTTCCAGGATGTATTGAGTATCTGGTTTTATGAGCTTCTCTAAGTACCATTTCTCTCATATCTCCAAATTTTGGTACCCAAATCCTTTCAGCCCTATACCGGGTTCCGTCTTCCCGAATATTAAGATGCTTCTCCGATCCTTTGGGTATTTCATCCTTTAAATTTCCCTCTTTTAAAACTCCTTGTTGCGCCTCCTTTATTTGAGTAGTAATGTTATTATGAATCATTATATTCATAGATTTTACTCGAATGGGTTCTCTGTCCTTCCTGCTCAAGGCATCGGCTACGACATTTGCCTTCCCCGGGTGGTAACGAATCTCAAAGTCGTAATCATTCAATAATTCAATCCACCTACGCTGCCTCATATTCAGTTGTTTCTGATTAAATATGTGTTGAAGACTTTTGTGGTCGGTATATATAATACTTTTGACCCCATATAAGTAGTGCCTCCAAGTCTTTAATGCAAAAACAACCGCGCCTAATTCCAAATCATGCGTCGTATAATTTTGTTCGTGAATCTTCAATTGTCTAGACGCATAAGCAATCACCTTCGTTCGTTGCATTAATACACAACCGAGACCTTGCTTTGATGCATCACAATAAATCACAAAATCATCATTCCCTTCAGGCAATGACAATATAGGTGCCGTAGTTAGCTTTTTCTTCAATAACTGAAACGTTTTCTCTTGTTCATCATTCCATTCAAATTTCTTCCCTTTATGCGTTAATGCAGTCAAGGGTTTTGCTATTCTGGAAAAGTCTTGGATGAACCTTCTGTAGTAACCAGCTAGTCCTAAAAACTGGCGTATGTGTTTCGGAGTTTTCGGGGTTTCCCACTTTTCAACAGTTTCTATCTTTGCCGGATCCACCTTAATACCTTCTTTGTTCACTATGTGACCGAGGAATTGAACTTCTTCCAACCAAAATGCACACTTTGAAAACTTAGCGTACAATTCTTCCTTCCTCAATACTTCTAACACCTTTCTCAAATGTTCACCGTGTTCTTGGTCATTCTTTGAGTAAATAAGTATGTCATCAATGAAAACAATGACAAACTTGTCAAGGTATGGTCCACACACTCGGTTCATAAGGTCCATGAACACAGCTGGTGCATTAGTTAAACCAAACGGCATGACCATAAACTCGTAATGACCGTAACGTGTTCTGAAAGCAGTCTTTGGAATATCATCTTCTTTCACCCGCATTTGATGATACCCGGAACGTAAGTCAATCTTTGAATAAACAGACGAGCCTTGTAGTTGATCAAATAAGTCATCGATTCTCGGTAGTGGGTAGCGGTTCTTGATGGTAAGTTTGTTCAACTCTCGGTAGTCGATACACAACCTGAATGTACCATCTTTCTTCTTGACAAACAAAACAGGAGCTCCCCACGGTGATGTGCTTGGTCGAATGAAACCATGCTCTAAAAGTTCTTGTAATTGGCTTTGTAGTTCTTTCATCTCGCTGGGTGCGAGTCTGTAAGGAGCACGAGCTATTGGTGCAGCTCCTGGTACAAGATCTATTTGAAATTCAACGGATCGATGTGGGGGTAATCCCGGTAATTCTTTCGGAAATACATCAGGAAATTCTTTTGCGACGGGAACATCATTGATGCTTTTTTCTTCAGTTTGTACTTTCTCGACGTGTGCTAGAACAGCATAGCAACCTTTTCTTATTAGTTTTTGTGCCTTCAAATTACTAATAAGATGTAGCTTCGTGTTGCCCTTTTCTCCGTACACCATTAAGGGTTTTCCTTTTTCTCGTATAATGCGAATTGCATTTTTGTAACAAACGATCTCTGCTTTCACTTCTTTCAACCAGTCCATACCGATTATCACATCAAAACTCCCTAACTCTACTGGTATCAAATCAATCTTAAATGTTTCGCTAACCAGTTTAATTTCTCGATTCCGACATATATTATCTGCTGAAATTAATTTACCATTTGCTAATTCGAGTAAAAATTTACTATCCAAAGGCGTCAATGGACAACTTAATTTAGCACAAAAATCTCTACTCATATAGCTTCTATCCGCACCCGAATCAAATAAAACGTAAGCAGATTTATTGT
Organism: Rutidosis leptorrhynchoides; assembly: GCF_046630445.1. NCBI lineage: Eukaryota > Viridiplantae > Streptophyta > Magnoliopsida > Asterales > Asteraceae > Rutidosis > Rutidosis leptorrhynchoides. Next base: position 369,071,377 of record NC_092343.1, on the reverse strand, counting down.
CAATAAGAAACGTACCCGTAACAAGCTCCGGGTCTTCCTGTGCCTCTGCCGCATTAATATTGAAAACTCTTCCACGGCCTTGTCCATTCGTGTTCTCCTGGTTCGGGCAATTTCTACTAATGTGGCCCGGTTTTCCACATTTATAACAAACTACATTGGCATAGCTTGCTCCGACACTACTTGCTCCGCCATTACTTGTTCCGACACCATTTGTTCCTTTTGTTCTATTAACCCCTGGTCCGTAGACCTCACACTTCGCCGTGCTATGACCATTTCTTTTACACTTGTTGCAAAATTTGGTGCAGAATCCCGAGTGATACTTTTCACACCTTTGGCATAGCTGTTTTTGATTGTTGTTGTTGTTGCGGTTATTATTGTTGTTGGGATGATTGTTGTAGTTGCTGTTGTTGTTGTTGTTGTTGTTGTTGGGCCGTTTGTTGTAGTTGCGATTGATGTTGCGATTGTTGGGATAATTGTTGCGATTGCTGTTGTTGTTGTATTGGTGATTCTTATCACCATTTTCCTCCCACTTTCTTTTGACTTGCTTCACATTGGCCTCTTCAGCAGTCTATTCTTTAATTCTTTCTTCAATATGGTTCACTAGTTTGTGAGCCATTCTACATGCCTGTTGTATGGAGGCGGGCTCGTGTGAACTTATATCTTCTTGGATTCTTTCCGGTAATCCTTTCACAAACGCGTCGATCTTCTCTTCCTCATCTTCGAATGCTCCCGGACACAATAGGCACAATTCTGTGAATCGTCTTTCGTACGTGGTAATATCAAATCCTTGGGTTCGTAACCCTCTAAGTTCTGTCTTGAGCTTATTGACCTCGGTTCTGGGACTGTACTTCTCGTTCATCAAGTGCTTGAATGCTGACCACGGTAGTGCGTACGCATCGTCTTGTCCCACTTGCTCTAGATAGGTATTCCACCATGTTAACGCAAAACCTGTGAAGGTATGTGTAGCGTACTTCACTTTGTCCTCTTCAGTACACTTACTTATGGCAAACACCGATTCGACCTTCTCGATCCACCGTTTCAATCCGATCGGTCCTTCGGTTCCATCAAATTCCAAAGGTTTGCAGGCAGTGAATTCTTTGTAGGTGCATCCTACACGATTTCCTGTACTACTAGATCCAAGGTTATTGTTGGTATGTAGCGCAGCCTGTACTGCGGCTATGTTTGAAGCTAGAAAAGTAAGGAATTCCTCTTCATTCATATTCACTGTGTGTCGAGTAGTCGGTGCCATTTCCTTCAAAATAGTCAAATGGAACAAGTTAATCATACAGAATATTAAGAGTAGTTAATAGTATTTCGTAGCATAATATGAACTCATTTATAAAAGCTTTTTCTTCATATTAGCGTTTTATAAGTTTAAATTCGGGTAGTACCTACCCGTTAAGTTCATACTTAGTAGCTAATATACAATTCAACTACTACAATTCTATATAAAAAACTGATTATAATAATATTTCGCGTTCAAACTTTTACACAATATTTTACAAACTTACAATACCGCTTATTTTACATATAGCATGAAATATAGCACACAATAAATTTGATACAAGATGGTTGTGAAGATAATTCTAGCTAGTACACAAGTCGTTCAGCAAAGGCAATAAAGACACGTAATTCATACGTCCAGAAACAAGTCATGCATTCTGGTTTTACTAGGATTACTTCCCATCCTTGGTCTTGTGGAACATAACCGTTATGGCCGTTGATAAGACAGTGTGTTGTAACGTCGTCAAAGGGACGAGGGTTACGTAATGTCCAACAGTCCCGTAACAATCTAAAAACCTCATTTCTTACCCCAATTACCGACTCCGTCACTTGTGGAAACGTTTTGTTTAATAGTTGTAGCCCGATGTTCTTGTTCTCACTTTGGTGAGAAGCGAACATTACTAATCCGTAAGCATAACATGCTTCTTTATGTTGCATGTTAGCCGCTTTTTCTAAATCACGAAGTCCAATATTCGGATATATTGAGTCAAAATAATTTCTTAACCCGTTGCGTAAAATAGCATTTGGGTTCCCTGCAATATATGCGTCAAAGTAAACACATCGTAACTTATGGGTTTCCCAATGTGATATCCCCCATCTTTCAAACGAAAGTCTCTTATAAACCAAGACATTCTTGGAACGTTCTTCGAATGTCTTACAAACTGATTTCGCCTTAAATAGTTGTGCCGAGGAATTCTGGCCGACTCTAGACAAGATTTCATCAATCATGTCTCCGGGTAGGTCTCTTAAAATATTGGGTTGTCTATCCATTTTGTGTTTTTATACTGTAAAATAGACAAGAGTTAGATTCATAAAAAAAATACTTATTAATACAAGCAATTTTTACATATATCATAAAGCATAAGCACACTATATTACTTATATTACACCACACGAATACAACTATCTTATTCCGACTCGCTTGTTTCTTCTTCTTCGGTTTTGGTTCGTTTTGCCAAGTTTCTAGGGATATATGATGTTCCCCTAATACGAGCCGTCGTTGTCCACATTGGTTTAGAAAAACCTGGTGGTTTAGAGGTTCCCGGGTCATTGTTACAACTTAAGGACTTCGGGCGTTGACGATACATATAAAGTTCATCGGGGTTGGAATTAGATTTCTCTATTTTTATGCCCTTTCCCTTATTATTTTCTTTTGCCTTTTTAAATTCAGTTGGGGTAATTTCTATAACATCATCGGAATTCTCGTCGGAATCCGATTCATCGGAGAATTGGTAATCCTCCCAATATTTTGCTTCCTTGGCGGAAACACCATTGACCATAATTAACCTTGGTCGGTTGGTTGAGGATTTTCTTTTACTTAACCGTTTTATTATTTCCCCCACCGGTTCTATTTCTTCATCCGGTTCCGATTCTTCTTCCGGTTCCGATTCTTCTTCCGGTTCCGACTCTTCTTCCGGTTCCTCTTCGGGAACTTGTGAATCAATCCACGAATCATTCCAATTTACATTTGACTCTTCATTATTATTAGGTGAGTCAATGGGACTTGTTCTAGAGGTAGACATCTATCACATAATATCAAACGCGTTAAGAGATTAATATATCACATAATATTCACATGTTAAAAATATATAGTTTTCAACAAAATTTGTTAAGCAATCATTTTTCAAGTAAACACGGTCGAAGTCCAGACTCACTAATGCATCCTAACAAACTCGATAAGACACACTAATGAAAAATTCTGGTTCTCTAAGACCAACGCTCTGATACCAACTGAAATGTCCCGTTCTTATTGATTAAAAACGTTCCATATTAATTGATTTCGTTGCGAGGTTTTGACCTCTATATGAGACGTTTTTCAAAGACTGCATTCCTTTTTAAAACAAATCATAACCTTTATTTCATAAATAAAGGTTTAAAAAGCTTTACGTAGATTATCAAATAATGATAATCTAAAATATCCTGTTTACACACGACCATTACATAATGGTTTACAATACAAATATGTTACATCGAAATCAGTTTCTTGAATGCAGTTTTTACACAATATCATACAAACATGGACTCCAAATCTTGTCCTTATTTTAGTATGCAACAGCGGAAGCTCTTAATATTCACCTGAGAATAAACATGCTTTAAACGTCAACAAAAATGTTGGTGAGTTATAGGTTTAACCTATATATATCAAATCGTAACAATAGACCACAAGATTTCATATTTCAATACACATCCCATACATAGAGATAAAAATCATTCATATGGTGAACACCTGGTAACCGACAATAACAAGATGCATATATAAGAATATCCCCATCATTCCGGGACACCCTTCGGATATGATATAAATTTCGAAGTACTAAAGCATCCGGTACTTTGGATGGGGCTTGTTGGGCCCGATAGATCTATCTTTAGGATTCGCGTCAATTAGGGTGTCTGTTCCCTAATTCTTAGATTACCAGACTTAATAAAAAGGGGCATATTCGATTTCGATAATTCAACCATAGAATGTAGTTTCACGTACTTGTGTCTATTTTGTAAATCATTTATAAAACCTGCATGTATTCTCATCCCAAAAATATTAGATTTTAAAAGTGGGACTATAACTCACTTTCACAGATTTTTACTTCGTCGGGAAGTAAGACTTGGCCACTGGTTGATTCACGAACCTATAACAATATATACATATATCAAAGTATGTTTAAAATATATTTACAACACTTTTAATATATTTTGATGTTTTAAGTTTATTAAGTCAGCTGTCCTCGTTAGTAACCTACAACTAGTTGTCCACAGTTAGATATACAGAAATAAATCGATAAATATTATCTTGAATCAATCCACGACCCAGTGTATACGTATCTCAGTATTGATCACAACTCAAACTATACATATTTTGGAATCAACCTCAACCCTGTATAGCTAACTCCAACATTCACATATAGAGTGTCTATGGTTGTTCCGAAATATATATAGATGTGTCGACATGATAGGTCGAAACATTGTATACGTGTCTATGGTATCTCAAGATTACATAATATACAATACAAGTTGATTAAGTTATGGTTGGAATATATTTGTTACCAATTTTCACGTAGCTAAAATGAGAAAAATTATCCAATCTTGTTTTACCCATAACTTTTTCATTTTAAATCCGTTTTGAGTGAATCAAATTGCTATGGTTTCATATTGAACTCTATTTTATGAATCTAAACAGAAAAAGTATAGGTTTATAGTCGGAAAAATAAGTTACAAGTCGTTTTTGTAAAGGTAGTCATTTCAGTCGAAAGAACGACGTCTAGATGACCATTTTAGAAAACATACTTTCACTTTGAGTTTAACCATAATTTTTGGATATAGTTTCATGTTCATAATAAAAATCATTTTCTCAGAATAACAACTTTTAAATCAAAGTTTATCATAGTTTTTAATTAACTAACCCAAAACAGCCCGCGGTGTTACTACGACGGCGTAAATCCGGTTTTACGGTGTTTTTCGTGTTTCCAGGTTTTAAATCATTAAGTTAGCATATCATATAGATATAGAACATGTGTTTAGTTGATTTTAAAAGTCAAGTTAGAAGGATTAACTTTTGTTTGCGAACAAGTTTAGAATTAACTAAACTATGTTCTAGTGATTACAAGTTTAAACCTTCGAATAAGATAGCTTTATATGTATGAATTGAATGATGTTATGAACATCATTACTACCTTAAGTTCCTTGGATAAACCTACTGGAAAAGAGAAAAATGGATCTAGCTTCAACGGTTCCTTGGATGGCTCAAAGTTCTTGAAGCAGAATCATGACACGAAAACAAGTTCAAGTAAGATCATCACTTGAAATAAGATTATTATAGTTATAGAAATTGAACCAAAGTTTGAATATGATTATTACCTTGTATTAGAATGATAACCTACTGTAAGAAACAAAGATTTCTTGAGGTTGGATGATCACCTTACAAGATTGGAAGTGAGCTAGCAAACTTGAAAGTATTCTTGATTTTATGTAACTAGAACTTGTAGAATATATGAAGAACACTTAGAACTTGAAGATAGAACTTGAGAGAGATCAATTAGATGAAGAAAATTGAAGAATGAAAGTGTTTGTAGGTGTTTTTGGTTGTTGGTGTATGGATTAGATATAAAGGATATGTAATTTTGTTTTCATGTAAATAAGTCATGAATGATTACTCATATTTTTGTAATTTTATGAGATATTTCATGCTAGTTGCCAAATAATGGTTCCCACATGTGTTAGGTGACTCACATGGGCTGATAAGAGCTGATCATTGGAGTATATATACCAATAGTACATACATCTAAAAGATGTGTATTGTACGAGTACGAATACGGGTGCATACGAGTAGAATTGTTGATGAAACTGAACGAGGATGTAATTGTAAGAATTTTTGTTAAGTAGAAGTATTTTGATAAGTGTATTTAAGTCTTTCAAAAGTGTATAAATACATATTAAAACACTACATGTATATACATTTTAACTGAGTCGTTAAGTCATCGTTAGTCGTTACATATAAGTGTTGTTTTGAAACCTTTAGGTTAACGATCTTGTTAAATGTTGTTAACCCAATGTTTATAATATCAAATGAGATTTTAAATTATTATATTATCATGATATTATCATGTATGAATATCTCTTAATATGATATATATACATTAAATGTCTTTACAACGATAATCGTTACATATATGTCTCGTTTAAAAATCATTAAGTTAGTAGTCTTGTTTTTACATATGTAGTTCATTGTTAATATACTTAATGATATGTTTACTTATCATAGTATCATGTTAACTATATATATATCCATATATATGTCATCATATAGTTTTTACAAGTTTTAACGTTCGTGAATCACCGGTCAACTTGGGTGGTCAATTGTCTATATGAAACATATTTCAATTAATCAAGTCTTAAAAAGTTTGATTGCTTAACATGTTGGAAACATTTAATCATGTAAATATCAATCTCAATTAATATATATAAACATGGAAAAGTTCGGGTCACTACACCAGAGATGACCAATCGTAAAAAGAAGAAACGAAGGGACAAAGCTCCAAAAGAAATATAAAATTGGAGTATAAATCGCAGCAAAATAGGAGAGAGCATTAACTGTGGATGACAATGATTATAGAAAACGGAAGCAGGGATTTCGAAATATAAGAGAAAATATAAAGGCCAATAACAACACGGAGATTACAAACCGTGGATATTAATACGAATAACAATATAAAAACACGGTATAATTAAGAATAATATCACCCCAAGGTAATAGTAGAAGTAAACAGATTCTTCTGGTGGAAGATTGAAAAGAAGGATGACAGAAATGATAATTAGAAAAATATCAGGGATTAGAACGAGATTAAGCATTTTCACGATCTTTTGAATGTATGAACTAAGAAAGAAAGTATAGGAATGGTGAGGATAATGGAATGGAAGAATTTAATTTATAGTAGAAATATCAGACAGAGTAATCGAGGCAGATCATCGTATTTAATTGTAGAGATCTTAATTTCCTTACTCGCCGAAGAATCAAATCTTTTAGATTTCGAAGATTTTCTTTAATTCCCTTGAATTCCGGAATTCAACCAATACAACGTCAAAAATTAAGACGCACCCTATTTTCTAAATTCAACCCTGACTACGTCAAAAGCTATGACGAATCTTTACTTCTTTATTTCGCTCTTTTGTGATAACTTCACTCGTACTCTTCGAGTAAATGAATTATCTTATCCATATTACTCAACAGTAATAAACTCTATTTATCAACTCATATTCGTCATGAAAACATTTTTATTGCTAGCCATGACCACCTCACACAAATTTCGGGACGAAATTTCTTTAACGGGTAGGTACTGTGATGACCCGAGAATTTCCAACCAAATTTAAACTTAATCTTTATATGAAATCGACATGATAAGAAAAGTTATTAAATCGTGTCTCAGAATTTTTGAACTGTTTACATAGATTCATTTACACCTTCGACCATTCCCGACGATTCACGAACAGTAGTTGTAAATAAATATGTAAATATTATTATAAATATTATTATAAGAATGACTAAAACTATAATTTTAATTATTATTATTATTAAATATTAAAAGTATTATTATTAATATATTTATATTTATTAATTATTAATATTAATTAAATATAAATTATAAAGTTAGATAAAGTATACAAAATCGTTTTGCATCACTATCTGTATAATTTTTGTTTGATTCCTTCTGTCTAAAATTTGTTACACTTATCTATCAAACTTTTAGACTTTCTGATTCTTGTTTCTTGTATCATTATGTGAGTAATAGATATAGATATTTATATATTGTGGGATATGGAAAATGCATATACATGTGTACAACATTTTCTGCTTCTTTGATTCTTCCTCTAAATCGAATCACCAACCTACAATTATTCCACCGTCACCACTCCTACTTCTGATTGATTCCTCCCTCTTGTCCACATAACAAACAAATCAACAAATTTTTTTCACTGTGCCTAATTGATCTAATTGTTTGAGATTACTGTTTCAAATTTTTACTTTCAGTTTCATATCCATATCTATCACTTTCTATCATATTCTAACTTTATATATCATAGCTACCTAATTCTTTATATACACACTAACTAATACATAGAAATGAAGATAGATAACACATAACCGAACCCTCTTCAGCTTTCTCATCTCTATTCTTACTCTTAACCCATTTCACCTTCATACAACCACCATAACCGTGTACTACTCCATCGAACCCATCACCATTCTTAACAACCTCCTGCAATTACCTTCTTGCTACTACTATTGCTTTGTTACCATTTTGCACACACCACGAAATCATCATCACAACAAAAGCAATATAGACACCACGAACAAACGTCATTATCCCTTCAATACCCTCTTGCTTCCCGTATATAATCTATTTTTACTTCAGCCACAAACAGCTCGACAACAATCACCACCACCACTCTCGGCTATTATCACTTTGCACCACACACACCATAACTATCGACACCTGCAACCATAATCATAAACTACTACACTTATATTTTTTTTCTTTGTCTTTCCTGATCGAACAAACAACGCTTTAAACCATCATTACTTGCTACTGCCGCCTTCTCTTGTTTTCCCTACTCAAACTGAACCATACACAATATCACTTCACAACAACCGCTACTACAGTAGTGTTATTATTTCTTTTACTTCGGATATTGAAGTAACAAAGATAACTTTTATAAGCTAACAAGAAGAGATAAGGTGACAAAAATTGGTGTCCTTTCTTTTGCTTTTAAAAAGTAACATACACTATAGGAGTATCCAAGAAAGGTGCGTATTCAGTGCATCATCTTATTTATTTATTTTTTTTAACCGTTCTATTAACAAAGAACAGAAGCCTTGAGATTTCATTGTTGGGTCGTGTGGTTTATTGGGCCAATGATTGGACTGCATGGATTTAGTGGGCTGTCATGTTCACACATTATATTTGGGTCATAGAAGCTAGCTAACTCGAATTATACTTTTCTTTCCTTCTCTTTTCCGGTTCACTGTTTGATGGTAGTGTAAACTTAATGATAATCATGATGTATGATGAACAATGAAAATCGTATTAGTGATAATATAATAATGATGGTAACGATGCATTATGAATATGATGGTGATCGTGATTTTTCGTGATGATGAGGAGGGAATGTAAAGATTAAAATGATAATGATAATCTTGATACTAAAACAGAAAAAGATAACGCAATGAATTAAGATAAGTTGATTTTGAAGTAGATGATGAATTTGATGATGATTAGTTCTGGGTTTGAATTAATTGAAGAAGAAGATGAAATAGAAAAATGGGTTAAATATAAATGGGTTGAGAATATAATCAGAAAAATGGGACTGGTGCAATGGTTTGAAGGTGTTGGGTTTAAACGAGGGGTCATGAGTTCGAAACCATGCTGTGGCATATTCAAATTTTTTTTTAAAGAAGAAGTAGAGTAGACAGAGATATAGGTTAAATAAAATTTAGTTAAGTGTTATTAGAGAAAAGAAGCTGCAGCGTGTTGGTTAGGGGTGTTGTTCGGGAGCGAGAGGTCTCGGGTTCGAGCCAAGGCTATGACATCTTTTTAGGAAGCTATTCTTTAAGGTAGTATACTTATTATTATTATTATTATTATTATTATTATTATTATTATTATTATTATTATTATTATTATTATTATTATTATTATTATTATTATTATTATTATTATTATTATTATTATTATTATTATTATTATTATTATTATTATTATTATTATTAAATCTAATTATTAATATTATCTTTATTGTTATTATTATTATTAGTATTAAAACAAGTATCATTAATAATAATAATAATATTATTATTATTATTATTAAAAATTAGAATTATCAATCTTTTTATAAGTATTATTTTTATTATCATTATTATAATAACTATATTTTTATTATTATTACTATCAATTATCAAAAATACTGTTTTAACAAACAAGTGATATATATATAAATATATTTAATACATATAACATAACAAAATTAATAATTTTTTTTTATGAAACGTATATATATTATTAATATACAAACGATATAATTAGTAAATTAGATATATAAACCTATTCGATTTCGATTATGTGTAATAATATATATACAAATGACATAGGTTCGTGAATCCGAGGCCAACCCTACAATTGATAAATGACGTCATATGTATTTTTACTACAAAATATATTATGGTGAGTTCATTTACTCCCTTTTTACTCATTACATTTTTGGGCTGAGAATACATGCAAAAGCTTTATTAACTGTTTAACAATATCTATATGCATGAGTTTCATTTGCTCCCTTTTTAAATGCTTTTGCAATATATATTTTTGGGACTGAGAATACATGCGCTGCTTTTATAAATGTTTTACGAAATAGACACAAGTAATCGAAACTACATTCTATGGTTGGATTATCGAATCGAATATGCCCCTTTTAGTCTGGTAATCTAAGAATTAGGAAACAGACACCCTAATTGACGCGAATCCTAAAGATAGATCTATCGGGCCCAACAAGCCCCATCCAAAGTACCGGATGCTTTAGTACTTTGAAATTTATATCATGTCCGAAGGAGGATCCCGGAATGATGGGGATATTCTTATATGTATATTGTGAATGTCGGTTACCAGGTGTTCAATCCATATGAATGATATTTTGTCTCTATGCATGGGACGTATGTTTATGAGGAATGGAAATATGAAATCTTGTGGTCTATTAAAATTATGAAATGATTATTTATGATAAACCAATGAACTCACCAACCTTTTGGTTGACACTTGAAAGCATGTTTATTCTCAGGTACGAAAGAATTCTTCCGCTGTACATCTGCTCATTTTATAGATATTATTTGGAGTCATTCATGGCATATTTTGAAAGACGTTGCATTCGATTTGTTGAGTTCATCAAGATTATTATTAAGTTAATTATAGTTAGATATATTATGAAATTGTATGCATGCCTTCAACTTTCGATGTAATGAAAGTATGTCTTTTAAAAACGAATGCAATGTTTGTAAAATGTATCATATAGAGGTCAAATACCTCATGATGTAATCAACTATTGTGAATCATTTATAATCGATGTGGACTTTGTCCGGATGGATTAGGACGGGTCCTTTCATTTCGTAGCATAATATGAACTCATTTATAAAAGCTTTTTCTTCATATTAGTGTTTTATAAGTTTAAATTCGGGTAGTACCTACCCATTAAGTTCATACTTAGTAGCTAATATACAATTCAACTACTACAATTCTATATGAAAAACTGATTATAATATTATTTCACGTTCAAACTTTTACACAATATTTTACAAACTTACAATACCGCTTATTTTACATATAACATGAAATATAGCACACAATAAATTTGACACAAGATGGTTATGAAGATAATTCTAGCTAGTACACAAGTCGTTCAGCAAAGGCAATAAAGACACGTAATTCATACGTCCAGAAACAAGTCATGCATTCTGGTTTTACTAGGATTACTTCCCATCTTTGGTCTTGTGGAACATAACCGTTATGGCCGTTGATAAGACAGCGTGTTGTAACGTCGTCAAAGGGACGAAGGTTACGTAATGTCCAACAGTCCCGTAACAATCTAAAAACCTCATTTCTTACCCCAATTACCGACTCCGTCACTTGTGGGAATGTTTTGTTTAATAGTTGTAGCCCGATGTTCTTGTTCTCACTTTAGTGAGAAGCGAACATTACTAATCCGTAAGCATAACATGCTTCTTTATGTTTCATGTTAGCCGCTTTTTCTAAATCACGAAGTCCAATATTCAGATATATTGAGTCAAAATAATTTCTTAACCCATTGCGTAAAATAGCATTTGGGTTTCCCGCAATATATGCGTCAAAGTAAACACATCGTAACTTATGGATTTCCCAATGTGATATCCCCCATCTTTCGAACGAAAGCCTTTTATAAACCAAGGCATTCTTGGAACGTTCTTCGAATATCTTACAAACTGATCTCGCCTTAAATAGTTGTGCCGAAGAATTCTGACCGACTCTAGACAAGATTTCATCAATCATGTCTCCGGGTAGGTCTCTTAAAGTATTAGGTTGTCTATCCATTTTGTGTTTTTATACTGTAAAATAGACAAGAGTTAGATTCATAAAAAAAAATACTTATTAATACAAGCAATTTTAACATATATCATAAAGCATAAGCACAATATATTACATATATTACACCACACGAATACAACTATCTTATTCCGACTCGCTTGTTTCTTCTTCTTCGGTTTTAGTTCATTTTGCCAAGTTTCTAGGGATATATGATGTTCCCCTAATACGAGCCGTCGTTTTCCACATTGGTTTAGAAAAACCTGGTGGTTTAGAGGTTCCCGGGTCATTGTTACAACTTAAGGACTTCGGGGGTTGACGATACATATAAAGTTCATCGGGGTTGGAATTTGATTTCTCTATTTTTATTCCCTTTCCCTTATTATTTTCTTTTGCCTTTTTAAATTCAGTTAGGGTAATTTCTATAACATCATCGGAATTCTCGTCGGAATCCGATTCATCGGAGAATTGGTAATCCTCCCAATATTTTGCTTCCTTGGCGGAAACACCATTGACCATAATTAACCTTGGTCGGTTGGTTGAGGATTTTCTTTTACTTAACCGTTTTATTATTTCCCCCACCGGTTCTATTTCTTCATCCGGTTCCGATTCTTCTTCCGGTTCCGATTCTTCTTCCGGTTCCGACTCTTCTTCCGGTTCCTCTTCGGGAACTTGTGAATCAGTCCACGAAACATTCCAATTTACATTTGACTCTTCATTATTATTAGGTGAGTCAATGGGACTTGTTCTAGAGGTAGTAATCTATCACATAATATCAAACGCGTTAAGAGATTAATATATCACATAATATTCACATGTTAAAAATATATAGTTTCCAACAAAATTTGTTAAGCAATCATTTTTCAAGTAAACACGGTCGAAGTCCAGACTTACTAATGCATCCTAACAAACTCGATAAGACACACTAATGCAAAATTCTGGTTCTCTAAGACCAACGCTCGGATACAAACTGAAATGTCCCGTTCTTATTGATTAAAAATGTTCCATATTAATTGATTTCGTTGCGAGGTTTTGACCTCTATATGAGACGTTTTTCAAAGACTGCATTCATTTTAAAACAAACCATAACCTTTATTTCATCAATAAAGGTTTAAAAAGCTTTACGTAGATTATCAAATAATGATAATCTAAAATATCATGTTTACACACGACCATTACATAATGGTTCACAATACAAATATGTTACAACAAAATAAGTTTCTTGAATGCAGTTTTTACACAATATCATACAAGCATGGACTCCAAATCTCGTCCTTATTTAAGTATGCGACAGCGGAAGCTCTTAATAATCACCTGAGAATAAACATGCTTAAAACGTCAACAAAAATGTTGGTGAGTTATAGGTTTAACCTATATATATCAAATCATAATAATAGACCACAAGATTTCATATTTCAATACACATCCCATACATAGAGATAAAAATCATTCATATGGTGAACACCTGGTAACCGACATTAACAAGATGCATATATAAGAATATCCCCATCATTCCGGGACACCCTTCGGATATGATATAAATTTTGAAGTACTAAAGCATCCGGTACTTTGGATGGGGTTTGTTAGGCCCAATAGATCTATCTTTAGGATTCGCGTCAATTAGGGTGTCTGTTCCCTAATTCTTAGATTACCAGACTTATTAAAAAGGGGCATATTCGATTTCGATAATTCAACCATAGAATGTAGTTTCACGTACCTGTGTCTATTTTGTAAATCATTTATAAAACCTGCATGTATTCTCATCCCAAAAATATTAGATTTTAAAAGTGGGACTATAACTCACTTTCACAGATTTTTAGTCAGCTGTCCTCGTTAGTAACCTACAACTAGTTGTCCACAGTTAGATGTACAGAAATAAATCGATAAATATTATCTTGAATCAATCCACGACCTAGTGTATACGTATCTCAATATTGATCACAACTCAAACTATATATATTTTGGAATCAACCTCAACCCTGTATAGCTAACTCCAACATTCACATATAGAGTGTCTATGGTTGTTCTGAAATATATATAGATGTGTCGACATGATAGGTCGAAACATTGTATATGTGTCTATGGTATCTCAAGATTACATAATATACAATACAAGTTGATTAAGTTATGGTTGGAATATATTTGTTACCAATTTTCACGTAGCTAAAATGAGAAAAATTATCCAATCTTGTTTTACCCATAACTTCTTCATTTTAAATCCGTTTTGAGTGAATCAAATTGCTATGGTTTCATATTGAACTCTATTTTATGAATCTAAACAGAAAAAGTATAGGTTTATAGTCGGAAAAATAAGTTACAAGTCATTTTTGTAAAGGTAGTCATTTCAGTCGAAAGAACGACGTCTAGATGACCATTTTAGAAAACATACTTCCACTTTGAGTTTAACCATAATTTTTGAATATAGTTTCATGTTCATAATAAAAATCATTTTCTCAGAATAACAACTTTTAAATCAAAGTTTATCATAGTTTTTAATTAACTAACCCAAAACAGCCCGCGGTGTTACTACGACGGCGTAAATCTGGTTTTACGGTGTTTTTCGTGTTTCCAGGTTTTAAATCATTAAGTTAGCATATCATATAGATATAGAACATGTGTTTAGTTGATTTTAAAAGTCAAGTTAGAAGGATTAACTTTTGTTTGCGAACAAGTTTAGAATTAACTAAACTAGGTTCTAGTGATTACAAGTTTAAACCTTCGAATAAGATAGCTTTATATGTATGAATTGAATGATGTTATGAACATCATTACTACCTTAAGTTCCTTGGATAAACCTACTGGAAAAGAGAAAAATGGATCAAGCATCAATGGATCCTTGGATGGCTCGAAGTTCTTGAAGCAGATCATGACACGAAAACAAGTTCAAGTAAGATCATCACTTGAAATAAGATTGTTATAGTTATAGAAATTGAACCAAAGTTTGAATATGATTATTACCTTGTATTAGAATGATAACCTACTGTAAGAAACAAAGATTTCTTGAGGTTGAATGATCACCTTACAAGATTGGAAGTGAGCTAGCAAACTTGAAAGTATTCTTGATTTTATGTAACTAGAACTTGTAGAATATATGAAGAACACTTAGAACTTGAAGATAGAACTTGAGAGAGATTAATTAGATGAATAAAATTGAAGAATGAAAGTGTTTGTAGGTGTTTTTGGTCGTTGGTGTATGGATTAGATATAAAGGATATGTAATTTTGTTTTCATGTAAATAAGTCATGAATGATTACTCATATTTTTGTAATTTTATGAGATATTTCATGCTAGTTGCCAAATGATGGTTGATATTGCTATAAATATACATATACTTCGTCGCAATATCAATCCAAAATGTTATGATTTTTATGTGTATTCGAGTAGTTTTCGGTTTGTAATTGGTAAAAATGTCCAAAGCGTCGAATGAAATGTTATTATGGATTTTCAATGATATAAAGATCAAAATGAAGATAAAATGAAGACTTATAATGAGCAACAAAAGAGTACAACATCGCGCCTCAAGACTACAAGTTAAAACTATCGAAATTACGAAATCAGCGCGCCTGCACGAGAAAAATCATAACTAAATCATACGGACTCGAAAAAAGGCGAATCAGGTGTCCAGACGTCCGTAACTCAAAAATCTACAACTGCCCAGAATTGTACTTACACGAATCGTGTATAACTACACGAATCGTGTAATGTTTGGCCGAAATTCAGATTCCACTTGCAAATGGGGCGGCCACTTTTTGTTTTTAAAACACTTCTTTAACTAAATGGAGAGACAGCAGGATATCAACAAAGCCTCAACTACTACTTCTATTCAAGCATAAATACGGAGTACTTTCAACAGAGAGAGACACACATATTTTCATACAAATATTATACGCAAATTATTACTCTGTAATTTTTATTAGTCTATTAGTTCAAGGTTAAAAATAGTTTCAGTTATTAAGGGGGTATTGTTCGTGATAAAGGGTGTTATTATACGCGTGAAAGGGGTGTTATTATTGTAATTTTTCTACCATTTGAAGTTAATGCAAGTGAAGATATTTTAGTAAGTTTACTCTGTTAAAATTAGTGTTGTTATTATGTTTGCAGATCTATATTTTTATGTCTCCCCTAGTGTAATGAATAGCTAAATTTCCCTAGTGTTTGCTTAAATGTAGAGCCCCTAGTGAAATGGATTGTTACCATTAGTAAAGTTAAAATGTAACTTTAGTATTTTTAATATTGAGCCTAGTTAAAAGAACCATTTTTATGTAATTAGGTATTTAACCCTTGCCACTTAATTTAGTAAATTTAAATAACGAAAGTTGTTTTTATTTACACAAATTAAGCTTCAACATTAAAAATGATCTAGACGAATTTATGGATAAGTTATTGACACCAATTTAGAAATAAACTTCGGTGGTTTGGGTGATATCAATAAATTATGTGAAGGTGAAATTATAAAAAGGGAGACCGTTATAATTTGGGTATTGGCGAAGGTCAAAACTAGGCTAGGTCTCAATTTAAATACTTAGGGAATAGTAGCTTTCTAAAAAGAATCCAATGAAAATTAGATTTTATTTAGTTAAGTTGTAACTTTATATTTATTCGAGAGAAAAATGTAAAGTTTGATACTAGAACATTTTAATAGGGCGTAAAACTTAAAACAATCCATGGACCTAGGGGTGACACAATTAAGTAAACACTCTCATTTATCTTATTTATACTTCCTATAAAAAGTATTGTTGTATTTATTCACGAATTATAAGTTTAAAATATATAAAAATACATAAAAACATTTAATTTTCGTAACAGTTATGTGTCACACATTTTTACACTTACACGAATCGTGTAACCTCACACGAATCGTGTAAGGCTTGAATACGGCTACAGTACACCGTAGGTCAAAAATTAGGGTTTTAATTATTTAATATTATAAAATTAGGTTATTAGTTATTTATTTATTATAATTAGGTTATTTATTATATAATTAGTTTTAATTAATATAAAATACTTAAATACATGTTTTAATCCTAAAATTAGCATTAACTATTATAAGTTCATAAATTGTAATTAGTTAATAATTAATAAATTAATTAAATTCCTTTTAATTTGTATTATTTTTATTAAAAATGCATTTTAGTTAAATTAATTAAGTTTATATAATTATTGCTTAAAACAAAAATCTAAATATATAGTTTTATTAAAAATTACTATTTTACTAATTACCATCTAGTAATATAATTGTCGCATCATAATTAGTATAATTTCATTTAGTATCATTTTAAGATAATTCTTGTTATATTGTAATTTCATTTAGTAAATTAGTTAAGTTATTTCCTTTTACTATTACTATAATTTGCCTAATCCAAAACCCCATTTTAATTAAGTTTGACATCAAAGACTATAAAAAAAAACCATTAAACGCTCCATCTCCCTGTGGAACGAATCGGATTTACCAACAAACTAAACTACACGGATAGGACTAGTTGCCTATATATATGTGTGAAATCAACCTAAAATCTATAAAATACCACATATACAATAAATCAATTCGTGTAACAAAACAACTCAAATCCGTTCATAAATAAAGGTTACGTTCGCACACATCAACTTTTTGGCGCCGCTGCCGGGGAGTTGGCAGTAAATAAATAGATAATTTTTCTGGTTCGTAGTAATAGTTGGATTTGTACGTGGACCGGGTTGTTGGATCACCAATTTTATTGGTCTTTGAAGGATCCTGCCCCTCTGCTGCATCTTTTGGCTATTCGAAACGTGGGCAAAAATCAGAAGGATAATCTGTTTGTTTAAAGGTTTTTATCATTGTTTTTATGTTATTCGATCCTCTCGAGGAAATTTATTTCCAAGAAAGTTCAAAGTTTTTGAATAAATCCTTTAATTCTTTGTACAATTTCCCAAATTGTATGATTCGTTCAATCCTAAACTCGTTAAACTTAATCCAGAACCTCAAAGAATTAATAAAGGACAAAAACAACAAAAAGAAATAGGAAGTACTTTTAAAACACCGAAAAACACTAAAAAAGAGAAACAAATAGGTAACCCTAGATAAACCTTTAGTGAAGTGATCTCATAATAGAAAATTAATGTATGAACTTACGTTCCTCCAACGCTGAATTAACTCCCTCACATCCTGAACCCGAAAGAAAATTCCACGAACGCTTAAGAGCTCAAGAAGTAGAATCTCTTGCTAAAAATTTAGAGTCACTTTTCTTAGAATCCGACTCTGAACCAATAATTCAACCAATCATAGAGCCGATTATTAAAGAAGAAGAAGAAATGGCTGACACAAATCAAACGATGGAAGCATTAATGAAGGCCACAAGAAAAGGTCAAGGCCACGCAATCATCCAACCCCCGATGACTGATGGCTTTGAAATAAAAGGTCAATTTTTACACATGGTAACTAATACATGTCAATTCGGTGGAGCCCCAAATGAGGATGCTAACGAGCATCTTCGTAAGTTTGTAAGCATTTGCAAGCTTTTCAAAATCAAAGATGTCACCGATGAAGTTGCATGTTTAAAAATCTTTCCATGGTCATTAAAAGATGATGCAAGGGATTGGCTAGACTCATTACCAGAAGGATATATTGAAAACTGGAATGATATGATGGATAAATTTTTGTCAGAATTCTTTCCTGCTTCAAAAGCAGCAAAATTACAAAGTGACATAAATCACTTTAAACAAAAGCCTAATGAAACTCTTTATGAAGCTTGGACCCGATTCAATAAAATGCTTCGAATATGTCCTCAACACGGGTTGAATACATTCCAAAAGGTCCAAATATTCTATAAAGGAGTCAATGTGACAACTAGAAAAGATATAGATGTTGCAGCTGGAGGTTCGATCATGAAGAAAACACCTGAAGACGCTCACACAATCATTGCTGATTTAGCTTCCCATTCTCATAATTGGCATCAAGAAATAGAATTTTCTAGATCATCAAATGTTGCTAGTATTAAAAGCAATGATGAAATTGCTTCTTTAAAAGTTCAAATAGCAAATCAAGCAAGGCAAATCGAGAAAGTAACCAAGGAAATGCACGCTATCAGAGTAGGATGTGAACTGTGCCAAGGTCCCCATCTTACTAAAGATTGTAATCAAGCAACAATGGAAGAGCAAGCAAATTTCTTAGGTTACTTACGAAAAGGTGAAATGAACTTTAGCGATTTTCCAGCATTAGAAGCAAATAACCAAAGATATCCTCCCATCAACAGCTATCAAGTAGGAGGACCTTCAGGATCAAATAATAACTATCAAAATAATAACAACTATCAAGGTGGAAATCAAGGTTACCAAAACAACCAGAATTTTCAAAATCAAAATCAAAGAAATCCGCCACCAGGATATAATAACCGAAATCAACCTCAAAGAAATTATCAAAATAATTTCCAACCCAATCAACCACAACCACTAGCACTCATGCAACCACAACCATTAGCAATTATGCAACCTCCACCCGAGAGGAAATCTGGTTTAGAAGATCTCTTAAGAGATTTTATGGTTAAGCACGAGCAAAATGCAGAGCTCCAAACTCAGCAAATCCGAAATCAACAAGCCACGATTCAGATTTTAGAAAGAGATGTTGGAAGGATCTCACAGTTACTAGCAGAGAGACCACCAATTGCAAGTAACCCTCCGTTTATACTAAAGAAGAATGATCCTCAAGCCCCAGCATATTCACAAGTGAATGCTATTTATAGTTTCTGTGAGGATGAAGCAAGTTTCAAAACACCGGAGCATAGTCCTATTTTTACTCTTGGGTGTGAAGATGACGATGAAGAGTGTGATGAGTTTATATTTTCTGATTTATCCAATATGGCGGATTACACTCCTTATCAAGAGATGGATGATACCCGAGTTGAAAGTGTGAAAAGTATAACATGTGAAGATGAAGAGATCCGAGTTGGTGCAATAACTCCCGAGTATGGTGACTATTTGATGAGGTTGATGTCGGGAAATCATGTGGAAGTAAAGAAAATGGAAATCACCGAGCCTTCCGAATTTAGGGTTGATGATGATTTGAAGATGATCAAAGAAGAAGCGGAAGATACGGTGAAGCAAGCACCTAAAGTGGAAGACTATAAAGAACCCATTCCATACCCACAAGCACTTGCATCCGAAAAACCAAAGGAGAACCATTGTAAGCCTTTAAATACGGATAATATTTGTGTAGATGTACCTTTGGTTGATGTTATTTCAGGTATGCCAAACTATGGGAAATTCTTGAATGATTTGATGGCAAAAGAAGGAGTGTGTGAGCAAGCATCATCAGCATTCCTTGAAGCAGAATGTGCTGCTATTATGAAGAAGAATGAATTGCCACCTAAGTTAGGTGATCCCGGACCATTCATAGTACCTTGTAAGCTTAATGAATCTAAAACTCTTAGATCATTAGCTGACTCAGGTGCAAGTATAAATCTCATGCCTTATTCCATTTACTCGCATTTGAACTTAGGTGAACTTAAACCGACCAATTCAGGCATTAGATTCATTGATCAGTCGGTTAATAAACCTGTAGGGATTGTTGAAAACTTAGTAGTAAAAACAGGTGAACTTGAGTTTCTAGCTGACTTTGTAGTTGTAGACATGAAAGAAGATAAGTTTGTACCTATTATTTTAGGTAGACCATTCTTAGCAACTGCAAGTGCTTTAACAGATTGGAAAACAGGAAAACTAGTTTTGAAGGATAGAGGAAAGAGTGTAACCTATCAAACTGAGTTTAGTATGAACCCTCCACCCACACCGATAGTTTCAGTGAATATTGTTGACAATGTCAAACCCATTAGTCAACAAGCTAAGTGTGGGGAGGGTGATGAGGAGAAACTAGATAGTAAATCGCCCAATGATAGTGTTGTTGAGAAAACCATGAAAAAGTTATATGGTAGGGTTAGAAATGCTATGTCGAAAAAAGATGAACATTTGAGAGAGAGATTGGTGTCAAACTTATCGAAACTTGAGAAATATAAGTTGAAAAAATTGGTTGAAGAGTCAAGATTTTCGGACTCCTGGTTATTATCAAAAATTAATGGCGAGAATGGTTGCGGTAATGGTTCTATTGGAGTAAAGAAGGGTGATGTTTATCACCCCGACGTTAGTTAAAATTGGGGTGGAGTCGCGTGAACGACTCGCTAATAAACTTCACACATTGTAAATAGTCCCATTCGTGTGTCTCGTTTTTATTTTAAATTCCTTTTTATTTGTATTTTTCATATACTTGTTTTAAAATTTCAAAATGTTAATCTTTTTAACACAAAAATAGAGTGTTTTTATTTTATTTTAAATTTGTTTTCGAAAAATATTAAAACTTTAACTTTTAATGAATTGAATTTTATAAATTGAATTTAAAAATTTATAAACGGATTAAGATCAGGTATAACAACCGAATTTCCGTTACAAATATAAATCTATAAAAGATATTTTAAATTTAATTGATTATAAGTTATAAAAAAAAATATATATATATATAAAAAGAAAAAAAAAAAAAATTAGTTTGTAATAACATAATTTTTTGGTGTGTATTGAAACTTATTTTTTTTTTTTTTTTTTTTTTAGCAAGAAAATATAGTGTGGGGTAAAAAAATGTGTTGTACGATTGAATTAAAACCCCATATTTTGTGTGTTTTTAACATGGTTTTGACAGGTACAGACGAAAATGCAATTAGACGAAACGAAACATCAAATTACATTGTGATACAAACATTGGATATGATCATAGGTAAAACAATTTGAAAATCCAAATCGGTTAACAAAGGAAGTTCCAAATACTCTACACTTTTTGTCCTCTCAAATTTATACATTATTATCTGATTTTATGTAATGAGGGCATTACATAATCTTAAGTGTGGGGTGGGAATATATAAATTCTCGAGAACTAATAAGTTATTGGTTTTTATGAAAATTTGAAATTTTTTAAACAAATGTATCTAATCAATTTTTAAGGTAACTACGAGCAATTAAAGATCAGGTGTAAAAACCGAAATTGTTGTCTCCGTACATTAAAAATACATAAGTTTATTTGTTTAAAACTTATAAAAGAAAACCATTTATAACAAGAATTTATAAATCCTTATATTGAGAACCATTTATCACATGTTTCTTTGAAGTTTATTGCAGATATCATTGCTACAGAATGTATAAACCTGAATATTCCATTATCACGAGTAATAGAGGATGAATCAAATCCATCCCGTAAGGAAGTAAAGTCTTCCGAATTGACACACTTGCTAACTTATGTTAGAAGATGTAGTCCAGAACAGCTGTAGGTTGACGAAAAATCTTGAAAAGTCATCCCTAAAATCGGCTGGAAATCCACCTAACCTCAGCATCAAACAGGGTTTTTGGTGGTCAGACTTATCCTAACCATGAGATGGATCTGTCTCGTACAATGGGGGGGCACAATGCAAATTAGCTTTTAAGACTAATGAATCTAATCCCCAGATGGATGATCTCCGTAAAGATCAACTGCATCTATGTTTGACCGCGGTCAACATACATATGCCATAACAAATTGAGGTGTGCAAACTCATGGTTCACCGATGATATTTGGACACGATATAATCTTGTTCTAAAACTTATGCTATTTTATGAATTATATTTGTGTAAAACTATTTTTGGACATTTGGCTTCAAGTTCCATGATACTACAATCATGGGGGCGAATAGCTTGCTAATCGCCGACTGAGACTTCGGTTTTCAGTTACCCTCAACCGGAATTTGAGGTTAAAACCGGAAAACGTGTCTAGTGTAAAAACTAGCATGACATTTTATAAAAATCATAAAACGTTTTCACAAGGTCCAATTTTCCCTAAGGATCCAAATTTTTAAACCCTAATCACGAGTTTCATGTTTGTTTCTGTTGTCAGAATTTCATTTCGTGTGGTGTGCGTGTGATTCAATAAATACTGTGTTGTGTAATAAATTTCATATAGCGTGTGTTTCATTTCGTGTAGTGTGTGTTGTGTAATATATAATGTTCTAACTCTGTTAAAAGATGTAATTGCTTGAGGACAAGCAACGTTCAAGTGTGGGGTAATTTGATATTGCTATAAATATACATATACTTCGTCGCAATATCAATCCAAAATGTTATGATTTTTATGTGTATTCGAGTAGTTTTCGGTTTGTAATTGGTAAAAATGTCCAAAGCGTCGAATGAAATGTTATTATGGATTTTCAATGATATAAAGATCAAAATGAAGATAAAATGAAGACTTATAATGAGCAACAAAAGAGTACAACATCGCGCCTCAAGACTACAAGTTAAAACTATCGAAATTACGAAATCAGCGCGCCTGCACGAGAAAAATCATAACTAAATCATACGGACTCGAAAAAAGGCGAATCAGGTGTCCAGACGTCCGTAACTCAAAAATCTACAACTGCCCAGAATTGTACTTACACGAATCGTGTATAACTACACGAATCGTGTAATGTTTGGCCGAAATTCAGATTCCACTTGCAAATGGGGCGGCCACTTTTTGTTTTTAAAACACTTCTTTAACTAAATGGAGAGACAGCAGGATATCAACAAAGCCTCAACTACTACTTCTATTCAAGCATAAATACGGAGTACTTTCAACAGAGAGAGACACACATATTTTCATACAAATATTATACGCAAATTATTACTCTGTAATTTTTATTAGTCTATTAGTTCAAGGTTAAAAATAGTTTCAGTTATTAAGGGGGTATTGTTCGTGATAAAGGGTGTTATTATACGCGTGAAAGGGGTGTTATTATTGTAATTTTTCTACCATTTGAAGTTAATGCAAGTGAAGATATTTTAGTAAGTTTACTC
Organism: Rutidosis leptorrhynchoides; assembly: GCF_046630445.1. NCBI lineage: Eukaryota > Viridiplantae > Streptophyta > Magnoliopsida > Asterales > Asteraceae > Rutidosis > Rutidosis leptorrhynchoides. The sequence continues at coordinate 369,047,474 of NC_092343.1, read as the reverse complement.
TGTTAAAATTAGTGTTGTTATTATGTTTGCAGATCTATATTTTTATGTCTCCCCTAGTGTAATGAATAGCTAAATTTCCCTAGTGTTTGCTTAAATGTAGAGCCCCTAGTGAAATGGATTGTTACCATTAGTAAAGTTAAAATGTAACTTTAGTATTTTTAATATTGAGCCTAGTTAAAAGAACCATTTTTATGTAATTAGGTATTTAACCCTTGCCACTTAATTTAGTAAATTTAAATAACGAAAGTTGTTTTTATTTACACAAATTAAGCTTCAACATTAAAAATGATCTAGACGAATTTATGGATAAGTTATTGACACCAATTTAGAAATAAACTTCGGTGGTTTGGGTGATATCAATAAATTATGTGAAGGTGAAATTATAAAAAGGGAGACCGTTATAATTTGGGTATTGGCGAAGGTCAAAACTAGGCTAGGTCTCAATTTAAATACTTAGGGAATAGTAGCTTTCTAAAAAGAATCCAATGAAAATTAGATTTTATTTAGTTAAGTTGTAACTTTATATTTATTCGAGAGAAAAATGTAAAGTTTGATACTAGAACATTTTAATAGGGCGTAAAACTTAAAACAATCCATGGACCTAGGGGTGACACAATTAAGTAAACACTCTCATTTATCTTATTTATACTTCCTATAAAAAGTATTGTTGTATTTATTCACGAATTATAAGTTTAAAATATATAAAAATACATAAAAACATTTAATTTTCGTAACAGTTATGTGTCACACATTTTTACACTTACACGAATCGTGTAACCTCACACGAATCGTGTAAGGCTTGAATACGGCTACAGTACACCGTAGGTCAAAAATTAGGGTTTTAATTATTTAATATTATAAAATTAGGTTATTAGTTATTTATTTATTATAATTAGGTTATTTATTATATAATTAGTTTTAATTAATATAAAATACTTAAATACATGTTTTAATCCTAAAATTAGCATTAACTATTATAAGTTCATAAATTGTAATTAGTTAATAATTAATAAATTAATTAAATTCCTTTTAATTTGTATTATTTTTATTAAAAATGCATTTTAGTTAAATTAATTAAGTTTATATAATTATTGCTTAAAACAAAAATCTAAATATATAGTTTTATTAAAAATTACTATTTTACTAATTACCATCTAGTAATATAATTGTCGCATCATAATTAGTATAATTTCATTTAGTATCATTTTAAGATAATTCTTGTTATATTGTAATTTCATTTAGTAAATTAGTTAAGTTATTTCCTTTTACTATTACTATAATTTGCCTAATCCAAAACCCCATTTTAATTAAGTTTGACATCAAAGACTATAAAAAAAAACCATTAAACGCTCCATCTCCCTGTGGAACGAATCGGATTTACCAACAAACTAAACTACACGGATAGGACTAGTTGCCTATATATATGTGTGAAATCAACCTAAAATCTATAAAATACCACATATACAATAAATCAATTCGTGTAACAAAACAACTCAAATCCGTTCATAAATAAAGGTTACGTTCGCACACATCAATGGTTCCCACATGTGTTAGGTGACTCACATGGGCTGCTAAGAGCTGATCATTGGAGTGTATATACCAATAGTACATACATCTAAAAGCTGTGTATTGTACAAGTACGAATACAGGTGCATACGAGTAGAATTGTTGATGAAACTGAACGAGGATGTAATTGTAAGCATTTTTGTTAAGTAGAAGTATTTTGATAAGTGTATTGAAGTCTTTCAAAAGTGTATAAATACATATTAAAACACTACATGTATATACATTTTAACTGGGTCGTTAAGTCATCGTTAGTCATTACATGTAAGTGTTGTTTTGAAACCTTTAGGTTAACGATCTTGTTAAATGTTGTTAACCCAATGTTTATAATATCAAATGAGATTTTAAATTATTATATTATCATGATATTATCATGTATGAATATCTCTTAATATGATATATATACATTAAATGTCTTTACAACGATAATCGTTACATATATGTCTCGTTTAAAAATTATTAAGTTAGTAGTCTTGTTTTTAGATATGTAGTTCATTGTTAATATACTTTATGATATGTTTACTTATCATAATATCATGTTAACTATATATATATCCATATATATGTCATCATATAGTTTTTACAAGTTTTAACGTTCGTGAATCACCGGTCAACTTGGGTGGTCAATTGTCTATATGAAACATATTTCAATTAATCAAGTCTTAACAAGTTTGATTACTTAACATGTTGGAAACATTTAATCATGTAAATATCAATCTCAATTAATATATATAAACATGGAAAAGTTCGGGTCACTACATTAACAATTTGTATCTTGTTTTGTTTAAGTCTTTTAACCTCACGATCCATTATTTCGACGGGTTCTTCGATGAATTGAAGTTTTTCATTGATTTGGATTTTGTCTAACGGAATAGTGAGATCTTATTTAGCAAAACATTTCTTCAAATTCGAGATGTGGAAAGTGTTATGTACAGCCGCGAGTTGTTGAGGTAACCCAAGTCGGTAAGCTACTGGTCCGACACGATCAATAATCTTGAATGGTCCGATATACCTTGGATTTAATTTCCCTCGTTTACCAAATCGAACAACGCCTTTCCAAGGTGCAACTTTAAGCATGACTATCTCTCTAGTTTTAAATTTTATATCTTTTCTTTTAATGTCAGCATAGCTCTTTTGTCGACTTTGTAATTGTGAATTTTTTTTAACGGGTAGGTAATACCTGAGAGATATATAAATTCACAATTAATATGTTACATTCTTCGAATCTGATTCAGCAAATCATCCATTATACTCCCTACTTTCACAACAATATACATTCTTTTATAAAAATCAAAACAACCATACTCATTCAAAATCTAATTACATATTCTGATTTTGAAATCTCAGAATTCGATTCAAGATATAACCGAAATCGTCACTCTTAGATTCCTACATCTTTCAAAACTATACTTTGACTTCAAAACTGTCATAGAACCTCATTTCTATTCATGGAACTCACAAAAATATTTGTATCATTCAAAATCTTAGAACATCATATGTATATTAACAATTACAATATGTGTTCAAACACTTCGAAATTCCTAAAGACATGCGAGATGATGATCCAACCACATATTACCCACTGTCATGCATCTGAAAAGCTCTCGAAACCAAAGTTATAGTTTAACACGTATCCATGACAGATCCTTTGATATTTATTACCAAATATAATTTTTCAATATCTTTCCAAAATAGACAGTTATGTCACAGCTCCAGCAAATCACCTTCATTTGTTTATACGAATAAACCTTATTATAACAATTACCCCTTCATCATTGTTACCAGGGAACCTTTCATATCTCGCCACATTAGCAGTAAACTTATCAACAACTTCATTAACCTTCGACTTAAGCCTCTCCGAAAAGCCACTATACTTATTCATTAAAACCCCATCATGTACTCACCTACATCCTGTAACAATAATTGTCACACCAACTACTGGGAATTAGCAATCAGTATTTTGAATTTCGCAACAATTTTACGTCAAAAGTTATACATATAACGTCTATCTCCTAGACTTACATACTTCGAATGTGAATTTTCTGAAAAACGTCCCAAACCATGAACTAGTTCTCCGAAATTGGAAAAATGCTGATGAAGCAGCAAAAACTGTAAACGACTTTAACAGTCAAAAGTTTGATGATAAAGAATAGTATGGTGGTAAAGCTGAGAAAAAGAGAAGGTTTGAAACTGGAAAACGGATTGAGCAGACCATGAAGGAGGCTGTGGACAAATCACAAAGACTAAACCTGCCTTCAAAGGATCCAAATGATTCAGTGTCTACTGAAATCGTTAGCAAACAACTTACTTCTTATTCTAAACCTTCACAGAAAAATCTTCTTCATCATCCATATTATCGTATCTTTTATTATAATATCTTCGATATTCCTGAAGATATTTTCACAACTATTCTTATCTGAAATCTTTCATCTCTTCGCAATATCTGCGTTACAACATAAAAAGAAACTGTGTTAGTTTCTAAATTCTAAAAAAAAAAAATTGAATTTAAAATAGGAATGTTTTTGAAGTAGTGTTGGGAACTGAAGCATGAGTTAGTATAATATAATGACACTTGATCAACGTGATTATATTACCGTAAGTCATGCTGAGTTTCTAATGGAACGTGATGATTCACAGAACATACTATCATCATGTACTGTTTACACGACTCTTACATTCTACCCAATTTCCAAACATATTAAGAACATATCATCTTGATAGCTCTATATTTTCGGATATTCTGGTAATTTGCCAAATCAATATCGTGCCATTACGATTTTATTCTTGGAACATTAACTATGTTCATTCAAAAATTCATATCTACGAATTCTGGACCATTATCCGCTTGACTTAAGGTTGGAAAGAGAAAACGAAAGCATGAAGCTCCGAAATATAATGGAGAATATAAAGCCCGATAACAACCCCGAAATTACAAACCGTGTATATCAATGCGTATAGCAATATAAAGACACGGGAGAATGAAAAACACAATAACCCCAAGGTAATGGTAGAAGAAAATAACTTCCTCCGGTGGTAGATGAAAAAGAAGAATGACATATATGAAAGTTAAGAGTATATCAAGAATCAATACTGGATGAATCATATTAACGAATGCTTTAAAGTATGAATTGGGGAGAAAGATTAGAAGGTGTGAGATGTGGAAATAAAGAAACGAAGGGGGTGGAATTATAGTAAAATATCAGACAGATTATCGCATTTAATCAAAGAAGATCCTGATTTCCTTAATCGCCGAAGAACCAAATCTTATTGCAAAGATTTTCTTTAAATCCCATGAATTCTGAAAATCAATCATAACTACGTCATCGGTTAAAACGAATATACGTTTACTCATTTCACTCTCTTGCGATAGCTTCACTTATACTCTTCGCGTAATCAAATTATTTTTTCTATATTACTCAATGATGATAAAACTCTATTTATCAACTCATATTCATCATGAAAACATTTTTATAGTTAGCCATGACGACCTCGATCAAATTTCGGGACGAAATTTCTTTAACGGGTAGGTACTGTGACGACCCGGAAATTTCCGGCCAAATTTAAACTTAACCTTTATATGTTTCCGACACGATAAGCAGAATTTGTAATGTTGAATCTTAAAAAGTTTGGAACTACATTCATGTAATCAATTACCCTTTGACCGTGTTCGACGATTCACGAACAATTATGTGTATATAGATATGTATATATAATATATAATATTAACTGAAAACATTAACAAAGTATTAGATATATGATACTTTACATGAACATATTTGTTTCGATATATTTATCGACAGAATTAAGAAATAATATCAAATGATTGAATTATCAGATACATTATGATATGATTACGGGCCTATGTTATGAGGTCCACTGTGATTTAAGAAATCTATTCTTTTTGACAACTCATTACTTAACCAGTATGATAAAGATAACGATATTTATATTTTATTTTATTAAATATATATAACGATTTAAATTAATATTATATATTTTTATACGCGTATTATACGTACATAGTTTTATACTTTTACTATACTTTAACTTTACCTTTACTTTACTTTTACTTTACTTTAACTTTAATAATTCATACTTTAATAATTCACTTTAATAATTCATACTTTAATAATTCACTTTAATAATTCATACTTTAATAATTCACTTTAATAATTCATACTTTAATAATTCACTTTAATAATTCATACTTTAATAATTCACTTTAATAATTCATATTTTAATAATTCACTTTAATAATTCATACTTTAATAATTCACTTTAATAATTCAAAAATCTATTATAAATAGAATTCAATAGGTTTCATTATTTCATAGAAACTTGAAAATATATTTCTCTAAACTCTCTCAATCGAATTACATATATATATATTTACTTAGTACTATTTCAAGATATTATTAGTATACATAAAATACTACGACGGAGTTATATTCAGACGATTTCAAAATAAGTTTTCAAATGGGATATAGCTAAGGAAATTATGGGTTATAGCTATGAAGGTTATGAGTATTGATCGAGGGTATTGCTCGTGAGGTCAACCTAACGTTTATCATTTTCGTTGCGTCTACGTACTTTCCTGCAATATTGAATCACAATATTGATACGTGAGCATTCATATCTTATCTTTTATATATTAATAGTGTATCCCTGACTAGTGCTCGAGTATATATGATTATGCATGTTTGTATGCTTAGTTTCGTCGTTAAATAGTTTATGAAAAATCACGAATTTGATACATATGCTACTGAGATAAGTTATATGATATGCATGTCATTGAAAAAATCTGAAGAAAAAAATTAATAACTTTTCATTTAGAAATCGTGTGGTTTCGATGAACGGATTAAAAGATATGGTCAACTGAATTATCATTAATTTTAATATTATTATTAAAACGATTATTATAACTGTTATCAGTTGATGTTATTACTAAAATTATCTTTATTACTAAAAATTAATATTTTTATTGAAACTATCATTTTATTATTTTTATCATTATTATTATTATCAATATTATTTTATCAAATAAATATGCGTACAAAGATATTTTTACCACACGTAATGTAATTACATTAATAATACATACCACTATATTTTTATGATATTAAGTGAATTTTATAAATTTTATTACTTGAGATATATAAAAGTATATTTTTATCATATATGAATTTTAATATAAATTTTTATTTATTAATAAATGACTTGTATTATTTAGTATAATAAGATCTGATAAATATATTTAAATATATAAAACTACTATATATAAGTTATATAATAAACAGGTATAGATTTTGAAAGTCATTTTGGGTCAAGTTGACTTTTGTTGACTTTTGCATGTCGGTCTCGAGCATTAGGATTGTGATACACTACGACTTGACCTAAATTGTTAGACAGATATTGACCAACATATAAATATATATACTTAATATAGGTTCGTGAATCCGAGACAAACCCTGCACTTGTTCAGTGCCGTCATATACATAATTGCTACAAAATACAGTATTGTGAGTTTCATTTGCTCCCTTTTTATATATATTTTTGGGCTGAGAATACATGCGCTGATTTATAAATGTTTTACGAAATAGGCACAAGTACTAAAACTAATTCTATGTGGGTTTAAACTAGAAATATACCCTTAGCTTGGTAACATTAAACTACTTGTCTATGTACGGTAGGCGCGAATCCTAAAGATAGATCTATTGGGTCTGACAAACCCCATCCTGACTATGGGATGCTTTAGTACTTCGAGGTTATTTTAAACGCACCTGATCTGGTATATTTCAGAGGGTAAAACATGAACGTTAAGGCTTGTTACCGGGTGCCTACAACTTATAGAATACTTTTATACACTTGCGAGTGTACGGATATTTATAGAAACTGAAATCTTGTGGTCTATTACTATTACGGAAATGATGGATTATGATAAACTAATGAACTCACCAACCTTTTGGTTGACACTTTAAAGCATGTTTATTCTTAGGTATTAAAGAAATCTTCCGCTGTGCATTAGCTCATTTTAAGGATATTACTTGGAGTCATTCAAGACATACTTTGAAAGACGTTGCATTCGAGTCGTTGAGTTCATCAAGATTAATATTAAGTCAATTATAGTTGGATGTAATATGAAATGGTATGCATGCCGTCAATTTTTGATGTAAAGAAAGTTTGTCTTTTAAAAACGAATGCAATGTTTGTAAAACGTATCATATAGAGGTTAAATACCTCGCGATGTAATCAACTATTGTGAATCGTTTATAATGTATATGAACGGGTACTTTCAGTTGGTATCAGAGCTGGTTTAATGCCTTTTATTAGCGGGTTAATCGTAGAGGGGGTTCTCACAGTGTTACCTGTGACGAAGCATTGGCTCTTACTCCTCGCGGTCCCTATTAGGGTTGGCTGTACTGCCGAGAGGCGGACCGTAAAATCAGTGTCTGAGGTACGCTCAGTGGTAACAGGCGGTTAGCTGAGAAGGCACTGAGTGGGATGCATCCCCAACTTTCAGTTGGTATCAGAGCGGTGGTCTTAGCGAACCAGGTATTGCATTAGTGTGTCTAACTGATAGTTATTAAGATGCATTAGTGAGTCTGGACTTCGACCGTGTCTGCATGTCAAAATTTTTGCTTATCATTTTTAGTCGGAAATAATCTACTTACCATCCTTAGGAAATTACCTGCTTATCATTCGTAAGTCTAGACGCGTTTTCCTACATTTATTGCATAATAGTGTATAGATGAATTCTTATCTTAGCATATCTGTTACTGTGAACTTTGACTGACATCTTTCAAAGATTCCTCCGTAAATTATGGGATTTTGATATTATATATACATATGTAAATTATGTATTGAAGAATACCAAATCTAAATTATACAATCTATTTCATACCAAAAAAATTCTTTCCCTGATCATACAAGATGGATCCCTCAACCAGTTCGAGTTCCTCGGATTCCGACAGCTATGCCGATATGGATTTCCACATGAGCTCCGAAAGCAGTGTGACCGGAATGAATCAACCAATTAGCCATCATCTATTCTGGATGAATTGGGGATGGGTTCGTAATCTACTTAACCATTGGAGACAAGAAGAAGGCGATCCCTTTCATCCACCACATTGCCCTCTTGGCAATGAACCTGAAGCACTTACCGGCGAACCTGTCCGAAACACTATTTTCTCTCTCATTTCCAGAGTATCTCGTCATGATTGTATACTACACCAAATTCTAGATCTTATTTATCCGCTCGTCCGAACCGACAATTACCCCGGTGTAATCGAAGAAGTCAACGAGCTTCGCGCTCGGGTAGTGGCTTTGGAGAATATGGTGCAAAGGTTACAAACACCAGCAGCAGCACCAACAGCATAACCAGTACCACCATCAACAGTACCATTACCACCACCAACAACAACTGCATCGCAAACCTCAACTTCACAATCTGTCCCACGAGCATCGACGTCATACGCCATGTAGATACCAAGGAATACCACAACGATGAAGTATTGATTCATAACTTCATTGGGGAAACATTCTACGGCGATTATGTAATTTCTAAAGTTTAGAAATTATCTATCCTCGCCTTAACCATAAATCAAATGAGTTTAATTTAATATTAACTCATTAAATCAATATTACATCTGAAGAAATATACACATATATATTTCCATAAAGACTGTAATAAAATTCTTTTGTACAAAATATTAATTGTGAATTTTTTTTAACGGGTAGGTAATACCTGAGAGATATATAAATTCACAATTAATATGTTACATTCTTCGAATCTGATTCAGCAAATCATCCATTATACTCCCTACTTTCACAACAATATACATTCTTTTATAAAAATCAAAACAACCATACTCATTCAAAATCTAATTACATATTCTGATTTTGAAATCTCAGAATTCGATTCAAGATATAACCGAAATCGTCACTCTTAGATTCCTACATCTTTCAAAACTATACTTTGACTTCAAAACTGTCATAGAACCTCATTTCTATTCATGGAACTCACAAAAATATTTGTATCATTCAAAATCTTAGAACATCATATGTATATTAACAATTACAATATGTGTTCAAACACTTCGAAATTCCTAAAGACATGCGAGATGATGATCCAACCACATATTACCCACTGTCATGCATCTGAAAAGCTCTCGAAACCAAAGTTATAGTTTAACACGTATCCATGACAGATCCTTTGATATTTATTACCAAATATAATTTTTCAATATCTTTCCAAAATAGACAGTTATGTCACAGCTCCAGCAAATCACCTTCATTTGTTTATACGAATAAACCTTATTATAACAATTACCCCTTCATCATTGTTACCGGGGAACCTTTCATATCTCGCCACATTAGCAGTAAACTTATCAACAACTTCATTAACCTTCGACTTAAGCATCTCCGAAAAGCCACTATACTTATTCATTAAAACCTCATCATGTACTCACCTACATCCTGTAACAATAATTGTCACACCAACTACTGGGAATTAGCAATCAGTATTTTGAATTTCGCGACAAGTTTACGTCAAAAGTTATACATATAACGTCTATCTCCTAGACTTACATACTTCGAATGTGAATTTTTTGAAAAACGTCCCAAACCATGAACTAGTTCTCCGAAATTGGAAAAATGCTGATGAAGCAGCAAAAACTATAAACGACTTTAACAGTCAAAAGTTTGATGATAAAGAATAGTATGGTGGTAAAGCTGAGAAAAAGAGAAGGTTTGAAACTGTAAAACGGATTGAGCAGACCATGAAGGAGGCTGTGGACAAATCACAAAGACTAAACCTGCCTTCAAAGGATCCAAATGATTCAGTGTCTACTGAAATCGTTAGCAAACAACTTACTTCTTATTCTAAACCTTCACAGACAAATCTTCTTCATCATCCATATTATCGTATCTTTTATTATAATATCTTCGATATTCCTGAAGATATTTTCACAACTATTCTTATCTGAAATCTTTCATCTCTTCGCAATATCTGCGTTACAACATAAAAAGAAACTGTGTTAGTTTCTAAATTCTAAAAAAAAAAAAAATTGAATTTAAAATAGGAATGTTTTTGAAGTAGTGTTGGGAACTGAAACATGAGTTAGTATAATATAATGACACTTGATCAACGTGATTATATTACAGTAAGTCATGCTGAGTTTCTAATGGAACGTGATGATTCACAGAACATACTGTCATCATGTACTGTTTACACGACTCTTACATTCTACCCAATTTCCAAACATATTAAGAACATATCATCTTGATAGCTCTATATTTTCGGATATTCTGGTAATTTGCCAAATCAATATCGTGCCATTACGATTTTCTTCTTGGAACATTAACTATGTTCATCCAAAAATTCATATCTACGAATTCTGGACCATTATCCGCTTGACTTAAGGTTGGAAAGAGAAAACGAAAGCATGAAGCTCCGAAATATAATGGAGAATATAAAGCCCGATAACAACCCCGAAATTACAAACCGTGTATATCAATGCGTATAGCAATATAAAGACACGGGAGAATGAAAAACACAATAACCCCAAGGTAATGGTAGAAGAAAATAACTTCCTCCGGTGGTAGATGAAAAAGAAGAATGACATATATGAAAGTTAAGAGTATATCAAGAATCAACACTGGATGAAGAATATTAACGAATGCTTTAAAGTATGAATTGGGGAGAAAGACTAGAAGGTGTGAGATGTGGAAATAAAGAAACGAAGGGGGTGGAATTCTAGTAAAATATCAGACAGAGAAATCGAGACAGATTATCGCATTTAATCAAAGAAGATCCTGATTTCCTTAATCGCCGAAGAACCAAATCTTATTGCAAAGATTTTCTTTAAATCCCATGAATTCTGAAAATCAATCATAACTACGTCATCGGTTAAAACGAATATACGTTTACTCATTTCACTCTCTTGCGATAGCTTCACTTATACTCTTCGCGTAATTAAATTATTTTTCCTATATTACTCAATGATGATAAAACTCTATTTATCAACTCATATTCATCATGAAAACATTTTTATAGTTAGCCATGACGACCTCGATCAAATTTCGGGACGAAATTTCTGTAACGGGTAGGTACTGTGACGACCCGGAAATTTCCGACCAAATTTAAACTTAACCTTTATATGTTTCCGACACGATAAGCAGAATTTGTAATGTTGAATCTTAAAAAGTTTGGAACTACATTCATGTAATCAATTACCCTTTGACCGTGTTTGACGATTCACGAACAATTATGTGTATATAGATATGTATATATAATATATAATATTAACTGAAAACATTAACAAAGTATTAGATATATGATACTTTACATGAACATATTTGTTTCGATATATTTATCGACAGAATTAAGAAATAATATCAAATGATTGAATTATCAGATACATTATGATATGATTACGGGCCAATGTTATGAGGTCCACTGTGATTTAAGAAATCTATTCTTTTTGACAACTCATTAATTAACCAGTATGATAAAGATAACGATATTTATATTTTATTTTATTAAATATATATAACGATTTAAATTAATATTATATATTTTTATACGCGTATTATACGTACATAGTTTTATACTTTTACTATACTTTAACTTTACCTTTACTTTACTTTTACTTTACTTTAACTTTAATAATTCATACTTTAATAATTCACTTTAATAATTCATACTTTAATAATTCACTTTAATAATTCATACTTTAATAATTCACTTTAATAATTCATACTTTAATAATTAACTTTAATAATTCATACTTTAATAATTCACTTTAATAATTCATACTTTAATAATTTACTTTAATAATTCATACTTTAATAATTCACTTTAATAATTCAAAAATCTATTATAAATAGAATTCAATAGGTTTCATTATTTCATAGAAACTTGAAAATATATTTCTCTAAACTCTCTCAATCGAATTACATATATATATATATATTTACTTAGTACTATTTCAAGATATTATTAGTATACATAAAATACTACGACGGAGTTATATTCAGACGATTTCAAAATAAGTTTTCAAATGGGATATAGCTATCATTTTATTATTTTTATCATTATTATTATTATCAATATTATTTTATCAAATAAATATGCGTACAAAGATATTTTTACCACACGTAATGTAATTACATTAATAATACATACCACTATATTTTTATGATATTAAGTGAATTTTATAAATTTTATTACTTGAGATATATAAAAGTATATTTTTATCATATATGAATTTTAATATAAATTTTTATTTATTAATAAATGACTTGTATTATTTAGTATAATAAGATCTGATAAATATATTTAAATATATAAAACTACTATATATAAGTTATATAATAAACATGTATAGATTTTGAAAGTCATTTTGGGTCAAGATGACTTTTGTTGACTTTTGCATGTCGGTCTCGAGCATTAGGATTGTGATACATTATGACTTGACCTAAATTGTTAGACAGATATTGACCAACATATAAATATATATATACTTAATATAGGTTCGTGAATCCGAGACAAACCCTGCACTTGTTCAGTGCCGTCATATACATAATTGCTACAAAATACAGTATTGTGAGTTTCATTTGCTCCCTTTTTATATATATTTTTGGGCTGAGAATACATGCGCTGATTTATAAATGTTTTACGAAATAGGCACAAGTACTAAAACTAATTCTATGTGGGTTTAAACCAGAAATATACCCTTAGCTTGGTAACATTAAACTACTTGTCTATGTACGGTAGGCGCGAATCCTAAAGATAGATCTATTGGGTCTGACAAACCCCATCCTGACTATGGGATGCTTTAGTACTTCGAGGTTATTTTAAACACACCTGATCTGGTGTATTTCAGAGGGTAAAACATGAACGTTAAGGCTTGTTACCGGTGTGACAACCCGGAAATTTCCAACCAAATTTAAACTTTAATCTTTATATGTTTCTGACACGATAAGCAATATTTGTTAAGTTAAATTTTAAGAATTTTAAACTATGTTCATACATTCATTCAACCTCGACCAAGTTCCAACGATTCACGAACCATTAAACGAATATGATTATATATGTATATGTGTATATATATTATAACTTGAAACGTAAACAAAATATTAGATTAAATACTTTATATGATTGTATCTATTTCAAAATGTTTATCAATGGAATTAGAAGATAAGATCAAATGATTGAATTATCAGATATATTGAATTATGATTACAAGTCTCTGTTGAAAGGCCCACGTTGATTTGAGAAATCTTTCTATTTTAATAATATTCGGAAAATGGTAAAGAGAATTATAAATAAGTACAAATTGTCAATCATTGAGAACTAGAAAAAGGATAGTGGAAGATTGAATCTCATAAAGACTCGATTGATCTATTTAGTTTCAAACGTACAAAAACGTTTTCAGTTTAAAAAGAACTTTATTATTAAAACGTATATAACTTTTATAAATATCTAGAACCACTTTTGATAACTCATTACTTAACTAGTATGATAAAGATAAAGATATTTATATTTTCTTTTATTAAATATATATAACAATTTAAATTAATATTATATATATTTATACGCGTATTATACGTACATAGTTTTATACTTTTACTATACTTAAACTTTACCTTTACTTTATTTTTACTTTACTTTAACTTTAATAATTCACTTTAATAATTCATACTTTAATAATTCACTTTAATAATTCATACTTTAATAATTCACTTTAATAATTCATACTTTAATAATTCATGCTTTAATAATTCATTTTAATAATTCAAAAATCTATTATAAATAGAATTCAATAGGTTTCATTATTTCATAGAAACTTGAAAATATTTTTCTCTAAACTCTCTCAATCGATTTACATATATATATTTACTCCGTATTATTTCAAGATATTATTAGTATACATAAAATATTACGATGGAGTGCTGTCAGAGTGATTTCGAAATTGTTTTTCGAATGGGATAGGATTAAGTAAATTATGGGTTATAGCTATGGAGGTGATTGAGTATGGTTCATGGGTATGCTCGTGAGGTCAATATAGTGTTTATCATTTCCGCTGTGTCCACTTACCTTTCCTGCAATATTGAATCTCAATATTGATACGTGAGTACTCATAATTTAACTTTTACATACTAATAGTGTATCCCTGACTAGTGCTCGAGTATTTAGGATTATGCATGCTTGTACTTTTGATTTTGCCCTTAGACAGGTTAGGTTGAATATTAAATTAGTTACACTTGCGGTTGAGATAAGGTATAAGATATGCATGTCCTTGGAAAGCTAGCGAAAAATTAAGAACTTTTCCTTTAGATATCGAATGGTTTTGATGAACGGATTAGAAGTTATAATCAATTGAATTTTCGATATTTTTATTAAAAATGATTATTATTATCGTCATTTTTATCGTCGTTCTAGTTTTATCTTATTATTATCATTATTATTATCTTTAACAATAAAAGGGATTTATCATTAAAAATTGTTAATTTTTTTTATTACTATCGTTATTATCGTTAAAGTTATAATTAGTATTATTTTTATTATCCAATTATTATTATTAATATTAATATTGGTATTATTATCATTATCATTATTAATATATATATATATATATATATATATATATATATATATATATATATATATCATTATTTAAAAATGGTTATTGTTATTGTTATTATTATTATTACTATATTATCATTAAGATAATTATTAGTATTATCGTTAATAATGTTATAGTAACTATCATTATTAATATTAGTGTAATTAAAACAAATATTTGTAACACCTAATTATTTTGATTACTATTATTATCATTATTATGAACACGATATAAAAGACGATTAAAAGCTATTAAACGAAACGATTAGGAAATAATGGGTAAGAGTATCATGATGAAATTAAAATATTATAAGATATTGATTTAGATAAAATTATCGTTCTTATTATTTTTATCATTACTATTATTATTAAAAGTATCGTTAGTATTAAAACTATCATTTTAACAAAAATTATCATTTTAATAAAAATGTCATTGTTACTATAAAATATCATTATTATTATTATTTTAAATATAATTATTATTTTAAAGATAATATTAAAATTATCGTAAATATTAAAGTTATCATAATTAGAATCATCGTTTTATCATAATGTCATCTTAGTAATTATAAATATTGATATTTTTATAATAATAATTATTATTACAAAATAATACAACTTTTACTTACTATCATTATAGATATTATTTTATCAAATAAATATGTGATACAAACATATTTTACTACGTGTAATAACTTACTTTAATAATACCTATCATATTATCTTTATGATATTAAATGAACCCTATAAATTTTATTACTTAATATATATAAAAGTTTATTTTATTATATAAATTTAATATAAAATTTTATTTATTAATAAATAAATTATATTATTTACTCTAATAAATCTTTTAAAAATATTTTAAAATATAAAACGACGATATTTAAACTATATATTAATCATGTATAGATTTTTGGAAATTATTTTGAGTCAAATTTACTTTTGTTGACTTTTGCATATTAGTCTCGAGCATTAGGATTGTGGTACACTATGACTTGACCTAATTTGTTAGACAAATATTGACCAACACATAAATATATATAATTAATTTAGGTTCGTGAATCCGAGGCCAACCTTGCACTTGTTCAATGACGTTATATGTATTTTTACTACGAAATACAGTATGGTGAGTTTCATTTGCCTTTTTACCCTTTATATTTTTGGGACTGAGAATATATGCGCTTTTATAAATGTTTGACGAAATAGACACAAGTAATTGAAACTACATTCTATGGTTGAATTATCGAAATCGAATATGCCCCTTTTTATTAAAGTCTGGTAATCTAAGAATTAGGGAACAGACACCCTAATTGACACGAATCCTAAAGATAGATCTATTGGGCCTAACAAACCCCATCCAAAGTACCGGATGCTTTAGTACTTCGAAATTTATATCATGTCCGAAGGAGGATCCCAGAATGATAGGGGATATTCTTATATGTATCTAGTTAATGTCGGTTACCAGGTGTTCACCATATGAATGATTATTTTTGTCTCTATGCATGGGACGTATATTTATGAGAACTGGAAATGAAATTCTTGTGGTCTATTAAAATGATGGAAATAAATGATTATGATAAACTAATGAACTCACCAACCTTTTGGTTGACACTTTAAAGCATGTTTATTCTCAGGTGTTAAAGAAATCTTCCGCTGTACATTTGCTCATTTTAAAGATATTACTTGGAGTCTTTCATAGCATATTTCGAAGAACGTTGCATTCGAGTCATTGAGTTCATCAAAGATTATTATTAAATAAATTTATAGTTGGATAGTGAATATTATGAAATGGTATGCATGCCTGTCAATTTTCGATGTAAAGAAAGATTGTCTTTTAAAAACGAATGCAATGTTTGTAAAATGTATCATATAGAGGTCAAATACCTTGCAATGTAATAAACTATTGTGAATCGTTTATAATGTATATGAACGGGTCCTTTCAGTTGGTATCAGAGCGGTGGTCTTAGCGAACCAGGTCTGCATTAGTGTGTCTAACTGATAAGTCGTTAGGATGCATTAGTGAGTCTGGACTTCGACCGTGTCTACATGTCAAAAGTTTTGCTTATCATTTCTAGTCGGAAATCATCTGCTTATCATCCTTAGGAAATTACTCGCTTATCATTATTAGTCTAAACACGTCTTGCTACATTAATTGCATGAGTAGTGTATAGACAAAATTCATATCTTAGCGTATCTGCTAAATCATATCTTATCGTATCTGTTACTTTAAACTTTGTCTGACATATTTCGTAAATTCCTCCGTAATCTATGAAATCTTTTGCTCTATATATATAGATATTCTATGTAATTAGAATACCATTCGATAGCCGGAAAATCATTTCATATCAAAAAATCCTTTATTCAATCGTACTAAATGGAATTCGTCATTAGTTCAAGTTCCTCAGATTATGAAATGGAATCCCACTCAAGCTCCGAAAGCAGTGTGACCGGAATGGATCAACCAATCAGTCATCACCTATTCTGGATGAATTGGGGATGGGTTCATAGCCTCCTCAATCATTGGAGACAAGAAGAAGGTGATCCCTTCCATCCACCACATTGTCCTCTTGACGAAGAACCTGAAGCACTTACCGGCGAACCTGTCTGAAACACCATTTTCTCTCTCATTTCCAGAGTATCTCGTCATGATTATATACTACATCAAATTCTATATTTTATTTATCCGCTTTTTCGAACTGACAATCATCCCGGTGTAATAGAAGAAGTCAACGAGCTTCGCGCTCGGGTAGTGGCTTTGGAGAATATGGTGCAAAGGTTACAAACACCAGCAGCAGCACCAGCAGCATAATCAGTACCACCAACATCAACGTCAACAGTACCATTACCACCCCCAACCACAATCGCGTCGTAAACCTCAACTCCAGAATCTATCCCACGAGCATCAAGGTCATACGTCCTATAAATAACATGGAAGACCAACAACAACAAACGATGAAGTATTAATTCATGACTTCATCGGAGAAATATTTTACGGTGATTATGTAATCTCTAAAATTTTAGAGATTACTTATTCTAGAACTAACCATAAATTAGATGAGTGGACCGAAATGATAAAAGAAACCCTGACCAGAATGGTGCACGATTTACAAACTAGACTTGTTTTACCAACAGCATCAACAGTACCGCCAGCATCACCAGCATCGTCAGTGTTGTCAGCATTAGCATTAGCAGCACCTATAACCTTACAAGCTCTGTCAGTTCAAGAATCACCGCGGACATCATTATGAATCAACAACGAGTATATTGTATCGAGTTATGAAGAATTAACTCATTTCCACTGAAAGATTTATATGTATATCTTATATATAAATCTTTAAACCATAATAAATCTTTCCGTACTAAGCTATTATGTGTGAATCTTAACTACTCGGTTAATTCATATTACTAATATGCAATAATGCACGTCCTTCGTCCGCAACTTAACTATCATTAACTACAACCTTTGTCTCAATTCAATAAATTCCAATTCATAATAAATCAAGTGTATTATTCAAATATATGTTGATTTTACACTTTCGTCATCAATGTACTCGAAACTTTTCAGATAACATCATTCGTACTTTGCGAAGTTCACAAGAATTTAATGAAAACCAATATCATGCCCTAACAAATAACGAAGTATTGATTCATAATTTCAATATTATTGAAGTAATACTTATGTAATCTCTAAAGCCTTTAAGAGATTATTCAATTCTAGTTTCAACCGTAAATTAAATGAGTTTAATTTAATATTAACTCATTAAATCGATGTTACATCTGAAGAAAATATACATATATATATATATATATATATATATATATATATATATATATATATATATATATATATATATATATATATTTTCAAAAAGACTGTAATAAAAATTCTTTTGTACAAAATATTAATTGTGAAATATTTTTTTTTAACGGGTAGGTAATACCCGAGAGATATACAAATTCACAATTAATATGTTACATTCTTCGAATCTGATTCAGCAATCATCAACTATACTCACTATTTTCCCAAACAATGTATATTCTTTTATAGAAATCAAAACAACCATACTCATTCAAAATTTAATTACATATTCTGATTTTGAAATCTCAGAATTCAACTTGAGATATGACCAAAATCATCACTCTTAGATCCTTACATTTTTCACAAGCTATACTTTGACTTCAAAACTGTGTTAGAACATCATATGTATATTAACGATTACAATCTGTGTTCAAAACCCTTCGAAATTCATGAAGACACTTCAAATAATGAACAATCGAGATGATGATCCAACCACATATTAACCACAGTCTTGCATCTGAAAAGCTCTCAAAACCAGAGTCATAATTTAACACGTATTCGTGTCAGACCCTTTGGCATTTATTAGCAAAAATAACTTTGCTATTCCTTTTCAAATTAGTCAGTTTTGTCACAGCTTTAGCAAGTCAACTTCGACTTTTCAGTTGAAACAGTCTTATTATAACCTTGATATAGACGTTGCGCTTTCGTCATCGTTACCGGAGAACCTTTTATGTCTCACCACATTAAAAATAAACTTACCAACAACTTCACTGATCTTTGACTTTCCAAAAAGTCATTATATTTATCGAAACCCCATCATTTACTTATCCGCATCTTGTAACAAGAATTGTCATGCCAATTACTGGGAATCAGCAACTAGTATTTTGAAATCTTGCAGCATGTCTCTGCCAACGGTTATAGGTGTATATATAACGTCTATCTCCTAGACTTATATACTTTGAATGTGAAGTTTTTGAAAACACCCTAAACTGCGAACTAGTTCTCCGAAGTTTGGAAAATGCTGATGAAGCAGCAAAAACTGTAAACGACCTTAACAGTCAAAAGTTTGATAATAAAGGATAGTGTGTTGGAAAAGCTTAGAAAAAGAGAAGGTTTGGAACTTGAAAACGGATTAAGCAAACCATGAAGGAGGCTATGGACAAATCACAAAGACTAAACCTGCCTTCAAAGAATCCAAATGATTCAGTGTCTACTGAAATTATTATCAAATACCTTACTCCTGACTCTAAACCCTTGTGAATAATATTCTTCATCATCCTCTGATCTTAGATATTATAAAATATCATCATATCTTTCATTATAAATATCCTCCATATTTCTGAAGATATTTTCTTAATTTTTCTTATTTGAAATCATTTACCTCTTCGCGCTATCTGTATTACATCATAAAAGAAACTATTTTAGTTTCTAAATTCTGGAACATTCAAGTTTAAAATAGGAATATTTTGAAGTAGTGTTGGGAACTGAAGCATGAATTAGTATAATATAATGACACTTGATCAACGTGATTATATTACAGTAAGTCATGCTGAGTTTCTAAATGGAACGTGATGATTCACAGATCATAACATCATCATGTGCCATGTTATACGACTCTTGTATTCTATTTAACCTCTAAAATATCAAGAAAATATTTCTTGATGATTCGGACTTTTCCAAGGTATTCTAGTAATTTGACAAGTCAAGATCGTGCCATCACAATTTCCTTCCTAGAACATTAACAATGTTCATTCCGAAATTCATATCTGTGAATTCTGGACCATTACAAGCGGTGCTTAGTCGCAAGAAGAAGAAACGAAAGGACAAAACTCCAAAATAGAAATTGGGGTATAAATTGCAGCAAATAAAAGAGAGCATTAACTGTGAATGATAATGATTATAGAAGACAGAAGCAGAGACTTTAAAATATAAGGGAACATATAAAGCCCAACGATAAACCAGAAATTATAAACCATATATATCGATGCATATAGCAATATAAAGACACGGGAGAACTAGAAACACTATAAACCCAAGAGTATAGTAGAAGTAAATAGATTCTTCCAGCGGTAGATGAAAAAGAAGAATGACCGATATGAAAGTTAGAAGTATATCGAGAATCAGAACTGGATGGAGCATATTGATGAATACTTTAAAATATGAGTTGGGGGGGGGGGGGAAAGAATATAAGGTGATGAAACATGACTAGGAACTTAGAAATCAACAGATTTAACTCACACAATGGCGGAATAAGTGAATCAAACCCTCTAGTGAATAGGTTAAGTTTTTTTTGATTAATTTAGTCAAACCACAACTAAATCAAGTGTGATTAGATAAACACCTAGAGCTATTATTCACCACCTGGGTGATTTGGACTGAGAGAGAATCGGAGGAGCTCACTAGATCTGAGTGTGTGTAACAAATGAGAGGCTTAACCTAAAATGAAGAACATAAGACTTTATATACCCCTGCTGTTGACTCACCCATACGATTCATTCATCACACGTACGAGTTGGCTTCATCAGCCGTACGGGTGATCACTCACTCGTGTCTTCTCATTTAGGTTGTAATTGTGACTTAGCTCAGCATCAACCGTGCGTATGAGCCTGTCAGCCGTACTAGTGAGGCTTCACTCGTACGTCTGACTAAGTCTAACATAGTCAAACATCTAAATCTCGTTCCTGCAGTTCCTGTAACCACATACAAACACGGATAGTATAATAACGAGCAATCATGGTGGCCTGTAAACTGTTGTACCTGCAATGGAAGTGGGTAGATGTCTAGGGACTTGCATAAAATGCATCAACAGAAGTTGTGAGTTATAAGGAAACGAAGGAGGTGAATTTATAAGAAAATCTCTGACAGAACAATTAAAATGGATGATCGCATTTAAAGCGGATCCTAATTCCCTTGATTATCGAAGAGTCAAATCTTATTAAGAAGATTTTATTCAAATTCCTTGAAATCTGGGAATCAATCATATCTACGTCAAATGATAAGATGAATCTACACTTACTCATTTCACTCTTCTATGTTAGCTTCATTCGTACTCTTCATATAAATGGATTGTTTATCCAAATTATTCGCTGATAATAAAACTCTAATTTTCAGCCCGTATGCATCATGAAAACATACTTATTATCATTCACGACCTTTCCACTCAAATTTCGGGACGAAATTTCTTTAACGGGTAGGTACTGTGACAACCCGGAAATTTCCAACCAAATTTAAACTTTAATCTTTATATGTTTCTGACACGATAAGCAATATTTGTTAAGTTAAATTTCAAGAATTTTAAACTATGTTCATACATTCATTCAACCTCGACCAAGTTCCAACGATTCACGAACCATTAAACGAATATGATTATATATGTATATGTGTATATATATTATAACTTGAAACGTAAACAAAATATTAGATTAAATACTTTATATGATTGTATCTATTTTAAAATGTTTATCAATGGAATTAGAAGATAAGATCAAATGATTGAATTATCAGATATATTGAATTATGATTACAAGTCTCTGTTGAAAGGCCCACGTTGATTTGAGAAATCTTTCTATTTTAACAATATTCGGAAAATGGTAAAGAGATTTATAAATAAGTACAAATTGTCAATCATTGAGAACTAGAAAAAGGATAGTGGAAGATTGAATCTCATAAAGACTCGATTGATCTATTTAGTTTCAAACGTACAAAAACGTTTTCAGTTTAAAAAGAACTTTATTATTAAAACGTATATAACTTTTATAAATATCTAGAACCACTTTTGATAACTCATTACTTAACTAGTATGATAAAGATAAAGATATTTATATTTTCTTTTATTAAATATATATAACGATTTAAATTAATATTATATATATTTATACGCGTATTATACGTACATAGTTTTATACTTTTACTATACTTAAACTTTACCTTTACTTTATTTTTACTTTACTTTAACTTTAATAATTCACTTTAATAATTCATACTTTAATAATTCATACTTTAATAATTCACTTTAATAATTCATACTTTAATAATTCATGCTTTAATAATTCATTTTAATAATTCAAAAATCTATTATAAATAGAATTCAATAGGTTTCATTATTTCATAGAAACTTGAAAATATTTTTCTCTAAACTCTCTCAATCGATTTACATATATATATTTACTCCGTATTATTTCAAGATATTATTAGTATACATAAAATATTACGATGGAGTGCTGTCCGAGTGATTTCGAAATTGTTTTTTGAATGGGATAGGATTAAGTAAATTATGGGTTATAGCTATGGAGGTGATTGAGTATGGTTCATGGGTATGCTCGTGAGGTCAATATAGTGTTTATCATTTCCGTTGCGTCCACGTACCTTTCCTGCAATATTGAATCTCAATATTGATACGCGAGTACTCATAATTTAACTTTTACATACTAATAGTGTATCCCTGACTAGTGCTCGAGTATTTAGGATTATGCATGCTTGTACTTTTGATTTTGCCCTTAGACAGGTTAGGTTGAATCTTAAATTAGTTACACTTGCGGTTGAGATAAGGTATAAGATATGCATGTCCTTGGAAAGCTAGCGAAAAATTAAGAACTTTTCCTTTAGATATCGAATGGTTTCAATGAACGGATTAGAAGTTATAATCAATTGAATTTTCGATATTTTTATTAAAAATGATTATTATTATCGTCGTTTTTATCGTCGTTCTAGTTTTATCTTATTATTATCATTATTATTATCTTTAACAATAAAAGGGATTTATCATTAAAAATTGTTAATTTTTTTTATTACTATCGTTATTATCGTTAAAGTTATAATTAGTATTATTTTTATTATCCAATTATTATTATTATTATTAATATTGGTATTATTATCATTATCATTATTAATATATATATATATATATATATATATATATATATATATCATTATTTAAAAATGGTTATTGTTATTGTTATTATTATTATTACTATATTATCATTAAGATAATTATTAGTATTATCATTAATAATGTTATAGTAACTATCATTATTAATATTAGTGTAATTAAAACAAATATTTGTAACACCTAATTATTTTGATTACTATTATTATCATTATTATGAACACGATATAAAAGACGATTAAAAGCTATTAAACGAAACGATTAGGAAATAATGGGTAAGAGTATCATGATGAAATTAAAATATTATAAGATATTGATTTAGATAAAATTATCGTTCTTATTATTTTTATCATTACTATTATTATTAAAAGTATCGTTAGTATTAAAACTATCATTTTAACAAAAATTATCATTTTAATAAAAATGTCATTGTTACTATAAAATATCATTATTATTATTATTTTAAATATAATTATTATTTTAAAGATAATATTAAAATTATCGTAAATATTAAAGTTATCATAATTAGAATCATCGTTTTATCATAATGTCATCTTAGTAATTATAAATATTGATATTTTTATAATAATAATTATTATTACAAAATAATACAACTTTTACTTACTATCATTATAGATATTATTTTATCAAATAAATAAATGATACAAACATATTTTACTACGTGTAATAACTTACTTTAATAATACCTATCATATTATCTTTATGATATTAAATGAACCCTATAAATTTTATTACTTAATATATATAAAAGTATAATTTATTATATAAATTTAATATAAAATTTTATTTATTAATAAATAAATTATATTATTTACTCTAATAAATCTTTTAAAAATATTTTAAAATATAAAACGACGATATTTAAACTATATATTAATCATGTATAGATTTTTGGAAATTATTTTGAGTCAAATTTACTTTTGTTGACTTTTGCATATTAGTCTCGAGCATTAGGATTGCGGTACACTATGACTTTACCTAATTTGTTAGACAAATATTCACCAACACATAAATATATATAATTAATTTAGGTTCGTGAATCCGAGGCCAACCTTGCACTTGTTCAATGACGTTATATGTATTTTTACTACGAAATACAGTATGGTGAGTTTCATTTGCCTTTTTACCCTTTATATTTTTGGGACTGAGAATATATGCGCTTTTATAAATGTTTGACGAAATAGACACAAGTAATTGAAACTACATTCTATGGTTGAATTATCGAAATCGAATATGCCCCTTTTTATTAAAGTCTGGTAATCTAAGAATTAGGGAACAGACACCCTAATTGACGCGAATCCTAAAGATAGATCTATTGGGCCTAACAAACCCCATCCAAAGTACCGGATGCTTTAGTACTTCGAAATTTATATCATGTCCGAAGGAGGATCCCGGAATGATAGGGGATATTCTTATATGTATCTAGTTAATGTCGGTTACCAGGTGTTCACCATATGAATGATTATTTTTGTCTCTTTGCATGAGACGTATATTTATGAGAACTGGAAATGAAATTCTTGTGGTCTATTAAAATGATGGAAATAAATGATTATGATAAACTAATGAACTCACCAACCTTTTGGTTGACACTTTAAAGCATGTTTATTCTCAGGTGTTAAAGAAATCTTCCGCTGTGCATTTGCTCATTTTAAAGATATTACTTGGAGTCTTTCATAGCATATTTCGAAGAACGTTGCATTCGAGTCATTGAGTTCATCATAGATTATTATTAAATAAATTTATAGTTGTATAGTGGATATTATGAAATGGTATGCATGCCTGTCAATTTTCGATGTAAAGAAAGATTGTCTTTTAAAAACGAATGCAATGTTTGTAAAATGTATCATATAGAGGTCAAATACCTCGCAATGTAATCAACTATTGTGAATCGTTTATAATGTATATGAACGGGTCCTTTCAACCGGGTGCCTACAACTTATAGAATACTTTTATACACTTGCGAGTGTACGGATATTTATAGAAACTGAAATCTTGTGGTCTATTACTATTACGGAAATGATGGATTATGATAAACTAATGAACTCACCAACCTTTTGGTTGACACTTTAAAGCATGTTTATTCTCAGGTATTAAAGAAATCTTCCGCTGTGCATTAGCTCATTTTAAGGATATTACTTGGAGTCATTCAAGACATACTTTGAAAGACGTTGCATTCAAGTCGTTGAGTTCATCAAGATTAATATTAAGTCAATTATAGTTGGATGTAATATGAAATGGTATGCATGCCGTCAATTTTTGATGTAAAGAAAGTTTGTCTTTTAAAAACGAATGCAATGTTTGTAAAACGTATCATATAGAGGTCAAATACCTCGCGATGTAATCAACTATTGTGAATCGTTTATAATGTATATGAACGGGTCCTTTCAACTTCACTCCAACAAATCGGAGACCTGCACTTTCTACCATAAAGTGCTTCAAACGGAGCCATCTCAATGCTGGAATGGTAGCTATTGTTGTAAGAAAATTCTACTAACGGTAGATGTCGATCCCAACTGTTTCCGAAATCAATAGCACATGCTCGTAGCATGTCTTCAAGCGTTTGTATCGTCCTTTCGCTCTGCCCATCAGTTTGTGGATGATAGGCAGTACTCATGTCTAGATGAGTTCCTAATGCTTGCTGTAATGTCTGCCAGAATCTTGAAATAAATCTGCCATCCCTATCAGAGATAATAGAGATTGGTATTCCATGTCTGAAGATGACTTCCTTCAAATACAGTCGTGCTAACATCTCCATCTTGTCATCTTCTCTTATTGGCAGGAAGTGTGCTGATTTGGTGAGACGATCAACTATTACCCAAATAGTATCAAAACCACTTGCAGTCCTTGGCAATTTAGTGATGAAATCCATGGTAATGTTTTCCCATTTCCATTCCGGGATTTCGGGTTGTTGAAGTAGACCTGATGGTTTCTGATGCTCCGCTTTGACCTTAGAACACGTCAAACATTCTACGACGTATTTAGCAACATCGGCTTTCATACCCGGCCACCAAAAATGTTTCTTGAGATCCTTGTACATCTTCCCCGTTCCAGGATGTATTGAGTATCTGGTTTTATGAGCTTCTCTAAGTACCATTTCTCTCATATCTCCAAATTTTGGTACCCAAATCCTTTCAGCCCTATACCGGGTTCCGTCTTCCCGAATATTAAGATGCTTCTCCGATCCTTTGGGTATTTCGTCCTTTAAATTTCCCTCTTTTAAAACTCCTTGTTGCGCCTCCTTTATTTGAGTAGTAAGGTTATTGTGAATCACTATATTCATAGATATTACTCGAATGGGTTCTCTGTCCTTCCTGATCAAGGCGTCGGCTACCACATTTGCCTTCCCCAGGTGGTAACGAATCTCAAAGTCGTAATAATTCAACAATTCAATCCACCTACGCTGCCTCATATTCAGTTGTTTCTGATTAAATATGTGTTGAAGACTTTTGTGGTCGGTATATATAATATTTTTGACCCCATATAAGTAGTGCCTCTAAGTCTTTAATGCAAAAACAACCGCGCCTAATTCCAAATAATGCGTCGCATAATTTTGTTCGTGAATCTTCAATTGTCTAGATGCATAAGCAATCACCTTTGTTCGTTGCATTAATACACAACCGAGACCTTGCTTTGATGCGTCACAATAAATCACAAAATCATCATTCCCTTCAGACAATGACAATATAGGTGCCTTAGTTAGCTTTTTCTTCAATAACTGAAACGCTTTCTCTTGTTCATCCTTCCATTCAAATTTCTTCCCTTTATGAGTTAATGCATTCAAGGGTTTTGCTATTCTGGAAAAGTCTTGGATGAACCTTCTGTAGTAACCAGCTAGTCCTAAAAACTGGCGTATGTATTTCGGAGTTTTCAGGGTTTCCCACTTTTCAACAGTTTCTATCTTTGCCGGATCCACCTTAATACCTTCTTTGTTCACTATGTGACCGAGAAATTGAACTTCTTCCAACCAAAATGCACACTTTGAAAACTTAGCGTACAATTTTTCCTTCCTCAATACTTCTAACACCTTTCTCAAATGTTCACCGTGTTCTTAGTCATTCTTTGAGTAAATAAGTATGTCATCAATGAAAACAATGACAAACTTGTCAAGGTATGGTCCACACACTCGGTTCATAAGGTCCATGAACACAGCTGGTGCATTAGTTAAACCAAACGGCATGACCATAAACTCGTAATGACCGTAACATGTTCTGAAAGCAGTCTTTGGAATATCATCTTCTTTCACCCGCATTTGATGATACCCGGAATGTAAGTCAATCTTTGAATAAACAGACGAGCCTTGTAGTTGATCAAATAAGTCATCGATTCTCGGTAGTGGGTAGCAGTTCTTGATGGTAAGTTTGTTCAACTCTCGGTAGTCGATACACAACCTGAATGTACCATCTTTCTTCTTGACAAACAAAACAGGAGCTCCCCACGGTGATGTGCTTGGTCGAATGAAACCACGCTCTAAAAGTTCTTGTAATTGGCTTTGCAGTTCTTTCATCTCGCTGGGTGCGAGTCTGTAAGGAGCACGAGCTATTGGTGCGGCTCCTGGTACAAGATCTATTTGAAATTCAACGGATCGATGTGGGGGTAATCCTGGTAATTCTTTCGGAAATACATTGGGAAATTCTTTTGCAACGGGAACATCATTGATGCTCTTTTCTTCAGTTTGTACTTTCTCGACGTGTGCTAGAATAGCATAGCAACCTTTTCTTATTAGTTTTTGTGCCTTCAAATTACTAATAAGATGTAGCTTCGTGTTGCCCTTTTCTCCGTACACCTTTAAGGGTTTTCCTTTTTCTCGTATAATGCGAATTGCATTTTTGTAACAAACGATCTCTGCTTTCACTTCTTTCAACCAGTCCATACCGATTATCACATCAAAACTCCCTAACTCTACTGGTATCAAGTCAATCTTAAATGTTTCGCTAACCAGTTTAATTTCTCGATTCCGACATATATTATCTGCTGAAATTAATTTACCATTTGCTAATTCGAGTAAAAATTTACTATCCAAAGACGTCAATGGACAACTTAATTTAGGACAAAAATCTCTACTCATATAGCTTCTATCCGCACCCGAATCAAATAAAACGTAAGCAGATTTATTATCAATAAGAAACGTACCCGTAACAAGCTCCGGTTCTTCCTGTGCCTCTGCCGCATTAATATTGAAAACTCTTCCGCGGCCTTGTCCATTCGTGTTCTCCTGGTTTGGGAAATTTCTAATAATGTGGCCCGGTTTTCCACATTTATAACAAACTACATTGGCATAACTTGCTCCGACGCTACTTGCTCTGCCATTACTCGTTCAGACACCATTTGTTCCTTTCGTTCTGTTAACCCCTAGTCCGTAGCCCTCACACTTCACCGTGCTATGACCATTTCTTTTACACTTGTTGCAAAATTTGGTGCAGAACCCCGAGTGATACTTTTCACACCTTTGGCATAGCTGCTTCTGATTGTTGTTATTGTTGCGGTTATTATTATTGTTGGGATGATTGTTGTAGTTGCTGTTGTTGTTGTTGTTGTTGTTGTTGTTTTTGTTGTTGTTGTCGTTGTTGTTGTTGTTGTTGTTGTTGGGCCGTTTGTTGCAGTTGCGATTGATGTTGCGATTGTTGGGATAGTTGTTGCGATTATTGTTGTAATTGCTGTTGTTGTTGTATTGGTGATTCTTATCACCATTTTCCTCCCACTTTCTTTTGACTTGCTTCACATTGGCCTTTTCAGCAGTCTGTTCGTTAATTCTTTCTTCAATTTGGTTCACTAGTTTGTGAGCCATTCTACATGCCTGTTGTATGGAGGCGGGCTCGTGTGAACTTATATCTTCTTGGATTCTTTCCAGTAATCCTTTCACAAACGCGTCGATCTTCTCTTCCTCATCTTCGGACGCTCCCGGACATAATAGGCATAATTCTGTGAAATCGTCTTTCGTACGTGGTAATATCAAATCCTTGGGTTCGTAACCCTCTAAGTTCTGTCTTAAGCTTATTGACCTCGGTTCTGGGACGGTACTTCTCGTTCATCAAGTGCTTGAATGCTGACCACGGTAGTGCGTAAGCATCATCTTGTCCCACTTGCTCTAGATAGGTATTCCACCATGTTAACGCAGAACCTGTGAAGGTATGCGTAGCGTACTTCACTTTGTCCTCTTCAGTACACTAACTTATGGCAAACACCGATTCGACCTTCTCGGTCCACCGCTTCAATCCGATCGGTCCTTCGATTCCATCAAATTCCAAAGGTTTGCAGGCAGTGAATTCTTTGTAGGTGCATCCTACACGATTTCCTGTACTGCTAGATCCAAGGTTATTGTTGGTATGTAGCGCAGCTTGTACTGCGGCTATGTTTAAAGAAAGAAAGGCACGAAATTCCTCTTCGCTCATATTCAAGGTGTGTCAAGTAGTTGGTGCCATTTCCTTCAAAATAGTCAAACGAAACAAGTTAATCATACAGAATATTAAGAGTAGTCAATAGTATCTCGTAGCATAATATGAACTCATTTATAAAAGCTTTTTCTTCATATTAGCGTTTTATAAGTTTAAAGTCGGGTAGTAACTACCCGTTAAGTTCATACTTAATAGCTAATATACAATTCAACTACTACAATTCTATATGAAAAACTGATTATAATAATATTTCGCGTTCGAACTTTTACACAATATTTTTCAAACTTACAATACCGCTTATTTTACATATAGCATGAAATATAGCACACAATAAATTTGATACAAGATGGTTGTGAAGATAAATCTATCTAGTACACAAGTCGTTCAACAAAGGCAATAAAGACACGTAATTCATACGTCCAGAAACAAGTCATGCATTCTGGTTTTACTAGGACTACTTCCCATCCTTGGTCTTGTGGAACATAACCGTTATGGCCGTTGATAAGACAGCGTGTTGTAACGTCATCAAAGGGACGAGGGTTACGTAATGTCCAACAGTCCCGTAACAATCTAAAAACCTCATTTCTTACCCCAATTACCGACTCCGTCACTTGTGGGAACGTTTTGTTTAATAGTTGTAGCCCGATGTTCTTGTTCTCACTTTGGTGAGAAGCGAATATTACTAACCCGTAAGCATAACATGCTTCCTTATGTTGCATGTTAGCCGCTTTTTCTAAATCATGAAGTCCTATATTCGGATATATTGAGTCAAGATAATTTCTTAACCCGTTGCGTAAAATAGCATTTGGGTTCCCCGCAATATATGCGTCAAAGTAAACACATCGTAACTTATAGATTTCCCAATGTGATATCCCTCATCTTTCGAACGAAAGCCTTTTATAAACCAAGGCATTCTTGGAACGTTCTTCGAATGTCTTACAAACTGATCTCGCCTTAAATAGTTGTGCCGAGGAATTCTGACCGACTCTAGACAAGATTTCATCAATCAGGTCTCCGGGTAGGTCTCTTAAAATATTGGGTTGTCTATCCATTTTGTGTTTTTATACTGTAAAATAGACAAGAGTTAGATTCATAAAAAAAATACTTATTAATACAAGCCATTTTTACATATATCATAAAGCATAAGCACACTATATTACATATATTACACCACACGAATACAACTATCTTATTCCGACTCGCTCGTTTCTTCTTCTTCGGTTTTGGTTCGTTTTGCCAAGTTTCTAGGGATATATGATGTTCCACTAATACGAGCCGTCGTTTTCCACATTGGTTTAGAAAAACCTGGTGGTTTAGAGGTTCCCGGGTTATTGTCACAACTTAGGAAATACGGGTGTTGACGATACATATAAAGTTCATCGGGTTTGGAATCAAATTTCTCTATTTTTATGCCCTTTCCCTTATTGTTCTCTTTTGCCTTATTATATTGTGTTGAGGTAATTTCTATAACATCATCGGAATCCTTGTCGGGATCCGATTCATCGGAGAATTGGTAATCCTCCTAATACTTTGCTTCCTTGGCGGAAACACCATTGACCATAATTAACTTTGGTCGGTTGGTTGAGGATTTTCTTCTACTTAACCGTTTTATTATTTCCCCCACTGGTTCTATTTCTTCTTCCGGTTCCGATTCTTCTTCCGGTTCCGACTCTTCTTCCGGTTCCTCTTCGGGAACTTGTGAATCATTCCACGAATCATTCCAATTTACATTTGACTCTTCATTATTATTAGGTGAGTCAATGGGACTTGTTCTAGAGGTAGTAATCTATCACATAATATCAAACGCGTTAAGAGATTAATATATCACATAATATTCACATGTTAAAAATATATAGTTTCCAACAAAATTTGTTAAGCAATCATTTTTCAAGTAAACACGGTCGAAGTCCAGACTCACTAATGCATCCTAACAAACTCGATAAGACACACTAATGCAAAATTCTGGTTCTCTAAGACCAACGCTCGGATACAAACTGAAATGTCCCGTTCGTATTGATTAAAAACGTTCCATATTAATTGATTTCGTTGCGAGGTTTTGACCTCTATATGAGACGTTTTTCAAAGACTGCATTCATTTTAAAACAAACCATAACCTTTATTTCATCAATAAAGGTTTAAAAAGCTTTACGTAGATTATCAAATAATGATAATCTAAAATATCCTGTTTACACACGACCATTACATAATGGTTTACAATACAAATATGTTACAACAAAATAAGTTTCTTGAATGCAGTTTTTACACAATATCATACAAGCATGGACTCCAAATCTCGTCCTTATTTAAGTATGCGACAGCGAAAGCTCTTAATAATCACCTGAGAATAAACGTGCTTAAAACGTCAACAAAAATGTTGGTGAGTTATAGGTTTAACCTATATATTATCAAATCATAATAATAGACCACAAGATTTCATATTTCAATACACATCCCATACATAGAGATAAAAATCATTCATATGGTGAACACTTGGTAACCGACATTAACAAGATGCATATATAAGAATATCCCTATCATTCCGGGACACCCTTCGGATATGATATAAATTTCGAAGTACTAAAGCATCCGGTACTTTGGATGGGGTTTGTTAGGCCCAATAGATCTATCTTTAGGATTCACGTCAATTATGGTGTCTATTCCCTAATTCTTAGATTACCAGACTTAATAAAAAGGGACATATTCGATTTCGATAATTCAACCATAGAATGTAGTTTCACGTACTTGTGTCTATTTTGTAAATCATTTATAAAACCTGCATGTATTCTCATCCCAAAAATATTAGATTTTAAAAGTGGGACTATAACTCACTTTCACAGATTTTTTACTTCGTCGGGAAGTAAGACTTGGCCACTGGTCGATTCACGAACCTATAACAAATATGTACATATATATCAAAGTATGTTCAAAGTATATTTACAACACTTTTAATACATTTTGATGTTTTAAGTTTATTAAGTCAGCTGTCCTCGTTAGTAACCTACAACTAGTTGTCCACAGTTAGATGTACAGAAAAGAAATCGATATATATTATCTTGAATCAATCCACGACCCAGTGTATACATATCTCAGTATTGATCACAACTCAAACTATATATATATTTTGGAATCAACCTCAACCCTGTATAGCTAACTCCAACATTCACATATAGAGTGTCTATGGTTGTTCCGAAATATATATAGATGTGTCGACATGATAGGTCGAAACATTGTATACGTGTCTATGGTATCTCAAGATTACATAATATACAATACAAGTTGATTAAGTTATGGTTGGAATAGATTTGTTACCAATTTTCACGTAGCTAAAATGAGTAGTTTTTACCAATTTTGTTTTGCTCGCCATTTCTTCGTTTCTAATCTGTTTTGAGTGATTTAAGTGGGCATGGTTTTGTATTGAACTTGAATTTATGAAACTAAATATAAAAGGTATAGGTTTATAGTCAGAAATACAAGTTACAAGTCGTTTTTGGAAGAGGTAGTCATTTCCGTCGAAAGAACGACATCTTGATGACTGTTTTGAAAAACATGCTTTCACTTTGAGTTTAACCATGATTTTTGGATATGGTTTCATGTTCATAAGAAAAATCATTTTCCCAGAAGTATAGCTTTTAAATCAAATTTTTTCATAGTTTTTAATTATCCAAACCAAAACAGCCCCCGGTTGTAACTATGACGGCGTAAATCCAGTTTTATGGTGTTTATCTTGTTTCCGGGTTTTAAATCATTAAGTTAGCATATTATATAGATATAGATCATGTGTATAGTTGATTTTAAAAGTGTAGTTAGAAGGATTAACTTTATTTGCGAACAAGTTTAGAATTAACTAAACTATGTTCTAGTGATTACAAGTTTACCACTTCGAATATGATAGCTTTTTATGTATGAATCGAATAATGTTATGAACATCATTACTACCTTAAGTTCCTTGGATAAACCTACTGGAAAAGAGAAAAATGGATCTAGTTTCAATGGATCCTTGGATGGCTCGAAGTTCTTGAAGCAGAATCATGACACGAAAACAAGTTCAAGTAAGATCATCACTTGAAATAAGATTGTTATAGTTATAGAAATTGAACCAAAGTTTGAATATGATTATTACCTTGTGTTAGAATGATAACCTACTGTAAGAAACAAAGATTTCTTGAGGTTGGATGATCACCTTACAAGATTGGAAGTAAGCTAGCAAACTTGGAAGTATTCTTGATTTTATGAAACTAGAACTTGTAGAATTTATGAAGAACACTTAGAACTTGAAGATAGAACTTGAGAGAGATCAATTAGATGAAGAAAATTGAAGAATGAAAGTGTTTGTAGGTGTTTTTGGTCGTTGGTATATGGATTAGATATAAAGGATATGTAATTTTGTTTTCATGTAAATAAGTCATGAATGATTACTCATATTTTTGTAATTTTATGAGATATTTCATGCTAGTTGCCAAATGATGGTTCCCACATGTGTTAGGTGACTCACATGGGCTGCTAAGAGCTGATCATTAGAGTGTATATACCAATAGTACATACATCTAAAAGCTTTGTATTGTACGAGTACGAATACGGGTGCATACGAGTAGAATTGTTGATGAAACTGAACGAGAATGTAATTGTAAGCATTTTTGTTAAGTAGAAGTATTTTGATAAGTGTCTTGAAGTCTTTCAAAAGTGTATGAATACATATTAAAACACTACATGTATATGCATTTTAACTGAGTCGTTAAGTCATCGTCAGTCGTTACATGTAAGTGTTGTTTTGAAACCTTTAGGTTAACGATCTTGTTAAATGTTGTTAACCCATTGTTTATTAAATCAAATGAGATGTTAAATTATTACCTTATCATGATATCATGATGTATTAATATATCATAATATGATATATAAACATTAAATGTCTTTACAACGATAATCGTTACATATATGTCTCGTTTCAAAATCATTAAGTTAGTAGTCTTGTTTTTACATATGTAGTTCATTGTTAATATACTTAATGATATGTTTACTTATCATAATATCATGTTAACTATATATATATACATATATATGTCATCATATAGTTTTTACAAGTTTTAACGTTCGTGAATCACCGGTCAACTTGGGAGGTCAATTGTCTATATGAAACCTATTTCAATTAATCAAGTCTTAAAAAGTTTGATTGCTTAACATGTTGGAAACACTTAATCATATAAATATCAATTTCATTTAATATATATATATATATATATATATATATATATATATATATATATATATATATATATATATATATATATATATATATATATATATAACATGGAAAAGTTCGGGTCACTACACAAACCACCACCATTTGATCACCTAGAACAACTAAGTATTCGTTACTGTTTTTCTGCCTCCTACATATATATAATTTTCCTTCTTTTCTAACAACTTCACAACAAGGTAAACGAGTCATCCTTGCTGCTATCTGTTATATTCTCACAAACTATTAGTTATGCTATAACTCAAGAATACAATGTAAGTTACATCATCATCTAGTTGAATTTCAGTTTCAGACGAGTACTATTGTTAAACCATTTGTTTTTCGGCTTACTATATCTGTTCACCATCATGAACTATCACCATAAAACTCCACCATATAACCACCACGAACCACCAACGAGTTATTAAGTTACTTCTTGTTTCGATCACTACCACTTCTCTTATTTCATCACCATCACAATCGATTACCTCACCACAACTTACTTCCTTCTTCTTCTTTGAAAATCATCGAACCACCGTCACATCTAGCAAGGAATAAAACTATGATCATCAATGATCTGCAATTCATATATTTTTTTCTACTGCTATTGCTACTCGATCACATTCGTCTTTGGTACGATTCAGCCCAAAACCCCCCAACAAACCGCTATCTACAGCTGTTAGTTCCCTTGTTTTTCTGCTGCTCGAATTGTAGCTAAATAATAATGTTACTGTCGCGTTTCTGTTTCAAGGACCAACATGAACAACCCCATAACCACCACCATTAACCGCCACTTTCCACCCCATAACCCTACAGCAACAACCACCAAATTATTATTATTTTTTCCTGCAACTATACATGAACCACCACCTCACTCTTTCTCTAACTTTCATGTTCCCTAATTTCTGGTTCGTATATTAAACAGCCCAAGGATGCTTACTGCTGTAAATCACGAACCAAACAAAGTTGATTAGTTATATAGGAATGAAACATTAGTGGGTTAAGGGGCCGACAAATGGGTCATGCGTTTTATTACATTAAAGAGAATAATGAAAAGGGATTAAAGATAGATTGAATGGATCTAGATATATACAATTGGGGACCAGATGTATGGCACTACCTCATAGTAAAACAATAAAGAATTAGAATTGCTTTCTTGAATAAACGTAACAATCAGAAGGTGTATGTATCGGGTAACTCGTTTCTGCTTCCTATTTTTTTTCTGTCGACGGTAATCCACAACAAACCTGGGCCAATTAAATTACTGTTGGGCCACTAATGGACTGATTCACATGGATTGGGCCTCCAACAGAAACCCACTAGAATTTTGGCAATTTCTGCTATTCATTTTCCTTTGCTGCCATTACGAATACCTTGTTTTTCTATTACTCGCTACTTCTGTTAGGAGATTAAACGCGAATGACAAGAAGAAGAAGATGATGTTATGATAATGATACTTAGATGGTAAGGGATGATGATAATTAAGATGATGATATTAGTGAGATGTCATGATAATGATGATCCTT
The DNA here is from genome assembly GCF_046630445.1 of Rutidosis leptorrhynchoides. Classification (NCBI taxonomy): domain Eukaryota; kingdom Viridiplantae; phylum Streptophyta; class Magnoliopsida; order Asterales; family Asteraceae; genus Rutidosis; species Rutidosis leptorrhynchoides. Next base: position 369,010,425 of record NC_092343.1, on the reverse strand, counting down.
ATGATGATAATAAAAGATGGAAACGATGAGCTTTTGAATGGTGATGATGTTTATGATCATAAAGTTGTTATGATGATCGTATAACATAGATAATGATAATGGTATTATGATCATGGATAATGAATGACGAGAATACAGTGAGATATTAGATGATGATGATTTGGGTTAGGAAGTTAATTAAATGATGAAGAAGAAGAAGATAGTGGACGGGTTAAAAGGATTTAATCCGAGAATTTAATCAGGAAGTATCAGACAGAGGAATGGTTAAGAGTGTTTTGGGTTAGCAGGAGGTCGCGGGTTCAAACCCGGACTTGGGCATTTTTTTAGGACTACTTCTTTGAGGCTCGTGAATCCGAGGCCAACCTTGCATTGAGGCTCGTAAATACACACAGTTTGAAACATATTTTTACAACGAGACATGATAATTTCAACTACTTAATGCATGGGTTCAGACCAAAAAGTCATTAGCTCGAATATGTTAAATACTTTGTAAGCATGAATCATAGGGATAGATCTGTTAGGTTTGACAGCCTAACTGCCACATACTGTGGTGCTTATTACTTCGTAAACTGTACACTTGGTCAATGTATACTAAGATATGGTAAAGGAAGTCACGTAGTTCTAAACTATTCGCAAGAGTTAAGCTTCATAATTCGAGTGCTCAGGAATGCATACACTTTTGATAACTAATTTTGGATTAAATATCATGGTCTTTGAAACTACTTATACATTGGTTTGAATTTTGACACATTTACTGTCTACAAAATATTGGAACTTTGACATAGTTATTGTCTGCAAGGATTTGAATTTGACACATTTACTGTCTACAAAAGTTTGGACCTTTGACATAGTTATTGTCTGCAATGATTTGAATTTTGACATATTTACGGTCTACAAAAGATTAGAACTTTGACATAGTTATTGTCTACAGTGATTTAAACTTTGACATTCTGCTGTCTACAAATTTTTGAACTACGAAACTTTTATGATATATCTTTATTACTATTGTGCAACTAAACCTATAACTCACCAACCATTATGTTGACCCTTTAGCATGTGATATTGCTCAAATACACTATGTTCCTCACGCAATATCTACCTCGTTTTACTCGGTTTTTATGTCCATTGTGCTCTAAAAGTTATCAAATTGGGATTAGTCGCGTTTTGAGTGCTACTGCAGTTTTAGTTATGTATTTGGTGTAATATTGACCAAAGTTTATGAAAAAGATCAAGAAAACTGTAAAGTGCTGAAATTGGCTCAAGAACGACGTTCCTGTCACGAAAAACAACGTTTGAATTGCAAATCGTGGAACGACGTTCCACCTAAATAAAAAGTACGTTCCAAGCCAAGAACGACATCCCATTACAAAGGATATGGAAACACAAATTTTGGGTATTTAGAGACCGAATCAGGAACGACGTTCCTATTTACCAGAACGATGTTCCAAATGAACGGGCACCAGAACAATGTTCCACATCGTGGAACGACGTTCCACTGGGAATTCTGGGCAGTTTTGAAACTTGGTATAAATAGAATGAGATAAGGGTTTTTGCAATTACACTCAACATCATCATATAGAGCAGTAATTAGTGTTGGTGGTTGAGGAGATTAGGGTTTGATAGCTATATTATTAAGGTTTTCATCACGTTTTCATTCACTTTCATCAAGGATTAAAGATTGGATCAAGATCTAGGGCTTGTTCTTCATTATCTTCATCTTCTTCATCTAGCTACTTTGTAATTTTAATAAGTTTGGTACAATCTTATCTTATTTACTGCATAATGATGTTTGATTCTACTTCTATTACTTGTATTGTTCTTGTTCTAGCCATGATTGGCTAGAATTTGTGATGTACATTTGTTTATGAAGCTTGATAGTTAAGGATTGTTCATATCTATGTTTATGATTGTGTTTGGATGAATCTATGAGTTGGTGATTGTGATTTGCTATTAGAATTATCTAAAAGATCATGTGCTATCTTTGTTTTGGACTTTACTTTGATTATATGCGTTGTGTAGCTTCTCTTAGGGATTTGATTAGTGAAGCAACTTGTACTTCAACACTTAGGTGATCTAGACAATCAAATTAGGACTTTTAAGGGATTGGGGTCTTGGTTTGGATTGATTTTCAATTGGTCCTTAGTCAAAGTAGTGAAGTTAGTTTTCTTAAGGGATTTTGATCACGAAAGAGTTTTAGGGGACTTCAACTCAAGCTAAGTACTAATGATAACTGCATGATTCAACTAGATCTAATTAATATAAGCTTATGGGAATTTGTAAGCGTTGACTTGATCACGAGAACATCTAGTAAGGATACTAGTACAAAGTTTGTACACAATTAGATCTTAAGTGACATATTTCAAAAGACGTTGCATTCGAGTCGTTGGGTTCATCAAGATTATTATTAAGTCAATTAGAGTTGGATGTATTATGAAGTGGTATGCATGCCGTCAACTTTCGATGTAATGAAAGTTTTTCTTTTAAAAACGAATGCAATATTTGTAAAATGTATCATATAGAGGACAAATACCTAGCAATGAAATCAACTATTGTGAATCGTTAATAATCGGTATGAACGGGTCCTTTCAAAAGAGCTCATAACAGAGAGATCAGTTATGGTAGAAATGTTTAGACCTGCAAATTCTTAAAAAGTTTCGATGTATGAGCCCAAATTTCATCATTTGTGTTTGAAATATTAAATAGACTAAATTTAACTGAATGGGAAAATGTAGCAATGATCTATGGTTCAACCCTTTCACATGTTCATAGAAGTGGCACTTGAGCTTTTATTTTATTATCTCTAATGGTTAAAATGGTTAAAACGACTTAATACACTAAAAGACATCATACTTTTACTCTACTATAATTGTATGCCAGAGAAGGATTTTATCTACAGAATACTTGACATTCTGTTTTTCCAACCCAAATTACTTGCCATAGTAAGTGCACCAAAATATTATTAGTTTAATATATGCAAGCAATTTTTGTAGTGACCCGCAAAATTTCGACTAATTTTAAACCAAACTCTCGATACGATTTAATATCTTTTACACGATAAGCAAAGTCTGTAAAGTTGAGTTTCAAAATTCTTGAACTGTTAACACGAATTCATTCAACCCTGTGACTATTTACTACGATTCACGAACAATTTTTGTATATAAATGTGCATATATATAAATATAATTAAAAGTGTATAGATTAAATTAATATAATATAGATAAACTATTTAAATTAAATTGAAAAATAAAGTAATGTATAAAATAATTGAATTACTAATAACATGAATATATTATATAATTAGTATAATATTATGTACAAATTAAAATGAAGTATTTATAATTTTATTACTTTTAGTATTATCATTAAGATAAATATATTAATATTAAAATCAGTATTAATAATGGTATGATATAAATATGAAACCGAATATGTGTAGATTATTAGATTGTTATTAGTGTTAATATTTAATAATATCTATATGATTAAAATTAGTATTATTGTTAGGGTTAATAATAATATTATTATTATCATTGAAATTATCATTATTGTTATTACTAATATCATTATATTGGTATTATAATTACTTTTAATATTATTATAAGTACTTCTATATTTATTATTAATACTAGTATTCCTCTTTCTATAATTAATAATGAGTATTACAAATAAAATTTTTATTAATTAGAATTATTATATTTACCTATATATATATATATATTTATTATGTACTTTATAAACACAGATATAAAATATATACAGATATGTATAACAGATAATAGATAATAAATAATTACAATAATAACAGATAATTAAATAAATCTAATTATATAAGATACAGATATAAATAATGTTCTGATGATGAATGTGTAATAGTTATTTGTACCATGTGTATTTATTATAATAAGTAACTTGTTATTATTATTAACCTTAATACATGTGTATCATTAGTATTATTAAGTTAATCATATTTACTAACTATATTAGTACCATCATTTGGTATTATCATCAATAATATTATTATTTATAGTATTATTTGTGTTATTTTTTGCTAGTAATAATATTAGGATTTCGAGAATACTAAACAGGTTATTTTATGATAAAAAGTGTTGTGATAAAGATTAGGAGATTTATTATAATTATATGAACACATGTAAATTATGATTATAAATACAAAGTAATATTAAAAGAAACTATAGTCATTAATTTATAAATTAAACACGAAAGTTATGATTATTATAACTATGAATATACAAGTTTAATAATATTGTTAAGATTAAAAATATAGAAATTTTAGATATAAATATCATTATGAAAAATTTTTAAGATCTTAATTAATGTATGTTTTAAAAGAATTATTATAATAAATATTATCATAGTTACTTTAATACAAGTTAATATTATTATCATTACTAATATCATTATTAACATTATTATTATTATTATTATCACTTTCTTCATTTTTATAAAGTATCAATATTATTGCTAATATTAGTATTATCATAATTATTAATTACAAACAAGTGATCCCCATATAAAAATATATTTAACTTAACTCTATCAACAATTATATATATATATATATATATATATATATATACTTAATCAATTACGATTATATGTATTAATGAATATACAAATGATATAGGTTCGTTAATCCAAGGCCAACCCTGCATTGTTCAATATAGCCATATGTATTTTTACTACAAAATACATTAGGTGAGTTTCATTTGCTCCCTTTTACTCTTTATATTTTTGGGCTGAGAATACATGCGCAATTTTTATAAATGTTTTACGAAATAGACACAAGTACGTGAAACTACATTCTATGGTTGAATTATCAAAATCGAATATGCCCCTTTTTATTAAGTGTGGTAATCTAAGAATTAGGGAACAGACACCCTAATTGATGCGAACTCTAAAGATAGATCTATCGGTCCCAACAAGCCCCATCCAAAGTACCAGATGCTTTAGTACTTCGAAATTTATATCATGTCTGAAGGAGGATCCCGAAATGATGGGGATATTCTTATATGCATATTGTGAATGTCGGTTACCAGGTGTTCAATCCATATGAATGATTTTTGTCTCTATGTATGGGACGTACGTTTATGAGAAATGGAAATATGAAATCTTGTGGTCTATTAAAATTATGAAATGATTATTTATGTTAAACTAATGAACTCACCAAACTTTTGGTTGATATTTGAAAGCATGTTTATTCTCAGGTTTGAAAGAAATCTTCCGCTGTGCATTAGCTCATTTTAAAGATATTACTTGGAGTCATTCATGACATATTTCAAAAGACGTTGCATTCGAGTCGTTGAAGTTCATTAGAGATTATTATTAAGTAAATGACAGATTAGGTCATTTATAGTTTGAATATTACAAAATGGTATGCATACCTGTCAACTTTCAATGAAATGAAAGATTGTCTTTTAAAAACGAATGCAATTTTTATAAGATGTATCATTTAGAGGTCAAGTACCTCGCGATGTAATCAACTATTATGAATCGTTTATAATCAATATGGACTTCGTCCGGATGGATTAGGACGGGTCTTGACAGTTGGTATCAGAGCGGTGGTCTTAGCGAACCAGGTCTTGCATTAGTGTGTCTAATTGATAGTTGTTAGGATGCATTAGTGAGTCTGGACTTCGACCGTGTCTGCATGTCAAAAGTTTTGCTTATCATTTTTGTCGAAAATTTCCTGCTTATCATTCTTAGTCTAGACACATCTTATTGCATTTATTGCATGAATAGTGTATAGACAAAATTCATATCTTAGCGTATCTGATAATTCATATCTTAGCGTATCTATTACTGTAGACCTTATCTGACACATTTCCTTAATTTTCTCCGTAATTCACGGGATCTTTGGAAGTACGTATAGATATTATATATATAATTAGAATATCATTCGATATTCAAAAATCATTTCATATCAAAACCCTTTAACTGATCGTGAGAGATGGATCCTACACCTAGCTTGAATTCCATTAGTTTCGGAAGCGATTTCGAGATGTATATTGAAGCAGATTCCGAAGTCAATGAACCAGAAGTGCCTCAACCATTTAGTTATTTTTCTTTCTAGAGGAGATGGGGGTGGGTCCGAGACTTACTCACTCGATGGAGAAATGAAGAAGGCGAGCCCTACCGCGAACCAAACTTACCTCCTAACATCGGAGAAAACGATGTACTCACCGGTGAACCTATGCGCAACACTGTATTCACCCTTCTTGCTAAAGTTTTCCACCTCGAAGGTCGCGTTACTGCAATCTCAGAAAATATTCAACCTCTACTTCCGAATACCAATCGAAGGGGTATATTAGAAGAAGTTAGGGAACTTCGAATTGATAATCAAGATCTATCGAATCAGATGAGTGGATGGATAGAAATGATAGAGGGTAGGATAAAAACCCTGACAAGAATGGTGCGTGATTTACAAGCTATACTTACTACACCAACATCATCATCAACCTCAGCACCAACAACACTTGTAGCACCGACAGCAACAGTACCACCATCAGCAGCACCAGCAGCATAAACAGTACCAATAATAACCTCATCACACGTCTCAACCTTGTAATCTATACCTCAAGTATAATCATCGTTCTACATGATATTCAACATCATTTACCTTCGTTTAACATGGCGATTATGTAATCTCTAATGTTTTAGAGATTATATATTCTTGTCCTAACGGTAAATCAAATGAGTTTAATATCATATTAACTCATTAGATCCATGATTACATCTGAAGAAAGTATATATGTATATATATTTTCATAAAGATTGTAATTAAAAGTTCTTTTGTACAAACTGTTAATGATGAAAATATTTTAACGGGTAGGTAATACCCAAGAAATATTTAGATTTCACGTTAATAAGTTACACTGTACAATCTTCGAATCTGATTCAACAGTCATTCACTATTCTACTTACATCCACAGATATACGAATCCGTTCACCACATAATAACCATTTTCATTCAAATTCATATTTGGATTTTGAATTACCAGAATCCAACAAGTGGCATAATGAAGAAAACATTGGACAAAATAAAATATGTTAGAAACAAACGAATTAACTAATTGAAATTTTGTTAAGAATCCACGCTAACAGTTCCTAGCTAACTGTTCCTAGCTAACTGATTACATTTTATTTATCGCAGTTTATTTATCGCAATTTAATTATCGCAATTTTATTTATCGTCATTTAAATTCTGTTATTTACTTTACGCACTTTATTTATCGTCATTTAATTTCTGTTATTTCTTTTACGCACTTTAAATATTGGGACATGTATACAAGGTTTTGACATATCATATCGACCCATCTATATATATTATTTGGAATAACCATAGACACTCTATATGCAGTAATGCGGGAGTTAACTATACAGGGTTGAGGTTGATTCTATAATAATATATATAGTTTGAGTTGTGATCGAGTCTGAGACGTATACGGGTCACGATACGTATTAATTAATTCGGATATTATATATTAAGCCATATATGAATTATTGGACTGTTAATTGTGGACTATAAACTGTGGACTGCCGACATTGGACAATTAAAATGAATTAAAATATTGATTATAACATATGAAACTAAACAATTCTTCAAGTTTGCCACTTGATTTCATCTTAAACCTCATTGGTATCTTGACGATTATAATCCGCGTTCAAACCTTTCATGATTCTTGAAAACATCTCAAACGAGAGGATAAACCAACCGCACTTCATCTACGGGAGAAAAGATTGATGCATTTAGTTATACATCTGAAAAACTCTCGGAAACTTAGTAAACGTTTAACACGTAGTTGTGCTAATTTCTTTAGTGTTATTATTACCCAAAATAACTTGGTAATTCCTTTCAAAGTAGAAAATTTTGTCACAGCTCCAGCAAATCAACTTCGACTTTTCGTTCGAAACAACCTTATTATCACCTTGATTTATATGTATGCTCTTTTATTATTACCGGGAAACCTTTTATATTCCACCATATTACCGTCAGCATTTAATCATCTAAAAACACAATTTTCTTAAAATCACCTCGGATCGAAAGCCAATGATTCAGATATGGTAGCAGTAAATGTAGAGGAATTGGCAATCAGTACATTGAAAACTCACAGCATATCTACATCAACAATATATGTATAACATTTATCTCCTAGAATAATGACCTTCCATTTTGAAATTTTGAAAAGCACCCAGTCTACAAATCAATACTCTGAATATTGAAAAAGCTGAATGAAGCAGCAGAAACCGTAGACAACCGTAAATGATCTTAATAGCCAGAAGTTTGATAATAAAGAATAATATGTTGGAAAAGCTCAGAAAAGTTGGAACTGGAAAATAGATTGAGCTAACCATGAAGGAGACCAAGGACAAATACAAGGACCAAACCCTATATTCAGAGAATCTTGGTAATTCTGGATCCGATGAAATCTTTAGAGAATATCCTGCTCCGAAGTCATGTTAAAATCTTGCAGAAAATCTTTTTCTTATCAAATTTCGAACTTAGAAATTCCAAAATATCATCATAAATATCTTCGATACTTCTGAAGTATTTTCATAAATATTCTTGTTCGAAATTATATACCTCTTCGTGCTATCCGTATTACATCATATTGAAAACTGTTTTAGTTTTCAATATTCTGTAACATCTAAGTATAAATTGTGAATGAATTATGGGGAAGTGTTGGGAATTGAAGCATGAGTTAGTATAATATAATGACACTTGATCAACGTGATTATATTTCAGTAAGTCATGCTGAGTTTCTAATGAAACATGATGATTCACAGACTATAACGTCATCACGTGCCATGTTACACGACTCGTTCAATCTGTTCAACCTTCAAACATATCAAGAAAGTATATTCTTGATAGTTCTATCCTTAGCGATTCTGGTAATTTGACAAATCAAATCGTGCTACTACGTTCTTTCCTGCTTAGAACATTATGGTCAATCTTAACTTCGTACTTACGAATTCTGGACCATTACTTGCGAAAAGAAAACAAAAGCATGAAGCTCCGAAACAGAAAGGGGGTATAAATCACAGAAAATAAGAAAGAACATTATCGGTGAATGACAATGATTATAGAAGACGGGAGCAGGGACTCCGAAATATAAGGGAGGACATAAAGCCTGATAACAACAACACAGGAATTACAAACCATGGATATTAATAAGAATAGCAATATAAAGACACGTTATAATTAAGAATAGTATCACCCAACGTAATAGTAGAAGTAAACAGATTTCTCTGGTGGAAGATTGAGAAGAAGGATGACAGAAATAATAATTAGAAAAATATCAAGGATTAAAACTGGATTAAGCATTTTCACAATCCTTTGGATGTACGAACTAAGAAAGAAAGTATTGGAATGGTGAAAATAATGGAACGGAAGAAGTTCATAGTGGAAATATCAGACAGAGTAATCGAGGCAGATCACCGTGTTTAATTATAGAGATCGTAATTTCCTTGCTAGCCGAAGAATCAAATCTTTTAGATTTCAAAGATTTTCTTTAAATCCCTTGAATTCCGGAATTCAACCATGACTAGTCAAAAGTTATGATGAAACTTGTCCTTCTCATTTCACTCTTTTACGATAATTTCACTCATACTCTTCGAATAATCGAATTGTTTTATCTGTATTATCCAATGATGAAAAAACTCTATTTATCAACTCAATTTTCGTCATGAAAACATTTTTATTGTTAACCATGACCATCTCACTCAAATTTCGGGACAGAATTTCTTTAACGGGTAGGTACTGTAGTGACCCACAAAATTTTGACTAATTTTAAACCAAACTCTCGATACGATTTAATATCTTTGACACGATAAGCAAAGTCTGTAAAGTTGAGTTTCAAAATTCTTGAACTGTCAACACGAATTCATTCAACCCTGTGACTATTTACTACGATTCACGAACAATTTTTGTATATAAATGTGCATATATATAAATATAATTAAAAGTGTATAGATTAAATTAATATAATACAGATAAACTATTTAATTAAATTGAAAAATAAAGTAATGTATAAAATAATTGTATTACTAATAACATGAATATATTATATAATTAGTATAATATTATGTACAAATTAAAATGAAGTATTTATAATTTTATTACTTTTAGTATTATCATTAAGATAAATATATTAATATTAAAATCAGTATTTATAATGGTATGATATAAATATGAAACCGAATATGTGTAGATTATTAGATTATTATTATTGTTAATATTTAATAATATATATATGATTAAAATTAGTATTATTGTTAGGGTTAATAATAATATTATTATTATCATTGAAATTATCATTATTGTTATTACTAATATCATTATATTGGTATTATAATTACTTTTAATATTATTATAAGTACTTCTATATTTATTATTAATACTAATATTCCTCTTTCTATAATTAATAATGAGTATTACAAATAAAATTTTTTATTAATTAGAATTATTATATTTACCTATATATATATATATATATATATATATATATATATATATATATATATATATATATATATATATATTATGTACTTTATAAACACAGATATAAAATATATACAGATATGTATAACAGATAATAGATAATAAATAATTACAATAATAATAGATAATTAAATAAATCCAATTATATAAGATACAGATATAAATAATGTTCTGATGATGAATGTGTAATAGTTATTTGTACCATATACCTACTTTAACTTGTTTTCTTTCTTTACTGTTCGAATTTTTGTTTCTGTCGACCCAGATTAACACTACAAGACAATGGGAATTGAATCTGTTATCTATCTTATTCAGTTTCTGTTTTTTTATTTTTACATCGTCCTTTTTATTCTAATCCAGCATTCTATGTCGACCATTAGTGCTACAATACAAAACTGATTAAATTCTCTATACTAGACATCAATTATATGATTACAATCTATATTTAATGGTATTATTAACTGCAATTCAAAGATTGAAAACAAGAAAAACCAGAAACCTTTTTTTTAAACTCTGTTCATGACTCATATCACCAAAAGCTCAAAATCTAATGAATTTCCAAAATATAAAATAGTAGTTCTGTTAGGATTCATGTGGGTAAACTTTCTGTAAAGTTCCAGGTCCCAATTCGAGGTAATGACTTCGAATTTTCGAGTCAAAGTATCAAATTTAAAAAGTCAAAGCAGTTGTTCATCTTAAAATTCGAAATGGTTTTGATGTTTCTGATTAAATTGATAATTTCTTAGGTTTCTGTAAATGATTTAAAAGATATTTTATTTAGGTTTCATGATCTATAACATACTAAATTGAAAAATCTATTTTTTTTATACATAACAGCGACGGCTTTTATGCTGTAATTTTTTTTTATTTTTTTTTCTCGTTTTAATTCAAGATCAAAATGGACGAATTATACTTTGTATATAAGTCCTAAAGTTGTTTAATTAATTAAGTAGCATGTATGAATCAATGGATGATTGTTGGAATATTTTTGATGAAGAAGATGATAGATTAAGGAAAAAGAATACGGGTTAAATTAAATTGGGTTCTGTAATATTTCGGAAATTGGGCACAGCCCAGCTGGTTAAGTGCATGCCGGGGAAGCGGGAGGTCGCGAGTTCGAGTCCTGGCGTTGACATTCTTTTTGAGCCTTTCTTCAAGGTTGAACTCTTTTATTATTAACATTATTATAATTATTATTATTATTATTATTATTATTATTATTATTATTATTATTATTATTATTATTATTATTATTATTATTATTATTATTATTATTATTATTATTATTATTATTATTATTATTATTATTATTATTATTATTATTTTTGCTATTACTAATTATTATTATTATTATTATCATTATTATGTATTTATTATAATAAGTAACTTATTATTATTATTAACCTTAATACATGTGTATCATTAGTATTATTAAGTTAATCATATTTACTAACTATATTAGTACCATCATTTGGTATTATCATCAATAATATTATTATTTATAGTATTATTTGTGTTATTTTTTGCTAGTAATAATATTAGGATTTCGAGAATACTAAACAGGTTATTTTATGATAAAAAGTGTTATGATAAAGATTAGGAGATTTATTATAATTATATGAACACATGTAAATTATGATTATGAATACAAAGTAATATTAAAAGAAACTATAGTCATTAATTTATAAATTAAACACGAAAGTTATGATTATTATAACTATGCATATACAAGTTTAATAATATTGTTAAGATTAAAAATATAGAAATTTTAGATATAAATATTATTATGAAAAATTTTTAAGATCTTAATTAATGTATGTTTTAAAAGAATTATTATAATAAATATTATCATAGTTACTTTAATACAAGTTAATATTATTATAATTACTAATATCATTATTAACATTATTAATATTATTATCACTTTCTTCATTTTTATAAAGTATCAATATTATTGCTAATATTAGTATTATCATAATTATTAATTACAAACAAGTGATCCCCATATAAAAATATATTTAACTTAACTCTATCAACAATTATATATATATATATATATACTTAATCAATTACAATTATATGTATTAATGAATATACAAATGATATAGGTTCGTGAATCCAAGGCCAACCCTGCATTGTTCAATATAGCCATATGTATTTTTACTACAAAATACATTAGGTGAGTTTCATTTACTCCCTTTTACTCTTTATATTTTTGGGCTGAGAATACATGCACAATTTTTATAAATGTTTTACGAAATAGACAAAAGTACGTGAAACTACATTCTATGGTTGAATTATCGAAATCGAATATGCCCCTTTTTATTAAGTCTGGTAATCTAAGATTAGGGAACAGACACCCTAATTGACGCGAACTCTAAAGATAGATCTATCGGGCCCAACAAGCCCCATCCAAAGTACCGGATGCTTTAGTACTTCGAAATTTATATCATGTCCGAAGGAGGATCCCGGAATGATGGGGATATTCTTATATGCATATTGTGAATGTCGGTTACCCGGTGTTCAATCCATATGAATGATTTTTGTCTCTATGTACGGGACGTATGTTTATGAGAAATAGAAATATGAAATCTTGTGTTCTATTAAAATTATGAAATGATTATTTATGTTAAACTAATGAACTCACCAACCTTTTCGTTGACACTTGAAAGCATGTTTATTCTCAGGTTTGAATGAAATCTTCCGCTGTGCATTAGCTCATTTTAAAGATATTACTTGGAGTCATTCATGACATATTTCAAAAGACGTTGCATTCGAGTCGTTGAAGTTCATTAGAGATTATTATTAAGTAAATGACAGATTAGGTCATTTATAGGTTGAATATTACGAAATGGTATGCATACCTGTCAACTTTCAATGAAATGAAAGATTGTTTTTTAAAAACGAATGCAATGTTTATAAGATGTATCATTTAGAGGTCAAGTACCTCGCGATGTAATCAACTATTATGAATCATTTATAATCAATATGGACTTCATCTGGATGGATTAGGCCGGGTCTTGACAATTTTCCCCCTACAACACTAACCAATTATTTCCACATACATAAAGTTAGAGCTTAAACAATTTACAACTATCAACGAACAAATCTAAACCTGTAGATGACATGCAGTATGGTCCTTATATTTAAGTGCAAGATTCTTTTTTTATAATTTTCGAACAAATCTGGAAGTTAATGCAAAGATTAGTATAGACTAAGGGTAAAACACAGCATATACCTTCTTTTGGTCCAACAATGTTTCCTCGTTGAATTTGTTTGAACTTAACTATTTTTATTAAATTGCAAAAAGGGTTAATTGAATTAAAATGAGCCACCTGCAATTCATCAGCCTCACCTTCATTTGGTTCTCTATTTTTACCATCCTTTTTTAGGATCCAATCTACAAAAGAATTATTGATGCAGAATTAGGACAATTGGGTCAAGATCGCGGTATAGGCCAAGGTCTGAAATTGGGCTTGACGTGTGCTCTGCAGCCTGTTACCTTAGGAGATTACTTTGGAAGACTTGAGCCCAAAGCAAGAAATTCTAGGAAGGGTCAAGGATAAACGTTGTTTGTTTGATAAGGATTCACTATTCTTATCATTGTTTGTTTATTTCTTATTTATCGCTTTCTTGTTTAGTATTTATATGGGGATTATATTTGTAAAAAGAACTCCGTGATTATTGTTAAGTTTTTATTTTCGTGAATAAAACTAAATCGTGAAGGTTTGTTATTTCAACCGAGAAGGTTGTTCTAGAATCAAACCGAGAAGGTCTGGCCATTATCTTATCCTTATTTGTTCAGTCACAATTGTATTACGCTATTTGGTATCCAGAGCACAAGTATGGCTGAACGAATTTGTGGTGGTCGTTTCCCGGGCAGCAACAGTCACAACAGACACACTAGAACTAATGGCAGCGACCAAAGAGATGCAGAAATCAAACGCCTATAGAGACAGATCGATGAACTAGAATTCAATCGAGACCATGATTTTATGGGCAGTTATTCGGATCAGTCCATCGAGCATGCGAATCTGTTTAGTTAGCCTCATCCTAAATATCATAGGGAACGCCAAGATCCTTTAGGTAGTATCGAGATGAAGGTAGGGATTCCTGAATTCACGGGGACTATGCACCCAGACGACCTTTTGGATTGGTTGAGTACTGTCGAGAGGGTGTTTGATATCAAGGATATCCTGGAGCATTTGAAGGTAAAACTTGTAGCCATCAAACACCAGAAACATGCATCACTTTGGTGGGACCATATTAAGAATCAACGGGCATTTGCCCGCAAATTCAAAGTAGCAACATGGAAGAAGATGAAAAAGCTCATGAAGGAAAAAATTTTAACTAAGAATTTTCGACATGAGGCTTTTATTGATTATTATAACATACAACAAAGATCTATGAGCGTAGAGGAGCTCATTCAAGAATTTGATAGACTACGCATGCGTTGTGATGTTAAAGAAGGAAGAACAGATTATTGCACGCTTTTTCGACGCCCTTAAACCTGAAATCACTGATGTGGTATGTTTACAACCCTATTGGACTTATACTAATGTTTGTAGGCTTTCTTTGAAGGTAAAGAAACAACAGCGTAAAGGAAAGGGTGATGTTCCTTTGGTGCGACACACAACCCTACTAAAGTCCATTTTTTCGCCTACTGAGAAGGGAAAAAGGGATGTGTATATCTCAACACCACAGCCCACGCCATCTAATAGACCTCCTACATGTTATACATGTCAAGGAAAAGGTCATTATGCATGTGAATGCCCGACTAAACACACGATTACCATATGGGACGAAACTGATGCGCCCCATTATGATTATGATGATGATAAAAGGTATACGCAGAACACAAAAAATATTGAGCAGGAGGAAGTTGTTTATGCCGACAAAGGAGAGGCATTGGTAATCTGTAGATCTCTTAACAGTTCAAACATTTAAACAGATGCGTAACAATATTTTTTAGAACCAAAGGTACAGTAACCAGTAAGGTGTGTTCAACGGCTATCAACGGTGGAAGTTGTGAAAATGTTGTGTCTAAAGAAAAATTGAACGATATTGATCTTGATCTTGCACCTAGAGCAAGTCATGTAGTGCTTGAATTACTACCACAACCTACAAAGACTGAGGGTCCTCGTGATGGAGTACATCATGTGGAACAGATACAACAACTGCATTAGCAAGTTAACAAACAAGTTATGAGTCAAAACGCTGAGTATAAAAGGGGGGGCTAATGTGCGCATCAAACACATAATATTTGAAGCAGGGGACCTTGTTTGGATATATTTTTAGAAGGAACGTTTTTTTGGAGGGCGGTTTGGTAAGCTTAACTCTCGTATAGAAGGTCCATTTCATGTTTTACAGAAGATTAATGACAATACCTATACAGTCAAACTTCCCAGCCACTACAACATGTCGGCCACATTTAACGTTGTTGATCTTTCACCTTATCGTGGGAAAGATGTGGATGATGTAGACTCGAGGTCGAGTCTTCTCTAAGAAGGGGAGGATGATGCATAATTGGGACAATTGGGCCAAGATCGCGGTACGGGCCAAGGTCTGAAATTGGGCTTGACGTGTGCTCTGCAGCCAGTTACCTTAGGAGATTACTTTGGAAGACTTGGGCCCAAAGCAATAAATTCTAGGAAGGGTCAAGGATAAACGCTGTTTGTTTGATAAGGATTCACTTTCCTTATCATTATTTATTTATTCTTATTTATCGCTTTCTTGTTTAGTATTTATATGGGGATTATATTTGCAAAAAGATCTCAGTGATTATTGTTAAGTTTTTATTATCATGAATAAAACTAAACCGTGAAGGTTTGTTATTTCAACCGAGAAGGTTGTTCCAGGTTCAAACCGAGAAGGTCTGGCCATTATCATATTTTTATTTGTTCAGTCACGATCATATTACACCAATTATATCTTTTATTTAGAGTGAAATACACAATCGGTAATCTCGATATAGCAAAACAATCAATATAATGAGCATATATAAATTTTACTAAAACAACATAATGTATAATGTATATATAAATGACAAAGGTTGTATCACTTAGATTTTTTTTTTTAAACACAGTGGAAGTACATACTGTTACCAAAATAACCCTGGTTAACGTTTACAAACCATAATTAATAAATCATCTTAGTTAACATTGTTACAACCTTTCAAAATGTCGGTGTTACATAAAAACATTACAAACCAGAAAACATCAGAGTCAATTCATAGTCAAACATGTCTTCTAATCCATCCGCAACACCTATCCTAACCAGCAGTACCTAAACCTGCAAGGGGTAGAAATGAGGGGGAATTAGCACAACTAGCTAAGTGAATGGATACTATCTAACAGACCAAGCATAAGCAACTGAACATGCAAGGGTCACATATATGCTAACGTCCTGAACTAGCATACGCCAACAACTGACAATATGATGATCGGCGGCTTGTACGAGCACACGACTTAGCTGATCAGGCTACAGTCTACCGATAGTCCGCTTTACCGATTCCATTGCATAATCGTTCAGATGCAAACATGCGTCTTTCTATGCTATACTGAACAATCCATAACATCATGACCCGACCAGGCTACCACGGTCGACCTCACACCAACCCTACCTTTCCGCCTCGGTGGGTTCCCAACCTTGCTGCCTCGGTTGGTGTCCAACTAACAGTGCGCACATAAGGTTACATATAATCAGTCATGCAATCGTCCTAACTAGCATGACAATATCTAACTACATTTGGTATTCATACTAAGCATAAAGATAATAGTAAAGAGTCTGAACAAGTAGCGTGTCAGCTACTTAATACTCTATCCGAAGATAGACCCACTCACCGAATACCAGCAACTAGCTCAGATAATCTATCACTGAGCGGCTTCCTTATCCTTATCACCTGAACATAAGGCAAATCAAGTTAGTTTCTATTCGTTAACACAAAATAGCACAATACAGTAAATTAGTATAAAAAAGCACCGCTAAAAACTCTGCTCAACACTTATGCATTTTCAGAATTTACATCCTGATCATCATAAGTCACGCGGGCAGCATAGTAGCTAGAAAAACAACCAAATTATACAACAATGCACGCTGATCTACATCCGTACGGTTGCACATGCATATGTACAGTTGCAAGTCCATTTGTACGGTTGCATCATGCATCCATACGGTTGCACACATACTGCCCAGTTGTACCAACACCACTGCATCTGTTCGGTTGCACATGCACCCGTATGGTTGCACCATGTACCTGTGCGGTTGCAGGATGCAATCGTACGGTTGTGTTTATCGAGCAGTAGCAGCAGAAATGACGGGTTTTCAAAGCAAAATCACTCAATTTAGTTTCCAGACATAGTTTTGACCCAAAATCCACACAAAACATGTTAGGAAACCGTTTAGGGACTTAAACCCTCTAGTTTTAAGCATTAACAACACCAATTTGGCTAAATTTGACTCAAAATCCACTTTTGACAAAACCTAACTTAAAACCACACAAATCTAGTAATTTGGAGCTGAAAAATCACGAGTTGTTACCTTGAAATGATCACGAAATCAGTAGTAACAATCTTGACAACACAATTGGTAATCCAAAAACAATATTAAGAAATTAGGGTTTTCAAGTGGTAAGATTTTAGGTACGGGGTGTTTGAGAAATTTCCAGAAAATGAAGGAAATGAGCTGAAGCAAGCTTATATATGTGGGTTAAATACCATACTCCATCACACACGGGTATTTACCAGTTATCTGATAACTTTCGTACTTAATTTGACTTCCCTAACGGAGTCCAAATTAAATAAACGAATATGTTCTGTGACCTTTGTCACAAACTGGTCTTAACCAAAAAATAAAATAACATAACATATTTAAATAAAATAAAAGCATAATTAACCACACAATTATGCCTAAGGGAAAAATAGTCATCTTACATCTAAGCCCTGTCTTAGGATGTTACAAAGGTGTTTTGGACTGACCATAATATGATGCTTTACTGACCATAATATGTTTGTTTGGTTCGAAAGTTTGGATTAAAACAAATTCGGTAAGATTATATGTGTAAAAAAGTTTTGTGGATTTTTTGACTTGTGAATTGAATTGTGAAGTTTTCATAAACATGTAGCTTGTGAAAAACTATGCAAATTACACTTAGATATTGCCAGAATTGGATATGTAGAATACTCGTTATACTTGATTGATAATTTGTAATGACTATTGTTGAATGCAACTGAAAACAATCTAATAAGCAATTTAAAATGACTTCAGGAACTTAAGCTTTTGAAATCTGGAAAATTCATGTTTAGTACATAACTTTTCATGGGGAATATGTGCTTTGGAAGTTTATACTCTTTGAGATAATCGCATGCGAAAACGGAGACTCGAACTTGGACAGAATCTATCCCGAGCCCACAAAAAATGTCATAATGTGAATTGTATGTTGTATTGAGACTTTCCCTTCTGGAAAATGAGTAATTGCATGTTTAGAATCATCTTGTTATTGTATGCCAACTATTGAAACTTGATACAATAGGAGCTATAACGTTCACAACATGCTAAGTGTAGAATCTGTCCAAATCAGTACACTAGAATTCTGAGGCACCTCCCACTGGTCCTATGTGTTTTTTCATTTTTCTATAATAAATGGTAGAGTTTACAAAACTGACCCGCATGCTAAAACTGTTTTTTTAACGGCGATTTTTGGCATCAGTAGATCATTTATTTCAACGACACTCATCATATGCACGTAACACACATGTTCGGGCGGAAACCTGAACCTGATCGACTGTACCCGGGAACACATCCATTCGGGCAGTGGTTCTAGGTAGAGGTCCGTGAACGAATCCGGTAAAATCTCCTTGTAGGGTTAATATATATCACCATTATTGGTGTTCAATTGGTTTAAAGAAAATCATGTCATCCCTAAGGATCGAACTCATGACCTCTCCCTATCCCATGACATAAAGTACATGGAGAGAACCGTTGGGCTATGCCCATGTGTGATTGTAAATGTGTTCCTACAAATGTATAGACCATATGGCCTAGGTTTTTTTGAATGATATGAAACCTAGCTACTGACATGTAAAGCACCATATGCATACATTACTTGCTTTGTGTTTTATGGAACTCTATTTGGTCATTAACGGACTAAATATACTACACGTAAACGGAAAACGTTAAGACTTTGAAACAAAACTGAAAGTGGTCAGTTGAACCCAACTTGACTTATTGACCAAGATAGCATAACCTACTGATGTGTTTGACTTTGGTTGGCCATATTGATCGAGTTTGCCTTTGCTTGAATTGCTTTGACTTTTGTTATCTGATTGTTGACTTTTACCATATTTTGAGTCAGACTTGAGCATTAGGACTATGTACACATTATGGACCGACCTAGCTAAGTAGACACATATTGACCAACTTATTTATTTAGGTTGAGTCTATGGGTCAAGGACCTACATCTTGGTTATCTATATGTGCTATTTGTAGCTGCGCTAAAGGTGAGTTATAGCCTCCTTTTTCTCTGTTGTTTTTTAGGGTGAGAATAAATGCTTGATAATTTTTTCTAAAATTTTATTATACGAGAGTTCACTCCTACATTCTTTTAAACTTTTATTGTTTATACTCGGTATGTAAATACACACAGTTTGAAACATATTTTTACAACGAGACATGATAATTTCAACTACTTAATGCATGGGTTCAGACCAAAAAGTCATTAGCTCGAATATGTTAAATACTTTGTAAGCATGAATCATAGGGATAGATCTGTTAGGTTTGACAGCCTAACTGCCACATACTTTGGTGCTTATTACTTCGTAAAATGTACACTTGGTCAATGTATACTAAGATATGGTAAAGGAAGTCACGTAGCTCTAAACTATTCGCAAGAGTTAAGCTTCATAATTCGAGTGCTCAGGAATGCATACACTTTTGATAACTAATTTTGGATTAAATATCATGGTCTTTGAAACTACTTATACATTGGTTTGAATTTTGACACATTTACTGTCTACAAAATATTGGAACTTTGACATAGTTATTGTCTGCAAGGATTTGAATTTTACACATTTACTGTCTACAAAAGTTTGGACCTTTGACATAGTTATTGTCTGCAATGATTTGAATTTTGACATATTTACGGTCTACAAAAGATTAGAACTTTGACATAGTTATTGTCTACAGTGATTTAAACTTTGACATTCTGCTGTCTACAAATTTTTGAACTACGAAACTTTTATGATATATCTTTATTACTATTGTGAAACTAAACCTATAACTTACCAACCATTGTGTTGACCCTTTAGCGTGTGATATTGCTCAAATACACTATGTTCCTCACGCAATATCTACCTCGTTTTACTCAGTTTTTATGTCCATTGTGCTCTAAAAGTTATCAAATTGGGATTAGTCGCGTTTTGAGTGCTACTGCAGTTTTGGTTATGTATTTGGTGTAATATTGACCAAAGTTTATGAAAAAGATCAAGAAAACTGTAAAGTGCTGAAATTGGCTCAAGAACGACGTTCCTGTCACAAAAAACAACGTTTGAATTGCAAATCATGGAATGACGTTCAACCTAAATAAAAGGTACGTTCCAAGCCAAGAACGACGTCCCATTACAAAGGATATGGAAACACAAATTTTGGGTATTTAGAGACCGAATCAGGAACGACGTTCCTATTTACCAGAACAATGTTCCAAATGAACGGGCACCAGAACAATGTTCCACATCGTGGAACGACATTCCACTGGAAATTCTGGGCAGTTTTGAAACTTGGTATAAATAGAATGAGATAAGGGTTTTTGCAATTACACTCAACATCATCATATAGAGCAGTAATTAGTGTTGGTGGTTGAGGAGATTAGGGTTTGATAGCTATATTATTAAGGTTTTCATCAAGTTTTCATTCACTTTCATCAAGGATTAAAGATTGGATCAAGATCTAGGGCTTGTTCTTCATTATCTTCATCTTCTTCATCTAGCTACTTTGTAATTTTAATAAGTTTGGTACAATCTTATCTTATTTACTGCATAATGATGTTTGATTCTACTTCTATTACTTGTATTGTTCTTGTTCTAGCCATGATTGGCTAGAATTTGTGATGTACATTTGTTTATGAAGCTTGATAGTTAAGGATTGTTCATATCTATGTTTATGATTGTGTTTGGATGAATCTATGAGTTGTTGATTGTGATTTGCTATTAGAATTATCTAAAAGATCATGTGCTATCTTTGTTTTGGACTTTACTTTGATTATATGCGTTGTGTAGCTTCTCTTAGGGATTTGATTAGTGAAGCAACTTGTACTTCAACACTTAGGTGATCTAGACAATCAAATTAGGACTTTTAAGGGATTGGGGTCTTGGTTTGGATTGATTTTCAATTGGTCCTTAGTCAAAGTAGTGAAGTTAGTTTTCTTAAGGGATTTTGATCACCAAAGAGTTTTAGGGGACTTCAACTCAAGCTAAGTACTAATGATAACTGCATGATTCAACTAGATCAAATTAATATAAGCTTATAGGAATTTGTAAGCGTTGATTTGATCACGAGAACATCTAGTAAGGATACTAGTACAAAGTTTGTACACAATTAGATCTCAAGTGACATATTTCAAAAGACGTTGCATTCGAGTCGTTGGGTTCATCAAGATTATTATTAAGTCAATTAGAGTTGCATGTATTATGAAGTGGTATGCATGCCGTCAACTTTCGATGTAAAGAAAGTTTTTCTTTTAAAAACGAATGCAATGTTTGTAAAATATATCATATAGAGGACAAATACCTGGCAATGAAATCAACTATTGTGAATCGTTAATAATCGGTATGAACGGGTCCTTTTAAAAGAGCTCATAACAGAGAGATCAGTTATGGTAGAAATGTTTAGACCTGCAAATTCTTAAAAAGTTTCGATGTATGAGCCCAAATTTCATCATTTGTGTTTGAAATAATAAATAGACTAAATTTAACTGAATGGGAAAATGTAGCAATGATCTATGGTTCAACCCTTTCACATGTTCATAGAAGTGGCACTTGAGCTTTTATTTTATTATCTCTAATGGTTAAAACGACTTAATACACTAAAAGACATCATACTTTTACTCTACTATAATTGTATGCAAGAGAAGGATTTTATCTACAGAATACTTGACATTCTGTTTTTCCAACCCAAATTACTTGCCATAGTAAGTGCACCAAAATATTATTAGTTTAATATATGCAAGCAATTTTTGTACTGACCCGCAAAATTTCGACTAATTTTAAACCAAACTCTCGATACAATTTAATATCTTTTACACGATAAGCAAAGTCTGTAAAGTTGACTTTCAAAATTCTTGAACTGTTAACACGAATTCATTCAACCCTGTGACTATTTACTACGATTCACGAACAATTTTTGTATATAAATGTGCATATATATAAATATAATTAAAAGTGTATAGATTAAATTAATATAATACAGATAAACTATTTAAATTAAATTGAAAAATAAAGTAATGTATAAAATAATTGAATTACTAATAACATGAATATATTATATAATTAGTATAATATTATGTACAAATTAAAATGAAGTATTTATAATTTTATTACTTTTAGTATTATCATTAAGATAAATATATTAATATTAAAATCAGTATTAATAATGGTATGATATAAATATGAAACCGAATATGTGTAGATTATTATATTATTATTATTGTTAATATTTAATAATATCTATATGATTAAAATTAGTATTATTGTTAGGGTTAATAATAATATTATTATTATCATTGAAATTATCATTATTGTTATTACTAATATCATTATATTGGTATTATAATTACTTTTAATATTATTATAAGTACTTCTATATTTATTATTAATACTAGTATTCCTCTTTCTATAATTAATAATGAGTATTACAAATAAAATTTTTATTAATTAGAATTATTATATTTACCTATATATATATATATATATATATATATATATATATATATATATATATATATATATATATATATATATATATATATATATATATATATATATATATATATATATATATATATATATATATATTTATTATGTACTTTATAAACACAGATATAAAATATATACAGATATGTATAACAAATAATAGATAATAAATAATTACAATAATAACAGATAATTAAATAAATTCAATTATATAAGATACATATATAAATAATGTTCTGATGATGAATGTGTAATAGTTATTTGTACCATATACCTACTTTAACTTGTTTTCTTTCTTTACTATTCGAATTTTTGTTTCTGTCGACCCAGATTAACACTACAAGACAATGGGAATTGAATCTGTTATCTATCTTATTCAGTTTCTATTTTTTTTATTTTTACATCGTCCTTTTTATTCTAATCCAGCATTCTATGTTGACCATTAGTGCTACAATACAAAACTGATTAAATTCTCTATACTAGACATCAATTATTTACAATCTATATTTAATGGTATTATTAACTGCAATTCAAAGATTGAAGACAAGAAAAACCAGAAACCTTTTTTTTTTAAACTCTGTTCGTGACTCATATCACCAAAAGTTCAAAATCTAATGAATTTCCAAAATCTAAAATAGCAGTTCTGTTAGGATTCATGTGGCTAAACTTTCTGTAAAGTTCCAGGTACCAATTCGAGGTAATGACTTCGAATTTTCGAGTCAAAGTATCAAATTTAAAAAGTCAAAGCAATTGTTCATCCTAAAATTCGAAATGGTTTTGATGTTTCTGATTAAATTGATAATTTCTTAGGTTTCTGTAAATGATTTAAAACATATTTCATTTAGGTTTCATGATCTATAACATACTAAATTGCAAAATCTATTTTTTTTAATACATAACAGCGACGGCTTTTATGCTGTTATTTTTTTTTCTCGTTTTAATTCAAGATCAAAATGGACGAATTATACTTTGTATATAAGTCCTAAAGTCGTTTAATTAATTAAGTAGCATGTATGAATCAATGGATGATTGTTGGAATATTTTTGATGAAGAACATGATAGATTAAGGAAAAAGAATACGGGTTAAATTAAATTGGGTTCTGTAATATTTCGGAAATTGGGCACAGCCCAGCTGGTTAAGTGCATGCCGATGAAGCGGGAGGTCGCGAGTTCGAGTCCTGGCGTTGACATTCTTTTTGAGCCTTTATTCAAGGTTGAACTCTTTTATTATTAACATTATTATTATTATTATTATTATTATTATTATTATTATTATTATTATTATTATTATTATTATTATTATTATTATTATTATTATTATTATTATTATTATTATTATTATTATTTCTATTACTAATTATTATTATTATTATTATTATTATTATTATTATTATAATATGTATTTATTATAATAAGTAACTTGTTATTATTATTAACCTTAATACATGTGTATCATTAGTATTATTAAGTTAATCATATTTACTAACTATATTAGTACCATCATTTGGTATTATCATCAATAATATTATTATTTATAGTATTATTTGTGTTATTTTTTGCTAGTAATAATATTAGGATTTCGAGAATACTAAACAGGTTATTTTATGATAAAAAGTGTAATGATAAAGATTAGGAGATTTATTATAATTATATGAACACATGTAAATTATGATTATGAATACAAAGTAATATTAAAAGAAACTATAGTCATTAATTTATAAATTAAATACGAAAGTTATGATTATTATAACTATGAATATACAAGTTTAATAATATTGTTAAGATTAAAAATATAGAAATTTTAGATATAAATATTATTATGAAAAATTTTTAAGATCTTAATTAATGTATGTTTTAAAAGAATTATTATAATAAATATTATCATAGTTACTTTAATACAAGTTAATAT
This sequence comes from Rutidosis leptorrhynchoides, assembly GCF_046630445.1. Classification (NCBI taxonomy): domain Eukaryota; kingdom Viridiplantae; phylum Streptophyta; class Magnoliopsida; order Asterales; family Asteraceae; genus Rutidosis; species Rutidosis leptorrhynchoides. The sequence continues at coordinate 368,985,035 of NC_092343.1, read as the reverse complement.
TATTATCATTACTAATATCATTATTAACATTATTATTATTATTATCACTTTCTTCATTTTTATAAAGTATCAATATTATTGCTAATATTAGTATTATCATAATTATTAATTACAAACAAGTGATCCCCATATAAAAATATATTTAACTTAACTCTATCAACAATTATATATATATATATATACTTAATCAATTACGATTATATGTATTAATGAATATACAAATGATATAGGTTCGTGAATCCAAGGCCAACCCTGCATTGTTCAATATAGCCATATGTATTTTTACTACAAAATACATTAGGTGAGTTTCATTTGCTCCCTTTTACTCTTTATATTTTTGGGCTGAGAATACATGCGCAATTTTTATAAATGTTTTACGAAATAGACACAAGTACGTGAAACTACATTCTATGGTTGAATTATCGAAATCGAATATGCCCCTTTTTATTAAGTCTGGTAATCTAAGAATTAGGGAACAGACACCCTAATTGATGCGAACTCTAAAGATAGATCTATCGGTCCCAACAAGCCCCATCCAAAGTACCGGATGCTTTAGTACTTTGAAATTTATATCATGTCTGAAGGAGGATCCCGGAATGATGGGGATATTCTTATATGCATATTGTGAATGTCGGTTACCAGGTGTTCAATCCATATGAATGATTTTTGTCTCTATGTATGGGACGTATGTTTATGAGAAATGGAAATATGAAATCTTGTGGTCCATTAAAATTATGAAATGATTATTAATGTTAAACTAATGAACTCACCAACCTTTTGGTTGACATTTGAAAGCATGTTTATTCTCAGGTTTGAAAGAAATCTTCCGCTGTGCATTAGCTCATTTTAAAGATATTACTTGGAGTCATTCATGACATATTTCAAAAGACGTTGCATTCGAGTCGTTGAAGTTCATTAGAGATTATTATTAAGTAAATGACAGATTAGGTCATTTATAGTTTGAATATTACAAAATGGTATGCATACCTGTCAACTTTCAATGAAATGAAAGATTGTCTTTTAAAAACGAATGCAATGTTTATAAGATGTATCATTTAGAGGTCAAGTACCTCGCGATGTAATCAACTATTATGAATCGTTTATAATCAATATGGACTTCGTCCGGATGGATTAGGACGGGTCTTGACAGTTGGTGTAGCGACACGACAAAATCGTCATTGACGGCGCCGTCTACTTAGGTCCCGTTACGTGGTCATAAGTCTTTAAAACAACGTTTGACCAAAAGTATGTCGCATTTATTTCAAAAGTAAGGATGTTTCAAAGTTTACAAAGTAGTTCGACAACTAGTTACATAACAAAGTTTAAAGTACAATTGAAACATATGCGACACAATTTAAAAGTAGCCAAAAGACGCTCCACGTATGCATGTATACTCGATATCCAAGCAAGCATCAAAAGTAATGAGCGGAAGCATGTATCACAAAACGTTCAAGGACCGGAGAAAAACATAGAAATCTGTCAACAAAAACGTTGGTGAAATCATAGGTTTAAGTAAGTAAGTACAAATGAACCACAAGATTTGTAACATTGATATAATAGTAATACATTCCAAAAGTTTGTTTCACGAGCACCCAATTATCAATGCTTAACTTTCCTTCCATAGAACCCCATCACAATAGTGTTAGAACATACACTGTTTCATGAAAATATATTTCATTCGTAAACGGTAGCGAACCGTTTGAATGAGGGTTTGTCAAACCCATATGGATCCATACAACATAAGTTCTCGCTTACACCCGGCAAGTGTAACTAATGATAATCGAATTGAGGATTTTGTTCTAAACTCGTATGTAGAATGTTTGTTTTTCTGTACTTGTGTTCACTTAGTAAAAGAAATGTTTATGTTTTCTCATCCCAAATGTAAGTTCAAAAAGAGTAAAAGTGGGACTATGATCTCACCTTGTGTGCACGAGTAAGTAGTACATCAACAAGTAACGTGTGCAAAGAACAATGCTAGCCTTGACCTAAACAAATAGGTTGTATCAACAACGGTAACACAAAAGGTTAAAGATGTTCAATTAGTCCTATGGCTCGTTACGACTCGATTACGTAGCATGTGAATCAATTTGTCAAGTTTCATGCAAGATACAAGTATAGAAACAAGTTAGGAATGTTGCATAATCATTTGGTTAAGTTTGACAAAAAGTCAAACTTTGGTCGGTCAAAGTCAACGAAAAAGTCAACACGTTCGGGTCGGGTCCCGAACTATTTTTCTGAGGTTTTTAATCATATATGAGCATGTTAGAACAAGTTACATGTGAATCGGAGGTGCGTAGCATAGCAAACATTTTCCAAAAATGGACAAAGTTAGACAGCCTAATTTGGCGCGCCGCGCCATTACCTGTGCAGAGAAAACTGGCAGTTTTTAAGTTTTGTGCACGAACCTAACTTCAAACAATCACCATTTATGACCCGCAAACAACCAAAGCATGTATCTTATATCATCGAAAAGGTATTTTGACAAGGAAAACAACCAAACACATTTCATCAATCACTTTAACATTTACAACAACCAAAATCACATTCAAAGCTCCTCAATAAATGCATTCAAGTTCATAAATAAAATTCGATGACTCGGCAACCAATTTACATGAATGATATGCCGTTTCGAAGGTGATCAAGCATACAATACAACCTAACACTTACAAATAACATTTTATGTCATTCAAAGCATCAAAAGTCCATTTCAAGTTCATCAAACCCTAACCCAAATCCACTAAAACCAATAATCGAGTTTATGGAGTTTTCTCAAGCAACCTACACATCAAATTGAAGCTAGTGATACTAGGAATACATTTAATACATGCATTTTTAACATTTAACAACATTAAATTAACCAAAAGCAAGGATTAAGCACACCCATTTCAAATGTTCAAACTAGTTACTCAAAACAACAAATAGAGCAAACAAAACATGTATTCATGTTATACTTGAGCCATAGACACTAACTAACAACTTTATAAGTTAAAACATCAAGAACACAAAATCTAGTGATTTTAGAAAGTTACCCAAATGAGATGAAATTGGTATCAAGTTGTGGAGGATGAAGAGGGGATTCCAAATATGTAATTTGTTTTGATGTTAGCCTCCAAAATCGGATTTAGATGATGAATCTTGTTTGAGTTCTTGAGAGAAAATGGAAGTATGAAAAAGAAAGAAAGAGAGAAATGAGAGGAGGAGGTTGAAGGTTTGACTAGTTGACCTAGTCAAATCTTTGGCCTCTTTGTAAGTTTAGTCCCTCTAGTTCGGGTGCGGGTGCGTGAATTAACCAAACGAATTATTTGAATTTCACGAAAGTACGGGAGACGTTATAATCCAATAACGAAATTATTAATAATGTTAACTAATTTAGGATACGAAACTAGTTACGAAGGATATTATTAAAATAAAAAGACGGGCGTTAAAATAATTTAACGAAAAAATGCGGGATGTTACATTATCCACACCTTAAAAGAAATTTCGTCCCGAAATTTAGTTGGAAGTAATAGTCGGTATCTCTTACTCGAGATCTTATGTTGTCAATGCTATGAATAAGTGAAAATACGTCCTTGGGCATTCTCATGAACTTTGACATTCGGGATTTCACGTTGTATTAAGGCCTAATTTTACGATCCACAATTTCAACCGGTTTTCCCACGAAGGGGAGTTTGTCATCCATAGTAGGTTTATCTAGAAGGATAGCACATTCCTGTTCCGCAAAACACGTCTCTAAGTTTGTTACATGAAACGTAAGGTAAACAGAAACTTTAATTGAGTCAGGAGATCTAAACCGTAGGAGGCAGTTCCAATATGCCCCAAGATTTACAAAAGGATCAATATTACGTATATAACTTTCCTCGATTTCTCGAAACGGATTACACCTTTCCAAGGTGCGGTTTTTCAATGTTACGTAGTTACTGACTTTGAACTTGAGAGATTTTCATCTAACCTCGGTATAACTCCTCTGATGATTACGGGTCATCTTGAGCCCTGCTCTGGCTTGAATTATCTCAATGGTTATTTCTTAAATGATTTCGAATCTGATGATTTGCTTGTCACCTACTTCGGTCCAACGAAATAGGAGAACAACACTTGTGGTGATGTAAGGTTTCGAAAGGTGCGGCGTTAATACACGAGTGGTAACTACTGAGTGAGAGGAGACAACTAAAGGCAACAATACAAGTTTGTAACATGTCTTTCCAAGATTTGAATCGTACGTTTGTTTGGTCTGCTGGTTTGTGGATGATACGTGGTACTCATGTTTGGACGGGTCCCCGAAGTTCCTTGTAAGGCATCCCGAATTTAGAAGTGAGACGAGTATCCTAATCTGAAATTTTAATGGAGATGGCACGCCGTGCCGAACTAGAAATTTTTTTTTTTTTTTTTAAAACACGTTTGAACAGGTTTCGTCTCTCAAGAGGTCCGCGCCGCGGATGATCTATCGGTTTCCGAAAATGTTTGTTTGGACTATTCACCCTCGTGGCGAATACTAATATAATGTGAAGAGTTTCTCTCTCCATTGAGAAATTTTATAAAAAGTTTCCTTACACGGAAGTGCGAGCGAGGAGTGAAATGAGAACTTAGAATAGGATGAGTTCACACCTTGAGGTAACCATGTCGCGCATCTAGTGGTCAAATGTTGAGACTTGGTGGGAAAACGAGATAGTACACGTAGTTGTATAGTTCGGAGTTGAGTAGTAGTTGGCCATATCATAAGCATAAGAGCGATAAGTCAAAGAAGAAGGAGGTATCCTTGGATTGTGTGTCATCTTGGGTCCCAGTAATATCAGATGGTCATAGTGAAATAGCAGAGTTATGTATCGTGGTACATGATGACAAGAAGATTGATCGGATCCATAAATAAGTATGCAAATTCTTCGTGCAAAATAACGAATTTCAGTTTCCTTGATTTCGAGTCGATAGAGTATGCCTTTCAGGCGTTTAAGTAGAAATATTTCCATATCTGAATTCCATTACGCTACACGAATTTAGCTAGTAAGGTTGCTGTGAATAATCGCGTTCAAATTTCGCACACGGAGAGGTTTAATTCTTTCCTCGGTGAGTTAACGGGGTTAAAGGACGAGCAACACGAGAAAAGTCGGAAATGAATCTACGGTAATAACTGGCGAGATCTAACATTTTACAAATACAAGTCAGAGTCGTGAGGGTTTCCCGATTACGCGGGGTTTCGATTGCGAGATTTATTGTAATACCTTGGCCACTAACAACATGGTCTAGGATTTGAATTTCGTTTAACCAAAATTCTCACTTGGAGAATTCGGTATAGAGTTACTCCTTTCTCGATAGTTCGAGCATAAAATGGAGACGTTGTTCGTTTTCTTGTTTACCTGAATAGGTTTAGACATCATTTGTAAATACGATAATGGATTTGTCTAGATAAGTTTGCATACGCGGTTCAGGAGGTCTATGAATATGGACGGAGCCTTAGTTAAAATGATATTAAAAGAAAATTGTAACTATCGTAGCGAGTTCGGAAAGCGGTTTAGGAGGCATTGTCTCCCTTAACCCTCAATTGATAATAACCAGCATGAAGGTCGAATTTGGAATACACGCGAGATCCTTGTAACGGTTCAAGAGGTTGTTGATACGGGGAAGAGGATATCGGTTCTCAACCGGAAATTATTTAGTTCATGATAATCCATACTCATGTAAGGAATCATTTTCTTCTTAACGAATAGGTTTTGAGCTCCCTAGTTCTATAGGTATCAAGTCAAAATTCAAATTATCCACCCAATAAGTTTAACGTACTCCCTCCGATAAAATTTATCGATTCGCAATGGTTTTCCGTTGGTCACTTGAATGGTGTAAGTAATATCTTGGGGGAGGGGTGGAGTGCAAAGAGTAGGCTCCAAAGCCTTGGATACAAAACATTTATCGATACCCGAATCGGATAAACATGAAACATATGAGTCATTGAGAAGAAACGTACCCGTAACTAATTGTCGTTTCGGGCATCCTAGGTGTTAAGGTTGAAAGCTCATTCGCGTACATTGGGGTGGGCGTTCTTCTTGGGACATGCATTCTTAAAATGACCCAGTTGTCCACATTCGAAACAAGCACCACTTCTGCGTGCACTGGGCACTTTTTTAGCGATGGGGGTGGCACCCTTACAACCATGGGCCACATGGCCACTTCTTTGACACTTAATGCAAAATGGTTCACCACATTTTCCATAATGATGTTTGTGGCACGTGTTGCAAAAAGGTCGTGTTCCAGCATAATTTTTCCTGCCGTCGGGGGTGAAAGGCTTCTTGGTGGAGTCGTTGTGGTTGTGGCTGCTTGATGGAGAGGCTTCCTGTTTTCTTTTGTTGTTAACCGGTTGGGCCTCGGCCGTTGGTGTCGGCGCTTCAATTTCATCCACCGTTTTTATAAATCGGCGGGCTATCATCACAGCCTCTTGTAGGTTGGCGGGTCTTAATGGCATTACCCCGTGTGGAATGCTCTTAGGGAGGCCATCCATGTAAAACTCAACTCCTTGGGGCCCGAGAGCTCGGAGGTTTGGACAAATTGAGGTTAGTTCGGCAAACCGTTGATTATAAGCTTCGAGGTCATCTCGGTCTATTTTTAAATTTCTTGACCCCTGTTCGAGCCTTCGAGTCTCTTCGCGCGGGAAGTATTCGGTGATCATTCTTTCTCTTAATTCAGTCCAAGAGAGTGTAAGGGCTTCATCGATACCCACCGATTGTACATACGTGTTCCACCATGAGAGAGCAATACCGGTGAGAGTGAGGGTGGAAAACTTGACCTTATCTTGGTCCCGACAACCGCTTATGCTAAAAACGGCTTCTGTTTGTTCGAACCATCGGGTGAGAGCAACCGGTCCTTCGGTTCCATTGAAAGTGGGAGGATTGTACTTCATGAAGTTTTTGTAGGAGCACCCCCCGTTTGAATTAACGACCCCATGATTGTTGTTGTTGTTGGAGAAGTGACCTCTCCCACAGCGGTGGCTATCATTCGTTGAAGAGCTTGTTCGAGAGTTTCGGGAGGGGTATTGTGTTGACCTTGGTGAGCCATCGTTCCTTCGCGACACAAGAATACCGTCAATTAGTATTATCAATAATACTAACCGTGATATGGAACCAAGATAAAGAGAAAATTTTTCCTTGACTCGCCTTAAATTCTTTATGTCATAATGTCGGAACGTTCATATGAGTCACCGTAATATAATCTCGGAAATTATATTACCCTGATTCATATGTGCATTCGACATCATTTCATATAGTCAAGGTGGCGTGTCAATCAAATCAACCACGTGAGATTAAGGTAGAATAAGAGTTAGATGTGAATAAAAGAGTTCGAGTATAAATGCACAAGTAATCAAGTAATTCCTACTTCAAGTCTATATGCCGGTTGTAGTCTAGATTCACTAATGTACCCTATGACTCGGGGTCGACACCAATGAACTCTAAATCCCTACAACCAACGCTCTGATACCATCTGTAGCGACCCGACAAAATCGTCATTGACGGCGCCGTCTACTTAGGTCCCGTTACGTGGTCATAAGTCTTTAAAACAACGTTTGACCAAAAGTATGTCGCATTTATTTCAAAAGTAAGGATGTTTCAAAGTTTACAAAGTAGTTCAACAACTAGTTACATAACAAAGTTTAAAGTACAATTGAAACATATGCGACACAATTTAAAAGTAGCCAAAAGACGCTCCACGTATGCATGTATACTCGATATCCAAGCAAGCATCAAAAGTAATGAGCGGAAGCATGTATCACAAAACGTTCAAGGACCTGAGAAAAACATAGAAATCAGTCAACAAAAACGTTGGTGAAATCATAGGTTTAAGTAAGTAAGTACAAATGAACCACAAGATTTGTAACATTGATATAATAGTAATACATTCCAAAAGTTTGTTTCACGAGCACCCAATTATCAATGCTTAACTTTCCTTCCATAGAACCCCATCACAATAGTGTTAGAACATACACTGTTTCACGAAAATATATTTCATTCGTAAACGGTAGCGAACTGTTTGAATGAGGGTTTGTCAAACCCATATGGATCCATACAACATAAGTTCTCGCTTACACCCGGCAAGTGTAACTAATGATAATCGAATTGAGGATTTTGTTCTAAACTCGTATGTAGAATGTTTGTTTTTCTATACTTGTGTTCACTTAGTAAAACAAATGTTTATGTTTTCTCATCCCAAATGTAAGTTCAAAAAGAGTAAAAGTGGGACTATGATCTCACCTTGTGTGCACGAGTAAGTAGTACATCAACAAGTAACGTGAGCAAAGAACAATGCTAGCCTTGACCTAAACAAATAGGTCGTATCAACAACGGTAACACAAAAGGTCAAAGATGTTCAATTAGTCCTATGGCTCATTACGACTCGATTACATAGCATGTGAATCAATTTGTCAAGTTTCATGCAAGATACAAGTATAGAAACAAGTTAGGAATGTTGCATAATCATTTGGTTAAGTTTGACAAAAAGTCAAACTTTGGTCAGTCAAAGTCAACGAAAAAGTCAACACGTTCGGGTCGGGTCCCGAACTATTTTTCTGAGGTTTTTAATCATATATGAGCATGTTAGAACAAGTTACATGTGAATCGGAGGTGCGTAGCATAGCAAACATTTTCCAAAAATGGACAAAGTTAGACAGCCTACTTTGGCGCACCGCGCGGGTATATGGCGCGCCGCGCCATTACCTGTGCAGAGAAAACTGGCAGTTTTTAAGTTTTGTGCACGAACCTAACTTCAAACAATCACCATTTATGACCCGCAAACAACCAAAGCATGAATCTTATATCATCGGAAAGGTATTTTGACAAGGAAAACAACTAAACACATTTCATCAATCACTTTTACATTTACAACAACCAAAATCACATTCAAAGCTCCTCATTAAATGCATTCAAGTTCATAAATGAAATTCGATGACTCGGCAACCAATTTACATGAATGATATGCCGTTTCGAAGGTGATCAAGCATACAATACAACCTAACACTTACAAATAACACTTTATGTCATTCAAAGCATCAAAAGTCCATTTCAAGTTCATCAAACCCTAACCCAAATCCACCAAAACCAATAATCGAGTTTATGGAGTTTTCTCAAGCAACCTACACATCAAATTGAAGCTAGTGATACTAGGAATACATTTAATACATGCATTTTTAACATTTAACAACATTCAATCAACCTAAAGCAAGGATTAAGCACACCCATTTCAAATGTTCAAACTAGTTACTCAAAGCAACAAATAGAGCAAACAAAACATGTATTCATGTTATACTTGAGCCATAGACACTAACTAACAACTTTATAAGTTAAAACATCAAGAACACAAAATCTAGTGATTTTAGAAAGTTACCCAAATGAGATGAAATTGGTATCAAGTTGTGGAGGATGAAGAGGGGATTCCAAATATGTAATTTGTTTTGATGTTAGCCTCCAAAATCGGATTTAGATGATGAAACTTGTTTGAGTTCTTGAGAGAAAATGGAAGTATGAAAAAGAAAGAAAGAGAGAAATGAGAGGAGGAGGTTGAAGGTTTGACTAGTTGACCTAGTCAAATCTTTGGACTCTTTGCAAGTTTAGTCCCTCTAGTTCGGGTGCGGGTGCGTGAATTAACCAAACGAATTATTTGAATTTCACGAGAGTACGGGAGGCGAATCTAGTTACGAAGGATATTATTAAAATAAAAAGACGGGCGTTAAAATAATTTAACGGAAAAATGCGGGATGTTACAGTTGGTATCAGAGCGGTGGTCTTAGCGAACCAGGTCTTGCATTAGTGTGTCTAATTGATAGTTTTTTGGATGCATTAGTGAGTCTGGACTTCGACCGTGTCTGCATGTCAAAAGTTTTGCTTATCATTCTTAGTCTAGACACATCTTATTGCATTTATTGCATGAATAGTGTATAGACAAAATTCATATCTTAGCGTATCTGATAATTCATATCTTAGCTTATCTATTACTGTAGACCTTATCTGACACATTTCCTTAATTTTCTCCGTAATTCACGGGATCTTTGGAAGTACGTATAGATATTCTATATATAATTAGAATATCATTCGATATTCAAAAATCATTTCATACCAAAACCCTTTAACTGATCATGAGAGATGGATCCTACACCTAGCTTGAATTCCATTAGTTTCGGAAGCGATTTCGAGATGTATATTGAAGCAGATTCCGAAGTCAATGAACCAGAAGTGCCTCAACCATTTAGTTATTTTTATTTCTAGAGGAGATGGGGGTGGGTCCGAGACTTACTCACTTGATGGAGAAATGAAGAAGGCGAGCCCTACCGCGAACCAAACTTACCTCCTAACATCGGAGAAAACGATGTACTCACCGGTGAACCTATGCGCAACACTGTATTCACCCTTCTTGCTAAAGTTTTCCACCTCGAAGGTCGCGTTACTGCAATCTCAGAAAATATTCAACCTCTACTTTCGAATACCAATTGAAGGGGTATATTAGAAGAAGTTAGGGAACTTCGAATTGATAATCAAGATCTATCGAATCAGATGAGTGGATGGATAGAAATGATAGAGGGTAGGATAAAAACCCTGACAAGAATGGTGCGCGATTTTCAAGCTATACTTACTACACCAACATCATCATCAACCTCAGCACCAACAACACTTGTAGCACCGACAGCAACAGTACCACCATCAGCAGCACCAGCAGCATAAACAGTACCAATAATAACATCATCACATGTCTCAACCTTGCAATCTATACCTCAAGTATAATCATTGTTCTACATGATATTCAACATCATTTACCTTCATTTAACATGGCGATTATGTAATCTCTAATGTTTTAGAGATTATATATTCTTGTCCTAACGGTAAATCAAATGAGTTTAATATCATATTAACTCATTAGATCCATGATTACATCTGAAGAAAATATATATGTATATATATTTTCATAAAGATTGTAATTAAAAGTTCTTTTGTACAAACTGTTAATGATGAAAATATTTTAACGGGTAGGTAATACCCGAGAAATATTTAGATTTCACGTTAATAAGTTACACTGTACAATCTTCGAATCTGATTCAACAGTCATTCACTATTCTACTTACATCCACAGATATACGAATCGGTTCACCACAGAATAACCATTTTCATTCAAATTCATATTTGGATTTTGAATTACCAGAATCCAACAAGTGGCATAATGAAGAAAACATTGGACAAAATAAAATATGTTAGAAACAAACGAATTAACTAATTGAAATTTTGTTAAGAATCCATGCTAACAGTTCCTAGCTAACTGTTCCTAGCTAACTGATTACATTTTATTTATCGCAGTTTATTTATCACAATTTAATTATCGCAATTTTATTTATCGTCATTTAAATTCTGTTGTTTACTTTACGCACTTTATTTATCGTCATTTAATTTCTGTTATTTATTTTACGCACTTTAAATATTGGGACATGTATACAAGGTTTTGACATATCATATCGACCCATCTATATATATTATTTGGAATAACCATAGACACTCTATATGCACTAATGCGGGAGTTAGCTATACAGGGTTGAGGTTGATTCTATAATAATATATATAGTTTGAGTTGTGATCGAGTCTGAGACGTATAGGGGTCACGATACGTATTAATTAATTCGGATATTATATATTATGCCATATATGAATTATTGGACTGTTAATTGTGGACTATAAACTGTGGACTGCCGACATTGGACAATTAAAATGAATTAAAATATTGATTATAACATATGAAACTAAACAATTCTTCAAGTTTGCCACTTGATTTCATCTTAAACCTCATTGGTATCTTGACGATTATAATCCGCGTTCAAACCTTTCATGATTCTTGAAAACATCTCAAACGAGAGGATAAACCAACCGCACTTCATCTACGGGAGAAAAGATTGATGCATTTAGTTATACATCTGAAAAACTCTCGGAAACTTAGTAAACGTTTAACACGTAGTTGTGCTAATTTCTTTAGTGTTATTATTACCCAAAATAACTTGGTAATTCCTTTCAAAGTAGCAAATTTTGTCACAGCTCCAGCAAATCAACTTCGACTTTTCGTTCGAAACAACCTTATTATCACCTTGATTTATATGTATGCTCTTTTATTTTTACCGGGAAACCTTTTATATTCCACCATATTACCGTCAGCGTTTAATCATCTAAAAACACAATTTTCTTAAAATCACCTCGGATCGAAAGCCAATGATTCAGATATGGTAGCAGTAAATGTAGAGGAATCGGCAATCAGTACATTGAAAACTCACAGCATATCTACATCAACAATATATGTATAACATTTATCTCCTAGAATAATGACCTTCCATTCTGAAATTTTGAAAAGCACCCAGTCTACAAATCAATACTCTGAATATTGAAAAAGCTGAATGAAGCAGCAGAAACCGTAGACAACCGTAAATGATCTTAATAGCCAGAAGTTTGATAATAAAGAATAGTATGTTGGAAAAGCTCAGAAAAGTTGGAATTGGAAAATGGATTGAGCTAACCATGAAGGAGACCAAGGACAAATACAAGGACCAAACCCTATATTCAGAGAATCCAGGTAATTCTGGATCTGATGAAATCTTTAGAGAATATCCTGCTACGAAGTCATGTTAAAATCTTGCGGAAAATCTTTTTCTTATCAACTTTCGAACTTAGAAATTCCAAAATATCATCATAAATATCTTCGATACTTCTGAAGTATTTTCATAAATATTCTTGTCCGAAATTATATACCTCTTCGTGCTATCTGTATTACATCATATTGAAAACTGTTTTAGTTTTCAATATTCTGTAACATCTAAGTATAAATTGTGAATGAATTATGGGGAAGTGTTGGGAATTGAAGCATGAGTTAGTATAATATAATGACACTTGATCAACGTGATTATATTTCAGTAAGTCATGCTGAGTTTCTAATGAAACATGATGATTCACAGACTATAACGTCATCACGTGCCATGTTACATGACTCGTTCAATATGTTCAACCTTCAAACATATCAAGAAAGTATATTCTTGATAGTTCTATCCTTAGCGATTCTGGTAATTTGACAAATCAAATCGTGCTACTACGTTCCTTCCTGCTTAGAACATTATGGTCAATCTTAACTTCGTACTTACGAATTCTGGACCATTACTTGCGAAAAGAAAACAAAAGCATGAAGCTTCGAAACAGAAAGGGGGTATAAATCGCAGAAAATAAGCAAGAACATTATCGGTGAATGACAATGATTATAGAAGACGGGAGCAGGGACTCCGAAATATAAGGGAGGACATAAAGCCTGATAACAACAACACATGAATTACAAACCATGGATATTAATAAGAATAGCAATATAAAGACACGTTATAATTAAGAATAGTATCACCCAACGTAATAGTAGAAGTAAACAGATTTCTCTGGTGGAAGATTGAGAAGAAGGATGACAGAAATAATAATTAGAAAAATATCAAGGATTAAAACTGGATTAAGCATTTTCACAATCCTTTGGATGTACGAACTAAGAAAGAAAGTATTGGAATGGTGAAAATAATGGAACGGAAGAAGTTCATAGTGGAAATATCAGATAGAGTAATCGAGGCAGATCACCGCATTTAATTATAGAGATCTTAATTTCCTTGCTCGTCGAAGAATCAAATCTTTTAGATTTCAAAGATTTTCTTTAAATCCCTTGAATTCCGGAATTCAACCATGACTAGTCAAAAGTTATGATGAAACTTGTCCTTCTCATTTCACTCTTTTACGATAATTTCACTCATACTCTTCGAATAATCGAATTGTTTTATCTGTATTACCCAATGATGATAAAACTCTATTTATCAACTCAATTTTCATCATGAAAACATTTTTATTGTTAACCATGACCATCTCACTCAAATTTCGGGACGAAATTTCTTTAACGGGTAGGTACTGTAGTGACCCACAAAATTTCGACTAATTTTAAACCAAACTCTCGATACGATTTAATATCTTTGACACGATAAGCAAAGTCTGTAAAGTTGAGTTTCAAAATTCTTGAACTGTTAACACGAATTCATTCAACCCTGTGACTATTTACTACGATTCACGAACAATTGTTGTATATAAATGTGCATATATATAAATATAATTAAAAGTGTATAGATTAAATTAATATAATACAGATAAACTATTTAATTAAATTGAAAAATAAAGTAATGTATAAAATAATTGAATTACTAATAACATGAATATATTATATAATTAGTATAATATTATGTACAAATTAAAATGAAGTATTTATAATTTTATTACTTTTAGTATTATCATTAAGATAAATATATTAATATTAAAATCATTATTAATAATGGTATGATATAAATATGAAACCGAATATGTGTAGATTATTAGATTATTATTATTGGTAATATTTAATAATATCTATATGATTAAAATTAGTATTATTGTTAGGGTTAATAATAATATTATTATTATCATTGAAATTATCATTATTGTTATTACTAATATCATTATATTGGTATTATAATTACTTTTAATATTATTATAAGTACTTCTATATTTATAATTAATACTAATATTCCTCTTTCTATAATTAATAATGAGTATTACAAATAAATTTTTTTATTAATTAGATTATTATATATATATATATATATATATATATATATATATATATATATATATATATATATATATATATATATATATATATATATATATATATATATATATATATATATTATGTACTTTATAAATACAGATATAAAATATATACATATATGTATAACAGATAATAGATAATAAATAATTACAATTGATAATGCTAAAAACGAACATATATTTCATAGCATTATTCCTCAAGAAAGACAAGCTTTTAGTTGCAATTGTTCTATTTAAAAGTGATATTCGTTTAAATAATAAAAGGTGAAGACAAAAGACAGATTCGACGAATTGAAGACGCAAACGACCAAAAAGCTCAAAAGTACAAAATACAATCAAAGAGGTTCCAATTATTGATAAGAAACGTCTCGAAATTATAAGAGTACAAGATTCAAAACGCAAAGTACAAGATATTAAATTGTACGCAAGGACGTTCAAAAATCCAGAACCGGGACATGAGTCAACTCTCAACGCTCGACGCAACGGACTAAAAATTACAAGTCAACTATGCACATAAATATAATATAATATTTAAATAATTCTTATAATTATTTAATATATTATATTTATTTATAAATCCGTCGGTAAACAAAGAGCCAAACTTGTGTGAGCTGTAAAAGCAAACTCCGCGACTCGCGGAGTTTGAAGGCAAAAAATGCCGCGAGTCGTGGAGCCCCAAATTCTGAAACTCCCTATAAAGCTCGCGCATTCTGATCGTAAAAATCATCCTTTTTTCTTTTTCTCTCATAAACGTATTATATATATATATATTATAATTTTAATTTTAATTTTAATTCTAATAATAAGGGTATGTTAGCGAATGTTGTAAGGGTGTAAGTCAAAATTATGTCCGTGTAATGCTACGCTATTTTTAATCATTGTAAGTTATGTTCAACCTTTTTACATTAATGTCTCATAGCTAAGTTATTATTATGCTTATTTAAACGAAGTAATCATGATGTTGGGCTAATTACTAAAATTAGGTAATTGGGCTTTGTACCATAATTGGGATTTGGATAAAAGAACGACACTTGTGGAAATTAGACTATGGGTTATTAATGGGTTTTATATTAATTAAACAATACCTTGTTAATTTAATATACAAACTTATAATTCGACGTATTTATATATAACCACATACGCTTGACTGGGTACGGTGGGCGGGATATCTATAAATTCCAATAATTATTCATTTTACCGGATACGGAACTGGATTAATAGTTAATAGACTTGTTGAAACAGGGGTGAATTACATTCAAGGGTAATTGGTGTAATTGTTAACAAAGTAGTAAAACCTTGGTTTACACGCAGTCGATAACCTGGTGTATTCATTAAACAAAGTATTAAAACCTTGTTACAATTCGAATCCCCAATTAGTTGGAATATTTGACTTCGGGAATAAGAATAATTTGACGAAGGCTTTCGCTCTTTATATTTATGACTGATGGACTATTATGGACAAATCCGTATGGACATATTAAATAATCCAGGATAAAGGACAATTAACCCATGGGCATAAAACTAAAATCAACACGTCAAACATCATGATTACGGAAGTTTAAATAAGCATAATTCTTTTATTTCATATTTAATTTTCTTTATTTTATATTTAATTGCACTTCTAATTATCGCATTTTTATTGTTATTGTATTTAATTGCACTTTTAATCATCGTACTTTTTAATTATCGCAAGTTTATTTTATCGCACTTTTATTATTCGCAATTTCATTATCGTTATTTACTTTACGCTTTAATTTAAGTCTTGTATTTATTTTTAATATTTTACATTTGGTTTTAACTGTGACTAAAGTTTTAAAATCGACAAACCGGTCATTAAACGGTAAAAACCCCCCTTTATAATAATAATATTACTTATATATATATTTGTATTTTCAAAAAAGTAAACTAATATAGCGTTAAGCTTTGTTTAAAGATTTCCCTGTGGAACGAACCGGACTTACTAAAAACTATACTACTATACGATTAGGTACACTGCCTATAAGTGTTGTAGCAAGGTTTAAGTATATCCATTCAATAAATAAATAAATATCTTGTGTAAAATTGTATCGTATTTAATAGTATTTCCTGTAAAAATATAAGCTATTTTATATACTACTCTGCTAAAACATCAAGTATTTTTGGAGCCGCTGCCGGGGACTTCTTAAAAGCCGGAAGCGCAACGCTAATATAAGAAAAAAAAAAAAATTTAGTTTACTTTTATTAAAATTCGTTTTTATAAAAATACGTTTTAAATATTCGAAAATATAAAAAGAAAAACAAAAATATAAGTATTTTTAAGATTTTGTTAAATATTTAAGTTTTATAAAGTTTCTTTATTTTAATATAAGTTTTATTTAAGTATTTTGTTTTTATTTAAAACATATATAAAAAAAAATTTAATATATATAAATCTATTTTTAAGATATTTTTAAATTTATAAAGTAGGTCTATTTTTATTTAAGTTTTTAAATATAGGTTTTTATTATATAAATATTCTGATATAAACATAAAATATTAAACAGAAAATATAAATAAATAATATAAAAAAAAAACCTCAAGTTTTAAACTGTTCCAGAGTTGAAAACGGGAACCCCGCGACTCGCGGGGTTTGATGCTTTGAATACCGCGACTCGCGGAGCCGTCTGACACGGGCCACACAGAACCCTAATCTGCATTAAATACGGAGTATTATTAATTATTATTAATTAATTTGTAATTAGGGTTACATATTTAATTAATTTAGTATTTAATTTAAGTTTTAATTAATTTATGTATTTAGTTTAATTAGTTTAATTAATTTGTAAAATTAGTAGTTTTATTAAATAAATAATATAAAAATAATATTTTTATAAAAATTGTACTTTTTACAACGTTTTGTATATTTTTATATTTTGTCCCTTTTTATTTGTGTTAGCGTAATATTTGTATATTTAGCTCATATTTAGTTTTAAACTTAGTTTTTGCCATAGTTATTTTTACTTCTAGATTTTTAGGCTTTGCCGTAAAATCCCTTAAGTGCTTTTTCTTTAGACTAAGATTTAGGTACTTTAGAATTTTACGACACCTTTTTAAGTTTTAGTTTCTTTTTAAGTTATTTCCATTTGGGATTTAGTTTATCCTGTAAGCTTTAATATTTTTAGACGACTTTTACCAATGTATCAATTATCATTCCAATTAGTAATCTCAATTTGCGATTATAATTTTAAGTTAGTTGTAGTAATAAGGTTAGGTTAGTCAAGTGTTTTTAAGTGTTATAAGTTTCTTTTATTTTTCCGTCACTTTCTATTTTTCTTTCTTATTTTTCTTTTTCGATCTTTTTCCGACGAACTCTTTTTCTTTCTTATTTCTCGCTATTCTAGTTTTAGGACGTAGATTTTTATTCTACTTCTTATCTAAATTTCTTTAAATTACGAAAATTTATTTTAAGTGGTTAAATTGATAGACATCAAAATTTTCTGGTTCGTAGTAATAGTTGGATTTGTACGTGGACCGGGTTATTGGAGCCAAACAGTCCTTAATTATATTGAGACCAAACGAATCCTGCCCCTCTGCTGCATCTTTTGGCTATTCGAAACGTGGGCAAAATCAGAAAAGTCTATTGATTGGATAACTTATTATAATTTTTCTTTCCTTTTAAAAACTAATAGGATATTCAGTGAATGCACCGAGCAAGACGTTCACCACCTTTTGTACGTTCACCACCTGTAACTAGATCAAGACATTTAGCAAATATTACCACCGTTGATTTTTCTTTAGAATCGTCATCCAGTCGACCAAGTACTTTAGTTCAAATTTCCAATAATCCATTTTTTGAACCCAACCTCACAATTGAGAATCCGGAGAATATTCAGGAACGGTTCGTAGATCCTGAACCACTAAACTTTCCTCCGGAACCACCAATCATTCAAACAGAGATTGTTGAGGAACGAACCATTAAATCAGAATCCTCTAGTGATTCCGATTCAACAAATTCAATTATGGAGAATCTGGAACCTTTAAGTATCGAAGACCGAATGAGAGCTAAACGCACTGGCCAAGGTCACGCAATTACTAATCCAGACATTAATGCGCCAGATTATGAAATCAAAGGACAAATTCTACACATGGTGACTAATCAATGCCAATTTAGTGGTGCGCCGAAGGAAGATCCAAATGAACATCTACGTACCTTTAATAGGATCTGCACACTATTTAAAATCCGAGAAGTGGAGGATGAACAGATATATCTCATCTTATTTCCCTGGACTTTAAAGGGAGAAGCCAAAGATTGGTTGGAATCGTTACCTGAAGGGGCGATCGATACATGGGACGTTTTAGTTGAAAAATTTCTTAAACAATTCTTTCCGGCATCTAAAGCCGTAAGACTTCAAGCAGAAATTGTTACGTTCACAAAGAAACCGAATGAAACTCTATATGAGGCGTGGACAAGATTTGGAAAGTTATTAAGAGGATGTCCGCAACATGGTTTAGACACCTGTCAAATAGTACAAATATTCTACCAAGGATGCGACATCACTACAAGGAAAGACATAGATATAGCAGCTGGTGGTTCTATTATGAAGAAAACCGAAACTGATGCTTACAAAATTATTGATAACACTGCTTCCCACTCACATGAGTGGCACCAAGAAAAAGATATCGTTAGATCATCTAAAGCAGCTAGAGCCGATTCTAGCCATGACTTAGATTCCATTTCCGCAAAGATAGATGCTGTGGAGAGACGAATGGAAAAGATGACTAAAGATATTCACTCAATACGAATTAGTTGTGAGCAGTGTGGAGGACCACATTTGACAAAAGATTGTCTCAGTATTGAATTAACAATGGAACAAAGAGAGAATATTTCATACATAAACCAAAGGCCTGGAAATAATTATCAGAATAATTATCAACCGCCAAGACCGATTTACAATCAAAACCAGAATTATAACCGAAATATTCCATACAACAACCAACAAGGTCCTAGCAATCAACAAGTATCCAATAATACTTACAATCAGCAAAGACCTAATTTTCAAAACAAACCACCACAACAAACTGATGATAAAAAGCCGAATTTAGAAGATATGATGACGAAGCTAGTTGAAACTCAAACGCAGTTTTTCACATCTCAGAAACAAACTAATGAACAAAATGCTCAAGCATTTAGAAATCAACAAGCTTCTATTCAAAATCTGGAACAAGAAGTAAGTAACCTAGTAAGGTTAATAGTTGAAAGAAAATCGGGAAGTCTACCTAGTGATACAAATGCTAACCCCCGGAATGAAACAGCTAAAGCCATTACCACAAGAAGTGGTACAACACTTAAACCACCTGAAATACCTGTAACTTCTGATGAAGCTATTCCTACTCCACAAGAACCACAACCTGATCAAGATAAGGAAAAAGAACCGGTAGTTGAAAAGGTTAATGAAGATAACACAGTTAAGGCTAAACCTTATGTTAAACCATACCAACCACCACTTCCTTACCCGAGTAAAATGAAGAAAGAGAAACTTGAAGCCGAGCAATCCAAATTCTTGGATATGTTTAAACAGATAAATGTAAATCTTCCTTTCATTGATGTGATTTCAGGAATGCCTAGATATGCTAAATTCTTGAAAGATCTAATCTCAAATAGAAAGAAAATGGAAGAACTCTCGGCTGTTACTATGAATGCTAATTGTTCAGCAGTGCTGTTGAATAAGATACCAGAAAAACTATCTGATCCAGGAAGTTTCACAATTCCATGTTTTCTGGGTAGTCTTAGTTCAATAGAAGCATTGGCAGACTTAGGTGCTAGTATAAATCTAATGCCGTATTCACTATACACTAAACTAGACCTTGGAGAATTGAAACCAACAAGAATAAGCATACAACTAGCCGATAGATCAATAAAATATCCTAGAGGGATAATGGAGAACATGCTAGTTAAAGTTGGTACTTTAGTATTTCCAGTAGATTTTGTTGTTCTGGACATGGAAGAAGATTCTCAAGTTCCTCTCATATTAGGAAGACCATTCTTAAACACGGCTAAAGCAATTATAGACGTGTTCGGTAAGAAATTGACCCTAAGTATAGAGGATGAGAGTGTTACCTTTTTAGTTGATAGAGCAATGCAACAACCACAATCTGCAGATGATACATGTTATTATATTCAAACTATAGATGCACATGCAGAATTGTTAGAAGAATTTCCAGAATTACAAGGAACAGGAGAATGTTCTTTAGGAGAAGGTAATGAACCAATTGATGAAGCTGAAATGTTAGCTACACTTATAGCTAATGGATATGAACCAACAACAGAAGAAATTCAAATGCTAAAAGAAGAAGACAGATATCGATATAAATCATCGATAGAAGAACCTCTGAAATTAGAGTTAAAGCCATTTCCAAACCATTTGGAATACGCTTATTTACATGGTGAATCTGAATTACCTGTAATAATATCGTCTTCTCTTACTGAAAATGAGAAATCACAACTCATTTCTGTGCTGAAAGCTCATAAACCAGCCATTGCATGGAAGATTCATGATATTAAAGGAATAAGTCCTTCGTATTGCACACATAAAATCCTTATGGAAGAAGGTCATAAAACGTATGTGCAACGCCAACGAAGACTAAATCCTAATATGCAAGATGTAGTTAAGAAAGAGATTATTAAACTGCTAGATGCAGGTTCAATTTATCCAATTTCTGATAGTCCATGGGTAAGCCGAGTTCAATGCGTACCTAAGAAGGGTGGCATGACTGTCATTACAAATGAAAAAAATGAGCTTATTCCTACTAGGACTGTAACAGGATGGCGTGTATGTATTGATTATAGAAAATTAAATGACGCCACCAGAAAAGATCACTTTCCCTTACCTTTCATTATTCAAATGTTGAAAAGATTAGCCGGAAATAGTTACTATTGTTTTCTAGATGGATTTTCCGGATATTTTCAAATTCCAATAGCACCCGAAGACCAAGAGAAAACCACATTCACGTGCCCTTATGGTACTTTTGCTTACAAACGCATGCCATTTGGACTTTGCAACGCCCCTGCAACCTTTCAAAGGTGTATGATGGCGATTTTTCATGACATGATAGAAGAATGCATGGAAGTTTTCATGGATGACTTTTCAGTCTTCGGTGATACATTTGAATCATGTCTAGTTAATCTGGAACGAATGCTTATTAGATGCGAACAATCAAATCTAGTACTTAATTGGGAGAAATGCCATTTCATGGTTAAAGAAGGCATCGTTCTTGGACATAAAATTTCAAAATAAGGAATTGAAGTGGATAGAGCTAAAGTAGATGTAATTGCTAAACTTCCACATCCCACCAATGTTAGAGGAGTTAGGAGTTTTCTAGGGCATGCCGGTTTTTACCGACGTTTCATAAAAGATTTTTCTAAAATCGCCACTCCTATGAATAAACTCCTAGAAAAAGATGCTCCATTCATCTTTTCAGATGAGTGTATCAAATCTTTTAATATTCTTAAAGAGAAACTCACTAATGTGCCGATCATGATAACATCAAATTGGAATCTACCATTTGAACTAATGTGCGATGCAAGTGATTTTGCAATGGGATCCGTTTTAGGACAAAGGATTGAAAAACGATTTCAACCTATATATTATGCTAGTAAGACGTTACAAGGAGCACAAACGAACTATACAACTACTGAAAAAGAACTCCTTGCTATTGTCTTTACTTTTGACAAATTTCGATCATATCTCGTTCTAGCAAAAACGGTGGTCTATACCGACCATTCTGCTCTTAGATATCTATTTTCAAAACAAGATGCTAAACCAAGATTAATCCGTTGGATCTTACTCTTACAAGAGTTTGATATTGAAATCCGAGATAAAAGAGGAGCAGAAAATCTCGCCGCTGATCATCTTTCTCGTCTTGAAAATCCTGAGTTAGAAGTTCTAAATGAATCGGCCATACAAGACAACTTTCCTGATGAATATCTATTGAAGATAGATTATAAAGAAATCCCATGGTTTGCAGACTGTGCAAACTACTTAGTTTGTAGATTCCTTGAAAAAGGATTATCGTACCAAAGACGAAAGAAATTCTTCAGTGATATAAAACACTATTTTTGGGAAGATCCACATCTGTTTAAAAGTTGTCCAGATGGAATAATACGCCGATGTGTATTTGGAGATGAAGCTAGTAAAATATTAAATCATTGTCACATAGGACCAACAGGAGGGCATTATGGGCCTCAACTAACAGCAAGAAAAGTTTATGATGCTGGATTCTATTGGCCTACAATTTACAAAGACGCACACCTTCTTTGCAAATCCTGTGATGCTTTTCAAAGGGCCGGAAAAATAAGTCAACGTGATGAAATGCCACAAAATGTCATCCAAGTATGTGAAGTATTTGACATTTGGGGTATTGACTTTATGGGTCCATTTCCAAAATCTCATAATAATCTATATATACTCGTAGCCATTGATTATGTATCTAAAGAGGCGGAAGCACAAGCTCTCCCAACTAACGATGCACGAGTTGTAGTCAACTTTTTAAAACATCTTTTTGCAAGGTTTGGAACACCGAAAGCTTTAATAAGTGATCGGGGTACTCATTTCTGTAATAATCAACTTGAGAAAGTTCTTAAAAGATATGGAGTAACTTATAAAATCTCCAACGCATATCATCCACAAACAAGTGGACAAGTTGAAAATACCAGCCGAGCTTTAAAACGTATTCTAGAGAAAATCGTAGGAACAAATCCGAAGGAATGGTCCATTAAATTGGAGGATGCACTCTGGGCTTTTAGAACAGCCTACAAAACTCCAATTGGAACCACACCTTTTAGACTTATTTATGAAAAAGCATGTCATCTTCTAGTAGAAATTGAACACAAAGCATTTTGGGCTTTGAAGACATGTAATCTTGATATACATGAAGCTGGACGTCTACGGTTAAGTCAACTAAACGAATTAGAAGAATTAAGACATGAAGCATACGATAATTCGTTAATCTATAAAGAAAGAACGAAGAAATGGCATGATAAAAGAATCAGAAGTTCAAAAGAATTTAAAGAAGGAGACAGAGTTCTTCTTTTCAATTCACGATTCAAGCTATTTCCTGGAAAATTGAAATAAAGATGGTCTGGACCATTCATTGTCAAAAGAGTTTTCCCATACGGAACGATAGAATTAATAAATTCAAATAGGATTGAATTTAAAGTTAATGGTCACAGAGTTAAACATTACATACATGGTCTGATGGAAGTTGACAATGAAGTTAATCATAATTTCACCACCCAAGGAAACCTTCAAAATGAAAACATAAATATGTTATCAACAACATATGAAAAATCAAAATTGGAATATAGGGAGGATTCAAATTTGAGTGATGAAGAAGAATTCCTATACAAACCTCCCATTCCAAGAAACGAAGAAAAATGTGAACAAGAAATTCACATAGAAATGAAAGAATCAAGGAAAGAACACCCGAAAAAAGTTTACAAACCAACTCGACTTACTAAAGCAGGAGACCCGGGTGAATTTATCATTTCTTGCTTACTTAATGATGGTGCTGTATATAATGGACTCGCAGATTTAGGAGCAAGTGCAAATATTATGCCTCTTTCCTTATACGAAAGATTAGGCATGGGTAAATTAAAACCAACCAAAATAGGTGTTCAATCATTTGACCAAACCATTAAACACCCGGTTGGAATAGCAAATAATTTACTTGTTAACGTGGGAAGTTTGACCTTTGTTGCAAACTTCATAGTGATTAATATGGAGGAAAACCTTGATGTTCCTCTAATTCTAGGTCGCCCATTTTTAGCAACCACCGAGGCATTCATTGATGTAAGAGAAGGTAGAATGACACTTAGGGATGGTGATACATCGATCACCTTTGTGAACCGAAAGTTTAGATCTCCACAAACCAAAACTGTTAGACCAATAAAAACGCATAAGGGTGGGGAAGATGAAGAAACACTTAATGATGATCCAATCACAAAGAATGCCGTTGATGATACGAAATTAGATGAACCCATTTTTAACAGTTCAATGAAGAAACTTTATAAACGGATTCACGATGCTAAAATTAAAGAAAACTTTAAGCTATATAACCGATTAATATCCAATTTATCGTCAAAAGAAAAGGCAGTGTTAGTTGAATTTGTGAAAGTTACGGAGGAAATCAACAAATGGATTGAAGTAAAAGTCAAAGATATACAAGTTGTTGATGATTCAATTGAAAATAATGTTAATCACAATTTCAACTAAGTATAGGGGGTTTATGTATTTCTGTTAGAGTTAGATTGTCTGTTTTCGTGTAGTTCTCGAAAATGGAACCCGAATGGTCTTTCCCTAGCAGACCCTAAAGAACTAGTCTTCTCCCCCCATTCTGAATTTTTATTTTTTAGGTTTTTACGAAATGAAGACTGCCTGTGAACTAAACCATGGTCTAATGCTACACGCTTTGATCACTAAACGTAATAATGACACACGTCCAAGTGAAATAGTATCAGTAATCAGAGAAAGAATGGACGGAGTTAGAAAAGAATCCAGATGCGAAGATAATAAGTTACAATTTGGTAAAGGAAAATCAAAATCCGCAGCGAAAAGAAGAGCACGACACCTAGAAAGATGTCACAAATGCGGAAAATGGTCACATGGAGGTAAATATTCAAATAATCAAACCTATTCAAACACCGAATTTGTTACTTTATGCAGAGACGGACCATTCATATGTTTAGAAGAAAAGACACTGAATGCTCGAGGTTACGCCTATATAGCTATGGAAAACCAATTAAACCGACTATCTTATGAATGAGATAGATCATATAACTAAGAAATCTATTTCACAGGTATGTTTGTACAGTTTTTATTTTATTTTTTTTATTTTTAACCTTTTGATAATAAACGATAATTTGTTCGCTATAAAGTATTAAATTGGTATTGAATAAAATTAGGTTTGGCGACCGAAATTATTGATATCATTCAAAAATTTATTACATCACTGCCAAATTTAACGTTTATTCTTAAGGTATAAATATCTTTAATCAATCAACCCAAAATATTTCAAAAATTCGTCATGAGTTAAATTAGGTCTTGGAACCGAAATTACTTTACCGAAAAGAGGGGCGCATATTTTTGATAATATTTGATTGATAAAAGTGAGATAAAAAGCCAAAAAGATTTTTAATTTTATTTTTACCATGTTTTTAAAATTAATATTTAAATCTTAAATTAATATTGTAAACTTTGTAAAATCAATATATTTAAAATTGTAAATATTTGAAAAAATTAATATAAGTTTGGTGTGAATTTATAATATGAATTTTTAAATTAAGTTTGGTGTGAATCTTTAATTTTTAAAAAAAAATATATGAATTTTTAATTTTATGCATTTCAAATTTTAAAGTTTGGTGTGAATTTTTAATATTAATTTTGAATTTTATATTTAAGTTGTGTGAATTTAAAAACAAAAATTTACTTTATCTCATTAAGTTAAAAATATGATTTTTAAAATTCGTCGTAAGTTGAAAACTAGGTTTTTGAACCGAAATTGCTTTACCCAAGGGAGGGACGAGAACTTTTATTATCATTATTTTTAATCTTATTGAATTAAGGTATGCCAAAAACATTAAAAAACCAAAAATCTTAGCTTTTAAAACAATAGCAACAAAAAGAAAAATTTTAAAATTTTGTCGAGGGACAGACTAGGACATCGATCCGAAACGACCTCGTCCTAAATAACAAGGGAAACAAAATTTTAAAATTAATTACATAATTGTTTTAATTAGTATAAGATATAAAAAAAAACAAAAAAAACAAAAAACAAACTCCGCGACTCGCGGAGTTTGAAGCCTTAAACCCCGCGACTCGCGGAGGATGAAAAAACCAGAAAAAAAATATACTGATCGAACAGCTCAGTCCCAACCCACAAAAACAGAAAACACTGCGAAAACACTCTGAAAAAACTCGAAAATACACCCCCAAAATCACAATTTTTAACCGTTAATCATCAAATCTTTTACTAAAATCATGTTGAGAAGGATGCTATCAAGGAATTACTCAAGAAAAATGGTAAATTTCTACACCTAAACACCATTTAATCCGAAAATTAGTGTTCTTGAGCAATTTTATACCCAATTTGATTTTGATGCTTTTTAGTGTAATTATGCTTAAATTGTTTATGTATTATGCTTGTATAACCTAGATTGATGTTATTTAACATGATTAGAAGCCTTAAACTTCAAATTTTGAGTAATCTAGGGTTTGTGTTCTTGAGCAAATTTGGGGCTTTTTGATATAAACAGGTTATGGCCGATTTTTGTCATGAATTGTTGCTAAATTAAGTAGTGTAACATGTTATTATAATTAAATGATCCAAACTTTGAGCCTAAACATGATTTTGAGAATTAAAGTGGACTTTTTCGAGTCTAAAAATTCATGAACTTGATTTTTGAGAGATAATGCCATTTGAAACTTGTTTAATTGCTAGTAATGATTATTTTGACATGTTATTTGAGTTGAATGCTTATGAACTTGGTGAACATTTTCGTATATGCTTATTTGAAAAAGTGTAGATTTGATAAAAATATGAAAATGAGCTTAAGTTTGATATAAATTGATCATGTCATTGTAATTATTTTGATTGATGATTTTGCCTACACTAATGCATATTTGGATGCACAAAAATTGTGTTTGATGTGTTTTGCAGACTGAAAGGGGTGAATCTTCATCCCAAGCTCGCAATGCTCCTGCTGAGAATGCGGAACAACAGGAGGTGGATAACTACTACAAGCAAGATATACCTCATCCAGTCATGACATTTTCTGATATGCACTTGGAAGATTTGCATTCGAACCTGAGATTTGACAGACTTTGGATAGATTATCCAAAGTATCAAAGGGGTTTGCATACTCTTCATTCTAAAGTTGTTGAGGTACCTAGGGTCATAGAATGGGGACCCTTAGAAGCTGTAGAATTGGCCGGGCCAATTAGGGAATTACTTGCACAGAGGTATGGTAATTCTACTTTTAATGACTGGGTACGTTTATTCACCATGCGTAGACCTGTATATAAAGTATGGTGTGAAGAATTGTTGTGTAGTATAGAATTAAATGATCGGGTAGCTAGTTTAACCGATCGATCTTTTATTAGATTTTTGTTAGGAGGTTCGATGCGCCACATGTCTTTACTAGACATGGCACAGGCTTTACGTATATATACGCCTGAGGAGTTAGCATCTGCCGATTGTAGAGGGTTGATACTAAATGGTAGAAAGATAGATGAAAATTTTGATACACACGGTGTATGGAGTCAAATGACAAGCCATCACCGATTCAAAGGGAGAAATTACTCTTATTTGGATATAGATAGAGCTGAATTAAGAGTGATTCATAGGTTTTTAGCTAATTCGATTACACAAAGAGGTAAGAACAAGGAAAAGGTAAATGAACATGATTTGTTTTACCATATGTGTATTCGAGACCCACAAAGCGCTGTAAGTATACCTTATTGTGTGGGTTATTATTTATCAGCTATGGTTAGGGGGATGAGACCGCATAGCATAATAGGAGGTGGTATTTTTATTACTTTGATTGCTGAATATCTCGGTGTGGATATAAGTCGGGGGGGATTATTAGTCGAAGAACCAGAACCCCGCGATACTATAGGTTTAAATGTATACCATGGTGCGAAAGTTTTGAAGAGGCGAAATAACGCTGC
This sequence comes from Rutidosis leptorrhynchoides, assembly GCF_046630445.1. NCBI lineage: Eukaryota > Viridiplantae > Streptophyta > Magnoliopsida > Asterales > Asteraceae > Rutidosis > Rutidosis leptorrhynchoides. Next base: position 368,956,705 of record NC_092343.1, on the reverse strand, counting down.
AGTACAATACCATGATAGACATCCACAGGTTGAGAGAAACCAACAGCAATGTAATGTAGGAGGGGGAAATGAGATGCAAGAAATGCAAAGGTTTATAGCTTCACAGGAGTACGAAAATGCTAGACAGAGAGCATTTGAAGATTGGCAAGTTCATCAGAACCAAATCATAGCTCATTGCCAACATATAGGTAGAAACTATATTCCTACACCAAAACCCATATTCCCTCCCTGGTCTATAGAGATGCAACCACCGTATCCTACGTATAACCCTGCCGAAGCATTCTATAGCACCTATGGTTATGCATGGAACCCCTATTGGTATCAGTATCATCCCTAGTCTACTTAGTTTTATTTATTTTGTAATTTGTAATGTTGATACGTTTAATACTTATGTTAATATTGTAATAGTTTTTATAATTTTCTAACTTTTATTCTTAGATTTTAATAATTTTTGAATGTGGGGTAATATACCAAACTTCAAAAATATGTATATATGTTTGCAGTTTATCTTATGTACACAACAGGGTAAAACAACGCATTTTCAAAGACTGGCATTAAGTTCAGCAAAAGCAACTAATTTTGATGACAAGATGCAAAATATATGTGAAATAACAACAAGACAGAATGAACAAATGATGTGCACCATTTATCATTCAGCAAACAAACGCCAATATATTTGGAAACTTTGGTAAAATTTAATCATTTTCACACAAATCACCTTCAATAATTTAAATTGTTACTGATTTCTTGCAAATGAGGGCATTGCAAGATCTTAAGTGTGGGAAGGGGTTAAATTCTTTCGGATTTTAAAATTTTTACTTTATACACTTGGTTACCATTAGAAATACTAGTAAAGTAGTAGTTGTATTAGAATCTAGTGCTCTCTGATAATAAAGAACAGCCCTAGTCTTATATACTGACTACCCAATTCTAGTAAAATTTTTCAAAATTTTCAATTAAATGAACTCAAAATCACGTTTATACATATTTATGAACGATAAAATTAGGTTTTAACACCGAAATTATTGTTACCTCAGAAAGGACATAAATTGAGAAACAAACCGAAATGTTAAAATTCATTTAAAATGGGATAGAGGACGATAAAAAGGAAAATAAAAGCCAAGTGTGGGAAAATTTACCAAGTTATCCAAAACATATATCACATATTTTTGTACAAATAACTGAAAATACTTTTGCTTTGGATTAAACTAAAAAGTTTTACCTGATTTACTGTAAGAAAGATGGATCTACACGATGAATCAATTCCATTATTAAAAGGAAGTAAAGTCTTCCGAAAAAGAAACGCACTTCTTGATTTAGGTCATGAAGTTGTCGTCCAGACCAGCTGTAGGTTGACGAAAAATCTAGAAAAGTCATCACTAAAATCAGCAGGAAATCCACGGACCTCAGCATTAAACAGGGTCGTCAAGTGGTCAGATTTATCCTAACCATGAGAAGGATTTATCTCGTACAATGGGGGGGCACCATGCAAATTAGCTTGATAAGACTAATGAATCAGATCCCCAGAAAGGATAATCTCCTTAAAAGATCAAAAATCAGCTTTTAAGCCTGATATAACTCAATCCTTGAGATTGACCTTAAAGATTGAGAATTACAAACTCATGGAATTCAATGATATCTAAACTCGAGCTTGAACGAGAAAATATTTTGATCAAAATTATAAACCGATTTGTTTTCTGAAAACCCTATTTTCAATGCGTTCATTACCATTGAACGTAAAATCCTAGGAATTCACCTGGAATTCATTAGGTCACCTGAACTAAATCGGGTGTCAACCGTAAGAACGGTGGTTGCATAGTGGTCAAAGACAGGACCTTGTGCCAGACCGAAAAATCATAAGGGTGAGCTTTACTATTGCTCTTACCAAGGATAGTAATTGCGTCCGACACGTTATAGACCATAATTAAAAGCATGTCAGGGGACATTGCCTTAACAGTTGCTTGTTCAACGCTTTCCTTTACAACCGGACGGTAGTTTATCGAAAGGTAATATACGGGACAAGTAAACTGGACGTGTTGCTTTCCCAATACAAGGTTAGCAAGTGGGTGACACAAAACCGCAAGTTTTGAGCTAAAATTTTCAAATCTGAAACCCACCAAACCCACAAAAATAATTTGCAAACACCGGTAAAGGGTTATTCCGGAAAACTTATCTAGGGTAAAAACTAGATTTAATTTTCAAAAGATCAAATGTTTTCATAAAGATCCAATTTCCTTAATGGATCTAAATTTTTATAGTCATGTGGGACTGTAAACCATATCGTTACTACCATTGTTTATATTGCCGTATAGAAATCACTGATGTACAAAGTGTGAAGAATAAAGAAGTGATTCTAGTATTTCAAGACGATACTGCTTGAGGACAAGCAACGCTCAAGTGTGGGAATATTTGATAATGCTAAAAACGAACATATATTTCATAGCATTATTCCTCAAGAAAGACAAGCTTTTAGTTGCAATTGTTCTATTTAAAAGTGATATTCGTTTAAATAATAAAAGGTGAAGACAAAAGACAGATTCGACGAATTGAAGACGCAAACGACCAAAAAGCTCAAAAGTACAAAATACAATCAAAGAGGTTCCAATTATTGATAAGAAACGTCTCGAAATTACAAGAGTACAAGATTCAAAACGCAAAGTACAAGATATTAAATTGTACGCAAGGACGTTCAAAAATCCGGAAACCGGGACAGGAGTCAACTCTCAACGCTCGACGCAACGGACTAAAAATTACAAGTCAACTATGCACATAAATATAATATAATATTTAAATAATTCTTATAATTATTTAATATATTATATTTATTTATAAATCCGTCGGTAAACAAAGAGCCAAACTTGTGTGAGCTGTAAAAGCAAACTCCGCGACTCGCGGAGTTTGAAGGCAAAAAATGCCGCGAGTCGCGGAGCCCCAAATTCTGAAACTCCCTATAAAGCTCGCGCATTCTGATCGTAAAAATCATCCTTTTTTCTTCTTCTCTCATAAACGTATTATATATATATATTATAATTTTAATTTTAATTTTAATTTTAATTCTAATAATAAGGGTATGTTAGCGAATGTTGTAAGGGTGTAAGTCAAAATTCTGTCCGTGTAACGCTACGCTATTTTTAATCATTGTAAGTTATGTTCAACCTTTTTACATTAATGTCTCGTAGCTAAGTTATTATTATGCTTATTTAAACGAAGTAATCATGATGTTGGGCTAATTACTAAAATTGGGTAATTGGGCTTTGTACCATAATTGGGGTTTGGATAAAAGAACGACACTTGTAGAAATTAGACTATGGGTTATTAATGGGTTTTATATTAATTAAACAATACCTTGTTAATTTAATATACAAACTTATAATTCGACGTATTTATATATAACCACATACGCTTGACTGGGTACGGTGGGCGGGATATCTATAAATACAAATAATTATTCATTTTACCGGATACGGAACTGGATTAATAGTTAATAGACTTGTTAAAACAGGGGTGAATTACATTCAAGGGTAATTGGTGTAATTGTTAACAAAGTAGTAAAACCTTGGTTTATACGCAGTCGATAACCTGGTGTATTCATTAAACAAAGTATTAAAACCTTGTTACAATTCGAATCCCCAATTAGTTGGAATATTTGACTTCGGGAATAAGAATAATTTGACGAAGGCTTTCGCTCTTTATATTTATGACTGATGGACTATTATGGACAAATCCGTATGGACATATTAAATAATCCAGGACAAAGGACAATTAACCCATGGGCATAAAACTAAAATCAACACGTCAAACATCATGATTACGGAAGTTTAAATAAGCATAATTCTTTTATTTCATATTTAATTTTCTTTATTTTATATTTAATTGCACTTCTAATTATCGCATTTTTATTGTTATTGTATTTAATTGCACTTTTAATCATCGTACTTTTTAATTATCGCAAGTTTATTTTATCGCACTTTTATTATTCGCAATTTCATTATCGTTATTTACTTTACGCTTTAATTTAAGTCTTGTATTTATTTTTAATATTTTACATTTGGTTTTAACTGTGACTAAAGTTTTAAAATCGACAAACCGGTCATTAAACGGTAAGAACCCCCCTTTATAATAATAATATTACTTATATATATATTTGTATTTTCATAAAAGTAAACTAATATAGCGTTAAGCTTTGTTTAAAGATTTCCCTGTGGAACGAACCGGACTTACTAAAAACTACACTACTGTACGATTAGGTACACTGCCTATAAGTGTTGTAGCAAGGTTTAAGTATATCCATTCAATAAATAAATAAATATCTTGTGCAAAATTGTATCGTATTTAATAGTATTTCCTGTAAAAATATAAGCTATTTTATATACTACTCTGCTAAAACATCAACAATAATAATAGATAATTAAATAAATCCAATTATATAAGATACAGATATAAATAATGTTCTGATGATGAATGTGTAATAGTTATTTGTACCATATACCTACTTTAACTTGTTTTCTTTCTTTACTGTTCAAATTTTTGTTTCTGTCGACCCAGATTAACAATACAAGACAATGGGAATTGAATCTGTTATCTATCTTATTCAGTTTCTGTTTTTTTTTTATTTTTACATCGTCCTTTTTATTCTAATCCAGCATTCTATGTCGACCATTAGTGCTACAATACAAAACTGATTAAATTCTCTATACTAGACATCAATTATATGATTACAATCTATATTTAATGGTATTATTAACTGTAATTCAAAGATTGAAAACAAGAAAAACCAGAATCCTTTTTTTTTAAACTCTGTTCGTGACTCATATCACCAAAAGCTCAAAATATAATGAATTTCCAAAATCTAAAATAGCAGTTCTGTTAGGATTCATGTGGCTAAACTTTCTGTAAAGTTCCAGGTCCCAATTCGAGGTAATGACTTCGAATTTTCGAGTCAAAGTATCAAATTTAAAAAGTCAAAGCTGTTGTTCATCTTAAAATTCGAAATGGTTTTGATGTTTCTGATTAAATTGATAATTTCTTAGGTTTCTGTAAATGATTTAAAAGATATTTCATTTAGGTTTCATGATCTATAACATACTAAATTGCAAAATCTATTTTTTTTATACATAACAGTGATGGCTTTTATGCTTTTATTTTTTTTATTTTTTTTCTCGTTTAATTCAAGATCAAAATGGACGAATTATACTTTGTATATAAGTCCTAAAGTGGTTTAATTAATTAAGTAGCATGTATGAATCAATGGATGATTGTTGGAATATTTTTGATGAAGAAGATGATAGATTAAGGAAAAAGAATACGGGTTAAATTAAATTGGGTTCTGTAATATTTCGGAAATTGGGCACAGCCCAGCTGGTTAAGTGCATGCCGGGGAAGCGGGAGGTCGCGAGTTCGAGTCCTGGCGTTGACATTCTTTTTGAGCCTTTCTTCAAGGTTGAACTCTTTTATTATTAACATTATTATAATTATTATTATTATTATTATTATTATTATTATTATTATTATTATTATTATTATTATTATTATTATTATTATTATTATTATTATTATTATTATTTTCGCTATTACTAATTATTATTATTATTATTATTATTATTATTATTATTATTATTATTATTATTATTATTATGTATTTATTATAATAAGTAACTTATTATTATTATTAACCTTAATACATGTGTATCATTAGTATTATTAAGTTAATCATATTTACTAACTATATTAGTACCATCATTTGGTATTATCATCAATAATATTATTATTTATAGTATTATTTGTGTTATTTTTTGCTAGTAATAATATTAGGATTTCGAGAATACTAAACATGTTATTTTATGATAAAAAGTGTTATGATAAAGATTAGGAGATTTATTATAATTATATGAACACATGTAAATTATGATTATGAATACAAAGTAATATTAAAAGAAACTATAGTCATTAATTTATAAATTAAACACGAAAGGTATGATTATTATAACTATGAATATACAAGTTTAATAATATTGTTAAGATTAAAAATATAGAAATTTTAGATATAAATATTATTATGAAAATTTTTTAAGATCTTAATTAATGTATGTTTTAAAAGAATTATTATAATAAATATTATTATAGTTACTTTAATACAAGTTAATATTATTATCATTACTAATATCATTATTAACATTATTATTATTATTATTATTATCACTTTCTTCATTTTTATAAAGTATCAATATTATTGCTAATATTAGTATTATCATAATTATTAATTACAAACAAGTGATCCCCATATAAAAATATATTTAACTTAACTCTATCAACAATTATATATATATATATATATATATATATATATATATATATATATATATATATATATATATATATATATATATATACACACTTAATCAATTACAATTATATGTATTAATGAATATACAAATGATATAGGTTCGTGAATCCAAGGCCAACCCTGCATTGTTCAATATAGCCATATGTATTTTTACTACAAAATACATTAGGTGAGTTTCATTTGCTCTCTTTTACTCTTTATATTTTTGGGCTGAGAATACATGCACAATTTTTATAAATGTTTTACGAAATAGACACAAGTACGTGAAACTACATTCTATGATTGAATTATAGAAATCGAATATGCCCCTTTTTATTAAGTCTGGTAATCTAAGAATTAGGGAACAGACACCCTAATTGACGCGAACTATCTATCGGGCCCAACAAGCCCCATCCAAAGTACCGGATGCTTTAGTACTTCGAAATTTATATCATGTCCGAAGGAGGATCCCGGAATGATGGGGACATTCTTATATGCATATTGTGAATGTCGGTTACCGGGTGTTCAATCCATATGAATAATTTTTGTCTCTATGTATGGGACGTATGTTTATGAGAAATAGAAATATGAAATCTTGTGGTCTATTAAAATTATGAAATGATTATTTATGTTAAACTAATGAACTCACCAACCTTTTGGTTGACACTTGAAAGCATGTTTATTCTCAGGTTTGAAAGAAATCTTCCGCTGTGCATTAGCTCATTTTAAAGATATTACTTGGAGTCATTCATGACATATTTCAAAAGACGTTGCATTCAAGTCGTTGAAGTTCTATAGAGATTATTATTAAGTAAATGACAGATTAGGTCATTTATAGTTTGAATATTACGAAATGGTATGCATACCTGTCAACTTTCAATGAAATGAAAGATTGTTTTTTAAAAACGAATACAATGTTTATAAGATGTATCATTTAGAGGTCAAGTACCTCACGATGTAATCAACTATTATGAATCATTTATAATCAATATGGACTTCATCCGGATGGATTAGGACGGGTCTTGACAATTTTTCCCCTACAACACTAACCAACTATTTCCACATACATAAAGTTAGAGCTTAAACAATTTACAACTACCAACGAACAAATCTAAACCTGTAGATGACATGCAGTATGTTCCTTATATTTAAGTGCAAGATTCTTTTTTTATAATTTTCGAACAAATCTGGAAGTTAATGCAAAGATTAGTATAGACTAAGGGTAAAACACAGCATATACCTTCTTTTGGTCCAACAATGTTTCCTCGTTGAATTTGTTTGAACTTAACTATTTTTATTAAGTTGCAAAAAGGGTTAATTGAATTAAAATGAGCCACCTGCAATTCATTAGCCTCACCTTCATTTGGTTCTCTATTTTTACCATCCTTTTTTAGGATCCAATCTACAAAAGAATTATTGATGCAGAATTAGGACAATTGGGTCAAGATCGCGGTATGGGCCAAGGTCTAAAATTGGGCTTGACGTGTGCTCTGCAGCCTGTTACCTTAGGAGATTACTTTGGAAGACTTGAGCCCAAAGCAAGAAATTCTAGGAAGGGTCAAGGATAAACGTTGTTTGTTTGATAAGGATTCACTATTCTTATCATTGTTTGTTTATTTCTTATTTATCGCTTTCTTGTTTAGTATTTATATGGGGATTATATTTGTAAAAAGAACTTCGTGATTATTGTTAAGTTTTTATTTTCGTGAATAAAACTAAATCGTGAAGGTTTGTTATTTCAACCGAGAAGGTTGTTCTAGAATCAAACCGAGAAGGTCTGGCCATTATCTTATCCTTATTTGTTCAGTCACAATTGTATTACGCTATTTGGTATCTAGAGCACAAGTATGGCTGAACGAATTTGTGGTGGTCGTTTCCCGGGCAGCAACAGTCACAACAGACACACTAGAACTAATGGCAGCGACCAAAGAGATGCAGAAATCAAACGCCTATAGAGACAGATCGATGAACTAGAATTCAATCGAGACCATGATTTTATGGACAGTTATTCGGATCAGTCCATCGAGCATGCGAATCTGTTTAGTCAGCCTCATCCTAAATATCATAGGGAACGCCAAGATCCTTTAGGTAGTATCGAGATGAAGGTAGGGATTCCTGAATTCACGGGGACTATGCACCCAGACGACCTTTTGGATTGGTTGAGTACTGTCGAGAGGGTGTTTGATATCAAGGATATCCTGGAGCATTTGAAGGTAAAACTTGTAGCCATCAAACACCAGAAACATGCATCACTTTGGTGGGACCATATTAAGAATCAACGGGCATTTGCCTGCAAATTCAAAGTAGCAACATGGAAGAAGATGAAAAAGCTCATGAAGGAAAATTTTTTAACTAAGAATTTTCGACATGAGGCTTTTATTGATTATTATAACATACAACAAAGATCTATGAGCGTAGAGGAGCTCATTCAAGAATTTGATAGACTACGCATGCGTTGTGATTAAGGAAGAATAGATTATTGCACGCTTTTTCGACGCCCTTAAACCTGAAATCACTGATGTGGTATGTTTACAACCCTATTGGACTTATACTAATGTTTGTAGGCTTTCTTTGAAGGTAGAGAAACAACAGCGTAAAGGAAAGGGTGATGTTCCTTTGGTGCGACACACAACCCTACTAAAGTCCATTTTTTCGCCTACTGAGAAGGGAAAAAGGGATGTGTATATCTCAACACCACAGCCCACGCCATCTAATAGACCTCCTACATGTTATACATGTCAAGGCAAAGGTCATTATGCATGTGAATGCTCGACTAAACACACGATTACCATATGGGACGAAACTGATGCGCCCCATTATGATTATGATGATGATAAAAGGTATACGCAGAACACAAAAAATATTGAGCAGGAGGAAGTTGTTTATGCTGACAAAGGAGAGGCATTGGTAATCTGTAGATCTCTTAACAGTTCAAACATTCAAACAGATGCGTAACAATATTTTTTAGAACCAAAGGTACAGTAACCAGTAAGGTGTGTTCAATGGCTATCAATGGTGGAAGTTGTGAAAATGTTGTGTCTAAACGCTAGAGCAAGTCATGTAGTGCTTGAATTACTACCACAACCTACAAAGACTGAGGGTCCTCGTGATGGAGTACATCATGTGGAACAGATACAACAACAGCATTAGCAAGTTAACAAACAAGTTATGAGTCAAAACGCTGAGTATAAAAGGGGGGGCTAATGTGCGCATCAGACACATAATATTTGAAGCAGGGGACCTTGTTTGGATATATTTTTAGAAGGAACGTTTTTCTGGAGGGCGGTTTGGTAAGCTTAACTCTCGTATAGAAGGTCCATTTCGTGTTTTACAGAAGATTAATGACAATACCTATACAGTCAAACTTCCCAGCCACTACAACATGTCGGCTACATTTAACGTTGTTGATCTTTCACCTTATCGTGGGAAAGATGTGGATGATGTAGACTCGAGGTCGAGTCTTCTCTAAGAAGGGGAGGATGATGCATAATTGGGACAATTGGGCCAAGATCGCGGTACGGGCCAAGGTCTGAAATTGGGCTTGACGTGTGCTCTGCAGCCAGTTACCTTAGGAGATTACTTTGGAAGACTTGGGCCCAAAGCAATAAATTCTAGGAAGGGTCAAGGATAAACGCTGTTTGTTTGATAAGGATTCACTTTCCTTATCATTATTTATTTATTCTTATTTATCGCTTTCTTGTTTAGTATTTATATGGGGATTATATTTGCAAAAAGATCTCAGTGATTATTGTTAAGTTTTTATTATCGTGAATAAAACTAAACCGTGAAGGTTTGTTATTTCAACCGAGAAGGTTGTTCCAGGTTCAAACCGAGAAGGTCTGGCCATTATCATATTTTTATTTGTTCAGTCACGATCATATTGCACCAATTATATCTTTTATTTAGAGTGAAATACAGAATCGGTAATCTCGATATAGCAAAACAATCAATATAATGAGCATATATAAATTTTACTAAAACAACATAATGTATAATGTATATATAAATGACAAAGGTTGTAACACTTAGATTTTTTTTTAAACACAGTGGAAGTACATACTGTTACCAAAATAACCCTGGTTAACGTTTACAAACCATAATTATTAAATCATCTTAGTTAACATTGTTACAACCTTTCAAAATGTCGGTGTTACATAAAAACATTACAAACCAGAAAACATCAGAGTCAATTCATAGTCAAACATGTCTTCTAATCCATCCGCAACAACTATCCTAACCAGCAGTACCTAAACCTGCAAGGGGTGAAAATGAGGGGGAATTAGCACAACTAGCTAAGTGAATGGATACTATCTAACAGACCAAGCATAAGCAACTGAACATGCAAGGGTCACATATATGCTAACGTCCTGAACTAGCATACACCAACAACTGACAATATGATGATTGGCGGCTTGTACGAGCACACGACTTAGGTGATCAGGCTACAGTCTACCGATAGTCCGCTTTACCGATTCCATTGCATAATCGTTCAGACGCAAACATGCGTCTTTCTATGCTATACTGAACAATCCGTAACATCATGACCCGACCAGGCTACCACGGTCGACCTCACACCAACCCTACCTTTCCGCCTCGGTGGGTTCCCAACCTTGCCGCCTCGGTTGGTGTCCAACTAACAGTGCGCACATAAGGTTACATATAATCAGTCATGCAATCGTCCTAACTAGCATGGCAATATCTAACTACATTTGGTATTCATACTAAGCATAAAGATAATAGTAAAGAGTCTGAACAAGTAGCGTGTCAGATACTTAATACTCTATCCGAAGATAGACCCACTCACCGAATACTAGCAACTAGCTCAGATAATCTATCACTGAGCGGCTTCCTTATCCTTATCACCTGAACATAAGGCAAATCAAGTTAGTTTCTATTCGTTAACACAAAATAGCACAATACAGTAAATTAGTATAAAAAAGCACCGCTAAAAACTCTGCTCAACACTTATGCATTTTTAGAATTTACATCCTGATCATCATAAGTCACGCGGGCAGCATAACGGCTAGAAAAACAACCAAATTATACAACAATGCACGCTGATCTACATCCGTACGGTTGCACATGCATCTGTACAGTTGCAAGTCCATCCGTACGGTTGCATCATGCATCCATACGGTTGCACACATACTGCCCAGTTGTACCAACACCACTGCATCTGTACGGTTGCACATGCACCCGTACGGTTGCACCATGTACCCGTGCGGTTGCAGGATGCAACCGTACGGTTGTGTTTATCGAGCAGTAGCAGCAGAAATGACGGGTTTTCGAAGCAAAATCACCCAATCCTGTTTCCAGACATAGTTTTGACCCAAAATCCACACAAAACATGTTAGGAAAACGTTTAGGGACTTAAAGCCTCTAGTTTTAAGCATTAACAACACCAATTTGGCTAAATTTGACTCAAAATCCACTTTTGACAAAACCTAACTTAAAACCACACAAATCTAGTAATTTGGAGCTGAAAAATCACGAGTTGTTACCTTGAAATGATCACGAAATCAGTAGTAACAATCTTGATAACACAATTGTTAATCCAAAAACAATATTAAGAAATTAGGGTTTTCAAGTGGTAAGATTTTAGGTACGGGGTGTTTGAGAAATTTCCAGAAAATGAAGGAAATGAGCTGAAGCAAGCTTATATATGTGGGTTAAATACCATACTCCATCACACACGGGTATTTACCAGTTATCTGATAACTTTCGTACTTAATTTGACTTCCCTAACGGAGTCCAAATTAAATAAACAAATATGTTCTGTGACCTTTGTCACAAACTGGTCTTAACTAAAAAATAAAATAACATAACATATTTAAATAAAATAAAAGCATAATTAACTACACAATTATGCCTAAGGGAAAAATAGTCATCTTACATCTAAGCCCTGTCTTAGGATGTTACAAAGGTGTTTTGGACTGACCATAATATGATGCTTTACTGACCATAATATGTTTGTTTGGTTCGAAAGTTAGGATTAAAACAAATTCGGTAAGATTATATGTGTAAAAAAGTTTTGTGGATTTTTTGACTTGTGAATTGAATTGTGAAGTTTTCATAAACATGTAGCTTGTGAAAAACTATGCAAATTACACTTAGATATTGCCAGAATTGGATATGTAGAACACTCGTTATACTTGATTGATAATTTGTAATGACTATTGTTGAATGCAACTGAAAACAATCTAATAAGCAATTTAAAATGACTTCAGGAACTTAAGCTTTTGAAATCTGGAAAATTCATGTTTAGTACATAACTTTTCAAGGGGAATATGTGCTTTGAAAGTTTATACTCTTTTAGATAATCGCATGCGAAAACGGAGACTCGAACTTGGACAGAATCTATCCCGAGTCCACAAAAAATGTCATAATGTGAATTGTATGTTGTATTGAGACTTTCCCTTCTGGAAAATGAGTAATTGCATGTTTAGAATCATCTTGTTATTGTATGCCAACTATTGAAACTTGATACAATAGGAGCTATAAGGTTCACAACATGCTAAGTGTAGAATCTGTCCAAATCAGTACACTAGAATTCTGAGGCACCTCCCACTGGTCCTATGTGTTTTTTCATTTTTCTATAATAAATGGTAGAGTTTACAAAACTGATGCGCATGCTAAAACTGTTTTTTAACGGCGATTTTTGGCATCAATAGATCATTTATTTCAACGACACTCAACATATGCACGTAACACACATGTTCGGGCGGAAACCTGAACCCGATCGACGGTACCCGGGAACACATCCATTCGGGCAGTGGTTCTAGGTAGAGGTCCGTGAATGAATCCGGTAAAACCTCCTTATAGGGTTAATATATACCACCATTATTGGTGTTCAATTGGTTTAAAGAAAATCATGTCATCCCTAAGGATCGAACTCATGACCTCTCCCTATCCCATGACATAAAGTACATAGAGAGAACCGTTGGGCTATGCCCATGTGTGATTGTAAATGTGTTTCTACAAATGTATAGACCATATGGCCTAGGTTTTTTTGAATGATATGAAACCTAGCTACTGACATGTAAAGCACCATATGCATACATTACTTGCTTTATGTTTTATGGAACTCTATTTGGTCATTAACAGACTAAATATACTACACGTAAATGGAAAATGTTAAGACTTTGAAACAAAACTGAAAGTGGTCAATTGAACCCAACTTGACTTATTGACCAAGATAGCATAACCTACTGATGTGTTTGACTTTGGTTGGCCATATTGATCGAGTTTGCCTTTGCTTGAATTGCTTTGACTTTTGTTATCTGATTGTTGACTTTTACCGTATTTTGAGTCAGACTTGAGCATTAGGACTATGTGCACATTATGGACCGACCTAGCTAAGTAGACACATATTGACCAACTTATTTATTTAGGTTGAGTCTACGGGTCAAGGACCTACATCTTGGTTATCTATATGGGCTATTTGTAGCTGCGCTAAAGGTGAGTTATAGCCTCCTTTTTCTCTTCTGTTTTTTAGGGTGAGAATAAATGCTTGATAATTTTTTCCAAAATTTTATTATACGAGAGTTCACAGTCCTACATTCTTTTAAACTTTTATTGTTTATACTCGGTATGTAAATACACACAGTTTGAAACATATTTTTACAACGAGACATGATAATTTCAAGTACTTAATGCATGGGTTCAGACCAAAAAGTCATTAGCTCGAATATGTTAAATACTTTGTAAGCATGAATCAAAGGGATAGATCTGTTAGGTTTGACAGCCTAACTGCCACATACTGTGGTGCTTATTACTTCGTAAACTGTACATTTGGTCAATGTATACTAAGATATGGTAAAGGAAGTCACGTAGTTCTAAACTATTCGCAAGAGTTAAGCTTCATAATTTGAGTGCTCAGGAATGCATACACTTTTGATAACTAATTTTGGATTAAATATCGTGGTCTTTGAAACTACTTATACATTGGTTTGAATTTTGACACATTTACTGTCTACAAAATATTGGAACTTTGACATAGTTATTGTCTGCAAGGATTTGAATTTGACACATTTACTGTCTACAAAAGTTTGGACCTTTGACATAGTTATTGTCTGCAATGATTTGAATTTTGACATATTTACAGTCTACAAAAGATTAGAACTTTGACATAGTTAGTGTCTATAGTGATTTAAACTTTGACATTCTGCTGTCTACAAATTTTTGAACTACGAAACTTTTATGATATATCTTTAATACTATTGTGCAACTAAACCTATAACTCACCAACCATTATGTTGACCCTTTAGCATGTGATATTTCTCAAATACACTATGTTCCTCACGCAATATCTACCTCGTTTTACTCGGTTTTTATGTCCATTGTGCTCTAAAAGTTATCAAATTGGGATTAGTCGCGTTTTGAGTGCTACTGCTGTTTTGGTTATGTATTTGGTGTAATATTGACCAAAGTTTATGAAAAATATCAAGAAAACTGTAAAGTGCTGAAATTGGCTCAAGAACGACGTTCCTGTCACTAAAAACAACGTTTGAATTACAAATCGTGGAACGACGTTCCACCTAAATAAAAAGGACGTTCCAAGCCAAGAACGACGTCCCATTACAAAGGATATGGAAACACAAATTTTGGGTATTTAGAGACCGAATCAGGAACGACGTTCCTATTTACCAGAACGATGTTCCAAATGAACGGGCACCAGAACAATGTTCCACATCGTGGAACGACGTTCCACTGGGAATTCTGGGCAGTTTTGAAACTTGGTATAAATAGAATGAGATAAGGGTTTTTGCAATTACACTTAACATCATCATATAGAGCAGTAATTAGAGTTGGTGGTTGAGGAGATTAGGGTTTGATAGCTATATTATTATGGTTTTCATCAAGTTTTCATTCACTTTCATCAAGGATTAAAGATTGGATCAAGATCTAGGGCTTGTTCTTCATTATCTTCATCTTCTTCAGCTAGCTACTTTGTAATTTTAATAAGTTTGGTACAATCTTATCTTATTTACTGCATAATGATGTTTGATTCTACTTCTATTACTTGTATTGTTCTTGTTCTAGCCATGATTGGCTAGAATTTTTGATGTACATTTGTTTATGAAGCTTGATAGTTAAGGATTGTTCATATCTATGTTTATGATTGTGTTTGGATGAATCTATGAGTTGGTGATTGTGATTTGCTATTAGAATTATCTAAATGATCATGTGCTATCTTTGTTTTGGACTTTACTTTGATTATATGCGTTGTGTAGCTTCTCTTAGGGATTTGATTAGTGAAGCAACTTGTACTTCAACACTTAGGTGATCTAGACAATCAAATTAGGACTTTTAAGGGATTGGGGTCTTGGTTTGGATTGATTTTCAATTGGTCCTTAGTCAAAGTAGTGAAGTTAGTTTTCTTAAGGGATTTTGATCACCAAAGAGTTTTAAGGGACTTCAACTCAAGCTAAGTACTAATGATAACTGCATGATTCAACTAGATCTAATTAATATAAGCTTATGGGAATTTGTAAGCGTTGATTTGATCACGAGAACATCTAGTAAGGATACTAGTACAAAGTTTGTACACAATTAGATCTTAAGTGAACAAAAGAACAATCCAAATGCTTCAAGTGGATTAAGCAAGTGTGCATGCTCTTATTATTAATGATTACTTAATCGTTTCTAGTTTTTAGTTTAAATTGTAATTGTTTTCTTAATATCTCAAAATACAAAACCGCCAATCAAACAAACTTTTGAATGATTATGAGTTTTCATATATTCAACTAGCAACTATCGCTCTCTTGGGACAAACCTTAAATGGAAATCTTGATAATTATAACTATTGAGTTATTGTTTCTCGTATGCTTGTCACATAGTCGAGTCAACGTTTGAATATAAATATAAAAGAAATTAAGTATGTATGTAAGAGCATCATCAAACTTTCTGGCGCCGCTGTCGGGGAGCGGTTAGCTTGTTGGATCTTTGAGCCAAGCTTTTAATTGTTCGATCCTTTTGTAAGGATTTATCCTTGTAAAAGTTACTTTTCTTTTTTTTAATTATATTATTGTGTTTGGAGAAATTTGATTTTGTTTGTGTTGTGATCAAAGGTTAGGTACCACGGTGTATGAAAAGGAGATCCCAAAAGGATCAAGAGTTTGAACATCCGTTTTCTGATCCGGAGAGGCATGTTCACGGGGTTTATAAGAAAAGGGAAGAAAAGGTATCAAGGAAGAATTTTGAGCTTTTGCCATTTTGTGTTGATGATATGGAAGGTGGTGATGAGGGTAATCCAATTGGTCATGGTCTACCGGACAATCCGCCACTTGTTAATCAAGAACAACAAGTTGATCCAAATGACACGCCAATGTGGAGCACTAGGTTGGTTGCACTTGCGGTGGTGCCATCCGCTATTACTAAACCGCCCATCGGGGCCGACAATTGGAAAGTTGAGGGTAATTTCTTCACTATGATTAAGAATGTGCGATTTCACGGGTTAATGGGAGAAAATTCTTTTGAGCACCTTCAAAAATTCAATGATATTTGTGATCTTTACAAGCATAAGGATGTTACTGAAGATGCATATAAGTTAAGGGCATTCCCCTTTTCTCTTCAAGGTGATGCTAAAGTTTGGTTAAGAAATATACCTTCCGACTCGATTAGAACTTTTCAAAATTTGAGTGACACCTTCCTCAATCACTTCTTTCCACCATCGAAGGCGGAGATACTTAGGATGGAGATCAATGCATTCTCTCAACAGAGTGATGAATCTTTATATGATGCATGGATTCGTTTTAAGAAAATGTTAAGGTCGTGTTTACCACATGGGTTAACTAAAAGGGAGTACATCAATACTTTCTATCGGGGTACGAATTAATTGACTAGACAAGTTCTTGATGCCTCCGTGGGAGGAGTGTTTATGTATAAGTCACGAAATTCGATCGAAACATTGTTGGAAGACATCTCGATTAATAATTATGAGCGGAATCCTTCACCTAGAGATGTGCCAAGGAAGAGTATAGCTCAAGTGGAGAGTGACAACGGTCAAATCACATTTGTTAGCTTAAATAACCAATTTCAATCATACGGGAAGGAGTTGAAAAAGATACAACAATCCATCGTTGTAATACAAGTCGGGTGTTAAAGGTGTGATGGACCTCACCTCATAAAGAATTGTCCCCAAATCAACCAATGAAATCACATTGATTTGGATGATATCCCCATGAATTAAGATGCTCATGTCAACTATGTGAGTAATCAAAATTACCAAAGGGGCGGTTCATCAAACCAAGGCAACAACTCTTACCAAGGAAATAAAGGTTGCTTCAACCAAAACCCAAGACAAGTCTCTTTCAACACCCAAAACAACCCACCACCCAGATGAAAGGACCCGTTCATACCGATTATAAATGATTCACAATAGTTGATTTCATTGCGAGGTACTGACCTCTATATGAGACGTTTTACAAACATTGCATTCTTTTAAAAGACAAACTCTTTTCAAAATACAACCTTTCAATACAAATGATATACATTTCCCATAATATGAATGACTAATCTGTTATTGACTTAATAACAGTCTTTTTGAACTCAAACGACTTGAATGCAATGTCTTTTAAAATATGCCATGAACGACTCCAAGTAATATCTTTAAAATGAGCAAATGCATAGGGAAATATTTCTTTAATACCTGAGAATAAATATGTTTAAAAGTGTCAACCAAAAGGTTGGTGAGTTCATAGGTTTATCATAAACAATAAAACTCAGTAATTTTGATAGACCACAAGATTTAAATATGCTTGGCACAAATGAGTCCGTATCCTATACCCACCTGTAATGTCCATGCAATTTCTTTTAAATACATTACACCTATCTCATGTATGAAATCATTTTTCAAAATTCTTAATAACCATACACATATCTTGTGTACAAAATATCATGCACATAACCTATGTATAAAAATCATTCTCTCTATATATAACCTTGCTTGGTAACCGACCTTAACATAAAATGCGCATAAAGAATATCCCCAAAACATACATGCATAAAGCAATCAGTATGGTAAATACAGAATCATTCCGTCTGTTTAATATAAACCACGAAGTACTAAAGCATTCCATTTTCCAGAATGGGGTGTGTCAATGCCCGTAGATCTACCTTTAGGATTCGCTACAATTAGGGGCCATTTCCCTAATTCTTAGGTTAACAAGCTATAATAAACAGGGGAAATATTCGGTATAATAACCTACAGAACTTCTCGTCTGTATAATAATTCATTTGAGGAATGTTTTGCTTGTGTCTATCTCGTCAAACATTTAAAAGCATTTCATGTATTCTCAGTCCCAAAAATATATATATTGCAAAAAGCATTTCATAAAAAGTGATCAAATGAACTCACGATACGATATTTTGTAGTAAAAATATGCATACGACGGAACTGAACAATGCAGGGTTGGCCTCGAATTCACGAACCTATATCATTTATATATATTAACACATATAATTGTAATCGAACAATTTATATATTATTAGTGATATCATTTTATAACTTATATGTTTCATTAATATAGTTATATTATATGTATTAAGTATATTTTTACATAATAGTATTTGTTTTAAAATAATAGTTATAATAATACTAAAATAATGATAATAATAATAATAATACATAGTGATAATACTAATAATTATAAAGTCATGTTAATACTAATATTTATGAAAATAATAATAAATTTTATTATTTTCATAATAATAATAATAATAATAATAATAATTAATAATAATAATAATAATAATAATAATAATAATAATAATAATAATAATAATAATAATAACCATAATCATAATAATGATAATAATACAGAAATGATAAATTAATAATAATAACATTAATAATACTTATAATAATAATAATTATTATTATTATAATACTTATAGCTATGATAATAATACTAATATTAATGATAATAATGTTAATTCTAATACTAATGTTAGTAGTAGTAATAACAATAATTTTATTTCTAATATTAGTAATAATTATATATAACATAATAACATAATAATAATAATTTATAATAATAATAATAATAATAATAATAATAATAATAATAATAATAATAATAATAATAATAATTTTTAAAAGAATAAAACTACCTTTAAAAGCCCTTTTTAAAAAAAATGCCCCAAGCCAGGCTCGAACCCGTGACCTCTCGCTCACCCGACAACCCATCAAACCATCAAACCGTTTCTATTTTCTTGGAATTAAAACCACCCAAATAAATATAACCCGTATATATTATAGTTTAATTTCTTCTCCTTCTTCATCACTTTCTAATCGACCAAGGACCAAATCTAAGTAACAATGAGTTACTTAATTAATTTTATGATTTAAAGTTTATACAGAAACGTTTAGTGGTTGATAGAATTAATTAAAACAAAAAAAAAACTGGAACAGAAAATAAAAAACACGTATGAACTTCAAATCCAATTCGAGATTTTAGGATGTTTTAGACTTCGTTTACAACATGGAAAAGGTTGCAAATCTTCCCTATAAACTATCTGAATCATCAATTTAACTCAAAACACTAAAACAAGTTCGAATTTCACCATGAACACATTGTTTGACTTTTTGAAAATTAAGTTTGACTCGAAAATTAGAACTCGATAGGAAAAATACGACCTTGAAACTTTACAGATAGTTTAAATGAAAGATTTATAACAATAATGCATTAATAGATTTTAAAATTTGTTAAGAAATCGAGCTTTTGGAAAATGGAAGTAAAAACAGGGCAGTAGACAGGTTTCTTTAAAATTGCAATTGAATTTCTATGTTTTTTATTCGAATTGTGTTAACCGAAGATTATATAGAGGCTAAGTGGTATTATTACAGCTTAATTGACTCAATTAGCGTTTGTTTTATAGCTTGATTGGCTCGACAAATTTAATTCTGTCAGAAGAAAATAAAGAAAAGAGAAATCGACATTCAACAGAATTTGTTTGATTCTTATGATTGTATTTTGATTTGTACGATTTTAGAGACAAAGAACAAAATTAAACACAGTATGATCGTGATTTAAAACAGATTCCAATTATCTAATTCGTTGTTTTATTTTTAATAACAGATAAATATAATTATGTTAATTATAATAATTCTATTAATATTAATAATAATAAATAATAATAATACTGATAATAATAATTATTAATAAAATGTTCATAGTAATATTAAAAAATAATAATAATAATATTGATAATGTTATTAATAATAAGAATACTAATACTAATAATAACAATAATTAGATTATTAATAATAATAATATCGAAATAATACTAATAATAATTATAATATCAAAATAATAAAGAGAAATAATAATACTGATATGATAATATTAATAATAATGGAAGTTTTAATAAAAAGATAAGTTTAAAATAATTAATAATAATAATGATGATAATAATAATAATAATATTACTAATGATAATAATAAATTGTATTACTTTATAATAATAATAATAATAAGGATAACTATATTAATAATAATAATTGTCAATGATAATGTAATAATAATGTCTAACAATAATACAATTTATAATTAAGATATAACAAGTTACATATTTCCATTTTTATATAATAATATTAATACTACAGATATTGATATTAATAATAATAAAAGTAATGATAATAATATTATAACAAATATATTTTTAAATTATAATTATATATTATATGATAATATATGTTGAATATTTAATATTTATACATTTAATATTTATTATCATATAATAATAATTATTAATAGGAATTATATAGATAATAATATCATATTTATATTTACATATTCATTTTAATAATACTTAATTATTCTGTTTATTATTTTACATTTTTAATTTCGATTAGTTAAAGTGTATTTTATTTATTCAAAAATATAACATATACTTATATATATATATATATATATATATATATATATATATATATATATATATATATATATATATATATATATATATATTTACATTTTGATTTACACACAGTTGTTCGTGAATCGTCGGGAGTAGTCAAAGGTTAATTGAATCCATATAAATAGTTCAAAATTTTTTGAGATTCAACTCAACAGACTTTGCTTATCGTGTCGGAAATATTAAATCATATCGAGAATTTGGTTCGAAATAAGTCGAAATTTTCCCGGGTCGTCACACCGGATTTACAAACCAAAATCGAAACCAAAGATATAACCAAGGATACAACAAAAACTGAAAAAACAACTACCAATTACAACACCAACAATTTTTCAACAACCAACCCTATAACAACCAAAGTCAAAGCAATCAAAGTTACCAACAAAACTAAGGTTATAATTAAAAACAACTTAACCAAGGTTACAGTCAAAACCAAAACCAACAAAACACTCAACCATCTCAACCTTCAAATAGTTTAGAGGAGATTATGCAAAATTACATCAAGAAGGCGGAGACAACGATGCATTTTTGTTAAAAGAGAATTTGTTCTTAAAGCAACAATTAAGGCATCAAAAACCCTCATTCCAAAATCTTGAGAGCACCATAGAGAGATTATCCAATCAATTTGCCGAGAGACCTCAAGGCACTTTTCCATCTAACACACAAGTTAACCCTAGAAACAACTACAACAATAACCAAAATAATCAACACCAAAACCAAAACAACAACAACACAAGGGTCATCCCTATTAAGAGCATCAACACCAACCAAAACCCTAACCTCCCAAACCGAAATGAGAATGTGAATGCCGTAACCACTCGAACCAATCTAACCTTGAATGAAGGAATTGAAGATCCCAACCCACAAACCTTTATCACCCAAGAACCACTACCAAGCTTTATCGAGGAGGAAATTGTGGTTACTAAGTACAAGGGTAAAGAAAAGGTTGACTCAACCGAGGTTAAGGGTAATGATGAAAAGGGTGAGAAAAAGGGTAATGAGCCTTTGAAGGCTACGAGATCGGTTCCATACCCAAAAGCTTTATGGAAGGATAAGTTGGCAGCTCAATACAAGAAGTTTCAAGATATGATGAAAAACGTGACGGTCAACTTGCCAATCACCGATGTGCTAAAGAGAATGTCAAATTATGGTCACTTCATCAAAGAGTTAATCTCTCAAAGGGGTAAATATCATGATGATACATCTTTCTTCATTGAGGAAGAGTGTAATAAAATTCTTGCATCATGGCCAAGGATTTCTAAAAAGTTAGGAGATTCGGGAAAATTTGTTTTCCCTTGCAAGTTTGGTGATTCGGAAGTGTTCAATGCACTTGCCAATTTGGGAGCAAGTATTAACCTTATGACCCACTCAATTTATGATAGACTTGGCCTTGGACCTTTTAAACTGACCCAAATTAGAATTAGATTGGCCAACCATTCATTTGACACCTCCATTGGCATCGCCGAGGACATCTTGGTTAGCATTGACTCCTTGGTGTTCTTGGTTGATTTTGTGATAATGGAGATGAAGAAGGACCTTCAAGTTCCCCTCATCTTAGTAAGATGATTTCTAGCGACCGCCGACACCATCATCTTGGTACAATGCAACCAACTCAACATTGGAGTTGATGAAGAGCGTGTGACTATTAACATCCGGGAAGCTATGAAGCAACCGAGTAACACCAATGATGATGAGTGTTATGCTATTGACCATTATGTTAATGAAGAACTTGAAAAGCTTTTAGAGGTTGATACCACGGGATTCAACCAACATTGTGAAAATGAAATTGTACATTTAGAGACCGACTTTAGAGATTTAATGAATGTTAATGTTGAAGAGTGTGAGCTTGAAAGTGAAACACCTCGGTAAGAGTCATTTGAGGCTAATCCTAATTAAGATAGATATAGAATCAAATATTCATGGGAAGAACCTCCTACTCTTGAGCTAAAGGAGCTCCCCGATCACCTTGAGTATGCTTACCTCAAGGAATCAAGTCAACTTCCAGTGATAATTTCATCTAGACTCACCATGGACCAAAAGACACGACTTGTTTCACTTCTCAAGTCTCACCACAAAGCTATTGCATGGAATACCACGGACATCCCGGGGATTAATCCATCTTATTTTACACAGAAAATTCTCATGAAGGAGAATTTCTAACCGGTTGTCCAAAGGCAACGTAGAATTAACCCGAATATGAATTAGGTGGCAAAAAATGAGGTTATTAAGTTGTTAGATGCGGGCCTTATCTACCCAACTTCTGACTCACCATGGGTGAGTCCCGTTCAAGTGGTGCCCAAAAAGGGTGGGACCACGGTGATTCTAAATGACCAAAACGAACTTGTCCCGACCTGAAACATCACTGGATAGCGGGTATGCATTGAATATAGGCGTCTCAATGATGCCACAAGGAAATACCATTTCCCTCTCCCGTACATTGACCAAATGATTGAACGTTTAGCCGGGAAAGAGTTTTTATTGTTTTCTTGATGGATTCTCGAGATACTTCCGAATCCTAATAGACCCCGAGGATTAAGAAAAGACCACATTCATGTGTCCCTATGGTACCTTTGCTTACCGAAGAATGCCCTTTGGGTTGTGTAACGTCCCGGGGACATTTAAAAGATGCATGCTTGAAATCTTCTCTGATATGGTAGAGGACATGATGGAGGTGTTTATGGACAAATTTTCGGTATTTGGGGACTCGTTTGACCATTGTATTAAAAACCTAGACAAAATGTTGACCCGTTGCAAAAATGCAAATTTGGTTTTGATTAGGGAAAAATGTCACTTTATGGTCAACGAAGGGGTAGTTTTGGGTCATAAAATTTCAAAAGCGGGAATTGAAGTGCATAAAGCTAAAAATAGCGTGATAAAAGACCTTCCATAACCATTCAATGTAAAAGGAATACGAAGTTTTCTCGTTCATGCGGGCTTTTACCGCCGATTCATAAAGGATTTTTCAAAAATTGTGCGCTTGATGACTAAATTGTTAGAGAAGGAACAACCATTTCTTTTTGATGATGAGTGCACCGAAGCTTTTTAACTTGTTGAAAGAGAAGCTCACCCATGCACCAATTCTAATATCTCCCGATTGGGATAAGGATTTTGAATTGATGTGCGATGCAAGTGACTTTGCTCTTGGTGCGGTACTTGGTCAAAGAGTTGACCAACACTTTAGACCCATTTATTATGCGAGAAAAACGTTAAATGGAGCTCAAATGAACTATACTACTATCGAGAAAGAGCTTCTCGCGGTAGTATTCCTGTTTGAGAAGTTTCGTTCTTATCTTGTACTCTCAAAAACAATTGTTTACATGGTTCACTCCGCGTTGAAATACCTTTTTCAAAAACAAGATGCAAAGCATCGCTTGATTTGGTGGGTCTTCCTCTTACAAGAGTTTGATATAGAGATAAAAGATAAAACAGGGGCCAAAAATATGGCCGCCGATCACTTATCAAGGATAGACAACCCTAAGTTACAACCTTTGGATGAATCCAAAATTCAGGACACTTTCCTGGATGGACTATTGATGGGGGTTGATCTTGTTGACGAAGTCCCATGCTTTGCAAATTTCGCCAAATATTTGGCTTCAAATATTATTCAAAGGGATTTTCGTATCAACAAAGGAAGATGTTTTTCAATGATATAAGGTACTATTTTTGGGAACAACCGGACTTGTTTCACATTGGGGTGGATCAAGTAATCCAGAGGTGTGTATATGGGCAAGAGGCCCGAGAGATTTTGAAGAGTTGTCATAGTGGGCCCACAGGGGGCCTAATCACACCGCTAAAAATTTGTTCGATTCCAGTTTTAATTGGCCCTCGATATTTAAAGACGCCCACGACTTGAGGAAACATTGTGATTCTTGCCAAAGGTCCGGATCCATTTCAAAGAGGGACGAAATGCCCCAAACCGGGATCCAAAATGTGAGATACTTGATGTGTGGGGTCTAGACTTTATGGGCCCATTTTCGAATTCGAACAAGTGACGCTCGGGTAGTGATTAAGTTTTTGAAGACTTTGTTTGCTAGATTTGGAGTTCCAAAGGCCTTGATCTCGGATCGAGGCACGCACATTGCGAACCATCTTTTATAAAAAGTGTTGGAAAGTATGGTGTAATGCACCGATTCTTAACCCCGTACCACCCTCAAATGAGTGGTCAAGTTAAGAATAAAAACTGTGCGTTAAAAAGGATTTTGGAAAAGACGGTCAACAACAACCCTAAAGTATGGTCAACTAAACTTGAGGATGCTTTATGGGCATTTAGGATCGCGTTAAAGACACCCATAGGAACAACACCATTTCGTTTAGTCTATGGAAAATCATGTCACCTCCCGGTGGAGGTTGAGCATAGAGCGTTTTGGGTTTTGAAGCAATTAAACCTAGACCTAGACCAAGCGGGTGAGAAACTGGTCATACAAATACACGAATTAGAAGAACTTAGGTTGGGGGCTTACGAGAACTCTTTGACATATAAAGAGAATACTATAAGATGGCATAACGCCCGAATTAAGGGAACTAAAGAATTTCACCCAAACGATAAGGTCCTAATGTTTAATTCTCGTTTTAAGTTTTCACCCGGGAAGCTAAGGTCAAGATGGACGGGTCCCTATGTTGTCAAGAGAGCTTACCCAACAGGTTATGTAGAGTTGTATGGAGATAACTATACCTTTATGAAAGGACCCGTCCTAATCTATCCGGACGAAGTCCATATCGATTATAAACGATTCACAAAAGTCGATTTCATCGCGAGGTATTTGACCTCTATATGATACATTTTACAAACATTGCATTCAATTTTAAAAGACGATCTTTCTTTACAACGAAAATTGACGACATGTATACCATTTCAGCATATATCCAACTATAATTGACTTAATAATAATCTTGATGAACTCGACGACTTGAATGCAACATTTTTTTTTTTGAAATATACCACGAATGACTCCAAGTAATGTTTCTAAAATGAGCAAATGCACAGCGGAAGATTTCTTTCGTACCTGAGAATAAACATGCTTTCAAGTGTCAACCAAAAGGTTGGTGAGTTCATTAGTTTATCGTAACAATCATTTCAATATTTTAATAGACCACAAGATTTCATATTTCAATACACATCCCATACATAGAGATAAAAATCATTCATATGGATTGAACACCTGGTAACCGACATTCACAATTTGTATATAAGAATTTCCCCATCATTCCGGGATCCTCCTTCGGACATGAAATAAATTTTGAAGTACTAAAGCATCCGGTACTTTGGATGGGGCTTGTTGAGCCCGATAGATCTATCTTTAGAGTTCACGTCAATTAGGGTGTCTGTTCCCTAATTCTTAGATTACCAGACTTAATAAAAAGGGGCATATTCGATTAGATAATCCAACCACAGAATGTAGTTTTAAGTACTTGAGTCTATTTCGTAAAGCATTTATAAAAGCAATGCATGTATTCTCAGTCCCAATAATATATATTGCAAAAGCATTTAAAAAGGGAGCAAATGAAACTCACAATACGATATTTTGTAGTAAAAATATGCATACGACGATACTGAACAATGTAGGGTTGGCCTCGGATTCACGAACCTATACCATTTATATATATTAAAACATATAACAATATTTAAACAAGTTGATATTTTTAATATACCAGTTTTAATAATGATTTATATGTTACCCTAAATAAATATATTAATTATATCTATTTTATATATTCTAATTACATAGTTAATATTTATATATATTGGATTCTTATTAAAGTATTTTAATTAAAACATATATGATATATTAAAATTTATATATATGGTTATATAAAAATATATTTATATTTTGTATGTAATTTAATAAATAATAATATTTTATTTTGAAAACAAAATAGTTTGTAATATTAACATAGGTATTATATATGTGTTAGTTCCATTTTATGTAAGTAATATTTGTTGTAATAATAATAATGGAAATAAGAATAATAATAATAATTATAATAATAATAATAACAATAATAATAATAATAATAATAATAATAATAATAATAATAATAATAATAATAATAATAATAATAATAATAATAATAATAATAATAATAATAATAATAATAATAATGTTAATCGTTTGCATATTTGTCTTTATAATCAGTAAAATTATAATCACAACTTTAACAACATTTTTAATTAAGTCATAATAGTTATCATAATTATTATATATATATATATATATATATATATATTTTTTAAACTTGAAACTATAACTATAATTGTTGCTTAATATTATCTAGTTCCTGAACAAAATCATAAATACATCAAATATTTAAAATTAATATCAGACGCAAAGGATTAAGGATTATACCCTTGGAGTAAATCGAGCGAGAGACGAAAATTGGTTGCACTTGGGCCCGATGTAATTTAGCTAGCACTTAATAATTTCAAAGTGTTGGGCCATAAGATTATTTTAACAACCTATTATATATTGAACCTTACAAAAATAGAAGCCCACTTAATAGGCCGATGACTTCCCTAATATATTCGGTATCCTTACCGATCGGTTCAACCCTAATTCTATGAACACCAATTTTTTTCCCAATATCGATCTCCATCAAATCAAATCACAGATCAAATGAATTTATTCCCTAGATCCGAGCTTATGAAGTTTTGTGAAGGAATCGAGGCTAGGATCGACAACAACTCGAAGTTTTGGTTAATAATAATGACGATGGTGATGATGAAGATGAAAATCAGAAATCGAAATCTAAGCGGTTCAGGTATAAATTTCTTCTTGAAAGGTGTTTAGAATCTCATACAGAACACTCGTAATCAATCTTTTGTTCAAGAAATACTAATTTTTTCATGAATCAAAATGTTGACCGAAAAGTGTTATTTGTTGGCTTTGAATCTGGAATTTAGAAGTATAAATCAATTAAGATTAATACCTTGCGAGGCTCAAACAAACACCCAGGAATCGACACAAGTCATTGATTTAATTTTTGATTTTAAACCGTTTGTCCTAAGGATCTTAACAGTTTGTTGAGTGGCACATGAAATAAAAATCTAATTGAATCTTAAATTATTTGATGACTTGCTGTATTTCTCTGTATTTGAAGGAATCATATAATGATGAATGATGATATAGGAAAGTAGATATTCTATGATTGTTTTGTGTTATACCAAACTAGAATCAGAAGTGAAAACAGTAGGCTGTCTTGTTGATTTCGTTTGTTAACAGCAGCAATGATCAATAATTAATTTGTTATTAAATTGCTTGTTCTAGTGATCTCATTAGTTGAAGCAGACACGAGAATATACAGCAGATTGTGGTGGTTGCCGGTTAATAAAGAAATCAAGGGTGATGTATGGTGTTTGTGTTGGAAGTGAGGGAGATGGTTTTTGAGGGCTGTCGAGCAGAACAGAAAAGGCAGACAAGGAAGGGCTGCTGCAGCAACAGAAAGTATGCAGCAATTGTTGATGACTGGTTCAATGATTTAACTAAAAAAATATATAGTAGCAGTTGTAACAGTGGTCATTATGTTGAGTGGTTCGGTTTATGAGGTTTTTCGAACGGAAACAGTAGTAACAACAATAGTGATCGATGTGTTGCAAACCAAAGAGTGATGATGGTTATTGGTGTTTGAAATAATTAAGGAAGGTGATGTATACCTGAACAGAACTCAAAGTAAAGTCATGATGTTTTGGTGCTGTTGTCCTTCAAAACTTATAGCAAAAGTATTTTCATATTCAGGTTGGTTGAAAAAAGAAAGAAACAAAATAAAATAAGTTTGGTGATTGTTATATGTTTTGAATGAAAAGAAATCAAATGGTGTGAGAAGTTTCAATTGGCGGTGGTGCCCAAGTATGGTGACAACAGGTGATTGAGAGATTGATGAGGGTGGTTTGTGATGTTGTTGGTGGTTTGGTTGAACAAAATGATAAACAGCGGTTGGGTTTAGGTTCAAAGAGAATGAACAAGGTTGATATAGAGATGTAACAATCTTCTGCCTATGTAGATGGATCGATATATAAAGATATGTACAGTAGATAGTGATGGATAGAATAGATAACAAAAAGAGTAGGTTAATACTTTTAATTAAGTCATAAAGTTACACAGTTGTTTCCACTTACAACCCAAATATCACAGATGATACCATAAAGTCAAGTAGTAATATCGATGGTAAACTTAATAGTATTATTACAACCAATGTTATTGCAATTTGTTGAAAATAATGGTGATTGATTGGGATAGGAAATAGATAGGAACAAGTAAGATATTTTAATCATACATATGTGTATATTTATAATATTAGCAAGTCAATGGTTAAGATTTTTAATTGAAATTTTAACATGTGAAAGTAAAAGAGAGAATTAAATTAACAGGTGTTGCCTCCTATGCATATAATACTATATCCTATAATATATATAATACTGATAATAATTTGAGAAAATGTTTCAAATGAAGAAATGGCAGTTATTTGTATAAAAGTTTAGATTATTGCGGCTGAGTGGTTTCACAGATATGATACAAAACTGGAAGAGTAATACTGTGAAGAAGAAAAGTAATATATCGCAAACAGACTCTTTCCATGATTAAGATATCATGCATTCAATTCAGCACTATCAATATAATACTATTTAATAACTAACATTAATTGTTAATCTTCTAGTTAAATTCGATGATATTGAACAATATATCATTGTACCAATTATCAATACAAGTTTTCTTAACCACATAATTAATATATTCACAGTTAACTTATGTATTATTGTTTCAAGTTATAATATAAATATGCTTATATATATATATATATATATATATATATATATATATATATATATATATATATATATATATATATATATATAAACAATTGTTCGTGAATTGTCGAAAATGGTCGAATGGTATTTGAATGCATGAACATAGTTTCAAAGTTCTCGAGATTCAACATTATAGACCTTATCGTGTCAGAATCATAGTAAGATTAAGTTTAAATTTGGTCAGAAATTCCCGGGTCATCACAGTACCTACCCGTTAAAGAAATTTCGTCCCAAAATTTGAGTGAGGGGGTAATGGCTAACACTAAAAATGTTTTCATGACGAATATGAGTTGATAATAAAGTTTTATCACCATTGTATAATTTGGATAAAACGATTCGATTTCTCGAAGTGTATGAGTGAAGCTATCCCAAAAGTTTGAGTTAAGGTAATAGATATTTGCCTTTACTTTTGACGTAGTCATGGTTGAATTTAGATAATGAGGCGTGTCTTAACTTTTGACGTAGAGGGTTGAATTCCGGAATTCAAGAGATTTGAAGAAAATCTTTGAAATCTAAAAGATTTGATTTCTTCGGCGAATAAGGAAATTAGGATCTCTACAATTAATACGGTGATCTGCTTCGATTACTCTGTCTGATATTTCCACTATAAATTAAACTCTTCCGTTCCATTATCCTCACCATTCAAATACTTTCTTTCTTAATTCATACATCCAAAAGATCGTGAAAATGCTTAATTCCGTTCTAATCCATGATATTTTCCTAATTATCAATTCTGTCATCCTTCTTTACATTCATCTACCAAGAAAATCTGTTTACTTCTACTATTACCTTGGGATGATACTATTCTTAATTCTACCGTGTCTTTATATTGTTATTCGTATTAATATCCACGGTTTGTAATCTCCGTGTTGTTATTGGGCTTTAGATTTTCTCTTATATTTCGGTGTTCCTGCTTCTGTCTCCTATAATCATTGTCATCTACAGTTAATGCTCTCTCTTATTTGCTGCGATTTATACCCCCTTTCTATTTCGGAGCTTCATGCTTTTGTTTTCTTTTCGCAAGTATTGGTCCAGAATTTGTAGATATGGAGTTCCGAATGATCTTAATGTTCTAAGCAAGAAAGAACGTAATAGCACGATTTGATTTGTCAAATTACCAGAATCACAGAGAATAGAACTATCAAGAATATATTTTCTTGATATGTTCAGAAGTTAATTTGAATGAAAGAGTTATGTAACATGGCACATGATGACTTTATAATCTGTGAATCATCATGTTCAATTTAGAAACTCAGCATGACTTACTGTAATATAATCACATTGATCAAGTGTCATTATATTATACTAACTCGTGCATCAGTTCCCAACATTACTTCAATAACATTCATATTTTAAGCTCGAAAGTTTACAGAATATAGAAAATGACAGTTTCTATATGATGTAATACTGATAGCACGAAGAGATTAATGATTTCAGATAAGAATAGTTATAAAAATATCTCCAGAAATATGGAGGATATTTATAATGAAAGATACGATAATATCTCAGAATATCTAAGATCCGAGGATGATAGAAACTATTTTCTGCAAGGGTTTAGAGTAAGGAGCAAGATATTCACTAAAGACTTTAGCAGACATTGAATCATTTGAATTCTTTAAAGTCAAACTTATTCTTTGTGATTTGTCCACGGCTTTCTTCATAGTTTTGCATAATCTGCTTTTCGGTACTAAATTTTCTATTAAATGTTTCCAATATAAAGATACACAGGAAGCACGAAGAGGTATATAATTTCGGACGAGAATATTTATGAAAATATCCTCAGAAATATCGAAGATATTGATGATGATATTTTGAAATTTCTAAGTTCGATGGTTGATAAGGAAAAATTTTTCCGCAAGATTTTAACATGACTTCGGAGCAAGATATTCTCTAAAGATTTCAACAGATCCATAATTACCTGGATTCTTTGAATATAGGGTATGGTCCTTGTATTTGTCCTTGGTCTCCTTCATGGTTAGCTCAATCCGCTTTCTAGTTCCAACTTTTCTGAGCTTTTCCATCATACTATTCTTTATTATCAAACTTCTGGCTGTTAAGATCGTTTACGGTTGTCTACGGTTTCTGCTGCTTCATTTCGCTTTTTCAATATTCAGAGTATTGATTTGTAGACTGGGTGCTTTTCAAAATTTCAGAATGGAAGGTCATTATTCTAGGAGATAAATGTTATACATATAACTGTTGGTGCAAATATGCTGTGAGTTTTCAAAGTACTGATTGCTGATTCCTCTACATTTACTGCTACCATATCTGAATCATTGGTTATCGATCCGAGGTGATTTCAAGAAAATTGTGTTTTTAGATGATTAAACGCTGACGGTAATATGGTGGAATATAAAAGGTTCCCTGGTAATAATAAAAGAGCATACATATACATCAAGGTTATCAAGGTTGTTTCGAACAAAAGGTCGAAGTTGATTTGCTGGAGCTGTGACAAAATTTGCTACTTTGAAAGGAATTACCAAGTTATTTTGGGTAATAATAACACTAAAGGAATTAGCACAACTACGTGTTAAACGTTTACTCAGTTTCCGAGAGTTTTTCAGATGCATAACTATATGCATCAATCTTTTCTTCCGTATATGAAGTGCGGTTGGTTCATCCAATCGATCGAGGTGTTTTCAAGAATCATGAAAGGTTTGAACGCAGAATGTAATCGTGAAGATACAAATGGTGTTTAAGATGAAATCAAGTGGCAAACTTGAAGATTTGTTTAGTTTCATATATTATAATCAATATTTTAATTAATTTTAATTGTCCAATGTTATTAGTCCACAGTCGATAGTCCACAGTTAACAGTCTAATAATTTATATATAGTTTAATATATAATATTCGAATTAATTAATAAATAACAGAAATTAAATGACGATAAATTTAATGCGATAATTAAATTGCGATAAATAAACTGCGATAAATAAAATGAAATAAGGAATTAACAGTTAGCTAGGAACAGTTAGCTAGGATTTTGTTAGCGTGGTTTCTTAACAAAATTTCTCATAGTTAATTTGTTTGTTTCTAACAAATTTTATTTTGTCCAATGTTTTTCTTCATTATGCCACTTGTTGGATTCTGATAAGTCAAAATTCAAATATGAAATTTGAATGAAAATGGTTATTCTGTGGTGAACGGATTCGTATATCTGTGGATGTAAATAGGATAGTAAATGACTGTTGAATCAGATTTAAAAGAATGTACAGTGTAACTTATTAATGTGAAATCTAATTATTCCTCGAGTATTACCTACCCGTTAAAATATTTTCACCATTAACAGTTTGTACGATAAAAATTTTAATTACAATCTTTATGAAAACATATATACATATATATTTTCTTCAGACGTAATCATGGATTTAATGAGTCAATGTAATATTAAACTCATCAGAATTACGGCTAGAACTAGAATACATAATCTCTAAAACATTTAGAGATTACTTAATCGTCATGAAGAACGAAGATAATCGATGTAGAACGATACGTAGAACGATGATTATACTCGAGGTACATAATGAGATGTTGCGGCATGGATTGTTGATGGTACTGGTGCTGTTACTGATGGTACTGTTGGTGCCGGTGATGTTAATGAAGCTGGTACATTTTGTACCATATTCTCCAGATCGATTACTCGAGCGCGAAGTTCATTGACTTCCCCTATTATTCCAAGATGATTGTCGGTCGGAACGAGCAGGTGAATAAGGTTTAGAATTTTAGGTAGAATATAATCGTGACGAGCTACCCTGGAAATGAGGCTGAAAATGGTGTTTCGGATAGGTCCGCCGGTAAACGCTTCAGGTTCATTGTCAAGAGGTGAATTCGATTGGTGGAAGGGATCGGTTTCTTCGCGTCTCCATTGATTAAGTCGACTACGAATGTATCAGATGAATTGGGAATGGCTGATTGATTGATTCATTCTGGTGACATCACTTTCGGAGCTTAGGTGAATAATCATGTCGGAATAGCTGTCGGAATAACTATCGGAATAGCTATCGAAATCCGAGGGACTCGAACTGGTTGAGGGGTGCATCTCGTATGATCAGATGAAGGATTTTTGATAAGAAATAGATTATAGGATGTAGATTAGTACCCTGCAATACATAATTTACATATGCATATATAATACTAAAATCTCATAAGTTACGGAGGAATCTACGGAAGCTGTCAGGCAAAGGTAACAATAACAGATACGATAAGATATGAATTAGCAGATACACTAAGATATGAATTTTTGTCTATACACTAATCATGCAATCAATGCAGTAAGATGTGTCTAGACTAAGAATGATAAGCAGATGATTTCCGACTAGCAATGATAAGCAAAACATTTGACATGCAGACACGGTCGAAGTCCAGACTCACTAATGCATCTAAACAGCTATCAGTTAGACTCGCTAATGCAAGACCTGGTTCGCTAAGACCACCGCTCTGATACCAACTGAAAGGACCCGTCCTAATCTATCTGGACGAAGTCCATATCGATTATAAATGATTCACAACAGTCGATTTCATCGCGAGGTATTTGACCTCTATATGATACATTTTACAAACATTGCATTCAATTTTAAAAGACGATCTTTCTTTACAACGAAAATTGACGACATGCATACCATTTCAGCATATATCCAACTATAATTGACTTAATAATAATCTTGATGAACTCGACGACTTGAATGCAACGTTTTTTTTTTGAAATATACCACGAATGACTCCAAGTAATGTCTCTAAACTGAGCAAATGCACAGCGGAAGATTTCTTTCGTACCTGAGAATAAACATGCTTTCAAGTGTCAACCAAAAGGTGGGTGACTTCATTAGTTTATCATAACAATCATTTCAATATTTTAATAGACCACAAGATTTCATATTTCAATACACATCCCATACATAGAGATAAAAATCATTCATATGGATTGAACACCTGGTAACCGACATTCACAATTTGTATATGAAATGTCCCGTTCTTATTGATTAAAAACGTTCCATATTAATTGATTTCGTTGCGAGGTTTTGACCTCTATATGAGACATTTTTCAAAGACTGCATTCATTTTAAAACAAACCATAACCTTTATTTCATCAATAAAGGTTTAAAAAGCTTTACGTAGATTATCAAATAATGATAATCTAAAATATCCTGTTTACACACGACCATTACATAATGGTTTACAATACAAATATGTTACAACAAAATAAGTTTCTTGAATGCAGTTTTTACACAATATCATACAAGCATGGACTCCAAATCTCGTCCTTATTTAAGTATGCGACAGCGGAAGCTCTTAATAATCACCTGAGAATAAACATGCTTAAAACGTCAACAAAAATGTTGGTGAGTTATAGGTTTAACCTATATATATCAAATCAAAATAATAGACCACAAGATTTCATATTTCAATACACATCCCATACATAGAGATAAAAATCATTCATATGGTGAACACCTGGTAACCGACATTAACAAGATGCATATATAAGAATATCCCCATCATTCCGGGACACCCTTCGGATATGATATAAATTTCGAAGTACTAAAGCATCCGGTACTTTGGATGGGGCTTGTTGGGCCCGATAGATCTATCTTTAGGATTCGCGACAATTAGGGTGTCTGTTCCCTAATTCTTAGATTACCAGACTTAATAAAAAGGGGCATATTCGATTTCGATAATTCAACCATAGAATGTAGTTTCACGTACTTGTGTCTATTTTGTAAATCATTTATAAAACCTGCATGTATTCTCATCCCAAAAATATTAGATTTTAAAAGTGGGACTATAACTCACTTTCACAGATTTTTACTTCATCGGGAAGTAAGACTTGGCCACTGATTGATTCACGAACCTATAACAATATATACATATATACCAAAGTATGTTCAAAATATATTTACAACACTTTTAATATATTTTGATGTTTTAAGTTTATTAAGTCAGCTGTCCTCGTTAGTAACCTACAACTAGTTGTCCACAGTTAGATGTACAGAAATAAATCGATAAATATTATCTTGAATCAATCCACGACCCAGTGTATACGTATCTCAGTATTGATCATAACTTAAACTATATATATTTTGGAATCAACCTCAACCCTGTATAGCTAACTCCAACATTCACATATAGAGTGTCTATGGTTGTTCCGAAATATATATAGATGTGTCGACATGATAGGTCGAAACATTGTATACGTGTCTATGGTATCTCAAGATTACATAATATACAATACAAGTTGATTAAGTTATGGTTGGAATAGATTTGTTACCAATTTTCACGTAGCTAAAATGAGAAAAATTATCCAATCTTGTTTTACCCATAACTTCTTCATTTTAAATCCGTTTTGTGTGAATCAAATTGCTATGGTTTCATATTGAACTCTATTTTATGAATCTAAACAGAAAAAGTATAGGTTTATATTCAGAAAAAGAAGTTACAAGTCGTTTTTGTAAAGGTAGTCATTTCAGTCGAAAGAACGACGTCTAGATGACCATTTTAGAAAACATACTTCCACTTTGAGTTTAACCATAATTTTTGGATATAGTTTCATGTTCATAATAAAAATCATTTTCTCAGAATAACAACTTTTAAATCAAAGTTTATCATAGTTTTTAATTAACTAACCCAAAACAGCCCGCGGTGTTACTACGACGGCGTAAATCCGGTTTTACGGTGTTTTTCGTGTTTCCAGGTTTTAAATCATTAAGTTAGCATATCATATAGATATAGAACATGTGTTTAGTTGATTTTAAAAGTCAAGTTAGAAGGATTAACTTTTGTTTGCGAACAAGTTTAGAATTAACTAAACTATGTTCTAGTGATTACAAGTTTAAACCTTCGAATAAGATAGCTTTATATGTATGAATTGAATGATGTTATGAATATCGTTACTACCTTAAGTTCCTTGGATAAACCTACTGGAAAAGAGAAAAATGGATCTAGCTTCAATGGATCCTTGTATGGCTCGAAGTTCTTGAAGCAGAATCATGACACGAAAACAAGTTCAAGTAAGATCATCACTTGAAATAAGATTGTTATAGTTATAGAAATTGAACCAAAGTTTGAATATGATTATTACCTTGTATTAGAATGATAACCTACTGTAAGAAACAAAGATTTCTTGAGGTTGGATGATCACCTTACAAGATTGGAAGTGAGCTAGCAAACTTGAAAGTATTCTTGATTTTATGAAACTAGAACTTTTGGAATTTATGAAGAACACTTAGAACTTGAAGATAGAACTTGAGAGAGATCAATTAGATGAAGAAAATTAAAGAATGAAAGTGTTTGTAGGTATTTTTGGTCGTTGGTGTATGGATTAGATATAAAGGATATGTAATTTTGTTTTCATGTAAATAAGTCATGAATGATTACTCATATTTTTGTAATTTTATGAGATATTTCATGCTAGTTTCCAAATGATGGTTCCCACATGTGTTAGGTGACTCACATGGGCTGCTAAGAGCTGATCATTAGAGTGTATATACCAATAGTACATACATCTAAAAGCTGTGTATTGTACGAGTACGAATACGGGTGCATACGAGTAGAATTGTTGGTGAAACTGAACGAGGATGTAATTGTAAGCATTTTTGTTAAGTAGAAGTATTTTGATAAGTATCTTGAAGTCTTTCAAAAGTGTATGAATACATATTAAAACACTACATGTATATACATTTTAACTGAGTCGTTAAGTCATCGTTAGTCGTTACACGTAAATGTTGTTTTGAAACCTTTAGGTTAACGATCTTGTTGAATGTTGTTAACCCATTGTTTATTATAACAAATGAGATGTTAAATTGTTATATTATCATGATATTATGATATATAATATATCTTAGTATGATATATATACAGTTAAATTCCGTTACAACGATAATCGTTACATATATGTCTCGTTTCGAAATCATTAAGTTAGTAGTCTTATTTTTACATATGTATTTCATTGTTAATACACTTAATAATATATTTACTTATCATTTAACATAATTAACCAAGTGTATCAATATCTTAATATGATTCATATGTACCTAGTAAGACGTTGTTATAACGATAATCG
Source organism: Rutidosis leptorrhynchoides (assembly GCF_046630445.1). Classification (NCBI taxonomy): domain Eukaryota; kingdom Viridiplantae; phylum Streptophyta; class Magnoliopsida; order Asterales; family Asteraceae; genus Rutidosis; species Rutidosis leptorrhynchoides. Next base: position 368,918,607 of record NC_092343.1, on the reverse strand, counting down.
TTATATATATCGTTTTCGAGTTTCTTAAATTAATAGTCTCATTTTTATGTATATAACTCATTGTTAAAATACCTAATGAGATACATACTTATAATAAAATCATGTTAACTATATATATATAACCATATATATGTCATCGTATAGTTTTTACAATTTTTAACATTCGTGAATCACCGGTCAACTTGGGTGGTCAATTGTCTATATGAAACCTATTTCAATTAATCAAGTCTTAACAAGTTTGATTGCTTAACATGTTGGAAACATTTAATCATGTAAATATCAATCTCAATTAATATATATAAACATGGAAAAGTTCGGGTCACTACAGTATATAAGAATATCCCCATCATTCCGGGATCCTCCTTCGGACATGATATAAATTTCGAAGTACTAAAGCATCCGGTACTTTGGATGGGGCTTGTTGGGCCCGATAGATCTATCTTTAGAGTTCACGTCAATTAGGGTGTCTGTTCCCTAATTCTTAGATTACCAGACTTAATAAAAAGGGGCATATTCGATTAGATAATCCAACCACAGAATGTAGTTTTAAGTACTTGTGTCTATTTCGTAAAGCATTTATAAAAGCAATGCAAGTATTCTCAGTCCCAATAATATATATTGCAAAAGCATTTAAAAAGGGAGCAAATGAAACTCACAATACGATATTTTGTAGTAAAAATATACATACGATGATACTGAACAATGCAGGGTTGGCCTCAGATTCACGAACCTATACCATTTATATATATTAAAACATATAACAATATTTAAACAAGTTGATATTTTTAATATACCAGTTTTAATAATGATTTATATGTTACCCTAAATAAATATATTAATTATATCTATTTTATATATTCTAATTACATAGTTAATATTTATATATATCGGATTCTTATTAAAGTATTTTAATTAAAACATATATGATATATTAAAATTTATATATATGGTTATATAAAAATATATTTATATTTTGTATGTAATTTAATAAATAATAATATTTTATTTTGAAAACAAAATAGTTTGTAATATTAACATAGGTATTATATATGTGTTAGTTCCATTTTATGTAAGTAATATTTGTTGTAATAATAATAATGGAAATAAGAATAATAATAATAATAATAATAATAATAATAATAATAATAATAATAATAATAATAATAATAATAATAATAATAACAATAACAATAATAATAATAATAATAATAATAATAATAATAATAATAATAATAATAATAATAATAATGTTAATCGTTTGCATATTTGTCTTTATAATCAGTAAAATTATAATCACAACTTTAACAACATTTTTAATTAAGTCATAATAGTTATCATAATTATATATATATATATATATATATATATATATATATATATATATATATATATATATATATATATATATATATATATATATATATATATTTTAAACTTGAAACTATAACTATAATTGTTGCTTAATATTATCTAGTTCCTGAACAAAATCATAAATACATCAAATATTTAAAATTAATATCAGACGCAAAGGATTAAGGATTATACCCTTGGAGTAAATCGAGCGAGAGACGAGAATTGGTTGCACTTGGGCCCGATGTAATTTAGCTAGCACTTAATAATTTCAAAGTGTTGGGCCATAAGATTATTTTAACAACCTATTATATATTGAACCTTACAAAAATAGAAGCCCACTTAATAGCCCGATGACTTCCCTAATATATTCGGTATCCTTACCGATCGGTTCAACCCTAATTCTATGAACACCAATTTTTTTCCCAATATCGATCTCCATCAAATCAAATCACAGATCAAATGAATTTGTGCCCTAGATCCGAGCTTATGAAGTTTTGTGAAGGAATCGAGGCTAGGATCGACAACAACTCGAAGTTTTGGTTAATAATAATGACGATGGTGATGATGAAGATGAAAATCGGAAATCGAAATCTAAGCGGTTCAGGTATAAATTTCTTCTTGAAAGGTGTTTAGAATCTCATACAGAACACTCGTAATCAATCTTTTGTTCAAGAAATACTTATTTTTTCATGAATCGAAATGTTGACCGAAAAGTGTTATTTTTTGGCTTTGAATCTGGAATTTAGAAGTATAAATCAATTAAGATTAATACCTTGCGAGGCTCAAACAAACACCCAGGAATCGACACAAGTCGTTGATTTAATTTTTGATTTTAAACCGTTTGTCCTAAGGATCTTAACAGTTTGTTGAGTGGCACATGAAATAAAAATCTAATTGAATCTTAAATTATTTGATGACTTGCTGTATTTCTCTGTATTTGAAGGAATCATATAATGATAAATGATGATATAGGAAAGTAGATATTCTATGATTGTTTTGTGTTATACCAAACTAGAATCAGAAGTGAAAACAGTAGGCTGTCTTGTTGATTTCGTTTGTTAACAGCAGCAATGATCAATAATTAATTTGTTATTAAATTGCTTGTTCTAGTGATCTCATTAGTTGAAGCAGACACGAGAATATACAGCAGATTGTGGTGGTTGCCGGTTAATAAAGAAATCAAGGGTGATGTATGGTGTTTGTGTTGGAAGTGAGGGAGATGGTTTTTGAGGGCTGTCGAGCAGAACAGAAAAGGCAGACAAGGAAGGGCTGCTGCAGCAACAGAAAGTATGCAGCAATTGTTGATGACTGGTTCGATGATTTAACTAAAAAAATATATAGTAGCAGTTGTAACAGTGGTCATTGTGTTGAGTGGTTCGGTTTATGAGGTTTTTTGAACGGAAACAGTAGTAACAACAATAGTGATCGATGTGTTGCAAACCAAAGAGTGATGATGGTTATTGGTGTTTGAAATAATTAAGGAAGGTGATGTATACCTGAACAGAACTCAAAGTAAAGTCATGATGTTTTGGTGTTGTTGTCCTTCAAAACTTATAGCAAAAGTATTTTCATATTCAGGTTGGTTGAAAAAAGAAAGAAACAAAATAAAATAAGTTTGGTGATTGTTATATGTTTTGAATGAAAAGAAATCAAATGGTGTGTGAAGTTTCAATTGGCGGTGGTGCCCAAGTATGGTGACAACAGGTGATTGAGAGATTGATGAGGGTGGTTTGTGATGTTGTTGGTGGTTTGGTTGAACAAAATGATAAACAGCGGTTGGGTTTAGGTTCAAAGAGAATGAACAAGGTTGATATAGAGATGCAAAAATCTTCTGCCTATGTAGATGGATCGATATATAAAGATATGTACAGTAGATAGTGATGGATAGAATAGATAACAAAAAGAGTAGGTTAATACTTTTAATTAAGTCATAAAGTTACACAGTTGTTTCCACTTACAACCCAAATATCACAGATGATACCATAAAGTCAAGTAGTAATATCGATGGTAAACTTAATAGTATTATTACAACCAATGTTATTGCAATTTGTTGAAAATAATGATGATTGATTGGGATAGGAAATAGATAGGAACAAGTAAGATATTTTAATCATACATTTGTGTATATTTATAATATTAGCAAGTCAATGGTTAAGATTTTTAATTGAAATTTTAACATGTGAAAGTAAAAGAGAGAATTAAATTAACAGGTGTTGCCTCCTATGCATATAATACTATATCCTATAATATATATAATACTGATAATAATTCGAGAAAATGTTTCAAATGAAGAAATGGCAGTTATTTGTATAAAAGTTTAGATTATTGCGGCTGAGTGGTTTCACGGATATGATGCAAAACTGGAAGAGTAATACTGTGAAGAAGAAAAGTAATATATCGCAAACAGACTCTTTCCATGATTAAGATATCATGCATTCAATTCAGCACTATCAATATAATACTATTTAATAACTAACATTAATTGTTAATCTTCTAGTTAAATTCGATGATATTGAACAATATATCATTGTACCAATTATCAATACAAGTTTTCTTAACCACATAATTAATATATTCACAGTTAACTTATGTATTATTGTTTCAAGTTATAATATAAATATGCTTATATATATATATATATATATATATATATATATATATATATATATATATATATATATATATATATATATATATATATATATAAACAATTGTTCGTGAATTGTCGAAAATGGTCGAATGGTATTTGAATGCATGAACATAGTTTCAAAGTTCTCGAGATTCAACATTATAGACTTTGCTTATCGTGTCAGAATCATAGTAAGATTAAGTTTAAATTTGGTCGGAAATTCCCGGGTCATCACACTTTAAGGTAAATGGGCACCGATTGAGACCTTATTTTGATGAAGTCAAGACTTTCGAGCTTGATGACATCGAACTTTACCCAAAGTGATACCTTGTGCTTAAATGGGTTAAGTGATAGACCCTAGAACAAAATGATCACAATTGTGTTATAACTGTTCATGATAATTTGCATTTCATGTAGAATTGTATGATATTGCGTTTTAGTAGATTGTATTTGTATTTTATTTGCATTGCATTCGGGAAATCTGAAAAGACCAAAAACAGTTTGTAATTTGTGAAGGATTGTGCTTGATTTGGTAAAATTCTGGAAAATAGCAGTTTTGAGTCAAGAACGACGTGCCTATAAAAGGGAACGACGTTCTGAGGTTAAAATTTGAACAAAAGCACTTTCTAGGTCGTTTCAGGAACGACGTTCCTTATTAGGGAACAACGTTCGTAGTTTGTGAAGAACGGCGTTCTAGTTTTTAGAACTACGTCATATTTCCTGGTTATCTGGAGCGACGTTCCGTAAAATGGAAAGACGTTCCAGGCCCCATTTTGAATGTGTTTTGGGGGTTTATTTAAGTCACTTTTCACACTCATATAATTCTCTTACTTTCGACTTACACACTTAAAAACCTAATTTCTTAAGTCAAGTTCTTCAGTTTTCTTCAAGGATCTTGCTAATTTATCAACATCAAACATGTTTCAAGTATGGTTCTTGCACTTATTTCACTTAATTGCACTTCTTTGTGAAATCTTCATGCTTTTTACTTTATGTGCTATGTTTTTTCGATTATGCTAGATCTAAGTTGATTATGATGATATAATTGTTGATTCTAGGTTGCAATGTTGCTGATTTCCATGTTTTCCATGTTTAATTGCACAAATTTCAACTTTGTGATTCTAGGGTTCTAAAAAAATTGGGGCTTTTTAAGTTTGGTTGTTTGGGATGAAATTGGATGTTGTCTAAAGTTGCTAGTCAATCAACATGCTATTTCCATGTACCCTTGAATTTACTATTTCTTTCATTATGGAATTAAAATTAGGGTTAATGACTTTAGGGTTTGACCGCGTTGACTTTTTGGACATTGAAATTGTGATTTGAAGCATGAAATGAAGCGACCTGTCCTAATTCATAAGGACGAATACAATAACATATGGTTCCATTGCGAAGTATTTGACCTCTATATGATACATTTTACAAACATTGCATTCGCTTTTAAAAGATAACTTTCATTACAATGATAATTGACAATTATGTATGCCATTTCACAATATTTCTGAAATGTCCCGTTCTTATTGATTAAAAACGTTCCATATTAATTGATTTCGTTGCGAGGTTTTGACCTCTATATGAGACGTTTTTCAAAGACTGCATTCATTTTTAAAACAAACCATAACCTTTATTTCATAAATAAAGGTTTAAAAAGCTTTACGTAGATTATCAAATAATGATAATCTAAAATATCCTGTTTACACACGACCATTACATAATGGTTTACAATACAAATATGTTACATCGAAATCAGTTTCTGGAATGCAGTTTTTACACAATATCATACAAACATGGACTCCAAATCTTGTCCTTATTTTAGTATGCAACAGCAGAAGCTCTTAGTATTCACCTGAGAATAAACATGCTTTAAACGTCAACAAAATGTTGGTGAGTTATAGGTTTAACCTATATATATCAAATCGTAACAATAGACCACAAGATTTCATATTTCAATACACATCCCATACATAGAGATAAAAATCATTCATATGGTGAACACCTGGTAACCGACATTAACAAGATGCATATATATAAGAATATCCCCATCATTCCGGGACACCCTTCGGATATGATATAAATTTCGAAGTACTAAAGCATCCGGTACTTTGGATGGGGTTTGTTAGGCCCAATAGATCTATCTTTAGGATTCGCGTCAATTAGGGTGTCTGTTCCCTAATTCTTAGATTACCAGACTTAATAAAAAGGGGCATATTCGATTTCGATAATTCAACCATAGAATGTAGTTTCACGTACTTGTGTCTATTTTGTAAATCATTTATAAAACCTGCATGTATTCTCATCCCAAAAATATTAGATTTTAAAAGTGGGACTATAACTCACTTTCACAGATTTTTACTTCGTCGGGAAGTAAGACTTGGCCACTGGTTGATTCACGAACCTATAACAATATATACATATATATCAAAGTATGTTCAAAATATATTTACAACACTTTTAATATATTTTGATGTTTTAAGTTTATTAAGTCAGCTGTCCTCGTTAGTAACCTACAACTAGTTGTCCACAGTTAGATGTACAGAAATAAATCGATAAATATTATCTTGAATCAATCCACGACCCAGTGTATACGTATCTCAGTATTGATCACAACTCAAACTATATATATTTTGGAATCAACCTCAACCCTGTATAGCTAACTCCAACATTCACATATAGAGTGTCTATGGTTGTTCCGAAATATATATAGATGTGTCGACATGATAGGTCGAAACATTGTATACGTGTCTATGGTATCTCAAGATTACATAATATACAATACAAGTTGATTAAGTTATGGTTGGAATAGATTTGTTACCAATTTTCACGTAGCTAAAATGAGAAAAATTATCCAATCTTGTTTTACCCATAACTTCTTCATTTTAAATTCGTTTTGAGTGAATCAAATTGCTATGGTTTCATATTGAACTCTATTTTATGAATCTAAACAGAAAAAGTATAGGTTTATAGTCGGAAAAATAAGTTACAAGTCGTTTTTGTAAAGGTAGTCATTTCAGTCGAAAGAACGACGTCTAGATGACCATTTTAGAAAACATACTTCCACTTTGAGTTTAACCATAATTTTTGGATATAGTTTCATGTTCATAATAAAAATCATTTTCTCAGAATAACAACTTTTAAATCAAAGTTTATCATAGTATTTAATTAACTAACCCAAAACAGCCCGCGGTGTTACTACGACGGCGTAAATCCGGTTTTACGGTGTTTTTCGTGTTTCCAGGTTTTAAATCATTAAGTTAGCATATCATATAGATATAGAACATGTTTTTAGTTGATTTTAAAAGTCAAGTTAGAAGGATTAACTTTTGTTTGCGAACAAGTTTAGAATTAACTAAACTATGTTCTAGTGATTAAAAGTTTAAACCTTCGAATAAGATAGCTTTATATGTATGAATCGAATGATGTTATGAATATCATTACTAACTTAAGTTCCTTGGATAAACCTACTGGAAAAGAGAAAAATGGATCTAGCTTCAACGGATCTTTGGATGGCTCGAAGTTCTTGAAGCAGAATCATGACACGAAAACAAGTTCAAGTAAGATCATCACTTGAAATAAGATTGTTATAGTTATAGAAATTGAACCAAAGTTTGAATATGATTATTACCTTGTATTAGAATGATAACCTACTGTAAGAAACAAAGATTTCTTGAGGTTGGATGATCACCTTACAAGATTGGAAGTGAGCTAGCAAACTTGAAAGTATTCTTGATTTTATGTAACTAGAACTTGTAAAATATATGAAGAACACTTAGAACTTGAAGATAGAACTTGAGAGAGATCAATTAGATGAAGAAAATTGAAGAATGAAAGTGTTTGTAGGTGTTTTTGGTCATTGGTGTATGGATTAGATATAAAGGATATGTAATTTTGTTTTCATGTAAATAAGTCATGAATGATTACTCATATTTTTGTAATTTTATGAGATATTTCATGCTAGTTGCAAAATGATGGTTCCCACATGTGTTAGGTGACTCACATGGGCTGCTAAGAGCTGATCATTGGAGTGTATATACCAATAGTACATACATCTAAAAGCTGTGTATTGTACGAGTACGAATACGGGTGCATACGAGTAAAATTGTTGATGAAACTGAACGAGGATGTAATTGTAAGCATTTTTGTTAAGTAGAAGTATTTTGATAAGTGTCTTAAAGTCTTTCAAAAGTGTATGAATACATATTAAAACACTACATGTATATACATTTTAACTGAGTCGTTAAGTCATCGTTAGTCGTTACATGTAAATGTTGTTTTGAAACCTTTGGGTTAACGATCTTGTTGAATGTTGTTAACCCATTGTTTATTATAACAAATGAGATGTTAAATTGTTATATTATCATGATATTATGATATATAATATATCTCAGTATGATGTATATACAGTTAAATGTCGTTACAACGATAATCGTTACATATATGTCTCGTTTCGAAATCATTAAGTTAGTAGTCTTATTTTTACATATGTATTTCATTGTTAATACACTTAATAATATATTTACTTATCATTTAACATAATTAACCAAGTGTATCAATATCTTAATATGATTCATATGTACCTAGTAAGACGTTGTTATAACGATAATCGTTATATATATCGTTTTCGAGTTTCTTAAATTAATAGTCTCATTTTTATGTATATAACTCATTGTTAAAATACCTAATGAGATACATACTTATAATAAAAACATGTTAACTATATATATAACCATATATATTTCATCGTATAGTTTTTACAAGTTTTAACGTTCGTGAATCACCGGTCAACTTGGGTGGTCAATTGTCTATATGAAACATATTTCAATTAATCAAGTCTTAACAAGTTTGATTGCTTAACATGTTGGAAACATTTAATCATGTAAATATCAATCTCAATTAATATATATAAACATGGAAAAGTTCGGGTCACTACAGTACCTACCCGTTAAATAAATTTCGTCCCGAAATTTTAAGCTGTTGAAGGTGTTGACGAATCTTCTGGAAATAGATGCGGGTATTTCTTCTTCATCTGATCTTCATGCTCCCAGGTGAACTTGGGTCCTCTACGAGAATTCCATCGAACCTTAACAATTGGTATCTTGTTTTGCTTAAGTCTTTTAACCTCACGATCCATTATTTCGACGGGTTCTTCGATGAATTGAAGTTTTTCGTTGATTTGGATTTCATCTAACGGAATAGTGAGATCTTCTTTAGCAAAACATTTCTTCAAATTCGAGACGTGGAAAGTGTTATGTACAGCCGCGAGTTGTTGAGGTAACTCAAGTCGGTAAGCTACTGGTCCGACACGATCAATAATCTTGAATGGTCCAATATACCTTGGATTTAATTTCCCTCGTTTACCAAATCGAACAACGCCTTTCCAAGGTACAACTTTAAGCATGACCATCTCTCCAATTTCAAATTCTATATCTTTTCTTTTAATGTCAGCATAGCTCTTTTGTCGACTTTGGGCGGTTTTCAACCGTTGTTGAATTTGGATGATCTTCTTGGTAGTTTCTTGTATAATCTCCGGACCCGTAATCTGTCTATCCCCCACTTCACTCCAACAAATTGGAGACCTGCACTTTCTACCATAAAGTGCTTCAAAAGGCGCCATCTCAATGCTTGAATGGTAGCTGTTGTTGTAGGAAAATTCTGCTAACGGCAGATGTCGATCCCAACTGTTTCCGAAATCAATAACACATGCTCGTAGCATATCTTCAAGCGTTTGTATCATCCTTTCGCTCTACCCATCAGTTTGTGGATGATAGGCAGTACTCATGTCTAGACGAGTTCCTAATGCTTGCTGTAATGTCTACCAGAATCTTGAAATAAATCTGCCATCCCTATCAGAGATAATAGAGATTGGTATTCCATATCTGGAGATGACTTCCTTCAAATACAGTCGTGCTAACTTCTCCATCTTGTCATCTTCTCTTATTGGCAGGAAGTGTGCTGATTTGGTGAGACGATCAACTATTACCCAAATAGTATCAAAACCACTTGCAGTCCTTGGCAATTTAGTGATGAAATCCATGGTAATGTTTTCCCATTTCCATTCTGGGATTTCGGGTTGTTGAAGTAGACCTGATGGTTTCTGATGCTCAGCTTTGACCTTAGAACACGTCAAACATTCTCCTACGTATTTAGCAACATCGGCTTTCATACCCGGCCACCAAAAATGTTTCTTGAGATCCTTGTACATCTTCCCCGTTCCAGGATGTATTGAGTATCTGGTTTTATGAGCTTCTCTAAGTACCATTTCTCTCATATCTCCAAATTTTGGTACCCAAATCCTTTCAGCCCTATACCGGGTTCCGTCTTCCCGAATATTAAGATGCTTCTCCGATCCTTTGGGTATTTCATCCTTTAAATTTCCCTCTTTTAAAACTCCTTGTTGCGCCTCCTTTATTTGAGTAGTAACGTTATTATGAATCATTATATTCATAGATTTTACTCGAATGGGTTCTCTGTCCTTCCTGCTCAAGGCATCGGCTACCACATTTGCCTTCCCCGGGTGGTAACGAATCTCAAAGTCGTAATCATTCAACAATTCAATCCACCTACGTTGCCTCATATTCAGTTGTTTCTGATTAAATATGTGTTGAAGACTTTTGTGGTCGGTATATATAATACTTTTGACCCCATATAAGTAGTGCCTCCAAGTCTTTAATGCAAAAACAACCGCGCCTAATTCCAAATCATGCGTCGTATAATTTTGCTCGTGAATCTTCAATTGTCTAGAGGCATAAGCAATCACCTTCGTTCGTTGCATTAATACACAACCGAGACCTTGCTTTGATGCGTCACAATAAATCACAAAATCATCATTCCCTTCAAGCAATGACAATATAGGTGCCGTAGTTAGCTTTTTCTTCAATAACTGAAACGCTTTCTCTTGTTCATCCTTCCATTCAAATTTCTTCCCTTTATGCGTTAATGCAGTCAAGGGTTTTGCTATTCTGGAAAAGTCTTGGATGAACCTTCTGTAGTAACCAGCTAGTCCTAAAAACTGGCGTATGTGTTTCGGAGTTTTCGGGGTTTCCCACTTTTCAACAGTTTCTATCTTTGCCGGATCCACCTTAATACCTTCTTTGTTCACTATGTGACCGAGGAATTGAACTTCTTCCAACCAAAATGCACACTTTGAAAACTTAGCGTACAATTCTTCCTTCCTCAATACTTCTAACACCTTTCTCAAATGTTCACCGTGTTCTTGGTCATTCTTTGAGTAAATAAGTATGTCATCAATGAAAACAATGACAAACTTGTCAAGGTATGGTCCACACACTCGGTTCATAAGGTCCATGAACACAGCTGGTGCATTAGTTAAACCAAACGGCATGACCATAAACTCGTAATGACCGTAACGTGTTCTGAAAGCAGTCTTTGGAATATCATCTCCTTTCACCCGCATTTAATGATACCCGGAACGTAAGTCAATCTTTGAATAAACAGACGAGCCTTGTAGTTGATCAAATAAGTCGTCGATTCTCGGTAGTGGGTAGCGGTTCTTGATGGTAAGTTTGTTCAACTCTCGGTAGTCGATATACAACCTGAATGTACCATCTTTCTTCTTGACAAACAAAACAGGAGCTCCCCACGGTGATGTGCTTGGTCGAATGAAACCACGCTCTAAAAGTTCTTGTAATTGGCTTTGCAGTTCTTTCATCTCGCTGGGTGCGAGTCTGTAAGGAGCACGAGCTATTGGTGCAGCTCCTGGTACAAGATCTATTTGAAATTCAACGGATCGATGTGGGGGTAATCCCGGTAATTCTTTCGGAAATACATCGGGAAATTCTTTTGCAATGGGAACATCATTGATGCTCTTTTCTTCAGTTTGTACTTTCTCGACGTGTGCTAGAATAGCATAGCAACCTTTTCTTATTAGTTTTTGTGCCTTCAAATTACTAATAAGATGTAGCTTCGTGTTTCCCTTTTCTCCGTACACCATTAAGGGTTTTCCTTTTTCTCGTATAATGCGAATTGCATTTTTGTAACAGACGATCTCTGCTTTCACTTCTTTCAACCAGTCCATACCGATTATCACATCAAAACTCCCTAACTCTACTGGTATCAAATCAATCTTAAATGTTTCGCTAACCAGTTTAATTTCTTGATTCCGACATATATTATCTGCTGAAATTAATTTACCATTTGCTAATTCGAGTAAAAATTTACTATCCAAAGGCGTCAATGGACAACTTAATTTAGCACAAAAATCTCTACTCATATAGCTTCTATCCGCACCCGAATCAAATAAAACGTAAGCAGATTTATCGTCAATAAGAAACGTACCCGTAACAAGCTCCGGGTCTTCCTGTGCCTCTGCCGCATTAATATTGAAAACTCTTCCGCAGCCTTGTCCATTCGTGTTCTCCTGGTTCTGGCAATTTCTAATAATGTGGCCCGGTTTTCCACATTTATAACAAACTACATTGGCATAACTTGCTCCGACACTGCTTGCTCCGCCATTACTCGTTCCGACACCATTTGTTCCTTTCGTTCTATTAACCCCTGGTCCGTAGACCTCACACTTCGCCGCGCTATGACCATTTCTTTTACACTTGTTGCAAAATTTGGTGCAGAACCCCGAGTGATACTTTTCACACCTTTGGCATAGCTGCTTCTGATTGTTGTTGTTGTTGTTGCGGTTATTATTGTTGTTGGGATGATTGTTGTAGTTGCTGTTGCTGTTGTTGTTGTTGTTGTTGTTGTTGTTGTTGGGCCGTTTGTTGTAGTTGCGATTGATGTTACGATTGTTGGGATAATTGTTGCGATTATTGTTGTAATTGCTGTTGTTGTTGTATTGGTGATTCTTATCACCGTTTTCCTCCCACTTTCTTTTGACTTGCTTCACATTGGCCTCTTCAGCAGTCTGTTCTTTAATTCTTTCTTCAATCTGGTTCACTAGTTTGTGAGCCATTCTACATGCCTGTTGTATAGAGGCGGGCTCGTGTGAACTTATATCTTCTTGGATTCTTTCCGGTAATCCTTTCACAAACGCGTCGATCTTCTCTTCCTCATCTTCGAATGCTCCCGGACACAATAGGCACAATTCTGTGAATCGTCTTTCGTACGTGGTAATATCAAATCCTTGGGTTCGTAACCCTCTAAGTTCTGTCTTGAGCTTATTGACCTCGGTTCTGGGACGGTACTTCTCGTTCATCAAGTGCTTGAATGCTGACCACGGTAGTGCGTACGCATCGTCTTGTCCCACTTGCTCTAGATAGGTATTCCACCATGTTAACGCAGAACCTGTGAAGGTATGCGTAGCGTACTTTACTTTGTCCTCTTCAGTACACTTACTTATGGCAAACACCGATTCGACCTTCTCGGTCCACCGTTTCAATCCGATCGGTCCTTCGGTTCCATCAAATTCCAAAGGTTTGCAGGCAGTGAATTCTTTGTAGGTGCATCCTACACGATTTCCTGTACTGCTAGATCCAAGGTTATTGTTGGTATGTAGCGCAGCCTGTACTGCGGCTATGTTTGAAGCTAGAAAAGTACGAAATTCCTCTTCATTCATATTCACGGTGTGTCGAGTAGTCGGTGCCATTTCCTTCAAAATAGTCAAATGGAACAAGTTAATCATACAGAATATTAAGAGTAGTTAATAGTATTTCGTAGCATAATATGAACTCATTTATAAAAGCTTTTTCTTCATATTAGCGTTTTATAAGTTTAAATTTGGGTAGTACCTACCCGTTAAGTTCATACTTAGTAGCTAATATACAATTCAACTACTACAATTCTATATGAAAAACTGATTATAATAATATTTCGCGTTCAAACTTTTATACAATATTTTACAAACTTACAATACCGCTTATTTTACATATAGCATGAAATATAGCACACAATAAATTTGATACAAGATGGTTGTGAAGATAATTCTAGCTAGTACACAAGTCGTTCAGCAAAGGCAATAAAGACACGTAATTCATACGTCCAGAAACAAGTCATGCATTCTGGTTTTACTAGGATTACTTCCCATCCTTGGTCTTGTGGAACATAACCGTTATGGCCGTTGATAAGACAGCGTGTTGTAACGTCGTCAAAGGGACGAGGGTTACGTAATGTCCAACAGTCCCGTAACAATCTAAAAACCTCATTTCTTACCCCAATTACCGACTCCGTCACTTGTGGGAACGTTTTATTTAATAGTTGTAGCCCGATGTTCTTGTTCTCACTTTGGTGAGAAGCGAACATTACTAATCCGTAAGCATAACATGCTTCTTTATGTTGCATGTTAGCCGCTTTTTCTAAATCAAGAAGTCCAATATTCGGATATATTGAGTCAATATATGCGTCAAAGTAAACACATCGTAACTTATGGGTTTCCCAATGTGATATCCCCCATATTTCAAACGAAAGTCTCTTATAAACCAAGACATTCTTGGAACGTTCTTCGAATGTCTTACAAACTGATCTCGCCTTAAATAGTTGTGCCGAGGAATTCTGGCCGACTCTAGACAAGATTTCATCAATCATGTCTCCGGGTAGGTCTCTTAAAATATTGGGTTGTCTATCCATTTTGTGTTTTTAAACTGTAAAATAGACAAGAGTTAGATTCATAAAAAAATACTTATTAATACAAGCAATTTTTACATATATCATAAAGCATAAGAACACTATATTACATATATTACACCACACGAATACAACTATCTTATTCCGACTCGCTCGTTTCTTCTTCTTCGGTTTTGGTTCGTTTTGCCAAGTTTCTAGGGATATATGATGTTCCCCTAATACTAACTGTCGTTTTCCACAACGGTTTAGAAAAACCTGGTGGTTTAGAGGTTCCCGGGTCATTGTTACAACTTAAGGACTTCGGGGGTTGACGATACATATAAAGTTCATCAGGGTTGGAATTAGATTTCTCTATTTTTATGCCCTTTCCCTTATTATTTTCTTTTGCCTTTTTAAATTCAGTTGGGGTAATTTCTATAACATCATCGGAATTCTCGTCGGAATCCGATTCATCGGAGAATTGGTAATCCTCCCAATATTTTGCTTCCTTGGCGGAAACACCATTGACCATAATTAACCTTGGTCGGTTGGTTGAGGATTTTCTTTTACTTAACCGTTTTATTATTTCCCCCACCGGTTCTACTTCTTCATCCGGTTCCGATTCTTCGTCCGGTTCCGATTCTTCTTCCGGTTCTGACTCTTCTTCCGGTACCTCTTCGGGAACTTGTGAATCAGTCCACGAATCATTCCAATTTACATTTGACTCTTCATTATTATTAGGTGAGTCAATGGGACTTGTTCTAGAGGTAGACATCTATCACATAATATCAAACACGTTAAGAGATTAATATATCACATAATATTCACATGTTAAAAATATATAGTTTCCAACAAAATTTGTTAAGCAATCATTTTTCAAGTAAACACGGTCGAAGTCCAGACTCACTAATGCATCCTAACAAACTCAATAAGACACACTAATGCAAAATTCTGGTTCTCTAAGACCAACGCTCTGATACCAACTGAAATGTCCCGTTCTTATTGATTAAAAACGTTCCATATTAATTGATTTCGTTGCGAGGTTTTGACCTCTATATGAGACGTTTTTCAAAGACTGCATTCATTTTTAAAACAAACCATAACCTTTATTTCATAAATAAAGGTTTAAAAAGCTTTACGTAGATTATCAAATAATGATAATCTAAAATATCCTGTTTACACACGACCATTACATAATGGTTTACAATACAAATATGTTACATCGAAATCAGTTTCTGGAATGCAGTTTTTACACAATATCATACAAACATGGACTCCAAATCTTGTCCTTATTTTAGTATGCAACAGCGGAAGCTCTTAGTATTCACCTGAGAATAAACATGCTTTAAACGTCAACAAAATGTTGGTGAGTTATAGGTTTAACCTATATATATCAAATCGTAACAATAGACCACAAGATTTCATATTTCAATACACATCCCATACATAGAGATAAAAATCATTCATATGGTGAACACCTGGTAACCGACATTAACAAGATGCATATATATAAGAATATCCCCATCATTCCGGGACACCCTTCGGATATGATATAAATTTCGAAGTACTAAAGCATCCGGTACTTTGGATGGGGTTTGTTAGGCCCAATAGATCTATCTTTAGGATTCGCGTTAATTAGGGTGTCTGTTCCCTAATTCTTAGATTACCAGACTTAATAAAAAGGGGCATATTCGATTTCGATAATTCAACCATAGAATGTAGTTTCACGTACTTGTGTCTATTTTGTAAATCATTTATAAAACCTGCATGTATTCTCATCTCAAAAATATTAGATTTTAAAAGTGGGACTATAACTCACTTTCACAGATTTTTACTTCGTCGGGAAGTAAGACTTGGCCACTGGTTGATTCACGAACCTATAACAATATATACATATATATCAAAGTATGTTCAAAATATATTTACAACACTTTTAATATATTTTGATGTTTTAAGTTTATTAAGTCAGCTGTCCTCGTTAGTAACCTACAACTAGTTGTCCACAGTTAGATGTACAGAAATAAATCGATAAATATTATCTTGAATCAATCCACGACCCAGTGTATACGTATCTCAGTATTGATCACAACTCAAACTATATATATTTTGGAATCAACCTCAACCCTGTATAGATAACTCCAACATTCACATATAGAGTGTCTATGGTTGTTCCGAAATATATATAGATGTGTCGACATGATAGGTCAAAACATTGTATACGTGTCTATGGTATCTCAAGATTACATAATATACAATACAAGTTGATTAAGTTATGGTTGGAATAGATTTGTTACCAATTTTCACGTAGCTAAAATGAGAAAAATTATCCAATCTTGTTTTACCCATAACTTCTTCATTTTAAATCCGTTTTGAGTAAATCAAATTGCTATGGTTTCATATTGAACTCTATTTTATGAATCTAAACAGAAAATGTATAGGTTTATAGTCGGAAAAATAAGTTACAAGTCATTTTTGTAAAGGTAGTCATTTCAGTCGAAAGAACGACGTCTAGATGACCATTTTAGAAAACATACTTTCACTTTGAGTTTAACCATAATTTTTGGATATAGTTTCATGTTCATAATAAAAATCATTTTCTCAGAATAACAACTTTTAAATCAAAGTTTATCATAGTTTTTAATTAACTAACCCAAAACAGCCCGCGGTGTTACTACGACGGCGTAAATCCGGTTTTACGGTGTTTTTCGTGTTTCCAGGTTTTAAATCATTAAGTTAGCATATCATATAGATATAGAACATGTGTTTAGTTGATTTTAAAAGTCAAGTTAGAAGGATTAACTTTTGTTTGCGAACAAGTTTAGAATTAACTAAACTATGTTCTAGTGATTACAAGTTTAAACCTTCGAATAAGATAGCTTTATATGTATGAATCGAATGATGTTATGAACATCATTACTACCTTAAGTTCCTTGGATAAACCTACTGGAAAAGAGAAAAATGGATCTAGCTTCAACGGATCCTTGGATGGCTCGAAGTTCTTGAAGCAGAATCATGACACGAAAACAAGTTCAAGTAAGATCATCACTTGAAATAAGATTGTTATAGTTATAGAAATTGAACCAAAGTTTGAATATGATTATTACCTTGTATTAGAATGATAGCCTACTGTAAGAAACAAAGATTTCTTGAGGTTGGATGATCACCTTACAAGATTGGAAGTGAGCTAGCAAACTTGAAAGTATTCTTGATTTTATGTAACTAGAACTTGTAAAATATATGAAGAACACTTAGAACTTGAAGATAGAACTTGAGAGAGATCAATTAGATGAAGAAAATTGAAGAATGAAAGTGTTTGTAGGTGTTTTTGGTCGTTGGTGTATGGATTAGATATAAAGGATATGTAATTTTGTTTTCATGTAAATAAGTCATGAATGATTACTCATATTTTTGTAATTTTATGAGATATTTCATGCTAGTTGCCAAATGATGGTTCCCACATGTGTTAGGTGACTCACATGGGCTGCTAAGAGCTGATCATTGGAGTGTATATACCAATAGTACATACATCTAAAAGCTGTGTATTGTACGAGTACGAATACGGGTGCATACGAGTAGAATTGTTGATGAAACTGAACGAGGATGTAATTGTAAGCATTTTTGTTAAGTAGAAGTATTTTGATAAGTGTATTGAAGTCTTTCAAAAGTGTATGAATACATATTAAAACACTACATGTATATACATTTTAACTGAGTCGTTAAGTCATCGTTAGTCGTTACATGTAAATGTTGTTTTGAAACCTTTGGGTTAACGATCTTGTTGAATGTTGTTAACCCATTGTTTATTATAACAAATGAGATGTTAAATTGTTATATTATCATGATATTATGATATATAATATATCTCAGTATGATGTATATACAGTTAAATGTCGTTACAACGATAATCGTTACATATATGTCTCGTTTCGAAATCATTAAGTTAGTAGTCTTATTTTTACATATGTATTTCATTGTTAATACACTTAATAATATATTTACTTATCATTTAACATAATTAACCAAGTGTATCAATATCTTAATATGATTCATATGCACCTAGTAAGACGTTGTTATAACGATAATCGTTATATATATCGTTTTCGAGTTTCTTAAATTAATAGTCTCATTTTTATGTATATAACTCATTGTTAAAATACCTAATGAGATACATACTTATAATAAAAACATGTTAACTATATATATAACCATATATATGTCATCGTATAGTTTTTACAAGTTTTAACGTTCGTGAATCACCGGTCAACTTGGGTGGTCAATTGTCTATATGAAACATATTTCAATTAATCAAGTCTTAACAAGTTTGATTGCTTAACATGTTGGAAACATTTAATCATGTAAATATCAATCTCAATTAATATATATAAACATGGAAAAGTTTGGGTCACTACAATTTCCAACTATAAATGACTTAATCTGTCATTTATTTAATAACAATCTTTATGAACTCGTATGACTCGAATGCAATGTCTTTTGAAATATGCCATGAATGACTCCAAGTAATATGAGCAAATACACAGCAGAAGATTTCTTTCAAACCTGAGAATAAACATGCTTAAAAGTGTCAACCAAAAGGTTGGTGAGTTCATTAGTTTATCATAATCAATCATTTCCATCATTTTAATAGACCACAAGATTTCATTTATTCAATAATCATACACTTGCAAGTGTTTAAAAATCATTCGTATGATGAACACCTGGTAACCGACATTAACTTTAATGCATATAGAATATCCCCCGCATACTCGCAAGTATGCTATATACTGGCAATCACAATCACCATTTAAATCGAAGTACTAAAGCAGTTCAAATTCTCTGACTGGGGCTGGTCAGTGCCCGTAGATCAACCTTTAGGATTCACGTCAATTAGGGGCCATTTCCCTAATTCTTAGGTTACCAAGTTAAAGGGAAATCTTCGGTATAGTAATCCAACCATAGAATGTAGTTTCAAATAATTGTGTCTATTTCTTCAAACATTTATAAAACAGCGCATGTATTCTCAGTCCCAAAAATATATATTGCAAAAGCATTTAAAAAAGGAGTAATGAAACTCACAATACTGTATTTCGTAGTCAAAATACATATGACATCATTGAACAAGTGTAGGGTTGGCCTCGGATTCACGAACCTATATTAAGTATATATATATATATATATATATATATATATATATATATATATATATATATATATATATATATATATATATATATATATATATATATATATATATATATATATATATATATATATATATATATATATATATATATGTATATATATATATATATGTTGCTCAATATCTGTCTAACAATTTAGGTCAAGTCGTAGTGTATCACAATCCTAATGTTCGAGACCGATATGCAAAAGTTAACAAAAATCAGTTTGACCCAAAATGAATTTCAAAATCTATACACATTTATTATATACTGAAACGACCCGTCCATATTACTATAAACGCAGTACGTTCTCATTGGTTCCATAGCGAGGTATTTGACCTCTATATGATACGTTTTAGAAAATATTGCATTCGTTTCATAAAAATCACATCATTATTATACATAATGCATGTTTTAAACAAGTGGGCGATTATTTAAGAAATAATCCCCAAAATACATCGGTTTCCAAATACTACACACATGACGTAACAGTCAAATATAATACATGATAAAGGTTTTATTAAATGCAACACTTTATTTAAATAAAAGTATGAGACTCCATGCACAGCTTGCTCAGATAATGCAACATCGGAAGACTATCTTAAGGACCTGAGAATAAACATGCTTAAACAGTCAACACAAAGGTTGTTGAGATATATAGGTTTAGCATTGATATAAATATAGACCACAAGATTTCATAGTTATAAATATATATACACTCGCAAGTGTATAAAAGTATTCTATAAGTTGTTGAGCGCTTCTGTAACCATACTTGACCATAAATGTAGCATATTCCCTTTATTATGAAATCTCCCTACACTGTACCAAGTGTAGTAAAAACGAAGTACCATGCAACCGTTTACGATACTAGAGCGACTAGCCCTGTTGGGGTTGTCAAACCCGATAGATCTATCAATAGGATTCGCGTATACATGTTCTTACAGCATGTTAATATTAGTTACCAAGCTATTAGGGAAGATATGCAAAGTGGTACAACTCAACGTAGAATATATTTTAAGTACTTGTGTCTATGGCGTAAAACATAAAATACATGTATTCTCATCCCAAAATATTTGTAGAGTTTAAAAATGGGACTATATACTCACGGTAGGAAAAGTATATTAATAATAAGTTTTCAGCTTATTAAAAATATGGCCGTCGTCCTTAGATTCACGAACCTATAACAATAATAATGATTCAGATAATAATACGACATGTGAATAAAATAAAACAAGTTCATAGAATACTTATATATTAATTTTTAACATTTTTATGTTAGTAGTCCTTTGTTAGTAATCCAAAATAGTCCGAAATGTCCAACAGTCCAATAATCGGTATATATATAATCTTAGAATTACCCCACGACGTATTGTATACGTATTGTCTTTGCATCAAACCAGAGACGTATTGTATACGTATTGTCTTAGAATTTATCAAAACGTATTGTATACTTATTATCTTAGGAATTATCAAAACGTATTGTATATTTATTGTCATGGAATGTACCAAGATTAGTATCTATATATATACAATCTCGGAATTAACTAAGATTATAATATTTTGTTATACTAATGATAACATGTTCAAATACATATAGGATATAGAAAAAGTTAACAAGGATAACTTTTGTCCATATAGTTTTTATAATATAAATTTCGTGCATACAACGTTAATTTTAGCAGATTTTGTTTTGCTCGCCAAATATTCATTACAACTCCGTTTAAAGTGAATCAAATTGCTATGGATTCATTAAGAAGTAAATTTTACAAATTAAATTCGAAAAGTTCATCCTAAGTAGTAATTTTTAGAGCTTTACCCTCTTTTTGTGTCCGTGGACAGATTTGGAAAAATCCCGGCATCCACCTAATATATGATTTTTGATAAAATACTTCTACTTTGTCTACAATCATGAAAAAAATACTGGAAGTCTTATTTACATATATTAACATATTTTCAAAGTCTTAGCCTCAAACTCAAAGTCTAAGATAGGTTTTTAATTCCCAACCCAAAACAGCCTGCTTTTTACCGAATGGAGATTAAAGGATATATGTTAAGTTTCAAGGTGTTCTTCATATGTACAAGTTATAAGTTCTTATATTAACTTAATATAACATCATAATACATATAAATAAGTGTTATTAGAGTTAAGTTAGAAAGATTATATTAGTTTTTCAAACAAGCTTGGTGTTCACCAAAACAAGTTCTAGTTTTTACAAGTTTTATAAGTATAATAAGATAGCAACTATACAAGGAATTGAACAAGGATTTTGAGAAGTATTTTACCTTGATTATGAAGAGAAAAGTTACTGAGATTAAAGTATGATATGAGAGCATTCAAGTGTGTGTTTTTAGTTTAAGAAAATATGGAGTAAAAATGAGTTAAAATGGTCCTTATTTATAAGCTTATAATTTTGGCTTTTAGTGAAAATATCTAAGATAATTTAAATTGTATTAAGTCATGCATAACATATTAAATTGATTAGGTCATGGATGACATATTACACAAATAATTGCAGATTTCTATTGGTATATACCAATAGTAAATACTTCTAGAAGCTGTGTATAATACGGGTAAAAATACTGTATGAATGCGAGTAGAATTCTTTGAGGAAATTGAACGAAAATATGAGTATAGCTATCCTTTATATGTATTGGTATATTATAAAGTGTATTTAATACTTGTAAGGATGTATTTACACTCGTAATACATTATATGTAAATACATTTTAACATAAATTAATTACGTCGTTTAAATAGTAATATATATATTGTTTGAAAACTCTTTAAATTAGTAGTATGAAAATATATATATAATACTTTAATGAGATATTTAATTATCATATTTTCAAGTTAAATATATATAAATCCATATATATACACAATAATTAAACAATTAAACAATTAAATCAAGTTATGACGTTCGTGAATCGTCGGAATAAAAGGGTGACCAAAAGCTTGTGTAAAACTCTTTCCGAAGGTTCAAGATTTATTAAAATTCATTGCTTATCAAGTCAAAATTATATAAAGATTAAGTTTAAATTTGGTCGGAAATTTCCGGGTCGTCACATATACCTTAAATATAGTCATTTTATATATTTAAATATATTTATCAGATTTTATTAGAGTAAATAATACAAGTGATATATTAATAAATAAAAATATATATTAAAATTTATATATGATAAAAAAATATACTTTTATATATCTCGAGTAATAAAATTTATATAATTCACTCAAAATCATAAACATATAGTGGTATGTATTATATTACATGTGGTAAAAATATCTTTGTATCACATATTTATTTGATAAAATAATATTGATAATAATAATAATGAGTAAAAGTTGTATTATTTTGTAACAATAATAATGATAATATTAATAAAGATAATGTTATTAAAAGTGTTTAATATAAATAACAAGGGTAATAATAATGGTGATATTACTAATACTAATAAAATTGATAATAACGATAATTTTAAACAAAACAGTAGTTTTAAATTCTATACTTTTAATAATACTATATTCTTAATAAAAATGATAATTCTTAATAATAATAATAATTTTTAATAGAATGATAGTTTTAATAAAAATGATAAATTTTAAATGATAATTGATAGTATCGATACTTTAATATTAGTAAAATAATATAATTTATCTTAATAATAATATTTACTATATATAATAATTATCGTAATAAGATTAGTAATAATAATATTTTATAAAATAATTCTATCAAAAATGATAATTTTTAATAATAATCCTAATATTATAATAATCATAATATTTTATAATAAAAATGATATTTCTATTAAAAATGATAATTTTAATAAAAGTGATAATTTTTATATTAATGATACTTTTAATACTAATAATAATGATACAAATAATAAAATGATAGTTTTATAAAAATGTTACTTTTTAATAATAACGATAATTTCAGTAATAATATCAATAATAATAATAATAATAATAATAATAATAATAATAATAATAATAATAATAATAATAATAATAATAATAATAATCATAATAATAATAATAGTAACCTTAGTGATAATAACGATAATGATAATAATAATAATAATAATAATTTATAGATAATAATAACGGTGATAATAATAACGACGATAGTAGTAGTAATAATAATAATAATAATAATAATAATAATAATAATAATAATAATAATAATAATAATAATAATAATATTAGAGTTAACGATAATTCAGTTGACCATATCTTTAAATCCATTCATCGAAATCACACGACTTCTAAATGAAAAGTTAATAATTTTTCGACAGCTTTTCAACGACATGCATAGCATATACCTTATATTAGTAATATATGTATTAAATTCGTGATTCATCATACACTATTTAACGACAAAATAAAACATACAAGCATGCATGATCATATATACTCGAGCACTAGTCAGGGATACACTATTAATATATAAAAGAAAGGATATGAGGGCTCACGTATCAATATTGAGATTCAATATTGCAGGAAAAGTACGTAGACGTAACGGAGATGATAAACACTAGGTTGACCTCAAGAGCTATACCCACTAACATTACCCATCACCTCCATAGTTATAACCCATAACCTCTTTAGATTTAACCCACACGAAAACCCGTTTTGAAAATAACTCGTTCATGACCTCGTCGTAGTATTTTAGGTATAATACTACTAATAATACTTAATACTACTAATACTAATAATAATAATAATAATAATAATAATATAATAATAATAATAATAATAATAATAATAATAATAATAATAATAATAATAATAATAATAATAATAATAATAATAATTGTAACGACCCGGATTTTTCCGATCATTTTATACCTATGAGATTAATATTTACATAAATTAAACCTTACCAACATGATAAGTAATCTAAATTGTTGAGATTTATGTTTTTAAAAAGAGTTTTACACAATGTTTGACCGTCCAATTTGACCGATGATATCACGAACTATATAACAAACGATAATTAAACGTTTGTGTATATATATGTATTTATATATATTTAACATGATCTAAGAATGGTTTAACATCTCATTGTGTACTAATAACAATAAGTTATAAGTATACTTTGAGACTACTAACTTAAGTTTTCAAAATGATAACTATACGTAACATTATTTGACATATATACCTTTAACCTATAATACTTATACAAGTATCGTATAAATATGTATTTAATCACTTTTAAAGGGCTTATATATATAAAACAATATAAGTATATTTACAAAAGATAGCTATATTTGAATTCTCGTTCCGTTTCTTCAAAATTTCTACACGTAAACCTAGAGTATATGTACTCGTATCATACCCAGCTCCTATACATATTTACTATTAGTATATACACATCACAATCACTTTATTAGCAGCCATGAGTCAGCCAATTTTGGATCTTAGCATGCATGATTAATCAATTTGGCATATTACAAGACTTTTGCACAATATTACAAATTTATACATCTTTTCACCACCATTTATACTCCATTCCAATTTCATTTTTACTACACATTTTTTCTAACCAAAAACACACTCTTAGGAACCTTAAGTGTTCTTCACAATCTCAGAAAATAACCATGAAGATCTAGCTTCAAAAACAAGCCTTAATCATCATAATAAATTCCTTACAAGAAAACTTCAATAATCCTTCCAAAAATACAAGTTTACTTCCAACCTTTTGATCCAACTCCACCACTCTTTTGGTTCTAGGATTTTTCTCATCTTTTACAGTAACTTTGTCCAAGTAACTTGAGGTAGTAACCTTGTTCATAACCATATTCGATTCATATTTATATAGCTATCTTATTTTGTGTTGTAAAATTTTAACAACAAGAACATAGTTTTAATGATTTCAAACTTGTTTGCAAACTAAATAGATCCTTCTAACTTAACTTTTAAAACACTTCAAGACCTATAATATATCATAATGATATGCAAACTTAACAAGATATAACTTGGTTTTACAAAGAACATCTTAAAAACTGAATCTACGTCGTCGGAGTGCAACCGGGGGCTGTTTTGGGTTGGATAATTAAAAACTATCTTAAGCTTTGAATTGGAAGTTCATGTTCTGGAAAAATGATATTTCTTATGAATATGTTAACACATAAAAATTTCATGGTTTAACTCAAAGTGTAAGTATTTTTAGAAAAATGATCATTAAATGTTGTTTTTATGATGGAAAATGATCTCTTTCATAAGTTTCACCAAAGTTTGACCTATAACCTGTGATTTCTAATACAACCTAAGGTATTTTCAGTTCATATTCTTAAAGTTTGACTCGATCCAAGGAAGTGTCAAGTTGAAAAAAAAAAACGGAGTTGTAATGAAGAAACTACGACTAAAACAAGATCGGGTATCCGAAGCTAGTTTAGCTACGAAAATATTTGGAGAAAAATTAAATTAATCATATATTTCTAATTAATATGATATTTCAAATATATTTACTTATGATTTGATTTTATATATTTCAGGACCACCCGTAAACAACACGAGAAGATTAATCATAAGACCTCATGATTGTACGCAACACGTCATTTGACAACACGGTACTTTATGTACGCAACACGTCACTTGACAACATGGTACCATGGGTCGAGATTAATTATGATCAATACGAATACGATGGGGTCTTTATTTATTTTATTTAAGCAACTAATTGTGGACCATTAACATCGGACTGCTAACTACGGACTAAGAAAATATTAAAAGTATTAAAAGTATATATATATATATATATATATATATATATATATATATATATATATATATATATATATATATATATATATATATATATGTATGTAACGATTACTTGAAAAGAAAATATGTTGATAAATTATATATATGGTTAGGTTCGTGATATCTATCGGAGACCAAGTCGTGATAAATACCTTCAAGGCAAAAGTGAGTATATAGTCCCACTTTTAAACTCTAAATATTTTGGGATGAGAATACATGCATTTTATGATTTACGTTATGGACACAAGTGATTAAAAATATATATTCTACATTGAGTTGTACCACTGGCATACTTCCCTGTAACTTGGTAACTATTATTTACATGAGGTATTGTAAACGCGAATCCTGTTGATAGATCTATCGGGCCTGACAACCCCAACCGGACTGGATGACCAGTATTCAACGGTTGCACAGTACTTCGTTTCGGTGACTACACTTGGTACGGTGCAGTAAGATTTCATAATAAAGGGAATATGCGACGTTGATTAAATGTTAAGTATGGTTATCAAGTGCTCAACAACTTAGAATATTTTTATTAAAACGTTTATATATGAAATCTTGTGGTCTATATTTATAACGCTGCCGGCATTAAACCTATATCTCACCAACTTTATGTTAATGTTTTAAGCATGTTTATTCTCAGGTGATAACTAAAAGCTTCCGCTGCAACATGTTGAATTTAAGCAAGATCTTTTGTATGCATATTTGTGTCAAAAATAAAACTGCATATCAGAGGATTTGTAATGTAAAATATGTTGGAAGTCGTATTGTTATTATCACATGTAAAGTTTGTAAGTCTAAGATTATCGCTAAACGATAATCATTATTAAGTTGTTTAAACCTTGTATTTATAATAAAAGCTATGGTTTGTATTGTAAAAACGAATGCAGTTTTTGAAAAATGTCGCATATAGAGGTCAATACTTCGCGATGAAATCATATGTTATTGTATTCGTCCTTATGGTTAAGGTCGGGTTATGACATGTGGTATCAGAGCGTTGGTCTTAGAGAACCAGAAAATTTGCATTAGTGTGTCTTATCGAGTTTGTTAGGATGCATTAGTGAGTCTGGACTTTGACCGTGTTTGATTTAGAAAACTATTGCTTATCCTTGTTGGTTAAAAATTAATATGTAAATATTATGTGATACTAACATGCTAGTTGTTATGTGATAGATGTCTAGCTTAGAACTTGTTATCACATTCAGCGACTCCGAACCAGAATCTTCAGATGGTGTTCCAGTCATTAACCTATCCGATGATGAAAACGACACCTTTGGGGAAGACTCACAAGTTCCGGATGAATCAATTGAAGAGGAACCAGAAGGTGATCCTGAGGAGGAAGAAATACAGGAAATTACGAAAGACAAGTTCGAACGAGGAAAGACACGAAAGGCTACTGAATTGGAAAATCCAAATCCTGAGTTTAGAGAGGATGTTGTGGCACCAACTCCACCAGATACTTCCACACCTATTTCCGCTATTCCTATTAGTTCTATCCCGGCATCCAGTTCTTCAGCCCCTCAGCCAAAATGCAGGGAGACAACCATGATAACCTTTAAGCGATTCCTTTGAACACAAACGCTTTTGGTTAAATGATACGCTGTTGTTTTAAACCATGGGATCATATAACGTTTTGTATAATATTACTAGTGTGGTTTGCTTAATGTTTGATGTAAGATAAGCATATGTAAAATAGTGAAGTGTGAAATGCAATAATTTTCCATGGTTGAGTATTATTTGGGTGATAGTAATTGATTTTCGTACTAAGCTATTAAGTATGAACTTTAACGGGTAGGTACTACCCTAGGTATAATTATAAAATGCTAATAAGAAGAAAAGGCTTTTATAATAATAACCGGTTCATATTATTAATAAGCTACGATGTACTGTAAATACATACTACATCTATAATATTCCATGTGAATAATTATTTTTTTTCCATTTTTATTGAAGATTATGGCGCGATTGAACCGAATGACGGAACAAGAAATCCAGAAACTCATCAATCAGCGAGTGAACGACAGAATGTTATGGGTCAAGACTGCAAGAGGTGCTGCAGTTAACCCAAATCCTCGTGTGGGATGCACTTACAAAACTTTTCAAGGTTGCAAGCCCTCATCATTCAGTGGAACAGAAGGACCGGTCGGTTTAACCTGGTGGATCGAAAAGATTGAGTCTGTGTTTAAAATCAGTGGTTGTATTGAGAAGGACATGACCAAGTATGCATCGTGCACCTTACAAGATAGTGCACTCACGTGGTGGAAAAACTATGTGAAGGCCGTAGGAGGAGATGTAGCTTATGATATTCCCTGGGAAGAATTCAAAACAATGCTAATCAAAGAATATTGTCCAAGGAATGAGGTTAGGAAGTTGGAAGCTGAATTACGAAGCCTGAAAGTTGTTGGTACTGAACTCACCAACTACAATCAGTGATTCATGGAATTAGCTTTGCTATGTCCCGAATTGGTACCAACCGAAGAACGGAAGATTGAACTGTACAAAGACGGTTTGCCTAAAAAGGTCAAGGCAAATGTTACAGCATCCAAACCCAAGACTATTCATGAAGCTATCACCATGGCGAACGAGTTGATGGACCAGATTATTCTGGATAAGAACACCTATGTCAAGACATCGGGAAACAAAAGAAAGTGGGAAGGTAATCATCAACAATCCAATAAGAAACAAGAAACCACGCAAGGTGCGGGTAGCGGTTCGAACTCAGGTTACAAGGGACAAAATCCTTTATGTAACAGATGCCACAAACTTCACTCTGGTTATTGTAATGTGGTGTGCAACAATTGTAATCGAAAAGGTCATCTTGCTGAAGATTGTAGGGTTCCCGCTACAATACAAACGGTACCAAGACTCCTGCCACCAATGCAAATAGAACTGCCTTAGCCACTGTTACTTGTTATGGGTGTGGGAAACAGGGTCATTATAAGAGTCAGTGCCCGAATCCAGAGAAGAATAACGGATCTGCACATGGAAGAGCATTTGTTATTAATGCTAGAGAGGCGTGCGAAGACCCAGAGCTTGTTACGGGTACGTTTACCATTAATAACTTATCAGCATCTATTATATTTGATATTGGTGCCGATAGAAGTTACCTGTGTAGAGACTTTCACGCTAAATTGAATTGTTCATCATTACCTCTAGATGCTAAGTACATGATTGAGTTAGCTAATGGTAAACTAATTAAAGCCGATAAAATTTGCCGTGATTGTAAAATAAATTTAGCCGGAGAAACATTTAAGATTGATTTGATACCCGTAGAATTAGGAAGTTTTGATGTAATATTCGGCATGGACTGGATGTCCAAAATAGGAGCTGAAGTTGTGTGCGCCAAGAAGGCAATTCGCATTCCTCGTAAGGATAAAACGCCAGTAATGATTTATGGAGAGAAGGGTAACTCAAAGCTAAAACTCATTAGTTGTTTGAAAGCTCAAAAGTGCTTGAAGAAAGGGTGCTATGCCATCTTAGCATATGTTAATAAAGTCGAAACGAAGGAAAAAGTGAAGAGCATCAACGACATGCCTGTGGCAAGAGATTTTCCTGAAGTATTTCCGGAAGAGTTACCGGGATTACCTCCATTTAGATTTGTAGAATTTCAAATAGATCTAGTACCGGGAGCTGCACCAGTGGCTCGTGCTCCATATAGACTTGCACCATCTGAGATGAAAGAGTTACAAAGCCAGTTACAAGAATTACTGGACCGTGGTTTTATTCGACCGAGCACTTCACCGTGGGGAGCTCCGATTTTATTCGTCACAAAGAAAGATGGATCTTTCCGAATGTGTATAGATTATCGTGAATTAAATAAGTTAACTATCAAGAATCGGTATCCACTACCGAGAATTGATGACATATTTGATCAATTGCAAGGATCATGTGTTTACACGAAAATCGATCTAAGGTCGGGCTATCATCAACTACGCGTCAAAGAAGAAGATATTCCGAAAACTGCTTTTCGGACACGCTACGGTCATTATGAATTTTTGGTCATGCCATTTGGATTAACGAAAGCGCCAGCTGTATTCATGGACCTCATGAATCGAGTTTGTAGTCCGTATTTAGATAAGTTTGTTATCATTTTCATTGACGATATTCTTATCTATTCCAAGAGTGAGCAAGAGCATGAGCAGCATTTAAGGATGGTATTAGAATTGTTAAGAAAAGAACAGTTATACGTCAAATTTTCTAAGTGTGCATTTTGGTTGAAAGAAGTGCAATTTCTTGGCCACGTTGTTAGTAGCAAAGGAATTCAGGTTGATCCAGCTAAAATTGAGGCCTTTAAAAAATGGGAGACTCCTAAGACACCAACGCAGATACGCCAATTTTTAGGTTTAGCTGGTTATTATAGAAGGTTTATTCAAGATTTTTCCCGAATAGCTAAACCATTAACAGCGTTAACACAAAAAGGGAAGAAGTACGAATGGACCTCTGAGCAGGAGAGTGCATTTCAATTACTGAAGAAGAAGTTGAATACGGCACCTATTTTATCGTTACCTGAAGGGAACGATGATTTTGAGATATATTGTGACGCTTCACGACAAGGTTTTGGTTGCGTCCTTATGCAACGAAAGAAAGTTATTGCATACGCATCTCGTCAATTGAAGATTCACGAGCGGAATTACACGACGCATGATCTAGAACTGGGAGCAGTAGTGTTTGCATTGAAGATATGGAGACACTATTTATATGGGGTTAAATGCACTGTGTTTACCGATCATAAAAGCCTTCAACATATCTTCGATCAGAAACAGCTGAACATGAGGCAACGTAGGTGGGTCGAGCTGATAAATGACTATGATTGTGAGATTCGCTATCATCTCGGGAAAGCGAATGTAGTGGCCGACGCTCTAAGCAGAAAGGAATGGGAACCAATTCGAGTACGAGCGATGAACATAAAAATTCGCGTGAATCTCAACTCACAAATCAAAGAGGCTCAACGAGAAGCTCTTACTAAAGAAAACATAGGAAATGAAATAATGAAGAAGTATGAGAAGCAACTCGTTATACGGGAAGACGGAATTCGATATTTTGCAAACCGTATTTGGGTACCGAAGTTGGGTGGATTAAGGAAGTTGATATTGAATGAGGCACATAAGACAAAATACTCGATACATCCTGGAGTTGGAAAGATGTATCAAGATCTTAAGAAGCATTATTGGTGGCCTAATTTAAAGACAGATGTTGCAACATATGTTGGGGAATGTTTAACTTGTTCTAAAGTCAAAGCAGAACACCAGAAGCCGTCAGGGTTACTTCAATAACCAGAAATCCCAGAATGGAAATGGGACGGTATTACCATGGATTTCATCACAAAGTTACCTAAGATTGCCTGGGGTTATGACACCATTTGGGTAATAGTTGATCGTCTCACCAAATCTGCACATTTCTTGAATATAAAGGAAACGGATAAAATGGAGAAACTATTACGATTTTACATAAAGGAAATTATTTCAAGGCATGGAATACCTATTTCTATTATATCCGATCGTGATAGTAGATTTACATCAAAGTTTTGGCAATCACTACAGGAGGCCCTGGGAACTTGTTTGGATATGAGCACCGCATATCATCCACAAACTGATGGACAGAGTAAAAGAACAATTCAGACTCTTGAAGACATGCTCAGGGCATGTGTGATCGATTTTGGAAACGGATGGGATAAATATCTACCATTAGTAGAATTCTCGTATAATAACAGTTATCATGTGAGCATTAAAGCTGCACCATTCGAAGTATTGTATGGAAGGAAGTGTAGATCCCCTATCTGTTGGAATGAAGTAGGAGATTGACAATTAACTGGTCCCGAGATCATAAACGAAACGACTGAGAAGATAGTACAAATCAAGGAGAGATTGAAAACAGCCCGTAGTCGCCAAAAGAGCTACGCCGATGTCCGAAGGAAACCATTAGAGTTTCAGATCGGTGACATGGTTATGTTAAAGGTGTCACCTTGGAAAGGTGTAATACGTTTCGGTAAAAGGGGTAAACTGAACCCAAGGTATGTAGGCCCGTTCAAGATCATCGAACGCATTGGACCGGTAGCTTATCGGCTTGAGTTACCGCAACAACTCACCGGAGTACATAATACATTTCATGTATCAAACCTTAAGAAATGTCTTGCAAAGGAAGATCTCACCATTCCTCTTGAAGAAATCCAAGTCGACGAGAAACTACAATTCATAGAAGAACCAGTCGAAATCATGGACCGTGAAGTTAAACAACTCAAGCAGAGCAACATACCGATCGTTAAGGTTCGTTGGAATGCTCGAAGGGGTCCCGAGTTTACTTGGGAACGAGAGGATCAGATGAAATGAAAGTACCTACATTTGTTTCCCGAGAACGCAAAATAGGTACAATTTTAAAATTTCGGGACGAAATTTATTTAACGGGTAGGTACTGTAACGACCCGGATTTTTCCGATCATTTTATACCTATGAGATTAATATTTACATAAATTAAACCTTACCAACATGATAAGTAATCTAAATTGTTGAGATTTATGTTTTTAAAAAGAGTTTTACACAACGTTTGACCGTCCAATTTGACCGATGATATCACGAACTATATAACAAACGATAATTATATGTTTGTGTATATATATGTATTTATATATATTTAACATGATCTAAGAATGGTTTAACATCTCATTGTGTACTAATAACAATAAGTTAAAAGTATACTTTGAGACTACTAACTTAAGTTTTCAAAATGATAACTATACGTAACGTTATTTGACATATATACCTTTAACCTATAATACTTATACAAGCATCGTATAAATATGTATTTAATAACTTTTAAAGGGCTTATATATATATAAAACAATATAAGTATATTTATAAAAGATAGCTATATTTAAATTCTCGTTCCGTTTCCTCAAAATTTGTACACGTATACCTAGAGTATATGTACTCGTATCATACCCAGCTCCTATACGTATTTACTATTAGTATATACACATCACAATCACTTTATTAGCAGCCATGAGTCAGCCAATTTTGGATCTTAGCATGCATGATTAATCAATTTGGCATATTACAAGACTTTTGCACAATATTACAAATTTATACATCTTTTCACCACCATTTATACTCCATTCCAATTTCATTTTTACTACACATTTTCTCTAACCAAAAACACACTCTTAGGAACCTTAAGTGTTCTTCACAATCTCAGAAAATAACCACGAATATCTAGCTTCAAAAACAAGCCTTAATCATCATAATAAATTCCTTACAATAAAACTTCAATAATCCTTCCAAAAATACAAGTTTACTTCCAACCTTTTGATCCAACTCCACCACTCTTTTGGTTCTAGGATTTTTCTCATCTTTTACAGTAACTTTGTCCAAGTAACTTGAGGTAGTAACCTTGTTCATAACCTTATTCGATTCATATTTATACAGCTATCTTATTTTGTGTTGTAAAATTTTAACAACAAGAACATAGTTTGAATGATTTCAAACTTGTTTGCAAACTAAATAGATCCTTCTAACTTAACTTTTAAAACACTTCAAGACCTGTAATATATCATAATGATATGCTAACTTAACAAGATATAACTTGGTTTTACAAAGAACATCTTAAAAACTGAATCTACGTCGTCGGAGTGCAACCGGGGGCTGTTTTGGGATGGATAATTAAAAACCATTTTAAGCTTTGAATTGGAAGTTCATGTTCTGGAAAAATTATATTTCTTATGAATATGTTAACACATAAAAATTTCATGGTTTAACTCAAAGTGTAAGTATTTTTAGAAAAATGATCATTAAATGTTGTTTTTATGATGGAAAATGATCACTTTCATAAGTTTCACCAAAGTTTGACCTATAACTTGTGATTTTGAATACAACCTAAGGTATTTTCAGTTCATATTCTTAAAATGTGACTCGATCCAAGGAAGTGGCAAGTTGAACCAACAAAAACGGAGTTGTAATGAAGAAACTACGACTAAAACAAGATCGGGTATCCGAAGCTAGTTTAGCTACGAAAATATTTGGAGAAAAATTAAATTAATCATATATTTCTAATTAATATGATATTTCAAATATATTTACTTATGATTTGATTTTAAATATTTCAGGACCACCCTTAAACAACACGAGAAGATTAATCATAAGACCTCATGATTGTACGCAACACGTCATTTGACAACACGGTACTTTATGTACGCAACACGTCACTTGACAACATGGTACCATGGGCCGAGATTAATTCTGATCAATACGAATACGATGGGGTCTTTATTTATTTTATTTAAGCAACTAATTGTAGACCACTAAAATCGGACTGCTAAATACGAACTAAGAAAATATTAAAAGTATTAAAAGTTATATATATATATATATATATATATATATATATATATATATATATATATATATATATATATATATATGTGTGTGTGTGTGTGTGTGTGTGTGTGTGTGTGTGTGTGTGTAACGATTACTTAAAAAGAAAATATATTGATATATTATATATATGGTTAGGTTCGTGATATCTATCGGAGACCAAGTCGTGATAAATACCTTCAAGGCAAAAGTGAGTATATAGTCCCACTTTTAAACTCTAAATATTTCGGGATGAGAATACACGCATTTTATGATTTACGTTATGGACAGAAGTGATTAAAAATATATATTCTACGTTGAGTTGTACCACTGGCATACTTCCCTGTAACTTGGTAACTATTATTTACATGAGGTATTGTAAATGCGAATCCTGTTCATAGATCTATCGGGCCTGACAACCCCAACCGGACTGGACGACCAGTATTCAACGGTTGTACAGTACTTCGTTTCGGTGACTACACTTGGTACGGTGTAGTAAGATTTCATAATAAAGGGAATATGCGACGTTGATTAAATGTTAAGTATGGTTATCAAGTGCTCAACAACTTAGAATATTTTTATTAAAACGTTTATATATGAAATCTTGTGGTCTATATTTATAACGCTGCCGGCATTAAACTTATATCTCACCAACTTTATATTGACGTTTTAAGCATATTTATTCTCAGGTGATAACTAAAAGCTTCCGCTGCAACATGTTGAATTTAAGCAAGATCTTGAGTATGCATATTTGTGTCAAAAATAAAACTGCATATCGGAGGATTTGTAATGTAATTTTATGTTGGAAGTCGTATTGTTATTATCACATGTAAAGTTTGTAAGTTTAAGATTATCGCTAAACGATAATCATTATTAAGTTGTTTAAACCTTGTATTTGTAATAAAAGCTATTTTTTGTATTGTAAAAACGAATGCAGTTTTTGAAAAATGTCACATATAGAGGTCAATACCTCGCGATGAAATCATATGTTATTGTATTCGTCCTTATGGTTAAGGTCGGGTTATGACAATAATAATAATAATAATAATAATAATAATAATAATAATAATAATAATAATAATAATAATAATAATAATAATAATAATAATAATAATAATAATAATAATAATAATAATAATAATAATATAAATATAGATATAGATATAGATATGTGAGAAAGATAGATGGATTGATCAGAGAACCAGAAACGAGCGCCTTTTATAGACTTGTCTCACCAACCATGACCATGCGATCGC
Organism: Rutidosis leptorrhynchoides; assembly: GCF_046630445.1. Classification (NCBI taxonomy): domain Eukaryota; kingdom Viridiplantae; phylum Streptophyta; class Magnoliopsida; order Asterales; family Asteraceae; genus Rutidosis; species Rutidosis leptorrhynchoides. The sequence goes on along the minus strand of NC_092343.1, from coordinate 368,882,576 downwards.
ATGGGTCAGGAAGGCAAAGGCCATGCGATCGCATTACCACCTGTCTCCAGCTCACTTTGTTTAAAAACGTGGGCGACCAGCGGTTTTATAATATTATATATATAATATAATTAATTTATATAATTATTTATATATTATATTATATTTACGTGCATTGTAAATTTGTAATTTTAGTTCCAATGACTCGTACACTAACGCTCGACTTATGTCCTGGTTCCGGTTTCTCAAGCATTACCTCGTAAGCTCTAATATTTTGCATTCTAAGTTTTGTGACACGTACCCTTGTGAAAATATAGACTTAAGTTATCAAGAAACTATATCACTCAAAATGTAACTTGAACGTATAAGTGTTATGGTCATTTGCTTCATTAAATCATCTTCTTGTATATATATATATATATATATATATATATATATATATATATATATATATATATATATATATATATATATATATATATATATATATATAATAGTATTCTTTTGACTCAACACTTTTTATAATTAACTTAATATTATATTTTGTCATATTTGTAAAATATATATTTTCATTTAAAAATATCAACTTGTACATATCGTATGTAATTGAAATATTTCTTTAATAATAAAATATTTAGTTTTTCAAAACTAATTATATTTCAAAGTTCCTTTTTAAAAAGCCATTTACGAAATATTATAATACGTAACGTTTACTCTTTAAAACTTAATTTGATATTATTCATTTACGCGCCCACATTTATTTTAAAAACATATCTAAATATCAATCGAATCAAATAACCAATGTTACTATCGTTTACTTAACTAATTTGAAATCATATATATTTTTAATATTCATAAACACGTTTTAAATACACGTTGCGAGTTATTTAATTCTAATAATTAATATCCTATTCAAATTATGTTATTTGAACAAAACATTTTAATAGTCAAATTCTATTGAATCGAAAAATGTTTCCGCACGTTTGAAACTAATCAATTGAATATTATGAACTTTAGTTCTCCACTAACTTTTGTCTAACTCTCGTTATTTGACACTTTGTTCCCACTTATAGATTACTTTACCAATTATTCCGAATATCATTAAAATGAAACTATCTCTTAAATCACAGTGGACCTCATAATAGAGACCCGTAATCATATCGCAATGTATCTGATAACTCAATTATTTGGTATCATCTTTTAATTCCATCGGTAAATACGATCATGTAAAGTATTATACCTAATACTTTGTTTAGGTTTTCAAGTTATAATATATATATATATATATATATATATATATATATATATATATATATATATATATATATATATATATATACATATATATATATATACATATGTATATATATATATATATATATATATACATATATATATATATACATATGTATATATATATATATATATATATAAATACATACATACATATATATATATATATATATATATATATATATATATACACAATCATATCCATTTGTATAATGGTTCGTGAATCGTCAGAATTTGGTCGAGGTTAAATGAATGTATGAACACAATCTAAAATTCTTGAAATTCAACTTAACAAACTTTGCTTATCGTGTCGGAATAATATAAAGATAAAGTTTAAATTTGCTCAGAAATTTCCGGGTTGTCACATGAAACACTCTGGCTTGTGATTTTAATATATGCTTTCGGTATGCTTGCAAGGTTATTTAAGTTTTCTAGAATTACACTTATCTAGTTTGACCCGAGTTGACCATTGTACCATTGTTGTATATTGGTGATTTTAGCCTAAACATGACAATTGTGAAGCTTTTGCTAATGGATTAAATGTAGGGGGCGTGTTGCCCCATTGTTGTTTGATTACGAGAATTTTGAGTGATGCTAATGTTATGAAGCTGTGGATGCATTTTTTGTGTTGCATGTGTGTTCCAGGTGATATAGAAAGGGAAAGGAAAAGAGCAAGCATCTGATATTGATGAATGGTTATGAGAGGTTCTTCAGAATGAGACTCTAAAGTATCGAATGCTTAATAGGACTCAAATGCTGGTGTGCCCGGCCAAGTACATCAATTTGGCTCCGTTACAACTAGCGGGGATGGTTAGTAAGGTTCGGGATGCATTTAAGGTTGAGCACTATCGCCATAGCATGAACCCGTGGGGACCCTTGCTTGACATCCGCGAAGATGTCTACCCTTTGTTGACCCGGGAATTTCTAACAACCTTGAGGTCCAATTCAAAGTCCGTTCTCCGTGGATAGAAGACTACCTTACTATTAGGTTAGGGGGTGAAGAATGGAAATTAAGTATGGCATAATTTATGGCGAGTCTAAATCTCTGCAATGATGCCTCACCCAATAGTACTTTCATGTACTTAGCCGAATGTGAAAATTTCAATCCAAATGAATTTGATCCAAAGAAGGTATGGCACAAGATTAGTAAAGTCGAGTTTACACCTGCCAACCAAGTAAGTGCCTCAAGCACTTTCAAGTGCCTCAAGGTAGTTGCTCTTACATCACTATTGACACCAAATAGTTTGTTTACGGGAGGAGTAGCTACCCGTGCGATCATCCCATCACCGGGAAGGCTTGTATGCACGTCGCATTTATGAGCCAAGGATAGTTAATGTCTCATCGCCTTCAACACCAAGAGGTAGTTCACTTTGTGATATATCGGGCAATAGATATCCGTGCGGTTGTCCCAAAATCGTGATGGCTTTGGATGCACAAAGCTTTTAAACCATAAAATTTTCAGAAAACTTGTCTTGTTTCACAACTTGACTCGTTTTTCCTTTCTAAAAACAAAAAGGTTTTCTAAAAAGCCATGTCTTCCTTAAGGCTAAACTTTTTCTTGGGTGACTCATGTACCGAACTGAAGCTTGTGGGCAATCCTTGACTCGTGATGAGGAAAGTGGGGTATGAAGGTGAAGTTTATGCTTGTTATGATTTTAAGAATGCTCTTAGAAAGGTTCGTACTGAAAAGCTCGAATCTTGATTTGATTATTCTTAGGTGCAAAATCTTATGGAAATTTGAGCCTATCAATTGTTTTGAAGAGTTAGATGAATGAAGAGTTTAGTGTTTAGGCTTTAATTTGATTGATTTAGAGTATGTTTGAAGAATTGAAGCTTAATTGGAGGAGTGATGTATCTTTCGAGGTTTAATTGAAGACTTTATCAAGGATTTCCACCCCACCATTACCCATTGATGCGATGAAACTTGTTGGAAAGCATTGAGTTTGATGGTTTGTGAAAAGAAGAAGAAGAAGAAGAAGAAGAAGAAGAAGAAGAAGAAGAAGAAGAAGAAGAAGAAGAAGAAGAAGAAGAAGAAGAAGAAGAAGAAGAAGAAGAAGAAGAAGAAGAAGAAGAAGAAGAAGAAGAAGAAGAAGAAGAAGAAGAAGAAGAAGAAGAAGAAGAAGAAGAAGAAGAAGAAGAAGAAGAAGAAGAAGAAGAAGAAGAAGAAGAAGAAGAAGAAGAGAAGGTTAATGTTTGGTCCTAGGAAAGTGCAAGTATTTGGAGAACAATTCAGCCTTCAAAGTGCATACTCACAGAGGTATCCATTAGTGCCCAACTTTTGCACTTTGGTTATATTCGTTAGCTTGTTCATGTTTGCTAGAGGCATGTCTCCAAGTCTTGTTTGTTGTAATGCTGACTTGAGGATAAGCAAGGTTCAAATATAGGTGGTTTGATATTGCTCAAATACACTATGTTTCTCATGCAATATCTACCTCGTTTTACTCGGTTTTTATGTCCATTGTGCTCTAAAGGTTATTAAATTGGGATTAGTCGCCTTCTGAGTGCTACTGCAGTTTTGTTTATGTATTTGGTGTAAAATTGACCAAAGTTTATGAAAAAGATCAAGAAAAATGCAAAGTGCTGAAATTAGCTCAAGAACGACGTTCCTGTCACACAGAACGACGTTCTAATTACAAGAACAGCGTTCCAAATCATGAAACGATGTTCCACCTAGATAAAAAGGACTGATAACTCCTAGATTATATAGTATTTTTATAACATTTTGAGGAGTTATCTTGTTAATTTAAAGTCATTTTTATACCAAAACACACTAAAATGGGTAAAAAGGGAAAATAGGTATTTCTGATATTTTGTTTAAGTTATGTGCAAAACATGAACAAAAACAGTGAAAAACGAAGAATGTAGGATAAAGCCGCCGACCTGAGGGCTATAAAGCCGCCGGCTTCCTCATGGATTTCCAGAATGTTCCAGTTTTGATCATAAAATATGTTAACTTGGCCAAAGAAAAAGTAAAGCAAAGCCGCTGGCTTCACACTAAAGTCGCCGGCCTCATGGACATGGTTTCTCGATTTGCTGATCAAGTTCAAATAAATAAGGAAACCAAATCAAAAAGATTTGCCGGATCAATAAAGCAACCGTCTTGGCACCAAGCCGCCGGCTTAAGTTAGACGGTTATGCATTTTTGACTTAAGGATTACATTTTACTTGGAGAGAAATTCACCGCCTCAGGGACGCCTCTGGCTTCACCCTGAAGCCGCCGGTATTGGGCACCGTCTTGAAACATTATAAATAGAGGCCTTAGGCCAGAGCTTTTGATATCCAGTTCAATTTTCTCTATTTTAGAGAATACAAGTACGAATTAGTTAGGCCTTTATTTCCTTTCAACATTCAAGTTCATTAATCAATTATTTGGTTTTCAATTTCTTATATGTCGGTATGATTATTTATCTTATTTCTTATCCTTTATTTGTTTTTTACTTTAGTTATGGGCTAACAGTGTTACATATGCTTGAATCATATAACATCTTGTGATCAATTGCCTGAACAGTTAAACTGTATGAAAGAAAACAGAAATCCGGATGTGGGACATGAAGCCGCCGGCTTCATGACCAAAGTCGCCGGCTTCATCTGGATTATTTTATATTCGTATGTTGTTTATACTCAGATCAAATTGAAAAGTGTTCGGCGGAATTATTCAGAAACTTCAACGAAGCTGCCGGCTTCGTTGACAAAGTCGCCGGCTTTATGTGATATAAATAGAATTTATGTTTTGACAGAATCTCTGGAATTCCTGTTATGTTTTATGTCTGATTAAAGCACCACCGTTAAATTAATCTGGTTTACATAAATCAATCATTATTAGGTTTTAACTATAACATCACTATGTTTAAAACTTGATAAACTTAATTATAATCAGATTGATTTAGTTGTGAGGATTATAGCTAGTAACTATAATTCGAGTTTGGTTAATCACACTAAATCTATTATCAGGTCTTAATGCAATCAGGAAGTCTAGCCATCTATTTTAGGGTTAACCTGATCAATTAATCTTGAAGTAGGTATTCTTAGGGCAATTATTAATCTAATTTTGATCTTAATTCAAAAGGCAATTGTGAACAAGGTGTGAAAGATTCAAGCATGTGTTCTCTTTATCATTGTTTATTTCTTCTAGCTATTTATTTGAAATTTATTTGTTTATTGTTATTTAAAGTTTAAAACCCAAATCTATATTCTAAAATCCACTCGTTCTCTTGGGACGAACCTTAACTTACATAATACTAATCTACATCTGATCGGGTTTTGTTGCTCGTTAGGGTGTTAAAAGTAAATTGTAAATTAAGATATTATAAATTTAAAAGTAGATTAAAAAGGCACGCATTATTGCACACACTTTTGACACATCAACTTTTTGGCGCCGTTGCCGGGGAACGCAGTGGAATCAAAAGAATATAAACTAAAACACCTATATACAAGTGGTGACTGTCTTCCTTTAGGAAAAGGTTGTTGGGATTCCGATTTAAAGGGCTCTGCCAGAACCTAGACGCTGACGACCATTTGTTGGTGAATAACATAAAATACTTAAAGCACTTAAAACACTTTGAATATACAATGAAAGATTTAAAACTCTCTATGGAAGATCACTTAAGAGCTTCAAGACAAATTCATGGAACCGCTATAATTCCACCAACTATTAAAACTAATTTCACTATTGAAAAACAAATATTAGACCTAATTAAAGAAGAATGTCATTTTAATGGAACTATTGAAGAAGATGCTTATCAACATCTCCGTAACTTTGCTAGTATGTGTACGCTTTTTAAATATAATCAAATAGAGGATGAACATATTTATCTTATCCTTTTTCCTTGGACGCTCAAGGGAGAAGCTAAAGATTGGTTTAATCAACTTGCTGAAAGGAAAATTGCTACATGGGATCAAATGGTTGAAAAATTCTTAAAAAGATTCTTCCCACTTCTAAAATGATAAGATTACAAAATAAAATAAATCAATTTAAACAAGAACCTCAAGAAACTTTATATGATGCTTGGACTAGATATGAAAGATTAATAAAGTCATGTCCTCAACAAGGATTAAATGATTTTCAAGGATTAATGCAACTCTACAAGAATATTACTATATTTACTAGAAAAGAAATAGACACCGCCACTGGAGGTGCAGCCCTTTCTAAAACTCCCGAGGACTTACAACAATTAATTTCTGATTTAGCTGTTCTGTCACATGATTGGTATCAACTAAATAAAAATCAACAAGAAATTAAAATTGAAGTTAGAAACGAGATAATCTCCTTACAGGATAAGATAGAAGTTTTGGAAAAAAGAATTAAGAGAATTGAAAGAAAGACCTATGATAGAAAATATCTCTCAGGTATCACAAGAGAAAACTATAAGTAAAGGATTAGCAGACGTAATGAGAGGATATGTTTACAACCAAACTGAATTAAATAATGTTATTTTATATAAGATCTCTGAGTTATATCATAATCATCAAAGTTTGATATTAAATTTAGAAAAGGATCTAGGTACCTTATCTAAACAATTAGCTATTAGGGAAACTGGTGTTGGGATTTAACAAGTTCATATACTCTTAAAACCATTTATGATTATAAGAAAACCGGAAGCGTGTAATTACCAATTTAAACTTGTTAATCTTTAAACCAATTTAAAGTTAAACCCCATGGATCAAGTTGTGAAATAATACTTACAAACTAACAAGAAAGGATAGAGATTATACCTCCTCAAAACTAGTTTGAGGGCTGTTTAGAAGGCTTAAGATGATAATGGAGATGATAGAACAATACACCAAACCACTCATGAGTTAGTTAAACCTTTATCACCTTGAAACCTAGCTTGAAACCCACTTTTCTACCCTTGTTAAAACCGAACAGCAGCAGCAGTGTTTTGAGCTGAATGTTAGATGATGTTGAAGAGTTTATAGCTTCTAACTTGAAGCCTCAAGTGTAGCATACCCCAAGCTTTCAATCACCAACACCCTCTATTAATTTGGTTAGGATTTAGACACTTGAAAGACCAAGATAAACAAGCTAATCCCTCTCCTCTCCTTACCAAAAAAACGGCCAGCAGCATTCTCTCAACCTTTTGAGAGTTATTTTGAAACCATAGTCTTTTTCTTGGTCAAGGAGTGAGTATATTGAGACATCATGCATCTAGTAAGTTGTGTAGCATTTAAAATAACAAAAGCAACATGTGGGTGGCCATGGGAACTCCCAAAAACCGTCCACCATATGGGGTTTTAAAAAAAATTCCATCAATTTTTTTATTACACAATTTGTTATTAATAAACATGTAATAAAACTTGTGCATTTGTTAAGTTAATTGCATTTTATAAACCCATTTATAAAATATAACACAACATAATTATTTAAGCCTATAAATAATTAAATATAAATTATCCAAATAATTTATCTCAAGTGATAATACTTTAGAAAACCGATTTTCCAAAGTTCAAGTGTCGCGTATTTATTTGACGATCCAATTGTCAAGATAAATACATATAAGGTGTCGATTAGCTTGTTATTGGGTATGACCCGACTTGGATCATAACACATTAGCCACATTAATTTAATATGTCTCTCGGGCATATGAAATACCTTCAATCTCCCACTTGCACGAGAAACATAAGAAATTAATGCAAGTGATGGATACAGCCTAACACACCGTCCATCACCCCCTAATATGTTATGACTTTGTGCCATTCAATAACATCATCCCTTTCGAGTTCCCATCTCGAATATGATTAGGTGAATCTTTCATTATATCCTTTCGTCCTAGATGTCATGTTAAATCCAAGAGATATAGATTGATCACTCTCTTATAGATTTAACTTTATCAGGCCTTAGACATCTGACTCTCAACGAATAAGAGGGACAAATTCCATCTTGACTACATACGTCCTAGACACTACACCTTGTATCACACCTGAAGCCTCCCTTATGAGCTATCTTTTCAGAATAGCGAAGGAAAGAATCAAGGTACGATATTCAGTGAATATCTGAACCCAATATGTATCTCAGGTCAGAGGATACAGTGATATTCTCCTTTACTCAAGATTACATGTGATCAACCACAAAGGCTCCATACAGTAAATCTTGAGAGCGGGTCTTCCAATATTTGTATCCCACAAATATCTATGAACCTTGGTAGCAGCCTTGCCCCACATTCAACCTGAATGTATACCAATCCAAGTTCATAATAGTCTAAACCTCACACTTGCTCCCACAAATGTGATCAACTACGGAATTTAGAATAATTACTTATTCATGGATAAAATATGCAAAATAGGAACATGACTCAAATAAATAAACACCATAGTTATTTTAATGAGTTTGAACCACTTCGTTCCGTTGCAATACTTAAAACAGATCATTACCAATCACTAGAATATCGAAGCCCTAATGCACAAACATGTCCTTCATGTTTTGCTCCATGCAAGAGCTTCGTGAGTGGATCCGCTATGTTAAGATCTGTGTGAACTTTGCGAATACATATCTTTCCCTTTTCAACTTCATCCCTTATGTAGTTGAATCTCCGCTCAAAGTGACGGGTCTTTTGGTGAGCACGAGGTTCCTTGATTTGAACAATCATACCTTCGTTTTCACAAGAGATCTCAAGAGTGTCCTGAATGGTAGGGACCACTCCTAAGTCGTCGATGAATTTTTCATCCTTGCAGCTTCCTTAGCTGCCAATGAGGCGGCGATGTACTCTGATTTTGTAGTGAATAAAGCAACAACATTCTATTTATAACTCTTCCAAGGGACCGCACCTTTAGTTTGGAAGCTCGCGTCCACTTAACCTTTTACAGCGAGTTCCTCCTCACCAGACCCGTGTATATGAAACATATCCTTAGTCCTTCTAATGTATTTCAATATACTTTTAACCGCAGTCCCATGACTATTTCCCGGGTTATTCTGGTATCTACTTGTCATGCTAAGAGCGCATGACACATCCGTTCTAGTGCATGTCTTCGCATACATGATTGACCCAATAGCAGATGCATATGGGACATTCTTATGCTTTCTTGTTCATCTTTCGTGGTGGGGCACTGAGATGAACTGAGAAACGCCCCTCTTTGAAAAGTACCAAACCTTTCTTAGAGTTTTCCTTCTTGAACCTTTTCAAGCCTTTTAATGTATGCACTTTGATTCAAACCTATCAATTTCTTGGATCTATCCCTGTAGATCCTAATCCCCAAAATGTATTTTGCATCTCCAATATCCTTAATGGAGAAGCAACTACTTAACCAAGTCTTAACTCCTTGCATTTGCGGAATATCATTTCCAAAAAATAATATACCATCCACATATAGTACAAGGAATATGATAGAGCTCCCACTAGCTTTCTTGTATACACAGGCTTCATCTCCATTTTTAATGAAGCCAAATTTCTTGGCTTCCTCATTAAAACGATGATTCCACATTCTAGAAGCTTGTTTCAGTCTGTAGATTGACTTCCTTAGTTTACATACTTTGTCAGGACGTTTTGGGTCAACAAAGCCTTCAGGCTGAACCATATAGACATCTTTCTCAAGATATCCATTTAGGAAAGCGGTTTTGACATCCATTTGCCATATCTCATAATCATAATGTGCAGCAATGGCAAATAATATCCTGATAGACTTTAGCATTACTACAGGTGAAAAAGTTTCATCATAATCAACCCCTTGAGTTTGAGTGAAACCTTTTGCTACAAGTCTAGCTTTGTATGTATCTAAGTTTCCATGTATGTCGGTTTTCTTCTTGAAAATCCATTTACAATCAACTAACTTGGAGCTAGTAGGTTGTATAACCAATTCCCAAACTTGGTTGTCATACATGGATTGCATTTCAGCTTTCATGGCTTCCTGCCATTTATCTTTATCAATCCGTGATAAAGCATCTTGGTAGTTTGTCGGTTCATCCAAATCAACCGTATAGTAACCATCTATGAGATACCCATATCTCTCAGGAGGGTTACTAATTCTACCAGATCTACGAATGTTTTGTATACCTTGATCACCCATGTGATCATTCTCAACATTTTCATGTTGAGTGCTAGTGTCAACCAATTGTGTATTATCTACTTGATCTTGAACCTCTTCAAGATCTATCTTCCTTTCACTATTTCCTTCCAGGAGGAACTTAGTTTCAAGGAATTCAGCCTTCCGAGCAACAAATATATTCTGCTCGGATGGATCATAGAAATAATATCCCATATCATCCTTGGGATATCCTATGAAGATACACTTTTTGGATCGAGCATTCAACTTATTAGGGACGTAACGCTTAGGATAAGCTTCACATCCCCATACCTTTAAGTATGATAGAGATGGAGGTTTTCCAAACTACATCTCATGAGGTGTTCGCTCCACTTTCTTGGTTGGGGCCATGTTTAAAATACGAGCCGCGGAGCATAGACAATAACCCCAAAATGATAGAGGTAACGAGCTTCTTGCCATCATAGATCGAACCATATCCATTAGGGTTCGGTTTCTCCTTTCGGACACTCCATTAAGCTGAGGTGTTCCGGGTGGAGTAAGTTTTGAGATAATCCCACAACTCCTAAGATGATTTTGGAAAGCATCGCTTAGGTATTCACCTCCTCTATCGGTACGAAGTACCTTAATTGTCTTGTTGAGTTGATTTTGTACTTCGTTTTGATATTCTTTGAATGTTTCAAAAGTTTCATCCTTGTGTCTTAATAAGTAGACATATCCGAGACGACTGAAGTCATCAATGAAAGTGACGAAGTATCTTTCACCATTCCTAGTCATGGACTTAAAGGGTCCACATACATCCGAATGTATTAATCCCAATAAGTCCTTAGCCCTTTCATAGGTCCCTTTGAAAGGTGCTTTAGTCATTTTACCTTGTAAACAGGATTCACATACATCAAATGAGTCTAGTTCATTTGATTTCAAAAGTCCATTCTTTTGAAGTATATGTATTAAATTCTTGTTTATGTGTCCAAGGCGACAATGCCATAAGTAGGAATCACTCAAATCCATTTTGAGCTTCTTGGTGCTTGTTTGGTATATTGAGCTATCGAATGATGTGTTATCATGAACCAATTCATAAATACCATTCAAAGGCGAAGCCTTAAAATAGAACATATCATTCAAAAAGACATGGATATCATCATCAATAAAATTAAGGTTAAAACCACAATGTCTTAAACGGGAAATAGAAATAATGTTTCGTGTTAAATCAGGTGCATACAAAATCATTTTTCAATATAAGCTCCAAACCACTTGGTAGCTTTAAAACAAAGTCTCCTTGAGCTTTTACGTGCACCTTTGCACCATTTCCCATGTAGAGACTTGTTGTTCCCGCATTTAGTTTACTTCTTATGAACCCTTGCAATGAATTGCAAAAATGAGTTCACATCCTGCATCTAATACCCATGTATTAGAAGAAGTAATACTAAGCTCAACGTATATCATGTATACATTACCTGAGGTTTGCCCTGCATCCCTCTTTTCATTCAACTCCTTTAGGTAGACCGGGCAGTTGCGTTTTCCAGTGACCTATCACACCGCAACCAAAGCACGGATCTTCCTTGGGGTTTGCTTGTCTGGTACCCTTTTGCCATTTAGTGTTGTTGGTTGGGGTAACCATCTTCCCTTTTCCTTTGCCCTTATAGGTGGGTCCTTTCTTCTTAGCCACCTTTGGCTTAGAAGAGGATTCATCCTTGGATCCACCTTCTCTGATCATGAGCATGGGTGAAGTCTCTTTACCCATGCTTGATTCATCCGTCCTTAGCATGACATGTAGTTCGTCAATGCTCTTATCCCAATCATTCATGCTGTAATTCAACACGCATGTGTCAAACCTATTTGACAAAGAGTTGAGGATAAGGTCCGTGGTTAATTCATTAGACACGGGACTTGTTGAGACGGTGTAATCGATCAATAAGGCTTTTCATCTTTAGTACATTAGATGAAATGGATTGGGAGTTATTTTCTTTTTCGAGGATGAACCTCAATGATAGGTTATTAAAGTTGATAGGTGCGTTTGGAATGTTGTTGTTATTGGCGGCCATCTACAAAATTTAACAAAGTTCATTTAAGTATTGATTTTAATTTAACATTCAATATCCTTTTAATCCAATTGATATATTAAATTTTAGAATCCAACGGTAAACCAAATTTCGGTTAGGTGACCTTTATCCCGTTATTTGATTTAGCTAGGTAGTCATTATATGACAATTGCAATCCTTTTGCAACTTCTAATGTATGGGATCATGCAATCCTTTTGCATGGCATATTTATCCCATCAACGCCTATTTGTTCCTCATGCTTCGGTGACCCTAAGTTCATGATTCCCAAATCAAGTCGTCCTACTTGCATAAACGTGTAAATTTAACATACAAGCGGTTAGGTGACCTTTATCCCACAAGCATGCGAAATTTACCTTAATCATATTAGTTTGCTCATAATGGTTAGGTGACCTTTATCCCATCATGAGTTCCCTAATATGCCTAAGTGTCACACAAAAGGATGGCGTTAAACTTGTTGCCTTGTTTGTAAAAGGGACTTTAAGTTTTCGTTAATTCTAGTTTGAGAAAACTTTTATGCCATACACCAACATGCATTTAGTGTATGGTACTTATGAAAAACCAATTTCATGTCTTGTAATTGAGCCAATTACTTGATATAAACCATTTTAATGACGTTATCCTTTTCTTGTTCTTAATAACCATTTATTAAAGTCTTTAGTTGCCTTTTCAATTTAACCATTTAAATTGCCGTTTTGCATGTCGTTAATACGTCTAATTTAACCGATTAAATAGTCGTTTTGTTTGTTGTTATCTAGTAATTAATTGTATCATCCAAATCACACAAACATAATAAACATACAAGCAACCACACATGCAAAATAAGTATGTTCACAATCTAGCCATTTTGGTAGACATTTGTTTAGCCGAAAACAAATGTCACCGGGTAAGGGTTAATCATACAAAGTAGGAGATTTCAAATCTCCCACTTATTCTTGCATCCATATGCTCCTTGTGTTCTTTAAGTCTTCATCATCTTGTATCTTCATTTTTACAAAATATGTATCCTAATACATTTTGTCTAAAAAATGAAATTACAACCTAATCTATTTTACATACCAAATATAAAATAAATTACATAACCAAATGAATTATTACATGCCAAATGAATAAATATTATTACAAACCAATTGAATAAATATCAATCAACCATGCATGCAACCAAACACAAGGTCAAGGCTAAGATTGTGAACATCATCAACATAAGTGATAGGCAATACAGAATCACAAGTGATTGGAAACACAGAATCACAAGTGATCTGCAACACAGAATCACAAGTGATTGGAAACACAGAATCACAAGTGATCTGCAACACAGAATCACAAGCGATTGGCAATACAGAATCACAAGTGATCTGCAACACAGAATCACAAGTGATTGGCAGTACAGAATCACAAGTGATTGGCAGTACAGAATGCAGAATCACAAGTGATTTTGGCCAAAATGACAACCACCCAAAACCGAAAATTTTACATTCTACTTCATGCATGTTCATAGAATGCAAAATTATAGTGGGTTTAATAACCATCTCGAAGCATATTTCAACAACTTCGGCTCTAGATACCAATGTTGGGATTTAACAAGTTCATATACTCTTAAAACCATTTATGATTATAAGAAAACCGGAAGCGTGTAATTACCAATTTAAACTTGTTAATCTTTAAACCAATTTAAAGTTAAACCCCATGGATCAAGTTGTGAAATAATACTTACAAACTAACAAGAAAGGATAGAGATTATACCTCCTCAAAACTAGTTTGAGGGCTGTTTAGAAGGCTTAAGATGATAATGGAGATGATAGAACAATACACCAAACCACTCATGAGTTAGTTAAACCTTTATCACCTTGAAACCTAGCTTGAAACCCACTTTTCTACCCTTGTTAAAACCGAACAGCAGCAGCAGTGTTTTGAGCTGAATGTTAGATGATGTTGAAGAGTTTATAGCTTCTAACTTGAAGCCTCAAGTGTAGCATACCCCAAGCTTTCAATCACCAACACCCTCTATTAATTTGGTTAGGATTTAGACACTTGAAAGACCAAGATAAACAAGCTAATCCCTCTCCTCTCCTTACCAAAAAAACGGCCAGCAGCATTCTCTCAACCTTTTGAGAGTTATTTTGAAACCATAGTCTTTTTCTTGGTCAAGGAGTGAGTATATTGAGACATCATGCATCTAGTAAGTTGTGTAGCATTTAAAATAACAAAAGCAACATGTGGGTGGCCATGGGAACTCCCAAAAACCGTCCACCATATGGGGTTTTAAAAAAAATTCCATCAATTTTTTTATTACACAATTTGTTATTAATAAACATGTAATAAAACTTGTGCATTTGTTAAGTTAATTGCATTTTATAAACCCATTTATAAAATATAACACAACATAATTATTTAAGCCTATAAATAATTAAATATAAATTATCCAAATAATTTATCTCAAGTGATAATACTTTAGAAAACCGATTTTCCAAAGTTCAAGTGTCGCGTATTTATTTGACGATCCAATTGTCAAGATAAATACATATAAGGTGTCGATTAGCTTGTTATTGGGTATGACCCGACTTGGATCATAACACATTAGCCACATTAATTTAATATGTCTCTCGGGCATATGAAATACCTTCAACTGGAACATTACCATCTAATGCCTTAGAAAATCCTAGGGGAAATTTAGAAATACAAGCTATAACTACTAGGAGTGGTAAAACAACACAAGACCCGGTCACATCTAGTCAAGAGGAAAAACATGAACCACCTAATGAAGCTAGTATTACAAAAAGTAATGATGAGACTCCCTTAAAGACAGATTTACCTTTTAAAATTGACAAACTCTTAGAACCCGTTCCATACCCTCAATAACTAAGGAAAGCCAAACAACAAAAACGTATAGAGAATTTCGCTAATATGTTTAATAATATAAATGTTAATATTCCTCTAATTGATTTATTAAAAGAGAATCCACATTATGGAAAATATTTAAAAACCATGTTATCTAATAAAGGAAAAGATGCTGAAAATTCTTCTAGGTTTATTATCACGGAATGTAAAGCCATTTTTCAAAAATTTGACATACCCGAAAAGCTAAGCGATGCAGGAAGTATTACTGCCCCTTGCTCATTTAATGATTCTGGAGTATATCAAGCATTAGCAGATACCGGCGCTAGTATAAATTTAATACCATATTCATTATATAAAAGACTAGGTCTAGGAGAATTAACTCCCACTAGAATGTCTATTTACTTGGCCGATAGTTCTTTTAATTACCCAAAGGGAATAGTCGAAAACATACCGGTGAAAATTGATAAATTCAATTTTCCCGCTGACTTTGTTGTCTTAGAAATGAAAGAAATGATAAAATCCCAATAATATTAGGAAGACCATTTCTAAGAACTGATGCTTTCGAGTTTCAAATGCAGACCAAGACATATAGCCTAGGAATAGGAGAGGACATGATCACCTTAAATAATAATCTTGAATTAGGTCTCTCTTGTCCAACGATAAAAAGGCCTTTGCTTGGAAAACCTCTGATATTCCGGGAATTCACCCCACCTTCTGTACTCATAAACTTTTATTAGAAGAAAACGCAAAACCCGTAATTCAAAGACAAAGACCTTTAAACCCTAACATGGCTGAAGTAGTAAAAAAGGAAGTTTTAAAATTATTAAACGCAGGAATGATTTATACAATATTCGATAGCCAGTGGGTTAGTCCAGTACAGTGTGTCCCTAAAAAGGGAGGAACCACTGTTGTGCAAAATGAAAATAATGAATTAATTCCCACTCGAACCGTTACCGGTTGGCGAGTTTGTATAGATTACCGTAAATTAAAAGAAGCTACTCGAAAAGATCATTTTTCGCTTCCGTTTATTGATCAAATGATTGAAAGATTAGCCGAAAAGGAATACTATTGTTTCTTGGATGGTTTCTCTGGATATTTTCAAATTCCGATAGACCCTAAGGATCAAGAGAAAACCACTTTCACTTGTCCTTTTGGTACTTTCGCATATCGAAGAATGCCTTTTCGGTTATGTAATGCCCCTGGCATCTTCCAAAGATGTATGAAAACTATCTTTCACGACATGGTGGAAGATTTCATGGAAGTCTATATGGATGATTTCTCCGTCTTTGGAACATCCTTTAACTCTTGTCTATCCAATCTCTATAAAATGCTTGCTCGTTGTGAAAAAACAAATCGTGTTCTTAATTGGGAAAAATTCCATTTTATGGTAAAAGAAGGCATTGTCCTTGGCCATAAAATTTCTAATAAAGGAAGTGAAGTTGATAAAGTAAAAATCAATAATATTTCCAATCTTCCTGAACCCACTAATGTTAAAGCAAGTAGAAGTTTTTTAGGACATGCTGGATTTTATAGGCGTTTTATTCAAGATTTCTCAAAAATTGCTCGTCCATTAACAAAACTCCTAGAGAAAGACGCACCTATTGAATTTAATGAAGATTCTAAGAAAGCGTTCTCTATTTTAAAAGAAAAACTTACCAACACACCTACACCTATTATAATATCACCTGACTGGTCCAAACCTTTCGAACTTATGTGTGACGCTAGTGATTACATTATAGGAGCTGTTTTAGGACAACGAAAAGAAAAACACTTTCATCCAATTTATTACGCTAGTAAAACATTAGCAGGAGCTCAATTAAATTATACAACCACTAAAAAAGAGTTGTTAGCTATATTTTTCGTACTGAATAAATTCCGTCCATACTTAATAATGAATAAAGTAACAGTTTACACCGATCATTCTGCACTTAAAATATCTGCTCACTAAACCTGATGCTAAAGCTCGACTCTTACGATGTGAAACGACTCGTCCATATTACTATAAACGTGGTACGTTATCCATTGGTCCCATAGCGAGGTATTTGACCTCTATATGATACGTTTAAGAAAATATTGCATTCGTTTCATAAAAAGCACACTATTATTATACATAATGCAAGTTTTAAACAAGTGGGCGATTATTTAAGAAATAATCCCCATAATACATCTTTTGCAAATACTACACACGTGACATAAATATAGACCACAAGATATCATAGTTATAAATATTTTAATAAAGATATTCTATAAGTTATTGAGCGCTTCGGTAACTATACTTAACCATAAATGTAGCATATTCCCTTTATTATGAAATCCCTCTACAGTGTACCAAGTGTAGTAAAAACGAAGTACTATGCAACCGTTTACGATACTAGAGCGACTAGCCCGGTTGGGGTTGTCAAACCCGATAGATCTATCAATAGGATTCGCTCTTACATGTTCTTACAACATGTAAATATTAGTTACCAAGCTATTAGGGAAGATATGCAAGGTGGTACAACTCAACGTAGAATATATTTCAAGTACTTGTGTCCATGGCGTAAAACATAAAATGCATGTATTCTCATCCCAAAATATTTTTAGAGTTTAAAAATGGGACTATATACTCACGGTAGTAAAAGTATATTAATAATAAGTTTTCAACTTATTAAAAATATGGCCATCGTCCTTGGATTCATGAACCTGTAACAAATATATATATATATATATATATATATATATATATATATATATATATATATATATATATATATATATATATATATATATATATATATATATATATATATATATATATATCAAAATGTAATACAACTATTGTTCATATCATATCTTCAATCACATATGATTGTTTAAGTTTATATTTTCAATCACGTGTGATTGTTTACGTTAATATTTTCAATCACGTGTGATTGTTTAAGTTGTCAAGTTAGCAGTCCAACATTAGTAGTCCACAATTAGAATTCCACAGTTTGTAGTCCACAGTTAGTAGTCCACAATTAGTAGTACATAGTATACACGCGTTGTATATGACTCAATCATGACCCACAATACCGCTATTGTAGTTACACGTATTGTGTATGTGGTGTCTTTTGATTTATCCGACGTATTGTGTAACCATGACATGTTAGAATACATGTATAATACAAGAAAAGTTAGCTAGGATATGGTTAGTATAGATTTTAATGAATTAATCCGGTAATCAAATTATCCATTTCTAACCAATATTGTTTTGCCCATAATTTCTTCGTTATAAATCCGTTTTGAGTGAATCAAATTGCTATGATTTCATAACGAACAGTAATTTGTGAAACTAAACTAAAAAAGTGGTGGTTTATAGTCGGAGTTAAAGGTTATAATCCATATTTGAAAGAGGTAGTCATTTTCATCGAAAGAATGACATCTTGATGACCATTTTGAAAAACATACTTTAATTTTGAGTTTAACCATGATTTTTGGATATAGTATCATGTTCATATGAAATATCATTTTCCCAGAAGAACAACTTTTAAATCAAAAATTATGATAGTTTTTAATTATCCAACCCAAAACAGCCCCCGATTTTACTACGACGGCGTATGTCCGGTTTTACGGTATTCTTCGTGTTTCCAAGTTTTAACTCATTAAGTTAGTATATCATATAGATATAAAACATGTGTTAAGTTGTTTTTAAAAGTCAAGTTAGAAGGATTAACTTTGTTTTTGAACAAGTTTAGAATTAACTAAACTATGTTCTAGTTTATAAACTCTTATATAGATAGCTATAGACATATGAATTGAACAAGAGTTGAAGTAGAGTTTTTACCTCAAGTTTAGAATGTAAAGTTGCTGGAAAGAAGTAGTAGAACAAAACTTGAGAGAGTTCTTGCAAGTGTGTGTGAAAATTGGAAGTAGAATTCGGAAAATGAATGTGTAAAAATGAGTTAGAAATGGTGCTTATTTATAGGCTTGAAAATTTGGTTTTTAGTCAAAATATCTAAGAGAAGTTAAAATATATTAAGTCATGGATGACATATTAAATTGATTAGGTCATGGATGACATATTACACAAATAATTGCAGATTTCTATTGGTATATACCAATAGTAAATACTTCTAGAAGCTGTGTATAATACGGGTAAAAATACCGTATGAATGCGCGTAGAATTCTTGAGGAAATTGAACGAAAATACGAGTATAGCTATCCTTTATATGTATTGGTATATTATAAAGTGTATTTAATACTTGTAAGGATGTATTTACACTCGTAGTACTTTATATGTAAATACATTTTAACATAAGTTAATTACGTCGTTTAAATAGTAACATATATATTGTTTAAAAACTCTTTAAATTAGTAGTATGAAAATATATATATAATACTTTGTTAATATAATTAATGAGATATTTAATTATCATATTTTCAAGCTATATATATATATATATATATATATATATATATATATATACACACACACACACACACATATATATATATAATTAATACAAGTTATGACGTTCGTGAATCGTAAGAATAAAAGGGTGGTCAACTGCTTATGTAAAATTCTTTCCGGAGGTTCAAGACTTATTAAAATTCATTGCTTATCAATTTAAAATTATTAAATCATGTAAATAGTATAATCAAGTAGTCGGAAAAATTCGGGTCATCACAGTACCTACCCGTTAAAGAAATTTCATCCCGAAATTTGAAGTAGTACCTATTCAATGGGCGATGTTTGTAAACAGATGTGGGTACTTCTGTTTCATCTGGTCCTCTCTCTCCCAAGTGAACTCGGGACCTCTTCGAGCATTCCAACGAACCCTAACTATAGGTATGTTGCTTTGCTTGAGCTGTTTGACTTCACGGTCCATAATTTCGACAGGTTCTTCTATAAAATGCAGTTTCTCATAGATTTAGATTTCTTCAAGAGGAACAGTGAGGTCTTCTTTTGCAAGGCAATTCCTTAGGTTCGAGACGTGAAAGGTATTGTGTACTCCAATAAGTTGTTGTGGTAGCTTAAGTAGATAAGCCACCGGTCCAATACGTTCGATGATCTTAAATGGTCCTACGTATCTTGGGTTCAATTTACCCCTCTTACCAAAGCGTATCATGAAATGTCCCATTCATATTGATTATAAACTTTCCATATTAATTGATTTCGTTGCGAGGTTTTGACCTCTATATGAGACGTTTTTCAAAGACTGCATTCGTTTTTAAAATAAACCATAACCTTTATTTTATCGACAAGGTTAAAAAGACACCACTTAGATTATCCAGAAATGATAATCTAAAAATATCACACTTACACACTACCAATACATATTGGTTTACAATATTAATATGTTACAACAAAGTAAATCTCGAATGCAGTTTTAAACAATATTATACAAGCATGCTGACACCAAATCTTGTCCATATATTAGCATGCAACAACGGAAGCTCTTAATAATCACCTGAGAATAAACATGCTTTAAACGTCAACAATAATGTTGGTGAGTTATAGGTTTAACCTATATATTTATTAAATCGTAATAATAGACCACAAGATTTCATATTCCAATATACATCCCATACATAGAGATAAAAATCATTCATATGGTGAACACCTGGTAACCGACATTAACAAGATGCATATAAGAATATCCCCTATCATTCTGGAAAATCCTTCGGACATGATAAAAACGAATTCGAAGTACTAAAGCATCCGGTTAGGCCCAATAGATCTATCTTTAGGATTCGCGTCAATTAGTAGATCGGTTTACTAATTCTTAGGTTACCAAGCAAAAGGGGCATATTCGGCTTCGATCATTCACCCATATAATGTAGTTTCAATTACTTGTGTGTATTTCGTAAAACATTTATAAAACTGCATGTATTCTCATCCCAAAAATATTAGATTTTAAAAGTGGGACTATAACTCACTTTCACAGATTTTTACTTCGCCGGGAAATAAGACTTGGCCACTGGTCGATTCACGAACCTATAACAAATATGTACATATATATCAAAGTATGTTCAAAATATATTTACAACATTTTTAATACGTTTTACTATTTTAAGTTTATTAAGTCAGCTGTCCTCGTTAGTAACCTACAACTAGTTATCCACAGTTAGATGTACAGAAATAAATCGATACATATTATCTTGAATCAATCCACGACCCAGTGTATACACGTCTCAGGCTAGATCACAACTCAAAGTATATATATTTTTGGAATCAACCTCAACCCTGTATAGCTAACTCAATCATTACTGCATATAGAGTGTCTATGGTTGTTCCAAATAATATATATACATGGTTCGATATGATATGTCAAAACATTTGAATACGTGTCTATGGTATCCCAAGATTACATAATATATTATAATACATGTATGATACAATATAAGTTAGCTAGGATATGATTAATATAGATTTGTTACCAATTTTCACGTAGCTACATCAAGCAAAATTATCCAATCTTGTTTTACCCATAACTTCTTCGTTTTAAATCCGTTTTGAGTGATTTAAGTTGCTATGGTTTCATATTGAAGTTAAGTTTATGAATCTAAACAGAAAAAGTATAAGTTTATAGTCAGAAATACAGATTACAAGTCATTTTTTAAAGGTAGTCGTTTCAGTCGAAAGAACGACGTCTTGATGACCATTTTGAAAAACATACTTTCACTTTGAGTTTAACCATGATTTTTGGATATAGTTTCATGTTCATAAGAAAAATCATTTTTCCAGAAGAATAACTTTTAAATCAAAGTTTATCATAGTTTTTAATTAACTAACCTGTAACATCCCGCGTTTTTTCGTTAAATTTATTTTAACACCGTTTTTTTTAAATAATATCCCTCGTTATTTAATTTTAACGTCACCCGTTTACACGAGCGTTTTTAAAATATTCGTTTGGTTAATTCTCGCACCCGCTTTGAAACTCGAGGGACCAAAGTTGCAAAGGGGCCTAACTAGTGACTAGGTCAACTAGTCAAACCCCATCTCATCCATTCATTATCACCACCCACCTTCATCCTTCCCTTTCTCTCTACTTCTCATTTTTGAACACAAACCCCAACTTCATAAAATCATCATCTAAATTAGGGATTGGAAGCAAACTTCAAAACAAATTACATTTTCGTGATCCTCTCTTCATCCTCTACATTTTGATACAAATTTCATCAAGTTCGGGTAACTTTCTAAAAACTCTAGATTCCTATAAATTCGTGTTTTTGACTTGAAATTGTGTTAGTTAGTGTCTATGGCTCGTGTCTAGCATGAATATATGTTTTGTTTGCTCGATTTGTTGATTTGAGTAACTAGTTTAAACTTTTGAAGTGGGTTAGCTTAATCTTTGATTTTGGATGATTAAAAGTTGTTTAATTGTTAAAGTTCATGTTTTAATTGTGTTACTAGTATCACTAGCTTCATTTTGATGCGTAGGTTGATTAAGAAAACTTCAAACACATGATTATTGATTTTTGTGAATTTTGGTTAGGGTTTGATAGACTTTGAAAACGAACTTTTGATGCGTTGAATGCTCGTTAATGTTATTAATAAGTGTTTAGTTGTATTACATGTTTGATAACCTTCAAAACGGCATATCATATGTATAAATTGGATTCCCGGAACTTGAAATGCATTTGATGAACCTAAACTTTGATTTTGAACGCTTAACGACCATTCAACGAGGTTTCTGTTGTCTTAAATGATGATTTTGATTAATGATATGTGGTTAGTTGTATTCCTTGTCGAAATAGCTTTCTGATGATATAAAATACATGTTCTAATTGTTTGCGGATCATAAAATGTGATTGTTTGTGTTTTGGTTCGTCCATTTGAGGAATTCAGCAAACAGACCCTGGATGCCAATTGGGACGCCGTCCTGACTTTTGGGACGCCGTCCCACTATTCATATTGGGACGCCGTCCTGATTTTGGGACGCCGTCCCACTCTTCATATTGGGACACCGTCCTGATTTTGGGACACCGTCCTGATACACTAAAATGGGCTGTTTTGCTTAGTCATTTGACGTAAAATGTTTGATATGCTACGGACCTCCGATTAACATGAAACTTGGCCAACATGCTCATATATGATTATATAACTTAGAAAAATTGTCGGATACCCGACCCGACCCCGTTGACTTTGACTTTGACTAAGTTTGACTTTTAGTCAAACTTAACTAAACACTTATGCAATCGTTCTAGTCTTTCTTTTATACTTGATTCTTGCATGAAACTTGACAACGTGATTCACATGCTATACTTTTCGAGTCGTAATGAGCCATAGGACTAATTGAACACATTTCACCCGACCTTGTGTCGTAACCGGTTAATTGATACAACTTATTTGTTTAGGTCAAGGCTAAACAACTATCATGCACACGTATACTTTGTGAAGTACATTTATACTCGTGCACTCGAGGTGAGATCATAGTCCCACCTTTTCAACAACTTTTTATACTTTTAAATTGTGGGCTGAGAAACATACACTTTGTTACATTTTGTACTACTTACTTTTATACTTTGAACACAAGTACAAGGAAAACAAACATTCCACAGCGAGTTAGAACAAAAATCCTCAATTCGATTATCATTAGTTACACTTGCAGGGTGTAAGCGAGAACTTGTATTGTGTGGCCATACGGATTTGACAAACCCTCATTACGAACGGTTCGCTACCGTCTACGGATGAAATATATTTTCGAGAAACAGTGTATGTTCTAACACTATTGTGATGGGGTTCTATGGAAGGAAACGTTAAGTCTTGATAATTGGGTGCTCGCGAACAATACTTTTGGAATGCAAATGATTATGATAATCAACGTTATGGGAATACTAAATCTTGTGGTTCAAAAACAACGTTTATTACAAACACCTATGATTTCACCAACGTTTTTCGTTGACAGTTTTCTATATGTTTCTCAGGTTCATACTTGGCTATTTGATACATGCTTCCGCGTACACTCATACTTGCTTGGAGTCGAGCATACATGCATACACTCTGATTTCTTGCTTGGGGTCAAGCATACATACATACATACGCTAGTGATAGCACCTTTGGATTCAAACATATTGTTTACATACTTACGCTATTTATAGCAACTGTGATTTTCAACTTATATTATGTCGCAAGTTATGTCATTTATACTTTACAATTTTTTTTGTAATCTTAAACTTGTTGTCAAATTGTTTGTAAACTAAACTTTGCAAGTCTTGTACGTTTCAAATGAATGCGACATAATTTTGGTCAAACACGTCTCATATAGAGACTATGACCACGCAACGGGACCTAAGTAGACGGCACCGTCAATGACGATTTGGTCGGGTCGCTACAGATGGTATCAGAGCATTGGTTGTAGGGAACTAGGACGTGCATTAGTGTGTCTGACAGAGTCGTTAGGATGCATTAGTGAGTCTAGACTACAACCGGATAGTTAGCCTTTGCATTCTGACATACATTTGCTATAGATAGCACTTACTTGACTACTTGTGCATTATACTTGAATCATTCTTAGGAAAACTTTTTAATGGTACCCAACCTTCATCATACGAACTCGTATTCTGCCACTTTGGTTCGGGAACTCTGACTCCTTGGTTGTTATTCACCCCGTCTCATCTTACTATCCATGAGTATTGTAAAGTCACTGTCACTACTCTAGATGAGTATCGTCATCACTATTTATCGCTACGGTTGCGTACTACTCGCTATCATGACTCGTTACTCTTTTCATACCTAACTACGTTATTGTCTGATTCGAACCGCATTGACGTGAACAATCACTTATACACTTCCCTCAGGGAACGCATCTTTAGAGTTGCACTAATTCTTTCGATTCAATACGAATCATGTTTGAGACGTCGTTACATTTTGTTCATTTTAGATTTTCACGATGACACGAACTTGAACCCATGGAGTGATGTGGGAATGGAGGTATGATTTGGCGTAATATAACGACACTTGATCAACGTGGTTATATTACGGTAAGACATACCGAAGTTCTAATGACACGTGATGGTGGTTAGACTCGATTAACCTAATCACCACCATGTGCCATTTACATGACTTCATCCTTTCATGTTTGGACATCTGAAAACTCCGCAAGTACTGACAACAACCATACCGGGGACACACCTTCGACTATTGTCGAACTATATTTATGCTTCCGAATGAATGACGAATTCTTTCGACTTCGACCATATGTTACACGTGTATACTATCTCGTCCTCGCACAGGCTTATTGACTAACTACAATTTACTCGTTATGCTCGCATCGAGGCGGAAACTTCTCTCGCCTTACACTCGTAATTCCGGTTCAGGAAATCTTTTATTGTAAATTCTCAATGGAGAGAGACTCTTCACGTTATACTAGTACTCGCCTCGAGGGTGAGTAGTCCCGACGAACGTTTTTGAAAACCGATAAATCTTCCGCAACGCAAAATTCTTGAGAAACTTGTTCTAACTAACGTTTTCGAGTCCTAAAGGATTTGTTCAAATATACCTTACGGAATGTACTCCGTTTCGGACCGAGATCCTCGTTTCATTCCTAGACTTCGGAGTGCCTCACAAAAAGCCTCGGGACCACGTCTAGACATGAGTACCGCGCATCAACCACAACCCGACTGGCCGAACGAACATACGATTCAAACCCTGGAAACCATAACACGAGTTTGTGTTATCAACTTCAAATTTACTTGAGACACGTATTCTCCTTTAGCCGCATCCTCGTACTACCATGATTTTCATCGAGTTTTAAAGTCACACCTTTTGAAATCACATGTGACCGGAAACGTCATTCTCCTTTTTGTCAACCCAAGTAAACGATGACGAATTCACCGGGCCCGAGTTTATTCATGAGCAACCGAGAAAATTTATTCATATTCAAGCAAGACCCAACACGACTCATAATCACCAAGAGCTACGCCGATGTTGGACGTAAACCTTTCTAATTCCACGGGGAACCGCGTAATATTAAAAGTCGCACCTTGAAAAGGTGAAATCCGTTTCGGGAAACATAGAAAGCTAAATCCGCGATATTTTAACCCTTTTGAAATCTTGGGGTGTTTTGGACCCGTTGCTAGCCGCTTAGATTGTTCGACTCATTTGAGTCTCCGTTTATCCTACATTCGCTGTATCAACTTAAAGACGTGTTTTGCGAAACAAGAACTTGATATCTTTTTAATGAACTTCCTATCGATGATAAACTTAATTTCCTAGGAGGACCGGTTGAAACCATGAATCGTGAAACCAAACCTTAAAACAACATATTATCCCGACCGTCGAAGTTCGTTGAAATGCCCAAGGACGTACCTTCACTTATCCGTAGAATTTACAACGCAAGATCTCGAGGAAGATTCAACAACTACTACTTCCAACTAAATTTCGGGACGAAATTTCTTTTGAGGTGTGGATAATGTAACATCCCGCGTTTTTTCGTTAAATTTATTTTAACACCGTTTTTTTTTAAATAATATCCCTCGTTATTTAATTTTAACGTCACCCGTTTACACGAGCGTTTTTAAAATATTCGTTTGGTTAATTCCCGCACCCGCTTTGAAACTCGAGGGACCAAAGTTGCAAAGGGGCCTAACTAGTGACTAGGTCAACTAGTCAAACCCCATCTCATCCATTCATTATCACCACCCACCTTCATCCTTCCCTTTCTCTCTACTTCTCATTTTTGAACACAAACCCCAACTTCATAAAATCATCATCTAAATTCGGGATTGGAAGCAAACTTCAAAACAAATTATATTTTCGTGATCCTCTCTTCATCCTCTACATTTTGATACAAATTTCATCAAGTTTGGGTAACTTTCTAAAAACTCTAGATTCCTATAAATTCGTTTTTTTTACTTGAAATTGTGTTAGTTAGTATCTATGGCTCGTGTCTAGCATGAATATATGTTTTGTTTGCTCGATTTGTTGATTTGAGTAACTAGTTTGAACTTTTGAAGTGGGTTAGCTTAATCTTTGATTTTGGATGATTAAAAGTTGTTTAATTGTTAAAGTTCATGTTTTAATTGTGTTACTAGTATCACTAGCTTCGTTTTGATGCGTAGGTTCATTAAGAAAACTTCAAACACATGATTATTGATTTTTGTGAATTTTGGTTAGGGTTTGATAGACTTTGAAAATGAACTTTTGATGCGTTGAATGCTCGTTAATGTTATTAATAAGTGTTTAGTTGTATTACATGTTTGATTACCTTCAAAACGGCATATCATATGTATAAATTGGATTCCCGGAACTTGAAATGCATTTGATGAACCTAAACTTTGATTTTGAACGCTTAACGACCATTCAACGAGGTTTCTGTTGTCTTAAATGATGATTTTGATTAATGATATGTGGTTAGTTGTATTCCTTTTCGAAATAGCTTTCCGATGATATAAAATACATGTTCTAATTGTTTGCGGATCATAAAATGTGATTGTTTGTGTTTTGTTCGTCCATTTGAGGAATTCAGCAAACAGACCCTGGATGCCAATTGGGACGCCGTCCTGACTTTTGGGACGCCGTCCCACTATTCATATTAGGACGCCGTCCTGATTTTGGGACGCCGTCCCACTCTTCATATTGGGACACCGTCCTGATTTTGGGACACCGTCCTGATACACTAAAATGGGCTGTTTTGCTTGGTCATTTGACGTAAAATGTTTGATATGCTACGGACCTCCGATTAACATGAAACTTGGCCAACATGCTCATATATGATTATATAACTTAGAAAAATTGTCGGATACCCGACCCGACCCCGTTGACTTTGACTTTGACCAAGTTTGACTTTTAGTCAAACTTAACTAAACACTTATGCAATCGTTCTAGTCTTTCTTTTATACTTGATTCTTGCATGAAACTTGACAACGTGATTCACATGCTATACTTTTCGAGTCGTAACGAGCCATAGGACTAATTGAACACATTTCACCCGACCTTGTGTCGTAACCGGTTAATTGATACAACTTATTTGTTTAGGTCAAGGCTAAACAACTATCATGCACACGTTTACTTTGTGAAGTACATTTATACTCGTGCACTCGAGGTGAGATCATAGTCCCACCTTTTCAACAACTTTTTATACTTTTAAATTGTGGGCTGAGAAACATACACTTTGTTACATTTTGTACTACTTACTTTTATACTTTGAACACAAGTACAAGGAAAACAAACATTCCACAGCGAGTTAGAACAAAAATCCTCAATTCGATTATCATTAGTTACACTTGCAGGGTGTAAGCGAGAACTTGTATTGTGTGGCCATACGGGTTTGACAAACCCTCATTACGGACGGTTCGCTACCGTCTACGGATGAAATATATTTTCGAGAAACAGTGTATGTTCTAACACTATTGTGATGGGGTTCTATGGAAGGAAACGTTAAGTCTTGATAATTGGGTGCTCGCGAACAATACTTTTGGAATGCAAACGATTATGATAATCAACGTTATGGGAATACTAAATCTTGTGGTTCAAAAACAACGTTTATTACAAACACCTATGATTTCACCAACGTTTTTCGTTGACAGTTTTCTATATGTTTCTCAGGTTCATACTTGGCTATTTGATACATGCTTCCGCGTACACTCATACTTGCTTGGAGTCGAGCATACATGCATACACTCTGATTTCTTGCTTGGGGTCAAGCATACATACATACATACGCTAGTGATAGCACCTTTGGATTCAAACATATTGTTTACATACTTACGCTATTTATAGCAACTGTGATTTTCAACTTATATTATGTCGCAAGTTATGTCATTTATACTTTACAATTTTTTTTGTAATCTTAAACTTGTTGTCAAATTGTTTGTAAACTAAACTTTGCAAGTCTTGTACGTTTCAAATGAATGCGACATAATTTTGGTCAAACGCGTCTCATATAGAGACTATGACCACGCAACGGGACCTAAGTAGACGGCACCGTCAATGACGATTTGGTCGGGTCGCTACATAACCCAAAACAGCCCGCGGTGTTACTACGACGGTGTATATCCGGTTTTACGGTATTTTTCGTGTTTTCAGGTTTTAAATCATTAAGTTAGCATATCATATAGATATAGAACATGTGTTTAGTTGATTTTAAAAGTCAAGTTAGAAGGATTAACTTTTGTTTGCGAACAAGTTTAGAATTAACTATACTATGTTCTAGTGATTACAAGCTTAAACCTTCGAATAAGGTAGTTTTATATATATGAATCGAATGATGTTATGAACATCATTACTACCTCAGGTTTTATGAATAAACCTATTGGAAATGAGAAAAATAGATCTAGCTTCAAAGGATTCTTGGATGGCTTGAAAGTTCTTGAAGTAGAATCATGACACGAAAACAAGTTCAAGTAAGATTTCCACGTTATAGAAATTGAATCAAAGTTTGAATATGAGTATTATCTTGTATTATAAAGATATCTTACTGTAAATAAGAAAGATTTCTTTAGGTTGGATGATCACTCAAAGTGGATTTGCAAGATTGGAAGTAAGCTAGCAAACTTGGAAGTGTTGTTGGTGTGTTCTTGAGTAGTTGTTTTATAACTTGGTTTATGTATGGATTTATGAACTAGATTGAGCTAGATTTTAATGAAGATGATGAAGAACACTTAGAAAAATGGAAGAACACTTGAGAGAGAGTAGTTTGATTCAAGAAAATTGCAAAGTGAATGTGTTTGTGGTACTCCTCATTCACGTGATTGTGTAGTCTCTATATAGGCTCCATTAGTTTGTAATTTTGTGAAATATTTCATGCTAGATGTTAAATGATGGTTCCCACATGGTTAGGTGACTCACATGGGCTGCTAAGAGCTGATCATTGGAGTGTGTATACCAATAGTAAATACATTTAGAAGCTGTGTATTGTACGAGTACAAATACGAGTGCATACGAGTAGAATTGTTGATGAAAATGAATGAGGATGTAATCGTAAGTATTTTTGTTAAGTAGAAGTACTTTGATAAGTGTTTTGAAGTCTTTCAAAAGTGTATGAATACATATTAAAACACTACATGTATATAAATTTTAACTGAGTCGTTAAGTCATCGTTAATCGTTACATGTAAGTGTTATTTTTAAACCTTTAGGTTAACGATCTTGTTAAATGTTGTTAACTTATTGTTTATTATGTCTAATGAGATATTAAATTATTAAATTATCATGATATTATGATGTATTAATATATCTTAATATGATATATATACATTTAAATGTCGTTACAACGATAATCGTTACATATATGTCTCGTTTCGAAATCCTTAAGTTAGTAGTCTTGTTTTTACATATGTAGTTCATTGTTAATATACTTAATGATATGTTTACTTATCATTTATCATGTTTTTATATAGTATATCAATATCTTAAAATGATTCATATGTATTTAGTACGACGTTGTTATAACGATAATCGTTATATATATATCGTTTTCGAGTTTCTTAATTCAATAGTCTCATTTTTATGTATATAACTCATTGTTAAAATACCTAATGAGATACTTACTTATCATAATATCATGTTAACTATATATATATATATATATATATATATATATATATATATATATATATATATATATATATATATATATATATATATGTCATCATATAGTTTTTACAAGTTTTAACGTTCGTGAATTACCGGTCAACTTGGGTGGTCAATTATCTATATGAAACCTATTTTAATTAATCAAGTCTTAACAAGTTTGATTACTTAACATATTGGAAACACTTAATCATGTAAATATCAATTTCATTTCATATATATAAACATGGAAAAGTTCGGGTCACTACATATCACACCTTTCCAAGGTGACACCTTTAACATAACCATGTCATCAACCTGAAATTCTAACGACTTCCTTCGAACATCAGCATAGCTCTTTTGATGACTTTGGGCGGTCTTCAATCTCTCCTTGATTTGCACAATCTTTTCAGTAGTCTCCTGTATGATCTCGGGACCAGTCAGTTGTCTGTCACCTACTTCGTTCCAACAGATAGGGGATCTACACTTTTTTCCATAAAGTGCTTCGAATGGTGCAGCATTAATACTCGTATGATAACTGTTGTTATACGAGAATTCTGCCAATGGTAAATATTTATCCCATCCGTTTCGGAAATCGATCACACATGCTCTAAGCATGTCTTCAAGAGTCTGAATGGTCCTTTCACTTTTCCCATCGGTCTGAGGATGATATGAAGTGCTCATATCCAGACGAGTCCCTAGAGCTTCATGTTGTGATTTCCAAAACCTTGACGTAAACCTACTGTCGCGATCAGATATAATGGAGATAGGTACTCCATGTCTTGAAACAACTTCCTTCATGTATAATCGTACTAATTTCTCCATCTTATCCATTTCCTTCATAGTTAGGAAATGTGCAGATTTGGTGAGACGATCGACAATTACCCAAATGGTGTCGTAACCCCATGCAGTCTTTGGTAGCTTCGTGATGAAATCCATGGTAATACATTCCCATTTCCATTCTGGGATTTCTGGTTGTTGAAGCAGACCTGATGGTTTCTGATGTTTCGCCTTGACATTGGAGCAAGTCAAACATTCTTCGATGTACGTTGCAATATCAGCTTTCAAATTTGGCCACCAAAAGTGTGCCTTAAGATCTTGATACATCTTTCCAGCTCCGGGATGTATCGAGTATCTCGTCTTATGTGCCTTATCCAAAACCAATTTTCTTAACCCTTTAAACTTCGGTACCCAAATGCATCCATTAAAATACCGGGTTTCGTCTTCTCGTATCTCAAGTTGCTTGTCTAAACCCTTGAGCATCTCATTTCCAAAGTTTTCTTCAGTAAGAGCTCCTCGTTGAGCCTCCTTTATTTGTGTTGTGAGGTTTGTACTAATCTTCATATTCATTGCTCGTACTCGAATCGGCTCTCTTTCCTTCCTGCTTAAAGCATCTGCTAATCATTTGCTTTCCCGAGATGATAGCGAATTTCACAATCATAGTCATTTATCAGCTCGACCCACCTACGTTGCCTCACGTTCAGTTGTTTTTGGTTGAAGATATGTTGAAGGCTTTTATGATCAGTATACACAGTACATTTAACCCCGTACAAGTAGTGTCTCCAAATCTTTAATGCAAACACCACTGCTCCCAATTCTAGATCATGAGTCGTATAATTTTGTTCATGAATCTTCAGTTGTCGGGATGCATATGCAATAACCTTCTTTCGTTGCATGAGAACACAACCAAAACCTTGTCGCGAAGCGTCACAATAAATTACAAAATCATTGTTTCCTTCAGGTAACGATAGAATAGGCGATGTAGTCAACTCCTTCTTCAATAATTGAAATGCGATTTCCTGCTCAGAAGTCCATTTGTACTTTTTCCCTTTGTGTGTTAATGCTGTCAATGGTTTGGCTATCCGGGAAAAATCTTGAATAAACCTTCTGTAATAACCAGCAAGACCCAAAAATTGGCGTATTTGCGTTGGAGTCTTTGGGGTCTCCCACTTTTCAATGGCTTCAATCTTGGCTGGATCAACCTGAATTCCTTCACTACTGACAATGTGACCAAGGAACTGTACTTCCTTCAGCCAAAAGGCGCACTTGGAAAACTTTGCGTATAACTGTTCTTTCTTTAACAGTTCCAGCACCAACCTTAAATGTTGTTCATGTTCTGCTTCATTCTTAGAATAAATAAGAATGTCATCAATAAAGACGATAACAAACTTATCTAAGTATGGACTGCATACCCTATTCATGAGGTTCATGAATATAGCTGGTGCGTTTGTCAGCCCGAACGGCATGACTAAAAATTCATAATGACCGTAACGTGTCCGAAATGCGATTTTCAGAATATCTTCTTCTTTGACACGCAACCGATGATAACTCGATCTTAGATCGATTTTGGAGTAAGTGATCCTTGCAGCTGATCAAACAAGTCATCAATTCTCGGTAATGGGTACCGATTCTTGATAATTAACTTGTTTAATTCACGATAATCTATACACATTCGGAAGGATCCATCTTTCTTCTTGACGAATAAAATCGGAGCTCTCCACGGGGAAGTACTCGGTCGAATAAATCCACGATCTAGCAATTCTTGCAACTGGTTTTGTAGTTCTTTCATTTCTGACAGTACGAGTCTATACGGAGCACGAGCCACCGGTGCAGCTCCCGGTACTAGATCTATCTGAAATTCTACATATCTATACGGAGGTAATCCCGGTAATTCTTCTAGAAACACTTCAGGGAATTCTCTTACCACAGGAACATCGTTGATGCTTTTCTCTTTCTCCTTTGTTTCGACTTTATTAACATGTGATAGGATAGCATAACATCCTTTCTTCAAGCACTTTTGGACTTTCAAGCAGCTAACGAGTTTTAGCTTTGAGTTACCCTTCTCTCCATAAATCATTACTGGCGTTTTATCCTTACGAGGAATGCGAATTGCCTTCTTGGCACACACAACTTCAACTCCTATTTTGGAAATCCAGTCCATGCTGACTATTACATCAAAACTTCCTAATTCTACGGGTATCAAATCAATTTTAAACATTTCTCCGGCTAAATTTATTTTACAATCACATCAAATTTTATCGACTTTAATTAGTTTACCATTAGCTAACTCAATTATGTACTTAGCATCTAGAGGTAATGATGAACAATTCAATTTAGTGTAAAAGTCTCTACACATGTAACTTCTATCGGCACCAGTATCAAATATAATAGATGCTGATAAGTCATTAATGGTAAACGTACCCGTAACAAGCTTCAGATCTTCACACGCCTCTCTAGTATTAATATTAAACGCTCTTCCACGTGCAGGTCCGTTATTCTTCTCTAGATTCAGGCACTGGCTCTTAATGTAACCCTGTTTCCCACACCCATAATAAGTAACAGTAGCTAAGGCAGTTCTATTTTCATTGGTGGCAGGAGTGTTGGTGCCATTTGTATTTGTAACGGGAACCCAACAATCTTCAGCAAGATGACCCCTTCGATTACATTTACTGCACACCACATTGCAAAAACCAGTGTGATATTTGTGGCATTTGTTACATAAGGGATTTCGTCCTTTGTAACCCGAGCTTGAACCACTACCCGCACCTTGCAAGGTTTCCTGTTTCTTAATAGATTGTTGTTGGTGACCTCGATCACGATTTCCATCCCACTTTCTTTTGTTATTCGATACCTTGGCATCAGTATTTTATGTGTTCTTATCCAGGATGATCTGATCCATTAGCTCATTTTCCATGTTGATAGCTTCATGAATTGTCTTGGGTTTGGATGCTGTAACATTGGCCTTGATGTTCTTTGGCAGACCATCTTTGTACAATTCAATCTTTCGCTCTTCCGTTGGTACCATTCAGGACATAACAAGGCTAATTCCATGAATCGCCTGTTATAGTTGGTAAGTTCCGTTCCGACAACTTTCAGATTTCGTAACACGGCTTCCATTTTTCTAACCTCGTTCCTTGGGCAGTATTCATTGATTAGCATATTTTTCAACTCTTCCCAAGGAGTATCATATGCTTCGTCTCCCCCTACAGCTTTTACATAGTTTTTCCACCATGTAAGTGCACCATCCTGTAATGTGCATGAAGCATACTTCGTCCTATCCCCTTCTGCACAACCACTAATTTTAAATACGGACTCCAGCTTTTCGAACCATCAGGTTAAACCGACTGGTCCCTCTGTTCCGCTGAATGATGAAGGTTTGCAACCTTGAAATGCTTTATATGAGCATCCAACACGAGGGTTTGTTTTATTTGCTGCTGCTCTTGCCGCTTCGACCTAAAGCATACGGTCATTTAAGCATTGGTTGATAAGCTCATCAATTTCTTGTTCCGTCATTTGATTTAATCGAGCCATGTTTCTTCAATAAACATATAAGATAATTAATCACATAGAATATTATAGATGTAGCAAGTAATTAATGGTACATCGTGGCATATTTGTGACGACCCGAAAATTTCCGACCAAATTTAAACCTAATCTTTATATGTTCTCGACACGATAAGCAAAGTTTGTAATATTGAATCTCAAAAATTTTGAAGTGTTTTCAATTGTGCATTTACCCTTTGATTATTCTCGACGATTCACGAACCTTTAATGTATATATAAATGATTTCGAATATGATTTTTCAACGATTAAATGTATACCTTGAATTACTTGTTTCAAAATAAATAATTAACACATTTATCTAAGTGACAACATTTAATATTTAAAACAATATTATATTATATATATGATTACAATACATAATTGATGATTATATGTATATTGTATTATATTAAAAAGTATAAATATTAAAAACTAAATATATGTAATTGTACATTATAATTAAATATCACATAATTAATAATATTAATTTATTAAATGTAATTATAAGTTAAAATATAGTTATTATAATAAAAATTTTAATACTTTTATCATTACTAATAATATTAATATTAGTATTATTATTAGATATTTATATTAAGAATTACTTTTATAAACTATTATCATTATAATTACTATAGCTATTAGAAATTAATACAACTTATCTTTATCATTAAAGTTATTGATATTATTACCATTATTATTTCTACTATTACTATTATTATTATTATTATTATTATTATTATTATTATTATTATTATTATTATTATTATTATTATTATTATTATTATTATTATTATTATTATTATTTGTTAATATTAGATATTAATTGTTATATAATTATGCTTCTTTAAATATTTAAAATACAAATATACATATGAATATATATACACATATTTAATATATATATAATTGTACAAATTCAGATATATATACAAATTCATATACATATAGAAAAATATAAGTGATATATAAATATATATAAAAATTACATATACATATATATAATTAAATAAAAACCGTATTTATATATTTAAATAAAGAAAAATCTGTATTATGTTACAAGTCATTTTCTAGACTGTAGGTGATTGGTTTTCATTGTTTAATTGATACGAATCTGTGTTTAAACATAAGTGTAATTCCAAAATCAGTTTATGTTCACTTTCAACTTTTATATTTTTTCTGCTTCTTCTGTTTCTAATTGATTCCTCCTATCTACTACAATTCGTGAATCATTCAATCAACTCAATTATTAACGAATCATCATTCCCTTTATCTTGTATCAATTATTCAATTACAATGGCTGTTATTCGAAATTTTAAAAACAGAAAAATTCATTATCAGTTCGTAACCCTGTTCTTCATAACTTTTAACCAAAAGCTCGATTTCAAAGGAATTTGCAAAATCTATAAATGTAGAAGTATTAGGAATACGTTATGCAAACTTTCTGTAATTTCACAGCTCTCAATCTCCAGTAACGAATCCAAATTTATGATGTCAAAGTTTTTGGTTTAAAAAGTCAAACAATATTCTTCATCCAAATTCGAGTTCCATGCTATGAATTAGGTGAAATTGAGGATTGCAAAAGATTATAGGATAGTTTTAAAAACTATTTCATGAAGAAATCGTAGGCTAAAACGTCCTTTAATTCAAAATCAAGGTACGAGTTTTCAATATGTTCTTCGACGAGCCATTTTTCTGCTGCTGTCTTTTTTTTTATTATTTATTTTCATTGCTGTTAATCCCAACCAACCACAAAGAAACGTTTCTATAATGTTGGAAAGTCCTAATTTGAGTTTGTAATTCACTGTTATGATTTTGGTTGAGTTTAATCAATGGTATATGCGAAGAATAAGATACAAGATCAGATAGTTTCCAGTTAAATAAAATAGTCTACGGTTTTAAAATAGAAAAGCAAGAGACAGAGGAATGGTTTAGATTGTTTTCGAGTATTCAGAAGGTCGCAGGTTCGAGTCCCGTCCGGGCCAATTCTTTTTTTAGAGAAGGGTATACTTTTTGATTTATTTATTTTTTATCATTATTATTATTATTATTATTATTATTATTATTATTATTATTATTATTATTATTATTATTATTATTATTATTATTATTATTATTATCGTGATTTTATTTATGATATGAAAATATGCCTAATCTATGGAAGAATAAAATGAATATGGTTAAGGTTATGATAATGGA
The DNA here is from genome assembly GCF_046630445.1 of Rutidosis leptorrhynchoides. Lineage (NCBI taxonomy): Eukaryota > Viridiplantae > Streptophyta > Magnoliopsida > Asterales > Asteraceae > Rutidosis > Rutidosis leptorrhynchoides. The sequence continues at coordinate 368,845,436 of NC_092343.1, read as the reverse complement.
TATAGTTAAGGTGTATATATATATATATATATATATATATATATATATATATATATATATATATATATATATATATATATATATATATATATATATATAATCGAGAAAAATAATTATAAGTACGATTAGATTTATGACAAAATAGGATATGGTTATAAAAATAAATATAATTAGGTCATGATTAAACGAACTATCATTTTTTTTAAAAGTACCAATTTGAGATTTTTATTATTATTATTATTAACAAAAGTAATTTTTTACAAGATTACCATTAATAATAAGATTGTTATAGTTAATATTATCAAGTATTAAGTGTTATTATTAATGTTACTATTATTGTTATTATAATTATGAAAATAGTTATAATTTTAAGTGTGATAGGAACTATAGATATAGGTTACAAATTTATCACGAAGTTTATGCTAAAACTTATTATTACTAACACTGTTATTATTATTATCCTTACATAATTATAAATAAAGTATCATTATAACTAAAAATTATCAAAGTATCATTTTACTACTAGTACAAGCATTATTATTATCATTAGTAACCCAAGTATTATCATAAATATTATCATTATTATTATTATTATTATTATTATTATTATTATTATTATTATTATTATTATTATTATTATTATTAGTATTATTATTATTATTATTATTATTATTATTATTATTACTATCACTATTATTATTATTATTATTATTATTATTATTATTATTATTATTATTAGTATTACCATTATAATTATTAGCATCAAAATAATTAATAAAATCATCATTTTTATAACTAACATTAAGATTTTTTTTTTTTAAAGTTAAAGATATTATTAAGATCATAAGTATGTATTAATTATATTAACAATTTTTATATAAATTCATATAAAACAAATTAATTATTTTTCATATATATATATATATATATATATATATATATATATATATATATATATATATATATATATATATATATATATATATATACATATATATATACATATACATATATATACATATACATATATATATATATATGTATATGTATATATATGTATATGTATATATATATATATATATATATATATGTATATATATATATATATGTATATATAACTATATAAATAATAATCATTTTCAAATATATATACAAATTAAATAAATAATATATAAAGTTATAATATATGAAATTGTTTGATTACGATTACATGTATTAAAGAATAAACAAATGATATAGGTTCGCGAATCCGAGGCCAACCCTGCATTGTTCAATGTCGTCATATGTATTTTTACTACAAAATACAGTATCGTGAGTTTCATTTGCTCCTTTTTTAAATACTTTTGCAATATATATTTTTGGGACTGAGAATACATGCTCTGCTTTTATAAATGTTTTACGAAATAGACACAAGTAATCAAAACTACATTCTATGGTTGAATCGTTATACTGGATATCACCCTTGTTGAACTTGGTAACCTAAGAATTGGTATTTATTATAATTGCCACCAATTGACGCGAATCCTAAAGATAGATCTATGGGCCATTGACAAGCCCCAGTCAGAGAATTTGAACTGCTTTAGTACTTCGAATTTATTTTTTGGGGATATTCTAGATGCATTTGTTAAGGTCGGTTACCTGGTGTTCAATCCATATGAATAAATTTTAATTCGCGAGTTACGCGTGACAATATATGAAATCTTGTGGTCTATTAAAATGATGAAAATGAATGATTATGATAAACTAATAAACTCACCAACCTTTTGGTTGATACTTGAAAGCATGTTTATTCTCAGGTATAAAAGAAATTTTTTTCTGTGCATTTGCTCATTTTAGAGATATTACTTGGAGTCATTCACGACATATTTCAAAAGAAGCTGCATTCGAGTCGTTGAGTTCATCAAGATTAATATAAAGTCATTCATAGTTTGGATATATTATGAAACGATATGCATATCTGTCAACTTCTGATGTAATGGAAGTTTGTCTTTTAAAAATGAATGCAATGTTTGTAAAATGTATCATATAGAGGTCAAATACCTGGCAATGAAATCATATGTTATTGTATTCGTCCTTATGGATTAGGATGGGTCGTCTCATGTGGTATCAGAGCGGTAGTCTTAGCGAACCAGGTCTTGCATTAGTGTGTCTAACTGATAGTTGTTTAGATGCATTAGTGAGTCTGGACTTCTACCGTGTCTGCATGTCAAAAGTTTTGCTTATCATTTCGTGTCAAAAATCATCTACTTATTATCCTTAGGAAATTACCTGCTTATCATTCCTAGTCTAGACACATCTTACTGCATTGATTGTATGAATAGTGTATAGACAAATTCATATCTTAGCATATATGTTACTGTAGACTTTATCTGACACGTTTGCTTAATTTCCTCCGTAATCTACGGGATCTTCTGTACTATATTAGATATTCTATATAATTAGAATATTATCCGATAACCGAATATCATTTCATATCGAAAATCCTCTAACTGATCATAAGAGATGGATACTACACCTAGCTTGGATTCCATTAGTTCTGAAAGCAATTTCGAGATGCGTATTGAAGTAGACTCCGAAGTCAATGAACCCGAAGTGTCTCCACCGTTTAGCTATTTTTATTTCTGGAGGAGATGGGGGTGGGTCCGAGACTTATTCACTCGATGGAGAAATGAAGAAGGTGAGCCCTACCGTGAACCAAACTTACCTCCTAACATCGGAGAAAATGATATACTCACCAGTGAACCTATGCACAACACTGTATTCACCCTTATTGCTAAAGTTTTCCACCTCAAAGGTCACATTACTGCAATCTCAGAAAATATTCAACCTCTACTTCCGAATACCAATCGAAGGAGAATATTAGAAGAAGTTAGGGAACTTCGAATTGATAATCAAGATCTATCGAATCAGATGAGTGGATGGAGAGAAATGATTGAGGGTAGGATAGAAACCCTGATAAGAATGGTGCGTGATTTACAAGCTATACTTACTACACCAACATCATCACCAACCTCAGCACCAACAATACTTGTAGCACCGACAGCAACAGCACCACCATCAGCAGCACCAGCAGCATAACCAGTACCAACAACAACAACATCATCACACGTCTCAACCTCGCAATCTATACCTCAAGCATAATCATCGTTCTACGAATCGTTCTACATAAACTATCTTCATCCTTCATGGTGATTATGTAACCTCTAATGTTTTAGAGATTATGTACTCTAGTTCTAGCCGTAAATCTAATGAGTTGAATATCACATTGACTCATTAAATCCATGATTACGTCTGAAAAAAATATATATGTATATATGTTTTCATAAAGATTGTAATTAAAATTTTTATTGTACAAACTGTTAATGATGAAAATATTTTAACGGGTAGGTAATACCCGAGGAATATTTAGATTTCGCATTAATAAGTTACACTGTACATTCTTCGAATCTGATTGAACAGTCATTTACTATCCTATTTACAACCACAGCTATACGAATCCATTCACCACAGAATAACAATTTTCATTCAATTTCATATTTGGATTTTGACCTATCAGAATCCAACAAGTGGCATAATGAAGAAAACATTGGACAAAAAATAAAATTTGTTAGAAACAAACAAATTAACTCTGAGAAATTCTGTTAAGAATCCACGCTAACAAAATCCTAGCTAACTGTTCCTAGCTAACTGTTAATTCCTTATTATATTTAATTATCGCAATTTTAATTCTCGCAATTTTATTTATCGTCATTTAATTTCTGTTATTTATTTTACGCACTTTATTTATCGTCATTTAAATACTGTTATTTACGCATTTTAAATATCGGGACACGTATACAATGTTTTGACATAACATATTGACGCATCTATATATATTATTTGGAATAACCATAGACACTCTATATGCAGTAATGATCGAGTTAGCTATACAGGGTTGAGGTTGATTCTATAATAATATATATACTTTGAGTTGTGATCGAGTCTGAGACATGTATATAACGGGTCACAATACGTATTAATTAATTCGAATATTATATATTAAGCTATATATGAATTATTTGACTGTTAACTGTGGACTATCAACTGTGGACTACCAACATTGGACAATTAAAATGAATTAAAATATTGGTTATAACATATGAAACTAAACATCTCTTCAAGTTTGCCACTTGATTTCATCTTAAACCTCATTTGTATATTGATAATTACAATCTACGTTCAAAACTTTCATGATTCTTGAAAACACCTCAATCGAAAGGATGAATCAACTACACTTCAGCTACGGAAGAAAAAGATTGATGCATATAGTTATGCACCTGAAAACTCTCGGAACCTGAGAAAACGTTTAACATGTATCTGTGCTAGATCCTTTAGTATTATTATTACCCAAAATAACTTGATAATTCCTTTTAAAGTAGCAAATTTTGTCACAGCTCCAGCAAGACAACTTCGACTTTTCATTCGAAACAACCTTATTATAATTTTAACATATATGCATGCTCTTTTATTGTTACCGGGGAACCTTTCATATTCCACCATATTACCATCAGCGTTTAATCATCTAAAAACACAATTCTCCTGAAACCACCTCGAATTGATAACCGTGATTCAGATATGGCTGCATTAAATGCAGACGAAACTGTAAAATTGTAGATGGCCTAAATGGCCAAGAGGTTGATGATAAAGAATAGAGTGTTGGGAACGCTCGGTAGAAAATTTGGTACTGGAAAACAGATTGAGCTCACCGTGAAGGAGACCAAGGACAAATACAAGGACCAAACCCTATATTCAAAGAATCCACGTAATTCTGGATCCGATGAAATCCTTAGAGAATATCCTGCTCTGAAGTCATGTTAAAATCTTGCGGAAAATTTTTCCTTATCAACTTTCGAACTTAAAAATTCTAAAATATCATCATAAATATCTTCGATATTTCTGAAGATATTTTCATAAATATTCTTGTCCGAAATTATTTATCTCTTCGTGCTATCTATATTACATCATAAAGGAAACTACTTTAGTTTCAAAATTTCTTTAAAAGTTGAGTTTGAATTATGAATGATTTTGAAGTAGTGTTGGAAATTGATGCATGAGTTAGTATAATATAATGACACTTGATCAACGTGATTATATTACAGTAAGTCATGCTGAGATTCTAATGGGATGTGATGATTCACAGATCATAACGTCATCATGTGCCATATTACATAACTCTTTCATTCTACTTAACTTCTGAACATGTCAAGAAAATATATTCTTGATAGTTCTATTCTCAGTGATTCTGATAATTTAACAAATCAAATCGTGCTATTACGTTCTTTCTTGTTTAGAACATTAAGTTCATTCAAAACTCCATACTTACAAATTCTGAACCATTACTCGCTTTACTAGAGGTCGAGAGGATAATAAAAAGGCAAAGAGCTCCAAAATATAAGAGAAAATACAAAGACCAATAACAACACGGAAGTTACAAACCATGGATATTAATATGAATAGCAATATAAAGACAAGGTATAAGTAAGAAGAGTATCACCCCAAGGCAATAATAGAAGTAAATGGATTTTTCTGGTGGAAGATTGAAAAGAAGGATGACAGAATTGATAATTGGAAAAATATCAAGGATTAGAACTTGATTAAACATTTTCATAATCTTTTAGATGTATGAACTAAGAAAGAAAGTATAGGAATGGTGAGGATAACGGAACGGAAGAGTTTAATTTATAATGGAAATATCAGACAGAGTAAGTAAGTCAGATCACCGTATTTAATTATAGAGATCTTAATTTCCTTACTCGCCAAAGAATCAAATCTTTTAGATTTCGAAGATTTTCTTTAAATCCCTTGAATTTCGGAGTTCAACCAAGATAATGTCAAAAGATAGGACGCATATTATTTTCTAAATTCAACCCTGATTCTGTCAAAAGTTAAGACGAATCTTTACTTTTCCTATTTCAATCTTTTGTGATAGCTTCACTCGTACTCTTCACAAAAATCAAAATTTTTTCATCCATATTACCCATTGATGATAAAACTCTAATTTCAACTCGTATGAGTCATGAAAAAAACATACTTATTGTTAGCCATGACGACCTCGATCAAATTTCGGGACAAAATTTCTTTATCGGGTAGGTACTGTGACGACCCAGAAATTTTTGACCAAATTTAAACTTAATCTTTATATGTTCTCGACACGATAAGCAAAGTTTGTTATGTTGAATCTCAAAATTTTTGAAATGTTTTCAATTGTGCATTTACCCTTTGATTATTCTCGACGATTCACGAACCTTTAATGTATATATAAATGATTTCGAATATGATTTGTCAACGATTAAATGTATACCTTGAATTACTTGTTTCAAAATAAATAATCAACACATTTATCTAAGTAACAACATTTAATATTTAAAGCAATATTATATTATATATATGATTACAATACATAATTGATGATTATATGTATATTGTATTATATTAAAAAGTATAAATATTAAAAACTAAATATATGTTATTGTACATTATAATTAAATATCACATAATTAATAATATTAATTTATTAAATGTAATTATAAGTTAAAATATAGTTATTATAATAAAAATTTTAATACTTTTATCATTACTAATAATATTAATATTAGTATTATTATTAGATATTTATATTAAGAATTACTTTTATAAACTATTATCATTATAATTACTATAGCTATTAGAAATTAATACAACTTTTCTTTATCATTAAAGTTATTGATATTATTACCATTATTATTTCTATTAGTATTATTATTATTATTATTATTATTATTATTATTATTATTATTATTATTATTATTATTATTATTATTATTATTATTATTATTTGTTAATATTAGATATTAATGGTTATATAATTATGCTTCTTTAAATATTTAATATACAAATATACATATGAATATATATACACATATTTAATATATATAACTATACAAATTCAGATATATATACAAATTCATATACATATAGAAAAATATAAGTGATATATAAATATATATAAAAATTACATATACATATATATAATTAAATAAAAACTGTATTTATATATTTAAATATAGAAAAATCTGTATTATGTTACAAGTCATTTTCTAGACTGTAGGTGATTGGTTTTCATTGTTTAATTGATACGAATCTGTGTTTAAACATAAGTGTAATTCCAAAATCAGTTTATGCTCACTTTCAACTTTTATATTTTTTATGCTTCTTCTGTTTCTAATTGATTCCTCCTATCTACTACAATTCGTGAATCATTCAATCAACTCAATTATTAACGAATCATCATTCCCTTTATCTTGTATAAATTATTCAATTACAATGGCTGTTATTCGAAATTTTAAAAACAGAAAAATTCATTATCAGTTCGTAACCCTGTTCTTCATAACTTTTAACCAAAAGCTCGATTTCAAAGGAATTTGCAAAATCTATAAATTTAGAAGCATTAGGAATACGTTATGCAAACTTTCTGTAAATTCACAGCTCTCAATCTCCAGTAACGAATCCAAATTTATGAAGTCAAAGTTTTTGGTTTAAAAAGTCAAACAATATTCTTCATCCAAATTCGAGTTCCGTGCTACGAATTAGGTGAAATTGAGGATTGAGAAAGATTATAGGAAAGTTTTAAAAACTATTCCGTGAAGAAATCATAGGCTAAAACGTCCTTTAATTTAAAATCAAGGTATGAGTTTTCAATATGTTCTTCGACGAGCCATTTTTCTGCTGCTGTCTTTTTTTATTATTTTTTTTCATTGCTGTTAATCCCAACCAACCACAAAGAAACGTTTCTGTAATGTTAGAAAGTCCTAATTTGAGTTTGTAATTCACTGTTATGATTTTGGTTGAGTTTAATCAATGATATATGCGAAGAAGAAGATACAAGATCAGATAGTTTCTGGTTAAATAAAATAGTCTACGGTTTTAAAAACAGAAAAGCAAGGGACGGAGGAATGGTTTAGATTGTTTGCGAGTATTCAGAAGGTCGCGGGTTCGAGTCCCGTCTGGGCCAATTCTTTTTTTTTTTTGACAAGGGTATGCTTTTTGATTTATTTATTTTTTTTTATCATTATTATTATTATTATTATTATTATTATTATTATTATTATTATTATTATTATTATTATTATTATTATTATTATTATTATTATTATTATTATTATTATTATTATTATTATTATTATTATTGTTATTGTTATTATTATCGTGATTTTATTTATGATATGAAAATATGCCTAATCTATGGAAGAATAAAATGAATATGGTTAAGGTTATGATAATGGATATAGTTAAGGTGTATATATATATATATATATATATATATATATATATATATATATATATATATATATATATATATATATATATAATCGAGAAAAATAATTATAAGTACGATTAGATTTATGACAAAATAGGATATGGTTATAAAAATAAATATAATTAGGTCATGATTAAACGAACTATCATTTTTTTTAAAAGTACCAATTTGAGATTTTTATTATTATTATTATTATTAACAAAAGTAATTTTTTACAAGATTACCATTAATAATAAGATTGTTATAGTTAATATTATCAAGTATTAAGTGTTATTATTAATGTTACTATTATTGTTATTATAATTATGAAAATAGTTATAATTTTAAGTGTGATAGGAACTATGGATATAGGTTACAAATTTATCACGAAGTTTATGCTAGAACTTATTATTACTAACACTGTTATTATTATTATCCTTACATAATTATAAATAAAGTATCATTATAACTAAAAATTATCAAAGTATCATTTTACTACTAGTACAAGCATTATTATTATCATTAGTAACCTAAGTATTATTATAAATATTATTATTATTATTATTATTATTATTATTATTATTAATATTATTATTATTATTATTATTATTATTATTATTATTATTATTATTATTATTATTATTACTATCACTATTATTATTATTATTATTATTATTATTATTATTATTATTAGTATTACCATTATATTTATTAGCATCAAAATAATTAATAAAATCATCATTTTTATAACTAACATTAAGATTTTTTTTAAAAATTAAGGATATTATTAAGATCATAAGTATGTATTAATTATATTAACAATTTTATATAAATTCATATAAAACAAATTAAGTATTTTTCATATATATATATATATATATATATATATATATATATATATATATATATATATATATATATATAATTATATAAATAATAATCATTTTCAAATATATATACAAATTAAATAAATAATATATAAATTTATAATATATGAAATTGTTTGATTACGATTACATGTATTAAAGAATAAACAAATGATATAGGTTCGCGAATCCGAGGCCAACCCTGCATTGTTCAATGTCGTCATATGTATTTTTACTACGAAATATAGTATCGTGAGTTTTATTTGCTCCCTTTTTAAATACTTTTGCAATATATATTTTTGGGACTGAGAATACATGCGCTGCTTTTATAAATGTTTTACAAAATAGACACAAGTAATCGAAACTACATTCTATGGTTGAATCGTTATACTGGATATCACCCTTGTTGAACTTGGTATCCTAAGAATTGGTGTTTATTATAATTGCCACCAATTGACGTGAATCTTAAAGATAGATCTATGGGCCATTGACAAGCCCCAGTCAGAGAATTTGAACTGCTTTAGTACTTCGACTTTATTTTTTGGGGATATTCTAGATGCATTTGTTAAGGTCGGTTACCAGGTGTTCAATCCATATGAATAAATTTGAATTCGCGAGTTACGCGTGACAATATATGAAATCTTGTGGTCTATTAAAATGATGGAAATGAATGATTATGATAAACTAATGAACTCACCAACCTTTTGGTTGACACTTGAAAGCATGTTTATTCTCAGGTATAAAAGAAATCTTTCGCTGTGCATTTGCTCATTTTAGATATATTACTTGGAGTCATTCACGGCATATTTCAAAAGACGCTGCATTCGAGTCATTGAGTTCATCAAGATTGATATAAAATCATTCATAGTTTGGATATATTATGAAACGATACGCATATCTGTCAACTTCTAATGTAATGGAAATTTGTCTTTTAAAAATGAATGCAATGTTTGTAAAATGTATCATATAGAGGTCAAATACCTCGCAATGAAATCATATGTTATTGTATTCGTCCTTATGGATTAGGACGGGTCGTCTCAATATTAATAATATGAACCAATTTTTATAAAAGCCTTTTCTTCTTATTAGCGTTTTATAATTGTAGCTCGGGTAGTACCTACCAGTTAAAGTTCATACTTAATAGCTAGTACACAAATTAACTACTACAATTATGATAATATTCTATCATGAAAAACTTAATGCATTAATACTTCACACTTATTCTTTTGGTACAATATTTTACAATAATTCAATACCACTATTTTACATAAAACATATGTAAGATGAAATATAGCACACAATATATTATTATATAAGGCGTGAAGTCGAATAGCTGCAAAAACAGATTAGAAACGACGAGGCTTTCTTGGGAATTCAAAGAAATCTGGGAAATCATAGAATTTTCGCTTCCCTACTGTCAGAGTGCTTATTTCAGTGGTAAGTTTAGGTTTTGGTTGGGGTTTAGTAGATGACATTTCTGTAGTATTGGCAAGACATGCTTGACTAGGTGTGGTAGTATCAGTAGCACTTGGTACAATAATTGTTTTATTAGTTTATGCTTTTGGAATTTCTGGGTTAACGATTATAGGTTTCTTTCCCTTATTAAATTCTGTCTCGGTAATTTCTTTTACTTCGTTCTCCTCAGGTTCCACTTCTGGTTCCTCTAGGAATTGCGAGTCTTCCAAAAATGCATCCAACTCCAGGTCATGCATCTGGCTCCAGGTCATCCTCAGGTCATCGTCGTTATCAGATAAGTCGATGATTGGTACTTTTGCTGGAGATTCAACTTCAGAGTCGCTGAATGTGATAATGAGATTGGTGATAGAAGTAGAAATCTATCACACATTAACTACCACATTAGTAATATACCACATAATATTTACATGTTATAATATTTAATTTCTGACCAAAAATGATAAGTAAGGGTTTTCAAAAATAAGTTCGGTCAAAGTCCAGACTCACTAATGCATCCTAACAAATACCGGTCAGAACACTAATGCAATTTCTGGTTCGCTAAGACCTCTGCTCTGATGCCAACTAAAACAACTCGTCCATATTACTATAAACGTGGTACGTTATCCATTGGTCCTATAGCTAGGTATTTGACCTCTATATGATACGTTTTAGAAAATATTACATTCGTTTCATAAAAAGCACACTATTATTATACATAATGCAAGTTTTAAACAAGTGGGCAATTATTTAAGAAATAATCCCCATAATACATCTTTTCCAAAAACTACACACGTGATATAACAATCGAATATAATACATGACAAAGGTTTTATTGAATGCAACACTTTATTTAAACAAAAGCATGAGACTCCATGCACAGCTTGCTCAGATAATGCAACAGCGGAAGACTTTCTTAAGGACCTGAGAATAAACATGCTTAAACAGTCAACACAAAGGTTGGTGAGATATATAGGTTTAAAGCTAGCATCGATATAAATATAGACCACAAGATTTCATAGTTATAAATATTTCAATAAAGATATTATATAAGTTATTGAGCGCTTCGGTAACCATACTTAACCATAAATGTAGCATATTCCCTTTATTATGAAATCTCCCTACACTGTACCAAGTGTAGTAAAAACGAAGTACTATGCAACCATTTACGATACGAGAGCGACTAACCATGTTGGGGTTGTCAAACCCGATAGATCTATCAATAGGATTCACGCTTACATGTTCTTACAACATGTAAATATTAGTTACCAAGCTATTAGGGAAGATATGCAAGGTGGTACAACTCAACGTAGAATATATTTCAAGTACTTGTGTCCATGGCGTAATATATAAAATGCATGTATTCTCATCCCAAAATATTTTTAGAGTTTAAAAATGGGACTATATACTCACGGTAGTAAAAGTATATTAATAATAAGTTTTCAACTTATTAAAAATATAGCCGTCGTCCTTGGATTCACGGACCTATAACAATATATATATATATATATATATATATATATATATATATATATATATATATATATATATATATATATATATATATATATATATATATATATATATATATATATATATATATATATATATATATATATATCAAAATGTAATACAACTATTATTCATATCATATCTTCAATCACATGTGATTGTTTAAGTTTATATTTTCAATCACGTGTGATTGTTTAAGTTGTCAAGTTAGCAGTCCACAGTTAGTAGTCCACAGTTAGTAGTCCACAATTAGTAGTACATAGTATACACGTGTTGTATAAGACTCAATCATGACCCACAATACCGCTAGTGTAGTTACACGTATTGTGTATGTGGTGTCTTTTGATTTATCCAACGTATTGTGTAACCATGACATGTTAGAATACATTTATAATACAAGAAAAGTTAGCTATGATATGGTTAGTATAGATTTTAATGAATTAATCCCGTAATCAAATTATCCATTTCTAACCAATATTGTTTTGCCCATAATTTCTTCGTTATAAATCCGTTTTGAGTGAAATAAATTGCAATGGTTTCATAATGAACTGTAATTTGTGAAACTAAACTGAAAAAGTGGTGGTTTATAGTCAGAGTTACAAGTTATAATCCATATTTGAAAGAGGTAGTCATTTTCGTCGAAAGAATGACATCTTGATGACCATTTGAAAAACATACTTCAATTTTGAGTTTAACCATGATTTTTGGATATAGTATCATGTTCATATGAAATATCATTTTACCAGAAGGACAACTTTTAAATAAAAAATTATGATAGTTTTTAATTATCCAACCCAAAACAGCCCCCGGTTTACTATGACGGCGTATGTCCGGTTTTACGGTGTTCTTCGTGTTTCCAAGTTTTAACTCATTAAGTTAGTATATCATATAGATATAAAACATGTGTTAAGTTGTTTTTAAAAGTCAAGTTAGAAGGATTAACTTTGTTTTCGAACAAGTTTAGAATTAACTAAACTATGTTCTAGTTTATAAACTCTTATATAGATAGCTATAGACATATGAATTGAACAAGAGTTGAAGTAGAGTTTTTACCTCAAGTTTAGAATGTAAAGTTGCTAGAAAGAAGTAGTAGAACAAAACTTGAGAGTGTTCTTGCAAGTGTGTGTGAAAATTGGAAGTAGAATTTGGAAAATGAATGTGTAAAAATGAGTTAGAAATGGTGTTTATTTATAGGCTTGAAAATTTGGTTTTTAGTGAAAATATCTAAGATAAGTTAAAATGTATTAAGTCATGGATGACATATTAAATTGATTAGGTCATGGATGACATATTACACAAATAATTACAGATTTCTATTGGTATATACCAATAGTAACCCACCTAGAAGCTGTGTATAATATGGGTAAAAATACCGTATGAATGCGAGTAGAATTCTTGAGGAAATTGAACGAAAATATGAGTATAGCTATCCTTTATATGTACTGGTATATTATAAAGTGTATTTAATACTTGTAAGGATGTATTTACACTCGTAATACTTTATATGTAAATACATTTTAACATAAGTTAATTACGTCATTTAAATAGTAACATATATATTGTTCAAAAACTCTTTAAATTAGTAGTATGAAAATATATATATAATACTTTGTTAATATACTTAATGAGATATTTAATTATCATATTTTCAAGTTATATATATATATATATATATATATATATATATACACACACACACACACACACACACATATATAATTAATACAAGTTATGACGTTCGTGAATCATAAGAATAAAAGGGTGGTCAAGTGCTTATGTAAAGTTTTTTCAGGAGGTTCAAGACTTATTAAAATTCATTGCTTATCAATTTGAAATTATGAAATCATGTAAATAGTATAATCAATTAGTCGGAAAAATCCGGGTCATCACACGATGGGTTTTACTCCTACAAGTATTTGATATGCGGATGAAAATCTGGCAGCAGATCATCTTTCGTGTTTAAAAAAATCCTAATCTAGATAATTCCATCGAAATAAGAGACACGTTCCCTGATGAATGTCTCATGATGATCTATGATGAGTCATACCCATGGTTTGCTAACTTTGAAAACTATTTAGCCGCAAAATAATTAAGGAAAGATTTAATGTATCAACAAAGAAAAAAATTCTTCGCAGATTTAAAACATTATTTTTGGGAAAGTCCTTACCTATTTAAAGTCGGTCCCGACCAAATCATTCGAAGTTGTGTACATGGTAAAGAAGCAAATGAAATCCTAATACAATGCCATAGTAGTGCACCAGGAGGACATTTTGGTCCAAATTACACGGCTCACAAAGTTTTAGATTCTGGATTTTATTGGCCTACCATATTTCAAGATGCGTATAAATTACTTCGGTCATGTGATGCATGCCACGAGGAGGAAATCTCTCAAAGCGTGATGAAATGCCCCATCAAAATATTCAAGTATGTGAAATATTTGATGTGTGGGGTATTGATTTCATGGGACCATTCCCCTCTTCTGAAAGAAACCAATACATTCTTGTAGCTGTTGATTACGTTTCTAAATGGGCTGAAGCAAAAGCTCTTCCCACTATTGACTCGCGAGTAGTAGTTGACTTTCTTAAGAAATTATTTTATCGATTTGGTTTTTCTAAAGCTTTAATTAGTGACCGTGGAACCCATTTCACTAATCAACTACTTGAAAGAGTTCTTAAAAGATATGGTGTTAACCATCATTTTTCTACAGCTTACCACCCTCATATGAGTGGTCCGGTTGAAAACACTAATCGAGGATTGAAAAGAATACTCGAATGAACAGTTGAAAATAACCTAAAACTTTGTTCTCGAAAGTTAGATGATGCATTATGGGCGTTCTGAACTGCCTACAAAACACCTATAGGAACTACTCCTTTTAGGTTGGTTTATGGAAAAGCTTGTCATCTACCTGTTGAAATTGAATACCGCACATATTGGGCTTTGAAACAATGTAACTTAGATCCTAAAGAAACAGAAAAACATAGATTACTTCAACTAAACCAACTTGATGAACTTTGACTTTCGGCTTATGAAAACTCGATAACTTATAAAGAGAAAACAAAAAGATGCCACGATACACGAATTAAAAATATTAAAATATTTCAACCAGGGGGATAAAGTCTTAATTTTCCAATCAAAATATAAATTTTCTCCTGGAAAGTTAAAATCTAGATGGATGGGTGCTTTCATTGTTAAGCAACCTTTTTCCACTGGATATGTTGAGTTATATAATAAAAAGGGTGAAACATTTAAAATAAATGGTCATAGATTAAAAATCTACTTTGATAAAGATGCATTACCTGGAGGGGAAGTAATTTCCCTTGCACAATTAAAACTTAAAATTCATGACTTAAGATACTTTAGAGTTTTGTAGAATACTTGTATATTATTTTGTATTTTGAAAATTGAAAATTTGAAAAAAATTAAATGAAGCCGCCGGCTTGAGCTACTAAAGACGCCGGCCTGGTGAAAAAAAAAACTGCAAACTGACATTTCAATAAATGCCTTTTGACCAACGAAGTCACCGGCTTGGCTTTAATGCTGCCGGCTTTGCGCTACAGACAGTTTTAACCCTAAACCGCCCCATTTCTTCATTTTTACACTTAAACTATTCAAAAACGCTCTCAAGTAGAAAATTTGTTGTTTTCTTAATCCAACTTGTAATCACTCATGGCTGATAGATTTCGATTTTTAACTTTGGATTATCAAAAACCTTTTTATTTCTGCAAAATCTGCCATGCTTGCTCTATAAAAACATGAAGCCGTCGGCACTAGCATGAAGCCGCCGGCTTCATCTATCTGATTCCTTGATGAATTTTTTCTGTTATATAATTGCTGAATTATGAATTGCTATAGAATGCTTGTTAATCACTGTTAGATCTGTTTGATTGATGTTATTAGACTTAAATTGATGAAGGCTGAGAAAACCCTAAAATCTAGAAACCAATATAAAGAGGCCAGCATTATAACAAAGCCGCCGACATCCTGATAAATGTATCCGATTTGAAAATTATACTGTTCAAACAGGTTTTTGGAAAATTTGTGAAAATTACTTATGCAGGTTATGAAGCCTCCGACCTGGCTTAAAGAAGCCGCCGGCTTCGTTCAGCTGTTTACTTTATTTTGCTAATGTTTATTTGAATTTTGTTAAAATAGAGAGTTAGGAACATGGAAGAACGTGAGAAGACAAAAATTAGAATTAACTGGGCTCTTTTACATGAGTAGTTGAGGTTTCCTCAAGATGATGATAGGTTTGAAGCTATGGCACGCAGGCTCAAAAGGATGTTGCGTCAGGAGATGTTGGCTCCTTATACGATTGATTGGTCTGCACCTAATTCAGCTGGTTTGTTTAATACTTATAGGGAGATGCTTCAAACTAATTATTTGGTACCCCTGGCTAATGGAGGGGGGATGAGCGTAGTGTTTGAAGATTGATTCAACTTGTTCATCATTTGGGAGACCATTTACCCTAGCTTGGTTTATGAGTTGCTTTCTTCTGCTGTTTGCTCCCATCACATTCAGAGTGTGACGGATTCCTCATTTTTTAGATTTTGTTTGGGTGGACGTGAGCAGTCCATGAGCATGGTTGGTATTGCTCGAGCTTTGGGTATCTATGGGGAGCGTGTTAATGAGACTTGGTTTGAGGGTTATTTGGCGGGTACTGCTAGACAAGGATGATCGGATACTAATCTAGGTTTTAACTATGATGCTGCTTGGAATGAGTTTGGTGATTAGTCTATGGGTTTTCTAAATAATGATGTGAGGAGGAAGCACATTGTCTTTCCATACATGGGTTGTTTTCACATTCTGGTTTCTCATACCTTCTCCTTGAGAAAGGAGAACACGGAGAAGCTAACTCAGCCTGATTGTTGGTGTTTGTCTCAGTTGTTTAATCATAATGCAGTGAACATTCCTTATTGTGTGGCCGATTATTTGAGTAGCACAGCGAGGGGTAGGACTCAGGCAAGTGCTGTGTGTGGTGGTCATTTTGTGACCATGATAGCTAGAGCTTTGGGGGTTCCGACTACTGGTTTGCAGCCACTTATGTCTGAGGTTGTTCAGGTAAATGCTAGGATCTGGTTGAGTGCTAAGGTTGTTAAGAGAGGAGCAGGTGAGAGTTATATTCCATATGAGCCAATGGTTGGCCAGTTGATGGATGTTGAGTAGCCACATGAGGCACCTCACACTGAGGCATCGTGTAGTCGATCTAGGGGTGGTAGGAGAGGTGGTCACGGTGGTTCAGATGATATATCGAGGTTGATTGAGATGATGACTGCCCTGAACACTAATCAGGGTCATATGATTTCTATGATGAGAGATCACCACCGAGCGTTACTGGCTAAGTGCCAGGAGGATAGGACTGAGTTTGATGCATTTAGGAGGGAGACTAAAATATCCCGTTCTTATTGATTAAAAACGTTCCATATTAATTGATTTCGTTGCGAGGTTTTGACCTCTATATGAGACGTTTTTCAAAGACTTCATTCATTTTAAAACAAACCATAACCTTTATTTCATCAACAAAGGTTTAAAAAGCTTTACGTAGATTATCAAATAATGATAATCTAAAATATCATGTTTACACATGACTATTACATAATGGTTTACAATACAAATATGTTACAACGAAATAAGTTTCTTGAATGCAGGTTTTACACAATATCATACAAGCATGGACTCCAAATCTTGTCCTTATTTAAGTATGCGATAGCGGAAGCTCTTAATAATCACCTGAGAATAAACATGATTAAAACCTCAACAAAAAAATGTTGGTGAGTTATAGGTTTAACCTATATATATCATATCATAACAATAGACCATAAGATTTCATATTTCAATATACATCCAATACATAGAGATAAAAATCATTCATATGGTGAACACCTGGTAACCGAGATTAACAAGATGCATATATAAGAATATCCCCATCATTCCGGGACACACTTCGGATATGATATAAATTTCGAAGTACTAAAGCATCCGGTACTTTGGATGGGGTTTGTTAGGCCCAATAGATCTATCTTTAGGATTCGCGTCAATTAGGGCGTCTGTTCCCTAATTCTTAGATTACCAGACTTAATAAAAAGGGACATATTCGATTTCGATAATTCAACCATAGAATGTAGTTTCACGTACTTGTGTCTATTTTGTAAATCATTTTTAAAACCTGCATGTATTCTCATCCCAAAAATATTAGATTTTAAAAGTGGGACTATAACTCACTTTCACAGATTTTTACTTCGTCAGAAAGTAAGAATTGGCCACTAGTCGATTCACGAACCTATAACAAATATGTACATATATATCAAATTATGTTCAAAGTATATTTACAACACTTTTAATACATTTTGATGTTTTAAGTTTATTAAGTCAGCTGTCCTCATTAGTAACCTACAACTAGTTATCCACAGTTAGATGTACAGAAATAAATCGATATATATTATCTTGAATCAATCCATGACCCAGTGTATACAAGTCTCAGGCTATATCACAACTCAAAGTATATATATTTTTGGAATCAACCTCAACCCTGTATAGCTAACTCCAACATTACTGCATATAGAGTGTCTATAGTTGTTCCAAATAATATATATACATGGGTCGATATGATATGTCAAAACATTTGCATACATGTCTATGGTATCCCAAGATTACATAATATATTAGAATACATATATAATACAATATAAGTTAGCTAGGATATGATTTGTATAGAATTGTTAATATTTCCCGTAGCTACAAAAATAAAAATATCCAATCTTGTTTTACCCATAACTTCTTCATTTTAAATCCGTTTTGAGTGAATCAAATTGCTATGATTTCATATTGAACTCTATTTTATGAATCTAAACAGAAAAAGTATAGGTTTATAGTCGGAAATATAAGTTACAAGTCTTTTTTGTAAGAGGTAGTCATTTCAGTCGAAAGAACGACGTCTTGATGACCATTTTGAAAAACATACTTCCACTTTGAGTTTAACCATGATTTTTGGATATAGTTTCATGTTCATAAGAAAAATCATTTTCCCAGAAGAACAACTTTTAAATCAAAGTTTATCATAGTTTTTAATTATCAAACCCAAAACAGCCCGCGGTGTTACTACAACGGCGTATGTCCAGTTTTACGGTGTTTTTCGTGTTTCCAGTTTTTAAATCATTAATTTAGAATATCATATAGATATAGAACATGTGTTTAATTGACTTTAAAAGTCAAGTTAGAAGGATTAACTTTTGTTTGCGAACAAGTTTAGAATTAACTAAACAATGTTCTAGTGATTTCAAGTTTAAACCTTCGAATAAGATAGCTTTATATGTATGAATCGAATGATGTTATGAACATCATTACTACCTCAAGTTTTGTGGATAAACCTACTGGAAAAGTGACAAATGGATCTAGCTTCAAAGGATCTTGGATGGCTTGAAAGTTCTTGAAGTATAATCATGACACGAAACAAGTTCAAGTAAGATTTCCACTCGAAATAAGATTGTTATAGTTATAGAAATTGAATCAAAGTTTGAATATGAGTATTACCTTATATTAGAAAGATATTTTGCTGTAAATAAGAAAGATTTCTTGAGTTGGATGATCACTCTACAAGATTGGAAGTAAGCTAGCAAACTTGGAAGTATTCTTGATTTTATGAAACTAGAACTTGTAGAATTTATGAAGAACACTTATAACTTGAAGATAGAACTTGAGAGAGATCAATTAGATGAAGAAAATTGAAGAATGAAAGTGTTTGTAGGTGTTTTTGGTCGTTGGTGTATGGATTAGATATAAAGGATATGTAATTTTGTTTTCATGTAAATAAGTCATGAATGATTACTCATATTTTTGTAATTTTATGAGATATTTCATGCTAGTTGTCAAATGATGGTTCCCACATGTGTTAGGTGACTCACATGGGCTGCTAAGAGCTGATAATTGGAGTGTATATACCAATAGTACATACATCTAAAAGCTGTGTATTGTACGAGTACGAATACGGGTGCATACGAGTAGAATTGTTGATGAAACTGAACAAGGATGTAATTGTAAGCATTTTTGTTAAGTAGAAGTATTTTGATAAGTGTCTTGAAGTCTTTCAAAAGTGTATGAATACATATTAAAACACTACATGTATATACATTTTAACTGAGTCGTTAAGTCATCGTTAGTCGTTACATGTAAGTGTTGTTTTGAAACCTTTAGGTTAACGATCTTGTTAAATGTTGTTAACCCAATGTTTATAATATCAAATGAGATTTTAAATTATTATATTATCATGATATTATGATGTACGAATATCTCTTAATATTATATATATATATATATATATATATATATATATATATATATATATATATACATTAAATGTCGTTACAACGATAATCGTTACATATATGTCTCGTTTCAAAATCATTAAGTTAGTAGTCTTGTTTTTACATATGTAGTTCATTGTTAATATACTTAAAGATATGTTTACTTATCATAATATCATTTTAACTATATATATAACCATATATATGTCATCATATAGTTTTTACAAGTTTTAACGTTCGTGAATCACCGGTCAACTTGGGTGGTCAATTGTCTATATGAAACCTATTTCAATTAATCAAGTCTTAACAAGTTTGATTGCATAACATGTTGGAAACACTTAATCATGTAAATAACAATTACATTTAATATATATATATAAACATGGAAAAGTTCGGGTCACTACAGTACCTACCCGTTAAATAAATTTCGTCCCGAAATTTTAAGCAGTTGGAGGTGTTGACGTATCTTCTGGAAATAAATGCGGATATTTCTTCTTCATCTGATCTTCTCGTTCCCAGGTGAACTCGGATCCTCTACGAGCATTCCATTGAACCTTAACAATTGGTATCTTGTTTTGCTTAAGTCATTTAACCTCACGATCCATTATTTCGACGGGTTCTTTGATGAATTGAAGTTTTTCGTTGATTTGGATTTCATCTAATA
The DNA here is from genome assembly GCF_046630445.1 of Rutidosis leptorrhynchoides. NCBI lineage: Eukaryota > Viridiplantae > Streptophyta > Magnoliopsida > Asterales > Asteraceae > Rutidosis > Rutidosis leptorrhynchoides. The sequence goes on along the minus strand of NC_092343.1, from coordinate 368,824,331 downwards.
GAATAGTGAGATCTTCTTTAGCAAAACATTTCTTCAAATTCGAGACGTGGAAAGTGTTATGTACAGCCACGAGTTGTTGAGGTAACTCAAGTCGGTAAGCTACTGGTCCGACACGATCAATAATCTTAATAATCTTGAATGGTCCGATATACCTTGGATTTAATTTCCCTCGTTTACCAAATCGAACAACGCCTTCCAAGGTGCAACTTTAAGCATGACCATCTCTCCAATTTCAAATTCTATATCTTTTCTTTTAATGTCAGCGTAGCTCTTTTGTCGACTTTGGGCGTTTTTCAACCGTTGTTGAATTTGGATGATCTTCTCGGTAGTTTTTTGTATTATCTCCGGACCCGTAATCTGTCTATCCCCCACTTCACTCTAACAAATCGGAGACCTGCACTTTCTACCATAAAGTGCTTCAAACGGTACCATCTCAATGCTTGAATGGTAGCTGTTGTTGTAGGAAAATTCTGCTAACGGTAGATGTCGATCCCAACTGTTTTCGAAATCAATAACACATGCTCGTAGCATGTCTTCAAGCATTTGTATCGTCCTTTCGCTCTGCCCATTAGTTTGTGGATGATAGGCAGAACTCATGTCTAGACGAGTTCCTAATGCTTGCTGTAATGTCTGCCAGAATCTTGAAATAAATCTGCCATCCCTATAAGAGATAATAGAGATTGGTATTCCATGTCTGGAGACGACTTCCTTCAAATACAGTCATGCTAACTTCTCCATCTTGTTATCTTCTCTTATTGATAGGAAGTGTGCTGATTTGGTGAGACGATCAACTATTACCCAAATAGTATCAAAACCACGTGCAGTCCTTGGCAATTTAGTGATGAAATACATGGTAATGTTTTCCCATTTCCATTCCGGGATTTCGGGTTGTTGAAGTAGACCTGATGGTTTCTGTTGCTCAGCTTTGACCTTAGAACACGTCAAACATTCTCCTACGTATTTAGCAACATCGGCTTTCATACCCGGCCACCAAAAATGTTTCTTGAGATCCTTGTACATCTTCCCCGTTCCAGGATGTATTGAGTATCTGGTTTTATGAGCTTCTCTAAGTACCATTTCTCTCATATCTCCAAATTTTGGTACCCAAATCCTTTCAGCCCTATACCGGGTTCCGTCTTCCCGAATATTAAGATGCTTCTCCGATCCTTTGGGTATTTCATTGAAAGGACCCGTTCATATACATTATAAACGATTCACAATAGTTGATTACATTGCGAGGTATTTGACCTCTATATGATATATTTTACAAACATTGCATTCGTTTTTAAAAGACAATCTTTCTTTACATCGAAAATTGACAGGCATGCATACCATTTCATAATATCCACTATCCAACTATAAATTAATTTAATAATAATCTTTGATGAACTCAATGACTCGAATGCAGCGTTCTTCGAAATATGCTATGAAAGACTCCAAGTAATATCTTTAAAATGAGCAAATGCACAGCGGAAGATTTGTTTAACACCTGAGAATAAACATGCTTTAAAGTGTCAACCAAAAGGTTGGTGAGTTCATTAGTTTATCATAATCATTTATTTCCATCATTTTAATAGACCACAAGAATTTCATTTCCAGTTCTCATAAATATACGTCCCATGCATAGAGACAAAAATAATCATTCATATGGTGAACACCTGGTAACCGACATTAACTAGATACATATAAGAATATTCCCTATCATTCCGGGATCCTCCTTCGGATATGATATAAATTTCAAAGTACTAAAGCATCCGGTACTTTGGAAGTGGTTTGTTAGGCCCAATAGATCTATCTTTAGGATTCACGTCAATTAGGGTGTTTGTTCCCTAATTCTTAGATTACCAGACTTTAATAAAAAGGGGCATATTCGATTTCAATAATTCAACCATAGAATGTAGTTTCAATTACTTGTGTCTATTTCGTCAAACATTTATAAAAGCGCATGTATTCTCAGTCCCAAAAATATAAAGGGTAAAAAGGCAAATGAAACTCACCATACTGTATTTCGTAGTAAAAATACATATAACGTCATTGAACAAGTGCAAGGTTGACCTCGGATTCACGAACCTAAATTAATTATATATATTTATGTGTTGGTCAATATTTGTCTAACAAATTAGGTTAAGTCATAGTGTAGCACAATCCTAATGCTCGAGACTAATATGCAAAAGTCAACAAAAGTAAATTTGACTTAAAATAATTTCCAAAAATCTATACATGATTAATATATAGTTTAAATATCGTCGTTTTATATTTTTAAATATTTTTAAAAGATTTATTAGAGTAAATAATATAATTTATTTATTAATAAATAAAATTTTATATTAAATTTATATAATAAAATATACTTTTATATATATTAAGTAATAAAATTTATAGGGTTCATTTAATATCATAAAGATAATATGATAGGTATTATTAAAGTAAGTTATTACACGTAGTAAAATATGTTTGTATCACATATTTATTTGATAAAATAATATCTATAATGATAGTAAGTAAAAGTTGTATTATTTTGTAATAATAATTATTATTATAAAAATATCAATATTTATAATTACTAAGATGACATTATGATAAAACGATAATTCTAATTATGATAACTTTAATATTTACGATAATTTTTAATATTATCTTTAAAATAATAATTCTATTTAAAATAATAATAATAATGATATTTTATAGTAACAATGACATTTCTATTAAAATGATAATTTTTGTTAAAATGATAGTTTTAATACTAACGATACTTTTAATAATAATAGTAATGATAAAAATAATAACAACAATAATTTTATCTAAATCAATATCTTATAATATTTTAATTTCATCATGATACTCTTACTCATTATTTCCTAATCGTTTCGTTTAATAGCTTTTAATCGTCTTTTATATCGTGTTCATAATAATGATAATAATAGTAATCAAAATAATTAGGTGTTACAAATATTTGTTTTAAATACACTAATATTAATAATGATAGTTACTATAACATTATTAACGATAATACTAATAATTATCTTAATGATAATATAGTAATAATAATAATAACAATAACAATAACCATTTTTAAATAATGATATATATATTAATAACGATAATAATAATAATAATACTAATAATAATAATAATAATAATAATTGTATAATAATAATAATACTAATTATAACTTTAACGATAATAACGATAGTAATAATAAAAAAAATAACAATTTTTAATGATAAATCCCTTTTATTGATAAAGATAATAATAATCATAATAATAAGATAAAACTAGAACGACGATAAAACCGACGATAATAATAATCATTTTTATTAAAAATATCGAAAATTCAATTGATTATAACTTCTAATCCGTTCATCGAAACCATTCGATATCTAAAGGAAAAGTTCTTAATTTTTCGCTAGCTTTCCAAGGACATGCATATCTTATACCTTATCTCAACCGCAAGTGTAACTAATTCAACATTCAACCTAACCTGTCTAAGGGCAATATTAAAAGTACAAGCATACATAATCCTAAATACTCGAGCACTAGTCAGGGATACACTATTAGTATGTAAAAGTTAAATTATGAGTACTCACGTATCAATATTGAGATTCAATATTGCAGGAAAGGTACGTAGACGCAACGAAAATGATAAACACTATATTGACCTCACGAGCATACCCATGAACCATACTCAATCACCTCCATAGCTATAACCCATAATTTCCTTAATCCTACCCCACTCGAAAAACAATTTCGAAATCACTCGGACAGCACTCCGTCGTAATATTTTATGTATACTAATAATATCTTGAAATAATACGGAGTAAATATATATATATATGTAAATCGATTGAGAGAGTTTAGAGAAAAATATTTTCAAGTTTCTATGAAATAATGAAACCTATTGAATTCTATTTATAATAGATTTTTGAATTATTAAAGTGAATTATTAAAATATGAATTATTAAAGTGAATTATTAAAGTATGAATTATTAAAGTGAATTATTAAAGTGAATTATTAAAGTATGAATTATTAAAGTGAATTATTAAAGTATGAATTATTAAAGTGAATTATTAAAGTTAAAGTAAAGTAAAAATAAAGTAAAGGTAAAGTTTAAGTATAGTAAAAGTATAAAACTATGTACGTATAATACGCGTATAAATATATATAATATTAATTTAAATCGTTATATATATAAAATAAAATATAAATATCGTTATCTTTATCAAACTAGTTAAGTAATGAGTTGTCAAAAGTGGTTCTAGATATTTATAAAAGTTATATACGTTTTAATAATAAAGTTCTTTTTAAACTGAAAACGTTCTTGTACGTTTAAAACTAAATAGATCAATCGAGTCTTTATGAGATTCAATCTTCCACTATCCTTTGTCTAGTTCTCAATGATTGACAATTTGTTCTTATTTATAAATCGCTTTACCATTTTCCGAATATTGTTAAAATGGAAAGATTTCTCAATTCAACGTGGGCCTTTCAACAGAGACTTGTAATCATAATTCAATATATCTGATAATTCAATCATTTGATCTTATCTTCTAATTCCATTGATAAACATTTTGAAACAGATACAATCATATAAAGTATTTAATCTAATATTTTGTTTACGTTTCAAGTTATAATATATATACACATATACATATATAATCATAATCGTTTAATGGTTCGTGAATCGTTGGAACTTGATCGAAGTTGAATGAATGTATGAACATAGTTTAAAATTCTTGAAATTTAACTTAACAAATATTGCTTATCGTGTCGGAAACATATAAAGATTAAATTTTAAATTTGGTTGGAAATTTTCGGGTTGTCACAGTACCTACCCGTTAAAGAAATTTCGTCCCGAAATTTGAGTGGAAAGGTCGTGAATGATAATAAGTATGTTTTTATGATGCATGCGGGCTGAAAATTAGAGTTTTATCATCAGCGAATAATTTGGATAAACAATCCATTTATATAAAGAGTACGAATGAAGCTAACATAGAAGAGTGAAATGAGTAAGTGTAGATTCATCTTATCATTTGACGTAGATATGATTGATTCCCAGATTTCAAGGGATTTGAAGAAAATCTTCTTAATAAGATTTGACTCTCCGGTAATCAAGGGAATTAGGATCCGCTTTAAATGCGATTGTCCATTTTAATTGTTCTGTCAGAGATTTTCTTATAAATTCACCTCCTTCGATTCCTTACAACTCACACCTTCTGTTGATGCATTTTATGCAAGACCCTAGACATCTACCCACGTCCATTGTAGGTACAACAGTTTACAGGACACCATGACTGCTCGTTATTATCCTATACGTGTTTGTATGTGGTTACAGGAACTGCAGGAACGAGATTTAGATGTTTGACTATGTTAGACTTAGTCAGACGTACGAGTGAAGCCTCACTAGTACAGCTGACAGGCTCATACGTACGGCTGATGCTGAGCTAAGTCACAATTACAACCTAAATAAGAAGACACGAGTGAGTGATCACCCGTACGGCTGATGAAGCCAACTCGTACGTGTGATGAATGAATCGTATGGGTGAGTCAACAACAGGGGTATATAAAGTCTTATGTTCTTCAATTTTAGGTTAAGCCTCTCATTTGTTACACACACTCCGATCTAGTGAGCTCCTCCAATTTTCTCTCAGTCCAAATCACCCAGGTGGTGAATAATAGCTCTAGGTGTTGATCGAATCACACTTGATTTAGTTGTGGTTTGACTAAATTAATCAAAAAAAAAATAATTAACCTATTCACTAGAGGGTTTGATTCACTTATTCCGCCATTGTGTGAGTTAAATCTGTTGATTTCTAAGTTCCTAGTCATGTTTCATCACCTTCTATTCTTTCCCCCTCAACTCATATTTTAAAGTATTCATAAATATGCTCCATCCAGTTCTGATTCTCGATATACTTCTAACTTTCATATCGATCATTCTTCTTTTTCATCTACCGCCGGAAGAATCTATTTACTTCTACTATACTCTTGGGTTTATAGTGTTTCTAGTTCTCCCGTGTCTTTATATTGCTATATGCATCGATATATATGGTTTATAATTTCTAGTTTATCGTTGGGCTTTATATGTTCCCTTATATTTCAAAGTCTCTGCTTCTGTCTTCTATAATCATTATCATTAACAGTTAATGCTCTCTTTTATTTGCTGCAATTTATACCCCAATTTTTATTTCGGAGTTTTGTCCTTTTGTTTCTTCTTCTTGCGATTAAGCACCGCTTGTAATGGTCCAGAATTCACAGATATGAATTTCAGAATGAACATTGTTAATGTTCTAGGAAGGAAATTATGATTGCACGATCTTGACTTGTCAAATTACTAGAATACCTTGGAAAAGGCCGAATCATCAAGAAATATTTTCTTGATATTTTAGAGGTTAAATAGAATACAAGAGTTGTATAACATGGCACACGATGATATTATGATCTGTGAATCATCACGTTCCATTTAGAAACTCAGCATGACTTACTGTAATATAATCACGTTGATCAAGTGTCATTATATTATACTAATTCATGCTTCAGTTCCCAACACTACTTCAAAATATTCCTATTTTAAACTTGAATGTTTCAGAATTTAGAAACTAAAATAGTTTCTTTTATGATGTAATACAGATAGCGCAAAGAGGTAAATGATTTCAAATAAGAAAAATTAAGAAAATATCTTCAGAAATATGGAGGATATTTATAATGAAAGATATGATGATATTTTAGAATTTCTAATATCAGAGGATGATGAAGAATATTGTCCGCAGTGGTTTAGAGTCAGGAGCAAGGTATTCGTTAATGACTTCAGCAGGTACTGAATCATTTGGATCCTTTGAAGTCAGGTTCAGTCTTTGTAATTTGTCCAAAGCCTCCTTCCTACTTTGCTCAATCCATTTTCCAGTTCCAAAACTTCTCTTTTTCTGCGCTTTGCCAGCACACTTCATCATTATCATTCAGCTTTTACCGTTTAAAGTCGTTTTTAGTTTTTGCTGCTTCATCAGCATTTTTTCCATTTTCGGAGAACCAATTCTTAGTTCGGAGTATTTTTCAGAAACTTCACATTCAAATTAAGTCCAGAAGATAGACGTTATATATACACATATAACTGTTGGCGTAGACATGCTGCGAGATTTCAAAATACTGATTGCTAATTCCCAATGATTCGTATGGCAATTCTCATTACAAGATGCGAATGAGTAAATGATGGGGTTTCAATAAATAATTATAATGACTTTTTGGAGAGGCTAAAGTCAAAGGGTAATGAAGTTGTTGGTACATCTGCTAATAATGTGGTGGAATGTAAAAGGTTCCCTGGTAACGATGGTGTATATCTCAAGGTTATAATAAGGTTAGTCTGACTGAAAAGTCGAAGTTGACTTGCTGGAGCTGTGACAAAACTGGCTACTTTGAATAGGAGTCGCAAAGTTATTTTTGCTAATAAATGCCAAAGAATCTGACGCGGATACGTTGTTTAAATTTTACTTTGGTTTCAAGAGTTTTTCGGGTACATAACTGTGGGTAACATGTGGTTGGATCATCATCTCGATTGCTCATCATTCGAAGTGTCTTTAGAAATTTTCGAAGGGTTTGAACACAGATTGTAATCGTTAACATACATTTGATGCTCTAATACAGTTTTGAAGTAAAAATATAGCTTGTGAAAGATGTAAGGATCTAAGAGTGATGATTTTGGTCATATCTCGAGTTGAATTTTGAGATTTCAAAATCAGAATATGTAATTAAATTTTGAATGAGTATGGTTGTTTTGATTTCTATAAAAGAATGTATATTGTTGTGAAAGTAGCGAGTATAATGGATAATTTGCTGAATCAGATTCGAAGAATGTAACATATTAATTGTGAATTTATATATCTCTCGGGTATTACCTACCCGTTAAAAAAAATTTCACAATTAATATTTTGTACAAAGGAATTTTATTATAGTCTTTATGAAAATATATATATGTATATTTTCTTCAGATGTAACATAGATTTAATGAGTTAATGTTAAATTAAACTCATTTGATTTACGGTTGAAACTAGAATTTAATAATCCCTAAAGTCTTTAAAAAGTACATAACTTTTACGCAGTATTTCTTTAATGACATTGAAATTATGAATCAATACTTCGTTATTTGTTGATGTATGATGTTCGGTTCGTGGAATTCTTGTGAATTTCGCAAAGTACGAATGATGTTATCTGAAAAGTTTCGGGTACATCGATGATGAAAGTGTAAAATCAAATATATACTTGATTTATTATGAATTGGAATTTGTTGAATTGCGACAGAGATTGTAGTTAACGCTGGTTAAGTTGCGGCCGAAGGACGTACATTATTGCATATTTGTAATATGAATTAACCGAGTAGTTAAGATTCACACACAATAGTTTAGCACGGAAAGATTTATTTCAAAATATATATATATATATATATATATATATATATATATATATATATATATATATATATATATATATATATATATATATATATATATATATATATATATATATAATATACATATAATTTCTTGAGAGGGAATGAGTTAATTCTTCATAACTCGTTGATACAATATACACGTTATTGATTCGTAATGATGTCCACAGTGATTCTTGAACTGACAGAGTTTGTGATGTTATCTGTGTTGTTGATTCGGATGTTGACTGTACTGACGATGCTGGTAACGCTGACGGTACTGTTGATGCTGTTGGTAAAACAAGTTTAGCTTGTTAATCACACACCATTTTTGTTAGGGTTTCTACTCTTCCTTCTATCATTTTGGTTCGCTTAACTGATTTATGGTTAGGGCTAGATTAGATAATCTCTAAGACTTTAGAGATTACATAATCGCCGCAGAATGTTTCTCCAATGAAGTTATGAATTAATACTTCGTCAGTTATTGTTGTTGGTACTCCTTGGTATCTATGGTGCGTATGACGTTGATGCTCGTGGGACAGATTGTGAAGTTGAGGTTTACGACGCGGTTGTGGTTGGAGGTGGTAATGGTACTATTGGCATTGATGATGGTGGTACTGGTTATGCTGCTGATGCTGCTGCTGGTGTTTGTAATCTCTGCACCATATTCTCCAAAGCCACTACCCGAGCGCGAAGCTCGTTGACTTCTTCTATTACACCGGGGTGATTGTCGGTTCGGACGAGCAGATAAATAAAATCTAAAATTTGATGTAATATATAATCGTGACGAGATACTCTGGAAATGAGTGAGAAAATAGTGTTTCAGACAGGTTCGCCGGTAAGTGCTTCAGGTTCTTCGTCAAGAGGGCAATGTGGTGGATGGAAGGGATCACCTTCTTCTTGTTTCCAATGATTGAGGAGGCTACGAACCCATCCCCAATTCATCCAGAATAGGTGATGACTGATTGGTTGATCTATTTCGGTCACATTGCTTTCGGAGCTTGAATGGGATTCCATTTCGGAATCTGAGTGACTTGAACTGATGACGAATCCCATTTCGTACGATTGGATAAAGGATTTTTTTTCCGATATGAAATGATTTTGGCTAACGGATGGTATTCTAATTACATAGATATATATATATATATATATATATATATATATATATATATATATATATATATATATATATATATATATATATATATATATATATATATATATATATATATATATATATATATATATATATATATATATATATATATAGATCAAAAGATTTTGTAGATTACGGAGGACTTTGCGGGATATGTCAGGCAAAGTTTAAAGTAACAGATACGATAATAAGATATGATTTAGCAGATATGCTAAGATATGAATTTTTGTCTATACACTATTCATGCAATCAATGCAGCAAGACGTGTCTTAGACTAAAAATGATAAGCAGGTAATTTCCGGAGGATGATAAGTAGTTAATTTTCGACACAAAATTATAAGCAAAACTTTTGACATGCAGACACGGTCGAAGTCCAGACTCACTAATGCATCCTATCGACTTATCAGTTAGACACACTAATGCAGACCTGGTTCGCTAAGACCACCGCTCTGATACCAACTGAAAGGACCCGTTCATATACATTATAAACGATTCACAATAGTTGATTACATTGCGAGGTATTTGATCTCTATATGATATATTTTACAAACATTGCATTCGTTTTTAAAAGACAATCTTTCTTTACATTGAAAATTGACAGGCATGCATACCATTTCATAATATCCACTATCCAACTATAAATTGATTTAATAATAATCTTTGATGAACTCAATGACTCGAATGCAATGTTCTTCGAAATATGCTATGAAAGACTCCAAGTAATATCTTTAAAATGAGCAAATGCACAGCGGAAGATTTGTTTAACACCTGAGAATAAACATGCTTTAAAGTGTCAACCAAAAGGTTGGTGAGTTCATTAGTTTATCATAATCATTTATTTCCATCATTTATTCATAATCATTTATTCATAAGAATATCCCCTATCATTCCGGGATCCTCCTTCGGATATGATATAAATTTCAAAGTACTAAAGCATCCGGTACTTTGGATGGGGTTTGTTAGGCCCAATAGATCTATCTTTAGGAGTCGCGTCAATTAGGGTGTCTGTTCCCTAATTCTTAGATTACCAGACTTTAATAAAAAGGGGCATATTCAATTTCGATAATTCAACCATAGAATGTAGTTTCAATTACTTGTGTCTATTTCGTCAAACATTTATAAAAGCGCATGTATTCTCAGTCCCAAAAATATAAAGGGTAAAAAGGCAAATGAAACTCACCATACTGTATTTCGTAGTAAAAATACATATAACGTCATTGAACAAGTGCAAGGTTGACCTCGGATTCACGAACCTAAATTAATTATATATATTTATGTGTTGGTCAATATTTGTCTAACAAATTAGGTTAAGTCATAGTGTACCACAATCCTAATGCTTGAGACTAATATGCATAAGTCAACAAAAGTAAATTTGACTCAAAATAATTTCCAAAAATCTATACATGATTAATATATAGTTTAAATATCGTCGTTTTATATTTTTAAATATTTTTAAAAGATTTATTAGAGAAAATAATATAATTTATTTATTAATAAATAAAATTTTATATTAAATTTATATAATAAAATATACTTTTATATATATTAAGTAATAAAATTTATAGGGTTCATTTAATATCATAAAGATAATATGATAGGTATTATTAAAGTAAGTTATTACACGTAGTAAAATATGTTTGTATCACATATTTATTTGATAAAATAATATCTATAATGATAGTAAGTAAAAGTTGTATTATTTTGTAATAATAATTATTATTATAAAAATATCAATATTTATAATTACTAAGATGACATTATGATAAAACGATAATTCTAATTATGATAACTTTAATATTTACGATAATTTTTAATATTATCTTTAAAATAATAATTCTATTTAAAATAATAATAATAATGATATTTTATAGTAACAATGACATTTCTATTAAAATGATAATTTTTGTTAAAATGATAGTTTTAATACTAACGATACTTTTAATAATAATAGTAATGATAAAAATAATAAGAACGATAATTTTATCTAAATCAATATCTTATAATATTTTAATTTCATCATGATACTCTTACTCATTATTTCCTAATCGTTTCGTTTAATAGCTTTTAATCGTCTTTTATATCGTGTTCATAATAATGATAATAATAGTAATCAAAATAATTAGGTGTTACAAATATTTGTTTTAAATACACTAATATTAATAATGATAGTTACTATAACATTATTAACGATAATACTAATAATTATCTTAATGATAATATAGTAATAATAATAATAACAATAACAATAACCATTTTTAAATAATGATATATATATTAATAAAGATAATAATAATAATAATAATAATAATAATAATAATAATAATAATAATAATAATAATAATAATAATAATAATAATAATTGGATAATAATAATAATACTAATTATAACTTTAACGATAATAACGATAGTAATAATAAAAAAAATAACAATTTTTAATGATAAATTCCTTTTATTGATAAAGATAATAATAATCATAATAATAAGATAAAACTAGAACGACGATAAAAACGACGATAATAATAATCATTTTTAATAAAAATATCGAAAATTCAATTGATTATAACTTCTAATCCGTTCATCGAAACCATTCGATATCTAAAGGAAAAGTTCTTAATTTTTCGCTAGCTTTCCAAGGACATGCATATCTTATACCTTATCTCAACTGCAAGTGTAACTAATTCAACATTCAACCTAACCTGTCTAAGGGCAATATTAAAAGTACAAGCATGCATAATCCTAAATACTCGAGCACTAGTCAGGGATACACTATTAGTATGTAAAAGTTAAATTATGAGTACTCACGTATCAATATTGAGATTTAATATTGCAGGAAAGGTACGTAGACGCAACGGAAATGATAAACACTATATTGACCTCACGAGCATACCCATGAACCATACTCAATCACCTCCATAGCTATAACCCATAATTTCCTTAATCCTATCCCACTCGAAAAACAATTTCGAAATCACTCGGACAGCACTCCGTCGTAATATTTTATGTATACTAATAATATCTTGAAATAATACGGAGTAAATATATATATGTAAATCGATTGAGAGAGTTTAGAGAAAAATATTTTCAAGTTTCTATGAAATAATGAAACTTATTGAATTCTATTTATAATAGATTAGTGAATTATTAAAGTGAATTACTAAAATATGAATTATTAAAGTAAATTATTAAAGTATGAATTATTAAAGTGAATTATTAAAGTATGAATTATTAAAGTGAATTATTAAAGTATGGATTATTAAAGTGAATTATTAAAGTTAAAGTAAAGTAAAAATAAAGTAAAGGTAAAGTTTAAGTATAGTAAAAGTATAAAACTATGTACGTATAATACGCGTATAAATATATATAATATTAATTTAAATCGTCATATATATAAAATAAAATATAAATATCGTTATCTTTATCAAACTAGTTAAGTAATGAGTTGTCAAAAGTGGTTCTAGATATTTATAAAAGTTATATACGTTTTAATAATAAAGTTCTTTTTAAACTGAAAACGTTCTTGTACGTTTAAAACTAAATAGATCAATCGAGTCTTTATGAGATTCAATCTTCCACTATCCTTTGTCTAGTTCTCAATGATTGACAATTTGTTCTTATTTATAAATCACTTTACCATTTTCCGAATATTGTTAAAATGGAAAGATTTCTCAATTCAACGTGGGCCTTTCAACAGAGACTTGTAATCATAATTCAATATATCTGATAATTCAATCATTTGATCTTATCTTCTAATTCCATTGATAAACATTTTGAAACAGATACAATCATATAAAGTATTTAATCTAATATTTTGTTTACGTTTCAAGTTATAATATATATACACATATACATATATAATCATATTCGTTTAATGGTTCGTGAATCGTTGGAACTTGGTCGAAGTTGAATGAATGTATGAACATAGTTTAAAATTCTTGAAATTTAACTTAACAAATATTGTTTATCGTGTCGGAAACATATAAAGATTAAATTTTAAATTTGGTTGGAAATTTTCGGGTTGTCACATTCATCCTTTAAATTTCCTTCTTTTAAAACTCCTTGTTGCACCTCCTTTATTTGAGTAGTAAGGTTATTGTGAATCATTATATTCATAGATTTTACTCAAATGGGTTCTCTGTCCTTCCTGCTCAAGGCGTCGGCTACCACATTTGCCTTCCCCGGGTGGTAACGAATCTTAAAGTCGTAATCATTCAACAATTCAATCCACCTACGCTGCCTCATATTCAGTTGTTTCTGATTAAATATGTGTTGAAGACTTTTGTGGTCGGTATATATAATACTTTTGACCCCATATAAGTAGTGCCTCTAAGTCTTTAATGCAAAAACAACCGCGCCTAATTCTAAATCATGCGTCGTATAATTTTGTTCGTGAATCTTCAATTATCTAGACGCATAAGCAATCACCTTCGTTCGTTGCATTAATACATAACCGAGACCTTACTTTGATGCGTCACAATAAATCACAAAATCATCATTCCCTTCAGGCAATGACAATATAGGTGCCGTAGTTAGCTTTTTCTTCAATAACTGAAACACTTTCTCTTGTTCATCCTTCCATTCAAATTTTTTCCCTTTATGCGTTAATGCAGTCAAGGGTTTTGCTATTCTAGAAAAGTCTTGGATGAACCTTCTGTAGTAACCAGCTAGTCCTAAAAACTGGCGTATGTGTTTTGGAGTTTTCGGAGTTTCTCACTTTTCAAGAGTTTCTATCTTTGCCGGATCCACCTTAATACCTTCTTTGTTCACTATGTGATCGAGGAATTGAACTTCTTTCAACCAAAATGCACACTTTGAAAACTTAGCGTACAATTCTTCCTTCCTCAATACTTCTAACACCTTTCTCAAATGTTCACCGTGTTCTTGGTCATTCTTTGAGTAAATAAGTATGTCATCAATGAAAACAATGACAAACTTGTCAAGGTATGGTCCACACACTCGGTTCATAAGGTCCATGAACACAGCTGGCGCATTAGTTAAACCAAACGGCATGACCATAAACTCGTAATGACCGTAACGTGTTCTGAAAGCAGTCTTTAGAATATCATCTTCTTTCACCCGCATTTGATGATACCCGGAACGTAAGTCAATCTTTGAATAAATAGACGAGCCTTGTAGTTGATCAAATAAGTCGTCGATTCTCGGTAGTGGGTAGCGGTTCTTGATGGTAAGTTTATTCCACTCTCGGTAGTCGATACACAACCTGAATGTACCATCTTTCTTCTTGACAAACAAAACAGGAGCTCCCCACGGTGATGTGCTTGGATGAATGAAGCCACGCTCTAAAAGTTCTTGTAATTGGCCTTGCAGTTCTTTCATCTCGCTGGGTGCGAGTCTGTAAGGAGCACGAGCTATTGGTGTAGCTCCTGGTACAAGATCTATTTGAAATTCAACGGATCGATGTGGGTGTAATCCCGGTAATTCTTTCAGAAATACATCGGGAAATTCTTTTGTGACGGGAACATCATTGATGCTCTTTTCTTCAGTTTGTAGTTTCTCGACGTGTGCTAGAACAGCATAGCAACCTTTTCTTATTAGTTTTTGTGCCTCCAAATTACTAATAAGATGTAGCTTCGTGTTGCCCTTTTCTCCGTACACCATTAAGGGTTTTCCTTTTTCTAGTATAATGCGAATTGCATTTTTGTAACAAACGATCTCTGCTTTCACTTCTTTCAACCAGTCCATACCGATTATCACATCAAAACTCCCTAACTCTACTGTTATCAAGTCAATCTTAAATGTTTCGCTAACCAGTTTAATTTCTCGATTCCGACATATATTATCTGCTGAAATTAATTTACCATTTGCTAATTCGAGTAAAAATTTACTATCCAAAGGCGTCAATGGACAACTTAATTTAGCACAAAAATCTCTACTCATATAGCTTCTATTCGCACCCGAATCAAATAAAACGTAAGCAGATTTATTGTCAATAAGAAACGTACCCGTAATAAGCTCCGGGTCTTCCTGTGCCTCTGCCGCATTAATATTGAAAACTCTTCCGCGGCCTTGTCCATTCGTGTTCTCCTGGTTCGGGAAATTTCTAATAATGTGGCCCGGTTTTCCACATTTATAACAAACTACATTGGCATAACTTTCTCCGACACTACTTGCTCCACCATTACTCGTTCTGACACCATTTGTTACTTTCGTTTTGTTAACCCCTGGTCCGTAGACCTCACACTTCACCGCGCTATGACCATTTCTTTTACACTTATTGCAAAATTTAGTGCAGAACCCCGAGTGATACTTTTCACACCTTTGGCATAGCTGCTTCTGATTGTTGTTGTTGTTGCGGTTGTTATTGTTGTTGGAATGATTGTTGTAGTTGTTGTTGTTGTTGTTTTTCCGTTTGTTGTAGTTGCGATTGATGTTGCAATTGTTGGGATAGTTGTTGTTGTTTTGGTGACTCTTATCACCGTTTTCCTCCCACTTTCTTTTGACTAGCTTCACTTTGGCCTCTTCGGCCGCCTGTTCTTTAATTCTTCCATCAATCTGGTTCACTAGTTTGTGAGCCATTCTACATGCCTTTTGTATGGAGGCAGGCTCGTGTGAACTTATATCTTCTTAGATTCTCTCCGATAACCCCTTCACAAACGCGTCGATCTTCTCTTCCTCATCTTCGAACGCTCTCAGACACAATAGGCACAATTATGTGAATCATCTTTCGTACGAAGTAATATTGAATCCCTGTGTTTGTAACCCTCTAAGTTCTGACTTGAGCTTATTGACCTCGGTTCTAGGACGGTACTTCTCGTTCATCAAGTGCTTGAATGCTGACCACGGTAGTGCGTAAGCAGCATCTTGTCCCACTTGCTCTAGATAGGTATTCCACCATGTTAATGCAATACCTGTGAAGGTATGCGTAGCGTACTTCACTTTGTCTCCTTCAGCACACTTACTTATGGCAAAGACCGATTCAACTTTCTCGGTCCACCGTTTCAATCCGATTGGTCCTTCGGTCCCATTAAATTCTGAAGGTTTGCAGGTAGTGAATTCCTTGTAGGAGCATCCTACACGATTTCTTGCGCCGTTAGCTGTATTGCTAGATTCAGAGTTATTGTTGTTATGTAGCGCGGCCTGTACTGCGGCTATGTTTGAAGCAAGAAAGGCACGAAATTCCTCTTCGCTCATATTCAAGGTGTGTCGAGTAGTCGGTGCCATTTCCTTCAAAATAGTCAAATGAAACAAGTTAATCATATAGAATATCAAGAGTAGTCAATAGTATTTCGTAGCGTAATATGAACTTATTTATAAAAGCTCTTTCTTCATATTAGCGTTTTATACTCTTTAATTCGGGTAGTACCTACCCGTTAAGTTCATACTTAGTAGCTAACATACCATTTCAACTACTACAATTCTATATGAAAAACTAATCACAAAAAAAAATATATCATATTCAAACCTTTATACAATAACTTGAAAACTTACAATACCGCTATTTTACATATAGCATGAAATATAGCACATAAAACTTTGATACAAAGTAGTTGCGAAGATAATTCTAGTTAATAAATAAGGCGTTCAGCAAAGGCAATAAAGACACGTAATTCATATGTCCAGAAACAAGTCATGCATTCTGGTTTTACTAATACCACTTCCCATCCTTGGTTTTGTGGAACATAAGCATTGTGACTGATAGTAAGACAATGTGTTGTAATGCCGTCAAAAGGATGAAGGTTACGTAATGACCAACAGTCTCGTAATAACCTAAAAACCTCATTTCTTACCCCAATTACCGACTCCGTCACTTATGGGAACGTTTTGTTTAATAGTTGTAGCCCGATGTTCTTGTTCTCACTTTGGTGAGAAGCGAACATTACTAACCCGTAAGCATAACATGCTTCTTTATGTTGCATGTTACCCGCTTTTTCTAAATCACGAAGTCCTATATTCGGATATATTGAGTCAAAATAATTTCTTAACTCGTTGCGTAAAATATCATTTGGGTTCCCCGCAATATATGCGTCAAAGTAAACACATCGTAACTTATGGATTTCCCAACGTGATATCCCCCATCTTTTAAACGAAAGCCTTTTATAAACTAAGGCATTCTTGGAACGTTCTTCGAATGTCTTACAAACTGATCTCGCCTTAAATAGTTGTGCCGAGGAATTCTGACCTACTCTAGACAAGATTTCATCAATCATGTCTCCGGGTAGGTCTCTTAAAATATTGGGTTGTCTATCCATTTTGTGTTTTTATACTGTAAAATAGACAAGAGTTAGATTCATAAAAAAAATACTTATTAATACAAGCAATTTTTACATATATCATAAAGCATAAGCACACTATATTACATATATTACACCACACGAATACAACTATCTTATTCCGACTCGCTCGTTTCTTCTTCTTCAGTTTTGGTTCGTTTTGCCAAGTTTCTAGGGATATATGATGTTCCCCTAATACGAGCCGTCATTTTCCACATTGGTTTAGAAAAACCTGGTGGTTTAGAGGTTCCCGGGTTATTGTCACAACTTAAGAAATACGGGTGTTGATGATACATATTAAGTTCAGCGGGTTTGGAATCAAATTTCTCTATTTTTATGCCATTTCCCTTATTGTTCTCTTTTGCCTTATTAAATTGTGTTGGGGTAATTTCTATAACATCATCGGAATCCTTGTCGGGATCCGATTCATCGGAGAATTGGTAATCCTCCCAATACTTTGCTTCCTTGGTGGAAACACCATTGACCATAATTAACTTTGGTCGGTTGGTTGAGGATTTTCTTCTACTTAACCGTTTTATTATTTCCCCCACTGGTTCTATTTCTTCTTCCGGTTCCGATTCTTCTTCCAGTTTCGACTCTTCTTCCGGTTCCTCTTCGGGAACTTGTGAATCAGTCCACGAATCATTCCAATTTATATTTGACTCTTCATTATTATTAGGTGAGTCAATGGGACTTGTTCTAGAGGTAGACATCTATCACATAATATTAAACACGTTAAGAGATTAATATATCACATAATATTCACATGTTAAAAATATATAGTTTCCAACAAAATTTGTTAAGCAATCATTTTTCAAGTAAACACGGTCGAAGTCCAGACTCACTAATGCATCCTAACAAACTCGATAAGACACACTAATGCAAAATTCTGGTTCTCTAAGACCAACACTCGGATACCAACTGAAATGTCCCGTTCTTAATGATTAAAAAAGTTCCATATTAATTGATTTCGTTGCGAGGTTTTGACCTCTATATGAGACGTTTTTCAAAGACTGCATTCATTTTAAAACAAACCATAACCTTTATTTCATCAATAAAGGTTTAAAAAGCTTTACGTAGATTATCAAATAATGATAATCTAAAATATCCTGTTTACACACGACTATTACATAATGGTTTACAATACAAATATGTTACAACGAAATAAGTTTCTTGAATGCAGTTTTTACACAATATCATACAAGCATGGACTCCAAATCTTGTCCTTATTTAAGTATGCGACAGCGGAAGCTCTTAATAATCACCTGAGAATAAACATGCTTAAAACGTCAACAAAAAAATGTTGGTGAGTTATTGGTTTAACCTATATATATCAAATCGTAACAATAGACCACAAAATTTCATATTTCAATATACATCCCATACATAGAGATAAAAATCATTCATATGGTGAACACCTGGTAACCAACATTAATAAGATGCATATATAAGAATATCCCCATCATTCCGGGACACCCTTCGGATATGATATAAATTTCGAAGTACTAAAGCATCCGGTACTTTGGATGGGGTTTGTTAGGCCCAATAGATCTATCTTTAGGATTCGCGTCAATTAGGGTGTCTGTTCCCAAATTCTTAGATTACCAGACTTAATAAAAAGGGGCATATTCGATTTCGATAATTCAACCATAGAATGTAGTTTCACGTACTTGTGTCTATTTTGTAAATTATTTTTAAAACCTGCATATATTCTCATCCCAAAAATATTAGATTTTAAAAGTGGGACTATAACTCACTTTCACAGATTTTTACTTCGTCAGGAAGTAAGACTTGGCCACTGGTCGATTCACAAACCTATAACAAATATGTACATATATATCAAATTATGTTCAAAATATATTTACAATACTTTTAATACATTTTGATGTTTTAAGTTTATTAAGTCAGTTGTCCTCGTTAGTAACCTACAACTAGTTGTCCACAGTTAGATGTACATAAATAAATGGATATATATTATCTTGAATCAATCCATGACCCAGTGTATAAACATCTCAGGCTAGATCACAACTCAAAGTATATACATTTTTGGAATCAACCTCAACCCTGTATAGCTAACTCCAACATTACAGCATATAGAGTGTCTATGGTTGTTCCAAATAATATATATACATGGGTCGATATGATATGTCAAAATATTTGCATACGTGTCTATGGTATCCCAAGATTACATAATATATTAGAGTACATATATAATACAATATAAGTTAGCTAGGATATGATTTGTATAGAATTGTTAATATTTGCTGTAGCTACAAAAATAAAAAATATCCAATCTTGTTTTACCCATAACTTCTTCATTTTAAATCCGTTTTGAGTGAATCAAATTGCTATGATTTCATATTGAACTCTATTTTATGAATCTAAACAGAACAAGTATAGGTTTATAGTCAGAAATATAAGTTACAAGTCGTTTTTGTAAGAGGTAGTCATTTCAGTCGAAAGAAACGACGTCTTGATGACCATTTTGAAAAACATACTTCCACTTTGAGTTTAACCATGATTTTTGGATATAGTTTCATGTTCATAAGAAAAATAATTTTCCCAGAAGAACAACTTTTAAATCAAAGTTTATCATAGTTTTTAATTATCAAACCCAAAACAGCCCGCGGTGTTACTACGACGGCGTATGTCCAGTTTTACGGTGTTTTTCGTGTTTCCAGGTTTTAAATCATTAAGTTAGCATATCATATAGATATATAACATGTGTTTAGTTGATTTTAAAAGTCAAGTTAGAAGGATTAACTTTTTGTTTGCGAACAAGTTTAGAATTAACTAAACTTTGTTCTAGTGATTTCAAGTTTAAACCTTCGAATAAGATAGCTTTATATGTATGAATCGGATGATGTTATGAACATCATTACTACCTCAAGTTTTGTGGATAAACCTACTGGAAAAGAGACAAATGGATCTAGCTTCAAAGGATCTTAGATGGCTTGAAAGTTCTTGAAGTATAATCATGACACGAAACAAGTTCAAGTAAGATTTCCACTCGAAATAAGATTGTTATAGTTATAGAAATTGAATCAAAGTTTGAATATGAGTATTACCTTATATTAGAAATATATCTTGCTGTAAATAAGAAAGATTTCTTGAGTTGGATGATCACTCTACAAGATTGGAAGTAAGCTAGCAAACTTGGAAGTATTCTTGATTTTATGAAACTAGAACTTGTAGAATTTATGAAGAACACTTATAACTTGAAGATAGAACTTGAGAGAGATCAATTAGATGAAGAAAATCGAAGAACGAAAGTGGTTGTAGGTATTTTTGGTCGTTGGTGTATGGATTAGATATAAAGGATATGTAATTTTGTTTTCATGTAAATAAGTCATGAATGATTACTCATATTTTTGTAATTTTATGAGATATTTCATGCTAGTTGCCAAATGATGGTTCCCACATGTGTTAGTTGACTCACATGGGCTGCTAAGAGCTAATCATTGGAGTGTATATACCAATAGTACATACATCTAAAAGCTGTGTATTGTACGAGTACGAATACGGGTGCATACGAGTAGAATTGTTGATGAAACTGAACAAGGATGTAATTGTAAGCATTTTTGTTAAGTAGAAGTATTTTGATAAGTGTCTTGAAGTCTTTCAAAAGTGTATGAATACATATTAAAACACTACATGTATATACATTTTAACTGAGTCGTTAAGTCATCGTTAGTCGTTACATGTAAGTGTTGTTTTGAAACCTTTAGGTTAACGATCTTGTTAAATGTTGTTAATCCAATGTTTATAATATCAAATGAGATTTTAAATTATAATATTATCATGATATTATGATGTACGAATATCTCTTAATATGATATATATATATATATACATTAAATGTCGTTACAACGATAATCGTTACATATATGTCTCGTTTCAAAATCATTAAGTTAGTAGTCTTGTTTTTCCATATGTAGTTCATTATTAATATACTTAAAGATATGTTTACTTATCATAATATCATGTTAACTATATATATAACCATATATATGTCATCATATAGTTTTTACAAGTTTTAACGTTCGTGAATCACCGGTCAACTTGGGTGGTCAATTGTCTATATGAAACCTATTTCAATTAATCAAGTCTTAACAAGTTTGATTGCTTAACATGTTGGAAACACTTAATCATGTAAATAACAATTTCATTTAATATATATATAAACATTGAAAAGTTCGGGTCACTACAGAGACTAATTATGAGTTGGGGCGTATTGATTATTCGGTTCAGTGGGGAGTTCATAATGATGAGAGGTTCTATAGCCACTATCTAAGTTCCAATCCCTTTGAGCCCATGTACTATGAGCTGCCACCATATTATGCTCCAGATGTTGCCTATCCACCAGCGCGTTATGACTGCACTTATGCTCTAGCCTAGATCCAGCCTGCTGCTAACAGTGATGAGGATGATGAGGAGTAGGGGATGATGAGGAGTAGGGGATGTTGAGACCCCTGTGATGATTTTATTGGCTATGTTATGCTTTAAAATATTATTATTATTATCTACACTTTGGTCTGTAATAACTTTATCTAGGTTTAATTTTCGTATGCAAGGGAACCTTTTTATTGTTATATGTTTGCTTGGTTTATTATCTTTTATATGTTTGCGATGATTATCGAAGGACAAACAGGTTGAGAAGAAATTAAAGATGCTTCTACGTTTAAGGCTCGAAAAAGGGGAGAATTACTTTTTTTCACTTACACTTATTTTCATTTTATTTAGTTTATGCAATGAGGACTTTGCAACTTTCTAAGCGTGGGGTGGGAGATGACTAATTGATTGAGTTAAATTTGTTAAAGTTAAAATAATTGAAAAATGGGTACAAAATTTAATTTTTGAAGTATAAATTCTTAGTCAAACTTATGTCTCTTTATCTAACTTAAACGTAAAGCTAATAAAGAACTACTCTCAATTTCGAGATAGGATTACTTAAAATACGAAATAAACGCCAAAAATTGTGAAACGATTGCAAACTTATAGCCACTACCATATGACATAATAAGCATGGACCACTGAGGCAGCAAAAGAGTCCAAATACAGGCCAAGATAGAGAAATTGCTAAAAGAAATTGTTAAAAAAAGGAAAAAGAGCCCAATGAAGGCCAAGAAAAGAAAAGAGTTCCAATGAGAACCATACATTTCTAAAATTCTCTAGAACACAAAAGAGTCCAATGATGACCAAACTGAATAAATCTGATTTAATAAACATTAGGACTGCTTGTATTCCTTGGTCTGGTTCAGACTAGTTCTTTTAATAATAAAAGCTAACTTATAATTAGACATCTGTTTGACTTTGCAAATTTTGCTTCAACTTGCTATACCCATTTAAATTGTTTAAATTTATTTATCCCTATTTGAAATAATATGATAAATTTACTTGAGGACAAGAAAAGTTCAAGTGTGGGGTATTTGATAACTCCTAAATTATACAGTATTTTTATAACATTTTGAGGAGTTATCTTGTTATTTTAAAGTCATTTTTATGCCAAAACACATTAAAATGGGTAAAAATGGAAAATAGGTATTTCTGATATTTTGTTTAAGTTATGTGCAAAACAGGAACAAAAACAGTGAAAAACGAAGAATGTAGGATAAAGCCACCGGCCTGAGGGCTATAAAGCCGCCGGCTTCCTCATGGATTTCCAGAATGTTCCAGTTTTGATCGTGAAATATGTTAAACTTGGAGCCAAAGAAAAAGTAAAGCAAAGACGTCGGCTTCACACTAAAGTCGCTGACCTTATGGACACGGTTTCTCGACTTGCTGATCAAGTTCAAATAAATATGGAAGCCAAATCAAAAAGATTTGCCGGATCAATAAGCAGCTGGCTTGGCACCAAGCCGCCGGTTTAAGTTAGACGGTTATGTGTTTTTGACTTAATGATCACGTTTTACTTGGAGAAAAATTCACCGCCTCAGGGAAGCCGCCGGCTTCACCCTGAAGCCGCCGGCTTCAACCTGAAGCCGCCGGCTTTGGGCACCATCTTGAAATATTATAAATAGAGGCCTTAGGCCAGAGCTTTTGATATCCAGTTCAATTTTCTCTGTTTTTTAGAATACAAGTACGAATTAGTTAGGCCTTTATTTCCTTTCAACATTCAAGTTCATTAATCAATCATTTGGTTTTCAATTTCTTCTATGTCGGTATGATTCTTTATCTTATTTCTTATCCTTTATTTATTTTTACTTTAGTTATGGGCTAACAGCCTTACATATGCTTAAATCATGTAACATCTTGTGATCAATTGTGAAGCGACCCGTCCAAATCCATAAGGACGAATACAATAACATATGGTTACATTGCGAGGTATTTGACCTCTATATGATACATTTTACAAACATTGCATTCATTTTTTTTAAAAGATAGACTTTCATTACATTAGAAGTTGACAGGCATGCATACCATTTCATAATATCCAAACTATAAATGACCTATGTCATTTACTTAATAATAATCATTATTGAACTCAACGACTTGAATGCAACGTCTTTTGAAATATGCCATGAGTGACTCCAAGTAATATCTCTAAAATGAGCAAATGCACAGCGAAAGTTTTCTTTAATACCTGAGAATAAACATGCTTTCAAGTGTCAACCAAAAGGTTGGTGAGTTCATTTATTTATCATAACAATCATTTCCATTATTTTAATAGACCATAAGATTTTCATTTTTCATAAACATCATCTCATATCAGGCATTTCGCACAAACTGCATAGAGATAAAAAGCATTCATATGGTGAACACCTGATAATCGACATTAACAAAACGCATCTAGAATATCCCCATTATTCCGGGACTCTCATCGAACATGATAAAATCGAAGTACTAAAGCATCCGTAACCCGGATGGGGTTTGTTAGGCCCAATAGATCTATCTTTAGGATTCGCGTCAATTAGGGTGTCTGTTCCCTAATTCTTAGATTACCAAACTAGAAAGGGTAATATTCGATTCGATAATCCAACCATAGAATGTAGTTTCGATTACTTGTGTCTATTTCGTAAAACATATAAAAGCAGCGCATGTATTCTCAGTCACAAAAATATATATTGCAAAAGCATTTAAAAAGGGAGCAAATGAAACTCACGATCCAATAATTTGTAGTAAAAATATTCATACGACGAAACTGAATAATGCAAGGTTGGCCTCGGATTCATGAACCTATATCATTTATATATATATATTAACACATATAATTGTAATCGAACAAATTTATATATTATTAATGATATAATTGTTATGTTAATAATTTATATGTTTCATTAGTAATTAATTTAAATATTTCTATTTTATGTACTTTAAATAATTTATAGATATGTTTATATGTATTAACTATAGTATTATATAACTAAAAATTTATTTGATAAAATAATATTAATAATAATAAATAAAAAATTCGTATTATTTTACAATAATAATATTAGTAAATATACTTAATAATGATAATAATAATAATTATAATACTAAAAATAATAATACTTATAATGATAATAATATTTAAAATTTCGAAAACAATAATAGGTATTTGTCATAAACTTAATCATACTTTTTCTTAATAATCATAATCATATCATTAACTTATTTTAAATCATAAACTTAATCCTAAATTTTATATTTAAACCTAACCTTAACATATTAATCGTCATCATAATAATAATAATAATAATAATAATAATAATAATAATAATAATAATAATAATAATAATAATAATAATAATAATAATAATAATAATAATAATAATAATAATAATAATAATAATAATAATAATATTAATAATATTAATATTAATAATAATAATAATAAAAATAATAATGAGTGATAAGTAAACTACCTCAAAGAAGTAGTCCTAAAAAATGCCCAAGTCCAGGTTTGAACTCGCGACCTCTCGCTTAACAAGCACACAACCAACCATGGACCTGTCTGTTACTTTCTCGAAATAACATGCAGTTTTAATCTTATAACATGTATGAGCCGATTTGTTCTTTCTTAAACTCAAAACCCAAATCATTCTCATATTGGCTCACAATCATCTCCGTCCATCATGTAACCATCATTATCATTATTTATCGTCTTGATCATAATTCATTAACATAATCATAATCCTAATCTTTATCATGATCATAACCATTATCACATCATAATCATGATCATATCTTAACTATATCATAATCATATCCTAACCGTGATCATATCTTAATCACATTATTATCATTATTTATATCATATCATAACCATTATCACTATCACCCTAATCACGTTTATCATCAAAATCATGAAACTATCATCTAATCTAATCCTCGTTCATCATCTTAACAGCATCATGAACTCTTTATCATCATCGTTTTGTGTATTCCTTCGTTCATAAAAAAATAAATATAAGACATTTGCTGCTGCAACACGGATGGGCAGTGATCTGGCCCAACTCATCGGCCCAAAAAAAACACAGGCCCAACAGCAGTAAATGAAATCACGGTTCATAATAGAAACTTGTAACCCAACATTCGAAAAAAAAATAACAGCCCACAACAAAAAAGGTCGGTGTCTGCAGTATTTCAAAAGAAGGCTTGGCTTATTTGTAAGTGATTATTTTTTTAGGATCCAAAGGAAAAAGAGAAAATAACGTGTATATGTGGTTTGTGGGGTTTCCTGTTATTGTGAAAATAGGAAACAGAAACGATACCGCATGTATCCGTTTCATCAATATCATTATCTAGACATCATCACATCATCATTGTCCTATATCACCCAAATAATTTCGATGCCTTGATTGATGATTATGTGGCCGACAAAAACAAAAAGAGAGAAGAAAAAGCACGAATGATTTTGTATTGTTTCCCTTTTCTTTTCATCTTATTATAATAGAAGTCTATGGTATGTAGTAGCAATAATTCGTGAAGTTATTTTGGTGTGTGCTTAGTTCGCATGAGGAAGAAAATAGAAGTGTAGCAACAGTCATGTGGGTGTGTTTGATCAGGAAAGACATAGGAATAAGTGAACAAGTTGTAGCAGAATTATGTAGCTGCAGGGTTGCAGCTGCAACCATCGAATAGAACAGAAAAAACATGGTGGTGATATAGGTTGTACCTCAAACAGCAACAGGATAACAGGTGCAACAGATAGATGGCGGTCTTTAACGATCTAGATAGAAAAATTGAGCAGTTGGTGGCTTGGGTGATCGAAGGTTGTTGAATAAAAAAAATATAAATCAGTGGTGATCTAGTGGTGGAGGTTGTAAGTTGCTCGACATAAATGAGATGGTGGTGAACGAGCGTGAATATGTTGTATGTCTATGTTTTCTCAAATGATTAATATAAATGGGTGGTGTTCATGGTTGATGAGTGATGAAGATGATCTTATGGTGATGGTGGGTTGTTTAAAGAGATGGTTGATCATGGGTGTTTGGTTGTTCACAAAAACAGAAAATGATTCTAAGGTTGTGGTGAACTGTGGCGACCAGTTGAATTGTGGATTGTTTGAATTCATTTGAAACAGAAAGAAATAAACATTTTAGTAGTTATAAGTAGTGGTGATCGATGGGTGTTCGGTTGAGGATGGTGATGATCTTTATAGCTCGATGGTGGTTATGAGTTTTTTAGAGTGGCGAGGAGGGTTGTGATGATTGCCGATTGTCAAGATAAATATGAGAAGAAGACGTGTGTTAATATATGTGTGTCTCCATGCTATGTATGTGTATAACATATGTATAGAACAAGTTTGTGAAGAACAAAAGTAATCACATTATTACTTTCAATTATCACTTTCAAATATCTTGGTTCACGGATATGTACTCATCATAAATATATAATATAATAATAAATATATAATATAATAATAAATATAATAATATTAATAAATAATATCTAGAGTTAAGTGATAGATAATGAAAACAGGATGCACATAATTCCATTATAATATAATTTAGAATTTAAACGTGTTAAATTGTTAGCCGTCACCATTTACGGACTAATTTTTGTTCCCCGTTGTTATTTAGTGGCGAATAAAAGTCTTCGAAAAAATCTCAAGTTTTTACATTAATTATCTTTATTTATTTTAGTCATTATGGTATAAAATTCGGTCATTAACTATTAAATAAAAATTACATTAATTATTCACTCCCAATCCCAAGTAAAATATAAAAAGTTTTTAAATTTTAACAATTAGTTCCTAAATACATTTTTAATAAGCCTATAATTTATAAAACTCATTTTCGAATCACCGTTTATTTTTAAATCACATAAGTTCGAATTTAACTTGCTTAATATCGATCGAATGACAATTGAGTGTTCTTGTCATTTTACCGAATAGATTCGAAATCAAAAAATATATATTTAATCATACTTTATTTATATAGATGTGTTTTAAAAAATAATTATCATAATATCATATTTTATTTTTATTTTACCTAGTTAATTAAAGCATACAATATTTTAAATTATAATTCAAATACATACAATCTATATATATATATATATATATATATATATATATATATATATATATATATATATATATATATATATATATATATTAAAATATATAAGTATCTATTTACAAATAGTTGTTCGTGAATCGTCGGAAATGGTCGAAGGTCAATTGAATATATAAAACAGTTCAAAATTTTTGAGACTCAATCTAACAGACTTTGCTTATCGTGTTGAAATCATGTAAGATTAAGTTTAAATTTGATTGGAAATTTCTGGGTCATCACAGTACCTACCCGTTAAAGAAATTTCGTCCCGAAATTTGAGTGAGGTCGTCGTGGCTAACAATAAGAATGTTTTCATGACGAGTATGAGTTGATAAATAGAGTTTTATCATTATTGATTAATATAGATAAAATAATTCGAGTACTCGAAGAGTACGAGTGAAGCTATCACTAAATAGTGAAATGAGAAAGACAAGTTTCATCATAACTTTTGACTAGTCATGGTTGAATTCCGGAATTCAAGGGATTTCAAGGACAATCTTCATTATCTATATAAGATTTGATTCATCAGTGATTAAGGAAATTAAGATCTCTTTAATTAAATGCGGTCATCTGCCTCGATTGCTCTGTCAGATATTTCCATTATAAATTTACCTCCTCCGTTTCATTATTCTCACCATTCTTATACTTTCTTCCTTAGTTCATACATCCAAAATATTTGTGAAAATGCTTAATCCCGTGCTAATCCTTGATATTTTTTTAATTATCATTTCTGTCATCCTTCTTTTCAATCTTCCACCAGAAAAATCTGTTTACTTCTACTATTACCTTGGGGTGATACTATTCTTAATTATACCGTGTCTTTATATTGCTATTCGTATTAATATCCACGGTTTGTAACCTCCGTGTTGTTATTGGGCTTTATATTTTCTTTTATATTTTGGAGCTCTTTGCCTTTTTATTTTCCTCTCGACCTCTAGTAAAGCAAGTAATGGTCCAGAATTTGTGAGTATGGAGTTTCGAATGAACTTAATGTTCTAAACAAGAAAGAACGTAATAGCACGATTTGATATGTCAAATTACCAGAATCACCGAGAATAGAACTATCAAGAATATACTTTCTTGATATGTTCAGAAGTTAAGCAGAATGAAAGATTTATGTAACATGACACATGATGATGTTATGATCTATGAATCATCATGTCCCATTAGAAACTCAGCATGACTTATTGTAATATAATCACGTTGATCAAGTGTCATTATATTATACTAACTCATGCTTTAGTTCCCAACACTACTTCAAAAATATTCATATTTTAAGTTCGAATTCTTCAGTATTTAGAAACTAAAATAGTTTCCTTTATGATGTATCGCAGATAGCGCGAAGAGATAAATGATTTCAGATAAGAATAGTTTTGGAAATATCTTCGGAAAAATGGAGGATATTTATAATGAAAGATACGATGATATCTTAGAATTTCTAATATCAGAGGATAATGAAGAATATTGTCCACAAGGGTTTAGAGTCAGGAGTAAGGTATTCGTAAATGATTTCAGCAGATACTGAATCATTTGGATTCTTTAAATGTAGATTTCGTCTTTGTGATTTATCCACAGCCTCCTTCATACTTTGCTCAATCCGTTTTCCAGTTCCAAACCTTCTCTTTTTCTGAGCTTTGCCAACACACTATTCTTTATCGTCAAACTTTTGACTGTTACAGTTGTCTTCAGTTTCTGCTGCTTCATTCAGCTTTTCCAAAAATTTAGAGAACTAAATCGTAGATTGGGGTGTTTTTTTTTCAGAAACTTCACATTCGAAGTATGTAAATCTAGGAGATAGACGTTATATGTATACATATAACTGTTGGCGTAGACATGCTGCGAGATTTTAAAATACTGATTGCTGATTCCCAGTAATTAGCATGAAAATTCTTTTTACAAGATGCAGATGAGTAAATGATGGGGTTTCGATAAATATAATGATTTTTCAGAAAGTCAAAGATTAGTGAAGTTGTTGGTAAGTTTATTGCTAATGTGGTGGAACATAAACGGTTCTCCGGTAACGATGATGAAAGGCAAACTTATATATCAAGGTTATAATAAGGCTAATCCGAATGAAAGTCGAAGTTGATTTGCTGGAGCTGTGACAAAATTGGCTAATTTGAAAAGGAATTGCAAAGTTATTTCTGGTAATAAAAACGCCAAATGAGCTAGCACAGATACGTGTTAAACGTTTACCCAGGTTCCAAGAGTTTTTCAGGTGCATAACTATACGCATAAATCTTTCCTTCTGTAGATGAGATGCAGTTGATTCATCTTCTCGATTGAGGTGTTTTCAAGAATCATGAAGGGTGTGATCGCAGATTGTAATCGTCAAGATACAAATGAGGTTTAAGATGAAATCAAGTGGTAAACTTGAAGAAATGTTTAGTTTTATATGTTATAATCAATATTTTAATTCATTTTAATTGTCCAATGTTAGTAGTCCACAGTTAATAGTCCACAATTAGTAGTTCAACAATTCATATATAGTTTAATATATAACATTCGAATTAATTAATACATGTCATGACCCATTGTATACATGTCTCAGACTCGATCACAACTCAAAGTATATATATTATTTAAGAATCAACCTCAACCCTGTATAGCGAACTCGAGCATTACAGCATATAGAGTGTCTATGGTTATTCCAAATAATATATATAGATGACGTCAATATGATATGTCAAAACATTGTATATGTGTCCCGATTTATACGACGATATTTAAAGTGCGTAAAATAAATAACAGAAATTAAATAACGATAAATAAAATTGCGAGAATTAAAATTGCAATAAATAAATTGCGTTAAATAAAATGTAATACGGAATTAACAGTTAGCTAGGAACAGTTAGCTAGGATTTTGTTAATGTGGATTCTTAACAAAATTCCTCATAGTTAATTCGTCTGTTTCTAACAAATTTTATTTTGTCAAATGTTTTCTTCATTATGCCACTTGTTGGATTTTGATAGGTCAAAATCCAAATATAAAATTGAATGAAAATGGTTATTCTGCGGTGAACGGATATGTATATCGGTGGTTGTAAATAGGATAGTAAATGACTGTTGAATCAGCTTCGAAGAATGTACAGTGTAACTTATTAATGTGAAATCTAAATATTCCTCGGGTATTACCTACCCGTTAAAATATTTTCTCCATTAACAGTTTGTACAAAAGAATTTTTAATTACAATCTTTATGAAAACATATATACATATATATTTTCTTCAGATGTAATCATGGATTTAATGAGTTAATATTATATTAAACTCATTTGGTTTACGGTTAGAACTAGAGTACATAATCTCTAAAACATTAGAGGTTACATAACCATCATGTCAAACGAAGATAAATGATGTAGAACGTCATGTAGAACGATGATTATACTCGAGGTACAGAATGAGATGTTGATGTTATGCGAGGTGTATACGAAATAGTTATATTTTTATTGCGAAATACTATTAAATTCGATACAATTTTACACAAGTTATTTATTTATTTATAGAGTGGATATACCTAAACCTTGCTACAACACTATAGGCAGTGTACCTAATCGTAGAGTAGTGTAGTTTTTAGTAAGTCCGGTTCGTTCCACAGGGATACAACTAAATTTAATGCAATATTATATTTTAAACTATATTTGAATATAAATATATATATATATATAAGTAGTATTATTATTATAAAAGGGAGGTTTTACCGTTTAATGACCGGTTTGTCGATTTTATGTCTTAAGTCGTAATTAAAACCTAATGTAAAATATTTAATATACAAATGAATTAATTTAAAGCGTAAAGTAAATGACGATAATTAAAAGTGCAATAAATTAAAGTACGATAAATAAAAAGACGATAAATAAAAGTACGATGAAATATGAAATAAAGGAATTATGCTTATTTAAACTTCCGTAATCATGATGTTCAACATGTTGATTTTAGTTTATTACCATGAGTTAATTGTCCTTTGTCCTGGATTATTCGATATGTCCATCTGGTTTTGTCCATAATAGTCCATCAGTCATAATTATAAAGTGCGAGAGTCTTCGTCAAATTAACCTTATACCCGAAGTCAAATATTCCAACTAATTGGGGATTCGAACTGTAACAAGGTCTTAATACTTTGTTTAATGAATATACCTGGTTATCGACTGCGTGTAATCCAAAGTTTTAATACTTTGTTAACAATTACACCGATTACCCCTGAATGTAATCCACCCCTGTTTTAATGAGTCCAGTGACTATTAATCCATCCCCGTGTCTGGTCAAATGAACAATAATTCGTATTTATAAATATCCCGCCCACCGTACCCGATTAAGCGTATGTGGTTATATATAGATACGTCAAATTGTAACCTTTATATTAAATTAACGAGGTATCGTTTAGTTAATATAAAGACCATTAATAGCCCATAGTCTAATTTCCACAAGTGTCGATGTTTTGTCCAAACCCCAATTATGGTACAAAGCTCAATAACCCCGTATTTAATATTTAGCCCAACAGCACGATTACTTCGATTTAAATAAGCTTAATAATAACTTAGCTACGAGACATTAATTTAAAAGGGTTGAACATAACTTACAATGAGTATTAATCGCGTAGTGTTACACTGACTAGATTTCGACTTACAAACTTAAAACATTCGCCACTATAACCTTATTATTATTAACTTAAACTTAAAATTAAAATTAAAATTATAAATATAAATATATTAAGAGAGAGTAAGATATATGATATGGTGTGTGTAAATCGGCCAGAATTCGTTGCAATTTATAGACCTGACCACAACTTTACTGTCATGTGATCGCATGGTTTTTGTGCCTCCAGGCCATGCGATCGCATGGCCCCCTTTTAGAGCTCAGGTACTTTTGTTTTCTTATTTTCCGACGGTTTTTAATATAAATATATTATATAAATAATTTATAGAATTATTTATATATTATATTATATTCTTGTGCATAGTTAACTTGTAATTTTAGCTCTGTTGCGTCACGCGTTGATAGTTGGTTCATGTCCTGGTTCCAGATTTTCGAACGTCCTTGCGTACGATTTAATATCTTCTACTTTGCATTTTGCGGCTTGTACTCTTGTAATTTTGAGACGTTTCTCATCAATAAATTGAACCACTTGGATTGTACTTTGTACTCTTTAGCGTTTTGGTCATTTGCGTCTTCAAATCGTCGAATTTATCTTTTGTCTTCACTTTTTATTATTTAAACGATAATCACTTGTAAATAGAACAATTGCAACTAAAAGCTTGTCTTTCTTGAAGGATAATGCTATGAAATATATGTTCGTTTTTAGCATTATCAAATATTCCCACACTTGAGCGTTGCTTATCCTCAAGCAATATAGAACTTGAATATAAAAACATGCTTGAATCACTTCTTTATTCTTCACACTTTGTACATCAGTGATTTTAATACGGCGGTATGAACAATGGTAGTAACGATGTGGTTTACAGTCCCACATGACTATAAAAATTTAGATCCTTTAGGAAATTGGATCTTTATAAAAACATTTGATCTTTTGAAAATTAAATCTAGCTTTTACCCTAGATAAGTTTTCTGGAATATCCCTTCACCGGTGTTTGCAAAATGTTTTTGTGGGTTTTGTATTTGAAAATTTTAGCTCAAAACTTATGGTTTTGTATCACCCACTTGCTAACCTTTTATTGGGAAAGAAACACGTCCAGTATACTTGCTCCGTATATTAGCTTTCGGTAAACTACCGTCTGGTTGTAAAGGAAAGCGTTGAACAAGCAATTGTTAAGGCAATGTCTAATGACATGCATTTGATTATGGTCTATATCGTGTCAGATGCAATTACTATCCTTTGTAAGAGCAATAGTAAAGATCACCTTATAATTTTTTGGTCTGGCACAAGGTCCTGTCTTCTACCATGCTATGCAACCACCGTTCTTACGGTTGACACCCGATTTGGTTCAGGTGACTTAATGAATTCCAGGTGAATTCCTAGGATTTTACGTTCAATGGTAAGGAACGCATTGAAAATAGGGTTTTCAGAAAACAAATAGGTTTGTAATTTGATCAAAATATTTTCTCTTTCAAGCTCGAGTTTAGATATCATCGAATTCCATGAGTTTGAATTCTCAATCTTTAAGGTCAATCTCAAGGATTGAGTAATATCAGGCTTAAAAGCTGATTTTTGATCTTTAAGGAGATTATCCTTTCTGGAGATCTGATTCATTAGTCTTATAAGCTAATTTGCACAGTGCCCCCATTGTACGAGACAGATCCTCTCATGGTTAGGATAAGTCTGACCACTTGGCGACCCTGTTTGATGTTGAGGTCCGTGGATTTCCAGCTGATTTTATAGAAAACTTTTCAAGGTTTTTCGTAGACTCTACAACTGGTCTGGACGACAACTTCCTGACCTAAATCAAGAAGCGCATGTATTTTTCTCGGAAGACTTTACTTCCTTATAAATTCTAATTATATTACAATAAACTAGGTAAAACTGATTAATATTGTCCAAAACAAAAGTATCTTCCATTATTTGTACAAAAATATGTGATATATGTTTTAAATAACTTGGTAAATTTTTCCCACACTTGGCTTTTATTTTTCTTTCTTTGCCTTTTTATTCTCTTCTATTCCATTTTAAATGTTAAATGTTAGAATTCATTTAAAATGGAATAGAGGACAATAAAAAGGCAAAGAAAAAAAAAAAAAAAAAACCAAGTGTGGGAAAATTTACCAAGTTATTTTGAACATATACCACATATTTTTGTACAAATAATTGAAGATACTTTTGTTTTGGACAATTTTATCAGTTTTAACCGATTTATTGTAATATATTTGAAAGAAAGATGGATCTACACGATGAATCAATTCCATCATTAAAAGGAAGTAAAGTCTTCCGAAAAAGAAACGCGCTTCTTGATTTAGGTCAGGAAGTTGTCGTCCAGACCAGCTGTAGGTTGACGAAAAATCTAGAAAAGTCATCTCTAAAATCAGCAGGAAATCCACGGACCTCAGCATCAAACAGGGTCACCAAGTGGTCAGACTTATCCTAACCATGAGAGGATCTGTCTCGTACAATGGGGAAGACGCCGTGCAAATTAGCTGGATAAGACTAATGAATCAGATCCCCAGAAAGGATAATCTCCTTCAAGATTAAAAATTAGCTTTTAACACTGATATTACTCAATCCTTGAGATTGACCTGAAAGATTGAGAATTCAAACTCATGGAATTCAATGATATCTAAACTCGAGCTTGAATGAGAAAATATTTTGATCAAAATTACAAACCGATTTGTTTTCTGAAAACCCATTTTTAATGCGTTCATTACCATTGAACGTAAAATCCTAGGAATTCACCTGGAATTCATTAGGTCACCTGAACCAAATCGGGTGTCAACCGTAAGAACAGTGGTTGCATAGTATGGTCAAAGACAGGACCTTGTACCAAACCGAAAAATTATAAGGGTGAGCTTTACTATTGCTCCAACCAAGGATAGTAATTGCATCCGACACGTTATAGACCATAATTAAAAGCATGTCAGGGGACATTGCCTTAACAGTTGCTTGTTCAACGCTTTCCTTTACAACCGGATGGTAGTTTATCGAAAGGTAATATACGGAGCAAGTATACTGGACGTGTTGCTTTCCCAATACAAGGTTAGCAAGTGGGTGACACAAAACCGCAAGTTTTGAGCTAAAGTTTCCAAATCTGAAACCCACCAAACCCACAAAAACAATTTGCAAACACCGGTGAGGAGTTATTCCGGAAAACTTATCTAGGGAAAAAGCTAGATTTAATTTTCAAAAGATCAAATGTTTTCATAAAGATCCAATTTCCTTAAAGGATCTAAATTTTTATAGTCATGTGGGACTGTAAACCACAACGTTACTGCCATTGTTTATACCGCCGTATAGAAATCACTGATGTACAAAGTGTGAAGAATAAAGAAGTGATTCTAGTATTTTTATTTCAAGACTATATTGCTTGAGGACAAGCAACGCTCAAGTGTGGAAATATTTGATAATGCTAAAAACGAACATATATATCATAGCATTATGCCTCAAGAAAGACAAGCTTTTAGTTGCAATTGTTCTATTTACAAGTGATATTCGTTTAAATAATAAAAGGTGAAGACAAAAGACAGATTCAACAAATTGAAGACACAAACGACCAAAAAGCTCAAAAGTACAAAATACAATCA
Organism: Rutidosis leptorrhynchoides; assembly: GCF_046630445.1. Lineage (NCBI taxonomy): Eukaryota > Viridiplantae > Streptophyta > Magnoliopsida > Asterales > Asteraceae > Rutidosis > Rutidosis leptorrhynchoides. Next base: position 368,787,859 of record NC_092343.1, on the reverse strand, counting down.
AAGTGGTTCCAATTATTGATAAGAAACGTCTCAAAATTACAAGAGTACAAGACGCGAAACGCAAAATACAAGATATTAAATTGTACGCAAGGACGTTCGAAAATCCGGAACCGGGACCAAAGTCAACTCTCAACGCTCGATGCAACGGACTAAAAATTACAAGTCAACTATGCACATAAATATAATATAACATTTAAATAATTCTTATAATTATTTATATATTATATTTATTTATTAAAACGTCGACAAGCTTGAAAACAAAAGTATGTGAGCTGCTACCTACCCCCATGCGATCGCATGGCCTGGAGGCACAAAAGCCATGCGATCGGATGGCTCACTTTTCCAGCCCACATGCCTATAAATTTCGCGGTTTTGATCGAAGTTAAACACATCTTTTTCTTCTTCCTTCATACGTAAAGATATATATATATATATATATATATATATATATATATATATATATATATATATATATATATATATATATATATATATATATATATATATATATATATATATATATATATATATTATATTTTAATTTTAATTTTAATTTTAAATTCTAAAAATAAGGGTATGTTATCGAATGTTGTAAGGGTGTAAGTTAAAATTCTGTCCGTGTAACGCTACGCTATTTTTAATCACTGTAAGTTATGGTTAATGTTATTTTTAAATTAATGTCTCGTAGCTAAGTTATTATTATGCTTATTTAATGCCGAAGTAATCATGATGTTAGGCTAAATATTAAAATTGGATAATTGGGCTTTGTACCATAATTGGGGTTTGGATAAAAGAACGACACTTGTGGAAATTAGACTAAAGGCTATTAATGGGCTTTATATTAACTAAACGATACCTCGTTAATTTAATATATAGACTTATAATTTGACGTATTTATATATAACCACATACGCTTGACTGGGTACAGTGGGTGGATATCTATAAATACCAATAATTGTTCATTTTACCGGACACGGAATTGGATTAATAGTTAATAAACTTTTTGAAACATGGGTGGATTACATTCAAGGGTAATTGGTGTAATTGTTAACGAAGTAGTAAAACCTTGGTTTACACGCAGTCGATAACCTGGTGTATTCATTAAACAAAGTATTAAAACCTTGTTACAATTCGAATCCCCAATTAGTTGGAATATTTGACTTCGGGAATAAGAATAATTTGACGAAGACTTTCGCACTTTATATTTATGACTGATGGACTATTATGGACAAATCCGTATGGACATATCGAATAATCCAGGACAAAGAACAATTAACCATGGGAATAAACTAAAAATCAACATATCAAACATCATGATTACGGAAGTTTAAATAAGCATAATTCCTTTATTTTCATATTTAATTGCACTTTTAATTATCGCACTTTTATTTATTGTTATTGTATTTAATTGCACTTTTAATTTTCGTACTCTTTAATTATCGCAATTTTATTTTATCGCATTTTTATTTATCGTAATTTCATTATCTTTATTTACTTTACGCTTTAAATTAAGTTGTATTTATTTTTAATATTTTACATTAGATTTTAACTGCGACTAAAGTTTTATAAAATCGACAAACCGGTCATTAAACGGTAAAAACCCCCTTTTATAATAATAATACTACTTATATATATTTTTGTATTTTTACAAATATAATTTTAAAAAAATAGCGTTAAGCTTGTTTAAAAGATCCCTGTGGAACGAACCGGACTTACTAAAAACTACACTACTTTACGATTAGGTACACTGCCTATAAGTGTTGTAGCAAGGTTTAGGTATATCCATTCTATAAATAAATAAATATCTTGTGTAAAATTGTATCGTATTTAATAGTATTTCGTTATAAAAATAATACTTTTTCCTAGTACACCTCGCACACATCAAGTATTTTTGGCGCCGCTGCCGGGGACATTCTTGCTTAAACGCCGGAAGCGCAACGCTATATATTAAAAAAAAGATTTTTATTAAAGTTTTATTAAGTTTTTATTTTGTAAAAATATGTTTTAAATATTCGAAAATATAAAAAGAAAAACAAAAATATAAATATTTTTAAGAGTTTGTTAAATATATATACATAATTATAAAGTTTCTTTATTTTTATTTTGTAAAAATATAAGTTTTATTTACTTAATATAAATATTTTATAAATTTTAAAACAGAAAACTAAAAAAAAATTAAAAAATGTTCGAGGCCCGGTAGTGTAGCAGCCCAACCCTGGCCCGAAATTCTTACCCATACGATCGCATGGATTTTGAACGTGAGGACCATGCGATCGCATGACCCTGTCTGACACGCCACAGGAAACCCTAAACAACATTAATTACAGAGTATATTTAATTATTATTATTATAACCCTAATTAGGGTTTAGTATTTAATTAATTAGTTAAGTTTTTAATATATTTGTATTTTAAGTTTATTTAGTTTTATAAATTATATAAAATTAATAGTTTTATAAAATAAATAATATAAAAATAATATTTTTATAAAATTGTGTTTTTACAACTTTTAGTATATTTTTATATATTTTGTACCTTTTTAATCGTTTATTCGTAATATTTATATTTTTCGCTCGTATTTAATTTTAAGTTATAGTTTTTGCCATAGTTATTTTTATTTCTACATTTTTAGACTTTGCCGTAAAATCCCTTAAGTGCTTTTTCTTTAGACTATGATTTAGGTGCTTTAGAATTTTGCGACGCCGTTTTATATATTTTAGTACCTTTTTAAGTTATTGCCATTTAAGATATAGAATTTCTTTTAAGCTTTAATATTTTTTTTTAGACGCAACTTTTAATTCTTAGTTTTTAGACTTTTTAAGTTTCGACAAGCTACTTTCTTATTTTTATTTTTCGACGCCTTTTATTTTTCGACGTTTTTCGACGCACTCTTTTTCTTTCTTATTTCTCGACGCTCTAGATTTTAGGACTTAGATTTTTTCTATTTCTTATCTAAAATTTCTTTAAATTTAAACGAAAAATTATTTTAAGTGGTTAAATTGATAGACATCAAAATTTTCTTGTTCGTAGTAATAGTTGGATTTGTACGTGGACCGGGTTATTGGAGCCAAACAGTACTCAATTATATTGAGACCAAACGAATCCTGCCCCTCTGCTGCATCTTTTGGCTATTCGAAACGTGGGCAAAATCAGAAAAGTCTATTAATTTGATAACTTATATAATTTTTCTTTTTTTTAAAAACTAATAGGATATTCAGTAAATGCACCGAGCAAAACGTTCACCGCCTTTTGTACGTTCACCACCTGTAACTCGATCAAGACATCTAGCAAATATTGTCGTCGTTGATTTTTCTTTAGAATCGTCATCCAGTCGACCAAGTACTCCAATTCAAATTTCCGATAATCCATTTTTTGAATCCGACCTCACAATTGAGAATCCGGAGAATATTCAGGGACGATTCCAAGATCCTGAACCATTAATCTTTCCTCCGGAACCACCAATCATTCAAACAGAGATTGTTGAGGAATGAACCATTAAATCAGAATCCTCTAGTGATTCAGATTCAACAAATTCGATAATGGAGAATTTGGAACCTCTAAGTATGGAAGACCTAATGCGAGCTAAACGCACTGGCCAAGGTCACGCAATTACTCAACTAGACATTAATGCGCCAGATTATGAAATCAAAGGACAAATCCTACACATGGTAACTAATCAATGCCAATTTAGTGGTGCGCCGAAGGAAGATCTAAATGAACATCTTCGTACATTTAATAGGATTTGTACTCTATTTAAAATAAGAGAAGTAGAGGATGAACAAATATATCTCATGTTATTTCCCTGGACTTTAAAGGGAGAAGCCAAAGATTGGTTAGAATCGTTACCTGAAGGGGCGATTGATACATGGGATGTTCTAGTTGAAAAATTTCTTAAACAATTCTTTCCGGCATCTAAAGCCGTAAGACTTCAAGGAGAAATTGTTACGTTCACACAAAAGCCAAATGAAACTCTATATGAAGCATGGACAAGATTCGGAAAGCTATTGAGAGGATGTCCGCAACATGGTTTAGACACCTGTCAAATAGTACAAATATTCTACCAAGGATGCGACATCACTACAAGAAAAGACATAGATATAGCAGCTGGTGGTTCCATTATGAAGTAAACAGTAACTGACGCTTACAAAATTATTGATAACACTGCTTCCCACTCACATGAGTGGCACCAAGAAAAAGATATCGTTAGATCATCTAAAGCAGCTAGAGCCGATTCTAGCCATGACTTCGATTCCATTTCAGCAAAGATAGATGCTGTCGAGAGACGAATGGAAAAGATGACTAAAGATATCCACTCAATACGAATTAGTTGTGAGCAGTGTGGAGGACCACATTTAACAAAAGATTGTCTCAGTATTGAACTAACAATGGAACAAAGAGAGAATGTTTCATACATAAACCAAAGGCCTGGAAATAATTATCAGAATAATTATCAACAGCCAAGACCGATCTACAATCAAAACCAGAATTATAACCGAAATGTTCCATACAACAATCAACAAGGTCCAAGTAATCAGCAAGTATCCAATAATACTTATAATCAGCAAAGACCTAATTTTCAAAATAAACCACCACAAACCGATGAAAAAAAGCCAAATTTAGAAGATATGATGTCAAAGCTAGTTGAATCTCAAACACAGTTTTTCACATCTCAGAAACAAACCAATGAACAAAATGCTCAATCATTTAGAAATCAACAATCTTCTATTCAAAATTTGGAACAAGAAGTAAGTAACCTAGCAAGGTTGATAGGTGAAAGAAAACCGGGAAGTCTACCAAGTGATACAAATGCTAACCCCCGAAATGAAACAGCTAAAGCCATTTTCAAAAGAAGTGGTATTACACTTAAACCACCTGAAATACCTGTAATTTCTGATGAAGCTATTCCTACTCCACAAGAACCATAATCTGATCAAGATAAGGAAAAAGAACCGGTAGTTGAAAAGGTTAATGAAGATAACATAATTAAGGCTAAACCTTATATTAAACCATACCAACCACCACTTCCTTACCCGAGTAAAATGAGAAAAGAGAGACTTGAAGCCGAGCAATCCAAATTCTTGGATATGTTTAAACAAATATATGTTAATCTTCCTTTCATTGATGTAATTTCAGGAATGCCTAGATATGCTAAGTTCTTGAAAGATCTAATCACAAATAGAAAGAAAATGGAAGAACTCTCGGCTGTTACTATGAATGCTAATTGTTCAGCAGTGCTGTTGAATAAGATACCAGAAAAACTTTCAGATCCAGGAAGTTTCACAATTCCATGTTTTCTAGGTAGTCTTAGTTCAATAGAAGCATTGGCAGACTTAGGTGCTAGTATAAATTTAATGCCGTATTCACTATACTCTAAACTAGACCTTGGAGAATTGAAACCAACATGAATAAGCATACAACTAGCCGATCGATCAGTAAAATATCCTAGAGGGATAATGGAAAACATACTAGTTAAAGTTGGTACTTTAGTATTTCCAGTAGATTTTGTTATTCTGGGCATGGAAGAAGATTCTCGAGTTCCTCTCATATTAGGAAGACCATTCTTAAACACGGCTAAAGCAATAATAGACGTGTTCGGTAAGAAACTGACCCTAAGTATAGAGGATGATAGTGTTACCTTTTCAGTTGATAGAGCAATGCAACAACCGCAATCTGCAGATGATACATGTTATTATATTCAAACTATAGATTCACATGCAGAATTGTTAGAAGAATTTCCAGAATTACAAGGAACAGGAGAATGTTCTTTAGGAGAAGGAACTGAACCAATTGATGAAACTAAAATGTTAGCTACACTTATGGCTAATGGATATGAACCAACAACAGAAGAAATTCAAATGCTAAAAGAAGAAGACAGATATCGATATAAATCATCGATAGAAGAACCACCGACATTAGAGTTAAAGCCACTTCCAAACCATTTGGAATATGCTTATTTACATGGTGAATCTGAATTACCTGTAATAATATCGTCTTCTCTTACTGAAAATGAAAAATCTCAACTCATTTCTGTGCTAAAAGCTCATAAACCAGCTATTGCGTGGAAGATTCATGATATTAAAGGAATAAGTCCTTCGTATTGCACACATAAAATCCTTATGGAAGAAGGTCATAAAACGTATGTGCAACGCCAACGAAGACTAAATCCTAATATGCAAGATGTTATTAAAAAAGAATTTATTAAACTGCTTGATACAGGTTTAATTTATCCAATTTCTAATAGTCCATGGGTAAGCCCAGTTCAATGCGTGCCTAAGAAGGGTGGCATGACTGTCATCACAAATGAGAAAAATGAGCTTATTCCTACTAGGACTGTAACAGGATGGCGTGTTTGTATTGATTATAGAAAATGAAATGACGCCACCAGAAAAGATCACTTTCCCTTACCTTTCATTGATCAAATGTTGGAAAGATTAGCCGAAAATAGTTACTATTATTTTCTTGATGGTTTTTCCGGATACTTTCAAATTCTAATAGCACCCGAGGACCAAGAGAAAACCACATTCACTTGCCCTTATGGTACTTTTGCTTACAAATGCATGCCATTTGGACTTTGCAACACCCCTGCAACCTTTCAAAGGTGCATGATGGCGATTTTTCACGACATGATAGAAGAATGCATGGAAGTTTTCATGGATGACTTTTCAGTCTTCGGTGATACATTTGAATCATGTCTAGTTAATCTGGAATGAATGCTTATTAGATGCGAACAATCAAATCTAGTACTAAATTGGGAGAAATGCCATTTCATGGTTAAAGAAGGCATCGTTTTTGGTCATAAAATTTCAAAGGAAGGAATTGAAGTGGATAGAGCTAAAGTAGATGTAATTGCTAAACTTCCACATCCCACCAATGTTAGAGGAGTTAGGAGTTTTCTAGGGCATGCCGGTTTTTACCGACGTTTCATAAAAGATTTTTCTAAAATTGTCACTCCTATGAATAAACTCCTAGAAAAGGATGCTCGAATGTATCAAATATTTTAATATTCTTAAACAGAAACTCACTAATGCGCCGATCATGATAACTCCAAATTGGAATCTACCATTTGAACTAATGTGCGATGCAAGTGATTTTGCAATGGGAGCCGTTTTAGGACAAAGGATTGAAAAACGATTTCAACCTATATATTATGCTAGTAAGACTTTACAAGGAGCACAAACAAATTACACAACTACTGAAAAAGAACTCCTTACCATTGTTTTTGCTTTTGACAAATTTCGTTCATATCTCGTTCTAGCTAAAGCGGTGGTCTATACTGACCATTCTGCTCTTAGATACCTATTTTAAAAAGAAGATGCTAAACCAAGATTAATCCATTGGATCTTACTCTTACAAGAGTTCGATATTGAAATCCGAGATAAAAAGGGAGCAAAAAATCTCACCGCTGATCATCTTTCTCGTCTTGAAAATCCCGAATTAGAAGTTCTAAATGAATCGGCCATACAAGACAACTTTCCTGATGAATATCTATTGAAGATAGATTATAATGAAATTCCATGGTTTGCAGACTATGCAAACTACTTAGTATGTGGATTCCTTGAAAAAGGATTATCGTACCAAAAATGAAAGAAATTCTTTAGTGATATAAAACACTATTTCTGGGAAGATCCACATTTGTTTAAAAGTTGTCCCGATGGAATAATACGCCGATGTGTATTCGGAAATGAAGCTAGTAAAATTTTAAACCATTGTCATACAGGACCAACAGGAGGGCATTATGGGCCTCAGCTTACAGCAAGAAAAGTTTACGATGCTGGATTCTATTGGCCTACAATTTTCAAAGACGCACACCTTCTTTGCAAATCTTGTGATCTTGTCAAAGGGCAAGAAAAATAAGTCAACGTGATGAAATGCCACAAAGTGTCATTCAAGTATGTGAAGTATTTGACATTTGGGGTATTGACTTTATGGGTCCATTTCTAAAATCTCATAATAATCTCTACATTCTCGTTGCCATTGATTATGTATCTAAATGGACGGAAGCACAAGCTCTCCCGACTAATGATGCACGAGTTGTAGTCAACTTTTTAAAACGTCTTTTTACAAGGTTCGAAACACCGAAAGCTTTAATAAGTGATCGGGGTACTCATTTTTGTAATAATCAACTTGAGAAAGTTCTTAAAAGATATGGAGTAACTCATAAAATCTCAACTACTTATCATCCACAAACAAGTAGACAAGTTGAAAATACCAATCGAGCTTTAAAACGTATTCTAGAGAAAACCATAGGATCAAATCCGAAGGAATGGTCCATTAAATTGGAGGATGCACTCTGAGCTTTTAGAACAGCCTACAAAACTCCAATTGGAACCACACCTTTTAAACTCGTTTACGAAAAAGCATGTCATCTTCCAGTAGAAATTGAACACAAAGTATTTTGGGCTTTGAAGACATGTAATCTTGATTTACATGAAGCCGGACGTCTACGGTTAAGTCAATTAAACGAATTAGAAGAATTAAGACATGAAGCATACGAAAATTCGTTAATCTATAAGGAAAGAACGAAGAAATGGCATGATAAAAGAATCAGAAGTTCAAAAGAATTTAAAGAAGGAGACAGAGTTCTTCTTTTCAATTCACGATTCAAGCTATTTCCTGGAAAATTGAAATCAAGATGGTCTGGACCATTCATAGTCAAAAGAGTTTTCCCGTACGGAACGATAGAGTTAATAAATTCAAATGGGATTGAATTTAAAGTTAATGGTCACAGAGTTAAACATTACATATATGGTCCGATGGAAGTTGACAATGAAGTCAATCATAATTTCACCACCCAAGAAAACCCTCAAAATGAAAACATAAATATGTTATCAACAACATATGAAAAATCAAAATTGGAAAATAGGGAGGATTTAAATTAGAGTGATGAAGAAGATTTCATATATAAACCTCCCATTCCAAGAAACGAAGAAAAATGTGAACAAGAAGTTCAAATAGAAGTGAAAGAACCAAGAAAAGAACACCCGAAAAAGGTTTACAAACCAACTCGACTTACTAAAGCAGGAGACCCGGGTGAATTTATCATTTCTTGCTTGCTTAATGATGGTGCTGTATATAATGAACTTGCAGATTTAGGAGCAAGTGCAAATATTATGCCTCTTTCCTTATACAAAAGATTAGGTATGGGTAAATTAAAACCAACCAAAATAGGTGTTCAATCATTTGACCTAACCATTAAACATCCGGTTAGAATAGCAAATAATTTACTTGTTAACGTGGGAAGTTTGACCTTTGTTGCAAACTTCATAGTGATTAATATGGAGGAAAAAATCAATATTCCTCTAATTTTAGGTCGCCCATTTTTAGCAACCACCGAGGCATTCATTGATGTAAGAGAAGGAAGAATGACACTTAGGGATGGTGAAAAATCGATCACCTTTGTGAACCGAAAGTTTAGATCTCCACTAACCAAAACTGTTAAACCAATAAAAATGCATAAGTGTGGGGAAGATGAAGAAACAATTAATGATGATCCGATCACAAAGAACCCCGTTGATGATAAGAAATTAGATGAACCCATTTTTAACAGTTCAACGAAGAAACTTTATAAATGGATTCACGATGCTAGGATTAAGGGAAACCTTAAGTTATGTTACCGATTAGTATCCAATTTATCGCCAAAAGAAAAGGCGATGTTAGTTGAATTTGTGAAAGCTACGGAGGAAATCAACAAATGGATTGAAGAAAAAGTCAGAGATATACAAGTTGTTGATAATCCAATTGAAAATAACGTTAATCACAATTTTAACTAAGTGTGGGGAGGTTCGAATCTTTTTAGGTTAATATGTATTTCTGTTAGAGTTAGATTTTCTTTTTTCGTGTAGTTCTCGAAAATGAAACCCGAATGGTCTTTCCCTAGCAGACCCTAAAGAACTAGTCTTCTCCCCCCATTCTGAATTTTTATTTTTTTAGGTTTTACGAGATGAAGACTTCCTGTGAATTAAACCATGGTCTAATGCTGCACGCTTTGATCACTAAACGTAATAATGACACCCTTCCAAGTGGAATAGTATCATTAATCAGAGGTAAATTGGACGGAGTAAGAAAAGAATCCAGGAACGAAAATAATAAGTTACAGTTTGGTAAAGGAAAATCAAAATCCGCAGCGAAAAGAAGAGCACGACACCTTAAAAGATGTCACAAATGCAGAAAATGGTCACACGAAGGAAAATGTTCGACGAATCAGACATATTCCAATACCGAATTCGTTACTTTATGCATAGATAGACCGTTCATATGTTTCGAAGAAAAAACATTAAATGCTCGAGGTTACACCTATGTAGCTATGGAAAATCAATTAGTCCGACTATCTTATGAGTGGGCTAAAGCAGGTCACTAAGAATTCTATTTCACAGGTAAGTTTGTACAGTTTTTATTTTTATTTTTATTATTTTTAACCTTTTGATAATAAACGCTAAATCATTCCCTATAAAGTATTAAATTGGTACTCAATAAAATTAGGTTTTGCGACCAAAATTATTGATATCATACAAAAATTTATTACATCACTGCGAAATTTACCGTTTATTCTTAAGGTATAAATATCTTTAATCAATCAACCCAAAATATTTCAAAAATTCATCATGAGTTAAACTAGGTTATGAAACCGAAATTACTTTACCGAAAAGAGGGGCGTATGTTTTTGATAATATTTGATTGATTAAAGTAGGATAAAAGACCAAAAAGATTTTTAATTTTATTTTTACTTTGTTTTTAAAGTTAATATTAAATTATTCATATAAACTTTTTAAAATCAATATATAATCAAGTTTGTAAATATTTGTTATTTGAAAAATTAATACTTTTAATATAAGTTTGTATGTATAAAAACAAAAATATAATAAAAGTTTGGTATGAATTTTTAAATTTTTAATATGAATTTTTTTTATGCATATTAAATTTATGTTTTGTGTGAATTTAAAAACAAAAATTTACTTTATTTTGCTAAGTTAAAAATATGATTTTTAAAATTTGTCGTAAGTTGAAGACTAGGTCGTTAAACCAAAATTGCTTTACCCAAGGGAGGGACGAGAACTTTTATTGTCATTATTTTTAGCCTTACTGAATTAAAGTGTGCCAAAAATATTAAAAAACCCAAAAATCTTTGTTTTTAAAACCGCGCTTAAAAATTGACAAATTTTAAAATTTTGTCGAGGGACGGACTAGGACAACGATCCGAAACGCCCTGACCCTAAAAAGAAACAAATTTTTAAAATTTTATTAATTTTATGTTTTATTAAGTATAAGGTTTTTATAAAAAAAAAAAAAAAAAAAAAAGGAAAAGTCACTGTACCCGGACTCCATGCGATCGCATGGAGTTTGGCCTTTGTAGTCATGAGATCGCATGTCCCTGGAATTTTGGCCAGAAACAAAAGAACCAGCGAGCTGTTCTTTACCCTCACAAACACACACACACAACACACACGAACTCTCTCAAATCCTCACCGAATTTCACCATTTTTTCACCGTAATTCATCAAATTTCTTACTCTAATCATGCCTAGGTTCGAATTCTTCAACAAAAAGGTAAAAATTACACCCTTAAACTCATAAATTTTCTAGTTTTTGTGATAATTACCAATATTTTACCTAATGCAATTTTGTTAATTTCTAGTGTAATTAGTGTTAAATTGTTAGTATTTTATGCATGTATAACCTAGATTGATGCTATTTAACATGATTTGAAGCCAAAAACTTCAAAAATTTTAGGAATCTAGAGTTTGTGTTCTTGAGCAATTTGGGGCTTTTTGATATAAACAGGTTATGGCCGATTTTTGTCATAAATTATTACTAAATTAAGTAGTGTAACATGTTTAGGTAGTTAAATGATCCAAACTTTGATCCTAAACATGATTTTTGAAGATTAAAGTAGACTTTTTAGGTACAAAATTCATGAATTTGATTAATTTGATATAATTGCCATTTGAGACTTGTTTAATTGTTAGTATTGACTATTTTGACATGTTATTTGAGTTAAATGCTTATGAACTTTGTATATATTTTCATATGTGCTTATTTGAAAAAGTGTAGAATTGTAAAAAAAAAAAATGTGAAAATGTGTATAAGTTTAATTTTGATTGAACATGTTATTGTGATTATTTCAAGTTGTTATTTTGCTAACACTAATGCATATTTGGATGCACAAATTTTGTGTTTAATGTGTTTTGCAGAAAACCGATACTGTTGGTGCTTCATCATCATCTAGACAACCACAACAAGAACCTGAACCAGAATATGAGCCGCAATACGACCCGACCCACTTACTATCCTCCACACCAGCCCGAGATGAGACCGCCATTCACTCTCTATGACCCTAACCAGGCCTACCAGTACACCTATCACCAACCATGGTGAAATGTCCCGTTCTTATTGATTAAAAACGTTCCATATTAATTGATTTCGTTGCGAGGTTTTGACCTCTATATGAGACATTTTTCAAAGACTGCATTCATTTTTAAAACAAACCATAACCTCTATTTCATAAATAAAGGTTTAAAAATCTTTACGTAGATTATCAAATAATGATAATCTAAAATATCCTGTTTATACACGACCATTACATAATGGTTTACAATACAAATATGTTACATCGAAATCAGTTTCTTGAATGCAGTTTTTACACAATATCATACAAACATGGACTCCAAATCTTGTCCTTATTTTAGTATGCAACAGCGGAAGCTCTTAGTATTCACCTGAGAATAAACATGCTTTAAACGTCAACAAAAATGTTGGTGAGTTATAGGTTTAACTTATATATATCAAATCGTAACAATAGACCACAAGATTTCATATTTCAATACACATCCCATACATAGAGATAAAAATCATTCATATGGTGAAAACATGGTAACCGACATTAACAAGATGCATATATAAGAATATCCCCATCATTCCGGGACACCCTTCGGATATGATATAAATTTCGAAGTACTAAAGCATCCGGTACTTTGGATGGGGTTTGTTAGGCCCAATAGATCTATCTTTAGGATTCGCGTCAATTAGGGTGTCTGTTCCCTAATTCTTAGATTACCAGACTTAATAAAAAGGGGCATATTCGATTTCGATAATTCAACCATAGAATGTAGTTTCATGTACTTGTGTCTATTTTGTAAATCATTTATAAAACCTGCATGTATTCTCATCCCAAAAATATTAGATTTTAAAAGTGGGACTATAACTCACTTTCACAGATTTTTACTTCGTCGGGAAGTAAGACTTGGCCACTGGTCGATTCACGAACCTATAACAAATATGTACATATATATCAAAGTATGTTCAAAATATATTTACAACACTTTTAATACATTTTGATGTTTTAAGTTTATTAAGTCAGCTGTCCTCGTTAGTAACCTACAACTAGTTGTCCACAGTTAGATGTACAGAAATAAATCGATATATATTATCTTGAATCAATCCACGACGCAGTGTATACATATCTCAGTATTGATCACAACTCAAACTATATATATTTTGGAATCAACCTCAACCCTGTATAGCTAACTCCAACATTCACATATAGAGTGTCTATGGTTGTTCCGAAATATATATATAGATGTGTCGACATGATAGGTCAAAACATTGTATACATGTCTATGGTATCTCAAGATTACATAATATACAATACAAGTTGATTAAGTTATAGTTGGAATAGATTTGTTACCAATTTTCACGTAGCTAAAATGAGAAAAAATTATCCAATCTTGTCATAACTTCTTCATTTTAAATCTGTTTTGAGTGAATCAAATTGCTATGGTTTCATATTGAACTCTATTTTATGAATCTAAACAGAAAATGTATAGGTTTATAGTCGGCAATATAAGTTACAAGTCGTTTTTGTAAAGGTAGTCATTTAAGTCGAAAGAACGACGTCTAGATGACCATTTTAGAAAACATACTTACACTTTGAATTTAACCATGATTTTTGGATATAGTTTCATGTTCATAAGAAAAATCATTTTCCCAAAAGAACAACTTTTAAATCAAAGTTTATCATAGTTTTTAATTAACTAACCCAAAACAGCCCGCGGTGTTACTACGACGGCGTAAATTCGATTTTACAGTGTTTTTCATGTTTCCAGGTTTTAAATCATTAAGTTAGCATATCATATAGATATAGAACATGTGTTTAGTTAATTTTAAAAGTCAAATTAGAAGGATTAACTTTTGTTTGCGAACAAGTTTAGAATTAACTAAACTATGTTCTAGTGATAACAAGTTTAAAGCTTCGAATAAGATAGCTTTATATGTATGAATCGAATGATGTTATGAACATCATTACTACCTTAAGTTCCCTGGATAAACCTACTGGAAAAGAGAAAAATGGATCTAGCTTCAACGGATCCTTGGATGGCTCGAAGTTCTTGAAGCAGAATCATGACACGAAAACAAGTTCAAGTAAGATCATCACTTGAAATAAGATTGTTATAGTTATATAAATTGAACCAAAGTTTGAATATAATTATTACCTTGTATTTGAATGATAACCTACTCTAAGAAACAAAGATATCTTGAGGTTGGATGATCACCTTACAAGATTGGAAGTGAGCTAGCAAACTTGAAAGTATTCTTGATTTTATGTAACTAGAACTTGTAGAATTTATGAAGAACACTTAGAACTTGAAGATAGAACTTGAGAGAGATCAATTAGATGAATAAAATTTAAGAATGAAAGTGTTTGTAGGTGTTTTTGGTCGTTGGTGTATGGATTAGATATAAAGGATATGTAATTTTGTTTTCATGTAAATAAGTCATGAATGATTACTCATATTTTTGTAATTTTATGAGATATTTCATGCTAGTTGCCAAATGATGGTTCCCACATGTGTTAGGTGACTCACATGGACTGCTAAGAGCTGATCATTGGAGTGTATATACCAATAGTACATATGTCTAAAAGCTGTGTATTGTACGAGTACGAATACGGGTGCATACGAGTAGAATTGTTGATGAAACTGAACGAGGATGTAATTGTAAGCATTTTTGTTAAGTAGAAGTATTTTGATAAGTGTCTTGAAGTCTTTCAAAAGTGTATGAATACATATTAAAACACTACATGTATATACATTTTAACTGAGTCGTTAAGTCATCGTTAGTCGTTACATGTAAATGTTGTTTTGAAAACTTTAGGTTAACGATCTTGTTGAATGTTGTTAACCCATTGTTTATTATAACAAATGAGATGTTAAATTGTTATATTATCATGATATTATGATATATAATATATCTTAGTATGATATATATACAGTTAAATGTCGTTACAACGATAATCGTTACATATATGTCTCGTTTCAAAATCATTAAGTTAGTAGTCTTATTTTTACATATGTATTTCATTGTTAATACACTTAATAATATATTTACTTATAATTTAACATAATTAACCAAGTGTATCAATATCTTAATATGATTCATATGTACCTAGTAAGACGTTGTTATAACGATAATCGTTATATATATCGTTTTCGAGTTTCTTAAATTAATAGTCTCATTTTTATGTATATAACTCATTTTTAAAATACCTAATGAGATACATACTTATAATAAAATCATGTTAACTATATATATAACTATATATATGTCATCGTATAGTTTTTACAAGTTTTAACTTTCGTGAATCACCGGTCAACTTGGGTGGTCAATTGTCTATATGAAACCTATTTCAATTAATCAAGTCTTAACAAGTTTGATTGCTTAACATGTTGGAAACACTTAATCATGTAAATGAAAATTTCATTTAATATATATATAAACATGGAAAAGTTCGGGTCACTACAGTACCTACCCGTTAAATAAATTTCGTCCCGAAATTTTAAGCTGTTGAAGGTGTTGACGAATCTTATGGAAATAGATGCGGGTATTTTTTATTCATATGATCTTCACGCTCCCAGGTGAACTCGGGTCCTCTACGAGCATTCCATCGAACCTTAACAATTGGTATCTTGTTTTGCTTAAGTCTTTTAACCTCACGATCCATTATTTCGACGGGTTCTTCGATGAATTGAAGTTTTTCGTTGATTTGGATTTCATCTAACGGAATAGTGAGATCTTCTTTAGCAAAAAATTTCTTCAAATTCAAGACTTGGAAAGTGTTATGTACAGCCGCGAGTTGTTGAGGTAACTCAAGTCGGTAAACTACTGGTCCGACACGATCAATAATCTTGAATGGTCCAATATACCTTGGATTTAATATCCCTCGTTTACCAAATCGAACAACGCCTTTCCAAGGTGCAACTTTAAGCATGACCATCTCTCCAATTTCAAATTCTATATCTTTTCTTTTAATGTCAGCGTAGCTCTTTTGTCGACTTTGGGCGGTTTTCAACCGTTGTTGAATTTGGATGATCTTCTCGGTAGTTTCTTGTATTATCTCCGGACCCGTAATCTGTCTATCCCCCACTTCACTCCAACAAATCGGAGACCTACACTTTCTACCATAAAGTGCTTCAAACGGCGCCATCTCAATGCTTGAATGGTAGCTGTTGTTGTAGGAAAATTCTGCTAACGGTAGATGTCGATCCCAACTGTTTCCGAAATCAATAACACATGCTCGTAGCATGTCTTCAAGAGTTTGTATCGTCCTTTCGCTCTGCCCATCAGTTTGTGGATGATAGGCAGTACTCATGTCTAGACGAGTTCCTAATGCTTGCTGTAATGTCTGCCAGAATCTTGAAATAAATCTGCCATCCCTATTAGAGATAATAGATATTGGTATTCCATGTCTGGAGATGACTTCCTTCAAATACAGTCGTGCTAACTTCTCCATCTTGTCATCTTCTCTTATTGGCAGGAAGTGTGCTGATTTGGTGAGACGATCAACTATTACCCAAATAGTATCAAAACCACTTGCAGTCCTTGGCAATTTAGTGATGAAATCCATGGTAATGTTTTCCCATTTCCATTTCGGGATTTCGGGTTGTTGAAGTAGACCTGATGGTTTCTGATGCTCAGCTTTGACCTTAGAACACGTCAAACATTCTCCCACGTATTTAGCAACATCGAATTTCATACCCGGCCACCAAAAATGTTTCTTGAGATCCTTGTACATCTTCCCCGTTCCAGGATTTATTGAGTATCTGGTTTTATGAGCTTCTCTAAGTACCATTACTCTCATATCTCTAAATTTTGGTACCCAAATCCTTTCAGCCCTATACCGGGTTCCGTCTTCCCGAATATTAAGATACTTCTCCGATCCTTTGGGTATTTCATCCTTTAAATTTCCCTCTTTTAAAACTCCTTGTTGCGCCTCCTTTATTTGAGTAGTAAGGTTATCATGAATCATTATATTCATAGATTTTACTCGAATGGGTTCTCTGTCCTTCCTGCTCAAGGCATCGGCTACCACATTTGCCTTCCCCGGGTGGTAACGAATCTCAAAGTCGTAATCATTCAACAATTCAATCCACCTAAGCTGCCTCATATTCAGTTGTTTATGATTAAATATGTGTTGAAGACTTTTGTGGTCGGTATATATAATACTTTTGACCCCATATAAGTAGTGCCTCCAAGTCTTTAATGCAAAAACAACCACGCCTAATTCCAAATCATGCGTCGTATAATTTTGTTCGTGAATCTTCAATTGTCTAGAGGCATAAGCAATCACCTTCGTTCGTTGCATTAATACACAACCGAGACCTTGCTTTGATGCGTCACAATAAATCACAAAATCATCATTCCCTTCAGGCAATGACAATATAGGTGCCGTAGTTAGCTTTTTCTTCAATAACTGAAACACTTTCTCTTGTTCATCATTCCATTCAAATTTCTTCCCTTTATGCGTTAATGCAGTCAAGGGTTTTGCTATTATGGAAAAGTCTTGGATGAACCTTCTGTAGTAACCAGCTAGTCCTAAAAACTGGCGTATGTGTTTCGGAGTTTTCGGGGTTTCCCACTTTTCAACAGTTTCTATCTTTGCCGGATCCACCTTAATACCTTCTTTGTTCACTATGTGACCGAGGAATTGAACTTCTTCCAACCAAAATGCACACTTTGAAAACTTAGCGTACAATTCTTCCTTCCTCAATACTTCTAACACCTTTCTCAAATGTTCACCGTGTTCTTGGTCATTCTTTGAGTAAATAAGTATGTCATCAATGAAAACAATGACAAACTTGTCAAGGTATGGTCCACACACTCGATTCATAAGGTCCATGAACACAGCTGGTGCATTAGTTAAACCAAACGGCATGACCATAAACTCGTAATGACCGTAACGTGTTCTGAAAGCATCCTTTGGAATATCATCTTCTTTCGCCCGCATTTGATGATACCCGGAACGTAAGTCAATCTTTGAATAAACAGAAGAGCCTTGTAGTTGATCAAATAAGTCGTCGATTCTCGGTAGTGGGTAGCGGTTCTTGATGGTAAGTTTGTTCAACTCTCGATAGTCGATACACAACCTGAATGTACCATCTTTCTTCTTGACAAACAAAATAGGAGCTCCCCACGGTGATGTGCTTGGTTGAATGAAACCACGCTCTTAAAGTTCTTGTAATTGGCTTTGCAGTTCTTTCATCGCGCTGGGTGCGATTCTATAAGGAGCACGAGCTACTGGTGCAGCTCCTGGTACAAGATCTATTTGAAATTCAACAGATCGATGTGGAGGTAGTCCCGGTAATTCTTTCGAAAATACATCGGGAAATTCTTTTGCGACGGGAACATCATTGATGCTCTTTCCTTCAGTTTGTACTTTCTCGACGTGTGCTAGAATAGCATAGCAACCATTTCTTATTAGTTTTTGTGCCTTCAAATTACTAATAAGATGTAGCTTCATGTTGCCCTTTTCTCCGTACACCATTAAGGGTTTTCCTTTTTCTCGTATAATGCGAATTGCATTTTTGTAACAAACGATCTCTGCTTTCACATCTTTCAACCAGTCCATACCGATTATCACATCAAAACTCCCTAACTCTACTGTTATCAAATCAATCTTAAATGTTTCGCTAACCAGTTTCATTTCTCTATTCCGACATATATTATCTTCTGAAATTAATTTACCATTTGCTAATTCGAGTAAAAATTTACTATCCAAAGGCATCAATGGACAACTTAATTTAGCACAAAAATCTCTACTCATATAGCTTCTATCCGCACCCGAATTATATAAAACGTAAGCAGATTTATTGTCAATAAGAAACGTACCCGTAACAAGCTCTGGGTCTTCCTGTGCCTCTGCCGCATTAATATTGAAAACTTCTTCGCGGCCTTGTCCATTCGTGTTCTCCTGGTTCGGCCAATTTCTAATAATGTGGCACGGTTTTCCACATTTATAACAAACTACATTGGCATAACTTGCTCCGACACTACTTGCTCCGCCATTACTCGTTCCGACACCATTTGTTCCTTTCGTTCTGTTAACCTCTGGCCTGAGTGATACTTTTCACACCTTTGGCATAGCTGCTTCTGATTGTTGTTGTTGTTACAGTTGTTATTGTTGTTGGGATGATTGTTGTAATTGCTGTTGTTGTTGTTGTTGTTATTGTTGTTGTTGGGCCGTTTGTTGTAGTTGCGATTGTTGGGATAATTGTTACGATTATTATTGTAATTGCTATTGTTGTTGTATTGGTGATTCTTATCACCGTTTTCCTCCCACTTTCTTTTGACTTGCTTCACATTGGCCTCTTCAGCCGTCTGTTCTTTAATTCTTTCCTCAATCTGGTTCACTAGTTTGTGAGCCATTCTACATGCCTGTTGTATGGAGGTGGGCTCGTGTGAACTTATATCTTCTTGGATTCTTTCCGGTAATCCTTTCACAAACGCGTCGATCTTCTCTTCCTCGTCTTCGAACGCTCCCGGACACAATAGGCACAATTCTGTGAATCGTCTTTCGTACGTGGTAATATCAAATCCTTGGGTTCGTAACCCTCTAAGTTCTGTCTTGAGCTTATTGACCTCGGTTCTGGGACGGTACTTCACGTTCATCAAGTGCTTGAATGCTGACCACGGTAGTGCGTACGCATCATCTTGTCCCACTTGCTCTAGATAGGTATTCCACCATGTTAACGCAGAACCTGTGAAGGTATGCGTAGCGTACTTCACTTGTCCTCTTCAGTACACTTACTTATGGCAAACACCGATTCGACCTTCTCGGTCCACCGTTTCAATCCGATCGGTCCTTCGGTTCAATCAAATTCCAAAGGTTTGCAGGCAGTGAATTCTTTGTAGGTGCATCCTACACGATTTTCTGTACTGCTAGATCCAAGGTTATTATTGGTATGTAGCGCAGCCTGTACTGCGGCTATGTTTGAAGCTAGAAAAGTACGGAATTCCTCTTCATTCATATTCACGGTGTGTCGAGTAGTCGGTGCCATTTCCTTCAAAATATTCAAATGGAACAAGTTAATCATACAGAATATTAAGAGTAGTTAATAGTATTTCGTAGCATAATATGAACTCATTTATAAAAGCTTTTTCTTCATATTAGCATTTTATAAGTTTAAATTCGGGTAGTACCTACCCATTAAGTTCATACTTAGTAGCTAATATACAATTCAACTACTACAATTCTATATGAAAAACTGATTATAATAATATTTCGCGTTCAAACTTTTACACAATATTTTACAAACTTACAATACCACTTATTTTACATATAGCATGAAATATAGCACACAATAAATTTGATGCAAGATGGTTGTGAAGATAATTCTAGCTAGTACACAAGTCGTTCAGCAAAGGTAATAAAGACACGTAATTCATACGTCCAGAAACAAATCATGCATTCTGGTTTTACTAGGACTACTTCCCATCCTTGGTCTTGTGGAACATAACCGTTATGGCTGTTGATAAGACAGCGTGTTGTAACGTCGTCAAAGGGACGAGGGTTACGTAATGACCAACAGTCTCGTAATAACCTAAAAACCTCATTTCTTACCCCAATTACCGACTCCGTCACTTGTGGGAACGTTTTGTTTAATAGTTGTAGCCCGATGTTCTTTTTCTCACTTTGGTGAGAAGCGAACATTACTAACCCGTAAGCATAGCATGCTTCTTTATGTTGCATGTTTGCCGCTTTTTCTAAATCATGAAGTCCTATATTCGGATACATTGAGTCAAAATAATTTCTTAACCCGTTGCGTAAAATAGCATTTGGGTTCCCCGCAATATATGCGTCAAAGTAAACACATCGTAACTTATGGGTTTCCCAATGTGATATCCCCCATGCTTCAAATGAAAGTCTCTTATAAACCAAGATATTCTTGGAACGTTCTTCGAATGTCTTACAAACTGATTTCGCCGTAAATAGTTGTGCCGAAGGATTCTGACCGACTCTAGATAAGATTTCATCAATCATGTCTCCGGGTAGTTCTCTTAAAATATTAGGTTGTCTATCCATTTTGTGTTTTTATACTGTAAAATAGACAAGAGTTAGATTCATAAAAAAAAATACTTATTAATACAAGCAATTTTTACATATATCATAAAGTATAAGCACACTATATTACATATATTACACCACACGAATACAACTATCTTATTCCAACTTGCTCGTTTCTTCTTCTTCGGTTTTGGTTCGTTTTGCCAAGTTTCTAGGGATATATGATGTTCCCCTAATACGAGCTGTCGTTTTCCACAACAGTTTAGAAAAACCTGGTGGTTTAGAGGTTCCCGGGTCATTGTTACAACTTAAGGACTTCGGGGTTGACGATAAATATAAAGTTCATCGGGGTTGGAATTAGATTTCTCTATTTTTATGCCCTTTCCCTTATTATTTTCTTTTGCCTTTTTAAATTCAGTTGGGGTAATTTCTATAACATCATCGGAATTCTCGTCGGAATCCGATTCATCGGAGAATTGGTAATCCTCCCAATATTTTGCTTCCTTGGCGGAAACACCATTGACCATAATTAACCTTGGTCGGTTGGTTGAGGATTTTCTTTTACTTAATCGTTTTATTATTTCCCCCACCGGTTCTATTTCCTCCTCCGGTTCCTCCTCTTCCGGTTCTGATTCTTCTTCCGGTTCTTCTTCGGGAACTTGTGAATCAGTCCAATATATATTCGACTCTTTGTTATTATTAGGTGAGTCAATGGGATTTATGCTAGAGGTAGACATCTATCACACAATATCAAACATGTTAAGAGATTAATATATCACATAATATATACATGTTAATAATATATAGTTTCCAACAAAAATGTTAAGCAATCGTTTTTAAAGAAAACACGGTCGAAGTCCAGACTCACTAATGCATCCTAACAAACTCGATAAGACACACTAATGCAAATTTTCTGGTTCTCTAAGACCAACGCTCGGATACCAACTGAAATGTCCCGTTCTTATTGATTAAAAACGTTCCATATTAATTGATTTCGTTGCGAGGTTTTGACCTCTATATGAGACGTTTTTCAAAGACTGCATTCATTTTTAAAACAAACCATAACCTTTATTTCATAAATAAAGGTTTAAAAAGCTTTACGTAGATTATCAAATAATGATAATCTAAAATATCCTGTTTACACACGACCATTACATAATGGTTTACAATACAAATATGTTACATCGAAATCAGTTTCTTGAATGCAGTTTTTACACAATATCATACCAACATGGACTCCAAATCTTGTCCTTATTTTAGTATGCAACAGCAGAAGCTCTTAGTATTCACCTGAGAATAAACAAGCTTTAAACGTCAACAAAAATGTTGGTGAGTTATAGGTTTAACTTATATATATCAAATCGTAACAATAGACCACAAGATTTCATATTTCAATACACATCCCATACATAGAGATAAAAATCATTCATATGGTGAACACCTGGTAACCGACATTAACAAGATGCATATATAAGAATATCCCCATCATTCCGGGACACCCTTCAGATATGATATAAATTTCGATGTACTAAAGCATCCGGTACTTTGGATGGGGTTTGTTAGGCCCAATAGATCTATCTTTAGGATTCGCGTCAATTAGGGTGTCTGTTTCCTAATTCTTAGATTACCAGACTTAATAAAAAGGGGCATATTCGATTTCGATAATTCAACCATAGAATGTAGTTTCAGGTACTTGTGTCTATTTTGTAAATCATTTATAAAACCAGCATGTATTCTCATCCCAAAAATATTAGATTTTAAAAGTGGGACTATAACTCACTTTCACAGATTTTTACTTCATCGGGAAGTAAGACTTGGCCACTGGTCGATTCACGAACCTATAACAAATATGTACATATATATCAAAGTATGTTCAAAATATATTTACAACACTTTTAATATATTTTGATGTTTTAAGTTTATTAAGTCAGCTGTCCTCGTTAGTAACCTACAACTAGTTGTCTACAGTTAGATGTACAGAAATAAATTGATATATATTATCTTGAATCAGTCCACGACCCAGTGTATACATATCTCAGTATTGATCACAACTCAAACTATATATATATTTTGGAATCAACCTCAACTCTGTATAGCTTACTCCAACATTCACATATAGAGTGTCTATGGTTGTTCCGAAATATATATAGATGTGTCGACATGATAGGTCGAAACATTGTATACGTGTCTATGGTATCTCAAGATTACATAATATACAATACAAGTTGATTAAGTTATGGTTTGAATAGATTTGTTACCAATTTTCACGTAGCTAAAATGAGAAAAAATTATCCAATCTTGTTTTACCCATAACTTCTTCATTTTAAATCCGTTTTGAGTGAATCAAATTGCTATGGTTTTATATTGAACTCTATTTTATGAATCTAAACAGAAAAAGTATAGGTTTATAGTCAGAAATATAAGTTACAAGTCATTTTTGTAAAGGTAGTCATTTCAGTCGAAAGAACGACGTCTAGATGACCATTTTAGAAAACATACTTACACTTTGAGTTTAACCATGATTATTGGATATAGTTTCATGTTCATAAGAAAAATCATTTTCCCAGAATAACAACTTTTAAATCAAAGTTTATCATAGTTTTTAATTAACTAACCCAAAACAGCCCGCGGTGTTACTACGACGGCGTAAATTCGGTTTTACAGTGTTTTTCGTGTTTCTAGGTTTTAAATCATTAAATTAGCATATCATATAGATATATAACATGTGTTTAGTTTATTTTAAAAGTCAAGTTAGAAGGATTAACTTTTGTTTGCGAACAAGTTTAGAATTAACTAAACTATGTTCTAGTGATTACAAGTTTAAACCTTCGAATAAGATAGCTTTATATGTATGAATCGAATGATGTTATGAACATCATTACTACCTTAAGTTCCTTGGATAAACCTACTGGAAAATAGAAAAATGGATCTAGCTTCAACGGATCCTTGGATGGCTTGAAGTTCTTGAAGCAGAATCATGACACGAAAACAAGTTCAAGTAAGATCATCACTTGAAATAAGATTGTTATAGTTATAGAAATTGAACCAAAGTTTGTATATGATTATTACCTTGTATTAGAATGATAACCTACTGTAAGAAACAAAGATTTCTTGAGGTTGGATGATCACCTTACAAGATTGGAAGTGAGCTAGCAAACTTGAAAGTATTATTGATTTTATGTAACTAGAACTTGTAGAATTTATGAAGAACACTTAGAACTTGAAGATAGAACTTGAGAGAGATCAATTAGATGAATAAAATTGAAGAATGAAAGTGTTTGTAGGTGTTTTTGGTCGTTGGTGTAAGGATTAGATATAAAGGATATGTAATTTTATTTTCATGTGAATAAGTCATGAATGATTACTCATATTTTTGTAATTTTATGAGATTTTTCATGCTAGTTGCCAAATGATGGTTCCCACATGTGTTAGGTGACTCACATGGGCTGCTAAGAGCTGATCATTGGAGTGTATATATCAATAGTACATATGTCTATAAGCTGTGTATTGTACGAGTACGAATACGGGTGCATACGAGTAGAATTGTTGATGAAACTGAACGAGGATGTAATTTTAAGCATTTTTGTTAAGTAGAAGTATTTTGATAAGTGTCTTGAAGTCTTTCAAAAGTGTATGAATACATATTAAAACACTACATGTATATACATTTTAACTGAGTCGTTAAGTCATCGTTAGTCGTTACATGTAAATGTTGTTTTGAAACCTTTAGGTTAACGATCTTGTTGAATGTTGTTAACCCATTGTTTATTATAACAAATGAGATGTTAAATTGTTATATTATCATGATATTATGATATATAATATATCTTAGTATGATATATATACAGTTAAATGTCGTTACAACGATAATTGTTACATATATGTCTCGTTTCGAAATCATTAAGTTAGTAGTCTTATTTTTACATATGTATTTCATTGTTAATACACTTAATAATATATTTACTTATCATTTAACATAATTAACCAAGTGTATCAATATCTTAATATGATTCATATGTACCTAGTAAGACGTTGTTATAACGATAATCGTTATATATATCGTTTTCGAGTTTCTTAAATGAATAGTCTCATTTTTATGTATATAACTCATTGTTAAAATACCTAATGAGATACATACTTATAATAAAATCATGTTAACTATATATATAACTATATATATGTCATCGTATAGTTTTTACAAGTTTTAACGTTCGTGAATCACCGGTGAACTTGGGTGGTCAATTGTCTATATGAAACCTATTTCAATTAATCAAGTCTTAACAAGTTTGATTGCTTAACATGTTGGAAACACTTAATCATGTAAATAAAAATTTCATTTAATATATATATAAACATGGAAAAGTTCGGGTCACTACACATGGAACCTGGACGATGACATGAACTGGAACCCCTATCCAGATTGATTTAGTTCCGGTTGGTAATTTTTATGATTTTTAATTTTTATGATTTCTGTTTATTTATGTTTAAACATATTATATTATGATACTTTTATGTATTGTTTAATATTTTTATTATGTTGTACTAATATTTCATATTTGATTTGAAAGTGGGATTTTAAGTCTCATTTCAAATTACCATGCTTGTTTATATTTGTATGTATGTATATTGTCAATTGTACAAAACAGGTTAAAACAGCGCATTTTCAAAGACTGGCATTAAGTTCAGCAAAAGCTAGTACTTTTGACGATAAAACGAAAAACAAATGTGATGTAACAACAAGACGGAATGAACAAATGATATGCACCATTTATCATTCAACAAACAAACGCCAATACGTTTGGAAACTTTGGTAAAATTTAATCATTTTTCTACGCTAATCACCCTCAATAATTTAAATTGTTACTGATTTCTTGTAAATGAGGGCATTGAAAGATCTTAAGTGTGGGAAGGGGTTAAATTCTTTCGGATTTTTAAAATTTTTGATTGTTAAATTCTTTCGGATTTTTAAAATTTTTGATTTAAACACTTGGTTACCATTACTAATACTAGTAACGCAGTAGTTGTATTAGAATCTAGTGCTCTCTGATAATAAAGAACATCCCTAATCTTATATACTGACTAACCAATTCTAGTAAAATTTTTCAAAATTTTCAATTAAATGAACTCAAAATCATGTTTATACATATTTATGAACGATAAAACTATGTGTTAACACCGAAATTATTGTTACCTCAGAAAGGACATAAATTGAGAAACAACCTAAAATGTTAGAATTCATTTAAAATGGAATAGAGGACAATAAAAAGGCAAAGAAAGAAAAAAATAAAAGCCAAGTGTGGGAAAATTTACCAAGTTATTTTGAACATATACCACATATTTTTGTACAAATAATTGAAGATACTTTTGTTTTGGACAATTTTATCAGTTTTAACCGATTTACTGTAATATATTTGAAAGAAAGATGGATCTACATGATGAATCAATTCCATCATTAAAAGGAAGTAAAGTCGTCCGAAAAAGAAACGCGCTTCTTGATTTAGGTCAGGAAGTTGTCGTCCAGACCAGCTGTAGGTTGACAAAAAATCTAGAAAAGTCATCTCTAAAATCAGCAGGAAATCCACGGACCTCAGCATCAAACAGGGTCGCCAAATGGTCAGACTTATCCTAACCATGAGAGGATCTGTCTCGTACAATGGAGAGGACGACGTGCAAATTAGCTGGATAAGACTAATGAATCAGATCCCCAGAAAGGATAATCTCCTTCAAGATTAAAAATCAGCTTTTAAGACTGATATTACTCAATCCTTGAGATTGACCTGAAAGATTGAGAATTCAAACTCATGGAATTCAATGATATCTAAACTCGAGCTTGAACGAGAAAATATTTTGATCAAAATTACAAACCGATTTGTTTTCTGAAAACCCATTTTTAATGCGTTCATTACCATTGAATGTAAAATCCTAGGAATTCACCTGGAATTCATTAGGTCACCTGAACTAAATCGGGTGTCAACCGTAAGAATGGTGGTTATATAGTATGGTCAAAGACAGGACCTTGTGCCAAACCGAAAAATTATAAGGGTGAGCTTTACTATTGCTCCTACCAAGGATAGTAATTGCATCCGACATGTTATAGACCATAATTAAAAGCATGTCAGGGGACATTGCCTTAACAGTTGCTTGTTTAACGCTTTCCTTTACAACCGGGCGGTAGTTTATCGAAAGGTAATATACGGAGCAAGTATACTGGACGTGTTGCTTTCCCAATACAAGGTTAGCAAGTGGGTGACACAAAACTGCAAGTTTTAAGCTAAAGTTTCCAAATCTGAAACCCACCAAACCTACAAAAACAATTTGCAAACACCGGTGAAGGGTTATTCCGGAAAACTTATCTAGGGAAAAAGCTAGATTTAATTTTCAAAAGATCAAATGTTTTCATAAAGATCCAATTTCCTTAAAGGATCTAAATTTTTATAGTCATGTGGGACTGTAAACCACAATGTAACTACCATTGTTTATACCGCCGTACAGAAATCACTGATGTACAAAGTGTGAAGAATAAAGAAGTGATTCTAGTATTTTTATTTCAAGACTATATTACTTGAGGACAAGCAACGCTCAAGTGTGGGAATATTTGATAATGCTAAAAACGAACATATATTTCATAGCATTATCCCTCAAGAAAGACAAGCTTTTAGTTGCAATTGTTCTAGTTACAAGTGATATTCATTTAAATAATAAAAGGTGAAGACAAAAGACAGATTCGACAAATTGAAGACACAAACGACCAAAAAGCTCAAAAGTACAAAATACAATCAAAGTGGTTCCAATTATTGATAAGAAACGTCTCAAAATTACAAGAGTACAAGACGCGAACCGCAAAATACAAGATATTAAATTGTACGCAAGGACGTTCGAAAATACAGAACCGGGACCAAAGTCAACTCTCAACGCTCGACACAACGGACTAAAAATTACAAGTCAACTATGCACATAAATATAATATAATATTTAAATAATTCTTATAATTATTTATATATTATATTTATTTATTAAAACGTCGACAAGCTTGAAAACAAAAGTATGTGAGCTGCTACCTACCCCCATGCGATCGCATGGCCTGGAGGTGTAGTGACCTAAACTTTTCCATGTTTATATATATATTAAATGAAATTGTTATTTACATAATTAAGTGTTTCCAACATGTTAAGCAATCAAACTTGTTAAGACTTGATTAATTGAAATAGGTTTCATATAGACAATTGACCACCCAAGTTGACCGGCAATTCACGAACGTTAAAACTTGTAAAAACTATATGATGACATATATATATGGATATATATAGTTAACATGATATTATGATAAGTAAACATATCATTAAGTATATTAACAATGAACTACATATGTAAAAACAAGACGACTAACTTAATGATTTTGAAACGAGACATATATGTAACGATTATCGTTGTAACGACATTTAATGTATATATCTCATATTAAGATATATTAATACATCATGATATCATGATAATTTAATAATTTAACATCTCATTTGATTTAATAAACAATGAGTTACCAACATCTAACAAGATCGTTAACCAAAAGGTTTCAAAACAACACTTACATGTAATGACTAACGATGACTTAACGACTCAGTTAAAATGTATATACATGTAGTGTTTTAATATGTATTCATACACTTTTTAAAGACTTCAAGACAATTATCAAAATACTTCTACTTAACAAAAATTCTTACAATTACATCCTCATTCAGTTTCATCAACAATTCTACTCGTATGCACCCGTATTCGTACTCGTACAATACACAGCTTTTAGATGTATGTACTATTGGTATATACACTCCAATGATCAGCTATTAGTAGCCCATGTGAGTCACCTAACACATTTGGGAACCATCATTTGGCAACTAGCATGAAATATCTCATAAAATTACAAAAATATGAGTAATCATTCATAACTTATTTACATGTAAACAAAATTACATATCCTTTATATCTAATCCATATACCAACGACCAAAAACACCTACAAACACTTTCATTCTTCAATTTTCTTCATCTAATTAATCTCTCTCAAGTTCTATCTTCAAGTTCTAAGTGTTTTTCATAAATTCTACAAGTTCTAGTTTCATAAAATCAAGAATACTTCCAAGTTTGCTAGCTTACTTCCAATCTTGTAGAGTGATCATCCAACCTCAAGAAATCGTTATTATTTACAGTAAGATATCTTTCAAATACAAGGTAATACTCATATTCAAACTTTGATTCAATTTCTATAACTATAACAATCTTATTTCGAGTGGCAATCTTACTTGAACTTGTTTTCGTGTCATGATTCTACTTCAAGAACTTTCAAGCCATCCAAGGATCCTTTGAAGCTAGATCCATTTTTATCATTTCCAGTAGCTTTATCCAGAAAACTTGAGGTAGTAATGATGTTCATAACATCATTCGATTCATACATATAAAGCTATCTTATTCGAAGGTTTAAACTTGTAATCACTAGAACATAGTTTAGTTAATTCTAAACTTGTTCGCAAACAAAAGTTAATCCTTCTAACTTGACTTTTAAAATCAACTAAACACATGTTCTATATCTATATGATATGCTAAGTTAATGATTTAAAACCTGAAAACACGAAGAACACTGTAAAACCGGACATACGCCGTCGTAGTAACACCGCGGGCTGTTTTAGGTTAGTTAATTAAAAACTATGATAAACTTTGATTTAAAAGTTGTTCTTCTGGGAAAATAATTTTTCTTATGAACCTGAAACTATATCCAAAAATCATGGTTAAACTCAAAGTGGAAGTATGTTTTCTAAAATGGTCATCTAGACGTCGTTCTTTCGACTGAAATGACTACCTTTACAAAAATGACTTGTAACTTATATTTCCGACTATAAACCTATACTTTTTCTATTTAGATTCATAAAATAGAGTTCAATATGAAACCATACAAATTTGATTCACTTAAAACGGATTTAAAATGAAGAACTTATGGGTAAAACAAGATTGGATAATTTTTCTTGTTGTAGCAACGTGAAAATTGGTAACAAATCTATATTAATCATATCCTAGCTAACTTATATTGTATTATACATGTATTCTAATATATTATGTAATCTTGGGATACCATAGACACGTATGCAAATGTTTTGACATATCATATCGACCCATGTGTATATATTATTTGGAACAACCATAGACACTCTATATGCAGTAATGTGGGAGTTAGCTATACAGGGTTGAGGTTTATTCCAAAAATATATATACTTTAAGTTGTGATCTAGCATGAGAAGTGTATACACTGGGTCGTGGATTGATTCAAGATAATATATATCAATTTTTTCTGTACATCTAACGTTGGACAACTAGTTGTAGGTTACTAACGAGGACAGCTGACTTAATAAACTTAAAACATCAAAATGTATTAAAAGTGTTGTAAATATACTTTGATATATATGTACATATTTGTTATAGGTTCATGAATCGACCAGTGGCCAAGTCTTACTTCCCGACGAAGTAAAAATCTGTGAAAGTGAGTTATAGTCCCACTTTTAAAATCTAATATTTTTGGGATGAGAATACATGCAGGTTTTATAAATGATTTACAAAATAGACACAAGTACGTGAAACTACATTCTATGGTTGAATTATCGAAATCGAATATGCCCCTTTTTATTAAGTCTGGTAATCTAAGAATTAGGGAACAGACACCCTAATTGACGTGAATCCTAAAGATAGATCTATTGGGCCTAACAAACGCCATCCAAAGTACCGGATGCTTTAGTACTTCGAAATTTATATCATATCCGAAGGGTGTCCCGGAATGATGGGGATATTCTTATATATGTATCTTGTTAATGTCGGTTAACAGGTGTTCACCATATGAATGATTTTTATCTCTATGTATGGGATGTATATTGAAATATGAAATCTTGTGGTCTATTGTTACGATTTGATATATATAGGTTAAACATATAACTCACCAACATTTTTGTTGACGTTTTAAGCATGTTTATTCTCAGGTGATTATTAAGAGCTTCCGCTGTCGCATACTGAAATAAGGACAAGATTTGGAGTCCATGCTTGTATGATATTGTGTAAAAACTGCATTCAAGAAACTTATTTCGTTGTAATATATTTGTATTGTAAACCATTATGTAATAGTCGTGTGTAAACAGGATATTTTAGATTATCATTATTTGATAATCTACGTAAAGCTTTTTAAACCTTTATTGATGAAATAAAGGTTATGGTTTGTTTTAAAATGAATGCAGTCTTTGAAAAACGTCTCATATAGAGGTCAAAACCTCGCAACGAAATCAATTAATATGGAACGTTTTTAATCAATCAGAATGGGACATTTCAGTTGGTATCTGAGAGTTGGTCTTAGAGAACCAGAATTTTGCATTAGTATGTCTTATTGAGTTTGTTAGGATGCATTAGTGAGTCTGGACTTCGACCGTGTTTACTTGAAAAATGATTGCTTAACAAATTTTGTTGGAAACTATATATTTTTAACATGTGAATATTATGTGATATATTAATCTCTTAACGTGTTTGATATTATGTGATAGATGTCTACCTCTAGAACAAGTCCAATTGACTCACCTAATAATAATGAAGAGTCAAATGTAAATTGGAATGATTCGTGGACTGATTCACAAGTTCCCGAAGAGGAACCGGAAGAAGAGTCGGAACCGGAAGAAGAATCGGAACCGGAAGAAGAATCGGAACCAGAAAAAGAAATAGAACCAGTGGGGGAAATAATAAAATGGTTAAGTAGAAGAAAATCCTCAACCCACCGACCAAAGTTAATTATGGTCAATGGTGTTTCCGCCAAGGAAGCAAAGTATTGGGAGGATTACTAATTCTCCGATGAATCGGATCCCGACAAGGATTCCGATGATATTATAGAAATTACCCCAACAAATTTAATAAGACAAAAGAGAACAATAAGGGAAAGGGCATAAAAATAGAGAAATTTGATTCCAAACCCGATGAAGTTTATATGTATCGTCAACACCCGTATTTCTTAAGTTGTGACAATAACCCGGGAACCTCTAAACCACCAGGTTTTTCTAAACCAATGTGGAAAACGACGGCTCGTATTAGGGGAACATCATATATCCCTAGAAACTTGGCAAAACGAACCAAAACCGAAGAAGAAGAAGAAACGAGCGAGTCGGAATAAGATAGTTGTATTCGTGTGGTGTAATATATGTAATATAGTGTGCTTATGCTTTATGATATTTGTAAAAATTGCTTGTATTAATAAGTATTTTTTTTATGAATCTAACTCTTGTCTATTTTACAGTATAAAAACACAAAATGGATAGATAACCCAATATTTTAAGAGACCTACCCGGAGACATGATTGATGAAATCTTATCTAGAGTCGGTCAGAATTCCTCGGCACAACTATTTAAGGAGAGATCAGTTTGTAAGACATTCGAAGAACGTTCCAAGAATGCCTTGGTTTATAAAAGGCTTTCGTTCGAAAGATGGGGGATATCACATTGGGAAATCCATAAGTTACGATGTGTTTACTTTGACGCATATATTACGGGGAACCCAAATGCTATTTTACGCAACGGGTTAAGAAATTATTTTGACTCAATATATCCGAATATAGGACTTTGTGATTTAGAAAAAGTGGCTGACATGCAACATAAAGAAGCATGTTATGCTTACGGGTTAGTAATGTTCGCTTCTCACCAAAGTAAGAACAAGAACATCGGGCAACAACTTTTAAACAAAACGTTCCCACAAGTGACGGAGTCGGTAATTGGGGTAAGAAATGAGGTTTTTAGGTTATTACGAGACTGTTGGTCATTACGTAATCTTCATCCTTTTGACGACGTTACAACACATTGTATTACTATCGGTCACAACGGTTATGTTCCACAAAACCAAGGATGGGAAGTGGTATTAGTAAAACCAGAATGCATGACTTGTTTCTGGATGTATGAATTACGTGTCTTTATTGCCTTTGATGAACGCCTTATTTATTAACTAGAATTATCTTCGCAACTACTTTGTATCAAAGTTTTATGTGCTATATTTCATGCTATATGTAAAATAGCGGTATTGTAAGTTTGCAAGTTATTGTATAAAGGCTTGAATATGTTATATTTTTTGTTTTTTTTTTGTTTTTGTGATTAGTTTTTCATATAGAATTGTAGTAGTTGAAATGGTATGTTAGCTACTAAGTATGAACTTAACGGGTAGGTACTACCCGAATTAAAGAGTATAAAACGCTAATATGAAGAAAGAGCTTTTATAAATAAGTTCATATTACGCTACGAAATACTATTGACTACTCTTGATATTCTATATAATTAACTCATTTCATTTGACTATTTTGAAGGAAATGGCACAGGCTACTCGACACACCTTGAATATGAGCGAAGAGGAATTTCGTGGCTTTCTTGCTTCAAACATAGCCGCAGTACAGGCTGCGCTACATACCAACAATAACCTTGGATCTAGCAGTACAGGAAATCGTGTAGGATGCACCTACAAAGAATTCACTGCCTGCAAACCTTTGGAATTTGATGGAACTGAAGGACAAATCGGATTGAAACGGTGGACCGAGAAGGTCGAATCGGTGTTTGCCGTAAGTAAGTGTACTGAAGAGGACAAAGTGAAGTACGCTACGCATACCTTCACAGGTTCTGCGTTAACATGGTGGAATACTTATCTAGAGCAAGTGGGACAAGATGATGCTTACGGACTACTGTGGTCAGCATTCAAGCACTTGATGAACGAGAAGTACCGTCCCAGAACCGAGGTCAATAAGCTCAAGACAGAATTTAGAGGGTTACGAACCCAAGGATTTGATATTACCACGTATGAAAGACGATTCACAGAATTATGCCTTTTGTGTCCGGGAGCGTTCAGAAGATCGACGCGTTTGTGAAAGGATTACCAGAAAGAATCCAAGAAGATATAAGTTCTCACGAGCCCGCCTCCATACAACAGGCATGTAGAATGGCTCACAAACTAGTGAACCAGATTGAAGAAATAATTAAAGAACATACTGCTGAAGAGGCCAATGTGAAGCAAGTCAAAAGAAAGTGGGAGGAAAACGGTGATAAGAATCACCAATACAACAACAACAGCAATTACAACAATAATCGTAACAACTATCTCAACAATCGCAACATCAATCGCAACTACAACAAACGGCCCAACAACAACAACAACAATAGCAACAGCAACTACAACAATCATCCCAACAACAATAATAACCGCAACAACAACAATAATCAGAAGCAGCTATGCCAAAGGTGTGAAAAGTATCACTCGGGGTTCTGCACCAAATTTTGCAACAAGTGTAAAAGAAATGGTCATAGCGTGGCGAAGTGTGAGGTCTACGGACCAGGGGTTAATAGAACGAAAGGAACAAATGGTGTCGGAAGGAGTAATGGCGGAGCAAGTAGTGTCGGAGCAAGTTATGCCAATGTAGTTTGTTATAAATGTGAAAAACCAGGCCACATTATTAGAAATTGCCTGAATCAGGAGAACACGAATGGACAAGGCCGCGGAAGAGTTTTCAATATTAATGCAGCAGAGGCACAGGAAGACCCGGAGCTTGTTACGGGTACGTTTCTTATTGACAATAAATCTACTTACGTTTTATTTGATTCGGGTGCGGATAGAAGCTATATGAGTAGAGATTTTTGTGCTAAATTAAGTTATCCATTGACGCCATTAGATAGTAAATTTTTACTCAAATTAGCAAACGGTAAATTAATTTCAGCAGATTATATATGCCGGAATCGAGAAATTAAACTGGGTAGCGAAATATTTAAGATTGATTTGATACCAGTAGAGTTAGGGAGTTTTGATGTAATAGTTGGCATGGACTGGCTGAAGAAGGTGAAAGCAGAGATCGTATGTTATAAAAATGCAATTCTCATTGTACGAGAAGAAGGAGAACCCTTAATGGTGTACGGAGAAAAGGGCAACACGAAGCTACATCTTATTAGTAATTTGAAGGCAAAAAACTAATAAGAAAAGGTTGCTATGCTGTTCTAGCACACGTCGAGAAAGTACAAACTGAAGAAAAGAACAACAATGATGTTCCCGTCGCAAAAGAATTTCCCGATGTATTTCCGAAAGAATTACCGGGATTACCCCCACATCGATCCATTGAATTTCAAATAGATCTTGTACCAGGAGCTGCACCCTCGTGCTCCTTATAGAGTCGAACCCAGCGAGATGAAAGAACTGCAAAGCCAACTGCAAGAACTATTAGAACATGGTTTCATTCGACCAAGCACATCACCATGGGGAGCTCCTGTTTTGTTTGTCAAGAAGAAAGATGGTACATTTAGGTTGTGTATTGACTACAGAGAGTTGAACAAACTTACCATCAAAAACCGTTATCCACTGCCGAGAATTGACGACTTATTTGATCAACTACAAGGCTCGTCAGTTTATTCGAAGATCGATTTACGTTTTGGATATCATCAAATGCGAGTAAAGGAGGATGATATTCCAAAAACTACTTTTAGGACGCGTTATGGTCATTACGAGTTTATGGTTATGCCGTTTGGATTGACTAACGCAGTAGCTGTGTTCTTGGACCTTATGAACCGAGTGTGTGGGCCAGATCTTGACAAGTTTGTCATTGTTTTCATCGATGACATACTTATTTACTCAAAGAATGATCAAGAGCACGGAGAACATTTGAGAAAAGTGCTAGAAGTATTGAGGAAAGAAAAACTGTACGCTAAGTTTTCAAAGTGTGTATTTTGGTTGGAAGAAGTTCAATTCCTCGGTCACATAGTGAACAAAGAAGATATCCAGGTAGACCCGGCAAAGATCGAAACCGTTGAAAAGTGGGAAACCCCAAAAACTCTGAAGCATATACGTCAATTTTTAGGATTGGCTGGTTACAACAGAAGATTCATCCAAGATTTCTCCAAAATAGTAAAACCCTTGACTGCATTAACGCATAAAGGGAAGAAATTTGAATGGAAGGATGAACAAGAGAAGGCGTTTCAATTATTGAAGAAAAAGCTAACTACGGCACCTATATTGTCATTGCCTGAAGGGAATGATGATTTTGTGATTTATAGTGACGCATCAAAGCAAGGTCTCGGTTGTGTATTAATGCAACGGACGAAGGTGATTGCTTATGCGTCTAGACAATTGAAGATTCATGAGCAAAATTATACGACGCATGATTTGGAATTAGGCGCGGTTGTTTTTGCATTAAAGACTTGGAGGCACTACTTATATGGGGTCAAAAGTATTATATATACCGACCATAAAAGTCTTCAACGCATATTTAATTAGAAACAACTGAATATGAGGCAGCGTAGGTGGATTGAATTGTTGAATGATTACGACTTTGAGATTCGTTACCACCCGGGGAAGGCAAATGTGTTAGCCGATGCCTTGAGCAGAAAGGACAGAGAACCCATTCGAGTAAAATATATGAATATAATGATTCACAATAACCTTACTACTCAAATAAAGGAGGCGCAACAAGGAGTTTTAAAAGAGGGAAATTTAAAGGATGAAATACCCAAATGATCGGAGAAGCATCTTAATATTCGAGAAGACGGAACCCGGTATGGGGCTGAAAGAATTTGGGTACCAAAATTTGGAGATATGAGAGAAATGGTACTTAGAGAAACTCATAAAACTAGATACTCAATACATCCTGGAACGGGGAAGATGTACAAGGATCTTAAGAAACATTTTTGGTGGCCAGGTATGAAAGCCGATATTGCTAAATATGTAGGAGAATGTTTGACGTATTCTAAGGACAAAGCTGAACATCAGAAACCATCAGGTCTACTACAACAACCTGAAATCCCGGAATGGAAATGGGAAAACATTACTATGGATTTCATTACTAAATAGCCAAGGACTGCAAGTGGTTATGATACTATTTGGGTAATAGTTGATTGTCTCACCAAGTCAGCACACTTCCTGCCAATAAGAGAAGATGACAAGATGGAGAAGTTAGCACGACTGTATTTGAAGGAAGTCATCTCCAGACATGGAATACCAATCTCTATTATCTCTGATAGGGATGGCAGATTTATTTCAAGATTCTGGCAGACATTACAGCAAGCATTAGGAACTCGTCTAGATATGAGTACTGCCTATCATCCACAAACTGATGGGCAGAGTGAAAGGACGATACAAACGCTTGAATACATGCTACGATCATGTGTTATTGATTTCGAAAATAGTTGGGATCGACATCTACCGTTAGCAGAATTTTCCTACAACAACAGCTACCATTCAAGCATTGAGATGGCGCCGTTTGAAGCACTTTATGGTAGAAAGTGCAGGTCTACGATTTGTTGGAGTGAAGTGGGGGATAGACAGATTACGGGTCCGGAGATAATACAAGAAACTACCGAGAAG
Source organism: Rutidosis leptorrhynchoides (assembly GCF_046630445.1). Taxonomy (NCBI): domain Eukaryota; kingdom Viridiplantae; phylum Streptophyta; class Magnoliopsida; order Asterales; family Asteraceae; genus Rutidosis; species Rutidosis leptorrhynchoides. The sequence continues at coordinate 368,750,146 of NC_092343.1, read as the reverse complement.
ATCATCCAAATTCAACAACGGTTGAAAACCGCCCAAAGTCGACAAAAGAGCTATGCCGACATTAAAAGAAAAGACATAGAATTTGAAATTGGAGAGATGGTCATGCTTAAGGTTGCACCTTGGAAAGGTGTTATTCGATTTGGTAAACGAGGGAAATTAAATCCAAGGTATATTGGACCATTCAAGATTATTGATCATGTCGGACCAGTAGCTTACTGACTTGAGTTACCTCAACAACTTGTGAATGTACATAACACTTTCCACGTCTTGAATTTAAAGAAATGTTTTGCTAAAGAAGATCTCACTATTCTGTTGGACGAAATCCAAATCAATGAAAAACTTCAATTCATTGAAGAACCCGTCGAAATAATGGATCGTGAGGTTAAGAGACTTAAACAAAACAAGATACTGATTGTTAAGGTTCGATGGAATGCTCGTAGAGGACCCGAGTTTACTTGGGAGCATGAAGATCAGATGAAGAAGAAATACCCGCATCTATTTCCAGAAGATTCGTCAACACTTTCAACAGCTTAAAATTTCGGGACGAAATTTATTTAACGGGTAGGTACTGTAGTGACCCGAACTTTTCCATGTTTATATATATATTAAATGAAATTTTTATTTACATGATTAAGTGTTTCCAACATGTTAAGCAATCAAACTTGTTAAGACTTGATTAACTGAAATAGGTTTCATATAGACAATTGACCACCCAAGTTGACCGGCGATTCACGAACGTTAAAACTTGTAAAAACTATATGATGACATATATATGGATATATATATATAGTTAACATGATATTATGATAAGTACACATATCATTAATTATATTAACAATGAACTACATATGTAAAAACAAGACTACTAACTTAATGATTTTGAAACGAGACATATATGTAACGATTATCGTTGTAACGACATTTAATGTATATATATCATATTAAGATATATTAATACATCATGATATCATGATAATTTAATAATTTAACATCTCATTTGATTTAATAAACAATGGGTTAACAACATTTAACAAGATCGTTAACCTAAAGGTTTCAAAACAACACATACATGTAACGACTAACGATGACTTAACGACTCAGTTAAAATGTATATACATGTAGTGTTTTAATATGTATTCATACACTTTTGAAAGACTTCAAGACACTTATCAAAATACTTCTACTTAACAAAAATGCTTACAATTACATCCTCATTCAGTTTCATCAACAATTCTACTCGTATGCACCCGTATTCGTACTCGTACAATACACAGCTTTTAGATGTATGTACTATTGGTATATACACTCCAATGATCAGCTCTTAGCAGCCCATGTGAGTCACCTAACACATGTGGGAACCATCATTTGGCAACTAGCATGAAATATCTCATAAAATTACAAAAATATGAGTAATCATTCATGACTTATTTGCATGTAAACAAAATTACATATCCTTTATATCTAATCCATATACCAACGACCAAAAACACCTACAAACACTTTCATTCTTCAATTTTCTTCATCTAATTAATCTCTCTCAAGTTCTATCTTCAAGTTCTAAGTGTTCTTCATAAATTCTACAAGTTCTAGTTTCATAAAATCAAGAATACTTCCAAGTTTGCTAGCTTACTTCCAATCTTGTAGAGTGATCATCCAACCTCAAGAAATCTTTATTATTTACAGTAATATATCTTTCTAATACAAGATAATACTCATATTCAAACTTTGATTCAATTTCTATAACTATAACAATCTTATTTCGAGTGGAAATCTTACTTGAACTTGTTTTCGTGTCATGATTCTACTTCAAGAACTTTCAAGCCATCCAAGGATCCTTTGAAGCTAGATCCATTTTTCTCATTTCCAGTAGCTTTGTCCAGAAAACTTGAGGTAGTAATGATGTTCATAACATCATTCGATTCATACATATAAAGCTATCTTATTCGAAGGTTTAAACTTGTAATCACTAGAACATAGTTTAGTTAATTCTAAACTTGTTCGCAAACAAAAGTTAATCCTTCTAACTTGACTTTTAAAATCAACTAAACACATGTTCTATATCTATATGATATGCTAACTTAATGATTTAAAACCTGGAAACACGAAGAACACTGTAAAACCGGACATAAGCCGTCGTAGTAACACCGCGGGCTGTTTTGGGTTAGTTAATTAAAAACTATGATAAACTTTGATTTAAAAGTTGTTCTTCTGAGAAAATGATTTTTCTTATGAACATGAAACTATATCCAAAAATCATGGTTAAACTCAAAGTGGAAGTATGTTTTCTAAAATAGTCATCTAGACGTCGTTCTTTCGACTGAAATGACTACCTTTACAAAAATTACTTGTAACTTATATTTCCAACTATAAACCTATACTTTTTCTGTTTAGATTCATAAAATAGAGTTCAATATGAAACTATAGCAATTTGATTCACTCAAAACGGATTTAAAATGAAGAAGTTATGGGTAAAACAAGATTGGATAATTTTTCTTGTTGTAGCAACGTGAAAATTGGTAACAAATCTATATTAATCATATCCTATCTAAATTATATTGTATTATACATGTATTCTAATATATTATGTAATCTTGGGATACCATAGACACGTATGCAAATGTTTTGACGTATCATATCGACCCATGTGTATATATTTTTTGGAACAACCATAGACACTCTATATGCATTAATGTGGGAGTTAGCTATACAGGGTTGAGGTTGATTCCAAAAATATATATACTTTGAGTTGTGATCTAGCCTGAGACGTGTATACACTGGGTCGTGGATTGATTCAAGATAATATATATCAATTTTTTTCTGTACATCTAACGTTGGACAACTAGTTGTAGGTTACTAACGAGGACAGCTGACTTAATAAACTTAAAACATCAAAATGTATTAAAAGTGTTGTAAATATATTTTGAATATACTTTGATATATATGTACATATTTGTTATAGGTTCGTGAATCGACCAGTGGCCAAGTCTTACTTCTCGACGAAGTAAAAATCTGTGAAAGTGAGTTATAGTCCCACTTTTAAAATCTAATATTTTTGGGATGAGAATACATGCAGGTTTTATAAATAATTTACAAAATAGACACAAGTACATGAAACTACATTCTATGGTTGAATTATCGAAATCGAATATGCCCCTTTTTATTAAGTCTGGTAATCTAAGAATTAGGGAACAGACACCCTAATTGACGCGAATCCTAAAGATAGATCTATTGGGCCTAACAAACCCCATCCAAAGTACCGGATGCTTTAGTACTTCGAAATTTATATCATATCCGAAGGGTGTCCCGGAATGATGGGGATATTCTTATATATGCATCTTGTTAATGTCGGTTACCAGGTGTTCACCATATGAATGATTTTTATCTCTATGTATGGGATGTATATTGAAATATGAAATCTTGTGGTCTATTGTTACGATTTGGTATATATAGGTTAAACCTATAACTCACCAATATTTTTGTTGACGTTTTAAGCATGTTTATTCTCAGGTGATTATTAAGAGCTTCCGCTGTCACATACTTAAATAAGGACAAGATTTGGAGTCCATGCTTGTATGATATTGTGTAAAAACTGCATTCAAGAAACTTATTTCGTTGTAATATATTTGTATTGTAAACCATTATGTAATAGTCGTGTGTAAACAGGATATTTTAGATTATCATTATTTGATAATCTATGTAAAGCTTTTTAAACCTTTATTTATGAAATAAAGGTTATGGTTTGTTTTAAAATGAATGCAGTCTTTGAAAAACGTCTCATATAGAGGTCAAAATCTCGCAACGAAATCAATTAATATGGAACGTTTTTAATCAATAAGAACGGGACATTTCAGGAGGCACAAAAGCCATGCGATCGCATGGCTCACTTTTCTAGCCCACATGCCTAAAAAATTTCGCGGTTTTGATCGAAGTTAAACACATCTTTTTCTTCTTCCTTCATACGTAAAGATATATATATATATATATATATATATATATATATATATATATATATATATATACATATATATATATATATATATATATATATATATATATATATATATATATATATTATATTTTAATTTTAATTTTAATTTTAAATTCTAATAATAAGGGTATGTTAGCGAATGTTGTAAGGGTGTAAGTCGAAATTCTGTCCGTGTAACGCTACACTATTTTTAATCACTGTAAGCTATGGTTAATGTTATTTTTAAATTAATGTCTCGTAGCTAAGTTATTATTATGCTTATTTAATGCCGAAGTAATCATGATGTTAGGCTAAATATTAAAATTGGGTAATTGGGCTTTGTACCATAATTGGGGTTTGGATAAAAGAACGACACTTGTGGAAATTAGACTATGGGCTATTAATGGGCTTTATATTAACTAAATGATACCTCGTTAATTTAATATATAGACTTATAATTTGACGTATTTATATATAACCACATAAGCTTTACTGGGTACGGTGGGCGGGATATCTATAAATACCAATAATTGTTCATTTTAATGGACACGGAATTGGATTAATAGTTAATAGACTTGTTGAAACAGGGGTGGATTACATTCAAGGGTAATTGGTGTAATTGTTAACAAAGTAGTAAAACCTTGGTTTACACGCAGTCGATAACCTGGTGTATTCATTAAACAAAGTATTAAAACCTTGTTACAATTCGAATCCCCAATTAGTTAGAATATTTGACTTCGAAAATAAGAATAATTTGACGAAGACTTTCGCACTTTATATTTATGACTGATGGACTATTATGGACAAATCCGTATGGACATATCGAATAATCCAGGACAAAGAACAATTAACCCATGGGAATAAACTAAAAATCAACACGTCAAACATCATGATTACGGAAGTTTAAATAAGCATAATTCCTTTATTTTCATATTTAATTGCACTTTTAATTATCGCACTTTTATTTATTGTTATTGTATTTAATTGCACTTTTAATTTTTGTACTCTTTAATTATTGCAATTTTATTTTATCGTATTTTTATTTATCGCAATTTCATTATCTTTATTTACTTTACGCTTTAAATTAAGTTGTATTTATTTTTAATATTTTACATTAGATTTTAACTGCGACTAAAGTTTTATAAAATCGACAAACCGGTCATTAAACGGTAAAAACCCCCTTTTATAATAATAATACTACTTATATATATTTTTGTATTTTTACAAATATGATTTTAAAAATATAGCGTTAAGCTTGTTTAAAAGATCCCCGTGGAACGAACCGGACTTACTAAAAACTACACTACTGTATGATTAGGTACACTGCCTATAAGTGTTGTAGCAAGGTTTAGGTATATCCATTCTATAAATAAATAAATATCTTGTGTAAAATTGTATCGTATTTAATAGTATTTCGTTATAAAAATAATACTATTTCCTAGTACACCTCGCACACATCATGTACATGAGATAAAATACATACAATACAAATATAAACATGCATGGTAATTTGAAATGGAACTTAATATCTCACTTTCAAATTACAAAAAATGACATATTAGTACAAAATAATAAAAAATGTTAAACATTATATAAAAGTATCAAAATGTTATATGTTTAACATAAATAGATAAAAATAATAAAAGATAAGACATCACCAATGGAACACTATTGATTTGGATAGGGGTTCCAGTTCATATCATCACTCGGGTTCCATGGTTGGTGATAGGTGTGCTGGTAGGCTTGGTTGGAGTCGTACAGGTCAAAGGGTGGTCGCATGTCGGGCTGATGTGGTGGATAGTAAGCAGGTCGAGTCAGGATGTAGTTATTTGGTACCTGATATGATAGCTGGCTCATGATTTGGTGCTGATGAACTTGCCAGCTATCATGTTGGCGTCACCCGAAAGTCTCATACACATTCGCGGCTTGCCACTGCTCATACTGACGATGCCTATCCTCATTACTCATTTCCACCTCATCTATATGCTGGAAAACGTCAGTAAAACTATCCCTAATGACATCCCTGATGTCATCTGCTTCCTCCATCTCCTCATCCGAACCCCTTTCTACCTGTGGATGGGTGCCATGATATGGTATTGGCATATTGTGCCTTCGTTTTAGTACCTTTGCACCCCGATATACCTGCAAACCTATAGTATCGGTTTGTTCCTCAAATACCATCATTAGACCCCCGTGTTCCCTATCTACACCTAAATACTCTCCAATGAGAGTAACAAAAAGCCTCCTCCTGTTATTCCCCCATCCTGTATTCCTTCCAAAACTTTGGACAAATAAAAACCAACACAGTAGGGAATATTAACAAAGCTTCTAGTGTCTCGAATGCACTTAAGGTAAAATAAATCGTTTAGAGTCATTTTCTCCTTGTTTTTACCTCTTTGTGTAATCGAGTTAGCTAAAAATCTATGTATTATAAGAAGCTCTGCTTTGTTAATATCTAAATAGGAGTGTCTTCCTGCCCGTGTAAACACATTAAAATTTGACATACGCCTCCATACGGCGTTAGCGTCAAAATCTCTATCTACCCTTTCACCGTGATAAATTAAAGCTGTACAATCAGGTGATAATAATTCAGTGGGGGTGTAAATCTGTAAAGCCCTGGCCATGTCTATCATAGACATCCTGTACATCCTACCTCCAAGTAAAAATATAAGAAAAGTCTTATCGTCTAACCTATCTACATCTTTATTTAAGGCTATAGTACTCATTAGCTCAACACACCACTCCTTATATACAGGCTTACGAGTGGTAAATAAACGTTCCCAATCAGTAAAAGAAGAGCTGTCAAACCTTTGGATTAGATGCTGCCTAACTGAGTTAGCTAGGTGGACCCTTACCAAAGGTTCCCAATCTATTACCCTTGGTACCTCTACATTTTTGGTCCAAAGCTTAAATTTGTTACTTTGGTACATCGGGTAATCTCTCCAACTTCTATCAAACCTTAGATTGGGGTGTAACTCCTCTTCATGAATTCTCGAGTGCTCTATTACATGGTGAACGGGAAATACTACGTAGGCGGTAAAAAATTGTGCCTCCGGCTCATAGTACGGCACGTGTTGATTATAATGTTGTTGTTGTTGTTCCTCCGATTGGTGATATTGCATTTCTGGCTGTGGTTCCGGATCAGGTTACCTAGACGATGATGATGCACCATCAGTATTGGTATTTCTCTGCAAAACACATTTAACACAAAATTTGTGCATCCAAATATGCATTAGTGTTAGCAAAATAACAAATTAAAACAATTACAATAACATGTTTAATCCATATTAAACTTATACTTATTTTCATATTTTTATCAATTCTACAATTTTTCAAATAAGCATATATGAAAAGGTATACGAAGTTCATAAGCATTCAACTCAAATAACATGTTAAAATAACCATTACTAGCAATTAAACAAGTTTCGAATGGCATTTATATCAAAATAATCAAGTTCATGAATTGTAGACTTAAAAAGTCCACTTTGATGCTCAAAAATCATGTTTAGGATCAAAGTTTGGATCATTTAGCAACCTAAACATGCTACACTACTTAATTTAGCAATAATTCATAACAAAAATCGGACATAACCTGTTTATATCAAAAAGCCCCAAATTGCTCAAGAACACAAACTCTAGATTTATAAAATTTTTGAAGTTTAAGGCTTTAAATCATGTTAAATAGCATCAATCTAGGTTATACAAGCATAATATACTAATAATTTAACTCTAATTACACTAAAAATTATCAAAATCAAATTAGGACAAATATTTGTAATTATCACAAAAATTATGAAATTTATGAGTTTAGGGGCGAAATTTTTACCTTTCTGCTTCTCCATCTGAGAAAAGACATGATTATAGCGAATTATTTTGACGAATTTCGTGAATTTTGGCTGAAAAATGATGATTTTTGGTGATTTTGCGTGTATGTGTTCGTGTTTTGTGTGTGTGGAAGTGAGACAGAACAGCAGGTCGATGGGGTTTTGATTCTGTCCAGTTTTTGTGGTCCATACGACCGCATGGTTTCTAGGCACAAACCCTATGCGATCGCATGGGGTGTAATTCTTTTTTTTTTAAAAACCTTTTACTTATAAAAAAAATAATTAATTAATTTAAAATTTTGTTTTCTTTTTAGAATGAGGACATTTCGGTACGTTTACCTAGTTTGTCCCTCGACAAAATTTTAAAATTTCTCATTTTAAAGCGTTGTTTTAAAAGTAAAGATTTTTGGGTTTTTTTAATGTTTTTTTTGCATACTTTAAATCAATAAGATTAAAATAAATGATAATAAAATTTCTCGTCCCGCCCTCGGATAAAGCAATTTCGGTTCATCGACCTAGTCTTCAACTTACGACGAATTTTAGAAATCAATTTTTTAACTTAATGAAATAAAGTAAATTTTTGTTTTAAATTCACACCAAACTTAAATTTAAAATGCATAAGATTTCTTATAAATATTATTAATATTTATATATATTAATTTTACAAACTTATATTAAAAATATTAGTTTTTTTTAAAAAAAATATTTACAAACTTAAATATATTGATTTTAAAATTTACAATATTAATTTTAAAAACATGATAAAAATAAAATCTTTTTGGTCTTTTATTCCACTTTAATCAATCAAATATTACCAAAAATATACGTCGCTCTTTTGGGTAAAGTAATTTCGGCTATTTTACCTAGTTTTACTCCTGACGAATTTTTGAAATATTTTGGATTGATTGATTAAAGATCTTTATACCTTATGAATAAACGGTAAATTTCGCAGTGACGAATTAAATTTTTGTATGATATCAATAATTTCGGTTTCGCATACCTAATTTTATTGAATATCAATTTAATACTTTATAGCGAACGATTCAGCATTTATTATCAAAAGGTTAAAAGCAACAAAAAGTAAATATAAAAACTGTACATACTTACCTGTGAGATAGAATTCTCAGAGACCTGCTTTAGCCGACTCATAGGAGAGTTGAGTGATTTGGTTTTCCATAGCTACATAAGCGTAACCTTAATTTTTCAATAACTTTTCTTCTAAACATATGAACGGTCCTTCTCTGCATAGAGTAACAAATTCGGTATTTGAATATGTTTGATTGTTCAAACATTTACCTTCGTGTGACCATTTTCCGCATTTATGACATATTTCAAGGTGTCATGCTCTTCTTTTTGTTGCGAATTTTGATTTTCCTTTACCAAAATGTGTCTTATGATGATTCTTCCTGAGTTCTTTCCTCACTTCGTCCATTTTGCCTCTTATGAATGATACCAATTCACTCAGGAAGGTGTTATTATTACGTTTAGTAATCATAGCGTGTAGTAGTAGACCATGGTTCAGATCAAAGGAATTCTTCATCTCGTAAAACCTAAAAAAATAAAAATTTAGAATGGGGGGAGAAGACTAGTTCTTTAGGGTCTGCTAGGGAAAGACCATTTGGATTCCATTTTCGAGAACTACACAAAAACAGAAAAATCTAACTCTAGACAGAAATTCATATTATCCTTTAAAACATTTGAATCTCCCCATATTTAGCTAGCCGAGGTATCGAAATTGTGATTAACTTCATTATTAACTTCAATTGGAACATCAACAACTTGCATATCTCTGACTTTTGCTTCAAGCCATTTGTTGATTTCCTCTGTAACATTCACAAATTCAATTAACATCACCTTTTCTTTAGGTGATAAATTGGATACTAATCGGTTACATAACTTAAAGTTCCCCTTAATCCTAGCATCTTGAATCCGTTTATAAAGTTTCTTCGTTGAACTGTTGAAAACGGGTTCATCTAATTTCGTATCAATAACGGGGTTCTTTGTTATCGGGTTATCATTGGGTGTTGCTTCATCTTCCCCACACTTAGGCATTTTTATTGGTTTAACAGTTTTGGTTGGTGGAGATCTAAACTTTCGGTTCACAAAGGTGACCGATTTATCACCATGCCTAAGTGTCATCTACCTTCTCTTACATCAAAGAACGCCTTGGTGGTTGCTAAAAATGGGCGACCTAAAATTAGAGGAATATCAAGGTCTTCCTCTATATTAATAACTATGAAGTTTACAACAAAGGTCAAACTTTCCACTTTAACAAGTAAATTATTGGCTATTCCAACCGGGTGTTTAATGGTTTGATCAAATAATTGAACACCTATTATGGTTGGTCTTAATTTACCCACACCTAATCTTTTGTATAAGGAAAGAGGCATAACATTTGCACTTGCTCCTAAATCTGCGAGTTCATTATACATAGCACCATCATTAAGCAAGCAAGAAATGATAAATTCACCTGGGTCTCCTACTTTAGTAAGTAGAGTTGGTTTGTTAACCTTTTCCGGGTGATCTTTTCTTGGTTCTTTCTCTTCTACTTGAACTTCTTGTTCACATTCTTCTTCATTTCTTGGAATGGGAGGTTTGTATAGGAATTCTTCTTCATCGCTCCAATTTGAAGCTTCCCCATCTTCCAATTTTGGTTTTTCATATGTTGTTGATAACATATTTATGTTTTCATTCTGAGGGTTTTCTTGGGTGGTGAAATTATGATTGACTTCATTATCAACTTCCATTGGACCTTGTATGTAATGTTTAACTCTGTGACCATTAACTTTAAATTCAATCCCATTTGAATTTATCAACTCTATTGTTCCATATGGGAAAATTCTTTTGACTATGAATGGTCCAGACCATCTTGATTTCAATTTTCCAGGAAATAGATTGAATCGTGAATTGAAAAGAAGAACTCTGTCTCCTTCTTTAAATTCTTTTGAACTTCTGATTCTTTTATCATACCATTTCTTCATTCTTTCTTTATAGATTAACGAATTTTCATATGCTTCATGTCTTAATTCTTCTAATTCATTTAGTTGACTTAATCGTAAATGTCCGGCTTCATGCAAATCAAGATTACATGTCTTCAAAGTCCAAAATGCTTTGTGCTCAATTTCTACTGGAAGGTGACATGCTTTTCCGTAAATGAGTTTAAAAGGTGTGGTGCCATTTCGAGTTTCGTAGGCTGTTCTAAAAGCCCATAGTGCATCCTCCAATTTCATGGTCCATTCCTTCGGATTTGATCCTACGGTTTTCACTAGAATACATTTTAATGCTCGGTTGGTATTTTCAACTTGTCCACTTGTTTGTGGATGATGAGCGGTTGAGATTTTATGAGTTACTCCATATCTTTTGAGACTTTCTCAAGTTGATTATTACAAAAATGAGTACCCGATCATTTATTAAAGCTTTCGGTGTTCCGAGCCTAGCAAAAAGACATTTTAAAATGTTGACTACAACTCGTGCATCGTTAGTTGGGAGAGCTTGTGCTTCCACCCATTTAGATACATAATCAATGGCAATGAGAATGTAGAGATTATTATGAGATTTTGGAAATGGACCCATAAAGTCAATACCCCAAACGTCAAATACTTCACATACTTGAATGACATTTTGTGGCATTTCATCACGTTGACTTATTTTTCCGACCCTTTAACAAGCATCACAGGATTTACAAAGAAGGTGTGCGTCTTTGAAAATTATAGGCCAATAGAATCCAGCGTCATAGACTTTTCTTGCTGTGAGTTGAGGCCCATAATGCCCTCCTGTTGGTCCTGTGTGACAATGGTTTAAGATTTGACTAGCTTCATCTCCGAATACGCATCGGCGTATTATTCCATCGGGACAACTTTTAAACAAATGTAGATCTTCCTAGAAATGGTGTTTTATATCACTAAAGAATTTCTTTCGTTTTTGGTATGACAACCCTTTTTCAAAGAATCCACATACTAAGTAGTTTGCATAGTCTGCAAACCATGGAATTTCATTATAATCGATTTTCAAAAGATATTCATCAGGAAAGTTGTCTTGTATGGCCGATTCATTTAGAACTTCTAATTTAGGATTTTCAAGATGAGAAAGATGATCAGTGGCAAGGTTTTCTGTTCCCTTTTTGTCTCGGATTTCAATATCGAACTCTTGTTAGAGTAAGATCCAACGGATTAATCGTGGTTTGGCATCTTGTTTCGAAAATAGGTATCTAAGAGCAGAATGGTCGGTATAGACCACCGTTTTTGCTAGAACGAGATATGAACGAAATTTGTAAAAAGCAAAGACAATAGCAAGGAGTTCTTTTTCAGTAGTTGTGTAATTTTTTTGTGCTCCTTGTAATGTCTTACTAGCATAATAAATAGGTTGAAATCGTTTTTCAATCATTTGTCCTAAAACAGCTCCCATTGCAAAATCACTTGCATCGCACATGAGTTCAAATGGTAGATTCCAATTTGAAGTTATCATGATCGGCGCATTAGTGAGTTTTTCTTTAAGAATATTAAAATATTTGATGCATTCATTCGAAAAGATGAAAGGAGCATCCTTTTCTAGGAGTTTATTCATAGGAGTGGCAATTTTAGAAAAATCTTTTATGAAACGTCGGTAAAAACCGGCATGCCCTAGAAAACTCCTAACTCCTCTAACATTGGTAGGATGTGGAAGTTTAGCAATTATATCTACTTTAGCTCTATCCACTTCAATTCCTTCCTTTGAAATTTTATGACCAAGAACGATGCTTTCTCTAACCATGAAATGGCATTTCTCCCAATTAAGAACTAGATTTGATTGCTCGCATCTAATAAGCATCCGTTCAAGATTAACTAGACATGTTTCAAAAGTATCACCAAAGACTGAAAAGTCATCCATGAAAACTTCCATGCATTCTTCTATCATGTCGTGGAAAATTGCCATCATGCACCTTTGAAAGGTTGCAGGGGCGTTGCAAAGTCCAAATGGCATGCGTTTGTAATCAAAAGTACCATAAGGGCACGTGAATGTGGTTTTCTCTTAGTCCTTGGGTGCAATTAGAATTTGAAAGTATCCGAAAAAACCATTAAGAAAACAATAGTAACTATTTCCAGCTAATCTTTCCAACATTTGATCAATGAAAGGTAAGGGAAAGTGATCTTTTCTGGTGGCGTCATTTAATTTTCTATAATCAATGCAGACACGCCATCCTGTTACAGTCCTAGTAGGAATAAGCTCATTTTTTTCATTTGTGATGACAGTCATGCGACCCTTCTTAGGTACGCATTGAACTGGGCTTACCCATGGACTATCAGAGATTGGATATATTAAACCTGCATCTAGCAGTTTAATAATTTCTTTCTTAACAACATCTTGCATATTAGGATTTAGTCTTCATTGGCGTTGCACATATGTTTTATGACCTTCTTCCATAAGGATTTTATGTGTGCAATACGAAGGACTTATGCCTTTAATGTCATGAATCTTCCATGCAATAGCTGGTTTATGAGATTTTAGCACATAAATGAGTCGAGATTTTTCATTTTCCGTAAGAGAAGACGATATTATTACAGGTAATTCAGATTCACCATGTAAATAAGCGTATTCCAAATGGTTTGGAAGTGGCTTTAACTCTAATGTCGGTGGTTCTTCTATCGATGATTTGTATCGATATCTGTCTTCCTCTTTTAGCATTTGAAGTTCTTCTGTTGTTGGTTTATATTCATTAGCCATGAGGGCAGCTAATATTTCAGCTTCATCAATTGGTTCAGTTCCTTCTCCTAAAGAACATTCTCATGTTCCTTGTAATTCTGGAAATTCTTGTAATAATTCTGCATGTGAATCTATAGTTTGAATGTAATAACATGTATCATCTGCAGATTGCGGTTGTTGCATGGCTCTATTAACAGAAAAGGTGACACTCTCGTCCTCTATACTTAAGGGCAGTTTCTTACCGAACACGTCTATTATTGCTTTAGCCATGTTTAAGAATGGTCTTCTTAGTATGAGAGGAACTCGAGAATCTTCTTCCATGTCCAGAATAACAAAATCTACTGGAAATACTAAAGTACCAACTTTAACTAGCATGTTTTCCATTATCCCTCTAGGATATTTTACTGATCGATCGGCTAGTTGTATGCTTATTCGTGTTGGTTTCAATTCTCCGAGGTCTAGTTTAGCGTATAGTGAATACGACATTAAATTTATACTAGCACCTAAGTCTGCCAATGCTTATATTGAACTAAGACTACCCATAAAACATGGAATTGTGAAACTTCCTGGATCAGAGAGTTTTTCTGGTAGTTTATTCAACAGCACTGCAGAACAATTAGCATTCATTGTGACAGCCGAAAGTTCTTCCATTTTCTTTCTATTTGTGATTAGATCTTTCAGAAATTTAGCATATCTAGGCATTCCTGAAATCACATCAATGAAAAGAAGATTTACATTTATTTGTTTAAACATATCCAAAAATTTGGATTGCTCGGCTTCAAGTCTTTCTTTTCTCATTTTACTTGGGTAAGGAAGTGGTGGTTGGTATGGTTTAACATAAGGTTTAGCCTTAACTGTGTTATCTTCATTAACCTTTTCAACTACCGGTTCTGTTCCCTTATCTTGTTCAGGTTGTGGTGCATGTGTAGTAGAAATAGAGTCATCAGAAATTACAGGTATTTCAGGTGGTTTAAGTGTAATACCACTTCTCGTGGTAATGGCTTTAGCTGTTTCATTCCGGGGGTTATCATTTGTATCGCTAGGTAGACTCCCTGGTTTTTTTTCACCTATCAACCTTGCTAGGTTACTCACTTCTTGTTCCAGATTTTGAATAGAAGCTTGTTGATTTCTAAATGCTTGAGCATTTTGTTCATTGGTTTGTTTCTGAGATGTGAAAAATTGAGTTTGAGATTCAACTAGCTTTGACATCATATCTTCTAAATTTGGCTTTTTGTCATCGGTTTGTGGTGGTTTATTTTGGAAAATAGGTCTTTGCTGGTCGTAAGTATTGTTAGATACTAGTTGATTGCTAGGACCTTGTTGGTTGTTGTATGGAATATTTCGGTTATAATTCTGATTTTGATTATAGTTTGGTCTTGGCTGTTGATAATTATCCTGATAATTATTTCCAGGCTTTTGGTTTATATATGAAACATTCTCTCTTTGTTCCATTGTTTGTTCAATACTGAGACAATATTTTGTCAAATGTGGTCCTCCACACTGCTCACAACTAATTCGTATTGCGTGAATATCTTTAGTCATTTTTTCCATTCGTCTTTCGAAAGCATCTAACTTTGCGGAAATGGAATCAAAGTCATGGCTAGAATCGGATCTAGCCGCTTTAGATGATCTAACGATATCTTTTTCTTGGTGCCACTCATGTGAGTGGCAAGCAGTGTTATCAATAATTGTATAAGCTTCAGTTGCGGTTTTTTTCATAATGGAACCACCATCTGCTATGTCGATGTCTTTTCGTGTATTAATATCGCATCCTTGGTAGAATATTTATACTATTTGATAAGTGTCTAAACCATGTTGAGGACATCCTCTCAATAACTTTTCAAATCTTGTCCACGCCTCATATAGAGTTTCATTTGGCTTTTGCGTGAACGTAACAATTTCTCCTTGAAGTCTCGCGGCTTTAGATATCGGAAAGAATTGTTTAAGGAATTTTTCAACTAAGACATCCCATGTATCAATCGCCCCTTCAAGTAACGATTCTAACCAATCTTTGGCTTCTCCTTTTAAAGTCCAGGGAAATAACATGAGATAGATCTGTTCATCATCAACTTCTCTGATTTTGAATAGAGTACAGATCCTATTAAAGGTACGAAGATGTTCGTTTGGATCTTCCTTCGGTGCACCACTAAATTGGCATTGATTAGTTACCATGTGTAGGATTTGTCGTTTGATTTCATAATCTGGCCATTAATGTCTGGTTGAGTAATTGCGTGACCTTGGCCAGTGCGTTTAGCCCTCATTCGGTCTTCCATACTTAAAGGTTCCAGATTTTTCATAATTGAATTTGTTGAATCTGAATCACTAGAGGATTCTGATTTAATGGTTTCTTCCTCGACAATCTCTGGATGAGTAATTTGTGGTTCAGGAGAAATGATTAGTGGTTCAGGATCTCTGAATTGTCCTGAATATCCTCCGGATTCTCAATTGTGAGGTCGGGTTCAAAAAATGGATTATCGGAAATTTGAATTGGAGTACTTGGTCGACTAGATGACGAAGAAAACTCAACGGCGACAATATTGGCTAGATGTCTTGATCGAGTTACAGGAGGTGAATGTATGAAAGGTGGTGAACGTTTTGCTCGGTGCATTCACTGAATATCCTATTAGTTATAAAGATAAAAATTATATAAGTTATCAAATTAATAGACTTTTCTGCTTTTACCCACGTTTTAAATAGCCAAAAGATGCAGCAGGTAGCCAGGACCCTTTAAATAGGAAGCCCACAACTCACCACTAATAAATTCAACTATTACTACGAAGCAGAAAATTTTGGATGTCTATCAATTTAACCGCTTAAAATAATTTTTTTCGAAATTTAAAGAAGATAAAAAAAATTCTATGTCCTAAAAACTAGAGCGTCGAGAAATAAGAGGAAGGAAAAGAGTGCGTCGAAAAATAAAAGGTCGAAAAATAAAAAGTCGAAAAACAAAAATAAGAAAGTAAAGCGTCGAAACTTAAAAGCCTAAAAACTAAGAATTAAAACTTACGTCTAAAGGTATTAAAGCTTAAAGGAATTGTATATCCAAAATGGCAATTACTTAACAAGGTACTAAAGTTTATTAAATACTAAAATGATAAGTGACGTCGTAAAATTCTAAAGCAGCTAAATCTTAGTCTAAAAAAAGTACTTAAGGGATTTTACGGCAAAGCCTAGAAATCTAGAAATATAAAATAACTACGGCAAGAACTAAGTTTAAACTAATTACGAACGATAAAAAATACAAATTACGAATTAAATGATTATAAATAAAAATACAAAATACAAAATACAAAAATGAACTACATTGATAAAAATACAATTTTACAAAATTATTATTTTTATATTATTATTTTATAAAAGTATTAATTTTATAAATAATAAAACTAATTAAAACTTAAAAATACAAATTAAATAAAACTAAAAACAAATTATATTAAATATAACCCTAATTAGGTTAATAATAATAATAATAATTAAATTAAACTAACCCTAATCCGTACGTACCCAGTATCAGACGTGTCAGAAGCCCTCATACGGTTGCATGAGTTTTATGCTCCTGGACCATGCGATCGCATGGCTTCGGATTTCAGGCCTGTTTGTTTGGGCTGCCACAGTACTTGGCCCGAATACTTTTAATTTTTTTCCTGATTATTAAATTTATATAAAAAAAATAATATGTAATAAAAACTTATATTTTAAAAAATTACTTATTAGTTTTAATTTTTAACAAAAGAAAAATAAAAATATAAACTTTTTAATTTAAATAGAAATATATTTTTCTTTTAAATTTTTGTATTTTAAAACTTATATAAAATTATATTTTTACAAAAATAGCTTAAAAACTAATATTTTTTTCCTGATTTTTATAGCGTTTTACTTTTGGCATTGTTGAAGTTCCCCGGCAGCAGCGCCAAAAATACTTGATGTTATGCGAGGTGTATACGAAATAGTTATATTTTTACTGCGAAATACTATTAAATACGATAAAATTTTACACAAGTTATTTATTTATTTATAAGTCTGGTTCGTTCTACAGGGATACAACTAAATTTAACGCTATATTATATTTTAAACTATATTTGTATATATATATATATATATATATATATATATATATATATATATATATATATATATATATATATATATATATATATATATAGTATTATTATTATAAAAAGGGGGTTTTACCGTTTAATGAACGGTTTGTCGATTTTATGTCTTAAGTCGCAATTAAAACCTAATGTAAAATATTAAATATACAAATGACTTAATTTAAAGTGTAAAGTAAATGACGATAATCAAAACTGCAATAAATTAAAGTACGATAAATAAAATGACGATAAATAAAAGTACGATGAAATATGCAATAAAGGAATTATGCTTATTTAAACTTCCGTAATCATGATGTTCGACATGTTGATATTAGTTTATTACCATGGGTTAATTGTCCTTTGTCCTGGATTATTCGATATGTCCATCTGGTTTTTTCCATAATAGTCCATCAGTCATAATTATAAAGTGCGAGAGTCTTCGTCAAATTAACCTTATACCCGAAGTCAAATATTCCAACTAATTGGGGATTCGAACTATAACAAGGTCTTAATACTTTGTTTAATGAATACACCAGGTTATCGACTGCGTGTAATCCAAGATTTTAATACTTTGTTAACAATTATACCAATTACCCTTGAATGTGTTTTAATGAGTCCAGTGACTATTAATCCATTCCCGTGTCCGGTCAAATGAACAATAATTCGTATTTATAAATATCCTGCCCATCGTACCCGATTAAGCGTATGTGGTTATATATCGATACGTCAAATTGTAACCTTTATATTAAATTAACGAGGTATCATTTAGTTAATATAAAGCCCATTAATAGCCCATAGTCTAATTTTCACAAGTGTCGATCTTTTGTCCAAACCCCAATTATGGTACAAAGCCCAATAACCCCGTATTTAAGATTTAGCCCAACATCACGATTACTTCGATTTAAATAAGCATAATAATAACTTAGCTACGAGACATTAATTTAAAAAGGTTGAACATAACTTACAATGAGTATTAATCGCGTAGTGTTACACGGACAGATCGACTTACAAACTTAAAACATTCGCCACTATAACCTTATTATTATTAACTTAAAATTAAAATTAAAATTAAAATTATAAATATAAATATATTGAGAGATAGTAAGATATATGATATGGTGTGTGTAAATCGGACAAAATTCGTTGCAATTTATAGACCTGACCACAACTTTACTGCCATGCGATCGCATGGCCCCCTTTTAGAGCTCAGGTACTTTTGTTTTCTTATTTGTCGACGGTTTTTAATATAAATATAATATATAAATAATTTATAGAATTATTTATATATTATATTATATTCGTGTGCATAGTTGACTTGTAATTTTAGCTCCGTTGCGTCGCGCGTTGATAGTTGGTTCATGTCCTAGTTCCGGATTTTCGAACGTCCTTGCGTACGATTTAATATCTTGTACTTTGCGTTTTGCGGCTTGTACTCTTGTAATTTTGAGACGTTTCTCATCAATAAATTGAACCACTTGGATTGTACTTTGTACTCTTTAGAGTTTTGGTCATTTGCGTCTTCAAATCGTCGAATTTGTCTTTTATCTTCACTTTTTATTATTTAAACGATAATCACTTGTAAATAGAACAATGTCTTTCTTGAAGGATAATGCTATGAAATATATGTTCGTTTTTAGCATTATCAGATGTTGAGGCATGTGATGTTGAAACTTGAGTTGTTGGTGGTACTGTTGGTGCCGGTGATGTTGCTGGTGCTTGTAACCTTTGCACCATATTCTCCAAAGCCAATACTCGAGCACGGAGATCGTTGATTTCTTCTATTACACCAGAATGATTGTCGATTCGGACGAGCGGGTAAATAAGATCCAGAATTTTGGATAATATACGATCGTGATGAGATACTCTGGAAATGAGGGAGAAAATAGTGTTTCGTACAGGTTCGCCGGTAAGTGCTTCAGGTTCTTCGCCAAGAGGGCAATGTGGTGGATGGAAAGAATCACCTTCTTCTTGTCTCCAATGACTAAGTAGGCTACGAACCCATCCCCAATTCATCCAGAATAGATGATGGCTGATTGGTTGATCCATTCCGGTCACACTGCTTTCAGAGCTTGAATGGGATTCCATTTCGGAATCCGAGGGACTTGAACTAATGACGAATTCCATTTTGTACGATTGAATAAAGGATTTTTCGATATGAAATGAATTTCGGTTATCACATGTTATTCTAATTACATAGAATATCTATATATATATATATATAGAAAAAAAGATTTCGTAGATTACGGAGGAATTTACGGAGTATGTCAGGCAGAGTTTACAGTAATAGATACGCTAAGATATGAATTAGCAGATACGCTAAGATATGAATTTTGTTTATACACTATTCATGCAATCAATGCAGTAAAATGTCTCTACACTAAGAATGATAGCATGTAACTACCTAAGAATGATAAGCAGATGATTTCCGACTATAAATGATAAGCAAAACTTTTTGACATGCAGATACGGTCGAAGTCCAAACTCACTAATGCATCTAATCAACTATCAGTTAGACATACTAATGCAAGACCTGGTTCACTACGACCACCGCTCTGATACCACATGAAGCGACCCGTCCAAATCCATAAGGACGAATACAATAACAGATGGTTACATTGGAGGTATTTGACCTCTATATGATACATTTTACAAACATTGCATTTGTTTTTTTTAAAAGACAGACTTTCATTACATTAAAAGTTGACAGGCATGCATACCATTTCATAATATCTAAACTATAAATGACCTAATCTGTCATTTACTTAATAATAATCATTATTGAACTCAACGACTTGAATGCAACGTCTTTTGAAATATGCCATGAGTGAATCCAAGTAATATCTCTAAAATGAGCAAATGCACAGCGGAAGTTTTCTTTAATACCTGAGAATAAACATGCTTTCAACTGTCAACTAAAAGGTGTGAAGACCCGTCCTAATCCATCCGGACGAAGTCCATATCGATTATAAACGATTCACAACAGTTGATTACATCGCGAGGTACTTGACCTCTATATGATACATTTTACAAACATTGCATTCATTTTTGAAAAGACAATCTTTCATTACATCGAAGGTTGACAGCATGCATACTATTTTATAATATATCCACTATAATTGACTTAATAATAATCTTGATGAACTCAACGACTCGAATGCAACGTCTTTTGAAAGATGCCATAAATGACTCCAAGTAATATTTCTAGAATGAGCAAATGCACAACGGAAGATCTCTTTCGTACCTGAGAATAAACATGCTTTCAAGTGTCAACCAAAAGGTTGTTGAGTTCATTAGTTTAACATAAATAATCATTTTCATCATTTTAATGGACCACAAGATTTGCATTTCTCATAAATATACGTCCCATGCATAGAGATAAAAATAATCATTCATATGGTGAACACCTGGTAACCGACATTCACAATATGCATATAAGAATATCTCCATCATTCCGGGATCCTCCTTCGGACATGATATAAATTTCGAAGTACTAAAGCAACCGGTACTTTGGATGGGGCTTGTTGGGCCAAATAGATCTATCTTTAGGATTCGCATCAATTAGGGTGTCTGTTCCCTAATTCTTAGATTACCAGACTTAATAAAAAGGGGCATATTCGACTTCGATAATTCAACCACAGAATGTAGTTTCGATTACTTATGTCTATATCGTAAAACATTTATAAAAGCAGCACATGTATTCTCAGTCCCAAAAATATATATAAAAAGCATTTAAAAAGGGAGCAAATGAAACTCACAATACTGTATTTTGTAGTAAAAATACATATGATGTCATTGAACAACTGAACAATGCAGGGTTGGCCTCGGATTCACGAACCTATATCATTTGTATATTTATTAATATACATGTAATCGTAATCGAATAAATATATATTATTATTAGTGATATAATTTAATAATTTATAAGTTTCATTATTTATTTGTTTATATATTTTCATATTATATATACAAATGTTAATATAGTTAAGTTATGTGTACAAAATATATTTACGTATATAAAATCTTTATTTTCATACTTATAACTTTAAGTATGTTATTAAAACTTTTAGTTTAGTAATCATAATTATTTTAAAAATATTGATATAGATATTACTGATAATAATAATAATAGTAATCTTAATGATAGTTACATAATATTAATTTTTAATAGAAATGATAGTAATGATAACATTTATAATAATGCTTATGTTACTAGTAATAATAATTCTAATAAAATGATTACCAATACTAATAATAATAATATCTACAATATTGATAAAAGTGATAATAATAATTATACTAATTATAATTGTTATTATCATAGTAGTAATAAATGATAATTTTTATCCTAATACTTATATTTGTAATAATAATAATAATAATAATAATTATCATACTAATAATAATGATAATGATAATTATAATAATGATGATCTTAATAATAATAATAATATTACTAATAATTATAGAAATGGTACTAATATTAACATAAATGAAAATAATAATAATTTGTATCATTTTCTTAATAATATATATATTCTAAGATTTCTATATTCAAAATCTTCGTGTTAAATTTCAAATCTAATGATTAAAGCTTCCATATCATAATTTCGTAATCCTAATCATAAAGATGTTAATAATACTTAAAATGATAAAATTAATAATAATAACATTAATAACACTTGTAAATACCTTAATTAATAATAATAATAATAATTAATAATATCAATAACTACAACATAACAACAACAACAATAATAATAATAATAATAATAATAATAATAATAATAATAATAATAATAATAATAATAATAATAATAATAATAATAATAATAATAATAATAATAATAATAATAATAATAATAATAATAATAATAATAATAATAATAATAATGGAATTAAAAGTAAGAGTGTATACCCTTTTTAAAACTTCTAAAAAGAAAAGCCCAAGACGAGACTCGAACCCGCGTCCTCCCGCTCACTCCCATACATGCTGAACCATTCCTCTGTTACTCTTTATCTGACTTATACCCCGTATTTATTTATTTAACTCAACCAGTCTGTGTTCTAACCTATTCTTGTTATACCTCCAATAGATTGAATACGAAGCCAGAAAACAATTCACTTAATCCAAACATCTACGGATTCTTCAATAAGTTATGGATAACTGATTGAATTAATAGGAAAAGAAAAGAAAAATAAAATAAACAGAACCCAACCTGCTGTTCGTCGAGGTTTTTAAAAAAAAAATTGATTTTGTAAATGAGAAGGATTTGGACAAAGTTTATTACACGAAGTGTATTTCAAATCAATCCTACAAATTACTGGAACCGTCAATTTAACTCGAAACATCAAATACAACTCGAATTTAACCAAGAACAAATATGTTGACTTTTGAATTTAAAACTTTGACTCATGAATTCGTACTCGATACAACGAATTAGCTTTTGAAATTTTGCAGATAGCTTAAACGAAGAATTCCTAACAAGACCTCATTTAAGGATTTTTAAATTTCGTTCAATTTTTTTGATTTGGTTAAAAAGCAGAAGGTACAGAGGTATCGAGCAGTTTTTAATAGCTTTCAGTTTAATTTGATTGCTATAATACATATAATTGTTAATTGTTGATGGAAATATGAAGACTTAATTAAGTATCAGTTTGTCTTGTAGCCAAAAACTGTCGACAACATATTCACGGGTAGAATAGAACACAAGAAAAAAATTAAAAAGTTGATTGTGATATTAAATTTGTTTGATCTATATATGTATCAGTATAGTTATAGTTATCTGTATTAATAAAGTATATAAAATCAATATTAATAATTAATAAACCTATTAATCATAAAGACAAAAACACTAATAATATATAATAATAGAAATTATAGGTGCTAAAAACAATGGATTTTATCATTTTCTAATAACCAACATATTAATAATGGTAATTATTTATAATAATAATAATTCTTATTAATAATAACATTTAATAACAGATAATAATAATACTGATTTTAAATGCTAATATTAATATACATTTTAATGAATGTAATAATAATAACATGTCAATTATATTATAACTTGTAATTCTATATATATATTTGTATATATATTTGTATATATACCCTGTATTTAATATATCTTTATATATATATCTGTAGAGATATATATATTATATTTAGTCTCATTAGTTATTAAGTATAACTATAATAATAATACTTCTTAATATCATAAATGATAATAATAACACTTTATATTAATGTAATGGTAATAATAATTATATTATTGATAATAACAATACCTATAAGTTTTATAATAATAATATTATTAATAATAATGATAATTTTATAATAATCTAAATTTATCACTCTTCATATCTATATATATTACCACTAATACTTCTTATAGTAGTGAGAATAATATTGTTGTTGTGTAAATTTTTAATATACTAATATTACATGTTATCGTTTATAATTTATATTATGTAATAACTTATTTTTGATATTAATTTTTATATATAAATATAAATAGAAATATAATATCATGTATCTTATTCTACATATTTATTTCTAATGGTTAAATTATATTTTATAATTTCAAGTTAATATACATATACTTACATTTATATATACATATTTATTTACAAATAATTGTTCGTGAATCGTCGAGAATAGTCAATGGTCAAATGAATACAGGAACACAATTCAAGGTTTTTCAGACTTAACATTACAGACTTTGCTTATCGTGTCAAAATCATACAAGAATAAAGTTTAAATTTGGTTGGAAATTCCCGGGTCATCACAGTACCTACCCGTTAAAGAAATTTCGTCCCAAAATTTGAGTGAGGTGATCATGGCTAAAAATAAAAATGTTTTCATGACGAATATAAGTTGATAAATTGAGTTTTATCATCATTGAGCAATATGGATAAAAATAATTCAATTATTCGAAGAGTACGAATGAAGCTATCACCAATTAGTGAAATAAGAAAGTAAAGATTCATCTTAACTTTTGATAGAGTCAAAGTTGAATTTAGAAAATAAGGTTCGTCTTAACTTTTGACGTTGTCTTGGTTGAATTCGGAATTCAAGAGATTTAAAAGAAAATCTTGGAAATCTATAAGATCTGATTCTTCGGGATTTATGGAAATTAAGATCTCTTTAATTAAATACGGTGATCTGCCCCGATTACTACGTCTGATATTTTCTTTATAAATTTACCTTTTTCGTTCCATTTGTTTTCACCACTTCTATACTCAATTCCCAAATTCAAAAGATTTATGAAAATGCTTAACCATGTCCTGATCCTTGTTCTTATTCTAACTATCGCAATGATCGTTCTTCTTTTCCAACTCCCACCCGAAGAATCTGTTTATTTCTATTATGCTCTAGGGATTATTGTATTTATCATCCTCCCGTGTCTTTATATTGCTATACGTACTGATATCCACGGTTTGTAATTTTGGTGTTGTCATTGGACTTTATATTTTCTCTTATATTTTGGATCTCTTTGCCTTTTTTTATTATCCTCTCGACCTCTATTAAAGCGATCAACTGTCCAGAATTCATAGATATGAATTTTGAAATGAACATAGTTAATGTTCTAAGAAAGAAATGGTAATAACACGATCTTGATTCTTCAAATTACCAGAATATCCGGGAAAGATAGAACTTATCAAGAAAATATGTTCTTGATATGTTTATATATCAGATAAAATGTAAGAGTCGTGTAACATGGCACATGATGACGTTATAATCTGTGAATCATCATGTCCCATTTAGAAACTCAGCATGACTTACTGTAATATAATCACGTTGATCAAGTGTCATTATATTATACTAACTCATGCATCAGTTCTCAACATTACTTCAATAACATTCATATCTTAAGCTCGAAAGTTTACAGAATATAGAAACAAATAGTTTCTATATGATGTAACACTGATAGCACGAAGAGATAATTAATATCGGACGAGAATATTTATGAAGATATCTTCAGAAATATTGAGGATATTTATAATGAAAGATACGATGATATCTTGGAATTTCTAGTATCAACGGATGATAGAGAAGATTTATCCGTAAGGGTTTAGATTCAGAAGTAAGACGTTCGCTAAAGATTTCATCAGATACAGAATCATCAGGATTCTTTATGTACTAGTTTAGTCCATGTGATTTGTTCAGAGTCTCCTTCATGGTTAGCTCAATCTGTTTTCCAGTTCCAACTTTTCTGAGCTTTTCCAACATACTATTCTTTATCATCGACTTCCGATGATTAAGGTCGTTTACGGTTGTCTACGGTTTCCGCTGCTTCATTCAGCTTTTTCAACATACATAGTATTGATTTGTAGACTGAGTGCTTTTCAGGATTTCAGATGAAAGATCATAATTCTAAGAGATGAATGTTATACATATAACTGTTAATGTAGATATGCTGTGAGTTTTCAAAGTACTGATTGCTGATTCCCGGTAATTGGTATGGTAATTCTTGTTACAAGATGCGGATGAGTACATGATGAGACTTCAATAGATAAATATAGTGATTTGTCGGAGAGATTTAAACCAAGAAGCAACGAGGTTGCTGGTGTAGTGACCCGAACTTTTCCATGTTTATATATATTGTTATTTACATGATTAAGTGTTTCCAACATGTTAAGCAATAAAACTTGTTAAGACTTGATTAATTGAAATAGATTTCATATAGACAATTGACCACCCAAGTTGACCGGTGATTCACGAACGTTAAAACTTGTAAAAACTATACGATGACATATATATGGTTATATATATAGTTAACATGATTTTATTATAAGTATGTATCTCATTAGGTATTTTAACAATGAGTTATATACATAAAAATGAGACTATTAATTTAAGAAACTCGAAAACGATATATATAACGATTATCGTTATAACAACGTCTTACTAGGTACATATGAATCATATTAAGATATTGATACACTTGGTTAATTATGTTAAATGATAATTAAATATATTATTAAGTGTATTAACAATGAAACACATATGTAAAAATAAGACTACTAACTTAATGATTTCGAAACGAGACATATATGTAACGATTATCGTTGTAACGGCATTTAACTGTATATATATCATACCAAGATATATTATATATCATAATATCATGATAATATAACAATTTAACATCTCATTTGTTATAATAAACAATGGGTTAACAACATTCAACAAGATCGTTAACTTAAAGGTTTCAAAACAACATTTACATGTAACGACTAACGATGACTTAACGACTCAGTTAAAATGTATATACATGTAGTGTTTTAATATGTATTCATACACTTTTGAAAGACTTCAAGACACTTATCAAAATACTTCTACTTAACAAAAATGCTTACAATTACATCCTCATTCAGTTTCATCAATAATTCTACTCGTATGCACCCGTATTCGTACTCGTACAATACACAGCTTTTAGATGTATGTACTATTGGTATATACACTCCAATTATCAGCTCTTAGCAGCCCATGTGAGTCACCTAACACATGTGGGAACCATCATTTGGCAACTAGCATGAAATATCTCATAAAATTACAAAAATATGAGTAATCATTCATGACTTATTTACATGAAAACAAAATTACATATCCTTTATATCTAATCCATACACCAACGACCAAAAACACCTACAAACACTTTCATTCTTCAATTTTCTTCATCTAATTGATCTCTCTCAAGTTCTATCTTCAAGTTCTAAGTGTTCTTCATAAATTCCAAAAGTTCTAGTTTCATAAAATCAAGAATACTTCCAAGATTGCAAGTTTACTACCAAGTTTTCTAAATCCATTCCAAGTAATCATCCAAGATCAAGAAACCTTTGTTACTTATAGTAGGTTATCTTTCTAATACAAGGTAATAATCATATTCAAACTTTAATTCAATTTCTATAACTATAACAATCTTATTTCGAGTGGAAATCTTACTTGAAATTGTTTTCGTGTCATGATTCTGCTTCAAGAACTTTCAAGCCATCCAAGGATCCTTTGAAGCTAGATCTATTTTTCTCATTTCTAGTAGGTTTATCCAAGGAACTTGAGGTAGTAATGATGTTCATAACATCATTCGATTCATACATATAAAGCTATCTTATTCGAAGGTTTAAACTTGTAATCACTAGAACATAGTTTAGTTAATTCTAAACTTGTTCGCAAATAAATGTTAATCCTTCTAACTTGACTTTTAAAATCAACTAAACACATGTTCCATATCTATATGATATGCTAACTTAATGATTTAAAACCTGGAAACATGAAAAACACCGTAAAACCGGATTTACGCCGTCGTAGTAACACCGCGGGCTGTTTTGGGTTAGTTAATTAAAAACTATGATAAACTTTGATTTAAAAGTTGTTATTCTGGGAAAATTATTTTTATTATGAACATGAAACTATATCCAAAAATTATGGTTAAACTCAAAGTGGAAGTATGTTTTCTAAAATGGTCATCTAGACGTCGTTCTTTCGACTGAAATGACTACCTTTACAAAAACGACTTGTAACTTATTTTTTCGACTATAAACCTATACTTTTTCTGTTTAGATTCATAAAATAGAGTTCAATATGAAACCATAGCAATTTAATTCACTCAAAACGGATTTAAAAAGAAGAAGTTATGGGTAAAACAAGATTGGATAATTTTTCTCATTTTAGCTACGTGAAAATTGGTAACAAATCTATTCCAACCATAACTTAATCAACTTGTATTGTATATTATGTAATCTTGAGATACCATAGACACGTATACAATGTTTCGACCTATCATGTCGACACATCTATATATATTTCGGAACAACCATAGACACTCTATATGTGAATGTTGGAGTTAACTATACAGGGTTGAGGTTGATTCCAAAATATATATAGTTTGAGTTGTGATCAATACTGAGATACGTATACACTGGGTCGTGGATTGATTCAAGATAATATTTATAGATTTTGTTCTGTACATCTAACTATGGACAACTAGTTGTAGGTTACTAACGAGGACAGCTGACTTAATAAACTTAAAACATCAAAATATATTAAAAGTGTTGTAAATATATTTTGAACATACTTTGATATATATGTATATATTGTTATAGGTTCGTGAATCAACCAGTGGCCAAGTCTTACTTCCCGACGAAGTAAAAATCTGTGAAAGTGAGTTATAGTCCCACTTTTAAAATCTAATATTTTTGGGATGAGAATACATGTAGGTTTTATAAATGATTTACAAAATAGACACAAGTACGTGAAACTACATTCTATGGTTGAATTATCGAAATCGAATATGCCTCTTTTTATTAAGTCTGGTAATGTAAGAATTAGGGAACACACACCCTAATTGACGCGAATCCTAAAGATAGATCTATTGGGCCTAACAAACCCCATCCAAAGTACCGGATGCTTTAGTACTTTGAAATTTATATCATATCCGAAGGGTGTCCCGAAATGATGGGGATATTCTTATATATGCATCTTGTTAATGTCGGTTACCAGGTGTTCACCATATGAATGATTTTTATCTCTATGTATGGGATGTGTATTTAAATATGAAATCTTGTGGTCTATTGTTACGATTTGATATATATAGGTTAAACCTATAACTCACCAACATTTTTGTTGACGTTTAAAGCTTGTTTATTCTCAGGTGAATACTAAGAGCTTTCGCTGTTGCATACTAAAATAAGGACAAGATTTGGAGTCCATGTTTGTATGATATTGTGTAAAAACTGCATTCAAGAAACTGATTTCGATGTAACATATTTGTATTGTAAACCATTATGTAATGGTCGTGTGTAAACAGGATATTTTAGATTATCATTATTTGATAATCTACATAAAGCTTTTTAAACCTTTATTTATGAAATAAAGGTTATGGTTTGTTTTAAAAATGAATGCAGTCTTTGAAAACCGTCTCATATAGAGGTCAAAACCTCGCAACGAAATCAATTAATATGGAATGTTTTTAATCAATAAGAACGGGACATTTCAGCTGGTACGTCTGCTGGTAATATGGTGGAATATAAAAGAATTTTCCGGTATCAAAAGGGTAATCGTATATATCAGGATTATAGTAAGGCTACTTCGAATGAAAAGTCGAAGTTGACTTGCTGGAGCTGTGACAAAATTGGCTACTTTAAAAAGGGATCGCAAAGTATTTTTGCTAATTAATGCCAAAGGATATGACGCGGCTACGTGTTAAACTTTTACTCAGTTGCCGAGAGTTTCTCAGGTGCAATACTATATACATAATTCTTTCCTTCCGTAGATGAAGTGCGGTTGGGTAATCCTCTCGATTGAGGTGTTTTCAAAAATCATGAAAGGTTTAAACGCATATTGTAATCATCAAGATACAAATGAGGTTTACGATGAAATCAAGTGGCAAACTTGAAGAAATGTTTAGTTTCATATGTTATAATCAGTATTTTAATTCATTTTAATTATCCAATATTACTAGTCCACAGTCGATAGTCCACAGTTACAGTCCAATAATTCATATATAGTTTAATATATAATATTCGAATTAATTAATACGTATCGTGACCCGTGTACATGTCTCAGACTCGATCACAACTCAAACTATATATGTTATTGTAGAATCAACCTCAACCTTATATAGAGAACTCGATCATTACTTCATATAGAGTGTCTATGGTTATTCCAAATAATATATATAGATGCGTCGATATGATATGCCAAAACCTTGTATACGTGTCCCGATATTTAAAGTGCGTAAAATAAATAGCAGGAATTAAATGACGATAAATAAAGTGCGTAAAGTAAATAATAGAAATTAAATGACAATAAATAAAATTGCGAGAATTAAATTGCGATAAAATAAATTGCGATAAATAAAATGTAATACGTAATTAACAGTTAGCTAGGAAAAGTTAGCTAGGATCTTGTTAGCGTGGTTTCTTAACAAAATTTCATATTGTTAATTAGTCTGTTTCTAATCAATTTTTATTGTGTCCATTATTTCTTCAGTATGCCACTTGTTGGATTCTGATAGATCAAAATCCAAATATGAAATTGAATTTGAATGAAAATAGTTATTCTTTGGTGAATGGATACGTATATCGGCGGTTGTAAATAGAATAGTAAATGATCGTTGAATCAAATTCGAAGAATGTACAGTGTAACTTATTAATGTGAAATCTAAATATTCCTCGGGTATTACCTACCCGTTAAAATATTTTCACCGTTAACAGTTTGTACAAAAAAAATTTTAATTACAATCTTTATGAAAACATATATACATATATATTTTCTTCAGATGTAATTATGGATTAAATGAGTTAATATAATATTAATCTCATTTGATTTACCGTTAGAACTAGAATACCTAATCTCTAAAACATTAGAGATTACATAATCATCATGAAGAACGAAGATGTAGAACGTCATGTAGAACGATGATTATACTCGAGGTACAGAATGAGATGTTGAGGCATGTGATTTTGAAGCTTGGGTTGTTGGTGGTACTGGTATTGATATTGGTGATACTGTTGGTGCCGGTGATGTTGTTAAAGCTGGTACATTTTGCACTATATTTTCCAAGGCTACAACTCGGGCGCGAAGCTCGTTGACTTCTTATATTATTCCGGGATGATTGTTGGTCGGAACGAACGGATGAATAAGGTTTAGAATTGTGGTTTAGTATGTAACCATGACAAGATACTCTGGAAATGAGAGAGGAAATGATGTCTCGAACAGGTTCGCCGGTAAACGTTTCAGGTTCATTGTCAAGGGGTGAATTCGGTTGGTGGAAGGGATCGCCTTCTTCGCGTCTCCATTGATTAAGTCGACTACGAACCCATCAGATGAATTGGGGATGGTTGATTGATTGATTCATTCTGGTGACACTGCTTTCGGAGCTTAGGTGAAACTCCATATCGGAATAGCTGTCGGAATCAGAGGAATTCGAACTGGTTGAGGGATTCATCTCGTATGATCAGATGAAGGATTTTTGATAAGAAATAGATTATAGGATGTAGATTAGTACCCTGCAATACATAATTTACATATGCATATATAATACTAAAATCCCATAAATTACGGAGGAATCTACGGAAGTTGTCAGGCAAGGTCTATAGTAACAAATATGCTAAGATATGAATTGGCAGATACGCTAAGATACGAATTTTGTCTATACACTATTCATGAAATCATTGCAGTAAGATGTGTCTAGACTAAGAATGATAAGTAAGTGATTCTCTAAGAATGATAAGTAGGTAATTTTCGACACGAAATGATAAGCAAAACTTTTGACATGCAGACACGGTCGAAGTCCAGACTCACTAATGCATCCTAACAATTTCTCAGTCAGACACACTAATGCAGACCTAGTTCGCTAAGACCACCGCTCTGATACCAACTGTGAATACAGTGGGGACAACCACCGTCCCACCCAGTGCCTTCCCAGCTAACCGCCTGGTGACCACTGAGTGTACCTCAGATACTGATTTTAGGGTCTGCCTCTCGACTACTGCCAACCCTCGTAAGGGATCGCAAGGAGTAAGAGCCAATGCTTCGACACAGGTAATACTGTGAGAACCTCCTTTACGACTAACCCGCCACACATGGACGGCGTTATACCAGCTCTGATGCCAACTGTGAAAACCCATCCTAATCCATCCGGACGAAGTCCATATCGATTATAAACGATTCACAACAGTTGATTACATCGTGAGCTACTTGACCTCTATATGATACATTTTACAAACATTGCATTCATTTTTGAAACGACAATCTTTCATTACATCGAAGGTTGACAGCATGCATACTATTTTATAATATATCCACTATAATTGACTTAATAATAATCTTGATGAACTCAACGACTCGAATGTAACGTCTTTTGAAAGATGCCATAAATGACTCCAAGTAATATTTCTAGAATGAGCAAATGTACAACGGAAGATTTCTTTCGTACCTGAGAATAAACATGCTTTCAAGTGTCAACCAAAAGGTTGGTGAGTTCATTAGTTTAACATAAATAATCATTTCCATTATTTTAATAGACCACAAGATTTGCATTTCTCATAAATATACGTCCCATGCATAGAGACAAAAATAATCATTCATATGGTGAACACCTGGTAACCGACATTCACAATATGCATATAAGTATATCCCCATCATTCCAGATCCTCCTTCGGACATGATATAAATTTCGAAGTACTAAAGCATCCAGTACTTTGAATGGGGCTTGTTGGGCCCAATAGATCTATCTTTAGGATTCGCGTCAATTAGGGTGTCTGTTCCCTAATTCTTAGATCACCAGACTTAATAAAAAGGGGCATATTCGACTTCGATAATTCAACCATAGAATGTAGTTTCGATTACTTGTGTCTATATCGTAAAACATTTATAAAAGCAGCGCATGTATTCTCAGTCCCAAAAATATATATAAAAAGCATTTAAAAGGGGAGCAAATGAAACTCACAATACTGTATTTTGTAGTAAAAATACATATGATGTCATTGAACAACTGAACAATGCAGGGTTGGCCTCGGATTCACAAACCTATATCATTTGTATATTTATTAATAAACATGTAATCGTAATCGAATAAATATATATTATTATTAGTGATATAATTTAATAAGTTATACGTTTCATTATTTATTTGTTTATATATTTTCATATTATATATACAAATGTTCATATAGTTAAGTTATGTGTACAAAATATATTTACGTATATAAAATCTTTATTTTCATACTTATAACTTTAAGTATGTTATTAAAACTTTTAGTCTAGTAATCATAACTATTTTAAAAATATTGATATAGATATTACTGATAATAATAATAATAGTAATCTTAATGATAGTTAAATAATATTAATTTTTAATAGAAATGATAGTAATGATAACATTTAAAATAATGCTTATGTTACTAGTAATAATAATTCTAATAAAATGATTACCAATACTAATAATAATAATATCTACAATATTGATAAAAATGATAATAATAATTTTACTAATTATAATTGTTATTATCATAGTAGTAATAAATGATAATTTTTATCCTAATACTT
The DNA here is from genome assembly GCF_046630445.1 of Rutidosis leptorrhynchoides. Classification (NCBI taxonomy): domain Eukaryota; kingdom Viridiplantae; phylum Streptophyta; class Magnoliopsida; order Asterales; family Asteraceae; genus Rutidosis; species Rutidosis leptorrhynchoides. The sequence goes on along the minus strand of NC_092343.1, from coordinate 368,716,525 downwards.
ATATTTGTAATAATAATAATAATAATAATTATCATACTAATAATAATGATAATGATAATTATAATAATGATGATCTTAATAATAATAATAATAATATTACTAATAATTATAGAAATTATACTAATATTAACATAAATAAAAATAATAATAATAATAATTTGTATCATTTTCTTAATAATATATATATTCTAAGATTTCTATATTCAAAATCTTCGTGGTAAATTTCAAATCTAATGATTAAAGCTTCCATATCATAATTTCGTAATCCTAATCATAAAGATGTTAATAATACTTAAAATGATAAAATTAATAATAATAACATTAATAACACTTGTAAATACCTTAATTAATAATAATAATTAATAATATCAATAACTACAACATAACAACAATAATAATAATAATAATAATAATAATAATAATAATAATAATAATAATAATAATAATAATAATAATAATAATAATAATAATAATAATAATAATAATAATAATAATAATAATAATAATAATAATAATAATAATAATGGAATTAAAAGTAAGAGTGTATACCCTTTTTAAAACTTCTAAAAAGAAAAGCCCAAGATGGGACTCGAACCCGCGACCTCCCGCTCACTCCCATACATGCTGAACCATTCCTCTGTTACTCTTTATCTGACTTATACCCCGTATTAATTTATTTAACTCAACCAGTCTGTGTTCTAACATATTCTTGTTCTACCTCTAATCGATTGAATACGAAGCCAGAAAACAATTCACTTAATCCAAACATCTATGGATTCTTCAATAAGCATTTAAATACTTATGGATAATTGATTGAATTAATAGGAAAAGAAAAGAAAAAAAATAAAAAAAAATAAACAGAACCCAACCTGCTATTCGTCGAGGTTTTTAAAAAAAAATAAAATTGATTTTGTAAATGAGAAGGATTTGGACAAAGTTTATAACACGAAGTGTATTTCAAATCAATCCTACAAACTACTGGAACCGTCAATTTAACTTGAAACATCAAATACAACTCGAATTTAACCAAGAACAAATCTGTTGACTTTTGAATTTAAAACTTTGACTCATGAATTCGTACTCGATACAACGAATTAGCTTTTGAAATTTTGCAGATAGCTTGAACGAAGAATTCCTAACAAGACCTCATTTAAGGATTTTTAAATTTCGTTCAATTTTTTTGATTTGGTTAAAAAGTATAAGGTACAGAGGTATCGAGCAGTTTTTAATAGAGTTCAGTTTAATTTGATTGCTATAATACATATAATTGTTAATTGTTGATGGAAAGAGGAAGACTTAATTAAGTATCAGCTTGTCTTGTAGCCAAAAACTGTCGACAACATCTTCACGGGTAGAATAGAACACAAGAAAAAAAATTAAAAAGTTGATTATGATATTAAATTTGTTTGATCTGTATATGTATCAGTATAGTTATAGTTATCTGTATTAATAAAGTATATAAAATCAATATTAATAATTAATAAACCTATTAATCATAAAGATAAAAACACTAATAATAAATAATAATAGAAATTATAGGTGCTAAAAATAATGGGTTTTATCATTTTCTAATAACCAACATATTAATAATGGTAATTATTTATAATAATAATAATTCTTATTAATAATAACATTTAATAACAGATAATAATAATACTGATTTTAAATGCTAATATTAATATACATTTTAATGAATGTAATAATAATAACATGTCAATTATATTATAACTTGTAATTCTATATATATATTTGTATATATATTTATATATATACCCTGTATTTAATATATCTGTTTATATATATCTGTAGACATATATGTATTATATTTAGTCTCATTAGTTATTAAGTATAACTATAATAATAATACTTCTTAATATCATAAATGATAATAATAAAACTTTATATTAATGTGATGGTAATAATAATTATATTATTGATAATAATAATACCTATAAGTTTTATAATAATAATATTATTAATAATAATGATAATTTTATAATAATCTAAATTTATCACTCTTCATATCTATAATATTACCACTAATACTTCTTATAGTAGTGAGAATAATATTGTTGTTATGTAAATTTTTAATATACGAATATTACATGTTATCGTTTATAATTTATATTATGTAATAACTTATTTTAGATAGTAATTTTTATATATAAATATAAATAGAAATATAATATCATGTATCTTATTCTACATATTTATTTCTAATGGTTAAATTATATTTTATAATTTCAAGTTAATATACATATAATTACATTTATATATACATATTTATTTACAAACAATTGTCCGTGAATCGTCGGGAATAGTCAATGGTCAAATGAATACAGGAACGCAATTCAAGGTTTTTCAGACTCAACATTACAGACTTTGCTTATCGTGTCGAAATCATACAATAATAAAGTTTAAATTTGGTTGGAAATTCCCGGGTCATCACAAAAGGTTGGTGAGTTCATTAGTTTGTCATAACAATCATTTCCATTATTTTAATAGACCACAAGATTTTTATTTTTCATAAACATCATCTCATATCAGGCATTTCGCACAGACTGTATAGAGATAAAAATCATTCATATGGTGAACACCTGGTAATCGACATTAACAAAACGCGTCTAGAATATCCCCATCATTTCGGGACTCTCATCGGACATGATAAAATTGAAGTACTAAAGCATTCGTAACCCGGATGGGGTTTGTTAAGCCCAATAGATCTATCTTTAGGATTCGCGTCAATTAGGGTGTCTGTTTCCTAATTCTTAGATTACCAGACTAAAAAGGGTGATATTCGATTCGATAATCCAACCATAGAATGTAGTTTCGATTACTTGTGTCTATTTCGTAAAACATATAAAAGCAGAGCATGTATTCTCAGTCCCAAAAATATATATTGCAAAAGCATTTAAAAAGGGAGCAAATGAAACTCACGATCCAATATTTTGTAGTAATTCATACGAAGAAACTGAACAATGCAAGGTTGGCCTCGGATTCACGAACCTATATCATTTACATATATATTAACACATATAATTGTAATCGAACAAATTTATATATTATTAATGATATAATTGTTATGTTAATAATTTATATGTTTCATTAGTAATTAATTTAAATATTTCTATTTTCTGTACTTTAAATAATTTATAGATATGTTATATGTATTAACTATAGTGTTATATAGCTAAAAATTTATTTGATAAAATAATATTAATAATAATAAATACAATAATAATATTAGTAAATATACTTAATATCGATAATAATAATAATTATAATACTAAAAATAATAATACTTATAATGATAATAATATAAAAAATTTCAAAAACAATAATAGGTATTTGTCATAAACTTAATCATACTTTTTCTTAATAATCATAATCATATCATTAACTTATTTTAAATCATAAACTTAATCCTAAATTTTATATTTAAACCTAACCTTAACATATTAATCATAATAATAAAAATAAAAATAATAATAATAATAATAATAATAATAATAATAATAATATTAATAATATTAATATTAATAATAATAATAATAATAATAATATTAATAATAATAATAATAATAATAATAATAATAATAATAATAATTATAATAATAATAATAATAATAATAATTATAATAATAATAATAATAATAATAATAATAATAATAATAATAATAATAATAAGTGAAAAGTAAACTACTTCAAAGAAGTAGTCCTAAAAAAATGCCCAAGTCCAGGTTTGAACTCGCGACCTCTCGCTTAACAAGCACACAACCAACCATGGACCTGTCTGTTACTTTCTCGAAATAACATGCAGTTTTAATCTTATAACATGTATGAGCTGATTTGTTCTTTCTTAAACTCAAAACCCAAATCATTCTCATATTGGCTCACAATCATCTCCTTCCATCATCTAACCATCATTATCATTATTTATCGTCTTGATCATAATTCATTAACATAATCATAATCCTAATCATTATCATGATCATAACCATTATCACATCATAATCATGATCATATCTTAACTATATCATAATCATATCCTAACCGTGATCATATCTTAATCACATTATTATCATTATTTTTATCATATCATAACCATTATCACTGTCACACTAATCACGTTTATCATCAAAATCATGAAATTATCATCTAATCTAATCCTCGTTCATCATCTTAACAGCATCATGAACTCTTTATCATCATCGTTTTGTGTATTCCTTCATTCATAAAAAAATAAATATAAGACATTTGCTGCTGCAACACGGATGGGTAGTGATGTGGCCCAACTCATCGGCCCAAAAAAAAAAACACAGGCCCAACAGCAGTAAATGAAATCACTGTTCATAATAGAAACTTGTAACCCAACATACGAAAAAAATAACGGCCCACAACAAAGAAGGTCGACGTCTGCAGTATTTCAAAAGAAGGCTTGGCTTATTTGTAAGTGATTATTTTTTTAGGATCCAAGGGAAAAAGAGAAAATAACGTGTATGTGTGGTTTGTGGGGTTTCCTGTTTTCGTGAAAATAGGAAACAGAAACGATACCGCATATATCCTTTTCATCAATATCATTATCTAGACATCATCACATCATCATTGTCCTATATCACCCAAATAATTTTGGTGCCCTGATTGATGATTATGTGGCCAACAAAAACAAAAAGAGAGAAGAAAAAGCACGAATGATTTTGTATTGTTTCCCTTTTCTTTTCATCTTATTATAATAGAAGTCTATGGTATGTTGTAGCAATAATTCGTGAAGTTGTTTTGTTGTGTGCTCAGTTCGCATCAGTAAGAAAATAGAAGTGTAGCAACAGTCATGTGGGTGTGTTTGATCAGGAAAGAAACGGGAATAAGCGAACAAGTTATAGAAGAAGTATGTAGCTGCAGTGTTGCAGCTGCAACCATCGAATAGAACAGAAAAAACATGGTGGTGATGTAGGTTGTACCTCAAACAGCAACAGGATAACAGGTGCAACAGATAGATGGCAGTCTTTAACGATCTAGATAGAAAAATTGAGCAGTTGGTGGCTTGGGTGATCGAAGGTTGTTGAATAAAAAAAATATAAATCAGTGGTGATCTAGTGGTGGAGGTTGTAGGTTGCTCGACATAAATGAGATGGGGGTGAACGAGCGTGAATATGTTGTATGTCTATGTTTTCTCTAATGATTAATATAAATGGGTGGTGTTCATGGTTGATGAGTGATGAAGATGATCTTATGGTGATGGTGGGTTGTTTAAAGAGATGGTTGATCATGGGTGTTTGGTTGTTCACAAAAACGGAAAACGATTCTAAGGTTGTGGTGAACTGTCGAGACCGGTTGAATTGTGAATCGTTTGAATTAATTTGAAATAGAAAGAAATAAACGTTTTAGTAGTTGTAAGTAGTGGTGATCGATGGGTGTTCTGTTAAGGATGGTGATGATCTTTATAGCTCGATGTTGGTTATGGGTTTTTAGAGTGGGGAGGAGGGTTGTGATGATTGCCAGTTGTGAAGATAAATATGAGAAGAAGAAGTGTGTTAATATATGTATGTCTCCATGCTATGTATGTGTATAACATATGTATAGAACATGTTTGTGAAGAACAAAAGTAATCACATTATTACTTTCAATTATCACTTTCAAATATCTTGGTTCACGGATATGTACTCATCATAAATATATAATATAATAATAAATATAATAATATTAATAATTAATATCAAGAGTTAAGTGACAGATAATGAAAACAGGATGCACAGTAATTCCATTATAATATAATTTAGAATTTAAACGTGTTAAATTGTTAGCCGTCACCATTTACGGACTAATTTTTTTCCCCGTTGTTATTTAGTGTCGAATAAAAGTCATCAGAAAAATTTCAAGTTTTTACATTAATTATCTTTATTTATTTTAGTCATTATGGTATAAAATTCGGTCATTAACTATTAAATAAAAATTACATTAATTATTCACTCCCAATCCCAAGTAAAATATAAAATTTTTTTAAATTTTAACAATTAGTTCCTAAATACATTTTTAATAAGCCTATAATTTATAAAACTCATTTTCGAATCACAGTTTATTTTTAAATCACATAAGTTCGAATTTAACTTGCTTAATATCGATCGAATGACAATTGAGTGTTCTTGTCGTTTTACCGAATAGATTTGAAATCACAAAATATATATTTAATCATACTTTATTTATATAGATGTGTTTTAAAAAATAATTATCATAATATCATATTTTATTTTTATTTTACCTATTTAATTAAAGCATACAATATTTTTAATTATAATTCAAATACATACAATCTATATATATATATATATATATATATATATATATATATATATATATATATATATATATATATTAAAATATATAAGTATCTATTTACAAATAGTTGTTCGTGAATCGTCGAAAATGGTCGAAGGTCAATTGAATATATAAAACAGTTAAAAAATTTTGAGACTCAATCTAACAGACTTTGCTTATCGTGTCGAAATCATATAAGATTAAGTTTAAATTTGATTGAAAATTTCCGAGTCATCACAAATTGCCTGAACAGTTAAACTGTATGAAAGAAAACAGAAATCCGGATGTGGGACATGAATTCACCGGCTTCATGGACGAAAGCTGCCGGCTTCATCTGGATTATTTAATATTCGTATGTTGTTTATACTCAGATCAAATTGAAAATTGTTCGGCAGAATTATTCAGAAACTTCAACGAAGCCGCTGGCTTCTTTGACGAATCCGCCGGCTTTATGTGATATAAATAGAATTTATGTTTTGACAGAATCTCTGGAATTCCTATTATGTTTTATGTCTGATTAAAGCACCACCGTTAAATTAATCTGGTTTACATAAATCAATCATTATTAGATTTTAACTAGAGCATCACTATGTTTAAAACTTGATAAACTTAATTATAATCGGATTGATTTAGTTGTGAGGATTATAGCTAGTAACTATAATTAGGGTTTGGTTAATCACATTAAATCTATTATCATATTTTAACGCAATCAGGAAGTCTAGCCATCTATTTTAGGGTATACCTGAACAATTAATCTTGAAGTAGGTATTCTTATGTCAATTATTAATCTGAGTTTGATCTTAATTCAAAAAGGCAATTGTGAACAAGGTGTGAAAGATTCAAGCATGTGTTCTCTTTATCATTGTTTATTTCTTCTAGTTATTTATTTGAAATTTATTTGTTTAATGTTATTTAAAGTTTAAAACCTAAATCTATATTCTAAAATCCACTCGTTCTCTTGGGACGAACCTTAACTTACATAATACTAAACTACATCTGATCGGGTTTTATTGTTCGTTAGGGTTTTAAAAGTAAATCGTAAATTAAGATATTATAAATTTAAAAGTAGATTAAAAAGGCACGCATTATTGCACACACTTTTGACACATCAAGGACGTTCCAACCAAGAACGACGTCCCATTACAAAAGATATGGAAACAGAAATTTTGGGTATTTAGAGATCGAATCAGGAATGACGTTCCTATTATCTAGAACGACGTTCTAAATGAACAGGCACCTAAACGACGTTCCACATCATGGAGTGACGTTCTACTGGGAATTCTGGGCAGTTTTGAAACTTGGTATAAATAGAATGAGATAAGGGTTTTCTCATATACACTCAACATCTTCATATAGAGCAGTAATTAGAGCTGGTGGCTGAGGAGATTTGGGTTTGATAGCTAGATTATTAAGGTTTTCATCAAGTTTTCATTCAATTTCATCAAGGATTGAAGATTGGATCAAGATCTAGGGCTTGTTCTTCATCATCTTCATCTTCTTCATCTAGATACTTTGTAATTTTAATAAGTTTGGTACAATCTTATCTCATTTATTGCATAATGATGTTTGATTCTACTTTTATTACTTGTGTTGTTCTTATTCTAGCCATGGTTGGCTAGATTTTGTGATGTACACTTGTTTATGAAGCTTGATAGCTAAGGATTGTTCATATCTATGTTTATGATTGTGTTTGGATGAATCTATGAGTTGATGATTGTGATTTGTTATTAGAATTAGCTAAAAGATCCTTTGCTATCTTTGTTTTAGGCTTTACTTTGATTATATGAGTTCTGTAGCTTATCTTAGGGATTTAATTAGTGAATCAAATTACACTTCAACACTTAGGCGATCCAGATAATCAAATTAGGACTTTCAAGGGATTGGGGTCTTGGTTTAGATTAGTTTTCAATTGGTCCTTAGTCAAAATAGTGAAGTTGGTTTTCTTAAGGGATTTTGATCACCAAAGAGTTTTAGGGGACTTCAACTCAAGCTAAGTACAAATGATAATTGCATGATTCAACTAGATCTAATTAATACAAGCTTATGGGAATTTGTAAGCGTTTATTTGATCACTAGAACATCTAGTAAGGATACTAGTACAAAGTTTGAACACAATTAGATCTTAAGTGAACAAAAGAACAATCCGAATGCTTCAAGTGGATTAAGCAAGTGTGCATGCTCTTATTATTGAAAATTACTTAATCGTTTCTAGTTTTTAGTTTAAATTGAAATTGTTTTCTTAATATCTCAAAATAAAAAACCCACCAATCAAACAAACTTTAGAATGATTATGAGTTTTCATCGACTCAACTAGCATCTACCGCTCTGTTGGGACAAACCTTAAATGGAAATTTGCTAATTACAACTACCGAGTTATTGTATCTCGTATGCTTGTCACATAGTAGAGTCAACGTTTGAATATAAATATAAAAGAAATTAAGTATGTATGTGAGAGCATCACCAGCAAGTCTTATTCTTAGGTACTTATTGCTTTAGCTGTAGAACTTTGCTGTTACATAGAAGTCAAGCCATGCACTGGGACCAGAGTTAACATCCGCATCAATGGCGAATTTGGCAGGGTATTAAAGTTGATATTAGAGCTAGTGGTTGTGGGGATCTAGGAATTGCATTATTGTGTCTACCCTAGTCGTTAGGACGCATTAGTGAGTCTTATTACAACCCGACTAGTAGTTACTATGTAATATTACATGCTTATTACATACACATACCTATTATATATGTGCTAACTTGTACTGTTGTTTGGCTAGTGAGCATTTCCTTAGGTTGGTAACCCCTTCCCTTATATTGAAAAGTCCCTAACTATGAACAAGGCATACCCAGTGACTGGAGAGCCGCTTCATCATACCTCTTCTCAGTCTGTTCTATCGTTACTTCTCTTAAGCGACAATCATTTCTTTCTATATATCTAAAGACATTACCGACCGACTTTGAACAAAATGACGTGAACTACATTTCCTTTGTTTTCCACGAGACACATACGTTTGGAAGTTTGCACCAACTCTTTTTGATTAAATATGAGATTTTATTCGAGATGCCATTACACCTTGTTCAGTTTCGTTCCCCATGATTATATTCTCTTAAACTTTATGGAGTAATGTTGGAATTGAGGTATGAATTTGTGTAATATAATGACGTCTGACCAACGTGATTATATTACGGTAAGTTATACCGAAGTTCTAATGGCTCGTGATGGTGATGATGCCTGATCAACCTTATCATCACCACGTACCATGTTACATAACTCTTTTATCTTCTTTATTGCCATTTGAAAATACCGAGACCCTAGATATCACATATTCAAGGCCATACTTTTCTTCATTGTCATATCATCTTTATGTTTATGATAAATGGTTAGCTGTTTCAACTTCAAAATATATATAACTACATGTATACTCTCTCGTTTTTCGCCTAGTTTTAACATTGAACTACGAGATGCTCGATGTGGCTACACCAAGACGAAAGCTTCTTCTCTCATTATGCTCATACTTTCCACATACAGGAATCTCCTTATCCCATACCTCGATGGTGAAGGACTCAACACGCATTATACTAGTATTCACCACGAGACTGAAAATCTGAACGAACTTTTTCATAAACCATGGAGTCGAGAGACCAAAGCAGAACAGTCATGATATGATGGTTAAAGCTAAGGGGTATAAAATACTATTAAATTTTACTAGGAAATACTATTAAATACTATACAATTTTACACAAGATATTTATTTATTTATAGAATGGATATACTTAAACCTTGCTACAACACTTATAGGCAGTGTACCTAATCGTACAGTAGTGTAGTTTTTAGTAAGTCTGGTTCGTCCACAGGGAATCTTTTAAACAAAGCTTAATGCTATATTAGTTTTAATTTATAAAAATACAAACATATATATATATATATATATATATATATATATATATATATATATATATATATATATATATATATATATATATATAAGTAATATTATTATTATAAAGGGGGGTTTTTACCGTTTAATGATCGGTTTGTCGATTTTAAAAACTTTAGTCGCAGTTAAAACCTAATGTAAAATATTAAATAAATAAAAGACTTAATTTAAAGCGTAAAATAAATAACGATAATGAAATTGCAATAAATAAAAGTGTGATAAAATAAACTTGCGATAAATAAAAAATGCGATAATTAAAAGTGCAATTCAATACAATAACAATAAATAAAAGTGCGATAATTAGAAGTGCAATTAAATATAAAAATAAAGGAAATTAAATATGAAATAAAAGAATTATGCTTATTTAAACTTCCGTAATCATGATGTTTGACGTGTTGATTTTAGTTTTATGCCCATGGGTTAATTGTCCTTTGTCCTGGATTATTTAATATGTCCGTCTGGTTTTTGTCCATAACAGTCCATCAGTCATAAATATAAAGTGCGAGTATCCTCGTCAGATTATCCTTATACCCGAAGTTAAATATTCCAACTAATTGGGGACTTAAACTGTAACAAGGTTTTATTACTTTGTTTAATAATTACACCAGGATATCGACTGCGTGTAACCCAAGGTTTTAATACTTTGTTATCAATTATGCCAAGTGTCCTTGTACATAATTTCACCCCTGTTTTAATAATTCCATAGACTATTAATCCATTCCCGTGTCCGGTTAAATGAACGATTATTCGTACATATAAATACCCCGCCCATCGTGTCGGATTGAGTGTATATGGTTATTTATAGGGACATCCAATTGTAAATCTTTATATTAAAAGTAACAAACTATCATTTAGTTAAACAAATATAAAGCCCATAAATAGCCCATAGTCTAATTTCCACAAGTGTCGTTCTTTTGTCCAAACCCCAATTATGGTACAAAGCTCAATTACCCAATTTTAGTAATTAGCCCAACATCATGATTACTTCGGATTAAATAAGCATAATAATAACTTAGCTACGAGACATTAAATTAAAAAGGTTGAACATAACTTACAATGATTAAAAATAGCGTAGCGTTACACGGACAGAATTTTGACTTACACCTTTACAACATTCGCTAACATACCCTTATTATTAGAAATTAAAATTAAAATTAAAATTAAAATTAAAATATAAATAGATAAATATATATATATATATATATATATATATATATATATATATATATATATATATTACGTATATAGATAGAGAGATTGATATATGGATGGATATATGGTGCACCAAACACTCGTTTTTATAGGGCATGTGAACTGAAAAAGTTGGCCATGCGATCGCATGGCTTTTATGCCTCTAGGCCATGCGATCGCATGGTGGTAGGTGACAGCTCAAAATCCTTGTTTTCTTGTTTGTCGACGTTTTAATTAAATAAATATAATATATAAATAATTATAAGAATTATTTAAATATTATATTATATTTATGTGCATAGTTGACTTGTAATTTTTAGTCCGTTGCGTCGAGCGTTGAGAGTTGACTCTGGTCCCGGTTCCGGATTTTCGAACGTCCTTGCATATAATTTAATATCTTGTACTTTGCATTTTGAATCTTGTACTCTTGTAATTTCGAGACGATTCTTATCAATAATTGGAACCTCTTTGATTGTATTTTGTACTTTTGAGCTTTTTGGTCGTTTGCGTCTTCAATTCGTCAAATCTGTATTTTGTCTTCACCTTTTTTTATTTAAACGAATATCACTTGTAAATAGAACAATTGCAACTAAAGCTTGTCTTTCTTGAGGAATAATGCTATGAAATATATGTTTGTTTTTAGCATTATCAAATATTCCCACACTTGAGCGTTGCTTGTCCTCAAGCAATATAGTCTTGAAATACTAGAATCCCTTCTTTATTCTTCACACTTTGTACATCAGTGATTTCTTTACGGCGGTATAAACAATGGTAGTAACGATGTGGTTTACAGTCCCATATGACTATAAAAATTTAGATCCTTTAAGAAATTGGATCTTTATCAAAACATTTGATCTTTTTTAAAATTCAATCTAGCTTTTACCCTGGATAAGTTTTCCGGAATAACCCTTCACCGGTGTTTGCAAAATATTTTTGTGGGTTTGGTGGGTTTAAGATTTGAAAATTTTAGCTCAAAACTTGTAGTTTTGTGTCACCTACTTGCTAACCTTGTATTGGGAAAGCAACACGTCCAGTATACTTGCTCCGAATATTACCTTTCGATAAACTACCGTCCGGTTGTAAAGGAAAGCGTTGAACAAGCAACTGTTAAGGCAATGTCCCCTGACATGCTTTTAGTTATGGTCTATAACGTGTTGGACGCAATTACTATCCTTTGTAGGAGCAATAGTAAAGCTCACCCTTATAATTTTTCGGTCTGGCACAAGGTCCTGTCTTTGACCATGCTATGCAACCACCGTTCTTACGGTTGACACCCGATTTGGTTCAGGTGACCTAATGAATTCCAGGTGAATTCCTAGGATTTTACGTTCAATGATAATGAACGCATTGAAAATGGTTTTTCAGAAAACAAATCGATTTTAATTTTGATCAAAATATTTTCTCGTTCAAGCTCGAGTTTAGATATCATTGAATTCCATGAGTTTGTAATTCTCAATCTTTAAGGTCAATCTCTAGGATTGAGTAATATCAGTCTTAAAAGCTGATTTTTGATCTTTAAAGGAGATTATCCTTTCTGGGGATCTGATTTATTAGTCTTATCAAGCTAATTTGCATGGTGCCCCCCATTGTACGAGATAAATCCTTCTCATGGTTAGGATAAATCTGACCACTTGGCGACCCTGTTTGATGCTGAGGTCCGTGGATTTCCTGCTGATGTTAGTGATGACTTTTCTAGGTTTTTCGTCAACCTACAGCTGGTATGGACGACAACTTCATGACCTAAATCAAGAAGCACGTTTCTTTTTTGGAAGACTTTACTTCCTTTTAACGATGGAATTGATTCATCGTGTAGATCCATCTTTCTTACAGTAAATCGGGTAAAACTGTTTAGTTTAGTCCAAAGCAAAAGTATCTTCAATTATTTGTTACAGAAATATGTGACATATGTTTAAAAATAACTTGGTAAATTTTTTCACACTTGGCTTTTATTTTCCTTTTTATTGTCCTCTATTCCATTTTAAATGAATTCTAACATTTTGATTTGTTTCTCAATTTATGTCCTTTCCGAGGTAACAATAATTTCGGTGTTAACACCTAGTTTTATCGTTCATAAATATGTATAAACATGATTTTGAGTTCATTTAATTGAAAACTTTGAAAAATTTTACTAGAATTGGGTAGTCAGTATATAAGACTAGGGCTGTTCTTTATTATCAGAGAGCACTAGATTCTAATACAACTACTGCGTTACTAGTATTTTTAATGGTAACCAAGTGTTTAAATAAAATTTTTTTTAAAATCCGAAAGAATTTAACCCCTTCCCACACTTAAGATCTTGCAATGCCTTCATTTGCAAGAAATCAGTAACAATTTAAATTATTGAGGGTGATTAGCGTAGAAATGATTAAATTTTACCAAAGTTTCCAAACAAATTTGGCATTTGTTTGCTGAATGATAAATGGTGCACATCATTTGTTCATTCCGTCTTGTTGTTACATCACATTTATTTTTCATCTTGTCGTCAAAAGTAATAGCTTTTGCTGAACTTAATGCCAGTCTTTGAAAATGCGCTGTTTTACCCTGTTTTGTATAATCGACAAAATACATACATACAAATATAAACATGCATGGCAATTTGAAATGGGACTTAATATCCCACTTTCAAATCCTAAATGTGAAATATTAGTACACAATAATAAAAATATTAAACAATACATTAATGTATCACAATATCATAAGTTTAAACATGAATAAATAAAAAGATAAAAACATAAAAATCATAAAAATAACCAAATGGAACTAAATCAATCTGGATAGGGGTTCCAGTTCATCTCGTCAGGTGAGTTCCATTGTTGGTTATAGGTGTCCTGATAGGCTTGGTTATAGTCATACCGGTTAAAGGGTGGTTGTATCTCGTGGCTGTGTGGCAGAAAATAAGCAGGTCGAGTAGGTACATAGTTATTTGGTACCTGATATGATAGCTGGCTCATGATTTGGTGCTGATGAACTAACCAGCTATCATGTTGGCGTCGCCTATAATCCTCGTATACTCGCTCGGAGTTCCACTGCTCATACATACTATGTCCGGCCGCGTTCGTCATTGATTCCTCCTCTATACGAACATGGACGTCAAGAATAGCATCTCAAAAGACATCCCTAATGTCTTCCGCTTCCTCCATTTCCTCGTCTGAGCCCCTTTCTACCTGTGTATGAGGTCCCTCATAGGGTACTGCTTGGTTACGTCTACTTTTCAATACCTTAGCACCCACATAAACTTTCAATCCTAAGGGCTCAACCTGTTCTCTACAAAGCTGTAATGGACCCCCTTGGTTCCTATCAACACCTAAATACTCTCCAATAAGAGTAAAAAAAATACCTCCTCCTATTATACTCCCGTCCTGCATTCCCTCTACCATTTTAGATAAATAAAAAGCAACACCGTAAGGGATATTGACAAACCTTCTAGGATCTCGAATACACTTTAGGTAGAATAAATCATGTAAGGTAATTTTTTCTTTATTGTGACCTCTCTGTGTAATCGAGTTAGCCAAAAATCTATGAATAATACGAAGCTCGGCTCTGTCAATATGTGTATAGGAGTGTCCTCCTGCTCGTGTAAAAACATCAAAATGTGACATACGCCTCCAAATGGCGTCAGCGTCAAAGTTGCTATCTACCCTTTCACCATAATGAATCAAGTTTGTACAATCGAGTAGTAGCAACTCACCAGGAGTATATATCTGTAAAGCCCTGGCCATGTCCAGCATGGACATTCTGTACATCCTACCGCTAAGGATAAACCTAAGAAATTTTCTATCATCTATTCTAACTATATTTGTATCAAGTGATACAGTACTCATCAACTCAACACACCATTCCTTATATACAGGTCTACGAATGGTGAAAAGACATTTCCAATCTGTAAAAGAAGAACTGCCATACCTTTGAACTAAAAGCTGTCTAACACGGTCAGCTAGATGGACCGTTTCCAAAGGAACCCAATCGATTACCCTTGGCACCTCTACATTTTTTGTTACCAATTTGAATGTGTTCCTTTGATATGTCTCGTAATCTCTCCATCTCCTATCAAATCTCAGATTAGGATGCAGAGTGTGCTCAGGAATCGTTGGGAATTCTACTGGCTGCCTCATTGGGAATACTATGAATTCATCAACAAACTGTACCGGATCATAATAAGGTATGTGCTGATCAGGCTGTTGTTGTGGTTCTTGTTGTGGTTCTTGTTCGTGTTGCATTTCTGGTTCTGGTTCTAGTGCTGGTGCTGGTCGTCTAGATGATGATGCTCCTGAACCTCCAGTATCGGCTTTCTGCAAAACAAATTAAACACAAAATTTGTGCATCTAAATATGCATTAGTGTTACAAAATAACAACTTAAAACAATCACAATAACATGTTAAATCAAAATTAAACTTAGACACATTTTCACAATTTTTCACAATTCTACACTTTTTCAAATAAGCACATATGAAAATGTAGACAAAGTTCATAAGCATTTAACTTAAATAACATGTCAAAATAGTCATTACTAACAATTAAACAAGTCTCAAATGGCAAATATATCAAATTAATCAAGTTCATGAATTTTGGACTTAAAAAGTCCACTTTAATCTCTAAAAATCATGTTTAGGATCAATGTTTGGATCATTTAACTACCTAAACATGTTACACTACTCAATTTAGCAATAATTCATGACAAAAATCGACCATAACCTGTTTATATCAAAAAGCTCCAAATTGCTCAAGAACACAAACCCTAGATTTCTAAAAATTTTGAAGTTTTTGGCTTCAAATCATGTTAAATAGCATCAATCTAGGTTATGCATGCATCAAATACTAATAGTTTAACACTAATTACACTAGAAATTAACAAAATTGCATTAGGTAAAATATTGATAATTATCACAAAAACTAGAAATTTATAGAGTTTAGGGGTGTAATTTTTACCTTTTTGCTGAAGAATGAGAATCTAGGCATGATTAGAGCAAGAAAAATGACGAATTACGGTGGATTTTGGTGAATTTTGATGAAAATTTGAGAGTATTTTCGTGTATGTTGTGTGTGTTTTGTGGAGAAAGCAGAGCAGCAAGCTGTATGTATCAGGCCTGATTTTACTCTCCATGCGATCGCATGGAGGGATAGTGAGAATCCCATGCGATCGCATGGGTACCCGGCTACAGTGATTTCAGGTTTTTTTTTTTTTAACAACCTTATACTTTATAAAACATATAATTAATTAAATTCTAAAAATTTTGATTTCCTTTAGGAGCGAGGGTGTTTCGGATTGATGTCCTAGTCTGTCCCTCGACAAAATTTTAAAATTTTTCAATTCAAAGCGCGGTTTTAAAAGCAAAGATTTTTGGGTTTTTTAATGTTTTTGGCATACTTTAATTCAATAAGATTAAAAATAATGATAATAAAAGTTCTCGTCCCTCCCTCGGGTAAAGCAATTTCGGTTCAACGACCTAGTCTTCAACTTACGACGAATTTTAAAAATCATATTTTTAACTTAGCGAAATAAAATAAATTTTTGTTTTTAAATTCACACCAAACTTAAATTAAAAATGCATAAAATTAAAAATTCACACCAAACTTAAATTAAAAATGCATAAAATTAAAAATTCACACCAAACTTATATTATATTTTTATTTTCATACAAACTTATATTAAAAATATTAATTTTTCAAATATTTACAATTTTAAATATATTGATTTAAAAAGTTTACAATAATTTTTTTAATACAAATTTATTAATTTTAAAAACATGGTAAAAATAAGATTAAAAATCTTTTTGGCTTTTTATCCCACTTTAATCAATCAAATATTATCAAAAATATACGCCCCTCTTTTCGGTAAAGTAATTTCGGTTCCATGACCTAATTTAACTCATGACGAATTTTTGAAATATTTTATTTTGATTGATTAAAGATATTTATACCTTAAGAATAAACGTTAAATTTCGCAGTGATGTAATAAATTTTTGAATGATATCAATAATTTCGGTCGCCAAACCTAATTTCATCGAATACCAATTTAATACTTTATAGTGAACAAATTAGTGTTTATTATCAAAAGGTTAAAAATAAAAATAAAAAAATAAAAACTGTACAGACTTACCTTTGAGATAGTATTCTTAGTGATACGATCTATCCCACTCATAAGATAGTCGGTTTAATTGGTTTTCCATAGCTACATAGGCGTAACCTCGAGCATTCAGTGTTTTTTCTTCTAAACATATGAACGGTCCGTCTCTGCATAAGGATAATTTGAACATTTACCTCCATGTGACCATTTTCCGCATTTGTGACATCTTTCTAAGTGTCGTGCTCTTCTTTTCGCTGCGGATTTTGATTTTCCTTTACCAAATTGTAACTTATTATCTTCGCATCTGGATTCTTTTCTTACTCCGTCCAATCTTTCTCTGATTACTGATATTAGTTCACTCGTAAGTGTGTCATTATTACGTTTAGTGATCAAAGCGTGTAGCATTAGACCATGGTTTAGTTCACAGGAAGTCTTCATTTCGTAAAACCTAAAAAAAAAAATCAAAATGGGGGGAGAAGACTAGTTCTTTAGGGTCTGCTAGGGAAAGACCATTCGGGTTCCATTTTCGAGAACTACACGAAAATAGAAAATCTAACTCTAACAGAAATACATATTATCCTTTAAAGACTTGATTCTCCCCACACTTAGTTAGCTGTGGTATCGAAATTGTGATTAACTTCATTGTCGACTTCCATCGGACTATCTATGTAGTGTTTAACTCCGTGACCATTAACTTTAAATTCAATCCTATTTGAATTTATCAATTCTACTGTTCTGTATGGGAAAACTCTTTTGACTATGAATGGTCCAGACCATCTTGATTTCAATTTTCTAGGAAATAGCTTGAATCGTGAATTGAAAAGAAGAACTCTATCTCCTTCTTTAAATTCTTTTGAACTTCTGATTCTTTTATCATGCCATTTCTTCGTTCTTTCCTTATAGATTAAGGAGTTTTCATATGCTTCATGTCTTAATTCTTCTAATTCGTTTAATTGACTTAACCGTAGACGTCCAGCTTCATGTAAATCAAGATTACATGTCTTCAAAGCCCAAAATGCTTTGTGTTCAATTTCTACTAGAAGATGACATGCTTTTCCATAAATGAGTCTAAAAGGTGTGGTTCCAATTGGAGTTTTGTAGGCTGTTCTAAAAGCCCAGAGTGCATCCTCCAATTTAATGGACCATTCCTTCGGATTTGATCCTACGGTTTTCTCTAGAATACGTTTTAAAGCTCGGTTGGTATTTTCAACTTGTCCACTTGTTTGTGGATGATAAGCGGTAGAGATTTTATGAGTTACTCCATATCTTTTAAGAACTTTCTCAAGTTGATTATTACAGAAATGAGTACCCCGATCACTTATTAAACCTTTCGGTGTTCCAAACCTTGCAAAAAGACGTTTTAAAAAGTTGACTACAACTCGTGCATCGTTAGTTAGGAGAGCTTGTGTTTCCGCCCATTTAGATACATAATCAATGGCTACGAGAATATATAGATTATTATGAGATTTTGTAAATGGACCCATAAAGTCAATACCCCAAATGTCAAATACTTCACATACTTGAATGACATTTTGTGGCATTTCATCACGTTGACTTATTTTTCCGGCCCTTTGACAAGCGTCACAGGATTTGCAAAGAAGGTGTGCGTCTTTGTAAATTGTAGGCCAATATAATCCAGCATCATAAACTTTTCTTGCTGTTAGTTGAGGCCCATAATGCCCTCCTGTTGGTCCTGTGTGACAATGGTTTAAGATTTTACTAGCTTCATCTCCGAATACACATCGGCATATTATTCCATCGGGACAACTTTTAAACAAATGTGGATCTTCCCAGAAATAGTGTTTTATATCACTGAAGAATTTCTTTCGTTTTTGGTATGATAATCCTTTTTCAAGGAATCCACAAACTAAGTAGTTTGCATAGTCTGCAAACCATGGAATTTCATTATAATCTATCTTCAATAGATATTCATCAGGAAAGTTGTCTTGTATGGCCAATTCATTTAGAACTTCTAATTCGGGATTTTCAAGACGAGAAAGATGATCAGCGGCGAGATTTTCTGCTCCTCTTTTATCTCGGATTTCAATATTGAACTCTTGTAAGAGTAAGATCCAACGGATTAATCTTGGTTTGGCATCTTGTTTCGAAAATAGGTATCTAAGAGCAGAATGGTCGGTATAGACCACCGTTTTTGCTAGAACGAGATATGATCGAAATTTGTCAAAAGTAAAGACAATAGCAAGGAGTTCTTTTTCAATAGTTGTATAGTTTGTTTGTGCTCCTTGTAACGTCTTACTAGCATAATATATAGGTTGAAATCGTTTTTCAATTCTTTGTCCTAAAACGGCTCCCATTGCAAAATCACTTGCATCGCACATTAGTTCAAACGGTAGATTCCAATTTGGTGTTATCATGATCGGCGCATTTGTGAGTTTCTCTTTAAGAATATTAAAATATTTGATACATTCATCTGAAAAGATGAATGGAGCATCCTTTTCTAGGAGTTTATTCATAGGAGTTGCAATTTTAGAAAAATCTTTTATGAAACGTCGGTAAAAACCGGCATGCCCTAGAAAACTCCTAACTCCTCTAACATTGGTGGGATGTGGAAGTTTAGCAATTACATATACTTTAGCTCTATCCACTTCAATTCCTTCCTTTGAAATTTTATGTCCAAGAACGATGCCTTCTTTAACCATGAAATGGCATTTCTCCCAATTAAGTACTAGATTTGATTGTTCGCATCTAATAAGAATTCGTTCCAGATTAACTAGACATGATTCAAATGTATCACCGAAGACTGAAAAGTCATCCATGAAAACTTCCATGCATTCTTCTATCATGTCGTGAAAAATCGCCATCATGCACCTTTGAAAGGTTACAGGGGCTTTGCAAAGTCCAAATGGCATGCGTTTGTAAGCAAAAGTACCATAAGGGCACGTGAATATGATTTTCTCTTGATCCTCGGGTGCTATTGGAATTTGAAAATATCCGGAAAAACCATCTAGAAAACAATAGTAACTGTTTCCGGCTAATCTTTCCAACATTTGATCAATGAAAGGCAAGGGAAAGTGATCTTTTCTGGTGGCGTCATTTAATTTTCTATAATCAATACATACACGCCATCCTGTTACAGTCCTAGTAGGAATAAGCTCATTTTTCTCATTTGTGATGACAGTCATGCCACCCTTCTTAGGCACGCATTGAACTGGGCTTACCCATGGACTATCAGAAATTGGATAAATTAAACCTGCATCTAGCAGTTTAATAATTTCTTTCTTAATAACATCTTGCATATTAGGATTTAGTCTTCGTTGGCGTTGCACATACGTTTTATGACCTTCTTCCATAAGGATTTTATGTGTGCAATACGAAGGACTTATTCCTTTAATATCATGAATCTTCCATGCAATGGCTGGTTTATGAGCTTTCAACACAGAAATGAGTTGAGATTTCTCATTTTCAGTAAGAGAAGACGATATTATTACAGGTAATTCAGATTCACCATGTAAATAAGCATATTCCAAATGGTTTGGAAGTGGCTTTAACTCTAATGTTGGTGGTTCTTCTATCGATGATTTATATCGATATCTGTCTTCTTCTTTTAGCATTTGAATTTCTTCTGTTGTTGGTTCATATCCATTAGCCATTAGTGTAGCTAACATTTCAGTTTCATCAATTGGTTCAGTTCCTTCTCCTAAAGAACATTCTCCTGTTCCTTGTAATTCTGGAAATTCTTCTAACAATTTTGCATGTGATTCTATAGTTTGAATATAATAGCATGTATCATCTGCAGATTGCGGTTGTTGCATTGCTTTATCAACTGAAAAGGTAACACTCTCATCCTCTATACTTAGGGTCAGTTTCTTACCAAGCACGTCTATCATTGCTTTAGCCGTGTTTAAGAATGGTCTTCCTAATATGAGAGGAACTTGAGAATCTTCTTCCATGTCCAGAACAACAAAATCTACTGGAAATACTAAAGTACCAACTTTAACTAGCATGTTCTCCATTATCCCTCTAGGATATTTTATTGATCGATCGGCTAGTTGTATACTTAGTCTTGTTGGTTTTAATTCTTCAAGGTCTAGTTTAGCGTATAGTGAATACGGCATTAAATTTATACTAGCACCTAAGTCTGCCAATGCTTCTATTGAACTAAGACTACCCAGAAAACATGGAATTGTGAAACTTCCTGGATCAGATAATTTTTCTGGTATCTTATTCAACAACACTGCTGAACAATTAGTATTCATAGTAACGGCCGAGAGTTCTTCCATTTTCCTTCTATTTGTGATTAGATCTTTCAGAAATTTAGCATATATAGGCATTCCTGAAATTACATCAATGAAAGGAAGATTTACATTTATCTGTTTAAACATATCCAAAAATTTAGATTGCTCGGCTTTAAGTTTCTCTTTTTTCATTTTACTCGGGTAAGGAAGTGGTGGTTGGTATGGTTTAACATAAGGTTTAGCCTTAACTGTGTTATCTTCATTAACCTTTTCAACTACCGGTTCTTTTTCCTTATCTTGTTCAGGTTGTGGTTCTTGTGGAGTAGGAATAGCTTCATCAGAAATTACAGGTATTTCAAGTGGTTTAAGTGTTGTACCACTTCTTGTGGTAATGGTTTTAGTTGTTTCATTCCGGAGGTTTGCATTTGTATCACTGGGTAAACTTTCCGGTTTTCTTTCACCTATTAACCTTGCTAGGTTACTTACTTCTTGTTCCAAATTTTGAATAGAAGCTTGTTGATTTCTAAATGCTTGAGCATTTTGTTCATTGGTTTGTTTCTGAGATGTGAAAAACTGCGTTTGAGATTCAACTAGCTTCGTCATCATATCTTCTAAATTCGGCTTTTTATCATCGGTTTGTGGTGGTTTGTTTTGAAAATTAGGTCTTTGCTGATTGTAAGTATTGTTGGATACTTGTTGATTACT
The DNA here is from genome assembly GCF_046630445.1 of Rutidosis leptorrhynchoides. Classification (NCBI taxonomy): domain Eukaryota; kingdom Viridiplantae; phylum Streptophyta; class Magnoliopsida; order Asterales; family Asteraceae; genus Rutidosis; species Rutidosis leptorrhynchoides. The sequence goes on along the minus strand of NC_092343.1, from coordinate 368,694,127 downwards.
AGGACCTTGTTGGTTGTTGTATGGAACATTTCGGTTATAGTTCTGGTTTTGATTGTAAATCAATCTTGGCGGTTGATAATTATTCTGATAATTATTTCCAGGCCTTTGGTTTATGTATGAAATATTCTCTCTTTGTTCCATTGTTAGTTCAATACTGAGATAATCTTTTGTCAAATGTGGTCCTCCACACTGCTCACAACTAATTCGTATTGAGTGGATATCTTTAGTCATCTTTTCCATTTGTCTCTCGACAGCATCTATCTTTGCTGAAATGGAATCTAAGTCATGGCTAAAATCGGCTCTAGCTGCTTTAGATGATCTAACGATATCTTTTTCTTGGTGCCACTCATGTGAGTGGGAAGCATTGTTATCAATAATTTTGTAAGCATCAGTTTCTGTTTTCTTCATAATAGAACCACCAGTTGCTATATCGATGTCTTTTCTTGTAGTGATGTCGCATCCTTGGTAGAATATTTGTACTATTTGACAAGTGTCTAAACCATGTTGCGGACATCCTCTTAATAACTTTCCAAATCTTGTCCACGCCTCATATAGAGTTTCGTTTGGTTTCTGTGTGAACGTAACAATTTCTCCTTGAAGTTTTACGGCTTTAGATGCCGGAAAGAATTGTTTAAGAAAATTTTCAACTAAAACGTCCCATGTATCAATCGCCCCTTCAGGTAACGATTCCAACCAATCTTTGGCTTCTCTCTTTAAAGTCCAGGGAAATAACATGAGATATATCTGTTCATCCTCAACTTCTTTTATTTTAAATAGTGTGTAGATCCTATTAAAGGTACGAAGATGTTCGTTTGGATCTTCCTTCGGCGCACCACTAAATTGGCATTGATTAGTCACCATGTATAGAATTTGTCCTTTGATTTCATAATCTGGCGCATTAATGTCTGGATGAGTAATTGCGTGTCCTTGGCCAGTGCGTTTAGCTCTCAATCGGTCTTCCATACTTAAAGGTTCCAGATTCTCCATAATTGAATTTGTTGAATCGGAATCACTAGAAGATTCTGATTTAATGGTTCGTTCCTCAACAATCTCTGTTTGAATGATTGGTGGTTCCGGAGGAAAAATTAATGGTTCAGGATCTATGAATTGTCCCTGAATATTCTCCGGATTCTCAATTGTGAGGTCGGGTTCAAAAAATGAATTTTCGGAAATTTGAATTGGAGTACTTGGTCGACTGGATGACGATTCTAAAGAAAAATCAACGGCGGTAATATTTGCTAAATGTCTTGATCTAGTTACAGGTGGTGAACGTACAAAAGGTGGTGAACGTCTTGCTCGGTGCATTCACTGAATATCCTATTAGTTTTTAAAAGGAAAGAAAAATTATATAAGTTATCCAATTAATAGACTTTTCTAATTTTGCCCACGTTTCGAATAGCCAAAAGATGCAGCAGAGGGGCAGGATTCGTTTGGTCTCAATATAATTGAGTACTGTTTGGCTCCAATAACCCGGTCCACGTACAAATCCAACTATTACTACGAACCAGAAAATTTTGATGTCTATCAATTTAACCACTTAAATAAATTTTCGTAATTTTAAGAAATTTAGATAAGAAATAGAATAAAAATCTATGTCCTAAAACTAGAATGTCGAAAAATAAGAAAGAAAAAGAGCGCGTCGAAAAAGAAAAGAAAAAGAGCGACTTATAAAATTTTAAAAACACTCGACTAACCCAACCTTATTACTATCACTAACTTAAAATTAAAATTGCAAATTGAGATTACTAATTGGAGTGATAATTGATACATAGGTAAAAGGCGTCGAAAAATAAAAATAAGAAAGTAGCGCGTTGAAACTTAAAAAGGAACTAAAAACTAAAAGTTGCGTCTAAAAATATTAAAGCTTACAAGTAAAACTATATCCCAAATGGCAATAACTTAAAAAGGTACTAAAACTTAAAAAGGCGTCGCAAAATTCTAAAGCACCTAAATCTTAGTCTAAAGAAAAAACACTTAAGGGATTTTACGGCAAAGCCTAAAATTCTAGATATAAAAATAACTATGACAAAAATTATATCTTAAAACTAAATACGAGCGAAAAATACAAAAATTACGCTAAAACAATTAAAAAGATACAAAATATAAAAAATATATTAAAAGTTGTAAAAAATTACAATTTTTATAAAAATATTATTTTTATATTATTTATTTTATAAAACTATTAATTTTATAAATTAATTAAAATAATTAAACTTAAAATACAAATTAAATAAATAAAACTAAATTAATTATTTAAAATACTAACCCTAATTAGGGTTTTAATTAAATAATAATAATTATTATTATTACACCGTAATTAATGCAGTTGGCAGACTAATCAGACGTGTCAGGTGAGCTCATGCGATCGCATGAGTTCTATGTTACCCGGCCATACGATCGCATGGGATAGGGTTTCGGGCCAGACACTGGGCTGCTACAGTACAGGCCGAGAGTTTATTATTATTTTTTTTTCTTGTTTTGCTGTATTATATTTCTGTTTTATAAATTTATGTCATATATTAATATAAATTAAAAAAACTTATATTTTTATAAAATAAAGATAAAGAAACTTTTATAGAACTTATAAATTTAACAAACTATTAAAAATATTTATATTTTTCTTTTTCTTTTTATATTTTTGAATATATTAAAACGTATTTTTACAAAAGTGTATTTTTTTATTAAAGTAAACTAAAAATAAAAATCTTTTTTTTTTATATTTAGCGTTGCGCTTCCGGCTTTTAAGCTAGATTTTGTTCCCCGGCAGCGGCGCCAAAAATACTTGATAGTTAAAGCTAAGGGGTATAAAATACTATTAAATTTTACTAGGAAATACTATTAAATACGATACAATTTTACACAAGATATTTATTTATTTATAGAATGGATATACTTAAACCTTGCTACAACACTTATAGGCAGTGTACCTAATTGTACAGTAGCGTAGTTTTTAGTAAGTCTGGTTCGTCCACACGTAATCTTTTGAACAAATCTTAACGCTATATTAGTTTTAATTTATAAAAATACAAATATATATATATATATAAGTAATATTATTATTATAAAGGGGGGGTTTTACCGTTTAATGACCGGTTTGTCGATTTTAAAAACTTTAGTCGCAGTTAAAACCTAATGTAAAATATTAAATAAATAAAAGACTTAATTTAATGTGTTAAATAAATAACGATAATGAAATTGCAATAAATAAAAGTGCGATAAAATAAACTTGCGATAATTAAAAAATGCGATAATTAAAAGTGCAATTCAATACAATAACAATAAATAAAAGTGCGATAATTAGAAGTGCAATTAAATATAAAAATAAAGGAAATTAAATATGAAATAAAAGAATTATGCTTATTTAAACTTCCGTAATCATGATGTTTGACGTGTTGATTTTAGTTTTATGCACATGGGTTAATTGTCCTTTGTCCTGGATTATTTAATATGTCCGTCTGGTTTTTGTCCATAACAGTCCATCAGTCATAAATATAAAGTGCGAGTATCCTCGTCAGATTATCCTTATACCCGAAGTTAAATATTCCAACTAATTGGGGACTTAAACTGTAACAAGGTTTTATTACTTTGTTTAATAATTACACCAGGATATCGACTGCGTGTAACCCAAGGTTTTAATACTTTGTTATCAATTATGCCAAGTGTCATTGTACATAATTTCACCCCTGTTTTAATAATTCCATAGACTATTAATCCATTCCCGTGTCCGGTTAAATGAACGATTATTCGTACATATAAATACCCCGCCCATCGTGTCCGATTGAGTGTATATGGTTATTTATAGGGACGTCCAATTGTAAATCTTTATATTAAAAGTAACAAACTATCATTTAGTTAAACAAATATAAAGCCCATTAATAGCCCATAGTCTAATTTCCACAAGTGTCGTTCTTTTGTCCAAACCCCAATTATGGTACAAAGCCCAATTACCTAATTTTAGTAATTAGCCCACCATCATGATTACATCGGATTAAAAAAGCATAATAATAACTTAGCTACGAGACATTAAATTAAAAAGGTTGAACATAAATTACAACGATTAAAAATAGCGTAGCGATACACGGACAGAATTTCGACTTACACCCTTACAACATTCGCTAACATACCCTTATTATTAGAAAATAAAATTAAAATTAAAATTAAAATATAAATATATATATATATATATATATATATATATATATATATATATATATATATATATATATATATATATATATATATATTACGTATATAGATAGAGAGATTGATATATAGATGGATATATGGTGCACCAAACACTCGTTTTTATAGGGCCTGTGAACTGAAAAAGTTGGCCATGCGATCGCATGGCTTTTGTGCCTCCAGGCCATGCGATCGCATGGTGGTAGGTGACAGCTCAAAATCCTTGTTTTCTTGTTTGTCGACGTTTTAATTAAATAAATATAATATATAAATAATTATAAGAATTATTTAAATATTATATTATATTTATGTGCATAGTTGACTTGTAATTTTTAGTCCGTTGCATCGAGCGTTGAGAGTTGACTCTGGTCCCGGTTCCGGATTTTTGAACGTCCTTGCGTATAATTTAATATCTTGTACTTTACGTTTTGAATCTTGTACTCTTGTAATTTCGAGACGTTTCTTATCAATAATTGGAACCTCTTTGATTGTATTTTGTACTTTTGAGCTTTTTGGTCATTTGCGTCTTCAATTCGTCGAATCTGTCTTTTGTCTTCACCTTTTATTATTTAAACGAATATCACTTGTAAATAGAACAATTGCAACTAAAAGCTTGTCTTTCTTGAGGAATAATGCTATGAAATATATGTTCGTTTTTAGCATTATCATGATACCTTTCACGTTTGAAACTCGGAGAACCACCTAGCAGAGTAAACTTTATTTTTCATCTCTTTAAGATATACATATACGCTAAACTTCCTGTCATCAAAGAACCCACAGATTTTTTGGACCGTGAGGTCAAACGACTAAGACAAAGCACGGTTTTTATTGTCAGAATCCGTTAGAACACTCGTAGCGAACTCGAGCTCACGTGAGAGCGGGGAGATCAAATGATACGAAGTACCTGCATCTATTTCACAAATGCAACACCGACGGATGGCACCAACCAAAATTTCGAGACGAAATTTTCAATAACGAGTAGGTTATTTAACAACCCGACTCTGTCCGTTAACTATGCCGTCAAATATTTAATGATCGTTACTTAAACTCTATGATATTCTACGTAATAATTTTGTTATTAACTTTACAGAATATACTATTTTAATATGTGTTACATATTCGTTGATTTCATACTTTGGCTTTTAAGTATGCAAGAAACTTGCGAAACGCAAGAGAAACGTATGGTTAGCGAAAACCGAAAAAATGTCTTTTAAGACAACAAAACGTATGGTTACTTATTATTAATAATTATTTTATATAATTATTAAGTTTTAAAAATACTTTTAATTTATTAGAAATTTTATTTATTTAAAAGCGTGAAAGATTCATTTAAACGATTCGTTAACGTTTTGGTTTGCGATTTGGGTTAACGACACCTAACAGGCTATACATAAAATAGTCTAACTAGTTGAAATTAGCCCATGGACACTCCTAAAGGGGCCAATCGACAAAATCCCACCACAGAAAATGGCATAATGTGAATTGTATGTTGTTTTGAGACATTCACTTCTGGAAAATGAGTAATTGCATGTTTAGAAACATCTTGTTATTGTATGCTAACTAGTGAAACTTGATACAATATGAACTATAAGGGTCACAACACGCTAAGTCTAGAATATGTCCAAATCAGGACACCAGACTTCTGGGGAAAAACTGTAAGAATTGGCTACATAAAATGCTTAGCTCTTTTTACAGGTCAAACATTGAGATTTCTTTGACCACCTCCCACTGGTCCTATGTGTTTTTCATTTTTCTAGAATAAATGATAGAGTTTACATAAGTTACGCACATGTTGAAACTGTTACGTGCAATGTGTGATTGTAAATGTGTTTCTACAAATGTGTAGACCATATGGCATAGGTTTTTAGAATAGTATGAAACCTACCTACTGACATGTAAAGCACCATATGCATACATTACTTTCTTTGTGTTTTATGAAACTCTATTTGGTCATTAACGGACTAATTATACGGCACGTAACCGGAAAACGTTAAGACTTTGAAAATGAAAACTAAAAGTGTTCAAGTGAACCCAACATGACTTATTGATCAAGATAGCATAAAGTAATGATGTGTTTGACTTTGGTTAACCATATTGACTGAGTTTGCCTTTGCTTGAATTGTTTGACTTGTGCTGTCTGATTTTTGACTATTACTATATTTCGAGTCGGACTTGAGCATTAGGACTATGTGCACCCTATGGCCCTAGCTTACTAGACACATATTGACCAACTTATATCTTTAGGTTGAGTCTACAGGTCAAGGACCTACATCTTGGTTATCAATTGTGCTATTTGTGGATGCGCTAAAGGTGAGTTATAGCCCCCTTTTTCTCTACTATTTTTGGGGTGAGAATACATGCTTGATAAGTTGTCCAAAAGTTTATTATGCGAGAGTTCACAGTTCCACATTCTTTTAAACTTTTACTGTTTATATTCAGGATGTGAATACACACGGTTTGAAATAGATTTTACAATGAGACACGATAATTTAAACTACATAATGCATGGGTTCAGAAAAAAAAAACTCCTAGCTCGAATATGTTAAATACTTTGTAAACGCGAATCATAGGGATGGATTCGTTAGGTTTGACAGTCTCACTGGTACATACTATGGTGCTTATTACTTTGTAAACTGTACACTTGGTCAGTATATACTAAGATAGGGTAAGGGAAGTCGCGTAGTTCTAAACTATTCGCAAGAGTTAAGCTTCATAATTCGAGTGCTCAGGAATGCATACACTTTTGATAACTATTTTTAAATTAAATATCGTGGTCTATGAATCTACTTATACAATGATTTGAATATTGACACATTTAGTGTCTAAAAGACTGGAACTTTGACATAGTTATTGTCTGCAGTGATTTAATTTTTAACACATTAACTGTCTACAAAAGATTGGAACATTGACATAGTTATTGTCTGCAATGATGTGAATTTTGACACATTTACTGTCTACAAAAGTTTAGAACTTTTACATAGTTATTGTCTGCAATGATTTGAATTTTGACATATTTACTGTCTACAAAAGATTAGAACTTTGACATAGTTATTGTCTACAATGATTTATACTTTGACATTCTGCATTTCTGCTATCTACAAATTTTTGAACTACAATCCTTTTATGGTATATCTTTATTACTATTGTGGAACTAAACCTATAACTCACCAATCGTTGTGTTGACCTTTTAGCATGTCTTATTCTCAGGCAGGGGCGGATTTGTGTTGGGTCAAGGTGGGTCAGATGCCCCATATGGCTCCTCAATTTTTAGTGTTAACAATTTTAATTTTTTAATTTGACCCAGGTCCAAAAAGCCCATGACCATTAAAAATTAGATTGATGATCCATATTAGAGTTTAGGCCCAAAAAACCATAGGATTTTACTTCCTAGAAGCTACAATTCGCATTATCGTTGGCTAATTGACTCCCGTTCTTCAAATTCAAGACCCTAGAGTTCATTTGTTTAGCAATACAGGTGAGATCTTCACCAATTACCACTAAATTTCGAGTTAATAACTTCCTTGGATTACATCAGGTGCTTTTTTCACTTAATTAATTTAGGGTTTTCAAAATCTAGGTTATAATTAACTTGTGTAGTTGTGATTTTGTGTGTACGTTTGAAGATAAGTATAAGGCAAATTTTCGAATGAATGAATGATATGTTCATAAATGTGTAGGATTTTGTTTTTATATTATGATTAAATGATAGTTCCGAACTGGAGTATCTATTTACATGGTTCTATATTTGTGTTATCTATTACTCCTTATTATTTTTAAAGGCAAGTGTATCTTGTATATATAAGTGTATTTTGTGTATATATGATATATATGATTAATCAGTTAGACATCATTTATATATCAATATATGTATAGTCAAAGTACTTTACTCTGTGGCAAATTTGAGTCTGGTCTTTTTTATTTTTTTTGATGTGAAACTGTAGATGTATCTCTACTCTTCCTTCAGTAAGCAATGCTTAAATCTTCTCTAATATTGACTATTTATATGCTCAACTATAAACTCAAGAGTTTGTTTATGTAACTTGCTATATGTAACCATAACTCAAGAGTGTGTTTATGTACCTTTATAATTCAATGTTTCTAAAAGATGTGCTTCCATAAAGGAACACGGTAGTTTTTTGGATAGTTTTTGTGCAGTTTTTTGGAAAATATTCGTGCAATCTTTTGGGTAGTTTTGTGCAGTTTTGTGGGGCTGTTTTAGCACTGTTTTTTGCACTTTTGTTTTCGTATTTAAGCAATTATTTATTTATATTATAATAGTAAAGTTGGTTTTTTATAGTCACTGTTGCGGATTTTTTGCCCCCAGTGTTTTATATTCCTGCATCCGCCACTATTCTCAGGTACTTATTGCTTTCGCTGTAGAACTTTGTGTGATGACCCGAAAATTTTCGAACAAATTTAAACTTTAATCTTTATATTATTCTAACACGATAAGCACAGTTTGTTAAGTTGAATCTCAAAAATTTTAAACTATGTTCATACATTCATTTAACCTCGACCAAATTTCAATGATTCACGAACCATTATATGAACGGACATGATTATATATGTATATGTGTATATATTATAGCTTGAAAACGTTAACAAAGTATTAGACGTATAATACTTTACACGAACGTATTTGTTTCGATATAGGTTTAATATAATTATCAACGGAATTAAAAGATAATATCAAATGACTGATTTATTAGATACATTGTATGATCGTGAGTCTCTATTGAGAGGTCCACTTTGATTTAGGAAACCTTTCCTTTTTAACGATATTCGGAATAAATGGTAAAGTGACCTACAAGTAAGAACAAATATGTCAATTAACGATTATTGGACAAAGGTTAGTAGAGATTAACTTTCAACACAATGATTGTCTCGTGTCTCTTGATAAAGTTAATTATTTAGTTTTCTTAATATTGAAAACGTTTTACGACATAGATGAAAACTTTTAAAGAATGATTTTGAATATAACTAATTCTAGAAAACTAAATTATATTTATTCGATTTAGTTCAAATATATGAAAGCGTTCTTCGAAATAATAGATTTTTAATTATTATAACGTTTCGATAAAAAGATGTGAATGTAATTAGTTTTAGAGAACTATAGTTATTCGATTTAGTATGGACACGTTTTTTGATATAATAGAATTTGATTGTTAAAATGTTTTTATGGATTTTCAATGATATGAAAATGAAAATAAAGATAAAATAAAAGTTTCTAATGAGCACTAAAAGAATACAACATTTCATCTCAAGATTTCAAGTTAAAATGATGGAAATCACTAAACCTGCGCACTTGCACGAGAAAAATCATAACTAAATCATACTGACTCGAAAAAGGGTGATTCCGGGGTCCAAACGTCCGTAACTCAAAAATATACAACTTTCGTGAAAACACCATACGCGGACCACGTATCTATCTACGCGAAACGCGTAATGTTTGTTGGCATAAAAAGTTTGTCGACATAAAAAGTGATGGCGGCTTACCTTTTTATTATTTTTATATTATATATTGTATTATTATATTATATTATATATATATATATATATATATATATATATATATATATATATATATATATATATATATATATATATATATATATATATATATATATATATGTGAACGAAGTACTTGTAATTAGGAACTTAAAAACACGCACACACTCACATAAATAAATCACTCTGTATATTTCCTAGCTTAAATTTTAAATTAGTAGTATGGTACTGTAACAAGTGATACACGGGTATTTTAATTCGGGTTACAAACCGATTATAACTAAGGAAACTATGGGTTATTGACAAGGAGGTTATGGGTAATATTCGGGGATATATTTATGAATCAAACCTAGTGTTTATCATCTCCGTTACGTCTACGTACTTTCCTACAATATTGAATCTCAATATTGATATGTTGAGATCTACGATTATTTGATAATCCGAGTTTCGGTCACATTACGATGAATAACTTTATATGCTGCTAAGGTGAGTTTCATTGATCCCTTTTTAATTGCTTTTGCAATATATTTTTGGGCTGAGAATACATGCACTTTATTTTAAATGCAATGGATACAAGTACATACTTAATTCTACACTGAGTTTAAACCAAAAATCCCTTAGCTTTGGTAACTAGTAACTGCCAGTACATAGGATGTGGACTGGTGGGCGCAAATAACAGTATATAGATCCATAGGGCTTGAAATCCCCGTCCGAGCTAGAGCACTAGCCTTTTAACGGACGTGTGTTATTTGAAGTTTAGGACACGTTGGTTTGCGTGTATTTAAAACGAATGGGGTATTTATCATTATAACGTTAAAGCTTAGTTACCAGGGTGCTCTGTTATGTAGAATCTATTGATAAACATTTCTAATTGAAATAACTGAAATCTTGTGATCCACTTTTATAAACAGATTATGCATAACATTAAAACTATGAACTCACCAACCTTTGTGTTGACACTTGTTAGCATGTTTATTCTCAAGTTCCCTAGAAGTCTTCCGCCGTTTTCTTATATGTTATACAAGCCATGTGCATGGAGTCATACATGATTTATTCAAGAAAACGTTGCATTCACAAAATCATCACCATCCATCTTATTTTGACTGCATTGTCAACAGAAGTACTATTGTAAACTATTATTTACGGTGATTGTTTATATGTAGAAATCATCAGATGTCGAAAACCTTTAATTTAAATATTCATATATGGTGTGCCTTTTCAAAAGAATGCAATATTTACAAAACGTATCATATAGAGGTCAAATACCTCGCAATGAAATCAATGAATGACGTGTTCGTCCATATGTATTTGGAGCGATCGTCACAGTTGGTATCAGAGCGTTGGTCCTAGTGAACCAGGTCTTGCATGAATGTGTCTAACTGATAGATGTTAAGATGCATTAGTAAGTCTGGACTTCGACCGTGTCTGCATGTTAAAAGTTTTGCTTATCATTTCTTGTCGAAAATTACATGCTTATCATTCTTAAGTCTAGACACGTTTTACTGCATTGATTGCATGAATAGCGTATAGACAAAATTCATATATTAGCGTATTTGTTAGTGTAAACTTTTCCTGACATCTTTCAAAAATTTCTCCGTGAATTATGGAATTTGGTATTATATATACATATGTAACTTATGTATTGAAGAATATCAAACTAAATTCTATAATCTAATTTATATCAAAAATCATCTCCTTAATTATACAAGATGGATCCCATATCTAGTTCAAATTCCTTCAACTCTGACAGCTATTCCGGTATGGATATTCACCTAAATTCCGAAGACAGTGTAACCGGAATGGATCAAAAAATTAGCCATCATCTATTCTGAATGAATTGGGGATGGGTTCGTAGCCTACTTAATTATTAGAGACAAGAAGAAGGTGATCCCTTCCATCCGCCACATTGCCCTCTTGGCGAAGAACCGGAAACACTTACCGGCGAACCTGTTCGTAATACCATTTTCTCTCTCATTTCCAGAGTATCCCATCATGATTATATACTATCTCACATTCTAGATCTCATTCACCCGCTCGTCCGAACCGACAATCATCCCGGTATAATAGAAGAAGTCAACGAGCTTCGCGCTCGAGTAGTGGCTTTTGAGAACATGGTGCAAAGGTTACAAGCACCAGCAGCAGCACCGGCAGCAACAGTACCACCATCAGCAACACCAACCGTACCATTACCACCAACAACAACAACCGCATCGCAAACCTCAACTTTACAATATGTACCTTGAACATCAACGTCATACGCACCGTAGTTACCAAGAAATACCAACAACAATAACCGATGAAGTATTAACTCATTTCCCCTGAAGAAATTTTATGTATATTTAATATATATGAATTTTGAAATCAAAATAAATCTTTTCGTACTAAGATATTACGTGTGAATCTTAACTGGTAGGTACTACTCGGTTAGTTCATATTACTAATATGCAATGATGTACATCCTTCCTTAACAACTTAACCATTGTTAATTATAATCTCTATTTCAATTTAATGAATTCCATTTCATAATAAACCAAGTGTATTATTCAATTACATAATTGATATTACATTTTCATTTTCGATGTACTCGAAACTTTCCAGAAAACATCATCTGTGCCTTGTAAGGTTCACAAAAATTCCACGAGCATCAACATCCTTCACCGAGGAATAAGAATAAATAATGAAGTATCATTTACATTAGCGAAATACTCCGCAAAGATTATGTAATCTTTAATGTTTTAGAGATTAATCATTTTTAAGTCAAACCGAAAATCAAATGAGCTTAATATGATATTAACTCATTAAATCTGTGTTACATCTGAAGAAAATATACATACATATATTTTCATAAAGACGGTAATAAAAATTCTTTTGTACAAAGTATTAATTGTGAAATCTTTAACGGGTAGGTAATACCCGGGAAATATATAAGCTCGCAATTAATATGTTACACTGCACATTCTTCTACTTTGATTCAAAAATTATTAACTATGCTCACAGCAATATGCAATCGTTTTCATACAAATTCAATTATATATTCCGACATAACAGAATCCAAGTCAAGATTTAACAAGTGATATCATTCTTAGATCTCTACATTTTTCAAAGCTATACTTTGACTTCAAAACTGTGAAAGATCCTTTAGCATTGTTATTACCGAAAATAATCTTGCAATTCCTTTTCAAAGTATCCAGTATTATCAACCGTTCAACCAGTCAACGACGACCTTTCAGACTTGTAACTTTGACATATACGTTTTTGTTACTGGGGAACCTTTTATGTTCCACCACATTAGCGATAAATTTACCAACAACTTCATTGATCTTTGACCTTCCAAAAAATCCTTATACTCATTGAAACCCTATCATGTACTCATCCACATCTTGTAACGGCAATTGACATATCAACTACCGGGAATTAGCAATCAGTATTTTGAATCTCGCAGCATTTTCTATGACAACAGTTATATATATATAACATTTATCTTCAAGACTGGCATACTTCGAATGGGAAGTTTCTGAAAAACATCCCAAACTACGAAACTAGTCTCCGAATTTTGGAAAAATGCTGATGACGCAGCAAAAACTGTAAACGACCTTAACAGTCAAAAGTTTGATGATAAAGAATAGTATGGTGGTAAAGCTGAGAAAAAGAGAGGGTTTGAAACTGAAAAACAGATTGAGCAGACCATGAAGGAGGCTGTGGACAAATCACAAAGATGAAATCTACCTTCAAAGAATACAAATGATTCAGTGTTTGCTGAAATCCTTAGCAAATACCTTGCTCCTTACTCTAAAACCATTGCGGACAATATTCTTCATCATCATCTTATCTTAAATATTCTAAGATATCATCGTATCTTCCATTATAAATATCCTCCATATTTCTGAAGATATTTTTCAAAACCATTCTTATCTGAAATTATTACCTCTTCGCGCTATTTGTATAATATCATAAAAGAAACTATTTTAGTTTCTAAATTCTGAAACCTTCAAGTTTAAAATATGAATGTTTTGAAATAGTGTTGGGAACTGAAGCATGAATTAGTATAATATAATGACACTTGATCAACGTGATTATATTACAGTAAGTCATGCTGAGTTTCTAATGAAAAGTGATAAAGGTTCACAGATCCCACCCTCATCATGAACCATGTTACATAACTCTTTTATTCGATATACTCTCTAAATATATCAAAAAAATATATTTCTTGATGATTCGGTCTTTTCCAGATATTCTGTTAATTTGATAAATCAAGATCGTGCCATTAAATTTTTTTTTCTTAGAACATTAACTATGTTCATCCAAAACTCCATACCTACGAATTCTGGACCATTATTCGCTTGACTTGAAGGCGGGAAGAGAGAACGAAAGCATGAAGCTCCGAAATATAACGGAGAATATAAAGCCCGATAAAAACACATAAATTACAAACCATGTATATCAATATGTATTGCAACGTAAAGGCACAGGAGAACTAAAAACACTATAAAGCCAAGAGTATAGTAAAAGTGAATAGATTCCTCCGACGGCAGATGAAAAAGAAGAATGATAGATATGAAAGTTAGGAGTATATCAAGAATCAGAACTGGATGAAGCATTTTCACAATCTATTAAGATGTATGAAATAAGGAAGAAGATTATAGGAGTGGTGAAAATAAATGAAATAGAAGAGGTCAATTTATAAGCGAAATAACAGACAGAGCAATCGAGGTAGGTGACCTCATTTAATTAAAGATCTTAATTTCCTTAAATTCTGAAGAATCAAATCTTATTTAGATTATGAAGACTTTCTATTCCATAAATTTCAGAAATCAATCGTTACTACGTCAAGAGATAAGACGCATCTCTATTCTCTATTTCACTTTATTACAATAACTTCCCTCATACACTTCGAGTAATTGGATTGTTTTATCCATATTATTCAACGGTGATAAAACTTTATTTATCGACTCATATTCATCATAAAAACATTTTTATTGTTAGCCATGACGACCACACTTAAATTTCGGGACAAAATTTCTTTAACGGGTAGGTACTGTGATGACCCAGAAATTTTCGAACAAATTTAAACTTTAATCTTTATATTATTCCGACACGATAAGCAAAGTTTGTTAAGTTGAATCTCAAGAATTTTAAACTATGTTCATACATTCATTTAACCTCGACCAAATTCCAATGATTCACGAACCATTATATGAACGAACATGATTATATATGTATATGTGTATATATTATAACTTGAAAACGTTAACAGAGTATTAGACGTATAATACTTTACACGAACGTATATGTTTCGATATAGGTTTAATATAATTATCAACGGAATTAAAAGATAATATCAAGTGATTGATTTATCAGATACATTGTATGATCGTGAGTCTCCATTGAGAGGTCCACTTTGATTTAGAAAACCTTTTCTTTTTAACGATATTCGGAATAAATGGTAAAGTGACCTACAAGTAAGAACAAATATGTCAATTAACGATTACTGGACAAAGGTTAGTAGAGATTAACTTTCAACACAATGATTGTCTCGTGTCTCTTGATAAAGTTAATTATTTAGTTTTCTTAATATTGAAAACGTTTTATGACATAGATGAAACCTTTTAAAGAATGATTTTGAATATAACTAATTCTGGAAAACTAAATTATATTTATTCGATTTAGTTCAAATATATGAAAGCATTCTTCGAAATAATATATTTTTAATTATTATAACGTTTCGATAAAAAGATGTGAATGTAATTAGTTTTAAAGAACTATAGTTATTCGATTTAGTATGGACACGTTTTTTGATATAATAGAATTTGATTATTAATATGTTTTTATGGATTTTTAATGATATGAAAATGAAAATAAAGATAAAATAAAAGTTTCTAATGAGCACTAAAAGAATACAACATTTCATCTCAAGATTTCAAGTTAAAATGATGGAAATCACTAAACTTGCGCACTTGTACGAGAAAAATCATAACTAAATCATACTGACTCGAAAAAGGGTTATTCTAGTGTCCAAACGTCCGTAACTCAAAAATCTACAACTTTCGTGAAGACACCATTCACGTACCGCCTACCTATCTACGCAAGACGCGTAATGTTTGTCGACATAAAAAGTTTGTCGACATAAAAAGTGATGGCGGCTTACCTATTTATTATTATTATATTATATATTATATTATTTTATATATATATATATATATATATATATATATATATATATATATATATATATATATATATATATGTATATGAACGAAGTACTTGTGATTAGGAACTTAAAAACACGCACACACTCACACAAATAAATCACTCTGTATATTTCCTAGCTTAAATTTTAAATTAGTAGTATGGTACTGTAACAAGTGATACACGGGTATTTTAATTCGTGTTACAAACCGATTATAACTAAGGAAACTATGGGTTATTGCCAAGGAGGTTATGGGTAATATTCGGGGATATATTTATGAATCAAACCTAGTGTTTATCATATTCGTTACATCTACGTACTTTCCTACAATATTGAATCTCAATATTGATATGTTGAGATCTACGATTATTTGATAATCCGACTCTCGGTCACATTACGATGAACAACTTTATATGCTGATAAGGCGAGTTTCATTGATCCCTTTTTAATTGCTTTTGCAATATATTTTTGGGCTGAGAATACATGCACTTTATTTTAAACGCAATGGATACAAGTACATACTTAATTCTACACTGAGTTTAAACCGAAAATCCCTTAGATTTGGTAACTAGTAACTGCCAGTACATAGGATGTGGACTAGTGGGCGCAAATAACGGTATATGGATCCATAGGGCTTGACATCCCCGTCCGAGCTAGAGCACTAGCCTTTTAACGGACGTGTGTTATTTGAAGTTTAGGACACGTTGGTTTGCGTGTATTTAAAACGAATGGGGTATTTATCATTATAACGTTAAAGCTTAGTTATCAGGGTGCTCTGTTACGTAGAATCTATTGATAAACATTTCTGGATGAAATAACTGAAATCTTGTGATCCACCTTTATAAACAGATTATGCATAACACTAAAACTATGAACTCACCAACCTTTGTATTGACACTTGTTAGCATGTTTATTCTCAGGTTCCCTAGAAGTCTTCCGCTGTTTGCGTATATGTTATACAAGCCATGTGCATGGAGTCATACATAATTTATTCAAGAAAACGTTGCATTCACAAAATCATCACCATCCATCTTATTTTGACTGCATTGTCAACGGAAATACTATTGTAAACTATTATTTACGGTGATTGTTTATATGTAGAAATCATCAGATGTCGAAAACCTTTAATTTAAATATTCATATATGGTGTGCCTTTTCAAAAGAATGCAATGTTTACAAAACGTATCATATAGAGGTCAAATACCTCGCAATGAAATCAATGAATGACGTGTTCGTCCATATGGATTTGGAGCGATCGTCACACTTTGTGTTACATAGAAGTCAAGCCATGCACTGGAACCGGATGTACGCACTACAAGAAAAATGGTTATTGTAGAGTGAGAAACTAGTTCTTCATGTACTTCAGCAGATATATGTTTGAAAAAGCTAAAATGTATTCCTGGATGTGTAAAAGGGTGTTCAACTTCAATGAAACATGTTTTAGCTATAGAAAATTTAAGAATTGAGTTAAAGTCTGAAACGA
Organism: Rutidosis leptorrhynchoides; assembly: GCF_046630445.1. NCBI lineage: Eukaryota > Viridiplantae > Streptophyta > Magnoliopsida > Asterales > Asteraceae > Rutidosis > Rutidosis leptorrhynchoides. The sequence continues at coordinate 368,676,767 of NC_092343.1, read as the reverse complement.
AAAGATCAACAGCTTTGGTGGAATGATCAACAGCTTTAGAGGAACTAGTTTGGGGGTTTCAACAGGAGCAATCGGAGCAAAACTACATGAAGGAGAAAATGAAACTAATGAGAGAGAAGTTAGAAGGGTTATCTAAGTTGCAACCTCTAGATACTGTAAGTTCATATAAATCTTTAAAAGTTACATTTTTTCATTTGAACTATAGCCAATTCCATTTTGGTTCATTTCGGTAGGTCTAGATAAAGGAATTAGTAGATTCAAATCAATCAGTTACTTAGTAAATGCTAAATTAATGTACATAAACATTTGTGTGTATTTTCTTCTAGTAACAGTTTACCGATTAATTGCAAAGAAAGGAACCTTGACAGTAAAACTCAATTAGACTGATGTGGAACCAGATTGAATACCGAGATCGAGTTTGAAGTCGATTACAAAGCAAAGTCTATCTATTTTATTTATTAACTTTATTAACTTATTTAAATTATTTAGTTACTCCAATTAGAGTTTGTGTAGGGTCCAAGTTAGCTTACAAGTTCTAGTTGGTTACAGTTTTTGTGGAGTATAATATATACTCACATATGCACATAGCTATGCAATCATCTCTTGAATTAATAAAATGTGTTTTGAGTTTATACTCTTCTTTTACGTAACATTAGTTTTACGTGGGTATTTACCCAGGTTAATCCACGTTTGTGTTTTAATCGTTTGTTGCAAAGAATGTTTGTCTTCCAACGTATCTTGATCCTCATCAATTGGTATCAGAGCTGTGACGACCCGAAAATTTTCGACCAAATTTAAACTTAATCTTTATATGGTTTCGACAAGATAAGTAAAATCTATTAAATTGAATCTCAAAATTTTAGAACTACATTCATGTAATCAATTACTCTTTGACCATGCTCGACGATTCACGAACAATTGTATGTAAATGGATATGTAAATATATATATATATATATATATATATATATATATATATATATATATATATATATATATATATATATATATATATATATATATATATATATATATATATATATATATAATAAGTGTATATATTAATTTGAATTAATATAATACCATTTAATCGTTTGAATTAAAAATGTAAAGTAATATACAAAATAAATAAGATGTTAATAATATATATATATATATATATATATATATATATATATATACACACACACACATATATATGAATTCTGTACACAATTAATAGTATATGTATGTTGTAATATATATAATATATATAAATGTTAAATATTCAAAAATGTTATTATATAATATAAGTGTTACATAAATGATAGTATGTAATATTATTATAGTAAATTTAATTATAAGCCTAAATACATTGGCATGTCAATATTTTTATTACAATCATTATTATTGTTAATAGTAATATTAATATTAATATTTGTATTATTAATATTATATAACATATATAAAATTTTAAACATACAACTTATTAGTATTGTCATTAGATAATATCATTAATAATTATTATTATTACTATAAGATTTTTATTAGCATTACTTTTATTATTTTTATCATTATCTTTATTATTATTAACACAAATACCAATATAAATAATACCATTATTATTAATAATATAATAATTATTATTATTAGTATTTCTATTGTTATTACTTTGTATTATTAATATAATTATTAATTAGTATTAATATTACTAGGATATTTATTTATTTATTTATTTATAATAATTATAAAAATTATAAAATTAGGAAATAAAGTACGAATCTGATAATTTCAACAGATACTGTAATAAAATTTTGTAATTGTCGAATTTGTTACAAGTCTTTATCTCCTTTATTCTTCTTTTGTTTGTTTCTCCTTGGCTCAATATTCTGTCGACCCATAAATCATAATATAGGTCAAACGGTTGCTGTGTGATATGAAGGAATTCATTCAAACTCTCCATCCTCTACATCAATTATAACATCCATTTATTTTTATTGTTTGTTAATGTCAGTATTTTATTTTTTTTAGACGGTACCTCTGTTTCCACCATGAAATTATCATAGCTCGATTTCTAATCTAATTCCAAAAACTAAAAATGCAGTTTTGTTAAGAATTATTCACTCAATCTTTCTGCAAAAACTCAACTTCCAATTCTTTCTATTGATCACGAATTTGATAGTCAAAGTTTCAAAATTAAAAAGTCAACAAGTGTTCTTGGATTAAATTTGAGTTCATGTTTCTATTTTAGGATCAATTGATGATTCAAAAAGTTTACATAAACGATTTAAGACCTCTTTCATGTTATAATTATAGCCTAAAACAATTTGGAATTCAAAATTTGAATTTGAGTTTTGTTTTTGTTCTTCGCATGATACATTAGGTATTTTTAGTTTTATTATTTTTTTAAAACAAATACATCCAATACCAGTCGGTTTAATTCAGTTACAAGTTTTAATTAAAACCTTAAGTAGCTTGTATTGTGTGTTGTGTGATTTTGGCCGATGGTGTTTGAAAGAAAGAAGAAGAAAAGGAGGTTAAGGAAAAATGGGTTTTTATATATATTGGGTTGCCTTAATTCCAGAAAAATGGAATTAGCCAGATGGTTAAGCAGGTTTGCGGGTGAACGAGGGGTCATGGGTTTGAGCCTCGCTTGAGGCATTTTTTTTTAATAAAAAGCTTATTTGAAGGTAGATTTCTTTTTATTATGTTATATTTATTATTATTATTATTGTTATTATTATTAATTGTTATTGTTGATATTAATTATTGTTATCATTACAAGTATTATAATAATTATTATTATTACTATTACTAAAATAGGTATATCTACAAAAGTTATAATTTATTATCATTATTATAATTTTAGATACAATTATGAATATTATTAGTATTATTATGAAAATAATAAAATTATTGTTTTTCATTAATATTGACATTAGTATCATTTCTATTAGTATAGTAACATATTTAAAATTTGTAATATCATTATTATCATTATTATTGTTATGAGTACTATCTTAACATTATCATTATTATTATTGTTATTATTATTAAGATTATTGTTATCAGTGCTACTATTATTATTAAAACTTATTATCATAATTAACCATTTATTTAAAGTTATCATTTTAAAACAAAAAGTATTATGATTATTAGTAATAACAATATCATTATTATTAAAAGTATTATGAAGATAAAAATAAAAGTTTTAAAAATATTATTATAAGTATATATTAACTATATTAACAAATTATTTCAGAAATACTCATATATAACAATTTAGGTATTTTTACTATAATACTAAACAGATATACAGATATATAACTATGAAAATATTAATCATTTTGAATGTATACACAAATTAAAAATATATGTTACTAATATAAAAATGGTGTAACTAATAAATTCATATATATATTCATTCGAATATAATTGTGTATATTAATAAATATATAAATGATATAGGTTCGTGAATCCGAGGCCAACCCTGCATTGTTCAGTACCGTCGTATGCATATTTTACTACAAAATATCGTATTGTGAGTTTCATTTGCTCCCTTTTTAAATGCTTTTGCAATATATATTTTTGGGACTGAGAATACATGCGCTGCTTTTATAAATGTGTTACGAAATAGACACAAGTGATCAAAACTACATTCTATGGTTGGATTATCGAACCGAATATGCCCCTTTTTAGCTTGGTAGCCTAAGAATTGGTGTTTATTATAATTGCCATCAATTGACGTAAATCCTAAAGATATATCTATTTGGCCCAACAAGCGTCATCCGAGTTACGGATGCTTTAGTACTTCGATTTATCATGTCCGATGAGAGTCCCGGAATGATGGGGATATTCTATATGCATCCTGTTAAGGTTGGTTACCAGGTGTTCAATCCATATGAATGATTTTTATGCAGATGCATGATATCTATGAGAAATGAAATGAAAATCTTGTGGTCTATTAAATTAATGGAAATGATTGTTTATGATAAACTAATGAACTCACCAACCTTTTGGTTGACACTTGAAAGCATGTTTATTCTCAGGTTTGAAAGAAATCTTTCGATGTGCATTTGCTCATTTTAAAGATATTACTTGGAGTCATTTATAACATATTTCAAAAGACGTTGCATTCAAGTCGTCGAGTTCATCAAGATTATTATTAAGTCAATTATAGTTGGATATATTATGAAATGGTATCCATGCTGTCAACTTTTGATGAAATGAAAGTTTGTCTTCTAAAAACGAATGAAATGTTTGTAAAATATATCATATAGAGGTCAAACACCTCACGATGTAATCAACTATTGTGAATCATTTATAATGTATATGAACAGGGCATTTCAAGAGCGAGGTTCACTCGTTTCAATGACCGGCGAAGAAAGGGTTACGGAGAACGATCTTTCTAACGTACTCAAAGGGATAGACTCGATCAATGCTACTCTCAAAGACATTAATGAACGTCTTACGCGGACAGAACTTAATGTCCAAGATTTGCAGCGGGATCGGGAAGGACCTAAGGATGGTTATGATCCAGGGAGGGTTACTCTCGGCAGCCATTCACGAGCTCCACCCCATTACCACCAGCGTACCGATCACTATCAACACCCACAACGACCACCACACCTACAGCAACCGCCACCAATACCCCCACCATCACGACATTACCGACATGTAACGAAATTAAAGTATCCCGTCATTATGGAGGGAGAATCATCATCAGACGAGGAGTTTCCAGAATTTCAAGAAGAACGAGAATTTCCCATGAGGCGACAAAACCGACACGATGATTATCGTTTGAAAGTGGATATTCCTCCATTCAATGGAACCCTTAATATTGAAGAGTTTTTGGATTGGCTGGCCGAAGTAGAACGTTTCTTCGAGTTTGCCAAAATTCCAGAAACTAAACAAGTCAAATTGGTAGCTTATAGATTGAAAGGTGGAGCCTCATCATGGTGGGAACAAGTACAAAACCAACGGCGTCGAGGGGGAAAACAATCAGTTCGGGACTGGCGGAAGATGAAACGGATGTTAATGGCCAGTTTTCTACCTCCGAATTACGATCAATTCTTGTTCGAGCAGTACCAAGCCCTGCGTCAAGGGATAAAGACAGTGGCCGAGTACACCGCAAAATTTTTACGATTGGCATCTAGGAACAATTTGATGGAGACCGAAGGACAACAAATCTCGAGGAACCTATACGGTTTGCGCCCCTCTATCCGTGATAAAATTGGATGTCATGTGATTATGAGCATGACCGAGGCTCACAATTTAGCACGACGAGCAGAAGCCATGGGAGCGAAAGGTAGCTATTCAAGCGACAATACTAAGCGGTTTAATGGTGAATCATCTAATCCAAAACCCTTAGTAAAGAATGCCTCCACAACATTTGAATCTACAAAGAATGACAAAGGGAATAAAGAGGCAGGAAAACCACCAGTAGCCAACCCCTATAGCCGACCGATAAACGATAAATGTTACCGCTGTAATCAAGTAGGTCATCGATCGAATAATTGTCCCCAACGTAAGGTATATATATATATATATATATATATATATATATATATATATATATATATATATATATATATATATATATATATATATATATATATATATATATATATATATATATATGGCGGAGTACGATTATGAGGAGGAGTATAATGATGAGACCGGGGAATTTGACGGGGTCTGCGAACCCGATGGAGTTGAAGATAATTCTTCCACCCTTGTTGTTCGTAAAGTTTTGCTACTCCAAAAGCTATTGAAAATCAACGAAATTTGCTATTCCGAACACGGTGCACTATCGCCAATCAGATTTTTGAATTAGTTATCGACAATGGAAGTTGCGAAAATATTATCTCGAGGGATCTCATCTCCAAATTGAAACTACCTGTTGAGAAGCATCCAGAACCATAAAACATCGTCTGGATAAATAATGTGTTGGAAATTTAGTGTATTTGTGGGTTTTAATCTACACTTGTAAATGGGTTTGGAGGTACGGAGTGTACACCCATTAAGTGATAGATTACCCGGACCTAAAAGTGGTTTTCCATTATTTACTATCATGACTTGGTCTACCTGAAATTTGACTAAGTGTTTTCAGTACTAAGTTTTCTTAGTAAGCTGAAATTTGGCTAAGTGTTTTGTGCTGGTTGTTCTGCATTGCTGGTCCTTGTGCTGGTTGTTCTGCATTGCTGGTCCTTGTGCTGGTTGTTCTGCGCAGCTGGTCCCTGTGCTGGTTGTTCTGCGCAGCTGGTCCTGTTTGCTGGTTCCTCTGCGCTGCTGGTCCTGTTTGCTGGTTCCTCTGCGCTGCTGGTCCTGTTTGCTGACTTTTGTGCTGCTGGTCCCTATGCTGACTCCTTTGCGCTGCTGGTCCTTTTGCTGACTTTTGCGCTGTTGGTCCTTTTGCTGACTTTTGCGCTGCTGGTCCTTAAGAGGCAGTAGCAAGAAAACACTTAACACAATTTTGAGTGATTACGGAAGAATTATTCCTGGACCCACTTTTACTTTAATAGTGGAAGGAATAATACTTGTTTATTATAAAGTAATCACTCATGCTTTGATAGTTGTAAAATATAATATTTGTTTATTGTAAAAGTAACAAGTTTTACTTTAATGATGGAAGTGATAATATATGTTTATAGAAATATTCTTCCTGTAACCACTTTTGAATATTATAGAAGATACTTTTATTAATCAATCGGCCAATTGATATTAATAAAAGACTCTTTCATGATTAAGGGTGTATATAAATATATTAACCAATATGCATGAGATGAGACACAAGTTACGAACATCTAATACTCCTCTGAAAAAGAGTTCTTGTTTACTGCCAATAACAAGAACTAATCTCTGTCTTATCCCAAAGTGATATTCGTGTAACCCAGGCAATAAGGGTCGAATAATTACTTTCGGAAAGTGATACCACGATTCAGTGATTTATCCGGCTTTCGATTATTTTACCCTACACGAAAATTAAATAAAACCTCCAACAATCGAAAGTAATTATATGTTATAATCGATGGCGGCTACGATGAAACACATGACGGCGAATTTCTCCAAACTTGATAAGTTTGAGGGAATTGATTTTAGGAGATGGCAAAAGAAGATGCACTTCTTTCTGAGCAGCATGAGTGTGGTGTACGTACTCAGCACACCAATTCCTGAAGATCATGGTGATGATGCCACTATTGAACAAATTCGGAAAAGGTGCAAGTGGGAGAACGATGACTACATCGCTAGAGGTTTAATCCTCAATGGTATGGCTGATTCCCTTTTTGATATTTACCTAAATGTTGAATCTTCTAAAGAACTATGGGACTGTTTAGAAACCAAGTATATGTCTGAGGATGCTTCTAGTAAAAAGTTCCTTGTGAGTAATTTTAATAATTACAAGATGGTCGATTCTAGACCGGTCTTGGAACAATACAATGAGCTCATTCGTATACTTGGTCAATTCACACAACATAAGATGAACATGGATGAGTCTATTCAAGTCTCAAGCATAATTGATAAACTACCTCCATCTTGGAAAGAATTTAAACATTCTTTGAAACATAAGAAGGAGGAGTTAACTCTTGTTGAGTTGGGTAGTCATCTGCGTATTGAGGAATCCCTCAGGTTGCAGGATAATGACAAGCCAAAGAGCAACGAAGTTGCTGGTACGTCTGTTGTCAATATGGTGGAACATAAAAAGTTCACTAGTAATAATGACAAAAAGGGCAAACGTAAACATCAAGGTTATAACAAGGCTAATCCGAACAAGAAGTCTAAATTGACTTGTTGGAAGTGTGGTAAAACTGGACACATGAAAAAGGATTGCAAGGTTATTTTTGGTAATAATAATGTCAAAGGATCTAGCACAAGCGGTTCGGGAAATGGTTTAAACAACCACAACTCGAAAGGTCAGAATATATTTAATAATTCAAATGAGAATTATTATGTTTCATATATATCTGAGGCTTATTTTGTGCAGGATGATGATGTCGCGTGGTGGGTTGACTCGGGAGCCACCACCCATGTATGCAAGGATAGATTTTGGTTCAAGACTTACGAGTCCGTGACTGATGGATCAATTCTTCATATGGGAAATGAGTCAACAGCCTCTGTTCATGGACGTGGAAGTGTGGATTTGTGTTTTAGTTCTGGAAAAACTATTTGTTTGTTTGATGTTTTGCATGTACCACAAATAAGAAAAAATTTGGTTTCCAGTAGTGTGTTAAATTGTTGTGCTTATAAACAAGTGATTGAATCTGATAAGTTTGTTTTGTCAAAACATGGTATGTTTGTTGGTTTTGGTTATTTATGCAATAGAATGTTTAGACTTAACATTAATCACTTGAATGTTAATTTTGCTTTTATATCTACTTCTAGCATAAATAATTCTACACTTTGGCATGCTAGACTAGGACATATACACTTTAAAAGAATGCAAGATATGTCTAAAGATGGATTAATACCGGCTTTTGACATGAACAATGAAAAGTGTAAAACGTGTATGTTAACAAAGATCACTAAGAAACCATTTCAAAATGTACATCGTGATACTAAAATTTTAGAATTAATACATAGTGATTTATGTGATTTGCATGCTACTCCTACTTTAGGGAACAAGAAATATTTTGTGACTTTTATTGATGATGCTTCTAGATTTTGCTATGTTTATTTGTTACATACTAAGGATGAAGCATTAGATAAATTTAAAATATTTAAAACTGAAGTAGAATTACAACAAAAGGCTTTGATTAAAAGACTTAGAACAGATAGGGGAGGTGAATACATTGACCAATCGTATTTCCAATCCGTTGGTATTATCCATGAGACCACAGCTCCTTATACTCCACAACAAAATGGTATATCTGAAAGGAAGAATAGGGTCCTTAAGGAAATGGTTAATTCCATGTTATCCTATTCGGGTTTAAGTGAAGGATTTTGGGAGGAAGCTATGTTAACAGCTTGTTATTTGCTTAATAGAGTTCCTAACAAAAGAAACAAGATTACACCTTATGAACTTTGGAATAAAAGGAAACCTAACTTGAATTATCTTCGGGTATGGGGCTGTAGGGCGGTTGTAAGACTACCTGATCCCAAGAAGAAAAGTTTAGGTGAAAGAGGTATAGATTGCATATTTGTTGGATATGTCGAACATTCCAAGGCATATAGGTTCTATGTAATAGAGCCTAATGAGTTTGTCTCAATCAATTCTGTGATTGATTCAAGGGATGCAATCTTTGATGAAAATCGATTTTCATCTATACCTAGACCAAAGGATATGATTCCAAGTAACAATGGAATCAATAAGGATTGTAATGATGAAGTCTCTGAAAAGGCTGTTGATCAGTCACTTGAGCTTCGGAAAAGCAAAAGAAAAAGGAAACCTAAATCATTTGGACCAGATTTTCAACTATACTTAGTTGAAGGTTCTAGGGATGATGTTTCTACCCAATATTCCTATTGTTTCAGTGTTGATGATGATCCTAAAACATATGATGAAGCAATGAGGTCTCGGGATGTTGCATTCTGGAAAGAGGCAATTAATGATGAGATAGATTCTATCATGGGCAATAACACTTGGGTGTTAGCTGATCTACCTCCTGGTTGCAAACCTTTGGGTTGCAAATGGATTTTCAAAAAGAAGATGAAGGTGGATGGAACTATTGAAAAGTTCAAGGCAAGGTTAGTCATTCAAGGCTTTAGACAAAAGTCTGGAATTGACTATTTTGATACTTATGCTCCCGTGGCACGTATCACTACCATTAGACTGCTGATTGCTTTGGCTACGATTCACAATCTAGTTATTCACCAGATGGATGTGAAGACAGCATTCTTGAATGGTGAATTGGATGAGGAGGTTTATATGAACCAACCTCAGGGCTTTGTCATGCTAGGAAATGAAGGCAAGGTGTGCAAACTTGTAAAATCCTTATATGGTTTGAAACAAGCACCCAAGCAATGGCATCAAAAGTTTGATGAAGTGATTTTATCTAGTGGTTTTAAATTAAACCAAGCAGATAAATGTGTATATAGTAAATTTGATGATTCTGGTAAAAGGAGTTATAATTTGTCTATATGTTGATGACATGTTAATCTTTGGGACTGACCAAAGTCAGGTTGATTTAACAAAAGAATTTTTGTCATCAAAATTCTCCATGAAAGATATGGGGGAGGCTGACGTTATCCTTGGCATTAGGATCAAACGTGAAAGCAAAGGAATTTCGATTTGTCAATCTCATTATATTGAGAAGGTGTTGAAAAAGTTCAATTGCTTTGAATGTAATCCTGTGAGTACCCCTGTTGATCCAAGTGAGAAGCTTATGCCTAATCAAGGTGAAGCTGTATCACAACTTGAGTATTCTCAGGTGATTGGCTGTTTGATGTACGCCATGACTTGTACAAGGCCGGATATTGCTTTTGCTGTGGGAAAACTGAGTAGATATACTAGTAATCCTAGTACTCATCACTGGCAATCAATTAGGCGGGTACTGAAGTACTTGAAGAAAACTATGGACTATAGTTTATCTTATAATGGGTTTCCTTCGGTAATAGAAGGATATTCTGATGCGAGTTGGATAACCAATATTGAAGATCATTCTTCAACGAGTGGTTGGGTGTTCTTGCTTGGGGGAGGTGCTATTTCATGGGCTTCTAAGAAGCAGACATGTATTACCAACTCAACGATGGAATCTGAGTTTGTTGCTTTAGCTGCTGCTGGTAAAGAAGAAGAATGGCTTAGAAACTTGATCCATGAGATACCATTATGGCCTAAACCTATAGCACCCATGTCTATCCATTGTGATAGTGCTGCGACATTGGCAAAGGCTTATAGCCAGATGTACAATGGAAAGTCTAGACACTTAGGTGTCAGACATAGCATGATTCGTGAACTCATCATGAATGGGGTGATTTCTATAGTGTTCGTGAGGTCACAACAGAATTTAGCTGATCACTTGACGAAGGGATTGGCAAGAGACTTGGTTGACAAGTCTGCTGTGGGGATGGGTTTAAAGTCCGCATAAATTTCTAATTATAAGATACCCAATTCCCTTCTGATAAAAATTAGAAGTTGAATTCAATGTGGAAGGCTTATACTTAGAAATTTGGAGTACATAAGTTTTGTATCATCCCAAGGTATTGTATGTACTCGGACCTGCTGAAGGAGAGGTTGAAGTCTGGCTTCTTAATAGTTCATTTGAAAAAGTGCATGAGCAGGTGCATGACTGAAATCAACTACCTATGTGAATGTGAAGTTTTGCCGCTTCAACAAAGCTTGGACTTTTGCTTTAGATACATTCATGAAAGGATATGGACACATGGCTTGTAAAGTGTCAGGATAGCTTTAGAGTATTTGAAAACTTATGTGTATGTTATTTTCAGTTATTCAAATGGGTTGAAGGGTTCAATTCTTAGAACACCCCGATTCTCGAATATTTGGAATGCGTAATGTACTAAGGTGAAAATTCAATCTTCAAGATATTTTCATTTATGCATGAGTTTTGTTTTAATTTGTTTAATTCTCATGAAACGAATTGCACTAAATTGGGGAGGATTGTTGGAAATTTAGTGTAATTGTGGGTTTTAATCTACACTTGTAAATGGGTTTGGAGGTACGGAGTGTACACCCATTAAGTGATAGATTACCCGGACCTAAAAGTGGTTTTCCATTATTTACTATCATGACTTGGTCTACCTGAAATTTGACTAAGTGTTTTCAGTACTAAGTTTTCTTAGTAAGCTGAAATTTGGCTAAGTGTTTTGTGCTGGTTGTTCTGCATTGCTGGTCCTTGTGCTGGTTGTTCTGCATTGCTGGTCCTTGTGCTGGTTGTTCTGCGCAGCTGGTCCCTGTGCTGGTTGTTCTGCGCAGCTGGTCCTGTTTGCTAGTTCCTCTGCGCTGCTGGTCCTGTTTGCTGGTTCCTCTGCGCTGCTGGTCCTGTTTGCTGACTTTTGCGCTGCTGGTCCCTATGCTGACTCCTTTGCGCTGCTGGTCCTTTTGCTGACTTTTGCGCTGCTGGTCCTTTTGCTGACTTTTGCGCTGCTGGTCCTTAAGAGGCAGTAGCAAGAAAACACTTAACACAATTTTGAGTGATTACGGAAGAATTATTCCTGGACCCACTTTTACTTTAATAGTGGAAGGAATAATACTTGTTTATTATAAAGTAATCACTCATGCTTTGATAGTTGTAAAATATAATATTTGTTTATTGTAAAAGTAACAAGTTTTACTTTAATGATGGAAGTGATAATATATGTTTATAGAAATATTCTTCCTGTAACCACTTTTGAATATTATAGAAGATACTTTTATTAATCAATCGGCCAATTGATTTTAATAAAAGACTCTTTCATGATTAAGGGTGTATATAAATATATTAACCAATATGCATGAGATGAGACACAAGTTACGAACATCTAATACTCCTCTGAAAAAGAGTTCTTGTTTACTGCCAATAACAAGAACTAATCTCTGTCTTATCCCAAAGTGATATTCGTGTAACCCAGGCAATAAGGGTCGAATAATTACTTTCGGAAAGTGATACCACGATTCAGTGATTTATCCGGCTTTCGATTATTTTACCCTACACGAAAATTAAATAAAACCTCCAACATAATGGGCCTGGAATTCGAGTTACTGAGCGATGTCGATTCCCCCTAACCATCGGAAAATTCTATAAAGATGAGGTCGTTTGTGATGTGGTAGACATGAGCGCGTGTCACCTTCTTTTCGGTAGGCCATGGCAATTTGACTTAAACACGACTCATGACGGAAGGAACAACGTGTACCGTTTTGTTAAAAACGACCAAAAGATCATGTTACTTCCATTGGGTTTTAAAATACCAACTAATGTAAAATAAGATAAACCAATCAATGACAACTCGGTGAATGGTGCAACTCAAATAAAATGATATACCCGGGTCAAATGCAAACCATTCAAGGACAAATTCATCGTTAACATTTCAAATTAATTCATTCCAAATTAATTTGCGACGACCTCTTGCAAAATTCTTATCTTTTAATTCACGTTTGTGTTTTAATCGTTTGTTGCGAAGAACGTTTGTCTTCCAACGTATCTTGATTCTCATCATAGACCACCACAAACAGTTGGAGTTTTTGTGTTTGGTTTAATTGGGCTTGAAACAAATATTAGATATTTCCTACTTTTTATGTTGAAACTTTGTGAAGAAATGACTTGTATGGTCATATTGTCCGCAGGATACTCAAGATCATCGTGAGAAGCGTAGGGAGAGCTTAGCCAAGAAGAGATCCACTGCAGGTCTGCAGTGTAGATTGACGTTTTTCTTCTTTATTATTGTAGATATTATTGTGATTTTATAATTGAAGTTGAAAACTGTTAGATGTAAGGTTCAAGAAGTACATGCTTGGTTTTATAACTAGTTGGTGTAGAATTAGTTGGTTACAAACTGTCAATATGAGTGATCACTTTTTGGTCACAAACGGTGAAAGTGAGTGACCATATTTTAGTCCCTAATAACATTGACCATAAAAATTGACCACGATATCTTTTGGTCACTAATTAAATTTTGTGACGGACCTATAGTGACGAAGAGTGACCAAATAATTTTGGTCACTAATTTAACTTAGTGACCATTATTGTATGGTTAGTGACCAAAAAGCCCTCGTCACTAAAGCGCTTTTTTCTTGTAGTGACGTCAATGACGATTTTAGTGGGGTGGTAAAATCTCACTGTGGAGCGGAGGGGAGTGATGAATGTTGGCTCTGATCTTCAAGATTGCAAATTTGTTTTTGACAAACTTAATGATTTTATGTAAATTTTATAAATGCTAGTATTATAAAAAAAAATTTACCTCAAATTATTATGCATATTTGCCCCCTTCACTCATAAATTGCAATTGGTGGTTAAGGAAACTGGGACGCAATTGGACTCAAGATCAATAAATTATGAATTGTGACCGAGATACACGAGCCGCATGCCATAAATTTCAATTTGCATTTAGGATGAGTATGCGTGTCCCGATCATGAATTGTTTGTTTGGCGATCATGAACGAGATCTCATGGTCGTTATCCAAAAATTCCGGTTATGTTGGGAAAATATTGGCCGTATCAACAACGATAACGATTAGTTTTGACTTTTGTTTGACCCGCTGTTTATATTAGCTGGCTTTGTTTGACTTGTTAACGTGAATTGATTTCCTAGATAGACTTTTCAAGGTTTTCAGGATCCTAATATTATCCTAGATAGACTTGTTAACGTGAATTGATTTTTATGTATTTTAAATTTCCATTAAACCATTGTAGTTATACGATTAGCTATAACCTGCCCCTTGCTTCTTAAAGATGACTTTCTAACACGCCTTAGTCTATTCCCTGAGAAGTTATTTGTCGCATACATGTCTAGCCTAATGAATGAAAAAAACCAGTTGAAGTCTTTATTAAGGTGGGCTACCTTGACATAAATTCCATAATGTTACGAAATTGACATTTTTTGGAAGCGTAAATAATTAAATGATATTTAATAAAATAGTGTTATAAAAGTAATAATTGGATGATAATTTTATTATTATTATAGATATTGCATAGTATATTTTTTTGAGTATAAATAGGTGTGTTGAGTTAGAGTTTATTATGTGTATTTTTTTGTTAACAAAAACACTCTCTCTCTCTCTCTAGATTCCAAATGCCACCAAACTCTCATTGTACATTTTTCTATAAATAAAAAACCAATTACTCATACCTTTTGTTCAACCTTTGTTTTCTCCGTTTTACAGTATCTCTATCTCTATATACCTTCTACAGTCAAGAACCACTAAAGGTAGTTATAAGCCTACTGAATTATAACACGTTATCAGCACGATTATCTCAACATTTATACTAAATATGGTTGGCTCTGCCACCTAACTAATATATGGTCGGTTATACTGAAATGTCCCGTTCTTATTGATTAAAAACGTTCCATATTAATTGATTTCGTTGCGAGGTTTTGACCTCTATATGAGACGTTTTTCAAAGACTGCATTCATTTTAAAACAAACCATAACCTTTATTTCATCAATAAAGGTTTAAAAAGCTTTACGTAGATTATCAAATAATGATAATCTAAAATATCCTGTTTACACACGACCATTACATAATGGTTTACAATACAAATATATTACAACAAAATAAGTTTCTTGAATGCAGTTTTTACACAATATCATACAAGCATGGACTCCAAATCTCGTCCTTATTTAAGTATGCGACAGCGGAAGCTCTTAATAATCACCTGAGAATAAACATGCTTAAAACGTCAACAAAAATGTTGGTGAGTTATAGGTTTAACCTATATATATCAAATCGTAACAATAGACCACAAGATTTCATATTTCAATACACATCCCATACATAGAGATAAAAATCATTCATATGGTGAACACCTGGTAACCGACAATAACAAGATGCATATATAAGAATATCCCCATCATTCCGGGACACCCTTCGGATATGATATAAATTTCGAAGTACTAAAGCATCCGGTACTTTGGATGGGGTTTGTTAGGCCCAATAGATCTATCTTTAGGATTCGCGTCAATTAGGGTGTCTGTTCCCTAATTCTTAGATTACCAGACTTAATAAAAAGGGGCATATTCGATTTCGATAATTCAACCATAGAATGTAGTTTCACGTACTTGTGTCTATTTTGTAAATCATTTATAAAACCTGCATGTATTCTCATCCCAAAAATATTAGATTTTAAAAGTGGGACTATAACTCACTTTCACAGATTTTTACTTCGTCGGGAAGTAAGACTTGGCCACTGGTTGATTCACGAACCTATAACAATATATACATATATATCAAAGTATGTTCAAAATATATTTACAACACTTTTAATATATTTTGATGTTTTAAGTTTATTAAGTCAGCTGTCCTCGTTAGTAACCTACAACTAGTTGTCCACAGTTAGATGTACAGAAATAAATCGATAAATATTATCTTGAATCAATCCACGACCCAGTGTATACGTATCTCAGTATTGATCACAACTCAAACTATATATATTTTGGAATCAACCTCAACCCTGTATAGCTAACTCCAACATTCACATATAGAGTGTCTATGGTTGTTCCGAAATATATATAGATGTGTCGACATGATAGGTCGAAACATTGTATACGTGTCTATGGTATCTCAAGATTACATAATATACAATACAAGTTGATTAAGTTATGGTTGGAATAGATTTGTTACCAATTTTCACGTAGCTAAAATGAGAAAAATTATCCAATCTTGTTTTACCCATAACTTCTTCATTTTAAATCCGTTTTGAGTGAATCAAATTGCTATGGTTTCATATTGAACTCTATTTTATGAATATAAACAGAAAAGTATAGGTTTATAGTCGGAAAAATAAGTTACAAGTCGTTTTTGTAAAGGTAGTCATTTCAGTCGAAAGAACGACGTCTAGATGACCATTTTAGAAAACATACTTCCACTTTGAGTTTAACCATAATTTTTGGATATAGTTTCATGTTCATAATAAAAATCATTTTCTCAGAATAACAACTTTTAAATCAAAGTTTATCATAGTTTTTAATTAACTAACCCAAAACAGCCAGCGGTGTTACTACGACGGCGTACATCCGGTTTTACGGTGTTTTTCCTGTTTTCAGGTTTTAAATCATTAAGTTAGCATATCATATAGATATAGAACATGTGTTTAGTTGATTTTAAAAGTCAAGTTAGAAGGATTAACTTTTGTTTGCGAACAAGTTTAGAATTAACTAAACTATGTTCTAGTGATTACAAGTTTAAACCTTCGAATAAGATAGCTTTATATGTATGAATCGAATGATGTTATGAACATCATTACTACCTTAATTTCCTTGGATAAACCTACTGGAAAAGAGAAAAATGGATCTAGCTTCAATGGATCCTTGGATGGCTCGAAGTTCTTGAAGCAGAATCATGACACGAAAACAAGTTCAAGTAAGATCATCACTTGAAATAAGATTGTTATAGTTATAGAAATTGAACCAAAGTTTGAATATGATTATTACCTTGTATTAGAATGATAACCTACTGTAAGAAACAAAGATTTCTTGAGGTTGGATGATCACCTTACAAGATTGGAAGTGAGCTAGCAAACTTGAAAGTATTCTTGATTTTATGAAACTAGAACTTTTGGAATTTATGAAGAACACTTAGAACTTGAAGATAGAACTTGAGAGAGATCAATTAGATGAAGAAAATTGAAGAATGAAAGTGTTTGTAGGTGTTTTTGGTCGTTGGTGTATGGATTAGATATAAAGGATATGCAATTTTGTTTTCATGTAAATAAGTCATGAATGATTACTCATATTTTTGTAATTTTATGAGATATTTCATGCTAGTTGCCAAATGATGGTTCCCACATGTGTTAGGTGACTCACATGGGCTGCTAAGAGCTGATCATTGGAGTGTATATACCAATAGTACATACATCTAAAAGCTGTGTATTGTACGAGTACGAATACGGGTGCATACGAGTAGAATTGTTGATGAAACTGAACGAGGATGTAATTGTAAGCATTTTTGTTAAGTAGAAGTATTTTGATAAGTGTATTGAAGTCTTTCAAAAGTGTATAAATACATATTAAAACACTACATGTATATACATTTTAACTGAGTCCTTAAGTCATCGTTAGTCGTTACATGTAAGTGTTGTTTTGAAACCTTTAGGTTAACGATCTTGTTAAATGTTGTTAACCCAATGTTTATAATATCAAATGAGATTTTAAATTATTATATTATCATGATATTATCATGTATGAATATCTCTTAATATGATATATATACATTAAATGTCTTTACAACGATAATCGTTACATATATGTCTCGTTTAAAAATCATTAAGTTAGTAGTCTTGTTTTTACATATGTAGTTCATTGTTAATATACTTAATGATATGTTTACTTATCATAGTATCATGTTAACTACATATATATATATCCATATATATGTCATCATATAGTTTTTACAAGTTTTAACGTTCGTAAATCACCAATCAACTTGGGTGGTCAATTGTCTATATGAAACATATTTCAATTAATCAAGTCTTAACAAGTTTGATTGCTTAACATGTTGGAAACATTTAATCATGTAAATATCAATCTCAATTATTATATATAAACATGGAAAAGTTCGGGTCACTACAGTACCTACCCGTTAAATAAATTTCGTCCCGAAATTTTAAGCTGTTGAAGGTGTTGACGAATCTTCTGGAAATAGATGCGTGTATTTCTTCTTCATCTGATCTTCACGCTCCCAGGTGAACTCGGGTCCTCTACGAGCATTCTGTTGAACCTTAACAATTGGTATCTTGTTTTGCTTAAGTCTTTTAACCTCACGATCCATTATTTCGACGGGTTCTTCGATGAATTGAAGTTTTTCGTTGATTTGGATTTCATCTAACGGAATAGTGAGATCTTCTTTAGCAAAACATTTCTTCAAATTCAAGACGTGGAAAGTGTTATGTACAGACGCGAGTTGTTGAGGTAACTCAAGTCGGTAAGCTACTGGTCCGACACGATCAATAATCTTGAATGGTCCAATATACCTTGGATTTAATTTCCCTCGTTTACCAAATCGAACAACGCCTTTCCAAGGTGCAACTTTAAGCATGACGATATCTCCAATTTCAAATTCTATATCTTTTCTTTTAATGTCAGCGTAGCTCTTTTGTCGACTTTGGGCGGTTTTCAACCGTTGTTGAATTTGGATGATCTTCTCGGTAGTTTCTTGTATAATCTCCGGACCCGTAATCTGTCTATCCCCCACTTCACTCCAACAAATCGGAGACCTGCACTTTCTACCATAAAGTGCTTCAAACGGCGCCATCTCAATGCTTGAAT
This sequence comes from Rutidosis leptorrhynchoides, assembly GCF_046630445.1. Classification (NCBI taxonomy): domain Eukaryota; kingdom Viridiplantae; phylum Streptophyta; class Magnoliopsida; order Asterales; family Asteraceae; genus Rutidosis; species Rutidosis leptorrhynchoides. Next base: position 368,657,936 of record NC_092343.1, on the reverse strand, counting down.
GGTAGCTGTTGTTGTAGGAAAATTCTACTAATGGTAGATGTCGATCCCAACTGTTTCCGAAATCAATAACACATGCTCGTAGCATGTCTTCAAGCGTTTGTATCGTCCTTTCGCTCTGCCCATCAGTTTGTGGATGATAGGCAGTACTCATGTCTAGACGAGTTCCTAATGCTTGCTGTAATGTCTGCCAGAATCTTGAAATAAATCTGCCATCCCTATCAGAGATAATAGAGATTGGTATTCCATGTCTGGAGACGACTTCCTTCAAATACAGTCGTGCTAACTTTTCCATCTTGTCATCTTCTCTTATTGGTAGGAAGTGTGCTGATTTGGTGAGACGATCAACTATTACCCAAATAGTATCAAAACCACTTGCAGTCCTTGGCAATTTAGTGATGAAATCCATGGTAATGTTTTCCCATTTCCATTCCGGGATTTTGGGTTGTTGAAGTAGACCTGATGGTTTCTGATGCTCAGCTTTGACCTTAGAACACGTCAAACATTCTCCTACGTATTTAGCAACATTGGCTTTCATACCCGGCCACCAAAAATGTTTCTTGAGATCCTTGTACATCTTCCCCGTTCCAGGATGTATTGAGTATCTGGTTTTATGAGCTTCTCTAAGTACCATTTCTCTCATATCTCCAAATTTTGGTACCCAAATCCTTTCAGCCCTATACCGGGTTCCGTCTTCTCGAATATTAAGATGCTTCTCCGATCCTTTGGGTATTTCATCCTTTAAATTTCCCTCTTTTAAAACTCCTTGTTGCGCCTCCTTTATTTGAGTAGTAATGTTATTATGAATCATTATATTCATAGATTTTACTCGAATGGGTTCTCTGTCCTTCCTGCTCAAGGCATCGGCTACCACATTTGCCTTCCCCGGGTGGTAACGAATCTCAAAGTCGTAATCATTCAATAATTCAATCCACCTACGCTGCCTCATATTCAGTTGTTTCTGATTAAATATGTGTTGAAGACTTTTGTGGTCAGTATATATAATACTTTTGACCCCATATAAGTAGTGCCTCCAAGTCTTTAATGCAAAAACAACCGCGCCTAATTCCAAATCATGCGTCGTATAATTTTGTTCGTGAATCTTCAATTGTCTAGACGCATAAGCAATCACCTTCGTTCGTTGCATTAATACACAACTGAGACCTTGCTTTGATGCGTCACAATAAATCACAAAATCATCATTCCCTTCAGGCAATGACAATATAGGTGCCGTAGTTAGCTTTTTCTTCAATAACTGAAACGCTTTCTCTTGTTCATCATTCCATTCAAATTTCTTCCCTTTATGCGTTAATGCAGTCAAGGGTTTTGCTATTCTGGAAAAGTCTTGGATGAACCTTCTGTAGTAACCAGCTAGTCCTAAAAACTGGCGTATGTGTTTCGGAGTTTTCGGGGTTTCCCACTTTTCAACAGTTTCTATCTTTGCCGGATCCACCTTAATACCTTCTTTGTTCACTATGTGATCGAGGAATTGAACTTCTTCCAACCAAAATGCACACTTTGAAAACTTAGCGTACAATTCTTCCTTCCTCAATACTTCTAACACCTTTCTCAAATGTTCACCGTGTTCTTGGTCATTCTTTGAGTAAATAAGTTTGTCATCAATGAAAACAATGACAAACTTGTCAAGGTATGGTCCACACACTCGGTTCATAAGGTCCATGAACACAGCTGGTGCATTAGTTAAACCAAACGGCATGACCATAAACTCGTAATGACCGTAACGTGTTCTGAAAGCAGTCTTTGGAATATCATCTTCTTTCACCCGCATTTGATGATACCCGGAACGTAAGTCAATCTTTGAATAAACAGACGAGCCTTGTAGTTGATCAAATAAGTCGTCGATTCTCGGTAGTGGGTAGCGGTTCTTGATGGTAAGTTTGTTCAACTCTCGGTAGTCGATACACAACCTGAATATACCATCTTTCTTCTTGACAAACAAAACAGGAGCTCCCCACGGTGATGTGCTTGGTCGAATGAAACCACGCTCTAAAAGTTCTTGTAATTGGCTTTGCAGTTCTTTCATCTCGCTGGGTGCGAGTCTGTAAGGAGCACGAGCTATTGGTGCAGCTCCTGGTACAAGATCTATTTGAAATTCAACGGATCGATGTGGGGGTAATCCCGGTAATTCTTTCAGAAATACATCGGGAAATTCTTTTGCAATGGGAACATCATTGATGCTCTTTTCTTCAGTTTGTACTTTCTCGACGTGTGCTAGAACAGCATAGCAACCTTTTCTTATTAGTTTTTGTGCCTTCAAATTACTAATAAGATGTAGCTTCGTGTTGCCCTTTTCTCCGTACACCATTAAGGGTTTTCCTTTTTCTCGTATAATGCGAATTGCATTTTTGTAACAAACGATCTCCGCTTTCACTTCTTTCAACCAGTCCATACCGATTATCACATCAAAACTCCCTAACTCTACTGGTATCAAATCAATCTTAAATGTTTCGCTAACCAGTTTAATTTCTCGATTCCGACATATATTATCTGCTGAAATTAATTTACCATTTGCTAATTCGAGTAAAAATTTACTATCCAAAGGCGTCAATGGACAACTTAATTTAGCACAAAAATCTCTACTCATATAGCTTCTATCCGCACCCGAATCAAATAAAACGTAAGCAGATTTATTGTCAATAAGAAACGTACCCGTAACAAGCTCCGGGTCTTCCTGTGCCTCTACCGCATTAATATTGAAAACTCTTCCACGGCCTTGTCCATTCGTGTTCTCCTGGTTCGGGCAATTTCTAATAATGTGGCCTGGTTTTCCACATTTATAACAAACTACATTGGCATAACTTGCTCCGACACTACTTGCTCCGCCATTACTCGTTCCGACACCATTTGTTCCTTTCGTTCTATTAACCCCTGGTCCGTAGACCTCACACTTCGCCGTGCTATGACCATTTCTTTTACACTTGTTGCAAAATTTGGTGCAGAAACCCGAGTGATTCTTTTCACACCTTTGGCATAGCTGCTTCTGATTGTTGTTGTTGTTGCGGTTATTATTGTTGTTGGGATGATTGTTGTAGTTGCTGTTGTTGTTGTTGTTGTTGTTGTTGTTGTTGGGCCGTTTGTTGTAGTTGCGATTGATGTTGCGATTGTTGGGATAATTGTTGCGATTATTATTGTAATTGCTGTTGTTGTTGTATTGGTGATTCTTATCACCGTTTTCCTCCCACTTTCTTTTGACTTGCTTCACATTGACCTCTTCAGCAGTCTGTTCTTTAATTCTTTCTTCAATCTGGTTCACTAGTTTGTGAGCCATTCTACATGCCTGTTGTATGGAGGCGGGCTCGTGTGAACTTATATCTTCTTGGATTCTTTCCGGTAATCCTTTCACAAACGCGTCGATCTTCTCTTCCTCATCTTCGAATGCTCCCGGACACAATAGGCACAATTCTGTGAATCGTCTTTCGTACGTGGTAATATCAAATCCTTGGGTTCGTAACCCTCTAAGTTCTGTCTTGAGCTTATTGACCTCGGTTCTGGGACGGTACTTCTCGTTCATCAAGTGCTTGAATGCTGACCACGGTAGTGCGTACGCATCATCTTATCCCACTTGCTCTAGATAGGTATTCCACCATGTTAACGCAGAACCTGTGAAGGTATGCGTAGCGTACTTCACTTTGTCCTCTTCAGTACACTTACTTATGGCAAACACTGATTCAACCTTCTCGGTCCACCGTTTCAATCCGATCGGTCCTTCGGTTCCATCAAATTCCAAAGGTTTGCAGGCAGTGAATTCTTTGTAGGTGCATCCTACACGATTTCCTGTACTGCCAGATCCAAGGTTATTGTTGGTATGTAGCGCAGCCTGTACTGCGGCTATGTTTGAAGCTAGAAAAGTACGGAATTCCTCTTCATTCATATTCACGGTGTGTCGAGTAGTCGGTGCCATTTCCTTCAAAATAGTCAAATGGAACAAGTTAATCATACAGAATATTAAGAGTAGTTAATAGTATTTCGTAGCATAATATGAACTCATTTATAAAAGCTTTTTCTTCATATTAGCGTTTTATAAGTTTAAATTCGGGTAGTACCTACCCGTTAAGTTCATACTTAGTAGCTAATATACAATTCAACTACTACAATTCTATATGAAAAACTGATTATAATAATATTTCGCGTTCAAACTTTTATACAATATTTTACAAACTTACAATACCGCTTATTTTACATAAAGCATGAAATATAGCACACAATAACTTTGATACAAGATAGTTGTGAAGACAATTCTAGCTAGTACACAAGTCGTTCAGCAAATACAATAAAGACACGTAATTCATACGTCCAGAAACAAGTCATGCATTCTGGTTTTACTAGGACTACTTCCCATCCTTGGTCTTGTGCAACATAACCGTTATGGCCGTTGATAAGACAGCGTGTTGTAACGTCATCAAAGGGACGAGGGTTACGTAATGTCCAACAGTCCCGTAATAATCTAAAAACCTCATTTCTTACCCCAATTACCGACTCCGTCACTTGTGGAAACATTTTGTTTAATAGTTGTAGCCCGATGTTCTTGTTCTCACTTTGGTGAGAAGCGAACATTACTAATCCGTAAGCATAACATGCTTCTTTATGTTGCATGTTAGCCGCTTTTTCTAAATCACGAAGTCCAATATTCGGATATATTGAGTCAAAATAATTTCTTAACCCGTTGCGTAAAATAGCATTTGGGTTCCCCGCAATATATGCGTCAAAGTAAACACATCGTAACTTATGGGTTTCCCAATGTGATATCCCCCATCTTTCAAACGAAAGTCTCTTATAAACCAAGACATTCTTGGAACGTTCTTCGAATGTCTTACAAACTGATCTCGCCTTAAATAGTTGTGCCGAAGAATTCTGGCCGACTCTAGACAAGATTTCATCAATCATGTCTCCGGGTAGGTCTCTTAAAATATTGGGTTGTCTATCCATTTTGTGTTTTTAAACTGTAAAATAGACAAGAGTTAGATTCATAAAAAAATACTTATTAATACAAGCAATTTTTACATATATCATAAAGCATAAGAACACTATATTACATATATTACACCACACGAATACAACTATCTTATTCCGACTCGCTCGTTTCTTCTTCTTCGGTTTTGGTTCGTTTTGCCAAGTTTCTAGGGATATATGATGTTCCCCTAATACGAGCCGTCGTTGTCCACATTGGTTTAGAAAAACCTGGTGGTTTAGAGGTTCCCGGGTCATTGTTACAACTTAAGGACTTCGGGGGTTGACGATACATATAAAGTTCATCGGGGTTGGAATTAGATTTCTCTATTTTTATGCCCTTTCCCTTATTATTTTCTTTTGCCTTTTTAAATTCAGTTGGGGTAATTTCTATAACATCATCGGAATTCTCGTCAGAATCCGATTCATCGGAGAATTGGTAATCCTCCCAATATTTTGCTTCCTTGGCGGAAACACCATTGACCATAATTAACTTTGGTCGGTTGGTTGAGGATTTTCTTTTACTTAACCGTTTTATTATTTCCCCCACCGGTTCTATTTCTTTATCCGGTTCCGATTCTTCTTCCGGTTCCGATTCTTCTTCCGGTTCCGACTCTTCTTCCGGTTCCGATTCTTCTTCCGGTTCCGACTCTTCTTCCGGTTCCTCTTCGGGAACTTGTGAATCAGTCCACAAATCATTCCAATTTACATTTGACTCTTCATTATTATTAGGTGAGTCAATGGGACTTGTTCTAGAGGTAGACATCTATCACATAATATCAAACACGTTAAGAGATTAATATATCACATAATATTCATATGTTAAAAATATATAGTTTTCAACAAAAATGTTAAGCAATCATTTTTAAAGAAAACACGGTCGAAGTCCAGACTCACTAATGCATCCTAACAAACTCGATAAGACACACTAATGCAAATTTTCTGGTTCTCTAAGACCAACGCTCGGATACCAACTGAAATGTCCCGTTCTTATTGATTAAAAACGTTCCATATTAATTGATTTCGTTGCGAGGTTTTGACCTCTATATGAGACGTTTTTCAGAGACTGCATTCATTTTAAAACAAACCATAACCTTTATTTCATCAATAAAGGTTTAAAAAGCTTTACGTAGATTATCAAATAATGATAATCTAAAATATCCTGTTTACACACGACCATTACATAATGGTTTACAATACAAATATGTTACAACAAAATAAGTTTCTTGAATGCAGTTTTTACACAATATCATACAAGCATGGACTCCAAATCTCATCCTTATTTAAGTATGCGACAGCGGAAGCTCTTAATAATCACCTGAGAATAAACATGTTTAAAACGTCAACAAAAATGTTGGTGAGTTATAGGTTTAACCTATATATATCAAATCGTAACAATAGACCACAAGATTTCATATTTCAATACACATCCCATACATAGAGATAAAAATCATTCATATGGTGAACACCTGGTAACCGACAATAACAAGATGCATATATAACAATATCCCCATCATTCCGGGACACCCTTCGGATATGATATAAATTTCGAAGTACTAAAGCATCCGGTACTTTGGATGGGGTTTGTTAGGCCCAATAGATCTATCTTTAGGATTCGCGTCAATTAGGGTGTCTGTTCCCTAATTCTTAGATTACCAGACTTAATAAAAAGGGGCATATTCGATTTCGATAATTCAACCATAGAATGTAGTTTCACGTACTTGTGTCTATTTTGTAAATCATTTATAAAACCTGCATGTATTCTCATCCCAAAAATATTAGATTTTAAAAGTGGGACTATAACTCACTTTCACAGATTTTTACTTCGTCGGGAAGTAAGACTTGGCCACTGGTTGATTCACGAACCTATAACAATATATACATATATATCAAAGTATGTTCAAAATATATTTACAACACTTTTAATATATTTTGATGTTTTAAGTTTATTAAGTCAGCTGTCCTCGTTAGTAACCTACAACTAGTTGTCCACAGTTAGATGTACAGAAATAAATCGATAAATATTATCTTGAATCAATCCACGACCCAGTGTATACGTATCTCAGTATTGATCACAACTCAAACTATATATATTTTGGAATCAACCTCAACCCTGTATAGCTAACTCCAACATTCACATATAGAGTGTCTATGGTTGTTCCGAAATATATATAGATGTGTCGACATGATAGGTCGAAACATTGTATACGTGTCTATGGTATCTCAAGATTACATAATATACAATACAAGTTGATTAAGTTATGGTTGGAATAGATTTGTTACCAATTTTCACGTAGCTAAAATGAGAAAAATTATCCAATCTTGTTTTACCCATAACTTCTTCATTTTAAATCCGTTTTGAGTGAATCAAATTGCTATGGTTTCATATTGAACTCTATTTTATGAATCTAAACATAAAAGTATAGGTTTATAGTCGGAAAAATAAGTTACAAGTCATTTTTGTAAAGGTAGTCATTTCAGTCGAAAGAACGACGTCTAGATGACCATTTTAGAAAACATACTTCCACTTTGAGTTTAACCATAATTTTTGGATATAGTTTCATGTTTATAATAAAAATCATTTTCTCAGAATAACAACTTTTAAATCAAAGTTTATCATAGTTTTTAATTAACTAACCCAAAACAGCCCGCGGTGTTACTACGACGGCGTAAATCCGGTTTTACGGTGTTTTTCGTGTTTCCAGGTTTTAAATCATTAAGTTAGCATATCATATAGATATAGAACATATGTTTAGTTGATTTTAAAAGTCAAGTTAGAAGGATTAACTTTTGTTTACGAACAAGTTTAGAATTAACTAAACTATGTTCTAGTGATTACAAGTTTAAACCTTCGAATAAGATAGCTTTATATGTATGAATCGAATGATGTTATGAACATCATTACTACCTTAATTTCCTTGGATAAACCTACTGGAAAAGAGAAAAATGGATCTAGCTTCAATGGATCCTTGGATGGCTCGAAGTTCTTGAAGCAGAATCATGACACGAAAACAAGTTCAAGTAAGATCATCACTTGAAATAAGATTGTTATAGTTATAGAAATTGAACCAAAGTTTGAATATGATTATTACCTTGTATTAGAATGATAACCTACTGTAAGAAACAAAGATTTCTTGAGGTTGGATGATCACCTTACAAGATTGGAAGTGAGCTAGCAAACTTGAAAGTATTCTTGATTTTATGAAACTAGAACTTTTGGAATTTATGAAGAACACTTAGAACTTGAAGATAGAACTTGAGAGAGATCAATTAGATGAAGAAAATTGAAGAATGAAAGTGTTTGTAGGTGTTTTTGGTCGTTGGTGTATGGATTAGATATAAAGGATATGTAATTTTGTTTTCATGTAAATAAGTCATGAATGATTACTCATATTTTTGTAATTTTATGAGATATTTCATGCTAGTTGCCAAATGATGGTTCCCACATGTGTTAGGTGACTCACATGGGCTGCTAAGAGCTGATCATTGGAGTGTATATACCAATAGTACATACATCTAAAAGCTGTGTATTGTACGAGTACGAATACGGGTGCATACGAGTAGAATTGTTGATGAAACTGAACGAGGATGTAATTGTAAGCATTTTTGTTAAGTAGAAGTATTTTGATAAGTGTATTGAAGTCTTTCAAAAGTGTATAAGTACATATTAAAACACTACATGTATATACATTTTAACTGAGTCGTTAAGTCATCGTTAGTCGTTACATGTAAGTGTTGTTTTGAAACCTTTAGGTTAACGATCTTGTTAAATGTTGTTAACCCAATGTTTATAATATCAAATGAGATTTTAAATTATTATATTATCATGATATTATCATGTATGAATATCTCTTAATATGATATATATACATTAAATGTCTTTACAACGATAATCGTTACATATATGTCTCGTTTAAAAATCATTAAGTTAGTAGTCTTGTTTTTACATATGTAGTTCATTGTTAATATACTTTATGATATGTTTTCTTATCATAGTATCATGTTAACTATATATATATATCCATATATATGTCATCATATAGTTTTTACAAGTTTTAACGTTCGTGAATCACCGATCAACTTGGGTGGCCAATTGTCTATATGAAACATATTTCAATTAATCAAGTCTTAACAAGTTTGATTGCTTAACATGTTGGAAACATTTAATCATGTAAATATCAATCTCAATTAATATATATAAACATGGAAAAGTTCGGGTCACTACATATACCACCTAAATGATATATGGTCGACACTGTCGCCTAATTTACATTTATGTTATCTAACATTTATTTATGTATACTAACATTTACATTTATATTATCTAACATTTATTTATGTATACTAACATTTACAGTTATGTTCACTAACATTTATATTTATGTTATTTAAGTTATATATGGTCGGTTATACCACCTGAATTATATTTTCTGTAATCTAACTCTTATTAACTTCACTAACATTTATATTTATGTTATTTAAGTTATATATGGTCGGTTATACCACCTGAATTATATTTTCTGTAATCTAACTCTTATTAACTTCACTAACATTTATATTTATGTTAATAAGACCTCATGATTGTACGCAACACGTCATTTGACAACACGGTACTTTATGTACGCAACACGTCATTTGACAACACGGTACCATGGGTCGAGATTAATTCCGATCAATACGAATACGATGGGGTCTTTATATGTTATCTAACATTTATGATTACTTATGCAATTAATCATTATTTATTTCATGCATACTAATGTTTATTCTTAAATTTATAATCTTAAAAGTTAAAATAAAAAAAAGTAGTTTGTATTTTTATTAAAAGTAAATCTTAAAAGTTAAAATAAAAAAAGTAGTTTGTATTTTTATTAAAAGTAAATCTTAAAAGTTAAAATAAAAAAAGTAGTTTGTATTTTTATTAAAAGTAAATCTTAAAAGTTAAAATAAGAAAAGTAGTTTGTATTTTTATTAAAAGTAAATCTTAAAGGTTAAAATAAGAAAAATATATTATAATAATATATATTATAACTTAATATATATTATAATAATATCATTAATAATATAATATAATATGAACCTATATTCCCTTATGATTTTATTATTTGTAATCATACCATTATTCCTTTGTTTACTACTTATGAATCTAAACTAATTCTAATTGCATGTTGTTATTTATCTACGAAAAAAAAAATATTATCATTATGATTATGATTATGATTTATGTTGTTCATCTTTCTGAAAATAGAAAATGTCAAACTTATCAAAGCTTGAGTTTGATGCCTTAGACGTATCGGGAACAAACTACACATCATGGGTTATGGACGTAGAAATAAATCTTGGATCATTGGGTATTCTAGAAACTTTAAAAGAAATAATACTTGTTCCGATCAAGATAAATTAAAATCAATTGCTTTTATTTGCAAACATATTGATACCACCTTAAAACATATGTTTCTCACTATCAAAGATCCACATGTTTTATGGGAAAGTATCAAGAGTAGATTCGATAATCAAAAGGAAATATTACTTCCAGCTGCGAGGGAAGAATGGAGAAATCTAAGGTTCCAAGATTTCAAAAAGGTAAGTGAATACAGCTCGGCCATGTTCAAGATCCGTTCAAAGCTTCAATTCTGTGGTCAAGAAATAAGTGATGCTGATATGATGGAGAAAACTTTCTCCACAATGCATTCTGCAAATATAACTGTGCAAGAAAATTTAAGATTGCAGAATTATAAAACTTTTTCCAAACTTCAAACTTATCTCTTAGTTGCAGAAGTTAATAAAGAATTACTGATGAAAAATCAAGAATCTCGTCCTACCGGTGCGCTAGCATTTCCTGAAGCTAATGCTATTAACAATAATAATAATAATAATAAAAGAAGAAATGCACATGGACGAGGGTGTGGAAGAGGTCGTAGCCATATTGGCCAAAACCATCATCATGGAAATTACCATAACAATAATAAAAATCATAACTATGTTCGAAATCACCCTTATGGTAATGGTCGTGGTGGTGGTCGTGGTCGTGGTGGTCGTGGTGGTCGTGGTCGTGGACAAAGAAATAATAATCCACAAAATTATAAAATCCAAACACCATACAATCCCACAAATCACAATGTTGAAGAAGGCTCTTCAAAGAATGTTGAAGATTCTTGTTACCGATGTGGTAAAATTGGCCACTGGTCTAAAAACTGCCGAACAAATCAGCATTCTGTTAATCGGTATCAAGAATCCCTAAAGGTAAAAGGAAAAGAAGCAAATCTTGTGGATGACCTTGATACAAAAATCACTGAGCCAACTTGTGACTACTTTAATGAATAAATTTCTAATATCTATATATATATATATATATATATATATATATATATATATATATATATATATATATATATATATATATATAGATATCCTATTATATGTTCTCGTTAAATAAATGGTTGTAGATTTTCAATCTACACCATATCTAGTTTACTACATATTTCCTTATTATGTGCTATCGTTTGTAACATGTTTTGAATGTAATATATTGATGAATTATATACTCATTATTTGTTTCTCATATTTTTTTTGAAGTTCATGATGTATACTGCTGGAGTAAAAAATCAGTCAAATGGTGGAGATATTTGTATTGCAGACAGTGGTGCCACTCACACCATACTCAAATCTAAAAAATATTTCACAGACTTGAAAGCAACGGAAGGAACTATACATACTATATCAGGTCCTGTGGACTTAATAAAAGGAATGGGAAAGGCAAAATTCATGTTACCAAATGGTACGAATTTTCTGATAAATAATGCCTTATTTTCTCCCATGTCAAAGAGAAATTTGTTAAGTTTCTCTGACATATACCAAAATGGATATGATTATCAGTCAGTGACAACAGAAAATGAAAAATATTTAAGTATCACTGATAAGAATCGTGTAATTGAAAAACTACCAAGACTTCATTCTGGTTTACATTATACACATATAAATGTACCTGAAGTAAATGTGGTAGTTAAAGAAAAATTATGTGATCCTGTAATGATCAGTTTGTGGCATGAGAGATTAGGTCACCCAGGATCAACAATGATGAAAAGAATAATACAAAATACACATGGACATCCACTGGCGGATCAAAGGATCCCTCATGATGCACTTATCCCATGTACATCATGCTCACTTGGAAAGTTGATAATAAGACCATCACCTCTTAAGGTTGAAAAAGAATCACCAATGTTTCTTGAAAGAATTCAAGGTGATATATGTGGACCAATTCATCCGCCATGTGGACCATTTAGATATTTTATGGTTCTAATAGACGCATCTAGTAGATGGTCTCATGTTTGTCTATTATCAAGTAGAAATATGGCATTTGCAAAATTTCTTGCTCAAATTATTAAATTGAGAGCACATTTCCCTGATTATACTATTAAAAGGGTGAGACTAGATAATGCCGGTGAGTTTACGTCTCAAGCATTTAATAACTTTTGCATGTCTATTGAGATTATTGTTGAACATCCCGTTGCCCATGTGCATACACAAAATGGTTTAGCTGAATCATTAATTAAACGATTGTAGCTAATAGCTAGACCATTGATAATGCGAACAAAACTCCCAGTATCTGTATGGAGCCATGCAATTTTGCATGCTGCATCATTGATTCGCATTAGACCAAGCGCAAGTCATACATATTCTCCTTTGCAACTTGCTTTTGGTCATCAGCCAAATATTTCCCACCTTAGAACATTTGGTTGTGCGGTTTATGTCCCTATCGCACCACCACAACGCACTAAAATGGGTCCTCAAAGAAGGATGGGAATATATGTTGGATATGAAACATCTTCAATAATAAGATATATTGAACCCATGACGGGTGATGTTTTTACAGCACGTTTTGCTGATTGTCACTTTAATGAAACATTATTCTCTAGATTAGGGGGAGAAATAAAAAATAAAGAAAATGATGTTTCATGGTGTGAACCTCAATTAATGTATCTTGATCCTCGCACAAAAGAATGCGAGATCGAAGTTCAAAAAATAATGCATATGCAAGAACTTGCAAATAAATTGCCTGATGCATTTACAGATACAAAAAGAGTGACTAAATCATATATACCAGCAGCAAATGCTCCAGCTCGAATTGAAATTCCAAAAACTGGCAATAATGTTATTCTTGAGTCTTTGCCACGCCAGAAACGTGGGAGACCAATTGGTTCCAAAGATAAAAATCCTCGGAAAAGAAAATCAGCTGATAATGAGGTAAAAGAAAGTGTTCAAGAAGAACTACAAATCAATACTCCTTCTGCAGAGGAGATTGATGATGTCAATACGGAATTTTCAATCAATTACGCACATTCAAAAATATTATGGAACCGAAATGAAATGAAAAATCTTGATGAGATATTTTCATATAATGTTGCATATGACATCATGAATGATGATGATGATCCAGAACCAAAATCTATCATGGAATGTCAAAGTAGACATGATTGGGATCATTGGAAAGGAGCAATACGAGCTGAATTTGAATCACTCAATAAAAGAAAAGTTTTCGGATCTATCATTCTCACACCTAAAGATGTGAAACCTGTGGGATATAGATGGGTTTTTGTGCGAAAAAGAAATGAGAAAAATGAAGTTACAAGGTATAAAGCTAGACTTGTAGCTCAAGGTTTTTCTCAAAGACCGGGAATTGATTATGAGGAAACTTATTCTCCTGTTATGGATGCAATTACTTTTAGATACTTAATCAGCCTGGCAATTTCTGAAAATTTAGAAATGCATCTCATGGATGTTGTGACTGCTTATCTTTATGGATCACTTGATAGTGATATATATATATATATGAAGATACCTAAAGGATTTAAGGTATCAGAAGCAACCAATGCAAAACCCAAAGAAATGTACTCAATCAAGTTACAAAGGTCTTTATATGGGTTGAAACAATCGGGTCGCATGTGGTATAAACGATTAAGTGATTACTTGATAAGCAAAGGGTATACCAATAATCTTATTTGCCCATGTGTTTTCATTAAGAAAACAACATCCGGATATGTGATCATAGCTGTTTATGTTGATGATCTTAATATCATAGGTACAAATAAAGAGATCCATGAAGCCATTCAACTTCTAAAGAAAGAATTTGAAATGAAAGATCTCGGAAAAACCAAGTATTGCCTTGGTTTACAAATTGAACATATGCCTAATGGTTTAGTTGTACATCAAACAACATATACTGAAAAGATTTTAAAACGTTTTAATATGGACAAGGCAAAACCATTAAGTACTCCTATGGTTGTTAAATCACTTAATGTTGACACTGATCCATTTCGTCCCTGTGAAGATCATGAAGATATCCTGGGACCAGAAGTACCATATCTTAGTGCAATTGGAGCTCTTATGTATCTTACAAATTGTACAAGACCTGACATTTCTTTTGCAGTTAATTTGTTGGCAAGGTTCAGCTCAGCTCCTACCAAAAGACACTGGAATGGGATCAAACACATATTTCGATACCTTTGAGGAACTACTGATTTAGGATTATTTTATTCTAACGAATCAAAACAAGATTTGGTTGGTTATGCAGATGCAGGTTATTTATCTGATCCACATAAAGCTAAATCTCAAAATGGATATGTATTCCTAAATGGAGGTACCGCAATATCATGGCGTTCTCAAAAACAAACACTTGTTGCAACATCATCAAATCATTCCGAAGTAATTGCATTACATGAAGCCAGTCGGGAATGTTTTTGGTTGAGATCAATGACACAACTCATTACTGATTCTTGTGGACTAGAACGCAATAAAAGTTCAACAACTATCTATGAAGATAATGTAGCTTGCATAACACAGATGAAAGAAGGGTATATCAAAAGTGACCGAACAAAACACATACCCCCTAGATTCTTCTCATACACTCAAAATCTCATTAAGGACAACCAGATTGAAATGAGATATGTTCAGTCCAGCAAAAACTCTGCTGACCTTTTCACCAAAGCACTCCCAACTGCTATTTTCAGAACACACGTTCATAATATTGGCATGAGGCATGTTCAGAAGATGTAACAACTCAGGCGTTGCCTACTTGAGGGGGAGTCAACTCTATGCTGCACTCTTTTTCCCTTAGCTAAAGTTTTATCCCAAAGGGTTTTCTTTAGCAAGGTTTTTAACGAGGCAGTACTAGTTATTCACTAATAAAATTATCATCCAAGGGGGAGTGTTATAAAAGTAATAATTGGATGATAATTTTATTATTATTATAGATATTGCATAGTATATTTTTTTGAGTATAAATAGGTATGTTGAGTTAGAGTTTATTATGTATATTTTTTGGTTAACAAAAACACTCTCTCTCTCTAGATTCCAAATGCCACCAAACTCTCATTGTACATTTTTCTATAAATAAAAAACCAATTACTCATACCTTTTGTTCAACCTTTGTTTTCTCCGTTTTACAGTATCTCTATCTCTATATACCTTCTACAGTCAAGAACCACTAAAGGTAGTTATAAGCCTACTGAATTATAACAAATAGAAATATAATAAAAATTCACACAGGAGAACGAATGAGAAAATCCAAACACAATGACGACCCAAAAGTTAAAGGTCATCATCTGAAGCCACACCGGAAACCATGTTATTACATTTATCTTTAATAATCGGCTTTGAGAACTTACTCTCAAGTTATTCATAAGTAACCTTTTTTCCCACCCCTAGATTTGTAAGTGAATCTAGTAGGAGAAATGGGGTTGGAAAAAGACGGATCCTCAACCCCATTAGCGTCGGATGAAAAACCACCATCCGCAACGACACAACCGTTATTAACAACATCATGCGAGTCACATCAACACCCACTTCATCACTTGCTAGCAAAGAAACATGACCGCCCTCAAAAACAAGTTATGTGAAAAAAAATTTGAAACCTAATAAATGATGATAAATACTATAATACTCTTAAAACTAGGAGGCAATGCCCGTGCGTTGCACGACTTGTCTCAAATTTTACTATTTTGAAATTCGTGTTCCGAATGGTTAAAGTCATGGCTGGAGTTGGTTGAGAACATATTAACCTTGAAGTGAAAGTTGATGTTGGTCCCATTATGCAATTGGTAAAATAGAATTTTATGCATATCTTTTATTTGTCACTATGGAAATGTGCACATTCGGATCATATGTACTAATCATGAAACTATATATAAACAAAAGTTTACTGAAGGTGGTTAAATGAGTTAACAAATGATGCCAAAATACATTATAAGACTTGCATATTGTAGTACGCTTTATAATATTAAAACATATATTACCTTTACATTTTATCATTAAATTTTTGAAGGTCTCTCTTGATGACTTCATATATGACAATAAGTAGATACATAATAATTGGAGTACAAAAAAAAAACTTCTAAGTATAAACGTGAACTGTTACGTATTACTACACCACACAGTATAAAACTCGTGAATAGAATAAAATTGGAGGTTCATAACATAACATTCAATAACAATTGATATAAAATTTACAATTACTTATTAACTATTATAATAAAGATATGTAACTCCACCAAGAGTTGTAAACCTTATAAACTTTTTAATAACTGTTATCTTTTTATTTTTATTTAATTTAACATTAGTTATAAACATTCATTTATAATAAGTAAAATTTATATGTCATGAATTATATGATTAGTTTTAATATTTTTATTTTTTTAATCATAATTTTGTCATAAATTTAAACTTAATCTATGACATAAATAATAACAATAGTTTTAAACTTTTTATTTATCATATTTACATTGATAGATATCGTTGCATATACATACATATATATATATATATATATATATATATATATATATATACATATATATATATATATATATATATATATATATACATATATATATATACATATATACATATACATATATATATATATATATATATATATATATATATATATATATATATATATATATATATGTATATATAATTATTTATAGAAATTATTTAAATAAACATGATCTATATACTTACATGGATAAAAATATTACACCTATAATAATCATAATCATACTTATATAAATTATCACTAAAATGTAACAATAATAAAAATAATTATTATTATTATTAATCATAATCGTAATCATATTCATAATTATAATTTTCAATTATAGTCATAATATATATATATATATATATATATATATATATATATATATATATATATATATATATATATATATATATATATATATATATATATATATATATATATATATATATAAATTAATCAAAAAAGATTATCAATAAATTTACATGTATAAAAAAACGTTACACCAATAATAATCATATAGTTATATAAATTATAACTAAAATGTAATAATAATAATAATAAAAATAATAATCGTAATCATATTCATAATTATAATTATGAATTATGAATTATAATCGTAATAGAAATCATAATCTTAATTATTAATCATATAAGTTATAAAAATATACAATATAATATTCATAATATCATAATAGTAACATTAAAAAGAAATCTTCGGACGAATCAATTTTACATAGAGTCAACCATGTTTTTTATTACCTTGTCCGCGGTTTACAATATTTTTAAATTGGTGTTTCTTCGATACCTACAAAAACAAACAAACATATATCGTGTATATATATATATATATATATATATATATATATATATATATATATATATATATATATATATATATATATATATTCAGATATATCATTTCTTATTTTTTTCATATGAAAAAATTCGAAAATACAGCATTAGTAATATAGCGTGCTCTTTTGTATGATTGATATGGAAAGATGAAATGGAGATGACATATTTATAGGCTAAAAAAATAACTTACGTTACGTTACTTAGAAGATGAAAGGTTTATATACTTATTGATCATTAATTACTTAAATTTTATTTATGATATTTTTATTTAATATGGTCTTTATTTTTATTTTTTTACCTTTTTACCATAATAATTTTTAGCATTTTTTACCCGTCTATTAAATTACATGAATAAATTTTATTGAGTTAACCGTATTAAATACACCATACTTATGATTCTAGAACTCAATTACTATATATATATATATATATATATATATATATATATATATATATATATATATATATATATATATATATATATATATATATATATATATATATATGAGTCTCCGAGTAATTTATGATTACTTATACATCCATATATAGTAACGATAGTAATAGTCTTTTTTTGAAAAGTAATGAAAGATTTTATAAATATAACTCAAGAACACAAGGGAGATGAGATGAACTCCCAGCACACCACAATCAACAAGTAACATGACATGAACAATACCACCTATAACCTACTTTACAAACCCGAAAATAGCATAAAAGCTAACTACCTTTTAAACTATTACAATGATAAATACACACTAGGATCATTTAACCAAGTTAACCATTTTTCAAACGATGCGATATCCATTCGAAGTACAAGACTTGAACCTCGTTAAGAGCCACCAGAATACTCCAACTCTTACCATGAAAAACTTTGTCGTTGCGATTCTTCCAAATTAAATAAGAACAAACCCATTCAACCGCTTACCAAATCTTTTTCCCTAAACTTGACGTCACGACCACACAATTACCTCGAAGGATTTCATTAATAATATGATTTGATACATTGTCAAGACCCCACCATGAGTACACCCGAGCCCACAGATCGTTCGCGAGCTTAAAAAAGACTATAGTATGTTCCATGGACTCGAGACTATCATCACTGTAAGTAACTAGGGGGGTGAATAGTTACTTAATCGATTTTTAAAATTTTCTTTGCGTTTTCTTGAACTTGAACTTGATATAGTGTAACTTGAAATGTTTGTTCTCAAACAATACTTATAAGATATATGTATATGTGAATATAATCAAAAAGATAAGGGAAGAACAACCACAACGATATATAGTGGTTCGGGAAGATGTTAACTAATCTTCTTTAATCCACTCCTCAATTCTACGAATTGAGATTTTTCTTCACTATGATACTCCAAACTCGGTGGACTGTCCGGATACAACACTAGTACTTCGATAAGCCGCAACTTGTGAACCCTTACGTCCCTTTGAAGACTTCACAAACACCTATAGCTCTTACCACAAGATCCTAATGCACTATCTTAGTGAAAACACAACTACCTTCTAGATCCCTTTAAGAAGATAGTTTACAAGTAAACTTACAACTTAAGTTTACAAGTACTCTTGCTAGAATCACTCTAAAAAGATTACAATTAATTATAAGAATGATATCAGTAAGTATGAAAAAATATGAGTGCAAGAGGTGAGTCTTCAAATACTTCAAGGCTTGGATTTTATAGGAAAGAGAAATCTGCCTGGAAGCTGTACAGCTCGCTGCACGGTCGACCGTGGTTCGACCGTGTGCCTCTGACATCTGATTCTCATAGCCATTTTTGTCCTTTGATATTGTCATTTTCCCTTGTTGAATAGCCGCAATTAAAAGCCAATTATCTCTGAAATCATCCCCATTACCCTTTTTGTTTTGGACATAAGTGTGGAAGTTGACATGTCCATAAAAGAAGAAAGTTTTCATGCTTTGACCATTTGTCATTGATTACTTAATGGGGTAATTGCAGAATTTTGTCTCTTGACAAACCATTATCTTCCAAAAACTTCATCAACCTTTCTTAATTACTTGTCATTTTGCTAATGGAAGTATATTGCCCTTTAGAACATTGTTACATCTCAAATGAACTAGTTTCAATCTAGTTAGAATATAATTGGAGACTTTAACAACTTACTAGTTAATAATACATACATAAAAATGATACATAAGAATCATGAGAGAGCATCTCTTTTGTTAGGACTTTTAATGACCATCATTAGTATGTATTTGAATGACATTCTGTAACAAGTGAAAAATAAAACACTTTTGTGTTTAACCTTAATTGGGCTTAAAATGTCATTAAGATGTCATTAGGTGTGATTAGTAAAATTTAATCTTTTGGTTCAAAACTCTTTTGAGATCAAAGAGGGCAAATATTATAAATATGTTTAAAAAGGTTTTGTAAATTATAGATGCCTCAAAGTGGTCTAACTTAAAGTGGATAAATTTGGTAACAGAGAAAACTGCGGTCGAACTACGGTTGACCGTGAGGTTAGCCGTAGATTGACAGTTTTGGAAAAACTTAAATTCTTTGGTACATGACATCAAGTTCAGATCCACGGTCGACCATGGTGCAGCCGCATACCACTTTTACCAAGATAATTATTTATGCATTGGTCTTTCGCTAGAGATAGTGTAGGCTTATGAACTCATGTCGTCTTACATATGATTAAGCACTTATCTCTTTTGTGTCATCATCAAAACAAAGTGATTAACTTTTGAATATTATGATTGGAATCTTAACCAACAATCACATAAATGATATCTAATACTATGTAAATTAATACATCGTTTGTCGAGTTCCACTATAGTTGGATGATGCCTTTGAACCGCTCGCCACATGAAGATTTCAACCTTTTTCGGAATCAAATTGTTGCACATAGTTTCCGCAGAATGAGACGAACCTGAGTGTGTACGATCTTTCAGGATGGAGCACAATTCCTTAATAGTGAATTTACCACTATTCGATAACATCCACTGCCATGAATCACAAATACCATCCAGAAAGCTATAATGAGATAATAAAGTACACAAATTTACCAATTCAGAGTGTGTTCTACCCGACGATTGTCTTAACCATTTCCACTTTCAAATTGGCACCTCATCAATACGTTCCAATCAGTCTTTAACTGCCACATCTTGATCACTTTCCAACCTGAACAGTCCCGCAAACAGTTGCTTCAACTTGCTGCCACCGATCCACATATCACCCTAAAAAGAAGTATTTGAAACTACACTTATCTTCTTCACGAATGAGCTGATAAATGGCACTCCAATATCATTGAGTTCGGTACCTACCAAAATAATAGAATGCCATGCACTTGGATTTAAAGAGCGAGTTGCTTCGCCCCCCCCCCCCCCCCTAAAAAAAATCCAAGCCACTACACGAACCATAAATACTACGAATAAGTTTAACCTAAAGAGAATCGGTTTCGGTTTTAAACCTCCACCACCATTTCCCTAATAGCGCTAGGTTTTTAATGTTTAGAGACCCAATAATTAACCCCCCATGTTCATAAGAAGCAAGAACATTTTCCCATCTAAACCAAGAAAGTTTGCTCCCCCGAATCCGACCCTCCCCAAAAGAACACTCGCCTCACACTCTCGAGAATTTTTAACACACTTGGCGACGCACGAAAGAGAGAGAAGTAATACAATGGTAAGCTATTTAGGACCGATTTAATTAGGACTAGTCTTCCACCAAATCAATTTTCGCATTTTCTAATTGGATAATCTTTCCTTAATCTTATCTATCACCGGATTCCAACAATTCAACTTGTTCATTTTCGAACCAATGGGAAGCCCGAGATATATAAAAGGAAAAGAACCTACTTGACAACTTAAACGGTGAGCCATGTTTTGCACCTCAACATCACTAACACCAATACCATAAAGACAACTTTTGTCGAAACTGACTTTTAAACCCGAACACAGTTCAAAACACTTGAGAAGATTTTGTAGACAATAAGCATTCTAACGAGACCATTCACCCAGAAATATGGTATCATCTGCATATTGTAGATGAGATATTAAAACCTTGTCATTGCCAGCTTCAATACCTTTGAACAATCCTTTTTCGATAGCCGGTTTCAATATAATGTTTAAACCTTCCGCCGCAAGGATAAATGGGAAAGGTGACAACAAATCTCCTTGCCGAATGCCTCGGCCTAATGAGAACTCACTTGTAGGAGCACCATTGACAAGAATAGATATAGTATCCGATTTTAAACACGAAATAATCCATTTTCTCCATCTAATATCAAAACTCATACTCTTCATAACCTCCACACAAAAAGTCCCAATTAAGGCAATCAAATGCATTTTCAAAATCAACTTTGAAAAGAATACCTTTTCGCCTATTTGCCTTTAGAAAATTAATAGTCTCATTAACAATCAACGTAACGATAGTAATAGTAACAGTAATAGTAATATATATGGTAAAAAAAATCTTAAAACTCAAAAAATGAGTATACTTACTGTGACGACCTGGAAATTTCTGACCAAATTTAAACTTAATTTTTATATGTTTTCGACACGATAAGCAAAGTCTGTAATGTTGAGTCTCAAAAATTTTGGAACTATGTTCATATATTCAATTACCCTTCGACTATTCCCAACGATTCACGAATAATTATATTTAACTTGATGTGCATATATATATATATATATATATATATATATATATATATATATATATATATATATACATATTAGAAACGTTAACAAAGTGTTAGATGTATAATACTTTACAAGAACGTATTTGTTTCGATATATGTTTATCGACGGAATTAAAGGATAATATCAAATGATTGAATTATCAGATACATTGTAGTATGATTAGGAGTCTCGGTTGTGAGGTCCACGTTGATTTGAGAAATCTTTCCCTTTTAATGATATTCGGAATAAATGGTAAAGTGATTTACAAGTAAGAACAAATGTGTCAATTGACGAAGGTTAGACAAAAGTTAGTGGAGAATTGGATTTCATAATATTCGACTGATCTATTTTCAAACGTGCGGAAACGCTTTTCGATTCAATATAATTTGATTATTAAAATGTTTTGTTTAAATAACAATTTAGTTTTCATATTATTTAATGTGAAAGTGAAATTAGGGAATATAGATAACTTAGAAAATAGATATCGACAAATTAAGTAAATCGACGTTTTACATTAAAAAGATTTCATACGTTTAATTATCCTTTAGGCTTAACCCTACGATTCATGAATAAAATGTAATTTAAAAATATATAACCTGTATTACTCTATATGTGATTTTACTTTCTTAAATGAAAACGTGTTATGATATAACTATTTATATTAAAAACTTTTAATGATTTTGAATATAAGTAATTTTGAAAAACTATAAATTATATCGTTAAATAAATATTTCGGGTATATATATATTTGTATACAAATTTCTAAACGATTATATATATATATTCTATAACGTGACAAAATATAATATTATTTAGTTATATAACAAATTGATTATAAGATTTTTAATAATATAATTTAATATATTTTAATAAATAACGAGACGATGATTTATTGAAGAAAATGACCATAACACTCAAACTTACAAGTTATATTTCGAGTGGTATGTTATAATTCAGTAGGCTTATAACTACCTTTAGTGGTTTGATTCTTGATTAAGAATGCTAATAATGAAGTGTAAGAACAAAGATGATAATGGAGAGAAAGAAAGAAACACTTTGTAAGTGTAAGAAAATGGTGCAAGTTTAATGCTTGCATTCATGGCTATTTATAGCAAAAATATCACAAGTTTAGGTAATACAATAATATTACTTTTGTGTATCAATAATTGACTATCCATTTATATATATATATATATATATATATATATATATATATATATATTATAACACTCCCCCTTGGATAGCAATTTTGTTTTTTGAAGATCAACTGTAAGTTACTGCCTCGTTAAAAACCTTGCTAAAGAAAACCCAGTGGGAAAAAAAAACTTTAGCTAAGGGAAAAAGAGTGCAGCATGTAGTTGACTCCCCCTCAAGTTGACATCGCTTCAGTTGTTACATCTTTTGAACATGTCTCATGCCAATGTTATGAACGTGTGTTCTGAAAATAGCAGTTGGAAGTGCTTTCGTGAAAAGATCAGCAGAGTTTTTGTTGGATTGAACATATCTCATTTCAATCTCGTTGCCCTTAATGAGATTCTGAGTGTATGAGAAGAATCTAGGACGTATGTGTTTGGTTCGGTCACTTTTGATATACCCTTCTTTCATCTGTGATATGCAAGCTGCATTATCTTCATAGATAATTGTTGGACTTTTATCGCGTGCTAGTCCACAAGAATCAGTAATGATTTGTGTCATTGATCTCAACCAAAAACATTCCCGAGTAGCTTCATGTAATGCAATCACTTCGGCATGATTTGATGATGTAGCAACAAGTGTTTGTTTTTGAGAACGCCATGATATTGCAGTACCTCCATTTAGGAATATATATCCAGTTTGAGATTTAGCTTTATGTGGATCAGATAAATAACCTGCATCAGCATAACCAACCAAATCTTGTTTTGATTCATTAGAATAAAATAATCCTAAATCAGTAGTTCCTCGAAGGTATCGAAATATGTGTTTGATCCCATTCCAGTGTCTTTTGGTGGGAGCAGAGCTGAACCTTGCCAACAAATTAACTGCAAAAGAAATGTCAGGTCTTGTACAATTTGTAAGATACATAAGAGCTCCAATTGCACTAAGATATGGTACTTCTGGTCCAAGAATATCTTCATGATCTTCACATGGACGAAATGGATCAGTTTCAACATTGAGTGATCTAACAACCATAGGAGTACTTAATGGTTTTGCCTTGTTCATATTGAAACGTTTCAGAATCTTTTCAGTATATGTTGTTTGATGTACAAGTAAACCATTAGGCATATGCTCAATTTGTAAAACAAGGCAATACTTGGTTTTTCCGAGATCTTTCATTTCAAATTCTTTCTTTAGAAGTTGAATGGCTTCATGGATCTCTTTATTTGTACCTATGATGTTAAGATCATCAACATAAACAGCTATGATCACATATCCGGATGTTGTTTTCTTAATGAAAACACAAGGACAAGTAAGGTTATTTGTATACCCTTTGCTTATCAAGTAATCACTTAATCGGTTATACCACATACGTCCCGATTGTTTTAACCCATATAAAGATCTTTGTAATTTAATCGAATACATTTCTTTGGGTTTTGCATTTGATGCTTCTGGTACCTTAAATCCTTCAGGTATCTTCATATATATATCACTATCAAGTGATCCATATAGATAAGCAGTCACAACATCCATGAGATGCATTTCTAAATTTTTAGAAACTGCCAGGCTGATTAAGTATCTAAAAGTAATTGCATCCATAACAGGGGAATAAGTTTCTTCATAATCAATTCCCGGTCTTTGAGAAAAACCTTGAGCTACAAGTCTAGCTTTATACCTTGTAACTTCATTTTTCTCATTTCTTTTTCTGACAAAAATCCATCTGTATCCTACAGGTTTCACATCTTTAGAAGTGAGAATGATGGATCCGAAAACTTTTCTTTTATTGAGTGATTCTAATTCAGCTCGTATTGCTTCTTTCCATTGAGCCCAATCATGTCTATTTTGACATTCAACCATAGATGTTGGTTCTGGATCATCATCATTATTCATGATGTCATATGCAACATTAAATGAAACTTTATCATCAAGATTTTTCATTTCATTTCGGTTCCATAATATTTTTGAATGTGCATAATTGATTGCAATTTCTGTATTGACATCATCAATCTCCTCTGCAGTAGGAGTACTAATTTATGGTTCTTCTTGAACACTTTCTTTTATCTTATTATCAGCTGATTTTCTTTTTCGAGGATTTTTATCTTTGGAACCAACTGGTCTCCCACGTTTTAGACGTGGCATAGATTCTTAAGTGACTACATTATCAGTTTTCATATTTGGAATCTCAACTCGAGCTGGAGTATTATCTGCTGGTATATATGATTTAGTCACCCTTTTTGTATCTGTGAATGCATCAGGCAATTGATTTGCAAGTTCTTGTATATGCATTATCTTTTGAACTTCTGTCTCGCATTCTTTTGTACGAGGATCAAGATACTTTAATTGAGGTTCACACCATGAAACATCATTTTCTTTATTTTTTATTTCTCCCCCTAATCTAGGAAACAATATTTCATTAAAATGACAATCAGCAAAACGTGCTGTAAAAACATCACCTGTCATAGGTTCAATATACCTTATGATTGAATATGTTTCATATCCAACATATATTCCCAACCTCCTTTGAGGACCCATTTTTGTACATTGTGGTGGCACAATTGGAACATATACTGCACAACCAAATGTTCTAAGGTGAGAAATATTTGGCTCTTGACCAAAAGCAAGTTGTAGGGGGGAATATTTATGACTTGCACTTGGTCTGATGCGAATCAATGCAGCAGCATGTAAAATTGCATGACCCCATATAGATACAGGGAGTTTTGTTCTCATTATCAATGGTCTAGCGATTAACTGTAAACGTTTAATCAGTGACTCGACTAAACCATTTTGTGTATGCACATGAGCAACAGAATGTTCAACAACAATTCCTATAGACATGCAATAGTCATTAAATGCTTGAGATGTAAACTCACCAGCATTATCAAGTCTCACCTTTTTAATGATGTAATCAGGAAAATGTGCTCTCAATTTAATAATTTCGGCAAGAAATTTTGCAAATGCCACATTACGGCTTGATAACAGACAAACATGAGACCATCTACTAGATGCGTCTATTAGGACCATGAAATATCTAAATGGTCCACATGGTGGATGAATTGGCCCACAAATATCACCTTAAATTCTTTCAAGAAACATTGGTGATTCTTTCTCAACCTTAAGTGGTGAGGGTCTAGTTATCAATTTTCCAATAGAGCAAGATATACATGGAACCATTGTATCATGAAGGATTTTTCTATCCTTCAGTGGATGTCCATGTGTACATTCAATAATTTTTTTCATCATTGTTGATCCTGGATGGCCCAATCTGTTATGCCATAAATTAAATACACTAGGATTAATATACTTTTCTTTAATCACCATATGTGCTTCTGGTACATTTATATGTGTATAATGTAATCCAGAATTAAGTCTTGGCAGTTTTTCAATCACGTGATTCTTGTTAGTGATACTTAAATATTTCTCATTTTCTGCCGTTACTGACTGATAATCATATCCATTAAGGTATATGTCAGAAAAACTCAATAAATTTCTGCTTGACTTAGGAGAGAATAAGGCATTATTAATTAAAAATGTTGTACCGTTTGGTAATATGAATTTTGCCTTTCCTATCCCTTCTATCAAGTTAGCAGCACCTGATATTGTATGTATAGTTCCTTCTGTTGGTTTCAAATCAATGAAATATTTTTCAGATTTAAGTATAGTGTGTGTAGTACCACTATCTGCTATACAGAGATCTCCACTACTTGATTGATGTTGTGTTCCAGCAGAATTCATATTAAACTTCATATATAAGAAACAAACAGTGAGTATATAAATGTTACACAAAATGTTTATTACACACAAATAGATAAAACTGAAACATTTGACATACATAGAATTGAAACATCAAACATAGAACTGGAACATTTGATAAAACATATAGAACTGAAACATTTGAGAAAACATGATGACAAAGGTTAAATTATTTTATTTATAAAAGAAACATATTAATTTAATTCAAGAAATCTTCATATAAATCAGATGGTTGCTCAGTGACTGTTGGATCAATATTATCCACAAAATTTACTTCTTTTTCTTTACCTTTCAGCGAATCCTGGTACATCTTAACAAGATGTTTAGATGTTCGGCAAGTATTAGCCCAGTGGCCCATTCTACCACATCTGTAACAAGATTCTTCAGAATTTTTAGAAGAATTTTCTTCAACATCTTGTTTAGTGGGCTTGTTTTGTGGTTGATATTTATATTTTCGTGGATTATTATTTCTTTGACCACCACGGCCACGACCACGGCCACGTCCACGCCCATTCCCATTACTATAAGGATGGTTTCTACCATAGTTATGGCTTTTGGCATGATGATGGCGATGGTTATTATAACCACAACCTTGCCCGCGTCCTTGTCCCTGTTTATAATTATTTGCAGTATTTGCTTCAGGGATTGCAAGTGTACCAGTAGGACGGGATTGCTGATTTTTCATTAATAGCTCATCATTTTGCTCTGCAACCAAGAGATATGAATTAAGTTCAGGATATGTGTTGAACTTTAGCATTCTCAAATTTCTTTGCACTGTGATGTTGGCAGCATTCATTGTGGAGAAAGTTTTCTCCAACATGTCTGCATCACTTATTTCATGTCTACAGAATTTAAGTTGTGAGACTGTATTATACAGAGCTGAGCTGTATTCATTTACTTTCTTAAAGTCTTGGAACCTTAATGTTCTCCATTGATCCATAGCAGCTAGAAGTAAAATTTCTCTTTGATTATTGAATCTGCTTTTGAGACCTTCCCATAAAATATGGGGATCTTCTACAGTCACATAATTATTTTGTAATCATTCATCAATATGTTGATGAATAAAGCAACATGCCGTTGCTTGTTCTTTTTCAGAACAAGTGTTGTTTTCATTTATGGTTTCAAGAATGCCCATTGATTTAAGATGCATTTTTACTTTTATAACCCATGACATGTAGTTGTTTCCCGTTGATTCTAAAGGAGTAAATTTAAGCTTTTCCAGATTCGACATTTTCTATTATCAAAAATTAAAACAAACAACATGATAAATTAGAGTCAATTTATATTCATAAGTATATAAACATTAAACATAAATTTAATATAATATAAATGATAAGTAGGCAACAGTGTCGACCATATGTAAGCAATCATAAATAAATGTTATATAACATAAATGATAATTAGGTGACAGTGTCGACCATATAAATGTTAGATAATAGAAATATAAATGTTAGTAACATAAATGATAATTAGGCGACAGTGTCTACCATATAAATGTTAGATAATAGAAATATAAATGTTAGTAACATAAATGATAATTAGGCGACAGTGTCGACCATATATTATTCAGGTGGTATAACCGACCATATATCATTTAGGTGGCAGAGCCAACCATAATTAGTATTAAGATTATCGTGCTGATAACGTGTTATAATTCAGTAGGCTTATAACTACCTTTAGTGGTTTGATTCTTGATTAAGAATGCTAATAATGAAGTGTAAGAACAAAGATGATAATGGAGAGAAAGAAAGAAATACTTTGTAAGTGTGAGAAAATGGTGCAAGTTTAATGCTTGCATTCATGGCTATTTATAGCAAAAATATCACAAGTTTAGGTAATACAATAATATTACTTTTGTGTATCAATAATTTACTATCCATTTATATATATATTTATATATTATAACATGGTATAGTTTTTCAATGTTTTAAGCCTAATTATTTATAAAGGTACTTGTCGCGTAACATAGAATGCTAGTTTTCTAAGCGTACAAAAGAACATTCAAAAAACTGGAACCGGGACATAAGTCGAGCGTCAACGTACAATTCATCGGTGCTAAAATTACAAATCAACTATACACGTAAATATAATATAATATTTAAATAATTATAAAGATTAAATATATTATATATTAATTAAATTAAAACGTGTGTGTCGGGAGATTAAATAAATCGAATGTGACCAGGATCCCCTAGCAATGCGATCGCATTGCTACACTATACAAACCCCATGCAATCGCATGGGGAGTAGGTGAGCTGAACTTGTATATAAGGATCGATTTCTGCTTTCAGCTGAATCCATTCTCAAATCTCTCTTTCTCTGATATTACTTCGTAATATATATTTAATTTATTTTTTATTTTTTATTATGATTATTATTATTAATATTATTATTAGTAGTAGTAGTATTAAGGTTATTATTATTAGTATTATACATAAAATACTACGACGAGGTCATGAGCGCATTATTTTCAAAACTGGTTTTTCGAGCGGGATTGAGCTAAGGAAATTATAGGTTATAGCTATGGTGGTTATGGGTATTGTTCGGGGGTATTGCTCGTGAGGTCAAACTAGTGTATATCATCTCCGTTGCGTCTACGTACTTTCCTGCAATATTGAATCACAATATTGATACGTTCGTGAATCTGAGGCCAACCCTGCACTTGTTCAGTGCCGTCATTTACATAATTGCTACGAAATACAGTATTGTGAGTTCATTTGATCCCTTTTTATTAAATACTTTTGCAATATATATTTTTGGGACTTATAATACATGAAATGCTTTTATAAATGTTTGACAAGATAGACACAAGTAAAACATTCCTCTAATGAATTAGTTGGACGTTATAATTGCCACTAATTGACGTGAATATTTCCCCCTAATTATTATAGCTTGGTAACCTAAGAATTAGTTGGACGTTATAATTTCCACTAATTGACGCGAATCCTAAAGGTAGCTACCGGGTTTAACACCCCCACCCAGAATGTTCACTAGACAGTAGAGCTAGTGGGCATGGTGTTTAGTACTTCGAGGTTTATATATTTATACAGACGAGAGGTTCCGTTTTGGGGATATTATTTATGCGCATTAAATGTTAAGTTCGGTTACCAAGCAAAGGTTATATATAGAGAGAATAATTTTATACACCGGT
The DNA here is from genome assembly GCF_046630445.1 of Rutidosis leptorrhynchoides. Taxonomy (NCBI): domain Eukaryota; kingdom Viridiplantae; phylum Streptophyta; class Magnoliopsida; order Asterales; family Asteraceae; genus Rutidosis; species Rutidosis leptorrhynchoides. Next base: position 368,627,609 of record NC_092343.1, on the reverse strand, counting down.
TATATGTATGTTATTTTGTACATGAGATATGTGTACGGTTATTAAAAATAGCGAGGCAACCTATGGAGGAGAAAAGGATACGAACCTACTCTGCCAAGCATTATGAAAAATGGTTTCGTATACGAGATAGGTGTACTATATTTACATCTCGTGGTCTATCAAAATTACTGAATCTTATGGTTTTATGATAAACTTATGAACTCACCAACCTTTTGGTTGACACTTTTAAACATGTTTATTCTCAGATATTAAAGAAATCTTCCGCTGTACATTTTCTCATTTTAAAGATATTACTTGGAGTCATTCATGGCATATTTCAAAAGACGTTACATTCGAGTCTTTGAGTTCAACAAGATTATTTTTAAATCATTTATAGTTTGGATATATTATGAAATGGTATGCATGCCTGTCAACTTTCGATGTGATGAAAGTTTGTCTTTTAAAAACGAATGCAATGTTTGTAAAATGTATCATATAGAGGTAAAATACCTAGCAATGAAACCAATTATTATGTAACATTTATAATCAATATGAACGGGGCATTTCAGTTGGTATCAGAGCAGTGGTCTTAGTGAACCAGGTCTTGCATTAGTGTGTCTAACTGATAGTTGTTAGGATGCATTAGTGAGTCTGGACTTCGACCTTAACTGCATGTCAAAAAGTTTAGCTTATCATTTCTTTTCAGAAATTACATACTTATCATTCATAAGTCTAGACACATTTTCCTGCATTTATTACATATATAGTGTATAGACGAATTCATATCTTAGCATATCTGTTACTGTAAACTTTACCTCACATCTTCCAAAGATTCCTCCGTGATTTATGGAATTTTGGTATTATATATACATATGTAAATTATGTATTAAAGAATACCAATATAAATCATATAATCTATTTCATATCAAAAATCATTTCCCTGATTATACAAGACGGATCCTGTATCTAGTTCAAATTCTTTAGATTTCGACAGCTATTCCGATATGGATTTCCACTCGAGCTCCGAAGGCAGTGTGACCGGATTGGATCAACTAATTAGCCATCATCTATTCTAGATGAATTGGGGATGGGTTCGTAGCCTACTAAATCATTGGAGACAAGAAGAAAGTGATCCATTCAATCCACCACAGTTCCCTCTGGGCGAAGAACCTGAAGCACTTACTGGCGAACCTGTTCGAAACACCATTTTCTCTCTTATTTCCAGAGTATCTCGTCACGATTATATACTATCTCAAATTTTGAATCTTATTCATCCGCTCGTCCGAACCGACAATTATCCCGGCGTAATAGAAGAAGTCAACGAGCTTCACGCTCGGGTAGTGGCTTTGGAGAATATGGTGCAAAGGTTACAAGCACCAGCAGCATCACCGGCATCAACAGTATCACCATCATCAGTACCAACAGTACCATTACCACCACCAACAACATCCACCTCACAAGCCCCAACATCACAGTCTGTCCCACGAGCATCAACGTCTTACGCACCATAGATACCAAAGAGTACCAACAACAATAAACGATGAAGTAATGATTCATAACTTCATTGGAGAAATATTTTGCGGCGATTATGTAATCTCTAAAGTCTTAGAGATTATCTATTCTAGCCTCAACCATAAATTAGATGAGTGGACCGAAATGATAGAAGGAATAGTAGGAACCCTGACAGGAATGGTGCGCAATTTATAAGCTAGACTTGTTATACAAACAGCATCAACAGTACCATCAGCATCACCAACACGTCAGTACCGTCAGCATCGTCAACACCAGCAGCACCTATAACATCACAATCTCTGCCAGTTCCATAATCACCCCGAACATCATCACAAATCAACAACAAGTATGTCATATCAACGAGTTATGAAGTATTAACTCATTTCCATTGAAGAATTTATATGTATATCTTATATATATAAACTTTTAAACCATAACAAATCTTTTCGAAATAGGGCTATTACGTGTGAATTTTTAACCGGTAGGTACTACCCGGTTAATTCATATTACTAATATTCTATGATATACATCATTCGTTAACGACTTAACCATCATTAACTACAATCTCTGTTTCAACTCAATAAATTCTATTTCATAATAAACCAAGTGTATTATTCAAATACATGTTCGATATTAGACTTTCATTTTTGATATACTCGGAAATTTCTATAAAACATCATTTATATCTTGCGAAGTTCACAAGAATTCCACGAGCACCAACATCCTTCACCGAAAAATATCAATAAGAGTAAATAATAAAGTATTGATTACATTAGTGAAATACTCCGCAAAGATTATGTAATCTCTAATATTTTAGAGATTATTCATTTCTAATTCCAGCCGAAAATCAAATGAGTTTAATATGATATTAACTCATTAAATCCGTATTACATTCCAAGAAAATATACATACATATATTTTCATAAAAATTGTAATAAAAATTCTCTTGTACAAAATATTAACTTGTGAAACTTTTAACGGGTAGGTAATACCCGAGAGAGATATAAATTCACAATTAATATGTTACATTTTTCGATTCTGATTCAGCAATCATTAACTATACTCACTACTTTCACAACGATATGCATTCTTTCATAGAAATCAAAATAACCATTCTCATCCAAATTTGATTACATATTCTGATTTTGAAAAATCAGAATCTAAGTCAAGATTTAACAGAAGACATCACTCTTAGATTCCTACATCTTTCAAAGCCATACTTTGAATTCAAAACTGTGCTAGAACATCACATTTATTCATAAAACCCAGAAAAATATTCGTGTCGTTCAAAATTCTAGAACATCATATGTATATTGAAGATTACAATCTGCGTTCAAACCCTTCATGATTTTTGAAAACCCCTCAATTAAGAAACAATCGAGAGGATGATCTAACCACATGTTATCCACGGTCATGCACCTGGAAAACTCCCGAAACTTAAGTAGAAGTTTAACACAAATCCGTGATCCATTGGCGTTGTTATTACCGAAAATAACTACCCAATCCCTTTCCAAAATAACCAATTTTGTCACACCTCCAGCAAAATCAATTTCGACTTTTTCGGATTAGCCTTATTATAACCTTGATATATGCGTTGCCATGTATGTCATTGTTACCGGGGAACCTTTTATATCCCACCACATTAGCGGTAAACTTATCAGCAACTTCATTACTCATTGGCTTAAGTCTCTCCAAAAACCATTATATTTGTTCATTAAAACCCTATCATATACTCATCCGCACCTTGTAACGAGAATTGCCATACCAATTACTGGGAATCAGCAATCAGTATTTTGAATCTCGTAGCGTTTCTACATCAACAGTTATATGTATACCTATATCAATTATCTCTTAGACTTGTGACCTTCAATTCTGAAATTCTGAAAAGCACCAAGTCTACGAATTAATACTCTGAATTCTAAAAAAGCAGAATGAAGCAGCAAAAACTGTAAATGACCATAACAGTCAAATGTATGATTATAAAGAATAGTGTGTTGGCAAAGCTCAGAAAAGTTGGAACTGGAAAACGGATTGAGCAAACCATGAAGGAGGCTGTGGACAAATCACAAAGACTAAACCTGCATTTAAAGAATTCAAATGATTCAGTGTCTGCTGAAGTCATTAGCAAATACCTTGCTCCTGACCCTAAACCTTTACGGACAAATCATCTTCATTAGAAATTCTAAGATATCATCGTATCTTTCCTTATAAATATCCTCGATATTCCTGAAGATATTTTCATAACTATTCTTATCTGAAATCATTTATCTCTTCGCATTATCTGTATTACATCATAAAGGAAACTGTTTAGTTTCTATATTCTGTAAACCTTCGAGTTTAAATTATGAATGTTTTTGAAGTAGTGTTGGGAATTGAAGCATGAGTTAGTATAATATAATGACACTTGATCAACGTGATTATATTACAGTAAGTCATGCAGAGATTCTAATGAAATATGATGATTCACAGACCATACCGTCATCATTTGCCATTTTACACAACTCTTACATTTTACCTAATCTCCAAACATATCAAGAACATATCTTTCTGATAGTTCTGTCTTTTCTGAATTTTCTGGTAATTTAACAAGTCAGATCATGCTATTACTAGTTCTTTCTTAGAACGTTTGTAGTGACCCGAACTTTTCCATGTTTATATATATTAATTGAGATTGATATTTACATGATTAAATGTTTCCAACATGTTAAGCAATCAAACTTGTTAAGACTTGATTAATTGAAATAGGTTTCATATAGACAATTGACCACCCAAGTTGACCGGTGATTCACGAACGTTAAAACTTGTAAAAACTATACGATGACATATATATGGTTATATATATAGTTAACATGATTTTATTATAAGTATGTATCTCATTAGGTATTTTAACAATGAGTTATATGCATAAAAATGAGACTATTAATTTAAGAAACTCGAATATAACGATTATCGTTATAAGAACGTCTTACTAGGTACATATGAATCATATTAAGATATTGATACACTTGGTTAATTATGTTAAATGATAAGTAAATATATTATTAAGTGTATTAACAATGAAATACATATGTAAAAATAAGACTACTAACTTAATGATTTCGAAACGAGACATATATGTAACGATTATCGTTGTAACGACATTTAACTGTATATATATCATACTAAGATATATTATATATCATAATATCATGATAATATAACAATTTAACATCTCATTTTTTATAATAAACAATGGGTTAACAACATTCAACAAGATCGTTAACCTAAAGGTTTCAAAACAACATTTACATGTAACGACTAACGATGACTTAACGACTCAGTTAAAATGTATATACATGTAGTGTTTTAATATGTATTCATACACTTTTGAAAGACTTCAAAACACTTATCAAAATACTTCTACTTAACAAAAATGCTTACAATTACATCCTCGTTCAGTTTCATCAACAATTCTACTCGTATGCACCCGTATTAGTACTCGTACAATACACAGCTTTTAGATGTATGTACTATTGGTATATACACTCCAATGATCAGCTCTTAGCAGCCCATGTGAGTCACCTAACACATGTGGGAACCATCATTTGGCAACTAGCATGAAATATCTCATAAAATTACAAAAATATGAGTAATCATTCATGACTTATTTACATGAAAACAAAATTACATATCCTTTATATCTAATCCATACACCAACGACCAAAAACACCTACAAACACTTTCATTCTTTAATTTTCTTCATCTAATTGATCTTTCTCAAGTTCTATCTTCAAGTTCTAAGTGTTCTTCATAAATTCCAAATGTTCTAGTTTCATAAAATCAAGAATACTTCCAAGATTACAAGTTTACTTCCAAGTTTTCTAAATTCATTCCAAGTAATCATCCAAGATCAAGAAACCTTTGTTACTTACAGTAGGTTATCTTTCTAATACAAGGTAATAATCATATTCAAACTTTAATTCAATTTCTATAACTATAACAATCTTATTTCGAGTGGAAATCTTACTTGAAATTGTTTTCGTGTCATGATTCTGCTTCAAGAACTTTCAAGACATCCAAGGATCCTTTGAAGCTAGATCTATTTTTCACATTTCCAGTAGGTTTATCCAAGGAACTTGAGGTGGTAATGATGTTCATAACATCATTCGATTCATACATATAAAGCTATCTTATTCGAAGGTTTAAACTTGTAATCACTAGAACATAGTTTAGTTAATTCTAAACTTGTTCGCAAATAAAAGTTAATCCTTCTAACTTGACTTTTAAAATCAACTAAACACATGTTATATATCTATATGATATGCTAACTTAATGATTTAAAACCTGGAAACACGAAAAACACCGTAAAACCGGATTTACGCCGTCGTAGTAACACCGCGGGCAGTTTTGGGTTAGTTAATTAAAAACTATGATAAACTTTGATTTAAAATTTGTTATTCTGAGAAAATGATTTTTATTATGAACATAAAACTATATCCAAAAATTATGGTTAAACTCAAAGTGGAAGTATGTTTTCTAAAATGGTCATCTAGACGTCATTCTTTCGACTGAAATGACTACCTTTACAAAAATGACTTGTAACTTATTTTTCTGACTATAAACCTATACTTTTTCTGTTTAGATTCATAAAATAGAGTTCAATATGAAACCATAGCAATTTGATTCACTCAAAACGGATTTAAAATGAAGAAGTTATGGGTAAAACAAGATTGGATAATTTTTCTCATTTTAGCTACGTGAAAATTGGTAACAAATCTATTCCAACCATAACTTAATCAACTTGTATTGTATATTATGTAATCTTGAGATACCATAGACACGTATACAATGTTTCGACCTATCATGTCGACACATCTATATATATTTCGGAACAACCATAGACACTCTATATGTGAATGTTGGAGTTAGCTATACAGGGTTGAGGTTGATTCCAAAATATATATAGTTTGAGTTGTGATCAATACTGAGATACGTATACACTGGGTCGTGGATTGATTCAAGATAATATTTATCGATTTATTTCTGTACATCTAACTGTAGACAACTAGTTGTAGGTTACTAACGAGGACAGCTGACTTAATAAACTTAAAACATCAAAATATATTAAAAGTGTTGTAAATATATTTTGAACATACTTTGATATATATGTACATATTTGTTATAGGTTCGTGAATCGACCAGTGGCCAAGTCTTACTTCCCGACGAAGTAAAAATCTGTGAAAGTGAGTTATAGTCCCACTTTTAAAATCTAATATTTTTGGGATGAGAATACATGCAGGTTTTATAAATGATTTACAAAATAGACACAAGTACGTGAAACTACATTCTATGGTTGAATTATCGAAATCGAATATGCCCCTTTTTATTAAGTCTGGTAATCTAAGAATTAGGGAACAGACCCTAATTGACGCGAATCCTAAAGATAGATCTATTGGGCCTAACAAACCCCATCCAAAGTACCGGATGCTTTAGTACTTCGAAATTTATATCATATCCGAAGGGTGTCCCGGAATGATGGGGATATTCTTATATATGCATCTTGTTAATGTCGGTTACCAGGTGTTCACCATATGAATGATTTTTATTTCTATGTATGGGATGTGTATTGAAATATGAAATCTTGTGGTCTATTATTATGATTTGATATATATAGGTTAAACCTATAACTCACCAACATTTTTGTTGACGTTTTAAGCATGTTTATTCTCAGGTGATTATTAAGAGCTTCCGCTGTCGCATACTTAAATAAGGATGAGATTTGGAGTCCATGCTTGTATGATATTGTGTAAAAACTGCATTCAAGAAACTTATTTTGTTGTAACATATTTGTATTGTAAACCATTATGTAATGGTCGTGTGTAAACAGGATATTTTAGATTATCATTATTTGATAATCTACGTAAAGCTTTTTAAACCTTTATTGATGAAATAAAGGTTATGGTTTGTTTTAAAATGAATGCAGTCTTTGAAAAACGTCTCATATAGAGGTCAAAACCTCGCAACGAAATCAATTAATATGGAACGTTTTTAATCAATAAGAACGGGACATTTCAGTTGGTATCCGATCGTTGGTCTTAGAGAACCAGAATTTTGCATTAGTGTGTCTTATCGAGTTTGTTAGGATGCATTAGTGAGTCTGGACTTCGACCGTGTTTACTTGAAAAATGATTGTTTAACAAATTTTGTTGGAAACTATATATTTTTAACATGTGAATATTATGTGATATATTAATCTCTTAACGCGTTTGATATTATGTGATAGATGTCTACCTCTAGATCAAGTCCCATTGACTCACCTAATAATAATGAAGAGTCAAATGTAAATTGGAATGATTCGTGGACTGATTCACAAGTTCCCGAAGAGGAAACGGAAGAAGAGTCGGAACCGGAAGAAGAATCGGAACCGAAAGAAGAATCGGAACCAGATGAAGAAATAGAACCGGTGGGGGAAATAATAAAACGGTTAAGTAAAAGAAAATCCTCAACCAACCGACCAAGGTTAATTATGGTCAATGGTGTTTCCGCCAAGGAAGCAAAATATTGGGAGGATTACCAATTCTCCGATGAATCGGATTCCGACGAGAATTCCGATGATGTTATAGAAATTACCCCAAATGAATTTAAAAAGGCAAAAGAAAATAATAAGGGAAAGGGCATAAAAATAGAGAAATCTAATTCCAACCCCGATGAACTTTATATGTATCGTCAACCCCCGAAGTCCTTAAGTTGTAACAATGACCCGAGAACCTCTAAACCACCAGGTTTTTCTAAACCGTTGTGGAAAACGACAGCTCGTATTAGGGGAACATCATATATCCCTAGAAACTTGGCAAAACGAACCAAAACTGAAGAAGAAGAAACGAGCGAGTCGGAATAAGATAGTTGTATTCGTGTGGTGTAATATATGTAATATAGTGTGCTTATGCTTTATGATATATGTAAAAATTGCTTGTATTAATAAGTATTTTTTTTATGAATCTAACTCTTGTCTATTTTACAGTATAAAAACACAAAATGGATAGACAACCCAATATTTTAAGAGACCTACCCGGAGACATGATTGATGAAATCTTGTCTAGAGTCGGTCAGAATTCTTCGGCACAACTATTTACGGCGAAATCAGTTTGTAAGACATTCGAAAAACGTTCCAAGAATGTCTTGGTTTATAAGAGACTTTCGTTTGAAAGATGGGGGATATCACATTGGGACATCCATAAGTTACGATGTGTTTACTTTGACGCATATATTGCGGGGAACCCAAATGCTATTTTACGCAATGGGTTAAGAAATTATTTTGACTCAATATATCCGAATATTGGACTTCGTGATTTAGAAAAAGCGGCTAACATGCAACATAAAGAAGCATGTTATGCTTACGGATTAGTAATGTTCGCTTCTCACCAAAGTGAGAATAAGAACATCGGGCTATAACTATTAAACAAAACGTTCCCACAAGTGACGGAGTCGGTAATTGGGGTAAGAAATGAGGTTTTTAGATTGTTACGGGACTGTTGGACATTACATAACCCTCGTCCCTTTGACGACGTTACAACACGATGTCTTATCAACGGCCATAACGGTTATGTTCCACAAGACCAAGGATGGGAAGTAATCCTAGTAAAACCAGAATGCATGACTTGTTTCTGGACGTATGAATTACGTGTCTTTATTGCCTTTGCTGAACGACTTGTGTACTAGCTAGAATTATCTTCACAACTATCTTGTATCAAAGTTATTGTGTGCTATATTTCATGCTTTATGTAAAATAAGCGGTATTGTAAGTTTGTAAAATATTGTATAAAAGTTTGAACGCGAAATATTATTATAATCAGTTTTTCATATAGAATTGTAGTAGTTGAATTGTATATTAGCTACTAAGTATGAACTTAACGGGTAGGTACTACCCGAATTTAAACTTATAAAATGCTAATATGAAGAAAAAGCTTTTATAAATGAGTTCATATTATGCTACGAAATACTATTAACTACTCTTAATATTCTGTATGATTAACTTGTTCCATTTGACTATTTTGAAGGAAATGGCACCGACTACTCGACACACCGTGAATATGAATGAAGAGGAATTCCGTACTTTTCTAGCTTCAAACATAGCCGCAGTACAGGCTGCGCTACATACCAACAATAACCTTGGATCTAGCAGTACAGGAAATCGTGTAGGATGCACCTACAAAGAATTCACTACCTGCAAACCGTTGGAATTTGATGGAACCGAAGGATCGATAGGATTGAAACGGTGGACCGAGAAGGTCGAATTGGTGTTTGCCATAAGTAAGTGTACTGAAGAGGAAAAAGTGAAGTACGCTACGCATACCTTCACAGGTTCTGCGTTAACATGGTGGAATACCTATCTAGAGCAAGTGGGACAAGATGATGCGTACGCACTACCGTGGTCAGCATTCAAGCACTTGATGAACGAGAAGTACCGTCCCAGAACCGAGGTCAATAAGCTCAAAACAGAACCTAGTGGGTTACGAACCCAAGGATTTGATATTACCACGTACGAAAGACGATTCACAGAATTGTGCCTATTGTGTCCAGGAGCATTCGAAGATGAGGAAGAGAAGATCGACGCATTTGTGAAAGGATAACTGGAAAGAATCCAAGAAGATATAAGTTCACATGAGCCCGCCTCCATACAACAGGCATGTAGAATGGCTCACAAACTAGTGAACCAGATTGAGGAAAGAATTAAAGAACAGACGACTGAAGAGGCCAATGTGAAGCAAGTCAAAAGAAAGTGGGAGGAAAACGGTGATAAGAATCACCAATACAACAACAACAGCAATTACAATAATAATCGCAACAATTATCCCAACAATCGCAACATCAATCGCAACTACAACAAACGGCCCAACAACAACAACAACAACTACAACAATCATCCCAACAACAATAACAACCGCAACAACAACAATCAGAAGCAGCTATGCCAAAGGTGTGAAAAGTATCACTCGGGGTTCTGCACCAAATTTTGCAACAAGTGTAAAATAAATGGTCATAGCGCGGCAAAGTGTGAGGTCTACGGACCAGGGGTTAACAGAACGAAAGGAACAAATGGTGTCAGAACGAGTAATGGCGGAGCAAGTAGTGTCGGAGCAAGTTATGCCAATGTAGTTTGTTATAAATGTGGAAAACCGGGCCACATTATTAGAAATTGCCCGAACCAGGAGAACACGAATGGACAAGGCCGCGAAAGAGTTTTCAATATTAATGCGGCAGAGGCACAGGAAGACCCTGAGCTTATTACGGGTACGTTTCTTATAGACAATAAATCTGCTTACGTTTTATTTGATTCGGGTGCGGATAGAAGCTATATGAGTAGAGATTTTTGTGCTAAATTAAGTTGTCCATTGACGCCTTTGGATAGTAAATTTTTACTCGAATTAGTAATTGGTAAATTAATTTCAGCAGATAATATATGTCGGAATCGAGAAATTAAACTGGTTAGCGAAACATTTAAGATTAATTTGATACCAGTAGAGTTAGGGAGTTTTGATGTGATAATCGGTATGGACTGGTTGAAAGAAGTGAAAGCAGAGATCGTTTGTTACAAAAATGCAATTCGCATTATACGAGAAAAAGGAAAACCCTTAATGGTGTACGGAGAAAAGGGCAACACGAAGCTACATCTTATTAGTAATTTGAAGGCACAAAAACTAATAAGAAAAGGTTGCTATGCTGTTCTAGCACACGTCGAGAAAGTACAAACTGGAGAAAAGAGCATCAATGATGTTCCCATTGCAAAAGAATTTCCCGATGTATTTCCGAAAGAATTACCGGGATTACCCCCACATCGATCCGTTGAATTTCAAATAGATCTTGTACCAGGAGCTGCACCAATAGCTCGTGCTCCTTACAGACTCGCACCCAGCGAGATGAAAGAACTGCAAAGCCAATTACAAGAACTTTTAGAGCATGGTTTCATTCGACCAAGCACATCACAGTGGGGAGCTCCTGTTTTGTTTGTCAGGAAGAAAGATGGTACATTCAGGTTGTGTATCGACTACCGAGAGTTGAACAAACTTACCATCAAGAACCGCTACCCACTACCGAGAATCGACGACTTATTTGATCAACTACAAGGCTCGTCTGTTTATTCAAAGATTGACTTACGTTTCGGGTATCATCAAATGCGGGTGAAAGAAGATGATATTCCAAAGACTGCTTTCAGAACACGTTACGGTCATTACAAGTTTATGGTCATGCCGTTTGGTTTAACTAATGCACCAGCTGTGTTCATGGACCTTATGAACCGAGTGTGTGGACCATACCTTGACAAGTTTGTCATTGTGTTCATTGATGACATACTTATTTACTCAAAGAATGACCAAGAACACGGTGAACATTTGAGAAAGGTGTTAGAAGTATTGAGGAAGGAAGAATTGTACGCTAAGTTTTCAAAGTGTGCATTTTAATTGGAAGAAGTTCAATTCCTCGGTCACATAGTGAATAAAGAAGGTATTAAGGTGGATCCGGCAAAGATAGAAACTGTTGAAAAGTGGGAAACCCCGAAAACTCCGAAACACATACGCCAGTTTTTAGGACTAGCTGGTTACTACAGAAGGTTCATCCAAGACTTTTCCAGAATAGCAAAACCCTTGACTACATTAACGCATAAAGGGAAGAAATTTGAATGGAATGATGAACAAGAGAAAGCGTTTCAGTTATTGAAGAAAAAGCTAACTACGGCACCTATATTGTCATTGTCTGAAGGGAATGATGATTTTTTCATTTATTGTGACGCGTCAAAGCAAGGTCTCGGTTGTGTATTAATGCAACGAATGAAGGTGATTGCTTATGCGTCTAGACAATTGAAGATTCACGAACAAAATTATACGACGCATGATTTGGAATTAGGCGCGGTTGTTTTTGCATTAAAGACTTGGAGGCACTACTTATATGGGGTCAAAAGTATTATATATACCGACCACAAAAGTCGTCAACACATATTTAATCAGAAACAACTGAATATGAGGCAGCGTAGGTGGATTGAATTATTGAATGATTACGACTTTGAGATTCGTTACCACCCGGGGAAGGCAAATGTGGTAGCCGATGCTTTGAGCAGGAAGGACAGAGAACCCATTCGAGTAAAATCTATGAATATAATGATTCATAATAACCTTACTACTCAAATAAAGGAGGCGCAACAAGGAGTTTTAAAAAAGGGAAATTTAAAGGATGAAATACCCAAAGGATCGGAGAAGCATCTTAATATTCGGGAAGACGGAACCCGGTATAGGGCTGAAAGGATTTGGGTACCAAAATTTGGAGATATGAGAGAAATGGTACTTAGAGAAGCTCATAAAACCAAATACTCAATACATCCTGGAACGGGGAAGATGTACAAGGATCTCAAGAAACATTTTTGGTGGCCGGGTATGAAAGCCGATGTTGCTAAATACGTAGGAGAATGTTTGACGTGTTCTAAGGTCAAAGCTGAGCATCAGAAACCATCAGGTCTACTTCAACAACCCAAAATCCCAGAATGGAAATGGGAAAACATTACCATGGATTTCATCACTAAATTGCCAAGGACTGCAAGTGGTTTTGATACTATTTGGGTAATAGTTGATCGTCTCACCAAATCAGCACACTTCCTGCCAATAAGAGAAGATGACAAGATGGAGAAGTTAGCACGACTGTATTTGAAGGAAGTCATCTCCAGACATAGAATACCAATCTCTATTATCTCTGATAGGGATGGCAGATTTATTTCAAGATTCTGGCAGACATTACAGCAAGCATTAGGAAGTCGTCTAGACATGAGTACTACCTATCATCCACAAACTGATGGGCAGAGCGAAAGGATGATACAAATGCTTGAAGACATGCTACGAGCATGTGTTATTGATTTCGGAAACAGTTGGGATCGACATCTACCGTTAGCAGAATTTTCCTACAACAACAGCTACCATTCAAGCATTGAGATGGCGCCGTTTGAAGCACTTTATGGTAGAAAGTGAAGGTCTCCGATTTGTTGGAGTGAAGTGGGGGATAGACAGATTACGGGTCCGGAGATTATACAAGAAACTACCGAGAAGATCATCCACATTCAACAACGGTTGAAAACCGCCCAAAGTCGACAAAAGAGCTACGCTGACATTAAAAGAAAAGATATAGAATTTGAAATTGGATAGATGGTCATGCTTAAAGTTGCACCTTGGAAAGGCGTTGTTCGATTTGGTAAACGAGGGAAATTAAATCCAAGGTATATTGGACCATTCAAGATTATTGATAGTGTCGGACCAGTAGCTTACCGACTTGAGTTACCTCAACAACTCGCGGCTGTACATAACACTTTCCACGTCTCGAATTTGAAGAAATATTTTGCTAAAGAAGATCTCACTATTCCGTTAGATGAAATCCAAATCAACGAAAAACTCCAATTCATCGAAGAACCCATCAAAATAATGGATCGTGAGGTTAAAAGACTTAAGCAAAAAAAGATACCAATTGTTAAGGTTCGATGGAATGCTCGTAGAGGACCCGAGTTCACCTGGGAGCGTGAAGATCAAATGAAGAAGAAATACCCGCATCAATTTTCAGAAGATTCGTCAACACCTTCAACAGCTTAAAATTTCGGGACGAAATTTATTTAACGGGTAGGTACTGTAGTGACCCGAACTTTTCCATGTTTATATATATTAATTGAGATTGATATTTACATGATTAAATGTTTCCAACATGTTAAGTAATCAAACTTGTTAAGACTTGATTAATTGAAATAGGTTTCATATAGACAATTGACCACCCAAGTTGACCGGTGATTCACGAACGTTAAAACTTGTAAAAACTATACGATGACATATATATAGATATATATATAGTTAACATGATTTTATTATAAGTATGTATCTCATTAGGTATTTTAACAATGAGTTATATGCATAAAAATGAGACTATTAATTTAAGAAACTCGAAAACGATATATATAACGATTATCGTTATAAGAACGTCTTACTAGGTACATATGAATCATATTAAGATATTGATACACTTGGTTAATTATGTTAAATGATAAGTAAATATATTATTAAGTGTATTAACAATGAAATACATATGTAAAAATAAGACTACTAACTTAATGATTTCGAAACGAGACATATATGTAACGATTATCGTTGTAACGACATTTAACTGTATATATATCATACTAAGATATATTATATATCATAATATCATGATAATATAAATATTTAACATCTCATTTGTTATAATAAACAATGGGTTAACAACATTCAACAAGATCGTTAACCTAAAGGTTTCAAAACAACATTTACATGTAACGACTAACGATGACTTAACGACTCAGTTAAAATGTATATACATGTAGTGTTTTAATATGTATTCATACAATTTTGAAAGACTTCAAGACACTTATCAAAATACTTCTACTTAACAAAAATGCTTACAATTACATCCTCGTTCAGTTTCATCAATAATTCTACTCGTATGCACCCGTATTAGTACTCGTACAATACACAGCTTTTAGATGTATGTACTATTGGTATATACACTCCAATGATCAGCTCTTATCAGCCCATGTGAGTCACCTAACACATGTGGGAACCATCATTTGGCAACTAGCATGAAATATCTCATAAAATTACAAAAATATGAGTAATCATTCATGACTTATTTACATGAAAACAAAATTACATATCCTTTATATCTAATCCATACACCAACAACCAAAAACACCTACAAACACTTTAATTCTTCAATTTTCTTCATCTAATTGATCTCTCTCAAGTTCTATCTTCAAGTTCTAAGTGTTCTTCATAAATTCCAAAAGTTCTAGTTTCATAAAATCAAGAATACTTCCAAGATTGCAAGTTTACTTCCAAGTTTTCTAAATCCATTCCAAGTAATCATCCAAGATCAAGAAACCTTTGTTAATTACAGTAGGTTATCTTTCTAATACAAGGTAATAATCATATTCAAACTTTAATTCAATTTCTATAACTATAACAATCTTATTTCGAGTGGAAATCTTACTTGAAATTGTTTTCGTGTCATGATTCTGCTTCAAGAACTTTCAAGCCATCCAAGGATCCTTTGAAGCTAGATCTATTTTTCTCATTTCCAGTAGGTTTATCCAAGGAACTTAAGGTAGTAATGATGTTCATAACATCATTCGATTCATACATATAAAGCTATCTTATTCGAAGGTTTAAACTTGTAATCACTAGAACATAGTTTAGTTAATTCTAAACTTGTTCGCAAATAAAAGTTAATCCTTCTAACTTGACTTTTAAAATCAACTAAACACATGTTATATATCTATATGATATGCTAACTTAATGATTTAAAACCTGGAAACACGAAAAACACCGTAAAACCGGATTTACGCCGTCGTAGTAACACCGCGGGCAGTTTTGGGTTAGTTAATTAAAAACTATGATAAACTTTGATTTAAAAGTTGTTATTCTGAGAAAATGATTTTTATTATGAACATAAAACTATATACAAAAATTATGGTTAAACTCAAAGTGGAAGTATGTTTTCTAAAATGGTCATCTAGACGTCGTTCTTTCGACTGAAATGACTACCTTTACAAAAATGACTTGTAACTTATTTTTCTGACTATAAACCTATACTTTTTCTGTTTAGATTCATAAAATATAGTTCAATATGAAACCATAGCAATTTGATTCACTCAAAACGGATTTAAAATGAAGAAGTTATGGGTAAAACAAGATTGGATAATTTTTCTCATTTTAGCTACGTGAAAATTGGTAACAAATCTATTCCAACCATAACTTAATCAACTTGTATTGTATATTATGTAATCTTGAGATACCATAGACACGTATACAATGTTTCGACCTATCATGTCGACACATCTATATATATTTCGGAACAACCATAGACACTCTATATGTGAATGTTGGAGTTAATTATACAGGGTTGAGGTTGATTCCAAAATATATATAGTTTGAGTTGTGATCAATACTGAGATACGTATACACTGGGTCGTGGATTGATTCAAGATAATATTTATCTATTTATTTCTGTACATCTAACTGTAGACAACTAGTTGTAGGTTACTAACGAGGACAGCTGACTTAATAAACTTAAAACATCAAAATATATTAAAAGTGTTGTAAATATATTTCGAACATACTTTGATATATATGTATATATTGTTATAGGTTCGTGAATCAACAGTGGCCAAGTCTTACTTCCCGACGAAGTAAAAATCTGTGAAAGTGAGTTATAGTCCCACTTTTAAAATCTAATATTTTTGGGATGAGAATACATGTAGGTTTTATAAATGATTTACAAAATAGATACAAGTACGTGAAACTACATTCTATGGTTGAATTATCGAAATTGAATATGCCCCTTTTTGTTAAGTCTGGTAATCTAAGAATTAGGGAACAGACACCCTAATTGACGCAAATCCTAAAGATAGATCTATTGGGCCTAACAAACCCCATCCAAAGTACCGGATGCTTTAGTACTTCGAAATTTATATCATATCCGAAGGGTGTCCCGGAATAATGGAGATATTCTTATATATGCATCTTGTTAATGTCGGTTATCAGGTGTTCACCATATGAATGATTTTTATCTCTATGTATGGGATGTGTATTGAAATATGAAATCTTGTGGTCTATTATTATGATTTGATATATATAGGTTAAACCTATAACTCACCAACATTTTTGTTGACGTTTTAAGCATGTTTATTCTCAGGTGATTATTAAGAGCTTCCGCTGTCGCATACTTAAATAAGGACGAGATTTGGAGTCCATGCTTGTATGATATTGTGTAAAAACTGCATTCAAGAAACTTATTTTGTTGTAACATATTTGTATTGTAAACCATTATGTAATGGTCGTGTGTAAACAGGATATTTTAGATTATCATTATTTGATAATCTACGTAAAGCTTTTTAAACCTTTATTGATGAAATAAAGGTTATGGTTTGTTTTAAAATGAATGCAGTCTTTGAAAAACGTCTCATATAGAGGTCAAAACCTCGCAACGAAATCAATTAATATGGAACGTTTTTAATCAATAAGAACGGGACATTTCAACGTTAGCCATGATCATTAGAAATTCAAAGATTTAATCTACGAAACCAAGACGTCTTAATCGCTTTACTTTAAGTCAGGAAGAAAACAAAAGCATGAAGCTTCAAAATATAAGGGAAGATATAAAACCCAACAGCAACCCAGAAATTACAAACCATGTATATCAATGCATATAGCAATATAAAGACACAGGAGAACTAAAAACACTATAAAACTAAAAGTATAGTAAAAGTAAATAGATTCTTCCGGCGGCAGATGAAAAAGAAGAATGACAGTTATGAAAGTTAGGAGTATATCAAGAATCGGAACTGGATGGAGCATATTGACGAATGCTTTAAAGTATGAATTGAGGGAGAAAGAATAAAAGGTATGAGCTGTGAAAATAAGGAAATGAAGATGGTAGATTTATAGTGAAATATCAGACAGAGCAATCAAGACAGATCATCGCATTTAACCAAAGAGGATTCTAATTTCCTTAATTACCGAAGAACCAAATCTTATTATGAAGATTTTCTCTAAATCCCTTGAACTCTGAAAATCAAACCTATCTACGTCAAAAGATATGACGAAACTTTACTTTCTCATTTCACTTTTTTGTGATAGCTTCATTCGTACTCTTCACATAAACAAATTGTTTTATCCATATTACTCACTGATGATAAAACTCAAATCCTCAACCCATATGAGTCATGAAAACATACTTATTGTCAGCCATGACGATCCCATTCAAATTTCGAGACAAAATTTCTTTAACAGGTAGGTACTGTGACGACCCGAAGATTTCTGACCAAATTTAAACTTAATCTTTATATGTTTCCGACACGATAAGCAAAGTCTGTAATGTTGAGTCTCGAAAATTTTGGAACTATGTTCATATATTCAATTACCCTTCGACTATTCCCAACGATTCACGAACAATTATATTTAACTTCATATATATATATATATATATATATATATATATATATATATATATATATATATATATATATATATATATATATATATATATATATATATATATATATATATATATATTAAAAACGTTAACAAAGTATTAGATGTATAAAACTTTACATGAACGTATTTGTTTCGATATATGTTTATCGACGAAATTAAAAGATAATATCAAATGATTGAATTATCAGATACATTGTAGTATGATTAGGAGTCTCGATTGTGAGGTCTACGTTGATTTGAGAAATCTTTCCCTTTTAACGGTATTCGGAATAAATGGTAAAGTGATTTACAAGTAAGAACAAATGTGTCAATTGATGAAGGTTAGATAAAAGTTAGTGGAGAATTGGATTTCATAATATTCGACTGATCTATTTTCAAACGTGCGCAAACGCTTTTCGATTCAATAGAATTTGATTATTAAAATGTTTTGTTTAAATAACAATTTAGTTTTCATATTATTTAATGTGAAAGTGAAATTAGGGAATATAGATAACTTAGAAAATAGATATCGACAAATTAAGTAAATCGACGTTTTACATTAAAAAGATTTCATACATTTAATTATCCTTTAGGCTTAACCCTACGATTCATGAATAAACTGTAATTTAAAAATATAAAACCTGTATTACTCTATATGTGATTTTACTTTCTTAAATGAAAGCATTTTATGATATAACTATTTATATTAAAAACTTTTATTGATTTTGAATATAAGTAATTTTGAAAACTATAAATTATATCGTTAAATAAATATTTCGGGTATATATATATATATTTGTATACAAATTTCTAAACGATTATATATATATATATATATATATATATATATATATATATATATATATATATATATATATATATATATATATATATATATATATATATATATATATATTCTATAACGTGACAAAATATAATATTATCTAGTTATATAACAAATTGATTTTACTTATCTTTCTTATAATAAAGATTTTTAATAATATTATTTAATATATTTTAATAAATAACGAGACGATGATTTATTGAAGCAAATGACCATAACTCTCAATCTTACAAGTTATATTTCGAGTGGTATAGTTTTTCAATGTTTTAAGCCTAATTATTTATAAAGGTACTTGTAGCGTAACGTAGAATGCTAGTTTTCTAAGCGTACAAAAGAACATTCGAAAAACTGGAACCGAGACATAAGTCGAGCGTCAACGTACAATTCATCGGTGCTAAAATTACAAATCAACTATGCACGTAAATATAATATAATATTTTAATAATTATAAAGATTAAATATATTATATATTAATTAAATTAAAACGTGTGTGTCGGCAGATTAAATAAATCGAATGTGACTAGGATCCCCTAGCCATGCGATCACATGGCTACACCATACAAACCCCATGCGATCGCATGGGGAGTAGGTGAGCTGAACTTGTATATAAGGATCGATTTCTGGTTCCAGCTGAATCCATTCTCAAATCTCTCTTTCTCTAATATTACTCCGTAATATATATTTAATTTTTTATTATTATTATTATTATTATTATTATTATTATTATTATTATTATTATTATTATTATTATGATTATGATTATTATTATTATTAGTATTAAGCTTATTATTATTAGTATTATACATAAAATACTACGACGAGGTCATGAGCGCATTATTTTCAAAACTGGTTTTTCGAGCGAGATAGAGCTAAGGAAATTATGGGTTATTGTTATGGTGGTTATGAGTATTGTTCGGGGGTATTGCTCGTGAGGTCAAACTAATATATATCATCTCCGTTGCGTCTACGTACTTTCCTGCAATATTGAATCACAATATTGATACGTTCGTGAATCCGAGGCCAACCCTGCACTTGTTCAGTGCCGTCATTTACATAATTGCTACGAAATACAGTATTGTGATTTCATTTGATCCCTTTTTATTAAATGCTTTTGCAATATATATTTTTAGGACTGAGAATACATGAAATGCTTTTATAAATGTTTGACAAGATAGACACAAGTAAAACATTCCTCTTATGAATTAGTTGGACGTTATAATTTCTACTAATTGACGTGAATATTTCTCCCTAATTATTATAGCTTGGTAACCTAAGAATTAGTTGGACGTTATAATTGCCACTAATTGATGCGAATCCTAAAGGTAGCTACCAGGTTTAACACCCTCACCCAGAATGTTCATTAGACAGTAGAGCTAGTGGGCGTGGTGTTTAGTACTTCGAGGTTTATATATTTATACAAACGAGAGGTTCTGTTTTGGGGATATTATTTATGCGCATTAAATGTTAAGGTCGGTTACCAAGCAAAGGTTATATATAGAGAGAATGATTTTATACACAGGTTATGTGTATATTATTTTGTACACGAGATATGTGTACGGTTATTAAAAATTGCGAGGCAACCTACGGGGGAGAAAAGGATACGAACCTACGCTGCCAAGCATTATGAAAAATGGTTTCGTACACGAGATAGGTGTACTATATTTAAATCTTGTGGTCTATCAAAATTACTGAATCTTATGGTTTTATGATAAACTTATGAACTCACCAACCTTTTGGTTGACACTTTTAAACATGTTTATTCTCAGATATTAAAGAAATCTTCCACTGTACATTTTCTCATTTTAAAGATATTCCTTGGAGTCATTCATGGCATATTTCAAAAGACGTTGCATTCGAGTCGTTGAGTTCAAAAAGATTATTATTAAATCATTTATAGTTTGGATATATTATGAAATGATATGCATGCCTGTCAACTTTCGATGTGATGAAAGTTTGTCTTTTAAAAACGAATGCAATGTTTGTAAAATGTCTCATATAGAGGTCAAATACCTCGCAATGAAATCAATTATTATGTAACGTTTATAATCGATATGAATGGTGCATTTCACTTACATCATCATAATAAATTTATAAAAAAGGTTAAACAAACTGAAACCTAATAAATGATGGTAAAATAATAATCAATGCTATGAAAATGAAACTTGGATTCTTGGTGTAATTATGATTACTTTCTCATAGAACTGGTAGAAATACATACAAGTTGAACTACTAGGCAATTAATAGTGATTTACTTCATCATAATAAAAATAATCAAAATAGTTATTAACTTTATAAGTGGTGATATTTACAACAATGTATTTGATAAATTTACTCACTTTATGCATTGACAGATTATACAGTACAATTTGTTAATGTATAAAGTGAGTGGACTTATCAAATACATTGTTGGAAATATCATCACCCAACCTATAAATAAGGGTAAAAAATTATACTCTTAAAACTATTACTCTCTCCATTCCATATTTATTGTCCCCAGATAAAAAAATGCATAGTTTACTTTTTTTTTTGTCACATATACTTTTTTGTTAATTTTTCTATTTTACCCCATACTTTTTACCAATTTTTTTATCCTATACGAATAAAGTAAGGGTACACAAAACTTTTAACACATTATTTTTTATCAATTTATGGAAGTTAACGATTAATTTGAGACATTCACTAAATAAATAGTGAACAGTAGATTTGAGACGGATGGAGTAGTTGTGGTTACTCCATGATAACTACAGTAAGAAAATCTTGACACCTAATAAATGATGATAAGAAACATAAAATAATCTTGATATTTCTATGTTTTATGATTATATATATATATATATATATATATATATATATATATATATATATATATATATATATATATATATATATATATATATATAGTAGGATCAATGGGGAATTAACCAATTGGGGGGAAGCATTTTTTTTCATTTTTTGAAAAAACTTTGTTCACAAACATTATAGATTGGATGTAAATATGAACATTTAATAAAGACACTTTGTGATAAATGTTTTTATTTTGGCGGGAAAACGCTTGAAGAAGTAATATATAACAATTATCGTATTTTTCGAGCGTATGTTAAGGTTTTAGATATTAGGGTTTAGATATTAGGGTTTAGATATTACGGTTTATAGGGTTTAGATATTAGGGTTTAGAAATTTAGGGTTTAGGATTTAGATTTAGAGTTTAGATTTAGGATTTAGATTGAGTTTTTAACACGAACGGTTTAGAGTTTAGGGTTTAGGGTTTGGTGTTTTGGGTTTATGGAATATACCCAAAACCCTAAACCCTAAACCCTAAACTCTAAATCGGGCTAAATTTTACCGTACAAAACATGAAGAAAAAAAAACGTTCACATTCTTCACAGACAATATTATCTTGAATGTTATTTTTGTCGATCGTTTTCCCGCCTAAATAATAACATTTATCACAAAGTGTCTTTTCTAAATGTTCATATTTTCGTGTGATCTTGATGCCGAAAAAAAAATTCAAAAAAAACGAAAAAAATAAAAAATTTTGCTTCCCCACGATTGGTTACTTCTCCATTGATCCTGCCATATATATATATATATATATATATATATATATATATATATATATATATATATATATATATATATATATATATATATATATATATATATATAGGGGCATGATCAATGGGGAAGTAACAAAGCGGGGGGAAGCAAAAAAAAAATTTTCGTTTTTTTTGAATTTGTTTTTTCGCCATCAACATCACACGAAAATATGAACATTTAGAAGAGACACTTCGTGATGAATGTTATTATTTAGGCGAGAAAACGATCGATAAAAATAACATTCAAGATAATATTGTTCGTGAAGAATATGAACGTTTTTTTTTTTTCATGTTTTGTGAAGTAAAATTTAGCCCGATTTAGAGTTTAGGGTTTAGGGTTTAGAGTTTGGTGATCTAAATCCTAAATCTAAACCCTAAATCTAAACCCTAAACCCTAAATTTCTAAACCCTAATATCTAAACCCAATAAACCCTAATATCTAAACCCTAATATATAAACACCAATAGCTAAAACCTCAACATACGCTCGAAAAACACGATAATTGTTATATATTACTTCTTCGAGCGTTTTCCCGCCAAAATAAAAATATTTATCACAAAGTGTCTCTACTAAATGTTCATATTTTCATATCATCTATAATGTTCGTGAACAAAGTTTTTTCAAAAAACGAAAAAAAAAATTTTGCTTCCCCCCGATTGGTTACTTCCCTCTTGATCCTAATATATATATATATATATATATATATATATTATATATATATATATATATATATATATATATATATATATATATATTCATAATAATAATAATAATTATTATTATTATATTAGTAATTAGTAATAATAATAATAATAATACCAGTAATAATAATAATTATGATGATGATGATGATGATGATGATGATGATGATGATGATGATGATGATGATGATGATGATGCAAGGAATTTTCAGTCAAACAAACACAACATGAACACAAGCATGTCACACCCCAATCCTCTATAAGTTCACCTTCATTTCCATGTTCAACCACAAACACTGAATAAACAAACACAACATGCACACACACATGTCACAAATGGAGGCTCCTTTAACATTCATTGTTCGGAGACGTGCACCGGAGCTCATTCGTCCAGCGAAACCCACACCACGTGAGCTAAAACCTCTATCAGACATTGATGATCAAGAAGCCCTTCGAATACATATCCCATTTATTCAATTTTATCGTAGTGATCCAAAAATGAAAAATAAGAACCCTTCAAGTTTGATAAGAGAGGCTTTAGCTAAGGTGTTAATATTTTACTATCCGTTTGCTGGCCGCCTCAAAAAAGGAGCGGCTGGGAAACTGATAGTAGATTGCACTGGAGAAGGTTTATTATTTACAGAGGCTGAAGCGGATGTCACATTAAAAGAATTTGGTAATGACCTTCAACCGCCATTTCCTTATTTAGAAGAGCTTCTTTATTACGTTCCAGGATCTAGTGACATTCTAGATTCACCGTTAATGCTAATTCAGGTAAAATTTAATTCATCTCTATAAGTTATATAAACTCTAATAAAAAAAATTGGTTGATAATTACCACTTTGAGATATAGTTCCGTTAACACAAACTGAAGCAAAATATAAATTATCAAAATATGCATTCTCTAATCATTCTAGCTTGGACCGTTTTTACACGTTAAATGATGGTATTTCTAATATCACTTGCGTTCGACATCACTGAATCATACTCTATTTATATTACCATATAGTTATATTGTGTAATTTTTAAATGTTTTGTTAATAGGTAACACGATTGTTATGTGGAGGTTTTATCTTTGCCATTCGAATCAACCACACCATGAGCGACGCAACAGGTATCGTTCAGTTCATGACAGGTTTGGGTGAAATGGCACAAGGTGCATCAAGGCCATCAACAATGCCTATATGGCAAAGGGATTTGCTTTCTGCAAGGGACCCACCACGCATCACGTGTACTCATAGCGAGTACAATGAAGTGGAAGACACAAAGGGTACGATCATTCCACTAGATGACATGAAACATAAATCATTTTTCTTTGGCCCTTCTCAAATATTATCGTTACATAAGTTGGTTCCACAGTACATAAAGAAGTGCACTACTTTGATATCTTAAGTGCTTGCCTATGGCGTTGTCGTACTATTGCACTCCAACCAAATCCGGAACAAGAGATGCGTATGATGTTTCCTATTGATACGCGTAGCATGTTTAATCCTTCCATTCCTAAAGGGTATTATGGTAATTGTGTTGCTACTCCCGTGGCCATTTCAACGGCCGGAGATCTTTCCACCAAACCATTAAGTCACACACTAAAACTTGTAATGAAAGCCAAATCTAATGTCAATGAGGAGTATATGAGATCAGTAGCCAACTTAATGGTAATTAAGGGACGTCCTCGTTTAACAGCCAATAAAAGCTACTTTGTCTCGGATGTGCGTCTTGCAGGATTTGATTTAGTTGATTTCGGGTGGGGGAAACCGGCCTACGGAGGACCTGCGAAAGGGGGAGTAGGTATTATGTTCCCAAGTGGTGTCGTTAGTTTATATGTACGTTATAGAAATATTAAAGGCGAGACTGGGATTGTGGTACCTATAAGTCTGCCGAATGCGGTCATGGATAAGTTTGTGGAAGAGCTAAATAAGTTACTAGTTCATGCTAGACTATAATTTATATATCTTCATGTTTTATTAGTGCAATACATGCTTTTAAGAGTGGTTTTTGTTAAAAGTTGATTTTAATTGTGTGCATTTGTAGTTAACTCTGGTTATTTTTGTTGTCTTTTATGGTTCTATTATTAACTAATAGATAAATTGATATGTGATTCTTATGTATGGAGCTTTTTAAACGAATTTTCCAAACAAAGTCTTAGACCAGACCTTAAGTGGCGTAACTTTTGGTTTGACTCCAGCATGGCCCAAACTTAAAACCCACTAACGCCTCTTAT
This sequence comes from Rutidosis leptorrhynchoides, assembly GCF_046630445.1. NCBI lineage: Eukaryota > Viridiplantae > Streptophyta > Magnoliopsida > Asterales > Asteraceae > Rutidosis > Rutidosis leptorrhynchoides. The sequence continues at coordinate 368,601,750 of NC_092343.1, read as the reverse complement.
GCGGCGTGATTTTTTGAATCAAGAGACGAGAATGCCTCATGAACTAGGAACAAACTTAATTTATCTTTCTATCTGAAAATAGGAGATTATACTTTAATTATTACCATTAAGTAAGTAAGATTGTCAATTGGTTAACTTTGATATGGTATTTAAAGTTATTTGAGGCCCAAGATATAGGCCCAAACATATAGGACTACTGTGTGAGATTTTAGATGTGAAATTTGGATTAAAGTTTCCGAAGATCATTCACACCTATTGGTGGCAAAAACAAATTTAGATGACGATTTGTTCAATGAAATACGTTCTTCATGACCTGTATCAACTTGAGCAAACTAATCGTGATATTCTACAGCACAGATTTCGGGTTCGTTAGCAGTGGCGGATCTAGGTTTCGTAGTTGCTGATTTCACTAGTTAAAAGTTCAAAAAAATTACACCATTCAGTGGTGTCACACACAAAAAGTTACACTATCCAATGGTATCACTAGTTAAAGACCCCGAAATTTTTCACGGCATCGCGTATTTCACTAGTAATCGATGATCTCATTATGCCAATCGTGGCTGTATAAATAGCTGATTACATGGTTTGTTTACAAAGATAAGTATTAGCCTAACTACTTTAGCACAATTACAGGGATTGGCTTTTGACTCTACAAACATACGACTAAGTACATTACAAACATACGACTAAGTTACAATAGTTAACTTGTTGGGCCGGTTATGTAGTAGGCTTGTTATTACACCCCCGCAGTCGTAGCGATCGGTGGTCGAATGCATAGGCTGGAGCGAAAATCATTAAATAAGATGTGCGGGAGTCCTTTAGTGAATATGCCCGCAATTTGGTAACGTGTTGGTACATGAAGCACGCGGACGTGTCCTTTGGCGACTTTTTCACGGACAAAGTGAATATCTAATTCAATGTGTTTAGTACGTTGATGTTGAACGGGATTTCCGGAAAGATATATAGCACTTACATTGTCACAAAATACGAATGTAGCTTTGAGAGTTGGACAATGTAACTCGAGTAAAAGATTACGTAACCAACATGTTTCAGCAACCGCGTTGGCAACCCCTTAGTACTCAGCTTTGGCGCTCGAGCGGGAAACAATCTGTTGATGTTTAGATGACCACGAAATGAGATTATTACCAAGATATACATCGTAACCGGATGTAGAACGGCGAGTGTCGAGACAACCACCCCAATCGGCATCAGCAAATGCAACCAGATCTCGTGATTTAGAAGGCGTGATGTGTAGGCCAACGGAAAGTGTACCTTGAATGTATCGGATTACACGTTTTAATGCATGCATATGGTTAAGGTGTGGATCATGCATGTGAAGACAAAGTTGTTGAACCGCGTATGAGATGTCGGGTCATGTGAAGGTTAAATATTGTAAGGCACCAGCTAAACTATGAAACAATGTTGCTTTGGAGTACGGTTCACTTGAGTGTACACTTTGTTTCCTTGAGTATCGACAGATGTAGCTACGGGATTGCAGACCGTCATACCCGCACGGTCAATGATATCTAATGCATAAGCCTTTTGGTTTAGAAATAACCCTTGTTGGTTGCGAGTTACATGTATACCCAGAAACGAGTTTAATGGCCCTAAGTCCTTCATCTCAAATTCGTTGGCTAGTATTTCATCAAGTGATTGCGGAGAGTAGACGAAGAAGTGACTAAAATAATATCGTCTACATACAATAGTAAAAATGTTGTGTCCCTGTTATGCGTGTAAATAAATAAAGAGTTATCACATTTGCTATTAATAAAACCAAAAGTTGAGACGTAATTCGCGAACCGTTGGTACCAAGCCCGTGGTGCTTGCTTTAAACCGTATAGCGAGCACTTCAATAGACATACATGATTTGGGTGTTGCTTATCTCGAAAGCCAAGGAGTTGGTACATGTATAAGGTTTCATATAAATGAGCGTGTAAAAATGCGTTCTTAACGTCTAGTTGATGAATGGACCATGAATTGGATACGGTTATACTAAGAACGGTACGTATTGTTGTCGGCTTAACAACGGGGCTAAATGTCTCTTGACAATCAATACCGGGTTGTTGAGATCGGCCATCACCCACTAAGCGAGCTTTATATCGCTCAAATGTACCGTCTTAATGTGTTTTATGTGTAAAAATTCACATGGAGTGAATTACATGCATGTGTGGTTGACGCGGGACAAGGGTCCACGTCTCATTATCCATAAGGGCCTTGTATTCGTCGGTCATGGCACGGTACCAATTAGGGTCATTAAGTGCATGTTTAGAATTAGTAGGGATAGGTGAAATGGTGGTAGCCGAGAGATCAAATAAAATTTTAGGTTTTAGAATTCCATATTTGCTTTTTGTGGTCATGTGGTGTTGTGGGGGATTCAGTGGTGAAGGGACACAGTTAGATTGTGAAACAGATGGGTTTGAAACAGAAGTGAAATCAGGAGAAGTAGACGTAGGGATATGAGATGAACAGTTGGGCTAGGGTCTGTTTGTTGGGCCTGCGTAACAAGTGGAGTAGATGGCTAATCAGTGTAAGGAATTGGGCCAGGCAAGGAGTTTGGGCCGGTTATGTGGGGAGAAGAATCTGAGGTAGAGTTGCTACTGATTTGAGTATGCCGAAGTGGGCTGGAATTTGGTGTAGTTGGGCCGGAGGAGATAGTGGGCTCAATGTTGTCCGAGGAGTAGTTAATGGGGTTAATACTTTCTGTGAGAAATTTGTAGTTAGGAATGGTGGTATTGGTAGATGTTGTGAAAGGGAAATTTGTTTAATTAAATATAACGTGGCGAGAGATAATGATTTTGTGAGTTTTTAGGTCGTAGCAAAAATAACCACGGTGATCATTGGGGTATCCGAGAAAGACACAAGGTGTGGAGCGAGACTGTAGTTTGTTGATAGTGGAGGATGGAAAAAGTGGGAAGCAAAGACATCCGAATGTGCGGAGGGAACCGTAAGAGGGTGTTCGATTATATAGTAGTTGTGTGGGTGATAGGTTTTGGTTTTGTTTATTAGGGAGTATATTGTGAAGATATGTGGCGGTTTGAAGGGCGTAGTGCCAAAATTTGGCTGGAACGGAAGATTGAGATAGAAGAGTACGCATGATATTATTAATTGCCCGAATTTTGCGTTCGGCTTTGCCATTTTGGGAAGAAGTGTAGGGGAATGAGAAACAAAAGAGTACATCTCCTTTGTTGTAATACCCTGTCAAAATTCACTAACGCTGTATTAACCTCCGGTCCCACAGTTAACGGCCGCACCCTCTATATGAGACGTTTTTCAAAAAGCATTCACATTAATTCTTAACAAAACGTTGTCATTAAATGTAAAGTAAACAAAAATAGTTTAATATCGATGACAAAATAAATAATCAACGACATTATTTAATGTAAATAGTTTCAAAATGCGAATGTAATAAGTCTATGAAAAAAAGAATGCTGGACTCCATCCAATGTATGCAAGCAATCATTAAACAGAGCGGAAGCTATACCTCTAGAGACCTGAGATAAAACATGCAAACAGCTCACCAAAATTGTTGAGTGAATCTGCAGGTTCGGTAAATAGTTTATCGTTTATTAGACCACGAGATTTCGTACAAAGCATTGTAAAATTTTATACATCTGTTATGAGCACTTGAATATAAAGCTTTAACCCGCAAATAGCTAAGCGCTACGCGACTTATCCTTTACCCTTTGATAGTATACACTGATTAGGTGTATAAGTTACAAAGTAATATGCACCTGTTCGTTGGGTGAGACTGTCAGACCTAACGGATCAGTCCATATGATTCGAGCTTACGTATGTAATTAAAATATTCATGCTAAGGGATTTTTGATCAAACTCATATGTATATCAGTTTAAGTACTCGTGTCTAATTCATAAAGCAGTTTAAAATAGCATGTTATTCATCCTAAAAATAAAATCATATGGGACTGCAGACTCACCTTGAGTGCACTTCCATAGTATTAGTTGTCCTATTGCTCAGACCGACTCGATTGTATTAGTAAAAGTCAACACAAGGTCAACTAGTTCATGCAAGTCAACAAAACTAAAACTTGGTCAATTTGGTCAACCTAATTCAGCTACATTGGTAGGTCACATCAATGATGTCATAACGTCAAACCAAGGTCAATTCGTAAGTCTTAAACATTAGTTTAACATTTTCACGTTTTCTAGTTCGGTTGTTGTAAGTGTTGACGGAAGTCATGCAAACAAACAAGCATTATTCACAAATGACAAATCATGAAAATATGATAAACTCCATATCATAAGTATATGTCATTAGCTTTCTAAAAAGATCAATCATGCTATCATACAATTTCTAGAACTCACGTTGCATGCAATTTATACCAATTCAGTTTCTACACGCGCACCGGATTTGTAAAATCTAACATTTATTCTAGAAATATGTAAATCATACAAGACTAGTGGTAGATGGTCAAAAACATCTCAAAGTTTAATATATAAAATTTCCAAAGATTTTCATATAGCCAATTTTTACATTTTTGCATTTCAAGTCGGACTTTTTGATTTGGATAGAATTCAGACATACCATTTTGGAACACGTATAGCATATAGCATATAAGGTTTCCAAGTGTTGACATTCAAATGAACTATGTTTCTTAACTTATAAATACTAACATACCAAAATATCAAGTTCCCAATCAATTTTTATATCATGCTAGACCAGTTTGTATGCATACGAGACAGTTTAGACTCCGTTCAAGTAGTCATTTTCAGGCGCGATTATCTGGACATCTAGAAACAAGTAGTATACATGATCTAAATGAAAAATAAAAGAACTTTTTATGAAATTTCCAAATCTCAAAAGCTTATTTTCCAGAAATCAATTTAAATAGTCGTTTACCTCTGTTCAAAAGTGTTGATTAACAAGTTTTACCATGAACAATCAAATGAGCATAAATCAAGTTTTACAAATCCAAACAATATGATATCCGAGTCCAAATTGAGTGTTTTTTGCTTATATTTCCAATGGTATTCAATTCATACACTAATTCATAACACAACAATCGCAGTTTTCTATTCAAAGCACCCAAACACGTCAAAAATTCAAATAGTCATAACTAGAGCATAACATAACGAAATGAAGCGATTCGTTATTAATTATTCGATAGATTTCAATGTAGATACATATTATTTACATAAAATATGTTTACATATTATTAATTATTCGATATATTTCAATCTAGATAAATTCGTGAATCAATCAAAACATACAAATCGAGCAAAATAACGACTATTTCATGCATACACACAATGGACTGAGCAATTGACTAACATACACTATGTAATCTTTATAAAATTTATATTTATAAAATTAGGGTGAGTGATTTATACCTCTAAAATACAATTAATTAGCACCAACGTGTAGAGAACGATCAAAGCTATCACTTTCGTGTTGATTGTTAAAGCAAATAAGCAAGTTTGATGATGGTTTTGGGGTGTGAGGTGGTCGACGAGAAAAGAGCGAGAGGAGAGTGATATGTCTACTGCTAATTAGGTATATGGGATTATACATTATTTTTTATCTAGTTATAATTAGGTTTAGGGCCAAATTTAAGTGGGTATTTATTCAAGAGGGCCAAACTAGTCCATCAAATGGATAAGGGAAGGGGGTTTGGCCGAATGGCCCACGGGGGTGGGTCTCGGGCTCGTTTTGCTAGCTTCTTGTAATCCTGTGGTCCGTTTCAAGTGCCGTTAACCGTACCGAGTTCCCGGAACGTTAACCGATCGTTAAAACGCAATCCACCAAGTTTAATTCATTAAATAAATAATAAATTAAATATGTTTTTCTCAAAGTTAATAATTACTAAAAATAATTATTTATTTTAAAACCGAGTGTTTCGCAGTCCCGAAAGACATCCTTTGCAGTTCTTAAAACCGTATCGTTTTCTTTGTATTTCGACATCTGAAATAAGTTTTCAGATTAATATATTCCCATATTAATTATAGTAGTCCTCAAAGAACCAAGTATGCATTTAATTAAATTAAATATAAAAAATTCGAGTAAGCACCGTTAAATAACTTAACAGATAGTTAACGAAACTTAACAGAAATAGCAGGGTTGTTACATTTGTGCATCATTTATTCAAGGTATAATGGCACTTTTATTATTACCGTTTCTATATAATATTATGTTTATCTCTTTTATCAGCTTTGTTACTACCATTATGAGTAGCTAAACACCCTCAGGGTGTTGATTTGAGTAAAATGGGATATACAATTTAATCAGTTTTGACACTTGTCGAGTAGGACCGGCGGCCTGAGTGGTGAGGCCGGCGGCGCAGCACCTTTAAAACCAATAAGGTGTTTCAAAAACTGTCAATGATAATTAGATTCGATTTCTGTCTATTAATGTTCCAAGTCGGCGGCTGTCTATGGATAGACAACGACAGAACTGTAGAATAATAATTTGCAAAGTCTGGTAAAGGCTTGGTCAAGCCGATGGTTGTCTATGGTCAGCTGGCAGCCTCGCTTGTAGTGCCCCAACTGACTATTTGATAACAACAGCCGGCGATCTGGTTTGACAAAAGCCTTATTGCTCTATTTTTTGAATGCTTTTTATTGAGAACTCATGCAGGCTTAGTTAAATAGACCCATTATTCTAAATTTAACTCTTAAGTTGACCAAGAATCATATAGTGGTATATTAACGAATTGGACCTCTTAATGTATTCAGGTATGTGCGGGTAGAACCGCCAGATTAAGTCTCGTAGTGTAATAAGACGTTTAACCTTAGTGGCACTTAAGTGATAGTTAGGTACACTTCGCGAATAGAGGGATTAACGACCCCGATGTTCATGTTCAATCACTTAAAGTCATTCAAGAAGACGTGCTTTAAATAAATCTGTTTTCAAGTAAATTCCCCAACCAAACCAGCATCCTTCCTTTTCTGTATTTGATTTAAATCCAAAACTATCAATTTCTCTTGCAATACTAAACCCTGAATATATTAATATATAATATAAAAGATAAAATGAGCTAAGATAGATAACACCAACTACAATTTCCTACCTCTATTGGGACGATCCTATACTTACACCCAGTGCTCTACACTGATTAGGACTCTGCCCGTTAGTGCTAAAGTCGTAATAGTATAGGTTTATAAATTTAAAGTTGTTGATTCCGCACACACTCACGAATGCACGCACTTCACTTGGTTTCAAAAGATAGTAAAGACAACGAAATGAAAAACCTCCTTTACTGGGGTTGAATAGAGGCTTATCGGTAAATGCTTCGAATAACTTCTTAAAGTGTCTAAATATACTTCACGGGACTTCGAGGAAAGTCTAAAGACTCATTATATCCCAAAATCCGTTGAGATTTAGATATCATGCATAATTCAAGTATGTGAGAGTCTTGCTATCATGATTGAAAGCCCACGAGTGCTATTGAAGACGGAAATTCACAAGTAGTTCGTCCAATCTGTCTAATGATCAAGGCGAGTGATACTTCGACGATGAATCTTGTATATGTACGTTACAAGAATCGCGCTTCAAGAAAGAATTGTTTGTTGGGGGAGGGGGGAGCTAAAGATTCAATGGAGTTCCTATATTATATGGGTAGTTTATGATCATGGTCTACCAGGATGCCATTGTACTCTCGGATAGAGGGAAAGACGACCTTCTGTATCCGTGGGTAGAGAAATGATTTTCTTTAATTGCGGGCAGAGAAATGACTTCCCTTTTTATTCGAGGGTACAGAAAGGATTGTCTACATTTTATCTCTCACATACCCCACTCTTGTAGGATTGGATATTGTTGTTATTGTACTTTGAGGGGGGAGCTTCTAGAGTTTCGAAAATTCAAGTTAATTCAAGCAAAGTCTAGCTTATCACAATGAATATCTAGAGAAGAGATTGTTGTCTAGCAATCGACAGAGATAGACGTTGGTGATGGAAGAATGCATTTCGTTGTGGATGCTCAAAGACTGTTAAAAATACAATGATATCAAGATGAAGATCAAATCTCAAACAAAGTCGAAAAAAGATTGTTAATGTGACAATTCGAGGATCTAGAAAGCGTAACGATTGATCGAGATAATGTTAGAGTTGCGAGCTCATTGAGGAACTAAGAATGAGAATATTCAAGATCTTCATCAATGATCGTGCATGATTCGGGGGAAGTTAGTTAGTGATAGCAAATTCTTTTCCATGTAATCTTCTAATTTTTAGATAGAGAACTATTTTTGACACATAACCAAATCATGGGGGAGATTGTTAGAACCCAGGAATCTGTCAGTTATGTGTCCATTCCTTGTATAGTGGATCCTATAGACGAGGGCTATATATAGGGTATGTTCTTGCACATACATGCTTTCTTTTAAAATTTTGATTTTTAATAAATGTGGACTCTACTAGGTGACAAGTATTCGAGAAACAATGACTCAGTCCATGTATTAGTAAGTTTTACGTTTAAGATTCGTCCCAAGAGAGCGGTAATGCAAATTGAATTGATGAAAACTCATAATTATCCTAAGGTTTGTTTGTTTGGGGGTTTGCATTTGAAATTTTTAGAAAACACCTGTAATACTAACTAGCAAATAGAAATGATTAAGCAACTATGAATATTAAAAGCATGCACACTTGACTATTCCACTTGAAGCATTCGGATTGTTCTTTTGTCTACTTAAGACCAAATTGTGTTCAAACTATATATTCTAGTATCCCTACTAGAGTTCTAATGATCAAATCTACATTCGCAAATTCCTATAAGCTTACATCAATATGATCTAGTTGAATCATGAGAGTGCTATTAGTACTTAACTTGGATTAAAGTCCCCTAAAACCCTTTGGTAAACAAATCCCTTAAGAAAACCAAAATTCACTATTTTGACTAAGGACCAATTGAAAACCAATCCAAACCAAGACCCAGTCCCTTGAAATCCCCAATTTGATTGTCAATATCACCTTAAGTGTTAAAGTACAAGTTGCTTCACTAATCAAATCCCTAAGAAAAGCTAAAAAAAAACTCATATAATCAAAGTAAAGCCCAAAACAAAGATAGCAAAGGTTCTTTAGCTAATTGTAACAACAAAACTCAATCAAAAACTCATAAGTTTCATTAAAACACAATCATAAACATAAATTTAGAATAATCCTTACCTTACAAGCTTCATAATCAAGTGTACATATAAGATTCTAGCCAAGCATGGCTAGAACAAACATAATACTAGAAGTAAAAGAAGATTCAAACATCATATTGCAATATTAAAGATGAAATTGTACCAAACTATGAAATTACAACTTTGAGTTAGATAAAGAAGATGAAGATGATGAAGAAACAAACCCTAGATTGAGCTAGCCCCAAATCCTTAATGCAGACGATGAAAATTAATGAAAACTAATTGAAAACCCTAATTATTTAGCTACCAAACCCTAATTACCTCAGCCTCCAAAACTGCACTACTTAAAACATAACCTAACATGAATGAGAAAACCCTATCTCATTCCTTTTATACTCCACTTAAAATTCTGCCCAAAAACCCCATAGGAACGTCGTTCCTGTATCTGGAACGTTATTCCTGGTGCCCGATAAAATGGAACGCTGTTCTACTTTGTGGAATGTCATTCTATTGCACTTGTAAGTGGAACTCCGTTCCTTAATTGGGAACGTCATTCCCAATTCAGGCTCTATAAGCTCTGTTTAATTTTTCTCCATTTCCTTTGTATTGGGACGTCGTCTTCAAACCTGGAACGCCCTTTTCTGCAGGTGGAACGTCATTCCTTAGTTTGGAACGTCGTTCTGGCATTTGGAACGTCGTTCCCATGTATAGTAACGTCGTTCTTGGTCAGATTTCAGCACTTTGCAGTTTTCTTGATCTTTTGCACAACATATTGGTCAATTTTACACCAATTTCATACTCAACACTGCAGCCCTGCTTAGAACACGACTTTCCCCAATTTCTTCACTTTTAAAGCATAATAGATATCAAAACCGAGTAGAACGAGGTAGATATTGCTTAAGAAATGTAATGTAAATGAGCAATATCAATAGGATCTTAAGGCTCCCTTAGTTAATGTTGATAGTCATAGATTTGTAATGTGTTTAGGAGATGCGTGGAATATACTTTGACCATTTGACTTATTCTCTTCATGCTTCCATACATTTTTATGGCTTATTCACTCACAGTCATACGATATTCTTACATTCTTATATTTATATTTATATTTATATTTATATTTATATTTATATTTATATTTATAATCATATTTATATTTATATTTATATTTATATTCATATTTGTGTTCATATTCATATCTATATTTAAATTCATATCTACATTTATATTTATATTTATTATTAAATTCATATCTACATTTATATTTACATTTATATTTATATTTATGATTATGTTGATAATTATATTTATATTTATATTTATATTTATATTTATATTTATATTTATATTTATATTTATATTTATATTTATATTTATATTTATATTTATATTTGATATTTATATTCATATTCATATTTATATTTATTATTATATTTATTATTATATTTATACTTAGATTTATATTTAGATTTAGATTTAGATTTAGATTTAGATTTAGATTTATATTTATATTTATATTTATATTTATATTTAGATTGATATTTATATTGATATTTATATTGATATTTATATTGATATATATATATATATATATATATATATATATATATATATATATATATATATATATATATATATATATATATATATATATATATATATATATTTATATTTTTATTTTTATTTATATTTATATTTTTAATTATATTTATATTTATATTTATATTTATATTTATATTTATATTTATATTTATATTTATATTTATATTTATATTTATATTTATATTTATATTTATATTGATATTTATATTTTTATTTTTATTTTTATTTATATTCATATTTACATTTATACTTATATTTAAACTTATATTTAAATTTATACTTATATTTATATTTATATTTATATTTATATTTATATTTATATTTATATTTATATTTATATTTTTATATATATATATATATATATGTTATATTTATATTTATATTTACATTTATACTTATATTTATATTTATATTGATATTTATATTTATATTTATATTCATATTTACATTTATACTTATATTTAAACTTATATTTATATTTATATTTATATTTATATATATATATATATATATATATATATATATATATATATATATATATATATATATATATATTTGCTTTGCCTTCAAGTTGTTTGATTTTTTTTTCTTTTATGTATTCTCCTATAAATTGTAACTCTAGCCTCTTATTTATGGTGTGCACCAAAAATGATATAAGAATATCTCTGGTTTTCTCATGTGGAATAAACTCTTTTCTGTGTTTGAGGTTGTGATATAAAGACGTTAAATCATTGTGTCGTTTAACGTTTTATTTATCGTTTGTTCTTTATTTTATTCGTTTGTTGTTCGTGAGTTTTGTGATTGGTGTAGAATACATGTCTAGTGTGGTTCCTAAATTTCTAAAACCTCAAATGACAACAAGCATACACCACGATATGTGTTCACAATGAATACTACCATTGTTGCTTGATCTTCCTGAAAGCAACCTGCCGTTACTTTATCTACTACAAAAGCCGAGTTTGTGGCTGTTGTTGGTTGTGATTGGCAAGAAATTTGCATGAATAAAGTATTGACTGAGATGTGAAATTAGCATAATGACGACGTAGCTATTATTGGTGACAATACATCAACTATACAGTGGAAGGTGTTTTACCTAGCATCGGGATGATGACTGGGTTAACGATGTCCAAGGTTTACCTGCTATGGGAGAGCCAATGTGTTCGTTCATAGGGGGTATCTCGTTACAAAAAAACTATAAGTTGTCCAAAAATTATGGATGTCATGGACAAACAAAACACAATGTCTTCTTGATTTTACTAAGGAAGAAATAACTCAGTTGGAACTCTGTGGTACCTAAGATCAAGTAGCAGATATAATTACTAAGCCCTTGAAGCTAGATAGCTTTCGAAACCTCCTAGTAAGAATGGGTGTGTGTTCATCAACAATGTTTAACTGATTGGTTGACATTGCTATAAGTTCAAATGAGGGATTGTTGCATATTTTTATATATGTATAAATATATTTATACACCTAATCTAAAAGTTTTTATTGGAAATCTACCAAGTATACACCTATTCTAAAAGTTTTTATTAGAAAATTCTAAAGTTATATTTTCATATTGCCTATTTTATACATGTTTTTCATATATGTTTTGAGGCAATATTTGCGTTATTTTGTGCATATTTGGGCCAATTGCATGAACTTTCGATTCTTAATTATGTTGGAATTGATTTCAGCTACTTGGGTAGAAAAGATGAGGTTTTGAGCTAAAAGGATAATTGCTGAAGAAGATTCACATCCTGGTTCGCGTGCCTTCACCTTTTTGGGCATAACTCGGTCATACGGACTCAGATTGAGGTGAATCAAAAGCCCAGATGTTTGTAACTTAGAGATCTCTAACTTTCAGTTTTTGAGTTTGCTGATAAAAAGGGAGAAAGCGCCGTTTCCAAGGTGGAAGAGCTGCTTCGACGCTGAAAAGACACTTTCTGACTTTTGGAGAAAGTTCCGCTTCAAGAGGACAAGAGGCGATTTGGCAGCCCATCAGACCTGTCACATTCGTGAAAATGCCTATATAGACCCACTTTTCAACCATAACTCATTATGTACTTACTGTGGTCGTTTTGGGTCGACTTGGAGACGAATTTTGGGAGTTTTTCGGAGCTTTTGAAGGTAATCAACACCATTCTAACATCACAAATTCAAGGATCAAAGGCACATATGTTGGATCCTAGATCAACATGAACACAATGAATGGAACGAATAGCCACAAAGTAATCAGGAAAACTAGAGAGAAAATGATATTTTCATTCCACGGCTTCCTTGATCTCATTACATAACATTGGATATTTTTGGTTTCTATGAAGTTCCTAGGTCCTTTATATAACCCTTATCCAAAGGACCTCTTGGAAGTATGATTGACTCATCTATAGGGTTTTAACAATCTCCCCTCATGAGGTAATCATACTTCCAAACGAACACTCCATAGGAAATACATACAAAATTACATGAATAAAACACGTTATTGCTAACTAGCTCTGCTCACGAATCTTGCATGGTCGTTGAAGTAGATCTTGAATGCTGGAATTCTTCTACCTTCAATGGTATTTGAGTTTGCACAGCGAAAATGCGCAACCATGTGACATTCATCGGAGCATCACTTCATGTTGTTGGAAAGACACTTCGAATTCTTGGAATCTCCCCCTTCAAAGCACCTGTGGGCTCCTACATGATCTAAGCACGATTATCGGATATCTAACGAAGTCTTGCGGCTTTTGACTTAGTTGATATACCCCAATGAAGAAAGACCTTCTTTGAATTCACTTAGCTCCCCTCCGACACTTGACTTGATTAGTAAGCTCGAAAAACTTGGAAAACTCCCCTCACAAAGTATGTGGGGCACACAATCAATCATATATTGCCTATCAATATAGTTAGCTTTTGATCGTTGGCTCATTCAAAGTTCCTAACGTCTCTAATACTCCCCCAAGCATGTGGTAGTCTCTTTCATTTTCCTTTGCTCACTCGTCAAACAAGTAACACTTCAATTTTGTCGCGTTGAAGAACGAGTCCAATACCGTACACGTATTGAAGTCATATACGCACATCAACCATATACATATCTCCCCCACAATGATGCTTGCACGAACAAAGAGCGTCATTGTTTTAATTGGTTGATGTACTCGGCAATTCCCCAAAATGTCGCAAATAATGTGTATGAGAAAATCCTTGTGAATCTGAGCCTCAAAAATAGTGGAAATATATACTTTGGGGGTCCAGATTCGGTAAGGGACCATCCCTGAAAATTCTGACATTCTGTAAGGGGCCAAAAGTGTCAAAATGTAGCCAGATTCGGATATGGGACTATCTTTACAAAACCTTGAAACCTGTTAGGGACTAAAATTGTAAAATTCACCAAAATCTGAGAAGTGGACTGCTATTGGGCTTAGTAGATTCGGTAGGCCCAATGTTAAATAGATTCGGGCTTTGTGTATTTACACATTCGGTAAGGAATATTCGGTAGGCCCAACAATTTTCTCAATTATAACTACATTTAGATAGGCCTAAGAAGAGTCCGTTAACTAGTGGTGATTGCGTATGATGACCAATCAACATGATTAGGCAAGGATAGGCCTAAGAAGAGTCCACTAATAGCCCAATTAGGCAAGGATGAATTGTGTATGATGACCAATCAACAGAATTAGTGGTGATTGCGACCGTGCAACGCCATATTCTAGATCATTAACTTAGTTGTTGAAATTGTCCTATTGCAAATAGATATTTCTGATAGTTGCGCCTACTGGTACATCAGTTTAGGTGGTATGTTATTAAGATTGCATCTAAACTTTGTGGGGAGTCTATAGAATCACACATGATAAATTATTAACATATCTTTTATTTTAATTATCGAACATCCGAAGTGAATAATGCCTAGATAAGCATACTTGTTTACCTATACTACAATATTACATGATCGGGTACAGTTGCATGTATTTTGTGTTTTAGTCATTATTTGGGTATTTTCTATGTTTATAGATTTTATTATCTGATTAGCAAATCATATTTATATACATATGATTTAAATTTTTCATTAACAAAATACTAAAAATACAGTAAACTATAAAATAAGAAAAGCTTTGATAGGTACTATTCGTTTTGTTTCGGACGTTGCCAAGAAACGAAAACCAACTCCCTGTTACCTTTTTCATACTTTTTTGTTAACATTAGCAAACTGTAATGAAATTTTATTTATATGGTATAACTAGAGTAATTGATCAAGGGTGGATCTTATTGAGGGAAGGGATGGGTACTTGCCCCCAACTAAAATTTGAGTAAGTAATGTTATATTTGTTGTGATCTTCTTAGAACCAAGGATAATCTGAGTAAGTAATGTTTTATTTTGCAAATCTGTTTCGACTTTATAATAACAATTGAAGACTTGGACGTGGCACAGTGGGGATAAGCAAAATGAATTTTTTTTTTTTTTAATTCATAAATCTGCATCAAAATGCTCTCATAATCTATATTTTTATAAGTCAAACACATTCGAAATCGTTAAAAAATCGATATTGAATAATAATAATCGTGATGAACGATTAATTTATCATTCATCTGAATAGTGATGAATGATAAATTAATCATTCATCAATATTCAGATGAATGATAAATTAATCATTCATCGTCGATTTTTTAACGATTTTGTTATTTTGTTTTTGTAATATTTGCGTTTTCTTCAATCTGCATATTTTGGAGACCCTAAAAAGATAATTTTTTCAAATTTTTAATTTTTGTATATCCATTCTTAGTCGTCTTTAAGCTTAGCCATGGATCGCGCCATATATATATATATATATATATATATATATATATATATATAATCAAGAGGGAAGCACTTTTTTGGGAGGAAGTAATTTTTTTTCGTTTTTTTTTTTTTGAAATTTTTTTCAGACATCAAGATCACATAAAAATATGAACATTTAAAAAAGACACTTTGTGATGAATGTTATTATTTTTGCGGTAAAACGCTCGAAGAAAAAAATGAAAACATTCAATGCATTGAATGTTTTGATTCTGAGTTTTTTTTAAGGGGTTAGAAATTAGGGTTTAGAAATTAGGGTTTAGAAATTAGGGTTTTGGGTTTAGAAACTAGGGTTTTGGGTTTAGATTGAATATTTTAACAAGAACGGTTTAGGGTTTTGGGTTTTGGGTTGAGGGTTTACGGAGTAAACCCGAAAACCCTAAATCCTAAATCCTAAACCCTAAACTCTAAATCGGGCTAAATTTGAAAAAACACTTCACACAAGATGAAAACAAAACGATGCAAATAAACTTAGCAGCAAAACATTCAATGTATTGAATGTTTTCATTTTTTTCTTCGAGCGTTTTCCCACCAAAATAATGACATTCATCATAAAGTGTCTTTTTTAAATGTTCATATTTTCATCTAATCTATCATGTTCGTGAACAAAGTTTTTTCAAAAAAAGAAAAAATAAAAAAAAAATTGCTTCCCCCTTCTCCCCAAAAAAGTGGTTCCCTCTTGATTATGACCTTATATATATAGTGAAAGGATAAAATCTAAAATTTTTTTATGCTGGATAATCCTGAGAACTAGTTGTTCTAACAAAAAAAGTAGGGTGCACAAAATTGGAGTTGTTAGAACATTTTTGTTAGATGCACGGAAACCAGTTTGTTGTACATTCATGTATAACATGACGTTCTACATTCAATTTCTACATTTTAGGGTTTAGATTTATGATTTCGAGTTTAGGGTTTAGATTTAGGGTTTGAGGTTTATATTTTAGGGATTAGGGTTTAGATTTAATGTTTAACACGAATTCTTTAGAGTTTAGTGTTTAGCGTTTTGAGTTTATCTGAACCCAAAACCCCAAACCATAAACTCTAAATCGGGTAATGTAGAAAAACTTATATTGAGTAGTTCTAACAAAAACGCAGTAGTTCTAACAAAATTGGAATAATTCGATCATATTCTAAATAAGTGTAACACCGGGCATTTTTTTTAACACAGCGGAAAACTTTTATATAAAAACCACAACAATAATTACATTAATACATAAAATCCTCGTCATATTATTTAACGTTAACAAACGATGTTACGTGATTACAAAATACTGTTTACAAATGTTCACATCAAAGTTAGCACTGCAAACATGTCATCAGCACCTACACTCGTCCTAACTTGCAGTACCTAAATCTACAAGGGTGGAAATGTGGGGGGATTAGCATAACGCTACGTGAATGGAATCTATCAAACAAAATAAGCTTAAGCACCAAACATGCAATCAACATCACTAATATGATATCTACCAAATAGCATACAAGTACAGACCATATGAGGATAGGCGGCTTGTACGGGCACATGACCTTAGCTGATCGGTCTAGAGTCTACCGATAGTTCTTCATGTTAAATCAGTACACAAACAACAAGATTTGAACCCAACCTCCCTTGCCTCGGTTGACCTCATACAGAATACAACCTCCCAACGCACGATTCACCCTCCCTAGGCACAACTGGTGTCAAACATAGTGCGCACATAATATTACATAACAACAATAACCACGCAATATCCAACTAGCATGACAACTATTATCTAAACATGGAAATAATATCACAATAAATCATGGTAATAAAGTAAATCACAATAGCATGGCATGCTACTTAAACTCTATCCAGAGATAGACCCACTCACCGAATACCAGCAACAGCTCAGTTATCTAACTCTGAATTTCCTCCTTATTCTTATCTCCTGAGAAAAATATAAACCAGATCAATAATTGTTCTAATCAAATATAGACAAACAAACAACATAACGGCTAGTACACAATACTTGATAAAATTACAACTAGCAAAGACCATCGGTCGATGGTATCCCCGTTGGTTGATAGTCACAATGAAACTCCACTGGTTGATGAACATACACCATCGATCGACTATCAACGACCCTCGGTCGATGGTCAACGAACATCGGCCAACTGTGTTCTTCAGCAGTAGCATCTACAAAAATGACGGGTTTACACCTAAACTCACCAAATCGATATGTTTCTACCAAATTCAAGGCTCACGAAGTTTTCATAGAATACATATATCAAAATCAATAATCAACACAAACAACACCTTATCATCAAGATTCAATATAATTTCACCACAAAACCCAATTAGTACAAAACCTAATTAACGATCAAGACTAATAAATGAATCCTTGTAAAACTTACCTTGTGATGATCACAAAATCACAATGAACCCGAATCCAAGCTCAAATCATCCAAGTAACAACTAAGATCAAGTTAGCGTTTGAAAGGGTGATGGAAACAAGGTACGGGTGTGTTTGGGATTTCTCAAGAAAATTGAAGAAAATGAATCAAGTACAATACATAAATGAGGGTTAAAACCCATATTCCATATCACATAGGTATTTACCAGTTATCTGATATCGCACGTACTTCGTTAGGCGACCCTAACAAAGTTCAAATTAAATAAGCGAATATGTTTTGTGACCTTGTCACAAACTGGTCTTAACCACATCGTCAATTAATAATAAATATATTATAAAAATTAAAGCACATAACAACACAGTTATAAACCTAAAGGCAAAAAGATTATTTTATATCTAGCTCAGGTTTCTGTATGTTACAAATCCACCACCCTTACAAAGATTCCGTCCTCGGAATCTGGTCAGTCATTGTCAAAAGGTTCAAAGGTAACAAACATCATCACCATTGGTCACAACGGAAACCAAGTCAAAACATATCTTACTGCCACAAGCTCTGCCTAATTAGGTTCATTACTCAACAAGTCTTCTCATCTGACAATTCATCATCCAAATTCACCAAATTGAAAACTTACTGTAATCGAGTCAAATATCATCTTTCCCGTTACGACTACCATAAATTGGTCAATTTCGAAATAATTTGATCCACTACTTCTAAAAACACAACACAAGAGTCGGACAATTTGCCACACACTTGTCTATAGTATCTTACTCGTCGCTTGCAGAAGTAAACAAGTACCAACAATCTGTCGTATACCAAAAACTGCGCAAGTCATTTGCTAACCGCGGGTTAAGTTAAAAGGATAATGATTGCTCGATTCATTGCCAATTACAGTTTACCTCCTTTCAAACACGAGACAACTCATAAGCAATACCTCCGCCCATCATCGACCTAACAAATTTCCACAAAATGAATCATATCAAGTTTCTGTTTATACACTATATTCTGGAATCACAGGTAACAACCCACCATTTAACCCACCAACTTACACCAAAGTCTTGTTTTCTATGGTTTTCCATGAAAAAGTCCACGTCAAAACTGACATTGCACACACTAATTCTCGTAGATACCAACAATAATCCACCTTTAAATCCATCGAATCAAATCATCCCGCCAGGTCCTTGAGATTGCCCATAAGATAACTCTGTCAAATTTTCCAATTCAATTCATTCAATGTCATCAATTTGTTGTCATCACATCACATGAGAACACAAGCTCAGTCAATTTTCACAACTACTGCATCACAATTTCAACACCGATTTTACTTAAATTACCCAAATCTGTAATTAAATACCCATTACTAACCGAGTTTTTAGAAACTTTATCATACTCTTCGCAACAATGTCGTTACATACTAGATATTCCATCGACTAGAACATGTTTCTGATCATATCGTCAATAATAAGAATTATTACAAACGCAAATCTCAAATCAATTTCAATCATACCATTAATAATTTCTAATAGCGGACATCCAGTAATGCAGTCATGGGACAAGTATCAACACGTTATTTCCATCAAATAATATCGATACACGAATCAGACACCACACACTCTGCTTCTAACATGTCATCACTTGGTTAAAAATCCATCCGAACTCACAACTTAACCAAGTTTTACCAATAATAAACCAACTTCTATATGCGACATAACGATCATTACCATTTCTGAAAGGTCAACTTCCGGTCAGATTCCTCAGAAAAATCGCAATAAACCAAAATTAAGGGTGATTTCACACATATGTCATTACTCATCGAGTTCCCCACGAAAAGATAATATTGATCTCAATACAATTCAAAGTATACAATCCATTTAAATAATGCTTTCTCAATAATATATCCAATCCCACATGATCTTATCCTACAACACTATTCATCAACATCTTATCCATCACTTACTACATCTTCTCCAAATTTCGAAACTGCTATATGTTTTACTACAATGTAGTTTCGTTGGCCAGACACAATACACTATGTTATATCATACTTTCATTTCGAATATCTCGGAGTAAGATCCTAATCAAGTTTAAAAATCCATCAATATCTACATTCTTTAATCACTGTTGGTTACAATCCACTAGGTAATTCTCAAAGATCACAAAGTTTGCAAAACCAAACTTTATTGTCCAATAACAACTGTTCCAGTTTATCGTCAAATCAGTGAGTATCAGCACAGTTCTCATTCAACACAAAAGATCCCACACTGGTGCGTTTTACAAATTAAGACTATCAGAACCGCAAAAAATCTCGAAGATAAACATCTAAGCTAAGTTATTTATTAATCTTCATCAGTAAACTAATATGCTGATAACAATCAACAATTTCTAAGAACTCTCAGATCAAAACCACATTGATTTCATAATTAGATTCAATCTCAAGATATATTGAATCCTCTTTCACAACACACTTGCAAATCTGATTCATAAGTTGACCAACATATTTACTAACCCCATCATTACCATTCAAGTTGTAACAACCCAACCCGTTAATCGACCAAAAATGCAGCATAAAAAAATTAAAACTGAGCTGTCCAAATGGGGTGCGCGACGCGCACCCACACCTGTGCGCGGCGCGCACAGGGCCTGACAGCCCGCTGTCCACTTTTTCCAATTTTCCCAAAAAGATCTCTTGCTTCCCGATACTTTTAGACCAAACGCGCTTCACAACAATTTATATTAGTTAAAACTAATACGTTCCAACAATAAAATGAGTTTTACGAGATCGGGCCCACATCGGCCGTTTTACGACTTTCGTACAAACTACAAGTTTTCGACCACATGATTTTTAACACAAAATAAAGACCGAGCATGGCGATTGGGGATACGCTACCCAATCCTAATCAATCCAAAAGCAAGATCTTTTAAAGCAACTATGCGAGTCCACTAGTTCCCACGCTTACCCGAGCCACCGTTTCCAAGCAAATCTATAAAAATGTAAACAACGAGAGGGTAAGCTAACGCTTAGTGAGTGAGAATATACTACATACATATATATGCATAAAATGGACACGCCACACAATATCAAATAACACATACCGGATCATCCGAGCATATAGCAAGCAAAACTAAGCTTACCGTACAATTGCGATACCACTAGCTACAACATCAATGTAAGTTCACTCACAACGTTATGAACAACACTACCAAGCTACACCCAAAGGGCTAGCTACAACACATCAATATCAAAACATAAGATAATATAATATCCCCGAACCTACAACCCAAGGCTAAACACTTAACCTTAACAATAAGATGACCGTATAAACCGAGTCACCATGAATCCGCTCTAACCGAAATTCACAACTTAACAATAAGATAATCGTGCAAACCGAGCCATCATGAACCTATATGTGAAGTGATCTCTATAACCAAGAACCGCTTCACCCAACCCGCACCCATCCTACACATACATATGCACATATGATATTAACACTCACCTTTTCGCCTTGATGAATGCAACCGAGTAATTCCGCAACACGTCAATGGAAAGTACCTAATCCATTATCACAAATACAATAACACACTTAGAGTGGATTTACAAACCAACTCAATTCGACACTTAGTGCAAATTCGACCAATTGCACTTACAAACACCAAACGCGTCCAAACTAACCACTAATCACTAATCACAAGTGAAAATGGTCCTAATAAGCCAAAAGAACCCAAACTTAAGTGTTTAACACTTATCAATCTTAAAATCACCCAAAAACCCTAATTTTGACTCAATTCCAAAATTAGTCTTTCAAACACACCAAAAGGGTTCCAATACTTCCATAATCACTAAACCTAGTGATTAAACCCAACTACAAGTCATAAACAAGACCAATTTGTTCGCCAACCCAAAATCCACTAACAATAACAATAAACCCGATTACTAGCATCAACAAACTCACTTCAAGAGTTTTAAATGGGTTTCTCTACAAATCAAGTTCAAACCCTAACTTTGAATATCAAATCAAACAATGAAATTCGGAGTTAGAACTTACCACAACAACCAAAACGTAGCTAGGAACGAGGTGAACAACTTTAAAACCCGAGACTTTGATCAATTCAAGCTCCTTCCTCTCCAAAACCCCAATTCTCTCACTAGAATTCTCCCTCTCTCTCTAAGATACTTGAGAGTGATGAATGGATGTGAAAATGATCCAAAAGTGGATCCAAACCAGCTGATAAGGCCTGAGATCTGGCCTCAAGTGAAAAGACCAAAAAGCCCCTCATTAAACTTAAAATAGAAAAAGACAAAATTATGTCGCTGGGCATGTGCGCGGCGCGCACACCTTATGGTGCGCGGCGCGCACCCATGTCTGGGCAGAATCTGAACTTTGTTTAATTACACAATACTTGCCCACTAAACGTACATCATTTAAAACTCTGTGTGCCATAAATATTGGGGTCTTACAACTCTCCCCCACTTAGAATCGATCACATCCTCGTGATCCTCATCACTTAACCAAACGAACCACATTCCACGGTCCTCAAACATAAGTCCCTATCCGACTTTCCTAAACAATTCTTCCCAATGAATCACCTTTACAACTAAATCGTCACCCACGATTTATCAAATCCGCAAATCCGAGCACTAACACTTGCTCATTCCCTCATATCGGAAAAACTCATCCAGTCTCTTACCGAGATATCAATCCCTTAGCATACCCTTACCGAGTACAAGGCTAAAAGCAACCAAGTCTCAACCTTAGGTCAACAACCCGAAACGATGAAAACCGAACCAAACGAATCCTTAAGGATAACACCAATCACGAAACATCCCTTGTAGTGCGCAACATGACCAATACGCAACTATCGTAACATCACAAGCAACGGCTAAAACTGATAGCGTCCCAAACGACTATGGCAAACCAAATCCCAAGGTGTACAAAATCAACTATTATCACACCCGTAACAACATGTGAGCGAAACACGGCTATCGCATCACTAATCACACGACATGGTCCTCGCGACCCCACCATCAGCGTATAAAACCACCGTTAGTTCATACAACGTGGTCCTTACGACCCCACCATTGGCGTATAAAACAACCAATAGATCACACATCCAATAACAAGAAGGCTGGCTGAAAACTACACGCGACCCACTTTTCAAATCTCAACACCGAATGAAGTCAGCGGACCCCGTCAACGGTCATGCTTCACCGATATAACACTACCCCCATGATGAAGTCAGCGGACCCCGAAGGTCATGCTTCACCAATCAACGATCTCATGATGAAGTCAGCGGACCCCGAAGGTCATGCTCCACCAATCAGCGATCCCATGATGAAGTCAGCGGACCCCGAAGGTCATGCTTCACCAATCAATGATCTCATGATGAAGTCAGAGGACCCCAAAGGTCATGCTCCACCAATCAACGATCCCATGATGAAGTCAGCGGACCCCGAAGGTCATGCTTCACCAATCAATGATCTCATGATGAAGTCAGAGGACCCTGAAGGTCATGCTCCACCAATCAACGATCCCATGATGAAGTCAGCGGACCCCGAAGGTCATGCTTCACCAATCAATGATCTCATGATGAAGTCAGAGGACCCCGAAGGTCATGCTCCACCAATCAACGATCCCATGATGAAGTCAGCGGACCCCGAAGGTCATGCTTCACCAATCAATGATCTCATGATGAAGTCAGAGGACCCCGAAGGTCATGCTCCACCAATCAACAATCCCATGATGAAGTCAGCGGACCCCGAAGGTCATGCTTCACCAATCAATGATCTCATGATGAAGTCAGAGGACCCTGAAGGTCGTGCTCCACCAATCAACGATCCCATGATGAAGTCAGCGGACCCCGAAGGTCATGCTTCACCAATCAATGATCTCATGATGAAGTCAGAGGACCCTGAAGGTCATGCTCCACCAATCAACGATCCCATGATGAAGTCAGCGGACCCCGAAGGTCATGCTTCACCAATCAATGATCTCTTTTGGCCTCGAACAACGAGTAGCGTAACATCGCGCTCTGCTACGCCGTAGTGAATCCTAACGGATACCACTAACCATTCACACAATCGAGCAAGAACTGCCTATATCAAACATAGGCACAAAACAATAATTCTCTAAAAGAGGATCCGATACGCACATCCCTTAACCGAGGGATTTCACCTTGCTCACCATACCCGTCCATTATCTCTCAACGAGATTTACCACATTACTACCTTGGTGATATTTCAAATTCAAAATCATAAGTACAATTTAACCGAAATTGTACCCTACCACAAATCGACCAAATCTAGGTCCCGACACAAATTTCGGATCTACCAAAAGCATTGTCCGAAATCTCACACTAAAACCTCCTCGTGCGGGAGTGTAACTCCCCCACTTGGAACTACGTTCCATAACCGCATCTCGTACACCCGCACAATGCTACCAAAGGTAGACTTTACCAATAATTGGGTTTACACGGCCCATCACCACGTCTTGCTTCAACTTTGAGCATACCAAGGATCCTAACCTATCCTTAAACACTTCGAACAAAAAGTGTACCACAAATTACACGAACTATACACTCGCAATCATCCAATTGCTTTAGTTTGTCGAATTTCACCCAATCGCTCATGAACCTAAGGGTTTCACTTCGGTACCCTAAGTACAATGTAACCGCAACACAATCGGAGTCGAACACCACGCTAGTAGGTATAAAAAGGCACCTAATGTCGCGTCACGTAGACTCCTTTACCAACATGCATCGAGATCAACACTCAATTTCAAGAGTTTCAATCTACCCGATGAACCTCATGGTTCATCAACTTCAACACGAAAGCGAACACGTACTTAACGACCGAACACCAAAACCCATTTCCATGGTTTGGTAGAAACATTTCCCAAATACTAAGGAATGCTTGGTTGCACCAAGTCTTACGCCCTTCGCCCGACAACCAAACGTCACCATAGGGTACTTCCATTAGGAACATCACCCATATCAGTAACATGCACAACACCATTGAGACTTTAAGGGTCTCACTCAAACGAGCTTAACGACCCGATACCAACCAAAATGCTTAAGCACTCAAGGATTCGCACCATAGGATCAAGGCACAACACACCACTTATACACTCTACTGAGAGCAAACCGGAACCATAAACGTAAACCGCCCGCTTGCTACGAATTATCTCCAACGAAGAATAAAGTTTAGCTAAGACTTACGCACATACCGCGTGTTATTACAAACGAACAACATATAATTTCATACTAAAGGTACCTGATGTAGCGCTGTTGGGCTTCCGTGCACCACTACCCATCATGTATTCGCGCTCTAACCTCCTAACTCGATCGTCATGCGATTCGGAAAACTCTGACTTCCGGTGTCCCTCCATCTGGCAAATGAAACACCTGATTGAGCCTAAAGGCACCACCGTATAATCTTGTGCCAAATGACTCCGTTCCCCACACTTAAAGCACGTGAGCTTGTTACCCTTCTTACTCTTCTTCTTCACATTCCCGACGCCTTCAGGCGTACTTCGTGCCCTCTTACCATGAGCACCATGTAATGCTAACCTTGCAAGTACATCTTCATCATCACTACCTCGAGGTTTGGGAAACCTCTTTTCAAACTCTTCCTTTACAACATTAGTCACTTGGTCTCGGACCATTTCCGTCATTTGTCCTTCGACCAACTCCTTGGTTACTTCCCTAACTTTGCCGGTGAAAACCGAGACATATTGTTCAAACACGGCCTCAATCTTTAACGTTAACTCATCCTTCTCTTCGTGAATAGGCTCACTCGTTCCACATCCATCTTCCGTTTTCATTCTAAGGAATGCAAACGATTAGATCACGAACGTATAAACCACACACACAACACCGTCCCATCTTGCTAAACACTCGTCGTACATCACTTGTTAGACATGATTTGCACCCGTAATAAGGTTTGCAAGTCCTTATTACGCCTACACGCCGTATCAACTTGTTAGTACAACGACCGCCTCGCTTGATGTCATAAACAAACACAAACAAATTCCACGCGACAACAACACACGCGAGAATTATTATCACAACACAATAATATATTAATAATATCCGCATTACTAATATAAACGTTAGTCCACTTACAAACAAGGCACTAACTATAACCCATTCTGACCCGTAATCCTACAAGTCCCGCAACAAATAAGCACACACAAAAGTCTAAGCCTAGGCACCTATCTCAAGTCACCTAAATCCCTTAGACCATGCTCTGATACCACTTGTAACAACCCAACCCGTTAACCGACCAAAAACGCAGCATAAAAAAAAATTAAAACTGAGCTGTCCAGATGGGGTGCGCGGCGCGCACCCACACCTGTGCGCGGCGCGCACAGGGCCTGACAGCCCGCTGTCCACTTTTTCCAATTTTCCCAAAAAGATCTCTTGCTTCCCGACACTTTTAGACCAAACGCTCTTCACAACAATTTATATTAGTTAAAACTAATACGTTCCAATAATAAAATGAGTTTTACGAGATCGGGCCCACATCGGCCGTTTTACGACTTTCGTACAAACTACAAGTTTTCGACCACATGATTTTTAACACAAAATAAAGACCGAGCATGGCGATTGGGGATACGCTACCCAATCCTAATCAATCCAAAAGCAAGATCTTCTAAAGCAACTATGCGAGTCCACTAGTTCCCACGCTTACCCGAGCCACCGTCTCCAAGCAAATCTATAAAAATGTAAACAACGAGAGGGTAAGCTAACGCTTAGTGAGTGAGAATATACTACATACATATATATGCATAAAATGGACACGCCACACAATATCAAATAACACATACCGGATCATCCGAGCATATAGCAAGCAAAACTAAGCTTACCGTACAATTGCGATACCACTAGCTACAACATCAATGTAAGTTCACTCACAACGTTATGAACAACACTACCAAGCTACACCCGAAGGGCTAGCTACAACACATCAATATCAAAACATAAGATAATATAATACCCCCGAACCTACAACCCAAGGCTAAACACTTAACCTTAACAATAAGATGACCGTATAAACCGAGTCACAATGAATCCGCTCTAACCGAAATTCACAACTTAACAATAAGATAATCGTGCAAACCGAGCCATCATGAACCTATATGTGAAGTGATCTCTATAACCAAGAACCGCTTCACCCAACCCGCACCCATCCTACACATACATATGCACATAGGATATTAACACTCACCTTTTCGCCTTGATGAATGCAACCGAGTAATTCCGCAACACGTCAATGGAAAGTACCTAATCCATTATCACAAATACAATAACACACTTAGAGTGGATTTACAAACCAACTCAATTCGACACTTAGTGCAAATTCGACCAATTGCACTTACAAACACCAAACGCGTCCAAACTAACCACTAATCACTAATCACAAGTGAAAATGGTCCTAATAAGCCAAAAGAACCCAAACTTAAGTGTTTAACACTTATCAATCTCAAAATCACCCAAAAACCCTAATTTTGACTCAATTCCAAAATTAGTCTTTCAAACACACCAAAAGGGTTCCAATACTTCCATAATCACTAAACCTAGTGATTAAACCCAATTACAAGTCATAAACAAGACCAATTTGTTCGCCAACCCAAAATCCACCAACAATAACAATAAACCCGATTACTAGCATCAACAAACTCACTTCAAGAGTTTTAAATGGGTTTCACTACAAATCAAGTTCAAACCCTAACTTTGAATATCAAATCAAACAATGAAATTCGGAGTTAGAACTTACCACAACAACCAAAACGTAGCTAGGAACGAGGTGAACAACTTTAAAACCCGAGACTTTGATCAATTCAAGCTCCTTCCTCTCCAAAACCCCAATTCTCTCACTAGAATTCTCCCTCTCTCTCTAAGATACTTGAGAGTGATGAATGGATGTGAAAATGATCCAAAAGTGGATCCAAACCAGCTGATAAGGCCTGAGATCTGGCCTCAAGTGAAAAGACCAAAAAGCCCCTCATTAAACTTAAAATAGAAAAAGACAGAATTCTGTCGCTGGGCATGTGCGCGGCGCGCACACCTTATGGTGCGCGGCGCGCACCCATGTCTGGGCAGAATCTGAACTTTGTTTAATTACACAATACTTGCCCACTAAACGTACATCATTTAAAACTCTGTGTGCCATAAATATTGGGGTCTTACACAAGTTTCTAAAGATAATAACTGTCAAGCAAAGATGTCACATGACCCTAAAAGCAGAGGAATATATCACGACACACCATTCCATCTTAATTATATACTAATCACAATTCTAAGCCTCATTTACCCACTTGGTCTGTCTCCAAGTCATAACACAAATCATATACAAATCCCCATTCAGGTGAAAGGGTCCACTATTTTCTAGAGACACAACATAGAGAGCGCTACCCACAACCACTTCTAAATGTCACAACAGAAGTCGCAAAGGTCTAGAATGAAAAAAATTCCTTGAGGAATCACTATGAATCTTACCAATACTCATCTTTATTCAACTCCGTACTATCTCTAATCAGGGTCAAAGTTCTTCTTTATATACCAAATAGATAACTAAAGGAACACCACCCATCCTTACAATCTAAGGGTCACATAAGAGGTCACGTCATTCCAAAGAAGGAAATCAATTTCTTAGGACAACACTATGGGTCCTACATAACTAGTCCAGTCGTGCGACGATACAACAAGGTCAGTCACATATATTAGTTAAGCACTAATCCATATGCATGTAATACACATCACATATCAATAAAATAGGGTTTAAGTCTTATATCAATAACCTGAGGTATTACTACCCAATGCTATCCCTTACGGACCTCTACACATGTCCCGCCAGTCAACGGTAAAGTGATAACACATGATATAAACTCTATGAAACACTATCAGGTCATTCATAGCTAGTACCAATCACGTATAATAATACAGTAGGGCTAACGTCACTCATAACAATTTAACTATAATCTTCCTACATACAAATCATATACAATCATGGCAACAGAGCACAAGATTCAAGTCCTACATCATTAAACACGCAGACTATTACAAAATCTCAATCCCTACGTGCTACTCCGTGTGTCCCGTCAATCCAAGGAAAGGAAGTGCAATTTACATAAGCCCTACACAGTCTTATCAGATCATGTACATCATTATATCAAAATAACCCACCCATATAGCAAACATGTCACAAGAAATCTGACAAACCAATCACAAAGAGCATGGATATCCTATTACATGCATTCAAACAATCAACAGGGAACATGTCAATCAGTCAAAGGGATTAAAATCCAAAGAATGTCATTAGTAGCTCCAGACACAACTGAAATGACTGTAGCCATACAACTTCTACCTTACAGGAAGAAGCTATCATATCACAGGACACTCCAACAAACTACAACATAATACTAACACAGATACACGCAAGTGCATTATCTAACAGTACTCTACGAAGTATGATAATGTAATAAGGACTCATCTTTATATGTAAGAAGACATCTTCGTATCTATCAAAACATCGATCCCGCCTGCACCCCTGACCCACTCCACAACTAGTTAAACATCACTGCATCAAATGTAGCCAGAATCATTTTCGGTTGTCACTGTTTCATCTCATCTGACTTTTCCTTTGTATCTCGTAACTCCCGTTTATCACTGGAGATCATATACATCTTTATCCACTCAATAATTTAATGCGACACTCCTTGCTAGTTAAGATCAATCTTCAAAACATCCTGGAGCTCTGACAATGCTGAGGGTTAACGGGGCATCTGCAGAATTTGATCGATCATCATACATATCTTATCACATCACTTCACACAAAAACTCAGTAGATAATAGGTTAGTTCAATCACAACTAACACACTTACCACCCTACATTCACTTAACCCTACCCCACAAACATGTTTGAGTTAACTCAAGGTTTGAGAACAAGATACACGCATGTATTTGCTGCCAAACCTACACTCTGATACCAACTTGTAACACCGGAATTTTTTTTACAAACATAGCGGAAGACTTTATATAAAAACCACGACAATAATTACATTATTACATAAAATCCACGTCATATCATTTAAGGTTTACAAACCGTGTTACGTTATTACAAAAATATTGGTTACAAATGTTCACATCAGAGTTCACACGTCAAACATGGCATTAGCACCTGCGCCCATCCAAACTAATACCAGCAACAGCTCAATTATGTAACCCTGAGCTTCCTCCGTGTTCTTATCTCCCGAGAACAATATAAACCACGTTAGTGAGTGTTTTAATCAAAATTAGACAACATACAGCATAACGGCTAGTACGCAATACTTGGTAAAATTACAACTGGCAAAGACCGTCGGTCGACTGTCAAAGACTGTCGGCCGACGGTATCCCCGTCCGTCGATTGTCACAATGAAACTCCACCAGTGGATGAACAAACACCATCGATCGACTATTTCTGACCATTGGCCGACTGTCAATGACCCTCGGTCGATGATCAACGACCATCAGCCGACTGTGTTCTTCAGCAACAGCACCTGCAAGAATGACGGGTTTACACCTAAAATCAACATATTGAGATGTTTCTGCCAAATTCAAGGCACACGAAGTTTTCATAGCATACATATATCAATTATCAAGCAATAATCAACACAAGCAACACCTATCATCAAGATTCAAGCTAATTTCACTACAAAACCCATTTAGTACAAAACTCAATTTATAATCAAGATTAAGACATGAATCCTTGTAAAAATTACCTTGTGATGATTACTAAATCACAATGAACCTGAATCTAAGCTCAAATCATCCAAGTAACAACTAAGATCAAGTTAGGGTTTGAGAACATAATGGAAACAAGGTACGGGTGTGTTTGGTATTTCTCATGAAAAGTAGCGAAAATGAATCAGGAACAATACATAGATGAGGGTTAAAATCCATGCCTCATATCGCATGGGTAATTACTAGTTATCTGATATCGCACGTACTTCGTTAGGCGGCCCTAACAGAGTCCACAATAAACAAACAAACATGTTCCATGATCCTTGTCACAAACTGGTCTTAACCACATAGTCAATTAATAATAAACATGTTATTAAGATAAAAGCACATAACAACACATCTATCAACCTAAGGGCAAATAGGTCATATTACATCTAACCCAGGTTTCCGTCTGTTACAATAAGCCAAAAATGCGTGTCCTCTCTAATTTTTGTTTGAAGTGGGAGTTCTCAAAGTTCTTTTTAAAAAAGTTCTCATTAAATCCCTTCTCTATATATATATATATATAAATATATATATATATATATATATATATATATATATATATATATATATATATATATATATATATATGTGTGTGTGTGTGTGTGTGTGTGTGTGGGGGGGGGGGAGATCAAGGGATAAGCACTAACTTGGGGATAAGGGGATAAGTGATTTTGCTTTTTTATTTCTTTAGTTATAGAGCTCCAATTTAAAAAATAAAAATTTCTGGGAATAGTATTTAGTTTGTAGATTCAGAAAAAAAAAAAATTTCCTTTTTTTTTTTAATTTTGACAGCAGCTTAACATGTATGTTATGTATGTTAACCTGTTTTGAGGTTTTTTTTTTAAATTTAGCCCGACTTAGAGTTTTTGGTTTAGGGGTTAGGTTTAGGATTTAGGGTTTAGTGTTCTGGGTTCACTCCGTAAATCCAAAACCTTAAACCCTAAACCCTAAACTCTAAATCGTTCGTATTAAAAATTTATTCTAAGCCCTAAACCCTAATTACTAAACCCTAATTACTAAACCCTAAACACTGTTTTTCATTAATCAAAACTCATTTTTTCTCTTTTTTTTTGTTATCATACATCTGGTGTATGATCAGTTATTAACATATGTTCACGATTATGTTGAAAAAAATATTATTATTTTTTGCTGAATCTACACAATGAAAATTGATACCAGAGTTTTTTTTTTAATCGGAACTACAGAACTAAAGATATAAAAATCACAAAATTAATTATTCCCTTATCCCCAAGGGTACCCCTTAGCGCTGGATCCTTACCATATATATATAGTCAAAAATTCAAACGAAAACCACAAAAAAGCAAGAAATGCGAGAACTTTTAATTTATAAAGATTTTCACGTGTGAATAGATTGAATCACCCATAAATATTAATAGAGAGTAAGAATGAACATAAAATAGTTTGAAAAAACTTATATTTTACCTATATAATTAAATATATAGTTTTCTGTTCACATGTGCATACTTGTTTGTGTAACATATATGAACACTTTATATAATTAACAATTTAACATGTAATTTGTGGTTATGAGCATATGTTTGTTAATTATATGAATATTTACATATTAACTAATAGACAAAAGTTATGAATAGTACCAGGGGCATTTTCGACTTTTCACCTTTTTTCAATTTTAACTAAATTTCGTTTTACCAACAAAGGCCCCCACATTTTTTTGAAAAATTCAAATCGACCCCCCAAACAGGGGGTAAAGTGCCAAATAACCATTTTCATAAAAAATCTTAAATAAACTCCACCCAAATATTCAACGGGTCATATCTTCTCGCTCGCAACGAGTTAAATTTTTCCAACACCATCGTTAAAGTCGAAATAATTTTAGGAACACAATGTCACTAGCTATACGCAAAATGGACGCTTTTTAAAAAACGCTAAATATTTGGGGTACTTTTCATACACGTTGATTTTGCGTTAAATTTTTAAAAGTCAAAAATTCCATAGCGAAACGCGGAGATGCACATATTTTGTTAATTTAAAATAACATTTAAATCTCTCACGGGTAATACCTTTTAGTTCGATTCGAGTTGCGCTTCAACGACATCATCGTTAGCCACAAAATAATTTTACTAAACGCAATAAAATACATTAAAAATCGAACCCCCGGCGCGAAACGAGGGTTCAATAACTAGTTAATTAACATTTGCATGTAATTTGTTGCATATAAATGCATAAAAACTATGTAATTAAAAAGTTCTCGCAATTATCGCTTTTTTATGGTTCTCGTTTGAACGTGCTCATATATATATATATATATATATATATATATATATATATATATATATATATATATATATATATATATATATATATATATATATATAGTGGTAGGATCAAGAGGAAAGTAACCAATCGGGGGAAGCGGGGGGAAGCAAAAACTTTTTTTTTCATTTTTTGAAAAAACTTTGTTCAAGAACATTGTAGATGGGATGAAAATATGAACATTTAGTAGAGACACTTTGTGATAAATGTTTTTATTTTGGTGGGAAAACGCTCGAAGAAGTAATATATAACAATTATCGTGTTTTTCGAGCGTATGTTGAGGTTTTAGCTATTTGGGTTTAGATATTAGGGTTTAGATATTAGGGTTTATAGGGTTTAGATATTAGGGTTTAGAAATTTAGGGTTTATGGTTTAGATTTAGGGTTTAGATTTAGGATTTTGATTGAGTTTTTAACACGAACAGTTTAGAGTTTAGGGTTTAGGGTTTAGGGTTTAGTATTTTGGGTTTATTCCATAAACCCAAAACACCAAACCCTAAACTCTAAATCGGGCTAAATTTTACTTCACAAAACATGAAAAAAAAACGTTCATATTCTTCACGAACAATATTATCTTGAATGTTATTTTTGTCGATCGTTTTCCCGCCTAAATAATAACATTCATCACGAAGTGTCTCTTCTAAATGTTCATATTTTTGTGTGATCTTGATGCCGGAAAAAAAATTCCAAAAACAATGAAAATTTTTTTTTTTTTGCTTCCCCCCACTTCCCCCCGATTGGTTACTTCCCCATTGATCCTGCCCCTATATATATATATATATATATATATATATATATATATATATATATATATATATATATATATATATATATATATATATATATATATATATATATATATATTAAAGAAAGTCACAGAATTTGGCCGAATTATGTGACCAGCGTGCTTAAAACACTTCGGTTGATATTCATGCTTAAATGTCTATCTTTTGAATTTGAACTTATGAACTGTGGACTTGAACGTTTTATTTTTCATTTTATTCCCATTTTCACTGGGAATCTCTAGGTGTGTTAGTAGTCCCGATGGTTTCTGACAGCTAGCGCAGTTTCTCCTGCGCTTCCGGAGTCACAAAATCTCAAGCTAAGCTGACAAGTTTCTTAGTCGGACTCTGTGATTCCACGGGTCATTAAGCTAAATGCCTTTAGCATTTACGTTAACTTAATACCAAAAACATATCATAAATTTTTTTACTCACTTTTAAGAAAAAAAATCTTTTGAAAATGAATATGCTTACGCGCTTCAATACTTACTAAATGGGAATTCACACTATATGGGAATTTAAGACGATTGTTGTTTTCTAGCTAGTGGTGGACAGCCCGTACAAGTCGTTTTTAATTTCAAGTTGTGAGCTGGAAGGCTCCAGGAGCGCCAAGCCGGCGGCTTGGGGGGTGAGGCCGCAGGCTTCAAGCTGAAAATATTCTGAATTCATTTTTCCCTTTGAGGCACGTCGTGTTGATTGAACACTGATCATAAACGGAAAGAGTCCGTCGGTTTAAGCAACAATAAACCAAAACGTTATAAAAGCAACAAGGTTATCATTTATTTCTTCGAGCATTTTTCCGCCAAATAATAACATTTATCACAAGTTTTTGCGTTCGATATTGACGTTGAAAAGCTTAATTTGGATGAAGCTTTGGGGATGGGTGAAATGTCCCGTTCATATTGATTATAAACGTTCCATATTAATTGATTTCGTTGCGAGGTTTTGACCTCTATATGAGACGTTTTTCAAAGACTGCATTCATTTTTAAAACAACCATAACCTTTATTTTATCAATAAAGGTTTCAAAAGCATTACGTAGATTATCAAATAATGATAATCTAAAATATACTATTTACACACGACCATTACATAATGGTTTACAATAGAAATATATTACATTGACATATGTTTCTTGAATGCAGTTTTTACACAATATCATACAAACATGGACTCCAAATCTTGTCCTTATTTTAGTATGCAACAGCGGAAGCTCTTAGTATTCACCTGAGAATAAACATGCTTTAAACGTCAACAAAAATGTTGGTCTATATATATATCAAATCGTAACAATAGACCACAAGATTTCATATTTCAATACGCATCTCATACATAGAGATAAAAATCATTCATATGGTGAACACCTGGTAACCAACATTAACAAGATGCATATATAAGAATATCTCCATCATTCCGGGACACCCTTCGGATATGATATAAATTTCGATGTACTAAAGCATCCAGTACTTTGGATAGGGTTTGTTAGGCCCAATAGATCTATCTTTAAGATTCGCGTCAATTAGGGTGTCTGTTCCCTAATTCTTAGATTACCAAACTTAATAAAAAGGGACATATTCGATTTCAATAATTCAACCATAGAATGTAGTTTCACGTATTTGTGTCTATTTTGTAAATCATTTATAAAACCTGCATGTATTCTCATCCCAAAAATATTAGATTTTAAAAGTGGGACTATAACTCACTTTCACAGATTTTTACTTCGTCGGGAAGTAAGACTTGGCCACTGGTCGATTCACGAACCTATAACAAATATGTACATATATATCAAAGTATATTCAAAATATATTTACAACACTTTTAATACATTTTGATGTTTTAAGTTTATTAAGTCAGCTGTCCTCGTTAGTAACCTACAACTAGTTGTCCAACGTTAGATGTACAGAAAAAAAAATTGATATATATTATCTTGAATGAATCCACGACCCAGTGTATACACGTCTCAGGCTAGATCACAACTCAAAGTATATATATTTTTAGAATCAACCTCAACCCTGTATAGCTAACTCCCTCATTACTGCATATAGAGTGTCTATGGTTGTTCCAAATAATATATACACATGGGTCGATATGATATGTCAAAACATTTGCATACGTGTCTATGGTATCCCAAGATTACATAATATATTAGAATACATATACAATACAATATAAGTTAGCTAGGATATAATTAATATAGATTTGTTACCAATTTTCACGTTGCTACAACAAGAAAAATTATCCAATCTTATTTTACCCATAACTTCTTCATTTTAAATCCGTTTTAACTGAATCAAATTGCTATGGTTTTATATTGAACTCTGTTTTATGAATCTAAATATAAAAAGTATATGTTTATAGTCAGAAATATAAGTTACAAGTCGTTTTTGTAAAGGTAGTCATTTCAGTCGAAAGAACGACGTCTAGATGACCATTTTAGAAAACATACTTCCACTTTGAGTTTAACCATGATTTTTGGATATAGTTTCATGTTCATAAAAAAAATCATTTTCCCAGAAGAACAACTTTTAAATCAAAGTTTATCATAGTTTTTAATTAACTAACCCAAAACAGCCCGCGGTGTTACTACGACGGCGTATGTCCGGTTTTACAATGTTCTTCGTGTTTCCAGGTTTTAAATCATAAAGTTAGCATATCATATAGATATAGAACATGTGTTTAGTTGATTTTAAAAGTCAAGTTAGAAGGATTAACTTTTGTTTGCGAACAAGTTTAGAATTAACTAAACTATGTTCTAGTGATTACAAATTTAAACCTTCGAATAAGATAGCTTTATATGTATGAATCGAATGATGTTATGAATATCATTACTACCTCAAGTTTTCTGGATAAAGCTACTGGAAATTAAAAAAATGGATCTAGCTTCAAATGATCCTTGGATGGCTTGAAAGTTCTTGAAGCAGAATCATGACACGAAAAACAAGTTCAAGTAAGATTTCCACTCGAAATAAGATTGTTATAGTTATAGAAATTGAATCAAAGTTTGAATATGAGTATTACCTTATATTAGAAAGATATCTTACTGTAAATAAGAAAGATTTCTTGAGGTTGGATGATCACTCTACAAGATTGGAAGTAAGCTAGCAAACTTGGAAGTATTCTTGATTTTATGAAACTAGAACTTGTAGAATTTATGAAGAACACTTAGAACTTGAAGATAGAACTTGAGAGAGATCAATTAGATGAAGAAAATTGAAGAATTAAAGTGTTTGTAAGTGTTTTTGGTCATTGGTGTATGGATTAGATATAATGGATATGTAATTTTGTTTTCATGTAAATAAGTCATGAATGATTACTCATATTTTTGTAATTTTATGAGATATTTCATGCTAGTTGCCAAATGATGGTTCCCACATATGTTAGGTGACTCACATGGGCTGCTAAAAGCTAATCATTGGAGTGTATATACCAATAGTACATACATCTAAAAGCTGTATATTGTACGAGTACGAATACGGGTGCATACGAGTAGAATTGTTGATGAAACTGAACGAGGATGTAATTGTAAGCATTTTTGTTAAGTAGAAGTATTTTGATAAGTGTCTTGAATTCTTTCAAAAGTGTATGAATACATATTAAAACACTACATGTATATACATTTTAACTGAGTCGTTAAGTCATCGTTAGTCGTTACATGTAAGTGTTGTTTTGAAACCTTTAGGTTAACGATCTTGTTAAATGTTGTTAACCCAATGTTTATAATATCAAATGAGATTTTAAATTATTATATTATCATGATAATATGATGTATGAATATCTCTTAATATGATATATATATATATATATATATATATATATATATATATATATATATATATATACATTAAATGTCATTACAACGATAATCGTTACATATATGTCTCGTTTCAAAATCATTAAGTTAGTAGTCTTGCTTTTACATATGTAGTTCATTGTTAATATACTTAATGATATGTTTACTTATCATAATATCATGTTAACTATATATATATCCATATAGATGTCATCATATAGTTTTTACAAGTTTTAACGTTCGTGAATCACCGGTCAACTTGGGTGGTCAATTGTCTATATGAAACCTATTTCAATTAATCAAGTCTTAACAAGTTTGATTGATTAACATGTTGGAAACACTTAATCATGTAAATAACAATTTCATTTAATATATATAAACATGGAAAAGTTCGGGTCACTACAGTACCTACCCGTTAAATAAATTTCGTCCCGAAATTTTAAGCAGTTGGAGGTGTTGACGTATCTTCTGGAAATAAATGCGGGTATTTCTTCTTCATCTGATCTTCACACTCCCATGTGAACTCGGGTCCTCCACGAGCATTCCATCGAACCTTAACAATTAGTATCTTGTTTTGTTTAAGTCTCTTAACCTCACGATCCATTATTTTGACGGGTTCTTCAATGAATTGAAGTTTTTCATTGATTTAGATTTCGTACAACGGAATAGTGAGATATTCTTTAGCAAAACATTTCTTCAAATTCGAGACGTGGAAAGTGTTATGTACATTCGCAAGTTGTTGAGGTAACTCAAGTCGGTAAGCTACTGGTCCGACACGATCAATAATCTTGAATGGTCCAATATACCTTGGATTTAATTTCCCTCGTTTACCAAATCGAACAACACATTTCCAAGGTGCAACCTTAAGCATGACCATCTCTCCAATTTCAAATTCTATGTCTTTTCTTTTAATGTCGGCGTAGCTCTTTTGTCGACTTTGGGCGGTTTTCAACCGTTGTTGAATTTGGATGATTTTCTCGGTAGTTTCTTGTATTATCGCCGGACCCGTAATCTGTCTATCCCCCACTTCACTCCAACAAATCAGAGACCTGCACTTTCTACCATAAAGTGCTTCAAACGGCGCCATCTCAATGCTTGAATGATAGCTGTGGTTGTAGGAAAATTCTGCTAACGGTAGATGTCGATCCCAACTGTTTCCGAAATCAATAACACATGCTCGTAGCATGTCTTCAAGCGTTTGTATCGTCCTTTCGCTCTGCCCATCAGTTTGTGGATGATAGGCAGTACTCATATCTAGACGAGTTCCTAATGCTTGTTGTAATGTCTGCCAGAATCTTGAAATAAATATGTCATCCCTATCAGAGATAATAGAGATTGGTGTTCCATGTCTGGAGACGACTTCCTTCAAATACAGTCGTACTAACTTCTTCATCTTGTCATCTTCTCTTATTGGCAGGAAGTGTGCTGACTTGGTGAGACGGTCAACTATTACCCAAATAGTATCATAACCACTTGCAGTCCTTAGCAATTTAGTAATGAAATCCATGGTAATGTTTTCCCATTTCCATTCTGGGATTTCAAGTTGTTGTAGTAGACCTGATGGTTTCTGATGTTCAGCTTTGACCTTAGAACACGTCAAACATTCTCCTACATATTTAGCAATATCGGCTTTCATACCTGGCCACCAAAAATGTTTCTTAAGATCCTTGTACATCTTCCCCATTCCAGGATGTATTGAGTATCTGGTTTTATGAGCTTCTCTAAGTACCATTTCTCTCATATCTCCAAATTTTGGTACCCAAATTCTTTCAGCCCTATACCGGGTTCCGTCTTCCCGAATATTAAGATTCTTCTCCGATCCTTTTGGTATTTCATCCGTTAAATTTCCCTCTTTTAAAACTCCTTGTTGCGCCTCCTTTATTTGAGTAGTAAGGTTAGTGTGAATCATTATATTCATAGATTTTACTCGAATGGGTTCTCTGTCATTTCTGCTCAAGGCGTCGGCTACCACATTTGCCTTCCCCGGGTGGTAACGAATCTCAAAGTCATAATCATTCAACAATTCAATCCACCTACGCTGCCTCATATTCAATTGTTTCTGATTAAATATATGTTGAAGACTTTTGTGGTCGGTATATATAATACTTTTGACCCCATATAAGTAGTGCCTCCAAGTCTTTAATGCAAAAACAACCGCGCCTAATTCCAAATCATGCGTCGTATAATTTTGCTCATGAATCTTCAATTGTCTAGACGCATAAGCAATCACCTTCGTTCGTTGCATTAATACACAACCGAGACCTTGCTTTGATGCGTCACAATAAATCACAAAATCATCATTCCCTTCAGGCAATGACAATATAGGTGCCG
The DNA here is from genome assembly GCF_046630445.1 of Rutidosis leptorrhynchoides. Taxonomy (NCBI): domain Eukaryota; kingdom Viridiplantae; phylum Streptophyta; class Magnoliopsida; order Asterales; family Asteraceae; genus Rutidosis; species Rutidosis leptorrhynchoides. Next base: position 368,561,950 of record NC_092343.1, on the reverse strand, counting down.
TAGTTAGCTTTTTCTTCAATAATTGAAACGCCTTCTCTTGTTCATCCTTCTATTCAAATTTCTTCCCTTTATGCGTTAATGCAGTCAAGGGTTTTGCTATTTTGGAGAAATCTTGGATGAATATTCTGTAGTAACCAACCAATCCTAAAAATTGACGTATATGCTTCGGAGTTTTTGGGGTTTTCCACTTTTCATCAGTTTCGATCTTTGCCGGGTCCACCTGGAAACCTTCTTTGTTCACTATGTGACCGAGGAATTGAACTTCTTCCAACCAAAATGCACACTTTGAAAATTTAGCGTACAGTTTTTCTTTCCTCAATACTTCTAGCACTTTTCTCAAATGTTCTTCGTGCTCTTGATCATTCTTTGAGTAAATAAGTATGTCATCGATGAAAACAATGACAAACTTGTCAAGATATGGCCCACACACTCTGTTCATAAGGTCCATGAACACAGCTGGTGCGTTAGTTAATCCAAACGGCATAACCATAAACTCGTAATGACCATAACGCGTCCTAAAAGCAGTTTTTGGAATATCATCCTCCTTTACTCGCATTTGATGATATCCAGAATGTAAATCGATCTTCGAATAAACTGACGAGCCTTGTAGTTGATCAAATAAGTCGTCAATTCTCGGCAGTGGATAACGGTTTTTGATGGTAAGTTTGTTCAACTCTCTGTAGTCAATACACAACCTAAATGTACCATCCTTCTTCTTGACAAACAAAACAGGAGCTCCCCATAGTGATGTGCTTAGTCGAATGAAACCACGTTCTAATAGTTCTTGCAGTTGGCTTTATAGTTCTTTCATCTCGCTGGGTGCGAGTCTATAAAGAGCACAAGCTATTGGTGCAGCTCCTGGTACAAGATCTATTTGAAATTCAAAAGATCGATGTAGAGGTAGTCCCGGTAATTCTTTCGGAAATACATCGAGAAATTCTTTTGCGACGGGAACATCATTGATGCTCTTTTCTTCAGTTTGTACTTTCTCGACGTGTGCTAGAACAGCATAGCAACCTTTTCTTATTAGTTTGTGTGCCTTAAAATTACTAATAAGATGTAGCTTCGTGTTACCCTTTTCTCCATACACCATTAAGGGTTCTCCTTCTTCTCGTACAATGCGAATTGCATTTTTATAACATACGATCTCTGCTTTCACCTTCTTCAGCCAGTCCATGCCAACTATTACATCAAAACTCCCTAACTCTACTGGTATCAAATCAATCTTAAATATTTCGCTACCCAGTTTAATTTCTCGATTCCGGCATATATAATCTGTTAAAATTAATTTACCGTTTGCTAATTCGAGTAAAAATTTACTATCCAACGGCGTCAATGGACAACTTAATTTAGCACAAAAATCTCTACTCATATAGCTTCTATCCGCACCCGAATCAAATGAAACGTAAGCAGATTTATTGTCAATAAGAAATGTACCCGTAACAAGCTCCGGGTCTTCCTGTGCCTCTGCCGCATTAATATTGAAAACTCTTCCGCGGCCTTGTCCATTCGTGTTCTCCTGGTTCGGGCAATTTCTAATAATGTGGTCCGGTTTTCCACATTTATAACAAACTACATTGGCATAACTTGCTCCAACACTACTTGCTCTGCCATTACTCGTTCTGACACCATTTGTTCCTTTCGTTCTGTTAACCCCTGGTCTGTAGACCTCACACTTCGCCGCGCTATGACCATTTATTTTACACTTGTTGCAAAATTTGGTGCAGAACCCCGAGTGATACTTTTCACACCTTTGGCAAAGCTGCTTCTGATTGTTGTTGTTGCGGTTGTTATTGTTATTGGGATGATTGTTGTAGTTGTTGTTGTTGTTGTTGTTGTTGTTGTTGTTTCTGTTGGGCCATTTGTTGTAGTTGCGATTGATGTTGCGATTGTTGGGATAGCTGTTGCGATTATTGTTGTAATTGCTGTTGTTGTTGTATTGGTGATTCTTATCACCGTTTTCCTCCCACTTTTTTTTGACTTGCTTCACATTGGCCTCTTCAGCCGCCTGTTCTTTAATTCTTTCCTCAATCCGGTTCACTAGTTTGTGAGCCATTCTACATGCCTGTTGTATGGAGGCGGGCTCATGTGAACTTATATCTTCTTGGATTCTTTCCGGTAATCCTTTCACAAACGCGTTGATCTTCTCTTCCTCATCTTCGAACGCTCTCGGACAGAATAGGCACAATTCTGTGAATCGTCTTTTGTACGTGGTAATATCAAATCCTTGGGTTCGTAACCCTCTAAGTTCTGTCTTGAGCTTATTGACCTCGGTTCTGGGATGGTACTTCTCGTTCATCAAGTGCTTGAATGCTGATCACGGTAGTGCGTAAGCATCATCTTGTCCCACTTGCTCTAGATAGGTATTCCACCATGTTAACGCAGTACCTGTGAAGGTATGCGTAGCGTACTTCACTTTGTCCTCTTCAGTACACTTACTTATGGCAAACACTGATTCGACCTTCTCGGTCTACCGTTTCAATCCGATCGGTCCTTCGATTCCATCAAATTCCAAAGGTTTGCAGGCAGTGAATTCTTTGTAGGTGCATCCTACACGATTTCTTGCGCCGTTAGCTGCATTGCTAGATTCGGAGTTATTGTTGGTATGTAGCGCAGCCTGTACTGCGGCTATGTTTGCAGCAAGAAAGGTACGAAATTCCTCTTCGCTCATATTCATGGTTTGTCGAGTAGTCAGTGCCATTTCCTTCAAATAGTCAAATGAAACAAGTTAATCATACAGAATATTAAGAGTAGTCAATAGTATCTCGTAGCATAATATGAACTCATTTATAAAAGCTTTTTCTTCATATTAGCGTTTTATAAGTTTAAATTCGGGTAGTACCTACCCGTTAAGTTCATACTTAGTAGCTAATATACAATTCAACTACTACAATTCTATATGAAAAACTGATTATAATAATATTTTGCGTTCAAACTTTTTCACAATATTTTACAAACTTACAATACCGCTTATTTTACATATAACATGAAATATAGCACACAATAACTTTGATACAAGATAGTTGTGAAGATAATTCTAGCTAGTACACAAGTCGTTCAGCAAAGGCAATAAAGACACGTAATTCATACGTCCAGAAATAAGTCATGCATTCTGGTTTTACTAGGACTACTTCCCATCCTTGGTCTTTTGGAACATAACCGTTATGGCCATTGATAAGACAGCGTGTTGTAATGTTGTCAAAGGGACGAGGGTTACGTAATGTCCAACAGTCCCGTAACAATCTAAAAACCTTGTTTCTCACCCCAACTACTGAGTCCGTCACTTGTGGGAACGTTTTGTTTAATAGTTGTAGCCCGATGTTCTTGTTCTCACTTTGGTTAGAAGCGAACATTACTAACCCGTAAGCATAACATGCTTCTTTATGTTGCATGTTAGCCGCTTTTTCTAATTCACGAAGTCCTATATTCGGATATATTGAGTCAAAATAATTTCTTAACCTGTTGCGTAAAATAGCATTTGGGTTCCCCGCAATATATGTGTCAAAGTAAACACATCGTAACTTATGAATTTCCCAATGTGATATCCCCCATCTTTCGAACGAAAGCCTTTTATAAACCAAGGCATTCTTGGAACATTCTTCGAATGTCTTACAAACTGATCTCGCCTTAAATAGTTGTGCCGAGGAATTCTGACCGACTCTAGATAAGATTTCATCAATCATGTCTCCGGGTAGGTCTCTTAAAATATTGGGTTGTCTATTCATTTTGTGTTTTTATACTGTAAAATAGACAAGAGTTAGATTCATAAAAAAAAATACTTATTAATACAAACAATTTTTACATATATCATAAAGCATAAGCACACTATATTACATATATTACATCACACGAATACAACTATCTTATTCCGACTCGCTCGTTTCTTCTTCTTCGGTTTTGGTTCGTTTTGCCAAGTTTCTAGGGATATATGATGTTCCCCTAATACGAGCCATCGTTTTCCACATTGATTTAGAAAAACATGGTGGTTTAGAGGTTCCCGGGTTATTGTCACAACTTAAGAAATACGGGTGTTGACGATACATATAAAGTTCATCGGGTTTGGAATCAAATTTCTCTATTTTTATGCCCTTTCCCTTATTGTTCACTTTTGCCTTATTAAATTGTGTTGGGGTAATTTCTATAACATCATCAGAATCCTTGTCGGGATCCGATTCATCGAAGAATTGGTAATCCTCCCAATACTTTGCTTCCTTGGCGGAAACACCATTGACCATAATTAACTTTGGTCGGTTGGTTGAGGATTTTCTTCTACTTAACCGTTTTATTATTTCCCCCACTGGTTCTATTTCTTCTTCCGGTTCCGATTCTTCTTGCGGTTCCGATTCTTCTTCCGGTTCCGACTCTTCTTTCGGTTCCTCTTCGGGAACTTGTGAATCAGTCCACGAATCATTCCAATTTACATTTGAATCTTCATTATTATTAGGTGAGTCAATGGGACTTGTTCTAGAGGTAGAAATCTATCACATAATATCAAACACGTTAAGAGATTAATATATCACATAATATTCACATGTTAAAAATATATAGTTTCCAACAAAATTTGTTAAGCAATCATTTTTCAAGTAAACACGGTCGAAGTCCAGACTCACTAATGCATCCTAACAAATTCGATAAGACAGACTAATGCAAAATTCTGGTTCTCTAAGACCAACGCTCTGATACCAACTGAAATATCCCGTTCATATTGATTATAAACGTTCTATATTAATTGATTTCGTTGCGAGGTTTTGACCTCTATATGAGACGTTTTTCAAAGACTGCATTCATTTTTAAAACAACCATAACCTTTATTTTATCAATAAAGGTTTCAAAAGTATTACGTAGATTATCAAATAATGATAATCTAAAATATACTGTTTACACACGACCATTACATAATGGTTTACAATAGAAATATATTACATCGACATATGTTTCTTGAATGCAGTTTTTACACAATATCATACAAACATGGACTTCAAATCTTGTCTTTATTTTAGTATGCAACAGCGGAAGCTCTTAGTATTCACCTGAGAATAAACATGCTTTAAACGTCAACAAAAATGTTGGTGAGTTATAGGTTTAACCTATATATATATCAAATCGTAACAATAGACCACAAGATTTCATATTTCAATACGCATCTCATACATAGAGATAAAAATCATTCATATAGTGAACACCTGGTAATCGACATTAACAAGATGCATATATAAGAATATCCCCATCATTCCGGGACACCCTTCGGATATGATATAAATTTCGAAGTACTAAAGCATCCGGTACTTTGGATGGGATTTGTTAGGCCCAATAGATCTATCTTTAGGATTCGCGTTAATTAGGGTGTCTGTTCCCTAATTCTTAGATTACCAGACTTAATAAAAAGGGACATATTCGATTTCAATAATTCAATCATAGAATATAGTTTCACGCACTTGTGTCTATTTTGTAAATCATTTATAAAACCTGCATGTATTCTCATCCCAAAAATATTAGATTTTAAAAGTGGGACTATAAAACACTTTCACAGATTTTTACTTCGTCGGGAAGTAAGACTTGGCCACTGGTCGATTCACGAACCTATAACAAATATGTACATATATATCAAAGTATATTCAAAATATATTTACAACACTTTTAATACATTTTGATGTTTTAAGTTTATTAAGTCAGCTGTCCTCATCAGTAACCTACAACTAGTTGTCCAACGTTAGATGTACAGAAAAAAAAATTGATATATATTATCTTGAATCAATCCACGACCCAGTGTATACACGTCTCAGGCTAGATCACAACTCAAAGTATATATATTTTTGGAATCAACCTCAACCCTGTATAGCTAACTCCCTCATTACTGCATATAAAATGTCTATGGTTGTTTCAAATAATATATACACATGGGTCGATATGATATGTCAAAACATTTGCATACGTGTCTATGGTATCCCAAGATTACATAATATATTAGAATACATGTATAATACAATATAAGTTAGCTAGGATATGATTAATATAGATTTGTTATCAATTTTCACGTTGCTACAACAAGAAAAATTATCCAATCATGTTTTACCCATAACTTCTTCATTTTAAATCCGTTTTGAGTGAATCAAATTGCTATGGTTTCATATTGAACTATATTTTATGAATCTAAACAGAAAAAGTATATGTTTATAGTCATAAATATAAGTTACAAGTCGTTTTTGTAAAGGTAGTCATTTCAGTCGAAAGAACGACATCTAGATGACCATTTTAGAAAACATACTTCCACTTTGAGTTTAACCATGATTTTTGGATATAGTTTCATGTTCATAAGAAAAATAATTTTCCCAGAAGAACAACTTTTAAATCAAAGTTTATCATAGTTTTTAATTAACTAACCCAAAACAGCCCGCGGTGTTACTACGACGGCGTATGTCCGGTTTTACAGTGTTCTTCATGTTTTCAGGTTTTAAATCATTAAGTTAGCATATCATATAGATATAGAACATGTGTTTAGTTGATTTTAAAAGTCAAGTTAGAAGGATTAACTTTTGTTTGTGAACAAGTTAAGAATTAACTAAACTATGTTCTAGTGATTATAAGTTTAAACCTTCGAATAAGATAGCTTTATATGTATGAATCGAATGATGTTATGAATATCATTACTACCTCAAGTTTTCTGGATAAAGCTACTGGAAATGAGAATAATAGATCTAGCTTCAAAGGATCCTTGGATGGTTTGAAAGTTCTTGAAGCAGAATCATGACACGAAAAACAAGTTCAAGTAAGATTTCCACTCGAAATAAGATTGTTATAGTTATAGAAATTGAATCAAAGTTTGAATATGAGTATTACCTTGTATTAGAAAGATATCTTACTGTAAATAAGAAAGATTTCTTGAGGTTGGATGATCACTCTACAAGATTGGAAGTAAGCTAGCAAACTTGGAAGTATTCTTGATTTTATGAAACTAGAACTTGTAGAATTTATGAAGAACACTTAGAACTTGAAGATAGAACTTGAGAGAGATCAATTAGATGAAGAAAGTTGAAGAATGAAAGTGTTTGTAGGTGTTTTTGGTCATTGGTGTATGGATTAGATATAAAGGATATGTAATTTTGTTTTCATGTAAATAAGTCATGAATGATTACTCATATTTTTGTAATTTTATGAGATATTTCATGCTAGTTGCCAAATGATGGTTCCCACATATGTTAGGTGACTCACATGGGCTGCTAAGAGCTAATCATTGGAGTGTATATACCAATAGTACATACATCTAAAAGCTGTGTATTGTACGAGTACGAATACGGGTGCATACGAGTAGAATTGTTGATGAAACTGAACGAGGATGTAATTGTAAGCATTTTTGTTAAGTAGAAGTATTTTGATAAGTGTCTTGAAGTCTTTAAAAAGTGTATGAATACATATTAAAACACTACATGTATATACATTTTAACTGAGTCGTTAAGTCATCGTTAGTCGTTACATGTAAGTGTTGTTTTGAAACCTTTAGGTTAACGATCTTGTTAAATGTTGTTAACCCAATGTTTATAATATCAAATGAGATTTTAAATTATGATATTATCATGATAATATGATGTATGAATATCTCTTAATATGATATATATATATATATATATACATTAAATGTCGTTACAACGATAATCGTTACATATATGTCTCGTTTCAAAATCATTAAGTTAGTAGTCTTGCTTTTACATATGTAGTTCATTGTTAATATACTTAATGATATGTTTACTTATCATAATATCATGTTAACTATATATATATATATATCTATATAGATGTCATCATATAGTTTTTACAAGTTTTAACGTTCGTGAATCACCGGTCAACTTGGGTGGTCAATTGTCTATATGAAACCTATTTCAATTAATCAAGTCTTAACAAGTTTGATTGATTAACATATTGGAAACACTTAATCATGTAAATAACAATTTCATTTAATATATATATATAAACATGGAAAAGTTCGGGTCACTACAATGGGTACAATGGATCTCGGAGTGTTCAAGTTCTCGGATGATTCGAAAGTGGTGGAATTTATTCCATACCGAGTGAAAAGGTAGGATTTTTTTTGAAAAATGGTTGGCAAATGGTTGGCTGGCCGTTTGGCAAGTCGTTTGACAAGCCGTTTGGCAGGCCATTTGGTGAGGCCGTTTGCCAGCCCAGCCCGTTTGCCATGCCCGTTTGAAAAAATGAATCAGAACTGACATATTGAATCAACTTCTGTTGTTCATTCCCAATTATTCAGCCTGTGCCTACTATCATGTAATCTATCTTATTAAACATGAGGGATGGGTTCCCAAAAAGAACTAATCTCTTAGCTACTGTGTAGGCGTTGCTTAAGGGTTATGAGTGATTCGACCTCGCAGGACGTTCTTAGAAAAGCAAGTTGAGTTAAGGCCAAAGGATTCTAAGATGAAGGAAGATCATTTGAAGTTCACATGAATTTGTATTCACTGGGTTTGATAATTAAACGTGTTTCCGGTATCAATTAGACGTGTTATCAATTATACGTATTGTATCCGGACACTCCACTGGGTTTGGGGTATCATAGTGAAGAAAAGTCTCAGTACCATCGAAAACTACTCGTCAATACGATTCTAACGATATTTGGTTCATCAAAAACGGAGTTACAGTTTGAAAGTTACGACCAAAACAAATTCATGTTATTCCCATAACATAACCGATTATGGAGATTTAGAATAATCAACAATTATTCAAGGATTAAACATGCTAATATAGAACACTGTGATATAAATGAAAAACCGATTTGAAGGTTGAACAGTGCTTGTGTTTGACACAATTCCCTTAAACACATTCTTCGTCTATTCTCAGGGTACACCGGTCCGAAGCAGCATACTGCCGCACTTGAACACTTGCCTGAAAATCCGAACGGCGTGAAATTTAAATTTCCAATGGAATAGGATGAGTTTTGCTCATGATTGGATTTTCGACCAAACTTTTCGTCGTGGGGTGCGCTGGTGTTGTTTGTAAAGAAGAAAGACGGTACTTTGAGAATGTGTATAGATTATCGAGAATTGAATAAGAGGACGGTTAAGAATAAGTATCTGTTGCCTAGAATCGATGATCATAGACGGAGTGAGTGTAGATAGTCAGCCGACTGTCCCAGACAAATGATCGAGTGTCTAGTCACTCGGTCATTGGTCTCTCGCAGACTCACTCGGCCGTGGGTCTTAGACACTCGGTCGATGGTCGAGTCGATCGGTCGAGTGTCAGGAGACAACTTTGTATAAGCTTCGTTCGTTTGAAAGCTATCTATTATTCATTCATATTCATATCTATTTAGTTTCAATTTTTTAATTCATATCCATTTCATTTAGTTAAACACGTTAATGGATATTCATTAGATATTCAAAAAATGTTAATATTTCTTGATATGTAACCTAAATCGGAGCTACGAGTCAAAAGATACGATAGATCTTATATGGCAGTCGACTTCTGCAAGGAGTGTCTGGCCGCCTAGCTGACTCACAGGGTAGTCATACGCTTCGTTAGAGAAGATGGAAGCCTAGTTGCCTCCCGGTGTAGCCGCAACATTTTTTTAATCTATTAAAAAATACGACACTAGGTTAAATTACACCTTTTACACCTTAGAAAGTAAAAGTAAATTTAGACCCCACATAATATAAATAAACAAAACCACCGTGTGCTACTTTGATCAACTGAATCTGACGGTTGACGCCAAGTTTCACCCGTATCGTGGCGTTGGATTCATGGTTTTGGCCGGTTTCAGCTTACCGAGCAAATCAGTTTTGAGGTATGCGGGCGCGCGGAATTACTTCCGGGGCCCAAAAACTTCCTTTTATGATCTAAGAGCCGAAATTATTCACCCATGACTTTTAATTTGGGTCTTTTTGCTTAATTGGTCCATTTCTGATAGACACGAAGTCTAAACTTTGATAAGTTTGATGGGAACAACCAACTTGGTTGTTACCATTTCCATTAGCATTGGCCGCATAGCAGCAGCTATACCTTCAACAATCAATCGCTGCATACGAGCTTCGGATGACTCACATGGAGGCATAATTGGAAGACACCATAATTGAGAAGAACACTGAAATTTCTTCATTGTCAAAAGAGTCTCTTCAATTGAAAGCTCAACTTGCTCGATATGAGGAAAAACTCTATCGAACAGAGCAATCTAAAGCTATCATTGATTGGCGGCGCATAACCTTTGGTTTCAAATTGTGCTAAAATTTTCTGACAAATTACGCTCCATTACAAGCATAATTGTTTCATGTGTTCAAATTTTGTCTAAAAACCTTCGTATTTTGCCCAAAAAATTGCTACGTTTGTTGGGGTTTTGTATTAGGAGGGTTTTCTTGAGCGTCGGGTCAGGGTGTTTGATATGGTTCTTAGGTTATTACCTGGGTTTAGCTGACCCAAATTGGTTTTTTCATCATCAGCTAAAGATATAGAGATAAACGCAATAAGATACATTAAGTATCATAGTGGTATTTAAACAGGCAAAACAACATTGAGGACAATGTTATTTTGATATACTGAGGAAACGATACGGTTCTGAAAACTGCGTCAGAGGTCCCAGAGAAACAATCACCACAAGCACGGCCTCGATGATTGACATTCATGGATCAATCTGAAGGATCTTTTTGAATTCTTCAACTTTCCCCTTTGGAATAGTCGAAGTTGTTGACTTGAATTGGAGAACCTTCTTCTTTCAGAAAATTCTCTATTGTCGGCTATTGAAGTCAGAAACTTTGAGATGAATTAAGGAAAGAACTTGTTTGATGAGTTTATTTTTCTCCCCCTTGAACGTTGAATCATTTCGCTCCCCCTCAACCGAACATAGGGAGTTAGAAAAGTTGTTGTGAATTATTTTGAGAATTTTGGTGTGAAGCTTAGTAGGTATCTTGATTTGCTTTACTGAATATTAACCTTCAAATCATTTCTCCCTCTCATGGTGAAGCTCCTGACAGAGACAAAAGATTACAACGAAGCCATAGTTGATAGTTGCACGAACAATCAGGGGTAACAATACGGATAAGAAACAAAGAAACATCATATCAACATTAAAATACCTGGCAAAGCCACCATCAAATAATGGGCGAGAGCAACAAATAGGTTATAGGTTAACGAAATCGGAGATGGAAGCAAGAAGAAGAAACAATAAGAAAAAAATGAAGAAAGCATGGGTTGAAGATCGGATATGACAGAAACGTGAGGGAAAGCATGGGTTTTGTTTACCTTCACACGCTTCTATCTCTATAATGCAAAGAATATGGATTAATAAGTAATAAAAATTAAAATTAAAAATAAAATAAAAAATTTAATAACAGTAAAAGGAAAGAAAAAAAATTATAGCCCAATATGTGCATTGGTGAATACTGAATAGGAAGGTTTGTCAGAGGACGTGAACCAATCAAAATGATTTAACCACACTTGTCAATAGAATGTGTTTAATTCACTGTTGCAAAAGACCTCGTCTCGAGCCGTTGTGATGCCCGTTGCGACGGTTTGGTGACTAGCCCATCCGTCTCGAAGAAAACCGTCTAATATGACAGTCAACGGACAAAATTCGGGTCAAAGATCAAAAAAGTCAAGTCAAAGTATGTCAAAATTAGAAAAAGCCAAAAAGTCGGTAAAATCGGTCAAATTTATCGTATTTTAGTTTGAATTTCTTGTATTAAATTAATGGTGATCGCGACTATGGGTACAAATTAGTCTTTTAAAGTTTTTGGCTTTAAAATATGTACACATATATACATTTATATTTAAAAGTCAATTTTGGTCGACGTCCGTCTTGACCCCGTCTCGAACGTGTCGACTTTTTTGGGACCCGACTGTCTCGACCCCGTCTCACGTCTTTTGCAACCTTGGTTTAATTGTTCTTAATTCTGTTCATTTATAGTTATGTGGTTTGTATGATATCATGCGTTTTAGTCTTGTATTCTTTTTTAAAGTTATTTCAGACCCACGACTTTGTTAGCCCAACGTACATAGGACCACATATATGGATTACTAATGGGCTTGTTTCTTCATAACTAGAAAGTACCAAAGTAAGTTATTAATTAACATGTGAATAATGTGATCTTAAACAATAGTAACTTAAAATATTTATAGCACATCACTCCCTAGTATCACCATCTAAACTGTGACAATCGCTCCAAATCCATATGGACGAACACGTCATTCATTGATTTCATTGCGAGGTATTTGACCTCTATATGATACATTTTGTAAACATTGCATTCTTTTGAAAAGGCACACCATAAATGAATATTTAAATCAAAGGTTTTCGACATCTGATGATTTCTACATATAGATAATCACCATAAATAATAGTTTACAACAGTATTTCCGTTGACAATGCAGTCAAAATAAGATACATGGTGATGATTTGGTAAATGCAACGTCTCCTTGAAAAAATATGTCATGTAAGACTCCATGCACATAGCTTGTCTAACATCTAAGCAAACAGCGGAAGACTTCTAGGAAACCTGAGAATAAACATGCTAACAAGTGTCAACACAAAGGTTGGTGAGTTCATAGTTTTAGTGTTTCGCATAATCTGTATATAAAAGTGGATCACAAGATTTCAGTTGTTTCATCCAGAAACATTTATCAAAAGTTTATCAATAGATTCTACGTAACAGAGCACCCTGGTAACTAAGCTTTAACGTTATAATGATAAATACCCCATTCGTTTTAATACACGCAAACCAACGTGTCCTAAACTCAAATAACACACGTCCGTTAAAAGGCTAGCGCTCTAGCTCGGACGGGGATGTCAAGCCCTATGGATCCATATACTGTTATTCGCGCCCACCAGTCCATATCCTATGTACTGGTAGCTACTAGTTACCAAAGCTAAGGGATTTTCGGTTTAAACTCAGTGTAGAATTAAGTATGTACTTGTATCCATTGCGTTTAAAATAAATTGCATGTATTCTCAGCCCAAAAATATATTGCAAAATCAATTAAAAAGGGAGTAATGAAACTCACGTATCAATATTTTGATTCAATATTGCAGAAAAATATGCAGGTGCAACGTAAATGGTAAGAGCTAGGTTGGCCTTTGATTCACGAACAATACCCTCGATCAATACTCATAAACTCCTTAGCTATAACCTGTAAATTCCTTAGTTTTAACTCATTTTAAAACTCGTTTTGAAAATCACTTGGACATAACCTCGTCGTAGTATTTTATGTAGTATAATTTATAATAATAATAATAATAATAATAATAATAATAATAATAATAATAATAATAATAATAATAATAATAATAATAATAATAATAATAATAATAATAATAATAATAATAATAATAATAATAATAATACTAATAATATTAGGATTTATAATAATAATATTATTATCAATAATATCATACGAAGTGTTATGTTTAGAATGAAACTAGAATGAGCAAAATGATTGAATTTATAGAATTTTCCTAGTCTGGCAACTCATGTGATCATATGGCACCAAATTCCAGCTTAGGATCTTTTGTTTCTTTCTCGTCGACATCAAAGAAATAAGGGAGAGAACGGCTAATTGACCACCAGTGGGACCCATCCTTGGTTGTTTGTTCTAGTCGATCAAAGAAAGAAAAGAAGGGCAAGCAAAACAACTTGGACCCACCTGTGTTTTGGGTCACGACAAATTCAACATAAAAAGAGGAGGTGGCTATTGAATTTAATGCTACAAATTAAATTTTAGTTCCATTTGATTTCCAATCAGTCCAAGAGCATGAAATTAATTATGTGCTATTTTTCTTAATATTCATATTGTTAAGATTTAAATTTGTGATTGGTTATGAACAAATATTATTTTGACTCTATCCAACATACTTTAATAGTGAACTTAAATAATTGAGTAGTGTACACGTCTCACTTTTCGCTAATTCTTCTTTTATTTAAACATAGATAGATAGATGATATGTTGTGGTTTAGTAACAGCTCATCCAGTAGCGAAGCTAGGATTTTAAATTACTGGTGTCACAAAATAATAATGAAATATAACGAGTAACTAAAAAATTTATTTAGCGAGCTTTGATTTAGTAAAAAAAAAAAAAAAATTGAGATACTGACCCAATTGATGAACGATTAAAAAAAATGATTTTATATTAGGTCATTAATAGTAATTGGGTTTATGATTGAGGTCACACAGAAAATATAATAGATAAATTTGTTAATGAGCTCACTAAATTACACTACAAGTCCATTATGAGTAGTGTCACATGCACTCACATGGATGCGTGTGGCTCTGCCACTGAGCTCATCAATCTCTTTAACCTTAGAAATTCGAGCCCAATTATGGAGTATATAATTTAGACTTTCTTGCTGACCGAAAATTAAGCATACATAAGTTAAAGAATTCAAATACTGCTTATACCTCATTCGAATATTATTTAACTATATATATATATATATATATATATATATATATATATATATATATATATATATATATATATATATATATATATATACACATAATCGTTTGTGAATCATCGAGAACAGTCGAAGGATAATTTAAATATATGAAAGTAGTTCAAAAATTTTGAGATTCGACTTTACAGACTTTGCTTACCGTGTCAGAAATATTAACTCATTTAAAGATTTGAGTTCAAAATAAGTCGAAATTTTCCGAGTCGTCATAGTACCTACCCGTTAAAGAAATTCCGTCCCGAAATTTGACAGAGGTCGTCATGGTTGACCATAAAGATGTTTTAATGACGAATATGAGTTGATAATAGAGTTTTATCTATGTTTGAATAATATGGATAAAATAATCCAATTACTCGAAGCGTATGAGAGAAGTTATCGTAATCAAGTAAAATGGAGAATAGAGATGCGTCTTATCTCTTGATGTAATAACGATTGATTTCCAGATTTTAAAGAATAGAAAATCTTCATAATTTAAATAAGATTTGATTTTTCAGAATTTGCGGAAATTAAGATTTTCTTTGATTAAATGCGTAATCTGCCTCTATTGCTGCGTCTGATATTTTGCTATAAATTGACCTCTTCCGTTTCATTTATTTTCAACACTCCTATAATCTTCTTTCTTATTTCATACATCCCAATAGATTGTGAAAATGCTTAATCCAGTTCTGATTCTTGATATTTTCCTGGCTATCGTATCCTTCATTCTTCTTTTTCATCTGCCACCAGAGGAAGTTATTTTCTTCTACTATTACCTTGGGGTTATAGTGTTTTTCATTCTCCCGTGTCTTTATATTGCTATACGCATTGATATACACGGTTTGTAATTTCGGGGTTGTTATCGGGCTTTATGTTCTCCATTATATTTCGGAGCTTCATGCTTTCGTTTTCTCTTCCCGACCTTAAGTCAAGCGAATAATGGTCCAGAATTCGTAGGTATGAATTTCAGAATAAACATAATTAATGTTCTAAGAAAGAAACGGTAATGGCACAATCTGACTTGTCAAATTACCAGAATATCCGGAAAAGACCGAATCATCAAGAAATATATTTTCTTGATATATTTAGAGATTATATAGAATGAAAGAGTTATGTAACATGGTTCATGATGAGGGTATGATATGTGAACCTTTATCACGTTCCATTAGAAACTCAGCATGACTTACTGTAATATAATCACGTTGATCAAGTGTCATTATATTATATTAACTCATGCTTCAATTCCCAACATTACTTCAAAACATTTATATTTTAAACTTGAAAGTTTCAGAATTTAGAAACTAAAATAGTTTCTTTTATGGGGTAACACAGATATCGTAAAGAGAAAATTGATTTTCGATAAGAATGATTATGAAATTATCTCCAGAAATACGGAGGATATTTATAATGAAAGATACGATGATATCTTAGAATTTCTAATATCAGAGGATGATGAAGAATATTGTTCGCAAGGGTTTAGATTCGGAAGCAAGGTATTCGTTAATGGCTTCAGCAGATACTGAATCATTTGGATTCTTTGAAGACAGGTTTCGTCCTTGTGATTTATCCACAGCCTCTTTCATACTTTGCTCAATCCGTTTTCCAGTTCCAAACTTTCTCTTTTTCTCAGCTTTACCACCATACTATTCTTTATCATCAAACTTTTGACTGTTAAGGTCGTTTACAGTTTTTGCTGCTTCATCAACATTTTTCCAAAATTCGGAGAACTAGTTTCGTAGTTTGGGGTGTTTTTCGGAAACTTCACATTCGAAGTATGTAAGTCCAGGAGGTAGACTTTATATGTACACATATAACTGTTGGCGTAGACGTACTAAAAGATTTCAAAATACTGATTGCTAATTCCCGATAGTTGGTATGGCAATTGCCGTTACAAGATGTGGATGAGTACATGATACGGTTTCAATGAGTATAAGGATTTTTTTTTTGGAAGGTCAAAGATCAATGAAGTTGTTGGTAAATTTACTGCTAATGTGGTGGAATATGAAAGGTTCCCCCAGTAACGAAAACGTATATGCCAAAATTACAAGTCTGAAAGGTCGTCCTTGACTGGTTGAATGGTTGATAATACTTGATACTTTGAAAAGGAATTGCAAGGTTATTTTCGGTAAAAACAATTTTAAAGGATCTTGCATAGTTTTGAAGTCAAAGTATAGCTTTGAAAGATGTAGAGATCTAAGAATGATGTCACCGGTTCAGAGTTATGGCTTGGATTCTGATCCGTCAATATCAGAATATGTAATTGAATTTGTATGGAAACGATTGTATATCGCTGTGAGCATAGTTAATAATTTTTGAATCAAAGTTGAAGAATGTACAGTATAACATATTAATTGTGAACTTATATATTTCCCGGGAATTACCTACCCGTTAAAGATTTCACAAGTAATATTTTGTACAAAAGAATTTTTATTACAGTCTTTATGAAAATATATGTATGTATATTTTCTTCAGATGTAATACAGATTTGATGAGTTAATATCATATTAAGCTCATTTGATTTTTGACTTGAATTAGAAATGAATAATCTCTAAAACATTAAAGATTTAATAATCTTTACGGAGTATTTCACTAATGTAATCAATACTCAGTTTTATTGATATTTTCTCAGTGAATCATGTTGGTACTCATGGAACTCTTGCTAACTTCGCAAGGTACGAATAATGTTTTCTAGAAAGTTTCGAATACATCGAAGATGAAAGTATAAAATCAACCATATAATTGAATAATATACTTAGTTTATTATGAAATGGAATTCATTGAGTTAGAAACAGAGATTGTAGTTAACGGTGGTTAAGTCATTAACGAATGATGTACATCATAGCATATTAGTAATATGAATTAACCGAGTAGTACCTACCAGTTAAGATTTACACGTAATAACTTGGTACGAAAAGATTTATTTTGATTTCAAAATTCATATATATTAAATATACATAAAATTTCTTCAGGGGAAATGAGTTAATACTTCATCGGTTATTGTTGCTGGTATTTCTTGGTAACTACGATGCGTATGACGTTGATGTTCAAGGTACATATTGTGATGTTGAGGCTTGCGGTGCGGATGTTGTTGGTGGTGGTAATGGTACTGTTGGTGTTGTTGTCGGTGGTACTGTTGATGCCGGAGATTCTGCTGGTGCTTGTAACCTTTGCACCATATTCTCCAAAGCCACTACCCGAGCGCGAAGCTCGTTGACTTCTTCTACTACACCGGGATGATTGGCGGTTCGGACGAGCGGATTAAATAAGATCTAGAATTTGAGAGAGTATATGATCATGACGAGATATTCTGGAGATGAGAGAGAAAATGGTATTACGAACAGGTTCGCCGGTAAGTGCTTCAGGTTCTTCGCCAAGAGGGCAATGTGGTGGCTGGAAGGGATCGCCTTCTTCTTGTCTCCAATAATTAAGTAGGCTACGAACCCATCCCCAATTCATCCAGAATAGATGATGGCTAATTGGTTGATCCATTCCGGTTACACTGTCTTCGGAATTCAGGTGAATATCCATATCGGAATAGCTGTCAGAGTTTAAGGAATTTGAACTAGATACGGGATCCATCTTGTATAATTAGGGAGATGATTTTTTTATATGAATTAGATTATAGAATGTAGTTTGGTATTCTTCAATACATAATTTACATATGTATATATAATACCAAATTCCATAAATCACGGAGAAATTTTCGGAAGATGTCAGGAAAAGTTTACAGTAACAGATACGCTAAGATATGAATTTTGTCTATACACTATTCATGCAATCAATGCAGTAAAACGTGTCTAGACTGGGAATGATAAGCAGGTAATTTCCAACAAAAAATGATAAGCAAAACTTTTGACATGCAGACACGGTCGAAGTCCAGACTTACTAATGCATCCTAACAACTATCAGTTAGACACACTCATGCAAGACCTGGTTCGCTAGGACCAACGCTCTGATACCAACTGTGACAATCGTTCCAAATCCATATGGACGAACACGTCATTCATTGATTTCATTGCGAGGTATTTGACCTCTATATGATACATTTTGTAAACATTGCATTCTTTTGAAAAGGCACACCATAAATGAATATTTAAATCAAAGGTTTTCGACATCTGATGATTTCTACATATAGATAATCACCATAAATAATAGTTTACAACAGTATTTCCGTTAACAATGCAGTCAAAATAAGATACATGGTGATGATTTGGTGAATGCAACGTCTCCTTGAAAAAATATGTCATGTAAGACTCCATGCACATAGCTTGTCTAACATCTAAGCAAACAGCGGAAGACTTCTAGGAAACCTGAGAATAAACATGCTAACAAGTGTCAACACAAAGGTTGGTGAGTTCATAGTTTTAGTGTTTCGCATAATCTGTATATAAAAGTGGATCACAAGATTTCAGTTGTTTCATCCAGAAACATTTATCAAAAGTTTGTCAATAGATTCTACGTAACAGAGCACCCTGGTAACTAAGCTTTAACGTTATAATGATAAATACCCCATTCGTTTTAATACACGTAAACCAACGTGTCCTAAACTCAAATAACACACGTCCGTTAAAAGGCTAGCGCTCTAGCTCGGACGGGGATGTCAAGCCCTATGGATCCATATACTGTTATTCGCCCCCACCAGTCCATATCCTATGTACTGGCAGCTACTAGTTACCAAAGCTAAGGGATTTTCGGTTTAAACTCAGTGTAGAATTAAGTATGTACTTGTATCCATTGCGTTTAAAATAAATTGCATGTATTCTCAGCCCAAAAATATATTGCAAAAGCAATTAAAAAGGGAGTAATGAAACTCACGTATCAATATTTTGATTCAATATTGCAGAAAAATATGCAGGTGCAACGTAAATGGTAAGAGCTAGATTGGCCTTTGATTCACGAACAATACCCTCGATCAATACTCATAAACTCCTTAGCTATAACCCGTAAATTCCTTAGTTTTAACTCATTTTAAAACTCGTTTTGAAAATCACTTGGACATAACCTCGTCGTAGTATTTTATGTAGTATAATTTATAATAATAATAATAATAATAATAATAATAATAATAATAATAATAATAATAATAATAATAATAATAATAAGAATAATAATAATAATAATAAGAATAAGAATAAGAATAAGAATAAGAATAATACTAATAATATTAGGATTTATAATAATAATATTATTATCAATAATATCATACAAAGTGTTATGTTTAGAATGAAACTAGAATGAGCAAAATGATTGAATTTATAGAATTTTCCTAGTCTGGCAACTCATGTGATCATATGGCACCAAATTCCAGCTTAGGATCTTTTGTTTCTTTCTCGTCGACATCAAAGAAATAAGGGAGAGAACGGCTAATTGACCACCAGTGGGACCCATCCTTGGTTGTTTGTTCTAGTCGATCAAAGAAAGAAAAGAAGGGCAAGCAAAACAACTTGGACCCACCTGTGTTTTGGGTCACGACAAATTCAACATAAAAAGAGGAGGTGGCTATTGAATTTAATGCTACAAATTAAATTTTAGTTCCATTTGATTTCCAATCAGTCCAAGAGCATGAAATTAATTATGTGCTATTTTTCTTAATATTCATATTGTTAAGATTTAAATTGGTGATTGGTTATGAACAAATATTATTTTGACTCTATCCAACATACTTTAATAGTGAACTTAAATAATTGAGTAGTGTACACGTCTCACTTTTCGCTAATTCTTCTTTTATTTAAACATAGATAGATAGATGATATGTTGTGGTTTAGTAACAGCTCATCCAGTAGCGAAGCTAGGATTTTAAATTACTGGTGTCACAAAATAATAATGAAATATAACGAGTAACTAAAAAATTTATTTAGCGAGCTTTGATTTAGTAAAAAAAAATAAATTTGAGATACTGACCCAATTGATGAACGATTAAAAAAAATGATTTTATATTAGGTCATTAATAGTAATTGGGTTTATGATTGAGGTCACACAGAAAATATAATAGATAAATTTGTTAATGAGCTCACTAAATTACACTACAAGTCCATTATGAGTAGTGTCACATGCACTCACATGGATGCGTGTGGCTCTGCCACTGAGCTCATCAATCTCTTTAACCTTAGAAATTTGAGCCCAATTATGGAGTATATAATTTAGACTTTCTTGCTGACCGAAAATTAAGCATACATAAGTTAAAGAATTCAAATACTGCTTATACCTCATTCGAATATTATTTAACTATATATATATATATATATATATATATATATATATATATATATATATACACATAATCGTTTGTGAATCATCGAGAACAGTCGAAGGATAATTTAAATATATGAAAGTAGTTCAAAAATTTTGAGATTCTGTAACATCCCGCATTTTTCCATTAAATTATTTTAACGCCCGTCTTTTTATTTTAATAATATCCTCAGTATCTCGATTTGTATCCTCCATTAGCTAACATTCTTAAAATATTTTCGTTATTGGATTATAACATCTCTCGTACTCTCGTGTAATTCAAAATAATTCGTTTGGTTAATTCACGCACCCGCACCCGAACTAGAGGGACTAAACTTGCAAAGAGGCCAAAGATTTGACTAGGTCAACTAGTCAAACCTTCAACCTCCTCCTCTCATTTTCTCCCTTTCTCTCTTTTCATACTTCCATTTTTCCTCTCAAGAACTCAAACAAGATTCATCATCTAATTTCGGATTTGGAGGCTAACATCAAAACAAATTACATATTTGGAATCCTCTCTTCATCCTGTTCGACTTGATACCAATTTCATCTCATTTGGGTAACTTTCTAAAATCACTAGATTTTGTGTTCTTGATGTTTTTGAATTATAAAAGTGTTAATTAGTGTCTATGGCTCGTGTATAACATGAATATATGTTTTGTTTGTTCGATTTGTTGATTTGAGTAACTAGTTTAAACACTTGAAAATGGGTTTGCTTAATCTTTGATTTTGGAAGATTAAATGTTGTTAAATTGTTAAAGTTCATGTTTTAATTGTGTTACTAGTATCACTAGCTTCGTTTTGATGCGTAGGTTGATTAAGAAAACTTCAAATACATGATTTGTGATTTTTGTGAATTTTGATTAGGGTTTGATGAACTTGAAATGAACTTTTGATACTTTGGATGCCATGAAATGTTGTTAGTAAGTGTTTAGTTGTATTGCATGAGTAATTACCTTCGAAACGGCATATCATATGTGTGGATTGGATTCCCGAATCATGTAATGCATTTCAAGAACTTGAAACTTTGAAAATGGACCTTGAATGACCACTTGGTGAGAAATCGGTTATTGTAAATGATGTTTTCGCTTGATGAAAAGTAGTTAGTTGTGTTCCTTGTCAAAATACCTTTCCGATGATATAAGATACATGTTTTGGTTGTTTGCGGGTCATAAATGGTGATTGTTTGAAGCTAGGTTCGTGCATAAAACTTAAAAACTGCCAGATTTCTCTGCACAGGTAATGGCGCGGCGCGCCATATACCCGCGCGGCGCGCCAATGTGGTCTGTCCAACTTTGTCGATTTTTGAATAATGTTTGCTATGCTACGCACCTCCGATTCACATGTAACTTGTTCTAACATGCTCATATATGATTTCTAAGCTTAGGAAAATAGTTCGGGACCCGACCCGACCCCATTGACTTTTTCGTTGACTTTGACCAAGTTTGACTTTTAGTCAAACTTAACAAAACACTTATGCAATCGTTCTAATCTTATTTTATACTTGATTCTTGCATGAAACTTGATAACGTGATTCACATGCTATTTATTCGAGTCGTAACGAGCCATAGGACTAATTGAGCACATTTCACCCGACCTTGTGTCGTAACCGGTAAATTGATACAACTTACTTGTTTAGGTCAAGGCTAAGCAACTTTCATGCACACGTTTACTTTGTGAAGTACTTTTATACTCGTGCACTCGAGGTGAGATCATAGTCCCACTTTTTCACCAACTTTTATATTTTTAAATCGTGGGCTGAGAAACATATACGTTACATACTTATATACATTTCATATGTATATATACCTTTCAAACTTTTATACATCGAACACGAATACGAATACAAAGATACGGACGAGTTTGAACGAAAATCCTCAATTCAATTATCATTAATTACATTAGATGGTGTAAGCGAGACTATGTTGTGTGGATCCATACGGGTTTGACTAACCCTCATTCGGACGGTTCGCTACCGTTAAGCGAATGAAATATATTCTGGTACGGTGTATGTTCTAACACTTTTATGTTGAGGTAAATGATACGGTTAAGCTTTGATAATTGGGTGCTCGGTAAACAACAATACTTATGGAATTCAAACGATTCAGAAAATCGACTTATACTATACTCATTTACTAAACCTATGATTTCACCAACGTTTTCGTTGACAGATTCTTCTATGTTTTTCTCAGGTTTTGAATGCTTAAGTGATACATGCTTCCGCACTCTTTTGATACTTGCTTGGATGTCGAGTATACATGCATATTTGGAGCATCTTTTTGGCTACTTTTAAATTGTGTCGCATAGGTTTCAATTGTATGTTTAACATTGTAATGTAACTAGCCGTCGAACTTCTTTTGTAAACTTGAAACACCCTTTTACATTGAAATGAATGCGACATATTTTGGTCAAACGTTGTCTTAAAGACTTATGACCATGTAATGGGACCTACGTAGTCGACGCCGTCACTTGACGATTTGTCGGGGTCGCTACAAGTGGTATCAGAGCGTTGGTTGTAGGGATTTAGAGTTCATTGGTGTCGACCCCGAGTCATAGGGTACATTAGTGAATCTAGACTACAACCGGCATATAGACTGAGGTAGGAACTACTTGACTATTTGTGCATTATACTCGAACTCTCCTATCATATCTAACTCTTATTCGATTTTGATATCACGTTGTTAAATTTGATTGACACGCCACCTTGACTTTATGAAGTAATGTTAAATGTACATGTGAATCAGGGTAATATAATTTCCGGGATTATATTACGGTGGTTCACATGGACGTTCCGACATTATGACATAAAGAATTTAAGGCGGGTTAAGGAAATTTTCTCTTTATCCTTATTCCATATCACGGTTGGTATTATTGAGAATACTAACCAACGATATTCTTGTGTCTTGAAGGAACAATGGCTAGTCGACGCGCTCCTCCCGAAACTCCCGAACAAGCTATACAACGAATGATAGCCACCGCTGTGGATGCAGCCATGGCCGGCCACTCTTCCAACAACAATAACAATAACAACAATCACAACAACAACAATGGAGCCGGTAATTCAAACGAAGGGTGCTCCTATAAGAACTTCATGGGGTGCAAACCTCACACTTTTGATGGAACCGGGGGACCGGTCGTGCTCACCCGATGGTTTGAGCAAACAGAAACCGTCTTTAGCATAAGCGGTTGTCGGGACCAAGACAAGGTCAGATTTTCCACTCACACCTTCGCCGGTATCGCTCTCACATGGTGGAATACGTATGTACAATCGGTGGGTATCCACGAAGCCCACGCTCTCTCTTGGGTCGACTTAAGAGGAAAGATGATCACCGAATACTTCCCGCGCGAAGAGACCCGCAAGCTTGAACACGAGCTAAGAACTTTAAAAGCGGTCGGGAATGACCTAAAGGCCTATAATCAACGATTTTCTGAGCTAGCCTTGATGTGCCCAAATCTCGTGAGTACCGAGTCTCTAAGGGTTGAGCTGTACATGGATGGCCTTCCTAAGAGCATCAAACAAGGAGTAATGTCATCCAAACCCGCTAATCACCAAGAGGCTTTGAATATGGCCCGCCAATTGATCGAAACGGTGGACGAAATTGAGGTGTCGGCATATAAAGCCAAGGATAAGTCGGGTGGCAACAAAAGAAAATGGGAAGCCCCCGAATTGAGCAACTACAACAACAACCCCGCCAAGAAGCCTTTCACCTCCAACGACAAGAAAGGCTATGCCTGAAGTCTACCATCTTTCAACAAGTGCCACAAACATCATTATGGCGAATGTAGCAAACCATTTTGCAACAAATTCCGCAACCGTCATTATGGTGAATGTGGTAAGTTAACTTGCCACCGGTGCCAAGGAAGTGGTCATATGGCCAACGATTGCAGGAGCGTCGCCCCCGTCGCCCAAAAGGAGCCCAATGCACACCGGACGGGCGTTTGTTTCGAATGTGGCCAACCGGGTCATTTTAAGAATGCGTGCCCGGAGAAGAAGACAAACCCCAATACACGCGGCCGAGCTTTCAACATTAACACCGAGGAAGCCCGAGATGACAACTAGTCACGGGTACGTTTCTTCTCAACAACCCTTATATTTCATGTTTATTCAATTCGGGTACCGTTAGACGTTTTATAACCAAGGCCTTGACTCGTACTCTTTGTACACCACCATATCCCCTAGACACTACCTATGCCATTCAGGTGACCGACGGAAAACTATTACGTTAAACTTTTTGGGTGGAGAATTTGAATTTTGACTTGACACCTATAGAACTAGGGAACTCAAAACCTATTCGTTAAGAAGAAAATGATCCCTTACATGTGTATAGATTATCGTGAACTAAATAATTTTCGGTTAAGAACTGATATTCTCTTTCCCGTATCGATGACCTCTTGATCAATCACAAGAATTCCGTGTGTATTCCAAAATCGACCCCCATTCCGATTATCTCCAAAACGGTTTTCAAAATTCGTTACGATAGTTATGAATTTCTTATAGTGTCGTTCAGTTTAACAAAGGCTTCCTCCGTATTCATGGGCCTGATGGGCCTGATGGGTCGCTACATATGTAAACTTATCTAGACAGATCTGTCATCATATTCATATGTGATGTTCTAACCTATTCAATTCAAGCAAAGAAGAAAACGAACAACATCTTTGTCTTACGCTTGAACTCTTGAGGAAAGAGCAACTCTATACCAAAATCTCCAAGTGTGAACTTTGGTTAAACAAAGTCCAATTTCTAGACCATGTTGTTAGTGGTCAGGGTATTACAATAAATCTCGCAATCGAAGCCACACGTAATCGGGAAACCCTCACGACTCTGACTTGTACTCGTAAAATCTTAGATCTCGCCGATTATTACCGCAGATTCATTTTTGACTTTTTCTCGTGTTACTCGTCCTTTAACCCCGTTAACTCCCCCAGGAAAGGACTAAACCTCTCCGTGTCCGAACTTTTAACGCGATTATTCACCCCAACCTTACTAACTAAATTCATTTAACACAATGAAATTCAAATATGGAAATATTTCTACTCGAACGCCCGAAAGGCATACTCTCTCGACTCGAAATCAAGGAAACTGAAATTCGTTATTTTTGCACGAACGATTGGAATACTTAATTATGGATCCGATCAATCTTCTCATCACCACGTACCACGTTACATAACACTGTTATTTCACTATGACCGTATGATATTACTGGGACCCAAGATAACACACAATCCAAGGATACTTCCTTTCTCTTTGACTTATCGTCCTCATGCTCCTGATACGGACAACTACTACTCAACCCCGAACTATACAACTATGTGTTCTATCTCGTTTTCCCACCAGGTCTCAACATTTGACCACTAGATGCGCGATATGGCTACCTCAGGATGTGAGCTCATCCTATTCTAAGTTCTCATTCCACTCCTGTCCTTTTTCTTGTACTTTTGTATAAGGAAACCTTTTATATACTTTCTCAATGGAGAGAGAGACTCATCATGTATTACTAGTATTCACCACGAGGGTGAATAGCCCTGAAAAATGTTCTCTGTAGCAGGTAAGGAACTTGTTCCAACGAACGTTTTCAAACCCTAACTAGCTTGTTCAAACATATCTTAATTCTATTCCAACACGGTGTACCATTGTCGATTATCTCGGATCACAATACTCGTTTCACTTCTAGTGTTACAAGAAGCCTTAGAGACACGTTTAAACATGAGTACCATGTATCATCCACAACCAACGGACCAAACAAACGTACGTTTCACATCTTGGAAAGACATGTTACAAACATGTATTGTTGCCTTTAGTTGTCTCCTCTCACACAACAGTTACCATTCGTGTATTAACGCCGCACTTCCGAAACCCTATATGACCGCAAATGTCATACCCCTATTCGTTGGACCAAAGCATGTGGCAAGCAAATCACCGGATCCGAACTCATTCAAGAAATAATAGTTGAGATCGTACAAGTTCGAGAAGGACTCAAGACGACTCGTAGTCGCCAAAAGGGCTATACCGATATTCGACGTAAACCTCTCGAATCCTAAGCCAGTAACCGTGTAATATTGAGAACTCGTACCTTGGGAAGGTGTAATCCGTTTCGGGAATTAGGGAAAGTTAAAATCGCGATATATTAATCCTTTTGAAACCTCGGGGCGTATTGGAACCGCTCCTACCGTTTAGAACTTTCGACTCAATTAAGTTTCCGTTTACCCTACGTTCCATGCAACAAACTTAGAGACGTGTCCTACGGAACAGGAACGTGCTACTCTCCTAGATAAACTTACTATTGATGGCAAACTCCCCTTCATGGGAAACTGGTTGAAATTGTGGATCGTAAAACCAAGTCTTAATACAAACTGAGATCTCGACTGTCAAAATTTGTGGGAATGTCCGAGGACATATCTTCACTTATTCACAGCATTGACAACACTAGGTCTCGAGTAAGAAACCATGACTATTGCTTCCAACTAAATTTCGGGACGAAATTTCTTTTAAGGTGTGGGTAATGTAACATCCCGCATTTTTCCATTAAATTATTTTAACGCCCGTCTTTTTATTTTAATAATATCCTCAGTATCTCGATTTGTATCCTCCATTAGCTAACATTCTTAAAATATTTTCGTTATTGGATTATAACATCTCTCGTACTCTCGTGTAATTCAAAATAATTCGTTTGGTTAATTCACGCACCCGCACCCGAACTAGAGGGACTAAACTTGCAAAGAGGCCAAAGATTTGACTAGGTCAACTAGTCAAACCTTCAACCTCCTCCTCTCATTTTCTCCCTTTCTCTCTTTTCATACTTCCATTTTTCCTCTCAAGAACTCAAACAAGATTCATCATCTAATTTCGGATTTGGAGGCTAACATCAAAACAAATTACATATTTGGAATCCTCTCTTCATCCTCTTCGACTTGATACCAATTTCATCTCATTTGGGTAACTTTCTAAAATCACTAGATTTTGTGTTCTTGATGTTTTTGAATTATAAAAGTGTTAATTAGTGTCTATGGCTCGTGTATAACATGAATATATGTTTTGTTTGTTCGATTTGTTGATTTGAGTAACTAGTTTAAACACTTGAAAATGGGTTTGCTTAATCTTTGATTTTGGAAGATTAAATGTTGTTAAATTGTTAAAGTTCATGTTTTAATTGTGTTACTAGTATCACTAGCTTCGTTTTGATGCGTAGGTTGATTAAGAAAACTTCAAATACATGATTTGTGATTTTTGTGAATTTTGATTAGGGTTTGATGAACTTGAAATGAACTTTTGATACTTTAGATGCCATGAAATGTTGTTAGTAAGTGTTTAGTTGTATTGCATGAGTAATTACCTTCGAAACGGCATATCATATGTGTGGATTGGATTCCCGAATCATGTAATGCATTTCAAGAACTTGAAACTTTGAAAATGGACCTTGAATGACCACTTGGTGAGAAATCGGTTATTGTAAATGATGTTTTCGCTTGATGAAAAGTAGTTAGTTGTGTTCCTTGTCAAAATACCTTTCCGATGATATAAGATACATGTTTTGGTTGTTTGCGGGTCATAAATGGTGATTGTTTGAAGTTAGGTTCGTGCATAAAACTTAAAAACTGCCAGATTTCTCTGCACAGGTAATGGCGCGGCGCGCCATATACCCGCGCGGCGCGCCAATGTGGTATGTCCAACTTTGTCGATTTTTGAATAATGTTTGCTATGCTACGCACCTCCGATTCACATGTAACTTGTTCTAACATGCTCATATATGATTTCTAAGCTTAGGAAAATAGTTCGGGACCCGACCCGACCCCATTGACTTTTTCGTTGACTTTGACCAAGTTTGACTTTTAGTCAAACTTAACAAAACACTTATACAATCGTTCTAATCTTATTTTATACTTGATTCTTGCATGAAACTTGATAACGTGATTCACATGCTATTTATTCGAGTCGTAACGAGCCATAGGACTAATTGAGCACATTTCACCCGACCTTGTGTCGTAACCGGTAAATTGATACAACTTACTTGTTTAGGTCAAGGCTAAGCAACTTTCATGCACACGTTTACTTTGTGAAGTACTTTTATACTCGTGCACTCGAGGTGAGATCATAGTCCCACTTTTTCACCAACTTTTATATTTTTAAATCGTGGGCTGAGAAACATATACGTTACATACTTATATACATTTCATATGTATATATACCTTTCATACTTTTATACATCGAACACGAATACGAATACAAAGATACGGACGAGTTTGAACGAAAATCCTCAATTCAATTATCATTAATTACATCAGATGGTGTAAGCGAGACTATGTTGTGTGGATCCATACGGGTTTGACTAACCCTCATTCGGACGGTTCGCTACCGTTAAGCGAATGAAATATATTCTGGTACGGTGTATGTTCTAACACTTTTATGCTGAGGTAAATGATACGGTTAAGCTTTGATAATTGGGTGCTCGGTAAACAACAATACTTATGGAATTCAAACGATTCGGAAAATCGACTTATACTATAACTTGTGGTTCAACTTATTTTACTTACATACTCATTTACTAAACCTATGATTTCACCAACGTTTTCGTTGACAGATTCTTCTATGTTTTTCTCAGGTTTTGAATGCTTAAGTGATACATGCTTCCGCACTCTTTTGATACTTGCTTGGATGTCGAGTATACATGCATATTTGGAGCATCTTTTTGGCTACTTTTAAATTGTGTCGCATAGGTTTCAATTGTACGTTTAACATTGTAATGTAACTAGCCGTCGAACTTCTTTTGTAAACTTGAAACACCCTTTTACATTGAAATGAATGCGACATATTTTGGTCAAACGTTGTCTTAAAGACTTATGACCATGTAATGGGACCTACGTAGTCGACGCCGTCACTTGACGATTTGTCGGGGTCGCTACAGATTCGACTTTACAGACTTTGCTTACCGTGTCAGAAATATTAACTCATTTAAAGATTTGAGTTCAAAATAAGTCGAAATTTTCCGAGTCGTCATATAAACTCTAAAAATTATATAAAAATCTGTTAATTTTTTTTACAATACGATGCCCAAAGAATCTGTTGTTAGAGAAGTTAAAGGATTAGATACTTCATATATCTATATCTATATCTATATCTATAGTTAATATTAAAATGCTATAATGATTATATCATTATTAGGCTAATTCATTTGTTAAGGGAAAAAAATCAAAAATAAAAAGAAAAAAATCTAAGCATGGCGGGTGATGTCATTAATCAAAATAATTTTAAACTAATGTTAAATCTTATTAATTAATTATTATTATTAAATCTTATTAAAATTATTTTAATTATTAGAATTAAATAATTTTAAATAATTTTAATTAAATATTTTGAATTGAGTACGAGAAAGTATAAAAGCTAGGCAGAAGAAAACCAATTCTAAATTTATATTTTAATTTACATTTTTTAAAATAAAATGACAACCATTATGTGATTCCACGAGTCATTAAATAAAATTACTTTAGCATTTACGTTCACTTAATGCCTAAAACATATCATTAAACTGTTTCGTTTAAACAAACCAGTAGTTCTACGGGTTATTTCACTAGTGTTTGTATTATTTCTCCTTACACTCTTGCAGTTCCTAACTTATACCCAGCACGCACCATAACATAAGTTATCCTGGATCATAAATTGTCAATCTAATTTTTTTTATTTTTAACAAATTCTAAAAATTTTAACCCTATCAAATAGAACTCATGTAAGTCGTTTAATATATTATCATCGAACATAAACAAACGAATCCTATAAACCGAATAATTAATACATGA
Source organism: Rutidosis leptorrhynchoides (assembly GCF_046630445.1). Classification (NCBI taxonomy): domain Eukaryota; kingdom Viridiplantae; phylum Streptophyta; class Magnoliopsida; order Asterales; family Asteraceae; genus Rutidosis; species Rutidosis leptorrhynchoides. The sequence continues at coordinate 368,531,513 of NC_092343.1, read as the reverse complement.
CATGAAACACAGAAAGCGAGGTTTAATTCTAGGATAATCATAGTAAAAACCATGCTGCACTAGCTTATACATCCGGCTACAAGAACTGTACATTCAAATTACCCATTAGTAAACAATCCAACAAGAACACTCAGATTTTAACTACAACTACCCGAATAAGTTAAAAATCAACTAAATCAGTAACCGTTTGTTACACTATCGCCTTCCCCAGTTGAAAAAACGAGTTTTTTTCTTAACCAAATATCCATCTGTAGAATCCGACCCGCTAGCATCATCATCGGATCCATTATTATCAGGAAGGAGTTTGATTCTATTCGCGTTCTTGATCATCCATTCGGTGAATTCAGGTGAAGATGCCAGCTCAGCAACTGATTCTCTCGTTGATTCTTCTGTAAATTCCTCCCATTCTTTTTTCGTGAACTTCTTTCTGTCTGGTGTCTTGTGAAACGTCGAGTAAAAATCATGTTGACTTTCAGTTGACCCTGTATTACCGGATGCGCTCATCGGTCCTTCGTTAATTAAAACAAATAATGACCAAATCAGGGAATAATAGTAATAACTTTATGCTTGAGCCAAATTTACATATATTTTAATGTTTTTATTATGCAATCATGGAAAAGATTGAGATTAAGTATTATGTCCCGTTAATTTTTTGTGATGATGCAATCATGGTGGACCCTAACGGATATAAACAATTCTTTTTATAAAAAACGAGCTAATAGAGGTGACGAATGGGTGCTTTCGGTTCGGGCTTTGGGTATTGTATCGTAATTGGGTGAAAAATGGTAAAACTATTATAAAAATGGGTCAAAAAGAGTCGAGTTGAAAACTATCCAATGCATTTAAGGAATAACAACCGGATAAGTCATTTTAATAAAAAAAAAAATTTACTTCAATTTTCATTATGTAATTACTTACACAAATATGATGATATTAATCTTTGGTAAACCAAACCACAAAATTACCCATTTTGACCCATTACCCAACCCGCCATCCCCTCATATTGATCTCGAGAACCTGAATTGATATCATTAACTACTTATTGGTGTAATAAGTTAGTTTTGGTGTAACAATTAGCCAATTAAAAAAAAAAAGTTAATAATAAAATAAAAAAAAGGTTGAAATTTTCATCGAGAACATACCTCTAACCGGAGAATTAGACCAAGAGAACGAGTTTTTTGGAACATTCCACATATTTACCGAAGGTCCAAACTTTTTTGGTCGACTAAGAAATTCGGCACGTCCGACTTTCGGTGTTCGTTGCCCACTTAATCCCCACAAATTTGGGTTCTTATAAAACTTGGGCGAACTACATGAAATAATAGCACCATATTGGTCAAATATCATGATCTTATCAGTCAACTTCACCTAACCAACAACTTAGTATCATGAAAATTTTATATAAGTTTACTGAATTATGCTTTGAACACTTATCTGGTATTGGGTTTTGTTGTTGTTGTTGTTGTTGTTGTTGTGTTATGCTTTGAACACTAAAGAGGTGTTTGAATCAGTGTTTCATAAGTGATGATGTGATATAGAGTAATTTGAATAAAATAATTAGTTGTAACAAATGTGGTTCAAAATAAAGTGTTTAAATGGCATCTTTTGCTTGAAAATTAGTCGAATAATTAACTGCCAAAAAATATTGAAAATTTGGAAAATGACATACTATTGAAGCATTTTAATCTGAAAGGACAAAATGCCCCTTAATCTACTTAAATAAATGAGGGTAATATTGAACTTACTCAGCATCGTGCCACTTGATAGAACTAATCGCGTAATATAGTGCTAAACAAGAACCGACAGCTGCAAATGCCAAAGGAGTGTCGATAGAGCTCTGAAAACAAACAAAAAAAAATATAATAAATAAAAATAAAATAAAATAAAATAAAAATTGTACAACACTGGAACGTAGGAAACGGTTAAGATTTTTGATTTAGGGTTTATTAATAATAAAGCTTTTAATAAAGAAAAAAAATAAAAAGATTGAAATAATGAGAATAGCTAACCATGAATATACACGTGACTGCGATAACGCGCATGGCCCATTTAATAAATTGGGCTACATCATCATCAACGTCTCCATCTTCTGAAATAATATATTTGCGTACCAACCAATAACCAAGTCCAGCCCCTAGAAGAATTATTAAAAGCAGCGCAAATACGGAAACCTGCACGATTAATTAAATGGCATATATGTATTATTAAACAAAATCCATATGCTAAAGTCGTGTTTAGTAACATATAAATTAGTTTATTATTATAATTTGATCCCTTTTTCGGTGATATAATACTGCTGTAATTTGTTTCTGATAGCAAAAAAAAAAAAAAAAAAAAAAAAAAAAAAGTGGTCCTGACTACCCGAAATAAGATTTTTCGTGTTCAGACTACCCGAAATATTCATTTTGGCAACTAATAATCATATGACAAATCAAGAAAAATTAACATTGGTACAAAAAAAAATGTCTCCAATTTATCGGGGACTTACTGGATTCTGCATCTCTTGACTGAATCCGAAATTTGCTAGGATTGAATTGATAAAAATTGCAACATAATGAACCAGAAAAGATCCAGCACCAACCTGAAAATATATAAAGAAGAACGAACAAATGATGAAAACAAATAAAATCATAACATAAACCATAATAAATATCCAAATGCAAGAGGTGGCAATTCGAAAACAAGTTATAAATGACTCGAGCCTCGACTATGGTTAGTTTTTTTTTTTTTTTTTTAAATCACAAATCAGAATGAAAACAGGTCATATAGGTGAAAACAGTTTATAAACTGTCCAAAGTGTACCTCAAATGCATAAACATCCTAGTTTGTCTATTTCAACCACTTGATAATGGTTGCAGTAACATACATTATGTTATACTTTTTAACTTCATATTGATAAAAAAAAAAAAAAAAAAAAATAAAAAAAAAATATTGGAGAAAAAAGTTGTTGCATGTCAACACTGGAGAAAAAATACTCAATTTCAAGCAACAAAAACCAACACTATTTATATTTATATGATACTTGCACTAAGGTAAAATACAACAGTTCTAACACTCTGTTCCATTCCCAAATCAAATTTATAAATTTATTTAATGATTATATTAATATTAAAATGTAGCAATGATCGATGCAAACTGTAAAAGAGATCTTACCAGTGAGGTGTACATGCTTAAATAAAAGGCACTTTTTCTGCCAGTAGGTAATAACTTCATCCCCTGTTCGATTAAACGACAGTATAGTTAGAAACATAATTAGTTAAACATATCAGATAAAAATAATAATAAAATAATGTTAATATTAGTAAATAAATAAGGTTCCTAATTGGTAAAAGCCGAAATGTACCTGATAAAGAAGTATGAGAACTACAGCTAAAACTCCAATAGCCATAGAACTGGTATAGTAAAACGGGACCCACGTGCTAACAATGGGTGCTAATATTAGCAATACAATTCCTACTGCAAGCAACACGTAACGCCATTCCTGAGACACTGCACAACACAAATTTTCAAAAACAAATGTTAACCTAATAACATTCAAGCTCCAAAGATTCGAAAAAAAAATAATAATAATTACATATATCGTCCAAAATCAGAAAGTCTTTCGAATACTTTTTGTCCAAAATAATCATTATTAGTGTTATTCATGTTAGTGTGATTCATGTTAGTGTTTTTTCGAATACTTTTTGTCTAAATCAAAGAGTCTTGCAAGAACTTCAGAAATAGAAAAAATTACATATATCGTCCATATGGGTTGGTCTAAATTTCACTGGCAGTCCTTTAATTAACTTTATTACACTCATGATCCTTTCTTTAATTATCTCTTAGAATTATACATACGAACTTTTTTTTTTTTTTAAATACTGATTGTGAAAAAGGTACGCAAGCTCCTAACCTTCATCAAGAGTGACTGTTACCGAACCAGAAAGTGCGCCATTGAACTTCACATCAACAAATCTTTGATCATAAGGTGACATTATTGAACTCCATAACCCTTTATGTATAGATCTCCAATCATCCTTTTCACACTCGCATAACCCGAGTGAAGCGTTCCTGAAATTAACTTTAAAGATTAACGTTGTTGGGCAAGAAAATGTAGCAATTTCGACCCACTTAATATTTTAAGCTTAAACATTGGCCGTGTTATATGTTAAAATGATTGAATGAGCCAAAGCGAGAAACTTAGCAAAAAAGTAGATGGGTCAAACAAGTTGTTAGTCGACTATACATTATATTTGATAAAGACAACTTAACAAACAGCTTAATGGGTCAAACAAGTTGTTAGTCTACCATACTTTATATTTGGCAAAAAAAGATAACAATTTCGACCCGCTTAATATTTTGAAATGGTTGAATGGGCCAAATCGAGAAAATTAGCATAAAAGTAAATGGTTCAAATGAGTTGTTAGTCAACCATACTTAATATTTTGATAGGGACAACTTCCTAAATCGATTTATTTAAAAGATAAACTCGTGTCGTGACAGTGTAGTTTTTGTAATCATAATGAACGCGTTACTTATATAAATTAAAATGTGTTTGCAGGTCAATTCAAACCTCAACCCATATTGACCTGCCCATGATGCCACCTCTAACAGCTTCCAACAAAAGAATAAAAACATGTTTACTTACGAGTGAAAGCAGATTTGAATCCTACTATGCAATCTGTCAGGGATCACAACCGAAGGAACCAACATAACTCGATATGCTTTCGCATAACTCTTAAGTTTCAGTCTCGAAATGCCATGTACGGGAACACGTTCGCAAGATTCCACGTCTTTAGATCCCTGAATTAAGCCATGAATCGGTTTAAGTGTTACATCTATAGTCGGATGGCCCACATCAATGCCTGTAATTTCAAACAATGAGAGTGATTAGTATTTTGAATCTGAAACAAGTTTTAATATTTGTGTAATTAAAATCACGAACAAACCCTAGAGCAATCGAACCCATAGAAAGTATACAAACAAAAACCCTAAATGTCCTTTTTAGAATAAATTTACTACCCAAGAACATAATTTGATCACCCAATCACATATATCTGATAAAAACTTTCATGGGTACTAAAAAAATACCCAACAAAAAAACCCTAAATTGAACGCCGTTATAATAATTAACTTCAACTAGTAACATACTAAGATTAATAATAATTAAGTTTATGCAATATATGGTTACTGTAAACGCAAGTTAAACAAACCCCCCAGTTCTCAGATTACAGTTGATAAAACTTCAATTTATTAAATACCCAGAAATAAAATCAAAAACCCAACAAAAAAAATATAAATACCCAAAAAAAAGTGCGCACCTTTAAGTAGAACTGGATCATGATTAAGGCAAAAGGACACACAAAAGAACCAGTGGATAATTAATAATATGAGAAAAGGGGAAATGGGTTTAGTGTTTTTAGTGGGCATCGTTGGGTTTATGTGATTTTGCTTGGAATAATGAGAGAAAGGAGCGAAATTGATCTTTGAATTTGTAGAAAATATATTCATCGGAATGAATTGTTTCACAAATTACTCGTTGAATTTAGATAACACTTTTTGCGTTTAGACCCTTGGGTTGTTTGAATTTAGAAAGGGTTGTTTGTGTTTAGACCCTTGGTTATGAATTGTTTCACAAAACACCCCTTACACAAATGGTGCTCAACTAATTAGAGTTATTATAGCTTATTACGGACGTAAGAGTGCATATCATGAGTACGAATAACTCGACATCCCATCACATTGAGTGATAACGAATTAAAATCAATGTTAGTACAATGCTATTGCAGAAATTTTGAAGGTAAAGTCAGTGATTGGTGAATGGTATTTTGAGACTTTGACAAAGAACATCGAAGGAACGTGAGAGTGTAATGGTGGAATTTTGAATCTTTGCAAACTTCTAAAAAAAATAAGGGAACCTTGACCACTCATGCTCAAACCATTACAAGTTTAGTGTCGCTAGTTCATTGGATCACATTCTTTTTTTTCTTATTTGCTCCTATTTCAGTTTCTCGTTTTGAATTTTATTTTAGCGTCAATGTATATTTCTAAGACTCGTTGGATCCGTATTTATTTATGGGACTTGAGAAAATTGATCCAATTGACTCATTTTTCTATTTGTTTAGGACTCGGTCGGTTTTACACAAACCCAAATTTTTCTTTTTTATAACCTATTTATTAACCGGAGGTTTATTCGGGAGCAAAGTCTATATTCATAGAACATTGAGAGGAACGACTTTCTCTACTATTGAGTTATTTCACTTTGGATGGAGATATAACTTATCTTTATTTTAAGATAAGGGGGATTGTCTATATCTTACTACCCTCATACCTAGGGGTGTTCATCGGTTCGGTTTTCGGTTTATTCGTTTCGGTGTATTCGGTTTTGAAATTTTTTTGGGCAAAACCGAAAATCGAACCGAAAACCGAATTCAAAGTTAAAACCGAACCGAACCGAAAACCGAATTCAAATTTGAATTCGGTTCGGTTTTCGGTTAAAACCGAATATTATGAAAAAACTGAGAACGAAGGTAGTTTAATTATGGCGTTACTGATGTCTTAGTTATTTATATCCTAAAACATTGACGTACTATTAAATTATAAAGAATTCGATGATTTATTAATATTTACAGCTTAATTATGACGTTTATCGCTTATGTAATTAAGAAGAAGAACATAATAATTTGAGTAACATAATTATATTGTGAGTTACCAAATCGTCATATAGATGAGAATATATTTTATTGATTGGATCCCAAATTATAATGACATTAAAACATAAATATACAAATTAAATATATAAAAACATTGAATTCAGTTTTGAATTCGGTTTTCGGTTAAACCGAATTCAGAATTTTCAAAACCGAAAACCGAACCGAAAACCGAATTCAAATTCGGTTTCGGTTTGACTCGATCCGAAAACCGTTTTTCAAATTCGGTTTGGTTTTTTCTCGGTTTGGTTTCGGTTTGGTTTTCGGGTTCCACGGTTTCAAACCAAATACTGACCACCCCTACTCATACCCCACTTACGTGGGATTGGATTTTGTTGTTTATTGTTTGTTTGTTGTTTGCCATGTATAAACTCTATGGACTAAACTTGTAAATCAACTATATTGGAAGGGATATATTTGCAAATTACTTAACAAACAAGCAAAGCCCGGTTCTATTTATTTCAATTCAATCAACCCGAACCGACGAAATTAGGGTTTATATCCATTCGCCGCCCGGTCATCCTCAATATCGTCGTCTTCTTCACTAACCCTCATTTATCAACAAATTATCAAAGTTGTCGTTTATATGTTATCCACCATTTCATCCAATTTCATTGGTCAACACCACTACTGACAGTCACTCCTACGCATGCTTTACTACACTCCGACTCAAACCCCCGACCCGAGCCGATGAACATTGGGTTGGGCTTTCGACAGCCGAACCAACTCGGACCCGAGCCTTGTTTGATTGAATCTAGAAAATGGATGTTGGTGTGAAGGCGAGAGATGTGAATATGTGTGTATTAGGCGGGAGGTTAATGGGTTTGAATTTGAATGTGGGTCGGGTTGTGGTGTGTGGAACCCGGTGGGTCAAAAGGGTGGGTGTTTGCGAGTATGCAGGTAAGGTGTTTGTTAAAATGCCTCTGTGAAATATAATATTTTTCAGAATGTGTGTCATTTTCAATTGAGTTAAGTTGTGACTAAATCATTCACATTTTATTGTTAACTAGCAACAAAATTAAGGTTAACCTATTAACAACCGAAAAAACCCAAATTGTGCTACTGTTTTTCTTATAATTGGGATTTTTCCTATTGTCCTGATTCTTGGCAGACCACCTAAATATGTGCGTCTGTCGTAAATATGGACGAAAAGTATGAAATGTTGTTTTTTTGTGGGCGTTTTATAAAGTAAAGAATGTCCACAAAGAACCTACATACATTATTTTTAATTCTTGATTTGAAGTACGTAATTCAATTTTGATTTTGATAGTTTGTGCTATTGACGCATTTAGTGATCTTCTACTGAATAGACATGGTTTGTGTCAATTGTCCTAATTCTTGGCATGCAACTTAAGTATGTGCTGTGTGCGGTAAATATGGACAAACAGTAATCATGTTGGCTTTAGGTGGGTATTTAGTGAAGCTAAAGATACCCACAAAGGACCTACATACATTGTATGTTATATGATCCTTGAAACTCAGTTTATGTCTTTTTTACCCAATACCGGATTGTGGTTAGAATATGTAACTTAATCAAACACAAGTGGAATATGTATGAACATATTTATATTTATCAATTATAAAAATATAACTTGTGGGAACAAGTTTGGACTTAATCTCTTACGAAATGAGGAAAAATGAATCGTAATGATGGTTAATTTCTAATTGCTGAGCATGGGAAAAATCGAGTAATGGCCCAAGTTAAATGAAAGTTGAGAAAATCATCCCCATATTGACTATTATATTCTTGTTCGTACTGCATTTGATGTCATGCTATTATGGATCGAGTAGTTCGAACAAAAATATAATAGTCAATATGGGACAATTTTTTCAATTTTTATTTAACTTGAAAACTATTACAATTGAAATTGATAGCTTTTAAACGTTTTTTTTTTAACAGCGATTGGGATCAACCGAGGGTGACTAAACCACTCGTTGCGATCATCTCCCGTTTCGACTATGCTGATGCAGCGATAATAACTCCACCCCCATCGCTGCCGGGAGGAAACCTTGAAACCGATCCAAGGGCACGGCCAAGTAAAACCCCCTCCCCTTTACCCCCCAAATGATATGGGAAAGGTGCCATGGGTGGATACTTCATAGCAAAGATGAAATTGTGTTTTTAATATGTAGCCAGCGGGGGTCGAACTCCTGACCTCCCTTTAAAGGAGGCAGGCCACCAACCGCTGGACCACATCACAACTTCTGATAACTTTTAAACGTTAATACTACTATTTACTACTTCCATTTTTATATTAAATGCAAACAACCACTATCCTTTATCTTGGACCATTGCTCAATTTTTCTCATGCTTAGCTATTAACGTGTAACCACCATCACAATTCTTGTTTACTCGGTCAGCGGTCAACAAGAGACTAAGTCCAAATTGTTCCAACATAATGTTAACGTAGTAGGCTATAGCTTACACCAAAACAAGCATGTTTGTCTTGACAACGCGTATTAAGTTGCAAAAAAACTTGGTTAGTAGATGAATACTAAATGCCACATAGAGATTCTAGTCGATCATTTTCTTAAATTGTAAATGCAAATCATAAGCTATTCTTTTAGAATTATAGAATGGGCCACTTTGACCATTTTTTTTTTATGTAGTGTCAGTTTCTCTAAGAAAGATCATATTACTGCATGATGCAAGAACAACTTTTTAATTATATAAAATTTATGCAGCTTGTTTAAACCAAAACAATGGTAATCATCATCTAGGTTCAAGCTGTTCATATTAAGTATGCTGTTATTTGAAGCAGGTGAAGCATTGGAATATGCTAGCTGCAGCAGCGAAAGGTGGTGTTGTGAACTCTGACGTTTGTTTTCGACTAGAAGTTTGTGGTTTATCAGCCAGTTTTGTACGATTGCTATGCAATGCTGTTACCTGTGAATTATCACATGATGGTTCATAATTTATTTATTTGTATGGTATATACGTAGATGTGTCAATATCAACCTTTTTATCTACGAATACGTAGATTCGGGTTATGGTTATGGTGGTAACGCGTCAAAAAGGGAACCTCGCCCCAAACCCGGCCCGAAACCCGTTGGGTCCCCATTTACTTGCATACTATCGGGTTTCGGGTTTTTCCACGGGTAAACGGGTATACCCGATTAGTTATTTTGTATCTATTTTTCAATAAGTTATCAAATCAAAATATCGAAAAATAATTTAACTACTCCATGTTTAAAGTATTATAAAATATCACGTACAAAAAGTTGATTTAAAAGTTTCTAAAATACTCAACTCGTTTTTAAAATAAATAAGAGAAATCTTTCATACATTAACAATATAATACTAATACTAAAATTTCACATAAAAATTATTATTAAAATTCCTCGGGCCAGGTACAGGGGTATGCGGGTCGGGTATACTGGTCGGGTAAACGAGTTTGTATCCAAAACCATACCCGAACTCGAACCTGGAATTTTTTTTGTAACCATCCCCATACCCGGCCCATGACCCGACAGACTCGGGTCAGACCCGGCCCAATTATAATGGGTTTCGGGTTTCTCCATCGGGTACGGGTCATTTTGCCATCTAGATGTGTCAATATGAACCTTTTTATCTACGAATACCGTAGATTCGGGTTATGGTTATGGTTATGGTGGTAACGCGTCAAAAAGGGAAAATGAACAGTGAAAATAGAAGGGTGTAAGTTGTCTAGAGCTTCTGGAATACTGAGTATGGTTAAAGTTAGCTAATTTTTCCCTACAAAGTTTGATAAAGGTCGAAGTAAGAAAAAGATTTTGATTTAGGGGTATTTAGGTAATATTCGGGTTTATAAACTTGAGTTATTAAATCAATTAGTTCAATTAGTTTCTTTGAATTGTTTTGTACAAGGCTAGTCCCGAGAATTGAAGTACCTAGAACGAGATGAAAAAAGGCTCTTAGGCTGTAACGAATAATATAAGCATTTTCAAACAAGGTCCTTTGAGTCTTGTTAGAATGCTAGTTGACTTTGATTTCTTCTTTTTCTGGGGCCTTTGATTGTTGTTTTTAGGTCTATTGTGCTTCCTCTTCGCTGCCTCAGTTGTGTGTCTCTAGTTCACATGTTTTTCATATCTCCGATTATATTTATAGATATAAAAAAATTAGGCTCCTGAAAATTCTGAGCTCCGAGCGATCGATTACTTTGTTCCTCTTCCGGGCCGCCTTAGTTTGGAACATTTTTAAATAGCTGTCATAATTAATGTCAGCTGAACGATACTGTAAGCTGAGTTGCATGCCTAAAATAATGTTTATATGTTTTGACGCATTATCTCTTACCTATTTGACCCAAAAAAATTCCCCACCTCTAACTTATGGGTATTATGCAATATTCTACATGTCATTGCAAAGCCATGACGGTTGATGCGCTCGTACGCAACCATAAACTGGCCCTTGGTATAATGACCGTGGGTGATGGATTATATGTTAAATTTGTTTACAAATTATTATTTATCTATGAGGTATGCTAACTTTGAACACCTATACACATTATCAATTTAGAACTTAACAATAAAAAAACACCCTTATTATCTTCTAAAAATATCACCCTATTATAATAAATGCTAATATAGCATATATGTTTCCACAAAATATTTAAATACAATGTAAATTAATAAAGTGCATTCTAAATGAAATCTAAGCAAATTAAAAGGTTGTGAAATCAATAAATTTTCGGGACAAAACTTAAGATCAGATAATGTATGTACTATTAATGTACTTAAATTTTTGTTTGTGGCTTTCGACCCCATTTGATGTGTTAATAACTTGGGAGCTAATACTTCCACATTTAAATTTACTTTTCCACCATCTTTATATATTTTTGTTCTAAAAATATCCAAAGTTACTGATTAATACTAAAAAGAACAACTTGTTGGGTCTAAAAAAAAACTCTATCTATATGTAATGTAATTTAACAAGTTTATTTTTATAAACTTATTAAGAACAACTATTTTAGGAATAAAATGACCAAATGACGTGATGTTTCAAATAGAAACAGTTTCCTACATTTTCTCCCAATCTCACAAAATGCCTCATGCCTTGTTCTCTGTTCTTCCACATAAATCATTCTCTCATTTCAATTATCGTTTTCAGAATCACTCTCCCGGAAACTAATCTCCGGTCGAATTTGATTTTCAAGAAGAAAAAAGAAATGCCTTCACAAGGATCTTTGATCTATAGTTTTGTTGCTAGGGACAAGTTGATCCTTGCTGAATATACAGAGTTCACGGGCAACTTTCAAAGCGTCGCTGCACAATGTCTTCAAAAACTTCCCACAAACAACAATCGGTTCACGTATAATTGTGATGGCCACACATTTAATTTCCTCCATGAGCAAGGATACAGTGAGTTTGTTGATTGATTTTGTTGATTTTTTAGTTGTTTTGTGGTTTTCTTTGTTATTGTTGTCTAGATTTGCTACGTGATGGTTGGTGATCATAATGTATTCATGTAAAAAACAAGAAAATTTACATGTGTAGGATAATGTACATATTGTTGTTGTTGATCCTATGCTTAAACACATTTAAGCTAATGCATGAAATGTTTATGTTTATCTGGAACCGATAAATGTATAAAGTTTTTCCCGTTCAGGTTACTCAGGAATGTTAATGAGATGTTCACGATATAATTGGTATCTCATGACCCTTTTAAACCTTTTCTCTACTCACTCATAAGTTATAATATTATGCTAGTGGGGTTTGAACTTACGTCTTATCGGGATATCAGTACCCCAACCACTAGGCGATCTTAAGATGTCAATGTTTATAATAGATAATGGGCAATGTTAATCCCTTCATTTGTTGTTAATCACTCTTGGTTCAAAATCGTGGTCAAATAGTTTAAACCATATATATCAAATGATTCATTGTCTGTTCACCTCCTTTATATTCAAACATAGTTTCACATAACTTCAATTGGTTGTGATAGCATATTGTGTTGTTGCGGTTGAATCTGCCGGAAGGGAACTTCCCATTGCCTTTTTAGAGCGTGTTAAGGACGAGTTTTATAGCAAATATGGCACAGGAAAAGGCAAAAATGCTGGTTCCAAAAGTCTAAACAAAGAGTTTGGGTATGTCTACTGCTTACATTGGCCTTTAATACATAAATTTTTTTTTTGCGAGTTGCCAACACTTTTTTGCAATTTTCAGATCGAAAATGAAAGAACAAATGCGCTACTGTGTCTCACATCCTGAAGAGATCAGCAAGATAGCTAAGGTTAAGGCTCAAGTTTCTGAAGTCAAGGGAGTTATGATGGAGAACATTGAGAAGGTAACTTAAATGGCTTTTGAGTATAAATTTTAAACCGAGATCACATTTATATTGTATATCAAAATATTATCCCCTTCCTCGAGTAGCCTGAACAGGAAAAACTTTATCAGTTTATGAAACTATTAAGGTTTTCATTGTTTCTAGTGACCTTAATTCAATGCATTTCAAAACATTATTTGTTTTATAACTTGTGGTTTGTGGTTATAAAAGAGTATTAAATCTACATGTCAATTAAATGATACTTTTGTGCAGGTTCTTGATCGCGGAGAGAAGATTGAACTACTAGTTGATAAAACTGACAATCTTCGCAATCAGGTTTGTCTAAAACAACATAATTATTTCAATTCGTAGAAGCTGAAAAAACATTGTAGATATTTACTTAGGGATTGGTTGATAATACTAGAAATTGTAGATATAATATCATAACTTGTTATGATATTATAGGCACAAGATTTCAAGAAACAAGGAACCAAAATGAAGAGAAAAATGTGGATTCAGAATATGAAGGTGAAACTGATAGTTTTCGGCATCATTATTGCCTTAATACTCATCATTATTCTCTCGATCTGCCCCGGCTTCAAATGCTTTTAAATTCCTCACATTTTTACACGGCTACATTACAATTGTCGACTTCTAGATTGGCTATCATTTTTGCTCATACCCGTCTACCACTAAGACGTACCATGGATGGATTTATGTTATGGATGGTTGATGCATATGGTTCATTCCTTTATAGTTTGGGAAGCTTTCGTCTCCTTAGAAATTTTGTGTAGCTAATCTTTGATAAAAATCGGTGCATTTTGTCATCTTCAATGATCGAATTCGTTGTTGGATTCATTTTTACTATATAAGATATATATGAATAAGATAATGTTCTCCAAAGAAAGCAAAAGTTATCTTTATGAATGTATGGCTAGAACGTTTACGTGTTTTGGTGACATCCTTGGTTCCATTTATATAAGGATGAATTAATTGTATACTATGTATCAAATTTTGTCGAAGATTATGGTATATTGGATTATTGTGCTCGAGAATGTACTATATGTTATGAACTTGGATTGTGAATCAATCTTCGTGCATGAAACGGAACCGACTCCGGATTGATCTTTGAATCGTGTGAACACTTTTCTAATCGAATATTTCGACCCTATTAGCCACAGGTTACACGAAATTTCGATTGGGATAAGACAAAGACTAGATTGTTGTCTTGGCTAAAAGAAAACAATCAAAACAATTGCGAAGATTTATCTTCTAATTGTTTAAGTTGAAAATGTGTGTAAAAAGCCAACAATTTTGGAACCTTTTCAAATACACAAAGGGTGTATTTATAATGGGTCAAAAGGTTTAATGAAAACTCACAACCTTTTATTCATACTCATTAGTGACTTGGAAGTTAGCAATCATGTATTTAGACTTAAAATGGTCTAAAAACATGTAAAAACGCAGTTTAAATGTCCTGGAATAACCCCAAAACGTTTGGGGTTCAAATGTACCTTCTGGGTTGAAAAGACACCTTTTCAGCGAGTTCAGTGGACCCAGGAGCCGCGTCGCGGGCTAACAAAGCAAAACACTTACAAACATGCCAAAACTCTCGACCTCAAAATCACCCTTTAAGCCGCGTCGCAGGCCCAGGAGCCGCGCCGCGGCTTAAAGCTACTGCACACCAAAATTAAGTTTAAGCTTATTTTCAAGTGTGTTTAGCTTTTCAAGTCGCGTTTCGCATTCCTTAAGTTCCAAATGTTATTTCCAAGTCCAAAAGAATACCTCAAACCACCTTACGTTTTACGAACGTGTACTCCACACTCTCCGAATTCGTGTAACGTATCAATGGTTCGAAAACACTTTCAACATAGTAATCCAATCCCTAAAATGAACGTTGGATCATGCTAAAATCACCAACAAATCCCCCCATTGTAGTATGATCCTTGATTACTAAAATACCAACAATTAGAAACTAATGCATAAGTGTAAATGTCACATAGATTGAATTTACACATAGTATATTACACGTGCAAGAATTCAAAAATCAGGGTGCTCTAATAGTTTGAACCCATCAATTCATTTGAAAACCTGTCGATAATATACACACTAGTTCCATACTCTCTAACAATACAAACTTGATACTATTAGGAGCAATGTGTCCCAATCCAATCATGAACATATAGAAAATTAAGTCCAAAGCTTTCTTGAAGAGGCTCAACTTCATGTCCACTTAGGTAGCTCTCTTCAATCTTGCTCCTACAATGCAATTTTTCAAGAGAACTATTAAGAAGTCATAAACTTCAACCTCACTTTATCTTGTAGGTCCGAACACATACCTTGGGATTATATGAAAACATGTGTTCCAATCTTCTCTAAATAGGCTTTCCTCATTGAATTCAGCTCTTAGCGTTGTACTAGAAGGGAATTGGGTATCCCACTTTGAAAGATTTAGATGGACTTCAATCCCACACCAATAGCCGACTTGTGCACCGAGTCCCTGGCTAGTCCCTTGGTCAAGTGATCCGCTAGATTTTGTTCCGATCTAACAAAATCAATGGAGATCACTCCATTCGTGATTAATTTACGAACCATGGAATGTCTAACACCTAAGTGTTTAGACTTACCATTATACATGTGATTATAAGCCTTAGCCACCGTTGAAGCACTATCACAATGCATACCAATAGGAGGAATGGGCTTTGGCCACAAAGGAATTTCATATACCAAATTCCTTAACCACTCAGCTTCATTACCCGCCGCAGCCAATGCAACAAATTCCGACTCCATTGTCGAATTTGTAATACATGTTTGCTTCTTTGAAGCCCATGAAATTGCCCCTCCACCAAGTAGGAATATTCAACCAGTAGTAGAAGAATGATCTTCCATATTGGTTATCCAACTTGCATCCGAATAACCTTCTAGGATAGAAGGAAAGCCGGTATATGTGATACCAAAGTCCTTGGTTTGCTTCAAGTAGTTAAATACTCTATTCACAGCTTGCCAATGGTGAAAACCCGGTTACTAGTAAATCTACTCAATTTACCCACCGCATAGGCAATATCCGGTCTAGTACAAGTCATTGCATACATTAGACACCCTATAGCACTCGAGTATTTAATTTGATACACAGCTAAACCCGTATTGGGTAAGAGCTTAAGAGTAGGATCAATGGGAGTACTCACTGGGGAGGTATCCTCAAGATTGAACTTCTTGAGAATCTTCTCAATATAATGAGATTGAGTTATCGTGATACCATTGCCACCACGAACGATCCTCATCCCAAGAATCACATCCGCAACCCCTATATCCTTCATCGAAAACTTAGATGACAAAAATTGTTTGGTCATATCAACTTGATCTTGGTTAGTACCAAAGATCAACATGTCATCCACATATAAGCAAATAATCACACCATTCCCCTTGTGATCAAATTTGCTATACACACACTTATCCGATTGGTTGATCATAAAGCCATGAGACAAAATGACATCATCAAACTTTTGATGCCATTGCTTTGGTTCTTGTTTAAGTCCATACAAAGACTTAATCAACTTGCACACCTTCGTCTCTTGTCCCGGCATGACAAATCCTTCCTGTTGCCTCATGTACACCTCCTCCTTCAAATCACCGTTAAGAAAAGCGGTTTTTACATCCATTTGGTGAATAACAAGATTGTGAATCGACGCAAGCGAAATCAACAATCTAATGGTGGTGATACGCGCAACCGGAGCATAGGTATCAAAATAGTCAATACCCTCCTTTTGCCTAAAACCTTGTATGACCAAGCCTGCTTTAAACTTGTCAACCGATCCATCAACTTTCATCTTCCTTTTGAAGATCCACTTGTTGCCCAAAGGTTTACAACCGGGAGGCAAATCAACTAGAACCCATGTATTGTTTTCCATGATAGAGTCTATCTCGTCACGAATTGCCTCTTTCCAAAAGGCAACGTCACGAGACCTCATGGCCTCATCATATGTCCTCGGATCCTCCTCAATATTATAACAATAATGAAGTTGAGATATGAAACTATCTCTAGTTCCTTCAACTAAGAATAGTTGAAAATCCTCACCGTATGATTTATGAATTCTTTTCCTACTCCCTCTACGTGGCTCGTGAGTCTCAATTGGAATTTCTTCCCATTGAATGCCTTGGGAGGTACTTGCAATATGTACCATATCCTTTGGTTTAGGTATTGAGGTGAACCTAGATTTATCAAATATTGCATCTCTAGATTCAATCACGGTATTAACCGAAATAGCGTCATTTGGCTCAATGACAAAGAATCTATATGCCTTGGAATGCTCAGCATATCCAATAAAAATGCAATCAATACCCTTTTCACCCAACGTTTTCCTTTTGGGTTTCGAAAGTCTCACGACCGCCCTACATCCCCAAACTTGCAAGAAATTTAAATTTGGATGTTTGTTAAACCAAAGTTCATATGGAGTCTTCTTCCCATTGTTATTGGGAACCCTGTTCAAAATGTAACAAGCCGTTAGCATGGCTTCCCCCCAAAATCCCTCACTCAAATCGGAATAAGACAACATGGAGTTAACCATCTCTTTAAGTGTCTTATTCTTCCTTTCGGCTATACCATTTTGTTGTGGCGTATAAGGAGTCGTGGTTTGGTGAATCACTCCTATCGATTGGAAATATTCCAGGTCATAATACTCGCCACCTCGGTTGGTACGCAATGTTTTAATTGAACAATCAAGTTGCAATTCTACTTCAGTTTTATAGATTTTAAATTTTTCTAAAGCTTCATCTTTAGAATGTAAAAGATACACATAGAAATACCTAGACGAATCATTTGTAAAAGTAATCATGTACTTCTTGTTACCCATTGAAGGAGTAGCATGAAGATCACATAGATTACTATGAATTTGTTCTAATAATGATGATTTTCGATTTATTTCTCTAAAAGGTTGTCTAGTGATCTTTGTTAGCATACAAGTTTTACATTTATCTAAATGTTTACCAAAACTTGGTATTGAGTCATCCTTATACATTTCATACATTCTTTTGTAATGTACATGACCTAAACGAGCATGCCATAAATCGGAATCACATGTACTAGAACTAATCATGCAAGTAGAATTAATGGCCCTAGGAACATTTTTGAGATTAAGCATGAACATTCCATTGCTATAATACCCAAAACCAACAAACACACCACACTTAGTGTGACGACCCGTCCTTATCCACCTGGACGAAGTCATCAACTTTTGGTCCCATTGCGATGATCGACTCCAAGTAATATCCTTAAATTGAGCAAATGCACAGCGGAAGACTTAATTCGTACCTGAGAATAAACATGCTTTAAAGTGTCAACCAAAAGGTTGGTGAGTTCATAGGTTTATCGTAACAATCATTTCAATAGTTTAATAGACCACAAGATTTCATAATCATAAACATAATACACTCGCAAGTGTATGTAAAGCATTCTAAGTGGTTGAGCACTTGGTAACCATACTTAACATTTAATCAAAGTCGCATATTCCCTTTATTATGAAATCTCACTACATTGTACCAAGTGTAGTCACCAAAACGAAGTACTGTGCAACCGTTGGATACTGGTCGTCCAGTCCGGTTGGGGTTGTCAGGCCCGATAGATCTATCAACAGGATTCGCGTTTACAATACCCATGTAAATATTAGTTACCAAGCTACAGGAAAATATGCCAGTGGTACAACTCAACGTAGAATGTATTTTAAGTACTTGTGTCTATCCCGTAAACATTTATAAAAACAGCGCATGTATTCTCAGCCCAAAAATATATATTGCAAAAGCAATTAAAAAGGGAGCAAATGAAACTCACCATACTGTATTTTGTAGTAAAAATACATAGAATGATATTGAACAAGTATAGGATTGACTTCGGATTCACGAACCTATATCAATTTATAAATTTATTAAAACATAATATAGAAATCACATAATTTCATTTAGTAATATATATTATTTATATATATTTGTAGTTATATAGAATTTATATTAAATTTTATTTTAAAATGTAAACTTATATTATATTTTATATTATATTATATATATATATATATATATATATATATATATATATATATTAATTTTGTGTATATATAATTATAATGGTTAATATTTATATATTTAGTTATATTAATATTCCTATAGACCTATATATGTGATTAGTATCGTATTCATGAAATGTCATTAGTTTGTTATATGAAATTTTAATAAATATATATAGTATACAAAAGATTTATTTGTTAAAATTATAGTTTCACTAGTAATTATAAAGTAAAAATGATAGTTTTAGTAAAAATAATATTTTTAATGATAGTAGTAAGTTTAATGATAATTTTAGTCTTATTAGATATCTTAAATGACCATATTAATAATAATACAAACAGTATGGTATTAGTAAATATAATGATAGTAATAATATTACAAAAAGAAATTATAAATGGACACTAATAATACTTAATACTAGTAATAACAACAATAATAATAATAATAATAATAATAATAATAATAATAATAATAATAATAATAATAATAATAATAATAATAATAATAATAATAATAATAATAATAATAATAATGATAGTAATTAGGTTAATGATAGTAAAAAAAAAATAATATTCCTAATACTTAATAAAAATAATACTAATAATGATAATAATAATAATAATGATAATAATAATAATAATAATGATAATAGAAATGGAAATAAAAATATATATACCCTTTTAAAACTTCCACCAAAAAGATAATCCCACGACGGGACTCGAACCCGTGACCTCCCGTTACTACACCAATAGCTTAACCGTTGGGCTGCTGCCCTTTTTCTGTTTTAATGTCCATCCGTAAACTTTATAACTCATATTTAATCTCTATCTTCTTCTTCTTAATTCCAAGTAATCGATTCAACTCAAATCACCAAACATCAAAACCCGTTATCATTCTTATTCCTAATCAATACCATCATCCTTTATTCCTTACATTAATTATCATCATTAACCTTTCTCCCTTCGTTCTTGGTTTCGTAAAGACATAGCAGTGCATTTATAGTCGGTTAAAGGAGAAGCCACTCAAGTGGTGTTACGGCCCAACATCATGCTATAAAAACTACCCAACTAAACTTCTTCGGCCCACAAAAACTATCGGCCCACAAAAACTATCGGCCCAACTCCTTAAACTGAGTTCTCGGTCCATACATGCGATAGAATTTTATTAGGAGACAATAGTTCCGCCATTTTCATTTTAATAAACATATTACACCTATAACAAAATCAAGTGGCCATCTTTATGCAGTTTGTTGACTACATAAAAACACTTTTGCTCATCTAGTTGTAAAGGTCTACTAATTAATTAATTTTCTCGGCCCACAATAACCTTTAGTCAAATTAAATGGTCCGCAAATTTTGGGGTGGTACTCGACTAAAAGGAAAAAAAATACCACAAAGTCTTCAAGTGGGGTTAGAATGTGTCTTCCATTTAGTAAAGAAAAAGAGCACGTTCCATTAATTAAATCATAAAAAATGACGTTTGGTTTTATGAGTTATGACCGAAGCAAAAACAATTTTAAATAGATGTCGCAGCAGTTTTTGGATGGACTGTTTTGGGTGTGTTTTACAGCAGAAACAATAGTATAACAACAGCAGTTTTTAAATGGGTTTACATAGTTGTTTAAGATGGCGGTTTGGTGTTGGTGTGGTGTTTGGAGGATGGTGGCGGGTGTGGACCGAATAGAACCAGAGAAGATAGTGAGGGTGATGATTGTTTCGTGGTTTGGATTGCAACAAGATTACCGCTAAAGCTGTATACATATACACGTATGTATATAATAGATAAGTTGAGTTTATAAAGTTCTAACTAGAATCTCATCGAGCTTTATGAAGTTCTGTTGTCAAAATATATGTGTATACATATATACATATAGAGAATAGATGATAATAGAAAGTGGGGTTTAAGTGGTTGATCAAGAAGAAACATGTATCTCTCCATATCTCTAGCATGCAGTGTATATACTATATATATATAAAAGATAGAGAGATAGATTAATGGAGTTACAATAATTCTGTCACCAATCTTCTCCGCACATCACGGATGTTTATGGAAGGTATGTCCCGCGAGTGGACCCAGCTAAAGTGATTGGCTTTTGTTTGTAGACATGAATTCACGGGAAAACAGTGAACCTAACGACCTGATTTGGACTTATAATAGAACTTTCTTTCTTAGGCGTAATTACTTATTTTCTATTTATTATTAATAATAAATAAACATAGATATATTAATAATAATACACTTAAATAATAATAATTAATAAGTTGTATTATGATGATTTTAATAAAAATACTAAGCTTAATACTAATTAATATAAATCATATATATCAACTTTCATATTTATATATTATATATTGAAAATAATAATATTACTAATACTGATATTAATAATAATGAAAGTAAGTATAACAACTATATTATAAACTTGTAATTAAATTTAATCTATTAATTCCGTCGATAAATATATTAAACATATATCGAAACAAATATGTTCATATAAAGTATTACACATCTAATACTTGTTAATGTTTTTAATTAATATAACTATATATACATATCTATATATACATAAATGTTCGTGAATCGTTGAGCATAGTCAAAGGGTAATTGATTACATGAATATAAATTTCAAAATTTTCGAGACTCAACATTACAGATTTTGTTTATCGTGTCAGAAACATATAAAGATTAAGTTTAAATTTGGTCGAAAATTCCCGGGTCGTCACAGTACCTACCCGTTAAAGAAATTTTGTCCCGAAATTTGAGTGAGGTGGTCATGGCTAACAATAAAAATGTTTTCATGACGAATATGAGTTGATAAATCGAGTTTTATCAGTATTGATTAATATAGATAAAACGATTCGATTAAGTGAAACGTACGAGTGAAGCTGTCACAAAAGAGTGAAATGAGGAATTTAAGATTCGTCTTACTTTTGACGTTGTCTTGGTTGAATTCTGGAATTCAAGGGATTTAAAGAAAATCTTCGTAATAAGATTTGGTTCTTCGGCGATTAATGAAATCAGGATCTCTCTAATTAAATGCAGAGATCTGCCTTAATTACTCTGTCTGGCATTTCCATTATAAATTAAACTCTTACGTTCCATTATTCTCACCATTCCTATACTTTCTTTCTTAGTTCATACATTCCAAAGGTTATGAAAATGTTTAATCCAGTTCTAATCCTTGATATTTTCTTAATTATCATTTATGTCATCCTTCTCTTCAACCTTTTACCAGAAGAAAAAAAATTTGTTGACTCCTACTATTGTCTTGGGTGAAATTATACCGTGTTTTTATATTGCTATTCGTATTAATATTCACGGTTTGTAACTTCCGTGTTGTTGTTGAGCTTTGTATTTTCCCTTTTATATTGGAGTTTCATGCTCTTGTCTTCTTTTCCCGACTTTAAGTCAAGCGAATAATGGTTCAGAATTCGTAGATATAAAGTTTCGAATGATTATAATGTTCTAAGCAGGGTGGAACGTGATAGTACGATTTGATTTTCAAATTTATCAACATCACGGAAGATAGAACCATCAAGAATACATTTTCTTGATATGTTCAGAAGTTAAGTAAAATGAAAGAGTTATGTAACATGACACATGATGACGTTATGATCTGTGACTCATCATGTTCCAATAGAACTCTCAGCATGACTTACTGTAATATAATCACGTTGGCCAAGTGTCATTATATTATACTAACTCATGCTTTAATTCCCTACACTTCTCTAGAAACCATTCATATTTTAAATTCGAAGGTCCGCAGAATATACAAACTAATAGTTTCTCATATGATGTAACACTGATAGCTCAAAGAGATAAATGATTTCAGATAAGATTAGTTATGAAAATATATTCAGAAATATCGAGGATATTTATAATGAAAGATACGATAATATCTTTGAATATCTATGATCAGAGGATGATGGAGACTATTGTCCGCAAGGGTTTAGAGTAAGCAGCAAGATATTCGCTAAAGACTTCAGCAGGGATTGAATTATTTGGATTCTTTGAAGTCAAACTTATTCTTTATGATTTGTTCACGACTTCCTTCATAGTTTCGCATAATCCACTTTTCGGTACTAAATTTTCTATTGAGTGTTTCCAATACTCCATTCTTTATCATCAACTTTTGGCCATTAAGACCATCTACAACATGCTGCTTCGTCAGCATTTTCAAAGTTAACGGATCTGGGTCATCGGTTATCAAACCAAGGGTTTTCAAGAATATTGAAGGTTTTTAGATGATTAAACGCTGATTGTGATCGTCAAGATACAAAGGATGTTTAGGATAAAGTCAAGTGGCAAACTTGAAGAATTGTTTAGTTTCATATGTTATAATCAATATTTTAATCCATTTTAATTGTCCAATATTATTAGTCCACAGTCGATAGTCCACATTTAACAGTCCAATAATTCATATATAGTTTAATATATAATATTCGAATTAATTAATTCGTTTCGTGACCCGTATACGTCTCAGACTCGATCACAACTCAAACTATATATATTATTGTAGAATCAACCTCAACCCTGTATAGCTAACTCCCGCATTACTGCATATAGAGTGTCTATGGTTATTCCAAATAATATATATAAATGCGTCGATATGATATGTCAAAACCTTGTATACGTGTCCCGATATTTAAAGTGCGTAAAAATAAATAACAAAAATTAAATGACGATAAATAAAGTGCGTAAAGTAAATAACAGAAATTAAATGACGATAAATAAAATTGCGAGAATGTAAATTGCGATAAATAAAATGTAATCAGTTAGCTAGGAACAATTAGCTAGGAACAGTTAGCGTGGATTCTTAACAACATTTTTCTCGTAGTTAATTTGTTTGTTTCTAACAAATTTTATTTTGTCCAGTGTTTTCTTCATTATGCCACTTGTTGGATTCTGATAGATCAAAATCCAAATATGAAATTGAATGAAAATGGTTATTCTGTGGTGAACGGATACGTATATCGGTGGTTGTAAATAGGATCGTAAATGACTATTGAATTAGATTTGGAAGAATGTACAGTATACTTATTAATGTGAAATCTAAATATTCATCGGGTATTACCTACCCGTTAAAATATTTTCACCATCAACAGTTTGTACAAAAGAATTTTTAATTACAATCTTTATGAAAACATATATACATATATATTTTCTTCAGAAGTAATCATAAATTTAATGAGTTAATATGATATTAATCTCATTTGATTTACCATTAGAACTAGAATACATAATCTCTAAAACATTGGAGATTACATAATCGTCATGTAGAACAAAGATAGTCGGTGTAGAACGATAGGTAGGACGAAGATTATGCTCGAGGTACAGAATGAGATGTTGAGGCATGTGACGTTGAAACTTGGGTTGTTGGTGGTACTGGTGTTGATGTTGTTGAAGCTGGTAACTTTTGCACTAAATTCTTCCAATTGATTACTCGAGCACGAAATTCGTTGACTTCTTCTATTATTCCGGGATGATTGTCGGTCGAAACAAGCGGATGAATAAGGTTCAGAATTGTGGATAGAATATAATCGTGTCGAACTACTCTGGAACTGAGGCTGAAAATGGTGTTACGAACAGGTTCGCCGGTAAGTGCTTCAGGTTCTTCATCAAAAAGTGAATTCGGTTAGTGGAAGGGATAGCCTTTTGCGCGTCTCCATTGATTAAGTCGACAACAAACCCATCAGATGAATTGGGGATGGATGATTGGTTGATTCATTCTGGTGACACTACTTTTGGAGCTTAGGTGAAACTCCGTATTAGAATAGTTGTCGGAATCCGAGGAATTCGAACTGGTGGGGGATTCATCCCGTACGATCAGATGAAGGATTTTCGATAAGAAATAGATTATAGGATGTAGATTAGTACCCTGTAATACATAATTTACATATGCATATATAATACTAAAATCCCATAAGTTACGGAGGAATCTACGGAATATGTTAGGTAAAGTTTACAGTAACAGATATGCTAAGATATGAATTAGCAGATACACTAAGATATGAATTTTGTCTATACACTATTCATGCAATCCAGGCAGTAAGATATGTCTAGATTAAGTATGATAAGCAAATAATTCCCTAAGAATGATAAGCAGGAAATTTTTTACACGGAATGATAAGCAAAACTTTTGACACGCAGACATGGTCGAAGTTCAGACTCACTAATGCATCTAATCAACTATCAGTCGAAGTTCAGACTCACTAATGCATCTAATCAACTATCAGTTAGACACACTAATGCAAGACCTGGTTCGCTAAGACCACCGCTCTGATACCACCTGTGACGACCCGTCCTTATCCACCTGGACGAAGTCATCAACTTTTGGTCCCATTGCGATGATCGACTCCAAGTAATATCCTTAAATTGAGCAAATGCACAGCGGAAGACTTAATTCGTACCTGAGAATAAACATGCTTTAAAGTGTCAACCAAAAGGTTGGTGAGTTCATAGGTTTATCGTAACAATCATTTCAATAGTTTAATAGACCACAAGATTTCATAATCATAAACATAATACACTCGCAAGTGTATGTAAAGCATTCTAAGTGGTTGAGCACTTGGTAACCATACTTAACATTTAATCAAAGTAGCATATTCCCTTTATTATGAAATCTCACTACATTGTACCAAGTGTAGTCACCAAAATGAAGTACTGTGCAACCGTTGAATACTGGTAGTCCAGTCCGGTTGGGGTTGTCAGGCCCGATAGATCTATCAACAGGATTCGCGTTTACAATACCCATGTAAATATTAGTTACCAAGCTACAGGAAAATATGCCAGTGGTACAACTCAACGTAGAATGTATTTTAAGTACTTGTGTCTATCCCGTAAACATTTATAAAAACAGCGCATGTATTCTCAGCTCAAAAATATATATTGCAAAAGCAATTAAAAAGGGAGCAAATGAAACTCACCATACTGTATTTTGTAGTAAAAATACATAGAATGATATTGAACAAGTATAGGATTGACTTCGGATTCACGAACCTATATCAATTTATAAATCTATTAAAACATAATATAGAAATCACATAATTTCATTTAGTAATATATATTATTTACATATATTTGTAGTTATATAGAATTTATATTAAATTTTATTTTAAAATGTAAACTTATATTATATTTTATATTATATTGTATATATATATATATATATATATATATATATATATATATATATATATATATATATATTAATTTTGTGTATATATAATTATAATGGTTAATATTTATATATTTAGTTATATTAATATTCCTATATACTTATATATGTGATTAGTATCGTATTCATGAAATGTCATTAGTTTGTTATATGAAATTTTAATAAATATATATAGTATACAAAAGATTTATTTGTTAAAATTATAGTTTCACTAGTAATTATAAAGTAAAAATGATAGTTTTAGTAAAAATAATATTTTTAATGATAGTAGTAAGTTTAATGATAATTTTAGTCTTATTAGATATCTTAAATGACCATATTAATAATAATACAAACAGTATGGTATTAGTAAATATAATGATAGTAATAATATTACAAAAAGAAATTATAAATGGACACTAATAATACTTAATACTAGTAATAATAATAATAATAATAATAATAATAATAATAATAATAATAATAATAATAATAATAATAATAATAATAATAATAATAATAATAATAATAATAATAATAATAATAATAATGATAGTAATTAGGTTAATGATAGTAAAAAAAATAATATTCCTAATACTTAATAAAAATAATACTAATAATGATAATAATAATAATAATGATAATAATAATAATAATAATGATAATAGAAATGGAAATAAAAATATATATACCCTTTTAAAACTTCCACCAAAAAGATAATCCCACGACGGGACTCGAACCCGTGACCTCCCGTTACTACACCAATAGCTTAACCGTTGGGCTGCTGCCCTTTTTCTGTTTTAATGTCCATCCGTAAACTTTATAACTCATATTTAATCTCTATCTTCTTCTTCTTAATTCCAAGTAATCGATTCAACTCAAATCACCAAACATCAAAACCCGTTATCATTGTTATTCCTAATCAATACCATCATCCTTTATTCCTTACATTAATTATCATCATTAACCTTTCTCCCTTCGTTCTTGGTTTCGTAAAGACATAGCAGTGCATTTATAGTCAGTTAAAGGAGAAACCACTCAAGTGGTGTTACGGCCCAACATCATGCTATATAAACTACCCAACTAAACTTCTTCGGCCCACAAAAACTATCGGCCCAACTCCTTAAACTGAGTTCTCGGTCCATACATGCGATAGAATTTTATTAGGAGACAATAGTTCCGCCATTTTCATTTTAATAAACATATTACACCTATAACAAAATCAAGTGGCCATCTTTATGCAGTTTGTTGACTACATAAAAACACTTTTGCTCATCTAGTTGTAAAGGTCTACTAATTAATTAATTTTCTCAGCCCACAATAACCTTTAGTCAAATTAAATGGTCCGCAAATTTTGGGGTGGTACTCGACTAAAAGGAAAAAAAAATATCACAAAGTCTTCAAGTGGGGTTAGAATGTGTCTTCCATTTAGTAAAGAAAAAGAGCACGTTCCATTAATTAAATCATAAAAAAATGACGTTTGGTTTTATGAGTTATGACCGAAGCAAAAACAATTTTAAATAGATGTCGCAGCAGTTTTTGGATGGACTGTTTTGGGTGTGTTTTACAGCAGAAACAATAGTATAACAACAGCAGTTTTTAAATGGGTTTACATAGTTGTTTAAGATGGCGGTTTGGTGTTGGTGTGGTGTTTGGAGGATGGTGGCGGGTGTGGACCGAATAGAACCAGAGAAGATAGTGAGGGTGATGATTGTTTCGTGGTTTGGATTGCAACAAGATTATCGCTAAAGCTGTATACATATACACGTATGTATATAATAGATAAGTTGAGTTTATAAAGTTCTAACTAGAATCTCATCGAGCGTTATGAAGTTCTGTTGTCAAAATATATGTGTATACATATATACATATAGAGAATAGATGATAATAGAAAGTGGGGTTTAAGTGGTTGATCAAGAAGAAACATGTATCTCTCCATATCTCTAGCATGCAGTGTATATACTATATATATATAAAAGATAGAGAGATAGATTAATGGATTTACAATAATTCTGTCACCAATCTTCTCCGCACATCACGGATGTTTATGGAAGGTATGTCCCGCGAGTGGACCCAGCTAAAGTGATTGGCTTTTGTTTGTAGACATGAATTCACGGGAAAACAGTGAACCTAACGACCTGATTTGGACTTATAATAGAACTTTCTTTCTTAGGCGTAATTACTTATTTTCTATTTATTATTAATAATAAATAAACATAGATATATTAATAATAATACACTTAAATAATAATAATTAATAAGTTGTATTATGATGATTTTAATAAAAATACTAAGCTTAATACTAATTAATATAAATCATATATATCAACTTTCATATTTATATATTATATATTGAAAATAATAATATTACTAATACTGATATTAATAATAATGAAAGTAAGTATAATAACTATATTATAAACTTGTAATTAAATTTAATCTATTAATTCCGTCGATAAATATATTAAACATATATCGAAACAAATATGTTCATATAAAGTATTATACATCTAATACTTGTTAATGTTTTTAATTAATATAACTATATATACATATCTATATATACATAAATGTTCGTGAATCGTTGAGCATAGTCAAAGGGTAATTGATTACATGAATATAAATTTCAAAATTTTCGAGACTCAACATTACAGATTTTGCTTATCGTGTCGGAAACATATAAAGATTAAGTTTAAATTTGGTCGAAAATTCCCGGTTCGTCACACTTAGACAATATGTATTTGTCACTTTCAAACACTTGTTTATACCCACATTTATTCAACATGGGACTAGATATAAGATTCTTACGTAAGTTAGGTACATTTAATACATTATAAAGAGTAATAGTTTTTCTGGAGCTAAACTCCAATACAACATTTTCATAACCAACAACACTAACAATAGATTCGTTGCCCATGTGCAAAACATCCTTTTCCGGTACAAAAGTCTTGAACCATTCACAGTCCTTGCAAGCATGACAAGTTGCACCCGAATCTATCCACCATCCAATTGTATCATCCTGTACGTAGAATGCATCAGAAATATGTGAAACATAGTTCTTAATTGGAATAGTCACAAAGTCATAAATTTGACCTTGATTAGGAGTAGGATCCTTTGATCCTTGGCCCGCACCAGATGTGCTTCCTCCTTCTACCATCTTGACTTTACAATCTCGCTTATAGTGACCGGGTTTGCCACATCTCCAACAAGACTTCTTGTCCTTCTTATTGGACGCATTCTTGTTGCCATCAAACTTTCGTTTCTTGTTGTTTGATTTCTTGTTGTATTTGTTCCCATGAGATTTATCTTCAATCATGTTAATTGAAGAAGATCCACTTCTTTACCCTTCCCCTTGCCACGATCTTGTGCCCGAATTGATTACTCAATTGTCAAGTGACTACCCAACTCATTCAAATTTATATCTTCTTTCTTGTGTTTGAGTGTGTGTTTAAAATCTTGCCATGAAGATGGCAATTTATCAATGATGAATGAAACAAAGAAAGTTTCATCCATACTTATGTTATGTTGGGTAAATTGCCCCAAGATCCTAAGGATCTCATGAAATTGTTCCATGATGGGCATTGTATCAACAATCTTGTAATTGTTGAAATTGCTAACAAGAAATTTCGTGCTAGATGCATCCTCGGCCATATACTTGGCCTCCAATTTATCCCAAATTTCCTTAGCCGATTCAACCTAATTGTAAACATCAAATAAAACATCAGATATACCATTTAGGATGTGGTCACGACACATCAAGTCATCATTATCCCATTTGCTCCTTAACCAGGCATGTTCCATGGTCTCTTCATCCGATTCAGCGGGCCTTGGAGTTGACAACACATAAACCAACTTCAATGTGGTCAAAAGAAATTGCATCTTCTTTTGCCATTTCCTAAAATCTGCCCTTCAAAGTTCTCCAATTTTACAAACCTTGAAGTCATTTCTTTCACCATTTCACCGAACATGGTGATCAAATATTCGATTAGAATGTTATGAAC
Organism: Rutidosis leptorrhynchoides; assembly: GCF_046630445.1. Classification (NCBI taxonomy): domain Eukaryota; kingdom Viridiplantae; phylum Streptophyta; class Magnoliopsida; order Asterales; family Asteraceae; genus Rutidosis; species Rutidosis leptorrhynchoides. The sequence continues at coordinate 368,501,372 of NC_092343.1, read as the reverse complement.
TTAGATTGTGAGTGAATCTTCGTACCTCAAACAGAACCGACTCCGGATTGATCTTTGAACCGTGTGAACACTTTCCTAATCGAATATTTCGACCCTATTAGCCACTGGTTACACGAAGTTTCGATTGGGATAAGACAAAGACTAGATTGTTGTCTTGGCTAAAAGAAAACAATCAAAACAATTGCAGAGATTTATCTTCTAATTGTTTAAGTTGAAAGTGTGTGTAAAAGCCAAAAATTCTAGAACCTTTTTCAAATACACAAAGGGTGTATTTATAATGGGTCAAAAAGTTTAATGAAAAGTCACCACCTTTGATTCATACCCATTAGTGACTTGGAAGTTAGCATTCATGTATTTAGACTTAAAATGGTCTAAAAACATGTAAAAACTCAGTTTAAATGTCCTGGAACAACCCCAAAACGTTTGGGGTTCAAATGTGCCTTTTGGGTTGAAAATGCACCTTTTCAGTGAGTTCAGTGTTAAGCCACGCCGCGGGCCCAGGAGTCGCGCCGCGGGCTAACAAAGCAAAACACTTCCAAACATGCCAAAACTCTCGACCTCAAAATCACCCTTTAAGTCGCGCCGCGGGGCCAGTGAAAGGACCCGTTCGTATACATTATAAACGATTCACAATAGTTGATTACATCGCGAGGTATTTGACCTCTATATGATACATTTTACAAACATTGCATTCATTTTTAAAAGACAAACTTTCTTTTCATCTAAAGTTGACGGCATGCATACCATTTCATAATACATCCAACTATAATTGACTTAATAATAATCTTGATGAACTCAATGACTCGAATGCAACGTCTTTCGAAATATGCCATGAATGACTCCAAGTAATATCCTTAAAATGAGCTAATGCACAGCGGAAGATTTCTTTAATACCTGAGAATAAACATGCTTTAAAGTGTCAACCAAAATGTTGGTGAGTTCATTAGTTTTTCATAATCCATCAATTCCATAATTTTAATAGACCACAAGATTCTCATTTTTCATAAATAACATTACACTCGCAAGTGTAATAAAAATCATTCGTATGATGAACACCTAGTAACCGACATTAACATAATGCATATAGAATATCCCCCGCATACTCGCAAATATGCTATATAACGGCAATCACAATCACCTTTTTAAATCGAAGTACTAAAGCATTCCAAATTCCAGAGTGGGGTTTGTTAGGCCCATAGATCTATCTTTAGGATTCCCGTCAATTAGGGGCCATTTCCCTAATTCTTAGGTTACCAGACTTAAAGGGGCGATATTCGGTTTAATAATCCAACCATACAATGTAGTTTTAAGTACTTGTGTCTATTTCGTCAAACATTGATAAAACAGTGCATGTATTCTCAGTCCCAAAAATATATATTGCAAAAGCATTTAAAAAGGGAGCAAATGAAACTCACAATACTGTATTTTGTAGTAAAAATACATATGACGTCATTGAACAAGTGCAAGGTTGGCCTTGGATTCACGAACCTATATTAATTATATATATTTATATGTTTGATCAATATTCGTCTAACAATTTAGGTCAAGTCGTAGTGTATCACAATCCTAATGCTCGAGACTAAATATGCAAAAGTCAAAAAAAGTCATATTGACAAAAATTTCTTCCAAAATTTATACATGATTATTATATAGTTTAAATATAGTCGTTTTATATATTTAAATATTTTTAACAGATTTTATTAAAGTAAATAATATAGTTCTTTTATTAATAAATAAAATTCTATATTAAAATTTATTTAAGTAATAAAATTTATAAAGTTCATTTAATATCATAAAAATAATATGATAGGTATTATTAATGTAATTATATTATACGTAGTAAAATATCTTTGTATCACATATTTATTTGATAAAATAATATTGATAATAATAATAATAAGTAAAAGTTGTATTATTTTGTAATAATTATTATTATTCTACTAATAAAAATAAAAATAATTATATTTTCTAAAAATGATAAAATGATAATTTTTATTAATAATAGTACTAAAATGATAATAATAATGATGTTTCATATTAACAATGATATTTTTATTAAAAATAATAATTTTAGTAAAAATGATAGTTTTAATATTAATAATACTTTTAATAACAATAATAGTAAAATAATGAAAACGATATTTTTCCTTTAAATCAATATCTTACAATATCTTAATTTCATCATGATACTCATACTCATTATTTCCTAATCGTTTCGTTTAATAGCTTTTAGTCATCTTTTATATCGTATTCATATTAATAATAATAATAGTAATCATAATAATTAGATGTTACTAATATTAGTTTTAATTATAATAATACTAATAATAATAATATTAATGATAATACTAATAACTATTTGAATGATAATAATAATAATAATAATAATAATAATAATAATAATAATAATAATAATTATTATTATTATTATTATTATAACCTTAACGATAATAACGATAATAATAATAATAAAAATAACAATAATATCTTTTATTAATAACGACAATGATAATAATAATAATAATAATAATTATAATAATAATAATAATAATAATAATAATAATAATAATAATAATAATAATAATAATAATAATAATAATAATAATAATTAGATTATAACGACGATAATAACGACGATAATAATAATCATTTTTACAAAAATTCAATTGACTATAACTTCTAAACCGTTCATCGAAACCATTCGATATCTAAATGAAAAGTTCTCAATTTTTCGCTAGCTTTCCAACGACATGCATATCATATACCTTATCTTAATAGCATATGTATTTAATTCAAGATTCGACATAACCTATCTAACGACAATAACGAACGTATAAGAATGCATAATCCTATATACTCGAGCACTAGTCAGGGATACACTAATAATATATAAAAGTTAAGTTATGAGGGCTCACGTATCAATATTGAGTTTCAATATTGCAGGAAAAGTACGTAGACATAACGAGGATGATAAATACTAGTTTGACTCATGAGCAATACTCTCGAACGATACCCATAACCTCCATAGCTATAACCCATAATTTCCTTAGCTCTATCCCGCTCGAAAAGCAATTTCGAAATCACTCGGATAGCACTCCGTCGTAATATTTTATGTATACTAATAATATCCTGAAATAATACGGAGTAAATATATATATGTAAATCGATTGAGAGAGTTTAAAGAAAATATTTTCAAGTTTCTATGAAATAATAAAACCTATTGAATTCTATTTATAATAGATTTTTGAATTATTAAAGTGAATTATTAAAGTATGAATTATTAAAGTGAATTATTAAAGTATGAATTATTAAAGTGAATTATTAAAGTATGAATTATTAAAGTGAATTATTAAAGTTAAAGTAAAGTAAAAATAAAGTAAATGTAAAGTTAAAGTATAGTAAAAGTATAAAACTATGTACGTATAATACGCGTATAAATATATATAATATTAATTTAAATCGTTATATATATTTAATAAAATAAAATATAAATATCGTTATCTTTATCATACTGGTTAAGTAATGAGTTGTCAAAAGTGGTTCTAGATATTTATAAAAGTTATATACGTTTTAATAATAAAGTTCTTTTTAAACTGAAAACGATTTTGTACGTTTGAAACTAAATCAAATAAATATGATAATTTTGTTTTCCAAAACTAAATATATTTAAGAATCATTTTGTTTAAAGGTTAAAATAATGGAAATCGTTATATCATAAAACATTTTAGAAAAGTAGAATCATATATATTCATAATAGGTTTCAAGTTTTTAAATTGCAGTCTGTTGGTGAAGTATGGGATAAAGTCCAAAGGTTAAATAAACGTATGAAATCATCTTAATTAAAAATGCCGAGTTACTTAACTTGTCGATATCCAACATCTAAGTTATTTACACTCCACGTTCTTACTTATAAATCACTTTACCATTTTCCGAATGTTGTCAAAAAGAATAGATTTCTTAAATCACAGTGGACCTCATAACATGGACCCGTAATCATATCACAATGTATTTGATAAATCAATCATTTGATATTATCTTCTAATTCCATCGATAAACATATTGAAACAAATAAGTTCGTGTAAAGTATTATACGTTTAATACTTTATTAATATTCTCAAGTTATAATATATATATATATATACACATATATATACATATCTATTTATATATAACGGTTCGTGAATCGTACGAATTTGGTCGAGGTTATAATGAATGTATGAACACAGTTTAAAATTCTTGAGATTTAACTTAACAAACTTTGCTTATCGTGTCAGAATAATATAAAGATAAAGTTTAAATTTGGTTGGAAATTTCCGGGTTGTCACAGTACCTACCCGTTAAAGAAATTTCGTCCCAAAATTTGAATGGGATGGTCATGGCTGATAATAAGTATGTTTTCATGACGTATACGAGTTGGAAATTAGAGTTTTATTATCATCAAGTAATATAGATAAAGCAATTTGATTTTTGTGAAGAGTACGAGTGAAGTTATCACAAAAGAATGAAATGAGTAAATGCACGTTCTTTTTAACCAATGACATAGTCACGGTTGATTTCCGAAATTCAAGGAATTTAGAGAAACTCTTCGTAATAAGATTTGGTTCTTCGATAATTAAAGAAATTAGGATCTTCTTTGGTTAAATGTGATGATTTGTTTCGATTTCTCTGTCTGCTATTTCACTATAAATCTACTCCTTTCGTTTTCTTATTTTCACAACTCATACCTTTTATTCTCTCTCCCTCAACTCATATTTTAAAGTATTCGTCAATATGCTCCATCCCGTTCTGATCCTTGATATACTCCTAACTTTCATATATGACATTCTTCTTTTTCATCTACCACCGGAGGATTTTATTTACTTTTACTATTACCTTGGGGTTATAGTATTTTTAATTCTTCCGTGCCTTTACGATGCAATACGTATTGATATGCACGGCTTGTAATTTATGTGTTGATGTCGAGCTTTATATTTTCTTTTATATTCAAGGGTTCCATACTTTTGTCTCCTCTTCCCAACTTCAAGTTAAGTGAATAACGGTCCAGAATTCGTAGGTATGGATTTCGAAATGAACATAGTTAATATTCTAAGAAAGAAACGGTAATAGCACGATCTTGATTTGTCAAATTATCAGAATACCTCGGAAAAGACCGAATCACCAAGAAAAATATTTTCTTGATATGTTTAGAGGTTAAGTAGAATACAAGAGTCGTGTAATATGTCACATGATGACGTTATGATCTGTGAATCATCACGTTCCATTTAGAAACTCAGCATGACTTACTGTAATATAATCACATTGATCAAGTGTCATTATATTATACTAACTCATGCTTCAGTTCCCAACACTACTTTAAAACATTCATACTTTATACTCGAAGGTTTCAGAATTTAGAAACTAAAACAGTTTCCTTTATGATGTGATTCAGATAACGCGAGGGGATAAATGATTTCAGATAAGAATGGTTATGAAAATATCTTCAGAAATATGGAGGATATTTATAACGGAAGATACGATGATATCTTAGAATATTTAAGATAAGAGGATGATGAAGAATATTGTCCGCAAGGGTTTTAGAGCAAGGAGCAAGGTATTTGTTAAGGATTTCAGTAGACACTGAATCATTTGGATTCTTTGAAGGTAGATTTCGTCCTTGTGATTTGTCCACAGCCTCCTTCATACTTTGATCAATCCGTTTTCCAGTTCCAAACCTTCTCTTTTTCTGAGCTTTGCCAACCCTCTATTCTTTATCATCAAACTTTTTACTGTTAAGGTCATTTACAATTCTTGCTGCTTCATCAGCATTTTTCAAAATTTCGAGAACTAGTTCGTAGTTTAGGGTGTTTTTCAGAAACTTCACATTCGCAGTATGTAAGTCCAGGAGATAGACGTTATATGTATAACTGTTGGCGTCGACATGCTGCGAGATTTTAAAATACTGATTGCTAATTCCCAATGATTCGTATGGCAATTCTCGTTACAAGATGCAGATAGGTAAATAATGGGGTTTTGATAATTATAATGATTTTTCGGAAAATCAAAAATCAGTGAAGTTGTTGGTAAGTTTATTGCTAATGTGATGGAACATAAATGTTTCCTCGGTAACGATGGTGAAGGGGCAACGTATATATCAAGGTTGTAATAAGGTTGTTTCGACTGAAAAGTCGAAGTTGACTTGCTGGAGCTGTGACAAAACTGAATACTTTGGAAAGGAATTGAAAAGTCATTTTAGCTAATAAATTCCAAAGGGTCTGACACGGATACGTGTTAAACTATGACTTTGGTTTTATAAGTTTTTCAGGTACATAACTGTGGGTAACATGTGGTTGAATCATCATCTCGATTGTTCATTATTTGAAGTGTCTTCAGGAATTTCGGAGGGTTTGAATACAGATTGTAATCGTTAATATACGTATGATGTTCTAGCACAGTTTTGAAGTCAAAGTATAACTTGGAAAGATATAGGAATCTAAGAGTGATGATACTGGTTATATTTCGAATTGAATTCTGCGATTTCAAGATCAGCATATGTAATTGAATTTGAATGAGTATGGTTGTTTTGATTTTTATAAAAGAATGTGTATTGTTGAGAAAATAGTGTGTATAGTTGTTGATTGTTGAATCAGATTCGAAGAATGTACCATATTAATTGTGAATTTATATATCTCTCGGGTATTACCTACCCGTTAAAAAAAATTTCACAATTAATATTTTGTACAAAAGAATTTTATTACAGTCTTTACGAAAATATATATGTGTATATTTTCTTTAGATGTAACATACATTTAATGAGTTAATATTAAATTAAACTCATCTGATTTATGGTTGAAACTAGAATTGAGTAATCTCTAAAACTTTAGAAATTACATAAGTATTTCTTCAATAATATTATGAATCAATACTTCCTTATTTGTTGATACATGATGCTAATTTTTGTGAAATTCTTGTGAACTTCGCCAGATACGAATGATGTTATTTGGAAAGTTTCGAGTACATCGATGATGAAAGTGTAAAATCAAACATATATTTAAATAATACACTTGGTTTATTATGAGTTGGAATTTATTGAATTGAGACAGAAATTATAGCTAACGATGGTTAAGTTGCGGACGAAGGACGTACCTCATTGCATATTAGTAATATGAATTAACCGAGTAGTTAAGATTCACACATAATAGCTTAGTATGGAAAGATTTATTTTGATCTCAAAATTTATATATATATATAAAATATACATATAATTTCTTCAGAGGGAGTGAGTTAATACTTCATAACTCGTTGATACAATATATGCGTTATTGATTCGTAATGATGTCCACAGTGATTCTTGAACTGACGGAGTTTGTGATGTTATAGGTACTGTTGATTCTGATGACACTGACGGCACTGATTGTGATGGTGATGCTATGGTACTGTTGATGCTGTTGGTAAAACAAGTCTAGCTTATAAATCACGCATCATTCTTGTCAGGGTTTCTACTCTTCCTTCTATCATTTCGATTCACTCATCTGATTTATGGTTAGGGTTATAATAGATAATCTCTAAGACTTTAGAGATTACATAATCGCCGCGGAGTGTTTCTCCAATGAAGTTATGAATAAACACGTCATCGTTTGTTGTTGTTGGTATTCCTTGGTATCTACAGGGCATATGACATTGGTACTAATGGGACAGATTGTAAAGTTGAGGTTTACGACGCGGTTGTGGTTGGGGGTGGTAATGGTACTGTTGGCATCGATGATGGTAGTACTGGTTATACTGCTGGTGTTTGTAACCTTTGCACCATATTCTCCAAAGCCACTACCCGAGCGCGAAGCTCGTTGACTTCTTCTATTACACCGGGGTGATTGTCGGTTCGGACGTGCGGATAAATAAAATCTAGAATTTGATATAGTACATAATCGTGACGAAATACTCTGGAAATGAGAGAGAAAATGGTGTTTCAGACAGGTTCACCGGTAAGTGCTTCAGGTTCTTCGCCAATAGGGCAATGTGGTGGATGGAAAGGATCGCCTTCTTCTTTCCTCCAATGATTGAGGAGGCTACGAACCCATCCTCAATTCACCCAAAATAGATGATGGCTGATTGGTTGATCCATTCCAGTCACACTGCTTTCGGAGCTTGAGTGGGATTCCATATCGGAATTCGAGGGACTTGAACTAATGACGAATTCCATTTAGTTTGATTGAATAAAGGATTTTTCGATATGAAATGATTTTTCAGCTAACGGGTGGTATTCTAATTACATAGAATATCTATATAAATAGCGCAAAAGATTTCGTAGATTACGGAGGAATTTACGGGATATGTGTGACGACCCGGAAATTTTCGACAAATTTTAAACCAAACTCTCGATACAATTTAATATTTTTGATGCGATAAGAAAAGTCTGATAGGTTGAGTCTCAAAAATTTTGAACTGTTTCATGTATGCAATTACCCTTCGACCATTTCCAATGATTCACGAACACTTAATTGTAAATAGATATGTGGGTATACCTATATACATGGTAATTAAAAATTCTAATCTATAATATTAAATGTTGTATTATATATTAAATGTATAAAATTTGATACTAAATAAAAGTTTTTATATAATATATAATATATAATCATTACAAATTTACATGATTAATAATACATAATATCAATGTTTTAAATTAAGTACAAGTTAAAGAATAAGTTATTGTAATAATATATTTACTACTGTCATTATTATTATTAATACTAAAATCAATATTAGTATTATTTATATTATTATTATTAATGTTATTAATAAAATTCAAATAAGTTTAGGGTTATCAAAATAAAGATTTCTAAATATAAATGATATTGTAAAAATAATTAAAACTATAATCTTAATTATAATTATTATTATTAAAAATTATCATGTTATTTAAAAATTATTATTACCATTTTACTCTTATCATTATACCTATTATTATTAAGTATTATTTATGGATATTATTATTAATATTGTTATTATTAATTCTATTATTATTATTTTGATTATTATTAATATAACTTTAATTATTAAATATTAATTAATATAAAAACTCATACAGATAGATACAAGAATCTGTTTCCTTTCACAATCAAATTTTAGGAAATTACATTTTTTGTCTGATCGAATCTTCAATCACATTCATTTAATCGTACAAATAAATGGAACTTAATCAATATGTATATATTTTATTCTACTTCTTCTGACTCAAATTGATTCTCTGTCGACCACCTTCCTCGCTGCAAAACAATCAAGATCAAAATTGTTAGCTGTCAATAACAGTTAAAGCGTACGAATCTGTTGCAAGTCTCTATCTATTTCTGTTTTCTTATTTCCTTCTCCTGCTCAAGATTCTTCATCGATCTCAATTAAACACTACAAAACAAACAGATACAAAATTGTGAGATATTGATATCAAATGTAGTACGAATCTGTTAGCCATCACTTTCTACTTTCTATTCTTTTTCTTCTTGATTAATTCTTCTGGTCGATTGCTTCCAAGCTATATAACAAAATTTGTCAGAAATAAATATCTAATAAGCGTACGAATCAGTTTCATTTCATTATCTCTACACTAGTACCATTTTTTTTTCCTTATTAACATTATATGTGATAATGATATATAATATATGATATTGTAAAATCTATATATAAACTTATATGTATGCACATATATATACACCTTACATGCTCGACTAAACTCGATCACCTTCAAACGGGAGACATATTGAACCACAATCACCTTTTCTCTCTTTCCTATGCAACTCATATTTTCACTTCTTGTTTCTGATCAAGAGTACCCTAAAACAACATACGTATATATATTTTTTTAGCTAAGCCGAGAATCACCACCCTTCTGTTTTCTGGTTCGGTTCAATACCAACCCACCACCAATCACTAAATCTTTCATCTTCATGACTGTAGCTCGATGTTAATGTTTTTGAGGTAACCCACAAGAAAACCACTACCTTTTTATATTTTTCTTTCTCTATTTAATTGCTCTTGCTGCTACATCTGATTTTGTTTCCTTCGTTGATCACCAACCGAACCACCATCATAATTTATGACTACGGTACCTCCTGCTGTTAAACTTTAACCTATCTTCTGTCAAATAATTTAAAACGATTAAATTGGGTATTAGGTTCACAGATTAGGGATTTTCGACTTGGAATATATAGGAACTTACAATACGTCACATGATTAAAGTTGGGCAAGTGGATTATAATGGAGTTTTTGGCAGACACTTTGCATAATTAATTAAGGAGAGATGGCCAACCATTTGGGTTGCAACATGATGATGTGTTTACTTTATAAAGTAAATACGTAGGCCTAAAAGAATGTATACCACAATTTGATATACATGTGGCGGTACAAACCATAGGATTCCACGTAGGGTATGATTTTGGGGACGGATTTTAATACATGAATGTGAGGAGAATTGGGCCAACGCAACACCAAACTTAATTTGATACGTGTTCCAGCTGCCATCTCTATTTTTTTTTTTCCTTTTTGGATCGTGAGATTCAGCCAGATGGTTGCAGTCCAAGAATAAGCAAGCCCAACTCCTTTTAAACCCACTTACTTTTCCTATTTGGGTGAAACACTAACAAATGCCTGTTGTTGCTACACAATCCGTTTCTGTTCCTACCCAAAACAAAACCAACGAACCACTATTTTACTTCCTTCTCTTTTTTTTCATTGTGACGGCTACTGCTACAGCCATTGTTATTTCTTTTTCTTTAACTACCACAACAACTATGCGTTTTTCTTTTCTTTTGATATTAATGATAGTTGTCATTAATGATAAAAGAATGAGGATATGGTAGTGGAAATTCCTTTTGCCTATCTATGATTATTTAATCTGATTACCAACTGTCACCTTATGATTCTGGTGGGTTCCAATTTCTAATTAAATAGGCTATGGGCATCTAGTGGACCTTAAAGGTCATGATAAGAATGATAATGATACATTAACAAAATATGGGGGACAAACTCAAATCATAGTGGCAGATAACTACCTTCTTTATAAGTTAGCGGATGATTGTTTATTGAAAGGATCAAATACAAATTCATAATATGAAACCATACTGGACGTAAATCTAATGAAGTGTGTTTGATGATGAATAACCGAAAGAAAAAGAAATATGATGACCAGTTATTGATATTTTTTTCCCTGGTTCGGTTCTAACTTGGGTTGCGAGCACAAATTCAATTTTTGGGGTAGTGATGGACTTCAATATTAGAGGATATGGGAGATGAGAAGAGAAGCCCAATTAATTTAAAGTATGGGCTTATGATTTAATAAGAGTTAAATGGAAGAAGAAAGCACAGGCTAATATTACGGGTTATATAGAGTTGGGTTGATATAAAATCAGAAAAACATAAATGGAGCGACGGTTAGAGGTGTTAGCGGATGAGCGAGAGGTCTTGGGTTCGAGCCTGGTCTGAGGCATTTTTTTTAGAAAAGACTTGGAGGTAGTTTACTCATTATTATTATTATTATTATTATTATTATTATTATTATTATTATTATTATTATTATTATTATTATTATTATTATTATTATTATTATTATTATTATTATTATTATTATTTTTATGAGTATTAGTATTATTATTAATAGTATTTTTATCAATACAATTATTAATATAAATATTAGTAATATTATGATTAGTAAAATCATTATTTTTAGTATTCATTATCATTAAAAGTATCAATTTTATAAAAATGATCATTTCTATCATTATAACTATTATTGTTATTATCATAGGATGAAACAACTTTATATTTATTATTACCAATATTATCTTATCAAATAACTATTAGTTATATAAAACCATATTTACTATATATAACATAACTATATTAATATTTTTATAATAAATTTTATTAAATGTAATCAATTAGGTTATTAATAAAACACATAATAAAAATAACTATTAATTCATTAATAATCCATAAATTTGTTCAATTACCATTACATGTGTTAATATACATAATTGAATATAGGTTCGTGAATCCGAGATCAACCCTACACTTGTTAAATGACGTCATATGTATTTTTACTACAAAATACAGTATGGTGAGTTTCATTTGCCTTTTTACCCTTTATATTTTTGGGCTGTGAATACATGCGCAATTTTTATAAATGTTTTACGAAATAAACACAAGTAATTGAAACTACATTATATGGGTGAATGATCGAAGCCGAATATGCCCCTTTTGCTTGGTAACCTAAGAATTAGTAAACCAGTCTACTAATTGACGTGAATCCTAAAGATAGATCTATTGGGCCTAACGAACCCCATCCGTTGGAGCGGATGCTTTAGTACTTCGATGTTGTTTTATCATGTTCGAAGGATTTTCCAGAATGATGGGGATATTCTTATATGCATCTTGTTAATGTCGGTTACCAGGTGTTCACCATATGAATGATTTTTGTTTCTATGCATGGGACGTATATTTATGAGAACTGGAAATGAAATTCTTGTGGTCTATTAAAATGATGAAAATGAATGATTATGATAAACTAATGAACTCACCAACCTTTTGGTTGACACTTTAAAGCATGTTTATTCTCAGGTATTAAAGAAATCTTCCGCTGTGCATTTGCTCATTTTAAAGATATTGCTTGGAGTCATTCATGGCATATATTTCGAAAGACGTTGCATTCGAGTCTTTGAGTTCATTAAGATTATTATTAAGTCAATTATAGTTAGATAGTGGATATTATGAAATAGTATGCATGCCTGTCAATTTTCGATGTAAAGAGAGTTTATCTTTTAAAAACGAATGCAATGTTTGTAAAATGTATCATATAGAGGTCAAATACCTCGCGATGTATTCAACTATTGTGAATCGTTTATAATGTATATGAACGGGTCCTTTCAGTTGGTATTAGAGCGGTGGTCTTAGCGAACCAGGTCTTGCATTAGTGTGTCTAAACATATAGTTGTTAGGATGCATTAATGAGTCTGGACTTCGACCTAGTAGTTGTTAGGATATATTAATAAGTCTGGACTTGAACCTGGTCTGCATGTTAGAAACTTTGCATATCATTCCTTGTCGAAAAAATATCTACTTATCATTTTCAGTCTCGACACATCTTATTGCAATTATTGTATAGACGATGTATAGACAAATTCATATTCCATCACGTTAGACCTTGTCTGACACGTTTCCTTAATTCCCTCCGTAATCTACGGGATCTTCTGTACTATATTAGGTATTCTATGTAATTAGAATATCATCCGATATCCGAAAATCATTTCATATCGAAAACTCTTTATCTAACCATACAAGATGGAACTCACCACTAGTTCAAGTCCCTCGGATTCCGATATGGAGTTTCACTTAAGCTCCAAAAGCAGTGTCACCAGAATGAATCAACCAATCAGCCATCCCCAATTCATCTGATGGGTTCGTAGTCTACTAAATCATTGGAGACAAGAAGAAGGCAATCCCTTCCACCCACCTTATTGCCCTCTTGGCAAAGAACCCGAAGCACTTACCGGCGAACCTGTTCGAAATACCATTTTCTCTCTCATTTCCAGAGTATCTTGCCATGATTATATACTATCTCGAATTCTAGATCTTATTCATTCGCTCGTTCCGACCGACAATCATTCCAGAGTAATAGCAGAAGCCAACGAGCTTCGCACCCGAGTTGTAGCTTTGGAAAATATGGTGCAAAACGTACCAGCTTCAGCAACGTCACCAGCATCAACGGTACCATTACCACCAACAAGAACACCCGCATCACACGTTTTGACATCACAATCTATACCTCAAACATCAACATCATAGGCACCATAGATACCAAGAAGTACCAACAACAATGATCGATGAAGTATTGATCCATAACTTCATTGAAGAAATATACTGCGAAGAATATGTGATTCCTAATACTTAACGATGAAATATTGATCCATAACTTCATTGAAGAAATATTCTGCGAAGAATATGCGGTTCCTAATAGATTTAGAGATTACTTATTCTAGTTCAAACCGAAAATCATATGAGTTTAATATCATATTAACTCATTAAATCCATGATTAAATCTGAAGAAAATATATATGTATATATATTTTCATAAAGATTGTAATTAAAAGTTCTTTTATACAAACTGTTAATGGTGAAAATATTTTAACGGGTAGGTAATACCCGAGGAATATTTAGATTTCACATTAATAAGTTACACTGTACATTCTTCAAATTCGATTCAACAATCATTTACTATCCTACTTACAACCACGGATATACGTATCCGTTCACCAAAGAATAACCATTTTCATTCAAATTTAATTTCATATTCGGATTTTGACCGATCAAAATTCAAGTCAAGATTTAACAGAAGACATCACTTTTAGATTCCTACATCTTTCAAAGCCATACTTTGAATTCAAAACTGTGCCAGATCCATTGGCGTGTTATTACCGAAAATAACTTTACAATACCTTTCCAAAATTAGCCAATTTTATCACAGCTCCAGCAAATCAACTTCGACTTTCATTCGGATTAGCCTTATTATAACTTTGATATATAAGTTTACCACTTGATTTCATCCTAAACAATCATTCGTATCTTGACAATTACAATCAGTGTTTAATCATCCAAAAACACAATTCCCTTGAAACCACTTCGGATTGATAACCGGTGATTCAGATATGGTAGCATTAAATGCATAGAAAACACTAAAAAAAAAATTTAAATGGCCTAAATGGTCAGAAGTTTGATAATAAATAATGGAATGTTGGGGACGCTCGATAGAAAATTTAGTACTGAAAAACGGATTGAGCTAACTATGAAGGAGACCAAGGACAAATACAAGGACCAAACCCTATATTCAAAGAACCCAGATAAATCTGGATCCGATGAAATCATTAGAGAATATCTTACTCCGTACCCACGTTAAAATCTTGCGGAAAATTTTCTCCATCAATCTTCGAACTTAGAAAATTCCAAAATATCATCATAAATATCTTGGATATTTTTGAGGATATTTTTATAAATAATCTCGTCCGAAATTATATACCCCTTCTTGCTTTCTGTATTTCATTGGAAACTTCTGTAAAATCTAAGTATAATTACGAATGAATTCTGGAGAACTGTTAAGAATTTGAGCATGAGTTAGTATAATATAATGACACTTGGCCAACGTAATTATATTACAGTAAGTCATGCTGGATGTTCTAATGAGACATGAAGATTCACAGATGAAATGTCCCGTTCATATTGATTATAAACGTTCCATATTAATTGATTTCGTCGCGAGGTTTTGACCTCTATATGAGACGTTTTTCAAAGACTGCATTCATTTTTAAAACAACCATAACCTTTATTTTATCTATAAAGGTTTAAAAAGCATTACGTAGATTATCAAATAATGATAATCTAAAATATACCTTTTACACACGACCATTACATAATGGTTTACAATAAGAATATATTACATCAAAAATAAGTTTCTTGAATGCATTTTTTACATAATATCATACAAGCATGGACTCCAAATCTTGTCCTTATTTTAGTATGCAACAGCGGAAGCTCTTAATAATCACCTGAGAATAAACATGCTTAAAACGTCAACAAAAATGTTGGTGAGTTATAGGTTTAACCTATATATTATCAAATCATAATAATAGACCACAAAATTTCATATTTCAATATACATCCCATACATAGAGATAAAAATCATTCATATGGTAAACACTTGGTAACCGACATTAACAAGATGCATATAAGAATATCCCCTATCATTCCGAAAAATCCTTTGGACATGATAAAAACGAATTCGAAGTACTAAAGCATCCGGTACTTTTGATGGGGTTCGTTAGGCCCAATAGATCTATCTTTAGGATTCGCGTCAATTAGTAGATCGGTTTACTAATTCTTAGGTTACCAAGCAAAAGGGGCATATTCGGCTTCGATCATTCACCCATATAATGTAGTTTCATTTACTTGTGTCTATTTCGTAAAACATTTATAAAACTGCATGTATTCTCATCCCAAAATATTAGATTTTAAAAGTGGGACTATAACTCACTTTCACAGATTTTTACTTCGTCGGGAAGTAAGACTTGGCCACTGGTCGATTCACGAACCTATAACAAATATGTACATATATATCAAAGTATGTTCAAAATATATTTACAACATTTTTAATAGGTTTTACTATTTTAAGTTTATTAAGTCAGCTGTCCTCGTTAGTAACCTACAACTAGTTGTCCACAGTTAGATGTACAGAAAATAAATCGATATATATTATCTTGAATCAATCCACGACCCAGTTTATATACGTCTCAGGCTAGATCACAACTCAAAGTATATATATTTTTGGAATCAACCTCAACCCTGTATAGCTAACTCCAACATTACTGCATATAGAGTGTCTTTGGTTGTTCCAAATAATATATATACATGGGTCGATATGATATGTCAAAACATTTGTATACGTGTCTATGGTATCCCAAGATTACATAATATATTAGAATACATGTATAATACAATATAAGTTAGCTAGGATATGATTTGTATAGAATTGTTACAATATTTCCCGTAGCTACAACAATCAAAAAATATCCAATCTTGTCTTACCCATAACTTCTTCGTTTTAAATCCGTTTTGAGTGAATCAAATTGCTATGGTTTCATATTGAACTCTATTTTATGAATATAAACATAAAAATCATAGGTTTATAGTCAGAAATATAAGTTACAAGTCATTTTTGTAAAGGTAATCATTTCAGTCGAAAAAATGACGTCAAGATGACCATTTTAGAAACATACTTCCACTTTGAGTTTAACCATGATTTTTGGATATAGTTTCATGTTCATAAGAAAAATAATTTTCCCAGAAGAACAACTTTAAACTCAAAGTTTAACATAGTTTTTAATTAGCTAACCCAAAACAGCCCGCGGTGTTACTACGACGGCGTATATCCGGTTTTACGGTGTTTTTCGTGTTTTCAGGTTTTAAATCATTAAGTTAGCATATCATATAGATATAGAACATGTATTTAGTTGATTTAAAAAGTCAAGTTAGAAAGATTAACTTTTGTTTGCGAACAAGTTTAGAATTAACTAAACTATGTTCTAGTGATTTCAAGTTTAAATCTTCGAATAAGGTAGTTTTATATATATGAATCGAATGATGTTATGAACATCATTACTACCTCAGGTTTTGTGGATAAACCTACTGGAAATGAGAAAAATAGATCTAGCTTCAAAGGATCCTTGGATGGCTTGAAAGTTCTTGAAGCAGAATCATGACACGAAAACAAGTTCAAGTAAGATTTTCACTCGAAATAAGATTGTTGTAGTTATAGAAATTGAATCAAAGTTTGAATATGAGTATTACCTTGTATTAGAAAGATATCTTACTGTAAATAAGAAAGATTTCTTGAGGTTGGATGATCACTTTACAAGCTTGGAAGTAAGCTAGCAAACTTGAAAGTATTCTTGATTTTATGAAACTAGAACTTATAGAATTTATGAAGAACACTTAGAACTTGAAGATAGAACTTGAGAGAGATCAATTAGATGAAGAAAAATGAAGAATGAAAGTGTTTGTAGGTGTTTTTGGTCGTTGGTATATGGATTAGATATAAAGGATGTGTAATTTTGTTTACATGTAAATAAGTCATGAATGATTACTCATATTTTTGTAATTTTATGAGATATTTCATGCTAGTTGCCAAGTGATGGTTCCCACATATGTTAGGTGACTCACATAGGCTGCTAAGAGCTGATCATTGGAGTGTATATATGAATATTACATACATCTAAAAGCTGTGTATTGTACGAGTACGAATACGGGTGCATACGAGTAGAATTGTTGATGAAACTGAACGAGGATGTATTTGTAAGCATTTTTGTTAAGTAGAAGTATTTTGATAAGTGTCTTGAAGTCTTTCAAAAGTGTATGAATACATATTAAAACACTACATGTAAATACATTTTAACTGAGTCGTTAAGTCATCGTTAGTCGTTACATGTATATGTTGTTTTGAAACCTTTAGGTTAACGGTCTTGTTAAATGTTATTAACCCATTGTTTATTATATCTAAAGAGATGTTAAATTGTTACATTATCATGATATTATGATATATAATATATCTTAGTATGATATATATACAGTTAAATGTCGTTACAACGATAATCGTTACATATATGTCTCGTTTCGAAATCATTAAGTTAGTAGACTTATTTTTACATATGTAGTTCATTGTTAATACACTTAATGATATATTTACTTATAATTTAACATAATTAACCAAGTGTATCAATATCTTAATATGATTCATATGTACTTAGTAAGACGTTGTTATAACGATAATCGTTATATATATCGTTTTCGAGTTTCTTAATTTAATAGTCTCATTTTTATGTATATAACTCATTGTTAAAATACCTAATAAGATACTTACTTATCATAAAATCATGTTAACTATATATATAACCATATATATGTCATCATATAGTTTTTACAAGTTTTAACGTTCGTGAATCACCGGTCAACTTGGGTAGTCAAATGTCTATATGAAACCTATTTCAATTTATCAAGTCTTAACAAGTTTGATTGCTTAACATGTTGGAAACACTTAATCATGTAAATAACAATTTCATTTAATATATATATAAACATGGAAAAGTCCGGGTCACTACAACAGATCATACCGTCATCATGTGTCATGTTACACGACTCATTCATTCTATTTCACCTCTGAACATATCAAGAAAAATATATTCTTGATAGTTCCATCCTCAGTGAATCTGGTAATTTGACAAGTCAAATCGTGAGAATACGTTCCTTTGTGCTTAGAACATTATAATCATTTGAAACTCCATACTTACGTATTCTGGACCATTACTAGCTTTATTTAAAGTCGAGAAGAGAAAACAAAAGTATGGAGCTCCAAAATATAAGGGAGAATATAAGTACGACAACAACACAGAATTACAAACCGTGTATATCAATACGTATAGCAATACAAAGACACGGGAGAATTATGAATACAACAATCCCAAGTGCAAAGTAGAAGTAAACAGATTCCTCCGGTGGGAGTTGGAATAGAAGGATGATTGAGGTGATAGTCAGAATGAGATCAAGAACCAGAATTGGATTAAGCATTTTCACAATCTCATGGAAATATGAATTGAGGAAGAAATTTTAGGAGTGGTGAAAATAATGGAACATAAAAGATGAATTTATAGCAATATATCAGACGTAACAATTGAGGCAGATGACTACATTTAATCAAATGGAATCCTAATTTCCTTATTTACCGAAAAATAAAATCTTTTATAGATTTCGAAGATTATCTTTAAATGTCTTGAATTCCTAAAATCCACCGAGACTACGTCAAAAGTTAAATCTCTATCTCAATCTTTTGTGACAGCTTCACTCGTACGATTCACATAATTGAATCATTTTATCTATATTAAACATTAATGATGAAACTCTATTCTGCAACTCTTATTCGTCATGAAAACATTCTTAATGTTAACCATGACAACCACACTCAAATTTCGGGACGAAATTTCTTTAACGGGTAGGTACTGTGACGACCCGGAAATTTTTGACAAATTTTAAACCAAACTCTCGATACGATTTAATATTTTTGACGCGATAAGAAAAGTCTGATAGGTTGAGTCTCAACAATTTTGAACTGTTTCATGTATGCAATTACCCTTCGACCATTTCTAACGATTCACGAACACTTAATTGTAAATAGATATGTGGGTATACCTATATACATGGTAATTAAAAATTCTAATCTATAATATTAAATGTTGTATTATATATTAAATGTATAAAATTTGATACTAAATAAAAGTTTTTATATAATATATAATATATAATCATTACAAATTTACATGATTAATAATACATAATATCAATGTATTAAATTAAGTACAAGTTAAAGAATAAGTTATTGTAATAATATATTTACTACTGTCATTATTATTATTAATACTAATATCAATGTTAGTATTATTTATATTATTATTATTACTGTTATTAATAAAATTCAAATAAGTTTAGGGTTATCAAAATAAAGATTTCTAAATATAAATGATATTGTAAAAATAATTAAAACTATAATCTTAATTATAATTATTATTATTAAAAATCATCATGTTATTTAAAAATTATTATTACCATTTTACTCTTATCATTATACCTATTATTATTAAGTATTATTTTTGGATATTATTATTAATATTGTTATTATTAATTCTATTATTATTATTATTATTATTATTATTATTATTTTGATTATTATTAATATAACTTTAATTATTAAACATTAATTAATATAAAAACTCATACAGATAGATACAAGAATCTGTTTCCTTTCACAATCAAATTTTAGGAAATTACATTTTTTGTCTGAACGAATCTTCAATCACATTCATTTAATCGTACAAATCAATGGAACTAAAGCAATATGTATATATTTTATTCTACTTCTTCTGACTCAAATTGATTCTCTGTCGACCACCTTCCTCGCTGCAAAACAATCAAGATCAAAATTGTTAGATGTCAATAAAAGTTAAAGCGTACGAATCTGTTGCAAGTCTCTATCTATTTCTATTTTCTTATTTCCTTCTCCTGCTCAAGATTCTTCATCGATCTCAATTAAACACTACAAAACAAACATATACAAAATTGTGAGATATTGATATCAAATGTAGTACGAATCTGTTAGCCATCACTTTCTACTTTCTATTCTTTTTCTTCTTGATTAATTCTTCTGGTCGATTGTTTCCAAGTTATATAACAAAATTTGTCAGAAATAAATATCTAATAAGCGTACGAATTAGTTTCATTTCATTGTCTCTGCACTAGTACCATTTTTTTTCCTTATTAACATTATATGTGATAATGATATATAATATATGATATTGTAAAATCTATATATAAACTTATATGTATGCACATATATATACACCTTACATGCTCGACTAAACTCGATCACCTTCAAACGGGAGACATATTAAACTAGAATCACCTTTTCTCTCTTTCCTCTGCAACTCATATTTTCACTTCTTGTTTCTGATCAAGAGTACCCAAAAACAACATACGTATATATGTTTTTTTAGCTAAGCCGAGAATCACCACCCTTCTGTTTTCTGGTTCGGTTCAATACCAACCCATCACCAATCACTAAATCTTTCATCTTCATGACTGTAGCTTGACGTTAATGTTTCTGAGGTAACCCACAAGAAAACCACTACCTTTTTATATTTTTCTTTTTTATTTAATTGCTCTTGCTGCTACATCTGATTTTGTTTCCTTCGTTGATCACCAACCGAACCACCATCATAATTCATGACTACGGTACCTCCTGCTGTTAAACTTTATTCTATCTTCTGTCAAACAATTTAAAACGATTAAATTGGGTATTAGGTTCACAGATTAGGGATTTTCAACTTGGAATATATAGGAACTTACAATACGTCACATGATTAAAGTTGTGCAAGTGGATTATAATGGAGTTTTTGGCCGACACTTTGCATAATTAATTAAAGAGAGATGGCCAACCATTTGGGTTGCAACATGATGATGTGTTTACTTTATAAAGTAATTACGTAGGCCTAAAAGAATTTATACCACAATTTGATATACAGGTGGCGGTACAAACCATAGGATTCCACGTAAGGTATGATTTTTGGGACGGATTTTAATACATGAATGTGAGGAGAATTGGGCCAACGCAACACCAAACTTAATTTGATACGTGTTCCAGCTGCCATCTCTATTTTTTTTTCTTTTTTGGATCGTGAGATTCAGCCAGATGGTTGCAGTCCAAGAATAAGCAAGCCCAACACCTTTTAAACCCACTTACTTTTCCTATTTGGGTGAAACACTAACAAATGCCTGTTGTTGCTACACAATCCGTTTCTGTTCCTACCCAAAACAAAACCAACGAACCACTATTTTACTTCCTTCTCTTTTTTTCATTGTGACGGCTACTGCTACAGCCATTGTTATTTCTTTTTCTTTAACTACCACAACAACTATGCGTTTTTCTTTTCTTTTGATATTAATGATAGTTGTCATTAATGATAAAAGAATGAGGATATGGTAGTGGAAATTCCTTTTGCCTATCTATGATTATTTAATCTGATTACCAACCGTCACCTTATGATTCTGGTGGTGGGTTCCAATTTAAAATTAAATAGGCTATGGGCATCTAGTGGACCTTAAAGGTCATGATAAGAATGATAATGATACATTAACAAAGTATGGGGGACAAACTCAAATCATAGTGGCAGACAACTACCATCTTTATAAGTTAGTGGATGATTGTTTATTGAAAGGATCAAATACAAATTCATAATATGAAACCATACTAGACGTAAAACTAATGAAATGTGCTTGATGATGAATAACCGAAAGTAAAAGAAATATGATGACCAGTTATTGATATTTTTTTCCCTGGTTCGGTTCTAACTTGGGTTGCGAGCACAAATTCAATTTTTGGGGTAGTGATGGACTTCAATATTAGAGGATATGGGAGATGAGAAGAGAAGCCCAATTAATTTAAAGTATGGGCTTATGATTTAATAAGAGTTAAATGGAAGAAGAAAGCACAGGCTAATATTACGGGTTATATAGAGTTGGGTTGATATAAAATCAGAAAAACATAAATGGAGCGACGGTTAGAGGTGTTAGCGGATGAGCGAGAGGTCTTGGGTTTGAGCCCGGTCTGAGGCATTTTTTTTAGAAAAGGCTTGGAGGTAGTTTACTCATTATTATTATTATTATTATTATTATTATTATTATTATTATTATTATTATTATTATTATTATTATTATTATTATTATTATTATTATTATTATTATTATTATTATTATTATTATTATTATTATTATTATTATTTTTATGAGTATTAGTATTATTATTAATAGTATTATTATCAATACAATTATTAATATAAATATTAGTAATATTATGATTAGTAAAATCATTATTTTTAGTATTCATTATCACTAAAAGTATCATTTTTATAAAAATGATCATTTCTATCATTATAACTATTATTGTTATTATCATAGGATGAAATAACTTTATATTTATTATTACCAATATTATCTTATCAAATAACTATTAGTTATATAAAACCATATTTACTACATATAACATAACTATATTAATATTTTTATAATAAATTTTAGTAAATGTAATCAATTAGGTTATTAATAAAACACATAATAAAAATAACAATTAATTCATTAATAATCCATAAATTTGTTCGATTACCATTACATGTGTTAATATACATAATTGAATATAGGTTCGTGAATCCGAGATCAACCTTACACTTGTTAAATGACGTCATATGTATTTTTACTACAAAATACAGTATGGTGAGTTTCATTTGCCTTTTTACCCTTTATATTTTTGGGCTGAGAATACATGCGCAATTTTTATAAATGTTTTACGAAATAGACACAAGTAATTGAAACTACATTATATGGGTGAATGATCGAAGCCGAATATGCCCCTTTTGCTTGGTAACCTAAGAATTAGTAAACCAGTCTACTAATTGACGCGAATCCTAAAGATAGATCTATTGGGCCTAACGAACCCCATCCGTTGGAGTGGATGCTTTAGTACTTCGATGTTGTTTTATCATGTCCGAAGGATTTCCCAGAATGATGGGGATATTCTTATATGCATCTTGTTAATGTCGCTTACCAGGTGTTCACCATATGAATGATTTTTGTCTCTATGCATGGGACGTATATTTATGAGAACTGGAAATTAAATTCTTGTGGTCTATTAAAATGATGAAAATGAATGATTATGATAAACTAATGAACTCACCAACCTTTTAGTTGACACTTTAAAGCATGTTTATTCTCAGGTATTAAAGAAATATTCCGCTGTGCATTTGCTCATTTTAAAGATATTACTTGGAGTCATTCATGGCATATATTTCGAAAGACGTTGCATTCGAGTCTTTGAGTTCATCAAGATTATTATTAAGTCAATTATAGTTGGATAGTGGATATTATGAAATGGTATGCATGCCTGTCAATTTTCGATGTAAAGAGAGTTTATCTTTTAAAAACGAATGCAATGTTTGTAAAATGTATCAAATAGAGGTCAAATACCTCGCGATGTAATCAACTATTGTGAATCGTTTATAATGTATATGAACGGGTCCTTTCAATATGTCAGGCAAAGTTTACAGTAACAGATACGCTAAGATATGAATTTTTCTATACACTATTCATGCAATCAATGCAGTAAGACGTGTCTAGACTAAGAATGATAAGCAGACAATTTCCGACAAAAATGATAAGCAAAACTTTTGACATACAGACACGGTCGAAGTCCAGACTCACTAATGCATCCTAACGACTATCAGTTAGACACACTAATGCAGACCTGGTTCGCTAAGACCACCGCTCTGATACCAACTGAAAGGACCCGTTCATATACATTATAAACGATTCACAATAGTTGATTACATCGCGAGGTATTTGACCTCTGTATGATACATTTTACAAACATTGCATTCGTTTTTAAAGGACAAACTTTCTTTTCATCTAAAGTTGATGGCATGCATACCATTTCATAATACATCCAACTATAATTGACTTAATAATAATCTTGATGAACTCAATGACTCGAATGCAACGTCTTTTGAAATATGCCATGAATGACTCCAAGTAATATCCTTAAAATGAGCTAATGCACAGCGGAAGATTTCTTTAATACCTGAGAATAAACATGCTTTAAAGTGTCAACCAAAAGGTAGGTGAGTGCATTAGTTTTTCATAATCCATCAATTCCATAATTTTAATAGACCACAAGATTCTCATTTTTCATAAATAACATTACACTCGCAAGTGTAATAAAAATCATTCGTATGATGAACACCTGGTAACCGACATTAACATAATGCATATAGAATATCCCCCGCATACTCGCAAGTATGCTATATAACGGCAATCGCAATCACCTTTTTAAATCGAAGTACTAAAGCATTCCAAATTCCAGAATGGGGTTTGTTAGGCCCATAGATCTATCTTTAGGATTCGCGTCAATTAGGGGTCATTTTCCTAATTCTTAGGTTACCAGACTTGAAGGGGCGATATTCGATTTAATAATCCAACCATACAATGTAGTTTTAAGTACTTGTGTCTATTTCGTCAAACATTGATAAAATAGCGCATGTATTCTCAGTCCCAAAAATATATATTGCAAAAGCATTTAAAAAGGGAGCAAATGAAACTCACAATACTGTATTTTGTAGTAAAAATACATATGACGTCATTGAACAAGTGCAAGGTTGGCCTTGGATTCACGAACCTATATTAATTATATATATTTATATGTTTGATCAATATCCGTCTAACAATTTAGGTCAAGCCGTAGTGTATCACAATCCTAATGCTCGAGACTAAATATGCAAAAGTCAACAAAAGTCATATTGACCAAAATGTCTTCCAAAATTTATACATGATTATTATATAGTTTAAATATAGTCATTTTATATATTTAAATATTTTTAACAGATTTTATTAAAGTAAATAATATAGTTCTTTTATTAATAAATAAAATTTTATATTAAAATTTATATAATAAAAATATACTTTTATATATCATAAAAATAATATGATAGGTATTATTAATGTAATTATATTATACGTAGTAAAATATCTTTGTATCACATATTTATTTGATAAAATAATATTGATAATAATAATAATAAGTAAAAGTTGTATTATTTTGTAATAATTATTATCATTTTACTAATAAAAATAAAAATAATTATATTTTCTAAAAATGATAAAATGATAATTTTTATTAATAATAGTACTAAAATGATAATAATAATGATGTTTCATATTAACAATGATATTTTTATTAAAAATAATAATTTTAGTAAAAATGATAGTTTTAATATTAATAATACTTTTAATAACAATAATAGTAAAATAATGAAAATCATATTTTTCCTTTAAATCAATATCTTACAATATCTTAATTTCATCATGATACTCATACTCATTATTTCCTAATCGTTTCGTTTGATAGCTTTTAGTCGTCTTTTATATCGCGTTCATATTAATAATAATAATAGTAATCATAATAATTAGATGTTACTAATATTAGTTTTAATTATAATAATACTAATAATAATAATATTAATGATAATACTAATAACTATTTGAATGATAATAATAATAATAATAATAATAATAATAATAATACTAATTATAACCTTAATGATAATAACGATAATAATAATAATAAAAAATAACAATAATATCTTATATTAATAACGACAATGATGATGATGATGATGATGATGATGATAATAATAATAATAATAATAATAATAATAATAATAATAATAATAATAATAATTAGATTATAACGACGATAATAACGACGGTAATAATAATCATTTTTACAAAAATTCAATTGACTATAACTGTAACATCCCAACCCGTTATCCAACCGACAACGCTTAAATATTTTTTTTTAAATCAGTCCAGTTTCAGGCATATGGAGCGCCGCTCCATATAGGGGCGCGCTGCTCCAAAGTGGCCTGTCCACTTTCTTTTTATGCTCGTTCGTAAAACACGTTCCGCAACACTTTTGAATGAAACAATTTATCATAACACGTCAATATAAGTAAAACTAAGAGTTTCCCACAATAAAATCGAGTTTTACAGCACCGGGCCCACGTCGACCCAAATTACGACAAAGTAACCATTTCGACCCATTTTAGTTTAATACAAAACATAGACCGAGCATGGTGATTGGGAATACGCTACCCAATCCTAATCAAATCCAACATCACGTCTTCTAAAGCAAACTACGCAAGTCCACTAGTCCCGCACACTTACCCGAGCCATCCTCCACGCAAATCTATAAAAATGTAAACAACGAGAGGGTAAGCTAATGCTTAGTGAATGCAATAATTATACACATACATATATAATATACCTACTTGCAAACACTTACACACATACCGCATACATGCTAGCAACACAATTAGCTTATCATCACAAGTACAAAGCTATAACCTTTAATATCACAAGCTAGCACAACAATAGCATATATATAACCCGAACAATATAATATGCTACACTACAACACAATAACCATGGTTAACCAATCGTACAAGGGAATGGCTCCCGCGAAAGGCCATCGAAGTTCACAACATCCATTAGTGTACTTAGAACCTCGTATCACTAACCCCCGGGTGGCATCTTAACACCTCGATACTTCACCCTCGGGTGGCTTCTTAACACCTCGACACTTCACCCTTTATTATGGAGTGGCGTCTTAACACCTCGACACTTCACTCCTAGGTTTCATCTTAACACCTCGATGCTTCACCTCGAGTGGCATCTTAACACCTCGATGCTTCACTCGTCACGTGAAACGTGGTATCTTAGCACCTCGACACTTCACATCTCACGCTACAACAAATAGATACATTATATGCCTACACATATAATTATTCCACTCACCTTATCACGTCGGTGGTGATTTAGCACTTCCGTATGCTTCGAGCAAGGTACCTAATACATAAGTACACATTTAATACACAACTTGTGGAATTAACCACAATACTTACTCTCGAGCATTTAATGACCCAAAAGCATTAAATAACTCACTTACACCCAAAACCGCCCATAAATGGCCAAGACTCATTTTTAATCCAAAATTACTTCTCGCGAGTAATTACATCCAAAAACATCATTTAACACTTAACAAAAGCGTTTAACATCCATTTAATCTAAATTAGTGTCATCCTCAATTTTGACCCAATTCAAATTACCCATTTTGACCAAAGTCATAAAACGCCCCAAAATCACTAACGACTAGTGATTATATTTCCAAGATAACCACTAACACTTAAATCAAGTATTTACCTACTTGATTTATCAAAACTTGACTTAAAACTTAATTTAACACCGAGTCAAGCTTACTTGTTCCAAAATACCCATTTGACCCGTTTTGACCTAAATTAGGGTTTACACCCAAAAACCAAGTCAACACAAGTGCTCTAACGTTTAACCAACACACGCAAGACCCAAACTCAATATTTCATCACTCGAAACCCTAAGTCACCCATTTAGGCTTACTTACTTGAATCTTACCCAAAACCCACAAATTTCGCAATAAAATGGGTTTATAACAGTAACTAACACAAACCCTAACACAAACAATAATCTTAACAAAGAAATTCGGATTTAGAAATTACCATAACAATTAAAACGTAGCCGAGAAATAAAGGAACAACTTTAACACTCGCACCATTGATCGATTCAAGCTTCATCTTCATCAAAGCTCTAAATCTCTCTCTAGAATCTCCCTCTCTCTCTAAGATAAGATGAGAGAGATGTGTGGATGTCAAAATGATCCAAAAGTGGATCTAAAACTGCTCTAAGTGCCACAAATCCGTTCACAAGTGAAAGAACCAAAGTACCCCTCATTTAACCCTTTAAAAATGCTGAAAATTGCATCAGATGCGATCAGAGCGCCGCTCCAAAGGGTGGAGCGCCGCTCCAACCTTCAGGTCAGTTTTCAAAAACTTGTTTTTGCCATAACTTTTTGACCGTAGCTCCGTTTTCGATGAATCAAATATCGTTGGAAACGTAATAAGATTTTCTTTCCAATGGTAAGGCTTTGAAACATCAACACAAACTTTATTAGGGGTTGAAAAGATACGTACACACCTTGTCACTTCAGACAACGTCCAGTTTCCCCCGACGTTCGAGCAAGCAACACGTACGTGCGTCGTACACTTCATACACGCATCGTACACCTTAATTACATTATGTACAATAAATATTTAGGTCTTACAACTCTCCCCCACTTAAACTCGATCACGTCCTCGTGATCTCCGTCACTTAACCCATCCGGACCTACACCTATGGTCCTTCGACGTAGTTTCGAACTCGAAGTCTACGAAATTTCCCGCAACCCGAAGATCTCACACCGCACTTAAGAGAACCTTCCGATGAATCACCCCCTTTCAACTTAAATCTCCATCCGCGATTTACCAAATCCATAAATCCGAGCACTAGAACCTCGCTCAATCCCTCACATTGGGAAGAACTCAACCAATCTCGTACCGAGATATCACCCCTTTAGTATACCCTTAACAAGTACAATGCCAATAGTAACCACGTCCCACAATAAGGTCAACATCCAAAATGACGAAGACCGAGTAAAAGTGAATCCTTACGGATAACACTTACCAATTAACATCCCTTCAAATTCTCTCGGCTATAACTCGCAACAAGTTACATCCTTAACTATATCACCCAACGCGATCTACTAGGTCCACTACGCCGTGAACCAAGTCTTGCATTAATCCAAATCGAGAAGGATTTATGTCGTGTCAAACCTCCGGACTTCAACGACTCGTAAACCAACCAATTAAGAATGTTCTATGAATCAAGAACCAACTTCTCCCTGTCTGCACCACCGGGTCATTTCTTCGATGAAGAAATTTTGGTATCGCCAAATAATCACACTAGGGACACAACTTTCCCATCAATTAATCCACACACGACCATCAGTCTCTGAATTAATCCAGGACTACAATAATACACCACATGCCAAACAACTCACCAATACTCGACATAGGGTTTCTCCCCTAAACCCTGCAACACATCCATACAATGCGGCTTCCTAGCACTAGCATGGAAACTATTCGTGCACTAGAATCCTGTCAACAGCGAATTATCATTCCAACAATTCGCAATTCATCACACGACCTTCAAAAATATTCACCAACACTAGGTAAATCCTCTTACCTAGACCGTCCGTTAAGGATAGCCTCGACATTTCAATGCAACCAACACGTCACATCACTAGGGAACATGAAATGTCCCGTTCTTATTGATTAAAAACGTTCCATATTAATTGATTTCGTTGCGAGGTTTTGACCTCTATATGAGACATTTTTCAAAGACTGCATTCATTTTTAAAACAAACCATAACCTTTATTTCATAGATAAAGGTTTTAAAAAGCTTTACGTAGATTATCAAATAATGATAATCTAAAATATCCTGTTTACACACGACCATTACATAATGGTTTACAATACAAATATGTTACAACAAAATAAGTTTCTTGAATGCAGTTTTTACACAATATCATACAAGCATGGACTCCAAATCTCGTCCTTATTTAAGTATGCGACAGCGGAAGCTCTTAATAATCACCTGAGAATAAACATGGTTAAAACGTCAACAAAAATGTTGGTGAGTTATAGGTTTAACCTATATATATCAAATCATAATAATAGACCACAAGATTTCATATTTCAATACACATCCCATACATAGAGATAAAAATCATTCATATGGTGAACACCTGGTAACCGACATTAACAAGATGCATATATAAGAATATCCCCATCATTCCGGGACACCCTTCGGATATGATATAAATTTCGAAGTACTAAAGCATCCGGTACTTTGGATGGGGTTTGTTAGGCCCAATAGATCTATCTTTAGGATTCGCGTCAATTAGGGTGTCTGTTCCCTAATTCTTAGATTACCAGACTTAATAAAAAG
Source organism: Rutidosis leptorrhynchoides (assembly GCF_046630445.1). NCBI lineage: Eukaryota > Viridiplantae > Streptophyta > Magnoliopsida > Asterales > Asteraceae > Rutidosis > Rutidosis leptorrhynchoides. The sequence continues at coordinate 368,470,795 of NC_092343.1, read as the reverse complement.
GGGCATATTCGATTTCGATAATTCAACCATAGAATGTAGTTTCACGTACTTGTGTCTATTTTGTAAATTATTTATAAAACCTGCATGTATTCTCATCCCAAAAATATTAGATTTTAAAAGTGGGACTATAACTCACTTTCACAGATTTTTACTTCGTCGGGAAGTAAGACTTGGCCACTGGTTGATTCACGAACCTATAACAATATATACATGTATATCAAAGTATGTTCAAAATATATTTACAACACTTTTAATATATTTTGATGTTTTAAGTTTATTAAGTCAGATGTCCTCGTTAGTAACCTACAACTAGTTGTCCACAGTTAGATGTACAGAAATAAATCGATAAATATTATCTTGAATCAATCCACGACCCAGTGTATACGTATCTCAGTATTGATCACAACTCAAACTATATATATTTTGGAATCAACCTCAACCCTGTATAGCTAACTCCAACATTCACATATAGAGTGTCTATGGTTGTTCCGAAATATATATAGATGTGTCGACATGATAGGTCGAAACATTGTATACGTGTCTATGGTATCTCAAGATTACATAATATACAATACAAGTTGATTAAGTTATGGTTGGAATAGATTTGTTACCAATTTTCACGTAGCTAAAATGAGAAAAATTATCCAATCTTGTTTTACCCATAACTTCTTCATTTTAAATCCGTTTTGAGTGAATCAAATTGCTATGGTTTCATATTGAACTCTATTTTATGAATCTAAACAGAAAAAGTATAGATTTATAGTCGGAAAAATAAGTTACAAGTCGTTTTTGTAAAGGTAGTCATTTCAGTCGAAAGAACGACGTCTAGATGACCATTTTAGAAAACATACTTCCACTTTGAGTTTAACCATAATTTTTGGATATAGTTTCATGTTCATAATAAAAATCATTTTCTCAGAATAACAACTTTTAAATCAAAGTTTATCATAGTTTTTAATTAACTAACCCAAAACAGCCCGCGGTGTTACTACGACGGCGTAAATCCGGTTTTACGGTGTTTTTCGTGTTTCCAGGTTTTGAATCATTAAGTTAGCATATCATATAGATATAGAACATGTGTTTAGTTGATTTTAAAAGTCAAGTTAGAAAGATTAACTTTTGTTTGCGAACAAGTTTAGAATTAACTAAACTATGTTCTAGTGATTACAAGTTTAAACCTTCGAATAAGATAGCTTTATATGTATGAATCGAATGATGTTATGAACATCATTACTACCTTAAGTTCCTTGGATAAACCTACTGGAAAAGAGAAAAATGGATCTAGCTTCAATGGATCCTTGGATGGCTCGAAGTTCTTGAAGCAGAATCATGACACGAAAACAAGTTCAAGTAAGATCATCACTTGAAATAAGATTGTTATAGTTATAGAAATTGAACCAAAGTTTGAATATGATTATTACCTTGTATTAGAATGATAACCTACTGTAAGAAACAAAGATTTCTTGAGGTTGGATGATCACCTTACAAGATTGGAAGTGAGCTAGCAAACTTGAAAGTATTCTTGATTTTATGAAACTAGAACTTTTGGAATTTATGAAGAACACTTAGAACTTGAAGATAGAACTTGAGAGAGATCAATTAGATGAAGAAAATTGAAGAATGAAAGTGTTTGTAGGTGTTTTTGGTCGTTGGTGTATGGATTAGATATAAAGGATATGTAATTTTGTTTTCATGTAAATAAGTCATGAATGATTACTCATATTTTTGTAATTTTATGAGATATTTCATGCTAGTTGCCAAATGATGGTTCCCACATGTGTTAGGTGACTCACATGGGCTGCTAAGAGCTGATCATTGGAGTGTATATACCAATAGTACATACATCTAAAAGCTGTGTATTGTACGAGTACGAATACGGGTGCATACGAGTAGAATTGTTGATGAAACTGAACGATGATGTAATTGTAAGCATTTTTGTTAAGTAGAAGTATTTTGATAAGTGTATTGAAGTCTTTCAAAAGTTTATAAATACATATTAAAACACTACATGTATATACATTTTAACTGAGTCGTTAAGTCATCGTTAGTCGTTACATGTAAGTGTTGTTTTGAAACCTTTAGGTTAACGATCTTGTTAAATGTTGTTAACCCAATGTTTATAATATCAAATGAGATTTTAAATTATTATATTATCATGATATTATCATGTATGAATATCTCTTAATATGATATATATACATTAAATGTCTTTACAACGATAATCGTTACATATATGTCTCGTTTAAAAATCATTAAGTTAGTAGTCTTGTTTTTACATATGTAGTTCATTGTTAATATACTTAATGATATATTTACTTATCATAGTATCATGTTAACTATATATATATATATCCATATATATGTCATCATATAGTTTTTACAAGTTTTAACGTTCGTGAATCACCGGTCAACTTGGGTGGTCAATTGTCTATATGAAACATATTTCAATTAATCAAGTCTTAACAAGTTTGATTGCTTAACATGTTGGAAAAATTTAATCATGTAAATATCAATCTCAATTAATATATATAAACATGGAAAAGTTTGGGTCACTACAGTACCTACCCGTTAAATAAATTTCGTCCCGAAATTTTAAGCTGTTGAAGGTGTTGACGAATCTTCTGGAAATAGATGCGGGTATTTCTTCTTCATCTGATCTTCACGCTCCCAGGTGAACTCGGGTCCTCTACAAGCATTCCATCGAACCTTAACAATTGGTATCTTGTTTTGCTTAAGTCTTTTAACCTCACGATCCATTATTTCGACGGGTTCTTCGATGAATTGAAGTTTTTCGTTGATTTGGATTTCATCTAATGGAATAGTGAGATCTTCTTTAGCAAAACATTTCTTCAAATTCGAGACGTGGAAAGTGTTATGTACAGCCGCTAGTTGTTGAGGTAACTCTAGTCGGTAAGCTACTGGTCCGACACGATCAATAATCTTGAATGGTCCAATATACCTTGGATTTAATTTCCCTCGTTTACCAAATCGAACAACGCCTTTCCAAGGTGCAACTTTAAGCTTGACCATCTCTCCAATTTCAAATTCTATATCTTTTCTTTTAATGTCAGCGTAGCTCTTTTGTCGACTTTGGGCGGTTTTCAACCGTTGTTGAATTTGGATGATCTTCTCGGTAGTTTCTTGTATAATCTCCGGACCCGTAATCTGTCTATCCCCCACTTCACTCCAACAAATCGGAGACCTGCACTTTCTACCATAAAGTGCTTCAAACGGCGCCATCTCAATGCTTGAATGGTAGCTGTTGTTGTAGGAAAATTCTGCTAACGGTAGATGTCGATCCCAACTGTTTCCGAAATCAATAACACATGCTCGTAGCATGTCTTCAAGCGTTTGTATCGTCCTTTCGCTCTGCCCATCAGTTTGTGGATGATAGGCAGTACTCATGTCTAGACGAGTTCCTAATGCTTGCTGTAATGTCTGCCAGAATCTTGAAATAAATCTGCCATCCCTATCAGAGATAATAGAGATTGGTATTCCATGTCTGGAGACGACTTCCTTCAAATACAGTCGTGCTAACTTCTCCATCTTGTCATCTTCTCTTATTGGTAGGAAGTGTGCTGATTTGGTGAGACGATCAACTATTACCCAAATAGTATCAAAACCACTTGCAGTCCTTGGCAATTTAGTAATGAAATCCATGGTAATGTTTTCCCATTTCCATTCCGGGATTTCGGGTTGTTGAAGTAGACCTGATGGTTTCTGATGCTCAGCTTTGACCTTAGAACACGTCAAATATTCTCCTACGTATTTAGCAACATCGGCTTTCATACCCGGCCACCAAAAATGTTTCTTGAGATCCTTGTACATCTTCCCCGTTCCAGGATGTATTGAGTATCTGGTTTTATGAGCTTCTCTAAGTACCATTTCTCTCATATCTCCAAATTTTGGTACCCAAATCCTTTCAGCCCTATACCGGGTTCCGTCTTCCCGAATATTAAGATGCTTCTCCGATCCTTTGGGTATTTCATCCTTTAAATTTCCCTCTTTTAAAACTCCTTGTTGCGCCTCCTTTATTTGAGTAGTAATGTTATTATGAATCATTATATTCATAGATTTTACTCGAATGGGTTCTCTGTCCTTCCTGCTCAAGGCATCCGCTACCACATTTGCCTTCCCCGGGTGGTAACGAATCTCAAAGTCGTAATCATTCAATAATTCAATCCACCTACGCTGCCTCATATTCAGTTGTTTCTGATTAAATATGTGTTGAAGACTTTTGTGGTCGGTATATATAATACTTTTGACCCCATATAAGTAGGGCCTCCAAGTCTTTAATGCAAAAACAACCGCGCCTAATTCCAAAGCATGCGTCGTATAATTTTGTTCGTGAATCTTCAATTGTCTAGACGCATAAGTAATCACCTTCGTTCGTTGCATTAATACACAACCGAGACCTTTCTTTGATGCATCACAATAAATCACAAAATCATCATTCCCTTCAGGCAATGACAATATAGGTGCCGTAGTTAGCTTTTTCTTCAATAACTGAAACGCTTTCTCTTGTTCATCATTCCATTCAAATTTCTTCCCTTTATGCGTTAATGCAGTCAAGGGTTTTGCTATTCTGGAAAAGTCTTGGATGAACCTTCTGTAGTAACCAGCTAGTCCTAAAAACTGGCGTATGTGTTTCGGAGTTTTCGGGGTTTCCCACTTTTCAACAGTTTCTATCTTTGCCGGATCCACCTTAATACCTTCTTTGTTCACTATGTGACCGAGGAATTGAAATTCTTCCAACCAAAATGCACACTTTGAAAATTTAGCGTACAATTCTTCCTTCCTCAATACTTCTAACACCTTTCTCAAATGTTCACCGTGTTCTTGGTCATTCTTTGAGTAAATAAGTATGTCATCAATGAAAACAATGACAAACTTGTCAAGGTATGGTCCACACACTCGGTTCATAAGGTCCATGAACACAGCTGGTGCATTAGTTAAACCAAACGGCATGACTATAAACTCGTAATGACCGTAACGTGTTCTGAAAGCAGTCTTTGGAATATCATCTTCTTTCACCCGCATTTGATGATACCCGGAACGTAAGTCAATCTTTGAATAAACAGACGAGCCTTGTAGTTGATCAAATAAGTCATCGATTCTCGGTAGTGGGTAGCGGTTCTTGATGGTAAGTTTGTTCAACTCTCGGTAGTCAATACACAACCTGAATGTACCATCTTTCTTCTTGACAAACAAAACAGGAGCTCCCCACGGTGATGTGCTTGGTCGAATGAAACCACGCTCTAAAAGTTCTTGTAATTGGCTTTGTAGTTCTTTCATCTCGCTGGGTGCGAGTCTGTAAGGAGCACGAGCTATTGGTGCAGCTCCTGGTACAAGATCTATTTGAAATTCAATGGATCGATGTGGGGGTAATCCCGGTAATTCTTTCGGAAATACATCGGGAAATTCTTTTGCAATGGGAACATCATTGATGCTCTTTTCTTCAGTTTGTACTTTCTCGACGTGTGCTAGAACAGCATAGCAACCTTTTCTTATTAGTTTTTGTGCCTTCAAATTACTAATAAGATGTAGCTTCGTGTTGCCCTTTTCTCCGTACACCATTAAGGGTTTTCCTTTTTCTCGTATAATGCGAATTGCATTTTTGTAACAAACGATCTCTGCTTTCACTTCTTTCAACCAGTCCATACCGATTATCACATCAAAACTCCCTAACTCTACTGGTATTAAATCAATCTTAAATGTTTCGCTAACCAGTTTAATTTCTCGATTCCGACATATATTATCTGCTGAAATTAATTTACCATTTGCTAATTCGAGTAAAAATTTACTATCCAAAGGCGTCAATGGACAACTTAATTTAGCACAAAAATCTCTACTCATATAGCTTCTATCCGCACCCGAATCAAATAAAACGTAAGCAGATTTATTGTCAATAAGAAATGTACCCTTAACAAGCTCCGGGTCTTCCTGTGCCTCTGCCGCATTAATATTGAAAACTCTTCCGCGGCCTTGTCCATTTGTGTTCTCCTGGTTCGGGCAATTTCTAATAACGTGGCCCGGTTTTCCACATTTATAACAAACTACATTGGCATAACTTGCTCCGACACTACTTGCTCCGCCATTACTCGTTCCGACACCATTTGTTCCTTTCGTTCTGTTAACCCCTGGTCCGTAGACATCACACTTCGCCGCGCTATGACCATTTCTTTTACACTTGTTGCAAAATTTAGTGCAGAACCCCGAGTGATACTTTTCACACCTTTGGCATAGCTGCTTCTGATTGTTGTTGTTGTTGCGGTTATTATTGTTGTTAAGATGATTGTTGTGGTTGCTGTTGTTGTTGTTGTTGTTGTTGTTGTTGTTGTTGTTGTTGTTGGGCCGTTTGTTGTAGTTGCGATTGATGTTACGATTGTTAGGATAGTTGTTGCGATTATTGTTATAATTGCTGTTGTTGTTGTATTGGTGATTCTTATCACCATTTTCCTCCCACTTTCTTTTGACTTGCTTCACATTGGCCTCTTCAGCAGTCTGTTCTTTAATTCTTTCTTCAATCTGGTTCACTAGTTTGTGAGCCATTCTACATGCCTGTTGTATGGAGGCGGGCTCGTGTGAACTTATATCTTCTTGGATTCTTTCCGGTAATCCTTTCACAAACGCGTCGATCTTCTCTTCCTCATCTTCGAATGCTCCCGGACACAATAGGCACAATTCTGTGAATCGTCTTTCGTACGTGGTAATATCAAATCCTTGGGTTCGTAACCCTCTAAGTTCTGTCTTGAGCTTATTGACCTCGGTTCTGGGATGGTACTTCTCGTTCATCAAGTGCTTGAATGCTGACCACGGTAGTGCGTACGCATCGTCTTGTCCCACTTGCTCTAGATAGGAATTCCACCATGTTAACGCAGAACCTGTGAAGGTATGCGTAGCGTACTTCACTTTGTCCTCTTCAGTACACTTACTTATGGCAAACACCGATTCAACTTTCTCGGTCCACCGTTTCAATCCGATCGGTCCTTCGGTTCCATCAAATTCCAAAGGTTTGCAGGCAGTGAATTCTTTGTAGGTGCATCCTACATGATTTCCTGTACTGCTAGATCCAAGGTTATTGTTGGTATGTAGCGCAGCCTGTACTGCGGCTATGTTTGAAGCTAGAAAAGTACGGAATTCCTCTTCATTCATATTCACGGTGTGTCGAGTAGTCGGTGCCATTTCCTTCAAAATAGTTAAATGAAACAAGTTAATCATACAGAATATTAAGAGTAGTTAATAGTATTTCGTAGCATAATATGAACTCATTTATAAAAGCTTTTTCTTCATATTAGCGTTTTATAAGTTTAAATTCGGGTAGTACCTACCCGTTAAGTTCATACTTAGTAGCTAATATACAATTCAACTACTACAATTCTATATGAAAAACTGATTATAATAATATTTCGCGTTCAAACTTTTACACAATATTTTACAAACTTACAATACCGCTTATTTTACATATAGCATGAAATATAGCACACAATAAATTTGATACAAGATGGTTGTGAAGATAATTCTAGCTAGTACACAAGTCGTTCAGCAAAGGCAATAAAGACACGTAATTCATACGTCCAGAAACAAGTCATGCATTCTGGTTTTACTAGGATTACTTCCCATCCTTGGTATTGTGGAACATAACCGTTATGGCCGTTGATAAGACAGCGTGTTGTAATGTCGTCAAAGGGACGAAGGTTACGTAATGTCCAACAGTCCCGTAACAATCTAAAAATCTCATTTCTTACCCCAATTACCAACTCCGTCACTTGTGGGAACGTTTTGTTTAATAGTTGTAGGCCGATGTTCTTGTTCTCACTTTGGTGAGAAGCGAACATTACTAATCCGTAAGCATAACATGCTTCTTTATGTTGCATGTTAGCCGCTTTTTCTAAATCACGAAGTCCAATATTCGGATATATTGAGTCAAAATAATTTCTTAACCCATTGCGTAAAATAGCATTTGGGTTCCCCGCAATATATGCGTCAAAGTAAACACATCGTAACTTATGGATTTCCCAATGTGATATCCCCCATCTTTCGAACGAAAGCCTTTTATAAACCAAGGCATTCTTGGAACGTTCTTCGAATGTCTTACAAACTGATCTCGCCTTAAATAGTTGTGCCGAAGAATTCTGACCGACTCTAGACAAGATTTCATCAATCATGTCTCCGGGTAGGTCTCTTAAAATATTGGGTTGTCTATCCATTTTGTGTTTTTATACTGTAAAATAGACAAGAGTTAGATTCATAAAAAAAAAATACTTATTAATACAAGCAATTTTTACATATATCATAAAGCATAAGCACACTATATTACATATATTACACCACACGAATACAACTATCTTATTCCGACTCGCTTGTTTCTTCTTCTTCGGTTTTGGTTCGTTTTGCCAAGTTTCTAGGGATATATGATGTTTCCCTAATACGAGTCGTCGTGATCCACATTGGTTTAGAAAAACCTGGTGGTTTAGAGGTTCCCGGGTCATTGTTACAACTTAAGGACTTCGGGGGTTGACGATACATATAAAGTTCATCGGGGTTGGAATTAGATTTCTCTATTTTTATGCCCTTTCCCTTATTATTTTCTTTTGCCTTTTTAAATTCAGTTGGGGTAATTTCTATAACATCATCGAAATTCTCGTCGGAATCCGATTCATCGGAGAATTGGTAATCCTCCCAATATTTTGCTTCCTTGGCGGAAACACCATTGACCATAATTAACCTTGGTCGGTTAGTTGAGGATTTTCTTTTACTTAACCGTTTTATTATTTCCCCCACCGGTTCTATTTCTTCATCCGGTTCCGATTCTTCTTCCGGTTCCGATTCTTCTTCCGGTTCCGAATCTTCTTCCGGTTCCTCTTCGGGAACTTGTGAATCAGTCCACGAATCATTCCAATTTACATTTGACTCTTCATTATTATTAGGTGAGTCAATGGGACTTGTTCTAGAGGTAGACATCTATCACAAAATATCAAACGCGTTAAGAGATTAATATATCACATAATATTCACATGTTAAAAATATATAGTTTCCAACAAAATTTGTTAAGCAATCATTTTTCAAGTAAATACGGTCGAAGTCCAGACTCACTAATGCATCCTAACAAACTCGATAAGACACACTAATGCAAAATTCTGGTTCTCTAAGACCAACGCTCGGATACCAACTGAAATATCCCGTTCTTATTGATTAAAAACGTTCCATATTAATTGATTTCGTTGCGAGGTTTTGACCTCTATATGAGACATTTTTCAAAGACTGCATTCATTTTTAAAACAAACCATAACCTTTATTTCATAGATAAAGGTTTTAAAAAGCTTTACATAGATTATCAAATAATGATAATCTAAAATATCCTGTTTACACACGACCATTACATAATGGTTTACAATACAAATATGTTACAACAAAATAAGTTTCTTGAATGCAGTTTTTACACAATATCATACAAGCATGGACTCCAAATCTCGTCCTTATTTAAGTATGCGACAGCGGAAGCTCTTAATAATCACCTGAGAATAAACATGCTTAAAACGTCAACAAAAATGTTGGTGAGTTATAGGTTTAACCTATATATATCAAATCATAATAATAGACCACAAGATTTCATATTTCAATACACATCCCATACATAGAGATAAAAATCATTCATATGGTGAACACCTGGTAACCGACATTAACAAGATGCATATATAAGAATATCCCCATCATTCCGGGACACCCTTCGGATATGATATAAATTTTGAAGTACTAAAGCATCCGGTACTTTGGATGGGGTTTGTTAGGCCCAATAGATCTATCTTTAGGATTCGCGTCAATTAGGGTGTCTGTTCCCTAATTCTTAGATTACCAGACTTAATAAAAAGGGGCATATTCAATTTCGATAATTCAACCATAGAATGTAGTTTCACGTACTTGTGTCTATTTTGTAAATCATTTATAAAACCTGCATGTATTCTCATCTCAAAAATATTAGATTTTAAAAGTGGGACTATAACTCACTTTCACAGATTTTTACTTCGTCGGGAAGTAAGACTTGGCCACTGGTTGATTCACGAACCTATAACAATATATACATGTATATCAAAGTATGTTCAAAATATATTTACAACACTTTTAATATATTTTGATGTTTTAAGTTTATTAAGTCAGCTGTCCTCATTAGTAACCTACAACTAGTTGTCCACAGTTAGATGTACAGAAATAAATCGATAAATATTATCTTGAATCAATCCACGACCCAGTGTATACGTATCTCAGTATTGATCACAACTCAAACTATATATATTTTGGAATCAACCTCAACCCTGTATAGCTAACTCCAACATTCACATATAGAGTGTCTATGGTTGTTCCGAAATATATATAGATGTGTCGACATGATAGGTCAAAACATTGTATACGTGTCTATGGTATCTCAAGATTACATAATATACAATACAAGTTGATTAAGTTATGGTTGGAATAGATTTGTTACCAATTTTCACGTAGCTAAAATGAGAAAAATTATCCAATCTTGTTTTACCCATAACTTCTTCATTTTAAATCCGTTTTGAGTGAATCAAATTGCCATGGTTTCATATTGAACTCTATTTTATGAATCTAAATAGAAAAAGTATAGATTTATAGTCGGAAAAATAAGTTACAAGTCGTTTTTGTAAAGGTAGTCATTTCAGTCGAAAGAACGACGTCTAGATGACCATTTTAGAAAACATACTTCCACTTTGAGTTTAACCATAATTTTTGGATATAGTTTCATGTTCATAATAAAAATCATTTTCTCAGAATAACAACTTTTAAATCAAAGTTTATCATAGTTTTTAATTAACTAACCCAAAACAGCCCGCGGTGTTACTACGACGGCGTAAATCCGGTTTTACGGTGTTTTTCGTGTTTCCAGATTTTAAATCATTAAGTTAGCATATCATATAGATATAGAACATGTGTTTAGTTAATTTTAAAAGTCAAGTTAGAATGATTAACTTTTGTTTGCGAACAAGTTTAGAATTAACTAAACTATGTTCTAGTGATTACAAGTTTAAACCTTCGAATAAGATAGCTTTATATGTATGAATCGAATGATGTTATGAACATCATTACTACCTTAAGTTCCTTGGATAAAACTACTGGAAAAGAGAAAAATGGATCTAGCTTCAATGGATCCTTGTATGGCTCGAAGTTCTTGAAGCAGAATCATGACACGAAAACAAGTTCAAGTAAGATCATCACTTGAAATAAGATTGTTATAGTTATAGAAATTGAACCAAAGTTTGAATATGATTATTACCTTGTATTAGAATGATAACCTACTGTAAGAAACAAAGATTTCTTGAGGTTGGATGATCACCTTACAAGATTGGAAGTGAGCTAGCAAACTTGAAAGTATTCTTGATTTTATGAAACTAGAACTTTTGGAATTTATGAAGAACACTTAGAACTTGAAGATAGAACTTGAGAGAGATCAATTAGATGAAGAAAATTGAAGAATGAAAGTGTTTGTAGGTGTTTTTGGTCGTTGGTGTATGGATTAGATATAAAGGATATGTAATTTTGTTTTCATGTAAATAAGTCATGAATGATTACTCATATTTTTGTAATTTTATGAGATATTTCATGCTAGTTGCCAAATGATGGTTCCCACATGTGTTAGGTGACTCAAATGGGCTGCTAAAAGCTGATCATTGGAGTGTATATACCAATAGTACATACATCTAAAAGCTGTGTATTGTACGAGTACGAATACGGGTGCATACGAGTAGAATTGTTGATGAAACTGAACGAGGATGTAATTGTAAGCATTTTTGTTAAGTAGAAGTATTTTGATAAGTGTATTGAAGTCTTTCAAAAGTTTATAAATACATATTAAAACACTACATGTATATACATTTTAACTGAGTCGTTAAGTCATCGTTAGTCGTTACATGTAAGTGTTGTTTTGAAACCTTTAGGTTAACGATCTTGTTAAATGTTGTTAACCCAATATTTATAATATCAAATGAGATTTTAAATTATTATATTATCATGATATTATCATATATGAATATCTCTTAATATGATATATATACATTAAATGTCTTTACAATGATAATCGTTACATATATGTCTCGTTTAAAAATCATTAAGTTAGTAGTCTTGTTTTTACATATGTAGTTCATTGTTAATATACTTAATGATATATTTACTTATCATAGTATCATGTTAAATATATATATATATATATATCCATATATATGTCATCATATAGTTTTTACAAGTTTTAACGTTCGTGAATCACCGGTCAACTTGGGTGGTCAATTGTCTATATGAAACATATTTCAATTAATCAAGTCTTAACAAGTTTGATTGCTTAACATGTTGGAAACATTTAATCATGTAAATATCAATCTCAATTAATATATATAAACATGGAAAAGTTCGGGTCACTACAGAACACACCCCCGCAAAGAAACAATATCCGCGTGTCTCTATGTGAGACAATCGGAACCGGCACTCCGCGCCTCACAATCGTTCATAAAATGGAATAATCCACTGACGATTTCCACGATCACGTTTCCCGAAAGGGAAAATATAGTATCCATACCGAAATCGAACTCGTACCTACTCAACAGTGCTATCTGGGTTTCGTACCAACCCAATTTTACATCACGAAAGCACCCGAACGACAGTTTCATTCTCTTACTCCGAAATCTCAAACTTCATATTTGGTCTCATACTTCACATTGGTACTACACGACCACTTTACATAAGAAGACTTACACTCCCTTCGATCCCACCATCACAATCTTCACGCATAACATTCTGGAATTGTAACTCACAATCGTAAAGCATGATATCGAGTCGACATTAACAACCCGTCACTCTTCCTCGTTAGGAACCCCGAATACCTATTGAGGCTTAGCACGGTACACTCCAACATTTCACTATTCATAACACCACTGGAGTTCTCCTCGGGCGGCAGTAAAAACTCCCCCACTTAGGATTTATCTCCCCATCCTCACCGCCAAGATGATAACATCCCGCGGAATTGTAATTCCACGTCACACCTGACAATTCTCACCGTTGGTCATAAACATCAAATCACCGCAAATTCACTTTAGGCTCTCAGAGCCGACATGCACAACCACTTGAGACGTCGTACACGCGACGACATCACACCTTCATACCACAAATCACAATTAATAGTTCTTCATCGTTCGCAAAGCGAACTCCACCAAAGTCCCACATACGCCTCTATGACTAGGCATATGCCACTCTGCTTAATCAGTCGTGCATCACAGTCGAGATCACTCGACCTTCTACGCAACGAATCTTTATCAACAATTGCTCACTCTCATGGAGAAAAGTGACCAAATCTGACACCATAATTGTGTCTACCACAATATCAACACGTCATCATAACCTTTGGCTTAACCGATCATTAAGTCCATCACCGGCTCACTGGTCATCTTTACCCTTCTAACACTTAAGAGCAACAGTATTCGCTCATCCGCCACTTCATAAGAAGTATTTACTGCAATGCTCTTAAACTTCGACTTTCACAACCGTCGAATTACTATCACCCATCGATCACTATTTAAAATCTTCGATGCTTCCAAGGGTATCTCACGGGCACCCTAAGCACAAAGTGATCACACCATCACCGGAGTTGAACATTACACTAGTAGGTATAAGAAGGCACCTGACGCCGTGTCATGCAGACTCCCACCACAATCAACCTAATTTTTAGAAACCCGATCTTTAGGTTCCATACACCCGATGTCACCCATCTCTCAATAATAATGACCCGCAGTTATACCTACCCGGCAAACCTTACGGTTTATCGTCTTATCGAAAATTCCTAGCGATCACACGCTACCCGCAATTGTCAACAAGGCCAAATGATATAGCCTCACGAAACCCTTCATCTAACACTAAAGAGATGCTTGGAAACACCAAGTCTTACACTCTTTCGCACATCGACACAACAACGTCATCAAGGGGTATTCCGTTAGGAATGTTACCCTAATATCCCCAACATGCTAACACACTACGCAATCACCGTCATACGGGTCCCACTCCCATGAGTTTAACGACCTGAAGACTCCTCGATTTCGCCAATTCCAAGGTGACTCACAACAAGAATCCTAACACTATTCTCTAACCACACTCTACCGAGTGTAACTCAAAACTACAACCATTAGACTTATTGCATTCCATTACGGAATTCAAGTCTTCGCCGCACACACGCACATATGAATCGGTCATCCTAGTTACGATAGGTAACTAAAACCAATAACATTCTCCCTAGTACACCCACTACTTAGGGTGACTAAGCACGCGCCAAACTCGTGAGTTGCTCACTCACCTTAGCTAACCGAATCCAGCGTAACACTTCCCGACTCGTAAAGAACTCGACGTGACAACAAGCACATCACTCGAGACCACTATATCCTAGGAACCAATAAAATATTCCTAATACGTCCCGTTCTACCCCAACCATGCCACGTTTCCTCCGTTCGGTACTTGTCATGTCATGCTTGGTGTCAAGATACACTTTCGTAATAATGGTGATCAATCACTATTACAAATGCGTACCTTACCATTTCCACATGGTCATGCAAAGTACTTTACCCGGACTGACGAAACATTTACACAAAATAACACGCGATAACTCCTAGTACCCGAATGACCCAAGTCCTTACCGTGAACTTGATCACTCAAACCGCCAAACATGCGAATCTCTCCAATAGATTCGTCCCTAGGACACCGCACCAAAAGATACCTGTATATATACACCAATATACAATAATAATAAACGTACACAAGTATACCACAACAACTAGTCACCCTACAACCTAGGTGACTATCACTAAAACAACGTCCAAGTTCGCCTACTTACATTAGGCACTAGCGAACTAAGGCACTAATTTACACACGAAATAGGGCCCCACAAAATTTCACATTGTACAAGCACAAGTCCTAGTTAGTCACCTACTCTAAGGCACTAACAAATCTCAATCCGACCCGTAATCCTACAAGTCCCGCAATTTACGCACCACTATCAATAAGTCTAAGACTAGGCACCTGTTCCAAGGTCACCTAATTCTCTTAGACCATGCTCTGATACCACTTGTAACATCCCAACCTGTTATCCAACCGACAACGCTTAAATTTTTTTTTAAATCAGTCCAGTTTCAGGCATATGGAGCGTCGCTCCATATAGGGGCGCGCCGCTCCAAAGTGGCATGTCCACTTTCTTTTTATGCTCGTTCGTAAAACACGTTCCGCAACACTTTTAAATGAAACAATTTATCATAACACGTCAATATAAGTAAAACTAAGAGTTTCCCACAATAAAATCGAGTTTACAGCACCGGGCCCATGTCGACCCAAATTACGAAAAAGTGACCATTTCGACCCATTTTAGTTTAATACAAAACATAGACCGAGCATGGCGATTGGGAATACGCTACCCAATCCTAATCAAATCCAACATCACGTCTTCTAAAGCAAACTACGCAAGTCCACTAGTCCCGCACACTTACTCGAGCCATCCTCCACGCAAATCTATAAAAATGTAAACAACGAGAGGGTATGCTAACGTTTAGTGAATGCAATAATTATACACATACATATATAATATACCTACTTGCAAACACTTACACACATACCGCATACATGCTAGCAACACAATTAGCTTATCATCACAAGTACAAAGCTATAACCTTTAATATCACAAGCTAGCACAACAATAGCATATATATAACCCGAACAATATAATATGCTACACTACAACACAATAACCATGGTTAACCAATCGTACAAGGGAATGGCGCCCGCAAAAGGCCATCGGAGTTCACAACATCCATTAGTGTACTTAGCACCTCGTATCACTAACCCCCGGGTGGCATCTTAACACCTCGATACTTCACCCTCGGGTGGCGTCTTAACACCTCGATACTTCTCCCTTTATTATGGAGTGGTGTCTTAACACCTCGACACTTCACTCCTAGGTGGCATCTTAACACCTCGATGCTTCACCTCGAGTGGCATCTTAACACCTCGATGCTTCACTCGTCACGTGAAACGTGGTGTCTTAGCACCTCGACACTTCACATCTCACGCTATAGCAAATAGATACATTATATACCTACACATATAATTATTCCACTCACCTTATCACGTCGGTGGTGATTTAGCACTTCTGTATGCTTCGAGCAAGGTACCTAATACATAAGTACACATTTAATACACAACTTGTGGAATTAACCAAAATACTCACTCTCGAGCATTTAATTACCCAAAAGCATTAAATAACTCACTTACACCCAAAACCGCCCATAAATGGGCAAGACTCATTTTTAATCCAAAATTACTTCTCACGAGTAATTACATCCAAAAATATCATTTAACATTTAACAAAAGCGTTTAACATCCATTTAATCTAAATTAGTGTCATCCTCAATTTTGACCCAATTCAAATTACCCATTTTGACCAAAGTCATAAAACGCCCTAAAATCACTAACGACTAGTGATTATATTTCCAAGACAACCACTAACACTTAAATCAAGTATTTACCTACTTGATTTACCAAAACTTGACTTAAAACTTAATTTAACACCGAATCAAGCTT
Organism: Rutidosis leptorrhynchoides; assembly: GCF_046630445.1. Taxonomy (NCBI): domain Eukaryota; kingdom Viridiplantae; phylum Streptophyta; class Magnoliopsida; order Asterales; family Asteraceae; genus Rutidosis; species Rutidosis leptorrhynchoides. Next base: position 368,454,175 of record NC_092343.1, on the reverse strand, counting down.
ACTTATCCCAAAACACCCATTTGACCCGTTTTGACCTAAATTAGGGTTTACACCCAAAAAACCAAGTCAATACAAGTGTTCTAACGTTTAACCAACACACGCAAGACCCAAACTCAATATTTCATCACTCGAAACCCTAAGTCACCCATTTAGGCTTACTTAATTGAATCTTACCCAAAACCCCCAAACTTCACAATAAAATGGGTTTGTAACACTAACTAACACAAACCCTAACTCAAATAATAATCTTAACAAAGAAATTTGGATTTAGAAATTACCATAACAATCAAAACGTAGCCGAGAATGAAAGGAACAACTTTAACACTCGCACCATTGATCGATTCAAGCTTCATCTTCATCAAAGCTCCAAATCTCTCTCTAGAATCTCCCTCTCTCTCTAAGATAAGATGAGAGAGATGTGTGGATGTCAAAATGATCCAAAAGTGGATCTAAAATTGCTTTAAGTGCCACAAATCCGTCCACAAGTGAAAGTACCAAAGTACCCCTCATTTAACCCTTTAAAAATGCTGAAAATTGCATCAGACGCAATCGGAGCGCCGCTCCAAAGGGTGGAGCGCCGCTCCAACCTTCAGGTCAGTTTTCAGCAACTTGTTTTGGCCATAACTTTTTGACCGTAGCTCCGTTTTCGATGAATCAAATATCGTTGGAAAGGTAATAAGATTTTATTTCCAATGGTAAGGCTTTGAAACATAAACACAAACTTTATTTGGGGTTGAAAAGATACGTACACACCTTGTCACTTCAGACAACGTCCAGTTTCCCCCGACGTTTGAGCAAGCAACACGTACATGCGTCGTACACTTCATACACGCATCGTACACCATAATTATATTATGTAAAATAAATATTTAGGTCTTACAATAACTTCTAAACCGTTCATCGAAATTATTCGATATCTAAATGAAAAGTTCTCAATTTTTCGCTAGCTTTCAAACAACATGCATATCATATACCTTATCTTAATAGCATATGTATTTAATTCAAGATTCGACATAACCTATCTAACGAGAATAACGAACGTATAAGCATGCATAATCCTATATACTCGAGCACTAGTTAGGGATACACTAATAATATATAAAAGTTAAGTTATGAGGGCTCACGTATCAATATTGAGATTCAATATTGCAGGAAAAGTACGTAGATACAATGGGGATGATAAATACTAGTTTGACTCACGAGCAATACTCTCGAACCATACCCATAACCTCCATAGCTATAACCCATAATTTCCTTAGCTCTATCCCGCTCGAAAAACAATTTCGAAATCACTCGGACATCACTCCATCGTAATATTTTATGTATACTAATAATATCTTGAAATAATACGGAGTAAATATATATATGTAAATCGATTGAGAGAGTAAATATTTTCAAGTTTCTATGAAATAATGAAACCTATTGAATTCTATTTATAATAGATTTTTGAATTATTAAAGTGAATTATTAAAGTATGAATTATTAAAGTGAATTATTAAAGTATTGTTGAGTCCCCAATATAATTAAGGATTTAATTATGACAAAACTGTAATTTATTTGCACTAAAGTGTTATGTGCAGTCAGCACAAGTTTGTTCATGTATAGACAGCAGATATTGCTGTGTCGAGTGTTTAGTTTGCTGCTCAGTCTACCAGCACAAGGTAGACAGTGTTCTTCAATCAGCACCGGATGTGTACTCAGAAAATCAAGAACATGAAGTGGCTCAGCAATGAAGAACCAGCACAGCTGGAATGCAGCTCACTACACAAGACAGCTATGCTCCATTATAAGCATAGTCGTTTCCCGAGTGTTCTACATCAATGGTACTATTCAACAAAAGTCAAAGACAAAGTTGAACAGAAAAGGAAACGCGTCGGCGGCTGACAAGTGACCTTACAAGACCACGTGGGAATGCAGAAGGTTAACGCATGTGCAGACATGGGTTATACTTTGTCATCACCTAGGGAACACAACATTCTATTTGTTTAATCAAATAGTGGTACCAAACCGAATTGGGGTGTTCCTGCAAATAGCTACCAAAGAGGAAAGAAGAGAGCATGCTCTCTGATATTGTTGTCTCTACAAGTACATACATCCTATGTACCAGTGGACAATAGAATCATTACACGGTTAATAGGACTACTATAAATTGTTGTATCCACTATTGTAACAACTAGTGGTGTGGGTTTATTTTTTTATAGAGTCAAAACGTGTAATAGCTGTTAGTTTACCTCTTAGCTATAATCTAGGTAATCTGTATCAACCAACTATCATTCCGCCAAGGATAGTTGTGATTCTTTGTGATTCAATCAATAAAGAATAACTGCTGAAAATTACCTGTGACTCTATTTACTTGCATGCTTGAATACTAATCGGTTTAACTGTTAAGTTATTTGAAAATAAATTGTATTCACCCCCCTTTACAATACTCCTGTTGTTATCAAGGGACCAACAACTGGTATCAGAGCTTCAGTCTTGATAATTAATATCTTGGATCTGAATTCTCTCATGGCTGCATATTCTAATACAGCTTACCTTGAAAATAGCTCATCCAATAGACCACCCAAGTTTGATGAAGATGAGTATGAAACTTGGAAGGCAAGATTCATGCTTCACCTTGAGTCTATTGACCCACTCATGCCTGGTATCGCCAAAGATGGTCCATTTGTGCCTACTGAGACTATTCATAGTGCACCAGCTACAGCTGACACTCCTGCTGTTCCTGGCAGAGAGGTTATTCTCACTCCTTCTAGATGGGATGCTGAGGATAAACGTCGTGTTGGACTTGACCCTAAGATCAGAACCTTGTTAGCTATAACTTTGCCTAACCCACTGTTCAAACTGATTAAGGGAAAAGAAAATTCCAAGCTTATGTTGGACTATCTAGATATTACCTATGAGGGTACGGGAGAAGTTAGGCAGAACAGAATGATTGCTTTAAAATGTGAATATGAAATGTTCTTTGCCTATAAGAATGAAACCCTTAAGCAAACCTTCATTAGGTTTAACTCTTTGATTGCTGACCTGATTACTTTGAATGTCACCTATACAGAGTTTGAACAAGTTAACAAATTCATAGATTCACTGCCTACTAAATGGAAATCTGTTACTAACCACTTAAGAACCACTCAGACCCTAAAGAACTTTAACATGTCTTCTCTCTACAGTTCACTTTGGAACCATGAGAAGGCAGAGGCTAAATTTGAAATTTACTTGAAAGAAAACTTTAGGTCTGCCCCCACCACTTCAAAATCTTCTAAGACAGATGATACTGATCTTATTGCTGCTGCTAAAAAGAAAGCTCAAAAGGCTTTACTGGTTCAAAAGATGCTGGCAGAAGAAGAGTCAGCTGGAAGTGATGTGGATAGTGGTACTGGGTCTGAAGAAAGCAGTGATGATGAAAGTGATGCAGAAGGGTTTGCTGAAGGTATGGCTTTGCTGGCTAGGCAGTTCAAAAGGTTCAATCGTAATAGAACCATCAAGTCATACAAAGGGAGTAAGAAACTGAGTGCTAGGTATAGCAGTAAGTCAGTCAAAGGTCCTAAATCTGAGTGTTATAATTGTGGGAAGGTTGGACATTTTACTGCTGAATGCATGTCCAGGAAACCTTCAACTTCACATGCTAACTCTTTCTCAAAAGCTGACAAGTACAAGAACAAGTACAAAGCTATGAAAGCTCAGATGAAGGAAAGTGCTAAGACTGATAAGAAGGGTAAAAAGCCAGAAAAGGTTCTAGTTGTTGAGCATCATGATTGGGATGAAACCATCTCGTCGTCTTCCTCTGATAGTGATACTGATGATGATGGTACTGGTTATGCTCCAGAAAAGAAGTTGTGTTTAATGGCCAAGGAGGTCAAGGAGTCTGATGAGAATGATAGTGGTAGCAAGTTTTTGGCTGATATGAGGGAAGCTGATCAGAAAAGAGATTCTCCTCAATGAAAAACTGAATTGATGTATAAGGTTGATAATTTTCAAACTTATACTGATGATGAAAAGGCCGAAATGTTTGACTACCTAAGAGTTGACTTATGCAGAGGCAGCAAACGTGAAGAATTTTGATAACAGATAACAAATCTTTAAATGAGAAACTTAAATGCAAAAATGATGAAATTAAAATCTTGAAAGATGATATTTCTAAACTTGAAAAACAAAATTTTGCTTTAAGGTCTGTTCACGTTGAGGCAGCAGATGTCAAGAACCAGCTGGATAATCTTCAAAAGGTTATCGCTTCATGGTGTACATCTGCTCAACGCACATCAAAGTGTGTTAACGAGCAGGTGCCTGCCCAAGTTGAAGCTTTCTTTGCTGGTGACTATGCTGCTGCTGCTATTACAGAGGTTACTTTCATGAACACAATTCTTGAAACAGATCCTGAAGCTGTCTTGCCAAATACTTTTGCCAAGATAGTTAAAGGTAAAAAGGTCTTGACAAATAAATTTGTTAGACCTGCTACTGTGTCCCCACCACCTGCCATGAAAGAGATTTTGGAGGATGAGGTTAGAGCAAGAGAAGCCAGTACCTCAATTGATGAGACTACTGACCCCTCAAGCATCTACTACATGACTCCAAAAGAAAGACGTATCAAAAGGGAAATCACTGAAAATAATCTTAGAAAAATTAAACCTACTGATTCCCCTTCGTGTTCGAGTTCCAATTGTGCTGAGCCAGCTGATGACAAACTTACTGGTCAACCAGTAGCTGCAGACAAGCCAGTCAAACGTAATACTGGCAAGTCCAAGGCAGCAGGAAAAACTTCTTCTAGTTCATCAGCTTCAGTAGACAAGCCAGTAACTTCCCACGCTTGCTCGTCAAATGATAAAGGCAAAGCAATACGTCATGACTATGGTACTGGTTCCAAGAAGAAAGCTGCCCTTAAGGGAAAAGCAAAAGTGGACTCGAATGAAGAGTTGTCTATCACTGAGATTATGACAGTCAATCTTGACCAGCTAATTGAGGCAGTAACCAAACATCGCCCCGATCCTCTTTACAATGTGTATGACCCATCACCGATACCAAATGTGAGAAAATGCTACAAATGTGGCAACAAGTTTTACTTAGCCAACTGGTGTCCTTTTACCCCAACCTCGTCTGCTGCTGCTTCTTCAAGCAAACCAGCAGACAGGAAGAGATCATCAAAGATGACCCTTCCAGAACCCATCCTTGGATGGGTTCCCAAAAAGAACTAATCTCTTAGCTACTGTGCAGGGCATTCAAAACAAGAAAATCTGGTATCTCGATAGTGGATGTTCGAGACATATGACCGGATGTAAGTCCCTGCTGATAGACTATCAAGAAAAAGATGGTCCAGTTGTTTCGTATGGAGATAATTCGTTGGGTTACACAAAGGGTTTTGGTACTTTGACTAATGGGAATGTCACATTCTCAAATGTTGCATATGTAGTTGGGCTTAAACATAATTTACTCAGCATAAGCCAACTGACAAGCAAGAACAAGATAGTCCAATTCAGAAGGAAAATTGGCACTATTTTTGATAAGACAGGGAAGCCACTGCTGACTGCAAAACGTCATGAAAACATGTATCAAATTGACATGAACACAGCAGTCACAACAACTGATACTTGTTTCTATTCGAAGGCAGCAGACAACCTGAAATGGTTATGGAACAAGAGACTCTCACATCTCAACTTCAAAGATATTCACAAATTATCCAGTAGAAGTTTGGTGTCTGGGCTACCCACCATGTCTTATGTAAAGGACAGACTGTGTCCTGGTTGTGAAAAGAGAAAACATCACCATGCCTCATTCAAATCAAAGCAAATCTCATCTGTTGAGAAACCATTTCATTTACTTCATATGGATCTTTTTGGTCCTGTTAATGTGGCCAGCTGTAGTGGGAAGAAGTATACACTGGTTATTATTGATGAATATTCCAGATACACCTGGGTATTCTTTTTGAAGCAAAAGAGTGAAGCTGCTGATGAAATTATCAATTTTATCAAAAGAATGGGGCTTTTAAATGGGCAACTGGTGAAACAGCAACGAAGTGATCATGGTACAGAATTCAGAAATGCTACATTAGAAGAATTTTGTGCTGATAAAGGTATTTCACAGAACTTTTCTGCTGTGAGAACACCTCAACAAAATGGGGTTGCAGAAAGAAGAAACAGAACTCTCATTGAAGCAGCAAGATCTATGTTAGCTGAGTCTGGGCTGAAAAATTCATATTGGGCAGAAGCTGTGAACGCTGCATGTTTTACCCAGAATAGATCTCTAATTGTGAAAAGACATCAGAAAACTACTTATGAAGTTCTCAAAGGAAGAAAACCCTCAATCTCATTTCTTCACGTATTTGGCACTCCCTGTTTCATTCTAAACAATAGGGATCAGTTAGGCAAGTTTGATGCTAAGGCTGATGAAGGTATATTCTTGGGATATTCCAACATGTCAAAGGCATATAGGGTTTTCAATAAAAGAAGGGGTTGTTTTGAAGAATCAATTAATGTTACATTTGATGAAACTGCCCCAGCCACATCTTTCAGTCAAGAAGATGAAGAGTTATTGTTTGAAGAGCCTACTCAGCAAGCTCTTGACGATGAAGAGGAACCAGCTGCAAATCCCTCGCCAATCCATGTTGCTGGGTACTCTGATGATGAGATGGAACATTCTGTTCTATCTGTGTGTAAACCAAGTAGACCTACTAGCTCTACTGAGGTCCTACCACTTGAGCATAGGTCTACTGGTTCTGAAGGATCACAAGCTGGTACTGGTTACATTAATACTGAACAGCTGTCTCCAATTGCTGCTCATACCTTTGAACCAGCTGATGATCTAGATGCTGTGTGTTCCACGACAAGCTCACCTGTTCATAACACTAGATGGACAAAATAGCATCCAATTGAGCAAGTCATTGGTAATCTGGCTAGTGGTGTTAAAACAAGAAGGCATGCAACCTGCAATTTCTGTATGCATGTAAATTTTGTGTCTACCATTGAACCTAAATGTCCTGATGAAGCAATCAAAGATCCAAGCTGGGCAGGAGCTATGCAAGAAGAGATCTCCCAGTTTGATAGGAATAAGTTTTGGACATTGGTACCTAAACCTGATGATGAAACTAAGAAAATCATTGGTACCAAGTGGGTTTTCAAGAACAAGATGGATGAAGATGGGATTGTGATCAGAAACAAAGCTAGATTGGTAGTTCAAGGGTTCAAACAGGAAGAAGGATTGGATTATGGAGAGACTTATGCTCCAGTGGCTAGGATGGAAGCTATCAGACTGTTCTTGGCGTATGCTGCTAAGATGAACTTTAGGGTATTCCAGATGGATGTTAAATCTGCATTTCTAAATGGGAAGCTGCAAGAAGAAGTTTATGTCAAATAGCCTCCTGGTTTTGTAAGCAGTAAATATCCAGACCATGTCTACAAGCTAGACAAAGATCTTTATGGCCTCAAAAAGGCTCCAAGAGCATGGTATGAGACACTTCATGTGTATCTCACTGGTATAGGTTTTAAAGTTGGAACAATTGACACCACTCTGTTCTCAAAAGAGATAGATGGTGATCTCTTGCTGGTATAGATATATGTGGATGATATTATTTATGGATCTAAAAATGAGAAACATTGTCAAGATTTTTCAAAACTTATGTCAAAGACATATGAAATGAGCTTACAAAGAGACTTGCAATACTTTTGGGATTGCAAATTAAACAACTTGATGATGGAATTTTTATAAGTCATGATAAATATATCAAAGATATGCTAAAGAAATTTGGTCTGACCTGTTTAAAAGATATAGGGACTCCAATGGCAGCAACTATTAAAATAGATGCTGATCCCAATGGTGAACCAGTCAATATCACTGAATATAGAGGTATGATTGGATCCCTACTTTATCTTACAGCCAGCAGATCAGATATTATGTTTGCCACATGTCTCTGTGCCAGATATCAAGCTGGTCCTAAAGAGTCACACTTGCTAGCAGTCAAAAGGATATTTAGGTATCTGAAAGCTACTGCTAAACGTGGTCTTTGGTATCCCAAAGACCAGGATTTTGAGCTAATTGGGTATTCAGATGCTGATTTTGCAGGGTGTAAAATAGACAGGAAAAGTACTACTTGTGGTTGCCAGTTACTGGGTGGTAGGCTAGTCAGCTGGACGAACAAAAAGCAAAATACTGTGTCCACATCTACTGCTGAGGCAGAATACGTTTCTGCTGGTAGTTGTACTGCTCAAGTACTGTGGATGCAAAGCCAGCTGAAATACTATGGCGTTCATGTTACAAAGACTCCAATCTACTGTGACAACACAAGTGCAATAGCTATTACCAACAATCCTGTGATGCATTCAAGAACAAAGCACTTTGACGTTCGATATCACTTCATAAGGGATCATGTTCAAAAAGGAGATGTGGAGCTACATTTTATTTCAACAGACCAGCAGTTAGTAGATCTATTCACAAAGCCCTTAGATGAGAAATGTTTTAACTATCTCATCTCTGAGTTGGGTATGCTTGAACTTTAAATAAAAGACAATTTTTGTTGGTGTGCTGGCTCTACAACATGTAGGGCAAACCAGTAAGTTATTTTTGTTAACTTACTGCCTACATGTTAAACACTCAGCACAACAAGGTCTTTTATGTTTTGGTTACTTAAAATGTTTTTAATTGAAATAATAAATAGCTCACAAAATTAAATGATTCCTTAAATCTGAAACTCATTTACTCCCAATGATTTAAATTAAATTCATGACATATTAAATGTAACAAAGTATTTTGTATTTAATGCAAAACTTATTTTGTGATTTTTAAATTTTTTTGAATTAAAACCTGCTGCATTTAATGTTGAATGGGAGGTATGAGTGTTCAAGCCGTATATACGTCAAATCATCAGTTTGTGTCCCCTCGAGTGTGCCAGTCTGTCACATCTGCCTATGCGCCTGCTAATGGCAGTTGTCATTTTCTCTCTCCTGCCTTTTTCACCTAATCACAACGGTTAAAAGAGTGTTTTATCTTCCATAATAACCTTCGGTTATTCAGTTTTCAAATTCACACTCTTCTCGCTAAAAATCCCCAAATCTTCAAATCAATTCATACATCCATCTTCTACGAAATCATCAATGGCAGAACAACAACAACAACATCAATCACCAGCTGCTGCAAACCAGCCAGAGGAACAACAACCACAGCAATAATAACCGGTAGCACCACAACAACTGGAACAGCAACCACCACCAGTCATCGAAGAACAAGTAGTGCAGGGCTCTCTGTTCAACCTGCACCCAAGCCTTGTTAGGGCTGCAAATGCACCAGAACACTCTTCCATTCGCCTATCAAGAGGCAATGCTTCTCATGCCCTTTCAATTCCCAAATCCAAAGCCAACTTAGGCTATGATACGCTTATCGATTACATAAGAAAATCACCACTGGCTCGAGCTATTACCGGCGTACCTTCTCGTCTTTATCCGGCTTGTTTGGCCAGATTCTGGGATACTGCCACCACGGCCACCACTCAACAGAACATTCCATGTATTCGTGGCATGGTGACTGAAACCCTAGCCTGCTCCATCACTGTTGATGCCATCCGACGTGCTCTCCAATTACCCATTGGTCCGTTCGTTAAATTCACCAACCAGTGATGAGTTTAGAAGAGAGGTACTGGAAATTATAGGGTTTGATGGACCAGTGGCTCATACGCCCTTAAGGAAGCAGATGCCACCTCTGTGGAACTATTTCTTTGGCTTGCTGACTCATTGCATCAGTCAGAAGTCTGGGAGCTTTGATCAGTGCTCAGATTTTGAGCTGAAGATTGGTCATGGGATGCTGTTCAATCGAAATATTGATTATGCCGGTGAAATTTACTTAAGGCTAAGGGAAATGGTGCTTGCACCTAAACGAACACACTTAATCCCCTTTCCAAGGTTTTTGAGCCTTGTTTTTGAAAATGACCTGGGTGAAGCTTACCAGCAGATTGCTGATGAATCATTCGACCTGCCTCCAAAACAAGGGGGAATGCCAAAAGATGCTCCTGCTGCTCCATATAATGTCCTGACACCAGACATGCTTGAGTATCTTGCTGCTCGAGGTGGAGTGAACCAACCGGCTGCCTCTGGTGCTGCACCAGCTGAGGAGGAGGGACCTCAGCGAAAGTCAGCTGTAAAAAGGAAGAAGTCAGCTACCTCAACTAGTACAGCCATCGTCTCACATACTGGTAAAGCAGTAGTTGTATTAGAATATAGTGCTCTCTGATCATAAAGAACAGCCCTAGTCTTATATACTGACTATCTACTTCTAGTATTGGAATCCGTTGCTTAACTATTTCTTGGTAACAGGCAAATCCAAATGAGCAAAAGCTGGCTCCAGGCTCACCACAGGGGAGATTGCACCAGTCTCAACTGCTGCTCCTGCAAAGGATGTGGCTATGGAACCTGGTGCGTTTCTAGACCAAACAGCAGAAAATTCTAACATAATTAAAAATATTTTATCTGCTGACTTGAAAAATGAAAGTGGAGTTAAAGGTATAACCCTGGCTCCTAAGCTGACTGGTTTTAAAACTAGTGTTAAGAAGAGTAGCAACCCATACTCTTCTAGCCAGACACTTCCACATTTTTCAAAATTGAACTTAATGCTATATCCTCTGCTGACAGTACAACCAGCAGAGCACATACCTGACCCCCAAAGTGTAGTGACCCAAATTTTTCCATGTTTATATATATATTAAATGAAATTGTTATTTACATGATTAAGTGTTTCTAACATGTTAAGCAATCAAACTTGTTAAGACTTGATTAATTGAAATAGGTTTCATATAGACAATTGACCACCCAAGTTGACCGGTGATTCAAGAACGTTAAAACTTGTAAAAACTATACGATGACATATATATGGTTATATATATAGTTAACATGATTTTATTATAAGTATGTATCTCATTAGGTATTTTAACAATGAGTTATATACATAAAAATGAGACTATTAATTTAAGAAACTCAAAAACGATATATATAACGATTATCGTTATAACAACGTCTTACTAGGTACATATGAATCATATTAAGATATTGATACACTTGATTAATTATGTTAAATGATAAGTAAATATATTATTAAGTGTATTAACAATAAAATACATATGTAAAAATAAGACTACTAACTTAATGATTTCAAAACGAGACATATATGTAACGATTATCGTTGTAATGACATTTAATTGTATATATATCATAATATCATGATAATATAACAATTTAACATCTCATTTGTTATAATAAATAATGGGTTAACAACATTCAACAAGATCGTTAACCTAAAGGTTTCAAAACAACATTTACATGTAACGACTAACGATGACTTAACGACTCAGTTAAAATGTATATACATGTAGTGTTTTAATATGTATTCATACACTTTTGAAAGACTTCAAGACACTTATCAAAATACTTCTACTTAACAAAAATGCTTACAATTACATCCTCGTTCAGTTTCATCAACAATTTTACTCGTATGCACCCGTATTCGTACTCGTACAATACACAGCTTTTAGATGTATGTACTATTGGTACATACACTCCAATGATCAGCTCTTAGCAGCCCATGTGAGTCACCTAACACATGTGGGAACCATCATTTGGCAACTAGCATAAAATATCTCATAAAATTACAAAAATATGAGTAATCATTCATGACTTATTTACATGAAAACAAAATTACATATCCTTTATATCTAATCCATACACCAACGACCAAAAACACCTACAAACACTTTCATTCTTCAATTTTCTTCATCTAATTGATCTCTCTCAAGTTCTATCTTCAAGTTCTAAGTGTTCTTCATAAATTCTAAAAGTTCTAGTTTCATAAAATCAAGAATACTTCCAAGATTGCAAGTTTACTTCCAAGTTTTCTAAATCCATTCCAAGTAATCATCCAAGATCAAGAAACCTTTATTACTTATAGTAGGTTATCTTTCTAATACAAGGTAATAATAATATTCAAACTTTAATTCAATTTCTATAACTATAACAATCTTATTTCGAGTGGAAATCTTACTTGAAATTGTTTTCGTGTCATGATTCTGCTTCAAGAACTTTCAAGCCATCCAAGGATCCTTTGAAGCTAGATCCATTTTTATCATTTCCAGTAGGTTTATCCAAGGAACTTGAGGTAGTAATGATGTTCATAACATCATTCGATTCATACATATAAAGCTATCTTATTCGAAGGTTTAAACTTGTAATCACTAGAACATAGTTTAGTTAATTCTAAACTTGTTCGCAAATAAAAGTTAATCCTTCTAAATTGACTTTTAAAATCAACTAAACACATGTTCTATATCTATATGATATGCTAACTTAATGATTTAAAACCTGGAAACACGAAAAACACCGTAAAACCGGATTTACGCCGTCGTAGTAACACCGCGGGCTGTTTTGGGTTAGTTAATTAAAAACTATGATAAACTTTGATTTAAAAGTTGTTATTCTTTGAAAATGATTTTTATTATGAACATGAAACTATATCCAAAAATCATGGTTAAACTCAAAGTGGAAGTATGTTTTCTAAAATGGTCATCTAGACGTCGTTCTTTCGACTGAAATGACTACCTTTACAAAAATGACTTGTAACTTATTTTTCCGACTATAAACCTATAATTTTTCTGTTTAGATTCATAAAATAGAGTTCAATATGAAACCATAGCAATTTGATTCACTCAAAACGGATTTAAAATGAAGAAGTTATGGGTAAAACAAGATTGGATAATTTTTCTCATTTTAGCTACGTGAAAATTGGTAACAAATCTATTCTAACCATAACTTAATCAACTTGTATTGTATATTATGTAATCTTGAGATACCATAGACACGTATACAATGTTTCGACCCATCATGTCGACACATCTATATATATTTCGGAACAACCATAGACACTCTATATGTGAATGTTGGAGTTAGCTATACAGGGTTGAGGTTGATTCCAAAATATATATAGTTTAAGTTGTGATCAATACTGAGATACGTATACACTGGGTCGTGGATTGATTCAAGATAATATTTATCGATTTTTTTCTGTACATCTAACTGTGGACAACTAGTTGTAGGTTACTAACGAGGATAGCTGACTTAATAAACTTAAAACATCAAAATGTATTAAAAGTGTTGTAAATATATTTTGAACATACTTTGATATATATGTATATATTGTTATAGGTTCGTGAATCAACCAGTGGCCAAGTCTTACTTCCCGACGAAGTAAAAATCTGTGAAAGTGAGTTATAGTCCCACTTTTAAAATCTAATATTTTTGGGATGAGAATACATGCAGGTTTTATAAATGATTTACAAAATAGACACAAGTACGTGAAACTACATTCTATGGTTGAATTATCGAAATCGAATATGCCCCTTTTTATTAAGTCTGGTAATCTAAGAATTAGGGAACAGACACCCTAATTGACGCGAATCCTAAAGATAGATCTATTGGGCCTAACAAACCCCATCCAAAGTACCGGATGCTTTAGTACTTCGAAATTTATATCATATCCAAAGGGTGTCCCGGAATGATGGGGATATTCTTATATATGCATCTTGTTAATGTCGGTTACCAGGTGTTCACCATATGAATGATTTTTATCTCTATGTATGGGATATGTATTGAAATATGAAATCTTGTGGTCTATTGTTACGATTTGATATATATAGGTTAAACCTATAACTCACCAACATTTTTGTTGACGTTTAAAGCATGTTTATTCTCAGGTGAATACTAAGAGCTTCCGCTGTTGCATACTAAAATAAGGACAAGATTTGGAGTCCATGTTTGTATGATATTGTGTAAAAACTGCATTCAATAAACTGATTTCGATGTAACATATTTGTATTGTAAACCATTATGTAATGGTCGTGTGTAAACAGGATATTTTAGATTATCATTATTTGATAATCTACGTAAAGCTTTTTAAACCTTTATTTATGAAATAAAGGTTATGGTTTGTTTTAAAAATGAATGCAGTCTTTGAAAAACGTCTCATATAGAGGTCAAAACCTCGCAACGAAATCAATTAATATGGAACGTTTTTAATCAATAAGAACGGGACATTTCAGTTGGTATCCGAGCGTTGGTCTTAGAGAACCAGAAAATTTGCATTAGTGTGTCTTATCGAGTTTGTTAGGATGCATTAGTGAGTCTGGACTTCGACCGTGTTTTCTTTAAAAATGATTGCTTAACATTTTTGTTGGAAACTATATATTATTAACATGTATATATTATATGATATATTAATCTCTTAACATGTTTGATATTGTGTGATAGATGTCTACCTCTAGCACAAATCCCATTGACTCACCTAATAATAACGAAGAGTCGAATATATATTGGACTGATTCACAAGTTGTCACGACCCGGAAAATTTCGACTAATTTTAAATCAAACTCTCAATACTATTTAGTATTTTTTACACAATAAGAAAAGTCTGTTAGGTTGAGTCTCAAAATTTTTGAACTGTTTCATATATTCAATTTACCTTCGACCATTTCCGATGATTCACGAACAAATACTTTTAAATATGTGAATATATATAAGTATGTGTATATATAAATATATGTATACATATATATATATATATATATATATATATATATATATATATATATATATATATATATATATATAAAATAATGAGAACATTAATAAATTATTATATACATTTATTGTTATAAATAAATATGTAAAATAAAACATATTTTAATAAAAACTATTACTTTATATGTAATATATGTATATTACTTGTATATATATTGGTATATTTAATTTAATTATTATTTATTTGCGTAGTAAATTCTGTTATTTAAAACTATTTATATATATATACATAGTGTATGTTAAATATAACTAAATTTTGAGCTTAAACGGTAAGTGTCTGTAACTTTCGGTTGACGTTTAATTATTTTTAAAATAGGTCTAATATAAATATATGAGGTTTCAAAATAAAGGTTGGTCCAAAATTTGATTAAAAAGATAATAGTTTTGATAAAATATTTTTTTACCTTTTCAATCTAAGTTTTTGTACTCCGTACATACAAATTGGAACATAAAAATAAACAATTAACGAACCTTTTTTTTATCAGGTTTCAAACAGGTAATGAGTGAAATAATTTAATAGGCTTAATCTAAAAATTTGAGATTTTTAGGGACACTTTTATACGTTAGCTGTTTAGCAATGGACACGATATAGTATTCCGTGAAAAAGTGTCGGCATATATTTACAAAGTTAGATTTCTGTTTATTATATGGGACACATTTTATTTATGTATTATTATTATTATTATTATTATTATTATTATTATTATTATTATTATTATTATTATTATTATTATTATTATTATTATAATTATAATTATAATTATTATCTATTATCTGTAATCCATCTATCCCTTTATATAACATATATACATATACATATATTTGTGAGACTGCAGAAACCACAAAAACCTTCATCTCAAACCACCGCCACCCTCTTTCTCCTCCAAACCACCCAACCCATCAACCACCATAACCATAGTCATCAAGCTTTTTGATCTTTTCGTGTTCGGTATTCCATCAAACACCTAGACCCACTTAAACACACCATTTGATCTCCTCCACCATTTCAAGAATCACCACCTTACTACTGTTATCGTTAATGCTACTATATTTCTGTTTTTGCAGCCGAACAACCACCACACCATCAAACACACACACACACACACACACACACACACACACACACACATATATATATATATATATATATATATATATATATATATATATATATATATATATATATATATATATATATATATATATATATTCTCATTCGTAAAGAAACCAAAACCACCCAACACCATCTCAACCCGCTACTAATTTCTTCGGGTTTTTGTTTTGGTCCGATCGATTAAAAATAAAAACCACACACACGTTTCTGCATTTGATCACATCTCATTAACATTATACGACCATCAAACTTTCTATTGCATTTGTTTCGCTATTACTCTTGTTCTTTATTATTTTACGAGAAGGATTAAAGATGATAGATGAAGAATAATGATTGATATTGATACAGTGAGACTACAAGTGGTGATAAGGTTATAAAGCCAAGATGATAGTGATATAATAACATTACTGCAATATTGACTTTGCTATTTGTTTTTGTGTGTTAACGAGCCAAAACCAAATCCAAATCCAAACAATGATTGGGCCGTTTTTTTTTTGTGGGCTTATGAACCATTTTTATTTTTGGCCCGTATACTTATTTATTTTATTGGGCCGAGATGTTAGTTAGTAATTATATATGATGAGTTGATGATGCTAGTCGATGATGATGATCGTTGGAGAAAATGATCATGATGATTGTGATGATGGCGATGCTTTAAAGAAGAATGATGATAGATAAGTTTGGTGATACATGATACATGATGAATCGTAATTTTCGTTGTTAATAATATCAAATGGTGATAACAAAAGTAATTAAGATGATGATGGTTTAATTATGATGATGATCGAATGGTATGAGCATAATGATGATGGAGGTTTATGATGATAATGATGATGAATGAAAATGGAAAAGATGAAGATGATAAACAGTTCATTATAGGTTAAATAATTAAACGTACGAGTTACTACAAGAAAAACATTAACGGTTCGTTGGTTTAAGTGAGTGTTTGTTAAACGAGAGGTCTCGGGGTTCGAGCCCGGGCATTGGCGTCTATTTTTTTACCTTGTTACTATAAGGTAGCATTCTTATTCTTATTATTATTATTAATATTATTAATATTATTATTCTTATTATTATTATTATTATTATTATTATTATTATTATTATTATTATTATTATTATTATTATTATTATTATCATTATCATTATTATTATTATCAAAACTAATTATTTTCATTATCATTATGAGTAAACTCATCATTTTATTGAAAACTACTATTATCATCAAAAGTATCATTATTATTATTTTCATCATTATTAATATAATTATCATTAAACATGACTTTATCATTATTATTAATAGTATCATTAGTATTATTATTATTTTTATTTTTATTACTAGTATCATCATTTTAATATATTATTATTATCATTACTATTATTTTGACAATAATATTATTATTTTTATATTATTATTATTGATACTAATATCAATATTATTATCATAATAACTATTATTAGTATTATTGTAAAATATAACAACTTTTCATTTATTATATTTATCAATATTATTTTATCAAATAACTATTAGTTATATAAAACCATATTTACTACATATAACATAACTATATTAATACTTTTATAATAAATAATAATAAATGTAATTAATTAGATTATTAATGAAACACATAATTAAAATAAAAATTAAGTCGCTAATAATATATAAATTTGTTCGATTACCATTATACGTGTTAATATATATACTTGATATAGGTTCGTGAATTCGAGATCAACCCTGCACTTGTTAAATGACGTCATATGTATTTTTACTATAAAATACAGTATTGTGAGTTTCATTTGCTCCCTTTTTAATTGCTTTTGCAATATATATTTTTGGGCTGAGAATACATGCGCTGTTTTATAAATGTTTTACGAAATAGACACAAGTACTAAAACTAATTCTACGTGGATTTAAACCAGAAATATACCCTCAGCTTGGTAACATTAAACTACTTGTCTATGTACGGTAGGCGCGAATCCTAAAGATATATCTATTGGGCCTGACAAACCCCATCCTGACTATGAGATGCTTTAGTACTTCGAAGTTATATTAAACACACCTGATCTGGTGTACTTCAGAGGGTAAAACATAAACGTTAAGGCTTGTTACCGGGTGCCTACAACTTATAGAATAATTTTATACCCTTGCGAGTGTACAAATATTTATAAATGGAAATCTTGTGGTCTATTAATATTTTGAAATAATTGTTATGATAAACCTATGAACTCACCAACCTTTTGGTTGACACTTTTAAGCATGTTTATTCTCATGTACGAATTAAGTCTTCCGCTGTGCATTTGCTCAATTGAAAGATATTATTTGGAGTCATTCATGGCATATTTAGGTCAGTACCTCGCAATGGGACCAGATGTTGATGATTTCGTCCAAGGGGATAAGGACGGGTCCTCACAGGTGGTATCAGAGCATTGGTCCTAACGAACCAGGTCTTGCATTAGTGTGTCTAACTGATAGTTGTTAGGATGCATTAGCAAGTCTGGACTTCAACCTTAGCTACATATTATAAGTATTGTATATCATTCCTAGTGGAAAAATTACCTACTAATCATTCCTAAGTCTAGACACGACTTCCTGCACTTATTTGATAGATAGTGTACAAATAAATTCATATCTTAGTGTATCTGCTAATTCATATCTTAGCGCATCTATTACTGTAGACTTTATCTGACACGTTTCCTTAATTCTCTCCGTAATTTACGAGATCTTCTGTACTATATATAGATATTCTATGTAATTAGAATATCATCCGATATCCGAAATTCATTTCATACCAAAAACTCTTTATCTAACCGAGCAAAATGGAACTCACCACTAGTTCAAGCCCCTCGGATTCTGATATTGAGTCCCACTCAAGCTCCGAAAGCAGTATGACCGGAATGGTCCAACCAATTCATCGAATGGGTTCGTAGTCGACTTAACCAATGGAGACGCGAAGAAGGCGATCCCTTCCACCAACCTGCACCCTCGGCGAAGAACCTGAATCACTTACCGGTGAGCCTATCCAAAACACCATTTTAGCCTCATCTCCAAGGTAGCTCATCACGATTATCTTCTATCTAAAATTCTAAATCTTATTTATCCGCTTGTTCCAACCGACACTCATCCCGGAATAATAGATGAAGTCAACGAACTTTGCGCGCGAGTTGTAGCTTTGGAAAATATGGTGCAAAACCTACCAGCTTCAGCAACATCACCGACACCAGCAGTACCACCATCATCGGCACCAGTATCACCAATAACACCAGCCTCAACATCACACGCCTCAATATCATCATCCGTACTTCAAATATGATCTTCGTTCTACATATCGTTCTACACCGACTATCTTCGTTCTACATATCGTTCTATATCAATTACCTTGTTCTACATGACGATTATGTAATCTCTAATATTTTAGAGATTATATATTCTTGTTCTAACAGTAAATCAAATGAGATTAATATCATATTAACTCATTAAATCCATGATTACATCTGAAGAAAATATATATGCAAGTATATTTTCATAAAGATTGTAATTAAAAATTCGTTTGTACAAACTATTAATGGTGAAAATATTTTAACGGGTAGGTAATACCCGAGGAATATTTAGATTTCACATTAATAAGTTGCACTGTACATTCTTCGACTCTAATTCAACAGTCAGTCACTATTCTACTTGTATTCATAGATATACGTATCCGTTCACCACAGAATCCATTTTCGTTCAATTTCATATTTGGATTTTGACCTATCAGAATCCAACAAGTGGCATAATGAAGAAAACATCGGACAAAGTAAAATTTGTTAGAAACAAACGAACTAACTAATTGAAATATTGTTAAGAATCCACGCTAACTGTTCCTAGCTAACTGGTTACATTTTATTTATCGCAATTTACATTCTCGCAATTTACATTCTCGCAATTTTATTTATCGTCATTTAATTTCTGTATTTATTTTACGCACTTTAAATAACGGGACACGTATACAAGGTTTCGACATATCATATTGACCCATCTATATATTTATCTTGGAACAACCATAGACACTCTATATGCAAATGACGGAGTTAGCTATACAGGGTTGAGGTTGATTCTAAAATATATATATAGTTTGAGTTGTGATCAATACTGAGACCGGTACATGGGTCATGATACGTATTAATTAATTCAAATGTTATATATTAAACTATATATTAACTATTGGACTATTGGACTACTAACTTTGGACAATTAAAATGAATTAAAATATTGATTATAATATATGAAACTAAATAATTCTTCAAGTTTGCCACTTGATTTTCATCTTAAACCTCATTCGTATCTTGACGATTACAATTTGCGTTCAAACCTTTCATGATTCTTGAAAACATCTCAATCGAGAAGATGAACCAACCGCATTTCATCTACGGAAGAAAAGATTGATGCATAAGGTTATGCACCTGAAAAACTCTCAGAAACTGAGTAAACGTTTAACACATAGTTGTGTTAATTCCTTTAGTGTTATTATTACCCAAAATAACTTTGCAGTTCTTTTTTAAAGTAGCAAATTTTGTCATAGCTCCAGCAAGTCAACTCCGACTTTTCATCCGAAACAACCTTATTATAACCTTGTTATATATGCGTGTTCTTTTATTGTTACCGGGGAACCTTTCATATTCCACCATATTACCATCAGCGTTTAATCATCTAAAAACACTATTCTCTTGAAACCACCTCGGATTGATAACCGATGATTCAAATATGGTTACATTAAATGCAGAGGAAACAGGAAAATTGTAGATGTTTTAAACGGCCAAAAGTTTGATGATAAAGAAGGGAATGTTAGGAACACTCGATAGAAAATTTGGTACTGAAAAATGGATTGAGCTAACCATGAAGGAGACCAAGGATAAATACAAGGACTAAACCCTATATTCAAAGAATCCAGGTAATTCTAGATCTGATGAAATCTTTATAGAATTCCTTGCTCCGAAGTCATGTTAAAATTTTGCGGAAAATTTTTCTTCATCAACTTTCGAACTTATAAATTCCAAAATATCATCATAAATATCTTCGATATTTCTGAAGATATTTTCATAAATACTCTCGTCCGAAATTATCTACCTCTTCGTGTTTTCTGTATTCCATTATATTGAAAACTTCTGTAAAATCTAAGTATAAACTATAAATGAATAGTGGAGAAGTGTTGGGAATTGAAGCATGAGTTAGTATAATATAATGACGTCAGGCCAACGTGATTATATTACAGTAAGTCATGCTAAATTTCTAATGTAACGTGATGATGATTCACAGTGTATCATGTTACACGACTCTTTCATTCTACTTAATTTCTAAGCATATCACGGAAATATTTCCTTGATATTTCTGTTCTTCCTTAATTCCGACAGTTTGCTAATAAATCGTGCGATTTCATTTTCTTTCTGATTAGAAGATTTCTTTAAATCCCTTGAATTCCGGAATTCAACAGTGACTACATCAAAAGTTAAGACGAATCTCTATTTCTTCATTTCACTATTTTGTGATAGCTTCATTCGTATTCTTCGAATAATCGAATTGTTACTCGGTGATGATAAAACTCCATTTATCAACTCATATTCATCATGAAAACAATTTTTATTGTTAGCCATGACGACCCCGATAAAATTTCGGGGACGAAATTTCTTTAACGGGTAGGTACTGTCACGACCCAGAAAATTTCGACTAATTTTAAATCAAACTCTCAATACTATTTAGTATTTTTGACACAATAAGAAAAGTCTGTTAGGTTGAGTCTCAAAATTTTTGAACTGTTTCATATATTCAATTTACCTTCGACCATTTCCGATGATTCACGAACAAATACTTTTAAATATGTGAATATATATAAGTATGTGTATATATAAATATATGTATAATATATATATATATATATATATATATATATATATATATATATATATATATATATATATATATATATATATATATATATATATATATATATATATATATATATATATATATATATATATAATAATGAGAACATTAATAAATTATTATATACATTTATTGTTATAAATAAATATGTAAAATAAAACATATTTTAATAAAAACTATTACTTTATATGTAATATATGTATATTACTTGTATATATATTGGTATATTTAATTTAATTATTATTTATTTGTGTAGTAAATTCTGTTATTTAAAACTATTTATATATATACATAGTGTATGTTAAATATAACTAAATTTTGAGCTTAAACGGTAATTGTCTGTAACTTTCGGTTGACGTTTAATTATTTTTAAAATAGGTCTAATATAAATATATGAGGTTTCAAAATAAAGGTTGGTCCAAAATTTGATTAAAAAGATAATAGTTTTGATAAAATATTTTTTTACCTTTTCAATCTAAGTTTTTGTACTCCGTACATACAAATTGGAACATAAAAATAAACAATTAACGAACCTTTTTTTTATCAGGTTTTAAACAGGTAATGAGTGAAATAATTTAATAGGCTTAATCTAAAAATTTGAGATTTTTAGGGACACTTTTATACGTTAGCTGTTTAGCAATGGACACGATATAGTATTCCGTGAAAAAGTGTCGGCATATATTTACAAAGTTAGATTTCTGTTTATTATATGGGACACGTTTTATTTATGTATTATTATTATTATTATTATTATTATTATTATTATTATTATTATTATTATTATTATTATTATTATTATTATAATTATAATTATTATCTATTATCTGTCATCCATCTATCCCTTTATATAACATATATACATATACATATATTTGTGAGACTGCAGAAACCACAAAAACCTTCATCTCAAACCACCGCCACCCTCTTTCTCCTCCAAACCACCCAACCCATCAACCACCATAACCATAGTCATCAAGCTTTTTGATCTTTTCGTGTTCGGTATTCCATCAAACACCAAGACCCACTTAAACACGCCATTTGATCTCCTCCACCATTTCAAGAATCACCACCTTACTACTGTTATCGTTAATGCTACTATATTTCTGTTTTTGCAGCCGAACAACCACCACACCATCAAACACACACATACACACACACACACACACACACACACACACATATATATATATATATATATATATATATATATATATATATATATATATATATATATTTTCTGATTCGTAAAGAAACCAAAACCACCCAACACCATCTCAACCCGCTACTAATTTCTTCGGGTTTTTGTTTTGGTCCGATCGATCAAAAATAAAAAACCACACACACGTTTCTGCATTCAATCACATCTCATCAACACTATACGACCATCAAACTTTCTGTTGCATTTGTTTCGCTATTACTCTTGTTCTTTATTATTTTACGAGAAGGATTAAAGATGATAGATGAAGAATAATGATTGATATTGATACAGTGAGACTACAAGTGGTGATAATGTTATAAAGCCAAGATGATAGTGATATAATAACATTACTGCAATATTGACTTTGCTATTTGTTTTTGTGTGTTAACGAGCCAAAACCAAATCCAAATCCAAACAATGATTGGGCCATTTTTTTGTGGGCTTATGAACCATTTTTATTTTTGGCCCGTATACTTATTTATTTTATTGGGCCGAGATGTTAGTTAGTAATTATATATGATGAGTTGATTAAGCTAGTCGATGATGATGATCGTTGGAGAAAATGATCATGATGATTGTGATGATGGCGATGCTTTAAAGAAGAATGATGATAGATAAGTTTGGTGATACATGATACATGATGAATCGTAATTTTTGTTGTTAATAATATCAAATGGTGATAACAAAAGTAATTAAGATGATGATGATTTAATTATGATGATAATCGAATGGTATGAGCATAATGATGATGGAGGTTTATGATGATAATGATGATGAATGAAAATGGAAAAGATGAAGATGATAAACAGTTCATTATAGGTTAAATAATTAAACGTACGAGTTACTACAAGAAAAACATTAACGGTTCGTTGGTTTAAGTGAGTGTTTGTTAAACGAGAGGTCTCGGGTTCGAGCCCGGGCATTGGCGTCTATTTTTTTACCTTGTTACTATAAGGTAGCATTCTTATTCTTATTATTATTATTATTATTATTATTATTATTATTATTATTATTATTATTATTATTATTATTATTATTATTATTATTATTATTATCATTATTATTATTATCAAAACTAATTATTTTCATTATCATTATGAGTAAACTCATCATTTTATTGAAAACTACTATTATCATCAAAAGTATCATTATTATTATTTTCATCATTATTATTATAATTATCATTAAACATGATTTTATCATTATTATTAATAGTATCATTAGTATTATTATTATTTTTATTTTTATTACTAGTATCATCATTTTAATATATTATTATTATCATTACTATTATTTTGACAATAATATTATTATTTTTATATTATTATTATTATTGATACTAATATCAATATTATTATCATAATAACTATTATTAGTATTATTGTAAAATATAACAACTTTTCATTTATTATATTTATCAATATTATTTTATCAAATAACTATTAGTTATATAAAACCATATTTACTACATATAACATAACTATATTAATACTTTTATAATAAATAATAATAAATGTAATTAATTAGATTATTAATGAAACACATAATTAAAATAAAAATTAAGTCACTAATAATATATAAATTTGTTCGATTACCATTATACGTGTTAATATATATACTTGATATAGGTTCGTGAATTCGAGATCAACCCTGCACTTGTTAAATGACGTCATATGTATTTTTACTACAAAATACAGTATTGTGAGTTTCATTTGCTCCCTTTTTAATTGCTTTTGCAATATATATTTTTGGGCTGAGAATACATGCGCTATTTTATAAATGTTTTACGAAATAGGCACAAGTACTAAAACTAATTCTACGTGGGTTTAAACCAGAAATATACCCTCAGCTTGGTAACATTAAACTACTTGTCTATGTACGGTAGGCGCGAATCCTAAAGATAGATCTATTGGGCCTGACAAACCTCATCCTGACTATGGGATGCTTTAGTACTTCGAAGTTATATTAAACACACCTGATCTGGTGTACTTCAGAGGGTAAAACATGAACGTTAAGGCTTGTTACCGGGTGCCTACAACTTATAGAATACTTTTATACCCTTGCGAGTGTACAAATATTTATAAATGGAAATCTTGTGGTCTATTAATATATTGAAATAATTGTTATGATAAACCTATGAACTCACCAACCTTTTGGTTGACACTTTTAAGCTTGTTTATTCTCAGGTACGAATTAAGTCTTCCGCTGTGCATTTGCTCAATTGAAAGATATTATTTGGAGTCATTCATGGCATATTTAGGTCAGTACCTCGCAATGGGACCAGATGTTGATGATTTCGTCCAAGGGGATAAGGACGGGTCCTCACACAAGTTCCCGAAGAAGAACTGGAAGAAGAATCAGAACCGAAAGAAATATCAGAACCGGAAGAGGAGGAACCGGAGGAGGAAATAGAACCGGTGGGGGAAATAATAAAACGGTTAAGTAAAAGAAAATCCTCAACCAACCGACCAAGGTTAATTATGGTCAATGGTGTTTCCGCCAAGGAAGCAAAATATTGGGAGGATTTCCAATTCTCCGATGAATCGGATTCCGATGAGAATTCCGATGATGTTATAGAAATTACCCCAACTGAATTTAAAAAGGCAAAAGAAAATAATAAGGGAAAGGGCATAAAAAATAGAGAAATCTAATTCCAACCCCGATGAACTTTATATGTATCGTCAACCCCCGAAGCCCTTAAGTTGTAACAATGACCCGGGAACCTCTAAACCACCAGGTTTTTCTAAACCGATGTGGAAAACGGCAGCTCGTATTAGGGGAACATCATATATCCCTAGAAACTTGGCAAAACGAACCAAAACCGAAGAAGAAGAAACGAGCGAGTCGGAATAAGATAGTTGTATTCGTGTGGTGTAATATATGTAATATAGTGTGCTTATGCTTTATGATATATGTAAAAATTGCTTGTATTAATAAGTATTTTTTTTATGAATCTAACTCTTGTCTATTTTACAGTATAAAAACACAAAATGGATAGACAACCCAATATTTTAAGAGACCTACCCGGAGACATGATTGATGAAATCTTGTCTAGAGTCAGTCAGAATTCTTCGGCACAACTATTTACGGCGAAATCAGTTTGCAAGACATTCGAAGAACGTTCCAAGAATGCCTTGGTTTATATGAGACTTTCGTTTAAAAGATGGGGATATCACATTGGGAAACCCATAAGTTACGATGTGTTTACTTTGACGCATATATTGCGGGGAACCCAAATGCTATTTTACGCAACGGGTTAAGAAATTATTTTGACTCAATGTATCCGAAGGGTGTCCCGGAATGATGGGCTTTCATACCTGGCCACCAAAAATGTTTCTTAAGATCCTTGTACATCTTCCCCGTTCCAGGATGTATTGAGTATCTGGTTTTATGAGCTTCTCTAAGTACCATTTCTCTCATATCTCCAAATTTTGGTACCCAAATTCTTTCAGCCCTATACCGGGTTCCGTCTTCCCGAATATTAAGATGCTTCTCCGATCCTTTGGGTATTTCATCCTTTAAATTTCCCTCTTTTAAAACTCCTTGTTGCGCCTCCTTTATTTGAGTAGTAAGGTTAGTGTGAATCATTATATTCATAGATTTTACTCGAATGGGTTCTCTGTCCTTTCTGCTCAAGGCGTCGGCTACCACATTTGCCTTCCCCGGGTGGTAACGAATCTCAAAGTCGTAATCATTCAACAATTCAATCCACCTACGCTGCCTCATATTCAGTTGTTTCTGATTAAATATGTGTTGAAGACTTTTGTGGTCGGTATATATAATACTTTTGACCCCATATAAGTAGTGCCTCCAAGTCTTTAATGCAAAAACAACCGCGCCTAATTCCAAATCATGCGTCGTATAATTTTGTTCGTGAATCTTCAATTGTCTAGACGCATAAGCAATCACCTTCGTTTGTTGCATTAATACACAACCGAGACCTTGCTTTGATGCGTCACAATAAATCACAAAATCATCATTCCCTTCAGGCAATGACAATATAGGTGCCGTAGTTAGCTTTTTCTTCAATAACTGAAACGCTTTCTCTTGTTCATCATTCCATTCAAATTTCTTCCCTTTATGCGTTAATGCAGTCAAGGGTTTTGCTATTTTGGAGAAATCTTGGATGAACCTTCTGTAGTAACCAGCCAATCCTAAAAATTGACGTATATGCTTCGGAGTTTTCGGGGTTTCCCACTTTTCAACAGTTTCTATCTTTGCCGGATCCACCTTAATACCTTCTTTGTTCACTATGTGACCGAGGAATTGAACTTCTTCCAACCAAAATGCACACTTTGAAAACTTAGCGTACAATTCTTCCTTCCTCAATACTTCTAACACCTTTCTCAAATGTTCACCGTGTTCTTGGTCATTCTTTGAGTAAATAAGTATGTCATCAATGAAAACAATGACAAACTTGTCAAGGTATGGTCCACACACTCGGTTCATAAGGTCCATGAACACAGCTGGTGCATTAGTTAAACCAAATGGCATGACCATAAACTCGTAATGACCGTAACGTGTTCTGAAAGCAGTCTTTGGAATATCATCTTCTTTCACCCGCATTTGATGATACCCGGAACGTAAGTCAATCTTTGAATAAACAGACGAGCCTTGTAGTTGATCAAATAAGTCGTCGATTCTCGGTAGTGGGTAGCGGTTCTTGATGGTAAGTTTGTTCAACTCTCGGTAGTCGATACACAACCTGAATGTACCATCTTTCTTCTTGACAAACAAAACAGGAGCTCCCCACGGTGATGTGCTTGGTCGAATGAAACCACGCTCTAAAAGTTCTTGTAATTGGCTTTGCAGTTCTTTCATCTCGCTGGGTGCGAGTCTGTAAGGAGCACGAGCTATTGGTGCAGCTCCTGGTACAAGATCTATTTGAAATTCAACGGATCGATGTGGGGGTAATCCCGGTAATTCTTTCGGAAATACATCGGGAAATTCTTTTGCGACGGGAACATCATTGATGCTCTTTTCTTCAGTTTGTACTTTCTCGACGTGTGCTAGAACAGCATAGCAACCTTTTCTTATTAGTTTTTGTGCCTTCAAATTACTAATAAGATGTAGCTTCGTGTTGCCCTTTTCTCCGTACACCATTAAGGGTTTTCCTTTTTCTCGTATAATGCGAATTGCATTTTTGTAACAAACGATCTCTGCTTTCACTTCTTTCAACCAGTCCATACCGATTATCACATCAAAACTCCCTAACTCTACTGGTATCAAATCAATCTTAAATGTTTCGCTAACCAGTTTAATTTCTCGATTCCGACATATATTATCTGCTGAAATTAATTTACCATTTGCTAATTCGAGTAAAAATTTACTATCCAAAGGCGTCAATGGACAACTTAATTTAGCACAAAAATCTCTACTCATATAGCTTCTATCCGCACCCGAATCAAATAAAACGTAAGCAGATTTATTGTCAATAAGAAACGTACCCGTAACAAGCTCCGGATCTTCCTGTGCCTCTACCGCATTAATATTGAAAACTCTTCCGCGGCCTTGTCCATTCGTGTTCTCCTGGTTCGGGCAATTTCTAATAATGTGGCCCGGTTTTCCACATTTATAACAAACTACATTGGCATAACTTGCTCCGACACTACTTGCTCCGCCATTACTCGTTCCGACACCATTTGTTCCTTTCGTTCTATTAACCCCTGGTCCGTAGACCTCACACTTCGCCGCGCTATGACCATTTCTTTTACACTTGTTGCAAAATTTGGTGCAGAACCCCGAGTGATACTTTTCACACCTTTGGCATAGCTGCTTCTGATTGTTGTTGTTGTTGCGGTTATTATTGTTGTTGGGATGATTGTTGTAGTTGCTGTTGTTGTTGTTGTTGTTGTTGTTATTGTTGTTGTTGGGCCGTTTGTTGTAGTTGCGATTGATGTTGCGATTGTTGGGATAATTGTTGCGATTATTGTTGTAATTGCTGTTGTTGTTGTATTGGTGATTCTTATCACCGTTTTCCTCCCACTTTCTTTTGACTTGCTTCACATTGGCCTCTTCAGCAGTCTGTTCTTTAATTCTTTCTTCAATCTGGTTCACTAGTTTGTGAGCCATTCTACATGCCTGTTGTATGGAGGCGGGCTCGTGTGAACTTATATCTTCTTGGATTCTTTCCGGTAATCCTTTCACAAATGCGTCGATCTTCTCTTCCTCATCTTCGAATGCTCTCGGACACAATAGGCACAATTCTGTGAATCGTCTTTCGTACGTGGTAATATCAAATCCTTGGGTTCGTAACCCTCTAAGTTCTGTCTTGAGCTTATTGACCTCGGTTCTGGGACGGTACTTCTCGTTCATCAAGTGCTTGAATGCTGACCACGGTAGTGCGTACGCATCGTCTTGTCCCACTTGCTCTAGATAGGTATTCCACCATGTTAACGCAGAACCTGTGAAGGTATGCGTAGCGTACTTCACTTTGTCCTCTTCAGTACACTTACTTATGGCAAATACCGATTCGACCTTCTCGGTCCACCGTTTCAATCCGATCGGTCCTTCGGTTCCATCAAATTCCAAAGGTTTGCAGGCAGTGAATTCTTTGTAGGTGCATCCTACACGATTTCCTGTACTGCCAGATCCAAGGTTATTGTTGGTATGTAGCGCAGCCTGTACTGCGGCTATGTTTGAAGCTAAAAAAGTACGGAATTCCTCTTCATTCATATTCACGGTGTGTCGAGTAGTCGGTGCCATTTCCTTCAAAATAGTCAAATGGAACAAGTTAATCATACAGAATATTAAGAGTAGTTAATAGTATTTCGTAGCATAATATGAACTCATTTATAAAAGCTTTTTCTTCATATTAGCGTTTTATAAGTTTAAATTCGGGTAGTACCTACCCGTTAAGTTCATACTTAGTAGCTAATATACAATTCAACTACTACAATTCTATATGAAAAACTGATTATAATAATATTTCGCGTTCAAACTTTTACACAATATTTTACAAACTTACAATACCGCTTATTTTACATATACCATGAAATATAGCACACAATAAATTTGATACAAGATGGTTGTGAAGATAATTCTAGCTAGTACACAAGTCGTTCAGCAAAGGCAATAAAGACACGTAATTCATACGTCCAGAAACAAGTCATGCATTCTGGTTTTACTAGGATTACATCCCATCCTTGGTCTTGTGGAACATAACCGTTATGGCCGTTGATAAGACAGCATGTTGTAATGTCGTCAAAGGGACGAGGGTTACGTAATTTCCAACAGTCCCGTAACAATCTAAAAACCTCATTTCTTACCCCAATTACCGACTCCGTCACTTGTGGAAAAGTTTTGTTTAATAGTTGTAGCCCGATGTTCTTGTTCTCACTTTGGTGAGAAGCGAACATTACTAATCCGTAAGCATAACATGCTTCTTTATGTTGCATGTTAGCCGCTTTTTCTAAATCACGAAGTCCAATATTCGGATATATTGAGTCAAAATAATTTCTTAACCCGTTGCGTAAAATAGCATTTGGGTTCCCCGCAATATATGCGTCAAAGTAAACACATCGTAACTTATGGGTTTCCCAATGTGATATCCCCCATCTTTCAAACGAAAGTCTCTTATAAACCAAGACATTCTTGGAACGTTCTTCGAATGTCTTACAAACTGATCTCGCCTTAAATAGTTGTGCCGAGGAATTCTGGCCGACTCTAGACAAGATTTCATCAATCATGTCTCCGGGTAGGTCTCTTAAAATATTGGGTTGTCTATCCATTTTGTGTTTTTAAACTGTTAAATAGACAAGAGTTAGATTCATAAAAAAAATACTTATTAATACAAGCAATTTTTACATATATCATAAAGCATAAGAACACTATATTACATATATTACACCACACGAATACAACTATCTTATTCCGACTCGCTCGTTTCTTCTTCTTCGGTTTTGGTTCGTTTTGCCAAGTTTCTAGGGATATATGATGTTCCCCTAATACGAGCAGTCGTTATCCACATTGGTTTAGAAAAACCTGGTGGTTTAGAGGTTCCCGGGTCATTGTTACAACTTAAGGACTTCGGGGGTTGACGATACATATAAAGTTCATTGGGGTTGGAATTAGATTTCTCTATTTTTATGCCCTTTCCCTTATTATTTTCTTTTGCCTTTTTAAATTCAGTTGGGGTAATTTCTATAACATCATCGGAATTCTCTTCGGAATCCGATTCATCGGAGAATTGGTAATCCTCCCAATATTTTGCTTCCTTGGCGGAAACACCATTGACCATAATTAACCTTGGTCGGTTGGTTGAGGATTTTCTTTTATTTAACCGTTTTATTATTTCCCCCACCGGTTCTATTTCTTCATCCGGTTCCGATTCTTCTTCCGGTTCCGATTCTTCTTCCGGTTCCGACTCTTCTTCGGTTCCTCTTCGGGAACTTGTGAATCAGTCCACGAATCATTCCAATTTACATTTGAC
Organism: Rutidosis leptorrhynchoides; assembly: GCF_046630445.1. Classification (NCBI taxonomy): domain Eukaryota; kingdom Viridiplantae; phylum Streptophyta; class Magnoliopsida; order Asterales; family Asteraceae; genus Rutidosis; species Rutidosis leptorrhynchoides. Next base: position 368,422,924 of record NC_092343.1, on the reverse strand, counting down.
TCTTCATTATTATTAGGTGAGTCAATGGGACTTGTTCTAGAGGTAGACATCTATCACATAATATCAAACGCGTTAAGAGATTAATATATCACATAATATTCACATGTTAAAAATATATAGTTTCCAACAAAATTTGTTAAGCAATCATTTTTCAAGTAAACACGGTCGAAGTCCAGACTCACTAATGCATCCTAACAAACTCGATAAGACACACTAATGCAACATTCTGGTTCTCTAAGACCAACGCTCGGATACCAACTGAAATGTCCCGTTCTTATTGATTAAAAACGTTCCATATTAATTGATTTCGTTGCGAGGTTTTGACCTCTATATGAGATGTTTTTCAAAGACTGCATTCATTTTTAAAACAAACCATAACCTTTATTTCATAAATAAAGGTTTAAAAAGCTTTACGTAGATTATCAAATAATGATAATCTAAAATATCCTGTTTACACACGACCATTACATAATGGTTTACAATACAAATATGTTACATCGAAATCAGTTTCTTGAATGCAGTTTTTACACAATATCATGAAAACATGGACTCCAAATCTTGTCCTTATTTTAGTATGCAACAGCGGAAGCTCTTAATATTCACCTGAGAATAAACATGCTTTAAACGTCAACAAAAATGTTGGTGAGTTATAGGTTTAACCTATATATATCAAATCGTAACAATAGACCACAAGATTTCATATTTCAATACACATCCCATACATAGAGATAAAAATCATTCATATGGTGAACACCTGGTAACCGACATTAACAAGATGCATATATAAGAATATCCCCATCATTCCGGGACACCCTTCGGATATGATATAAATTTTGAAGTACTAAAGCATCCGGTACTTTGGATGGGGTTTGTTAGGCCCAATAGATCTATCTTTAGGATTCGCGTCAATTAGGGTGTCTGTTCCCTAATTCTTAGATTACCAGACTTAATAAAAAGGGGCATATTCGATTTCGATAATTCAACCATAGAATGTAGTTTCACGTACTTGTGTCTATTTTGTAAATCATTTATAAAACCTGCATGTATTCTCATCCCAAAAATATTAGATTTTAAAAGTGGGACTATAACTCACTTTCACAGATTTTTACTTCGTCGGGAAGTAAGACTTGACCACTGGATGATTCACGAACCTATAACAATATATACATATATATCAAAGTATGTTTAAAATATGTTTACAACACTTTTAATATATTTTGATGTTTTAAGTTTATTAAGTCAGCTGTCCTCGTTAGTAACCTACAACTAGTTGTCCACAGTTAGATGTACAGAAATAAATCGATAAATATTATCTTGAATCAATCCACGACCCAGTGTATACGTATCTCAGTATTGATCACAACTCAAACTATATATATTTTGGAATCAACCTCAACCCTGTATAGCTAACTCCAACATTTACATATAGAGTGTCTATGGTTGTTCCGAAATATATATAGATGTGTCGACATGATAGGTCGAAACATTGTATACGTGTCTATGGTATCTCAAGATTACATAATATACAATATAAGTTGATTAAGTTATGGTTGGAATAGATTTGTTACCAATTTTCACGTAGCTAAAATGAGAAAAATTAGCCAATTTTGTTTTACCCATAACTTCTTCATTTTAAATCCGTTTTGAGTGAATCAAATTGCTATGGTTTCATATTGAACTCTATTTTATGAATCTAAATAGAAAAAGTATAGGTTTATAGTCGGAAAAATAAGTTACAAGTCGTTTTTGTAAAGGTAGTCATTTCAGTCGAAAGAACGACGTCTAGATGACCATTTTAGAAAACATACTTCCACTTTGAGTTTAACCATAATTTTTGGATATAGTTTCATGTTCATAATAAAAATAATTTTCTGAGAATAACAACTTTTAAATCAAAGTTTATCATAGTTTTTAATTAACTAACCCAAAACAGCCCGCGGTGTTACTACGACGGCGTAAATCCGGTTTTACGGTATTTTTCGTGTTTGCAGGTTTTAAATCATTAAGTTAGCATATCATATAGATATAGAACATGTGTTTAGTTGATTTTAAAAGTCAAGTTAGAAGGATTAACTTTTGTTTGCGAACAAGTTTAGAATTAACTAAACTATGTTCTAGTGATTACAAGTTTAAACCTTCGAATAAGATAGCTTTATATGTATGAATCGAATGATGTTATGAACATCATTACTACCTTAAGTTCCTTGGATAAACCTACTGGAAAAGAGAAAAATGGATCTAGCTTCAATGGATCCTTGGATGGCTCGAAGTTCTTGAAGCAGAATCATGACACGAAAACAAGTTCAAGTAAGATCATCACTTGAAATAAGATTGTTATAGTTATAGAAATTGAACCAAAGTTTGAATATGATTATTACCTTGTATTAGAATGATAACCTACTGTAAGAAACAAAGATTTCTTGAGGTTGGATGATCACTTTACAAGATTGGAAGTGAGCTAGCAAACTTGAAAGTATTCTTGATTTTATGTAACTAGAACTTGTAGAATATATGAAGAACACTTAGAACTTGAAGATAGAACTTGAGAGAGATCAATTAGATGAAGAAAATTGAAGAATGAAAGTGTTTGTAGGTGTTTTTGGTCATTGGTGTATGGATTAGATATAAAGGATATGTAATTTTGTTTTCATGTAAATAAGTCATAAATGATTACTCATATTTTTGTAATTTTATGAGATATTTCATGCTAGTTGCCAAATGATGGTTCCCACATGTGTTAGGTGACTCACATGGGCTGCTAAGAGCTGATCATTGGAGTGTATATACCAATAGTACATACATCTAAAAGCTGTGTATTGTACGAGTACGAATACGGGTGCATACGAGTAGAATTGTTGATGAAACTGAACGAGGATGTAATTGTAAGCATTTTTGTTAAGTAGAAGTATTTTGATAAGTGTCTTGAAGTCTTTCAAAAGTGTATGAATACATATTAAAACACTACATGTATATACATTTTAACTGAGTCGTTAAGTCATCGTTAGTCGTTACATGTAAATGTTGTTTTGAAACCTTTAGGTTAACGATCTTGTTGAATGTTGTTAACCCATTGTTTATTATAACAAATGAGATGTTAAATTGTTATATTATCATGATATTATGATATATAATATATCTCAGTATGATGTATATACCGTTAAATGTCGTTACAACGATAATCGTTACATATATGTCTCGTTTCGAAATCATTAAGTTAGTAGTCTTATTTTTACATATGTATTTCATTGTTAATACACTTAATAATATATTTACTTATCATTTAACATAATTAACCAAGTGTATCAATATCTTAATATGATTCATATGTACCTAGTAAGACGTTGTTATAACGATAATCGTTATATATATCGTTTTCGAGTTTCTTAAATTAATAGTCTCATTTTTATGTATATAACTCATTGTTAAAATACCTAATGAGATACATACTTATAATAAAAACATGTTAACTATATATATAACCATATATATGTCATCGTATAGTTTTTACAAGTTTTAACGTTCGTGAATCACCGGTCAACTTGGGTGGTCAATTGTCTATATGAAACATATTTCAATTAATCAAGTCTTAACAAGTTTGATTGCTTAACATGTTGGAAACATTTAATCATGTAACATGTTGGAAACATTTAATCATGTAAATATCAATCTCAATTAATATATATAAACATGGAAAAGTTCGGGTCACTACAACTTTATGGTAGAAAGTGCAGGTCTCCGATTTGTTGGAGTGAAGTGGGGGATAGACAGATTACGGGTCCGGAGATAATACAAGAAACTACCGAGAAAATCATCCAAATTCAACAAAAATTGAAAACCGCCCAGAGTCGACAAAAGAGCTACGCGGACAGTAAAAGAAAAGATATAGAGTTTGAAATTGGAGAAATGGTCATGTTTAAGGTTTCACCTTGGAAAGGCGTTGTTCGATTTGGTAAACGGGGGAAACTAAATCCAAGGTACATTGGACCATTCAAGATTATAGATCGTGTCGGACCAGTAGCTTACCAACTGGAGCTACCTCAACAATTCGCGGCTGTACATAACACTTTCCACATCTCAAATTTGAAGAAATATTTTTCTAAAGAAGATCTCACTATTCCGTTGGACGAAATCCAAATCAATGAAAAAATTCAATTCATTGAAGAACCCATCGAAATAATGGATCGTGAGGTTAAGAGACTTAAACAAAACAAGATACTGATTGTTAAGGTTCGATGGAATGCTCGTAGAGGACTCGAGTTCACCTGGGAGAGTGAAGATCAGATGAAGAAGAAATACCCGCATTTATTTCCAGAAGATACGTCAACACCTCCAACTGCTTAAAATTTCGGGACGAAATTTATTTAACGGGTAGGTACTGTAGTGACCCGAACTTTTCCATGTTTATATATATATTAAATGAAATTGTTATTTACATGATTAAGTGTTTCCAACATGTTAAGCAATCAAACTTGTTAAGACTTGATTAATTGAAATAGGTTTCATATAGACAATTGACCACCCAAGTTGACCGGTGATTCACGAACGTTAAAACTTGTAAAAACTATACGATGACATATATATGGTTATATATATACTTAACATGATTTTATTATAAGTATGTATCTCATTAGGTATTTTAACAACGAGTTATATACATAAAAATGAGACTATTAATTTAAGAAACTCGAAAATGATATATATAACGATTATCGTTATAACAACGTCTTACTAGGTACATATGAATCATATTAAGATATTGATACACTTGATTAATTATGTTAAATGATAAGTAAATATATTATTAAATGTATTAACAATGAAATACATATGTAAAAATAAGAGTACTAACTTAATGATTTCGAAATATGACATATATGTAACGATTATCATTGTAACGACATTTAACTGTATATATATCATACTAAGATATATTATATATCATAATATCATGATAATATAACAATTTAACATCTCATTTGTTATAATAAATAATGGGTTAACAACATTCAACAAGATCGTTAACCTAAAGGTTTCAAAACAACATTTACATGTAACGACTAACGATGACTTAACGACTCAGTTAAAATGTATATGCATGTAGTGTTTTAATATGTATTCATACACTTTTGAAAGACTTCAAGACACTTATCAAAATACTTCTACTTAACAAAAATGCTTACAATTACATCCTCGTTCAGTTTCATCAATAATTCTACTCGTATGCACCTGTATTCGTACTCGTACAATACACAGCTTTTAGATGTATGTACTATTGGTATATACACTCCAATGATCAGCTCTTAGCAGCCCATGTGAGTCACCTAACACATGTGGGAACCATCATTTGGCAACTAGCATGAAATATCTCATAAAATTACAAAAATATGAGTAATCATTCATGACTTATTTACATGAAAACAAAATTACATATCCTTTATATCTAATCCATACACCAACGACCAAAAACACCTACAAACACTTTCATTCTTCAATTTTCTTCATCTAATTGATCTCTCTCAAGTTCTATCTTCAAGTTCCAAGTGTTCTTCATAAATTCTAAAAGTTCTAGTTTCATAAAATCAAGAATACTTCCAAGATTGCAAGTTTACTTCCAAGTTTTCTAAATCCATTCCAAGTAATCATCCAAGATCAAGAAACCTTTGTTACTTATAGTAGGTTATCTTTCTAATACAAGGTAATAATCATATTCAAACTTTAATTCAATTTCTATAACTATAACAATCTTATTTCGAGTGGAAATCTTACTTGAAATTGTTTTCGTGTCATGATTCTGCTTCAAGAACTTTCAAGCCATCCAAGGATCCTTTGAAGCTAGATCCATTTTTCTCATTTCCAGTAGGTTTATCCAAGGAACTTGAGGTAGTAATGATGTTCATAACATCATTCGATTCATACATATAAAGCTATCTTATTCGAAGGTTTAAACTTCTAATCACTAGAACATAGTTTAGTTAATTCTAAACTTGTTCGCAAATAAAAGTTAATCCTTCTAACTTGACTTTTAAAATCAACTAAACACATGTTCTATATCTATATGATATGCTAACTTAATGATTTAAAACCTGGAAACACGAAAAACACCGTAAAACCGGATTTACGCCGTCGTAGTAACACCGCGGGCTGTTTTGGGTTAGTTAATTAAAAACTATGATAAACTTTGATTTAAAAGTTGTTATTCTGGGAAAATAATTTTTATTATGAACATGAAACTATATCCAAAAATCATGGTTAAACTCAAAGTGGAAGTATGTTTTCTAAAATGGTCATCTAGACGTCGTTCTTTCGACTGAAATGACTACGTTTACAAAAATGACTTGTAACTTATTTTTCTGACTATAAACCTATAATTTTTCTGTTTAGATTCATAAAATAGAGTTCAATATGAAACCATAGCAATTTGATTCACTCAAAACGGATTTAAAATGAAGAAGTTATGGGTAAAACAAGATTGGATAATTTTTCTCATTTTAGCTACGTGAAAATTGGTAACAAATCTATTCCAACCATAACTTAATCAACTTGTATTGTATATTATGTAATCTTGAGATACCATAGACACGTATACAATGTTTCGACCTATCATGTCGACACATCTATATATATTTCGGAACAACCATAGACACTCTATATGTGAATATTGGAGTTAGCTATACAGGGTTGAGGTTGATTCCAAAATATATATAGTTTGAGTTATGATCAATACTGAGATACGTATACACTGGGTTGTGGATTGATTCAAGATAATATTTATCAATTTATTTCTGTACATCTAACTATGGACAACTAGTTGTAGGTTACTAACGAGGACAGCTGACTTAATAAACTTAAAACATCAAAATGTATTAAAAGTGTTGTAAATATATTTTGAACATACTTTGATATATATGTATATATTGTTATAGGTTCGTGAATCAACCAGTGGCCAAGTCTTACTTCCCGACGAAGTAAAAATATGTGAAAGTGAGTTATAGTCCCACTTTTAAAATCTAATATTTTTGGGATGAGAATACATGCAGGTTTTATAAATGATTTACAAAATAGACACAAGTACGTGAAACTACATTCTATGGTTGAATTATCGAAATCGAATATGCCCCTTTTTATTAAGTCTGGTAATCTAAGAATTAGGGAACAGACACCCTAATTGACGCGAATCCTAAAGATAGATCTATTGGGCCTAACAAACCCCATCCAAAGTACCGGATGCTTTAGTACTTCGAAATTTATATCATATTCGAAGGGTGTCCCGGAATGATGGGGATATTCTTATATATGCATCTTGTTAATGTCGGTTATCAGGTGTTCACCATATGAATGATTTTTATCTCTATGTATGGGATGTGTATTGAAATATGAAATCTTGTGGTCTATTGTTACGATTTGATATATATAGGTTAAACCTATAACTCACCAACATTTTTGTTGACGTTTAAAGCATGTTTATTCTCAGGTGAATACTAAGAGCTTCCGCTGTTGCATACTAAAATAAGGACAAGATTTGGAGTCCATGTTTGTATGATATTGTGTAAAAACTGCATTCAAGAAACTGATTTCGATGTAACATATTTGTATTGTAAACCATTATGTAATGGTCGCGTGTAAACATGATATTTTAGATTATCATTATTTGATAATCTACGTAAAGCTTTTTAAACCTTTAATTATGAAATAAAGGTTATGGTTTGTTTTAAAAATGAATGCAGTCTTTGAAAAATGTCTCATATAGAGGTCAAAACCTCGCAACAAAATCAATTAATATGGAACGTTTTTAATCAATAAGAACGGGACATTTCACAAAGCAAACTTGAGCTGGGTCCTCATCGTGTTGAACCAGCTCAGGATACTGCACAGCCATTATGTTACTCGGATCATGATAAGAGTCTCACTCCTACATCATTACCAGCCAGAACTCTTACACTATCTAGGTCAACATGTGTCGCCAATGAGTCAGCAGAGTCACAGCTGTACTTACAGACACCTTCTTCTGTCTCATTCGAAGGGCTGACCAAATCACCAGTCTGTCCCCAGAGACCAACATCAGATGCAATTGTTAAGTCAAATTTATTTGGTTCTACAGTTGTTAACATAAAAAGTTCTATTGTTTCAGTTCTTAGCAGGGTAGATGAACAGGCAGAGGGGGAGCAAGTTAAAGATGATATTATTCCTACTGAGCAGATTGCTGCCTCTGCTACTGGAATTGGTGCTACTGTTTCTCCTACTGATGGTGCTGATGCTAGTGCTGTTGCTTCTACAGCTGCTGGTGACACTGCTCCCAGTATTGCTGCTTCCACTACTACACCTGAAGTGGAAGATGAAATCATAGTGGATCCTCCTGTTCTTAAAAAGGTAATTGACAATATTGTCAAGGATGTTCTACTTGATGAACCTGTCACTGAACCAAAGGGTGACATTGCGTCTGCTGCTGCTACCGATGCACAAAATGTTATTGTGGATGCTAGTACTTGTGCTACTTTTCCATCTGATATTATCATGGAAGCTGGTACAAGTGCTACTTTTCCATCTGATGTTATCATGGATGCTGGTAAAAGTGCTACTTTTCCATCAGATTCTGGTTCACAGGGTAATACTGTTCTGGAGGGTCTTGATTTTGTTAATGCTAGCTATGTTGGCTATGTCCCCACAGAGCCAACGGTGGATACTGATGCTACTAGTGTTATTCTAGATGTTTCTGATCTTCAATCGAGACACTTTATTACTGTGGATTCCACTGGTAATCTACAGGTGTCTGATTCCACACCAGATACTTTCTTTAAAGATGCTGCAGATGCTGCTTCTTCACCTACTGCACAGTTATCTACCACTGCTACTGGTTCTACGGAACCAATTGTGGATGCTGGTACCTCTGCTATTGGCACTATTGATTCTTCTCAGGCTTCTGTTTCTGCTGAGAAGAAACCTTATGTGTGCCAGGTACCAGATCCTAATGAAGTTGTACCTAACTTCATCTATCGGGGAGCGTCTATTACTCCCAGAGTTGCTCTGCTGGTGGATTAGCTAACTATTGATCCTCAAACTGCCATAGTCTCAGCTAGCAAATTGCCTCGCGAAGAGCTGACTGAACTATTGTCTCAGCTTGATCGACCAGCTAGAGAAGAAGTTTATGAGTGGCTGGCTACTTTAGAACAGGTCAACGAGTAGCCATATTATCATTTTTTTTGGCATGGCTCCAGCTGCTTCTCCATGGCCTGGTACATGGAGGCCTCTCAAGTTCATCAGAGATCCCTCTACTGGTAAATATGTTATGCAGCATATTCCTGATTCACCAGTACCTTCTGATTCATCAGCTTCTTCCTCATCATCTTCTGATGGTGATGCTGATAAAGGTACTGGTAAGGATGAACCAATCACTCATGATAATGTGACTGGTACCAAAGATAAACCAGTGGATCTCACTGATGATGCTGATCTTAATGCTGACAAGGATACCAGTGGTTCTAAACCTTCGGGTGAAGGTAAAAATGATGGTAATCATGGTGACGAGTCAGATTCTGACCTTCCACCTCCACCACCCTATGGGGGTAATCCTGTGTTAGTTGCTTCTGACACCCCTCAACCAGCTATGTTAAATTTAATGCTGATGAGGTGGCTGACATCTCCACCTTGGCTGTCTTTAAGACACTAGCCGAGGTTACACCTGATCTACAATCCACCATTCGCACTGCTATTGTTGATAGTGTGACTGAAGTCATACGTAACGCTGGGCAAGTTACCACTTCCAATATTGAAGCCCAACTCAAATAAGTATGTGCCTTTGCAGACCTTGCGGTGGCTGCCATTGTCAAACAACATGAAGAGGAGGAGGACTTAAAGAAATGAATCATCTCTCACAATGAGTATACTGAGGACATTGCCCGTCTTCAAGCTGATTTAGATGCTGGTAATCGCAGAATTCTTTTTCTTAATGAAGAAAATACAGTGCTACGTGAGAGATTGGATTCACAGGAACAGCAAATGGCTAACATGATTCCTGCTTCTACCTATGTTCAAATGGTTGAAAATATGCATCGACTGGCTACCCTACAGGGTGATGTTAGGGCCATTGTTGAGCAGATGGCTATGGGTGTTGCAAGGAATGAATTTAGGTCTTCCAACCTCCTTCTATGACAATTTGGCGTGGATCCTGGTGCCCATCTTACTCCTGAAGTTGCTGACTGGAACAATTTTGCATTCTCTGTTCCAGATTCAGATAGTGACCTAGATGCACATGTCTCCCCTGTTTACCTTTCTGCCCCTGCTGATGACAAAAAGGGGGAGAAGAAATCTAAAAAGAAACTAAAAAAGAGAAAACAATCAGAGGGGGAGCATGAGCATAAAAAGGCTCCAAAACAACCAAGGAGAGATGGTGATGGTGATGGTGGTGATGGTTCTACTGGTCAAGACTCTGGCACTAAGCCCAACAACGCTCATACTGAAGCTGGTGTACAGGCAGCTGGTGAATCTCAATCCAGTGTGTCTGCCACATCAGTAGATGATATTGGTTCTGGCAGTAAGCCCAGTGATGTTTCTGCTTTGGCTGTTGCTGAAGCTTTTATTGTCTCTCAAACTATTGAAAGAAGAATGAAAAGAAAACTGGAGAGACATTAGAAGAGACAGCAAGAATTAAATGATGCCTTCAATGTCAAATGGGATGCCTATGTTGCTCTTAAATGCCACAGAATTGAGCATAGGAGATGGCTGACCCTGAAAAATAGGGACATTGATGATGACCTGATTGGCATTGATAAATTCAAAAAGGATGCACGAAAAAGAAATGCCAAATTCATGATCAAATACGACAAAAAAGGGCAAAGCTGTATGCTGAGCGAGCAGATAGGATCAAACGGATGACTCCAGAAGAAATGAAAGATTATCTTGCATCTACTGAGTCAGGGGGAGGAGTTAGAGCTGACATTTTTATGAAGTGGTTAGATGCTATGTTAGAAACCAGCTCATCTTCTCGCCCAACATCTTTTGCATAGCCAGCTACACAACATAAGCCAGCAGAAACAATCAATCTTGATGATGATGATATTCAGGGGGAGCATCTTACTATTGTTCCCTACCTGCCTCCTCTTGAGCCAGTATCAACACAAGAACCATCAGCTGAACCCATGCCCATAAATAAACAAAGGGTGAAATCTGCTCCTAGGGACAATCAGCCCCTAAGGAAAGGACCCTTATTTGAGGCAGCTGATGAAGATACTGAGGTGGTTGTACTAGCTAATACTAATCAGTCAGCTGGTACTGAAGACACAGCAAGGAGTGCTGTGAATGAAGACCCAGCCAGAAGTGTGCTGCTGGGTGCTAATCAAGATGATGATACGGTTAATCCTGCTGACTTTACAGTCTGGGTAGTGGAGATCATTTATTTGTTCAATTACCTATATCTCCCCAGACCCTCACTTATTTTAACAGAACAAAGGATAATCGTGTCAATCAGTTTCCAGTGAGTTCATCTGACATAGGTGAATCAATCATGTATCCTCAATCTTCCCCAAAACGTCATGGTAAACACCGAACTTGGGAAGATGATTCAGTTACCCGTGGTGAGCTAGACTTATTTAAAATGAATCCAGATGAAAGAGATGCTTACCGGCTGGAGATCACTGTACAGGAATTGCTTGAGCAAAGATAAGCTACCATCATTGAAAGGATACGCCAAGTTAGATTGCTGCATCATCCCCTTGATCAGCCACTCTACATCATTGCCTTGACTTATGGCATTGAAATTGGTGTATACTTAAAAAACAGTGGTCAAAGGCTCTCTACTGATGAGGAGAAAGCTCAATTTCAAGAGGCTCACCAGCTGGGTATGGATCTAAGGGAGTATCGTGCTGCTCTGAGAACTGAAGAGGTAAGAAAGATGATTGAGACAGCAAAATCCCTGAAAATCACTGCCGGCGATTATTTATTGGGTCTACAAGCTGAAATTCAAAGAAGGGAGGCTGCTGATGCTGAACTCGCTGAGAGGGTAAGGCTCCAGGATATAGAAGACAAATTGGCTGCTGATAGAAAGCAAGAGGCTGAGTCCCTAGAATTAGCCAAAGCCATTGTCAAAGAATAGGATAAGGCATTTGATAAGATGGAAGCTGCTGAGAAAGCACCTGCTACTGCTCCTATAGAATCTGTTCGTACCAGTGAATTTCTTGATCATTATTATAGGAGTAGGTATGGTGATGTGATGAATAGAAGATCCAATCCCAGCAGGATCATCAAAGTAAACAGAGGGTCAAAAAGAGCGGTCAATGTTGTAAGGGAGAATAAAGTTCAAGAAAGAATAAACTATGATGAGTTAAGATCCTTTGGATTTAGTGAATGGATGGAGATCTTGGAGTATTTCATTGGTAAAGGTGAAAGTGCTATCAAAAATACACTTAAATCTGAATTCCACAGCTCTTCAAGAAAGTAACAAGGTTTGGGAATGCACCAGTGGTGAATGTAGATGAAGTCCTCTCTCAAAAACCTAAAGAAAATCAATCCACTGGTGAAGGACCAACCGGAAAAGGCCCCATCATTCTACCTCCCCATATCCCTGTATTTGACCCTGCTGATGTACCTTATCTGTTCCCTGAAGCCTGGAGAATCAAACAAGAGGAGCTATCTGAAGAAGAACCAGAAAAAGATAAAGATAGATAGTCTCCTATGTGCTCAAATTGTATCTTTTATTTAATTCACTTTTCATTCTGCTGTTGTTGTAATTGCTGTACATATTGTGTGGTAATGAAAGTGAAATGAGTTTATCTTCAAAATCATATCAAATTATAAGATATGGATAACTCAGCAAAAGATCCCAAAACAAACTTAAAAAGGGACAAATTTACTGCCTATTTTTATTAGGTCCCTCCGTGCTGACTTTAGTGTTTTATCTATATGTCATAGGTTTTGTCATCATCAAATAGGGGGAGATTTTTGAGTCCCCAAAATAATTAAGGATTTAATTATGACAAAACTGTAATTTATTTGCACTAAAGCGTTATGTGCAGTCAGCACAAGTTTATTCATGTATAGATAGCAGATATTGCTATGTCGAGTGTTTAGTTTGCTGCTCAGTCTACCAGCACAAGGTAGACAGTGTTCTTCAATCAGCACAGGATGTGTACTCAGGAAATCAAGAACATGAAGTGGCTCAGCAATGAAGAACTAGCACAGCTGGAATGCAGCTCACTACACAAGACAGCTATGCTCCATTATAAGCATAGTCATTTCTCGAGTGGTCTACATCAATGGTACTATTCAACAGAAGTCAAAGACAAAGTTGAACAGAAATGAATACGCGTCGGCGGCTGACAAGTGACCTTACAAGACCACGTGGGAATGCAGAAGGTTAACGCATGTGCAGACATGGGTTATACTTTGTCATCACCTAGGGAACACAACATTCTATTTGTTTAATCAAATAGTGGTGCCAAACCGAATTGGGGTGTTCCTGCAAATAGCTACCAAAGAGGAAAGAAGAGAGCATGCTCTCTGATATAGTTGTCTCCACAAGTACAGACATCCTATGTACTAGTGGACAATAGAACCATTACACGGTTAATAGGACTACTATAAATTGTTGTATCCACTATTGTAACAACTAGTGGTGTGGGTTTATTTTTTTATAGAGTCAAAATGTGTAATAGTTGTTAGTTTACCTCTTAGCTATAATCTAGGTAATCTGTATCAACCAACTATCATTCCGCCAAGGATAGTTGTGATTCTTTGTGATTCAATCAATAAAGAATAACTGTTGAAAATTACCTGTGACTCTATTTACTTGCATGCTTGAATACTAATCGGTTTAACTGTTAAGTTATTTGAAAAGAAATTGTATTCACCCCCCCCCCCCTCCCCTCTCTACAATACTCCTGTTGTTATCAAGGGACCAACAAGTATGAATTATTAAAGTAAATTATTAAAGTATGAATTATTAAAGTGAATTAGTAAAGTATGAATTATTAAAGTGAATTATTAAAGTTAAAGTAAAGTAAAAATAAAGTAAAGGTAAAGTTTAAGTATAGTAAAAGTATAAAACTATGTACGTATAATACGCTTATAAATATATATAATATTAATTTAAATCGTTATATATATTTAATAAAATAAAATATAAATATCGTTATCTTTATCATACTGGTTAAGTAATGAGTTGTCAAAAGTGGTTCTAGATATTTATAAAAGTTATATACGTTTTAATAATAAAGTTCTTTTTAAACTGAAAACGGTTTTGTACGTTTGAAACTAATCAAATAAATATGATAATTTTGTTTTCCAAAACTAAATATATTTAAGAATCATTTTGTTTAAAGATTAAAATAATGGAAATCGTTATATCATAAAACGTTTTAGAAAAGTAGAATCATATATATTCATAATAGGTTTCAAGTTTTTAAATTACAGTCTGTTGGTGAAGTATGAGATAAAGTCCAAAGGTTAAATAAACGTATGAAATCATCTTAATGAAAAATGTCGAGTTACTTAACTTGTCGATATCCAACATCTAAGTTATTTACACTTCACGTTCTTACTTATAAATCACTTTACCATTTTCCGAATGCTGTCAAAAAGAATAGATTTCTTAAATCACAGTGGACCTCATAACATGGACCTGTAATCATATCACAATGTATCTGATAAATCAATCATTTGATATTATCTTCTAATTCCATCGATAAACATATTGAAACAAATACGTTCGTGTAAAGTATTATACGTTTAATACTTTATTAATATTCTCAAGTTATAATATATATATATATATATATATATATATATATATATATATATATATATATATATATATATATATATATACTGTAACAGACTGAAACCCGGGCTAGTTGTAAGTTGCCTATTTTGCCCTTAGGGTTTATGCTTAGTCTTAAGTGCTTTTATTTTAATTATTTTATTAGTGTTTTATTATAATTGTGTTGTGACCAGTTTGTGACAAGGGTCCCAGAACAGGTTTGTTTATTTAATTTGGACCTCGTTTGGGCTACCTAATCTTGTGCGAAAGATTTTAGATAACTGGTAAATACCCGTGTGTGATGGGGTATTATTTTTTAACACATAAGAGTGTAATATCTGGATGTTTCCATCCATTTCATCTAATTTCCCAAAACTAGAACGTACCTAAACTCTTTCACTCTCAAAACCCTAATCAAATCCAAGTAAGAAATTAGATCAAGTAGCTTAAGTGACTAATTTCTTGTATCCTTGTGATCATCTAATCAGGTTTGTTTACTTGAATCCTTGCTTTGATTCTTGATTAATTGAGTTTTTGTGTTCTTGAATAAAAGTGTGATTTTAAGCTTGAATCTTCATTTTTGGTGTTTGTTATGCTTAATTGATGTTAGAAATAGGTTGTATATATGTTTAGTAGCTTCCATGTGCTTAAAAACGGATCAAAAACACTCAAAAATCGAGTTTTGGGCGAAAAAATCACGAAATCAGCGAATGTGTTCGAACCAGTTGATACAGTATTTTGCTACAGTACCGAGTTGCTACAGTGCCCGAGTTGCTACAGTGCCTGAGGTGCTACAGTGTCACTATTTGCTACAGTACCGAGTTGCTACAGTGTCACTATTTGCTACAGTGTTCGTTATTTGCTACAGTGTCACTATTTGCTACAGTACCGAGATACTACAGTACCGATTTGCTACAGTGTCACTATTGCTACAGTACCGAGTTGCTACAGTGCCACTATTTGCTACAGTACCTTTTATGAAATTGAAACGGGCGTAACTTTCAAAACGTAACTCCGTTTTTGATGAATAAACTATCGTTGGAATCGTAATAAAGAATACTTTTTAATGGTGAACTTTTAAGAAACTAGATCAAACTGTTTTTGGGCCAAAAAAGGAGTTTTAGTGTGTATGTCGTGTTTTGCACGCACCTGTATGCCATTATTGAGTGGAGTCATGATGTAGACTCATAAAATTATAAATATATGGTGTTATGACCTAGTTAATCGTATGAAATGATTATATTATTTATTGGATATGTATATTAACTTTGTTTGTGTTGTTCTCAGGTTATAAGGACAAGGAGGAAGCTCGGAAATAATAACTGAGCAGTTGCTGGTAATTGGTGAGTGGGTCTATCTACGGATAGAGTTTAAGTAGCATATCATGCTACTGTGGTTGACTCTTTTACCATGCATAGTGTAGGAATTGCTATGATAGAATAATATCGTTTGCCTGATGTTGTATGTGAATTATGTGTACACTGTGTGAATGGCACCGGTCGGGCCTAGGGAGACTGGGGACTCGAGACCGTGCCTAGGAGAGGTTAGAGTCCGTATGAGGTCAAACGTGCCTAGGGGAGGTTGGGTCCATAGGCTACTGATTGTGGAGTATAGTGTGAATGATGCATCCCCTGCATCTGGATAACTATACTGTGAATTGAGTAGCAGGGACTATCGGAAGACTCAGGCCCGATCAGCTGAGAGTCGTGTGCTCGTACAAGCCGCCGATCCTCGTATTGTCTTATTGTATGCTAGTTGGTAGTTAGCAAGTGTTGTTGTTAGTATATAGCTTGTGTGTGGCTTAAGCTATATCTGTTAGATAGATTTCATTCACTTAGCGGTGCGCTAATCCCCCACATGTTTCCCCCTTTTGCAGGTTTAGGTACTGCTAGTTGGGATGGGTGCTGTTGCAGAAGACATGTTTGACAACCCAACTCTGATGTGGTCTTTTGTATAAATAATATTTTGTGATAACGTAACACCGTTGTGTAAACTTAAACTTAATTACTCAGATTAATGTAATGATGCGACTTATAGTGTGTTTGTTAATAAAGTCTTCCGCTGTGTTTAAAAAAAAAATTGCCGGTGTTACAAGTTGGTATCAGAGCATGGTTTGGCAGCAGATACGTGCGCGTATTTTGTTCCCAAACCCTGAGGCAAGTCAAACATGTCTGTGGGAGTGGGGGCTAAGTGAAAATAGGATATACGTGTGTTAGTTGTGATTGAACTAACTGTTATCCACTAAGCTTTTGTGTGAGCTGTTTTGTAGCACATGTATGGCTGATAGAAACGCAACTGGCCCATCCAACCCCAGAACATTCAGAGCACCAGAAGAGGGTGTTGAGTCTGATGATGATCAGAATAGTTACATTCTTCAGTTAGAGAGCAAACTAAAGGAGGCTGAGGACAAAATTAATGAGCTTGAATTGGCGAGGCATTCTGGAAATGATGATACACCACCTGGATTCCCATCCGCGCAATCCCAAACGATACCTAATGTGCCCCAGAACCAGTTTCAGAATCAAATACCTAACCAATATTATATACCACCACAAAACACCTTTACTTACCAAAATCCCATGATGATGAATCCATACCAAATGCAAATGTTCCAACAACCTTACATGCAACCATCCAAAAGGTGTACTTATAAAAATTTTCGTGATTGCAAACCCTCCGAGTTCTCTGGAAGTACTGATCCGACTGTAACACTCAATTGGTTGCGAGAAGTTAAAAGGGTATTTGAAGTGTGTCAGTGTAAACCCGAGCTGAAGGTAACATATGCTAGTAGACTGTTGAAAGGTAGGGCTATGATTTGGTGAGATTCTTTGATTTCCAGTATACCGAAAGAGCAAGTGAGTATGATCACATGGGAGCAGTTTTATGGGAAGGTGTATGTGAACAGTATTGTAATCCGTATGATATGAACCGAATCAAGACTGAGTTTCTTGAAATGAAGATGACACCTCAAATGACGATCGATGAGGTAGTAGAGAAGTTTATGGATAAACTGAGGTTTGTACAACAATGGGTGCCAGACGAAGCGTCTCGTATCCAGCATTTTGTTAATATCATTCTGCCTAAGTACAGAACTTTTGTTAGAACAGCTACATCATTGTCTCAAGCTGTTGTGATGGCTAAGATGGTAGAAAGTGATGTTCAGGCTGCCAGAAACAGAATGTTTGGTAATGTGCTACAACAAGGTGGGCAAGTATCTGGTCAATCAGGATCTAAATTCAAGAAGTCTAGTGGGTTTAAATCGAAGGGTAAAAGTGGTCAGAGTAGTACTGGATCTGGATCAGGTAAAGGGAATTGGTGTCACACGTGTCGATCTTCTCACAGTGGTCAGTGTTCTGAGGCTACAAGAAGATGCTTAAAGTGTGGTGTTGTTGGGCATGAGTCTTCAGCATGCCCGTATCCGAATAGTGTGTGTTGGAGTTGTCACAAACCAGGGCATCGTGCAATTAGTTGTCCGTCGAAGAGTGGTAGTTCCGGGGCAGGGTCAGGGGCGCGTTCAGCATCAGCTGGAGGGTCAACTGCCTTGAGTGGGAAGAAGAGGAAGAACCCTCCAACAGCAGAGGCTAGAGCTTTTCAGATGTCGGTGGAAAATGCTGTGGCAACCGACGAAGTAATCACCGGTATGTTTCTAATCAACTCAATACCTGCTCGCGTATTGTTTGATTGTGGTGCCAATAGGTGTTTTATGTCCCTAGATTTCTGTGCTAAGTTGAATTTACCAGCTACTGTGTTACCCAAGCCGGTTAGTGTAGAAGTAGCCTATGGTAAGACCACACCCGTCACAACCTATGTGACTGGGGTTTGTATAGAGATCGAAGGGAAGTCTTTCCCGGTGACTTGTTTAGTGTTACCTATTCCTAGCTTTGATGTAGTACTAGGAATGGATTGGTTGAGCTCGCTTAGGGCTAATATTAAGTGTGATAGGAAAATGATTACCTTTCGTTCGACCGATAGAACCCGTGTTGTGGCCCGAGGGGAGCGGGGAGGGTATAATTTTCTGTTGATAACCATGATGAAAGCGAAAAAGTCGATGGCAAAGGGTTGTGAATCATTTCTTGCATATGTGATTGATGCGAAGAAAGAAAAGAAAACAGTGGCCGATATTCCGATAGTATCAGAATTTCCCGAAGTGTTCCCAGATGAGTTACCAGGTCTGCCGCCGGTAAGGGAAGTTGAATATAAGATTGAATTGGTTCCTGGAACAACTCCAGTTGCAAAAGCTCCATACCGATTAGCGCCGTCTGAAATCCGTGAAATGATGTCACAGATTCAAGAACTATTAGATCGTGGGTTTATTCGACCGAGTTCTTCACCGTGGGGTGCTCCGGTATTGTTTGTTAAAAAGAAATATGGATCAATGCGTATGTGTATTGATTATCGTGAATTGAACAAAAGAACAGTGAAGAATAAGTATCCGTTACCTCGAATAGACGATTTGTTCGATCAGTTACAGGGTGCTTCATTCTTTTCTAAGATAGACTTACGATCCGGATATCATCAGGTTCGTGTTGCTGAATCAGATATACCGAAAACAGCGTTCAGAACAAGGTATGGTCATTATGAATTTCTTGTCATGCCGTTTGGGTTGACGAATGCGCCAGCAATCTTCATGGATCTAATGAATAGAGTGTGTCGCCCGTTCTTAGATAAGTTTGTGATTGTGTTTATAGACGATATACTAGTGTATTCAAAGACAGAAAGTGAACATGCTGAACATCTGAGACAGGTTTTGAACATGTTGAAACGTGAACAACTATTTGCAAAATTTTCAAAGTGTGAATTTTGGTTACGTGAAGTGCAGTTTTTGGGTCATGTGATTTGTGCTGAGGGTATAAAAGTTGATCCGACAAAGATAGAAGCGGTAATGAATTGGAATTCTCCGAAGACTCCGACTGAGATTAAGAGTTTTCTGGGATTAGCTGGTTATTATCGCAGATTTATCAAGGATTTCTCGAAAATAGCGGGTCCGTTGACTAAGTTGACTCGTA
Organism: Rutidosis leptorrhynchoides; assembly: GCF_046630445.1. NCBI lineage: Eukaryota > Viridiplantae > Streptophyta > Magnoliopsida > Asterales > Asteraceae > Rutidosis > Rutidosis leptorrhynchoides. The sequence continues at coordinate 368,403,172 of NC_092343.1, read as the reverse complement.
AAGATGTAGCCTTTCGATGGACTGATGAACAGGAAAAGGCTTTTCAGATTTTGAAACAGCTACTGTGTCAGGCACCGGTATTAGCTTTACCAGAAGGTTCAGACGACTTCGTGGTATACTGTGATGCGTCATTTGCTGGGTTGGGTTGTGTATTAATGCAAAGAGATAAAGTAATCGCTTACGCCTCGCGACAGTTGAAAGTTCATGAGAAGAATTATCCAGTGCATGATCTTGAAATGGCTGCAGTAGTGTTTGCTTTGAAACTGTGGAGACACTATTTGTATGGAACCCATTGTGTTATATGTACAGATCACAAGAGTTTGCAGTATATCTTCTCACAGAAAGAATTAAATATGCGTCAGAGACGATGGCAAGAGTTGATCAAAGATTACGATTGTGAAATTAAATACCATCCGGGTAAGGCAAATGTGGTTGCAGATGCGCTAAGTCGTAAAAAGTCAAGTGAAAATGTGAAATTTCTTCGTTTGAATATAACTTCAGATTTGATTAACAGCTTAAAAACCATTCAGGCCTGTGCTTTAGAGGACGAACATATTAAATCTGAACAAATGACCAAACGAAAAGTGGACTTAATTGATGACTCACGTGGACTAAAGACCTTAAACAATCGTGTTTGGGTGCCTAAGCTTGGAGATTTGAGGGATTTAATCATGACGGAAGCTCACAAATCCAGATTGACAGTACATCCGGGTAGTAATAAGATGTATCATGATTTGAAAACAGTGTATTGGTGGCCAACAATGAAATCAGATATCGCCCGTTATGTCGAAAAGTGTCATATATGTGCTCAAGTGAAGGCCGAACATCAGAAACCTTATGGTTCGTTACGTCAGTTACAGATTCCAGAGTGGAAATGGGAACATATAACGATGGATTTTGTGACCAAATTACCTCGAACTCAGAAAAGACATGATATGATTTTGGTAATAGTGGATCGCCTAACTAAAAGTGCTCATTTTCTTGCTACTCGTGAAACAGCTTCGTTAAGTGAGTTAGCTGAATTGTATATAAACGAGATAGTTAGTCGACATGGTGTGCCATTATCGATCGTTTCAGACAGAGATTCCAGATTTGTGTCGAATTTTTGGAATAGTCTTCAACAGAATTTGGGTACACGTGTGAATTTAAGTACAGCTTATCATCCTCAGACAGACGGTCAGAGTGAAAGAACGATACAGACTTTGGAGGATATGTTAAGGGCTTGTGTGTTAGAATACGGTGGTTCGTGGGATACACATTTGCCGTTGGTCGAATTTGCGTATAATAATTCATATCATTCGAGTAGAGGGATGCCGCCCTATGAAATGTTATACGGTCGTCGTTGCAGAACTCCAACTTGTTGGTTAGAAGTCGGGGAGAAACAGTTTGCAGGTCCCGAAATTGTTCAAATGACAGCCGAAAAAGTTACAATTGCGAGAGAAAAGTTGAAAGCCGCTAGAGATAGGCAGAAAATGTATGCTGATCCGCGTAGACGTCCGGTAACCTTTAATGTGGGTGAACGAGTGTATCTGAAAGTTTCGCCGTGAAAAGGGGTTATCAGATTCGGTAAACGTGGTAAGTTAGCACCGAGATTTATTGGTCCGTTTCCGATCAGTGAAGTGTTGAATGATCAGACTGTGGTGTTAGATCTTCCGCCAGAGTTAGCTGGTATTCATAATACATTCAACGTATGTTATCTTCGTAAGTGTAAAGTCGACGATGAAACACAACTTCTTCCTTTAGAAGATTTAAGGGTCAATTTGAATAAGAAATTGGTGGAAGAGCCGGTCCGTGTGGTTGACCAAAAGGTGACTAAGCTGAGAAAGAAAGAGATTCCGATGGTGTTGATTGAGTGGAAACACAGTTTGGGTTCTAATTTTACATGGGAGACAGAAGAGTTGATGAGAAATCGCTACCCTCGTTTGTTTGACCAAGACCAGATTCCGATGACGGAATCTTCTTAAGGGGGTGGATTTGTAACAGACTGAAACCCGGGCTAGTTGTAAGTTGCCTATTTTGCCCTTAGGGTTTATGCTTAGTCTTAAGTGCTTTTATTTTAATTATTTTATTAGTATTTTATTATAATTGTGTTGTGACCAGTTTGTGACAAGGGTCCCAGAACAGGTTTGTTTATTTAATTTGGACCTCTTTTGGGCTACCTAATCTTGTGCGAAAGATTTTAGATAACTGGTAAATACCCGTGTGTGATGGGGTATTATTTTTTAACACATAAGAGTGTAATATCTAGATGTTTCCATCCATTTCACCTAATTTCCCAAAACTAGAACGTACCTAAACTCTTTCACTCTCAAAACCCTAATCAAATCCAAGTAAGAAATTAGATCAAGTAGCTTAAGTGACTAATTTCTTGTATCCTTGTGATCATCTAATCAGGTTTGTTTACTTGAATCCTTGCTTTGATTCTTGATTAATTGAGTTTTTGTGTTCTTCAATAAAAGTGTAATTTTAAGCTTGAATCTTCATTTTTGGTGTTTGTTATGCTTAATTGATGTTAGAAATAGGTTGTATATATGTTTAGTAGCTTCCATGTGCTTAAAAACGGATCAAAAACACTCAAAAATCGAGTTTTGGGCGAAAAAATCACGAAATCAGCGAATTTGTTCGAACCAATTGCTACAGTACCGAGTTGCTACAGTGCCCGAGTTGCTACAGTGCCCGAGTTGCTACAGTGTCACTATTTGCTACAGTACCTAGTTGCTACAGTGTCACTATTTGCTACAGTGTTCGGTATTTGCTACAGTGTGACTATTTGCTACAGTACCGAGTTGCTACAGTACCGATTTGCTACAGTGTCACTATTGCTACAGTACCGAGTTGCTACAGTGCCACTATTTGCTACAGTACCTTTTATGAAATTGAAACGGGCGTAACTTTCAAAACGTAACTCCGTTTTTGATGAATAAACTATCGTTGGAATCGTAATAAAGAATACTTTTTAATGGTGAACTTTTAAGAAACTAGATCAAACTGTTTTTGGGCCAAAAAAGGAGTTTTAGTGTGTATGTCGTGTTTTGCACGCACCTGTATGCCATTATTGAGTGGAGTCATGATGTAGACTCATAAAATTATAAATATATGGTGTTATGACCTAGTTAATCGTATGAAATGATTATATTATTTATTGGATATGTATATTAACTTTGTTTGTGTTGTTCTCAGGTTATAAGGACAAGGAGGAAGCTCAGAAATAATAACTGAGCAGTTGCTGGTAATTGGTGAGTGGGTCTATATACGGATAGAGTTTAAGTAGCATATCATGCTACTGTGGTTGACTCTTTTACCATGCATAGTGTAGGAATTGCTATGATAGAATAATATCGTTTGCCTGATGTTGTATGTGAATTATGTGTACACTGTGTGAATGGCACCGGTCGGGCCTAGGGAGACTGGGGACTCGAGACCGTGCCTAGGAGAGGTTAGAGTCCGTATGAGGTCAAACGTGCCTAGGGGAGGTTGGGTCCATAGGCTACTGATTGTGGAGTATAGTGTGAATGATGCATCCCCTACATCTAGATAACTATACTGTGAATTGAGTAGCAGGGACTATCGGAAGACTCAGGCCCGATCAGCTGAGAGTCGTGTGCTCGTACAAGCCGCCGATCCTCGTATTGTCTTATTGTATGCTAGTTGGTAGTTAGCAAGTGTTATTGTTAGTATATAGCTTGTGTGTGGCTTAAGCTATATCTGTTAGATAGATTTCATTCACTTAGCGGTGCTCTAATCCCCCACATGTTTCCCCCTTTTGCAGGTTTAGGTACTGCTAGTCGGGATGGGTGCTGTTGCAGAAGACATGTTTGACAACCCAACTCTGATGTGGTCTTTTGTATAAATAATGTTTTGTGATAACGTAACACCGTTGTGTAAACTTAAACTTAATTACTCAGATTAATGTAATGACGCGACTTATAGTGTGTTTGTTAATAAAGTCTTCCGCTGTGTTTAAAAAAAAAAAATTGCCGATGTTACATATACATATATATACATATCTATTTATATATAACGGTTCGTGAATCGTCAAAATTTGGTCGAGGTTATAATGAATGTATGAACACAGTTTAAAATTCTTGAGATTTAACTTAACAAACTTTGTTTATCGTGTCGGAATAATATAAAGATAAAGTTTAAATTTGGTTGAAAATTTCCGGGTTGTCACACCTAGGACCCGCGCCGCGACTTAAAGCTACTGCACACTAAAATTAAGTTTTAGCTTATTTTCAAGTGTGTTTAGCTTTTCAAGTCGCGTTTCGCATTCCTTAAGTTCCAAATGTTATTTCCAAGTCCAAAAGAGTACCTTGAACCACCTTACGTTTTATGAACGTGTACTCCACACTCTTCGAATTCGTGTAACGTATTAATGGTTCGAAAACACTTTCAACATAGTAATCCAATCCCTAAAATGAACGTTGGATCATGCTAAAATCACCAACACTATATATCAATATATAACTCAAAGTCTACGGTATGCATTTGTAATCTATATATTGTGCTCGAGAATGTACTATTTAATTTGTAATCTATTACTCCAACGTACTAATGTTTGAATAATAACATTTGCGGAATCTCTAAAATTGAAAAAGACTTTCAATGAATAGAATCGTAACAAGAAGAATTGGTTTCCTCCGGAGCTTGAGTGTGTCGAATATGATCGGGTGAGTAGTTTCTATCACCGTCACTAATTCAAAATAGCAACTACGTTGTTCAAAATAAATGATAGTTCAAATAGCATGAATTAGCAACTACAAAAGTCTAGCATGTACTATTTATACTACACGAACTAGGGTTGAAAATCTTTAAAAAACACGTACAATTGAGTTCTTTTTCTGACGGTCAAGCTAAATTCCACATAATACGATGTTATTGCATAAAATGTAAATCCTTAGTTCTAATCGATTTGTACGTTTATTTCAGTCATTTGGACCCGAACAATATTGTAATGGACTTTTGAATGTTTGTTAATGGTTACGTTATCTTGATGATTGTATATGAAAGTTTAGATATAACCGTTAGTTGTCTAGATGATGAGATAGTTAATACATATAAATCAAAGTTAAACTGACTTGTCTATCAGTCGACGGACAAAGTCCGTCACAAGCGAGAAGCACTCTATCGGTCGACAGAGTTAAGTCGGTGTAAGACTATTCAGAGTTGACTAACCCTATGTGAGAGTCGGTCGACAGACAGAGTCTGTCGCCCGATAGTCAGCTGCACTATATAAATAGGGTTTACGGATTTCATTCAAAGATTACACACATATTATCAACCCTACCTATATTCTCCGTATTCTTTTCATTCCGGGATGCACCCAACACGAATAACAAATTCATTACATCGATTTAATCTATTTGCTAGGTCTGGGTTTGATTCATTCGATCCCGAGAGTTACAATTATTCGATTAAAGCTTTGTCTAGTGTTTTCTGCCTTTAGATCGAGTCTACGTTTTTCATAAGATTCGTATTAGCACCTACATACGGGATCTATATAACCGCCACTGAAGTCTTACTAAATTAGAGAGTATCTGAATTCAACTTTGTCGTTTCTTCTATTTGGATTTGAATATACTCCCATTGATTAACTCTTTTTAATCATCTTAACGTAAATCATGGAATTTTGGGTTCTTTATATAGTATAAAACCTAAATTGTAGATGGGTGAGGCTGATTGTCTGGATCATTCCAGACTATCCTTGGGAGGTCTGGAATTTCCAAACTTGACACTTATAATATTTCTAAAATCAGTCTTTGACTCATCAGATTCAAAACAAACATGTTATTCCCAACATTATTTATTGAACTTATACTAATACTCTTATACACGCCACCGAGGCATTGTTTCAGTGGTATACGAGGGGGCGGTCTGTTTGTCCTCAATGAGAGGGCAGCTTGTTTGTCCTCAACGAGTAGGCCCATGTTCGATTCCAAAGGCCAAAATCTGATTGGTACTTTCTAGCAATTAGCTTCTCGGAAGGGGTTTTCCCAACCTTCAACCGTACTGCAAGGGTTTTGGCGAATGTGCGTACGTGTGAGTGACATATGATCGCAAAGGTGGTTAAGTCCCCTCTAGGTGATGTCGATATTGCCGTTAAAAAAAACTACTCTTATACACATATTTCTACATCGTTATCTTTCTAACATCTCTTTTATATATTCAAAGAGGAGCATTATCCTTAAAAAATGGAGTTCTTTTATGACCACGGGATCAAGAAAAATAAGAGATCTTAACCATCCATTTTTAAGATCGGCTAACAAATAAAAGTGATTAGCTAATTAAAGCTTGAAATGTCTTAAATACCCTTTAAAAATTAAATTAAAATAATTACTAGACAGACAAACAAATGGAATATCGATCAATTAAAGGGACTGATCCCCATATTACAATGATTCTTCCAACATATCGAAAACTTCACGATGATTAGGATCAAAATGATCGATTAAATTTTGAAGTAAGCAGACTTCAAAATTTTGATTCTTGTAAGTGATTTACGATCATCAATTTTTTAGTATTACAGAGATGCGAAATCTTAAAGGAATTAGGGTTTCAAATTTTACGAACAATATACGGCTACAATTTAGAGACAGACCTTGATTTTTCACGCAATCCTCTCAAATTAGTAAACTCGAACGAGAATATACCAAAATCAATATTTCGCAAGGTTCAACAATTTACCGTAAGTTTTAATTCGAGATCTTCTGTTCTGTTTCAGAATTTGTTATCGATCAAGGTTTTTTCAACATTAAAATACAGTCAATCAACAGTCTTTAAATTGATTACCTGAGTCTGTTCTTATTATAGTTTTGTTTCTTATTAATCGTTGGGCATGTGTATATTTTATCAAAGGACTCGGATGTGTGGCTTTGGAAATAGTCGTAGGTTTTATCATCCAATCCAATGTGGGCAGGTAAACAAAAGAAAATGAAGTTGAACTTGCTTGCATCTTTGTTATCAGTTCTTGTTTTTCAATATGTATAACAGCTCTTAAAGTGGGAATTGAATATTCTAGAGATTGTGCCATAAGTCCATAACTTTGTATGCTATTTTTTTTTTTTTTTTTTTTTTTTTTTTAATTTTGAGTAGGTATTTTAGGATTTGATTGCTGAGCTTGACACATTAGGTGACGACTCCTACAAGGATAGAAAATCTACTCCGTATTATGTAATTAGTAAGGGATAATCTCACTCTTTGAACTTGGCTCATATGCACAGGTCTACCTCGAAGTTCTGAATTATGTTAAGCTTTCATTTCCATCTGATTGATAAAATAGGGCAATGGACAAAGAAGATTCACTTTAGGCCAAAGGAGTTTAATAGGACCAGCTGGAGGACCCGTTGATTTGGAAGGTCGCAGACTCATTGATTCATCTCGGACTTTTAGAATTTACGGAGTATCATCAAGCACAGACCAGCTGAAGGACCTATGGTTTGCGTTAAACCTAGATGACTCAGTCTCTTCAGCTACACTTTTAATGAGCCTGTTAGGCCTCTCCGATGGCAGATGTATAATTTCTTGCTTTAAACAAATTCAATTATCAATATAGGTTTACTCTTTTAGTTATTGTTCTATATGAATTGAGATGAAATAAACAAATTAATTATTTGGTATTCAGTATACTTAATAGGGTGTTGGTAATGTTGGATGGGATCAAATATACATGTAATGTTTTCTTAAAATTGCCATTAACATAAACTGCTCTCAGTAGCAGGAGGGTACAATATTGGGAAACTTACAAATCGATTATAATAATTCATTGGAGTCGATATGAATTTACTTTTCTCGGCGTTGAAGGGAAAAGAATTATGTCATAAGTGAATTATTGAATATATCTAAAGAATAAAGTCATGGGCTATAGCTAAGAGGTTAAATCGGTAAAATTATAAATTAACTAAACAAGGAACCACGTCCAACAAGTCGAAAGTGCTCATATTTCTTAGATAATTAGATTTAGATTCAAATACTAAAATCATAATTATAAAACAGTTTTTTTAGCTAAATTAGTTGCAGGATCTTGGTGTTGTCGTTAGTCTAAGAAATATGAACAAATATGTTAGAATACAACTACAAAGTCAATAAAAGTCAAATTACCATTTTAGGTAATTTGACTTTAGGATCAGAAGATGTTATCTTCATCATTTCCATATTTAGAAGACCACAAGACAGCATATGGTTTCAAGTTTCAACGGATATAAGTCAACCACAACAGTCAACCCCCACAGCATCTTTCCCTTTAGAGTAAAGTGGTTCCAAAAGTAACAATGGAGCCTAACTTCATTAGGAAATAGCCGTTAGAGATTTTTGTGTATAAAAACACTTAGCTTTGTAACAGATTAAAAAACAATTAAGCTTGTATCAAATACTTAAAAGTTATCAATACAAACGATCATTTTCTTATTAATTTCACATGGTATCAGAGCTAACGGTGTTGATCTTGGATCAAGACAACCGTTTTTTTTAGCTTCAATCATTTTCCCAAAAAAAAAAAAAAAAAAAAAAAAAAAAAAAAAAAGCTTCCATGTCAAAAATTGACGGTAGCTTAATTCATCGAACCAGCAGTAGTATGAAACCTGAACAACTGAGGCTGATTAAAAATAGTTACCTTAATGTTCTCTGTAAACCACCACTGGTCACCACCAGAACCGAAAACTTCATAGCCTACGAAAAAGGAAAAAGGCTGAAGATGGCGGAGACGGCGACAACAGTGGCAAAGACGGCAGCGACAGTGGCGACTGGAGCAGCGGTCAGAAACAACAGTGAGGTAACAACAAACAACACTTCAGCAATCAATCGAGGTACAGGGTTGAGATTAAAAATCTCAAACCCTAATAAAAACTCCTATTTTAATTTGCATAAATCAGGCAAAAGGGTGAGAAACAAACCCTCAAGCCCGAATTTTAACCCTGGTATTAAACTTAATAATTCGACCAAAATGGTGAGGAAAAAGACCTCTAACCCTCTGTTGCAACAACCGATCAAATTGAAAAGGGAAAACCCTATACAATTGCGAGAACAATCAATTGTTGAAATAAATCGCTTCTGGTGTCTTCAACATGAAGAAGTAGGGTTAAACCCTAAATTAAAAACTTCACAAATTAACGATGAGATGGAAATGGGTGGGATGAGCTGTAAAGTGAAGCTCTCTTCCCAAGTTAGTAACCCTTCAAGTAACAAGGAGGCAAATAAAGGGTCAAATGACTTTTCAAGGAATGAATCACACAGTTATTTTACAAATAAAGAGTCAAAAGAAATGTTTGAAAATAAAGGAACATTCTCGAATTGTAATTTTAAGTCTAATGGACCATCAATTATTACTAGCCCTTTTAAAATGTCCTCTAATATATGTCATGATGAGCCAAAAATTAACCCAACTAAGATTACCCATTTTAAAGGTAGTAAAAATAGCAATGGCCCAAATATAATCAAGTCTACTTGCTGTACATCCTTTAATGATAAAAAGTCTTCAAATTTAAAAAATAAGCATTCTTATGGGGAAATTAATATTGTTACAAACAAAATAAAAAATAATAATGAATGGATTTTTGACTGCGGTGCTACTCACACCATGACTTTTGAAAAATCCGATTTTTGTTCCGAATCAAAACCTCGGGTCAATAAAATTCAAACGGCCAATGGGGACATTGTTCAAGTTGAAGGGGGTGGGAGAATTGACATTACTCCGACTATGAAATTGTCCAACTGTTTATATATTCCAACCCTGTCTCATAAACTGTTGTCTATTAGTCACGTTACAAAAGAATTAAATTGTTCCGTTTTACTACACCCCACTTTCTGTATCCTACAAGATATCAGGACTGGGGTGATTATTGGGTGTGGTACCGAACGGGGTGGGTTGTACTATGTGAACGAAGTAACCCAACAAGGTACCGTGATGCTTGCTCACGGAACACCTACGAGGGAAGCTTGGTTATGGCATAGAAGGTTGGGTCATCCGTCTGCAGGCTACTTACATGCTTTATTTCCAAGTCTTTTTCCGTCCAATGTTACTTTAAATTGTGAAACGTGTATTTTGGCTAAAAGCCACCGAAGCACTTTTAAACCTAGTAATACAAGGAAAGATGTACCTTTTACTTTAATTCATTCGGATGTATGGGGTCCTGCACCAGTTATTGGAGGAAAATTTTTTCGATATTTTGTCTTATTTATTGACGATCATACCCGAATGACTTGGATTTATTTTCTAACCCACAAATCAGAAGTTTTTGAGAAATTTTCTCACTTTTATAAAATGGTACAAACCCAATTTAATAAAAACATACAAATGTTAAGATCCGATAATGGGGGTGAGTTTGTAAACTCATCAATGAAACTTTTTTGCGAAAATAATGGGATTATTCATCAAACCTCGTGTGCTCATACTCCTGAGCAAAATGGTGTTGCCGAACGAAAAAATCGACTACTTTTAGAAATGACAAGAGCATTATTAATTGAATCCAAGGCTCCGAAAAGTTTTTTGGCCCGAAGCTCTTGCTTCCGCTACCTATCTTATCAACCGATTACCTACTAAAATTTTGGGCACAAAAACTCCTAAAGATACTCTTTCCCAATTTCATACCCTTCCGACCTCAATTAGCATTGAACCTCGCATATTTGGGTGTTCCGTCTTTGTTCACATCCCAAAAAGTGAGCGCACCAAACTAGATCCATGTGCAGAAAAGTGTGTGATGGTTGGTTATGGGATCAACCAAAAAGGGTATCAGTGTTATAGTCCAAAGAAACATCATGTCTACACTACTATGAATTGTGACTTTCTCGAAACTGAATATTTTTATCATACCCAACTCACGAGTGAGGGGGAGAAAGAGGATAACGACACTCTAAGTTGGATACAATGGATACCTAGATCCGACAATATCCAAACATCAACACCAAACCCAAGTCCCAATTCACCAAACTCGAGTCCTGAGTCACCAAACCTAAGTCCCGAGTCACCAAACCTAAGTCCCGAGTCACTAAACTCAAGTCCCGAGTCACCAAACCCAAATCCCGATTCACCAAATACTGTGCCACAAGATTCTGATCCCACCGAAATCTCCTCAAACAATGAACATCCAGTTCAAGAGGAACAAAACAACACAACTTCCGATAACACAAGTGAAAATGAAACCACAGAAAGATATGTCTTACCTCAGAGAGTCAACAGAGGTATACCGCCAAAAAGATATTCTCCGGAACAAGAAGCTAAAAGGTCAAGGTATCCTATGGCTAATATTGCACAGGGAAACCTATCAAGTGAAGCAAAAAAGTTCAATTCGGCTCTATATTCTGAAGAAATCCCATCAAGTGTTGATCAAGCCATGAAATCTAAAAAATGGAAGAAGGCCATGGAGGAAGAAATGGAAGCACTCATGAAAAGTGACACATGGGAGAAATGTGTCATTCCTCCAGGGAAAAAACCAGTAGGGAATCGATGGGTGTTTACAATAAAATACAAACCAGATGGTACCATTGAAAGATACAAAGCCCGGCTAGTTGCCAAGGGATATACTCAAACATATGGAATAGATTATTCCGAAACTTTCTCACCAGTTGCGAAGATTGATACTATCAGGGTTCTTTTCTCAGTTGCTGCAAATGAAGAATGGCCACTTCACCAATTTGATGTGAAGAATGCCTTCCTACATGGTGAACTAAAAGAAGAAGTCTATATGGAAGCTCCTCCAGGATTCTCCAAAAACTTCAAAAATGGGGAAGCTTGTCGACTTAAAAAATCTTTATATGGGTTAAAACAATCTCCAAGGGCTTGGTTTGGGAGATTTACTTTATTTATGAGAAAATATGATTTCAAACAAAGTAACTCGGATCATACTCTCTTTTTTAAACGAAAAGGAAATTTAATTACATGCTTAATCATTTATGTTGATGATATGATAATAACAGGAAATGATAAAGATGAAATTTCTAACTTAAAAATGAACTTATTTAAAGAATTTGAAATGAAAGACTTGGGCAGACTTAAATATTTTTTGGGGATTGAGGTATTACGGTCCCAACAGGGAATATTTATCTGTCAAAGGAAGTATATTCTTGATTTTCTTGCAGAAACAGGTATGATTGATTGCAAACCAGCTGACACTCCAATGATTCCAAACCAAAAGCTATATATGGAAGATGAAGCTGATCTTGCTGATAAAGGGCAATACCAAAGGATGGTGGGAAAACTCATCTATCTTGCTCACACTCGGCCAGATATAGCACATGCAGTTGGAGTTGTGAGCCAGTTTATGCATCAACCACAGGTTCACCATATTGAAGCTGTAATGAGGATCATCAGATACTTAAAGAAAACAGCAGGCAATGGAGTTGTATTCAAAAAGAATGGGCACCTTGAAGCACAAGTTTATACGGATGCAAGTTGGGCTGGAGAAAAAGGAGATAGACGATCAACTTCAGGTTTCTTCACAATAGTTGGAGGAAACTTAGTTGCGTGGAAGAGTAAGAAACAAAAGGTCGTTTCCTTATCAAGTGCCGAATCAGAATTTAGAGGAATCTCAAAGGGAGTGGTGGAAGCTTTATGGATTCGAAAGCTCTTGACAGAAATAGGATTCCCCCCAAAAGAAGCTATCCAAATCTTGTGCGACAATGAAGCAGCAATCGCTATTTCAGAAAACCCCGTTCAACATGATCGAACTAAACATATTGAAATCGATCGACATTTTATTAGAGAAAAATTAGATGGTGAAATCATTTCTTTACCATCAATCAGATCAGAAGACCAGCTAGCCGACGTCCTCACCAAATCAGTCAACGGAAGACTCTTCAGCGAAGTTCTCGGCAAGTTGAACATTGGAAACCCCACTATTCAACTTGAGGGGGAGTGTTAGAATACAACTACAAAGTCAATAAAAGTCAAATTACCATTTTAGGTAATTTGACTTTAGGATCAGAAGATGTTATCTTCATCATTTCCATATTTAGAAGACCACAAGACAGCATATGGTTCCAAGTTTCAACGGATATAAGTCAACCACAACAGTCAACCCCCACAGCATCTTTCCCTTTAGAGTAAAGTGGTTCCAAAAGTAACAATGGAGCCTAACTTCATTAGGAAATAGCCGTTAGAGATTTTTGTGTATAAAAACACTTAGCTTTGTAACAGATTAAAAAACAATTAAGCTTGTATCAAATACTTAAAAGTTATCAATACAAACGATCATTTTCTTATTAATTTCACAAAATAGACATGTGGTTGGCTCTTGCCCTTGGTCATCAGAATGCTATATCAATGTTTGTAACAGCTGCTGCAAGTGACTTATATGTGCATGGGTCCAAGTGTCCAACTGGGTTATGTTTTATCTCTAATAGGTCAAGGTTTAATTTTAGTTTATAGGAAATTCTTTATGTTTTGTCTCTAGCGGGTCGATGTAATAGAGTTAGATGATAAGGAAATGGGGGCAGTATAGGTCAAAATGTGTGTGGGTCAACCCAACAAACCCAAATGTGTTATACCGGTTGAAGTTACCAAAATATTAAACATAGAATAAATATAATTGGACTTGTCTCATTTCTCACCAAAAGCATTTTAGCCCATTAGCTGACCCATTTGACCCTACCATTTTGTGACCTCTGATTAACACATACATTGGGGTTCAAAAATATCAACAAGAATTCGAGTTGAAGTCTTGGAAAGTAAATTTCAATTAATTACATGTTTCCAACACTTCACAAGTCTATACCATTTTCGCATCATCTATTGCAGTTTCATGAACCTTCTTATTTATTGACAATTTTTTTATCACACAATTCACAAATGCAGTCATTTAAGAAGGCTAGAAGTACAAGGCTTGGAGACTATTTTTTCAGCTTCTTATGAAATCTTCTAAGTTACAGAACCCTCAAATAGATGAACGTAAGCAACAAGGAAAACATTGCATTTCTTTTCTTTGTGATTAGACATGAAAAAGGTTACCTTACGACATGGGAGGTAATAAATTTTAAAGGTTAATGTTAATGTTAATACTTCCTCCTTCAGAGAAGTCCATGTTTGACTGCCGAGTTTTTATTAGGACACTTGTATTTTAGATTTTGCCAGTAGTTGTTCTTGGTAGACAGTAGTTTTAGGAAGTAACTTTCAAATAGTTAAACATTTTACATGTACTATCGTCTAAGTCAAGACATTGATTCTAAAAGACTATAAACTAAATACACTGACAACGTTAACTTGTGCAATACTGAACATCATGTTTGCTTCAAAGTGCAGCAGTCCGACTACATTAACATACCAAGACTCTTTGGGAGCTTTAGTGCATGGAATAAATGTTTGAATCATCTTTTGACAAGTTAATACATTACATATGCATCTATTCTTTTTTGATGTCTTTAAAACTACATTCAAACCTATATTTACATAAACATCTTTTTTTCTTTCTAAAACTACGTTCAAATCTATAATATGTAATATTAATCACATAAAACATTACATATAAATAGAATTCCTATTAAAACCCCGCAAGGTTGCGGGTATTAAACTAGTTTTTGTTTTAAGTATGAAAGTTAAAGAAATAAGAAGCATACAACAATAATTCCGTCTTTTATACCAAATACAAACAAACTATAATGCTATAATTTCAAAGTGACATAGTTCTACTATTGAAACAAATCACGCATAAGACAATCATCTCAATATTCCATAGCAAGAACCATAGAAACAAACACCAGATTTTAACATAAAAAAGAATAAATGGATTTTCCTGATCATTTCCCTAAGGCAGTGATTAAACTTATCCTAACTTAACTAATAGCTAGTTAATCAACACACATATTCAATGTCGAAAATGAATCCATTGCATAACCAGTTATGATAACATTATGTAAGATTTTATTTAAACATAAAAATTATTGTGTTTTGATTCATTTTTTTATTAGTACATAAAAACTTACAAATAAATGACAGTTTCTATTGGTGCACAATTACTCACGATCAATGACATACCTCATTGGTCCAAAAGTATATATAAGATTTAGATATTTATGATACTTTAACAAGGACAAAATACATTTAATATGTAATTAAATTTATGATTGGATAAAAAAGAATTGAAACTCTGGCATTTGTGCTTTGTCAATAATAAAAAGTGTTTGCATAGTACAAAGGAGACAACAAACAAGACAGAAAGTGACATATGGAAGCAAAGGTACACTCAATATAACAATTTGATCTTTGTAATTAACACCACCATTTGGAGACCATAGTGATAGCCGGCACCTTATAATCTTCCTTATTATGCACACATCAATCTAACCTTATTTCTAAAATCTTTCATATTTCGAGTTCTGATTTGCCTATCGAATAACTCGCGAAAAAAGATTATGGATCGGTTGATAAGTTTAGAGCCATCTAATGTGGTTGCAATAAGACTCGAACAAGGCCAAAAATGTTGTGGTCAAGTTACTTTGAAAAATGTCATGTACACTATGCCTGTTGCTTTTCGGTTGCAGCCGATGAACAAAGCTCGTTACACCATTCGTCCACAATCGGGGATCATATCGCCACTAACAACTGTTGTCGTCGAGATCACTTACGATTTCCCGCCAAATTCAAGACTCCCGGGGTCGTTTCCGTATTGTGATGACTCATTTTTGTTACATAGTGTGGTGGTTCCTGGCGCCGCAGTTAAAAACCCGTCGTCTACTCATGATTCGGTCCCTATTGAATGGTTTACTACTAGAAACAAACAAGTGTTTGTTGATAGTGGTCTTAAGGTTATGTTTGTTGGCTCAATGGTGATTACTAAGCTTGTTAAAAATGGGAACTTGGATGAAATAAGGGATGTGCTAGAAAAAAGTGATCCAAGTTGGAAGGCGGTTGACTCGGTGGACTCTGATGGTCAAACATTACTCCACTTGGCGATCGCACAAAGTAGGCCCGATTTAGTCCAAGTGCTACTCGAGTTCGAGCCAGATGTTGAAGCTCGAAGCCGTTCAGGGACGACTCCCCTTGAGGATGCCTCCGCCTCGGGTGAAAGTTTGATTGTGGAGTTACTATTGGCTCATAGAGCCAGTACCGAAAGGTCCGAGTCATCCACATGGGGCCCACTTCACCTTGCAGTGGGCCGGGGCCATGTGGATGTTTTGAAGATCCTTTTACTCAAAGGAGCTAATGTAAACGCGGTGTCCGAAGATGGAAACACCGCTTTACACCTGGCGGTGGAGGAGCGAAGACGGGATTGCGCTCGAATACTGTTATCCAGTGGAGCGCAACCCGATATTGGAAACTTAGCCGACAACGAGACGCCCTTGCATCTCGCTTCGGCTCATGGGGAGGAGAACATGGTCAAACTTCTATTACATAAAGGAGCTAACAAAGACATCCGAAACCGATCAGGCAAAACGGCTTACGATGTGGCCGCCGAGCACGGACACACGAGACTTTTTGACATGTTACGCCTCGGTGACCGATTATGTATAGCCGCAAGAAAAGGTGAAGTGAGAACCATTAATAGGGTTCTCGAAAGTGGAGCCGCCATTAATGGGACAGACCAACACTGTTGGACCGCTTTGCACCGAGCTTCGTTCAAGGGCTATACTGATGTGGTTCGGCTCTTGATCGAGAAAGGTGTCGATATTAACGCACGTGATGGAGACGGGTACACCGCTTTGCATTGTGCAGTCGAATCGGGAAACGCAGATGTTCTTGAATTGCTAGTGAAGAAAGGTGCAGATGTAAAAGCAAGAACTAATAAGGGTGTAACCGCAATGCAAATTGCGGATTCGTTAAACTATGCAGGAATAACAAGAATACTAATAAATGGAGGTGCTAATAAGGATGAAATAAAAATTAAAAATGTGACTAAAAATGTGTCTGAATTTGCAAATAAACTTGGTAGGAGATCCGATAAGGAGATGGACACAATGAAAAAGAAAACGAGTCGAACACGAACAGTTCGTGGTAGCTTTGAACGAGTTGCTTTACCGATGGCTATGAATTAGCTGATTTATAGTTAAACTACACGTGGTTATTGGATGTAGTAAACTCATAAGATGTTGATTCTTGTATTAGTATTAAAAACCATATGGTCATATTGTTAGATTCTTGATAATTCATCAAGATCAGATTGTATTAATAGTACTGTTTGTAATGTGAAAAACTGAAATTCTTGATGATCAAACCAAAATCGTTAGGTGTAAATAGATTTCTGGTTTGAGTGCTTGATTTGGGAAAAAGAGTAACTCGAATGTTTTAACTCCAATAATTGTGCAAACTCCGATTTGGAATCTGGATTCCAAGGGCGTAAAATAATCGATTGAATTAATCTTATTCGATCGGAATCAAATAAGTTAATATCTAAAAGTGAGAATCGACTCCGATGATGATCGGAGTGCTGATCAGAATTAAGTTAACGACTGGAGTAATGCTACCGTAATTGATTTTAGCAGAGTAACGTTAATGCATCCAGTGTTGTTAAGATGAAAGATCTTGTTTACGTATTTATAGATGTTTAGAGGGAATGATGACACGGCACATGTCCCTTTGATGGTTGTAACGAACTTTGTCAATCCCGAGGGGTGACGTGGCACATGTACTTTTTATGGGAATAACAGAGCTTTACAAACTTCCCTAATTTGCTTGCATGCTTGTTCCGTTGTCAAGTATTTGTTCCGGGATGAAGTGTCTGCTCCGGGGCAGAGCACTTTCTCCGGGACGAGGTGCTTGTCCTCGGAGGGTATCTTTATGCCGGTTTGAAATACCGTGATGGTACTGTCGGCATGTTGGTTCCGGTTAGGCATCACGGTGCTCTCAGTCTAACCGGGAAGGTTTTGCTTTCTATTTATTCTAAGTGTTTCTTCACGGTTGTAGTTATCATGACTGGCTTCATGATGCCGGTTATGTGCATGTCATCCGGGCTCTTAGTCTAGCCATTTGTCCGGCACGGTAAAATTGCTGAGATGATGTCGGATGGATGTTGGGAAAGGGTCCGTATTCCGGGACAGACGGTGCCGGGTAAGATCCTTATCGGGATGCTTGCTTATTTTTGAGACGGATCATTATGCGTATCATTAAGTCCCCCCAGTTTGGTGGTAGTAGCCGGAACGGTTACCATCGTCAAACTTCCGAGACGAGGCCATGCTTCCGATTGGATGTGCATTTAATGTTTGTCAGCGTGAAAGGACAGTTTCTGCAAATGCGCCCCTTTTCGTGTTTTTTTCGTTTTTTCAACTTTTTGGAACGGCGTTCGAGAGATTTCTTTTTGCGATTTTAATCATTGCTTTTGTTGATCCATCTTTTGATCTGAGCCGTTGAATCAATTTTCTTAAAACCTATAAATAGCTTCCATTTTCCAATATTTCTACTTTTTGCAGCCTTCGTGCCCTAAACGTTTCTTCTTCGAAAAAAGCAACAGTTTTTTTACGAAAAAATGTACCTTTTCTATTTCCTTCTTCTTTATTATTTTTCTTTTTGTATTTTCGTAACCATGGCGGATCATTATGCATATCATTACTTGATAAAAACTTTTGTATTTGTATGTTGTTAACATATGATTTAAGACTTTAAGGTTATGCTTATCAAGGCTAGTTTACTAATAGACACTAACCATCTTGATACATTTTGGGAGAAATGAGATATTTTGATGGTTTATAAGAAAATATATAATTTCCCCATTTTTTACCCATAAATTCATGTCTGTATAGTCTTATAGAATCATCGGGCAAGATTACAATAAAGCAATGAAAGAGGAAATTAATGAAACCAGAGGTAGTAAGATGGGCAGCTTCACGGGTCAAAACAGATTTGGATTATATCGGACCATCATACTGTTGTTGATTTTACTATCATATAACAATCATTTTAGGTAACTGAAATTTATTTAAAAACAATAATTTTTTGGTAATACTTAAGAAAGGGTTTGAAGAATGCGGAATGAACACTTGTAAGAGCTTGCTAGATACGTACCAAAAATATCTCAGGTGAAGGGGCTCGCGGCCTCTTGCGGGGTTCAAGGGGCAGCACCCCTTGCAAGGTCCATGGGGCAGCGCCAAAATATAACAGAATTATGAATTCTGTTTTGGACTTTGCTAAACACGTACAAGAAAATTATAAACACTATAATATCCTGATTTGAATTCTTCAAGCATAGAATCAAATTACCTTTCTTGTCTTATCCCAATTAAGATTTCGTGAACCAGTGACTTGTAAGATCAAAATACTTAATTGAGAAAGTGATTTCACGTTTTAATAACCAATCGGATTGTCCATTACAACCCTGTTTTCTTACAAATATGTCATGCCTAGCATGTTCGGTCGAATCACAGTCTCGGTCAAATGTGGCCTTGCAGCATTTGAAACCACAACTCGAGTCGTGATTTGAAAATATGTACCTTCACTAGCTTGAGTTATTAGATTCTCCTGTTGGATACCGAGTTTTGAAAAGTTTATCAATATACTAAAAGGCTTAAGCTATATACAATAATTTTTTTATACTTACATTTATAATTATAATACTTTTGTAAGGTGTATACGGCTTTTCACTTTGATTGGTCTAAAAGGCTGATACTTTTTTTTTTTTTTTAGCAAAACATTGGATATGACATTAAATCAACCTTCACCAAATTAGTGAAGAATTGATAAACAATTACAATATGATCAAAGTGGGCTTACAATGACTTGCCCATTTGATTTGCACTAGGAAACATCCAACAGTAAAGAAACTTCAATACAGTACCCATACACCATACAAGCTTTGACTATATAAATAGAGACTACAAAACATAATTAGACAAATACCCAAGGTTGATTTGCCCATAAATAAAATTGGAAGCTCTTACACACTTTCGCGTTAACTAGCCATTAAAAAACCTTTTTTCTTTAGACACTCCACACTTGCGGCCCAACACATATATGACCCGTTAAAAACCAATTCGTTACGCGCAATCCATATAGTCCATATAGAAGCCGGACCAATAAGTTTCCAACATTTTTCCCCTTAAACCCCAAACCATTACACCAATCATGAGAAAACTCTAGAATATTCTAAGGGAGATTCCAACAAACGTTCCACCAATTAAAAAGAGTCTACCATACCTTGTATGACCATGAACAATGAATGAATAGATGCTCTATCGACTCGACATGGACAAGACGCCATCCGCATTTATCATCCGTGATGTCCCGAAGACACCTTCTAAAACCCAAAACTTCTTTAATCGGAACACCTCCTTCAATTGTGTGTCAATGAAAAGTAGCTATCTTTGATGGGAAAATTTCATCCCATACCAAATGAAACCAGTCGATATCATTAACAACATTAGAAGAAATCATCACTTTCACCCCTTTCGCAACCGTGTACACTTTATCAACTGAATGTACCCAGTAAATCTCATCTTCATGGGTGACACTTGCCCCTGTTGATCATTGTACATTTTCTTTGTAATGGTCGTTTCTATCCTTTTTTAAACTTATGTTTAATTTAATATTTACATTTATATTTATAATACTTCTAAAAAGTGTAAGTAGTTTTCTATTTTGATTGGTCTAGAAGGGAGGCAGTTACCGTATTTGGTCATTGTACATTTTTTGGTCGTTTTTTTATCCAACATGCATAGCCCATGAGACGACCCGTCCTAATCTATAAGGACGAATACAAAAACATATGGTTACATTGCGAGGTATTTGACCTCTATATGATACATTTTACAAACATTGCATTCGTTTTTAAAAGACAAACTTTCATTTCATCGAAAGTTGACATGCATGCATA
This sequence comes from Rutidosis leptorrhynchoides, assembly GCF_046630445.1. Classification (NCBI taxonomy): domain Eukaryota; kingdom Viridiplantae; phylum Streptophyta; class Magnoliopsida; order Asterales; family Asteraceae; genus Rutidosis; species Rutidosis leptorrhynchoides. The sequence continues at coordinate 368,382,449 of NC_092343.1, read as the reverse complement.
CCATTTCATAATATCCAAACTATAAATGACCTAATCTGTCATTTACTTAATAATAATCCTGATTGAACAACGACTTGAATGAAACGTCTTTTGAAATATACCATGAATGACTCCAAATAATATCTTTAAAATGAGCGAATGCACAGCGGAAGATTTCTTTAATACCTGAGAATAAACATGCTTTCAAGTGTCAACCAAAATGTTGGCGAGTTCATTAGTTTATCATAATCATTCATTTTCATCGTTGTAATAGATTCCAGATATTTAAGTGTACACGTAACCCGAGTACAAAATAATACGCGTAACCCGCGAATTAAAAATCATTCATATGGTGAACGCTTGATAACTGAACTAACAGGATGCATATAGAATATCCTCATCATTCCGGCACTCTCATCAGATATGATAATCGAAGTGCTAAAGCATTCGTAACCCGAATGGGACGTGTCAAGGTCCATAGATCTATCTTTAGGATTCGCGTCAATTAGGGGCCATTTCCCTAATTCTTAGGCTACCAAGCTAAAAAGGGGCATATTCGATTTCGATAATCCAACCATAGAATGTAGTTTCGATTACTTGTGTCTATTTCGTAAAACATTTATAAAAGCAGCGCATGTATTCTCAGTCCCAAAAATATATATAAAAAGGGAGTAAATGAAACTCACAATACTGTATTTCGTAGTAAAAATACATTTGACGGCATTGACAAATGCAGGGTTGGCCTCGGATTCACGAACCTATATTAATTATATATATATATATATATATATATATATATATATATATATATATATATATATATATATATATATATATATATATGAAAGGACCCGTTCATATACATTATAAACGATTCACAATAGTTGATTACATCGCGAGGTATTTGACCTCTATATGATATATTTTACAAACATTGCATTCGTTTTTAAAAGACAACTTTCTTTACATCGAAAATTGACAGGCATCCATACCATTTCATAATATCCACTATCCATCTATAAATTGACTTAATAATAATCTTTGATGAACTCAATGACTCGAATGCAACTGTAGTGACCCGGGAAAATTCCGACCAAATTTAAACTTGAATCTTATTTGACTTCGATACGATAAGCAAAGTCTGTAATGTTGAGTCTCAAAGTTTTTGAATTATTTACATGAAATCAATTACCCTCTGACTAGTCCCGACGATTCACGAACAGTTGTGTGCAAAGAAAATGTAATATATATATATATATATATATATATATATATATATATATATATATATATATATATATATATATATATATATATATATAAAATTTATACCTAATAAATATTCAATGAAGATTATCATATTATTATTAAATATTACATGATACAATTTAAAATATAAACGGTATATTAATATTATTACTTTTATTACCATTAAAAAATAGTAATACTAATATTAACATCAGAATTATTATTAATATTACATCCGTATGAAATTTAACATAATTAAATTGTTATATCATTAATAATATTATTATTATCATTATTATAGTTATAATTATCGAAATGAAGATTTTAAATATAAATATCTCGATGGCTTACTCTAGGTGTTACATGTTTCTTTCAAACTTACAAATTGAATTAGTTGATTTGATTATAATATCATTATTTGTGTTATCAATCATACCCGTGAAAATAAGGTATCAATCCAGATTATTACTGTTTCTTAACCCATTAATTATTACTGTTTCTTAACCCATTAACCGCATTTATCATTTGGCATGATTTTAATAACATTATTTTATAACATTATTTTATAACATTATTGTACATAAAAGCAAGGTGCATGATTATATATATACAAAACCCGAATCCTTTCCTTACTTTGCTTTCTGTTTTCTGTCAAAGCCAGCAACACACCATCCACTACACATATTATATATTTGAGTGAATTATGAAGTAGGAGGCCCACCATTTATCTCTCGGTGACAATATTTAAATCACGGGTTTAACAACTTACATCTTGGACAAAAGGGGATTTGTTTTGGATCCCACATATATTGCTTTTACACATACATTCAAATTATAGTACTCCCACTTGTTACAATGTGCTAACACTGTCTCCTAGCTTTTGTGCACCAACATGTATATATGCATATTAACTATTAGTAATATTTGACTTTCTGTACCTTTCTTTTCTCTTTAACTACTACTATTCTATCTATCTAATATGTATATGCATGCTCGATTTCTCCAACTACACCTACTTTTATTTCTTGTTCGACTAATTCACAACAAACATCATCAGAGTTGCTGCCATTCGATACTATCATATTATTTCTGTTACAGCTCATCAAACAACCCACCATGTAACCAACATCAAACGTTATCTCCACCACCTCTTTATAACTATTGAAGGCAGCTAGAAACCACCTTCTTCGATCCCTCTTTTCTGCTGTGCTCTCCAATAGACCATAAAACTACAGCTGCTTCTACGCCTATTTTCTTTCTGTTTTGCAGCTATGAAATATCACGAACAACCCCCATAAACGTCACCACTTTTACTACTGCTGCTAACAGTTTCTGTTTCTGTTGTGTTCGAAACACCATCAAACCGAACCATAGCAACCCCTACTTCTATTTTCCTGATCCAAATAAATACAAAACCCATTTAGACAATCAATCTAAAATCCACCCGACCTCCCATTTATCTTTTCTAAGATACATACAGTTTACATCTTTGAGGGAATGAACATCGCTTACCAAAAATCAAGCATCGCAGCTGCATCTCAGGCACCCTATATATCGTTTTTACGGTCATCACCTACATGGACTGCATCCTCAGGTTCTGCTCCGAATAACTCGCACGCTTTTATAAATATTATAGGAATTGGCTTTTTAACTGCAAACAAATCAACCCAGATCCTTGTAAATATGTATATATATACACACACTCACAGCAACATCAAAATATTTCGTTTGTTATTGAAATCGGTTACTGCTATCAATTTAATTCTACAACAAGGCAAGACATCAACCAAAAACTTGCAAAAACCATTCTTATTATAACCGTAATACCAAAGACTATTAAAATTTGTTAATTTTTTTTTATAACCATACAAACCTAGAATCCATGGATACTACTATCCGACTCTACCATATTTCGATCACAATCAAACAAAATTGAAAATGTCGAGTAATTTCATTAATCTATTTATCTATTTAATTGTTTTTTTTATTTTTATTTTTCTTTTTCTTCGACTATCATCCTGTACCCAAATCAAAACCCATCTAGAAATTATTTACTATTACTAATGTTTGATACATATTAAAATTTCAGAGTAAATACATATAGAGATAAAGAAATTTAGGAAATTTAATGAACCAAATTACCTATTTCAAGGACTCAGGAACCGATCCCTTAATCGATTAATGATGGATGATGATCGATGATGATGACGAAGACTATTGATGTTGTTGAATGAGAATGAAGGTGAATCGATGGTCTGCTATTCATAGATGATTGCTACTTGATGGATTTATAGATGATGAAGATAATTGTTAATCGATTGAACGATGATGAAAATTTTTGTTGTCTCTGCGAGTGATACTGGCTGAATATCGATCTGTGTGGGGAACTGTCAACGAGGGATCCCTTTTATTTAGGTATAGATATTATTATTATTATTATTATTATTATTATTATTATTATTATTATTATTATTATTATTATTATTATTATTATTATTATTATTATTATTATTATTATTATTATTATTATTATTATTATTATTATTATTATTAATTTTATCAACTTGATATAAACATTATTGTTTTTGTTATTAAAAACTATCATAATTTATCATTACTAGTAACCATTTATATAATTATTATTAAAGTTATCATTTTTATTAAAAAAAATAAATTAATATTTCTATTATTATTATTAATATTATTAAAACCATCATTTTATTATCATAAAAATTAACATTATCATTATTAGAATTGTCATTATTTTTATTACTATTATCATTATTATATTTATGAAAAATTACTATTAATATTAATTTTACGAATATCATACTTATTATTATTATTATTAGTATTATTATTGTAATCATTATTATTTTAACATTAAAAATTATTATTTTTAACATTATCAGTATTATTATTATTATTATTATCATTAATTGCATTATTAATATTACTACTAGTGTTATTATTATTATTATTATTATTATTATTATTATTATTATTATTATTATTATTATTATTATTATTATTATTATTGTTATGATTAATACTTTTACATTAACAATATTATTATAACAAATAAAGTATTTTCTATATAGGGGTATATATATATATTCCAACTACCATAATATTATATATAATTATATATAAAGATTAGTTATATAAATATTTACATATAACAAATTATTGATTTTTAATATAACATTAAACTACATAAATATTAACTATTTTAAATATGTACAAATTAAATATATAAGATATATAATTTAAGATATAATATATGAATTTGTTCGATTACAATTATATGTGTTAATATATATATAAATAATATAGGTTCGTGAATCCGAGGCCAATCCTGCTTTGTTTAATGTCGTAATATGTATTTTTACTACAAAATACAGTATGGTGAGTTTCATTTGCTCCATTTTTAAATGCTTTTGCAATATATATTTTTGGAACTGAGAATACATGCGCTGCTTTTATAAATGTTTTACGAAATAGACACAAGTAATCGAAACTACATTATATGGTTGAATGATCGAAATCGAATATGCCCCTTTTTATTAAGTCTGGTAATCTAAGAATTAGGGAACAGCCACCCTAATTGACGCGAACTCTAAAGATAGATCTATCGGGCCCAACAAGCCCCATCCAAAGTACCGGATGCTTTAGTACTTCGAAATTTATATCATGTCCGAAGGAGGATCCCGGAATGATGGGGATATTCTTATATGTATATTGTGAATGTCGGTTACCAGGTGTTCAATCCATATGAATGATATTTTTGTCTCTATGCATGGGACGTATGTTTATGAGAAATGGAAATATGAAATCTTGTGGTCTATTAAAATTATGAAATGATTATTTATGTTAAACGAATGAACTCACCAACCTTTTGGTTGACACTTTAAAGCATGTTTATTCTCAGGTACGAAAGAAATCTTCCGCCGTGCATTTGCTCATTTTAGAGATATTACTTGGAGTCATTCATTACATATTTCAAAAGACGTTGCATTCGAGTCGTTGAGTTCATCAAGATTATTATTAAGTCAATTATAGATGGATATATTATAAAATGGTATGCATGCTGTTAACTGTCGATGTAAATGAAAGTTTGTCTTTTAAAAATGAATGCAATGTTTGTAAAATGTATCATATAGAGGTCAAGTATCTCGCGACGAAATCAGCTAATGTGAATCGTTTGTAATCAATATGGACTTCGTCCGGATGGATTAGGACGGGTCCTTTCAGTTGGTATCAGAGCGGAGGTCTTAGTGAACCGGGTCTTGCATTAGTGTGTCTAACTAGTAAGTTGTTAGGATGCATTAATGAGTTTGGACTTCGACCGTGTCTGCATGTCAAAAGTTTTGCTTATCATTTCTAGTCGGAAATCATATGTTTATCATCCTTAAGAAAATACCTTCTTAATATTCTTAGTCTAGACACATCTTATTGCATTGACTGCATGAATAGTGTATAGACAAAATTCATATCTTAGCGTATCTGCTAATTCATATCTTAGCGTATCTGTTATTGTTATCTTTGCCTGACAGCTTCCGTAGATTCCTCCGTAACTTATGGAATTTTAGTATTATATATGCATATGTAAATTATGTATTGCAGGGTACTAATCTACATCATATAATCTATTTCTTATCTAAAATCCTTCATCTGATCGTACGAGATGAATCCCTCAACCAGTTTGAATTCCTCAGATTTCGATAGCTATGCCGATAGTTATTCCGACAACTATTCTGATATGGATATTCACCTAAGCCCCGAAAGCGGTGTCATCAGAATGAATCAACCAATCATCCATCCCTAATTCATCTGATGAGTTCGTAGTTGACTTAATCAATGGAAACGCACAGAAGACAATCCCTTCCACCAACCGAATTCACCTCTTGACAATGAACCTGAAGCGTTTACCAGCGAACCTGTTCGAGACACCATTTTCAGTCTCCTTTCCAGAGTAACTCGACAAGATTATATTCTATCCACAATTCTGAACCTTATTCATCCGCTCGTTCCGACCGACAATCATCCTGGAGTAATAAGTCAACGAACTTCGCGCTCGAATAATCAATTCAGAGAATATGGTGCAAAATGTACCAGCTTCAGCAACATCACCGGCACCAACGGTACCATCAATAACAGCACAGTAACATCAACAACCCATGCTTTAATATCACCATCTGTACTTCGAGTATGATCTTCGTTCTACGTATCGTTCTACCTCATTTATCTTCGTTCGACATGGCGATTATGTAATCTCTAATGATTTAGAGATTATATATTCTTGTTCTAACGGTAAATCAAATGAGATTAATATCATATTGACTCATTAAATCCATGATTACATCTTAAGAAAATATATATGTTTATATATTTTCGTAAGGATTATAATTAGAAACTCTTCGTACAAACTGTTAAGGGTGAAAATATTTTAACGGGTAGGTAATACCAGAGAAATATTTAGATTTCACATTAATAAGTTACATTGTACATGCTTCAAATCTGATTCAACAATCATTTACTATCCTACTTACATCCACCGACATACGTATCCGTTTACCACAGAATAACCATTTTCATTCAATTTCATACTTGAATTTTGATCTATCAGAATCCAACAAGTGGCATAATGAAGAAAACATTAGACAAAAATAAAATTTATTAGAAACAAACAAATTAACTATGAGAAATTTTATTAAGAATCCACGCTGACAAAATCCTAGCTAACTGTTAATTCCTTATTACAATTTAATTATCGCAATTTATTTATCGCAATTTATTTTATAGTAATTTAATTATCACAATTTTAATTATCGTCATTTAATTTCTGTTATTTACTTTACGCATTTTATTTATCGTCATTTAATTCCGGTATTTATTTTACGCACTTTAAATATCGGGACACGTATACAAAGTTTTGACATATCATATCGACGCATTTATATATATTATTTGGAATAACCATAGACACTCTATATGCAGTAATGAACGAGTTCTCTATACAGGGTTGAGGTTGATTCTACAATAATATATATAATTTGAGTTGTGATCGAGTCTGAGACATGTATACGGGTCACGATACGTATTAATTAATTCGAATATTATATATTAAATTATATATGAATTATTGGACTGTCAATTGTGGACTATCGACTGTGGACTAATAAAATTGGACAATTAAAATGAATTAAAATATTGAATATAACATATGAAACTAAACATTTCTTCAAGTTGCCACTTGATTTCATCTTAAACCTCATTTGTATCTTGACGATTACAATCTGCGTTCAAACCTTTCATGATTCTTGAAAACACCTCAAACGTTAGGATGAATCAACCGCACTTCATTAACGAAAGGAAAGATTTATGCATATAGTTATGTACCTGAGAAACTCTCGGCAACTGAGTAAAAGTTTAACACGTAGCCGCATCAGATCCTTTGACATTTATTAGCAAAAATAACTTTGCGATCCCTTTTTAAAGTAGCCAATTTTGTCACAGCTCCAGCAAGTTAACTTCGACTTTTCATTCGAAGTAACCTTACTATAATCCTGATATATACAATTACCCTTTTGATACTGGAGAATTCTTTTATATTCCACCATATTACCAGCAGACGTACCAGCAACCTCGTTGCTTTTTGGCTTAAATCTCTCTGATAAATCATTATATTTATTCATTGAAACCCTATCATATACTCATTCGCATCTTATAACGAGAACTGCCATAACAATTACCGGGAATCAGCAATCAGTACTTTGAAAACTCACAGCATATCTACATCAACAGTTATATATATGACATTTATCTCTTAGAATTATGATCTCCCATTCTGAAATTCTGAAAAGCACTCAGTCACAAATCAATACTCTGAATGTTGAAAAAGCTGAATGAAGCAGCAGAAACTGTAGATAATCGTAAACGACCATAATCATCGAAAGTTTGATGATAAAGATTAGTATGTTGGAAAAGTTCAGAAAAGTTGGAACTGGAAAGCGGATTGAGCTAACCATAAAGGAAACCAAAGAGAAATACAAGTAACATACCCTACATTCATAGAACCCAGATAAATCTAGATCCGTTGAAATCTTTAGAGAATATCTTGCTCCGAAGTCATGTTAAAATCTTGCGAAAAATCTTTCTCCATCAACCATCGAACTTAGAAATTCTAAAATATCATCAGCAATATCTTCGATATTTCTGAGGATTTTTTCAAAAATATTCTCGTCCGAAATTATATACCTCTTCGTGCTTCCTGTGTATCATTATATTGGAAACATTCAATAGAAAATTTAGTACCGAAAAACAGATTATGCGAAACTATGAAGATCGCCGTGGACAAATCGCAAAGAATAAGTTTGACTTCAAAGAATTCAAATGATTCTGTTTCTGATGAAATCTTTAGCGAATACCTTGCTTCCGAATCTAAACCTTTACGGATAATCTTCTTCATCATCCATCGATATTAGAAATTCCAAGATATCATCGTATCTTTCATTATAAATATCCTTCATATTTCTGAAGATATTTTCATAACTATTCTTATCTGAAATCATTAATCTCTTCGTGCTATCAGTGTTACATCATATAGAAACTGTTAGTTTCTATATTCTGTAAACTTTCGAGCTTAAAATATGAATGTTATTGAAGTAATGTTGGAAATTGATGCATGAGTTAGGATAATATAATGACACTTGATCAACGTGATTATATTACAGTAATTCAAGCTGAGTTTCTAATGAGACGTGATGATTCACATATCATAACCTCATCACGTGCCATGTTACATAACTCTTTCATTCCGCGTAATTTTTGAACATATCAAGAATATATATTCTTGATAGTTCTATACTCAGCGATTCTGATAATTTGACAAATCAAATCGTGCTAATACCTTCTTACTTATTTAGAAAATGATGTTTTAGAACATGATGTTTATCCGAAATTCCATACTTACGAATTCTGGACCATTACTCGCGTTACTAGAGGTCGGGAAGATAAAAAAAAAAGGGCAAAGAGATCCAAAATATAAGAGAAAATATAAAGCCCAATGACAACACCGAAATTACAAACTGTGAATATCAGTACGTATAGCTATATAAAGACACGGGAGGATTATAAGTACAATAATCCCTAGAGCATAATAGAAATAAACAGATTCTTCAGGTGGTAGTTGGAAAAGAAGAACGATCATTGTGATAGTTAGAATAAGAACAAGGATCGGAACAGGGTTAAGCATTTTCATAAATCTTTTGAATTTGGAAATTGAGTATAGAAGTGGTGAAAACAAATGGAACGGAAAAGGTAAATTTATAAAGGAAATATCAGACGTAGTAATCGGGGCAGATCACCGTATTTAATTAAAGTGATCTTAATTTCCATAAATCCCGAAGAATCAAATCTTATAGATCTTCAAGATTTTCTTTTAAATCCCTTGAATTTCAGAATTCAACCAAGACAACGTCAAAAGCTATGACGCACCATATTTTCTAAATTCAACCCTGTTTACGTCAAAAGCTAAAGAAAATCTTATTTTCTTCAATTCACTCTTTTGCGATAGCTTCATTCGTATTCTTAGAATAATCGAATTATTTTATCATTATTATTCAATGATGATAAACCTCTAATTATCAACTCATATTGGTCATGAAAACATTTTTATTGTTAGCCATGACCACCTCACTCAAATTTCGGGACGAAATTTCTTTAACGGGTAGGTACTGTAGTGACCCGGGAAAATTCCGACCAAATTTAAACTTGAATCTTATTTGACTTCGATACGATAAGCAAAGTCTGTAATGTTGAGTCTCAAAGTTTTTGAATTATTTACATGAAATCAATTACCCTTTGACTAGTCCTGACGATTCACGAACAGTTGTGTGCAAATAAAATGTAATATATATATATATATATATATATATAAAATTTATACCTAATAAATATTCAATGAAGATTATCATATTATTATTAAATATTACATGATACAATTTAAAATATAAACGGTATATTAATATTATTACTTTTATTACCATTAAAAAAATAGTAATACTAATATTAACATCAGAATTATTATTAATATTACATCCGTATGAAATTTAACATAATTAAATTGTTATATCATTAGTAATATTATTATTATCATTATTATAGTTATAATTATCGAAATGAAGATTTTAAATATAAATATCTCGATGGCTTACTGTAGGTGTTACATGTTTCTTTCAAACTTACAAATTGAATTAGTTGATTTGATTATAATATCATTATTTGTGTTATCAATCATACCTGTGAAAATAAGGTATCAATCCAGATTATTACTGTTTCTTAACCCATTAATTATTACTGTTTCTTAACCCATTAACCGCATTTATCATTTGGCATGATTTTAATAACATTATTTTATAACATTATTGTACATAAAAGCAAGGTGCATGATTATATATATACAAAACCCGAATCCTTTCCTTACTTTGCTTTCTGTTTTCTGTCAAAGCCAGCAACACACCATCCACTACACATATTATATATTTGAGTGACTTATGAAGTAGGAGGCCCACCATTTATCTCTCGGTGACAATATTTAAATCACGGGTTTAACAACTTACATCTTGGACAAAAGGGGATTTGTTTTGAATCCCACATATATTGCTTTTACACATACATTCAAATTATAGTACTCCCACTTGTTACAATGTGCTAACACTGTCTCCTAGCTTTTGTGCACCAACATGTATATATGCATATTAACTATTAGTAATATTTGACTTTCTGTACCTTTCTTTTCTATTTAACTACTACTATTCTATCTATCTAATATGTATATGCATGCTCGATTTCTCCAACTACACCAACTTTTGTTTCTTGTTCGACTAATTCACAACAAACATTATCAGAGTTGCTGCCATTCGATACTATCATATTATTTCTGTTACAGCTCATCAAACAACCCACCATGTAACCAACATCAAACGTTATCTCCACCACCTCTTTATAACTATTGAAGGCAGCTAGAAACCACCTTCTTCGATCCCTCTTTTCTGCTGTGCTCTCCAATAGACCATAAAACTAAAGCTGCTTCTACGCCTATTTTCTTTCTGTTTTGCAGCTATGAAATATCACGAACAACCCCCATAAACGTCACCACTTTTACTACTGCTGCTAACAGTTTCTATTTCTGTTGTGTTCGAAACACCATCAAACCGAACCATAGCAACCCCTACTTCTATTTTCCTAATCCAAATAAATACAAAACCCATTTAGACAATCAATCTAAAATCCACCCGACCTCCCATTTATCTTTTCTAAGATACATACGGTTTACATCTTTGAGGGAATGAACATCGCTTACCAAAAATCAAGCATCGCAGCTGCATCTCAGGCACCCTATATATCGTTTTTACGGTCATTACCTACATGGACTGCATCCTCAGGTTCTGCTCCGAATAACTCGCACGCTTTTATAAATATTATAGGAATTGGCTTTTTAACTGCAAACAAATCAACCCAGATCCTTGTAAATATGTATATATATACACACACTCACAGCAACATCAAAATATTTCATTTGTTATTGAAATCGGTTACTACTATCAATTTAATTCTACAACGAGGCAAGACATCAACCAAAAACTTGCAAAAACCATTCTTATTATAACCGTAATACCAAAGAGTATTAAAATTTGTTATTTTTTTTTATAACCATACAAACCTAGAATCCATGGATACTACTATCTAACTCTACCATATTTCGATCACACTCAAACAAAATTGAAAATGTCGAGTAATTTCATTAATCTATTTATCTATTTAATTTTTTTTTATTTTTATTTTTATTTTTCTTCGACTATCATCCTGTACCCAAATCAAAACCCATCTAGAAATTATTTACTATTATTGATGTTTGATACATATAAAAATTTCAGAGTAAATACATATAGAGATAAAGAAATTTAGGAAATTTAATGAACCAAATTACCTATTTCAAGGACTCAGGAACCGATCCCTTAATCGATTAATGATGGATGATGATCGATGATGATGATGAAGACTATTGATGATGTTGAATGAGAATGAAGGAGAATCGATGGTCTGCTATTCATAGATGATTGCTACTTGATGGATTTATAGATGATGAAGATAATTGTTAATCGATTGAACGATGATGAAAATTTTTATTGTCTCTGCGAGTGATACTGGCTGAATATCGATCTGTGTGGGGAACTGTCAACGAGGGATCCCTTTTATTTAGGTATAGATATTATTATTATTATTATTATTATTATTATTATTATTATTATTATTATTATTATTATTATTATTATTATTATTATTATTATTATTATTATTATTATTATTATTATTATTATTATTATTATTATTATTATTATTAATTTTATCAACTTTATATAAACATTATTGTTTTGTTATTAAAAACTATCATAATTTATCATTACTAGTAACCATTTATATCATTATTATTAAAGTTATCATTTTTATTAAAAAAAAATTTAATATTTCTATTATTATTATTAATATTATTAAAACCATCATTTTATTATCATAAAAATTAACATTATCATTATTAGAATTGTCATTATTTTTATTACTATTATCATTATTATATTTATGAAAAATTACTATTAATATTAATTTTACGAATATCATACTTATTATTATTATTATTATTATTAGTATTATTATTGTAATCATTATTATTTTAACATTAAAAATTATTATTTTTATCATTATCAGTATTATTATTATTATTATCATTAATTGCATTATTAATATTACTACTAGTGTTATTATTATTATTATTATTATTATTATTATTATTATTATTATTATTATTATTATTATTATTATTTTTATTATTATTATTATTATTATTATTATTATTATTATTATTATTATTATTATTGTTATGATTAATACTTTTACATTAACAATATTATTATAACAAATAAAGTATTTTCTATATAGGTGTATATATATATATATATATATATATATATATATATATATATATATATATATATATATATATATTCTAACTAGCATAATATTATATATAATTATATATAAAGATTAGTTATATAAATATTTACATATAACAAATTATTGATTTTTAATATAACATTAAACTACATAAATATTAACTATTTTAAATATGTACAAATTAAATATATAAGATATATAATTTAAGATATAATATATGAATTTATTCGATTACAATTATATGTGTTAATATATATATAAATGATATAGGTTCGTGAATCCGAGGCCAATCCTGCTTTCTTTAATGTCGTAATATGTATTTTTACTACAAAATACAGTATGGTGAGTTTCATTTGCTCCCTTTTTAAATGCTTTTGCAATATATATTTTTGGGACTGAGAATACATGCGCTGCTTTTATAAATGTTTTACGAAATAGACACAAGTAATCGAAACTACATTATATGGTTGAATGATCGAAATCGAATATGCCCCTTTTTATTAAGTCTGGTAATCTAAGAATTAGGGAACAGACACCCTAATTGACGCGAACTCTAAAGATAGATCTATCGGGCCCAACAAGCCCCATCCAAAGTACCGGATGCTTTAGTACTTCGAAATTTATATCATGTCTGAAGGAGGATCCCGGAATGATGGGGATATTCTTATATGTATATTGTGAATGTCGGTTACCAGGTGTTCAATCCATATGAATGATATTTTTGTCTCTATGCATGGGACGTATGTTTATGAGAAATGGAAATATGAAATCTTGTGGTCTATTAAAATTATGAAATGATTATTTATGTTAAACTAATGAACTCACCAACCTTTTGGTTGACACTTTAAAGCATGTTTATTCTCAGGTACGAAAGAAATCTTCCGCTGTGCATTTGCTCATTTTAGAGATATTACTTGGAGTCATTCATTACATATTTCAAAAGACGTTGCATTCGAGTCGTTGAGTTCATCAAGATTATTATTAAGTCAATTATAGATGGATATATTATAAAATGGTATGCATGCTGTTAACTGTCGATGTAAATGAAAGTTTGTCTTTTAAAAACGAATGCAATGTTTGTAAAATGTATCATATAGAGGTCAAGTATCTCGCGATGAAATCAGCTAATGTGAATCGTTTGTAATCAATATGGACTTCGTCTGGATGGATTAGGACGGGTCCTTTCAGCAACGTTCTTCGAAATATGCCATGAAAGACTTCAAGTAATATCTTTAAAAATGAGCAAATGCACAGCGGAAGATTTCTTTAATACCTGAGAATAAACATGCTTTAAAGTGTCAACCAAAAGGTTGGTGAGTTCATTAGTTTATCATAATCATTCATTTTCATCATTTTAATAGACCACAAGAATTTCATTTCCAGTTCTCATAAACATACGTCCCATGCATAGACACAAAAATCATTCATTTGGATTGAACACCTGGTAACCGACATTAACAAGATGCATATAAGAATATCCCCTATCATTCCGGGAAATCCTTCGGACATGATAAAAACGAATTCGAAGTACTAAAGCATCCGGTACTTTGGATGGGGTTCGTTAGGCCCAATAGATCTATCTTTAGGATTCGCGTCAATTAGTAGATCGGTTTACTAATTCTTAGGTTACCAAGCAAAAAGGGGCATATTAGGCTTCAATCATTCAACCATATAATGTAGTTTCGATTACTTGTGTCTATTTCATAAAACATTTATAAAAATTGCGCATGTATTCTCAGCCCAAAAACATAAAGGGTAAAAAGGCAAATGAAACTCACCATACTGTATTTCGTAGTAAAAATACATATAACGTCATTGAACAAATGCAAAGTTGGTCTTGGATTCACGAACCTATATTAATTATATATATTTATATGTTGATTAATATTTGTCTAACAATTTAGGTCAAGTCATAGTGTACTACAATCCTAATGCTCGAGACTAATATGCAAAAATCAACAAAAGTCAAATTGACTCAAAATGATTTCCAAAATCTATACATGATTAATATATAGTTTAAATATCATCGTTTTATATTTTTAAATATCTTTTAAAAGATTTTTTTAGAGTAACTAATATAATTCATTTATTAATAAATAAAACTTTATAAAAAAAATACTTTTATATATCTTAAGTAATAAAATTTATAAAGTTCATTTAATATCATAAAGATAATATGATAGGTATTATTAAAGAAATTTTATTATACGTAGTAAAAATATGTTTGTATCTCATATGTATTTGATAAAATAATATCTATAATAATAGTAAGTAAAAGTTGCATTATTTTGTAATAATAATAATTATTATTCTATTAATTAAAATATCAATAT
The DNA here is from genome assembly GCF_046630445.1 of Rutidosis leptorrhynchoides. Lineage (NCBI taxonomy): Eukaryota > Viridiplantae > Streptophyta > Magnoliopsida > Asterales > Asteraceae > Rutidosis > Rutidosis leptorrhynchoides. The sequence continues at coordinate 368,366,874 of NC_092343.1, read as the reverse complement.
TTATAATTACTAAAATAAAATAATAATTCTAATTATGATAACATTAATATTTATGATACTTTTTAATATTATCTTTTAAAATAATAATTCTATTTAAAATGATAATAATAATGATATTTTATAGTAACAATGACATTTTTATTAAAATGGTAATTTTTGTTAAAATGATAGTTTTAATATAACGATACTTTTAATAATAATAGTAATGATAAAAAAAAAATAATAAGAACGATAAATTTATCTAAATTATTATCTTACAATATTTAAATTTCATCATGATACTCATACTTATTATTTCTTAATTGATTCGTTTAATAGTTTTTAATCGTCTTTTATATTGTTTTCATATTAATGATAATAATAGTAATCATAATAATTAAGTGTTACTAATATAAGTTTTAATCATAAGAATACTAATGATAATAAATATTATGAATATATTAATGATGATACTAATTATAACTATTTTAATGATAATAATAATAACAATACTAATTATAATTTTAACGATAAATACGATAATAATAGTAATAAAAATAACAATTTTTAATGTTAACACTTTTTATTGATAAAGATAATAATAATAATAACAATAATAATAATAATAATAATAATAATAATAATAATAATAATAATAATAATAATAATAATAATAATAATAATAATAATAATAATAATAATAATTTGATAAAAGTTATAACGATGATAGTAACGACGATAATAATAATCATTTTTAATAATAATACAAAAATTCAATTGATTATAACTTCTAATCCGTTCATCGAAACCATTCGATATCTAAATGAAAAGTTCTTAATTTTTCGCTATCTTTCCAACGACATGCATATCTTATACCATATCTCAACCGCATATGTAACTAATTCAAGATTCAACACATCCTATCTAATGGCAATATCAAAAGTACAAGTATGCACAATCCTATATACTCGAGCACTAGTCAGGGATACACTATTAGTATGTAAAAATTAAATTATGAGTACTCACGTATCAATATTGAGATTCAATATTGCAGGAAAGGTACGTAGATGCAACGGTGATGACCAACACTAAATTTGACCTTACGAGCATACCCATGAACTATACCCATCACCTCCATAATAATAACCCATAATTTCCTTAGCTCTATCCCTCTCAAACTAAATTTTGAAAACTCGTTTTTAGGTCACTCGAGCAGCACTTCGTCGTAGTATTTTATGTATACATACTAATATTAATACAATATTACTAATAATAATATTAGGATTAATAATAATAATTTTAATAATAATAATAATAATAATAATTTTAATAATAATAATAATAATAATAATAATAATAATAATAAATATAATATATAGAGAGAGTATCGTGAGAGATGGATGGATATTGGAGCTCGCAGAACCAGAATTCGATTACTTATGGAACTTGAACCTCACCTACTCCCCATACGATCACATGGGGATTGAGCCTTAAGGCCATTCGATCGCATGGTGGCTCCATCCAGCTCATAGGCATGATTCAACTTGCCGACACCCTTTCCTTTACACATAATACGTTTATTTATATATTAATTAATATATAATATATTTAATCTTTAGAATTAATTAAATATTATATTATATTTACGCTCATGGTAAAAATATAATTTTTATAAAAATGACACGGCCGTGGTCTCACGACTCATGTACCACTTTCGGTTTTTCGAGCGCACTTTTGTACGTTTAGAAAATTAGCCTTTTACGTTACGCGACATGTACCTTTAGTAATAGTTTGATTTATTCATCAATAAATTACTTTGTAAAAATGTATCTTATAAAATTTGAGCGTCGTGGTCATTTGCTTCTATAAATCAGTGACTCGTTGTTTACCAAAATATTTTATTTTAAATTAAGACGTTTTATGATGAGATTAATATATATATATATATATATATATATATATATATATATATATATATATATATATATATATATATATATATATATATATATATATATATATATATATATATATATATATATATATATATATAGAAATATAAATTTTGTATCCAAAATATTTCATCTAAGTATATAACATTTAGTTTTTCAAAACTATTTATTTTTCAAAGTTTATTTTCATTTCATTTAGGAAAATAGTTTAGCGCGTAACGTTTTTCTTTTTAAGAATTTAATTGGATACAAGTATTAATCGTTTTTAAATATCAATTGCGTCACTAGGCGGTTGTTACTACCGTATACTTAATTTGAAAACTTATATATTTAATGAACACGTTTTAAATATACGTTACAACCAATATTTCAACTTACGTTTATTTATTTAAAGGCAGTTTAGATAGACAAGTCATGTTATATGAAAAAGTGTTTTCATACAGCTGAAAACTACATCAATTGATTACTATGGAATTCCATCGACAAACATATGGAACCAAATACTATATTGTAAAGTATTTATACATAATATTTCGTTAACGTTATCAAGTTATAATATATACACATATACATATATAATCATTCGTATAATGGTTCATGAATCTTTGGAATTTGGTCCAGGTTAAATGAGTGTATGAACACAGTTTAAAATTCTTGAGATTCAACTTACAACTTTGCTTATCGTATCGGGAATATATAAAGATTACAGTTTAAATTTGTTCGGAAGTTTCCGGGTTGTCACAGTACCTACCCGTTAAAGAAATTTCGTCCCGAAATTTGAGTGGAAAGGTCGTGAATGATAATAAGTATGTTTTCATGATGCATACGAGCTGAAAAATTATAGTTTTATCATCAGCGTATAATTTGGATAAACAATCCATTTATATGAAGAGTACGAATGAAGCTAACATAGAAGAGTGAAATGAGTAAATGTAGATACATCTTATCATTTGACGTAGATATGATTGATTTCCAGATTTCGAGGGATTTGAAGAAAATCTTGTAATAAGATTTGATTCTCCGGTAACCAAGGGAATTAGGATCCGCTTTAAATGCGATCATCCATTTTAATTGTTCTGTCAGAGATTTTCTTATAAATTCACCTTCTTCGTTTCCTTACAATTCACACCTTCTGTTGATGCATTTTATGCAAGTCCCTAGACATCTACCCACGTCCATTGCAGGTACAACAGTTTACAGGCCACCATGATTGCTCGTTATTATCATATCCGTGTTGGTATGTGGTTACAGGAACTGCAGGAACGAGATTTGGATGTTTAACTATGTTAAACTTAGTCAGACGTACTAGTGAAGCCTCACTAGTACGGCTGACAGGCTCATACGCACAGTTGATGCTGAGCTAAGTCACAATTACAATCTAAATGAGAAGACACGAGTGAGTGATCACCCACATGGCTGATGAAGCCCACTCGTACGTGTGATGGATGAATCGTACGGGTGAGTCAATAACAGGGGTATATAAAGTCTTATGTTCTTCATTTTAGGTTAAGCCTCTCATTTGTTACACACACTCAGATCTGGTGAGCTCCTCCGATTCTCTCTCAGTCTAAATCACCCAGGTGGTGAATAATAGCTCTAGGTGTTGATCTAATCACACTTGATTTAGTTGTGGTTTGACTAAATTAATCCAAAAAAACTTAACCTATTCACTAGAGGGTTTGATTCACTTATTCCGCCATTGTGTGAGTTAAATCTGTTGATTTCTAAGTTCCTAGTCATGTTTCATCACCTTCTATTCTTTCCCCCTCAACTCATATTTTAAAGTATTCATCAATATGCTCCATCTAGTTCTGATTCTCGATATACTTCTAACTTTCATATCGGTCATTCTTCTTTTTCATCTACCGCCGGAAGAATCTATTTACTTCTACTATACACTTGGTTTTATAGTGTTTCTAGTTCTCCTGTGTCTTTATATTGCTATATGCATCGATATATATGGTTTATAATTTCTGGTTTGTCGTTGGACTTTATATCTTCCCTTATATTTCAAAGTCTCTGCTTCTGTCTTCTATAATCATTGTCATCCACAGTTAATGCTTTCTTTTATTTGCTGCAATTTATACCCCAATTTCTATTTCGGAGTTTTGTCCTTTTGTTTCTTCTTCTTGCGATTAAGCACCACTTGTAATGGTCCAGAATTCACAGATATGAATTTTGGAATGAACATTGTTAATGTTCTAGGAAGGAAATTGTGATGGCACGATCTTGACTTGTCAAATTACCAGAATACCTTGGAAAAGGCCGAATCATCAAGAAATATTTTCTTGATATTTTAGAGGTTAAATAGAATACAAGAGTCGTATAACATGGCACATGATGATGTTATGATCTGTGAATCATCACGTTCAATTTAGAAACTCAGCATGACTTACTGTAATATAATCACGTTGATCAAGTGTCATTATATTATACTAATTCATGCTTCAGTTCCCAACACTACTTCAAAATATTCCTATTTTAAACTTGAATGTTTCAGAATTTAGAAACTAAAATAGTTTCTTTTATGATGTAATACAGATAGCGCGAAGAGGTAAATGATTTCAAATAAGAAAAATTAAGAAAATATCTTCAGAAATATGGAGGATATTCATAATGAAAGATATGATGATATCATAGGATTTCTAATATCAGAGGATGATGAAGAATATTGTCCGCAAGGGTTTAGAGTCAGGAGCAAGGTATTCGATAATGACTTCAGCAGGTACTGAATCATTTGGATTTTTTTTTTTGAAGGCAGTTTCAGTCTTTGTGATTTGTCCACAGCCTCCTTCACACTTTGCTCAATCCGTTTTTCAATTCCAAAACTTCTCTTTCTCTGAACTTCGCTAATACACTAATCTTTATCATCAAACTTTTTACTGTTAAGGTCGTTTTATAATTTTTCTGTTTCGTCAGCATTTTTCCATTTTCGGAGAACTAATTCGTGGTTCGGAGTGTTTTTCAGAAACTTCACATTCAAAGTATGTAAGTCCAGGAGATAGACATTGTACGTACACATATAACTGTTGGTGTAGACATGCTATGAGATTTCAAAATACTGATTGCTAATTCCCGATGATTCGTATGGCAATTCTTGTTACAAGATGCGAATGAGTAAATGATGGGGTTTTGATAAATATAATGATTCTTCGGAAGGTCAAAGATCGGTAAAGTTGTGATTAAGTTTATTTCTATTGTGGTGAAACATGAAATATTCCCCAGTAGCCATAAAAGAGCACGCATATATATCAGGGTTATAATAGGGTTGTGTCGAATGAACAGTCGAAGTTGACTTGTTGGAGCTGTGACAAAACTGACTACTTTGGAAAGGAATTGAAAAGTCATTTTTGCTAATAAATGTCAAAGGATTTGACACAGATATGTGTTGAATTATGACTTTGGTTTCGAGAGCTTTTTAAGTACATAACTGTGGGTAATATGTGATTGGATCATCATCTCGATTGTTCATTATTTGAAGTGTCTTCAGAAATTTTCGAAGGGTTTGAACACAGATTGTAATCGTTAATATACATCTGATGTTCTAACACAGTTTTGAAGTCAAAGTATAGCTTCGAAAGATGTAGGAATCAAAAAGTGATGGTACCGGTTATATCTCGAATTGAATTCTGAGGTTTCAAAATCAAAATATGTAATTGGGTTTGAATGAGTATGGTTGTTTTGATTTCTATGAAAGAATGTATATTATTGGTAAAGTAGGAAGTATAGCTGATAATTTTCTTAATCCGATTCGAAGAATGTAACATATTAATTGTGAATATATATATATATATCTCGGGTTTTACCTACCCGTTAAAAAATTTCACAATTAATATTTTGTACATAAGAATTTTATTACAGTCTTTATGAAAATATATATGTATATATTCTCCTCATATGTAACATAGATTTTAATGAGTTAATACTAAATTAAACTCATTCAATTTACGGTTGGAACTAGAAATGAATAATCTCTTGAAGGCTTTAGAGATTACATAAGTATTTCTTCAATAATATTGAAATTATGAATCAATACTTCAGTATTTGTTGAGATGTGATGTTGGGTTTTGTTAAATTCTTATGAACTTCGCAAAGTACGAATAATGTTATCTGAAAAGTTTCGGGCACATCGATGATGAAAGTGTAAAATCAAATATATACTTGATTTATTATGAATTGGAATTTGTTGAATTGAGACAGAGATTGTAGTTAACGATGGTTAAGTTGTGGCCAAAGGACGTACATTATTGTATATGTGTAATATGAATTAACCAAGTAGTTAAGATTCACACACAATAGTTTAGCACGGAAAGATTTATTTTTATTTCAATATATATATATATATATATATATATATATATATATATATATATATATATATATATATATATATATATATATATATATAAAATATACATATAATTTCTTCAGAGGGAATGAGTTAATTCTTCATAATTCATTGATACAATATATGCATCATTGATTCGTAATGATGTCCACAGTGATTCTTGAACTGACACAGTTTGTGATGTTATAGGTGTAGTTGATTCTGATGATGTCTGTACTGACGATGCTGGTGACGCTGGCGATACTGTTGATGTTGTTGGTAAAACAAGTTTAGCTTGTTAACCACACATCGATTTTGTCATGGTTTCTACTCTTCCTTCTATCATTTTGGTACGTTTAACTAATTTATGGTTAGGGCTAGATTAGATAATCTCTAAGACTTTAGAGATTACATAATCTCCGCGGAATGTTTCTTCAATGAAGTTATGAATTAATACTTCGTCAGTTATTTTTGTTGGTATTCCTTGGTATCTATGGTGTGTATGACGTTGATGCTCGTGGGACAGATTGTGAAGTTGAAGGTTACGACGCGGTTGTGGTTGGAGGTGGTAATGGTACTTGATGTGCGTAGAGGTGTATATGAAATAGCTTTATTTTTACTAGGAAATACTATTAAATACGATACAATTTTACACAAGATATTTATTTATTTATAGAATGGATATACCTAAACGTTGCTACAACACTTATAGGCAGTGTACCTAATCGTACAGTAGTGTAGTTTTTAGTAAGTCCGGTTTGTTCCACAGGGAAATCTTTTAAACAAAGCTTAACGCTATATTAGTTTTAATTTATAAAAATACAAATATATATAAGTAATATTATTATTATAAAAAGGGGGTTTTTTACCGTTTAATGACCGGTTTGTCGATTTTTAAAACTTTAGTCGCAGTTAAAACCTAATGTGAAATATTAAATAAATACAACTTAATTTAAAACGTAAAGTAAATAACGATAATGAAATTACGATAAAATAAAATTGCGATAATTAAAAAGTACAATAATTAGAAGTACAATTAAATACAATGACAATAAATAAAAGTGCGATAATTAAAAGTGCAATTAAAAATGAAAATAAAAGAATTATGCTTATTTAAACTTCCATAATCATGATGTTTGACGTGTTGATTTTTAGTTTATTCTCATGTGTTAATTGTTCTTTATCCTGGATTATTTAATATGTCCATACGGATTTGTCCATAATAGTCCACCAGTCATAAATATAAAGTGCGAAAGTCTTCGTCAAATTATTCTTATTCCCGAAGTCAAATATTCCAACTAATTGGGGATTCGAATTGTAACAAGGTCTTAATACTTTGTTTAATGAATACACCAGGTTATCGACTGCGTGTAAACCAAGGTTTTATTACTTTGTTAACAATTACACCAATTACCCTTGAATGTAATCCACCCCTGTTTCAACAAGTCTATTAACTATTAATCAAGTTCCGTGTCCGGTAAAATGAACAATTTGGTATTTATAGATATCCCGCCCACCATACCCAGTCAAGCGTATGTGGTTATATATAAATACGTCAAATTATTAGTCTATATATTAAATTAACGAGGTATCATTTAGTTAATATAAAAACTCATTAATAGCCCATAGTCTAATTTCCACAAGTGTCGTTCTTTTGTCCAAACCTCAATTATGGTGCAAAGCCCAATTACCCAATTTTAATATTTTTAGCCCAACATCATGATTACTTCGGTATTAAATAAGCATAATAACAACTTAGCTACGAGACATTAATTTAAAAAAGTTGAACATAACTTACAATGATTAAAAATAGCGTAGCGTTACACGGATAGAATTTTGACTTACACCCTTACAACATTCGCTAACATACCCTTATTATTGGAAATTAAAATTAAAATTAAAATTATAATATATATATATATATATATATATATATATATATATATATATATATATATATATATATATATATATATATATATATATATATATATATATATATATATATATATATATATATATATATACGTTGAGAGAGTTGGATGGATGGATATATATTTTACACTGAACCAAACACGTGAATTTATAGGGCTGTGGCCAGAAAAAGGGCCTCATGCGATCGCATGAGCTTTGCCCTTCAAGGCCATGCGATCGCATGGCCAGCTGGGGAGGCTCACATGTGGTTGTTTTCTTCTGCCGACGGTTTTATAATATAATATAATATATATATTAATTTTAAGAATTAATTATATATTATATTATATTCATGTGCATAGTTGACTTGTAATTTTTAGTCCGTTGCGTCGAGCGTTGAGAGTTGACTCTGGTCCCGGTTCCGGATTTTCGAACGTCCTTGCGTATAATTTAATATCTTGTACTTTGCGTTTCGAATCTTGTACTCTTATAATTTTGAGACGTTTCTCATCAATAATTGGAACCTCTTTGATTGTATTTTGTACTTTTGAGCTTTTTGGTCGTTTGCATCTTCAATTCGTCGAATCTGTCTTTTGTCTTCACCTTTTATTATTTAAACGAATATCACTTGTAAATAGGACAATTGCAACTAAAAGCTTGTCTTTCTTGAGGGATAATGCTATGAAATATATGTTCGTTTTTAGCATTATCAAATATTCCCACACTTGAGCGTTGTTTGTCCTCAAGCAATATAGTCTTGAAATACTAGAATCACTTCTTTATTCTTCACACTTTGTACATCAGTGATTTCTACACGGCGGTATAAACAATGGTAGTAACGATGTGGTTTACTGTCCCACATGACTATAAAATTTAGATCCATTAGGGAAATTGGATCTTTATGAAAACATTTGATCTTTTGAAAATTAAATCTAGCTTTTACCCTAGATAAGTTTTCCGGAATAACCTTTCACCGGTGTTTGCAAATTGTTTTTGTGGGTTTGGTGGGTTTCAGATTTGAAAATTTTAGTTTAAAACTTGCGGTTTTGTGTCACCCACTTGCTAACCTTGTATTGGGAAAGCAACACGTCCAGTATACTTGCTCCGTATATTACCTTTCGATAAACTACCGTCCGGTTGTAAAGGAAAGCATTGAACAAGCAACTGTTAAGGCAATGTCCCCTGACATGCTTTTAATTATGGTCTATAACGTGTCGGATGCAATTACTATCCTTTGTAGGAGCAATAGTAAAGCTCACCCTTATAATTTTCCGGTCTGGCACAAGGTCCTATCTTTGACCATGCTATGCAACCACCGTTCTTACGGTTGACACCCGATTTAGTTCAGGTGACCTAATGAATTCCAGGTGAATTCCTAGGATTTTACGTTCAATGGTAATGAACACATTGAAAATGGGTTTTCAGAAAACAAATCGGTTTTAATTTTGATCAAAATATTTTCTCGTTCAAGCTCGAGTTTAGATATCATTGAATTCCATGAGTTTGAATTCTCAATCTTTAAGGTCAATCTCTAGGATTGAGTAATATCAGTCTTAAAAGCTGATTTTTGATCTTTAAGGAGATTATCCTTTTCTGGGGATCTGATTCATTAGTCTTATCCAGCTAATTTGCACGGCGTCCTCCCCATTTTACAAGACAGATCCTCTCATGGTTAGGATAAGTCTGACCACTTGGCGACCCTGTTTGATTCCGAGGTCCGTGGATTTCCTACTGATTTTAGAGATGACTTTTCTAGATTTTTTGTCAATCCTACAGCTGGTCTGGACGACAACTTCTTGACCTAAATCAAGAAGCGCGTTTCTTTTTCGGAAGACTTTACTTCCTTTTAACGATGGAATTGATTCATCGTGTAGATCCATCTTTCTTTCAAATATATTACAGTAAATTGGGTAAAACTGATTAAAATCGTCCAAAACAAAAGTATCTTCAGTTATTTGTTACAAAAATATGTGACTTATGTTTTAAATAACTTGGTAAATTTTCCCACACTTGGCTTTTATTTTCTTTTATTTGCCTTTTTATTGTCCTTTATTCCATTTTAAATGAATTCTAACATTTTGGTTTGTTTCTCAATTTATGTCCTTTCCGAGGTAACAATAATTTCGATGTTAACACCTAGTTTTATTGTTCATAAATATGTATAAACATGATTTTGAGTTCATTTAATTGAAAATTTTGAAAATTTTTACTAGAATTGGGTAGTCAGTATATAAGACTAGGGCTGTTCTTTATTATCAGAGAGCACTAGATTCTAATATAACTACTGCATTACTAGTATTTTTAATGGTAACCAAGTGTATAAGTTAAAAATTTTAAAAATCCGAAAGAATTTAACCCCTTCTCACACTTAAGATCTTGCAATGCCCTCATTTTCAAGAAATCAGTAACAATTTAAATTATTGAGGGTGATTAGCGTAGAAAAATGATTAAATTTTACCAAAGTTTCCAAACATATTGGCGTTTGTTTGCTGAATGATAAATGGTGCACATCATTTGTTCATTCCGTCTTGTTGTTACATCACATTTATTTTTCATCTTGTCGTCAAAATTACTAGCTTTTGCTGAACTTAATGCCAGTCTTTGAAAATTGCGCTATTTTACCCTGTTTTGTACAATTGACAATATACATACAATACAAATATAAACATGTATGGCAATTTGAAATGGGACTTAAAATCCCACTTTCAAATCCTAAATGTTAAATATTAGTACACAATATTAATAAAAATGATAAAAATTACACAAATATATCCAATAACATAAGTTTAAACATGAATAAGTAAAAAGATAAAAACATGAAAATCATAAAAATAACCAATGGAACTAAATCAGTCTGGATAGGGGTTCCAGTTCATCTCGTTAGGTGGGTTCCATTGTTGGTTATAGATGTCTTGATAGGCTTGGTTATAGTCATACCGGTTAAAGGGTGGTCGGATGTCGGGGTTGTGTTTCGGAAAATGAGCAGGTCGAGTAGGCACGTAATTATTTGGTACCTGATATGATAGCTGGCTCATGATTTGGTGCTGATGAACTAACCAGCTATCGTGTTGGTGTCGCCTATAATCCTCGTATACTCGCTCGGAGTTCCACTTGTCATACATACTATGTCTGGCCGCGCTCGTCATTGCTTCATCATCTATACGAACGTGGACATCAAGAATAGCATCTCGAAAGACATCCCTAATGTCTTCCGCTTCCCCCATTTCCTCGTCTGAGCCTCTCTCTACCTGAGGATGATTACCTTCATAGGGCAATGCCTGGTTGCGTCTACTCTTCAATACCTTAGCACCCACATAAACCGCAATCCTATGGTCTCATTCTGTTCTCTACAAATTTGTAATGGACCCCCTTGGTTCCTATCAACACCTAAATACTCTCCAATGAGAGTAACAAAAATACCTCCTCCTATTATACTCCAGTCCTGCATTCCTTCTACCATTTTAGATAAATAAAAACCAACACAGTAAGGGATATTAACAAAGCTTCTCGGGTCTCGAATACACTTTAGGTAAAATAAATCATGTAAGGTCATTTTCTCCTTATTATGACCACTCTGTGTAATCGAGTTAGCCAAAAATCTATGAATTACACGAAGCTCGGCTTTGTTAATATGTAAGTAGGAGTGTTTTCCTCCCAGTGTAAAAACATTATAGTTTGACATATGCCTCCAAACGACGTTCTCGTCAAAGTTCCTATCTACCCTTTCACCACGATAAATCAAACTCATACAATCGGGTAGTAGCAATTCACTAGGAGTGTAAATCTGTAAAGCCCTGGCCATGTCCATCATGGACATCCTGTACATCCTACCGCCAAGGATAAATCTAAGAAAACTTCTATCATCTAACCTATCTACATCTACATTTAATGCTATAGTACTCATCAACTCAACACACCATTCCTTATATACAGGTCTACGAATGGTGAAAAGACGTTCCCAATCTGTAAAAGAAGAACTGCCATACATTTGAATCAAATGTTGTCTAACACGGTCAACTAGATGGACCGTTTCCAAAGGATTCCAATCAATTACTCTCGGCACCTCTACCTCTTTTGTTACCAATTTAAATTTATTACTTTGATATGCCGGGTAATCTCTCCATCGTCTATCGAATCTCAGATTAGGATGCAATGTGTGTTCCGAAATTGTTGGGTATTCTACAGGCGGATGCGGGGGAAATACTATGAATTCATTAGGTAACTGTAGCGGATCATAATAAGGTACGTGCTGATCAAGCTGTTGTCGTGGTTCCTGTTGTGGTACTTGTTCAGGTTCTGGCTCGTATTGCATTTCTGGTTCTGGTTCTGGAGCTGGAACAGGTCGTCTAGATGATGATGATCCTGAACCTCCAGTATCGGCTTTTTGCAAAACACATTAAACACAAAATTTGTGCATCCAAATATGCATTAGTGTTAGCAAAATAACAATTTAAAACAATCACAATAACATGTTAAATCAAAATTAAACTTATACACATTTTCACATTTTTTTACAATTCTATACTTTTTCAAATAAGCACATATGAAAATGTATACAAAGTTCATAAGCATTTAACTCAAATAACATGTCAAAATAGTCATTACTAACAATTAAACAAGTCTCAATTGGAAATTATATCAAATTAATCAAATTCATGAATTTTCGCCTAAAAAGTCCACTTTAATCTTTAAAAATCATGTTTAGGATCAATTTTTGGATCATTTAACTACCTAAACATGTTACACTACTCAATTAAGCAATAATTCATGACAAAAATCGGCCATAACCTGTTTATATCAAAAAGCCCCAATTGCTCAAGAACACAAACCCTAGATTTCTAAATATTTTTAAGTTTTTGGCTTCAAATCATATTAAATAGCATCAATCTAGGTTATACATGCATAAAATATTAACAATTTAACACTAATTACACTAGAAATTAACAAAATTGCATTAGGTAAAATATTGGTAATTATCACAAAAACTAGAAATTTATAGAGTTTAGGGGTGTAATTTTTACCTTTTTGCTGAAGAATGAGAATCTAGACATGATTAGAGCAAGAAATTTGACGAATTACGGTGAAAATTTTCGAATTTTAGAGAGGATTTGAGATTAGGTTCGTGTATGTGTGTGTTTTTGTGGAGAAAGACAGACTCGCTGAGCTGCTTGTATCAGACCTGATTTCCAGCTCCATGCAATCGCATGGAGTTGGAGTTCAATTCCTATGCGATCGCATGGGTATCCGGGTACAGTGTTTTGGCCTTTTTTTTATATATAAAACCTTACACTTTATAAAACATAAAATCAATAAAATTTTAAAAATTTGTTTCTTTTTAGGATGAGGGCGTTTCGGATCGATGTCCTAGTCTGTCCCTCGACAAAATTTTAAAATTTGTCAATTCAAAGCGCGGTTTTAAAAGTAAAGATTTTTGGGTTTTTTTAAATGTTTTTGTCATACTTTAATTCAATAAGATTAAAAATAATGATAATAAAAGTTCTCGTCCCTCCCTCGGGTAAAGCAATTTCGGTTCAACGACCTAGTCTTCAACTCACGACGAATTTTAAAAATCATATTTTTAACTTAGCGAAATAAAGTAAATTTTTGTTTTAAATTCACACCAAACTTAAATTTAAAATACATAAAATTAAAAATTCATATTAAAAATTCACACCAAACTTATATTATATTTTTGTTTTCATACATACAAACTTATATTAAAAATAAATATTTTTCAAATATTTACAATTTTTAATATATATTAATTTTAACAAGTTTACAATATTATTTTAATATTAATTTTAAAAACAAAGTAAAAATAAAATTAAAAATCTTTTTTTGGCTTTTATCCCACTTTAATCAATCAAATATTATCAAAAATATACGCCCCTATTTTCGGTAAAGTAATTTCGGTTTCATAACCTAATTTAACTCATGACGAATTTTTAAAATATTTTGGGTTGATTGATTAAAGATATTTATACCTTAAGAATAAACGGTAAATTTCGCAGTGACGTAATAAATTTTTGTATGATATCAATAATTTAGGTCGCAAGACCTAATTTTATCGAATACCAATTTAATACTTTATAGCGAACAAATTAGCGTTTCTTATCAAAAGGTTAAAAATAAAAATAAAAACTGAAAACTGTACAAACTTACCTGTGAGATATATTTCTTAGTGATATGCTCTAGCCCACTCATAAGATAGTCGGACTAATTGGTTTTCCATGGCTACATAGGCGTAACCTCGAGCATTTAACGTTTTTTCTTCTAAACATATGAACGGTCCATCTCTGCATAAAGTAATGAACTCGGTGTTGGAATATGTCTGATTCGTCGAGCATTTTCCTTCGTGTGATCATTTTCCGCATTTGTGACATCTTTCAAGGTGTCGTGCTCTTCTTTTCGCTGCGGATTTTGATTTTCCTTTACCAAATTGTAACTTATTATTTTCGTTCCTGGATTCTTTTCTTACTCCGTTCAATTTACCTCTGATTAATGATACCAATTCACTTGGAAGGGTGTCATTATTACGTTTAGTGATCAAAGCATGTAGCATTAGACCATGGTTTAGTTCACAGGAAGTCTTCATCTCGCAAAACCTAAAAAAATAAAAATTCAGAATGGGGGGAGAAGACTAGTTCTTTAGGGTCTGCTAGGGAAAGACCATTCGGGTTGCATTTTCGAGAACTACACGAAAACAGAAAATCTAACTCTAACAGAAATACATAAACCTCCCTACACTTAGTTGAAATTGTGATTAACATTATTTTCAATTGGATCATCAACAACTTGTATATCTTTGACTTTTACTTCAATCCATTTGTTGATTTCCTCCGTAACTTTCACAAATTCAACTAACATCGCCTTTTCTTTTGGCGATAAATTGCATACTAATCGGTTACATAACTTAAAGTTTCCCTTAATCTTAGCATCGTGAATCCGTTTATAAAGTTTCATCGTTGAACTGTTAAAAATGGGTTCATCTAATTTCGCATCATCAACGGGGTTCTTTGTGATCGGATCATCATTAAGTGTTTCTTCATCTTCCCCACACTTATGCATTTTTATTGGTCTAGCAGTTTTGGTTGGTGGAGATCTAAACTTTCGGTTCACAAAGGTGATCGATGTATCACCATCCCTAAGTGTCATTCTACCTTCTCTTACATCAATGAATGCCTCGGTGGTTGCTAAAAATGGGCGACCTAGAATTAGAGGAATATCAAGGTTTTCCTCCATATTAATCACTATGAAGTTTGTAACAAAGGTCAAACTTCCCACGTTAACAAGTAAATTATTTGCTATTCCAACCGGGTGTTTAATGGTTTGGTCAAATGATTGAACACCTATTTTGGTTGGTTTTAATTTACCCATGCCTAATCTTTTGTATAAGGAAAGAGGCATAATATTTGCACTTGCTCCTAAATCTGTGAGTCCATTATATACAACACCATCATTAAGCAAGCAAGAAATGATAAATTCACCCGGGTCTCCTGCTTTAGTAAGTCGAGTTGGTTTGTAAACCTTTTTCGGGTGTTCTTTTCTTGGTTCTTTCACTTCTATTTGAACTTCTTGTTCACATTTTTCTGCGTTTCTTGGAATGGGAGGTTTGTATAATAATTCTTCTTCATCACTCAAATTTGAATCCTCCCTATTTTCCAATTTTGATTTTTCATATGTTGTTGATAACATATTTATGTTTTCATTTTGAAGGTTTTCTTAGATGGTGAAATTATGATTGACTTCATTGTCAACTTCCATCGGACCATGTATGTAATGTTTAACTCTGTGACCATTAACTTTAAATTCAATCTCATTTGAATTTATTAACTCTACTATTCCGTATGGGAAAACTCTTTTGACTATAAATGGTCCAGCCCATCTTGATTTCAATTTTCCAGGAAATAGCTTGAATCGTGAATTGAAAAGAAGAACTCTGTCTCCTTCTTTAAATTTTTTTGAACTTCTGATTCTTTTATCATGACATTTCTTCGTTCTTTCTTTATAGATTAACGAATTTTTGTATGCTTCATGTCTTAATTCTTCTAATTCGTTTAGTTGACTTAATCGTAGACGTTCGGATTCATGTAAATCAAGATTACATGTCTTCAAAGCCCAAAATGCTTTGTGTTCAATTTCTACTGGAAGATGACATACTTTTCCGTAAACGAGTTTAAAAGGTGTGGTTCCAATTGGAGTTTTGTAGGCTGTTCTAAAAGCCCAGAGTGCATCCTCTAATTTTATGGACCATTCCTTCGGATTTGATCCTACGGTTTTCTCTAGAATACGTTTTAATGCTCGGTTGGTGTTTTCAACTTGTCCATTTGTTTGTGGATGATATGCGGTGGAGATTTTATGAGTTAATCCATATCTTTTAAGAACTTTCTCAAGTTGATTGTTACAAAAATGAGTACCCCGATCACTTATTAAAGCTTTCGGTGTTCCAAACCTTGCAAAAAGACGTTTTAAAAAGTTGACTACAACTCGTGCATCGTTAGTTGGGAGAGCTTGTGCTTCCGCCCATTTAGATACATAATCAATGGCTACGAAAATGTAGAGATTATTATGAGATTTTAGAAATGGACCCATAAAGTCAATACCCCAAATGTCAAATACTTCACATACTTGAATGACATTTTGTGGCATTTCATCACGTTGACTTATTTTTCCGACCCTTTGACATGCATCACAAGATTTGCAAAGAAGGTGTGCGTCTTTGTAAATTGTAGGCCAATAGAATCCAGCATCATAAACTTTTCTTGCTGTGAGTTGAGACCCATAATGCCTTCCTGTTGGTCCTGTGTGACAATGGTTTAAGATTTTACTAGCTTCATCTCCGAATACACATCGGCGTATTATTCCATCGGGACAACTTTTAAACAAATGTGGATCTTCCCAGAAATAGTGTTTTATATCACTAAAGAATTTCTTTCGTTTTTGGTATGACAATCCTTTTTCAAGGAATCCACATACTAAATAGTTTGCATAGTCTGTAAACCATGGAATTTAATTATAATCTATCTTCAACAGATATTCATCAGGAAAGTTGTCTTGTATGGCCGATTCATTTAGAACTTCTAATTCAGGATTTTCAAGACGAGAAAGATGATCAGCAGCGAGATTTTCTGCTCCCTTTTTGTCTCGGATTTCAATATCGAACTCTTGTAAGAGTAAGATCCAACGGATTAATCTTGGTTTGGCATCTTGTTTCGAAAATAGGTATCTAAGAGCAGAATGGTCGGTATAGACCACCGTTTTAGCTAGAACGAGATATGAACGAAATTTGTCAAAAGCAAAGACAATAGCAAGGAGTTCTTTTTCAGTAGTTGTGTAATTTGTTTGTGCTCCTTGTAACGTCTTACTAGCATAATAAATAGGTTGAAATCATTTTTCAATCCTTTGTCCTAAAACGGCTCCCATTGCAAAATCACTTGCATCGCACATAAGTTCAAATGGTAGATTCCAATTTAGAGTTATCATAATCGGCGCATTAGTGAGTTTTTCTTTAAGAATATTAAAAGATTTGATACATTCATCTGAAAAGATGAATGGAGCATCCTTTTCTGGGAGTTTATTCATAGGAGTGGCAATTTTAGAAAAATCTTTTATGAAACGTCGGTAAAAACCGGCATGCCCTAGAAAACTCCTAACTCCTCTAACATTGGTGGGATGTGGAAGTTTAGCAATTACATCTACTTTAGCTCTATCCACTTCAATTCCTTCCTTTGAAATTTTATGTCCAAGAACGATGCCATCTTTAACCATGAAATGGAATTTTTCCCAATTAAGAACTAGATTTGATTGTTCACATCTAATAAGCATTCGTTCAAGATTAACTAGACATGATTCAAATGTATCACCGAAGACTGAAAAGTCATCCATGAAAACTTCCATGCATTCTTCTATCATGTCGTGAAAAATCGCCATCATGCACTTTTGAAAGGTTGCAGGGGCGTTGCAAAGTCCAAATGGCATGCGTTTGTAAGCAAAAGTACCATAAGGGCACGTGAATGTGGTTTTCTCTTGGTCTTCGGGTGCTATTGGAATCTGAAAGTATCCAGAAAAACCATCAAGAAAACAATAGTAACTATTTCCGGCTAATCTTTCCAACATTTGATCAATGAAAGGTAAGGGAAAGTGATCTTTTCTGGTGGCGTCATTTAATTTTCTATAATCAATACAAACACGCCATCCTGTTACAGTCCTAGTAGGAATAAGCTCATTTTTCTCATTTGTGATGACAGTCATGCCACCCTTCTTAGGTATGCATTAAACTGGGCTTACCCATGGACTATCAGAGATTGGATAAATTAAACCTGCATCTAGCAGTTTAATAATTTCTTTCTTAACAACATCTTGCATATTAGGATTTAGTCTTCATTGGCGTTGCACATACGTTTTATGACCTTCTTCCATAAGGATTTTATGTGTGCAATACGAAGGACTTATGCCTTTAATATCATGAATCTTCCATGCAATGGCTGGTTTATGAGCTTTTAGCACAGAAATGAGTCGAGATTTTTCATTTTCAGTAAGAGAAGACGATATTATTACAGGTAATTCAGATTCACCATGTAAATAAGCGTATTCCAAATGGTTTGGAAGTGGCTTTAACTCTAATGTCGGAGGTTCTTCTATCGATGATTTATATCGATATCTGTCTTCTTCTTTTAGCATTTGAATTTCTTCTGTTGTTGGTTCATATCCATTAGCCATAAGTGTAGCTAACATTTCAGTTTCATCAATTGGTTCAGTTCCTTCTCCTTAAGAACATTCTCCTGTTCCTTGTAATTCTGGAAATTCTTCTAACAATTTTGCATGTGAATCTATAGTTTGAATATAATAACATGTATCATCTGCAGATTGCGGTTGTTGCATTGCTCTATCAACTGAAAAGGTAACACTCTCGTCCTCTATACTTAGGGTCAGTTTCTTACCAAACACGTCTATTATTGCTTTAGCCGTGTTTAAGAATGGTCTTCCTAATATGAGAGGAACTCGAGAATCTTCTTCCATATCCAGAATAACAAAATCTACTGGAAATACTAAAGTACCAACTTTAACTAGCATACCAACTTTAACTAGCATGTTCTCCATTATCCCTCTAGGATATTTTACTGATCTATTGGCTAGTTGTATGCTTATTCGTGTTGGTTTCAATTCTCCAAGGTCTAGTTTAGCGTATAGTGAATACGAAATTAAATTTATACTAGCACCTAAGTCTGCCAATGCTTCTATTGAACTAAGACTACCCAGAAAACATGGAATTGTGAAACTTCCTGGATCAGATAATTTTTCTGGCATCTTATTCAACAGCACTGCATAATAATTAGCATTCATAGTAACAGCAGAGAGTTCTTCCATTTTCTTTCTATTCCAGATTAGATCTTTCAGAAATTTAGCATATCTAGGCATTCCTGAAATCACATCAATGAAAGGAAGATTTACATTTATCTGTTTAAACATATCCAAGAATTTGGATTGCTCGGCTTCAAGTCTCTCTTTTCTCATTTTACTCAGGTAAGGAAGTGGTGGTTGGTATGGTTTAACATAAGGTTTAGCCTTAACTGTGTTATCTTCATTAACCTTTTCCACTACCGGTTCTTTTTCCTTATCTTGATCAGGTTGTGGTTCTTGTGGAGTAGGAATAGCTTCATCAGAAATTAAAAATATTTCAGGTGATTTAAGTGTAATACCACTTCTTGTGGTAATGGCTTTAGCTGTTTCATTCCGGGGGTTAGCATTTGTATCACTAGGTAGATTTCCCGATTTTCTTTCACCTATTAACCTTGCTAGGTTACTTACTTCTTGTTCCAGATTTTGAATAGAAGCTTGTTAATTTCTAAATGCTTGAGCATTTTGTTCATTGGTTTGTATCCGAGATGTGAAAAACTGTGTTTGAGATTCAACTAGCTTCGTCATCATATCTTCTAAATTCGGCTTTTTATCATCAGTTTGTGGTGGTTTGTTTTGAAAATTAGGTCTTTGCTGATTGTAAGTATTATTGGATACTTGTTGATTACTAGGACCTTGTTGGTTGTTGTATGGAACATTTCGATTATAATTCTGGTTTTGGTTGTAAATCGGTCTTGGCGGTTGATAATTATTCTGATAATTATTTCCAGGCCTTTGGTTTATGTATGAAACATTCTCTCTTTGTTCCATTGTTAGTTCAATACTGAGACAATCTTTTGTTAAATGTGGTCCTCCACACTGCTCACAACTAATTCGTATTGAGTGGATATCTTTAGTCATCTTTTCCATTCGTCTCTCGACAGCATCTATCTTTGCGAAAATGGAATCTAAGTCATGGCTAGAATCGGCTCTAGCAGCTTTAGATGATCTAACGATATCTTTTTCTTGGTGCCACTCATGTGAGTGGGAAGCAGTGTTATCAATAATTTTGTAAGCATCAGTTTCTGTTTTCTTCATAATGGAACCACCAGCTGCTATGTCTATGTCTTTCCTTGTAGTGATGTCGCATCCTTGGTAGAATATTTGTACTATTTGACAGGTGTCCTAATCATGTTGCGGACATCCTCTTAATAACTTTCCAAATCTGGTCCACGCTTCATATAAAGTTTCATTTGGCTTCTGTGTGAATGTAACAATTTCTCCTTGAAGTCTTACGGCTTTTGATGCCGGAAAGAATTGTTTAAGAAATTTTTCAACTAAAACGTCCCATGGATCAATCGCCCCTTCAGGTAACGATTCCAACCAATCTTTGGCTTCTCCCTTTAAAGTCCAGGGAAATAACATGAGATATATCTGTTCATCCTCTACTTCTCTTATATTAAATAGAGTGCAGATCCTATTAAAGGTACGAAGATGTTCATTTGGATCTTCTTTCCGTGCACCACTAAATTGGCATTGATTAGTCACCATGTGTAGGATTTGTCCTTTGATTTCATAATCTAGCGCATTAATGTCAGGTTGAGTTATAACACCCCGTTTTTCTCCGTACATGATTTATAGGTGAATTGGGTATGTACGATAGGCGTATGAAGGGTTCGGGACATTTTCTAGTGTTAAGTCTCGTGTGAGGAGAAAATGACTCAAATCGTGCCTTGTGTCGCGGCGTGACAAAGAGGGCCGCTGCGCGGCGTTTCGAAGAAATCCAGATTAGAAAGTGTGGTAAAGAAGGCACCAGACTCAGGAAAAGGTCGCGGCGCGACCAATTAGGTCGCGACGCGGCAAATGGTGCGAACTGGCACCAGATTCTTGTAATTTTGAGGAAGTTCAAGGTCAATTTGGTCTTTTAACTTTTGAGCCAGATTTGAGGCTTTAACCTCATCCACTCATTTCATTTCCTAATTTCTTTTCCCTTTTCATTTCATTTTCCTCTCAAAAACTCAAACACCCAATTGGATTCAAGTGGGATTTTGGAAAGGAAGAATCGGGAGTTGACTTTGGCTTAGTTGACAAGTGTGTTCTCCTCATTCTTAGCTACACGGTGATACTAGTGGTAAGCTCTAACTCTGAATTTCATTTTTCGTGTTCATCATTCAAATTTGAGGCTTTTGGCTTGTATGTTCATAGATGGAACCCATTTAGTTGTTAATTGGAAATTAACACCAAGATTCAGGTTTATAAGTGTTTAAGGCGGGTTTTGGGTTGGTTAATGATTTAACCATGTTTAAGACTTGAGAATGGTGTATGATCACTAGTATTAGTGAGTATTGATGATTTAGAGACCGTTAGGGTTATTGTGGTTGACTAATTTTGAATAGAGTCAAAATTAGGGTTTGTTGATGATTAAGACCCGAATGTCGATTCGTTGAGGTTTATAAACTTAAAATGGATTAAGTTGAAGTATAAAACCGAGTTAAACATGTTTTGGTGTCAAAACTTGTAAATGGTGAGATTTTGACCTTATGGGTCAAAATTAGGGTTTATGAGCGATTTTGAGAACGATAAGTGTTTAACACTTGTGTTTGGGTTTAATTGGCATATTAGGACCATTATCACTTGTGTTAGTGATTATTGGTTAGTTTGGGCGCGGTTTGTACTTGGAAGTGCATTTGGGTCGGAATTGCACTAAGTGTCGAATTGGGTTGGTTGTAGATCCAATCTAAGTGTGTTGTTGAATTTGTGATAATGGAATAGGTACTTTCCATTAACGAGTTGCGGATTACTTGGAAGCATTCATCGAGGCGACAAGGTGAGTGTTAATATCCTATGTGCATATGTATGTGTAGGATGGGTGCGGGTCGGGTGAAGTGGTTTTCCATTATAGAGCTCACTTCACATATAGGTGGATTGATGGACTTGTGTATAGGTCCAATTGGCACGGTTGTGCGTTTTGGTTGACCACCTTTGACGAGGTGCACACTTTGTGTGTACGTTATCACATGGGCGGGTGATGTGGATTATATAACCCCAATGGCGAAGGGTTAATATTGTGAGTGGAATAATTATGCGTTCATGTTTATGGCGTATTTGTTTATGGATGTTATGGTAGCATCGAGTGTGAACCACGAGCCGGTAGCACTATAAAAATAGATGTGAACCACGAGCCGGTAGCATCGAGTGTGAACCACGAGCCGGTAGCACTATAAAAATAGATGTGAACCACGAGCCGGTAGCATCGAGTGTGAACCATGAGCGGGTAGCACTATAAAACGCGGCGTAAACCACGAGCCGGTAGCGTCGAAGTGTGAACCACGAGCCGGTAGCACTATAAAAGAGTATGACTCAAATACGTATGGTGTGAACCACGAGCCGGTAGCACCATAGCGTTATGGTTAACCATATTGTGTTTGTGATTGTTTAGCATGTTAAATATTGTATACGTATAATGTTGTAACGTCGTGATGTAGCTAACCCTCCGGGTGTAGCTTATTGGCATTTGTTCACATTGTCGTTGGTGAACTTACTCATTGTTGATGTTGTTAGCTTGTTGCTTAGTGATCGTACGGTACGCTTAGATTAGCTTGCCTTTATGCTTGGATGCTTCGGTATGCGGTATTTGATATTTGTGTGGCGTGTCCATTTTATACATATATATGTATGTAGTATATTATCATTCACTAAGCGTTAGCTTACCCTCTCGTTGTTGATATTTTTATAGGTTCGCATGCTTGGCGGCTCGGGTAAGCTTGGGGATTAGAGATCTTGGCTAGGTTGCTTAGAAGATCTTGCTTTTGTATTCGATAAGGATTTGGGTAGCGTAGTCCCAAATCACCATGCTCGGTTTTGGTTGGAAACTAAACTAGTCGGGTCGTGTATGTCCGTTTGGACAATTAATCAATGTATTAAATGTTTTAAGGTTTATTAAACCTTCTATGGTATTAAAGATGTTTATGGAAACACAATTGGGACCTAAAGTGTTATTTAAAGCGTATTAAAAGGAAAATTTTTTATGGGCCGGTTTTAATACGGGTTGGGTCGTTACAAGTGGTATCAGAGCATGGTCTAAGGGATTTAGGCGACTTGAGATAGGTGCCTAGACTTAGACTTTTGTGTGTACTTATTTGTTGCGGGACTTGTAGGTGAACAGGTCGGAATGGGTTATAGTTAGTGCCTTGTTTATAGGTGGACTAACGTTTATATTAATATGTGGATATTATTAATATATTATTGTGTTGTGATGATAACTCTTGCGTGTGCTTATATCGCATAGGATTTTGTTTGTGATTGTTTATATCATCGAGCGAGGCGGTCATTGTACTAACGAGTCGATACGGCGTGTGTGCGTAATAAGGACTTGCAAACCTTATTACGGGTGCAAACTGTGTCTAACAAGTGATGTACGATGAGTGTTTAGCAAGATGGGGCGGTGTTGTGCGTGTGGTTTATACGTTCGTGATCTAATCGCTTTGCATTCTTTAGAATGGCGACGGGAAGTGGGATCGAGACGAACAATGCTGAGTTTAACACTAGAGTTGCGGCCGCCGTTGCGGAGCAAATGAGTGCGTTTCGAGAAGAAATGGATAGGAAGTATTCCGAATTTTGGGGTAGTAGTGAAATGGAGCGTTGTCTTAAGAGCTTCATGAGGACTAAACCCCCGATGTATGACGGGAAATCGGATCCTTTGGTAAGCACAACTTGGATCTTGGATGTCGAAGGGTGTTTTCGTACTATTGAATGCCCTCCTGAGAAGAAGACGAGACTTGCTACTAGTTTGTTGCGGGGTAGGGCAAAGGATTGGTTGGATGGTAAGATTGATCTTGTCGGTGGTGAACCTTCAAGTGAGAGAAGGGTTGTTTCGTATGGTGCTCCGAGTAAGAGGACTAAGGGTCCTAGTGTGAGCACGGGTGGTACGCGGACGGGTATACCGGATTCTAGTGCATCTAGATGTTACAATTGTGGCATAAGGGGTCACAAGTCTTGGGAATGTTCGGTACTAAAGGGTGATGGTATGGTATGTTTCAATTGCCAAGAAGAAGGACATCGTAAGTCGGAATGTCCCAAGTTAGCAGGGACGGGGGACGGCAAGGAGACGTTAAGGTACGTTTCGTTTTAATAAATATGTCCTTTGATTATTTATTAAGTGCCGTTGAATTTGAGTTTGTAAAATGCCTTGTGTTGTGCATATTATTGTTATGGGTGACGTTCCTAATGGAAGTACCCTATGTTGATGTTTTGATTAATGGACGAAGGGCGTAAGACTTGGTGCAACCAAGCATTCCTTAGTATTTGGGAATGTTTCTACCAAGCCATGGAAATGGGTTTTGGTGTTCGATTGTTAAGCGCGTGTTCGCTATAATGTGGAAGTTGATGAACCATGAGGTTCGTCGGGTGGATTGGAACCCGAAAAAGATCGAGTGTTTGATCTCGATGTATGTTGGTAAAGGAGTCTACGTGACGCGACATTAGGTGCTTATACCTACTAGCGTGGTGTTCGACTCCGATTGTGTTGTGGTTACATTGTACTTAGGTACCGGAGTGAAACCCTTAGGTACATGAGTGACTAGGTGGAAATTGACAAACTAGAGCAATTGGATGATTGCGAGGGTATGGTTTGTGTAATTGGTGGTACACTTTTCATTCGAAGTGTTTTAAGGATAGGTTAAGATCCTTGGTATGCTCAAGGTTGGAGCAAGAGATGGTGATGGGTCGTGTGAACCCAATTGTTGGTAAAGTCTACCTTAGGTAGCATTGTACGGTTATGCGAGACGCGGATATGAAACGTAGTTCCAAGTGGGGGAGTTACACTTCCGCACGAGGAAGTTTTAGTGTGAGATTTCGGATGATGCTTTTGGTAGATCCGGAAAATGTTGTCGAGACCTAGTTTTGGTCGATTTGTGGTAGATTACAATTTTGGATAAATTGTACTTATGGTTTGGATTTAAATTATCACCGAGGTGGTAATGTGGTAAATCTCGTTGAGAGATAATGGACGTGTTTGGCGAGCAAGGTGAAATCCTTTGGTTAAGGGAGGTGTGTGTCGGATTCTCTTCTAGAGAATTATTGTTTTGTGCCTATGTTTGATATAGGTGGTTCTTGCTCGAGTGTGTGAATGGTTAGTGGTATACGTTAGGATTCACTATGGCATAGCAGAGCGCGATGTTACGCTACTCGTCGTTCGAGGCCAAAAGGGCGTTGATTGATGAAGCATGACCTTCGGGGTCCGCTGACTTCATCATGGTATTGGTGATTGATGAAGCATGACCTTTAGGGTCCGCTGACTTCATCATGGGAGTATGCGATTGGTAAAGCATGATCTTCGGGTCCGCTGACTTCATCATGGTAGTGGATCGCGTGTAGTTTCGGATTCACGATGACGCGTGTGGTTTCGGTCATCTTATTGTGGAAGTGAATCTCGTGTAGTTCGGATTCACAAATGACTCGTGTGGTTTCGGTCATTGTATTGAGGAGTGAGTCTCGTGTAGTTCGGATTCACAAATGACTCGTGTAGTTCGGTCATTCCTCTGGGATAGTGACTCTCGTGTAGTTCGGATTCACTATGGCGCGTGTAGTTCGGCCAATCCCGTTTGTTGTTGTGGTGAAGGTAGTGAGTCACGTGTAGTTCGGATTCACTAAGGCGCGTGTGTTTTTGGCCAGCCTTCGGGTTGTGTGATCTGTCGGTTGTTTTATACACCGATGGTGGGGTCGTAAGGACTATGATGTTTGATCTATTGGTTGTTTGATACACCAATGGTGGGGTCGTGAGGACAATGTTGTCGGAACTATTGGTTGTTTTATACGCCGATGGTGGGGTCGTGAGGACCATGTTGTATGATTTGTGATGCGATAGCCATGTTTCGCTCACATGATGTTACGGGTGTGACGATAGTCGATTTTTTTACACCTTTGGATTAGCGTAGACATAGTCATTTTGGGCGCTATCAGTTTTAGCCGTTTAATATGATGTTACGGTAGTTGCGTATTGGTTGTATTGCGCACTACAAGGGATGTTTAGTGATGAGTATTATCCGTAAGGATTCGCTTAAATTCGGTCTTCTTCGGTTTGATGGTTGACCTTGTCTTGGTTTGTGGTTGTTACTAGCGATGTACTTGGTATGGTACGCTAGGAGTTGAAACCTCGGTACGAAATTTTTTGAGTTTTTCCCGATGTGAGGGATTGAGTTAGTGCAAGTGCTCGGAATTGTGGAATTTGATAAATCGCGGGTGACTATTTTAGTTGATAAAGGCAATTCATTGGGAAGAATTGCCTAGGAAAGTCGGTTTGGGACTTATGATTGAGGACCGTTGAGTGGGTCCGGATTGGTTAGGTGGTGAAGATCACGAGGACGTGATCGAATTTAAGTGGGGGAGAATTGTAACACCCCGTTTTTCCCCGTACATGATTTATAGGTGAATTGGGTATGTACGATAGGCGTATGAAGGGTTCGGGACATTTTCTAGTGTTAAGTCTCGTGTGAGGAGAAAATGACTCAAATCGTGCCTTGTATCGCGGTGCGACAAAGAGGGCCGCGGCGCGGCGTTTCAAAGAAATCCAGATCAGAAAGTGTGGTAAAGAAGGCACCAGACTCAGGCAAAGGTCGCGGCGCGACCAATTAGGCCGCGGCGCGGCAAATGGTGCGAACTGGCACCAGATGAAATGTCCCGTTCTTATTGATTAAAAACGTTCCATATTAATTGATTTCGTTGCGAGGTTTTGACCTCTATATGAGACGTTTTTCAAAGACTGCATTCATTTTTAAACAAACCATAACCTTTATTTCATCAATAAAGGTTTAAAAAGCTTTACGTAGATTATCAAATAATGATAATCTAAAATATCCTGTTTACACACGACCATTACATAATGGTTACAATACAAATATGTTACAACAAAATAAGTTTCTTGAATGCAGTTTTTACACAATATCATACAAGCATGGACTCCAAATCTTGTCCTTATTTAAGTATGCGACAGCGGAAGCTCTTAATAATCACCTGAGAATAAACATGCTTAAAACGTCAACAAAAATGTTGGTGAGTTATAGGTTTAACCTATATATATCAAATCGTAACAATAGACCACAAGATTTCATATTTCAATACACATCCCATACATAGAGATAAAAATCATTCATATGGTGAACACCTGGTAACCGACAATAACAAGATGCATATATAAGAATATCCCCATCATTCCGGGACACCCTTCGGATATGATATAAATTTCGAAGTACTAAAGCATCCGGTACTTTGGATGGGGTTTGTTAGGCCCAATAGATCTATCTTTAGGATTCGCGTCAATTAGGGTGTCTGTTCCCTAATTCTTAGATTACCAGACTTAATAAAAAGGGGCATATTCGATTTCGATAATTCAACCATAGAATGTAGTTTCACGTACTTGTGTCTATTTTGTAAATCATTTATAAAACCTGCATGTATTCTCATCCCAAAAATATTAGATTTTAAAAGTGGGACTATAACTCACTTTCACAGATTTTTACTTCGTCGGGAAGTAAGACTTGGCCACTGGTTGATTCACGAACCTATAACAATATATACATATATATCAAAGTATGTTCAAAATATATTTACAACACTTTTAATATATTTTGATGTTTTAAGTTTATTAAGTCAGCTGTCCTCGTTAGTAACCTACAACTAGTTGTCCACAGTTAGATGTACATAAATAAATCGATAAATATTATCTTGAATCAATCCACGACCCAGTGTATACGTATCTCAGTATTGATCACAACTCAAACTATATATATTTTGGAATCAACCTCAACCCTGTATAGCTAACTCCAACATTCACATATAGAGTGTCTATGGTTGTTCCGAAATATATATAGATGTGTCGACATGATAGGTCGAAACATTGTATACGTGTCTATGGTATCTCAAGATTACATAATATATAATACAAGTTGATTAAGTTATGGTTGGAATAGATTTGTTACCAATTTTCACGTAGCTAAAATGAGAAAAATTATCCAATCTTGTTTTACCCATAACTTCTTCATTTTAAATCCGTTTTGAGTGAATCAAATTGCTATGGTTTCATATTGAACTCTATTTTATGAATCTAAACAAAAAAATTATAGGTTTCTAGTTGGAAAAATAAGTTACAAGTCGTTTTTGTAAAGGTAGTCATTTCAGTCGAAAGAACGACGTCTAGATGACCATTTTAGAAAACATACTTCCACTTTGAGTTTAACCATAATTTTTGGATATAGTTTCATGTTCATAATAAAAATCATTTTCTCAGAATAACAACTTTTAAATCAAAGTTTATCATAGTTTTTAATTAACTAACCCAAAACAGCCCGCGGTGTTACTACGACGGTGTAAATCCGATTTTACGGTGTTTTTCGTGTTTCCAGGTTTTAAATCATTAAGTTAGCATATCATATAGATATAGAACATGTGTTTAGTTGATTTTAAAAGTCAAGTTAGAAGGATTAACTTTTGTTTGCGAACAAGTTTAGAATTAACTAAACTATGTTCTAGTGATTACAAGTTTAAACCTTCGAATAAGATAGCTTTATATGTATGAATCGAATGATGTTATGAACATCATTACTACCTTAATTTCCTTGGATAAACCTACTGGAAAAGAGAAAAATGGATCTAGCTTCAATGGATCCTTGGATGGCTCAAAGTTCTTGAAGCAAAATCATGACACGAAAACAAGTTCAAGTAAGATCATCACTTGAAATAAGATTGTTATAGTTATAGAAATTGAACCAAAGTTTGAATATGATTATTACCTTGTATTAGAATGATAACCTACTGTAAGAAACAAAGATTTCTTGAGGTTGGATGATCACCTTACAAGATTGGAAGTGAGCTAGCAAACTTGAAAGTATTCTTGATTTTATGAAACTAGAACTTTTGGAATTTATGAAGAACACTTAGAACTTGAAGATAGAACTTGAGAGAGTTCAATTAGATGAAGAAAATTGAAGAATGAAAGTGTTTGTAGGTGTTTTTGGTCGTTGGTGTATGGATTAGATATAAAGGATATGTAATTTTGTTTTCATGTAAATAAGTCATGAATGATTACTCATATTTTTGTAATCTTATGAGATATTTCATGCTAGTTGCCAAATGATGGTTCCCACATGTGTTAGGTGACTCACATGGGCTGCTAAGAGCTAATCATTGGAGTGTATATACCAATAGTACATACATCTAAAAGCTGTGTATTGTACGAGTACGAATACGGGTGCATACGAGTAGAATTGTTGATGAAACTGAACGAGAATGTAATTGTAAGCATTTTTGTTAAGTAGAAGTATTTTGATAAGTGTATTGAAGTCTTTCAAAAGTGTATAAATACATATTAAAACACTACATGTATATACATTTTAACTGAGTCGTTAAGTCATCGTTAGTCGTTACATGTAAGTGTTGTTTTGAAACCTTTAGGTTAACGATCTTGTTAAATGTTGTTAACCCAATGTTTATAATATCAAAAGAGATTTTAAATTATTATATTATCATGATATTATGATGTACGAATATCTCTTAATATGATATATATACATTAAATGTCGTTACAACGATAAACGTTACATATATGTCTCGTTTAAAAATCATTAAGTTAGTAGTCTTGTTTTTACATATGTAGTTCATTGTTAATATACTTTATGATATGTTTTCTTATCATAGTATCATGTTAACTATATATATATCCATATATATTTCATCATATAGTTTTTACAAGTTTTAACGTTCGTGAATCACCGATCAACTTGGGTGGTCAATTGTCTATATGAAACATATTTCAATTAATCAAGTCTTAACAAGTTTGATTGCTTAACATGTTGGAAACATTTAATCATGTAAATATCAATCTCAATTAATATATATAACCATGGAAAAGTTCGGGTCACTACAGTACCTACCCGTTAAATAAATTTCGTCCCGAAATTTTAAGCTGTTGAAGGTGTTGATGAATCTTCTGGAAATAGATGCGGGTATTTCTTCTTCATCTGATCTTCACGCTCCCAGGTGAACTCGGGTCCTCTACGAGCATTCCATCGAACCTTAACAATTGGTATCTTGTTTTGCTTAAGTCTTTTAACCTCACGATCCATTATTTCGATGGGTTCTTCGATGAATTGAAGTTTTTCGTTGATTTGGATTTCATCTAACGGAATAGTGAGATCTTCTTTAGCAAAACATTTCTTCAAATTCGAGACGTGGAAAGTGTTATGTACAGCCGCGAGTTGTTGAGGTAACTCAAGTCGGTAAGCTACTGGTCCGACACGATCAATAATCTTGAATGGTCCAATATACCTTGGATTTAATTTCCCTCGTTTACCAAATCGAACAACACCTTTCCAAGGTGAAACTTTAAGCATGACCATCTCTCCAATTTCAAATTCTATATCTTTTCTTTTAATGTCAGCGTAGCTCTTTTGTCGACTTTGGGCGGTTTTCAACCGTTGTTGAATTTGGATGATCTTCTCGGTAGTTTCTTGTATAATCTCCGGACCCGTAATCTGTCTATCCCCCACCTCACTCCAACAAATCGGAGACCTGCACTTTCTACCATAAAGTGCTTCAAACGGCGCCATCTCAATGCTTGAATGGTAGCTGTTGTTGTAGGAAAATTCTGCTAACGGTAGATGTCGATCCCAACTGTTTCCGAAATCAATAACACATGCTCGTAGCATGTCTTCAAGTGTTTGTATCGTCCTTTCGCTCTGCCCATCAGTTTGTGGATGATAGGCAGTACTCATGTCTAGACGAGTTCCTAATGCTTGCTGTAATGTCTGCCAGAATCTTGAAATAAATCTGCCATCCCTATCAGAGATAATAGAGATTGGTATTCCATGTCTGGAGACGACTTCCTTCAAATACAGTCGTGCTAACTTCTCCATCTTGTCATCTTCTCTTATTGGTAGGAAGTGTGCTGATTTGGTGAGACGATCAACTATTACCCAAATAGTATCAAAACCACTTGCAGTCCTTGGCAATTTAGTGATGAAATCCATGGTAATGTTTTCCCATTTCCATTCTGGGATTTCGGGTTGTTGAAGTAGACCTGATGGTTTCTGATGCTCAGCTTTGACCTTAGAACACGTCAAACATTCTCCTACGTATTTAGCAACATCGGCTTTCATACCCGGCCACCAAAAATGTTTCTTGAGATCCTTGTACATCTTCCCCGTTCCAGGATGTATTGAGTATCTGGTTTTATGAGCTTCTCTAAGTACCATCTCTCTCATATCTCCAAATTTTGGTACCCAAATCCTTTCAGCCCTATACCGGGTTCCGTCTTCCCGAATATTAAGATGCTTCTCCGATCCTTTGGGTATTTCATCCTTTAAATTTCCCTCTTTTAAAACTCCTTGTTGCGCCTCCTTTATTTGAGTAGTAATGTTATTATGAATCATTATATTCATAGATTTTACTCGAATGGGTTCTCTATCCTTCCTGCTCAAGGCATCGGCTACCACATTTGCCTTCCCCGGGTGGTAACGAATCTCAAAATCGTAATCATTCAATAATTCAATCCACCTACGCTGCCTCATATTCAGTTGTTTCTGATTAAATATGTGTTGAAGACTTTTGTGGTCGGTATATATAATACTTTTGACCCCATATAAGTAGTGCCTCCAAGTCTTTAATGCAAAAACAACCGCGCCTAATTCCAAATCATGCGTCGTATAATTTTGTTCGTGAATCTTCAATTGTCTAGACGCATAAGCAATCACCTTCGTTCGTTGCATTAATACACAACTGAGACCTTGCTTTGATGCGTCACAATAAATCACAAAATCATCATTCCCTTCAGGCAATGACAATATAGGTGCCGTAGTTAGCTTTTTCTTCAATAACTGAAACGCTTTCTCTTGTTCATCATTCCATTCAAATTTCTTCCCTTTATGCGTTAATGTAGTCAAGGGTTTTGCTATTCTGGAAAAGTCTTGGATGAACCTTCTGTAGTAACCAGCTAGTCCTAAAAACTGGCGTATGTGTTTCGGAGTTTTCGGGGTTTCCCACTTTTCAACAGTTTCTATCTTTGCCGGATCCACCTTAATACCTTCTTTGTTCACTATGTGACCGAGGAATTGAACTTCTTCCAACCAAAATGCACACTTTGAAAACTTAGCGTACAATTCTTCCTTCCTCAATACTTCTAACACCTTTCTCAAATGTTCACCGTGTTCTTGGTCATTCTTTGAGTAAATAAGTATGTCATCAATGAAAACAATGACAAACTTGTCAAGGTATGGTCCACACACTCGGTTCATAAGGTCCATGAACACAGCTGGTGCATTAGTTAAACCAAACGGCATGACCATAAACTCGTAATGACCGTAACGTGTTCTGAAAGCAGTCTTTGGAATATCATCTTCTTTCACCCGCATTTGATGATACCCGGAACGTAAGTCAATCTTTGAATAAACAGACGAGCCTTGTAGTTGATCAAATAAGTCGTCGATTCTCGGTAGTGGGTAGCGGTTCTTGATGGTAAGTTTGTTCAACTCTCGGTAGTCGATACACAACCTGAATGTACCATCTTTCTTCTTGACAAACAAAACAGGAGCTCCCCACGGTGATGTGCTTGGTCGAATGAAACCACGCTCTAAAAGTTCTTGTAATTGGCTTTGCAGTTCTTTCATCTCGCTGGGTGCGAGTCTGTAAGGAGCACGAGCTATTGGTGCAGCTCCTGGTACAAGATCTATTTGAAATTCAACAGATCGATGTGGGGTAATCCCGGTAATTCTTTTGGAAATACATCGGGAAATTCTTTTGCAATGGGAACATCATTGATGCTCTTTTCTTCAGTTTGTACTTTCTCGACGTGTGCTAGAACAGCATAGCAACCTTTTCTTATTAGTTTTTGTGCCTTCAAATTACTAATAAGATGTAGCTTCGTGTTGCCCTTTTCTCCGTACACCATTAAGGGTTTTCCTTTTTCTCGTATAATGCGAATTGCATTTTTGTAACAAACGATCTCCGCTTTCACTTCTTTCAACCAGTCCATACCGATTATCACATCAAAACTCCCTAACTCTACTGGTATCAAATCAATCTTAAATGTTTCGCTAACCAGTTTAATTTCTCGATTCCGACATATATTATCTGCTGAAATTAATTTACCATTTGCTAATTCGAGTAAAAATTTACTATCCAAAGGCGTCAATGGACAACTTAATTTAGCACAAAAATCTCTACTCATATAGCTTCTATCCGCACCCGAATCAAATAAAACGTAAGCAGATTTATTGTCAATAAGAAACGTACCCGTAACAAGCTCCGGGTCTTCCTGTGCCTCTACCGCATTAATATTGAAAACTCTTCCACGGCCTTGTCCATTCGTGTTCTCCTGGTTCGGGCAATATCTAATAATGTGGCCTGGTTTTCCACATTTATAACAAACTACATTGGCATAACTTGCTCCGACACTACTTGCTCCGCCATTACTCGTTCCGACACCATTTGTTCCTTTCGTTCTATTAACCCCTGGTCCGTAGACCTCACACTTCGCCGCGCTATGACCATTTCTTTTACACTTGTTGCAAAATTTGGTGCAGAACCCCGAGTGATTCTTTTCACACCTTTGGCATAGTTGCTTCTGATTGTTGTTGTTGTTGCGGTTATTATTGTTGTTGGGATGATTGTTGTAGTTGCTGTTGTTGTTGTTGTTGTTGTTGTTGTTGGGCCGTTTGTTGTAGTTGCGATTGATGTTGCGATTGTTGGGATAATTGTTGCGATTATTGTTGTAATTGCTGTTGTTGTTGTAATGGTGATTCTTATCACCGTTTTCCTCCCACTTTCTTTTGACTTGCTTCACATTGGCCTCTTCAGCAGTCTGTTCTTTAATTCTTTCTTCAATCTGGTTCACTAGTTTGTGAGCCATTCTACATGCCTGTTGTATGGAGGCGGGCTCGTGTGAACTTATATCTTCTTGGATTCTTTCCGGTAATCCTTTCACAAACGCGTCGATCTTCTCTTCCTCATCTTCGAATGCTCCCGGACACAATAGGCACAATTCTGTGAATCGTCTTTCGTACGTGGTAATATCAAATCCTTGGGTTCGTAACCCTCTAAGTTCTGTCTTGAGCTTATTGACCTCGGTTCTGGGACGGTACTTCTCGTTCATCAAGTGCTTGAATGCTGACCACGGTAGTGCGTACGCATCATCTTGTCCCACTTGCTCTAGATAGGTATTCCACCATGTTAACGCAGAACCTGTGAAGGTATGCGTAGCGTACTTCACTTTGTCCTCTTCAGTACACTTACTTATGGCAAACACCGATTCAACCTTCTCGGTCCACCGTTTCAATCCGATTGGTCCTTCGGTTCCATCAAATTCCAAAGGTTTGCAGGCAGTGAATTCTTTGTAGGTGCATCCTACACGATTTCCTGTACTGCTAGATCCAAGGTTATTGTTGGTATGTAGCGCAGCCTGTACTGCGGCTATGTTTGAAGCTAGAAAAGTACGGAATTCCTCTTCATTCATATTCACGGTGTGTCGAGTAGTCGGTGCCATTTCCTTCAAAATAGTTAAATGGAACAAGTTAATCATACAGAATATTAAGAGTAGTTAATAGTATTTCGTAGCATAATATGAACTCATTTATAAAAGCTTTTTCTTCATATTAGCATTTTATAAGTTTAAATTCGGGTAGTACCTACCCGTTAAGTTCATACTTAGTAGCTAATATACAATTCAACTACTACAATTCTATATGAAAAACTGATTGTAATAATATTTCGCGTTCAAACTTTTATACAATATTATACAAACTTACAATACCGCTTATTTTACATAAAGCATGAAATATAGCACACAATAACTTTGATACAAGATAGTTGTGAAGACAATTCTAGCTAGTACACAAGTCGTTCGGCAAAGGCAATAAAGACACGTAATTCATACGTCCAGAAACAAGTCATGCATTCTGGTTTTACTAGGACTACTTCCCATCCTTGGTCTTGTGCAACATAACCGTTATGGCCGTTGATAAGACAGCGTGTTGTAACGTCATCAAAGGGACGAGGGTTACGTAATGTCCAACAGTCCCGTAATAATCTAAAAACCTCATTTCTTACCCCAATTACCGACTCCGTCACTTGTGGAAACGTTTTGTTTAATAGTTGTAGCCCGATGTTCTTGTTCTCACTTTGGTGAGAAGCGAACATTACTAATCCGTAAGCATAACATGCTTCTTTATGTTGCATGTTAGCCGCTTTTTCTAAATCACGAAGTCCAATATTCGGATATATTGAGTCAAAATAATTTCTTAACCCGTTGCGTAAAATAGCATTTGGGTTCCCCGCAATATATGCGTCAAAGTAAACACATCGTAACTTATGGGTTTCCCAATGTGATATCCCCCATCTTTCAAACGAAAGTCTCTTATAAACCAAGACATTCTTGGAACGTTCTTCGAATGTCTTACAAACTGATCTCGCCTTAAATAGTTGTGCCGAAGAATTCTGGCCGACTCTAGACAAGATTTCATCAATCATGTCTCCGGGTAGGTCTCTTAAAATATTGGGTTGTCTATCCATTTTGTGTTTTTAAACTGTAAAATAGACAAGAGTTAGTTTCATAAAAAAATACTTATTAATACAAGCAATTTTTACATATATCATAAAGCATAAGAACACTATATTACATATATTACACCACACGAATACAACTATCTTATTCCGACTCGCTCGTTTCTTCTTCTTCGGTTTTGGTTCGTTTTGCCAAGTTTCTAGGGATATATGATGTTCCCCTAATACGAGCCGTCGTTGTCCACATTGGTTTAGAAAAACCTGGTGGTTTAGAGGTTCCCGGGTCATTGTTACAACTTAAGGACTTCGGGGGTTGACGATACATATAAAGTTCATCGGGGTTGGAATTAGATTTCTCTATTTTTATGCCCTTTCCCTTATTATTTTCTTTTGCCTTTTTAAATTCAGTTGGGGTAATTTCTATAACATCATCGGAATTCTCGTCGGAATCCGATTCATCGGAGAATTGGTAATCCTCCCAATATTTTGCTTCCTTGGCGGAAACACCATTGACCATAATTAACTTTGGTCGGTTGGTTGAGGATTTTCTTTTACTTAACCGTTTTATTATTTCTCCCACCGGTTCTATTTCTTCATCCGGTTCCGATTCTTCTTCCGGTTCCGATTCTTCTTCCGGTTCCTCTTCGGGAACTTGTGAATCAGTCCACAAATCATTCCAATTTACATTTGACTCTTCATTATTATTAGGTGAGTCAATGGGACTTGTTCTAGAGGTAGACATCTATCACATAATATCAAACACGTTAAGAGATTAATATATCACATAATATTCATATGTTAAAAATATATAGTTTCCAACAAAAATGTTAAGCAATCATTTTTAAAGAAAACACGGTCGAAGTCCAGACTCACTAATGCATCCTAACAAACTCGATAAGACACACTAATGCAAATTTTCTGGTTCTCTAAGACCAACGCTCTGATACCAACTGAAATGTCCCGTTCTTATTGATTAAAAACGTTCCATATTAATTGATTTCGTTGCGAGGTTTTGACCTCTATATGAGACGTTTTTCAAAGACTGCATTCATTTTTAAACAAACCATAACCTTTATTTCATCAATAAAGGTTTAAAAAGCTTTACGTAGATTATCAAATAATGATAATCTAAAATATCCTGTTTACACACGACCATTACATAATGGTTACAATACAAATATGTTACAACAAAATAAGTTTCTTGAATGCAGTTTTTACACAATATCATACAAGCATGGACTCCAAATCTTGTCCTTATTTAAGTATGCGACAGCGGAAGCTCTTAATAATCACCTGAGAATAAACATGCTTAAAACGTCAACAAAAATGTTGGTGAGTTATAGGTTTAACCTATATATATCAAATCGTAACAATAGACCACAAGATTTCATATTTCAATACACATCCCATACATAGAGATAAAAATCATTCATATGGTGAACACCTGGTAACCGACAATAACAAGATGCATATATAAGAATATCCCCATCATTCCGGGACACCCTTCGGATATGATATAAATTTCGAAGTACTAAAGCATCCGGTACTTTGGATGGGGTTTGTTAGGCCCAATAGATCTATCTTTAGGATTCGCGTCAATTAGGGTGTCTGTTCCCTAATTCTTAGATTACCAGACTTAATAAAAAGGGGCATATTCGATTTCGATAATTCAACCATAGAATGTAGTTTCACGTACTTGTGTCTATTTTGTAAATCATTTATAAAACCTGCATGTATTCTCATCCCAAAAATATTAGATTTTAAAAGTGGGACTATAACTCACTTTCACAGATTTTTACTTCGTCGGGAAGTAAGACTTGGCCACTGGTTGATTCACGAACCTATAACAATATATACATATATATCAAAGTATGTTCAAAATATATTTACAACACTTTTAATATATTTTGATGTTTTAAGTTTATTAAGTCAGCTGTCCTCGTTAGTAACCTACAACTAGTTGTCCACAGTTAGATGTACATAAATAAATCGATAAATATTATCTTGAATCAATCCACGACCCAGTGTATACGTATCTCAGTATTGATCACAACTCAAACTATATATATTTTGGAATCAACCTCAACCCTGTATAGCTAACTCCAACATTCACATATAGAGTGTCTATGGTTGTTCCGAAATATATATAGATGTGTCGACATGATAGGTCGAAACATTGTATACGTGTCTATGGTATCTCAAGATTACATAATATATAATACAAGTTGATTAAGTTATGGTTGGAATAGATTTGTTACCAATTTTCACGTAGCTAAAATGAGAAAAATTATCCAATCTTGTTTTACCCATAACTTCTTCATTTTAAATCCGTTTTGAGTGAATCAAATTGCTATGGTTTCATATTGAACTCTATTTTATGAATCTAAACAAAAAAATTATAGGTTTCTAGTTGGAAAAATAAGTTACAAGTCGTTTTTGTAAAGGTAGTCATTTCAGTCGAAAGAACGACGTCTAGATGACCATTTTAGAAAACATACTTCCACTTTGAGTTTAACCATAATTTTTGGATATAGTTTCATGTTCATAATAAAAATCATTTTCTCAGAATAACAACTTTTAAATCAAAGTTTATCATAGTTTTTAATTAACTAACCCAAAACAGCCCGCGGTGTTACTACGACGGCGTAAATCCGATTTTACGGTGTTTTTCGTGTTTCCAGGTTTTAAATCATTAAGTTAGCATATCATATAGATATAGAACATGTGTTTAGTTGATTTTAAAAGTCAAGTTAGAAGGATTAACTTTTGTTTGCGAACAAGTTTAGAATTAACTAAACTATGTTCTAGTGATTACAAGTTTAAACCTTCGAATAAGATAGCTTTATATGTATGAATCGAATGATGTTATGAACATCATTACTACCTTAATTTCCTTGGATAAACCTACTGGAAAAGAGAAAAATGGATCTAGCTTCAATGGATCCTTGGATGGCTCAAAGTTCTTGAAGCAAAATCATGACACGAAAACAAGTTCAAGTAAGATCATCACTTGAAATAAGATTGTTATAGTTATAGAAATTGAACCAAAGTTTGAATATGATTATTACCTTGTATTAGAATGATAACCTACTGTAAGAAACAAAGATTTCTTGAGGTTGGATGATCACCTTACAAGATTGGAAGTGAGCTAGCAAACTTGAAAGTATTCTTGATTTTATGAAACTAGAACTTTTGGAATTTATGAAGAACACTTAGAACTTGAAGATAGAACTTGAGAGAGTTCAATTAGATGAAGAAAATTGAACAATGAAAGTGTTTGTAGGTGTTTTTGGTCGTTGGTGTATGGATTAGATATAAAGGATATGTAATTTTGTTTTCATGTAAATAAGTCATGAATGATTACTCATATTTTTGTAATCTTATGAGATATTTCATGCTAGTTGCCAAATGATGGTTCCCACATGTGTTAGGTGACTCACATGGGCTGCTAAGAGCTGATCATTGGAGTGTATATACCAATAGTACATACATCTAAAAGCTGTGTATTGTACGAGTACGAATACGGGTGCATACGAGTAGAATTGTTGATGAAACTGAACGAGAATGTAATTGTAAGCATTTTTGTTAAGTAGAAGTATTTTGATAA
This sequence comes from Rutidosis leptorrhynchoides, assembly GCF_046630445.1. Classification (NCBI taxonomy): domain Eukaryota; kingdom Viridiplantae; phylum Streptophyta; class Magnoliopsida; order Asterales; family Asteraceae; genus Rutidosis; species Rutidosis leptorrhynchoides. Next base: position 368,327,213 of record NC_092343.1, on the reverse strand, counting down.
GTGTATTGAAGTCTTTCAAAAGTGTATAAATACATATTAAAACACTACATGTATATACATTTTAACTGAGTCGTTAAGTCATCGTTAGTCGTTACATGTAAGTGTTGTTTTGAAACCTTTAGGTTAACGATCTTGTTAAATGTTGTTAACCCAATGTTTATAATATCAAAAGAGATTTTAAATTATTATATTATCATGATATTATGATGTACGAATATCTCTTAATATGATATATATACATTAAATGTCGTTACAACGATAAACGTTACATATATGTCTCGTTTAAAAATCATTAAGTTAGTAGTCTTGTTTTTACATATGTAGTTCATTGTTAATATACTTTATGATATGTTTTCTTATCATAGTATCATGTTAACTATATATATATCCATATATATTTCATCATATAGTTTTTACAAGTTTTAACGTTCGTGAATCACCGATCAACTTGGGTGGTCAATTGTCTATATGAAACATATTTCAATTAATCAAGTCTTAACAAGTTTGATTGCTTAACATGTTGGAAACATTTAATCATGTAAATATCAATCTCAATTAATATATATAACCATGGAAAAGTTCGGGTCACTACACCAGATTCTTGTAATTTTGAGGAAGTTCAAGGGCAATTTGGTCTTTTTACATTTGAGCCAGATTTGAGGCTTTAACCTCATTCACTCCTTTCATTTCCTAATTTCTTTTCCCTTTTCATTTCATTTTCCTCTCAAAAACTCAAACACCCAATTGGATTCAAGTGGGATTTTGGAAAGGAAGAATCGGGAGTTGACCTTTGGCGTAGTTGACAAGTGTGTTCTCCTCGTTCTTAGCTACACGGTGATGCTAGTGGTAAGCTCTAACTCCGAATTTCATTTTTCGTGTTCATCATTCAAATTTGAGGCTTTTGGCTTGTATGTTCATAGATGGAACCCATTTAGTTGTTAATTGGAAATTAACACCAAGATTCGGGTTTATAAGTGTTTAAGGCGGGTTTTGGGTTGGTTAATGATTTAACCATGTTTAAGACTTGAGAATGGTATATGATCACTAGTATTAGTGAGTATTGATGATTTGGAGACCGTTAGGGTTATTGTGGTTGACTAATTTTGAGTAGAGTCAAAATTAGGGTTTGTTGATGATTAAGACCCGAATGTGGATTAGTTGAGGTTTATAAACTTAAAATGGATTAAGTTGAAGTATAAAAGCGAGTTAAACATGTTTTGGTGTCAAAACTTGTAAATGGTGAGATTTTGACCTTATGGGTCAAAATTAGGGTTTATGAGCGATTTTGAGAACGATAAGTGTTTAACACTTGTGTTCGGGTTTAATTGGCATATTAGGACCATTATCACTTGTGTTAGTGATTATTGGTTAGTTTGAGCGCGGTTTGTACTTGGAAGCATTTGGGTCGGAATTGCACTAAGTGTCGAATTAGGTTGGTTGTAGATCCAATCTAAGTGTGTTGTTGAATTTGTGATAATGGAATAGGTACTTTCCATTGACGAGTTGCGGATTACTTGGAAGCATTCATCGAGGCGACAAGGTGAGTGTTAATATCCTATGTGCATATGTATGTGTAGGATGGATGCGGGTCGGGTGAAGTGGTTCTCCGTGATAGAGCTCACTTCACATATAGGTGGATTGATGGACTTGTGTATAGGTCCAATTGGCATGGTTGTGCGTTTTGGTTGACCACCTTTGACGAGGTGCACACTTTGTGTGTACGTTATAACATGGGCGGGTGATGTGGATTATATAACCCCAATGGCGAAGGGTTAATATTGTGAGTGGAATAATTATGCATTCATGTTTATGGCGTATTTGTTTGTGGATGTTATGGTAGCATCGAGTGTGAACCACGAGCCGGTAGCACTATAAAAATAGATGTGAACCACGAACCGGTAGCATCGAGTGTGAACCACGAGCCGGTAGCACTATAAAAATAGATGTGAACCACGAGCCGGTAGCATCGAGTGTGAACCACGAGCCGGTAGCACTATAAAACGAGACGTGAACCACGAGTCGGTAGCACTATAAAAGAGTATGACTCAAATACGTATGGTGTGAACCACGAGCCGGTAGCACCATAGCGTTATGGTTAACCATATTGCGTTTGTGATTGTTTAGCATGTTAAATATTGTATACGTATAATGTTGTATCGTCATGATGTAGCTAACCCTCCGGGTGTAGCTTATTGGCATTTGTTCACATTGTCATTGGTGAACTTACTCATTGTTGATGTTGTTAGCTTGTTGCTTTTAAGATCGTACGGTATGCTTAGATTAGCTTGCCTTTATGCTTGGATGCTTCGGTATGCGGTATTTGATATTTATGTGGCGTGTCCATTTTATACATATATATGTATGTAGTATATTATCATTCACTAAGCGTTAGCTTACCCTTTCGTTGTTGATATTTTTATAGGTTCGCATGCTTGGCGGCTCGGGTAAGCTTGGGGATTAGAGATCTTGGCTAGGTTGCTTAGAAGATCTTGCTTTTGTATTCGATTAGGATTTGGGTAGCGTAGTCCCAAATCACCATGCTCGATTTTGGTTGGAAACTAAACTAGTCGGGTCGTGTATGTCCGTTTGGACAATTAATCAATGTATTAAATGTTTTAAGGTTTATTAAACCTTCTATGGTATTAAAGATGTTTATGGAAACACAATTGGGACCTAAAGTGATATTTAAAGCGTATTAAAAGGAAAAAATTTTATGGGCCGGTTTTAATACGGGTTGGGTCGTTACATGAGTAATTGCGTGACCTTGGCCAGTGCGTTTAGCTCGCATTCGGTCTTCCATACATAGAGGTTCCAGATTCTCCATAATTGAATTTGTTGAATCTGAATCACTAGAGGATTCTGATTTAATGGTTCGTTCCTCAACAATCTCTGTTTGAATGATTGATGGTTCCGGAGGAAAGATTAATGGTTCAGGATCTACGAATTGTCCCTGAATATTCTCCGGATTCTCAATTGTGAGGTCGGGTTCAAAAAATGGATTATCGGAAATTTGAATTGGAGTACTTGGTTGATAATGCTAAAAACGAACATATATTTCATAGCATTATTCCTCAAGAAAGACAAGCTTTTAGTTGCAATTGTTCTATTTACAAGTGATATTCGTTTAAATAATAAAAGGTGAAGATAAAAGATAGATTCGATGAATTGAAGACGCAAACGACCAAAAAGCTCAAAAGTACAAAATACAATCAAAGTGGTTCTAATTATTGATAAGAAACGTCTCAAAATTACAAGAATACAAGATTCAAAATGCAAAGTACAAGATATTAAATTGTACGCAAGGACGTTCGAAAATCCGGAACCGGGACCAGAGTCAACTCTCAACGCTCGACGCAACGGACTAAAAATTACAAGTTAACTATGTATATAAATATTGTAACGACCCGTCAAAATCGCTATTGACGCGGCACGTTAATCATTGATTCCACAGTGAGGTTTTGACCTCTATATGATACGTTTTGATAAAATATTGCATTCATTAAAATAAGTGACTTTCTAAACATAGAAAGTTATAAACATGTGGGCGAGTGCTTAGGTATAAGCAAAACCCCAAAATACATAAGTCTTTAATTTACAGGTTGACATCACAGTCCAATTATTTATTACACAACGCAGTTTTATTTTGAATGCAATAAACTTTGTACAAAGCATGAGAGACTCCATGCAGGCAACAAGCACATTACAGCGGAAGCATTCTAAGGACCTGAGAATAAAACATGCTAAAAAGTCAACACGAATGTTGGTGAGTTATAGGTTTAATTGCTCGAGTCATAAACATGTATAAAGATAGACCACAAGATTTCATCAAAAGTTTATCAATAGATTCTACGTAACAGAGCACCCTGGTAACTAAACTTAACGCTATAGTGATAATTACCCCATTCGTTTTAATACACGCAAACCAACGTGTCTTAAACTCAAATAACATACGTCCGTTAAAAGGCTAGCGCTCTAGCTCGGACGGGGATTTCAAGCCCTATGGATCCATATACAATTATTCGCGCCCACCAGTCAATATCCTATGTACTGGCAGCTACTAGTTACCAAAGCTAAGGGATTTTCGGTTTAACTCAGTGTAGAATTTTGTATGTACTTGTGTCTTATTGCGTTTAAAATAAATTGCATGTATTCTCAGCCCAAAAATATTTAAAGTATTTAAAAAGGGAGACTATAACTCACAGTTCAATATTGAGACTCAATACTGTAGGCAAATTACGTAGACGTAATGATGGTAGACGATTGTATGGTTGGTCTTGGATTCAAGAACAATACCCCAAACAATACCCAATATTTCTTTAGTTTAAAACGGTTTGAAACCCGAATTAAAAATACTGGTTCATAACCTCTTTTCAATATATTACCACTTATAAAAATATAACATCAAAATATGTAAAAGTATATATGCATGTGTAGTTTAAAAGCAAGAACGAATTCTAAATTTATAGATGAAAAACTTCGATCCTATCATGCATATTTTATTTAAATAATAATATAATAATTAAAGCCGCCATCACTTTTTATGTCGACAAACTTTTTATGTCGACAAACATTACGCGTTTCGTGTAGATAGGTACGCGGTCCACGTATGGTGTCTTCATGAAAGTTGTATATTTTTGAGTTACGGACGTCTGGACACCGGAATCACCCTTTTTCGAGTCAGTATGATTTAATTATGATTTTTCTCGTGAAAGTATGCAGGTTTAGTGATTTCCATCATTTTAACTTGAAATCTTGATACGAAATGTTGTAGTCTTTTGTTGCTCATTAGAAATCTTTATTTTATATTTAACAAAATTTAAATGAGACTAATTATATACACACACATCAGCTTGCATGATCAAATGTCTAGCTACATTAAATTTTGTCCTCGTCTAATTTCGAATTTATATAGATATGCATGTTTATCAAAAGTGAAAAATAGAAAGTCCCAAATTTTTGTCCAAATACAATCTTGCCATTTTCAATGATATATATATCGAGTTACTTATATAAAATATATAATTACATTATTTATTTAAATCGTTATATATATATATATATATATATATATATATATATATATATATATATATATATATATATATATATATATATATATATATATATATATATATATATTAATGTGGAATTTTCTGGATCATTACAGTACCTCCCCGTTAAATAAAATTTCATCCCGAAATTTTGAGTAGTACCTGTTTCATGAGCGATATCAGTGAACAAATGTGGATACTTTTGCTTCATTTGATCCTCACGTTCCCAAGTAAACTCGGGTCCTCATCTAGCGTTCCAACGAACTCTAACTATCGGTATTTTACTTTGTTTTAATTGTTTGACCTCACGGTCCATGATTTCAACAGGTTCTTCGACAAAATGGAGTTTATCATTGATTCGTATTTCGTCAAGAGGAATTATGACATCCTCTTCAGCTAAACATTTCTTCAAATTTGACACGTGAAATGTGTCGTGAACACTACTAAGTTCTTGTGGTAGCCTTAATCGATAAGCAACTGCTCCAATTCTTTCGGTGATTTCAAAGGGTCCTACGTACCTAGGACTTAGCTTTCCTCGTTTACCGAATCGTACAACGCCTTTCCAGGGTGACACTTTCAACATGACTTTGTCGCCCACTTGAAATTCTAGCGGTTTTCTTCTTACATCAGCATAACTCTTTTGGCGACTCATGGCCGTTTTCAATCGCTGTTGTATTTGAATGATCTTTTTGGTGGTTTCATGAATAATTTCTGGTCTAGTAAGTTGTCTTTCTCCTACTTCACTCCAACAGATAGGAGATCTGCACTTTCTACCGTAAAGTGCTTCAAATGGCTCTGCGTTGATGCTCGTATGATAGCTGTTATTGTATGAAAATTCTGCCAACGGTAAGTGTCGATCCCAACTGGTTCCGAAGTCAATCACGCATGCCCGTAACATGTCTTCCAATGTTTGTATTGTTCTTTCACTTTGACCATCTGTCTGTGGGTGATAAGCGGTGCTCATATCTAATCGAGTTCCCAATGCTTTTTGTAATGACTGCCAGAAACGTGATGTGAATCGGGTGTCACGATCAGATATGATGGAGATAGGTACACCATGCCTGGAAACTACTTCCTTCAAATATAGGCGTGCTAATTTCTCCATACTGTCTGTCTCCTTTATTGGTAGAAAGTGAGCTGATTTAGTTAGACGATCAACTATCACCCAAATAGTATCATGACTACTTGTAGTCCTTGGCAATTTCGTAATGAAATCCATGGTTATTCTTTCCCATTTCCACTGCGGAATTTCTGGTTGTTGCAGTAATCCTGACGGCTTTTGGTGCTCAGCTTTGACCTTTGCACACGTCAAACATTTGCTTACATAAGTAGCAATTTCTGTCTTCATATTAGGCCACCAATAAAATTTCTTGAGATCATGGTACATTTTCCCATTTCCTGGGTGAATTGAGTACCTCGTTTTGTGTGCTTCATCCAGTACTAGTTGCCTTAGATTACCATGTTTTGGTACCCATATCCTATCAGCAAAATACAGGGTTCCATCGGCTTTTTCTTCAAGCTGTTTTTCTAACCCTCTGCTCATTTCACCTTTTTCATTTTCTTCTTTTAAAGCCTCTAACTGTGATGCTTGAATTTGCTTTGTGAGATCAGTATGAATTGTAATATTCAAAGCTCGGACCCTAAGAGGTTTTACTCTTTCTTTTCGACTTAGAGCATCAGCTACCACATTAGCCTTTCCGGGGTGGTAACGAATTTCACAATCGTAATCGTTTAACAACTCTACCCAGCGACGTTGCCTCATATTGAGTTGTTTTTGATCAAAAATATGCTGAAGACTCTTATGGTCGGTGTACACTGTACACTTGTTGCCATATAGATAGTGTCTCCATATTTTGAGTGCAAAAACTACAGCTCCAAGTTCCAAATCGTGTGTCGTATAGTTCTTTTCATGAATTTTTAGTTGTCGTGAGGCATATGCGATAACTTTTATGCGTTGCATTAATACACATCCTAAACCTTGGCGCGAAGCGTCACAATAGATCACGAAATCATCATTTCCTTCTGGTAATGACAAAATGGGTGCAGACGTTAACTTCTTCTTTAATAACTGGAATGAGGATTCCTGTTCCGTGGACCAATCATACTTCTTTCCCTTTTGAGTCAATGAAGTTAAGGGTTTGGCGATTCTAGAGAAATCTTGAATGAATCTTCGGTAGTAACCAGCAAGACCTAAGAATTGGCGAATTTGTGTTGGAGTCTTCGGGGTTTCCCATTTACTAATGGCTTCGATCTTGGCGGGGTCAACTTTAATTCCATGTTTACTGACAACATGGCCCAAAAATTGTACTTCTTGTAACCAGAAATCACACTTCGAAAATTTTGCGTACAATTCTTCTTTCTTGAGTATCTCCAGTACCAGTCTTAAGTGTTGCTCATGTTCTTCCTTGTTCTTTGAGTAAATCAATATGTCGTCGATAAAAACAATGACAAATTTGTCTAAATACGGTCTACAGATGCGATTCATTAGATCCATGAATACTGCTGGAGCATTAGTTAATCCAAAAGGCATGACTAGAAACTCATAGTGACCGTAACGGGTTCTGAACGCGGTTTTAGGAACATCTTCTTCCTTCACTCTCAGCTGATGATATCCGGAGCGTAGATCAATCTTAGAATAAACACTTGATCCTTGCAATTGATCAAACAAATCATCAATCCTCGATAATGGGTACCGATTCTTGATCGTTAATTTGTTTAATTCTCGGTAATCTATGCACATTCTCATAGATCCATCCTTCTTCTTGACGAACAGAATAGGAGCACCCCAAGGTGAAAAACTGGGACGAATAAATCCACGGTCCGATAATTCTTGCAACTGGTCTTGTAATTCTTGCATTTCTGAAGGTGCAAGTCTATATGGGGATCGGGCTACAGGTGTTGCTCCTGGTATGAGATCAATCTGGAATTCTACACATCTGTGTGGAGGTAGCCCCGGTAATTCTTCTGGAAATACTACGGGATATTCTCTTACAACCGGCATATCATTAATGCTTCTTTCTTCAGTATCGATCTTCTTTATGTGTGCCAGAATAGCATAACAACCTTTTCTTATAAGTTTCTGGGCCTTCATACAGCTGATAAAGTTCAGCTTTGAGTTGCTCTTTTCCCCATAAATCATTAATGACGTTTCATCCTTACGAGGGATGCGAATTGCTTTCTCAGCACAAACAACTTCCGCTTTTGTTTTGGACATCCAGTCCATGCCAACAATTACGTCAAAACTTCCTAATTCTACGGGTATCAAATCGATTTTGAAGGTTTCACCAGCGAGATTCATTTCGCAACCATGGCAAATTTTATCGGCTTTTATCAGTTTACCATTAGCTAATTCTAGAGTATATTTATCGTCTAGAGGTAATGATGCACATTTTAGTTTAGAACTAAAGTCTTTACACATATAACTTCTATCAGCACCCGTATCAAACATAATAGAAGCTAGTTGATTATTAACGGTAAACGTACCCGTGACAAGATTAGGATCCTCACGTGCTTCACTGGTACTAACATTAAATGCCCTCCCACGTGCGGGTTCTTTGTTATTCTCCTTATCAGGGCATTGATTTATAAAGTGACCAGACTTCCCGCATCCAAAACATTTCTTGACATCGGTCAGTTTTGTCTTTACTTCAGAAACGGTGGCATAACAATCTTTCGCCACATGTCCTTTCTTGTTGCACTTATCACAGACCACTTGGCAATAACCTGCATGATGTGTGTAACATCTTTTGCAGAACGGATGGGGTCCCTTATAGTTTGGACTTGCAGTTGCCCCATCTTGTTTACCTTTAAAAGTTTCTTGTTTCTTCAGTTGAGTACTTTTGCCCTTATAGTCTTCCCATTTCCTCTTTCCTTCAGTTGTCTTGACTTCGGTAATTGGTGCCTTAATCGAACTCTCTGTGATCTGGTTCATGAGTTGGTGTGCCATTGTCATGGCTTCCTGCATCGTATTTGGTTTGGATGATGTAACATTTCCTTTGATATTGATCGATAAACCGTCAATATACATTTCTATCTTTCATTTCTCGTTTGGCACCAATTCGGGACACAACAAGGCTAGTTCCATGAAACGCTTTTCATAGTTATTGAGATTCGCGCCGATAACCTTCAGATTACGTAACTCAGATTCCATTTTTCTGATCTCGTTTCGAGGACAGTACTCCTTGATTAGCATCTTTTTCAGTTCTTCCCAAGAGATATCATATGCCGTATCTATTCCTTCCGCTTTAGCATAATTGTTCCACCAAGTAAGTGCACCGTCTTGCAACGTGCACGAAGCATACTTTGACTTGTCTCCGTTCGCACAATTACTGATTTTGAAAACGGACTCCATCTTTTCAAACCATCGGGTTAGACCGACTGGTCCCTCGGTTCCACTAAACGTCTGTGGTTTGCATCCTTGAAAAGTTTTGTATGAGCATCCGTTTCGTGAGTTTGTGTTTACGGCTGCTGCTTTGGCTGCTGCTTCGGCTGTTGCTTTTGCTGCTTCGGTTGCAGCAATTCTTTCATTCACACGTTTCTCGACTAGTTGCTCAAACTCAGCATCCGACATTTGAGACATGTTTCTTTAATAAACACAATAGATATAATTTAATCATATAGAATATTATAGGTAAAATGAGTTGTCAATAGTTAATCGTAGCATATTAATAATATGAACCGATTATTATAAAAGCCTTTTCTTCTTATTAGCATTTTATAATTATTTCTAGGGTATTACCTACCCGTTAAGTTCATACATAATAGCTAGTACCAGGAATTAACTACTAAAATCCTAATAATATTCCACTATGAAAAATTATAGCGAGTTACTACATTATTATGTAATAATAATAATAAGAAGTAGTAATAATACAAATAATCATTCCATGCATTTATTATTAATAAACCAAAATAATACAATACCATACAATACTGATATTTTACATATGCTTATTTTATATAACAAGATAGAGTAGCACACATAAGCAATAAAATAGCGCATGGAAGATTTATGGTTGCGAGGTCGTTCATTCAGAACTATCAGAAACTTCTTCCCATTTGGTTCTCTCTGCCAATTGTTTGTGTGCACTTGGTCCGACAGACATTCTGGCAGTGTATTTTATTTTTAGTTAGGGTTTTGAGGTACCCGTTGCCTCAGTGGGTTTAATACAATAAGGGTGGTTACGGATCGAATGGTCCTGTTCTTTTTTAATAACTAAGGACATTTTATTATTGTGGTTGTTTTTATTATCTATAGCAAGTTGGAATTTCTCCTTAGTGATCTCTTTTATTTCATTAGCGAAATCCTCCTCCTTACTGATCTCGTCTGATGACGAACTGTCTGAGTCATGTGTAGGAGAATATGATGACGAACTGCAAGAATATGTACCGGTGGTCATGAACCGAAATCTGCCAGGCGTAATCGGCACAACCCGCCCGTCGGCGGTATATCTGGACCAATGTCCATATTTGTTTAGAAATGGACGATCCTCGTTTACTCCAGGGATCATGGGTCCATGCCAACGATACTGTGGCTCCGGAAAACTAAAGCTGGGTGGAGCTGGAACCTCCTCTGGGTTTACCGGGAGTTGAGATTCCCCGGCTAACACAATTTCTTCTTTAATAGGTATTGGAACGCCCTTTTCAGTTGTGGATAGAATAGATTCAGTGTCCGATTCCGAGTCGTACAAAATGATAGGATTAGAAGAAGTCATCTATCACATAATTGAAACAACAATTACGTTAGCATATAAATATATCACATATAATGTTTTTGACCAAATGATAAGCAAAAATCAGTAAAAACGGATATGGTCATAGTCCAGACTCACTAATGCATCCTAACAATTACCAGTTAAACACACTAATGTAATTTCTGGTTCCCTATGACCTCAAGCTCTGATACCAACTGTAACGACCCGTCAAAATCGCTATTGACGCGGCACGTTAATCATTGATTCCACAGTGAGGTTTTGACCTCTATATGATACGTTTTGATAAAATATTGTATTCATTAAAATAAGTGACTTTCTAAACATAGAAAGTTATAAACATGTGGGCGAGTGCTTAGGTATAAGCAAAACCCCAAAATACATAAGTCTTTAATTTACAGGTTGACATCACAGTCCAATTATTTATTACACAACGCAGTTTTATTTTGAATGCAATAAACTTTGTACAAAGCATGAGAGACTCCATGCAGGCAACAAGCACATCACAGCGGAAGCATTCTAAGGACTGAGAAAAAAACATGCTAAAAAGTCAACACGAATGTTGGTGAGTTATAGGTTTAATTGCTCGAGTCATAAACATGTATAAAGATAGACCACAAGATTTCATCAAAAGTTTATCAATAGATTCTACGTAACAGAGCACCCTGGTAACTAAACTTAACGCTATAGTGATAATTACCCCATTCGTTTTAATACACGCAAACCAACGTGTCTTAAACTCAAATAACATAATTCCATTAAAAGGCTAGCGCTCTAGCTCGGACGGGATGTCAAGCCCTATGGATCCATATACAATTATTCGCGCCCACCAGTCCATATCCTATGTACTGGCAGCTACTAGTTACCAAAGCTAAGGGATTTTCGGTTTAACTCAGTGTAGAATTTTGTATGTACTTGTGTCTTATTGCGTTTAAAATAAATTGCATGTATTCTCAGCCCAAAAATATTTAAAGTATTTAAAAAGGGAGACTATAACTCACAGTTCAATATTGAGACTCAATATTGTAGGCAAATTGCGTAGACGTAATGATGGTAGACGACTGTATGGTTGGTCTTGGATTCAAGAACAATACCCCAAACAATACCCAATATTTCTTTAGTTTAAAACGGTTTGAAACCCGAATTAAAAATACTCGTTCATAACCTCTTTTCAATATATTACCACTTATAAAAATATAACATCAAAATATGTAAAAGTATATATGCATGTGTATTTTAAAAGCAAGAACGAATTCTCAATTTATAGATGAAAAACTTCGATCCTATCATGCATATTTTATTTAAATAATAATATAATAATTAAAGCCGCCATCACTTTTTATGTCGACAAACTTTTTATGTCGACAAACATTACACGTTTCGCGTAGATAGGTATGCGGTCCGCGTATGGTGTCTTCATGAAAGTTGTAGATGTTTGAGTTACGGACGTCTGGACACTGGAATCACCCTTTTTCGAGTCAGTATGATTTAATTATGATTTTTCTCGTGAAAGTACGCAGGTTTAGTGATTTCCATCATTTTAACTTGAAATCTTGATACGAAATGTTGTAGTCTTTTGTTGCTCATTTGAAATCTTTATTTTATATTTAACAAAATTTAAATGAGACTAATTATATACACACACATCAGCTTGCATGATCAAATGTCTAGCTACATTAAATTTTGTCCTCGTCTAATTTCGAATTTATATAGATATGCATGTTTATCAAAAGTGAAAAATAGAAAGTCCCAAATTTTTGTCCAAATACAATCTTGCCATTTTCAATGATATATATATCGAGTTACTTATATAAAATATATAATTACATTATTTATTTAAATCGTTTTATATATATATATATATATATATATATATATATATATATATATATATTAATGTGGAATTTTCTGGATCATTACAAATATAATATAATATATAATTAATTATATAAATTATATATAAATTATATTTATATATTAAAACCGTCGGTAGACTAGGATCCAAACTTGTGTGAGCCGGGTTTACGAACTCCGCGACTTGCGGAGTTTGTAGTGCAAAGGGACCGCGACTCGCGGAGATACCCTGGACAAAAATGCCTATAAAAGCTAACGCATTTTGATCGTTTTATATATCCTTTAATCTCTCTATCTATATGTAAACGTGTATATATATATATATATATATATATATATATATATATATATATATATATATATATATATATTATATCTTAATTTTAATTTTAATTTCTAATAATAAGGGTATGTTAGCGAATGTTGTAAGGGTGTAAGTCGAAATTCTGTCCGTGTAACGCTACGCTATTTTTAATCATTGTAAGTTATGTTCAACCTTTTTAATTTAATGTCTCGTAGCTAAGTTATTATTATGCTTATTTAATACCGAAGTAATCATGATGTTGGGCTAATTACTAAAATTGGGTAATTGGGCTTTGTACCATAATTGGGGTTTGGACAAAAGAACGATACTTGTGGAAATTAGACTATGGGCTATTAATGGGCTTTATATTTGTTTAACTAAATGATAGTTTGTTAATTTTAATATAAAGATTTACAATTGGACGTCTCTATAAATAACCATATACACTCGATCGGACACGATGGGCGGGGTATTTATATGTACGAATAATCGTTCATTTAACCGGACACGGGAATGGATTAATAGCCACTAGAATTATTAAAACAGGGGAGAAATTATGTACAAAGACACTTGGCATAATTGATAACAAAGTATTAAAACCTTGTTACAGTTTAAGTCCCCAATTAGTTGGAATATTTGACTTCGGGTATAAGGATAATTTGACGAGGATACTCGTACTTTATATTTATGACTGATGGACTGTTATGGACAAAAACTAGACGGACATATTGAATAATCCAGGACAAAGGACAATTAACCCATGGGCATAAAACTAAAATCAACACGTCAAACATCATGATTACGGAAGTTTAAATAAGCATAATTATTTTATTTTATATTTAATTTCCTTTATTTTATATTTAATTGCACTTCTAATTATCGCACTTTTATTTATTGTTATTATATTTAATTGCACTTTTAATTATCGTACTTTTTAATTATCGCAATTTTATTTTATCGCACTTTTATTTATCGCAATTTCCTTATCATTATTTACTTTACGCTTTAAATTAAGTTATATTTATTTTTATTATTTTACATTAGGTTTTAACTGTGACTAAAGTTTTAAAAATCGACAAATCGGTCATTAAACGGTAAAAACCCCCCTTTATAATAATAATATTACTTATATATATATTTGTATTTTTATAAATTAAAACTAATATAGCGTTAAGCTTTGTTTAAAGATTTTTCCCTGTGGAACGAACCGGACTTACTAAAAACTACACTACTGTACGATTAGGTACACTGCCTATAAGTGTTGTAGCAAGGTTTAAGTATATCCATTCTATAAATAAATAAATATCTTGTGTAAAATTGTATCGTATTTAATAGTTTTTCGTTGTAAAAAATAAAGCTATTTCATATACACCTCGCATAACATCAAGTATTTTTGGCGCCGCTGCCGGGGATCAAAATCTAGCTTAAAAGCCGGAAGCGCAACGCTAATAATAATAAAAAAAAAAATTTATTAAGTTTTATTTAGTTTTGTAAAAATACATTTTAAATATTAAAAAATATAAAAAAAAACCGAAAAAAATATATATATATATAAATCTAAAATTATAAAGTATTTTATTTCTATTTTAGTTTTTAAAATATAACTTTTATTAAATTTATATAAATATTTTAATTAAATTAAAAACAGAAAAGAAAAAAAAAATATATAAAAAAAAACCTGTCGAACGAAACCAGCGTGTCATTTGAATTTACATTCTCCGCGACTCGCGGAGTTTGTTGCCAGGTGGAACCGCGACTCGCGGAGCCTCCCTGTCTGACATGACCAAAACCCTAATCAGCATTAATTACGGAGTTTAATTATATTATTTTTACTTTAACCCTAATTAGGTTATTTATATTATATTATTTAGTTTAATTTATTTATTATTTGTATTATTTAGTTTAATTAGTTTATAAAATTAATAGTTTTATAAAATAAATAATATAAAAATAATATTTTTTATAAAAATTGTACTTTTTGCAACTTTTATAGTATATTTTTATATTTTGTCCCTTTTTATTCGTTTTAGCATAATTTTTTGTATTTTTTGCTCGTAGCTAGTTTTAAGTCTAGTATTTTGCCGTAGCTTATTTTTATTTATAGATTTTTAAGCTTTGCCGTAAAATCCCTTAAGTGCTTTTTCTTTAGACTAAGATTTAGGTGCTCTAGAATTTTGCGACGCCTTTTTAAGTTTTAGTTCCTTTTTAAGTTATTGCCATTTCGGATATAGTTTTACTTGTAAGCTTTAATATTTTTAGACGCAACTTTTAATTTTTAGTTTTTAGTTCCTTTTTAAGTTTTGACGCGCTACTTTCTTATTTTTATTTTTCGACGCCTTCTACCTATGTATCAATTATCACTCCAATTAGTAATCTCAATTTGCAATTTTAATTTTAAGTTAGTGATAGTAATAAGGTTGGATTAGTCGAGTGTTTTAAAGTTTTATAAGTCACTCTTTTTCTTTCTTATTTCTCCAAATTTAATATCGACGCGCTCTTTTTCTTTCTTATTTCTCGCAATTCTAGTTTTAGGACATAGATTTTTATTCTACTTCTTATCTAAATTTCTTAAAATTACGAAAATTTATTTTAAGTGGTTAAATTGATAGACATCAAAATTTTCTGGTTCGTAGTAATAGTTGGATTTGTACGTGGACCGGGTTATTGGAGCCAAACAGTACTCAATTATATTGAGACCAAACGAATCCTGCCCCTCTGCTGCATCTTTTGGCTATTCGAAACGTGGGCAAAATCAAAAAAGTCTATTAATTGGATAACTTATATAATTTTTCTTTCCTTTTAAAAACTAATAGGATATTCAGTGAATTGTAACGACCCGGATTTTTCCAATCGTTTTATACTTATGAGATTAATATTTACATAAATTAAACCTTACCAACATGATAAGCAATCCAAATTGTTGAGACTTGTGTTTTTGAAAAGAGTTTTACACAACGTTTGACCGTCCAATTTGATCGATGATATCATGAACTATATAACATACGATAATTATACGTTTGTGTATATATATGTATTTATATATATATATATATATATATATATATATATATATATATATATATATATATATATATATATATATATATATATATATATATATATATATATATATATTTAACATGATCTAAGGATGGTTTAACATCTCATTGTGTACTAATGACAATGAGATATAAGTATATTTTGAAACTACTAACTTAAGTTTTCAAAACGATAACTATACGTAACATTCTTTGATATATATACTTATATCCTATAATGCTTATACATGTATCGTATATATAATGTATTTAATCACTTTTTAAGGACTTAAATACATAAAACAATATAAGTATATTCACAAAAGATAGCTATATTTGAATTCTCATTCCGTTTCCTCAAGATTTCTATACGTATATCTAGGGTATATGTACCCGTATCATACCCAGCTTCTATATGTATTTACTATTGGTATATACACATCAAATCAACATCCCAATCAACATTATTACTGCCCTAGATATGAGGTAACTAGGATTTGTCAAGTAGCATGAATTATTAGTAAAAAAACAAAATTAGGAATCCTTTTCTTTCTTTATAAACTAAAAACGTTTTTATGAATGAACACCATTTCTTCACTCCATTTTCTCATACCTACACCCTCATTTCTCTCTCAAAATACTCCTAACTTCATACTTGATCATCTCCAAGCATTTTCCCCATCATTTAGCTTCAATTACAAGCCTTAAGCACCATAAGAAAACTCTTTCAAGAACATATCAAAATAACCACCCATTTGAAGAAGTATACTTCTAACCTTTTGATCTAACTCCACCACTCTTTGATTCCAAGATTATTTCTTATCTCTTACAGTAACTTTGTCCAAGTAACTTGAGGTAGTAACCTTGTTCATAATCATGTTCGATTCATAATTATATAGCTATCTTATTTTATGTTGTAAAATTTTAACAACAAGAACATAGTTTGAATGATTTCAAACTTGTTTGCAAACTAAATAGATCCTTCTAACTTAACTTTTAAAACACTTCAAGACCTGTAATATATCATAATGATATGTTAACTTAACAAGATATAACTTGGTTTTACAAAGAACACCTTAAAAACTGAATCTACGTCGTCGGAGTGCAACCGAGGGCTGTTTTGGGTTGGATAATTAAAAACCATCTTGAACTTTGAATTGGAAGTTCATGTTCTGGAAAAATGATATTTCTTATGAATATGTTAACACATAAAAATTTCATGGTTTAACTCAAAGTGTAAGTATTTTTAGAAAAATGATCATTAAATGTTGTTTTTATGATGGAAAATGATCACTTTCATAAGTTTTACCAAAGTTTGATCTATAACCTGTGATTTCAAATATAAACTAAGGTATTTTCAGTTCATATTCTTAAAATTTGACTCGATCCAAGGAAGTGGCAAGTTGAACCAACAAAAACGGAGTTGTAATGAAGAAACTACGACTAAAACAAGATTGGGTATCCGAAGCTAGTTTAGCTACGAAAATATTTGGAGATAAAGTAAATTAATCATATCTTTTCTAATTAATATGATATTTTATATATAATTACTTATGATTTGATTTTATATATTTCAAGACCACCCGTAAACAACACGAGAAGATTAATCATAAGACCTCATGATTGTACGCAACACGTCATTTGACAACACGGTACTTTATGTACGCAACACGTCATTTGACAACATGGTACCATGGGTCGAGATTAATTCTGATCAATACGAATACGATGGGGTCTTTATTTATTTTATTGAGAAACTAATTGTGGACCACTAACATCGGACTACTAACTACGGACTAAGAAAATATTTAAAGTATTATAAGTATATATATATATATATATATATATATATATATATATATATATATATATATATATATATATATATATATATATGTAACGATTACTTGAAAAGAAAATATGTTGATATATTATATATATGGTTAGGTTCGTGATATCTATCGGAGACCAAGTCGAGTTAAATACCTTCAAGGTAAAAGTGAGTATATAGTCCCACTTTTAAACTCTAATTATTTCGGGATGAGAATACATGCATTTTATGATTTACGTTATGGACACAAGTGATTAAAAATATATATTCTACGTTGAGTTGTACCACTGGCATACTTCCCTGTAACTTGGTAACTACTATTTACATGATGTATTGTAAACGCGAATCCTGTTGATAGATCTATCGGGCCTGACAACCCCAACCGGACTGGACGACCAGTATTCAACGGTTGCCCAGTACTTCGTTTTGGTGACTACACTTGGTAAGGTGTAGTAAGATTTCATAATAAAGGGAATATGCGACGTTGATTAAATGTTAAGTATGGTTATCAAGTGCTCAACAACTTAGAATATTTTTATTAAAACATTTATGTATATGAAATCTTGTGGTCTATATTTATAACGCTGCTAGCATTAAACCTATATCTCACCAACTTTATGTTGACGTTTAAAGCATGTTTATTCTCAGGTTCCTAGAAGTCTTCCGCTGTTTGAATATATGTTAGAGAAACTATGTGCATGGAGTCATACATGTTTTATTCGAGGAAGCATTGCATTCACAAAATCATCACCGTGTATTTATTTTGACTGCATTGTCAACGGAAGTATTCTTGTAAACTGTTATTTACGGTGATTGTCTATATGTAGAAATTATCAGATGTCAAAAACATTGAATTTTAAATATTCATTTATGGTATATCTTTTCAAAAGAATGCAATGTTTATAAAACGTATCATATAGAGGTCAAATGCCTCGCGATGTAATCATATGTTATTGTATTCGTCCCTATGGATTGGGTCGGGTCGTTTCATGTGGTATCAGAGCGGTGGTCTTAGGGAACCAGGTCTGCATTAGTGTGTCTAACTGATAAGTCGTTAGGTTGCATTAGTGAGTCTGGACTTCTATCGTGTCTGCATGTCAAAATTTTGCTTATCATTTTGTGTCGAAAATCATCTACTTATCATCTGTAGGAAATTACCTGCTTATCATCTTAAGTCTAAACGCGTCTTACTGCATTCATTGCATGAATGGTGTATAGACAAAGTTCATATCTTAGCGTATTTTCTAATTCATATCTACGCGTATCTGTTACTGTAAACTTTGTCTGACATATTCCGTAAATCCCTCCGTAATCTATGAGATCTTTTGTTCTATATATGTGGATATTCTATATAATTAGAATACCACCCGATAGCCAGAAAATCATTTCATATCAAAAAATCCTTTATTCAATCATACGAAATGGAACTCGTCACTAGTTGAAGTCCCTCGGATTCCGATATGGAATACCACTCAAGCTCCGAAAGCAGTGTGACCGGAATGGATCAACCAATCAGTCATCATCTATTTTAGATGGATTGGGGATGGGTTCGTAGCCTCCTCAATCATTGGAGACAAGAAGAAGGTGATCCCTTCCATCCACCAAATTGCCCTCTTGACGATGAACCTGAAGCACTTACCGGTGAACCTGTCCGAGAAACCATTTTCTCTCTCATTTCCAGAGTATCTCGTCACGATTATATACTACATCAAATTCTAGATTTTATTTATCCGCTCGTCCGAACCGACAATCACCCCGGTGTAATAGAAGAAGTCAACGAGCTTCGCACTCAGGTAGTGGCTTTGGAGAATACGGTACGAAGGTTACAAACACCATCAGTAGCATCAGCAGCATAACCAGTACCGTCAATAACATCAACATCGCAAGCCTCAATACCCTAAGCACCAGCAGCATCACCAGCATCAACGTTATCACCATCATCAACATCAACAGGATCATTACCACCACCAACAATCACATCCGCATCACACGCCTCAATATCACCATTCGTACCTCGGATATCAACGTCACACGCACCATAGATACCAAGTAGTACCAACAACAACAAACGATGAAGTATTGATTCATAACTTCATCGGAGAAACATTCTATGGTGATTATGTAATCTCTAAAGACATAGAGATTACCTATTTCTGCCTTAACCATAAATCAGATGAGTGGACAGAAATGATAAAAGGAAGAGTAGAAATGAAATGTCCCGTTCTTATTGATTAAAAACGTTCCATATTAATTGATTTCGTTGCGAGGTTTTGACCTCTATATGAGACATTTTTCAAAGACTGCATTCATTTTTAAAACAAACCATAACCTTTATTTCATAGATAAAGGTTTTAAAAAGCTTTACGTAGATTATCAAATAATGATAATCTAAAATATCCTGTTTACACACGACCATTACATAATGGTTTACAATACAAATATGTTACAACAAAATAAGTTTCTTGAATGCAGTTTTTACACAATATCATACAAGCATGGACACCAAATCTCGTCCTTATTTAAGTATGCGACAGCGGAAGCTCTTAATAATCACCTGAGAATAAACATACTTAAAACGTCAACAAAAAATGTTGGTGAGTTATAGGTTTAACCTATATATATCAAATCATAATAATAGACCACAAGATTTCATATTTCAATACACATCCCATACATAGAGATAAAAATCATTCATATGGTGAACACCTGGTAACCGACATTAACAAGATGCATATATAAGAATATCTCCATCATTCCGGGACACCCTTCGGATATGATATAAATTTTGAAGTACTAAAGCATCCGGTACTTTGGATGGGGTTTGTTAGGCCCAATAGATCTATCTTTAGGATTCGTGTCAATTAGGGTGTCTGTTTCCTAATTCTTAGATTACCAGACTTAATAAAAAGGGGCATATTCGATTTCGATAATTCAACCATAGAATGTAGTTTCACGTACTTGTGTCTATTTTGTAAATCATTTATAAAACCTGCATGTATTCTCATCCCAAAAATATTAGATTTTAAAAGTGGGACTATAACTCACTTTCACAGATTTTTACTTCGTCGGGAAGTAAGACTTGGCCACTGGTTGATTCACGAACCTATAACAATATATACATGTATATCAAAGTATGTTCAAAATATATTTACAACACTTTTAATATATTTTGATGTTTTAAGTTTATTAAGTCAGCTGTCCTCGTTAATAACCTACAACTAGTTGTCCACAGTTAGATGTACAGAAATAAATCGATAAATATTATCTTGAATCAATCCACGACCCAGTGTATACGTATCTCAGTATTGATCACAACTCAAACTATATATATTTTGGAATCAACCTCAACCCTGTATAGCTAACTCCAACATTCACATATAGAGTGTCTATGGTTGTTCCGAAATATATATAGATGTGTCGACATGATAGGTCGAAACATTGTATACGTGTCTATGGTATCTCAAGATTACATAATATACAATACAAGTTGATTAAGTTATGGTTGGAATAGATTTGTTACCAATTTTCACGTAGCTAAAATGAGAAAAATTATCCAATCTTGTTTTACCCATAACTTCTTCATTTTAAATCCGTTTTGAGTGAATCAAATTGCTATGGTTTCATATTGAACTCTATTTTATGAATCTAAACAGAAAAAGTATAGGTTTATAGTCGGAAAAATAAGTTACAAGTCGTTTTTGTAAAGGTAGTCATTTCAGTCGAAAGAACGACGTCTAGATGACCATTTTAGAAAACATACTTCCACTTTGAGTTTAACCATAATTTTTGGATATAGTTTCATGTTCATAATAAAAATCATTTTCTCAGAATAACAACTTTTAAATCAAAGTTTATCATAGTTTTTAATTAACTAACCCAAAACAGCCCGCGGTGTTACTACGACGGCGTAAATCCGGTTTTACGGTGTTTTTCGTATTTCCAGGTTTTAAATCATTAAGTTAGCATATCATATAGATATAGAATATGTGTTTAGTTGATTTTAAAAGTCAAGTTAGAAGGATTAACTTTTGTTTGCGAACAAGTTTAGAATTAACTAAACTATGTTCTAGTGATTACAAGTTTAAACCTTCGAATAAGATAGCTTTATATGTATGAATTGAATGATGTTATGAACATCATTACTACCTTAAGTTCCTTGGATAAACCTACTGGAAAAGAGAAAAATGGATCTAGCTTCAATGGATCCTTGGATGGCTCGAAGTTCTTGAAGCAGAATCATGACACGAAAACAAGTTCAAGTAAGATCATCACTTGAAATAAGATTGTTATAGTTATAGAAATTGAACCAAAGTTTGAATATGATTATTACCTTGTATTAGAATGATAACCTACTGTAAGAAACAAAGATTTCTTGAGGTTGGATGATCACCTTACAAGATTGGAAGTGAGCTAGCAAACTTGAAAGTATTCTTGATTTTATGAAACTAGAACTTTTGGAATTTATGAAGAACACTTAGAACTTGAAGATAGAACTTGAGAGAGATCAATTAGATGAAGAAAATTGAAGAATGAAAGTGTTTGTAGGTGTTTTTGGTCGTTGGTGTATGGATTAGATATAAAGGATATGTAATTTTGTTTTCATGTAAATAAGTCATGAATGATTACTCATATTTTTGTAATTTTATGAGATATTTCATGCTAGTTGCCAAATGATGGTTCCCACATGTGTTAGGTGACTCACATGGGCTGCTAAGAGCTGATCATTGGAGTGTATATACCAATAGTACGTACATCTAAAAGCTGTGTATTGTACGAGTACGAATACGGGTGCATACGAGTAGAATTGTTGATGAAACTGAACGAGGATTTAATTGTAAGCATTTTTGTTAAGTAGAAGTATTTTGATAAGTTTATTGAAGTCTTTCAAAAGTGTATAAATACATATTAAAACACTACATGTATATACATTTTAACTGAGTCATTAAGTCATCGTTAGTCGTTACATGTAAGTGTTGTTTTGAAACCTTTAGGTTAACGATCTTGTTAAATGTTGTTAACCCTATGTTTATAATATCAAATGAGATTTTAAATTATTATATTATCATGATATTATCATGTATGAATATCTCTTAATATGATATATATACATTAAATGTCTTTACAACGATAATCGTTACATATATGTCTAGTTTAATAATCATTAAGTTAGTAGTCTTGTTTTTACATATGTAGTTCATTGTTAATATACTTAATGATATATTTACTTATCATAGTATCATGTTAACTATATATATATCCATATATATGTCATCATATAGTTTTTACAAGTTTTAACGTTCGTGAATCACCGGTCAACTTGGGTGGTCAATTGTCTATATGAAACATATTTCAATTAATCAAGTCTTAACAAGTTTGATTGCTTAACATGTTGGAAACATTTAATCATGTAAATATCAATCTCAATTAATATATATAAACATGGAAAAGTTCGGGTCACTACAGTACCTACCCGTTAAATAAATTTCGTCCCGAAATTTTAAGCTGTTGAAGGTGTTGACGAATCTTCTGGAAATAGATGCGGGTATTTCTTCTTCATCTGATCTTCATGCTCCCAGGTGAACTCGGGTCCTCTACGAGCATTCCATCGAACCTTAACAATTGGTATCTTATTTTGCTTAAGTCTTTTAACCTCACGATCCATTATTTCGACGGGTTCTTCGATGAATTGAAGTTTTTCGTTGATTTGGATTTCATCTAACGGAATAGTGAGATCTTCTTTAGCAAAACATTTCTTCAAATTCGAGACGTGGAAAGTGTTATGTACAGCCGCGAGTTGTTGAGGTAACTCTAGTCGGTAAGCTACTGGTCCGACACGATCAATAATCTTAAATGGTCCAATATACCTTGGATATAATTTCCCTCGTTTACCAAATCGAACAACGCCTTTCCAAGGTGCAACTTTAAGCATGACCATCTCTCCAATTTCAAATTCTATATCTTTTCTTTTAATGTCAGCGTAGTTGACTTTGGGCGGTTTTCAACCGTTGTTGAATTTGGATGATCTTCTCGGTAGTTTCTTGTATAATCTACGGACCCGTAATCTGTCTATCCCCCACTTCACTCCAACAAATCGGAGACCTGCACTTTCTACCATAAAGTGCTTCAAACGGCGCCATCTCAATGCTTGAATGGTAGCTGTTGTTGTAGGAAAATTCTGCTAACGGTAGATGTCGATCCCAACTGTTTCCGAAATCAATAACACATGCTCGTAGCATGTCTTCAAGCATTTGTATCGTCCTTTCGCTCTGCCCATCAGTTTGTGGATGATAGGCAGTACTCATGTCTAGACGAGTTCCTAATGCTTGCTGTAATGTCTGCCAGAATCTTGAAATAAATCTGCCATCCCTATCAGAGATAATAGAGATTGGTATTCCATGTCTGGAGACGACTTCCTTCAAATACAGTCGTGCTAACTTCTCCATCTTGTCATCTTCTCTTATTGGTAGGAAGTGTGCTGATTTGGTGAGACGATCAACTATTACCCAAATAGTATCAAAACCACTTGCAGTCCTTGGCAATTTAGTGATGAAATCCATGGTAATGTTTTCCCATTTCCATTCTGGGATTTCGGGTTGTTGAAGTAGACCTGATGGTTTCTGATGCTCAGCTTTGACCTTAGAACACGTCAAACATTCTCCTACGTATTTAGCAACATCGGCTTTCATACCCGGCCACCAAAAATGTTTCTTGAGATCCTTGTACATCTTCCCCGTTCCAGGATGTATTGAGTATCTGGTTTTATGAGCTTCTCTAAGTACCATTTCTCTCATATCTCCAAATTTTGGTACCCAAATCCTTTCAGCCCTATACCGGGTTCCGTCTTCCCGAATATTAAGATGCTTCTCCGATCCTTTGGGTATTTCATCCTTTAAATTTCCCTCTTTTAAAACTCCTTGTTGCGCCTCCTTTATTTGAGTAGTAATGTTATTATGAATCATTATATTCATAGATTTTACTCGAATGGGTTCTCTGTCCTTCCTGCTCAAGGCATCGGCTACCACATTTGCCTTCCCCGGGTGGTAACGAATCTCAAAGTCGTAATCATTCAATAATTCAATCCACCTACGCTGCCTCATATTCAGTTGTTTCTGATTAAATATGTGTTGAAGACTTTTGTGGTCGGTATATATAATACTTTTGACCCCATATAAGTAGTGCCTCCAAGTCTTTAATGCAAAAACAACCGCGCCTAATTCCAAATCATGCGTCGTATAATTTTGTTCGTGAATCTTCAATTGTCTAGACGCATAAGCAATCACCTTCGTTCGTTGCATTAATACACAACCGAGACCTTGCTTTGATGCATCACAATAAATCACAAAATCATCATTCCCTTCAGGCAATGACAATATAGGTGCCGTAGTTAGCTTTTTCTTCAATAACTGAAACGCTTTCTCTTGTTCATCATTCCATTCAAATTTCTTCCCTTTATGCGTTAATGCAGTCAAGGGTTTTGCTATTCTGGAAAAGTCTTGGATGAACCTTCTGTAGTAACCCGCTAGTCCTAAAAACTGGCGTATGTGTTTCGGAGTTTTCGGGGTTTCCCACTTTTTAACAGTTTCTATCTTTGCCGGATCCACCTTAATACCTTCTTTGTTCACTATGTGACCGAGGAATTGAACTTCTTCCAGCCAAAATGCACACTTTGAAAACTTAGCGTACAATTCTTCCTTCCTCAATACTTCTAACACCTTTCTCAAATGTTCACCGTGTTCTTGGTCATTCTTTGAGTAAATAAGTATGTCATCAATGAAAACAATGACAAACTTGTCAAGGTATGGTCCACACACTCGGTTCATAAGGTCCATGAACACAGCTGGTGCATTAGTTAAACCAAACGGCATGACCATAAACTCGTAATGACCGTAACGTGTTCTGAAAGCAGTCTTTGGAATATCATCTTCTTTCACCCGCATTTGATGATACCCGGAACATAAGTCAATCTTTGAATAAACAGACGAGCCTTGTAGTTGATCAAATAAGTCATCGATTCTCGGTAGTGGGTAGCGGTTCTTGATGGTAAGTTTGTTCAACTCTCGGTAGTCGATACACAACCTGAATGTACCATCTTTCTTCTTGACAAACAAAACATGAGCTCCCCACGGTGATGTGCTTGGTCGAATGAAACCACGCTCTAAAAGTTCTTGTAATTGGCTTTGTAGTTCTTTCATCTCGCTGGGTGCGAGTCTGTAAGGAGCACGAGCTATTGGTGCAGCTCCTGGTACAAGATCTATTTGAAATTCAACGGATCGATGTGGGGGTAATCCCGGTAATTCTTTCAGAAATACATCGGGAAATTCTTTTGCAATGGGAACATCATTGATGCTCTTTTCTTTAGTTTGTACTTTCTCGACGTGTGCTAGAACAGAAAAGCAACCTTTTCTTATTAGTTTTTGTGCCTTCAAATTACTAATAAGATGTAGCTTCGTGTTGCCCTTTTCTCCGTACACCATTAAGGGTTTTCCTTTTTCTCGTATAATGCGAATTGCATTTTTGTAACAAACGATCTCTGCTTTCACTTCTTTCAACCAGTCCATACCGATTATCACATCAAAACTCCCTAACTCTACTGGTATCAAATCAATCTTAAATGTTTCGCTAACCAGTTTAATTTCTCGATTCCGACATATATTATCTGCTGAAATTAATTTACCATTTGCTAATTCGAGTAAAAATTTACTATCCAAAGGCGTCAATGGACAACTTAATTTAGCACAAAAATCTCTACTCATATAGCTTCTATCCGCACCCGAATCAAATAAAATGTAAGCAGATTTATTGTCAATAAGAAACGTACCCGTAACAAGCTCCGGGTCTTCCTGTCCCTCTGCCGCATTAATATTGAAAACTCTTCCGCGGCCTTGTTCATTCGTGTTCTCCTGGTTCGGGCAATTTCTAATAATGTGGCCCGGTTTTCCACATTTATAACAAACTACATTGGCATAACTTGCTCCGACACTACTTGCTCCGCCATTACTCGTTCCGACACCATTTGTTCCTTTTGTTCTGTTAACCCCTGGTCCGTAGACATCACACTTCGCCGCGCTATGACCATTTCTTTTACACTTGTTGCAAAATTTGGTGCAGAACCCCGAGTGATACTTTTCACACCTTTGGCATAGCTGCTTCTGATTGTTGTTGTTGTTGCGGTTATTATTGTTGTTAAGATGATTGTTGTGGTTGCTGTTGTCGTTGTTGTTGTTGTTGTTGTTGTTGTTGTTGGGCCGTTTGTTGTAGTTGCGATTGATGTTGCGATTGTTAGGATAGTTTTTGCGATTATTGTTATAATTGCTGTTGTTGTTTTATTGGTGATTCTTATCACCGTTTTCCTCCCACTTTCTTTTGACTTGCTTCACATTGGCCTCTTCAGCAGTCTGTTCTTTAATTCTTTCTTCAATCTGGTTCACTAGTTTGTGAGCCATTCTTCATGCCTGTTGTATGGAGGCGGGCTCGTGTGAACTTATATCTTCTTGGATTCTTTCCGGTAATCCTTTCACAAACGCGTCGATCTTCTCTTCCTCATCTTCGAATGCTCCCGGACATAATAGGCACAATTCTGTGAATCGTCTTTCGTACGTGGTAATATCAAATCCTTGGGTTCGTAACCCTCTAGTTCTGTCTTGAGCTTATTGACCTCGGTTCTGGGACGGTACTTCTCGTTCATCAAGTGCTTGAATGCTGACCACGGTAGTGCGTACGCATCGTCTTGTCCCACTTGCTCTAGATAGGTATTCCACCATGTTAACGCAGAACCT
Organism: Rutidosis leptorrhynchoides; assembly: GCF_046630445.1. Classification (NCBI taxonomy): domain Eukaryota; kingdom Viridiplantae; phylum Streptophyta; class Magnoliopsida; order Asterales; family Asteraceae; genus Rutidosis; species Rutidosis leptorrhynchoides. Next base: position 368,299,648 of record NC_092343.1, on the reverse strand, counting down.
ATGAAGGTATGCGTAGCGTACTTCACTTTGTCCTCTTCAGTACACTTACTTATGGCAAACACCGATTCAACCTTCTCGGTCCACCATTTCAATCTGATCGGTCCTTCGGTTCCATCAAATTCCAAAGGTTTGCAGGCAGTGAATTCTTTGTAGGTGCATCCTACACGATTTCCTGTACTGCTAGATCCAAGGTTATTGTTGGTATGTAGCGCAGCCTGTACTGCGGCTATGTTTGAAGCTAGAAAAGTACGGAATTCCTCTTCATTCATATTCACGGTGTGTCGAGTAGTCGGTGCCATTTCCTTCAAAATAGTCAAATGGAACAAGTTAATCATACAGAATATTAAGAGTAGTTAATAGTATTTCGTAGCATAATATGAACTCATTTATAAAAGCTTTTTCTTCATATTAGCGTTTTATAAGTTTAAATTCGGGTAGTACCTACCCGTTAAGTTCATACTTAGTAGCTAATATACAATTCAACTACTACAATTCTATATGAAAAACTGATTATAATAATATTTCGCGTTCAAACTTTTACACAATATTTTACAAACTTACAATACCGCTTATTTTACATATAGCATGAAATATAGCACACAATAAATTTGATCAAAGATGGTTGTGAAGATAATTCTAGCTAGTACACAAGTCGTTCAGCAAAGGCAATAAAGACACGTAATTCATACGTCCAGAAACAAGTCATGCATTCTGGTTTTACTAATATTACTTCCCATCCTTGGTCTTGTGGAACATAACCGTTATGGCCGTTGATAAGACAGCGTGTTGTAACGTCGTTAAAGGGACGAGGGTTACGTAATGTCCAACATTCCCGTAACAATCTAAAAACCTCATTTCTTACCCCAATTACCGACTCCGTCACTTGTGGGAACGTTTTGTTTAATAGTTGTAGCCCGATGTTCTTGTTCTCACTTTGGTGAGAAGCGAACATTACTAATCCGTAAGCATAACATGCTTCTTTATGTTGCATGTTAGCCGCTTTTTCTAAATCACGAAGTCCAATATTCGGATATATTGAGTCAAAATAATTTCTTAACCCATTGCGTAAAATAGCATTTGGGTTCCCCGCAATATATGCGTCAAAGTAAACACATAGTAACTTATGGATTTCCCACTGTGATATCCCCCATCTTTCGAACGAAAGCCTTTTATAAACCAAGGCATTCTTGGAACGTTCTTCGAATGTCTTACAAACTGATCTCGCCTTAAATAGTTGTGCCGAAGAATTCTGACCGACTCTAGACAAGATTTCATCAATCATGTCTCCGGGTAGGTCTCTTAAAATATTGGGTTGTCTATCCATTTTGTGTTTTTATACTGTAAAATAGACAAGAGTTAGATTCATAAAAAAAATACTTATTAATACAAGCAATTTTTACATATATCATAAAGCATAAGCACACTATATTACATATATTACACCACACGAATACAACTATCTTATTCCGACTCGCTTGTTTCTTCTTCTTCGGTTTTAGTTCATTTTTCCAAGTTTCTAGGGATATATGATGTTCCCCTAATACGAGCCGTCGTGATCCACATTGGTTTAGAAAAACCTGGTGGTTTAGAGGTTCCCGGGTCATTGTTACAACTTAAGGACTTCGGGGGTTGACGATACATATAAAGTTCATCGGGGTTGGAATTAGATTTCTCTATTTTTATGCCCTTTCCCTTATTATTTTCTTTTGCCTTTTTAAATTCATTTGGGGTAATTTCTATAACATCATCGGAATTCTCGTCGGAATCCGATTCATCGGAGAATTGGTAATCCTCCCTATATTTTGCTTCCTTGGCGGAAACACCATTGACCATAATTAACCTTGGTCGGTTGGTTGAGGATTTTCTTTTACTTAACCGTTTTATTATTTCCCCCACCGGTTCTATTTCTTCATCCGGTTCCGATTCTTCTTCCGGTTCCGATTCTTCTTCCGGTTCCGACTCTTCTTCCGGTTCCTCTTCGGGAACTTGTGAATCAGTCCACGAATCATTCCAATTTACATTTGACTCTTCATTATTATTAGGTGAGTCAATGGGACTTGTTCTAGAGGTAGACATCTATCACATAATATCAAACGCGTTAAGAGATTAATATATCACATAATATTCACATGTTAAAAATATATAGTTTCCAACAAAATTTGTTAAGCAATCATTTTTCAAGTAAACACGGTCGAAGTCCAGACTCACTAATGCATCCTAACAAACTCGATAAGACACACTAATGCAAAATTCTGGTTCTCTAAGACCAACGCTCGGATACCAACTGAAATATCCCGTTCTTATTGATTAAAAACGTTCCATATTAATTGATTTCGTTGCGAGGTTTTGACCTCTATATGAGACATTTTTCAAAGACTGCATTCATTTTTAAAACAAACCATAACCTTTATTTCATAGATAAAGGTTTTAAAAAGCTTTACGTAGATTATCAAATAATGATAATCTAAAATATCCTGTTTACACACGACCATTACATAATGGTTTACAATACAAATATGTTACAACAAAATAAGTTTCTTGAATGCAGTTTTTACACAATATCATACAAGCATGGACTCCAAATCTCGTCCTTATTTAAGTATGCGACAGCAGAAGCTCTTAATAATCACCTGAGAATAAACATGCTTAAAACGTCAACAAAAAATGTTGGTGAGTTATAGGTTTAACCTATATATATCAAATCATAATAATAGACCACAAGATTTCATATTTCAATACACATCCCATACATAGAGATAAAAATCATTCATATGGTGAACACCTGGTAACCGACATTAACAAGATGCATATATAAGAATATCCTCATCATTCCGGGACACCCTTCGGATATGATATAAATTTCGAAGTACTAAAACATCCGGTACTTTGGATGGGGTTTGTTAGGCCTAATAGATCTATCTTTAGGATTCGCGTCAATTAGGTTGTCTGTTCCCTAATTCTTAGATTACCAGACTTAATAAAAAGGGGCATATTCGATTTCGATAATTCAACCATAGAATGTAGTTTCACGTACCTGTGTCTATTTTGTAAATCATTTATAAAACCTGCATGTATTCTCATCCCAAAAATATTAGATTTTAAAAGTGGGACTATAACTCACTTTCACAGATTTTTACTTAGTCGGGAAGTAAGACTTGGCCACTGGTTGATTCACGAACCTATAACAATATATACATGTATATCAAAGTATGTTCAAAATATATTTACAACACTTTTAATATATTTTGATGTTTTAAGTTTATTAAGTCAGCTGTCCTCGTTAATAACCTACAACTAGTTGTCCACAGTTAGATGTACAGAAATAAATCGATAAATATTATCTTGAATCAATCCACGACCCAGTGTATACGTATCTCAGTATTGATCACAACTCAAACTATATATATTTTGGAATCAACCTCAACCCTGTATAGCTAACTCCAACATTCACATATAGAGTGTCTATGGTTGTTCCGAAATATATATAGATGTGTCGACATGATAGGTCAAAACATTGTATACGTGTCTATGGTATCTCAAGATTACATAATATACAATACAAGTTGATTAAGTTATGGTTGGAATAGATTTGTTACCAATTTTCACGTAGCTAAAATGAGAAAAATTATCCAATCTTGTTTTACCCATAACTTCTTCATTTTAAATCCGTTTTGAGTGAATCAAATTGCTATGGTTTCATATTGAACTCTATTTTATGAATCTAAACAGAAAAAGTATAGGTTTATTGTCAGAAAAATAAGTTACAAGTCGTTTTTGTAAAGGTAGTCATTTCAGTCGAAAGAACGACGTCTAGATGACCATTTTAGAAAACATACTTCCACTTTGAGTTTAACCATAATTTTTGGATATAGTTTCATGTTCATAATAAAAATCATTTTCTCAGAATAACAACTTTTAAATCAAAGTTTATCATAGTTTTTAATTAACTAACCCAAAACAGCCCGCGGTGTTACTACGACGGCGTAAATCCGGTTTTACGGTGTTTTTCGTGTTTCCAGGTTTTAAATCATTAAGTTAGCATATCATATAGATATAGAACATGTGTTTAGTTGATTTTAAAAGTCAAGTTAGAAGGATTAACTTTTGTTTGCGAACAAGTTTAGAATTAACTAAACTATGTTCTAGTGATTACAAGTTTAAACCTTCGAATAAGATAGCTTTATATGTATGAATCGAATGATGTTATGAACATCATTACTACCTTAAGTTCCTTGGATAAACCTACTGGAAAAGAGAAAAATGGATCTAGCTTCAATGGATCCTTGGATGGCTCGAAGTTCTTGAAGCAGAATCATGACACGAAAACAAGTTCAAGTAAGATCATCACTTGAAATAAGATTGTTATAGTTATAGAAATTGAACCAAAGTTTGAATATGATTATTACCTTGTATTAGAATGATAACCTACTGTAAGAAACAAAGATTTCTTGAGGTTGGATGATCACCTTACAAGATTGGAAGTGAGCTAGCAAACTTGAAAGTATTCTTGATTTTATGAAACTAGAACTTTTGGAATTTATGAAGAACACTTAGAACTTGAAGATAGAACTTGAGAGAAATCAATTAGATGAAGAAAATTGAAGAATGAAAGTGTTTGTAGGTGTTTTTGGTCGTTGGTGTATGGATTAGATATAAAGGATATGTAATTTTGTTTTCATGTAAATAAGTCATGAATGATTACTCATATTTTTGTAATTTTATGAGATATTTCATGCTAGTTGCCAAATGATGGTTCCCAAATGTGTTAGATGACTCACATGGGCTGCTAAGAGCTGATCATTGGAGTGTATATACCAATAGTACATACATCTAAAAGCTGTGTATTGTACGAGTACGAATACGGGTGCATACGAGTAGAATTGTTGATGAAACTGAACGAGGATGTAATTGGTAGCATTTTTGTTAAGTAGAAGTATTTTGATAAGTGTATTGAAGTCTTTCAAAAGTGTATAAATACATATTAAAACACTACATGTATATACATTTTAACTGAGTCATTAAGTCATCGTTAGTCGTTACATGTAAGTGTTGTTTTGAAACCTTTAGGTTAACGATCTTGTTAAATGTTGTTAACCCAATGTTTATAATATCAAATGAGATTTTAAATTATTATATTATCATGATATTATCATGTATGAATATCTATTAATATGATATATATACATTAAATGTCTTTACAACGATAATCGTTACATATATGTCTCGTTTAAAAATCATTAAGTTAGTAGTCTTGTTTTTACATATGTAGTTCATTGTTAATATACTTAATGATATATTTACTTATCATAGTATCATGTTAACTATATATATATATCCATATATATGTCATCATATAGTTTTTACAAGTTTTAACGTTCGTGAATCACCGGTCAACTTGGGTGGTCAATTGTCTATATGAAACATATTTCAATTAATCAAGTCTTAACAAGTTTGATTGCTTAACATGTTGGAAACATTTAATCATGTAAATATCAATCTCAATTAATATATATAAACATGGAAAAGTCCGGGTCACTACAAGAAACCCCGACAAGAATGATGCGTAAGGTACAAGCTATACTTGTTTTACCAACAGCATCAGCAGTACCCTTAGCCTCACCAACACAGTCAGTGCTGTCAACATCGTTAGAATCGTTAGCAACTTTAACATCACAAGCTCCACCAGTTCAAGAATCACCGTGGACATCATCAATAACGCGTATATTGCATCAATGAGTTATGAAGTATTAACTCATTCTTCTGAAGAATTTATATAAATATTTTATATATATGAATTCGGAAACCAAAATAAATATTTTTGTACTAAGCTATTAAGTATGAATTGAAAAAGGGTAGATACTACTTGTTTAAATTCATACTACAAATATGCAATGATGTACGTCCTTTGTCAGCAACTTAATCATCGTTAACTACAATCCCTATTTCAATTCAATGAATTTCGTTTTATAATAAACCAAGTGTATTATTCAATAATATGTTTGATTTTACACTTTCATCTTCAATGTACTCGAAGCTTACTGGGAAACAACATTCATATCTTGCGAAGTTAGCAAGAGTTCAATGAGTATCAGCATGATTCACTAAGGAAATATATATAAGAATAAATAATGAAGTATTGATCCATAACTTCATTAATATTCTGTGAAGAATATGTGGTTCCTAATCGTTTTAGAGATTACTTATTCTAGCTCAAAACGAAAATCAAATGAGTCTAATATTATATTGACTTATTAAATTCATGATTACATGTGAAGAAGATATATATGTACATATATTTTCATAAAGATTGTAATAAAATTCTCTGGTACAAAACATTACTTGTGAATTTTTTTTTAACGGGTAGGTAATACCCGAGAGATATATAAATTCACAATTAATATGATTATATTCTTCGACTCTGATTCAACAATCATCAACTATAATATACATTCTTTCATAGAAATCAAAACAACCATTCTCATCCAAATTTGATTACGACAAAATGAAATCCAAGTCAAGACTTAACAGAAGACACCACTCTTAGGACTCTTACATCTTTCAAAACTATACTTTGACTTCAAAACTATTCTAGAACATCATTCGATTCTTGGAACCCAGAAAAATATTTGTATCATTCAAAGTCCTAAAACATCATATGTATATTAACAATTACAATCTATGATCAGACCTTCGAAATTCCTAAAGACACTTCAAATAATGGACAATCGAGATGATGATCCAACCACACATTACCCGCAGTCTTGCACCTGAAAAGCTCTCGAAACCAAGGACATAATTTAACACGTATCCGCGTTAAATCTTTTAGCATTTATTAGCAAAAATAACTTTGCGATTCCTTTTCAAAATAGAAAATTTTGTCACAGTTTCAGCAAGTAAACCTCGACTTTCCATTCGAAGTAGCCTTATTATAACCTGTAATACATACGATTACCCTTTTGTTACCAGGGAACCTTTTATATTCCACGAAATTATCAGCAGATGTACCTGCAACTCGTTACCCCTTTGGCAGAATCAACAATTGGTATTTTGAAATCTCGCAGCATTTCTATTTCGGCAGTTATATATATATACAACATCTATCCCCAAGAATTACATATTTCAAATGTGAAGTTTCTGAAAAATGCTCCAGTCTACGAATTAGTGCTATTAAGTTTTGGAAAAGACTAATAAAGTGGTAAAGACAGTAGACAACAATTACGGTCAGAAGTTTGACAATACAGAATAATAGATTGGAAAAGCTCGAACGAAAAATTTGGTACTGGAAAACGGATTGAGCAAAGTATAAAGGAGGTCGTGGACAAATCACAATGACGAAATCTACCTTCAAAGGATTCAAATGATTCAGTGTCTGCTGAAACCGTTAGTAAGAACCTTACTCCTTATTCTAAACCTTCACAGATAGATTTTCCGCGTCATTCCCTGATCTTAGATATTCTAAGATATCATCGTATTTTTCATTATAAATATCTCCGATATTCCTGAATATATATTCCCAACTATCCTCATCAAAAATCATTTATCTCTTCACAATATTTGCGTTACAACATAAAAGAAACTGTGTTAGTTTCTAAATTCTGAAAAATTCAAGTTTAAAATATGAATGTTTTGAAGTAGTGTTGGAAACTGAAGCATGAATTAGTATAATATAATGACACTTGATCAACGTGATTATATTACAATAATTCATGCTGAGTTTCTAAATGGAACATAATGATTCACAGATCATAACGTCATCATGTGCCATGTTACACAACTCTTACATTCTACCCAATCTCCAAACATATTAAGAACATATCTCCTTGATAATTCTATCTTTTCGGACATTCTGGTAACTTACCAAATCAAGATCGTGCAATTACTATTTCCTTCTTAGAACATTAACTATGTTTATTTCAAAATCCATACCTACGAATTCCGGACCATTATTCGCTTGACTCGAAGTCGGGAAGAGGAAACAGAAGTATGGAACTGTTGAATATAAAAGAAAATATAAAGCTCGACAACAACAAATAAATTACAAACCGTGTATATCAATATGTATTGCAGCGTAAAGGCACGGGAGAATTAACAATACTATAACCCCAAGGTAATAGTAGAAATAAATAAAATCCTCCGGAGGTAGATGAAAAAGAAGAATGACAGAGATGAAAGTTAAGAGTATATCCAGGATCAGTACTGGATGAAGCATACTGATAAATGTTTTAAAGTATGAATTGAGGGAGGAAGAATAGAAGGTATGAGTTGTAAGGAAATGAAGGGAGGTGGATTTATAGTAAAAGATCTGACAGAGCAATCAAAATAGATGATCGCATTTAAAGCGGATTCTAATTTCCTTGATTATCGAAGAATCAAATCTCATTATGAAGATTTTACTCCAAATCTCTTGAACTTGGAAATCAATCCTATCTACGTCAAAAGATATGACGAATCTATACCTACTCATTTCACCCTTTGGTGATAGCCTCACTCGTACTCTTCACAAAAATCAAATTGCTTTATCAATATTACTTGATGATAATAAAACTCTAATTTCCAACTCGTATACGTCATGAAAACATACTTATTGTCAGCCATGACCATCACATTCAAATTTCGGGATGAAATTTATTTAACGGGTAGGTACTGTAACGACCCAGATTTTTCCAATCGTTTTATACTTATGAGATTAATATTTACATAAATTAAACCTTACCAACATGATAAGCAATCCAAATTGTTGAGACTCGTGTTTTTGAAAAGAGTTTTACACAACGTTTGACCGTCCAATTTGACCGATGATATCATGAACTATATAACATACGATAATTATACGTTTGTGTATATATATGTATTTATATATATATATATATATATATATATATATATATATATATATATATATATATATATATATATATATATATATATATATATATATATATATATATATATATATATATATATATATATATATATATATATATATATATATATATATATATGTAATGACCCGCACTTTTTCGATCGTTCTATACTTATAAGATTAATATTTACATAAATTAAACCTTACCAACATGATAAGCAATCCAAATTGTTGAGACTTATGTTTTTAAAAAGAGTTTTACACAACGTTTGACCGTCTAGTTGACCGATGATATCACGAACTATATAACATATGATAATTATACGTTTGTGTATATATATGTATAAATACATATTTAACATGATCTAAGAATGTTGTAATACCTCATATTGTATTAATAACAAAAATAGTTATAAGTATATTTTGAAACTACTAACTTAAGTTTTCAAAACAATAATCATACGTAACGTTCTTTGATATAAATACTTATAACCTATAATGTTTATACATATATCGTATATGTAATGTATTTAATCACTTTTTAAGGACTTAAATACATAAAACAATATAAGTATATTCACAAAAGATAACTATATTTGAATCCTCGTTCCGTTTTCACAAGATTTCTATACGTATATTTAGAGTATATGTACTCGTATCATACCTAGCTTCTATACGTATTTACTATTGGTATATACACATCAAATCACCACCAACCAGCCCTTGTTCATGCCTTATGTATAAGGTAACTCTCTTGTTCATGCCTTATGTATAAGGTAACTACTTTTGATGTTTAGTATGACTAATTACATAAAAATACAACATGAAATTTTTTCCATGTTTTTCCATTAATCATGTTTTTATGGCCTTAAATACATCTTCCATTTTCAAATTTTACTACCTCATTTCTTTAACCAAAAACACACTCTTAAGAAACTCCATAACCATTCAGCTAAAATCCATGAAGATCTAGCCATAAAAACATCACTTAATCACCATAAGAAAACTCTTACAAAAACACTTCAAGAATCCTTCCAAGAACACAAGTTTACTTCCAATCTTTCATCCAATTCCATCACCCTTTTGGTTCTAGGTTCTTACTCCTCTTTTACAGCAATCTTGTCCAAGTAACTTGAGGTAGTAACTTTGTTCATAACCTTATTTGATTCATATATATATAGCTATCTTATTTTGTGGTATAAAATTTTAACAACAAGAACATAGTTTGAATGTTTTCAAACTTGTTTGCAAACTAAATAGATCCTTCTAACTTAACTTTTAAAATACTTCAAGACCTGTAATATATCTTAAATATATGCTAATTTAACAAGGTTTAACTTGGTTTTTCAAAGAACACCTTAAAAACTGTTTTTACGACGTCGGAGTGTAACCGGGAGCTGTTTGGGGTTGGATAATTAAAAACCATCTTGAACTTTGAATTGGAGGTTTATATTCTGGAAAAATGATATTTCTTATGAATATGTTAACACATAAAAATTTCATGATTTAATTCAAAGTATAAGTGTTTTTAGAAAAATGGTCATTAAATGATATTTTTGTAACAAAAATGATTAACTTCATAAGTTTCACCAAAGTTTGACCTTTGACCTGTGATTTCGAATACAAACTAAGGTATTTACAGTTCATATTCTTAAAGAGGGACTCGATCCAAGGAAGTGGCAAGTTGAACCAACGAAAACGGAGTTGTAACGAAGAAACTATGACCAAAACAAAATCGGATATCCAAGACTTGTTTAGTCACGAAAATAATTGGAGAAAAATTAAATAAATCCCATCTTTTTAAAATAACATGATATTTTATATATATGTACTCATAATTTAATTTTATATGGTTCAGGATCACCCGTAAACAATACGAGAAGATTAATCATAAGATCCCATGATTGTACGCAACACGTCATTTGACAACACCGGTACTTTATGTACGCAACACGTCATTTGAAAACACCGGTACCGTGGGTCAAGATTAATATCGACCAATACATATTCGATGGGGGTTTTATTTATTTCGATGGGGGTTTTATTTATTAAACACCTAAATATGAACCATTAAAATTGAATTACTAACATCGGACTGCTAACTACGGACTAAGAAGACATTAAAAGTATTATAAGTATATATATACGTGACGATTGTTTAAAATGAAAATATATTGATATATTATATATGGATAGGTTCGTGATATCAACCGGAGACCAAGTCAAAATATATATATCTTCAAGGCAAAAGTGAGTATATAGTCCCACTTTTAAACTCTAAATATTTCGGGATGAGAATACATGTATTTTATGTTTTACGATATGGACACAAGTAACTGAAAAATATATTCTACGTTGAGTTGTACCACTGGCATACTTCCCTGTAGCTTGGTAACTGTTATTTACAGCGGTATTGTAAACGCGAATCCTGTTGATAGATCTATCGGGCCTGACAACCCCAACCGGACTGGACGACCAGTATTCAACGGTTGCACAGTACTTCGTTTCGTGACTACACTTGGTACGGTGTAGTAAGATTTCATAATAAAGGGAATATGCGACGTGATTAAATGTTAAGTATGGTTACCAAGTGCTCAACCACTTAGAATATTTTTATTAAAACGTTTATATATGAAATCTTGTGGTCTATATATATATTGCTGCCGGCATTAAACCTATATCTCACCAACTTTATGTTGACGTTTTAAACATGTCTATTCTCAGGTGATAACTAAAAGCTTCCGCTGCAACATGTTGAATTTAAGCAGGATCTTGCGTACTCATATTTGTGTCAAAAACAAAACTGCATATCCGAGGATTTGTATTGTAAATATGCTAGAAATCGTGTTGTTATCATCATATGTAAAGTTTGTAAGTCTAAGATTATCGCTAAACGATAATCATCTTTTTATTGTCTAAAGCTTGTATCAAAAATAAGAATTATGGTTTGTAATGTAAAATATATGCAGTTGTTCTTTTAAAAATGTCGCATATAGAGGTCAATACCTCGCTATGAAATCATACGTTATCTAACACGTTCTTATGGTTAAGGACGGGTTATGACATGTGGTATCAGAGCGGTGGTCTTAGCGAACCAGGTTTGCATTAGTGTGTCTAACTGATAAGTCGTTAGGATACATTAGTAAGTCTGGACTTTGACCGGGTCTGATTTAAAAACCATTGCTTATCATTGTTGGTTAAAATTTATATGTAAATATTATGTAGTACTAATGGGTTAGTTGTTGTGTGATAGATGTCGGGCTCAAAACTTGTTATCACATTCAGCGACTCCGAACCAGAATCTTCAGATGGTGTTCCAGTCATTAACCTATCCGATGACGAAAATAATATCTTTGGGGAAGACTCACAAATTCCGGATGAACCGACTATAGAGAACCCGGAAAGTGAACCCGAGGAGGAAAGTGAACCCGAGGAGGAAAGTGAACCCGAGGAAGAAATACAGGAAATTACAAAAGACAAGTTCGAACTAGGAAAGAAACGAAAGGCTAATGAATTAGAAAATTCAAATCCCGAGTTTAGTAAGGATGATGTGGCACCAACTCCACTAGACACTACCACCCCTATTCCCGCTATTCCTATTCGTTCTATCCCGGCATCCAGTTCTTTAGTCCCACAGCCAAAATATAGGCAGACAGCTAGGATAAGCGTTAGGCGATTCATTGAACCTAAACGTCTTAGAAAATAGACCAAACGATGCGCTGCCGTATTAAACCATGGGATCATATAATGTTTTGTATAATATTATTAGTGTGGTTTGCTTAATGTTCGATGTAAGATAAGCATATGTAAAATAGTGAAGTGTGAAATGCAATAATTTTCCATGGTTAAGTATTATTTAGATGGTAGTAATTGATTCTGTACTAAGCTATTAAGTATGAACATTAACGGGTAGGTACTACCCTAGATATAATTATAAAACGCTAATAAGAAGAAAAGGCTTTTATAATAATACCTGGTTCATATAATTAATAAGCTATAATGTACTGTAAATATACACTACATCTATAATATTCCATGTGAATAATTATTTTCTTTTCATTCTTATAGAAGAATATGGCGCGATTGAACCGAATGACGGAACAAGAAATCCAGGAACTCATCAATCAGCGAGTGAACGACAGAATGTTATGGGTCGAGGCTGCAAGAGGTGCTGCAGTTAACCCAAATCCTCGTGTGGGGTGCACTTACAAAACTTTTCAAGCTTGCAAGCCCTCATCATTCAGTGGAACAGAAGGACCGATCGGTTTAACCCGGTGGATAGAAAAGATGGAGACTGTGTTTAAAATCAGTGGTTGTGTTGAAAAGGACATGACCAAGTATGCATCGCGCACTTTACAAGATAGTGCACTCACGTGGTGGAAAAATTATGTGAAGGCTGTAGGAGGAGATGTAGCTTATGATACTCCGTGGGAAGAATTCAAAACAATGTTAATCAACGAATATTGTCCAAGGAACGAGGTTAGGAAGTTGGAAGATGAGTTACGAAGTCTGAAGGTTATTGGTACTGAAATCACCAACTACAATCAGCGATTCATGGAATTAGTTTTGCTATGTCCTGAATTGGTTCCAACCGAAGAACGGAAGATTGAAATGTACAAAGATGGTTTGCCCAAAAAGGTCAAGGCAAATGTTACAGCATCGAAACCTAAGACAATTCATGAAGCTATAACCATGGCAAACGAGCTAATGGATCAGGTCATCATGGATAAGAAAGTATCCAATACTGATGTGAAGGTATCAGGTAACAAAAGAAAGTGGAATGGAAATTATGATCGAGGTAACCAACAACAATCTTTTAAGAAATAAGAAAAAACGCAAGGTGCGGGTAGTGGTTTAAGCTTTGGTTATAAAGGACAAAATCCTTTATGCAACCGATGCCACAAACATCACTCTGGTTACTGTAATGTGGTATGCAACAAATGTAATCGAAAGGGTCATCTTGCTGAAGATTGTAGGGCTCTCGTTACAAATACAAATGGTACCAAGACTCCTGCCACCAATGCAAATAGAACTGCTTTGGCTACCATTACTTGTTTTGGGTGTGGAAAACAAGGTCACTATAAGAGCCAGTGCCCGAATCCAGAGAAGAATATCGGACCTGCACGTGGGAGAGCATTTGTTATTAATGCTAGAGAGGCATGTGAAGACCCGGAGCTTGTTACGGGTACGTTTACCATTAATAACTTATCCGCATCTATTATATTTGATACTGGTGCTGATAGAAGTTACGTGTGTAGAGACTTTCACGCTAAATTGAATTGTTCATCATTACCTCTAGATGCTAAGTACATGATTGAGTTAGCTAATGGTAAACTAATTAAAGCCGATAAAATTTGCCGTGATTGTAAAATAAATTTAGCCGGAGAAACATTTAAGATTGATTTGATACCCGTAGAATTAGGAAGTTTTGATGTAATAATCGGCATGGACTGGATGTCCAAAATAGGAGCTGAAGTTGTGTGCGCCAAGAAGGCAATTCGCATTCCTCGTAAGGATAAAACACCAGTAATGATTTATGGAGAGAAGGGTAACTCAAAGCTAAAACTCATTAGTTATTTGAAAGCTCAAAAGTGCTTGAAGAAAGGGTGCTATGCTATCTTAGCACATGTTAATAAAGTCGAAAAGAAATAAAAAGAGAAGTGCATCAATGACGTGCCTGTGGCAAGAGATTTTCCTGAAGTATTTCCGGAAGAGTTGCCGGGATTACCTCCATTTAGATCTGTAGAATTTTAAATAGATCTTGTACCAGGAGCTGCACCGGTTGCCCGTGCTCCATATAGACTTGCACCGTCCGAGTTAAAAGAACTTCAGAGTCAGTTAAAAGAATTACTGGATCGTGGATTCATACGACCAAGTACTTCACCGTGGGGAGCTCCAATTTTATTCGTCAAGAATAAAGACGGATCTTTCCGAATGTGTATAGATTATCGTGAATTAAATAAGTTAACTATCAAGAATCGGTATCCACTACCGAGAATTGACGACTTATTTGATCAACTCCAAGGATCATGTGTGTACTCGAAAATTGACCTAAGATCGGGCTATCATCAATTACGCGTCAAAGAATAAGATATACCGAAAACTGCTTTTCGGACACGTTACGGTCATTACGAATTTTTGGTCATGCCGTTTGGATTGACGAATGCGCCAGCTGTATTCATGGACCTCATGAATCGAGTTTGTAGTCCATATTTAGATAAGTTTGTTATTGTTTTCATTGATGACATTCTTATCTATTCCAAGAGTGAGCAAGAGCATGAGCAGCATTTAAGGTTGATATTAGAGTTGTTGAGAAAAGAACAGCTATATGCTAAATTTTCTAAGTGTGCTTTTTGGTTGAAAGAAGTGCAATTTCTTGGTCACGTTGTTAGTAGCAAAGGAATTCAGGTTGATCCAGCAAAAATTGAAGCCATTGAAAAATGGGAGACTCCTAAGACACCAATGCAGATACGCCAATTTTTGGGTTTAGCCGGTTATTATAGAAGGTTTATTCAAGATTTTTCCCGAATAGCTAAGCCGTTGACAGTATTAACGCAAAAAGGGAAGAAATATGAATGGACCTCTGAGCAGGAGAGTGCATTTCAATTACTAAAGAAGAAGTTAACTACGGCGCCTATTTTATCGTTACCAGAAGGGAACGATGATTTTGAAATATATTGTGACGCTTCGCGACAAGGTTTTGGTTGCGTTCTTATGCAACGGAAGAAAGTTATTGCATACGCATCCCGACAATTGAAGATTCACGAGCGAAATTATACGACTCATGATCTAGAACTGGGAGCAGTCGTGTTTGCATTGAAGATATGGAGACACTACTTGTATGGGGTTAAATGCACTGTGTTTACTGATCATAAAAGTCTTCAACATATTTTTGATCAGAAACAGCTGAACATGAGGCAACGTAGGTGGGTCGAGTTAATAAATGACTATGATTGTGAAATTCGTTATCATCCCGGGAAAGCGAATGTGGTGGCTGACGCACTAAGCAGAAAAGAACGAGAACCAATTCGAGTACGAGCAATGAACATAAAAATTCGCATGAATCTCAACTCACAAATCAAAGAGGCTCAACGAGAAGCTCTTACTAAAGAAAACATAGGAAATGAAATAATGAAGAAGTATGGGAAACAACTCATTATGCGGGAAGATGGAATTCGATATTTTGCAAATCGTATTTGGGTACCGAAGTTGGGTGGATTAAGGAAGTTGATATTGAACGAGGCACATAAGACAAGATACTCGATACATCCTAGAGTTCGAAAGATGTACCAAGATCTTAAGACACATTATTGGTGGCCTAATTTAAAGACAGACGTTGCAACATATGTTGGGGAGTGTTTAACTTGTTCTAAGGTCAAAGCAGAACACCAGAAGCCGTCAGGGTTACTTCAAAAACCAGAAATCCCAGAATGGAAATGGGATGGTATTACCATGGATTTCATCACGAAGTTGCCAAAGACTGCCTGGGGATACGACACCATTTGGGTGATTGTTGATCGTCTTACCAAATCTGCACATTTCTTGCCTATAAAGGAAACGGATAGAATGGAGAAATTATTACGATTATATATAAAGGAAATAGTTTCAAGGCATGGAATACCTATTTCCATTATATCTGATCGTGATAGTAGATTTACCTCAAAGTTCTGGCAATCACTACAGGAGGCCCTAGGAACTCGTTTGGATATGAGCACCGCATATCATCCGCAAACCGACGGGCAGAGTGAAAGAACAATTCAGACTCTTGAAGACATGCTCAGGGCATGTGTGATCGATTTTGGAAACGGATGGGATAAGTATCTACCATTAGCAGAATTCTCGTATAATAATAGTTATCATGCAAGCATTAAAGCTGCACCATTCGAAGCATTGTACGGAAGGAAGTGTAGATCTCCTATCTGTTGGAATGAAGTAGGAGATCGACAATTAACTGGTCCCGAGATCATACACGAAACGACTGAGAAGATAGTACAAATCAAGGAGAGATTGAAAACAGCCCGTAGTCGCCAAAAGAGCTACGCCGATGTTCGAAGGAAACCATTAGAGTTTTAGATCGGTGACATGGTTATGTTAAAGGTGTCACCGTGGAAAGGTGTAATACGCTTCGGAAAAAGGGGTAAACTGAACCCAAGATATGTAGGCCCGTTCAAGATTATCGAACGCATTGGACCGGTAGCTTATCGACTCGAGTTACCGCAACAACTCGCCGGAGTACATAATACCTTTCACGTCTCAAACCTTAAGAAGTGTCTTGCAAAGGAAGATCTCACCATTCCTCTTGAAGAAATCCATGTCGACGAGAAACTACAATTCGTCGAAGAACCAATCGAAATCATGGACCGTGAAGTTAAACAGCTCAAGCAGAGCAACATACCGATCGTTAAGGTTCGTTGGAATGCTCGAAGGGGTCCTGAGTTTACTTGGGAACGAGAGGATCAGATGAAACAAAAGTATCCACACTTGTTTCTCGATGACGCAAAATAGGTACAATTTTAAAATTTCGGGACGAAATTTATTTAACGGGTAGGTACTGTAATGACCCGCACTTTTTCGATCGTTCTATACTTATAAGATTAATATTTACATAAATTAAACCTTACCAACATGATAAGCAATCCAAATTGTTGAGACTTATGTTTTTAAAAAGAGTTTTACACAACGTTTGACCGTCTAGTTGACCGATGATATCACGAACTATATAACATATGATAATTATACGTTTGTGTATATATATGTATAAATACATATTTAACATGATCTAAGAATGTTGTAATACCTCATATTGTATTAATAACAATAAGTTATAAGTATATTTTGAAACTACTAACTTAAGTTTTCAAAACAATAACCATACGTAACGTTCTTTGATATAAATACTTATAACCTATAATGTTTATACATATATCGTATATGTAATGTATTTAATCACTGTTTAAGGACTTAAATACATAAAACAATATAAGTATATTCACAAAAGATAACTATATTTGAATCCTCGTTCCGTTTTCACAAGATTTCTATACGTATATTTAGAGTATATGTACTCGTATTATACCTAGCTTCTATACGTATTTACTATTGGTATATACACATCAAATCACCACCAACCAGCCCTTGTTCATGCCTTATGTATAAGGTAACTCTCTTGTTCATGCCTTATGTATAAGGTAACTACTTTTGATGTTTAGTATGACTAATTACATAAAAATACAACATGAAATTTTGTCCATGTTTTTCCATTAATCATGTTTTTATGGCCTTAAATACATCTTCCATTTTCAAATTTTACTACCTCATTTCTTTAACCAAAAACACACTCTTAAGAAACTCCATAACCATTCAGCTAAAATCCATGAAGATCTAGCTATAAAAACATCACTTAATCACCATAAGAAAACTCTTACAAAAACACTTCAAGAATCCTTCCAAGAACACAAGTTTACTTCCAATCTTTCATCCAATTCCATCACCCTTTTGGTTCTAGGTTCTTACTCTTCTTTTACAGCAATCTTGTCCAAGTAACTTGAGGTAGTAACTTTGTTCATAACCTTATTCGATTCATATATATATAGCTATCTTATTTTGTGGTATAAAATTTTAACAACAAGAACATAGTTTGAATGTTTTCAAACTTGTTTGCAAACTAAATAGATCCTTCTAACTTAACTTTTAAAATATTTCAAGACCTGTAATATATCTTAAATATATGCTAATTTAACAAGGTTTAACTTGGTTTTTCAAAGAACACCTTAAAAACTGTTTTTACGACGTCGGAGTGTAACCGGGGGCTGTTTGGGGTTGGATAATTAAAAACCATCTTAAACTTTGAATTGGAGGTTTATATTCTGGAAAAATGATATTTCTTATGAATATGTTAACACATAAAAATTTCATGATTTAATTCAAAGTATAAGTGTTTTTAGAAAAATGGTCATTAAATGATATTTTTTAACAAAAATGATTAACTTCATAAGTTTCACCAAAGTTTGACCTTTGACCTGTGATTTCGAATACAAACTAAGGTATTTACAGTTCATATTCTTAAAGAGGGACTCGATCCAAGGAAGTGGCAAGTTGAACCAACGAAAACGGAGTTGTAACGAAGAAACTATGACCAAAACAAAATCGGATATCCAAGACTTGTTTAGTCACGAAAATAATTGGAGAAAAATTAAATAAATCACATCTTTTTAAAATAACATGATATTTTATATATATGTACTCATAATTTAATTTTATATGGTTCAGGATCACCCGTAAACAATACGAGAAGATTAATCATAAGATCCCATGATTGTACGCAACACGTCATTTGACAACACCGGTACTTTATGTACGCAACACGTCATTTGACAACACCGGTACCGTGGGTCAAGATTAATCTCGACCAATACATATTCGATGGGGGTTTTATTTATTTCGATGGGGGTTTTATTTATTAAACACCTAAATATGAACCATTAAAATTGAATTACTAACATCGGACTGCTAACTACGGACTAAGAAGACATTAAAAGTATTATAAGTATATATATACGTGACGATTGTTTAAAATGAAAATATATTGATATATTATATATGGATAGGTTCGTGATATCAACCGGAGACCAAGTCAAAATATATATATCTTCAAGGCAAAAGTGAGTATATAGTCCCACTTTTAAACTCTAAATATTTCGGGATGAGAATACATGTATTTTATGTTTTACGATATGGACACAAGTAACTGAAAAATATATTCTACGTTGAGTTGTACCACTGGCATACTTCCCTGTAGCTTGGTAACTGTTATTTACAGCGGTATTGTAAACGCGAATCCTGTTGATAGATCTATCGGGCCTGACAACCCCAACCGGACTGGACGACCAGTATTCAACGGTTGCACAGTACTTCGTTTCGTGACTACACTTGGTACGGTGTAGTAAGATTTCATAATAAAGGGAATATGCGACGTGATTAAATGTTAAGTATGGTTACCAAGTGCTCAACCACTTAGAATATTTTTATTAAAACGTTTATATATGAAATCTTGTGGTCTATATATATATTGCTACCGGCATTAAACCTATATCTCACCAACTTTATGTTGACGTTTTAAACATGTCTATTCTCAGGTGATAACTAAAAGCTTCCGCTGCAACATGTTGAATTTAAGCAGGATCTTGCGTACTCATATTTGTGTCAAAAACAAAACTGCATATCCGAGGATTTGTATTGTAAAATATGCTAGAAATCGTGTTGTTATCATCATATGTAAAGTTTGTAAGTCTAAGATTATCGCTAAACGATAATCATCTTTTTATTGTCTAAAGCTTGTATCAAAAATAAGAATTATGGTTTGTAATGTAAAATATATGCAGTTGTTCTTTTAAAAATGTCGCATATAGAGGTCAATACCTCGCTATGAAATCATACGTTATCTAACACGTTCTTATGGTTAAGGACGGGTTATGACATGTGGTATCAGAGCGGTGGTCTTAGCGAACCAGGTTTGCATTAGTGTGTCTAACTGATAAGTCGTTAGGATACATTAGTAAGTCTGGACTTTGACCGGGTCTGATTTAAAAACCATTGATTATCATTGTTGGTTAAAATTTATATGTATATATTATGTAGTACTAATGGGTTAGTTGTTGTGTGATAGATGTCGGGCTCAAAACTTGTTATCACATTCAGCGACTCCGAACCAGAATCTTCAGATGGTGTTCCAGTCATTAACCTATCCGATGACGAAAATAATATCTTTGGGGAAGACTCACAAATTCCGGATGAACCGACTATAGAGAACCCGGAAAGTGAACCCGAGGAGGAAAGTGAACCCGAGGAGGAAAGTGAACCCGAGGAAGAAATACAGGAAATTACAAAAGACAAGTTCGAACTAGGAAAGAAATGAAAGGCTAATGAATTAGAAAATTCAAATCCCGAGTTTAGTAAGGATGATGTGGCACCAACTCCACTAGACACTACCACCCCTATTCCCGCTATTCCTATTCGTTCTATCCCGGCATCCAGTTCTTCAGTCCCACAGCCAAAATATAGGCAGACAGCTAGGATAAGCGTTAGGCGATTCATTGAACCTAAACGTCTTAGAAAATAGACCAAACGATGCGCTGCCGTATTAAACCATGGGATCATATAATGTTTTGTATAATATTATTAGTGTGGTTTGCTTAATGTTCGATGTAAGATAAGCATATGTAAAATAGTGAAGTGTGAAATGCAATAATTTTCCATGGTTAAGTATTATTTAGATGGTAGTAATTGATTCTGTACTAAGCTATTAAGTATGAACATTAACGGGTAGGTACTACCCTAGATATAATTATAAAACGCTAATAAGAAGAAAAGGCTTTTATAATAATACCTGGTTCATATAATTAATAAGCTATAATGTACTGTAAATATACACTACATCTATAATATTCCATGTGAATAATTATTTTCTTTTCATTCTTATAGAAGAATATGGCGCGATTGAACCGAATGACGGAACAAGAAATCCAGGAACTCATCAATCAGCGAGTGAACGACAGAATGTTATGGGTCGAGGCTGCAAGAGGTGCTGCAGTTAACCCAAATCCTCGTGTGGGGTGCACTTACAAAAATTTTCAAGCTTGCAAGCCCTCATCATTCAGTGGAACAGAAGGACCGATCGGTTTAACCCGGTGGATAGAAAAGATGGAGACTGTGTTTAAAATCAGTGGTTGTGTTGAAAAGGACATGACCAAGTATGCATCGTGCACTTTACAAGATAGTGCACTCACGTGGTGGAAAAATTATTACTGCCCTAGATATGAGGTAACTAGGATTTGTCAAGTAGCATGAATTATTAGTAAGAAAACAAAATTAGGAATCCTTTTCTTTCTTTATAAACTAAAAACGTTTTTATGAATGAACACCATTTCTTCACTCCATTTTCTCATACCTACACCCTCATTTCTCTCTCAAAATACTCCTAACTTCATACTTGATCATCTCCAAGCATTTTCCCCATCATTTAGCTTCAATTACAAGCCTTAAGCACCATAAGAAAACTCTTTCAAGAACATATCAAAATAACCACCCATTTGAAGAAGTATACTTCCAACCTTTTGATCTAACTCCACCACTCTTTGATTCCAAGATTTTTTCTAATCTCTTACAGTAACTTTGTCCAAGTAACTTGAGGTAGTAACCTTGGTCATAATCTTGTTCGATTCATAATTATATAGCTATCTTATTTTATGTTGTAAAATTTTAACAACAAGAACATAGTTTGAATGATTTCAAACTTGTTTGCAAACTAAATAGATCCTTCTAACGTAACTTTTAAAACACTTCAAGACCTGTAATATATCATAATGATATGCTAACTTAACAAGATATAACTTGGTTTTACAAAGAACACCTTAAAAACTGAATCTACGTCGTCGGAGTGCAACCGGGGGCTGTTTTGGGTTGGATAATTAAAAACCATCTTGAACTTTGAATTGGAAGTTCATGTTCTGGAAAAATGATATTTCTTATGAATATGTTAACACATAAAAATTTCATGGTTTAACTCAAAGTGTAAGTATTTTTAGAAAAATGATCATTAAATGTTGTTTTTATGATGGAAAATGATCACTTTCATAAGTTTTACCAAAGTTTGATCTATAACCTGTGATTTCGAATACAAACTAAGGTATTTTCAGTTCATATTCTTAAAATTTGACTCGATCCAAGGAAGTGGCAAGTTGAACCAACAAAAACGGAGTTGTAATGAAGAAACTACGACTAAAACAAGATTGGGTATCCGAAGCTAGTTTAGCTACGAAAATATTTGGAGATAAAGTAAATTAATCATATCTTTTCTAATTAATATGATATTTTATATATAATTAGTTATGATTTGATTTTGTATATTTCAAGACCACCCGTAAATAACACGAGAAGATTAATCATAAGACCTCATGATTGTACGCAACACGTCATTTGACAACACGGTACTTTATGTACGCAACACGTCATTTGACAACATGGTACCATGGGTCGAGATTAATTCTGATCAATACGAATATGGGGTCTTTATTTATTTTATTGAGCAACTAATTGTGGACCACTAACATCGGACTGCTAACTACGGACTAAGAAAATATTAAAAGTATATATATATATATATATATATATATATATATATATATATATATATATATATATATATATATATATATATATATATATATATATATATATATATATAACGATTACTTGAAAAGAAAATATGTTGATATATTATATATATGGTTAGGTTCGTGATATCTATCAGAGACCAAGTCGAGTTAAATACCTTCAAGGCAAAAGTGAGTATATAGTCCCACTTTTAAACTCTAAATATTTCGGGATGAGAATACATGCATTTTATGATTTACGTTATGGACACAAGTGATTAAAAATATATATTCTACGTTGAGTTGTACCACTGGCATACTTCCCTGTAACTTCGTAACTACTATTTACATGATGTATTGTAAACGCGAATCCTGTTGATAGATCTATCGGGCCTGACAACCCCAACCGGACTGGACGACCAGTATTCAACAGTTGCACAGTACTTCGTTTCGGTGACTACACTTGGTACGGTGTAGTAAGATTTCATAATAAAGGGAATATGCGACGTTGATTAAATGTTAAGTATGGTTATCAAGTGCTCAACAACTTAGAATATTTTTATTAAAATGTTTATGTATATGAAATCTTGAGGTCTATATTTATAACGCTGCTAGCATTAAACCTATATCTCACCAACTTTATGTTGACGTTTAAAGCATGTTTATTCTCAGGTTCCTAGAAGTCTTCCGCTGTTTGAATATATGTTAGAGAAACCATGTGCATGGAGTCATACATGTTTTATTCGAGGAAGCATTGCATTCACAAAATCATCACCGTGTATTTATTTTGACTGCATTGTCAATGGAAGTATTCTTGTAAACTGTTATTTACGGTGATTGTCTATATGTAGAAATTATCAGATGTCGAAAACATTGAATTTTAAATATTCATTTATGGTATATCTTTTCAAAAGAATGCAATGTTTATAAAACGTATCATATAGAGGTCAAATGCCTCGCGATGTAATCATATGTTATTGTATTCGTCCCTATGGATTGGGTCGGGTTGTTTCATGAATGCACCGAGCAAGACGTTCACCACCTTTTGTACGTTCACCACCTGTAACTCGATCAAGACATCTAGCTAATATTGCCGCCGTTGATTTTTCTTTAGAATCGTCATCCAGTCGACCAAGTACTCCAATTCAAATTTTCGATAATCCATTTTTTGAACCCGACCTCACAATTGAGAATCCGGAGAATATTCAGGGACAATTCATAGATCCTGAACCATTAATTTTTCCTCCAGAACCACCAATTATTCAAACAGAGATTGTTGAGTAACGAACCATTAAATCAGAATCCTCCAGTGATTCAGATTCAACAAATTCAATTATGGAGAATCTGGAACCTTTAAGTATGGAAGACCGAATGCGAGCTAAACACACTCGCCAAGGTCACGCAATTACTCATCCTGACATTAATGCGCCAGATTATGAAATCAAAGGACAAATTCTACATATGGTGACTAAGCAATGCCAATTTAGTGGTGCGCCGAAGGAAGATCCAAACGAACATCTTCGTACCTTTAATAGGATCTGCACACTATTTAAAATAAGAGAAGTTGAGGATGAACAGATATATCTCATGTTATTTCCCTGGACTTTAAAGGGAGAAGCCAAAGATTGGTTGGAATTTTTACCTGAAGGGGCGATCGATACATGGGATGTTTTAGTTGAAAAATTTCTTAAACAATTCTTTCCGGCACCTAAAGCCGTAAGACTTCAAGGAGAAATTGTTACGTTTACACAGAAACCAAATGAAACTCTATATGAGGCGTGGACAAGATTTGGAAAGTTATTAAGAGGATGTCCGCAACATGGTTTAGACACCTGTCAAATAGTACAAATATTCTACCAAGGATGCAACATCACTACAAGGAAAGACATCGATATAGCAGCTGGTGGTTCTATTATGAAGAAAACTGAAACTGATGCTTACAAAATTATTGATAACACTGCTTCCCACTCATATGAGTGGCACCAAGAAAAAGATATCGTTAGATCATCTAAAGCAGCTAGAGCTGATTCTAGCCATGACTTAGATTCCATTTCAGCAAAGATAGATGCTGTCGAGAGACGAATGGAAAAGATGACTAAGGATATTCACTCAATACGAATTAGTTGTGAGCAGTGTGGAGGACCACATTTGACAAAAGATTGTCTCAGTATTGAACTAACAATGGAACAAAGAGAGAATATTTCATACATAAACTAAAGGCCTGGAAATAATTATCAGAATAATTATCAACCGCCAAGACCGATTTACAATCAAAACCAGAATTATAACCGAAATGTTCCATACAACAATCAACAAGGTCCTAGTAATCAACAAGTATCCAATAATACTTACAACCAGCAAAGACCTAATTTTCAAAACAAACCACCACAACCCGATGATAAAAAGCCAAATTTAGAAGATATGATGACGAAGCTAGTTGAAACTCAAACACAGTTTTTCACATCTCAAAAACAAACCAATGAACAAAATGCTCAAGCATTTAGAAATCAACAAGCTTCTATTCAAAATTTGGAACAAGAAGTAAGTAACCTAGCAAGGTTAATAGGTGAAAGAAAACCGGGAAGTCTACCTAGTGATACAAATGCTAACTCCCGGAATGAAACAGCTAAAGCCATTACCACAAGAAGTGGTACAACACTTAAACCACCTGAAATACCTATAATTTCTGATGAAGCTTTTCCTACTCCACAAGAACCACAACCTGAACAAGATAAGGAAAAAGAACCCGTAGTTGAAAAGGTTAATGAAGATAACACAGTTAAATCTAAACCTTATGTTAAACTACTTCCTTACCCGAGTAAAATGAAGAAAGAGAAACTTGAAGCCGAGCAATCCAAATTCTTGGATATGTTTAAACAGATAAATGTAAATCTTCCTTTCATTGATGTGATTTCAGGAATGCCTAGATATGCTAAATTTCTGAAAGATCTAATCTCGAATAGAAAGAAAATGGAAGAACTCTCGGCTGTTACTATAAATGCTAATTGTTCAGCAGTGCTGTTGAATAAGATACCAAAAAACTATCTGATCCAGGAAGTTTCACAATTCCATGTTTTCTGGGTAGTCTTAGTTCAATAGAAGCATTGGCAGATTTAGGTGCTAGTATAAATCTAATGCCGTATTCACTATACGCTAAACTAGACCTTGGAGAATTGAAACCAACAAGAATAAGCATACAACTAGCCGATAGATCAATAAAATATCCTAGAGGGATAATGGAGAACATGCTAGTTAAAGTTGGTACTTTAGTATTTCCAGTAGATTTTGTTGTTCTGGACATGGAAGAAGATTCTCAAGTTCCTCTCATATTAGGAAGACCATTCTTAAACACGGCTAAAGCAATGATAGACGTGTTTGGTAAGAAACTGACCCTAAGTATAGCGGACGAGAGTGTTACCTTTTCAGTTGATAGAGCAATGCAACAACCACAATCTGCAGATGATACACGTTATTATATTCAAACTATAGATTCACATGCAGAATTGTTAGAAGAATTTCCAGAATTACAAGGAACAGGAGAATGTTCTTTAGGAGAAGGAACTGAACCAATTGATGAAACTGAAATGTTAGCTACACTAATAGCTAATGGATATGAACCAACAACAGAAGAAATTCAAATGCTAAAAGAAGAAGACAGATATCGATATAAATCATCGATAGAAGAACCTCCGACATTAGAGTTAAAGCCACTTCCAAACCATTTGGAATACGCTTATTTACATGGTGAATCTGAATTACCTGTAATAACATCGTCTTCTCTTATTGAAAATGAGAAATCACAACTCATTTCTGTGTTGAAAGCTCATAAACCAGCCATTGCATGGAAGATTCATGATATTAAAGGAATAAGTCCTTCGTATTGCACACATAAAATCCTTATGGAAGAAGATCATAAAACGTATGTGCAACGCCAACGAAGACTAAATCCGAATATGCAAGATGTTGTTAAGAAAGAAATTATTAAACTGCTAGATGCAGGTTTAATTTATCCAATCTCTGATAGTCCATGGGTAAGCCCAGTTCAATGCGTGCCTAAGAAGGGTGGCATGACTGTCATCACAAATGAGAAAAATGAGCTTATTCCTACTAGGACTGTAACAGGATGGCGTGTATGTATTGATTATAGAAAATTAAATGACGCCACCAGAAAAGATCACTTTCCCTTACCTTTCATTGATCAAATGTTGGAAAGGTTAGCCAGAAACAGTTACTATTTTTTTCTAGATGGTTTTTCTGGATATTTTCAAATTCCAATAGCACCTGAAGACCAATAGAAAACCACATTCACGTGCCCTTATGGTACTTTTGCTTACAAACGCATGCCATTTGGACTTTGCAACACCCCTGCAACCTTTCAATGGTGCATGATGGCGATTTTTCACGACATGATAGAAGAATGCATGGAAGTTTTCATGGATGACTTTTCAGTCTTCGGTGATACATTTGAATCATGTCTAGTTAATCTGGAATGAATGCTTATTATATGCGAGCAATCAAATCTAGTTCTTAATTGGGAGAAATGCCATTTCATGGTTAAAGAAGGCATCGTTCTTGGACATAAAATTTCAAAGGAAGAAATTGAAGTGGATAGAGCTAAAGTAGATGTAATTGCTAAACTTCCACATCCCACCAATGTTAGAGGAGTTAGGAGTTTTCTAGGGCATGTCGGTTTTTACCGACGTTTCATAAAAGATTTTTCTAAAATTGCCACTCCTATGAATAAACTCCTAGAAAAGGATGCTCCATTCATCTTTTCAGAGGAATGTATCAAATCTTTTAATATTCTTAAAGAGAAACTCACTAATGCGCCGATCATGATAACACCAAATTGGAATCTACCGTTTGAACTAACGTGCGATGCAAGTGATTTTGCAATGGGAGCCGTTTTAGGATAAAGGATTGAAAAACGATTTCAACCTATATATTATGCTAGTAAGACGTTACAAGGAGCACAAATGAATTATACAACTACTGAAAAAGAACTCCTTGCTATTGTCTTTGCTTTTGACAAATTTCGTTCATATCTCGTTCTAGCTAAAACGGTGGTCTATACCGACCATTCTGCTCTTAGATACCTATTTTTGAAACAAGATGCTAAACCAAGATTAATCCGTTGGATCTTACTCTTACAAGAGTTTGATATTGAAATCCGAGATAAAAGAGGAGCAGAAAATCTCGCCGCTGATCATCTTTCTCGTCTTGAAAATCCCGAATTAGAAGTTCTAAATGAATCGGCCATACAAGACAACTTTCCTGATGAATATCTATTGAAGATAGATTATAATGAAATACCATGGTTTGCAGACTATGCAAACTACTTAGTATGTGGATTCCTGGAAAAAGGATTGTCGTACCAAAAACGAAAGAAATTCTTCAGTGATATAAAACACTATTTCTGGGAAGATCCACATTTGTTTAAAAGTTGTCCAGATGGAATAATACGCCGATGTGTATTCGGAGATGAAGCTAGTAAAATCTTAAACCATTGTCACACATGACCAACAGGAGGGCATTATGGGCCTCAACTAACAGCAAGAAAAGTTTATGATGCTGGATTCTATTGGCCTACAATTTACAAAGACGCACACCTTCTTTGCAAATCCTGTGATGCTTGTCAAAGGGCCGAAAAAATAAGTCAACGTGATGAAATGCCACAAAATGTCATTCAAGTATGTGAAGTATTTGACATTTGGGGTATTGACTTTATGGGTCCATTTCCGAAATCTCATAATAATCTCTACATTCTCGTAGCCATTGTTTATGTATCTAAATGGGCGGAAGCACAAGCTCTCCCAACTAACGATGCACGAGTTGTAGTCAACTTTTTAAAACGTCTTTTTGCAAGGTTTGGAACACCGAAAGCTTTAATAAGTGATCGGGGTACTCATTTCTATAATAATCAACTTGAGAAAGTTCTTAAAAGATATGGAGTAACTCATAAAATCTCCACTGCTTATCATCCACAGACGAGTGGACAAGTTGAAAATACCAACCGAGCTTTAAAATGTATTCTAGAAAAAACCGTAGGATCAAATCCGAAGGAATGGTCCATTAAGTTGGAGGATGCACTCTGGGCTTTTAGAACAGCCTACAAAACTCCAATTGGAACCACACCTTTCAGACTCGTTTATGGAAAAGCATGTCATCTTCCAGTAGAAATTGAACACAAAGCATTTTGGGCTTTGAAGACATGTAATCTTGATTTACATGAAGCCGAACGTCTACGATTAAGTCAACTAAACGAATTAGAAGAATTAAGACATGAAGCATACGAAAATTCGTTAATCTATAAAGAAAGAACGAAGAAATGGCATGATAAAAGAATCAGAAGTTCAAAAGAATTTAGAGAAGGAGACAGAGTTCTTCTTTTCAATTCACGATTCAAGCTATTTCCTGGAAAATTGAAATCAAGATGGTCTGGACCATTCATAGTTAAAAGAGTTTTCCCATACGGAACGATAGAATTAATAAATTCAAATGGGATTGAATTTAAAGTTAATGGTCACAGAGTTAAACACTACATAGATAGTTCGATGGAAGTCGACCACAAAGTTAATCACAATTTCAACACCACAGCTAACTAAGTGTGGGGAGAATCAAGTCTTTAAAGGATAATATGTATTTCTATTAGAGTTAGATTTTCTGTTTTCGTGTAGTTCTCGAAAATGTAACCCGAATGGTCTTTCCCTAGCAGACCCTAAAGAACTAGTCTTCTCCCCCCATTCTGAATTTTTATTTTTTTTTAGGTTTTACGAAATGAAGACATCCTGTGAACTAAACCATGGTCTAATGCTACACGCTTTGATCACTAAACGTAATAATGACACACTACCGAGTGAACTAGTATCAGTAATCAGAGAAAAATTGGACGGAGTAAGAAAACAATCCAGATGCGAAGATAATAAGTTACAATTTGGTAAAGGAATATCAAAATCCGCAGCGAAAAGAAGAGCACGACACCTTGAAAGATGTCAAAAATGCGGAAAATGGTCACACAAAGGTGAATGTTCAAATAATCAAACCTATTCAAACACCGAATTTGTTACTTTATGCAGAGACGGACCGTTCATATGTTTAGAAGAAAAAACATTAAATGCTCGAGGTTACGCCTATGTAGCAATGGAAAATCAATTAGTCCGACTATCTTATGAGTGGACTAGAGCATATCACTAAGAAATATATTTCACAGGTAAGTTTGTACTGTTTTTATTTTTATTTTTATTTTTAACCTTTTGATAATAAACGCTAATTTGTTCGCTATAAAGTATTAAATTGGTATTCGATGAAATTAGGTCTTGCGACTGAAATTATTGATATCATACAAAAATTTATTACATCACTGCGAAATTTAACGTTTATTCATAAGGTATAAATATCTTAAATCAATCAACCCAAAATATTTCAAAAAATTCGGCATGAGTTAAATTAGGTCATGGAACCGAAATTACTTTACCGAAAAGATGGGCGCATATTTTTGATAATATTTGATTGATTAAAGTGGGATAAAAGCCAAAAAGATTTTTAATTTTATTTTTACCATGTTTTTAAAAAATTAATAAATTAATATTAAATAAATATTATAAACTTTTAAAATTGTAAATATTTGAAAAATTAATATTTTTAATATAAGTTTGTATGTATAAAAACAAAAATATAATTTAAGTTTGGTGTGAAATTATAATATGAATTTTTAATTAAGTTTGGTGCGAATTTTTTTAATTTTATGCATTTTAAATTTAAGTTTGGTGTGAATTTAAAAACAAAAATTTACTTTATTTCGCTAAGTTAAAATTATGATTTTTAAAATTCGTCGTGAGTTGAAGACTAGGTCGTTGAACCGAAATTGCTTTACCCGAGGGAGGGACGAGAACTTTTATTATCATTATTTTTAATCTTATTGAATTAAAGTATGCCAAATACATTAAAAAAACCCAAAAATCTTTGCTTTTAAAACCGCGCTTTAAATAGACAAATTTTAAAATTTTGTCGAGGGACGGACTAGGACATCGATCCGAAATGACCTCGTCCTAAATAACAAGGGAAACAAAATTTTAAAATTAATTAATTAATTGTTTTATAAGTTGAGGTTTTTATAAAAAAAAAAATGCAAACACCGCGACTCGCGGAGTTTGTAATGTTTAAACTTCGCGACTCGCGGAAGACCAAAATTCCAGAAAAAAATATAACTGGATCGATCAGACAGTCCCCAACACACAAACATCCCAAAATACTGCGAAAATACACACAAAACCACTCCCAAATTCGCAATTTTTGACCATTTTTCATCAAATCTTTCACAAAATCATGTTGAGAAGAATGCTATCAAGGAATTACTCAAGGAAAACGGTAAATTTCTACACCAAAACACCCTTTAATCTAAAAATTTAGTGTTCTTGAGCAATTTTATACTCAATTCGATTTTGATGCTTTTTAGTGTAATTATGCTTAAATTGCTTATGTATTATGCTTATATAACCTAGAGTGATGCTATTTAACATGATTAGAAGCCTTAAACTTCAAATTTTGAGTAATTTAGGGTTTGTGTTCTTGAGCAAAATTGGGGCTTTTTGATATAAACAGGTTATGGCCGATTTTTGTCATGAATTATTGCTAAATTAAGTAGTGTAACATGTTTAGGTAGTTAAATGATCCAAACTTTGAGCCTAAACATGATTTTTGAGAATTAAAGTGGACTTTTTCAAGTCTAAAATTCACGAACTTGATTTTTGAGAGATAATGCCATTTGAAACTTGTTTAATTGCTAATAATGATTATTTTGACATGTTATTTGAGTTGAATGCTTATGAACTTGGCGAACATTTTTGTATATGCTTATTTGAAAAAGTGTAGATTTGATAAAAATATGAAAATGAGCATAAGTTTGATATCAATTGAACATGTCATTGTAATTATTTTGATTGATGATTTTGCTGACACTAATGCATATTTGGATGCACAAAAATTGTGTTTGATGTGTTTTGAAGACTGAAAGGGGTGAATCTTCATCCCAAGCTCGCATTGCTCCTCTTGAGAATGCGGAACAACAAGATGTTGATAACTATTACAAACAAGATATACCTCATCCAGTTATGACATTTTTTGATATGCACGTGGAAGATTTGCACCCGAACTTGAGATTAGACAGACGTTGGATAGATTATCCAAAATAACAAAGGAGCTTGCACACTCTTCATTCTAAAGCTGTTGAAGTACCTAGGGTAATAGAATGGGAACCGTTAGAAGCCGTAGGATTGAGCAAACGGATTAGAGAATTACTTACACAGAGGTATGGTAATTCTACTTTTAACGATTGGGTACGATTATTCAACATGCGTAGACCTGTATATAAAGTATGGTGTGAAGAATTATTGTGTAGTATAGAAATAAATGATCGGGTAGCTAGTTTAACCGATCAAACTTTTATTAGATTTTTGTTAGGAGGTTCGATGCGCCACATGTCTCTACTAGACATGGCTCAGGCCTTACGTATATATACGCCTGAGGAGCTAGCATCTGCCGATTGTCGAGGGTTGATATTAAATGGTAGGAAGATTGATGAAAATTTTGATACGCATGGTGTATGGAGTCAAATGACTAGCCATCACCGATTTAAAGGGGGAAAGTACTCTTATTTGGATATAGATAGAGCTGAGTTAAGAGTAATTCACAGGTTTCTAGCGAACTCGATTACACAGCGAGGTAAAAATAAGGAAAAGGTAAATGAGCAAGATTTATTTTACCACATGTGTATTCGAGACCCACAAAGCACTGTAAGTATACCTTATTGTGTGGGTTATTATTTATCAGCTATGGTTAGGGGGATGAGACCGCACAGTATAATAGGAGGTGGTATATTTATTACATTAATTGCTGAGTATCTCGACGTGGATATAAGTCGGGGGGGATTATTAATCGAAGAACCAGAACCCCACGATACAATTGGTTTAAATGTATATCATGGTGCTAAGGTTTTGAAGAGGTGAAATAACGCCGCAGTACAATATAATGGAAGACATCCAAAGGTTGAAAGAAATCAACAGCCAGGTAATGTGGGAGGGGGAAATGAAATGACAGAAATGCAAATGTTTATAGCTTCACAAGAGTATGAAAATGCTAGACATCGAGCATTTAAAGATTGGCAAGTTCATCAAAACCATATCATAGCACATTGCCAACATATAGGTAGAAACTATATTCCTACTCCAAAGCCCGTATTTCCTCCCTAATCTATAGAGATCCAACCGCCGTATCCTACTTATAACCCAGCTGAAGCATTTTATAACACATACGGTTATGCATGGAACCCCTACTGGTATCAGTATCAACCCTAGTTTATTTAGTTTTATTTATTTTTGTAATGTTACTACATTTAACACTTATGTTAATGTTGTAATAGTTTTTATAATTTTCTAACTTTTATTATTAGATTTTAATAATTTTTGAATGTGGGGTAATATACCAAACTTCAAAAATATGTATATATGTTTGCAGTTTATCTTATGTACACAACAGGATAAAACAACGCATTTTCAAAGACTGGCATTAAGTTCAGCAAAAGCAACTAATTTTGACGACAAGATGCAAAATATATGTGAAATAACAACAAGACGGAATGAACAAATGATGTGCACCATTTATCATTCAACACAAACAACAATATGTTTGTAAACTTTGGTAAAATTTAATTATTTTTCTACGCTAATCACCCTCAATAATTTAAATTGTTACTGATTTCTTGCAAATGATGGCATTGCAAGATCTTAAGTGTGAGAAAGGGTTAAATTCTTTCAGATTTTAAAATTTTTACTTTATACACTTGGTTACCATTAGAAATACTAGTAAAGCAGTAGTTGTATTAGAATCTAGTGCTCTCTGATAATAAAGAACAGCCATAGTCTTATATACTGACTACCCAATTCTGGTAAAAATTTTCAAAATTTTCAATTAAATGAACTCAAAATCATGTTTATACATATTTATGAACGATAAAACTAGGTGTTAACACCGAAATTATTGTTACCTTGGAAAGGACATAAATTGAGAAACAAACCAAAATGTTAGAATTCATTTAAAATGGAATAGAGGAGAATAAAAAGGCAAAGAAAGGAAAATAAAAGCCAAGTGTGGGAAATTTTTACCAAGTTATTCAAAACATATATCACATATTTTTGTACAATTAATTGAAAATACTTTTGTTTTGGACGAAAATAAACAGTTTTACCCGATTTATTATAATATATTTGAAAGAAAGATGGATCTACACGATGAATCAATACCATCATTAAAAGGAAGTAAAGTCTTCCGAAAAAGACACGCGCTTCTTGATTTAGGTCAA
Organism: Rutidosis leptorrhynchoides; assembly: GCF_046630445.1. NCBI lineage: Eukaryota > Viridiplantae > Streptophyta > Magnoliopsida > Asterales > Asteraceae > Rutidosis > Rutidosis leptorrhynchoides. The sequence continues at coordinate 368,265,279 of NC_092343.1, read as the reverse complement.
GAAGTTGTCGTCCAGACCAGCTGTAGGTTGATGAAAAATCTAGAAAAGTCATCTCTAAAATCAGCAGGAAATCCACGGACCTCAGCATCAAACAGGGTCGCCAAGTGGTCAAACTTATCCTAACCATGAGAGGATCTGTCTCGTACAATGGGGGGCACCGTGCATATTAGCTTGATAAGACTAATGAATCAGATCCCAAGAAAGAATAATCTCCTTAAAGATCAAAAATCAGCTTTTAAGACTGATATTACTCAATCCTAGAGATTGACCTTAAAGATTGAGAATTACAAACTCATGGAATTCAATGATATCTAAACTCGAGCTTGAACGAGAAAATATTTTGATCAAAATTTCAAACCGATTTGTTTTTTGAAAACCTATTTTCAATGCGTTCATTACCATTGAACGTAAAATCCTAGGAATTCACCTGGAATTCATTAGGTTACCTGAACCAAATCGGGTGTCAACCGTAAGAACGGTGGTTGCATAGCATGGTCGAAGACAGGACCTTGTGCCAGACCAAAAAAATTATAGGATGATCTTTACTATTGCTCCTACAAAGGATAGTAATAGCATCCGACACGCTTTAGACCATGAACAAAAGCATGTCAGGGGACATTGCCTTAACAGTTGCTTGTTCAACGCTTTCCTTTACAACCGGACGGTAGTTTACCGAAAGGTAATATACGGAGCAAGTATACTGGACGTGTTGCTTTCCCAATACAAGGTTAGCAAGTGGGTGACACAAAACCGCAAGTTTTGAGCTAAAATTTTCAAATCTGAAACCCACTAAACCCACAAAAACAATTTGCAAACACCGGTGAAGGGTTATTCCGGAAAACTTAGCTAGGGTAAAAGCTAGAATGAATTTTCAAAAGATCAAATGTTTTCATAAAGATCCAATTTCCTTAATGGATCTAAATTTTTATAGTCATGTGAGACTGTAAACCACATCGTTACTACCATTGTTTATACCACCGTATAGAAATCACTGATGTACAAAGTGTGAAGAATAAAGAAGTGATTCGAGTATTTCAAGACTATATTGCTTGAGGACAAGCAACGCTCAAGTGTGGGAATATTTGATAATGCTAAAAACGAACATATATTTCATAGCATTATTCCTCAAGAAAGACAAGCTTTTAGTTGCAATTGTTCTATTTACAAGTGATATTCGTTTAAATAATAAAAGGTGAAGACAAAAGATAGATTCGACGAATTGAAGACGCAAACGACCAAAAAGCTCAAAAGTACAAAATACAATCAAAGTGGTTCCAATTATTAATAAGAAACGTCTCAAAATTACAAGAATACAAGATTCAAAACGCAAAGTACAAGATATTAAATTGTACGCAAGGACGTTCGAAAATCCGAAACCGAGACCAGAGTCAACTCTCAACGCTCGACGCAACGGACTAAAAATTACAAGTTAACTATGTATATAAATATAATAAAATATATAATTAATTATATAAATTATATATATATATATTATATTTATATATTAAAACCGTCGGCAGACTAGGATCCAAACTTGTGTGAGCTGGGTTTACGAACTCCGCGACTTGCGGAGTTTGTAGTGCAAAGGGACCGCGACTCGCGGAGATACCCTGGACAAAAATGCCTATAAAAGCTAACGCATTTTGATCGTTTTATATATCCTTTAATCTCTCTATCTATATGTAAACGTATATATATATATATATATATATATATATATATATATATATATATATATATATATATTTTAATTTTAATTTTAATTTTAATCTCTAATAATAAGGGTATGTTAGCGAATGTTGTAAGGGTGTAAGTCGAAATTCTGTCCGTGTAACGCTACGCTATTTTTAATCATTGTAAGTTATGTTCAACCTTTTTAATTTAATGTCTCGTAGATAAGTTATTATTATGCTTATTTAATACCGAAGTAATCATGATGTTGGACTAATTACTAAAATTGGGTAATTGAGCTTTGTACCATAATTGGGGTTTGGACAAAAGAACGACACTTGTGGAAATTAGACTATGGGCTATTAATGGGCTTTATATGTGTTTAACTAAATGATAGTTTGTTAATTTTAATATAAAGATTTACAATTGGACATCCCTATAAATAACCATATACACTCGATCGGACACGATGGGCGGGGTATTTATATGTACGAATAATCGTTCATTTAACCGGATACGGGAATGGATTAATAGCCACTAGAATTATTAAAACAGGGGTAAAATTATGTACAAGGACACTTGGCATAATTGTTAACAAAGTATTAAAACCTTGTTACAGTTTAAGTCCCCAATTAGTTGGAATATTTGACTTCGGGTATAAGGATAATTTGACGAGGATACTCGCACTTTATATTTATGACTGATGGACTGTTATGGACAAAACCAGACGGACATATTGAATAATCCAGGACAAATGACAATTAACCCAAGGGCATAAAACTAAAATCAACACGTCAAACATCATGATTACGGAAGTTTAAATAAGCATAATTATTTTATTTCATATTTAATTTCCTTTATTTTATATTTAATTGCACTTCTAATTATCGTACTTTTATTTATTGTTATTATATTTAATTGCACTTTTAATTATCGTACTTTTTAATTATCGCAATTTTATTTTATCGCACTTTTATTTATCGCAATTTCCTTATCGTTATTTACTTTACGCTTTAAATTAAGTTATATTTATTTTTATTATTTTACATTAGGTTTTAACTGCGACTAAAGTTTTAAAAATCGACAAACCAGTCATTAAACGGTAAAAACCCCCATTATAATAATAATATTACTTATATATATTTGTATTTTTATAAATTAAAACTAATATAGCGTTAAGCTTTGTTTAAAGATTTTTCCATGTGGAACGAACCGGACTTACTAAAAACTACACTACTATACGATTAGGTACACTGCCTATAAGTGTTGTAGCAAGGTTTAAGTATATCCATTCTATAAATAAATAAATATCTTGTGTAAAATTGTATCGTATTTAATAGTTTTTCGTTGTAAAAAATAAAGCTATTTCATATACACCTCGCATAACATCATTGGTCGACTGGATGACGGTTCTAAAGAAAAATCAACGGCGACAATATTTTCTAGATGTCTTGATCTGGTTACAGGTGGTGAACATACAAAAGGTGGTGAACGTTTTGCTCGGTGCATTCACTGAATATCCTATTAGATTTTTAAAAGAAAGAAAAATTATATAAGTTATCAAATTAATAGACTTTTCTGATTTTGCCCACGTTTCGAATAGCCAAAAGATGCAGCAGAGGGGCAGGATTCGTTTGGTCTCAATATAATTGAGTACTGTTTGGCTCCAATAACTCGGTCCACGTACAAATCCAACTATTACTACGAACCAGAAAATTTTGATGTCTATCAATTTAACCACTTAAAATAATTTTTCGTAATTGAAAGAAATATTAGATAAGAAATAGAGAAAATTCTAAGTCCTAAAAACTAGAATGGCGAGAAATAAGAAAGAAAAAGAGCGCGTCGAAAAAGGTCGAAAAAGAAAAGGATGAAAAATAATAGGCGTCGCAAAATAAAAATAAGAAAGTAGCGTGTCGAAACTTAAAAAGGAACTAAAAACTAAGAATTAAAAGTTGCGTCTTAAAATATTAAAGCTAAAAAGAAATTCTATATCTCAAAACGACAATAACTTAAAAAGGTACTAAAATATAAAAACAGCGTCGCAAAATTCTAAAGCACCTAAATCTTAGTCTAAAGAAAAAGCACTTAAGGGATTTTACGGCAAAGCCTAAAAATCTAGAAGTAAAAATAACTATGGCAAAAACTATGTCTTGAAACTAAAAACGAGCGAAAAATACAAATATTACGCTAAAACGAATAAAAAGGGTACAAAATATAAATAATATACTTAAAGTTGTAAAAAGTATAATTTTTATAAAAATATTATTTTTATATTATTTATTTAATAAAACTATTAAATTTGTAATTTATTTAAACTAATTAAACTTAATAATACAAATAATAAATAAACTAAACTAAATAATATAAAAATATAACCCTAATTAGGGTTAAAGTAATAATAATAAAAAAATACCCCGTAATTAATGCTGAATTAGGTTAAAACAGGCGTGTCTGACACTCTCATGCGATCGCATGAGAAATTGCCTTCGGGCTCATGCGATCGCATGAGCTAGGTTTTTGGGCCACGGTCTGGGCTGCTACAGTACCAGGCCGAGAGTATTTATAATTTTTTTTTTCTGTTTTAAATTTCTGTTATATATTTATACAAAATATTTAAATAAAACTTATATTTTTATAAAATAAAGATAAAGAAATTTTATAGAACTTATATATTTAACAAATTCTTAAAAATATTTATATTTTTGTTTTCTTTTTATATTTTTGAATATTTAAAACGTATTTTTACAAAAACTTATTTTTATAAAAGTAAACTAAATTTTTTTTTTAATAGCGTTGTGCTTTCGGCGTTTTAGCTAGTCCCCGTCAGCGGCGCCAAAAATACTTGATGTGCGTAGAGGTGTATATGAAATAGCTTTATTTTTACTAGGAAATACTATTAAATACGATACAATTTTACACAAGATTTTTATTTATTTATTTATAGAATGGATATACCTAAACCTTGCTATAACACTTATAGGCAGTGTACCTAATCGTACAGTAGTGTAGTTTTTAGTAAATCCGGTTCGTTCCACATGGAAATCTCTTAAACAAAGCTTAACGCTATATTAGTTTTAATTTATAAAAATACAAATATATATAAGTAATATTATTATTATAAAAAGGGGGTTTTTTACCATTTAATGACCAGTTTGTCGATTTATAAAACTTTAGTCGCAGTTAAAACCTAATGTAAAATATTAAATAAATACAACTTAATTTAAAACGTAAAGTAAATAACGATAATGAAATTCCGATAAAATAAAATTGTGATAATTAAAAAGTACAATAATTAGAAGTGCAATTAAATACAATGACAATAAATAAAAGTGCGATAATTAAAAGTGCAATTAAAATGAAAATAAAAGAATTATGCTTATTTAAACTTCCATAATCATGATGTTTGACGTGTTGATTTTTAGTTTATTCCCATGGGTTAATTGTTCTTTGTCCTGGATTATTTAATATGTCCATACGGATTTGTCCATAATAGTCCATCAGTCATAAATATAAAGTGAGAAAGTCTTCGTCAAATTATTCTTATTCTCGAAGTCAAATATTCCAACTAATTGGGGATTCGAATTGTAACAAGGTCTTAATACTTTGTTTAATGAATACACCAGGTTATCGACTGCGTGTAAACCAAGGTTTTATTACTTTGTTAACAATTACACCAATTACCCTTGAATGTAATCCACCCCTGTTTCAACAAGTCTATTAACTATTAATCCAGTTCCGTGTCCGATAAAATGAACAATTATTGGTATTTATAGATATCCCGCCCACCGTACCCAGTCAAGCGTATGTGGTTATATATAAATACGTCAAATTATAAGTCTATATATTAAATTAACGAGGTATCGTTTAGTTAATATAAAAACCCATTAATAGCCCATAGTCTGATTTCCACAAGTGTCGTTCTTTTGTCCAAACCCCAATTATGGTACAAAGCCCAATTACCCAATTTTAATATTTTTAGCCCAACATCATGATTACTTCGGTATTAAATAAGCATAATAATAACTTAGCTACGAGACATTAATTTAAAAAGGTTGAACATAACTTACAATGATTAAAAATAGCGTAGCGTTACACGGACAGAATTTCGACTTACACCCTTACAACATTCGCTAACATACCCTTATTATTGGAAATTAAAATTAAAATTAAAATTATAATATATATATATATATATATATATATATATATATATATATATATATATATATATATATATATATATATATATATATATATATATATATATATATATATATATATATATATATATATATATATATACGTTGAGAGAGTTGGATGGATGGATATATATTTTACACTGAACCAAACACGTGAATTTATAGGGCTGTGGCCAGAAAAAGGGCTTCATGCGATCGCATGAGCTTTGCCCTTCAAGGCCATGCGATCGCATGGCCAGCTGGGGAGGCTCACATGTGGTTGTTTTCTTCTGCCGACGATTTTATAATATAATATAATATATATTAATTTGAAGAATTAATTATATATTATATTATATTCATGTGCATAGTTGACTTGTAATTTTTAGTCCGTTGCGTCGAGCGTTGAGAGTTGACTCTGGTCCCGGTTCCGGATTTTCGAACGTCCTTGCGTATAATTTAATATCTTGTACTTTGCGTTTCGAATCTTGTACTCTTGTAATTTTGAGACGTTTCTCATCAATAATTGGAACCTCTTTGATTGTATTTTGTACTTTTGAGCTTTTTGGTCGTTTGCGTCTTCAATTCGTCGAATCTGTCTTTTGTCTTCACCTTTTATTATTTAAACGAATATAACTTGTAAATAGGACAATTGCAACTAAAAGCTTGTCTTTCTTGAGGGATAATGCTATGAAATATATGTTCATTTTTAGCATTATCAGTACTAGTTATACTGCTGGTGCTGGTGCTGCTGCTGGTGTTTGTAATCTTTGCACCATATTCTCCAAAGCCACTACCCGAGCGCGAAGCTCGTTGACTTCTTCTATTACACCGGGGTGGTTCGGATGAGCTAATAAATGAAATCTAGAATTTGATGTAGTATATAATCGTGACGAGATACTCTAGAAATGAGAGAGAAAATGGTGTTTCGGACAGGTTCGCCGGTAAGTGCTTCAGGTTCTTTGTCAAGAGGGCAATGTGGTGGATGGAAAGGATCGCCTTCTTCTTGTCTCCAATGATTGAGGAGGTTACGAACCCATCCCCAATTCATCCAGAATAGGTGATGACTGGTTGGTTGATCCATTCCGGTCACACTGCTTTCGAAGCTTGAGTGAGATTCTATTTCGGAATCCGAGTGACTTGAACTAACGACGAATTCCATTTTGTACGATTGGATAAAGGATTTTTTGATATGAAATGATCTTCCAGCTATCGGATGGTATTCTAATTACATAGAATATCTATATATGTAGAGCAAAAGATTTTGTAAATTACGGAGGAATTTACGGAATATATCAGGCAAAGTTTAAAGTAATAGATACGATAAGATATGATTTAGCAGATACGCTAAGATATGAATTTTGTCCATACACTACTCATGCAATTAATGTAGCAAGACGTGTCTAGACTAATAATGATAAGCAGGTAATTTTCTAAGGATGATAAGCAGATGATTTCCTACTAGAAATGATAAGCAAAACTTTTGACATGCAGACACGGTCGAAGTCCAGACTCACTAATGCATCCTAACGACTTATCAGTTAGACACACTAATGCAGACCTGGTTCGCTAAGACCACCGCTCTGAAACAAACTGAAAGGACCCGTTCATATACATTATAAACGATTCACAATAGTTGATTACATCGCGAGGTATTTGACCTCTATATGATACATTTTACAAACATTGCATTCGTTTTTAAAAGACAACTTTCTTTACATCGAAAATTGACAGGCATCCATACCATTTCATAATATCCACTATCCAACTATAAATTGACTTAATAATAATCTTTGATGAACTCAATGACTCGAATGCAACGTTCTTCGAAATATGCCATGAAAGACTCCAAGTAATATCTTTAAAATTGAGCAAATGCACAGTGAAAGATTTCTTTAATACCTGAGAATAAACATGCTTTAAAGTGTCAACCAAAAGGTTGGTGAGTTCATTAGTTTATCATAATCATTCATTTTCAACATTTTAATAGACCACAAGAATTTCATTTCCAGTTCTCATAAATATACGTCCCATGCATAGAGACAAAAATTATTCATTTGGATTGAACACCTGGTAACCGACATTAACAAGATGCATATAAGAATATCTCCTATCATTCCAGGAAATCCTTCAGACATGATAAAAACGAATTCGAAGTACTAAAGCATCCAGTACTTTGGATGGGGTTCGTTTGTCCCAATAGATCTATCTTTAGAATTCGCGTCAATTAGTAGATCGGTTTACTAATTCTTAGGTTACCAAGCAAAAAGGGGCATATGTAGTGACCCGAACTTTCCATGTTTATATATATTAATTGAGATTGATATTTACATGATTAAATGTTTCCAACATGTTAAGCAATCAAACTTGTTAAGACTTGATTAATTGAAATAGGTTTCATATAGACAATTGACCACCCAAGTTGACCGGTGATTCACGAACGTTAAAACTTGTAAAAACTATATGATGACATATATATGGTTATATATATAGTTAACATGATATTATGATAATTAAACATATCATTAAGTATATTAACAATGAACTACATATGTAAAAACAAGACTACTAACTTAGTGATTTTGAAACGAGACATATATGTAACGATTATCGTTGTAACGACATTTAATGTATATATATCATATTAAGAGATATTTGTACATCATAATATCATGATAATATAATAATTTAAAATCTCTTTTGATATTATACACATTGGGTTAGCAACATTTAACAAGATCGTTAACCTAAATGTTTCAAAACAACATTTACATGTAATGACTAACGATGACTTAACGACTCAGTTAAAATGTATATACATGTAGTGTTTTAATATGTATTCATACACTTTTGAAAGACTTCAAGACACTTATCAAAATACTTCTACTTAACAAAAATGCTTACAATTACATCCTCGTTCAGTTTCATCAACAATTCTACTCGTATGCACCCGTATTCGTACTCGTACAATACACAACTTTTAGATGTATGTACTATTGGTATATACACTCTAATGATCAGCTATTATCAGCCCATGTGAGTCACCTAACATATGTGGGAACCATCATTTGGCAACTAGCATGAAATATCTCATAAAATTACAAAAATATGAGTAATCATTCATGACTTATTTACATGAAAACAAAATTACATATCCTTTATATCTAATCCATACACCAACGACCAAAAACACCTACAAACACTTTCATTCTTCAATTTTCTTCATCTAATTGATCACTCTCAAGTTCTATCTTCAAGTTCTAAGTGTTCTTCATAAATTCCAAAAGTTCTAGTTTCATAAAATCAAGAATACTTTCAAGTTTGCTAGCTCACTTCCAATCTTGTAAGGTGATCATCCAACCTCAAGAAATCTTTGTTTCTTACAGTAGGTTATCATTCTAATACAAGGTAATAATCATATTCAAACTTTAGTTCAATTTCTATAACTATAACAATCTTATTTCAAGTGATGATCTTACTTGAACTTGTTTTCGTGTCATGATTCTGCTTTAAGAACTTCGAGCCATCCAAGGATCCGTTGAAGCTAGATCCATTTTTCTATTTTCCAGTAGGTTTATCCAAGGAACTTAAGGTAGTAATGATGTTCATAACATCATTCGATTCATACATATAAAGCTATCTTATTCGAAGGTTTAAACTTGTAATCACTAGAACATAGTTTAGTTAATTCTAAATTTGTTCGCAAACAAAAGTTAATCCTTCTAACTTAACTTTTAAAATCAACTAAACACATGTTCTATATCTATATGATATGCTAACTTAATGATTTAAAACCTGGAAACACGAAAAACACCGTAAAACTGGATTTACGCCGTCGTAGTAACACCGCGGGCTGTTTTGGGTTAGTTAATTAAAAACTATGATAAACTTTGATTTAAAAGTTGTTATTCTGAGAAAATGATTGTTATTATGAACATGAAACTATATCCAAAAATTATGGTTAGACTCAAAGTGGAAGTATGTTTTCTAAAATGGTCATCTAGACGTCGTTCTTTCGACTGAAATGACTACCTTTACAAAAACGACTTGTAACTTATTTTTCCGACTATAAACCTATACTTTTTCTGTTTAGATTCATAAAATAGAGTTCAATATGAAACCATAGCAATTTGATTCACTCAAAACGGATTTAAAATGAAGAAGTTATGGGTAAAACAAGATTGGATAATTTTTCTCATTTTAGCTACGTGAAAATTGGTAACAAATCTATTCCAACCATAACTTAATCAACTTGTATTGTATATTATGTAATCTTGAGATACCATAGACACGTATACAATGTTTCGACCTATCATGTCGACACATCTATATATATTTCGGAACAACCATAGACACTCTATATGTGAATGTTGGAGTTAGCTATACAGGGTTGAGGTTGATTCCAAAATATATATAGTTTGAGTTGTGATCAATACTGAGATACGTATACACTGGGTCGTGGATTGATTCAAGATAATATTTATCGATTTATTTCTGTACATCTAACTGTTGACAACTAGTTGTAGGTTACTAACGAGGACAGCTGACTTAATAAACTTAAAACATCAAAATATATTAAAAGTGTTGTAAATATATTTTGAACATACTTTGATATATATGTATATATTGTTATAGGTTCGTGAATCAACCAGTGGTCAAGTCTTACTTCCCGACGAAGTAAAAATCTGTGAAAGTGAGTTATAGTCCCACTTTTAAAATCTAATATTTTGGGATGAGAATACATGCAGGTTTTATAAATGATTTACAAAATAGACACAAGTACGTGAAACTACATTCTATGGTTGAATTATCGAAATCGAATATGCCCCTTTTTATTAAGTCTGGTAATCTAAGAATTAGGGAACAGACACCCTAATTGACGCGAATCCTAAAGATAGATCTATCGGGCCCAACAAGCCCCATCCAAAGTACCGACTGCTTTAGTACTTCGAAATTTATATCATATCCGAAGGGTGTCCCGGAATGATGGGGATATTCTTATATATGCATCTTGTTAATGTCGGTTACCAGGTGTTCACCATATGAATGATTTTTATCTCTATGTATGGGATGTGTATTGAAATATGAAATCTTGTGGTCTATTATTATGATTTGATATATATAGGTTAAACCTATAACTCACCAACATTTTTGTTGACGTTTTAAGCATGTTTATTCTCAGGTGATTATTAAGAGCTTCCGCTGTCGCATACTTAAATAAGGACGAGATTTGGAGTCCATGCTTGTATGATATTGTGTAAAAACTGCATTCAAGAAACTTATTTTGTTGTAACATATTTGTATTGTAAACCATTATGTAATGGTCGTGTGTAAACAGGATATTTTAGATTATCATTATTTGATAATCTACGTAAAGCTTTTTAAACCTTTATTGATGAAATAAAGGTTATGGTTTGTTTTAAAATGAATGCAGTCTTTGAAAAACGTCTCATATAGAGGTCAAAACCTCGCAACGAAATCAATTAATATGGAACGTTTTTAATCAATAAGAACGGGACATTTCAGTTGGTATCCGAGCGTTGGTCTTAGAGAACCAGAATTTTGCATTAGTGTGTCTTATCGAGTTTGTTAGGATGCATTTGTGAGTCTGGACTTCGACCGTGTTTACTTGAAAAATGATTGCTTAACAAATTTTGTTGGAAACTATATATTTTTAACATGTGAATATTATGTGATATATTAATCTCTTAACGCGTTTGATATTATATGATAGATGTCTACCTCTAGAACAAGTCCCATTGACTCACCTAATAATAATGAAGAGTCAAATGTAAATTGGAATGATTCGTGGACTGATTCACAAGTTCCCAAAGAGGAACCGGAAGAAGAGTCGGAACCGGAAGAAGAATCGGAACCGGAAGAAGAATCGGAACCGGATGAAGAAATAGAACCAGTGGGGGAAATAATAAAACGGTTAAGTAAAAGAAAATCCTCAACCAACCGACCAAGGTTAATTATGGTCAATGGTGTTTCCGCCAAGGAAGCAAAATATTGGAAGGATTACCAATTCTTCGATGAATCGGATTCCGACGAGAATTCCGATGATGTTATAGAAATTACCCCAACTGAATTTAAAAAGGCAAAAGAAAATAATAAGGGAAAGGGCATAAAAATAGAGAAATCTAATTCCAACCCCGATGAACTTTATATGTATCGTCAACCCCCGAAGTTCTTAAGTTGTAACAATGACCCGGGAACCTCTAAACCACCAGGTTTTTCTAAACCAATGTGGAAAACGACGGATCGTATTAGGGGAACATCATATATCCCTAGAAACTTGGTAAAACGAACCAAAACCGAAGAAGAAGAAACAAGCGAGTCGGAATAAGATAGTTGTATTCATGTGGTATAATATATGTAATATAGTGTGCTTATGCTTTATGATATATGTAAAAATTGCTTGTATTAATAAGTATTTTTTTATGAATCTAACTCTTGTCTATTTTACAGTATAAAAACACAAAATGGATAGACAACCCAATATTTTGAGAGACCTACCCGGAGACATGATTGATGAAATCTTGTCTAGAGGTGGTCAGAATTCTTCGGCACAACTATTTAAGGCGAGATCAGTTTGTAAGACATTCGAAGAACGTTCCAAGAATGCCTTGGTTTATAAAAGGCTTTCATTCGAAAGATGGGGGATATCACATTGGGAAATCCATAAGTTACGATGTGTTTACTTTGACGCATATATTGCGGGGAACCCAAATGCTATTTTACGCAATGGGTTAAGAAATTATTTTGACTCAATATATCCGAATATTGGACTTCGTGATTTAGAAAAAGCGGCTAACATGCATCATAAAGAAGCATGTTATGCTTACGGATTAGTAATGTTCGCTTCTCACCAAAGTGAGAACAAGAACATCGGGCTACAACTATTAAACAAAACGTTCCCACAAGTGACGGACTCGGTAATTGGGGTAAGAAATGAGGTTTTTAGATTTTTATGGGACTGTTGGACATTACGTAACCCTCATCCCTTTGACGACGTTACAACACGCTGTCTTATCAACGGCCATAACGGTTATGTTCCACAAGATCAAGGATGGGAAGTAATCCTAGTAAAACCAGAATGCATGACTTGTTTCTGGACGTATGAATTACGTGTCTTTATTGCCTTTGCTGAACGACTTGTGTACTAGCTAGAATTATCTTCACAACCATCTTGTATCAAATTTATTGTGTGCTATATTTCATGCTATATGTAAAATAAGCGGTATTGTAAGTTTGTAAAATATTGTGTAAAAGTTTGAACGCGAAATATTATTATAATCAGTTTTTCATATAGAATTGTAGTAGTTGAATTGTATATTAGCTACTAAGTATGAACTTAACGGGTAGGTACTACCCGAATTTAAACTTATAAAACGCTAATATGAAGAAAAAGCTTTTATAAATGAGTTCATATTATGCTACGAAATACTATTAACTACTCTTAATATTCTGTATGATTAACTTGTTCCATTTGACTATTTTGAAGGAAATGGCACCGACTACTCGACACACCGTGAATATGAATGAAGAGGAATTCCGTACTTTTCTAGCTTCAAACATAGCCGCAGTACAGGCTGCGCTACATACCAACAATAACCTTGGATCTAGCAGTACAGGAAATCGTGTAGGATGCACCTACAAAGAATTCACTGCCTGCAAACCTTTGGAATTTGATGGAACTGAAGGACCGATCGGATTGAAACGGTAGACCGAGAAGGTCAAATCGGTGTTTGCCATAAGTAAGTGTACTGAAGAGGACAAAGTGAAGTACGCTACGCATACCTTCACAAGTTCTGCGTTAACATGGTGGAATACCTATCTAGAGCAAGTGGGACAAGATGATGCTTACGCACTACCGTGGTCAGCATTCAAGCACTTAATGAACGAGAAGTACCGTCCCAAAACTGAGGTCAATAAGCTCAAGACAGAACTTAGAGGGTTACGAACCCAAGGATTTGATATTACCACGTACGAAAGACGATTCACAGAATTATGCCTATTGTGTCTGGGAGCGTTCGAAGATGAGGAAGAGAAGATCGACGCGTTTGTGAAAGGATTACCGGAAAGAATCCAAGAAGATATAAGTTCACACGAGCCCGCCTCCATACAACAGGCATGTAGAATGGCTCACAAACTAGTGAACCAGATTGAAGAAAGAATTAAAGAACAGACTGCTGAAGAGGCCAATGTGAAGCAAGTCAAAAGAAAGTGGGAGGAAAACGGTGATAAGAATCACCAATACAACAACAACAGCAATTACAACAATAATCGCAACAATTATCCCAACAATCGCAACATCAATCGCAACTACAACAAACGGCCCAACAACAACAATAACAACAACAACAACAACAACTACAACAATCATCCTAACAACAATAATAACCGCAACAACAACACCAATCAGAAGCAGCTATGCCAAAGGTGTGAAAAGTATCACTCGGGGTTCGGCACCAAATTTTGCAACAAGTGTAAAAGAAATGGTCATAGCACAGCGAAGTGTGAGGTTTACGGACCAGGGGTTAATAGAACGAAAGGAATAAATGGTGTCAAAACGAGTAATGGCGGAGCAAGTAGTGTCGGAGCAAGTTATGCCAATGTAGTTTGTTATAAATGTGGAAAACCGGGCCACATTATTAGAAATTGCCCGAACCAGGAGAACACGAATGGACAAGGCCGCGGAAGAGTTTTCAATATTAATGCGGCAGAGGCACAGGAAGACCCGGAGCTTGTTACGGGTAAGTTTCTTATTGACAATAAATCTGCTTACGTTTTATTTGATTCGGGTGCGGATAGAAGCTATATGAGTAGAGATTTTTGTGCTAAATTAAGTTGTCCATTGACGCCTTTGGATAGTAAATTTTTACTCGAATTAGCAAATGATAAATTAATTTCAGCAGATAATATATGTCGGAATCGAGAAATTAAACTGGTTAGCGAAACATTTAAGATTGATTTGATACCAGTAGAGTTAGGGAGTTTTGATGTGATAATCGGTATGGACTGGTTGAAAGAAGTGAAAGCAGAGATCGTTTGTTACAAAAATGCAATTCGCATTATACGAGAAAAAGGAAAACCCTTAATGGTGTACGGAGAAAAGGGCAACACGAAGCTATATCTTATTAGTAATTTGAAGGCGCAAAAACTAATAAGAAAAGGTTGCTATGCTGTTCTAGCACACGTCGAGAAAGTACAAACTGAAGAAAAGAGCATCAATGATGTTCCCGTCGCAAAAGAATTTCCCGATGTATTTCCGAAAGAATTACCGGGATTACCCCCACATCGATCCGTTGAATTTCAAATAGATCTTGTACCAGGAGCTGCACCAATAGCTCGTGCTCCTTACAGACTCGCACCCAGCGAGATGAAAGAACTGCAAAGCCAATTACAAGAACTTTAGAGCGTGGTTTCATTCGACCAAGCACATCACCGTGGGGAGCTCCTGTTTTGTTTGTCAAGAAGAAAGATGGTACATTCAGGTTGTGTATCGACTACCGAGAGTTGAAAAAACTTACCATCAAGAATCGCTACCCACTACCGAGAATCGACGACTTATTTGATCAACGACAAGGCTCGTCTGTTTATTCAAAGATTGACTTACGTTCCGGGTATCATCAAATGCGGGTGAAAGAAGATGATATTCCAAAGACTGCTTTCAGAACACGTTACGGTCATTACGAGTTTATGGTCATGCCGTTTGGTTTAACTAATGCACCAGCTGTGTTCATGGACCTTATGAACCGAGTGTGTGGACCATACCTTGACAAGTTTGTCATTGTTTTCATTGATGACATACTTATTTACTCAAAGAATGACCAAGAACACGGTGAACATTTGAGAAAGGTGTTAGAAGTATTGAGGAAGGAAGAATTGTACGCTAAGTTTTCAAAGTGTGCATTTTGGTTGGAAGAAGTTCAATTCCTCGGTCACATAGTGAACAAAGAAGGTATTAAGGTGGATCCGGCAAAGATAGAAACTGTTGAAAAGTGGGAAACCCCGAAAACTCCGAAACACATACGCCAGTTTTTAGGACTAGCTGGTTACTACAGAAGGTTCATCCAAGACTTTTCCAGAATAGCAAAACCCTTGACTGCATTAACGCATAAAGGGAAGAAATTTGAATGGAATGATGAACAAGAGAAAGCGTTTCAGTTATTGAAGAAAAAGCTAACTACGGCACCTATATTGTCATTGCCTGAAGGGAATGATGATTTTGTGATTTATTGTGACGCATCAAAGCAAGGTCTCAGTTGTGTATTAATGCAACGAACGAAGGTGATTGCTTATGCGTCTAGACAATTGAAGATTCACGAACAAAATTATACGACGCATGATTTGGAATTAGGCGCGGTTGTTTTTGCATTAAAGACTTGGAGGCACTACTTATTTGGGGTCAAAAGTATTATATATACCGACCACAAAAGTCTTCAACACATATTTAATCAGAAACAACTGAATATGAGGCAGCGTAGGTGGATTGAATTATTGAATGATTACGACTTTGAGATTCGTTACCACCCGGGGAAGGCAAATGTGGTAGCCGATGCCTTGAGCAGGAAGGACAGAGAACCCATTCGAGTAAAATCTATGAATATAATGATTCATAATAACCTTACTACTCAAATAAAGGAGGCGCAACAAGGAGTTTTAAAAGAGGGAAATTTAAAGGATGAAATACCCAAAGGATCGGAGAAGCATCTTAATATTCGGGAAGACGGAACCCGGTATAGGGCTGAAAGGATTTGGGTACCAAAATTTGGAGATATGAGAGAAATGGTACTTAGAGAAGCTCATAAAACCAGATACTCAATACATCCTGGAACGGGGAAGATGTACAAGGATCTCAAGAAACATTTTTGGTGGCCGGGTATGAAAGCCGATGTTGATAAATACGTAGGAGAATGTTTGACGTGTTCTAAGGTCAAAGCTGAGCATCAGAAACCATCAGGTCTACTTCAACAACCCAAAATCCCGGAATGGAAATGGGAAAACATTACCATGGATTTTATCACTAAATTGCCAAGGACTGCAAGTGGTTTTGATACTATTTGGGTAATAGTTGATCGTCTCACCAAATCAGCACACTTCCTGCCAATAAGAGAAGATGACAAGATGGAGAAGTTAGCATGACTGTATTTGAAGGAAGTCATCTCCAGACATGGAATACCAATCTCTATTATCTCTGATAGGGATGGCAGATTTATTTCAAGATTCTGGCAGACATTACAGCAAGCATTAGGAACTCGTCTAGACATGAGTACTGCCTATCATCCACAAACTGATGGGCAGAGCGAAAGGACGATACAAACGCTTGAAGACATGCTACGAGCATGTGTTATTGATTTTGGAAACAGTTGGAATCGACATCTACCGTTAGCAGAATTTTCCTACAACAACAGCTACCATTCAAGCATTGAGATGGCGCTGTTTGAAGCACTTTATGGTAGAAAGTGCAGGTCTCCGATTTGTTGGAGTGAAGTGGGGGATAGACAGATTACGGGTCCGGAGATTATACAAGAAACTACCGAGAAGATCATCCAAATTCAACAACGGTTGAAAACCGCCCAAAGTCGACAAAAGAGCTACGCTGACATTAAAAGAAAAGATATAGAATTTAAAATTGGAGAGATGGTCATGCTTAAAGTTGCACCTTGGAAAGGCGTTGTTCGATTTGGTAAACGAGGGAAATTAAATCCAAGGTATATTGGACCATTCAAGATTATTGATCGTGTCGGACCAGTAGCTTACCGACTTGAGTTACCTCAACAACTCGCAGCTGTACATAACACTTTCCACGTCTCGAATTTGAAGAAATGTTTTGCTAAAGAAGATCTCACTATTCCGTTAGATGAAATCCAAATCAACGAAAAACTTCAATTCATCGAAGAACCCGTCGAAATAATGGATCGTGAGGTTAAAAGACTTAAGCAAAACAAGATACCAATTGTTAAGGTTCGATGGAATGCTCGTAGAGGACCCGAGTTCACCTGGGAGCATGAAGATTAGATGAAGAAGAAATACCCGCATCTATTTCCAGAAGATTCGTCAACACCTTCAACAGCTTAAAATTTCGGGACGAAATTTATTTAACGGGTAGGTACTGTAGTGACCCGAAATTTTCCATGTTTATATATATTAATTGAGATTGATATTTACATGATTAAATGTTTCCAACATGTTAAGCAATCAAACTTGTTAAGACTTGATTAATTGAAATAGGTTTCATATAGACAATTGACCACCCAAGTTGACCGGTGATTCACGAACGTTAAAACTTGTAAAAACTATATGATGACATATATATGGTTATATATATAGTTAACATGATATTATGATAAGTAAACATATCATTAAGTATATTAACAATGAACTACATATGTAAAAACAAGACTACTAACTTAATGATTTTGAAACGAGACATATATGTAACGATTATCGTTGTAACGACATTTAATGTATATATATCATATTAAGAGATATTCGTACATCATAATATCATGATAATATAATAATTTAAAATCTCTTTTGATATTATAAACATTGGGTTAACAACATTTAACAAGATCGTTAACCTAAAGGTTTCAAAACAACATTTACATGTAACGACTAACGATGACTTAACGACTCAGTTAAAATGTATATACATGTAGTGTTTTAATATGTATTCATACACTTTTGAAAGACTTCAAGACACTTATCAAAATACTTCTACTTAACAAAAATGCTTACAATTACATCCTCGTTCAGTTTCATCAACAATTCTACTCGTATGCACCCGTATTCGTACTCGTATAATACACAGCTTTTAGATGTATGTACTATTGGTATATACACTCCAATGATCAGCTCTTAGCAGCCCATGTGAGTCACCTAACACATGTGGGAACCATCATTTGGCAACTAGCATGAAATATCTCATAAAATTACAAAAATATGAGTAATCATTCATGACTTATTTACATGAAAACAAAATTACATATCCTTTATATCTAATCCATACACCAACGACCAAAACCACCTACAAACACTTTAATTCTTCAATTTTCTTCATCTAATTGATCTCTCTCAAGTTCTATCTTCAAGTTCTAAGTGTTCTTCATAAATTCCAAAAGTTCTAGTTTCATAAAATCAAGAATACTTTCAAGTTTGCTAGCTCACTTCCAATCTTGTAAGGTGATCATCCAATCTCAAGAAATCTTTGTTTCTTACAGTAGGTTATCATTCTAATACAAGGTAATAATCATATTCAAACTTTGGTTCAATTTCTATAACTATAACAATCTTATTTCAAGTGATGATCTTACTTGAACTTGTTTTCGTGTCATGATTCTGCTTTAAGAACTTCGAGCCATCCAAGGATCCGTTGAAGCTAGATCCATTTTTCTCTTTTCTAATAGGTTTATCCAAGGAACTTAAGGTAGTAATGATGTTCATAACATCATTCGATTCATACATATAAAGCTATCTTATTCGAAGGTTTAAACTTGTAATCACTAGAACATAGTTTAGTTAATTCTAAACTTGTTCGCAAACAAAAGTTAATCCTTCTAACATAACTTTTAAAATCAACTAAACACATGTTATATATCTATATTATATGCTAACTTAATGATTTAAAACCTGGAAACACGAAAAACACCGTAAAACCGGATTTACGCCGTCGTAGTAACACCGCGGGCTGTTTTGGGTTAGTTAATTAAAAACTATGATAAACTTTGATTTAAAAGTTGTTATTCTGAGAAAATGATTGTTATTATGAAAATGAAACTATATCCAAAAATTATGGTTAAACTCAAAGTGGAAGTATGTTTTCTAAAATGGTCATCTAGACGTCGTTCTTTCGACTGAAATGACTACCTTTACAAAAACGACTTGTAACTTATTTTTCCGACTATAAACCTATACTTTTTCTATTTAGATTCATAAAATAGAGTTCAATATGAAACCATAGCAATTTGATTCACTCAAAACGGATTTAAAATGAAGAAGTTATGGGTAAAACAAGATTGGATAATTTTTCTCATTTTAGCTACGTGAAAATTGGTAACAAATCTATTCCAACCATAACTTAATCAACTTGTATTGTATATTATGTAATCTTGAGATACCATAGACACGTATACAATGTTTCGACCTATCATGTCGACACATCTATATATATTTCGGAACAACCATAGACACTCTATATGTGAATGTTGGAGTTAGCTATACAGGGTTGAGGTTGATTCCAAAATATATATAGTTTGAGTTGTGATCAATACTGAGATACGTATACACTGGGTCGTGGATTGATTCAAGATAATATTTATCGATTTATTTCTATACATCTAACTGTGGACAACTAGTTGTAGGTTACTAACGAGGACAGTTGACTTAATAAACTTAAAACATCAAAATATATTAAAAGTGTTGTAAATATATTTTGAACATACTTTGATATATATGTATATATTGTTATAGGTTCGTGAATCAACCAGTGGCCAAGTCTTACTTCCCGACGAAGTAAAAATATGTGAAAGTGAGTTATAGTCCCACTTTTAAAATCTAATATTTTGGGATGAGAATACATGCAGGTTTTATAAATGATTTACAAAATAGACACAAGTACGTGAAACTACATTCTATGGTTGAATTATCGAAATCGAATATGCCCCTTTTTATTAAGTCTGGTAATCTAAGAATTAGGGAACAGACACCCTAATTGACGCGAATCCTAAAGATAGATCTATCGGGCCCAACAAGCCCCATCCAGTACTTCGAAATTTATATCATATCCGAAGGGTGTCCCGAAATGATGGGGATATTCTTATATATGCATCTTGTTAATGTCGGTTACCAGGTGTTCACCATATGAATGATTTTTATCTCTATGTATGGGATGTGTATTGAAATATGAAATCTTGTGGTCTATTATTATGATTTGATATATATAGGTTAAACCTATAACTCACCAACCTTTTTGTTGACGTTTTAAGCATGTTTATTCTCAGGTGATTATTAAGAGCTTCCGCTGTCGCATACTTAAATAAGGACGAGATTTGGAGTCCATGCTTGTATGATATTGTGTAAAAACTGCATTCAAGAAACTTATTTTGTTGTAACATATTTGTATTGTAAACCATTATGTAATGGTCGTGTGTAAACAGGATATTTTAGATTATCATTATTTGATAATCTACGTAAAGCTTTTTAAACCTTTATTGATGAAATAAAGGTTATGGTTTGTTTTAAAATGAATGCAGTCTTTGAAAAACGTCTCATATAGAGGTCAAAACCTCGCAACGAAATCAATTAATATGGAACGTTTTTAATCAATAAGAACGGGACATTTCAGCATATTCGGCTTCGATCATTCAACCATATAATGTAGTTTCGATTACTTGTGTCTATTTCGTAAAACATTTATAAAAATTGCGCATGTATTCTCAGCCCAAAAACATAAAGGGTAAAAAGGCAAATGAAACTCACCATACTGTATTTCGTAGTAAAAATACATATAACATCATTGAACAAATGCAAAGTTGGTCTTGGATTTACGAACCTATATTAATTATATATATTTATATGTTGATTAATATTTGTCTAACAATTTAGGTCAAGTCATAGTGTACAACAATCCTAATGCTCGAGACTAATATGCAAAAATCAACAAAAGTCAAATTGACTCAAAATGATTTCCAAAATCTATACATGATTAATATATAGTTTAAATATCGTCGTTTTATATTTTTAAATATCTTTTAAAAGATTTTTTAGAGTAACTAATATAATTCATTTATTAATAAATAAAACTTTATAAAAAAATACTTTTATATATCTTAAGTAATAAAATTTATAAAGGTCATTTAATATCATAAAGATAATATGATAGGTATTATTAAAGAAATTTTATTATACGTAGTAAAAATATGTTTGTATCTCATATGTATTTGATAAAATAATATCTATAATAATAGTAAGTAAAAGTTGCATTATTTTGTAATAATAATTATTATTATTCTATTAATTAAAATATCAATATTTATAATTACTAAAATAAAATAATAATTCTAATTATGATAACATTAATATTTATGATACTTTTTAATATTATCTTTTAAAATAATAATTCTATTTAAAATGATAATAATAATGATATTTTATAGTAACAATGACATTTTTATTAAAATGGTAATTTTTGTTAAAATGATAGTTTTAATATAACGATACTTTTAATAATAATAGTAATGATAAAAAAATAATAAGAATGATAAATTTATCTAAATTATTATCTTACAATATTTAAATTTCATCATGATACTCATACTCTTTATTTCTTAATTGATTCGTTTAATAGCTTTTAATCGTCTTTTATATTGTTTTCATATTAATGATAATAATAGTAATCATAATAATTAAGTGTTACTAGTATAAGTTTTAATCATAAGAATACTAATGATAATAAATATTATGAATATATTAATGATAATACTAATTATAACTATTTTAATGATAATAATAATAACAATACTAATTATAATTTTAACGATAAATACGATAATAATAGTAATAAAAATAATAATTTTTAATGTTAACACTTTTTATTGATAAAGATAATAATAATAATAATAACAATAACAATAACAATAACAATAATAATAATAATAATAATAATAATAATAATAATAATAATAATAATAATAATAATAATAATAATAATAATAATAATAATAATAATAATAATAATAATAATAATAATTTGATAAAAGTTATAACGATGATAGTAACGACGATAATAATAATCATTTTTAATAATAATACAAAAATTCAATTGATTATAACTTCTAATCCGTTCATCGAAACCATTCGATATCTAAATGAAAAGTTCTTAATTTTTCGCTAGCTTTCCAACGACATGCATATCTTATACCTTATCTCAACCGCATATGTAACTAATTCAAGATTCAACACATCCTATCTAATGGCAATATCAAAAGTACAAGTATGCACAATCCTATATACTCGAGCACTAGTCAGGGATACACTATTATTATGTAAAAATTAAATTATGAGTACTCACGTATCAATATTGAGATTCAATATTGCAGGAAAGGTACGTAGATGCAACGGTGATGACCAACACTAAATTTGACCTTACGAGCATACCCATGAACTATACCCATCACCTCCATATCTATAACCCATAATTTCCTTAGCTCTATCCCTCTCAAACTAAATTTTGAAAACTCGTTTTTAGGTCACTCGAGCAGCACTTCGTCGTAGTATTTTATGTATACATACTAATATTAATACAATATTACTAATAATAATATTAGGATTAATAATAATAATTTTAATAATAATAATAATAATAATAATAATAATAATAATAACAATAATAATAATAATAATAATAATAATAATAATAATAATAATAATAAATATAATATATAGAGAGAGTATCGTGAGAGATGGATGGATATTGGAGCTCGCAGAACCAGAATTCGATTACTTATGGAACTTGAACCTCACCTACTCCCCATGCGATCACATGGGGATTGAGCCTTAAGGTCATGTGATCGCATGGTGGCTCCATCCAGCTCATAGGCATGATTCAACTTGCCGACACCCTTTCCTTTACACATAATACATTTATTTATATATTAATTAATATATAATATATTTAATCTTTAGAATTAATTAAATATTATATTATATTTACGGTCATGGTAAAAATATAATTTTTACAAAAATTACACGGTCGTGGTCTCACGACTCATGTACCACTTTCGGTTTTTCGAGCGCACTTTCGTACGTTTAGAAAACTAGCCTTTTACGTTACGCGACGTGTACCTTTAGTAATAGTTTGATTTATTCATCAATAAATTACTTTGTAAAAATGTATCTTATAAAATTTGAGCGTCGTGGTCATTTGCTTCTATAAATCAGTGACTCGTTGTTTACCAAAATATTTTATTTTAAATTAAGACGTTTTATGACGAGATTAATATATATATATATATATATATATATATATATATATATATATATATATATATATATATATATATATACATTTTTAGAAATATAAATTTTGTATCCAAAATATTTCATCTAACTATATAACATTTAGTTTTTCAAAACTATTTATTTTTCAAAGTTTATTTTCATTTCATTTAGGAAAATAGTTTAGCGCGTAACGTTTTTCTTTTTAAGAATTTAATTGGATACAAGTATTAATCGTTTTTAAATATCAATTGCGTCACTAGGCGGTTGTTACTACCGTATACTTAATTTGAAAACTTATATATTTAATGAACACGTTTTAAATATACGTTACAACCAATATTTCAACTTACGTTTATTTATTTAAAGGCAGTTTAGATAGACAAGTCCTGTTATATGAAAAAGTGTTTTCGTACAGCTGAAAACTACATCAATTGATTACTATGGAATTCCATCGACAAACATATGGAACCAAATACTATATTGTAAAGTATTTATACTTAATATTTCGTTAACGTTATCAAGTTATAATATATACACATATACATATATAATCATATTCGTTCGTATAATAGTTCGTGAATCTTTGGAATTTGGTCGAGGTTAAATGAGTGTATGAACACAGTTTAAAATTCTTGAGATTCAACTTACAACTTTGCTTATCGTGTCGAAAATATATAAAGATTAAAGTTTAAATTTGGTCGGAAGTTTTCGGGTTGTCACAATATATATATATATATATATATATATATATATATATATATATATATATATATATATATATATATATATATATATATATATATATATATGTTGGTCAATAAATGTCTAACAATTTAGGTCAAGTCATAGTGTATCACAATCTTAATGCTCGAGCTTATCATGCAAAAGTTAACAAAAGTCAACTTGACTCAAAATGATTTCCAAAATCTATACGTGTTTATTATATGATGTAAATATAGTCGTTATATGTATTTACATATATTTATCACATTTTATTAGAGTAATTAATATAAGTCATTTATTAATAAAATTTATATTAAAATTTATATATGATAAAAATATATTTTTTTTATATATCTCAAGTAATAAAATTTATTAAATTCACTAATATCATAAAAATATAGTGGTATGTATTATTAATGTAATCATATTACGTGTGGTAAAAATATCTTTGTATCACATATTTATTCGATAAAATAATATTGATAATAAAAATAATGAGTAAAAGTTTTATTATTTTGTAATAATAATAATTATTATTATTCTACTAATAATAACAATAAAAATATTTATAATTACTAATGATGATATTAATTATAATAAAATGATTATTTTAATCATGATAATACTAATAATAATGATACTTTTTATTATTAACTGTAATAAAAATAATAATTCTATTCAAAATGATAATTTTTAATAATAATAATACTAAAATGATAATAATAATGATATTTAATAATAACAATGATATTTATATTAAAATCATAATCTTAATAAAAAATGATTGTTTTAATATTAATGATACTTTTAATAATAATAACGATAAAAATAGTAAAATGATAGTTTTGATAAAAATATTAATAATAATAATAATATTAATAATATTGTTTATTAGATAATAATTATAATGACGATAATAACGACGATAACGATAACGATAACGATAACGATAACAATAATGATAACGATAACGATAACGATAACGATAACGATAGCGATAATCATTTTAACAGTAATATTTAAAATTATAGATAATTAAATTGACGATATCTTTTAATACGTTCATCGAAATCATACGCTTTCTAAATGAAAACTTAATAATTTTTCGACAGCTTTTCAACGACATGCATATCATATACCTTATCTTAATAGCATATGTATTAAATTCATAATTTATCATAAACTATATATTGTCGAAATAAAATATACAAGCATGCATAATCATAAGTACTCGAGCACTAATCAGGGATACAATATTCATATATAAAAGATAAGGTATGAATGCTCACGTTTCAATATTGAGATTCAATATTACAGGAAAGTACGTAGATGCAACGGAGATGATAAACACTAGATTGACCTCGCGAGCATATTCCCGACAATACCCATAACCTCCATAGTTATAACCCATAATTTCCTTAGCTTTAACTCACTCGAAAAACCATTTTGAAATCACTTGGACAGCACTCCGTCGTAATATTATATGTATAATACTAATAATAATAATATTAATACTACTGATAATAATAATAAGATTAATATTATTAATCTAAATAATATATATATATATATATATATATATATATATATATATATATATATATATATATATATATATATATATGAAGTAGAGATTGAGAGAAGAAATAATTGTGTGTTTTCAGTTCGTCAGAAACTCGAGCATTTATACAACTTTTGCTGAATTAGAACCCCGTACGATCGCATGGGTTCACAGCCTTCCAGCCATGCGATCGCATGGCTCTTCTGGCCAGCTCACATCCCATTAACTAGGCTGCCGACACTCGTTTATTATTATTATTATATATAATATATTTAATTTATATAATTAATTATATATTATATTATATTTACGTGCATAGTTAAATTATGATTTTAGTTCCAATAATTTGTACGTTGACGCTCGACTTATGTCCCAGATCCGGTTCCTCAAAAGTGTTTTCGTATACTAAGAAAACTGGCACTCTACGTTACGCGACAAGTACCTTTATAAATAACTAGACTTAAAACATCGATAAACTGTATCCTTTAAAATATAACTTGTACGTTTGAGTGTCATGGTCATTTTCTTCTATAAATTATCGTCTCGTTATTTATTAATATATATAATTTAAATCAAAACGTTTATATATCAGGGTTAATACTATATTTTATCATTTGTAACATATATATATATATATATATATATATATATATATATATATATATATATATATATATATATATATATATATATATATATATATATATATATTTATATATATATTTATTTTGAAATATAGATTTATATATATATTAAAAATATCTAATTAACTATAATATTGAGTTTTTCAAAACTAATTATATTTCAGAGTTTATATAATTTAAAATCGTTTATTTAACTAATTTGAAATCATATAAATTTAATATACATAAACACGTTTTAAATACACGTTGCAAATTAATCATGGACCCTATCATTTATAACTTGTCAAAAGGTTTCTAGAAAGATTTTAAAGTTTAGGATAACGTTAAAACCTTTATTCTTATTAAAATGACTCAGAAACAATTTGTCAAAAGTGGTTCCAGACATTTATAAAGTTATACTCCTTTTTAAAGAAGACGTGACACTCACATCATTGTATATAATTTCTAAAATTTAAAACAGTAAAAGATAATGATAATAACTTTAATAATTTACTTCTTGACATGTTGCAAAATATACAAATGAAAGGACCCGTTCATATACATTATAAACGATTCACAAAAGTTGATTACATCGCGAGGTATTTGACCTCTGTATGATACATTTTACAAACATTGCATTCGTTTTTAAAAGACAAACTTTCTTTACAACGAAAGTTGACGACATGCACACCATTTCATAATACATCCAACTATAATTGGCTTAATAATAATCTTGATGAACTCAATGACTCGAATGCAACGTCATTCAAAATATGCCATGAATGACTCCAAGTAATATCCTTAAAATGAGCTAATGCACAGCGGAAGATTTCTTTAATACCTGAGAATAAACATGCTTTAAAGTGTCAACCAAAAGGTTGGTGAGTTCATAGGTTTATCATAACAATCATTTCAATATATTAATAGACCACAAGATTTCCGTTTATAAATAAATGTACACTCGCAAGTGTATAAAAGTATTCTATAAGTTGTAGGCACCTGGTAACAAGCCTTAAGGTTCATGTTTTACCCTCTGAAGTACACCAGATCAGGTGTGTTTAAAATAACCTCGAAGTACTAAAGCATCCCATAGTCAGGATGGGGTTTGTCAGGCCCAATAGATCTATCTTTAGGATTCGCGCCTACCGTACATAGACAAGTAGTTTAATGTTACCAAGCTAAGGGTATATTTCTGGTTTAAACCCACGTAGAATTAGTTTTAGTACTTGTGCCTATTTCGTAAAACATTTATAAAAATAGCGCATGTATTCTCAGTCCCAAAAATATATATAAAAGGGAGCAAATGAAACTCACAATACTGTATTTCATAGTAAAAATACATATAACGTCATTTAACAAGTGCAAGGTTGGCCTCGGATTCACGAACGTATCAATATTGAGATTCAATATTACAGGAAAGTACGTAGACGCAACGGAGATGAAAAACACTAGAATGACCTCACGAGCATACCCATGAACCATACCCATCACCTCCATAGCTATAACCCATAATTTCCTTAGCTTCGACTCATTCAAAAAAACTATTTTGAAATCACTCGGACAGCACTCCGTCGTAATATTTTATGTATACTAATAATATCTTGAAATAATACAGAGCAAATATATATATATATATATATATATATATATATATATATATATATATATATATATATATATATATATATATATATATATATATATATATATATATATATATATATATATATATATATATATATATAAATCGATTGAGAGAGTTTAGAGAAATATATTTTCAAGTTTCTATGAAATAATAAAACCTATTGAATTCTATTTATAATAGATTTTTGAATTATTAAAGTGAATTATTAAAGTATGAATTATTAAAGTGAATTATTAAAGTATGAATTATTAAAGTGAATTATTAAAGTATGAATTATTAAAGTGAATTATTAAAGTATGAATTATTAAAGTGAATTATTAAAGTATGAATTATTAAAGTGAATTATTAAATTTAAAGTAAAGTAAAAGTAAAGTAAAGGTAAAGTTAAAGTATAGTAAAAGTATAAAAACTATGTATGTATAATACGCGTATAAATATATATAATATTAATTTAAATTGTTATATATATTTAATGAAATAAAATATAAATATCGTTATATTTATTATACTAGTTAAGTAATGAGTTGTCAAAAGTGATTCTAGATATTTATAAAAGTTATATACATTTTAATAATAAAGTTCTTTTTAAACTGAAAACGTCTTTGTACGTTTGAAAATAGATTAATAGAATATTATGGAAACCTATTCTCCATTAAATTTTGTCTAAATTTCGTAAATGACACTTTTTGTTTTTATTTATAAATAGCTTTACAAATTATTCTGAATATAGTTAAGAGGAATAGATTTTGTCAAATCATAGTGGACCTCTCAACAGAGACTTGTAATCATAATTCAATGTTTCTGATAATTCAATCATTTAATATATTTTTTTCAATTTCGTCGAAAATCATATTGAAACAAATACGTTCGTGTAAAGTATTATACGTTTAATACTTTATTAATATTCTCAAGTTATAATATATATATATATATATATATATATATATATATATATATATATATATATATATATATATATATATATATACATATACATATCTATTTATATATAACGGTTCGTGAATCGTCAGAATTTGGTCGAGGTTATAATGAATGTATGAACACAGTTTAAAATTCTTGAGATTTAACTTAACAAACTTTGCTTATCGTGTCAGAATAATATAAAGATTAAAGTTTAAATTTGGTCGGAAATTTCCGGGTCGTCACAACAAATCTTTCGAAATATAACGTAGTACGTTTTATATCTTTGAAACCACCTATATATAAGCTCAATATACATTGTATATATATATATATATATATATAATTATGTAGACGTTTATCTATAACGAATAAGTATAACGTCATACGTTTAATAATTTGCTAACGTTTACATGTCATAAAATAGATTTCCTAATATATTTACATGTCAATCAAACCGTTTAAATGTTTTGTTAATATTTCTCAATTTAATAAACACACATATGTATATATTCATACATATCTATTTACACATAATTGTTCATGAATCGTCAAGAGCAGTCGAAGGGTAATTGAATACATAAACATTGTTCAAAGTTTTTGATATTTTAACATTACAGACTTTGCTTATCATGTCAGAAACATTAAATCATTTAAATATTAAGTTTAAATTTGATCAGAAAATTCCGAGTTGTCACAGTACCTACCCGTTAAAGAAATTTCGTCCCGAAATTTGATTGGGATGGTCATGGCTGACAATAAATATTTTTTCATGACAAATACGAGCTGAAAATTAGCGTTTTATCATCATCGAATAATGTAGACAAAATAATTTGATTTTGTGAAGAGTACGAGTGAAGCTATCACAAAAGAGTGGAATGAGTAATGTAGGTTAGTTTTAACCGGTGACGTAGTCGCGGTTGATTTTTGGAGTTCAAGGGATTTAGAGAAAATCTTCGTAATAAGATTTGATTCTTCGGTAATTAAGGAAATTAGGATCCGCTTTGATTAAATGCGATAATCTATTTTGATTTCTCTGTCGGATATTTTACTATATATCTACCCCCTTCGTTTCCTTATTTCCACAACTCACACCTTCTATTCTTTCTCTCTCAACTCATACTTTAAAGCATTCGTCAATATGCTCCATCCAGTTTTGATTCTTGATATACTCCTAAGTTTCATATCTATCATTCTTCTTTTTCATCTGCCGCCGGAGGAATCTATTCACTTCTGCTATACTCTTGGTTTTATAGTGTTTTTAGTTCTCCCGTGTCTTTACGTTGCAATACTTATTGATATACACGGTTTGTAATTTCTGGGTTGTTGTTGGGCTTTATATCTTCCCTTATATTTTAAAGTCCCAGCTTCTGTCTTCCATAATCATTGTCATCCACAGTTAATGCTCTTTTCTATTTGCTGCGATTTATACTCCTATTTTTATTTCGGAGCTTCATTCTTTTGTTTTCTCTTCTTGCTATTAAGCACCGTATGTAATGGTCCAGAATTCGTAGATATGAATTTCGGAATGAACATAGTTAATGTTCTAAGAAGAAAATTACAATGGCACGATCTTGATTTGTCAAATTACCAGAATATCCAAAAAAACCGAATCATCAAGAAAATATTTTCTTGATATTTTTAGAGATTAAATATAATACAAGAGTCGTGTAACATGGAACATGTTGACGGTATGGTCTGTGAATCATCATGTTCTATTAGAAACTCGGCATGACTTACTGTAATATAATCACGTTAATCAAGTGTCATTTTATTATACTAACTCATGCTTCAGTTCCCAACACTACTTCAAAAATATTCATATTTTAAACTCGAAAGTTTCAGAATTTAGAAACTAAGATAGTTTTTTTATGATGTAACACAGATAGCGCGAAGAGGTAAATGATTTTGGATAACAATCGGTATGAAGATATCTTCAGGAACATCGAAGATATTTATAATGAAAGATATGATGATATCTTAGAATTTCTAACATCGATGGATGATGATGAAGATTTGTCCGTAAAGGTTTAGAGTCAGGAGCAAGGTATTCGATAATAATCTCAGCAGACACTGGATCATTTGGATTTTTTGAAGGCAGGTTTCGTCTTTGTGATTTATCCACAGCCTCCTTCATGGTTTGCTCAATCCGTTTTCTAGTTCCAAACCTTCTCTTTTTCTGAGCTTTGCCAACACACTATTCTTTATCATCAAACTTTCGACTGTTAAGGTCGTTTACAGTTTTTGCTGCTTCATCAACTTTTTTCTAAAATTCGGAGAACTAGTTCGCAGTTTAGGGTGTTTTTCAGAAACTTCACATTCGAAGTATGTGAGTCTACGAGATAGATGTTATATGTACACATATAACTGTTGGCGTAGACATGCTGCGAGATTTCAAAATACTGATTGCTGATTCCCGATAATTGACATGGCAATTATTGTTACAGGATGTGGATGAGTATATGATGGGGTTTTAATGAACAAATATAATGGTTTTTGAGAAAGACTTACACCAAAGAGTAACGAAGTTCCTGGTACATCTGCTGATAATGTGGTGGAATATAAAAAGTTCCCCGGTAACGATGGCGAAAAGACAACGTATATCTCATGGTTATAATAAGGCTTATTCGAATGAACCATTGAAGTTGATTTGCTGGAGCTGTGACAAAACTGTCTACTTTGAAAAGGGATTGCAAAGTTATTTTTGGTAATAAATGCCAAAGGAGCTGACACAAATACGAGTCAAATTTTGACTTTGGTTTCGAGAGTTTTTCTGGTGCAAGACTGTGGGTAACATGTGGTTGGATCATCATCTCGATTGTTTCTTAATTGAGAGGTTCTCAAGAATCATGAAGAGTTTGAACGTAGATTGTAATGAATTTTGAATGATACAAAAATTGTTTTATGGGTTTAATGAATAGTAGTAATATTCTAGCACAATTTTGAAGTCAAAGTATAGCTTTGAAAGACGTAGGAATCTAAAAGTGATGGTATCGGCTATATCTCGATTTGGATTCTGATCTGTTCAGAATATGTAACTGAATCTGGATGAGAATGGTTGTTCTGATTTCTTATGAAAGAATGTATATCGTTGTGAAAGTAATAAGTATAGTTAATGATTAAAATCAAATAATGTAACATATTAATTGTGAATTTCTATATCTCTCGGGTATTACCTACCCGTTAAAAGTTTCACCAGTTAATATTTTGTACATGAGAATTATATTACAGTCTTTATGAAGATATATGTATATTTTCTTCAGATTTAATACAGATTTAATGAGTTAATATTAAATTAAACTCATTTGATTTTCGGCTGGAATTAGAAATGAATACTCTTTAAAGCTTTAGAATTTACATAATCTTCGCGGATTATTTCTTCAAAGTAAATGAAATCATGAATCAATACTTCATTATTCATTTTTATTGATATTTCTTCGGTGAATGATGTTGGTGCTCGTAGAATTCTTGCGAACTTTGCAAGATATGAATGATATTTTCTAGGAGGCTTCAAGTATATCGAAGATGAAAGTGTAAAATCAAACATATAATTGAATAATACACTTGGTTTATTATGCAATGGAATTCATTGAATTGGAAAAGAGATTGTAGTTAACGATGGTTAAGTTGTTAACTAAGGATGTACATCATAGCATATTAGTAATATGAATTAACCGAGTAGTATCTACTCTTATTCAATTCATACATAATAGCTTAGTACAAAAAGATATATTGTGGTTTTAAAAATTCATATATATAAAATATACATATAGATTCTTCAGAGGAAATGAGTTAATACTTCATAACTCGTTGATACAATATATCCATTGATGATTGCGGTGTCGATATCATTGATGGCTATGGAACGGGTGTACCTTGTGGTGCTACAGGTTTTGCCGGTGTTAGTGATACTGATGGTGATGTTGGTGGTACTACCGGTGGCGCTTGTATAACAATTCTAGCTTGTAAATCACGCCCCATTCTTGTCAGGGTTTCTGCTCTTCCTTCTATCATTTTGGTCCACTCATCTGATTTATGGTTAAGGTTGGAATAAATAATTTCTAAGACTTTAGAGATTATATAATCACCGTAGAATATTTCTCCAATGAAGTTATGAATCAATTCTTCATCGGTTATTGTTGTTGGTACTCCTTGGTATCTATAGTGAGTATGACGTTGATGCTTGTGAGATAGTTTATGATGTTGAAGCATGGAATGTGGATGTTGTTGGTGGTGGTAATGGTTTTGTTGGCGTTGCTGATGATGGTACTGTTGATGCCGGTGATGCTGCTGGTGCTTGTAACCTTTGCACCATATTCTCTAAAGTCACTACCCGAGCGTAAAGGTCGTTGACATCTTCTATTACACTAGGGTGGTTGTCGGTTCAGATGAGCGGATGGATAAGATCTAGAATCTGAGATAGTATATAATTGTGACAAGATACTCTAGAAATGAGAGAGAAAATGGTGTCTCGAACAGGTTCGCAGGTAAGTGCTTCGAGTTCTTCGCCAAGAGGGCAATATGGTGGATGGAAGGGATCACCTTCTTCTTGTCTCCAATGATTAAGTAGATTACGAACCCATCCCCAATTCATCCAGAATAGATGATGGCTGATTGGTTGGTCCATTCCGGTCACACTGCTTTCGGAGCTAGAGTGAAACTCCATATCGGAATCCGAGGAACTTGAACTAGTGACGAGTTCCATTTCGTACGATTGAATAAAGGATTTTTCGATATGAAAGGGTTTTCGGCTATCGGATGGTATTCTAATTGCATAGAATATCTATATATATAGAACAAAAGATTTTGTAGATTACGGAGAAATTTACGAAGTATATTAGGCAAAGTCTACAGTAACAGATACGCTAAGGTATGAATTAGTAGATACGCTAAGATATGAATTTTTGTCTATACACTACTCATGCAATCAATGCACTAAGATGTATCTAGACTAAGAATGATAAGCATGTAATTTCTGACAAGAATTGATAAGCAAAACTTTTTGACTTGCAGACATGGTCGAAGTCCAGACTCACTAATGCATCCTAACAACTATCAGTTAGACACACTAATGCAAGACCTGGTTCGCTAAGACCACCGCTCTGATACCACATGAGACAACCCGTCCTAATCCATAAGGACGAATACAAAAACATATGGTTACATTACGAGGTATTTGACCTCTATATGATACATTTTACAAACATTGCATTCGTTTTTAAAAGATAAACTTTCATTTCATCGAAAGTTGACAGGCATGCATACCATTTCATAATATCCAAACTATAAATGACTTAATCTGTCGTTTACTTAATAATAATTCTGATTGAACTCAACGACTTGAATGCAATGTCTTTTGAAATATGCCATGAATGACTCCAAATAATATCTTTAAAATGAGCGAATGCACAGCGGAAGATTTCTTTAATACCTGAGAATAAACATGCTTTCAAGTGTCAACCAAAAGGTTGGTGAGTTCATTAGTTTATCATAATCATTCATTTTCATCATTTTAATAGATCACAAGATTTCCAGATATTTAATTGTACATGTAACCCGAGTACAAAATAATATGCGTAACCCGAGAATTAAAAATCATTCATATGGTGAACACTTGATAACCGAACTAACAGGATGCATATAGAATATCCCCATCATTCCGGGACTCTCATCGGATATGATAATCGAAGTACTAAAGCATTTGTAACCCGAATGGGACCTGTCAAGGTCCATAGATCTATCTTTAGGATTTGCGTCAATTAGGGGCCATTTCCCTAATTCTTAGGCTACCAAGCTAAAAAGGGGCATATTTGTGACGACCCAGAAATTTCCAACCAAATTTAAACTTAATCTTTATTTGATTCCGACACGATAAGCAAAGTCTGTAATGTTGAGTCTCAAAATTTTGAACTGTGGTCATACAATCATTTAACTTCGACTATTTCTGACGATTCACGAACCACTATCTGTAAATAAATATATGTATATATATCTATCTATATATATATATATATATATATATATATATATATATATATATATATATATATATATATATATATATATATATATATATATATATATATATATATATATATATATTAATTTGAAATAGAAACTTATATGAGTTAGTTTATTTGTGTAAATAAAAATATACATGACATTACTATAAATCTATCTATATATGAAAAGTACATTGAATATATATAATTTAGAATTTATTTAATAAACTCTCGTAGCACTAGTTTATCATCTTGATGGTTATTAATCAAGTTAAAAATGAACTTATATGATTTTAAAATAAAAGGTGATCCGAAAATGAGTTATATAAGTTATAGGCTTATTAAAAGTATATTTAGGATCTAATTATTTAATTTTAACACTTTTTATATTTTATCCATAAATGAGAGGGACAGTTGATGTAATTTTTATTTATTAAATTAATGACTGAATTTTATACCATAATGACCAAAATAAATAAATATAGTTAACTTAAAAATATGGGATTTTTTCTGAAGACCCATATCCGCCACTAATTTACAACGGAACACGATATAATACCCCATATAAACTGTCGGCAGAATATTAAACTGGGGTACAATTCCGATGCACGCTTAATTCCACTTGAGATATTAACTATTATTAGATATTAACTATTATTATTATATTAATTATGAAACTGTTTTTGTCTTACAAGTATGTAATCTATGGTTTATATGCATGATAATAACACATACATGTACTGCACCTTAAAATAATCAACCCTCATTCTCCTTTGTTCTATGTTCTCCTGCCAACATCGATCATTGCCACCACCATGCTCATCTTTAACCGCCTGCAACCACCACTACCGTGAACCCACCATATAAAACCCACATCTACCCATCACCTTCTAATCACCACCTCACCACTTTCTATACTTGATCATCATTTTAAATCACCACTCGTCACACCTCTTTGCTACTACCACCGACACCAAAACACCACTACTAATCGAACACCACCTAGTGACCACTCCAATTAACCACCATCATTCATACTCCCTCCTTGTTGCTGCAACCTGTCAACCGCCATCATAAACCATTTACTGTTTCTATTTCGGGTATGGTTCCAAACGAACAACCACTTGCAAGTTGTTCCAGCCTCTGCTTGGTTACCAATCGAAAACCCAAAACCAAACCATTATTTGTTTATTGATGTTACCAACAAAGAATAAAAACACCAACGATTCTAACCCAATATCACCACCACTTATCACTCCTATTCGTTACAAACTACTATTCATTTCTGTTAAATACCAAAACCATAGTTAATTTTAGTGTGATACTGCTACTGCTCGAACTAATCTGTTTGTTCAAATATCTCTGGTTCGAGCATTACAACATGCAAATATTATTTGCTACTAGTTGGATGTAGTGACCCGAACTTTTCCATGTTTATATATATTAATTGAGAGTGATATTTACATAATTAAATGTTTCCAACATGTTAAGCAATCAAACTTGTTAAGACTTGATTAATTGAAATAGGTTTCATATAGACAATTGACCACCCAAGTTGACCGGTGATTCACGAACGTTAAAACTTGTAAAAACTATATGATGACATATATATGGTTATATATATAGTTAACATTATATTATGATAATTAAACATATCATTAAGTATATTAACAATGAACTACATATGTAAAAACAAGACTACTAACTTAATGATTTTGAAACGAGACATATATGTAACGATTATCGTTGTAACGACATTTAATGTATATATATCATATTAAGAGATATTCGTACATCATAATATCATGATAATATAATAATTTAAAATCTCTTTTGATATTATAAACATTGGGTTAACAACATTTAACAAGATCGTTAACCTAAAGGTTTCAAAACAACATTTACATGTAACGACTAACGATGACTTAACGACTCAGTTAAAATGTATATACATGTAGTGTTTTAATATGTATTTATACACTTTTGAAAGACTTCAATACACTTATCAAAATACTTCTACTTAACAAAAATGCTTACAATTACATCCTCGTTCAGTTTCATCAACAATTCTACTCGTATGCACCCGTATTCGTACTCGTACAATACACAGCTTTTAGATGTATGTACTATTGGTATATACACTCCAATGATCAGCTCTTAGCAGCCCATGTGAGTCACCTAACACATGTGGGAACCATCATTTGGCAACTAGCATGAAATATCTCATAAAATTACAAAAATATGAGTAATCATTCATGACTTATTTACATGAAAACAAAATTACATATCCTTTATATCTAATCCATACACCAACGACCAAAAACACCTACAAACACTTTCATTCTTCAATTTTCTTCATCTAATTGATCTCTCTCAAGTTCTATCTTCAAGTTCTAAGTGTTCTTCATAAATTCCAAAAGTTCTAGTTTCATAAAATCAAGAATACTTTCAAGTTTGCTAGCTCACTTTCAATCTTGTAAGGTGATCATCCAACCTCAAGAAATCTTTGTTTCTTACAGTAGGTTATCATTCTAATACAAGGTAATAATCATATTCAAACTTTGGTTCAATTTCTATAACTATAACAATCTTATTTCAAGTGATGATCTTACTTCCAATCTTGTAAGGTGATCATCCAACCTCAAGAAATCTTTGTTTCTTACAGTAGGTTATCATTCTAATACAAGGTTATCATTCTAATACATTTTTCTCTTTTCCAGTAGGTTTATCCAAGGAAATTAAGGTAGTAATGATGTTCATAACATCATTCGATTCATACATATAAAGCTATCTTATTCGAAGGTTTAAACTTGTAATCACTAGAACATAGTTTAGTTAATTCTAAACTTGTTCGCAAACAAAAGTTAATCCTTCTAACTTGACTTTTAAAATCAACTAAACACATGTTCTATATCTATATGATATTCTAACTTAATGATTTAAAACCTGGAAACACGAAAAACACCGTAAAACCGGATTTACGCCGTCGTAGTAACACCGCGGGCTGTTTTGGGTTAGTTAATTAAAAACTATGATAAACTTTGGTTTAAAATTTGTTATTATGAGAAAATGATTTTTATTATGAACATGAAACTATATCCAAAAATTATGGTTAAACTCAAAGTGGAAGTATGTTTTCTAAAATGGTCATCTAGACGTCGTTCTTTCGACTGAAATGACTACCTTTACAAAAACGACTTGTAACTTATTTTTCCCACTATAAACCTATACTTTTTATGTTTATATTCATAAAATAGAGTTCAATATGAAACCATAGCAATTTCATTCACTCAAAACGGATTTAAAATGAAGAAGTTATGGGTAAAACAAGATTGGATAATTTTTCTCATTTTAGCTACGTGAAAATTGGTAACAAATCTATTCCAACCATAACTTAATCAACTTGTATTGTATATTATGTAATCTTGAGATACCATAGACACGTATACAATGTTTCGACCTATCATGTCGACACATCTATATATATTTCGGAACAACCATAGACACTCTATATGTGAATGTTGGAGTTAGCTATACAGGGTTGAGGTTGATTCCAAAATATATATAGTTTGAGTTGTGATCAATACTGAGATACGTATACACTGGGTCGTGGATTGATTCAAGATAATATTTATCGATTTATTTCTGTACATCTAACTGTGGACAACTAGTTGTAGGTTACTAACGAGGACAGCTGACTTAATAAACTTAAAACATCAAAATATATTAAAAGTGTTGTAAATATATTTTGAACATACTTTGATATATATATGTATATATTGTTATAGGTTCGTGAATCAACCAGTGGCCAAGTCTTACTTCCCGACGAAGTAAAAATCTGTGAAAGTGAGTTATAGTCCCACTTTTAAAATCTAATATTTTTGGGATGAGAATACATGCAGGTTTTATAAAGGATTTACAAAATAGACATAAGTACGTGAAACTACATTCTATGGTTGAATTATCGAAATCGAATATGCCCATTTTTATTAAGTCTGGTAATCTAAGAATTAGGGAACAGACACCCTAATTGACGCGAATCCTAAAGATAGATCTATTGGGCTTAACAAACCCCATCCAAAGTACCGGATGCTTTAGTACTTCGAAATTTATATCATATCCGAAGTGTGTCCCGGAATGATGGGGATATTCTTATATATGCATCTTGTTAATGTCGGTTACCAGGTGTTCACCATATGAATGATTTTTATCTCTATGTATGGGATGTGTATTGAAATATGAAATCTTGTGGTCTATTATTATGATTTGATATATATAGGTTAAACCTATAACTCACCAACATTTTTGTTGACGTTTTAAGCATGTTTATTCTCAGGTGATTATTAAGAGCTTCCGCTATCGCATACTTAAATAAGGACGAGATTTGGAGTCCATGCTTGTATGATATTGTGTAAAAACTGCATTCAAGAAACTTATTTTGTTGTAACATATTTGTATTGTAAACCATTATGTAATGGTCGTGTGTAAACAGGATATTTTAGATTATCATTATTTGATAATCTACGTAAAGCTTTTTAAACCTTTATTGATGAAATAAAGGTTATGGTTTGTTTTAAAATGAATGCAGTCTTTGAAAAACGTCTCATATAGAGGTCAAAACATCGCAACGAAATCAATTAATATGGAACATTTTTAATCAATAAGAACGGGACATTTCAGTTGGTATCAGAGCGTTGGTCTTAGAGAACCAAAAAATTTGCATTAGTGTGTCTTATCGAGTTTGTTAGGATGCATTAGTGAGTCTGGACTTCGACCGTGTTTTCTTTAAAAATGATTGCTTAACGTTTTTGTTGGAAACTATATATTTTTAACATATGAATATTATGTGATATATTAATCTCTTAACGTGTTTGATATTATGTGATAGATGTCTACCTCTAGAACAAGTCCCATTGACTCACCTAATAATAATGAAGAGTCAAATGTAAATTGGAATGATTCGTGGACTGATTCACAAGTTCCCGAAGAGGAACCAGAAGAAGAGTCGGAACCGGAAGAAGAATCGGAACCGGAAGAAGAATCGGAACCAGAAGAAGAATCGAAACCGGTGGGGGAAATAATAAAACGGTTAAGTAAAAGAGAATCCTCAACCAACCGACCAAGGTTAATTATGGTCAATGGTGTTTCCGCCAAGGAAGCAAAATATTGGGAGGATTACCAATTCTCCGATGAATCGGATTCCGACGAGAATTCCAATGATGTTATAGAAATTACCCCAACTGAATTTAAAAAGGCAAAAGAAAATAATAAGGGAAAGGGCATAAAAATAGAGAAATCTAATTCCAACCCCGATGAACTTTATATGTATCGTCAACCCCCGAAGTCCTTAAGTTGTAAGAATGACCCAGGTACCTCTAAACCACCCGGTTTTTCTAAACCAATGTGGATAACGACGGCTCGTATTAGGGGAACATCATATATCCCTAGAAACTTGGCAAAACGAACCAAAACCGAAGAAGAAGAAACGAGCGAGTCGGAATAAGATAGTTGTATTCGTGTGGTGTAATATATGTAATATAGTGTGCTTATGCTTTATGATATATGTAAAAATTGCTTGTATTAATAAGTATTTTTTTTATGAATCTAACTCTTGTCTATTTTACAGTATAAAAACACAAAATGGATAGACAACCCAATATTTTAAGAGACCTACCCGGAGACATGATTGATGAAATCTTGTCTAGAGTCGGTCAGAATTCTTCGGCACAACTATTTAAGGCGAGATCAGTTTGTAAGACATTCGAAGAACGTTCCAAGAATGCCTTGGTTTATAAAAGGCTTTCGTTCGAAAGATGGGGGATATCACATTGGGAAATCCATAAGTTACGATGTGTTTACTTTGACGCATATATTGCGGGGAACCCAAATGCTATTTTACGCAATGGGTTAAGAAATTATTTTGACTCAATATATCCGAATATTGGACTTCGTGATTTAGAAAAAGCGACTAACATGCAACATAAAGAAGCATGTTATGCTTACGGATTAGTAATGTTCGCTTCTCACCAAAGTGAGAACAAGAACATCGGGCTACAACTATTAAACAAAACGTTCCCACAAGTGACAGAGTCGGTAATTGGGGTAAGAAATGAGGTTTTTAGATTGTTACGGGACTGTTGGACTTTACGTACCCCTCGTCCCTTTGACGACGTTACAACACGCTGTCTTATCAACGGCCATAACGGTTATGTTCCACAAGACCAAGGATGGGAAGTAGTCCTAGTAAAACCAGAATGCATGACTTGTTTCTGGACGTATGAATTACGTGTCTTTATTGCCTTTGCTGAACGACTTGTGTACTAGCTAGAATTATCTTCACAACTATCTTGTATCAAAGTTATTGTGTGCTATATTTCATGCTTTATGTAAAATAAGCGGTATTGTAAGTTTGTAAAATATTGTATAAAAGTTTGAACGCGAAATATTATTATAATCAGTTTTTCATATAGAATTGTAGTAGTTGAATTGTATATTAGCTACTAAGTATGAACTTAACGGGTAGGTACTATCCGAATTTAAACTTATAAAACGCTAATATGAAGAAAAAGCTTTTATAAATGAGTTCATATTATGCTACGAAATACTATTAACTACTCTTAATATTCTGTATGATTAACTTGTTCCATTTGACTATTTTAAAGGAAATGGCACCGACTACTCGACACACCGTGAATATGAATGAAGAGGAATTACGTACTTTTCTAGCTTCAAACATAGCCGCAGTACAGGCTGCGCTACATACCAACAATAACCTTGGATCTGGCAGTACAGGAAATCTTGTAGGATGCACCTACAAAGAATTCACTGCCTGCAAACCTTTGGAATTTGATGGAACCGAAGGACCGATCGGATTGAAACGGTGGACCGAGAAGGTCGAATCGGTGTTTGCCATAAGTAAGTGTACTGAAGAGGACAAAGTGAAGTACGCTACGCATACCTTCACAGGTTCTGCGTTAACATGGTGGAATACCTATCTAGAGCAAGTGGGACAAGATGATGCGTACGCACTACCGTGGTCAGCATTCAAGCACTTGATGAACGAGAAGTACCGTCCCAGAACCGAGGTCAATAAGCTCAAGACAGAACTTAGAGGGTTACGAACCCAAGGATTTGATATTACCACGTACGAAAGACGATTCACAGAATTGTGCCTATTGTGTCCGGGAGCATCCGAAGATGAGGAAGAGAAGATCGACGCATTTGTGAAAGGATTATCGGAAAGAATCCAAGAAGATATAAGTTCACACGAGCCCGCCTCTATACAACAGGCATGTAGAATGGCTCACAAACTAGTGAACCA
Source organism: Rutidosis leptorrhynchoides (assembly GCF_046630445.1). Lineage (NCBI taxonomy): Eukaryota > Viridiplantae > Streptophyta > Magnoliopsida > Asterales > Asteraceae > Rutidosis > Rutidosis leptorrhynchoides. Next base: position 368,222,622 of record NC_092343.1, on the reverse strand, counting down.
GATTGAAGAAAGAATTAAAGAACAGACTGCTGAAGAGGCCAATGTGAAGCAAGTCAAAAGAAAGTGGGAGGAAAACGGTGATAAGAATCACCAATACAACAACAACAGCAATTACAACAATAATCGCAACATCAATCGCAACTACAACAAACGGCCTAACAACAACAATAACAACAACAACAACAACAACAACAACAACAACAACAACAACAACAACAACAACAACAACAGCAACTACAACAATCATCCCAACAACAATAATAACCGCAACAACAACAACAATCAGAAGCAGCTATGCCAAAGGTGTGAAAAGTATCACTCAGGGTTCTGCACCAAATTTTGCAACAAGTGTAAAAGAAATGGTCATAGCGCGGCGAAGTGTGAGGTCTACGGACCAAGGGTTAATAGAACGAAAGGAACAAATGGTGTCGGAACGAGTAATGGCGGAGCAAGTAGTGTCGGAGCAAGTTATGCCAATGTAGTTTGTTATAAATGTGGAAAATCGGGCCACATTATTAGAAATTGCCCGAACCAGGAGAACACGAATGGACAAGGCCGCGGAAGAGTTTTCAATATTAATGCGGCAGAGGCACAGGAAGACCCGGAGCTTGTTACGGGTACGTTTCTTATTGACAATAAATCTGCTTACGTTTTATTTGATTCGGGTGCGGATAGAAGCTATATGAGTAGAGATTTTTGTGCTAAATTAAGTTGTCCATTGACGCCTTTGGATAGTAAATTTTTACTCGAATTAGCAAATGGTAAATTAATTTCAGCAGATAATATATGTCGGAATCGAGAAATTAAACTAGTTAGCGAAACATTTAAGATTGATTTGATACCAGTAGAGTTAGGGAGTTTTGATGTGATAATCGGTATGGACTGGTTGAAAGAAGTGAAAGCAGAGATCGTCTGTTACAAAAATGCAATTCGCATTATACGAGAAAAAGGAAAACCCTTAATGGTGTACGGAGAAAAGGGCAACACGAAGCTACATCTTATTAATAATTTGAAGGCACAAAAACTAATAAGAAAAGGTTGCTATGCTGTTCTAGCACACGTCGAGAAAGTACAAACTGAAGAAAAGAGCATCAATGATGTTCCCATTGTAAAAGAATTTCCCGATGTATTTTTGAAAGAATTACCGAGATTACCCCCACATCGATCCGTTGAATTTCAAATAGATCTTGTACCAGGAGCTGCACCAATAGCTCGTGCTCCTTACAGACTCGCACCCAGCGAGATGAAAGAACTGCAAAGCCAATTACAAGAACTTTTAGAGCGTGGTTTCATTCGACCAAGCACATCACCGTGGGGAGCTCCTGTTTTGTTTGTCAAGAAGAAAGATGGTACATTCAGGTTGTGTATCGACTACCGAGAGTTGAACAAACTTACCATCAAGAACCGCTACCCACTACCGAGAATCGACGACTTATTTGATCAACGACAAGGCTCGTCTGTTTATTCAAAGATTGACTTACGTTCCGGGTATCATCAAATGCGGGTGAAAGAAGATGATATTCCAAAGACTGCTTTCAGAACACGTTACGGTCATTACGAGTTTATGGTCATGCCGATTGGTTTAACTAATGCACCAGCTATGTTCATGGACCTTATGAACCGAGTGTGTGGACCATACCTTGACAAGTTTGTCATTGTTTTCATTGATGACATACTTATTTACTCAAAGAATGACCAAGAACACGGTGAACATTTGAGAAAGGTGTTAGAAGTATTGAGGAAGGAAGAATTGTACGCTAAGTTTTCAAAGTGTGCATTTTGGTTGGAAGAAGTTCAATTCCTCGGTCACATAGTGAACAAAGAAGGTATTAAGGTGGATCCGGCAAAGATAGAAACTGTTGAAAAGTGGGAAACCCCGAAAACTCCGAAACACATACGCCAGTTTTTAGGACTAGCTGGTTACTATAAAAGGTTCATCCAAGACTTTTCCAGAATAGCAAAACCCTTGACTGCATTAACGCATAAAGGGAAGAAATTTGAATGGAATGATGAACAAGAGAAAGCGTTTCAGTTATTGAAGAAAAAGCTAACTGCGGCACCTATATTGTCATTGCCTGAAGGGAATGATGATTTTGTGATTTATTGTGACGCATCAAAGCAAGGTCTCGGTTGTGTATTAATGCAACGAACGAAGGTGATTGCTTATGCGTCTAGACAATTGAAGATTCACGAAAAAAATTATACGACGCATGATTTGGAATTAGGCGCGGTTGTTTTTGCATTAAAGACTTGGAGGCACTACTTATATGGGGTCAAAAGTATTATATATACCGACCACAAAAGTCTTCAACACATATTTAATCAGAAACAACTGAATATGAGGCAGCGTAGGTGGATTGAATTGTTGAATGATTACGACTTTGAGATTCGTTACCACCCGAGGAAGGCAAATGTGGTAGCCGATGCCTTGAGCAGGAAGGACAGAGAACCCATTCGAGTAAAATCTATGAATATAATGATTCATAATAACCTTACTACTCAAATAAAGGAGGCGCAACAAGGAGTTTTAAAAGAGGGAAATTTAAAGGATGAAATACCCAAAGGATCGGAGAAGCATCTTAATATTCGGGAAGACGGAACCCGGTATAGGGCTGAAAGGATTTGGATACCAAAATTTGGAGATATGAGAGAAATGGTACTTAGAGAAGCTCATAAAACCAGATACTCAATACATCCTGGAACGGGGAAGATGTACAAGGATCTCAGGAAATATTTTTGGTGGCCGGGTATGAAAGCCGATGTTGCTAAATACGTAGGAGAATGTTTGACGTGTTCTAAGGTCAAAGCTGAGCATCAGAAACCATCAGGTCTACTTCAACAACCCGAAATCCCGGAATGGAAATGGGAAAACATTACCATGGATTTCATCACTAAATTGCCAAGGACTGCAAGTGGTTTTGATACTATTTGGGTAATAGTTGATCGTCTCACCAAATCAGCACACTTCCTGCCAATAAGAGAAGATGACAAGATGGAGAAGTTAGCACGACTGTATTTGAAGGAAGTCGTCTCCAGACATGGAATACCAGTCTCTATTATCTCTGATAGGGATGGCAGATTTATTTCAAGATTCTGGCAGACATTACAGCAAGCATTAGGAACTCGTCTAGACATGAGTACTGCCTATCATCCACAAACTGATGGGCAGAGTGAAAGGACGATACAAACGCTTGAAGACATGCTACGAGCATGTGTTATTGATTTCGGAAACAGTTGGGATCGACATCTACCGTTATCAGAATTTTCCTACAACAACAGCTACCATTCAAGCATTGAGATGGCGCCGTTTGAAGCACTTTATGGTAGAAAGTGCAGGTCTCCGAATTGTTGGAGTGAAGTGGGGGATAGACAGATTACGGGTCCAGAGATTATACAAGAAACTACCGAGAAGATCATCCAAATTCAACAACGGTTGAAAACCGCCCAAAGTCGACAAAAGAGCTACGCTGACATTAAAAGAAAAGATATAGAATTTGAAATTGGAGAGATGGTCATGCTTAAAGTTGCACCTTGGAAAGGCGTTGTTCGATTTGGTAAACGAGGGAAATTAAATCCAAGGTATATTGGACCATTCAAGATTATTGATCGTGTCGGACCAGTAGCTTGCCGACTTGAGTTACCTCAACAACTCGTGGCTGTACATAACACTTTCCACGTCTCGAATTTGAAGAAATGTTTTGCTAAAGAAGATCTCACTATTCTGTTAGATGAAATCCAAATCAACGAAAAACTTCAATTCATCGAAGAACCCGTCGAAATAATGGATCGTGAGGTTAAAAGACTTAAGCAAAACAAGATACCAATTGTTAAGGTTCGATGGAATGCTCGTAGAGGACCCGAGTTCACCTGTGAGCGTGAAGATCAGATGAAGAAGAAATACCCGCATCTATTTCCAGAAGATTCGTCAACACCTTCAACAGCTTAAAATTTCGGGACGAAATTTATTTAACGGGTAGGTACTGTAGTGACCCGAACTTTTCCATGTTTATATATATTAATTGAGAGTGATATTTACATGATTAAATGTTTCCAACATGTTAAGCAATCAAACTTATTAAGACTTGATTAATTGAAATAGGTTTCATATAGACAATTGACCACCCAAGTTGACCGGTGATTCACGAATGTTAAAACTTGTAAAAACTATATGATGACATATATATGGTTATATATATAGTTAACATTATATTATGATAATTAAACATATCATTAAGTATATTAACAATGAACTACATATGTAAAAACAAGACTACTAACTTAATGATTTTGAAACGAGACATATATGTAACGATTATCGTTGTAACGACATTTAATGTATATATATCATATTAAGAGATATTCGTACATCATAATATCATGATAATATAATAATTTAAAATCTCTTTTGATATTATAAACATTGGGTTAACAACATTTAACAAGATCGTTAACCTAAAGGTTTCAAAACAACATTTACATGTAACGACTAACGATGACTTAACGACTCAGTTAAAATGTATATACATATAGTGTTTTAATATGTATTTATACACTTTTGAAAGACTTCAATACACTTATCAAAATACTTCTACTTAACAAAAATGCTTACAATTACATCCTCGTTCAGTTTCATCAACAATTCTACTCGTATGCACCCGTATTCGTACTCGTACAATACACAGCTTTTAGATGTATGTACTATTGGTATATACACTCCAATGATCAGCTCTTAGCAGCCCATGTGAGTCACCTAACACATGTGGGAACCATCATTTGGCAACTAGCATGAAATATCTCATAAAATTACAAAAATATGAGTAATCATTCATGACTTATTTACATGAAAACAAAATTACATATCCTTTATATCTAATCCATACACCAACGACCAAAAACACCTACAAACACTTTCATTCTTCAATTTTCTTCATCTAATTGATCTCTCTCAAGTTCTATCTTCAAGTTCTAAGTGTTCTTCATAAATTCCAAAAGTTCTAGTTTCATAAAATCAAGAATACTTTCAAGTTTGCTAGCTCACTTCCAATCTTGTAAGGTGATCATCCAACCTCAAGAAATCTTTGTTTCTTACAGTAGGTTATCATTCTAATACAAGGTAATAATCATATTCAAACTTTGGTTCAATTTCTATAACTATAACAATCTTATTTCAAGTGATGATCTTACTTGAACTTGTTTTCGTGTCATGATTCTGCTTCAAGAACTTCGAGCCATCCAAGGATCCATTGAAGCTAGATCCATTTTTATCTTTTCCAGTAGGTTTATCCAAGGAAATTAAGGTAGTAATGATGTTCATAACATCATTCGATTCATACATATAAAGCTATCTTATTCGAAGGTTTAAACTTGTAATCACTAGAACATAGTTTAGTTAATTCTAAACTTGTTCGCAAACAAAAGTTAATCCTTCTAACTTGACTTTTAAAATCAACTAAACACATGTTCTATATCTATATGATATTCTAACTTAATGATTTAAAACCTGGAAACACGAAAAACACCGTAAAACCGGATTTACGCCGTCGTAGTAACACCGCGGGCTGTTTTGGGTTAGTTAATTAAAAACTATGATAAACTTTGGTTTAAAAGTTGTTATTCTGAGAAAATGATTTTTATTATGAACATGAAACTATATCCAAAAATTATGGTTAAACTCAAAGTGGAAGTATGTTTTCTAAAATGGTCATCTAGACGTCGTTCTTTCGACTGAAATGACTACCTTTACAAAAACGACTTGTAACTTATTTTTCCGACTATAAACCTATACTTTTTCTGTTTAGATTCATAAAATAGAGTTCAATATGAAACCAAAGCAATTTGATTCACTCAAAACGGATTTAAAATGAAGAAGTTATGGGTAAAACAAGATTGGATAATTTTTCTCATTTTAGCTACGTGAAAATTGGTAACAAATCTATTCCAACCATAACTTAATCAACTTGTATTGTATATTATGTAATCTTGAGATACCATAGACACGTATACAATGTTTCGACCTATCATGTCGACACATCTATATATATTTCGGAACAACCATAGACACTCTATATGTGAATGTTGGAGTTAGCTATACAGGGTTGAGGTTGATTCCAAAATATATATAGTTTGAGTTGTGATCAATACTGAGATACGTATACACTGGGTCGTGGATTGATTCAAGATAATATTTATCGATTTATTTCTGTACATCTAACTGTGGACAACTAGTTGTAGGTTACTAACGAGGACAGCTGACTTAATAAACTTAAAACATCAAAATATATTAAAAGTGTTGTAAATATATTTTGAACATACTTTGATATATATGTATATATTGTTATAGGTTCGTGAATCAACCAGTGGCCAAGTCTTACTTCCCGACGAAGTAAAAATCTGTGAAAGTGAGTTATAGTCCCACTTTTAAAATCTAATATTTTTGGGATGAGAATACATGCAGGTTTTATAAAGGATTTACAAAATAGACACAAGTACGTGAAACTACATTCTATGGTTGAATTATCGAAATCGAATATGCCCATTTTTATTAAGTCTGGTAATCTAAGAATTAGGGAACAGACACCCTAATTGACGCGAATCCTAAAGATAGATCTATTGGGCTTAACAAACCCCATCCAAAGTACCGGATGCTTTAGTACTTCGAAATTTATATCATATCCGAAGGGTGTCCCAGAATGATGGGGATATTCTTATATATGCATCTTGTTAATGTCGGTTACCAGGTGTTCACCATATGAATGATTTTTATCTCTATGTATGGGATGTGTATTGAAATATGAAATCTTGTGGTCTATTATTATGATTTGATATATATAGGTTAAACCTATAACTCACCAACATTTTTGTTGACGTTTTAAGCATGTTTATTCTCAGGTGATTATTAAGAGCTTCCGCTATCGCATACTTAAATAAGGACGAGATTTGGAGTCCATGCTTGTATGATATTGTGTAAAAACTGCATTCAAGAAACTTATTTTGTTGTAACATATTTGTATTGTAAACCATTAGATAATGGTCGTGTGTAAACAGGATATTTTAGATTATCATTATTTGATAATCTACGTAAAGCTTTTTAAACCTTTATTGATAAAATAAAGGTTATGGTTTGTTTTAAAATGAATGCAGTCTTTGAAAAACGTCTCATATAGAGGTCAAAACCTCGCAACGAAATCAATTAATATGGAACGTTTTTAATCAATAAGAACGGGACATTTCATTGGACTTAATTACTTGGTACCATTGGGCCACTAAGTTTATAATTGTTGGGCCGTTTCTTAGTTAAGAGGATTTTGCAAATGGGATTTTAATGTTGGGCTAATGTTGTGTTGGACCAAAACCCAGCACACCTCTTGTTTTTATGATGATGTTAGATGATAGATAATGATGTTACATGATGATGATAGTAATCGTATTATGATCATGATTATGATTAAGATAATTTGATGATGATGACCATATTCATGTTGTTGATAACGATGATGATTGAGGTAAATTAAAACGGAAATTTAGTTAAAACAATATAAGGTTATAATTAAAACAAAAATGAAGTGATGGAGAGATGGTTAAGGATGTCATCGGGTTAGCGGGACATCGCGGATTTAAACCCGGACTTGGGCATTTTTTTAGGACTACTCCTTTGAGGTAGTTATTACTAATACTCTTATTATTATTATTTCATTATTAATTTTTTTATTGTTATTATTATTATTATTATTATTATTTATTATTGATTGTTATTAAGTAATTATTATTATTACCAATATTAGAATTAAGATTATTAGTATAATTAATATTATTATCATTATTATTATCATTAAAATATATAGTATTATTATTAATATGACTATTAAAATTTCTATTAGAATCATCATTTTTATCAAAAGTACCATTATTATTTAAAATATTATTTTTATGAAAACTAACATTTTTATCTTATCATCATTATCTTTTTATTAAAAATTATTATTATTATCATAAAAAGATACAAATTTTTATTTTCTATTATTGATATTATTTTACCAAATAGCTATATAAGAATATATTTAAAACATATAGCATAACAATAGTAATATTTTCATAATAAATACTAGTTATTTATCTAAAGTATATAAAATAAATATAGTTAATATAGTTACCAATGAAACATACAAGTGACTGAAATAACAATTAATAATAATATCTAAACTTGTTCGATTACGATTATATGTGTTAATGTATATATAAATGATATAGGTTCGTGAATCCGAGGCTAACCTTGCATTGTTCAGTTCCGTTGTATGCATATTTTTACTACAAAATATCGTATCGTGAGTTCATTTGCTCCCTTTTACTCTTTACATTTTTGAGACTGAGAATACATGCTTTGTTTTTACAACTGTTTTATTAAATGCCTTTGAAATCTATATTTTTGGACTGAGATGCTTTTATAAATGTTTGACGAGATAGACACAAGCAAAATATTCCTCGAATGAATTATTATGCAGACAGAAGTTCTGTGAATTATTATTGAATTAGGTGTACATGATAATTGCCACCAATTGATGAATATATTTTTCCCTGATTATTATTGCTTGGTAACCTAAGAATTAGAATCGGGTATGGCCCTAATTCACGCGAATCCTAAAGGTAGCTATCGGGTTTAACACCCCTACCCAGAATGTTCACTAGACAAAAGAGCTAGTGGGTGTGGTGTTTAGTACTTCGAAGTTTATATATTATACAGACGAGATGTTCTGTTTTTGGGGATATTATTGATGCGCATTATATGTTAAGGTCGGTTACCATGTTGAGCAATGAAATCAAATTGAATGTTATGTATCAAGAGAATGATTTTTATACACAGGTTATGTGTATTATTTTTGTGTACGAGATATGTGTACGATTATTTAAAAATCGCGAGGCAACCTACGAGGGAGAAAAGGATACGAACCTACTCTGCCAAGCATTATGAAAAATGGTTTTGTACACGAGATAGGTGTACTGTATTTGAATCTTGTGATCTATCAAAATGATGAATTTTATTGTTTACGATAAACTTATGAACTCACCAACCTTTTGGTTGACACTTTAAAGCATGTTTATTCTCAGGTATGAAAGAAATCTTCCGCTGTGCATTTGCTCATTTTTGAGATATTACTTGGAGTCATTCATGGCATATTTCAAAAGACGTTGCATTCAATTCGTTGAGTTTAATAAAGATTATGATTAAGCAAATGACAGATTAGGTCATTTATAGTTGAATATTATGAAGTGGTATGCATGCCTGTTAACTTTCGATGAAATGAAAGGTTGTCTTTTAAAACGAATACAATATTTGTAAAAATGTATCATATAGAGGTCAAATATAAAAATGTATCATATAGAGGTCAAATACCTCGCAATTTAACCATATGTTATTGTATTCGTCCTCATGGATTAGGACGGGTCACTTCAATATTCGATTTCGATAATCCAACCATAGAATGTAGTTTCGATTACTTGTGTCTATTTCGTAAAACATTTATAAAAGCAGCGCATGTATTCTCAGTCCCAAAAATATATATAAAAAGGGAGTAAATAAAACTCACAATACTGTATTTCGTAGTAAAAATACATATGACGGCATTGACAAATGCAGGGTTGGCCTCGGATTCACGAACCTATATTAATTATATATATATATGTATATATATATATATATATATATATATATATATATATATATATATATATATATATATATATATATATATATGTTGGTCAATATATGTCTAACAATTTAGGTCAAGTCATAGTGTATCACAATCTTAATGCTCGAGCTTATCATGCAAAAGTCAACAAAAGTCAACTTGACTCAAAATGATTTCCAAAATCTATATGTGTTTATTATATAATTTAAATATAGTCGTTATATGTATTTACATATATTTATCAGATTTTATTAGAGTAATTAATACAAGTCATTTATTAATAAAATTTATATTAAAATTTATATATGATAAAAATATATTTTTTTATATATCTCAAGTAATAAAATTTATTAAATTCACTAATATCATAAAAATATAGTGGTATATATTATTAATGTAATTATATTACGTGTGGTAAAAATATCTTTGTATCACATATTTATTCGATAAAATAATATTCATAATAATAATAATGAGTAAAAGTTGTATTATTTTGTAATAATAATAATTATTATTATTCTACTAATAATAACAATAACAATATTTATATTTACTAATGATGATATTAATTATAATAAAATGATTATTCTAATCATGATAATTTTAATAATAACGATACTTTTTATTATTAACTGTAATAAAAATAATAATTCTATTCAAAATGATAATTTTTAATAATAATACTAATATGATAATAATAATAATAATAATGATATTTAATAATAACAATGATATTTCTATTAAAATCATAATTTTAATAAAAAATGATAGTTTTAATATTAATGATACTTTTAATAATAGTAACGATAAAAATAATAAAATGATAGTTTTGATAAAAATATTAATTATTTTAATAATAATAAAAATAATAATAATAATAATAATAATAATAATAATAATAATAATAATAATAATAATAATAATGTTAATAATATTGATTATTAGATAATAATAATAATAATAATGACGATAATAACGACGATAACGATAACGATAACGATAACAATAACAATAACGTTAACGATAACGATAACGATAACGATAATAATAACGATAACAATAACGATAATCATTTTAACAATAATACTTAAAATTATAGATAATTCAATTGACGATATCTTTTAATCCGTTCATCGAAATCATACGCTTTCTAAATGAAAACTTAATAATTTTTCGACAGCTTTTCAACGACATGCATATCATATACCTTATCTTAATAGCATATGTATTAAATTCATAATTTATCATAAACTATATATTGACGAAATAAAATATACAAGCATGCATAATCATAAGTACTCGAGCACTAATCAGGGATACACTATTCATATATAAAAGATAAGGTATGAATGCTCACGTATCAATATTGAGATTCAATATTGCAGGAAAGTACGTAGAAGCAACGGAGATGATAAACACTAGATTGACCTCGCGATCATACTCCCGACAATACCCATAACCTCCATAGCTATAACTCATAATTTCCTTAGCTTTAACTCACTCGAAAAACCATTTTGAAATCACTTGGATAGCACTCCGTCGTAATATTTTATGTATAATACTAATAATATTAATATTAATACTACTGATAATAATAATAAGATTAATAATCTTAATAATAATAATAATAATATTAATATATATATATATATATATATATATATATATATATATATATATATATATATATATATATATATATATATATATGAAGCAGAGATTGAGAGAAGAAATAAGTGTGTGTTTTTAGTTCGTCAAAAACTCGAGCAATTATACAACTTTTGTTGAATTAGAACCCCATGCGATCGCATGGGTTCACAGCCTTCCAGCCATGCAATTGCATGGCTCTTTTGGCCAGCTCACATCCCATTAACTAGGCTGCCGACACTCGTTTATTATTATTATATATATAATATATTTAATTTATATAATTAATTATATATTATATTATATTTATGTGCATAGTTAACTTATGATTTTAGTTCCAATAATTTGTATGTTGACGCTCGACTTATGTCCCGGTTTCGGTTCCTCAAAAGTGTTTTCGTATACTAAGAAAACTGGCACTCTACGTTACGCGACAAGTACCTTTATAAATAACTAGACTTAAAACATCGATAAACTGTATCCTTTAAAATATAACTTATACGTTTGAGTGTCATGGTCATTTGCTTCTATAAATTATCATCTCGTTATTTATTAATATATATAATTTAAATCAAAACGTTTATATGTCAGGGTTAATACTATATTTTATCATTTGTAATATCTATATATATATATATATATATATATATATATATATATATATATATATATATATATATATATATATATATATATATATATATATATTTTGAAATATAGATTTATATATATTAAAAATATCTAATTAAATATAATATTGAGTTTTTCAAAACTAATTATAATTCAGAGTTTATATAATTTAAAATTGTTTATTTAACTAATTAGAAATCATATAAATTTAATATACATAAACACGTTTTAAATACACGTTGCATATTAAATCACAGACCCTATCATTTATAACTTGTCAAAAGGTTTCTAGAAAGATTTTAAAGTTTAGGATAACGTTAAAACCTTTATTCTTATTAAAATGACTCAGTAACAATTTGTCAAAAGTGGTTCCAGACATTTATAAAGTTATACTCCTTTTTAAAGAAGACGTGACACTCACATCATTGTATATAATTTCTAAAGTTTAAAACAGTAAAAGATAATGATAATAACTTAATAATTTACTTCTTGACATGTTGCAAAATATACAAATCTTTTGAAATATAACGTAGTACGTTTTATATCTTTGAAACCACCTATATATAAGCTCAATATATATATATATATATATATATATATATATATATATATATATATATATATATATATATATATATACACACACATATATATACACACACATATATACATAACACATTTTATTACTTAGACGTTTATCTATAACGAATAAGTATAACGTCATACGTTTAATATTTTGCTAACGTTTACAAGTCATAAAATAGATTTCCTAATATATTTACATGTCAATCAAACCATTTAAATGTTTTGTTAATATTTCTCAATTTAATAAACACACATATGTATATATTCATACATATCTATTTACACATAATTGTTCGTGAATCGTCAAGAGCAGTCGAAGGGTAATTGAATACATAAACATAGTTCAAAGTTTTTGAGATTTTAATATTACAGACTTTGCTTATCGTGTCGGAAACATTAAATCATTTAAAGATTAAGTTTAAATTTAATCGAAAATATCCGGGTTGTCACAGCCCAGTTTATTAAAAATTAATAATTGTAAATCGAAACAAACAATAGAAGAAGTAGGATACCTTGTATTACTTTGTATATCTCAATTCAACCTGTTGTACAAGAACAACATATATATATATATATATATATATATATATATATATATATATATATATATATATATATATATATATATATATATATATCGCATACATGAAGGGTAAGAGACTATCTAGAAGCATCTAATATTAACATGTAATTAATGCATACAACCAGTAACTACTCTCTAACACTCCCCCTCAAGTTGGAGCATAGATATTGATCATGCCCAACTTGTCACAAAATTGACGGATGCATCTTCCAGGTAAAGCTTTCGTGAAAATATCGGCCAATTGTTCATTACTTTTGACATGGGGTATACTGATAATCCCTTCTTCTAACTTTTCTCGAGTGAAATGACAATCAACTTCTATATGCTCTGTTCTTTCATGAAAGATGGGATTGCTTGCTGATATTGCTATAAATATACATATACTTCGTCACAATATCAATCCAAAATGTTATGATTTTTATGTGTAATCGAGTAGTTTTCAGTTTGTAATTGGTTAAAATGTCCAAAGCATTGAATGAAATGCTATTATGGATTTTTAATGATATAAAGATCAAAATGAAGATAAAATGAAGATTTCTAATGAGCAACAAAAGACTAAAACACCGCGCCTCAAGACTACAAGTTAAAACGATTGAAATCACGAAATCTGCGCGCCTACACGAAAAAAAATCATAACTAAATTATACTGACTCGAAAAAGGCGAATCAGGTGTCTAGACATCCGTAACTTAAAGCTCTACAACTTTCAAGAAGGAACATTACACGAAACGTGTACCAATCTACGCGAAACGCGTAATGTTGTGACCAAAATCAGATTCCAACTTCACTCTTACGCGAAACATGTTCCTTTCTACGCGGATCGTGTAATCTTGTGGCCATTATTCAGATTCAATTGCACATGGGAAAGTCAACTTTTCAATATAAAAATAATCCTTTCTTGATGGGATTGAAGCTTTACAGTCACTATACTTTTACTATTACTACCCGATTCAGATTTATAAACAAGGAACATGGGTTTGTGCACTTTAATATATTTAAAGACAACTTTTAGCTGGACCAAGAATATTTACAGCTCTCAAGATTTACTTTAAATAAAATAATATTAACTAAATCTCAAGATTGGAGAATAAAGAAAAGGAGCTGCTGTTATGAAATAAAGGTAAGTAGTTAGATAGTATAGTAGTTAGGATAGTAGTAACCAGTGGCTACACAACAAAAAAATATAGTCAATTACTACTGTTCCAATTAAATGTTACATACTACGTATATTTACGTTTCCAATTTATTTATATTCGGTACTATTTTTAATTCCAAGATCAGTTCAAATAGGATAGTTTCAATATTGTACGGGTATTATTTTTGGTGTGCACGGGTGCTGTCATTTCCATTTCTATCATTTGCAGTTAATAAATTGAAGATTGTTTGTAAGTTGTTCACTTGTTCTATTTAATTTTTCATTATCGCTACTATCATTATTATTGTTATTATTGTTATTAGTTGTAGCCTTTTTATTACTATCATTTTGCCAGAATTATTATTATTGCCATGTTTATTATTTTATGTTTGCATTTTTACTCACGTCCTATTATTATGATTAGCTAGTTTACTTTCGTGTTTACTTAGATGTAGAACCCCCCAATTATGGATTGTTATCATTTAGATTACTAAAATGTAACTTATATTATTTTTAATATTGTGCCTAGTTGAAAGAACCATTGTTATATAATTAGATATTTAACCCTATCACTTAATTTATTACATAAAAATAGCGAAAGCTATTTTTATTGATATAGATTATGCTTTAACACTAAAAGTGGTTTAGACGAACTTATGGATAAATTATTAACACCAATTTAGAAAAAAGATTCGGTGGTTTGGGTAATATTATAGTTCATATAATCGTGAAATTGTAATAGGGAAACCGTTATGATTTAAGTTTTGACGAAAGTCAAAACTAGGCTAGGTCTCAATTTAGATAATCAGGTATAGTTAACTATCTAAAATAAGATCCAATGAAAATTAGATTTAATTTTAATTAGTTAAGATTTTATATAAATTCGAAAGAAAAATATATAAAGTAAACATTTTAGAGTAATTACAAATGTTATTTAGATCAATTCTAGATATTGTGTTCAATCAAAAGATCCATTATTATGTAAATTTAATACTTAATCCCCGTCACGTAGTTTATTGAATCGTTTAGCGAAAGTTAAATTGGTGATATATAAAATATGCTTCAACACTATTTGTGATCTAGACAAAATGTAGGATTATATTCCTGACAAAAATATAAGAATACGGATTTGGTGATATTAAGATTTATATAGTCATGAAATTATAAGAAGGGAAACCATTTTAGTTTAAGTTTTAATGAAAGTTAAAACTAGGTTGAATCACAATTCGAATGATCGGGTATAGTTTGCTTTGTTAAGACGAGAATAGCGAAAGTTAAGTTGAATCTTAGTAAATCAAGACTTTATGAAATCGAGAGGTTATCACGAAGTTATATACTATATAATATTGTAATCGTACTTAACAACAATCCATAGTATATTGATTATGAATTGTCTATGATTCATATCAACGAGGGGGACGAAATTTAAGTAAATACGCTTTCTTGTATTTTTATTTATTATAATTTTTATTATTATTTTAGTTAATTATATCCAAAACCAAAAACCAATTAAAACCCATTTTCTAGTATAATTAATTGTCGTTAAATTCTTGAATACGCTTCTCCAAGTGGAATGAATTTGACTTACCAGTATCTATTACTGCACGATCGGGACCAGTTGCCTGTAGTGTGATAATATTTATTAAGCTAGTTTAGTTGTAAAATTTAAAGTTCGGTTTTATCACATCACTTGCAATGTGAATAGCTGCCTTGTTATCACACCACAAGTTCATCAGTTCAGACTTAGCAAAACCAATCTCGCCAAGGAGGTTACGAACCCATATAAGTTCATAAATAGTCTGGGCCATGGCTTGATACTCAGACTCTGCACTTGAACGAGATACCACATTCTGTTTCTTACTTTTCGAAGATACAAGATTTCCTCCAACAAAGACACAATAACCTTGATGTTATGCGAGGGGTATATGAAATAGTATTAATTTTTACAACTAAATACTATTAAATAAAATACAATTTTACACAAGTGATTTATTTATTTATAGAGTGGATATACCTAAACCTTGCTACAACACTTATATGCGGTGTACCTAATCGTACAGTAGTGTCGTTTTTAGTAAGTCCGGTTCGTTCCACAGGGATCTTTAAAATAAGCTTAACGCTATATTTTTTAACTTATATTTGTAAAAATACAAAAATATATAAGTAATATTATTTTTATAAAAAGAGGGTTTTTTACCGTTTAATGACCGGTTTGTCGATTTTTAAAACTTTAGTCGCAGTTAAAACCTAATGTAAAATATTAAAAATAAATATAACTTAATTTAAAGCGTAAAGTAAATAACGATAATGAAATTGCGATAAATAAAAGTGCGATAAAATAAAATTGCGATAATTAAAAAGTACGATAATTAAAAGTGCAATTAAATACAATGACAATAAATAAAAGTGAGATAATTAAAAGTGTAATTAAATATGAAATAAAGGAAATTAAATATGAAATAAAGGAATTATGCTTATTTAAACTTCCGTAATCATGATGTTCGACGTGTTGTTTTTAGTTTATTACCATGGGTTAATTGTCCTTTGTCCTGGATTATTCGATATGTCCATACGGATTTGTCCATAATAGTCCATCAGTCATAATCATAAAGTGCGAAAGTCTTCGTCAAATTATTCTTATTCCCGAAGTCAAATATTCCAACTAATTGGGGATTCGAATTGTAACAAGGTCTTAATACTTTGTTTAATGAATACACCAGGTTATCGACTGCGTGTAGTCCAAGGTTTTACAACTTTGTTAACAATTACACCAATTACCCTTGAATGTAATCCACCCATGTTTCAACGAGTCTATTAACTATTAATCCAATCCCGTGTCCGGTAAAATGAACAATTATTGGTATTTATAGATATCCCGCCCACCGTACCCAGTCAAGCGTATGTGGTTATATATAAATACGTCAAATTATAAGTCTATATATTAAATCAATGAGGTATCATTTTGTTAATATAAAACCCATTAATAGCCCATAGTCTAATTTTCACAAGTGTCGTTCTTTTGTCCAAACCCCAATTATGGTCCAAAGCCCAATTACCCAATTTTAATATTTAGCCCAACATCTCGATTACTTTGGCATTAAATAAGCATAATAATAACTTAGCTACGAGACATTAAATTAAAAAGGTTGAACATAACTTACAATGATTAAAAATAGCTTAGCGTTACACGGACAGAATTTTGACTTACACCCTTACAACATTCGCTAACATACCCTTATTATTAGAATTAAAATTAAAATTAAAATTAAAATAATATATATATATATATATATATATATATATATATATATATATATATATATATATATATATATATATATGTGTGTGTGTGTGTGTGTGTGTGTGTGTGTGTGTGTGTACCAGTGAGAAGAAGGAAAAAGATGTTAAATTCGATCACCAAACTGCGAAATTTATAGGACCTGAGCTGAAAAAGTGTGCCATGCGATCGCATGGCTTTTGTGCCTCTAGGCCATGAGATCACATGGAGGTAGGTAACAGCTCACATGATTTTGTTTTCTTGTTTTGCCGACGGTTTTTATAAATAAATATAATATATAAATAATTTTAAGAATTATTTAAATATTATATTACATTTATGTGCATAGTTGACTAAAATTTTTAGTCCGTGGCGTCGAGCGTTGAGAGTTGACTTTGGTCCCGGTTTCGGATTTTCGAACGTCCTTGCGTACAATTTAATATCTTGTATTTTACGTTTCGCGTCTTGTACTCTTGTAATTTTGAGACGTTTCTTATCAATAATTGGAACCACTTTGATTGTAATTTGTACTTTTGAGCTTTTTGGTCGTTTGCATCTTCAATTCGTCGAATCTGTCTTTTGTTTTCACCTTTTATTATTTAAACGAATATCACTTGTAAATAGAACAATTGCAACTAAAAGCTTGTCTTTCTTGAGGGATAATGCTATGAAATATATGTTCGTTTTTAGCATTATCAAATATTCCCACACTTGAGCGTTGCTTGTCCTCAAGCAATATAGTCTTGAAATTAAAATACTAGAATCACTTCTTTATTCTTCACACTTTGTACATCAGTGATTTTTATATGGCGGTATGAACAATGGTAGTAACGATGTAGTTTACAGTCCCACATGACTATAAAATTTAGATCCCTTAAGGAAATTGGATCTTTATGAAAACATTTGATCTTTTGAAAATTAAATCTAGTTTTTACCCTAGATAAGTTTTCCGGAATAACCCTTCACCGGTGTTTGCAAAATGTTTTTGTGGGTTTGGTGGGTTTCAGATTTTAAAATTTTAGCTCAAAACTTGTGGTTTTGTGTCACCCACATGGTAACCTTGTATTGGGAAAGCAACACGTCCAGTATACTTGCTCTGTATATTACCTTTCGGTAAACTACCGTCCGGTTGTAAAGGAAAGCGTTGAATAAGCAACTGTTAAGGCAATGTCCCCTAACATGCTTTTAATTATGGTCTATAACGTGTCGGATGCAATTACTATCCTTGGTAGGAGCAATAGTAAAGCTCACCCTTATAATTTTTCGGTTTGGCACAAGGTCCTGTCTTTGACCATGCTATGCAACCACCGTTCTTACGATAGATACCCGATTTGGTTCAGGTGACCTAATGAATTCCAGGTGAATTCCTAGGATTTTACGTTCAATGGTAATGAACGCATTAAAAATGGGTTTTCAGAAAACAAATCGGTTTGTAAATTTTGATCAAAATATTTTCTCGTTCAAGCTCGAGTTTAGATATCATCGAATTCCATGAGTTTGTAATTCTCAATTTTTAAGATCAATCTCTAGGATTGAGTAATATCAGGCTTAAAAGCTGATTTTTGATCTTTTAAGGAGATTATCCTTTCTGGGGATCTGGTTCATTAGTCTTATCCAGCTAATTTGCACGACGTCCTCCCCATTTTACGAGACAGATCCTCTCATGGTTAGGATAAGTCTGACCACTTGGCGACCCTGTTTGATGCTGAGGTCTGTGGATTTCCTGCTGATTTTAGTGATGATTTTTCTAGATTTTTCGTCAACCTACAGCTGGTCTGGACGACAACTTCAGGACCTAAATCAAGAAGAGCGTTTTTTTTTCAGAAGACTTTACTTCCTTTTAATGATGGAATTGATTCATCGTGTAGATCCATCTTTCTTTCAAATATATTACAATTTACCGGGTAAAACGGTTAATTTTGTCCAAAACAAAAGTATCTTCAATTATTTGTAAAAATATGTGATATATGTTTTTAAATAACTTGATAAATTTTTCCCACACTTGGCTTTTATTTCCCTTTCTTTGCCTTTTTATTGTCCTATATTCCATTTTAAATGAATTCTAACATTTTGGGTTGTTTCTCAATTTGTCCTTTCCGAGGTAACAATAATTTCGGTGTTAACACCTAGTTTTATCGTTCATAAATATGTATAAACATGATTTTGAGTTCATTTAATTGAAAATTTTGAAAAATTTTACTAGAATTGGGTAGTCAGTATATAAGACTAGGGCTGTTCTTTATTATCAGAGAGCACTAGATTCTAATACAACTACTGCGTTACTAGTATTTTTAATGGTAACCAAGTGTATAAGTTAAAAATTTTAAAAATCCGAAAGAATTTAACCCCTTCCCACACTTAAGATCTTGCAATGCCCTCATTTGCAAGAAATCAGTAACAATTTAAATTATTGAGGGTGATTCGCGTAGAAAAATGATTAAATTTTACCAAAGTTTCCAAACATATTTCCGTTTGTTTGCTGAATGATAAATGGTGCACATCATTTGTTCATTCCGTCTTGTTGTTACATCACATTTGTTTTTCGTTTTGTCGTCAAAATTAGTAGCTTTTGCTGAACTTAATGCCAGTGTTTGAAAATGCGCTGTTTTACCCTGTTGTGTACATGAAATAAAATACATACAATACAAATATAAACATTGCATGGTAATTTGAAATGGGACTTAAAACCCCACTTTCAAATCAAATATGAAATATTAGTACCAAATAATAAAAATATTAAACAATACATTAATGTATCACAATATCATATGTTTAAACATAAATAAATAGAAATAATAAAAAGATAAAAATTATAGAAATCACCAAAGGAACTATATCAATCTGGATAGGGGTTCCAGTTTATGTCGTCGTTCGGGTTCCATGGTTGGTGATAGGTGTACTGGTAGGCCTGGTTAGGATCGTAGAGAGTATATGGTGGTCTCATCTCGGGTTGGTGTGGAGGATAGTAAGCGGGTCGGGTTGGGACGTAGTGATCCTGAGGTGACAGCCGGTTCATAATCTGACACTGATGATAGTCCCATCTATCATGATGTCGTTGCCTGGAATGCTCGTAATCATTTCGGGCTTGCCACTGCTCCATCCGACGAAATCTCTCCGCGTTTGTCATATATAACTCATCTACACGCTGGTAGACATCAGTCATAGCCTCCCGAATGACATCCCTAATGTCATCCGCTTCCTCCATTTCCTCGTCTGAACCTCTCTCTACCTGAGGATGATTACCTTCATAGGGTACTGGCTGATTGCGTCTACTCTTTAATACCTTAGCACCCGCATAAACCCTCAATCCTAAAGGTTAAACTTGTTCCCTACATACCATAAGTGGACCCCCTTGATTCCTATCTACATTTACTCTCCAATAAGAGTAACAAAAATACCTCCTCCAATTATCCCCCCCTTCATGTATTCCTTCCACCATTTTAGTTAAATAAAAACCAACACAGTAAGGGATATTAACAAAGCCTCTTGGGTCTCGAATACACTTTAGGTAAAATAAATCATGTAAGGTCAATTTTTCCTTGTTGTGACCTCTCTGTGTAATCGAGTTAGCCAAAAATCTATGAATTATACGAAGCTCGGCTCTGTTAATATGTAAGTAGGTATATGTTCCTGCCTGCCCAAAAACATTATAATCTGACATACGCCTCCAAACGGCGTTCGCGTCAAAATTCCTATCTACCCTTTCACCACGATAAATCAAATTCATACAATCGGGTAGTAGCAATTCACTAGGAGTGTAAATCTGTAATGCCCTGGCCATGTCCAGCATGGACATCCTGTACATCCTACGGCCAAGTATAAATCTAAGAAAACTTCTATCATCTAACCTATCTACATCTGCATTTAATGCTATAGTACTCATAAGCCCGACACACCATTCCTTATATAGAAGCCTACGAATGGTGAATAGATGTTCCCAATCGGTAAAAGAAGAACTGCCATACCTTTGAATCAGTAGCAGTCTAACACGGTCAGCTAGATGTGCCGTTTCCAAAGGATTCCAATCAATTACCCTTGGCACCTCTACATCTTTCGTTACTAATTTGAATTTATTACTTTGATATGCCGGGTAATCTCTCCAGCTTCTATCGAATCTCAGATTAGGATGCAATGTATGTTCAGGAATCGTTGGATATTCTACTGGCGGATGCATCGAAAATACTATGAAGTCATCAACAAACTGTAGCGGATCATAATAAGGTACATGTTGATCAGGTTGATGTTGTTGTTCTTGTTGTGGTTCTTGTTCGGGTTCTGGCTCGTATTGCGGCTCATATTCTGGTTCAGGATCTTGTTGTGGTTGTCTAGATGATGATGAAGTACCAGCAGTATCGGTTTTCTGCAAAACACATTAAATACAAAATTTGTGCATCCAAATATGCATTAGTGTTAGCAAAATAACAACTTAAATTAACCACAATAACATGTTCAATCAAAATTAAACTTATACACATTTTCACATTTTTTTACAATTCTACACTTTTTTAAATAAGCACATATGAAAATGTATACAAAGTTCATAAGCATTTAACTCAAATAACATGTCAAAATAGTCATTACTAAACAAGTCTCAAATGGAAATTATATCAAATTAATCAAGTTCATGAATTTTAGACTTAAAAAGTCTACTTTATTCTCCAAAAATCATGTTTAGGATCAATGTTTGGATCATTTAGCTACCTAAACATGTTACACTACTTAATTTAGCAATAATTCATGATAAAAATCGGCCATAACCTGTTTATATCAAAAAGCCCCAAATTGCTCAAGAACACAAACCCTAGATTTCTAAAATTTTTAAAGTTTTTTGCTTCAAATCATGTTAAATAGCATCAATCGAGGTTATACATGCATAATATACTAACAATTTAACTCTAATTACACTAGAAATTAACAAAATTAAATTAGGTAAAATATTGGTAAATATCACAAAAACTAGGAAATTTTAGAGTTTAGGGGTGTAATTTTTACCTTTTTGTTGAAGAATCTGAACCTAGGCATGATTAGAGCAAGAAATTTTACGAATTACGGTGAAAAATTTCGAATTTTTGAGGTGTTTTTGAGAGGGTTTCGTGTATATGTGTGTGTGTTTTATGGAATGGACAGAACAGCTCGCTGCTATTTTGTTTCTGGCCTGGATTCCAGCTCCATGCGATCGCATGGATTGGAATGCCAAATCCCATGCGATCGCATGGGGTTCGGGTACAGTACATTTTTGCTTTTTTTTTTATATATAAAAATCTTATAACTTAATAAAACATAAAATTAATAAAATTTTAAAAATTTGTTTCTTTTAGGATGAGGGCGTTTCGGATCGTTGTCCTAGTCCGTCCCTCGACAAAATTTTAAAATTTGTCATTTTTAAACGCGGTTTTAAAAGTAAAGATTTTTGGGTTTTTTAATGTTTTTGGCATACTTTAATTCAATAAGATTAAAAATAATGATAATAAAAGTTCTCGTCCCTCCCTTGGGTAGAGCAATTTCGGTTCAATGACCTAGTTTTCAACTCACGACGAATTTTAAAAATCAAATTTTTAACTTAACGAATTAAAGTAAATTTTTGTTTTTAAATTCACACCAAACTTAAATTTAAAATGCATAAAATTAAAAATTCATTAAAAATTCACACCAAATTTATATTATATTTTTGTTTTTATACATTCAAACTTATATTAAAAGTATTAATTTTTCAAATATTTACAATTTTAAATATATTGATTTTAAAAAAAAGTTTACAATATTAGTTTAATATTTATATATCAAAAACAAAGTAAAAATAAAAATTAAAAATTTTTTTGGTCTTTTATCCCACTTTAATCAATCAAATATTATCAAAAATATACGCCCCTCTTTTCGGTAAAGTAATTTCGGTTCCATAACCTAGTTTAACTCATGACGAATTTTTGAAATATTTTGGGTTGATTGATTAAAGATATTTATACCTTAAGAATAAACGGTAAATTTCGCAGTGATGTAATAAATTTTTGTATGATATCAATAATTTCGGTCGCAAAACCTAATTTTATTGAATACCAATTTAATACTTTATAACGAACGATTTAGCGTTTATTATCAAAAGGTTAAAAATAATAAAAATAAAAAAACTGTACATACTTACCTGTGAGATAGAATTCTCAGTGACCTGCTTTAGCCCACTCATAAGATAGTCGGACTAATTGGTTTTCCATAGCTACATAGGCGTAACCTCGAGCATTCAACGTTTTTTCTTCGAAACATATGAACGGTCCATCTCTGCATAAAGTAACAAATTCGGTATTGGAATATGTCTGATTCGTCGAGCATTTTCCTTCGTGTGACCATTTTCCGCATTTGTGACATCTTTCAAGGTATCGTGCTCTTCTTTTCGCTGCGGATTTTGATTTTCCTTTACCAAAATGTAACTTATTATTTTCGTTCCTGGATTCTTTTCTTACTCCGTCCAATTTGCCTCTGATTAATGATACCAATTCACTTGGAAGGGTGTCATTATTACGTTTAGTGATCAAAGCGTGTAGCATTAGACCATGGTTTAATTCACAGGAAGTCTTCATCTCGTAAAACCTAAAAAAATAAAAATTCAGAATGGGGGAAGAAGACTAGTTCTTTAGGGTCTGCTAGGGAAAGACCATTCAGATTCCATTCTCGAGAACTACATGAAAACAGAATATCTAACTCTAACAGAAATACATATTATCCTTTAAAAGACTTGATTCTCCCCACACTTAGTTAGCTGTGGTGTTGAAATTGTGATTAACTTCGTTGTCAACTTCCATCGGACCATGTATGTAATGTTTAACTCTGTGACCATTAACTTTAAATTCAATCCCATTTAAATTTATTAATTCTACTGTTCCGTACGGGAAAACTCTTTTGACTATAAATGGTCCAGACCATCTTGATTTCAATTTTCCAGGAAATAGCTTGAATCGTGAATTGAAAAGAAGAACTCTGTCTCCTTCCTCAAATTCTTTTGAACTTCTGATTCTTTTATCATGCCATTTCTTCGTTCTTTCCTTATAGATTAACGAATTTTTGTATGCTTCATGTCTTAATTCTTCTAATTCGTTTAATTGACTTAACCGTAGACGTCCGGCTTCATGTAAATCAAGATTACATGTTTTCAAGGCCCAAAATGCTTTATGTTCAATTTCTACTGGAAGATGACATGCTTTTCCGTAAACGAGTCTAAAAGGTGTGGTTCCAATTGGAGTTTTGTAGGCTGTTCTAAAAGCTCAGAGTGCATCTGATAGTGCTCCAAATGAACATATATTTTGTAGCAATATCGTTCCAATATGTAAAGTTTTTAAATGTAATTTCCTTATTTTTAGTTGTAATAGTTAAATAAATAAGTGCGAAGACGAAAGACGCAAATCGCTCGAAAATGAAGATTTAAAGACAAAAACGAAGATTTGAAAGACCAAAACATCCAAAAAGCTCAAATGTACAAGATACAATTCAAAAGGTTCAATTTATTGATGAGAAACGTCTAAAAATGACAAGAGTACAAGTTACAAAACGCAAAGTACAAGATATTAAATTATACGAAAGGACGTTCGAAAATCCGGAACCAGGACATGAACCAACTCTCAACGCTCGACGCAACGGTGTAAAAATTACGAGTCAACTATGCACAAGAATAAAATATAATATTTAAATAATTCATAATAAGAATAATATTAAATAATAAAAAGTTGTTAATTGAGCATAGTTTAGGGGTCGTAAATGAAAATTTCATTTCATAATTCGCCTATAAAAACAAGTTATATCGATCAATTTTAGGGACACACTTTTCGATCATATTTTCTATCCTCGATCCATCTATCAAATATCTATATCTAATATCCAATATCTATATTCTATATCTCTATCATAATGTTAACTTAATAAGATATAACAATAATCTTAATTTTAATTTTAAATTATGATAATAATAAGATTTATGATAGAGATCGTTTGAGTGTGTAAGTCGAAATTCTGTCCGTGTAACGCTACGCTATTTTTAATCATTGTAAGTTATGTTCAACCTTTTTACATTAATGTCTCGTAGCTAAGTCGTTATTATGCTTATTTAAAATGAAGTAATCATGATGTTGGGCTAATTACTAAAATTGGGTAATTGGGCTTTGTACCATAATTGGGGTTTGAACAAAAGAACGACACTTGTGGAAATTGAACTATGGGCTATTAATAGATGGGGGGTATTGTCTAATTGAGTGACAACTCATTGGAGTCTGTCGAACCTATCTTCAAATTAATTAACCTAATAATTAATAATGATTATGGTTGTCCTATTTAGTGATGTTCATATGGAATCTGTTATAATCATTTAATTAATCAATTGGGTTGGGTAATTGATTATTCATTCTGATCAAGTGGATGAATTAATATTCATAAACTAATTAAAACAGGGGTGGATTACATACAGTGATAACTGGTGTAATTGTTGACAGAAGTGATAACTGCGTCACAGTTTAAATCCTTAATCAGTTGGAATATTTGACTTCGGGTATAAGGGTAATTTGACGAGGATACTCGCACTTTATATTTATGACCGATGGACTATTATGGACAAAAACCAGATAGACGTATCAAATAAACCAGGACAAAGGACAATTAACCCATGGTAATAAATTAAAATCAACACGTCAAACATCATGATTACGGAAGTTTAAATAAGCATAATTCTTTTATTATATTTCTCATCGTATCTTTATTTACTGTCATTTTATTACTCGCAATTTTATTTTCTGTCATTTTATTTATCGCAATTTATTTTACGCACTTTAATTTTTGTCATTTATTTTTACGCTTAAAATCGACAAACCGGTCATTAAACGGTAAAACCCCCATTTTATAATAATACTACTACTTATTTATATATATATTTTTACAAATAAACTTAATAATATAGCGTTAACTTCACCAGCTCCCTGTGGAACGAACCGGACTTACTAAAAACTACACTACTCTACGATTAGGTACACTGCCTATAGTGTTGTAGCAATGTTTAGGTATATCCCATCCGTAAATTAATAAAACTTGTGTCATATTTTGTAGTATTTTGTATTAAAAATTTAATACTATTTCGTACCCTCACGCTACATCATCAAGTTTTTGGCGCCGCTGCCGGGGAGCGCTAAAACGCTATATTTTTAATTATAATAATATTGAAATAAAATATAATAATATAATAATATTGAAATAGAATATAATAATATAATAATATTGAAATAGAATATAATAATATAAAAATATTTAAGAATCAAAAATTTACGTAAATTTTAAAAAAGTCGTATTTATTAAATACTTCAGGGGTATATTATGTAACTTATAATTAATAATTGCTATCATGTCGCTTTCATGTGAATAGTAAATTAATTAATTTATTTTCATTTACTATTCATGAATAGTAAATGAATTAAAAAAAAAGTTTTGAAAAAAAAATTATAATTATAAAAAAAATTATTAATTTGTAAAAAAAAATCGTTTTTTTAAAAAAAAAAAAAAAAAAAAATCGTTTTTTTTAAAAAAAAAAAAAAATTTCGTTTTTTAAAAAAAAAAAAAAAAAAATTGTGTAAAAAAAAAAATCGTTTTTTTAAAAAAAAAAAAAAAAAAATTCGTTTTAAAAAAAAAAATTTGTAAAAAAAAAAATCGTTTTTTTTTAAAAAAATTTAAAAAAAAAAAAAACGAAAAAAAAAAAAAAAAAAAAAAAAAAATTAAAAAAAAAAAAAACGTAAAAAAACAAAAAAATTAAAAAAAAAACGTAAAAAAAAAAAAAAAATTATTAAAAAAAAATATATATTTTTAAAATTTTGTCTATAAAAAAAAATGTTTTTTTTAGTTTTATTACCTTTAGATTTTTAGACTATAGTCGCAACTTTTAGTATTAAGTTTAGTTTTGCCATAGTTATTTTCTTATTTTTATTTTTCGACGCGTTTACCTATGTATCAATTACAATTCCAATTAGTGATCTCCATTTGTAGCTTTAATTTTAAGATAGTGATCGTTATAAGGTTGGATTAACCGCGTGTTTACAAACCACTCTTCGTCTTTTTCTTTTTTCGACACTTTTCGACGCGCACTCTTTTTCTCTCTTATTTCTCGCCATTCTAGTTTTTAGGACTTAGATTTTTTTCTACTTCTTCTCTAAATTTCTTAAAATTACGAAAATTTATTTTAAGTGGTTAAATTGATAGACATCAAAATTTTCTGGTTCGTAGTAATAGTTGGATTTGTACGTGGACCGGGTTATTGGAGCCAAACAGTCCTCAATTATATTGAGACCAAACGAATCCTGCCCCTCTGCTGCATCTTTTGGCTATTCGAAACGTGGGCAAAATCAGAAAAGTCTATTGATTGGATAACTTATATAATTTTTCTTTCCTTTTTAAAAACTAATAGGATATTCAGTGAATGCACCGAGCAAGACGTTCACCGCCGGTCATACGTTCACCACCTGTAACTCGATCAAGACATCGTTTAACAAATATCGCCGCCGTTGATTTTTCTTTAGAATCGTCATCTAGTCGACCAAGAACTCTAACTCAAATTTCCGATAATCCATCTTTTGAACCCGACTTCACAATTAAGAACCCGGAGCATATTCAAGGACAATTCCAAGATCCTGAACCACAAACCGTTAAATCGGAGTCCTCTAGTGATTCGTATTCAACGAATTCAATTATGGAAGTAACGGAACCTCTAAGTATGGAAGATCGAATGAGAGCCACACGCACGGGCCAAGGTCACGCCATTATTAAACCAGAAGTTAATGCTCCAGATTATGAAATTAAAGGACAAATCCTACACATGGTAACTAACCAATGCCAATTCAGTGGTGCACCGAATGAAGATCCTAACGAACACCTTCGTACGTTTAAAAGAATTTGTACACTATTCAAAATCCGAGAAGTGGAAGATGAGCAGATCTATCTCATGTTATTTCCCTGGACTTTAAAGGGAGAAGCCAAAGATTGGTTAGAATCGTTACCTGAAGGGGCGATTGACACATGGGATGTTTTAGTTGAAAAATTTCTTAAACGATTCTTTCCGGCATCCAAAGCCGTGAGACTTCAAGGAGAAATTGTTACGTTCGCGCAAAATCCAAATGAAACATTATATGAGGCGTGGACAAGATTCGGAAGGATGTTGAGAGGATGTCCTCAACACGGATTAGATACTTTTCAAATAGTACAAATCTTCTATAAAGGCGTAGACATCGCCACACGAAAAGACATCGACATAACCGCTGGTGGATCCATTATGAAGAAAACCGCAACTGAAGCTTACAAAATTATTGATAACACAGCCTCCCACTCGCATGAGTGGCACCAAGAAAAAGATATCTTTCGATCATCTAAAGCGGCTAGAGCCGATTCTAGCCCTGACTTTGATTCCGTTTCCGCAAAAATAGATGCTTTCGAAAGACGAATGGAAAAGATGAATAAAGATATTCACGCAATACGAATCAGTTGTGAGCAATGCGGTGGACCACACTTATTGAAAGATTGTCACATTGAACCAACGATGGAACAACGAGAGAATGTTTCCTATATGAACCAAAGGCCGGGAAATAATTATCAAAATAATTATCAACCGCCAAGGCTAAACTTAAATCGAAATCAAAACATTCTTTACAATCCAAAAGGACCCGAAAGTAACTGGTATAACCAACAAGGTCCGAATAACCAACCAACTCAAAACAACACTTTCAATCAACAAAGACCTAGCTTGTATAAACCACCACAACAACCCGAAGAGAAAAAGCCAAATCTAGAAGAAATGATGGCAAAGCTGATTGAATCTCAAACACAATTCATTACATCTCAAACCCAAACGAACGAGAGGTTTGATCAGTCATTAAGAACTCAACAAGCTTCCATTTTGAATCTAGAAAAACACGTAGGTACTCTTGCTAGCATGATGAGTGAGAGGGAACAAGGAAAGCTACCGAGTAATACTGAAGTAAATCCTCGGAATGAGAATGTTAATATGGTGTCAACGAATTCTGAAAAACCAGCATCAGAAGATGGGAAGGTTTTAGATGAGAGTAACAATGAAGAAGTTACACCACCACCACCCGAGTATGTAAAGCCAGTGGTGGCACCATACAAACCACCCATCCCGTTTCCAAGAAAAAGAGTTGAGTATGAGCAAGTGATAGGTAATAAAGATTGTGATACCTCTGGAAAGAAGAAGAAGAAAAAGAATAAGAAAGTGCAAGAAACAAAAGCCGTAAATATAAACCCGGTGAAGACAGTTCCACCAAAACCTCCACCTAGGGTAGGTGATCCGGGTGAATTTATTGTTCCTTGTCTACTTAGTGATTGTGTCATGTATGATGCACTAGCAGATTTAGGTGCGAGTGTAAGTGTTATGCCTCTTTCCTTATATAAGAGATTAGGTGTAGGTAAGTTAAGTCCAACGGATATGAGTGTTCGACTCTTTGATCAAACCATTAAGCACCCAGTTGGAATTGCTGACAACCTACCCGTTCAAGTAGGCAATTTAACCTTTCTAGTCGAATTTATTGTCATTGACATAGAAGAGGACCCAAACATTCCTCTAATTTTAGGTCGGCCATTCTTAGCGTCCACCGG
Organism: Rutidosis leptorrhynchoides; assembly: GCF_046630445.1. NCBI lineage: Eukaryota > Viridiplantae > Streptophyta > Magnoliopsida > Asterales > Asteraceae > Rutidosis > Rutidosis leptorrhynchoides. The sequence goes on along the minus strand of NC_092343.1, from coordinate 368,192,462 downwards.
GGCGTTATTTGATGTAGGAAATGGAAGAATGACACTTAAAAGTGGTAACAAATCTATCACCTTTATGATTCGAAAGTCTAAATCTCCACCAACTAAAACCGTTGAACCAGTAAAAACGATTGGTAATAACCATGTTGTTTTACCAACTCCAACGGTAGTGCTTAGCAATAATAAAACGCCTAAGTGTGGGGAAAATGAAGTAAAATCTAATGATGACTTGATAATAAAGAACCCCGTTGTTGATACGAAATTAAATGACCCCGTTATTAACAGTTCAATGAAGAAACTTTTTAAACGGGCTATCGATGCTAGAAGTAAGGGGAACTTTAAGTTATGTAACCGGTTAGTATCCAATCTGTCGCCTAAAGAAAAGGCGAAACTAGTTGAATTTTGGGATATTACGGAAGAAGCCGGGCACTGGCTTAAAGAAAAAGTCACAGATAGGCAAGTTGATTATGGACCAAAAGAAATTGACGATGAAGTTAATCACAATTTCGACACCACAGCTACCTAAGTGTGGGGAGATTCAAATGTTCTAAGAAAATGTTATCTAGAGTTAGTTGTTCTGTTCTCGTGTAGTTCCGAGAATGGAATCCGATTGGTCTTTTCCGCTAGCAGACACTAAAGAACTAGTTTTCTCCCCCCATTCTGAATTTTTGTTTTTTTTTTAGGTTTTATATGAAATTAATATGCTTTTAAGTTTTGTGTGATATTTAAAAACAAAATTTACTTTATTTCATTAAGTTGAAAAAAAAAAATGATTTATAAAATTCGTCGTAAGTTGAAGACTAGGTCATAGAGCCGAAATTACTTTACCCGAGGGCGGGGCGACAAATTTTGTTATCATTATTTTTAATTTTATTGATTTAAAGTATGCCAAAAATATTATACTTTATAAATTTTTGAAAAGTGGGGTTATAAACCAAACTTCAAAAATATATATACATATATATATGTTTGTATTTTATCTTATGTACAAAACAGAGTAAAACAATGCACTTTCAAAGACTGTCATTAAAGTTAAGCAAAAGGTACTAATTTTGACGACAAGACGCAAAACAACAAATATGATATAACAAATGAAGGAATGAACGATGAGGCGCCATCTATCATTCGACGAGCTTTGTAATTACAAACTCGGTATTTTTAATCACTTTTCTACGCTAATCACCCTCATGAATTTAAATTATAGTCTGATTTCATGCAAATGAGGGCATTGCATGATCTTAAGTGTGGGGAAGGGTTATAAATTCTCTCAGGTTTATACTTGGTTTATTTGCCAAATTTTGTGAAAATTTAAAAAATTTTCAATTACATGAAGTCAAAATCATGTTTATACATATTTATGAACGGTGAAAACTAGGTGATAATACCGAAATTATCGTTACCTCGGAAAGGACATAAATTGAGAAACACCCTAAAACGCTTGAATTCATTTAAAATGAAATAAAAGAAAATAAAAAGGCAAAGAAAGAAACTAAGTGTGGGAAGAATGTACCAAGTTATTCAATTTAAAACAAATATCACATATTTTTGTACAAGATTATTGCAGGTACTTTTGCTTTGGACGATACTAATCAGTTTTACCCGGTTTACTGTAATACATTTGAAAGAAAGATGGATCTACACGATGAATCAATTCCATCATTAAAAGGAAGTAAAGTCTTCCGAAAAAGACACGCGCTTCTTGATTTAGGTCATGAAGTTGTCGTCCAGACCAGCTGTAGGTTGACGAAAAACCTAGAAAAGTCATCACTAAAATCAGCAGGAAATCCACGGACCTCAGCATCAAACAGGGTCGCCAAGTGGTCAGACTTATCCTAACCATGAGAGGGTCTGTCTTGTAAAATGGGGAGGGCACCGTGCAAATTAGCTTGATAAGACTAATGAATCAGATCCCCAGAAAGGATAATCTCCTTAAAGATTAAAAATCAGCTTTTAAGACTGATATTACTCAATCCTAGAGATTGACCTTAAAGATTGAGAATTCAAACTCATGGAATTCAATGATATCTAAACTCGAGCTTGAACGAGAAAATATTTTGATCAAAAATACAAACCGATTTGTTTTCTGAAAACCCATTTTCAATGCGTTCATTACCATTGAACGTAAAATCCTGAGAATTCATCAGAATTCATTAGGTCACCTGAACCAAATCGGGTGTCAACCGTAAGAACGGTGGTTGCATAGCATGGTCGGAGACAGGACCTTGTGCCAGACCGAAAAATTATAGGATGATCTTTACTATCGCTCCTACCAAGGATAGTTCTAGCATCCGACACGTTAATAAGACCATAATCATCTGCATGTCACGGGACATTGCCTTAACAGTTTCTTGTTCATCGCTTTCCTTTACAACCGGACGGTAGTTTGCCGAAAGGTAATATACGGGACAAGTAAACTGGACGTGTTGCTTTCCTAATACAAGGTTAGCAAGTGGGTAACACAAAACCACAAGTGTTGAGCTAAAATTTTCAAATCTGAAACCCACACAACCCACAAAAATATTTTGCAAACACCGGTGAAGGGTTATTCCGGAAAACTTATCTAGGGTAAAAGCTAGATTAAATTTTCAAAAAGATCAAATGTTTTCATAAAGATCCAATTTCCTTAAGGATCTACATTTTAATAGTCATGTGGGACTGTAAACCACCTTTCAAATGTGCACTTTGCTTTGGAAACCGAAAGTAAATCGGCTATTTGATTGCAAGTGTCGTTGACCTAAACCCGAGGCAACTGTGGATGACACACCCACCTTTAACCATCATTACTGTCATTGTTTATACCGCTATATCAAAATCACTGATGTACAAAATGTGATGAATAAAAAAGTGATTCATGTATGTTTTTATTTCAAGTTCTGTATTGCTTGAGGACAAGCAACGCTCAAGTGTGGGGATATTTGATAGTGCTCCAAATGAACATATATTTTGTAGCAATATCGTTCCAATATGTAAAGTTTTTAAATGTAATTTCCTTATTTTTAGTTGTAATAGTTAAATAAATAAGTGCGAAGACGAAAGACGCAAATCGCTCGAAAATGAAGATTTAAAGACAAAAACGAAGATTTGAAAGACCAAAACATCCAAAAAGCTCAAATGTACAAGATACAATTCAAAAGGTTCAATTTATTGATGAGAAACGTCTAAAAATGACAAGAGTACAAGTTACAAAACGCAAAGTACAAGATATTAAATTATACGAAAGGACGTTCGAAAATCCGGAACCAGGACATGAACCAACTCTCAACGCTCGACGCAACGGTGTAAAAATTACGAGTCAACTATGCACAAGAATAAAATATAATATTTAAATAATTCATAATAAGAATAATATTAAATAATAAAAAGTTGTTAATTGAGCATAGTTTAGGGGTCGTAAATGAAAATTTCATTTCATAATTCGCCTATAAAAACAAGTTATATCGATCAATTTTAGGGACACACTTTTCGATCATATTTTCTATCCTCGATCCATCTATCAAATATCTATATCTAATATCCAATATCTATATTCTATATCTCTATCATAATGTTAACTTAATAAGATATAACAATAATCTTAATTTTAATTTTAAATTATGATAATAATAAGATTTATGATAGAGATCGTTTGAGTGTGTAAGTCGAAATTCTGTCCGTGTAACGCTACGCTATTTTTAATCATTGTAAGTTATGTTCAACCTTTTTACATTAATGTCTCGTAGCTAAGTCGTTATTATGCTTATTTAAAATGAAGTAATCATGATGTTGGGCTAATTACTAAAATTGGGTAATTGGGCTTTGTACCATAATTGGGGTTTGAACAAAAGAACGACACTTGTGGAAATTGAACTATGGGCTATTAATAGATGGGGGGTATTGTCTAATTGAGTGACAACTCATTGGAGTCTGTCGAACCTATCTTCAAATTAATTAACCTAATAATTAATAATGATTATGGTTGTCCTATTTAGTGATGTTCATATGGAATCTGTTATAATCATTTAATTAATCAATTGGGTTGGGTAATTGATTATTCATTCTGATCAAGTGGATGAATTAATATTCATAAACTAATTAAAACAGGGGTGAATTACATACAGTGATAACTGGTGTAATTGTTGACAGAAGTGATAACTGCGTCACAGTTTAAATCCTTAATCAGTTGGAATATTTGACTTCGGGTATAAGGGTAATTTGACGAGGATACTCGCACTTTATATTTATGACCGATGGACTATTATGGACAAAAACCAGATAGACGTATCAAATAAACCAGGACAAAGGACAATTAACCCATGGTAATAAATTAAAATCAACACGTCAAACATCATGATTACGGAAGTTTAAATAAGCATAATTCTTTTATTATATTTCTCATCGTATCTTTATTTACTGTCATTTTATTACTCGCAATTTTATTTTCTGTCATTTTATTTATCGCAATTTATTTTACGCACTTTAATTTTTGTCATTTATTTTTACGCTTAAAATCGACAAACCGGTCATTAAACGGTAAAACCCCCATTTTATAATAATACTACTACTTATTTATATATATATTTTTACAAATAAACTTAATAATATAGCGTTAACTTCACCAGCTCCCTGTGGAACGAACCGGACTTACTAAAAACTACACTACTCTACGATTAGGTACACTGCCTATAGTGTTGTAGCAATGTTTAGGTATATCCCATCCGTAAATTAATAAAACTTGTGTCATATTTTGTAGTATTTTGTATTAAAAATTTAATACTATTTCGTACCCTCACGCTACATCATCAGCATCCTCCAATTTCATGGACCATTCTTTCGGATTTGATCCTACGGTTTTCTCTAGAATACGTTTTAAAGCTCGGTTGGTATTTTCAACTTGTCCACTTGTTTGTGGATGATAAGCGGTGGAGATTTTATGAGTTACTCCATATCTTTTGAGAACTTTCTCAAGTTGATTATTACAAAAATGAGTACCCCGATCACTTATTAAAGCTTTCGGTGTTCCGAACCTAGCAAAAAGACGTTTTAAAAAGTTGACTACAACTCGTGCATTGTTAGTTGGGAGAGCTTGTGCTTCCGCCCATTTAGATACATAATCAATGGCAACGAGAATGTAGAGATTATTATGAGATTTTGGAAATGGACCCATAAAGTCAATACCCCAAATGTCAAATACTTCACATACTTGAATGACATTTTGTGGCATTTCATCACGTTGACTTATTTTTTCGGCCCTTTGACAATCATCACAGGATTTGCAAAGAAGGTGTGCGTCTTTGAAAATTGTAGGCCAATAGAATCCAGCATCGTAAAATTTTCTTGCTGTGAGTTGAGGCCCATAATGCCCTCCTGTTGGTCCTGTGTGACAATGGTTTAAAATTTGACTAGCTTCATCTCCGAATACACATCGGCGTATTATTCCATCGGGACAACTTTTAAACAAATGTGGATCTTCCCAGAAATAGTGTTTTATATCACTAAAGAATTTCTTTCGTTTTTGGTACGACAACCTTTTTTCAAGGAATCTACATACTAAGTAGTTTGAATAGTCTGCAAACTATGGAATTTCATTATAATCTATCTTCAATAGATATTCATCAGGAAAGTTGTCTTGTATGGCCGATTCATTTAGAACTTCTAATCCAGGATTTTCAAGACGAGAAAGATGATCAGCTGCGAGATTTTCTGCACCCTTTTTATCTCGGATTTCAATATCGAACTCTTGTAAGAGTAAGATCCAACGGATTAATCGTGGTTTGGCATCTTGTTTCGAAAATAGGTATCTAAGAGCAGAATGGTCGGTATAGACCACCGTTTTAGCTAGAACGAGATATGAACGAAATTTGTCAAAAGCAAAGACAATAGCAAGGAGTTCTTTTTCAGTAGTTGTATAGTTCGTTTAGTTCAAATGGTAGATTCCAATTTGGAGTTATCATGATCGGCGCATTAGTGAGTTTTTCTTTAAGAATATTAAAAGATTTGATACATTCATCTGAAAAGATAAATGGAGCATCCTTTTCTAGGAGTTTATTCATAGGAGTGGCAATTTTAGAAAAATCTTTTATGAAACGTCGGTAAAAACCGGCATGCCCTAGAAAACTCCTAACTCCTCTAACATTGGTGGGATGTGGAAGTTTAGCAATTACATCTACTTTAGCTCTATCCACTTCAATTCCTTCCTTTGAAATTTTATGACCAAGAACGATGCCTTCTTTAACCATGAAATGGCATTTCTCCCAATTAAGTACTAGATTTGATTGTTTGCATCTAATAAGCATTCGTTCGAGATTAACTAGACATGTTTCAAATGTATCATCGAAGACAGAAAATTCATCCATGAAAACTTCCATGCATTCTTCTATCATGTCGTGAAAAATCGCCATCATGCACCTTTGAAAGGTTGCAGGGGCGTTGCAAAGTCCAAATGGCATGCGTTTGTAAGCAAAAGTACCATAAGAGCACGTGAACGTGGTTTTCTCTTGGTCCTCGGGTGCTATTGGAATTTGAAAATATTCGGAAAAACCATCAAGAAAACAATAGTAACTATTTCCGGCTAATCTTTCCAACATTTGATCAATAAAAGGTAAGGGAAAGTGATCTTTTCTGGTGGCGTCATTTAATTTTCTATAATCAATACAAACACGCCATCCTGTTACAGTCCTAGTAGGAATAAGCTCATTTTTCTCATTTGTGATGACAGTCATGTCACCCTTCTTAGGTACGCATTGAACTGGGCTTACCCATGGACTATCAGAGATTGGATAAATTAAATCTGCATCAAGCAGTTTAATAATTTCTTTCTTAACAACATCTTTCATATTAGGATTTAGTCTTCGTTGGCATTGCACATACGTTTTATGACCTTCTTCCATAAGGATTTTATGTGTGCAATACGAAAGACTTATTCCTTTAATGTCATGAATCTTCCATGCAATAGCTGGTTTATGAGCTTTTAACACAGAAATGAGTTGAGATTTTTCAGTTTCAGTAAGAGAAGACGATATTATTACAGGTAATTCAGATTCACCATGTAAATAAGCATATTCCAAATGGTTTGGGAGTGGCTTTAACTCTAATGTCGGTGGTTCTTCTATCGATGATTTATATCGATATCTGTCTTCTTCTTTTAGCATTTGAATTTCTTCTGTTGTTGGTTCATATCCATTAGCCATAAGTGTAGCTAACATTTCAGCTTCATCAATTGGTTTAGTTCCTTCTCCTAAAGATCATTCTCCTGTTCTTTGTAATTCTGGAAATTCTTCTAACAATTCTGCATGTGAATCTATAGTTTGAATATAATAACATGTATCATCTGCAGATTGAGGTTGTTCCATGGCTCTATCAAGAGAAAAGGTAACACTCTCATCCTCTATACTTAGGGTCAATTTCTTACCGAACACGTCTATTATTGCTTTAGCCGTGTTTAAGAATGGTCTTCCTAATATGAGAGGAACTCGAGAATCTTCTTCCATGTCCAGAATAACAAAATCTACTGGAAATACTAAAGTACCAACTTTAACTAGCATGTTCTCCATTATCCCTCTAGGATATTTTACTGATCGATCGGCTAGTTGTATACTTATTCGTTTTGGTTTCAATTCTCCAAGGTCTAGTTTAGCGTATAGTGAATACGGCATTAGATTTATACTAGCACCTAAGTCTTGGTTTCAATTCTCCAAGGTCTAGTTTAGCGTATAGTGAATACGGCATTAGATTTATACTAGCACCTAAGTCTGCCAATGCTTCTATTGAACTAAGACTACCCAAAAAAACATGAAATTGTGAAACTTTCTGGATCAGATAATTTTTCTGGTATCTTATTCAATAGTACTGTAGAACAATTTGCATTCATAGTAATAGCCGAGAGTTCTTCCATTTTCTTTCTATTTGTGATTAGATCTTTCAGAAATTTAATATATCTAGGCATTCCTGAAATTACATCAATGAAAGGAAGATTGACATTTATTTGTTTAAACATATCCAAAAATTTGGATTGCTCAGCTTCAAGTCTCTCTTTTCTCATTTTACTCGGGTAAGGAAGTGGTGGTTGGTATGGTTTAACATAAGGTTTAGCCTTAACTGTGTTATCTTCATTAACCTTTTCAACTACCGGTTCTGTTTCCTTATCTTTCTCAGATTGTGGTTCTTGTGGAGTAGGAATAGCTTCATCAGAAATTACAGGTATTTCAGGTGGTTTAAGTGTAATATCACTTCTTGTGGTAATGGATTTAGCTGTTTCATTCCAGGGGTTAGCATTTGTATCACTAGGTAAACTTCCCGGTTTTTTTTCACCTATCAACTTTGCTAGGTTGCTCACTTCTTGTTCCAGATTTTGAATAGAAGCTTGTTGATTTCTAAATACTTGAGCATTTTGTTCATTGATTTGTTTCTGAGATGTGAAAAATTGCGTTTGAGATTCAACTAGCTTCGACATCATGTCTTCTAAATTTGGCTTTTTATCATCGGTTTGTGGTGGTTTGTTTTGAAAAATAGGTCTTTGCTGATTGTAAGTATTGTTGGATACTTGTTGATTACTAGGACCTTGTTGATTGTTGTATGGAACATTTCGGTTATAATTCCGATTTTGATTGTAGATTAGTCTTGGCGGTTGATAATTATTCTGATAATTATTTCCAGGCCTTTGGTTTATGTATGAAACATTCTCTCTTTGTTCCATTGTTAGTTCAATACTGAGACAATCTTTTGTTAAATGTGGTTCTCCACACTGCTCACAACTAATTCGTATTGAGTGAATATCTTTAGTCATCTTTTCCATTCGTCTCTCGACATCATCTATCTTTGCAGAAATAGAATCTAAGTCATGGCTAGGATCGGCTCTAGCTGCTTTAGATGACCTAACGATATCTTTTTCTTGATGCCACTCATGTGAGTGGGAAGCAGTGTTATCAATAATTTTATAAGCATCAGTTGCAGTTTTCTTCATAATGGAACCACCAGCTGCTATATCTATGTCTTTCCTTGTAGTGATGTCGCATCCTTGGTAGAATATTTGTACTATTTGACAAGTGTCTAAACCATGTTGCGAACATCCTTTCAATAACTTTCCAAATCTTGTCCACGCCTCATATAGAGTTTCATTTGGCTTTTGCGTGAACGTAACAATTTCTCCTTGAAGTCTCACGGCTTTAGATGCAGGAAAGAATTGTTTAAGAAATTTTTCAACTAAAACGTTGAAATGTCCCGTTCTTATTGATTAAAAACGTTCCATATTAATTGATTTCGTTGCGAGGTTTTGACCTCTATATGAGACGTTTTTCAAAGACTGCATTCATTTTTAAAACAAACCATAACCTTTATTTCATAAATAAAAAAAGCTTTACGTAGATTATCAAATAATGATAATCTAAAATATCCTGTTTACACACGACCATTACATAATGGTTTACAATACAAATATGTTACATCGAAATCAGTTTCTTGAATGCAGTTTTTACACAATATCATACAAACATGGACTCCAAATCTTGTCCTTATTTTAGTATGCAACAGCAGAAGCTCTTAGTATTCACCAGAGAATAAACATGCTTTAAACGTCAACAAAAATGTTGGTGAGTTATAGGTTTAACCTATATATATATCAAATCGTAACAATAGACCACAAGATTTCATATTTCAATACATATCCCATACATAGAGATAAAAATCATTCATATGGTGAACACCTGGTAACCGACATTAACAAGATGCATATATAAGAATATCCCCATCATTTCGGGACACCCTTCGGATATGATATAAATTTCGAAGTACTAAAGCATCCGGTACTTTGGATGGGGTTTGTTAAGCCCAATAGATCTATCCTTAGGATTCGCGTCAATTAGGGTGTCTGTTCCCTAATTCTTAGATTACCAGACTTAATAAAAAGGGTCATATTCGATTTCGATAATTCAACCATATAATGTAGTTTCACGTACTTGTGTCTATTTTGTAAATCATTTATAAAACCTGCATGTATTCTCATCCCAAAAATATTAGATTTTAAAAGTGGGACTATAACTCACTTTCACAGATTTTTACTTCGTCGGGAAGTAAGACTTGGCCACTGGTTGATTCACGAACCTATAACAATATATACATATATATCAAAGTATGTTCAAAATATATTTACAATACTTTTAATATATTTTGATGTTTTAAGTTTATTAAGTCAGTTGTCCTCGTTAGTAACCTACAACTAGTTGTCCACAGTTAGATGTACAGAAATAAATCGATAAATATTATCTTGAATCAATCCACGACCCAGTGTATACGTATCTCAGTATTGATCACAACTCAAACTATATATATTTTGGAATCAACCTCAACCCTGTATAGCTAACTCCAACATTCACATATAGAGTGTCTATGGTTGTTCCGAAATATATATAGATGTGTCGACATGATAGGTCGAAACATTGTATACGTGTCTATGGTATCTCAAGATTACATAATATACAATACAAGTTGATTAAGTTATGGTTGGAATAGATTTGTTACCAATTTTCACGTAGCTAAAATGAGAAAAATTATCCAATCTTGTTTTACCCATAACTTCTTCATTTTAAATCCGTTTTGAGTGAATCAAATTGCTATGGTTTCATATTGAACTCTATTTTATGAATCTAAATAGAAAAAGTATAGGTTTATAGTCGGAAAAATAAGTTACAAGTAGTTCTTGTAAAGGTAGTCATTTCAGTCGAAAGAATGACGTCTAGATGACCATTTTAGAAAACATACTTCCACTTTGAGTTTAACCATAATTTTTGGATTATATTTCACGTTCATAATAAAAATCATTTTCCCAGAATAACAACTTTTAAATCAAAGTTTATCATAGTTTTTAATTAACTAACCCAAAACAGCCCGCGGTGTTACTACGACGGCGTAAATCCGGTTTTACGGTGTTTTTCGTGTTTCCAGGTTTTAAATCATTAAGTTAGCATATCATATAGATATAGAACATGTGTTTAGTTGATTTTAAAAGTAAAGTTAGAAGGATTAACTTTTATTTGCGAACAAGTTTAGAATTAACTAAACTATGGTCTAGTGATTACAAGTTTAAACCTTCGAATAAGATAGCTTTATATGTATGAATCGAATGATGTTATGAACATCATTACTACCTCAAGTTCCTTGGATAAACCTACTAGAAATGATAAAGATAGATCTAGCTTCAAAGGATCCTTGGATGGCTTGAAAGTTCTTGAAGCAGAATCATGACACGAAAACAATTTCAAGTAAGATTTCCACTCGAAATAAGATTGTTATAGTTATAGAAATTGAATTAAAGTTTGAATATGATTATTACCTTGTATTAGAAAGATAACCTACTATAATTAACAAAGGTTTCTTGATCTTGGATGATTACTTGGAATGGATTTAGAAAACTTGGAAGTAAACTTGCAATCTTGGAAGTATTCTTGATTTTATGAAACTAGAACTTTTGGAATTTATGAAGAACACTTAGAACTTGAAGATAGAACTTGAGAGAGATCAATTAGATGAAGAAAATTGAAGAATGAAAGTGTTTGTAGGTGTTTTTGGTCGTTGGTGTATGGATTAGATATAAAGGATATGTAATTTTGTTTTCATGTAAATAAGTCATGAATGATTACTCATATTTTTGTAATTTTATGAGATATTTCATTCTAGTTTCCAAATGATGGTTCCCACATGTGTTAGGTGACTCACATGGGCTGCTAAGAGCTGATCATTGGAGTGTATATACCAATAGTACATACATCTAAAAGCTGTGTATTGTACGAGTACGAATACGGGTGCATACGAGTAGAATTGTTGATGAAACTGAACGAGGATGTAATTGTAAGCATTTTTGTTAAGTAGAAGTATTTTGATAAGTGTCTTGAAGTCTTTCAAAAGTGTATGAATACATATTAAAACACTACATGTATATACATTTTAACTGAGTCGTTAAGTCATCGTTAGTCGTTACATTTAAATGTTGTTTTGAAACCTTTAGGTTAACGATCTTGTTGAATGTTGTTAACCCATTGTTTATTATAACAAATGAGATGTTAAATTGTTATATTATCATGATATTATGATATATAATATATCTTAGTATGATATATATACAGTTAAATGTCGTTACAACGATAATCGTTACATATATGTCTCGTTTCGAAATCATTAAGTTAGTAGTCTTATTTTTACATATGTATTTCATTGTTAATACACTTAATAATATATTTACTTATCATTTAACATAATTAACCAAGTGTATCAATATCTTAATATGATTCATATGTACCTAGTAAGACGTTGTTATAACGATAATCGTTATATATATCGTTTTCGAGTTTCTTAAATTAATAGTCTCATTTTTTATGTATATAACTCATTGTTAAAATACCTAATGAGATACATACTTATAATAAAATCATGTTAACTATATATATAACCATATATATGTCATCGTATAGTTTTTACAAGTTTTAACGTTCGTGAATCACCGGTCAACTTGGGTGGTCAATTGTCTATATGAAACCTATTTCAATTAATTAAGTCTTAACAAGTTTGATTGCTTAACATGTTGGAAACACTTAATAATGTAAATAACAATTTCATTTAATATATATATAAACATGGAAAAGTTCGGGTTACTACAGTACCTACCCGTTAAATAAATTTCGTCTCGAAATTTTAAGTAGTTGGAGGTGTTGACGTATCTTCTGGAAATAAATGCGGGTATTTCTTCTTCATCTGATCTTCACGCTCCCAGGTGAACTCGGGTCCTCTACGAGCATTCCATTGAACCTTAACAATCGGTATCTTGTTTTGTTTAAGTCTCTTAACCTCACGATCCATTATTTCGACAGGTTCTTCAATGAATTGAAGTTTTTCATTGATTTGGATTTTGTCCAACGGAATAGTGAGATCTTCTTTAGCAAAACATTTCTTCAAATTTGAGACTTGAAAAGTGTTATGTACAGCCGCGAGTTGTTGAGGTAGCTCCAGTTGGTAAGCTACTGGTCCGACACGATCTATAATCTTGAATGGTCCAATGTACCTTGGATTTAGTTTCCCCCGTTTACCAAATCGAACAACGCCTTTCCAAGGTGAAACCTTAAGCATGACCATTTCTCTAATTTCAAACTCTATATCTTTTCTTTTACTGTCCGCGTAGCTCTTTTGTCGACTCTGGGTGGTTTTCAATCTTTGTTGAATTTGGATGATTTTCTCGGTAGTTTCTTGTATTATCTCCGGACCCGTAATCTGTCTATCCCCCACTTCACTCCAACAAATCGGAGACCTGCACTTTCTACCATAAAGTGCTTCAAACAGCGCCATCTCAATGCTTGAATGGTAGTTGTTGTTGTAGGAAAATTCTGCTAACGGTAGATGTCGATCCCAACTATTTCCGAAATCAATAACACAAGCTCGTAGCATGTCTTCAAGCGTTTGTATCGTTCTTTCACTCTGCCCATCAGTTTGTGAATGATAGGCAGTACTCATGTCTAGACGAGTTCCCAATGCTTGCTGTAATGTCTACCAGAATCTTGAAATAAATCTGCCATCCCTATCAGAGATAATAGAGATTGGTATTCCATGTCTGGAGACAACTTCCTTCAAATACAGTCGTGCTAACTTCTCCATCTTGTCATCTTCTCTTATTGGCAGGAAGTGTGCTGACGTGGTGAGACGATCAACTATTATCCAAATAGTATCATAACCACTTGCAGTCCTTGGCAATTTAGTAATGAAATCCATAGTAATGTTTTCCCATTTCCATTCCAGGATTTCAGGTTGTTGTAGTAGACCTGATGGTTTCTGATGTTCAGCTTTGACCTTAGAACACGTCAAATATTTTCCTACATATTTAGCAATATCGGCTTTCATACCTGGCCACCAAAAATGTTTCTTAAGATCCTTGTACATCTTCCCCGTTCCATGATGTATTGAGTATCTGGTTTTATGAGCTTCTCTAAGTACCATTTCTCTCATATCTCCAAATTTTGGTACCCAAATTCTTTCAGCCCTATACCGGGTTCCATCTTCCCGAATATTAAGATGCTTCTCCGATCCTTTGGGTATTTCATCCTTTAAATTTCCCTCTTTTAAAACTCCTTGTTGCGCCTCCTTTATTTGAGTAGTAAGGTTAGTGTGAATCATTATATTCATAGATTTTACTCGAATGGGTTCTCTATCCTTTCTGCTCAAGGCGTCGGCTACCACATTTGCCTTCCCCGGGTGGTAACGAATCTCAAAGTCGTAATCATTCAACAATTCAATCCACCTACGCTGCCTCATATTCAGTTGTTTCTGATTAAATATGTGTTGAAGACTTTTGTGGTCGGTATATATAATACTTTTGACCCCATATAAGTAGTGCCTCCAAGTCTTTAATGCAAAAACAACCGTGCCTAATTCCAAATCATGCGTCGTATAATTTTGCTCGTGAGTCTTCAATTGTCTAGACGCATAAGCAATCATCTTCGTCCGTTGCATTAATACACAACCGAGACCTTGCTTTGATGCGTCACAATAAATCACAAAATCATCATTCCCTTCAGGCAATGACAATATAGGTGCCGTAGTTAGCTTTTTCTTCAATAATTGAAACGCCTTCTCTTGTTCATCCTTCCATTCAAATTTCTTCCCTTTATGCATTAATGCAGTCAAGGGTTTTGCTATTTTGGAGAAATCTTGGATGAATCTTCTGTAGTAACCAGCCAATCCTAAAAATTGACGTATATGCTTCGGAGTTTTTGGGGTTTCCCACTTTTCAACGGTTTCGATCTTTGTCGGGTCCACCTGGATACCTTCTTTATTCACTATGTGACCGAGGAATTGAACTTCTTCCAACCAAAATGCACACTTTGAAAACTTAGCGTACAGTTTTTCTTTCCTCAATACTTCTAGCACTTTTCTCAAATGTTCTTTGTGCTCTTGATCATTCTTTGAGTAAATAAGTATGTCATCGATGAAAACAATGACAAACTTGTCAAGATATGGCCCACACACTCTGTTCATAAGGTCCATGAACACAGCTGGTGCGTTAGTCAATCCAAACGGCATAACCATAAACTCGTAATGACCATAACGCATCCTAAAAGCAGTTTTTGGAATATCATCCTCCTTTACTCGCATTTGATGATATCCAGAACGTAAATTGATCTTCGAATAAACCGACGAGCCTTGTAGTTGATCAAATAAGTCGTCAATTCTCGGCAGTGGATAACGGTTTTTGATGGTAAGTTTGTTCAACTCTCTGTAGTCAATACACAACCTAAATGTACCATCCTTCTTCTTGACAAACAAAACAGGAGCTCCCCATGGTGATGTGCTTGGTCGAATGAAACCACGTTCTAATAGTTCTTGCAGTTGGCTTTGCAGTTCTTTCATCTCACTGGGTGCGAGTCTATAAGGAGCACGAGCTATTGGTGCAGCTCCTGGTACAAGATCTATTTGAAATTCAACAGATCGATGTGGAGGTAGTCCCGGTAATTCTTTCAGAAATACATCGGGAAATTCTTTTGTGACGGGAACATCATTGATGCTCTTTTCTTCAGTTTGTACTTTCTCGATGTGTGCTAGAACAGCATAGCAACCTTTTCTTATTAGTTTTTGTGCCTTCAAATTACTAATAAGATGTAGCTTCATGTTGCCCTTTTCTCCGTACACCATTAAGGGTTCTCTTTCTTCTCGTACAATGCGAATTGCATTTTTATAACATACGATCTCTGCTTTCACCTTCTTCAGCCAGTCCATGCCAACTATTACATCAAAACTCCCTAACTCTACTGGTATAAAATCAATCTTAAATATTTCGCTACCCAGTTTAATTTCTCGATTCCGGCATATATTATCTGCTGAAATTAATTTACCGTTTGCTAATTCGAGTAAAAATTTACTATCCAACGGCGTCAATGGACAACTTAATTTAGCACAAAAATCTCTACTCATATAGCTTCTATCCGCACCCAAATCAAATAAAACGTAAGCAGATTTATTGTCAATAAGAAACGTACCCGTAACAAGCTCCGGGTCTCCCTGTGCCTCTGCCGCATTAATATTGAAAACTCTTCCGCGGCCTTGTCCATTCGTGTTCTCCTGGTTCGGGAAATTTCTAATAATGTGGCCCGGTTTTCCACATTTATAACAAACTACATTGGCATAACATGCTCTGACACTACTTGCTCCGCCATTACTCATTCCGACACCATTTATTCCTTTCGTTCTGTTAACCCCTGGTCCGTAGACCTCACACTTCTCTGCGCTATGACCATTTCTTTTACACTTGTTGAAAAATTTGGTGCAGAACCCCGAGTGATACTTTTCACACCTTTGGCATAGCTGATTCTGATTGTTGTTGTTGTTGCGGTTGTTATTGTTGTTGGGATGATTGTTGTAGTTGCTGTTGTTGTTGTTGTTGTTGTTGGGCCGTTTGTTGTAGTTGCGATTGATGTTGCGATTGTTGGGATAATTGTTGCGATTATTATTGTAATTGCTGTTGTTATTGTATTGGTGATTCTTATCACCGTTTTCCTCCCACTTTCTTTTGACTTGCTTCACATTGGCCTCTTCAGCCGTCTGTTCTTTAATTCTTTCCTCAATCTGGTTCACTAGTTTGTGAGCCATTCTACATGCATGTTGTATGGAGGCAGGCTCGTGTGAACTTATATCTTCTTGGATTCTTTCCGGTAATCCTTTCACAAATGCGTCGATCTTCTCTTCCTCATCTTCGAATGCTCCCGGACACAATAGGCACAATTCTGTGAATCGTCTTTCGTATGTGGTAATATTAAATCCTTGGGTTCGTAACCCTCTAAGTTCTGTCTTGAGCTTATTGACCTCGATTCTGGGACGGTACTTCTCGTTCATCAAGTGCTTGAATGCTGACCACGGTAGTGCGTACGCATCATCTTGTCCCACTTGCTCTAGATAGGTATTCCACCATGTTAACGCAGAACCTGTGAAGGTATGCGTAGCGTACTTCAATTTGTCCTCTTCAGTACACTTACTTATGGCAAACACCGATTCAACCTTCTCGGTCCACCGTTTCAATCCGATCGGTCCTTCGGTTCCATCAAATTCTAAAGGTTTGCAGGCAGTGAATTCTTTGTAGGTGCATCCTACACGATTTCCTGTACTGCTAGATCCAAGGCTATTGTTGGTATGTAGCGCAGCCTGTACTGCGGCTATGTTTGAAGCTAGAAAAGTACGGAATTCCTCTTCATTCATATTCACGGTGTGTCGAGTAGTCGGTGCCATTTCCTTCAAAATAGTCAAATGGAACAAGTTAATCATACAGAATATTAAGAGTAGTTAATAGTATTTCGTAGCATAATATGAACTCATTTATAAAAGCTTTTTCTTCATATTAGCATTTTATAAGTTTAAATTCGGGTAGTACCTACCCGTTAAGTTCATACTTAGTAGCTAATATACAATTCAACTACTACAATTCTATATGAAAAACTGATTATAATAATATTTCGCGTTCAAACTTTTATACAATATTTTACAAACTTACAATACCGCTTATTTTACATAAAGCATGAAATATAGCACACAATAACTTTGATACAAGATAGTTGTGAAGATAATTCTAGCTAGTACACAAGTCGTTCAGCAAAGGCAATAAAGACACGTAATTCATACGTCCAGAAACAAGTCATACATTCTGGTTTTACTAGGACTACTTCCCATCCTTGGTCTTGTGGAACATAACCGTTATGGCCGTTGATAAGACAGCATGTTGTAACGTTGTCAAAGGGATGAGGGTTACGTAATGACCAACAGTCTCGTAATAACCTAAAAACCTCATTTCTTACCCCAATTACCAACTCCGTCACTTGTGGGAACGTTTTGTTTAATAGTTGTAGCCCGATGTTCTTTTTCTCACTTTGGTGAGAAGCGAACATTACTAACCCGTAAGCATAGCATGCTTCTTTATGTTGCATGTTAGCCGCTTTTTCTAAATCATGAAGTCCTATATTCGGATACATTGAGTCAAAATAATTTCTTAACCTGTTGCGTAAAATAGCATTTGGGTTCCCCGCAATATATGCGTCAAAGTAAACACATCGTAACTTATGGGTTTCCCAATGTGATATCCCCCATCTTTCAAACGAAAGTCTCTTATAAACCAAGACATTCTTGGAATGTTCTTCGAATGTCTTACAAACTGATTTCGCCATAAATAGTTGTGCCGAAGAATTCTGACCGACTCTAGACAAGATTTCATCAATCATGTCTCCGGGTAGGTCTCTTAAAATATTGGGTTGTCTATGCATTTTGTGTTTTTATACTGTAAAATAGACAAGAGTTAGATTCATAAAAAAAAATACATATTAATACAAGCAATTTTTACATATATCATAAAGCATAAGCACACTATATTACATATATTACACCACACGAATACAACTATCTTATTCCGACTAGCTCGTTTCTTCTTCTTCGGTTTTGGTACGTTTTGCCAAGTTTCTAGGGATATATGATGTTCCCCTAATACGAGCTGTCGTTTTCCACAACGGTTTAGAAAAACCTGGTGGTTTAGAGGTTCCCGGGTCATTGTTACAACTTAAGGGCTTAGGGGGTTGACGATACATATAAAGTTCGTCGGGGTTGGAATTAGATTTCTCTATTTTTATGCCCTTTCCCTTATTATTTTCTTTTGCCTTTTTAAATTCAGTTGGGGTAATTTCTATAACATCATCGGAATTCTCGTCGGAATCCGATTCATCGGAGAATTGGTAATCCTCCCAATATTTTGCTTCCTTGGCGGAAACACCATTGACCATAATTGACCTTGGTCGGTTGGTTGAGGATTTTCTTTTACTTAACCGTTTTATTATTTCCCCCACCGGTTCTATTTCCTCCTCCGGTTCCTCCTCTTCCGGTTCTGATTCTTCTTTCGGTTCTGATTCTTCTTCCTGTTCTTCTTCGGGAACTTGTGAATCAGTCCAATATATATTCGACTCTTCGTTATTATTAGGTGAGTCAATGGGATTTGTGCTAGAGGTAGACATCTATCACACAATATCAAACATGTTAAGAGATTAATATATCACATAATATATACATGTTAATAATATATAGTTTCCAACAAAAATGTTAAGCAATCATTTTTAAAGAAAACGCGGTCGAAGTCCAGACTCACTAATGCATCCTAACAAACTCGATAAGACACACTAATGCAAATTTTCTGGTTCTCTAAGACCAACGCTCTGATACCAACTGAATTGTCCCGTTCTTATTGATTAAAAACGTTCCATATTAATTGATTTCGTTGCGAGGTTTTGACCTCTATATGAGACGTTTTTCAAAGACTGCATTCATTTTTAAAACAAACCATAACCTATATTTCATAAATAAAGGTTTAAAAAGCTTTACGTAGATTATCAAATAATGATAATCTAAAATATCCTGTTTACACACGACCATTACATAATGGTTTACAATACAAATATGTTACATCGAAATCAGTTTCTTGAATGCAGTTTTTGCACAATATCATACAAACATGGACTCCAAATCTTGTCCTTATTTTAGTATGCAACATCGGAAGCTCTTAGTATTCACCTGAGAATAAACATGCTTTAAACGTCAACAAAAATGTTGGTGAGTTATAGGTTTAACCTATATATATATCAAATCGTAACAATAGACCACAAGATTTCATATTTCAATACAAATCCCATACATAGAGATAAAAATCATTCATATGGTGAACACCTGGTAACCAACATTAACAAGATGCATATATAAGAATATCCCCATCATTTCAGGACACCCTTCGGATATGATATAAATTTCGAAGTACTAAAGCATCCGGTACTTTGGATGGGGTTTGTTAGGCCCAATAGATCTATCTTTAGGATTCGCGTCAATTAGGGTGTCTGTTCCCTAATTCTTAGATTACCAGACTTAATAAAAAGGGGCATATTCGATTTCGATAATTCAACCATAGAATGTAGTTTCATGTACTTGTGTCTATTTTGTAAATCATTTATAAAACCTGCATGTATTCTCATCCCAAAAATATTAGATTTTAAAAGTGGGACTATAAGTCACTTTCACAGATTTTTACTTCGTCGGGAAGTAAGACTTGGCCACTGGTTGATTCATGAACCTATAACAATATATACATATATATCAAAGTATGTTCAAAATATATTTACAACACTTTTAATATATTTTGATGTTTTAAGTTTATTAAGTCAGCTATCCTCGTTAGTAACCTACAACTAGTTGTCCACAGTTAGATGTACAGAAATAAATCGATAAATATTATCTTGAATCAATCCACGACCCAGTGTATACGTATCTCAGTATTGATTACAACTCAAATTATATATATTTTGGAATCAACCTCAACCCTGTATAGCTAACTCCAACATTCACATATAGAGTGTCTATGGTTGTTCCGAAATATATATAGATGTGTCGACATGATAGGTCGAAACATTTTTACGTGTCTATGGTATCTCAAGATTACATAATATACAATACAAGTTGATTAAGTTATGGTTGGAATAGATTTGTTACCAATTTTCACGTAGCTAAAATGAGAAAAATTATCCAATCTTGTTTTACCCATAACTTCTTCATTTTAAATCCGTTTTGAGTGAATCAAATTGCTATGGTTTCATATTGAACTCTATTTTATGAATCTAAACAGAAAAAGTATAGGTTTATAGTCGGAAAAATAAGTTACAAGTCGTTCTTGTAAAGGTAGTCATTTCAGTCGAAAGAACGACGTCTAGATGACCATTTTAGAAAACATACTTCCACTTTGAGTTTAACCATAATTTTTGGATATAGTTTCATGTTCATAATAAAAATCATTTTCTCATAATAACAACTTTTAAATCAAAGTTTATCATAGTTTTTAATTAACTAACCCAAAACAGCCCGCGGTGTTACTTCGACGGCGTAAATCCGGTTTTACGGTGTTTTTCGTGTTTCCAGGTTTTAAATCATTAAGTTAGCATATCATATAGATATAGAACATGTGTTTAGTTGATTTTAAAAGTCAAGTTAGAAGGATTAACTTTTATTTGCGAACAAGTTTAGAATTAACTAAACTATGTTCTAGTGATTACAAGTTTAAACCTTCGAATAAGATAGCTTTATATGTATGAATCGAATGATGTTATGAACATCATTACTACCTCAAGTTCCTTGGATAAACCTACTGGAAATGAGAAAAATAGATCTAGCTTCAAAGGATCCTTGGATGGCTTAAAAGTTCTTGAAGCAGAATCATGACACGAAAACAATTTCAAGTAAGATTTCCACTCGAAATAAGATTGTTATAGTTATAGAAATTGAATTAAAGTTTGAATATGATTATTACCTTGTATTAGAAAGATAACCTACTGTAAGTAACAAAGGTTTCTTGATCTTGGATGATTACTTGGAATGGATTTAGAAAACTTGGAAGTAAACTTGCAATCTTGGAAGTATTCTTGATTTAATGAAACTAGAACTTTTGGAATTTATGAAGAACACTTAGAACTTGAAGATAGAACTTGAGAGAGATCAATTAGATGAAGAAAATTGAAGAATGAAAGTGTTTGTAGGTATTTTTGGTCGTTGGTGTATGAATTAGATATAAAGGATATGTAATTTTGTTTTCATGTAAATAAGTCATGAATGATTACTCATATTTTTGTAATTTTATGAGATATTTCATTCTAGTTGCCAAATGATGGTTCCCACATGTGTTAGGTGACTCACATGGGCTGCTAAGAGCTGATCATTGGAGTGTATATACCAATAGTACATACATCTAAAAGCTGTGTACTGTACGAGTACGAATACGGGTGCATACGAGTAGAATTGTTGATGAAACTGAACGAGGATGTAATTGTAAGCATTTTTGTTAAGTAGAAGTATTTTGATAAGTGTCTTGAAGTCTTTCAAAAGTGTATGAATACATATTAAAACACTACATGTATATACATTTTAACTGAGTCGTTAAGTCATCGTTAGTCGTTACATGTAAATGTTGTTTTGAAACCTTTAGGTTAACGATCTTGTTGAATGTTGTTAACCCATTGTTTATTATAACAAATGAGATGTTAAATTGTTATATTATCATGATATTATGATATATAATATATCTTAGTATGATATATATACAGTTAAATGTCGTTACAACGATAATCGTTACATATATGTCTCGTTTCGAAATCATTAAGTTAGTAGTCTTATTTTTACATATGTATTTCATTGTTAATACACTTAATAATATATTTACTTATCATTTAACATAATTTACCAAGTGTATCAATATCTTAATATGATTCATATGTACCTAGTAAGACGTTGTTATAACGATAATCGTTATATATATCGTTTTCGAGTTTCTTAAATTAATAGTCTCATTTTTTATGTATATAACTCATTGTTAAAATACCTAATGAGATACATACTTATAATAAAATCATGTTAACTATATATATAACCATATATATGTCATCGTATAGTTTTTACAAGTTTTAACGTTTGTGAATCACCGGTCAGCTGTCCTCGTTAGTAACCTACAACTAGTTGTCCACAGTTAGATGTACAGAAATAAATCGATAAATATTATCTTGAATCAATCCACGACCCAGTGTATACGTATCTCAGTATTGATTACAACTCAAATTATATATATTTTGGAATCAACCTCAACCCTGTATAGCTAACTCCAACATTCACATATAGAGTGTCTATGGTTGTTCCGAAATATATATAGATGTGTCGACATGATAGGTCGAAACATTTTATACGTGTCTATGGTATCTCAAGATTACATAATATACAATACAAGTTGATTAAGTTATGGTTGGAATAGATTTGTTACCAATTTTCACGTAGCTAAAATGAGAAAAATTATCCAATCTTGTTTTACCCATAACTTCTTCATTTTAAATCCGTTTTGAGTGAATCAAATTGCTATGGTTTCATATTGAACTCTATTTTATGAATCTAAACAGAAAAAGTATAGGTTTATAGTCGGAAAAATAAGTTACAAGTCGTTCTTGTAAAGGTAGTCATTTCAGTCGAAAGAACGACGTCTAGATGACCATTTTAGAAAACATACTTCCACTTTGAGTTTAACCATAATTTTTGGATATAGTTTCATGTTCATAATAAAAATCATTTTCTCAGAATAACAACTTTTAAATCAAAGTTTATCATAGTTTTTAATTAACTAACCCAAAACAGCCCGCGGTGTTACTTCGACGGCGTAAATCCGGTTTTACGGTGTTTTTCGTGTTTCCAGGTTTTAAATCATTAAGTTAGCATATCATATAGATATAGAACATGTGTTTAGTTGATTTTAAAAGTCAAGTTAGAAGGATTAACTTTTATTTGCGAACAAGTTTAGAATTAACTAAACTATGTTCTAGTGATTACAAGTTTAAACCTTCGAATAAGATAGCTTTATATGTATGAATCGAATGATGTTATGAACATAATTACTACCTCAAGTTCCTTGGATAAAACTACTGGAAATGAGAAAAATAGATCTTGCTTCAAAGGATCCTTGGATGGCTTAAAAGTTCTTGAAGCAGAATCATGACACGAAAACAATTTCAAGTAAGATTTCCACTCGAAATAACATTGTTATAGTTATAGAAATTGAATTAAAGTTTGAATATGATTATTACCTTGTATTAGAAAGATAACCTACTGTAAGTAATAAAGGTTTCTTGATCTTGGATGATTACTTGGAATGGATTTAGAAAACTTGGAAGTAAACTTGCAATCTTGGAAGTATTCTTGATTTAATGAAACTAGAACTTTTGGAATTTATGAAGAACACTTAGAACTTGAAGATAGAACTTGAGAGAGATCAATTAGATGAAGAAAATTGAAGAATTAAAGTGTTTGTAGGTATTTTTGGTCGTTGGTGTATGAATTAGATATAAAGGATATGTAATTTTGTTTTCATGTAAATAAGTCATGAATGATTACTCATATTTTTGTAATTTTATGAGATATTTCATTCTAGTTTCCAAATGATGGTTCCCACATGTGTTAGGTGACTCACATGGGCTGCTAAGAGCTGATCATTGGAGTGTATATACCAATAGTACATACATCTAAAAGCTGTGTATTGTACGAGTACGAATACGGGTGCATACGAGTAGAATTGTTGATGAAACTGAACGAGGATGTAATTGTAAGCATTTTTGTTAAGTAGAAGTATTTTGATAAGTGTCTTGAAGTATTTCAAAAGTGTATGAATACGTATTAAAACACTACATGTATATACATTTTAACTGAGTCGTTAAGTCATCGTTAGTCGTTACATGTAAATGTTGTTTTGAAACCTTTAGGTTAACGATCTTGTTGAATGTTGTTAACCCATTGTTTATTATAGCAAATGAGATGTTAAATTGTTATATTATCATGATATTATGATATATAATATATCTTAGTATGATATATATACAGTTAAATGTCGTTACAACGATAATCGTTACATATATGTCTCGTTTCGAAATCATTAAGTTAGTAGTCTAATTTTTACATATGTATTTCATTGTTAATACACTTAATAATATATTTACTTATCATTTAACATAATTAACCAAGTGTATCAATATCTTAATATGATTCATATGTACCTAGTAAGACGTTGTTATAACGATAATCGTTATATATATCGTTTTCGAGTTTCTTAAATTAATAGTCTCATTTTTTATGTATATAACTCATTGTTAAAATACCTAATGAGATACATACTTATAATAAAATCATGTTAACTATATATATAACCATATATATGTCATCGTATAGTTTTTACAAGTTTTAACGTTTGTGAATCACCGGTCAACTTGGGTGGTCAATTGTCTATATGAAACCTATTTCAATTAATCAAGTCTTAACAAGTTTGATTGCTTAACATGTTGGAAACACTTAATCATTTAAATAACAATTTCATTTAATATATATATAAATAAACA
Source organism: Rutidosis leptorrhynchoides (assembly GCF_046630445.1). Lineage (NCBI taxonomy): Eukaryota > Viridiplantae > Streptophyta > Magnoliopsida > Asterales > Asteraceae > Rutidosis > Rutidosis leptorrhynchoides. Next base: position 368,167,542 of record NC_092343.1, on the reverse strand, counting down.
TGGAAAAGTTCGGGTCAATACAAACGTCTCATGTATCAATCGCCCCTTCAGGTAACGATTCTAACCAATCTTTGGCTTCTCCCTTTAAAGTCCAGGGAAAAAACATGAGATATATCTGTTCATCCTCCACTTCTTGGATTTTAAATAGTGTACAGATCCTATTAAAGGTTCGAAGATGTTCATTTGGATCTTCCTTCGGCGCACCACTAAATTGGCATTGACTAGTTACCATGTGTAGAATTTGTCCTTTGATTTCATAATCTGGCGAATTAATATCAGGTTGAGTAATTGTCCCTGAATATCCTCCGGGTTCTCAATTGTGAGGTCGGGTTCAAAAAATGGATTATCGGAAATTTGAATTGGAGTACCTGGTCGACTGGTTGACGATTCTAAAGAAAAATCAACGGCGACAATATTTGCTAGATGTCTTGATCGAGTTACAGATGGTGAACGTACAAAAGGTGGTGAACGTTTTGCTCGGTGCATTCACTGAATATCCTATTAGTTATAAAAATAAGAAAAATTATATAAGTTATCAAATTAATAGACTTTTCTGATTTTGCCCGCGTTTCGAATAGCCAAAAGATGCAGCAGAGGGGCAGGATTCGTTTGGTCTCAATATAATTGAGTACTGTTTGGCTCCAATAACCCGGTCCACGTACAAATCAAACTATTACTACGAACCAGAAAATGGATGTCTATCAATTTAACCACTTAAAATAATTTTTCGTTTTGAAATTTTAGAGAAGAAATAGGAAAAAATTCTATGTCCTATAAACTAGAGCGTCGAGAAATAAGAAAGAAAAAGATTGCACGTCGAAAAACGTCGAAAAATAAAAGGTCGAAAAATAAAAATAAGAAAGTAGCGCGTCGAAACTTAAAAAGGAACTAAAAACTAAGAATTAAAAGTTGCGTCTAAAAATATTAAAGCTTACAAGAAAAACTATATCCCAAAACGGCAATAACTTAAAAAGTACTAAAATATTAAAAACGGCGTCGCAAAATTCTAAAGCGCCTAAATCTTAGTCTAAAGAAAAAGTACTTAAGGGCTTTTACGGCAGAGCCTAAAAATCTAAAAATAAAAATAACTATGGCAAAAACTATAACTTAGAACTAAATACGAGTGAAAAATACAAATATTACGCTAAAATAAATAAAAAGATACAAAATATAAAAATAAACTTAAAGTTGTAAAAAAATACAATTTTTATACAAATATTATTTTTATATTATTATTTTATAAAACTATTAATTTTATAATTTATTAAAACTAATTAAACTAAATATATAAATTAAATACTAAAACTAAACTTAAATAATAAATAAATAAAAACCTAATTAGGGTTTTAATTAATTATAATTAATAATAAAACTCCGTAATGATTGCTGTTGGATGGTCAAACCTGGCGTGTCAGGTACCCTCATGCGATCGCATGAAGTTTTGCCTTCGGGCTCATGCGATCGCATGAGCTAGGGTTTCGGGCCTGGTTTTGGGCTGCTACAGTACCAGGCTGAGAGTTATCTATTTATTTATTTTTTTTCTGTTTTATGTTTTAATAAATAATTATATAAATAAATAAAAACTTGTATTTTAAAAACTAAAAAATAAAAATAAAGAAACTTTATAATTTTATATATATATAACAAACTATTAAAAATATATAAATATTTTGTTTTTCTTTTTAATTTTCGTATATTTAAAACGTATTTTTACAAAAGCGTATTTTTATAAAAGTAAACTAAAAATTAATAAAAATATATATTTTTTTTTTTGTATAGCGTTGCGCTTCCGGCGTTTAAGCAAGAATTTCCCCGGCAGCGACGCCAAAAATACTTGATGTTATGCGAGGCGTATATGAAATAGTATTAATTTTTACAACGAAATACTATTAAATACAATACAATTTTACACAAGTGATTTATTTATTTATAGAGTGGATATACCTAAACCTTGCTACAACACTTATATGCAGTGTACCTAATCGTACAGTAGTGTAGTTTTTAGTAAGTCCGGTTCGTTCCACGGGGATCTTTAAAACAAGCTTAACGCTATATTTTTTAACTTATATTTGTAAAAATACAAAAATATATAAGTAATATTATTATTATAAAAAGGGGGTTTTTTACCGTTTAATGACCGGTTTGTCGATTTGTAAAATTTTAGTCGCAGTTAAAACCTAATGTAAAATATTAAAAATAAATATAACTTAATTTAAAGCGTAAAGTAAATAACGATAATGAAATTGCGATAAATAAAAGTGCGATAAAATAAAATTACGATAATTAAAAAGTACGATAATAAAAAGTGCAATTAAATACAATGACAATAAATAAAAGTGCGATAATTAAAAGTGTAATTAAATATGAAATAAAGGAAATTAAATATGAAATAAAGGAATTATGCTTATTTAAACTTCCGTAATCATGATGTTCGACGTGTTGTTTTTAGTTTATTACCATGGGTTAATTGTCCTTTGTCCTGGATTATTCGATATGTCCATACGGATTTGTCCATAATAGTCCATCAGTCATAATCATAAAGTGCGAAAGTCTTCGTCAAATTATTCTTATTCCCGAAGTCAAATATTCCAACTAATTGGTGATTCGAATTGTAACAAGGTCTTAATACTTTGTTTAATGAATACACCAGGTTATCGACTGCGTGTAGTCCAAGGTTTTAATACTTTGTTAACAATTACACCAATTACCCTTGAATGTAATCCACCTCTGTTTCAACGAGTCTATTAACTATTAATCCAATCCCGTGTCTGGTAAAATGAACAATTATTGGTATTTATAGATATCCCGCCCACCGTACCCAGTCAAGCGTATGTGGTTATATATAAATACGTCAAATTATAAGTCTATATATTAAATCAACAAGGTATCATTTAGTTAATATAAAACCCATTAATAGCCCATAGTCTAATTTCCACAAGTGTCGTTCTTTTGTCCAAACCCCAATTATGGTCCAAAGCCCAATTACCCAATTTTAATATTTAGCGCAACATCACGATTACTTCGGCATTAAATAAGCATAATAATAACTTAGATACGAGACATTAAATTAAAAAGGTTGAACATAACTTACAATGATTAAAAATAGCGTAGCGTTACACGGACAGAATTTCGACTTACACCCTTACAACATTCGCTAACATACCCTTATTATTAGAATTAAAATTAAAATTAAAATTAAAATTTAATATATATATATATATATATATATATATATATATATATATATATATATATATATATATATATATATATATATATGTGTGTGTGTGTGTGTGTGTGTGTGTGTGTGTGTGTGTGTGTGTGTGTACGAGTGAGAAGAAGGAAAAAGATGTTAAATTCGATCACCAAACAGCGAAATTTATAGGACCTGAGCTAAAAAAGTGTGCCATGCGATCGCATGGCTTTTGTGCCTCCAGGCCATGCGATCGCATGGAGGTAGGTAACAGCTCACATGATTTTGTTTTCTTGTTTTGCTGACGGTTTTTATAAATAAATATAATATATAAATAATTTTAAGAATTATTTAAATATTATATTATATTTATGTGCATAGTTGACTTGTAATTTTTAGTCCGTTGCGTCGAGCGTTGAGAGTTGACTTTGGTCCCGGTTCCGGATTTTCGAACGTCCTTGCGTACAATTTAATATCTTGTATTTTGCGTTTCGCGTCTTGTACTCTTGTAATTTTGAGACGTTTCTTATCAATAATTGGAACCACTTTGATTGTAATTTGTACTTTTGAGCTTTTTGGTAGTTTGCGTCTTCAATTCGTCGAATCTGTCTTTTGTCTTCACCTTTTATTATTTAAACGAATATCACTTGTAAATAGAACAATTGCAATTAAAAGCTTGTTTTTCTTGAGGGATAATGCTATGAAATATATGTTCGTTTTTAGCATTATCAAACCTGTTGTAGACCGTTTAGTTGTGGGGTCACCATTATAATCAGCATCAGAAAAACCCTCAATGGCGTGATGACCATGATTCTGGTATAAGATACCACGACCCGGTGTACCTTTTAAGTATTTTAATATATGAGTGACGGCATCCCAATGTGAGGTTCTTGGGGATGATAATTTAGTGACCCGAACTTTTCCATGTTTATATATATTAATTGAGATTGATATTTACATGATTAAATGTTTCCAACATGTTAAGCAATCAAACTTGTTAAGACTTGATTAATTGAAATATGTTTCATATAGACAATTGACCACCCAAGTTGACCGGTGATTCACGAACGTTAAAACTTGTAAAAACTATATGATGACATATATATGGATATATATATATAGTTAACATGATACTATGATAAGTAAACATATCATTAAGTATATTAACAATGAACTACATATGTAAAAACAAGACTACTAACTTAATGATTTTTAAACGAGACATATATGTAACGATTATCGTTGTAAAGACATTTAATGTATATATATCATATTAAGAGATATTCATACATGATAATATCATGATAATATAATAATTTAAAATCTCATTTGATATTATAAACATTGGGTTAACAACATTTAACAAGATCGTTAACCTAAAGGTTTCAAAACAACACTTACATGTAACGACTAACGATGACTTAACGACTCAGTTAAAATGTATATACATGTAGTGTTTTAATATGTATTTATACACTTTTGAAAGACTTCAATACACTTATCAAAATACTTCTACTTAACAAAAATGCTTACAATTACATCCTCGTTCAGTTTCATCAACAATTCTACTCGTATGCACCCGTATTCGTACTCGTACAATACACAGCTTTTAGATGTATGTACTATTGGTATATACACTCCAATGATCAGATCTTAGCAGCCCATGTGAGTCACCTAACACATGTGGGAACCATCATTTGGCAACTAGCATGAAATATCTCATAAAATTACAAAAATATGAGTAATCATTCATGACTTATTTACATGAAAACAAAATTACATATCCTTTATATCTAATCCATACACCAACGACCAAAAACACCTACAAACACTTTCATTCTTCAATTTTCTTCATCTAATTGATCTCTCTCAAGTTCTATCTTCAAGTTCTAAGTGTTCTTCATAAATTCCAAAAGTTCTAGTTTCATAAAATCAAGAATACTTTCAAGTTTGCTAGCTCACTTCCAATCTTGTAAGGTGATCATCCAACCTCAAGAAATCTTTGTTTCTTACAGTAGGTTATCATTCTAATACAAGGTAATAATCATATTCAAACTTTGGTTCAATTTCTATAACTATAACAATCTTATTTCAAGTGATGATCTTACTTGAACTTGTTTTCGTGTCATGATTCTGCTTCAAGAACTTCGAGCTATCCAAGGATCCATTGAAGCTAGATCCATTTTTCTCTTTTCCAGTAGGTTTATCCAAGGAACTTAAGGTAGTAATGATGTTCATAACATCATTTGATTCATACATATAAAGCTATCTTATTCGAAGGTTTAAACTTGTAATCACTAGAACATAGTTTAGTTAATTCTAAACTTGTTCGCAAACAAAAGTTAATCCTTCTAACTTGACTTTTAAAATCAACTAAACACATGTTCTATATCTATATGATATGCTAACTTAATGATTTAAAACCTGGAAACACGAAAAACACCGTAAAACCGGATTTACGCCGTCGTAGTAACACCGCGGGCTGTTTTGGGTTAGTTAATTAAAAACTATGATAAACTTTGATTTTAAAGTTGTTATTCTGAGAAAATGATTTTTATTATGAACATGAAACTATATCCAAAAATTATGATTAAACTCAAAGTGGAAGTATGTTTTCTAAAATGGTCATCTAGACGTCGTTCTTTCGACTGAAATGACTACCTTTACAAAAACGACTTGTAACTTATTTTTCCGACTATAAACCTATACTTTTCTGTTTAGATTCATAAAATAGAGTTCAATATGAAACCATAGCAATTTGATTCACTCAAAACGGATTTAAAATGAAGAAGTTATGGGTAAAACAAGATTGGATAATTTTTCTCATTTTAGCTACGTGAAAATTGGTAACAAATCTATTCCAACCATAACTTAATCAACTTGTATTGTATATTATGTAATCTTGAGATACCATAGACACGTATACAATGTTTCGACCTATCATGTCGACACATCTATATATATTTCGGAACAACCATAGACACTCTATATGTGAATGTTGGAGTTAGCTATACAGGGTTGAGGTTGATTCCAAAATATATATAGTTTGAGTTGTGATCAATACTGAGATACGTATACACTGGGTCATGGATTGATTCAAGATAATATTTATCGATTTATTTCTGTACATCTAACTGTGGACAACTAGTTGTAGGTTACTAACGAGGACAGCTGACTTAATAAACTTAAAACATCAAAATATATTAAAAGTGTTGTAAATATATTTTGAACATACTTTGATATATATGTATATATTGTTATAGGTTCGTGAATCAACCAGTGTCCAAGTCTTACTTCCCGACGAAGTAAAAATCTGAGAAAGTGAGTTATAGTCCCACTTTTAAAATCTAATATTTTTGGGATGAGAATACATGCAGGTTTTATAAATGATTTACAAAATAGACATAAGTACGTGAAACTACATTCTATGGTTGAATTATCGAAATCGAATATGCCCCTTTTTATTAAGTCTGGTAATCTAAGAATTAGGGAACAGACACCCTAATTGACGCGAATCCTAAAGATAGATCTATTGGGCCTAACAAACCCCATCCAAAGTACCGGATGCTTTTGTACTTCGAAATTTATATCATATCCGAAGGGTGTCCCGGAATGATGGGGATATTCTTATATATGCATCTTGTTAATGTCGGTTACCAGGTGTTCACCATATGAATGATTTTTATCTCTATGTATGGGATGTGTATTGAAATATGAAATCTTGTGGTCTATTGTTACGATTTGATATATATAGGTTAAACCTATAACTCACCAACATTTTTGTTGACGTTTAAACCATGTTTATTCTCAGGTGAATATTAAGAGCTTCCGCTGTTGCATACTAAAATAAGGACAAGATTTGGAGTCCATGTTTGTATGATATTGTGTAAAAACTGCATTCAAGAAACTGATTTCGATGTAACATATTTGTATTGTAAACCATTATGTAATGGTCGTGTGTAAACATGATATTTTAGATTATCATTATTTGATAATCTACGTAAAGTTTTTTAAACCTTTATTTATGAAATAAAGGTTATGGTTTGTTTTAAAAAATGAATGCAGTCTTTGAAAAACGTCTCATATAGAGGTCAAAACCTCGCAACGAAATCAATTAATATGGAACGTTTTTAATCAATAAGAACGGGACATTTCAGTTGGTATCAGAGCGTTGGTCTTAGAGAACCAGAATTTTTCATTAGTGTGTCTTATCGAGTTTGTTAGGATGCATTAGTGAGTCTGGACTTCGACCGTGTTTACTTGAAAAATGATTGCTTAACAAATTTTGTTGGAAACTATATATTTTTAACATGTGAATATTATGTGATATATTAATCTCTTAACGCGTTTGATATTATGTGATAGATGTCTACCTCTAGAACAAGTCCCATTGACTCACCTAATAATAATGAAGAGTCAAATGTAAATTGGAATGATTCGTGGACTGATTCACAAGTTCCCGAAGAGGAACCGGAAGAAGAGTCGGAACCGGAAGAAGAATCGGAACCGGAAGAAGAATCGGAACCGGATGAAGAAATAGAACTGGTGGGGGAAATAATAAAACGGTTAAGTAAAAGAAAATCCTCAACCAACCGACCAAGGTTAATTATGGTCAATGGTGTTTCCGCCAAGGAAGCAAAATATTGGGAGGATTACCAATTCTCCGATGAATCGGATTCTGACGAGAATTCCGATGATGTTATAGAAATTACCCCAACTGAATTTAAAAAGGCAAAAGAAAATAATAAGGGAAAGGGCATAAAAATAGAGAAATCTAATTCCAACCCCGATGAACTTTATATGTATCGTCAACGCCCGAAGTCCTTAAGTTGTAACAATGACCCGGGAACCTCTAAACCACCAGGTTTTTCTAAACCAATGTGGACAACGACGGCTCGTATTAGGGGAACATCATATATCCCTAGAAACTTGGCAAAACGAACCAAAACCGAAGAAGAAGAAACGAGCGAGTCGGAATAAGATAGTTGTATTCGTGTGGTGTAATATATGTAATATAGTGTTCGTATGCTTTATGATATATGTAAAAATTGCTTGTATTAATAAGTATTTTTTTATGAATCTAACTCTTGTCTATTTTACAGTTTAAAAACACAAAATGGATAGACAACCCAATATTTTAAGAGACCTACCCGGAGACATGATTGATGAAATTTTGTCTAGAGTCGGCCAGAATTCCTCGGCACAACTATTTAAGGCGAGATCAGTTTGTAAGACATTCGAAGAACGTTCCAAGAATGTCTTGGTTTATAAGAGACTTTCGTTTGAAAGATGGGGGATATCACATTGGGAAACCCATAAGTTACGATGTGTTTACTTTGACGCATATATTGCGGGGAACCCAAATGCTATTTTACACAACGGGTTAAGAAATTATTTTGACTCAATATATCCGAATATTGGACTTCGTGATTTAGAAAAAGCGGCTAACATGCAACATAAAGAAGCATGTTATGCTTACGGATTAGTAATGTTCGCTTCTCACCAAAGTGAGAACAAGAACATCGGGCTACAACTATTAAACAAAACATTTCCACAAGTGACGGAGTCGGTAATTGGGGTAGGAAATGAGGTTTTTAGATTATTACGGGACTGTTGGACATTACGTAACCCTCGTCCCTTTGACGACGTTACAACACGCTGTCTTATCAACGGCCATAACGGTTATGTTGCACAAGACCAAGGATGGGAAGTAGTCCTAGTAAAACCAGAATGCATGACTTGTTTCTGGACGTATGAATTACGTATCTTTATTGCCTTTGCTGAACGACTTGTGTACTAGCTAGAATTATCTTCATAACTATCTTGTATCAAAGTTATTGTGTGCTATATTTCATGCTTTATGTAAAATAAGCGGTATTGTAAGTTTGTAAAATATTGTATAAAAGTTTGAACGCGAAATATTATTATAATCAGTTTTTCATATAGAATTGTAGTAGTTGAATTGTATATTAGCTACTAAGTATGAACTTAACGGGTAGGTACTACCCGAATTTAAACTTATAAAACGCTAATATGAAGAAAAAGCTTTTATAAATGAGTTCATATTATGCTACGAAATACTATTAACTACTCTTAATATTCTGTATGATTAACTTGTTCCATTTAACTATTTTGAAGGAAATGGCACCGACTACTCGACACACCGTGAATATGAATGAAGAGGAATTCCGTACTTTTCTAGCTTCAAACATAGCCGCAGTACAGGCTGCGCTACATACCAACAATAACCTTGGATCTAGCAGTACAGGAAATCGTGTAGGATGCACCTACAAAGAATTCACTGCCTGCAAATCTTTGGAATTTGATGGAACCGAAGGACCGATCGGATTGAAACGGTGGACCGAGAAGGTCGAATCGGTGTTTGCCATAAGTAAGTGTACTGAAGAGGACAAAGTAAAGTACGCTACGCATACCTTCACAGGTTCTGCGTTAACATGGTGGAATACCTATCTAGAGCAAGTGGGACAAGACGATGCGTACGCACTACCGTGGTCAGCATTCAAGCACTTGATGAACGAGAAGTACCGTCCCAGAACCGAGGTCAATAAGCTCAAGACAGAACTTAGAGGGTTACGAACCCAAGGATTTGATATTACCACGTACGAAAGACGATTCACAGAATTGTGCCTATTGTGTCCGGGAGCATTCGAAGATGAGGAAGAGAAGATCGACGCGTTTGTGAAAGGATTACCGGAAAGAATCCAAGAAGATATAAGTTCACACGAGCCCGCCTCCATACAACAGGCATGTAGAATGGTTCACAAACTCGTGAACCAAATTGAAGAAAGAATTAAAGAACAGACTGCTGAAGAGGCCAATGTGAAGCAAGTCAAAAGAAAGTGGGAGGAAAACGGTGATAAGAATCACCAATACAACAACAACAGCAATTACAACAATAATCGCAACAATTATCCCAACAATCGCAACATCAATCGCAACTACAACAAACGGCCCAACAACAACAACAACAGCAACTACAACAATCATCCCAACAACAATAATAACCGCAACAACAACAACAATCAGAAGCAGCTATGCCAAAGGTGTGAAAAGAATCACTCGGGGTTCTGCACCAAATTTTGCAACAAGTGTAAAAGAAATGGTCATAGCGCGGTGAAGTGTGAGGTCTACGGACCAGGGGTTAATAGAACGAAAGGAACAAATGGTGTCGGAACGAGTAATGGCGGAGCAAGTAGTGTCGGATCAAGTTATGCCAATGTAGTTTGTTATAAATGTGGAAAACCGGGCCACATTATTAGAAATTGCCCGAACCAGGAGAACACGAATGGACAAGGCCGTGGAAGATTTTTCAATATTAATGCGGCAGAGGCACAGGAAGACCCGGAGCTTGTTACGGGTACGTTTCTTATTGACAATAAATCTGCTTACGTTTTATTTGATTCGGGTGTGGATAGAAGCTATATGAGTAGAGATTTTTGTGCTAAATTAAGTTGTCCATTGACGCCTTTGGATAGTAAATTTTTACTCGAATTAGCAAATGGTAAATTAATTTCAGCAGATAATATATGTCGGAATCGAGAAATTAAACTGGTTAGCGAAACATTTAAGATTGATTGATACCAGTAGATTTAGGGAGTTTTGATGTGATAATCGGTATGGACTGGTTGAAAGAAGTGAAAGCGGAGATCGTTTGTTACAAAAATGCAATTCGCATTATACGAGAAAAAGGAAAACCCTTAATGGTGTACGGAGAAAAGGGCAACACGAAGCTACATCTTATTAGTAATTTGAAGGCACAAAAACTAATAAGAAAAGGTTGCTATGCTGTTCTAGCACACGTCGAGAAAGTACAAACTGAAGAAAAGAGCATCAATGATGTTCCCGTCGCAAAAGAATTTCCTGATGTATTTCCGAAAGAATTACCGGGATTACCCCCACATCGATCCGTTGAATTTCAAATAGATCTTGTACCAGGAGCTGCACCAATTGCTCGTGCTCCTTACAGACTCGCACCCAGCGAGATGAAAGAACTACAAAGCCAATTACAAGAACTTTTAGAGCGTGGTTTCATTCGACCAAGCACATCACCGTGGGGAGCTCCTGTTTTGTTTGTCAAGAAGAAAGATGGTACATTCAGGTTGTGTATCGACTACCGAGAGTTGAACAAACTTACCATCAAGAACCGCTACCCACTACCGAGAATCGATGACTTATTTGATCAACTACAAGGCTCGTCTGTTTATTCAAAGATTGACTTACGTTTCGGGTATCATCAAATGCGGGTGAAAGAAGATGATATTCCAAAGACTGCTTTCAGAACACGTTACGGTCATTACGAGTTTATGGTCATGCCGTTTGGTTTAACTAATGCACCAGCTGTGTTCATGGACCTTATGAACCTAGTGTGTGGACCATACCTTGACAAGTTTGTCATTGTTTTCATTGATGACATACTTATTTACTCAAAGAATGACCAAGAACACGGTGAACATTTGAGAAAGGTGTTAGAAGTATTGAGGAAGGAAGAATTGTACGCTGAGTTTTCAAAGTGTGCATTTTGGTTGGAAGAAGTTCAATTCCTCGGTCACATAGTGAACAAAGAAGGTATTAAGGTGGATCCGGCAAAGATAGAAACTGTTGAAAAGTGGGAAACCCCGAAAACTCCGAAACATATACGCCAGTTTTTAGGACTAGCTGGTTACTACAGAAGGTTCATCCAAGACTTTTCCAGAATAGCAAAACCCTTGACTGCATTAACGCATAAAGGGAAGAAATTTGAATGGAATGATGAACAAGAGAAAGCATTTCAGTTATTGAAGAAAAAGCTAACTACGGCACCTATATTGTCATTGCCTGAAGGGAATGATGATTTTTTGATTTATTGTGATGCATCAAAGCAAGGTCTCGGTTGTGTATTAATGCAACGAACGAAGGTGATTGCTTATGCGTCTAGACAATTGAAGATTCACGAACAAAATTATACGACGCATGATTTGGAATTAGGCGCGGTTGTTTTTGCATTAAAGACTTGGAGGCACTACTTATATGGGGTCAAAAGTATTATATATACCGACCACAAAAGTCTTCAACACATATTTAATCAGAAACAACTGAATATGAGGCAGCGTAGGTGGATTGAATTATTGAATGATTACGACTTTGAGATTCGTTACCACCCGGGGAAGGCAAATGTGGTAGCCGATGCCTTGAGCAGGAAGGACAGAGAACCCATTCGAGTAAAATCTATGAATATAATGATTCATAATAACATTACTACTCAAATAAAGGAGGCGCAACAAGGAGTTTTAAAAGAGGGAAATTTAAAGGATGAAATACCCAAAGGATCGGAGAAGCATCTTAATATTCGGGAAGACGGAACCCGGTATAGGGCTGAAAGGATTTGGGTACCAAAATTTGGAGATATGAGAGAAATGGTACTTAGAGAAGCTCATAAAACCAGATACTCAATACATCCTGGAACGGGGAAGATGTACAAGGATCTCAAGAAACATTTTTGGTGGCCGGGTATGAAAGCCGATGTTGCTAAATATGTAGGAGAATGTTTGACGTGTTCTAAGGTCAAAGCTGAGCATCAGAAACCATCAGGTCTACTTCAACAACCCGAAATCCCGGAATGGAAATGGGAAAACATTACCATGGATTTCATCACTAAATTGCCAAGGACTGCAAGTGGTTTTGATACTATTTGGGTAATAGTTGACCGTCTCACCAAATCAGCACACTTCTTGCCAATAAGAGAAGATGATAAGATGGAGAAGTTAGCACGACTGTATTTGAAGGAAGTCATCTCCAGACATGGAATACCAATCTCTATTATCTCTGATAGGGATGGCAGATTTATTTCAAGATTCTGGCAGACATTACAGCAAGCATTAGGAACTCATCTAGACATGAGTACTGCCTATCATCCACAAACTGATGGGCAGAGCGAAAGGACGATACAAACGCTTGAAGACATACTACGAGCATGTGTTATTGATTTCGGAAACAGTTGGGATCGACATCTACCGTTAGCAGAATTTTCCTACAACAACAGCTACCATTCAAGCATTGAGATGGCGCCGTTTGAAGCACTTTATGGTAGAAAGTGCAGGTCTCCGATTTGTTGGAGTGAAGTGGGGGATAGACAGATTACGGGTCCGGAGATTATACAAGAAACTACCGAGAAGATCATCCAAATTCAACAACGGTTGAAAACCGCCCAAAGTCGACAAAAGAGCTACGCTGACATTAAAAGAAAAGATATAGAATTTGAAATTGGAGAGATGGTCATGCTTAAAGTTGCACCTTGGAAAGGCGTTGTTTGATTTGGTAAACGAGGGAAATTAAATCCAAGGTATATTGGACCATTCAAGATTATTGATCGTATCGGACCAGTAGCTTACCGACTAGAGTTACCTCAACAACTCGCGGCTGTACATAACACTTTCCACATCTCGAATTTAAAGAAATGTTTTGCTAAAGAAGATCTCACTATTCCGTTAGATGAAATCCAAATCAACGAAAAACTTCAATTCATCGAAGAACCCGTCGAAATAATGGATCGTGAGGTTAAAAGACTTAAGCAAAACAAGATACCAATTGTTAAGGTTCGATGGAATGCTCGTAGAGGACTCGAGTTCACCTGGGAGCGTGAAGATCAGATGAAGAAGAAATACCAGCATCTATTTCCAGAAGATTCGTCAACACCTTCAGCAGCTTAAAATTTCGGGAAGAAATTTATTTAACGGGTAGGTACTGTAGTGACCCGAACTTTTCCATGTTTATATATATTAATTGAGATTGATATTTACATGATTAAATGTTTCCAACATGTTAAGCAATCAAACTTGTTAAGACTTGATTAATTGAAATATGTTTCATATAGACAATTGACCACCCAAGTTGACCGGTGATTCACGAACGTTAAAACTTGTAAAAACTATATGATGACATATATATGGATATATATATAGTTAACATGATACTATGATAAGTAAACATATCATTAAGTATATTAACAATGAACTACATATGTAAAAACAAGACTACTAACTTAATGATTTTTAAACGAGACATATATGTAACGATTATCGTTGTAAAGACATTTAATGTATATATATCATATTAAGAGATATTCATACATGATAATATCATGATAATATAATAATTTAAAATCTCATTTGATATTATAAACATTGGGTTAACAACATTTAACAAGATCGTTAACCTAAAGGTTTCAAAACAACACTTACATGTAACGACTAACGATGACTTAACGACTCAGTTAAAATGTATATACATGTAGTGTTTTAATATGTATTTATACACTTTTGAAAGACTTCAATACACTTATCAAAATACTTCTACTTAACAAAAATGCTTACAATTACATCCTCGTTCAGTTTCATCAACAATTCTACTCGTATGCACCCGTATTCGTACTCGTACAATACACAGCTTTTAGATGTATGTACTATTGGTATATACACTCCAATGATCAGCTCTTAGCAGCCCATGTGAGTCACCTAACACATGTGGGAACCATCATTTGGCAACTAGCATGAAATATCTCATAAAATTACAAAAATATGAGTAATCATTCATGACTTATTTACATGAAAACAAAATTACATATCCTTTATATCTAATCCATACACCAACGACCAAAAACACCTACAAACACTTTCATTCTTCAATTTTCTTTATCTAATTGATCTCTCTCAAGTTCTATCTTCAAGTTCTAAGTGTTCTTCATAAATTCCAAAAGTTCTAGTTTCATAAAATCAAGAATACTTTCAAGTTTGCTAGCTCACTTCCAATCTTGTAAGGTGATCATCCAACCTCAAGAAATCTTTGTTTCTTACAGTAGGTTATCATTCTAATACAAGGTAATGATCATATTCAAACTTTGGTTCAATTTCTATAACTATAACAATCTTATTTCAAGTGATGATCTTACTTGAACTTGTTTTCGTGTCATGATTCTGCTTCAAGAACTTCGAGCCATCCAAGGATCCATTGAAGCTAGATCCATTTTTCTCTTTTCCAGTAGGTTTATCCAAGGAACTTAAGGTAGTAATGATGTTCATAACATCATTCGATTCATACATATAAAGCTATCTTATTCGAAGGTTTAAACTTGTAATCACTAGAACATAGTTTAGTTAATTCTAAACTTGTTCGCAAACAAAAGTTAATCCTTCTAACTTGACTTTTAAAATCAACTAAACACATGTTCTATATCTATATGATATCCTAACTTAATGATTTAAAACCTGGAAACACAAAAAACACCGTAAAACCGGATTTACGCCGTCGTAGTAACACCGCGGGCTGTTTTGGGTTAGTTAATTAAAAACTATGATAAACTTTGATTTTAAAGTTGTTATTCTGAGAAAATGATTTTTATTATGAACATGAAACTATATCCAAAAATTATGATTAAACTCAAAGTGGAAGTATGTTTTCTAAAATGGTCATCTAGACGTCGTTCTTTCGACTGAAATGACTACCTTTACAAAAATGACTTGTAACTTATTTTTCCGACTATAAACCTATACTTTTCTGTTTAGATTCATAAAATAGAGTTCAATATGAAACCATAGCAATTTGATTCACTCAAAACGGATTTAAAATGAAGAAGTTATGGGTAAAACAAGATTGGATAATTTTTCTCATTTTAGCTACGTGAAAATTGGTAACAAATCTATTCCAACCATAACTTAATCAACTTGTATTGTATATTATGTAATCTTGAGATACATAGACACGTATACAATGTTTCGACCTATCATGTCGACACATCTATATATATTTCGGAACAACCATAGACACTCTATATGTGAATGTTGGAGTTAGCTATACAGGGTTGAGGTTGATTCCAAAATATATATAGTTTGAGTTGTGATCAATACTGAGATACGTATACACTGGGTCGTGGATTGATTCAAGATAATATTTATCGATTTATTTCTGTACATCTAACTGTGAACAACTAGTTGTAGGTTACTAACGAGGACAGCTGACTTAATAAACTTAAAACATCAAAATATATTAAAAGTGTTGTAAATATATTTTGAACATACTTTGATATATATGTATATATTGTTATAGGTTCGTGAATCAACCAGTGGCCAAGTCTTACTTCCCGACGAAGTAAAAATCTGTGAAAGTGAGTTATAGTCCCACTTTTAAAATCTAATACTTTTGGGATGAGAATACATGCAGGTTTTATAAATGATTTACAAAATAGACACAAGTACGTGAAACTACATTCTATGGTTGAATTATCGAAATCGAATATGCCCCTTTTTATTAAGTCTGGTAATCTAAGAATTAGGGAACAGACACCCTAATTGACGCGAATCCTAAAGATAGATCTATTGGGCCTAACAAACCCCATCCAAAGTACCGGATGCTTTAGTACTTCGAAATTTATATCATATCCGAAGGGTGTCCCGGAATGATGGGGATATTCTTATATATGCATCTTGTTAATGTCGGTTACCAGGTGTTCACCATATGAATGATTTTTATCTCTATGTATGGGATGTGTATTGAAATATGAAATCTTGTGGTCTATTGTTACGATTTGATATATATAGGTTAAACCTATAACTCACCAACATTTTTGTTGACGTTTAAAGCATGTTTATTCTCAGGTGAATATTAAGAGCTTCCGCTGTTGCATACTAAAATAAGGACAAGATTTGGAGTCCATGTTTGTATGATATTGTGTAAAAACTGCATTCAAGAAACTGATTTCGATGTAACATATTTGTATTGTAAACCATTATGTAATGGTCGTGTGTAAACAGGATATTTTAGATTATCATTATTTGATAATCTACGTAAAGTTTTTTAAACCTTTATTTATGAAATAAAGGTTATGGTTTGTTTTAAAAAATGAATGCAGTCTTTGAAAAACGTCTCATATAGAGGTCAAAACCTCGCAACGAAATCAATTAATATAGAACGTTTTTAATCAATAAGAACGGGACATTTCAGATAAGAACTGACTAACAACGCTCACGGGAAAAGAAATATCCGGACGACTGAGAGTAAGATAATTTAATTTGCCAACAATTCTTCTATACTTTTATGGGTTCATGAATAGTTCTCCGTCATCTGTCGTTAATTTGGTATTCGGTATCATTTATGCTTCACAAGGTTGTGCGTCAATCAAACCAGAATCACTGAGCACATCTAGACAATACTTTCTCTGAGATAAGAAAATGCCTTTTTTGTTTCTAGAGACTTCAATACCAAGAAAATATTTCAAAGGACCAAGATCCTTTGTTTGGAATCGAGTGCTTAGGAATGTATTCAATTTTTCGATCCCTTCTTTATCACTTCAGGTGATTACAATATCATCCACATAAACAACAAGTAAAATACACCCTAAGTTAGATGAGGCGAAGAATACTGAGTGGTCATATGTACTCCTCCTTAAACCAAAGTCCCTTACAATAGCATAAAACTTCCCAAACCAGGCACGAGGGGATTGCTTCAAACCATATATTGCTTTTCGTAATCTGCATACTTTACCAGACTCTCCCTGAGCAACAAACCCAGGTGGTTGCTCCATATAGACTTCTTTCTACAAATCTCCATGTAAAAATGCATTCTTCACA
The DNA here is from genome assembly GCF_046630445.1 of Rutidosis leptorrhynchoides. Classification (NCBI taxonomy): domain Eukaryota; kingdom Viridiplantae; phylum Streptophyta; class Magnoliopsida; order Asterales; family Asteraceae; genus Rutidosis; species Rutidosis leptorrhynchoides. The sequence goes on along the minus strand of NC_092343.1, from coordinate 368,149,731 downwards.
TCAAGGTGATGAAGTGTCCAGTGATACATGGCAGCTAAAGAAATAAATAATCTGATAGATGTAAGTTTAGAAACATAAGGAAATGTCTCAGAATAATCCACCCCATATGTTTGAGCATAACCCTTAGCAACTAACCGAGCTTTCAACCGTGCCAAAGAACCATCAGGATTAACCTTTATCGTGAAGACCCACTTACAACCAATTGCCTTTTTGGAAACAGGTAAGTCAACTAATGCCCAAGTGCCATTACAATCAAGAGCATTCATCTCCTCAATCATAGTGGCACGCCATCCAGAAATGAGCCAAAGCTTCACCAACTATTTTCGGGATGGAGAGAGAGAGTTTAGAGTAGCAATAAAAGCGCGAGAAGATACGGACAATTTATCATAAGAGACAAAGGAAGCAATATGATAAGTACATGTGTGTTTACCTTTTCGAAGAGCGATGGGTATATCAGAATTCGAATATGAAGATTGAGTGTCATGAATATCACTGGAAACATCATTTAGTGACTCACTGGGAGGATCTGCCGATGGCGATTCTGGCACGATAGCAGGCTCTTATGTAGGACGGGGACGGCGACTGTATACATACTGAACATGATCGGTTTGTTCTGATGGTGTGAGATTTGGTATGTGATCCGGTGTGGGATTTGGTATGGGATTCGGTATGGGTACTTCCAAAATATATACCAATAAGTCATCACTATCCTCATGATTGTGAGAGGTGGACACCGGAAAGAAAGGTAACTTTTCTTAAAATGTGACATCTCGGGAAACAATATAACGCTGAAGAGTAGGGGAAAAACATCTGTAACCTTTTCTGAAGATGAGAGTATCCAAGGAACACAAATTTGATGGACTTAGGGTCTAATTTAGTGAGGTAAGGTTGAGTGTCCCGAACGAAACAAGTACTACCAAAAATCTTCGGCTCAATTGGAAATAACGATTTTGTCGGAAACAAAACTAAATATGGAATATCACCATTGAGAATGCGATGGCATTCGATTAATGAGAAAACATGCAGTTGAAACAGCGTTAGCCCAAAATGGTTTTGGTACATTCATTTGAAACAAAAGTGCTCGAGCTACTTCAAGAAGATGTCGATTCTTTCGTTCCGCAACGCCATTTTGGGCACCATTATGTGTCAACACAAGATGACTCGTTAAGGATACCATTTTGAAGCATATAAGATGAAAATGATTCAGAAAGAAATTCTTTCGCATTATCACTTCTCAAAGTTTGTACCCAAACCTAAAATTGTGTTTTTTACTTCGGAAATAAATGAGCAAAAGTGAGTAAATACTTCAGAACGACTTTTCATCAAATAAAGCCAGGTGACACGAGAATAGTCATCAATAAAGGTGATGAAGTATTTAAAACCGGGTTTGAAAGTAACTGAACATGGACCCCAAACATCAGAGTGAACTAATTCAAATGGAGATGAAGCCAATTTATTGACTCTGGGAGATAAATGGACATGGTGATGTTTAGCAAACTGACACAGCTCACAATAGAGTGATGACAAAGTAGAAAATTCAGGGCATAATTTCTTCATACTCTGGAGAGAAGGATGCCCTAATCGACAATGCATCTCATAAGGGGGTGATGACCTGGCGTATACCAATGAGCGTGGTACATTTGTTTCAGGTTCAAGTATGTATAGGCCATCAGACACCCGTCCTCTACCAATAATCTGCTTCGTCGATAGATCCTAGAAGACACAATAATCGGGATAGAGTAAAGCAACACAATTTAAATCTCGAGTAATTTTGCTAACAGATAACAAATTAAATGAGAAGTTAGGTAGACTTAAAACGGATGATAATGAAATAGATGGGGTAAGATTGATGGTGCCAGAACCAAGGACCGGGGAGGTAGTACCATCAGCAATTGTGACGTGAGATGGTTGTGATTTTACAATTAGAGAAGACTTTTTTGCTCCGTTGGTCCTTCAGTTATACACGAAATTGTAATCCGAGTCCCTCAAGTTTTTTTTGGATTTTCGAGTCCTTAAAATTGTAAAATTTTGCAATCCGAGTCCCTCCGTCTAAATCGACCGTTAACCATTGACATGTGCCATGCATGTGAGGTTAAAACCGTCTTTCTACTTTTTTCTTTGACTTTTTTGTTTCGTTGGTCCTTCATTTATACACAAAATTGCAATCCGAGTCCCTCAACTTTTTAATTCAAATTTTTATCTTTTTTTTTTATCTGTAATTTATACTTTTTATCTTTGATTCGACTTTTTATCATCATCATCTCTCATCTTCTTCTTCTAACTTTCTCCGGCGATTCGCATAACCGTCACGGAAGCAAAAAAAATTTCCTAGGTGGTTTATCCATAAATTTTATTTTTATTCGATTTATCTAATAATTAAACAATTTCGGTATATAACTAAATAAAGAATAAATATTCCAAATAATGAATAAATTATATTTTCGATTCTAATAATTATTATAAGTTTATTACATTCTGTAAAATTATTTTTACTGTTTAAAAGGTTTACAACAATTTATATAGATTTTTCATTATATATATACTAGCCGATTCAATAATAAATACATAATAATTATTTAATTGATCAAATAAATTTATAAAAATTATGTTTTCATCAGATGTATTATATTACGAATTTTCATCAGTTAATGAAAATAAAAATTGATTTTTAACTATTTATTCTTCATTTATCCTAGTTTCGGTTAATAAATAATAATAATTAATGAATTGTAATATAACTAGTTTTTTGGCCCACGGTTTCGCTGCGGGTTGGTTTCGAGAAAAAAAAGGTACAGTAGCGGGTATTTGGGTCGGGTTGGTGGAGCGGGTCAGGGGATCCGGATGGTATTGGGTTAGTGGTTTGGGGTGTTGGGCAAATCATGTTTTGAAAAAAAAAAAAAAGTTACTATTAACGAATGGTGTTAACCAATCATAGGTTGACACCATTTACCACAATTTATATATATATATAAATTATATAAATTAAGTTATGATCAGAAAAATACTTATAAACATGTTATTAAACTGATATAAAACTTTGATAAATCAATTCTCAATATTTTTAATTATTAACTAATAATTAAACCGTATAGATATAATATTGTTAAATTTTAGTTTTTGATTGTTAATAAATACAAATTCGACTTTAAAAATTATAAACATAAATTTTTATCAGATTTTGATACAAAATACTAATTATAAATCATAAATGTAAAAAGTATGAATTAAAGATAAAAAAAAAAAAAAGATAAAAATTCGAATTAAAAAGTTGAGGGACTCGGATTGCAATTTTGTGTATAAACGAAGGACCAACGAAGCAAAAAAGTCAAAGAAAAGAGTAAAAAGATGATTTTACCCTCACATGCATGGCACATGTCAAAGGTTAACGGCCAACTTAGACGGAAGTTAGACGGAGGGACTCGGATTGCAAAATTTTACAATTTTAAGGACTCGAAAATCCAAAAAAAAACTTGAGGGACTCGGATTGCAATTTCGTGTATAATTGAAGGACCAACGGAGCAAAAAAGTCATTAGAGAAAAGATGATGATTACCTGTCATATGGTCTGAAGCACCGGAATCAATGACCCATTTAGAGGCCGATGAAAAAAGGCATGTATAAGACTTACCTAATTCAGCAAAAGCGGTTATTGGTGTCGTTAGTTTCACTGATTCTCTCAGTCGAACAAATTCTTCATATTCTTCCGCGGAGATAGTGAATGTAGGGGAAACCACACGTGAACAAATTTTCTTTGCACCATTTATGATTAATTTTAAAATCAACAACAAGCAGCCCCAAATAACCAATAATGAAGGAGAATTGAGCATATCAAAAATTAATTCTGAGTAAATAAACATTTTCTCAGGCGACAAATAACCCATTGAATCAGAAATAGAAGCAGCAGCAGAGAAATACACAAGTGCAATAGTTAAATACACAAGTAACAGTAGCAGCCGAGTTCAATACCCCACATATGCAGAATACAGCAACCCAAGTCCAATACCCCAAACAAATGGAATAAAGTAGCAGTAGAAACAAAGTTGAAACCAAATGATTTAGTTAAACTTACCAGTACAATAGCAGCACAATACGCAATCAAAGCATAACACAAACACAACTCAAGTTCGAAAAACAGACCAACGCTCACCGGGGCTTTGGTCGGAAAATAAGAACGAGTGTACCGAAAAGTCGACGATTGGCGGTTTCATGCGATCTCACGCGCCGGCGCGTGGGTTCCAGACGGCGGAGTATGGCGGCGCGTGGAGTAGCAGCGGTGGCCGAAAATTAGAGCGATTTTCGGGGTTTGCAATTCGATGTGCCTTGAGTCGATTGGCGGGGGTGGTGAGATTTAAAAACCACTCTCCGGGGGTGATTTTAAATGGCAGCTGGGGTTGATTACAATTGTACTCACAGGGTACGATTCAGGCACTCACATGGTGCTTTCAACTACAGGATTCTCTGATACCATGTAAATCGAAACAAACAATAGAAGAAATAGGATATCTTGTATTAATTTGTATATCTCAATTCAACCCGTTGTACAAGAACATCATATATATATATATGTATATATATATATATATATACATATATATATATATATATATATATATATATATATATATATATATATATATATATATATATATATATATATATATATATATATATATATATGTATGTATGCAGATACATGAAGGGTAAGAGACTATTTAGAAGCATTTAATATATATGTATGTATGTATGTATGTATGTATGCAGATACATGAAGGGTAAGAGACTATCTAGAAGCATTTAATATTAACATGTAATTAATGCACACAACCACTAACTACTCTCTAACCATAATAAAGGGTCACAACTACTTTGTTTATGTAAACGCACCAACAAATGAATTCATGAAATGAGGTTTTTTTAAGGATTTAAATTTAAATTTATATATTCTTTAAAATTTCCTAACGATAACTCTAAGACCACAGATATTGGTGATTGTGACGTGGAGTGGGTGAGGTGCACTTTTTGGGAAAAAAAACTGTGACTGGGCCATGACATTTTGAGGGGAGTTGTAATGGGGGTCTTTTGTAGGGGCGTTTGTGGGTGATGTGGTAAAATTTTATTGGTATTTGAATGATAAAATATTAAAAAGGTGGAGAAAGAAATAACATTAACCAATCAGTAATTGACACCTCATGGTCGTTCTCTCTCTCTCTTGGGGCGCATTTGCTTGACAAACGCCCAACTACAAACGCCCACAAACGCCCCATTACAGGCGTTTGTGGGGCGTTTCTCGTGACATGTATGCGGCATAGGGGGCCACAAACGCCCCATTATCTGTGGTCTAATATGTTATTGACGCAATAAATAGATTTTACATAACGATTATTATTGAGTTTTGTTTAAGAATTATTCTTTTGTTTAACAATCGTAAGTAACTATATTATTATATTATGTGGGATTACTTGGTTCAATAATAGGAATTAAATTTACAGAGTATGAATAAAATATTTTAACGGAAAATATATATAGTTTTAGTTAATGATAGCCATCCCGTCCACAGTGCGGCCCAGTGAAGCGGGCTCAATGTCCTTGCTGTGATTAATTACTAAAAGTTACTGTTCCATTTGCTATGGGTCCAATTTCAATGTTTGCTCTAGGTCCAATTGCATCGTTTAGGCTCGGTCCAGTTGCATTGATTGCTCTCGGTCCACATTCAAACATTCATGACATGGGCTTTGAATTGTTGGCCCTTGCATTTCACATGTATATGTGCCATGTAGGGAACGGAATTTTTCTCTTTCGGGCAGTAGTTTAAAAATCGACTTTTGTATAAATTTGCCATAACCAAATCAAGTTAAATTGATGAAGTAACATGTTAATCATAACTTTAGTTAGTGATATATAACAAAGCATTATAAACTATATAACCAATGTTGTAAAAGTTAGTTGAGTCGGCCTTAAAAGTTGGTCAACGCTAAAAGGTCGGGTCAAAGTTTGTTTGAGTCGAGCTTAGGAGTAGGTGAAATTCGATCAAAATCAAAGTTGATCAAATTTTTAATTTTCTATATAAATTAAAAATTTGTGTTCTATTTTTACGTTTAAAATATATATGGTTTATGTTCGATGTGTGTGTGTGTGTGTGTGTTTGTATGTGCTTAATTTATTTATTAATTAAAATAAAATCAGTAATGCCGGACTCGTCCCCGAGTCGACTAACTTGTTCCTCAAAGGTCTCAACCACTTCATCCATGAGTCGCAACTTTTACAACCTTTATTAAAACCTAAATTAAGTCCATAGTTGCAAAATTTGCATCACCAGTCAGTTATCTATCTTGCGGTCCGACATATAAATTATTTATAACGTTTCTCAGCATTGTATTTCGGGTGATAACAAATATATGTATCGATGTAAATTTTTATTCATATCCGATCCGCTAATCATTCATATCCATATTGATATCCATACAGCTATTCATTCGTTTAGATATTTTTATTCATGATGAAACGGGTGAATCGATTGAATATCTACGGAATCAAATGATCCTTATGGTTGTACATGCCAAATTAGATCCCGCCTTTTTATAAAAGATAAATTATAAATTAATTTGAACATTTCTCCATCTTATTCCAACACAATATAAATATAAATACATATACATAATTCGTTACATAAGCAAATAAACGTTCACCGTTACATCAGGAATCATGATCTAAGAATTAATCCTCATCAATTTTTACATACAAACTCCAATATTTGTAAGCAGTATAAACACTAAAACCTACCATCATCACAAACCCAACATTCACCATGATTTGAGTAAACATTTTAGACCTCAAAACTTGGCCTACTCTTGTTGCGCCTTTCGGATCAAAGAGTTTTTCAGAGGTGTTCATGTTACTACTTTCTCCGTTTTGAGGCGACGAGGTTACTACTGGTGGTTGTGGTGATTCGGGTACTGGTGTTATAACTTTTTTAGGCAAAGTAACACGAAGACGACCTTGAGAAAACTTCGCATGAATGTTATCCGTGTCGTAATCTTTAGTAACCCTGATTTCTTTCTGGAATCGGCTCTTTCGTTTACCTTCAACCGCATTTTCTCCGGTGATCTTTAAAAGTCCGGTATTGCTTATTTGGATTCTTAGTTTATCCTTCGTGAAATCTTAAACATGTAACGAATAATATGCAAAAGTAATTAAGTGATTAGCCAATAATTATTTAACAACCATTTATAGTACACTACTATATATATGCTTTTTCTTAATTATATACACGGTATGTGAAAACCAGAATGTTTAATATCCAGTTTTAAACCGTTTAATGTGAAAATCGAAATGAATGATGAAACCTAAAAAAATCAAACTGAATTAAATTTGGAATATCTTTCGATTTTTTTTCAGTTTACAAATCTAAATTTCATTTTCGGTTTTAACCCATTGAAAATCGGTTTCACATTCAAAATCGAATTTAAAATCAATATCTTATTATTATTTTGGTTACATAATGTTTTTCTCAAGTTTTAAAAGAAAATGAATCGAATTCAAATTCAATTTTGAGTTCGGTTACGGTTTCAAATTTTGAACTTGATTTCGGTTCAATTTTGTATTTTGTTCCTACGAATTTTCAATCTAGAACTATAAACACCATAAACACCGCAGCGAAAATAGAAAAAAGCATGAAAACCTGGGAGATGGATCACTAATACATCTTGACGATCCTCTCGTTGCCATGTACAGAGTGGTTCGAATTCATCATACGAAAGCAATGTCTGCAAATTGGTGCCTCCAAATTTTGGGTCCATCGTATGATTGAGATCGATTTAGCTAATAATGATGCGAAAGCGATATAAAGATGACTAATTTTGAATTTGATGACTTTGCTTTTATAGTATAGCATGAACATGAATAATTGATACTATTCTTTTTCTAGCTATGTAGGTTTCCTTATTTTGCTTTGTCTTATGGCAATAGCTTAGGTTTCAAAAGATACTTGTGAAAGAAAGGCATGGCTTGAAAACAAACATAAAATAAAGTATCTTTAAACATGCGATGAGATAACTTGCTCGGTTCTAGGAGGGGTTATGAACTTAAACTTTAAGGTTTTGTTCCCAAATCCTTTTTTTTTTTTTTTTTTTAGAGAAAGAAAATGAAATGGAAGAAAAATAAAATGACTTGGTGTTTTTGAGTTTTAAGTTGGAAAGAAGTGGAATGATTATTATGACTAAGTTTCTCTCCTACACTTTCTTCAAAATTAGAAATATCTCAATCTCTTCACTTTCATCTCCTTTCACTTCATTTCATTTCTCTCATCAAAAAGTTCGCGAACAAAGCCTAGGGTTATACATTTGGGATACGGTGTGTTTGGCATACCAATTTTAAAAACTTATGAGATATTATAGACGTTTGAGCTTATTATTTACTAAGCTAGAAGTCATATAAGTTTTGTTCAGTGGGTCACATAAAGTAGAGCATATGAAAATCGTTATTTTTAAAGAATAAGCTCCTCATAAGTGACTTATTGATAAAATTAGAGCTTATGGAATCTAAAATTACCTAAAATCTATTCATTTAATTGGTTTATATATTCTTTGGTTGTCATTTTAGTCCTTCTACACACATAAGCTCAAAGTCCAACTATCACATTAAATACCAATAAAAAATAATAAACTCAGCTTCTAATTTTAAAAATAAACTCATATTACCTAACCCACTATAGACAAACGAAGACAAAAAAACTAGAAAATTAAGAACACAATGATTTAACGTGGTTATATGTAATCAGTGCTTGATTACTTTAATACACGAACCAAACTAGAGAGATTTTATTGATAGAATTTGTGACGAGTTACAATGAGATTATAAGTCTATTTATAGGGAAGCATTAAACCTAAAACCTTGTTGCACAAGTTTAACTTGGCCTTCAAGTACAATAAACATTCCATAAATATCAACTCCTTGTTCCTCAAGTAAAACTTGTCTTCCAAGCTTGATTTGTTCTCCAAGCTTTGACTTAATCTCCAAGTTAATTTTACCTTGTTTCCTTTTTTGTTTAATCTACTTCACACATCCAACAATCTCCCACTTGAAGGAGATTTTAACAAAACCCAATCTTCTTCAACCCAACACTAACCAAGATTGTCAAACCACCATTCATACCGACAAAACGCCGTTTGGAACACTCACACTCAACACATACGTCGGATGAGTAGACTTTCGATACAAGGTCTTCAACTCCTCTTGTTAGACTCAACATCAACTCTCTATCTCTCTAGTAGGTCATCTTCTATCGTCAATTCATGAGAAGACCGGTTGAGGCTATGCAAAACCTCAACTTGTCCATCGTCACCACCTTAGTACACATATTCCCGGGATTCTTCGAACCAAGGACTTTCTTCAAAATTAAAGTACCATCTTTTATATGTTGTCGAATAAAATGATACCTCAACTTGATGTGTTTCGTACGACTATGAAATACCGGATTCTTCCCAAGATGAGCTGCACTTTGATTATCACAATACAAGACGTAATAGTCTTGTCTTTTACCCAGCTCACACAAGAAGTCTTTCAACCACACAAGCTCTTTAGTAGCTTTCGCAGTAGCCATGTATTCGGCCTCCGTTGTAGATAAAGCAACACTTCTTTGTAGTCGAGACATTCAACTAATCGCCGTCTTCCCTAATGTGAACACATAACCCGTAGTGCTTTTTCCCGAATCATCACATCCACCCAAATTAGCATCCGCATAACCTCTAAGTATGACATTGTTTTTAGTGAAACACAATCCCATATTAGAAGTACCTTTCAAGTAACGAAGCAACCATTTGACCGCTTCCCAATGCTCTTTCTCCGGTTTAGACATATTGTAACAACCCTGGATTTTCCAACGTTTATTTATTAATATTATTATTAATACTTGTGTTATATTGAATGTATCATTTATATACATTTACTTGTTACCATGATTGACTTTTAAATGCCCGAAACGTCTTTGTGACACACGTACAATATACGAATAATATTTTCAGATATTATTTACATTCATGATTAATTTTATTAATCATTTTAATTAACTAAGGTTATTAGTTAGTTACTTGGGCTTTGTTGGATTAAATTGCTAATTAATAGAACTTGGACTTTTATTACTGTTAATGGACTTAGAAGCCCACCCTACTTCTTTAATGGACTAGTTAGCCCATTTTATTATGCAAGTATTACTTTCAAACTTAACTAGATGAATTAATACATAAGGAATCTAGTTACATATTACTTACACCATGTTCCCATGAAAATACCTCCTATAACCAACTTTTAAAGACAATTACATGCAAGAACTTGTGGACAACTCCCTCCTCCTTTTGTTGTGAGAAGCCGTCGGCCATAGTAGGCCTTGGGAGTGTTTTTGTCTTCAAATTTTGGTTACATACTCACTCATACTTCATTCACTTTTCACACACTTCATTTTACTTCACATTTTTTTCTCTCATTTCTCTCAAACGTTTCTCTCCATTTTGTAAGTAACATGACTTTGTGCTCTTCTTCTTTTCTTTGTCAAAACCGTAGCCTAGCTACACAAATCATCATCATCATTTACTTGTCTTTGATTCTTGTTTACTTACTTGTAGTTGTTGTAGTTACTTACTAGTTATTATGAATCAAACTCTCTAGTTTGTTATTCACTTTATCTTGTTCATACAAGAACATACAAGAACATAAACTTTCTAGTTTATGTTCTACATTTAATGTTTGAAAGATTGAAAGTTCATGTGTTGTAAATCATTACTTGAATCCATGTTTGTAAACTTAAAGTTTACTTTCTTAAAGATCAAGATCTTGGCTTGAATCTTTAAAGTATGAACAACCATGACTTATTTACTTGTAGATGTAATTTATTTCTTCATTTTGTTCATGTTTAATTTCGTGATTATGGTTTAAATGGTCAAGTATTACAAGTTAATCTTGAACTCATACTTTCTTGAACTAAAGTTAACTTTAAAAGTTCAAGAACATGGAAGTATAACTTTTTAGTTATAACTCCATATACTGGTGATGGATCTAAGTTCTATAGCTTATGGTCTACTTATTTTGTCATAATCAAAAGCTTGTAAGCTTACATACACTTTACAAGATGAAAATCTAAGTTTTGTAACTTATGGTTTCATTAAAGTAAAGATTCATGTGTTATTACTTAGGATTTAACTTAATAACTTTAGATCTAGACTTTTGGGTCTTGGATCTTCAAGATCTAACTAAGAACTATGTTCTACAACTTAAGATCTTGATTAGTTAGTTTACTTTCAAGTTTGTAGTTCAATATTACTTTTATAGTTCATGTATGTGTCGGATCTAAGATTTTGATGTAACTTTGGTTCATCAAGCTACTTGCAACACTTACATGAGTTGTGCTACATGTCTTAGACTTACACAAGTGTTATGATGGTCAAACCTTGGTTAAGATGAAGCAAACGCATCAACGAGTTGTACACTTGAAGCTATATGCATCAAGGATGAGAACCGTGATAAGCATCGAGCACCAAGAACCCATCGGAACCTACTGTTTACTGTTTTATGGAACATACCCGAATACCTGGGCTATTGTAAATTTGATTTTCAGTTAGCTCTATTTGAGTAGATAATTTTTTGTTTAATACTTGTCTTAATCCGAGTTACGGTTTAGGATTTATGGCCCTCCGATCGTCACTATGTCCTTTTAACGTTGTGCTGAAAAAAATTCTGACCTACTCTCACTTAGACCGTCGCCACGGTCAAACGAAGACGAGTTTACTTCTGGAATTTTTACCACAATTAGAGGACTCATATACGGAGCCATGGCCACTGGTCTCACCTTATTTCAGTAGGTATAGAGGCCGTGGCGACTGACCGAAGTCAGCCTTTGTTTTAAACTCTTTTCTAGAATGAAACTTACTTTACACCTTTTGTTTGATGATGAATGATGATAACCTTTAAAACCTAATTTACATACATTTAAACCTATCGGGACAATTTACTGACTTAGTAATATTTGACTTAGGTTGAGAACTTTCCAGACCTACGTATGTAACATCCCGCCTTTTTCCGTCTACTTTTCCGTTATACTAATTTAAACTCCGTTATATGTTTATAACATCTTCCGTTGATACGCGTTTTAAATTATCTCGTTTAGGTAATTCACGCACCCGAACGAAAGTTGAGGGACTAAACTTGACAAGGGATCAAACCCTTGACTAGGTCAAAGGGTCAAACCCCTTTCACTCATTCATTATCATCTCCATCTCTCTCTCTTTCTCTCTAGCAAGAACACACACACCATTTCCAAATTCATTCAATCATCATCTAAATCCGATCTAGGAGGCTTACAACAAAATAAATTACATATTCGTGATCCTCTCTTCATCCTCTTCATTTTGGTACCAACTTCATCTCGTTTGGGTAACATTTCTAAAACTCTAGATTTCTCTAAATTCGTGTTTTTGGCTTGAAATGGTGTTAGTTAGTGTCTATGGCTCATTGTGATGTCGTGTATGTAATTTGTATGCTCGATCTCGTTGTTTTAGTATAACTAGCATGAACTTGAATTTTGGTGTGTTGTTCTTGAATTTTGGATGATCATATGTTGTTAGATGTTAAAAGTTCATGTTTTAATTGTGTTCCTAGTATCACTAGCTTCAAATTGATGTGTAGGTTGCTTGAGAAAACTCCATAAACTTGATTAGTGATTTTTGGTGGAATTGAGCTAGGGTTTAATGAACTTGAAATGATTATTTGATGCATTGATTGCCATGATTTGTTGTTAGTAAGTTGTTAGTTGTATTGTATGCTCAATTACCTACAAAATGGCATGTCATATGTATGCATTGAATGCCTAAATCATTAAATGTGCATTGGTGAGTTTGAAGCATTAATGTGTGCATTGAATGATCACTTGGTTTGAAAACTCGGTTGTTACAAATAAGGTTTTTGATTGATGAATTGTGTTTAGTTGCATTCTACGTCAAAAGAGCTTTCCAACGATATAAGGTGCGAGTCCTAAGTGTTAGCGGTTTGTGTTTTATGCACAAAAAGGTTTTGGATTGAGACTTGAACATTTGGGACTGGCCAGGCACCAGCACCCGGCCTTTGCCGCGGCGCGGCCCTTTCATGTCGCGGCGCGACATATAAGGGGGTCAGGTTCTGACCTCCATGTCCAAAATACGAAAAATGTTTGGCATACTACGGACCTCCGATTCACATGAGACTTGTTCTAACATGCTTATATATGAATAAAAACCTCAGAAAAATAGTTCGGAACCCGACCCGAACGTGTTGACTTTCGTTGACTTTGACCGACCAAAGTTTGACTTTTAATCAAACTTAACCAAATATTTGTGCAATCGTTCTAACATGTTTTTATACTTGTACCTTGCATGAAACATGACAATTTGATTCACATGCTATTATGATCGAGTCTTAACGAGCCATAGGACTAATTGAACATCTTTGACCTATCGTGTTTACCGTTATTGATACAACCTATTGTTTAGGTCAAGACTAGCATTGTTCTTTGCACACGTTTACTTGTTGAAGTACTTTACTACTCGTGCACTCAAGGTGAGATCATAGTCCCACTTTTACTCTTTTTGAACTTACATTTGGGATGAGAAAATATAAACATTTCTTTACTAAGTGAACACAAGTACAGGAAAACAAACATTCTACATACGAGTTTAGAACAAAATCCTCAATTCGATTATCATTAGTTACACTTGCCGGGTGTAAGCGAGAACTTATGTTGTATGGATCCATATGGGTTTGACAAACCCTCATTCAAACGGTTCGCTACCGTTTACGAATGAAATATATTTTCGAGAAACAGTGTATGTTCTAGCACTAAGTGATGGGGTTCAATGAAAGGAAATGTTAAGCATTGATAATTGGGTGCTCGTGAAACAAACTTTTGGAATGTATTACTATTAATTCATTGATGCAAATCTTGTGGTTCACTTGTACTTACTTACTTAAACCTATGATTTCACCAACGTTTTCGTTGACAGATTTCTATGTTTTTCTCAGGTCCTTGAACGTTACATGATACATGCTTCCGCTCATTATTTTGATACTTGCCTTGGATGTCGAGTATATATGCATACATGGAGCGTCTTTTGACTACTTTTAAATTGTGTCGCATAAGTTTCATTTGTACTTAAAACTTTGTATCGTAACTTGTGGTGGAACTATTCTCGTAAACTTTGAACAATCTTTACATTTGAAATGAATGCGACATATCTTTTGGTCAAACGTTGTTTTAAAGACTTATGACCACGTAACGGGACCTAAGTAGACGGCGCCGTCAAACATGATTTGGTCGGGTCGCTACAGATGGTATCAGAGCATTGGTTGTAGGGATTTAGAGTTCATTGGTGTCAACCTCGAGTCATAGGGTACATTGGTGAGTCTAGACTACAACCGGCATATAGACTTGAAGTAGGAATTACTTGACTACTTGTGCATTTATACTCGAACGCTTCTACTCATATCTACTCTTAGTTCATCTTAACCTCACGTTGTTTAATTTGATTGACACGCCACCTTGACTTTATAGAATAATGTCGAATGCACATATGAATCAGGGTAATATAATTGCCGGGATTATATTACGGTGACTCATATGAACATTCCGACATTATGACATAAAGAATTTAAGGCGAGTCGAGGAAAAACTTCTCTTTATCTTTATTCTATATCACGGTTAGTATTATTGAGAATACTAATCAATGATATTCTTGTGTCTTGAAGGAACAATGGCTCCTCGTCATGTACGCCGTAATGAAACTCCCGAACAAGCTCTCGAACGGATGATAGCTACCGCCGTAGATGCGGCCATGGCCGGTCACTCATCCAACAACAATAATAATAACAACCACAACAACAACAACAACAACAACAACAACAACAATAGAGCCGGAAACTCAAACGAGGGATGCTCCTATAAAGCTTTCATGGGGTGCAAACCTCACACTTTTGATGGAACCGGGGGACCGGTCGTGCTCACCCGATGGTTTGAGCAAACGGAAGCCGTCTTTAGCATAAGCGGTTGTCGGGACCAAGACAAGGTCAAATACTCCACTCACACCTTCGCCGGTGTCGCTCTTACATGGTGGAATACTTATGTACAATCGGTGGGTACCGATGAAGCTCACGCCCTCTCTTGGGCCGACTTGAGGGAAAAGATGATTGTCGAATATTTCCCTCGTGAAGAAACCCGAAGGCTCGAACAAGAGCTAAGAACTTTAAAGGCGATCGGAAATGATCTCAAGGCTTATAATCAACGATTTTCCGAACTAGCCTTGATGTACCCAAATCTTGTGAACCCCGAAGCTTTAAGGGTTGAACTTTACATGGATGGTCTTCCAAAGAGCATCAAACACGGAGTAATGTCATCCAAACCCCCTAATCATCAAGAAGCTTTGAACATGGCCCACAAATTAATAGAGACAGTGGACGAAATCGTAGTACCGGCACCTAAAGCCGAGGACAAGTCGGGTAACAACAAAAGAAAATGGGAAGCTCCCCAATCAAGCAACAACAACTTTGCCAAGAAATCTTTCACCTCCGACGGCAAGAAGGGTTATGCCGGAATTCTACCTCTTTGCAACAAATGCAACAAACATCACTTTGGCGAGTGTAGTAAGCTAATTTGCCATCGGTGCCAAGGAATTGGTCATAAGGCCAACGATTGTAAAAGTGCCACTCCCGTCGCTCGAAAGTGGCCCAATGCACCAAAGACGGGCACTTGTTACGAATGTGGCCAAACGGGCCATTATAGAAATGCATGCCCGAAGAGGAAAGATAACACCAATACGCGCGGCCGAGCTTTCAACATCAACACCGAGGAAGCCCGAGATGATAATGAATTAGTCACGGGTACGTTTCTTCTCAACAATTCTTATGTCTCTTGCTTATTCGATTCGGGTGCCGATAAATGCTTTGTATCCAAGACTTTGACTCATTCTTTTAGCACTCCACCTCTTCCATTAGATACCACTTATACCATTGAAGTAGCTAACGGGAAACTATTAAGTGCCGACACATATTACCGGGGGTGTACGTTAAACATTTTGGGTAAGGAATTTGAAATTGACTTGATACCCATAGAACTAGGAAGCTTTGATGTAATAATCGGTATGAATTGGTTAGTCAAAACGAAATCTCACATCCTTTGTGATCTTAACGCAATCCGAATTCCTATCGAGAATGGTGAACCTTTGATCGTCTATGGCGATAAGAGTTGCACCGGACTCAACCTCGTTTCGTGTATTAAAGTTAGAAAACTACTCTGTAAGGGTTGTTTTGCGATCCTTGCTCACGTTAAGAAAGTCGAGTCCGATGAGAAGCACATCGATGATGTGCCAATTGTTAGTGACTTTTCCGATGTATTTCCCGACGAATTGCCGGGTCTTCCACCTCATCGACCGGTTGAATTCCAAATCGATCTTATTCCGGGAGCCGCACCCGTAGCACGTGCACCATATAGACTCGCTCCATCTGAAATGCAAGAATTGCAAAGTCAAATCCAAGAACTACTTGATCGTGGTTTTATCAAACCTAGCCATTCACCTTGGGGCGCTCCGATTTTGTTTGTTAAAAAGAAAGACGGATCCCTACGAATGTGCATTGATTATCGTGAACTAAACAAATTGACGGTTAAGAACCGATATCCTCTTCCTCGCATCGATGACCTCTTTGATCAATTACAAGGGTCTTGCGTATATTCAAAAATCGATCTCCGCTCTGGTTATCATCAATTAAGAGTTAAGGGGGAAGATGTCTCCAAAACCGCTTTCCGAACTCGTTATGGTAGTTATGAATTTCTTGTAATGCCATTTGGTCTCACTAACGCACCGGCGGTGTTCATGGATCTTATGAACTGCGTGTGCAAACCGTATCTTGACAAATTTGTTATCGTGTTCATCGATGATATTTTAGTCTATTCAAAAAGCGAAGAAGAACACGACGAACACCTCCGACTTGTGCTTGAACTTTTAAGACAAGAACAACTCTATGCCAAATTCTCCAAGTGTGAATTTTGGTTAAAGGAAGTTCAATTTCTTGGTCATGTTGTAAGTGACCAAGGTATTAAAGTCGATCCAACGAAAATCGAAGCCATTAGCAAATGGGAGACTCCTACTACTCCTACTCACATTCGTCAATTCTTGGGTCTCGCCGGATACTACCGTAGATTCATCAAGGATTTTTCTTTGGTTACTCGTCCTCTAACCGCTTTAACTCACAAGGGAAAGAAATTCATTTGGGCGACCGAGCAAGAATCCGCGTTTCAAATCTTGAAGACAAAGCTAACCACCGCTCCTATCTTGTCACTTCCCGAAGGCAATGATGATTTCGTTGTATATTGCGATGCCTCGAAACATGGTTTTGGATGTGTATTGATGCAACGGAAGAAAGTCATTGCTTATGCCTCTCGACAACTAAAAATTCATGAACGGAATTACACGACTCATGATCTCGAACTTGGAGCCGTTGTCTTCGCACTTAAAATGTGGAGACACTATCTTTATGGAACCAAGAGTACTATCTTTACCAACCACAAAAGTCTCCAACACATTTTCGATCAAAAGCAACTAAACATGAGACAACGAAGGTGGATTGAAACCTTAAACGATTACGATTGCGAGCTTCGTTACCATCCCGGGAAGGCAAATGTAGTAGCCGATGCCTTAAGTCGAAAAGAAAGAGCGGTGCCTCTTCGTGTCCGAGCCTTAAACATCACCATCCACACAAACCTTAATAGCCAAATTCGGGTAGCCCAAGATGAGGCTCTCAAGGATGAAAACCTTTCACACAAGCTCTTGAACATTCTCGTCTCTCGATTCGAAATTAGGGAGACCGGACTCCGATATTACGCCGGAAGGATTTGGGTGCCTAGTTATGGCGACCTACAAAGCCTTATTTTAGATGAAGCCCATAAGTCACGATACTCGATTCACCCCGGTGCCAATAAGATGTACCACGACCTTAAACAGCTATATTGGTGGCCGAACATCAAAAGGGATGTAGCTACTTATGTTTCCAAGTGTTTGACATGTTCTAAAGTTAAAGCCGAACACCAAAGACCGTCCGGACTACTTCAACAACCCGAGATCCCGCAATGGAAGTGGGAAAGAATAACGATGGATTTTATCACCAAACTACCTAAAACGACGGGCGGTTATGATACCATTTGGGTTATTGTTGACCGTCTCACCAAATCCGCACACTTCCTGGCCATGAAAGAAACGGACAAAATGGAGAAACTTGCACAACTTTACATTAAGGAGATCGTAGCCCGACACGGTGTACCTTTATCGATTATCTTCGACCGAGATGGCCGTTTTGTTTCTAGATTTTGGCGTACCTTGCAAGAAGCGTTGGGAACGCGTTTAGACATGAGCACCGCATATCATCCTCAAACCGATGGACAAAGCGAACGTACAATTCAAACCTTGGAGGACATGTTACGAGCTTGCGTGGTTGATTTCGAAAAAGCTTGGGACAAGCACTTACCTCTCGCCGAGTTCTCTTATAACAATAGTTATCACGCGAGTATTAAAGCCGCACCTTTTAAAGCGCTATACGGCCGAAAATGTCGTTCACCTCTTTGTTGGGCCGAGGTAGGCGACGTGCAAATCACCGGACCCGAACTCATTCACGAAACCACCGAGAAAATCGTTCAAATCCGAGATAGGCTTAGGACGGCCCGAAGTCTTCAAAAGAGCTATACCGACAAACGACGCAACGATCTTAAATTTCAAGTCGGTGACCGAGTAATGTTAAAAGTCGCACCTTGGAAGGGTGTAATCCGTTTTGGGAAATGCGGGAAGCTAAATCCGCGGTATATTGGTCCTTTCGAAATCTTGGAGCGTATTGGAACCGTTGCTTATCGTTTAGATCTTCCGCCTCAACTGAGTTCCGTTCATCCTACCTTCCATGTATCTAACTTGAAAAAGTGTCTTGCCGAACCCGATATCGTCATCCCTCTCGAGGAACTTACTATTGATGACAAACTTCATTTTGTGGAGGAACCGGTTGAAATTGTGGACACCTCCGTCAAGACATTGAAACAAAGTCGAATCCCGATTGTTAAAGTCCGTTGGAACGCCAAAAGAAGACCCGAGTTTACTTGGGAAAGACAAGATCAAATGCAAAGGAAGTATCCTCATCTATTCGTGAATTCAGAAATGCAAGATCTCGAGGAAGAAACAACGACTACTACGCCTACTTAAATTTCGGGACGAAATTTCTTTTAAGGAGTAGGTAATGTAACATCCCGCCTTTTTCCGTCTACTTTTCCGTTATACTAATTTAAACTCCGTTATATGTTTATAACATCTTCCGTTGATACGCGTTTTAAATTATCTCGTTTAGGTAATTCACGCACCCGAACGAAAGTTGAGGGACTAAACTTGACAAGGGATCAAACCCTTGACTAGGTCAAAGGGTCAAACCCCTTTCACTCATTCATTATCATCTCCATCTCTCTCTCTTTCTCTCTAGCAAGAACACACACACCATTTCCAAATTCATTCAATCATCATCTAAATTCGATCTAGATGGCTTACAACAAAATAAATTACATATTCGTGATCCTCTCTTCATCCTCTTCATTTTGGTACCAACTTCATCTCGTTTGGGTAACATTTCTGAAACTCTAGATTTCTCTAAATTCGTGTTTTTGGCTTGAAATGGTGTTAGTTAGTGTCTATGGCTCATTGTGATGTCGTGTATGTAATTTGTATGCTCGATCTCGTTGTTTTAGTATAACTAGCATGAACTTGAATTTTGGTGTGTTGTTCTTGAATTTTGGATGATCATATGTTTTTAGATGTTAAAAGTTCATGTTTTAATTGTGTTTCTAGTATCACTAGCTTCAAATTGATGTGTAGGTTGCTTGAGAAAACTCCATAAACTTGATTAGTGATTTTTGGTGGAATTGAGCTAGGGTTTAATGAGCTTGAAATGATTATTTGATGCATTGATTGCCATGATTTGTTGTTAGTAAGTTGTTAGTTGTATTGTATGCTCAATTACCTACAAAATGGCATGTCATATGTATGCATTGAATGCCTAAATCATTAAATGTGCATTGGTGAGTTTGAAGCATTAATGTGTGCATTGAATGATCACTTGGTTTGAAAACTCGGTTGTTACAAATGAGGTTTTTGATTGATGAATTGTGTTTAGTTGCATTCTACGTCAAAAGAGCTTTCCAACGATATAAGGTGCGAGTCCTAAGTGTTAGCGGTTTGTGTTTTATGCACAAAAAGGTTTTGGATTGAGACTTGAACATTTGGGACTGGCCAGGCACCAGCACCCGGCCTTTGTCGCGGCGCGGCCCTTTCATGTCGCGGCGCGACATATAAGGGGGTCAGGTTCTGACCTCCATGTCCAAAATACGAAAAATGTTTGGCATACTACGGACCTCCGATTCACATGAGACTTGTTCTAACATGCTTATATATGAATAAAAACCTCAGAAAAATAGTTCGGAACCCGACCCGAACGTGTTGACTTTCGTTGACTTTGACCGACCAAAGTTTGACTTTTAATCAAACTTAACCAAATATTTGTGCAATCGTTCTAACATGTTTTTATACTTGTACCTTGCATGAAACATGACAATTTGATTCACATGCTATTATGATCGAGTCTTAACGAGCCATAGGACTAATTGAACATCTTTGACCTATCGTGTTTACCGTTATTGATACAACCTATTGTTTAGGTCAAGACTATCATTGTTCTTTGCACACGTTTACTTGTTGAAGTACTTTACTACTCGTGCACTCAAGGTGAGATCATAGTCCCACTTTTACTCTTTTTGAACTTACATTTGGGATGAGAAAACATAAACATTTCTTTACTAAGTGAACACAAGTACAGGAAAACAAACATTCTACATACGAGTTTAGAACAAAATCCTCAATTCGATTATCATTAGTTACACTTGCCGGGTGTAAGCGAGAACTTATGTTGTATGGATCCATATGGGTTTGACAAACCCTCATTCAAACGGTTAGCTACCGTTTACGAATGAAATATATTTTCGAGAAACAGTGTATGTTCTAGCACTAAGTGATGGGGTTCAATGGAAGGAAATGTTAAGCATTGATAATTGGGTGCTCGTGAAACAAACTTTTGGAATGTATTACTATTAATTCATTGATGCAAATCTTGTGGTTCACTTGTACTTACTTACTTAAACCTATGATTTCACCAACGTTTTCGTTGACAGATTTCTATGTTTTTCTCAGGTCCTTGAACGATACATGATACATGCTTCCGCTCATTATTTTGATACTTGCATTGGATGTCGAGTATATATGCATACATGGAGCATCTTTTGACTACTTTTGAATTGTGTCGCATAAGTTTCATTTGTACTTAAAACTTTGTATCGTAACTTGTGGTGGAACTATTCTCGTAAACTTTGAACAATCTTTACATTTGAAATGAATGCGACATATCTTTTGGTCAAACGTTGTTTTAAAGACTTATGACCACGTAACGGGACCTAAGTAGACGGTGCCGTCAAACATGATTTGGTCGGGTCGCTACAACGTACTTGCTTACTTCCCGACTCGACTTTACCACTACTTTACTACTGTGAGTTATAGCATTCCCTTTTTACTTTAACTATTTTGGGAACTGAGAATACATGCGCATTTTATGTTTTACATACTAGGAACGAGTACTTAAACTTATATATGTGTGGGTTATACAACGGCATAAACATTCCCTTTAGCTCGGTAACGTTTAGTCATTGGTTTTTGAACCGGTGAACGCGAATCTTAGATATGGATCCATAGGGTTTGACATCCCCACTCTGGCTAGTAGCGCTAGCATTTAACGGGTGTTTAATACTTCATAATACATACGCACTCGCCAAGTGTACTTTCAGGGGGTTATAAACGTTAAGTTAGTTACCAAGTGCCCACGGTTAAACATATACTTTATCATACTGTTTTGAAACGCTCTTTGTAGCACTGAAATTTCGTGGCCTACCTTACATTACTGTTATACTTAAACTATAGCTCACCAACCTTTGTGTTGACGTTTTTAAGCATGTTTTTCTCAGGTGCTTAAGGTTGCTAGCTTCCGCTGTTGTACTAGTCTTGCTGTAGACACCCGCTGCTTTAGAGATGTCACTGCATGAACGTTATCTTGCATTCATAAACTTTATTACTTTTGGAACTATGATTTGTAACGACCTAAGGGTCACGTACTATTATCTTTGCTTCTATTAATAGGAGCTTACTTTTGATTTAAAACATTCGACGTTAGTTATGACGTCACCTTTTATCATGAATGTAAACTTGTTTTGAAAACGTATATAGTATTTGACCTTGTAATGATCCTGTTGTTGATGATTCATACACGATGGTTTTGTACGGGGCATCACATTTGGTATCAGAGCATTGGTTGTAGGGAATTAGGTTGCATTAGTGAGTCTGGACCGACCCGAGTAGGATTCACTAATAGGACTAATCTACAACTTGCTAGTTTACTTGTTTCCGCTGAACTTACTACATGCTGCTGCTTACTTTTACTGCTATATGCCGTATGCTACTTGATTTCACTATTGCATGCCATTATCTGCTTTCGATTGCATGATACTTGTCGTTATTGACATGCTACTTACTGTTATACATGATCTAGACTGTTGTAGTTACTTGGCCTAATACGTGCTTGCTTTATGACTTACTGACCTGTAAAATTTATTTTTCCTTGTTCAGATGTCGGATATTCCACCTGCTATCATTTTGGGCAGCGATTCAGACACTTCAGCCACTTCACCTACCACTGTTGCCGCTCCCCCGATCCCGTCGGCGACACACTCTAGTGACCCAGGCGCTTCGTCCTCCAGAGCTAGTAGTCATGCGCCTGCCCCAGTGGGTACTGCAGACGGAGCCCAGGACCTCCTGGAGATTCCAGCTCCACTTGCCCCAGTACCTCAGGAGCCACAGCACCATCCTGGTGGTGTTGTGATTCCCGTGGAATTCGGGGAAGGTCTATTCTGTAATCAGTATCGTCATTGGTGCCGACGCCTTCCTGATGGACGTCTCGTGCCGATCCCACCTTTCCGATACCGACAGATGATGGCCGCCCGAGGAGAGCCAGTACAGCCACTCGTGCATCCACCTCCACATGATTCAGATGACCCGTCATCCGACGACTCATCCACAGACGACTCTAGTGACGATGACTCCGACGAGGAGGACCCCGATGATACACCTGTACAGCCACCCTCCACCCCACCGAAGAAGCGGTACCGTTTCGATGGTACCGTCATTCCAGGGATCAATGGAGGTCGAGCATTCACTGACGCATATGGTCAGTGTCGTAGGGTTACCGTCCGAAAGCGGCTTGTGCCGTAACCTGCTGATCCCTTCATCCGTAAGCCTTACCGCTTCGCAACCTCTACTTCTGGAGCTGAACCGTCTGCACCACCAGCTCCACCAGCACCACCCGTACCGACTGCACCGCCTGGCCCACCATCCCCCTCTGTCGAGGAACTGATGAGGGAGGTGGAGATCCTCCGTGCTTGGGTAACTGAGCTCGAGGACCAGATGTCCCACGTATTGGACATCCTACACCCATCTTCACCGTAGGGCTTTTGTAGTAGATTTCATTATGTAATCTAGTTGTAGTTTTATGTTTCACTTATGTATTGTACGAACCTTTACAGATGTATGCAACTTATTGTTAATGAATGGAACTTTGCGTTATTTAATTCTTGCACGATGTTCTATTTACGTTACTGTATGATTCTGTGGTATTTGTACCTGGTTGCATTATTTAATAAACATGTGTTGTGTTGATTCCATGTTGATTACCGTATACTGTATTATTACTATTTGAATACTGGATTTTGACTTGAGTCAAAATTTTTGTTTAGAACACCATGGCCAACGGACGATCCACACCTATCGCAGCCTAAATCGAGGATATGATCAATGAAGGAGTCACCGCAGCTTTAGCAGAAAGGAACCTCCAAGCTCCACCGCCACCGCCACCGGTTATTCAACCCATTCATAATGGGTGCACGTACAAAGAGTTCCAAAGCTGCAAACCCCACAACTTCAGTGGAACAGAGGGGCCAGTTGGTCTCACTAGATGGTTCGAGAAATTAGAATATGTGTTTCGAGTTAGTAACTGTTCAGAGGCGAATAAAACCAAGTTTGCTTCATCCACTCTGTCTGACGGCGCACTAACGTGGTGGAACACGTTGGCTTAAGCAAAAGGTATTGATGAGGCATTTGCTACCCCATGGGAGGAATTCAAAGGGGTCCTGATTGAAGAATATTGCCCTAGGACCGAGATCCAGAAGATGGAGATTGAGTTTATGCAGTTGAAGGTCGTGGGAAACGATCTCGATGGGTACAATCGTAGATATTTGGAACTAGCCCTGATGTATCCTACCATGGTCACCCCGGAATTCAAGCGTATGGAGAGATATTTATGGGGACTTCCTAAGTCCATTAAGGGAAATGTCACCTCGTCCAAGTCACCCAATGTCCCGGAAGCGATGCGCATGTCGCATACTTTAATGAACCAAATTATCATCGATGAACCGGAGAAGGCTAAGTCTGAAGCGGGTAGTAGTGAGAAGCGCAAATGGGATAACAACAGGGGAAGGACCTATGATCAAAACCCGGCGAAACGACATGAGGGTTTCAGAGGAAACAACAACGGTGGAAACCCCAATCCGAACACCAACTCAAACCCCAACTACAAGGGAACCTTACCACAATGCAAGCGGTGCTATAAGCACCATACTGGGTATTGTAACGTGGTTTGTGAAAAGTGCCAACGGACTGGACATATCGCTAAAGACTGCAAGGTCACCACCCTGAATGTGAAGGTGAACCCCAATGGACCGAAAAAGTGCTACGAATGCAGACAGACGGGCCATTTCAGAAATGCGTGTCCCAACAAAAGAAAAGACGGCGGAACACCGCGTGGTAGAGCTTTCAATGTTAATGCAAGGGACGCCCGAGAGAACCCCGACTTAGTGACAGGTATATTCACTATCAACAATTTATTAGCTTCTGTCCTATTTGATACTGGTGCCGATAGAAGTTATGTATGTAGACATTTTTGCGATAAGATTAATTAGTCGTTAGTCCCGTTAAAGGAAAGTATGCTTGTAGAGGTAGCCAATGGAAAACTTGAGAAAGTTGACCATATTAGTCGAGGAGCTATTATCAACATAGCTGGTGCAGATTTTGAAATTGATTTGATACCCATCAAATTGGGAAGTTTTGACGTGATCGTCGGTATAGATTGGTTGACCAAGATAAGGGTCGACATTATCTGTGGAGATAAAGATCTTCGTATACCACAAGGAGATGGTGAGCCACTGATCATTTACGGAGAGAGATGTACCTCGAAGCTGAACCTCATTAGTTGCGTGAAAGCGCAAAAGATCATGAAGAAGGGACGTCTTGTTGTCCTAGCACATGTGAAAATGGTAGAAACCGAGGTGAAGAGTGTGAACGACGTTCGAATTGTGAACGAATTCTCCGATGTCTTTCCTGAAGAATTGCCTGGATTACCGCCGCCGAGAGCAGTAGAGTTTCAGATCGATTTAATACCAGGAGCTGCACCTATAGCTCGCGCACCTTATCGACTCGCACCTTCCGAGATGCAAGAATTACAGAGCCAACTACAAGAACTGCTAGACCGTGGATTCATCCAACCAAGTTTATCGCCTTGGGGCGCACCTGTTTTATTTGTGAAAAAGAAGGATGGATCCTTTCGTATGTGTATCGACTACCGTGAACTTAACAAATTGACAATCAAGAATCGGTATCCTCTTCCTCGCATTGACGATCTTTTTGATCAACTTCAAGGATCGAGCGTTTACTCGAAGATCGATTTGCGATCCGGTTATCACCAGTTGAGGGTGAAAGAAAGTGACATGATGAAAACTGCGTTCAGAACTCGTTATGGTCATTATGAGTTTCTCATGATGCCATTCGGATTAACCAACGCACCTGTCGTCTTCATAGATCTCATGAACCGTGTCTGCAAACCATACCTGGATAAGTTCGTTATCGTCTTCATAGATGATATCCTCATCTACTCTAAGAGCGAAGAAGAGCATGAGAAACACCTCCGACTAGTACTTGAACTCTTGAGACAAGAGCAACTTTATGCAAAATTCTCCAAGTGTGAATTTTGGTTAAAGGAAGTCCAATTTCTGGGTCATGTTGTGAGTGAACAGGGTATCAAAGTTGATTCTGCCAAGATTGAAGCTATCAGCAAGTGGGAGACCCCCACTACTCTAACTCACATCCGCCAATTTCTAGGTCTCACCAGTTACTCCCGAAGGTTTATTGAAGGTTTCTCTCTGATTGCGAGTCCTTTGACTGCGCTAACTCACAAAGGGAAGAAGTTCATTTAGGAACCCGCACACGAATCAGCATTTCAAACCTTGAAGAAGAAGTTGACCACCGCACCTGTCTTATCTCTTCCTGAAGGCAGTGACGATTTCATCATTTATTGCGATGCTTCGAAAAGTGGTTTTGGTTGTGTACTGATGCAAAGATCAAAGGTTATCCCTTACGCCTCCCGTCAACTGAAGATTCACGAGCGAAATTACACTACTCACGATCTTGAACTTGGAGCAGTTGTCTTTGCGCTCAAATTGTGGAGACACTATTTGTATGGAACTAAAAGTACTATCTTCACCGACCACAAAACCCTCCAACCCATCTTTGATCAGAAACAACTGAACATGCGACAACGACGATGGATCGAGACATTGAACGACTATGATTGTGAACTTCGTTATCATCCTGGCAAGGCCAATGTTGTAGCCGATTCCTTGAGCCGAAAGGAGAGGATGGCACCTCTTCGTGTTAGGGCACTGAACGTCACCATTCATTCAAATCTCAACAGCCAAATCCAAGTAGCCTAAGATGAGGCTCTCAAGTAGGAGAATATATCTCACGAACATTTGAACATATTTATCTCTCGATTCGACGTTAGGGAGACTGGACTCTGATGTTATGCTGGAAGAATTTGGGTACCTTGTTATGGAGATCTACGGAACCTTATACTAGATGAAGCCCACAAATCGAGATATTCGATTCACCCCGAAGCGGGCAAAATGTACCACAATCTTAAGGAACAGTATTGGTGGCTGAATCTTAAGAAGGACGTTGCAACTTATGTTGGTAAGTGTCTGACTTGCTCGAAATTTAAGGCCGAACATCAGAGGCCCTCTGGATTACTTCAACAACCGGAAATCCTACAATGGAAGTGGAAAAGGATAACAATGGATTTCATCACCAAGCTACCAAAGATGGTGGGCGGATACGATACCATCTGGGTTATCGTTGACCGTCTTACCAAATCTGCACACTTCCTAGCTATGAAGGAAACGGATACAATGGAGAGGCTCACTCAACTATACATCAAAGAGGTTGTATCTCGTCATGGTGTACCTTTATCGATCATCTCAGATTGCGATCCCCGTTTTGCTTCTAGATTTTGGCGTTCTTTTCAAGAAGCCATGGGAACTCGCCTCGACATGTATAACAACCCTCATTTTTCCATCATGAAATTTCCAAAATACCCGTAAGGTTTTTCATTTGTTCCTCCGTGTAATCGATTTAGGGTTGTTATCCATGTCGACAAACAAACGTTTATACTTTCATTAAATGATCGTAATTAATATTAACCCTAAACCAAATCATACCTATTAATTACAAAACCCTAATACCATTTAATATTAAATAATAAACCCTAACCCTAGTACTTAAAAAAATAATATAAACTATATACTAATATTTAAAAGTGACATGAAATAAACTATACAAATTAATATGTAAACTAATTGGAACAAATAGAATTTATAAAAGATTAGGGGCTAATAAATAAATAAGATGTATTTAAATAAATGTAACCATAATATTTACAATGTTAATAATTAATAATAATAATAATAATAATAATAATAATAATAATAATAATAATAATAATAAAATATATATAATACCTAAATAAATAAGTAAAATGCCGTATAAAAAAAATAAATAAATAAATGGTATGTATTACAAATCAATCGGATGTATATATTTTTTAGGAAATACTAGCTTAATCCCTAAGTTAATTACTCCTAGTTAGACTCTAAATCCAACTCTTGATCACCAAGCAAAACAAGTTTAGTTAGGAAACCTACAAAGTCTATAAAAGCATTGTGATTTTCCTAGAGTCCTCACCACAATATCCTGCAAATCTGTCGACTGATCACCTGCATTCTCTCCTATTTTCTGTCGACAATAACCTCCACCAAAAACCCTACTTGTAGTCGTGAAACATCACCACCACTACAGCCCTTTTAATCGCCTACTGGCTGCTGCAGTCCTTTCTGTCCTTCTGTCAATCAAACAGCCTCTAGAAACCCTTTAGTTTGATCGATTTGTTGTTGCATTTTCTGCTGCAGTTCATCTGCTATTCCTGTGCAACGAAAACAACCCAAAACAATCCATATTTACTGCTAAACCTGCTGCTACCTGCTGCTGTGTGTTCTTAGTTTTTCTGTCGGGTTTAATCTGACCCAAAAGACCCCAATTGGGTCGTGAGTTCTTGCTGTTAGGCTTTCTGTTTCTGTTCGTGACAAGGAGGACCCAAGAAGACCTGTATTGGGTCGGTTATTGCTGCCACTTGTTTCTGTTTTCTGCACATTTGCATCATCATCAAACCTTGTATCCAATCTTGCTTAAGGTAGCCTTTTAACCCTAGTCATTATGTGTTTAAATCAATTACTTATAAGTATATTAATAAGTATTGTGTATTGTATAATGATTAATGGTAAAGAATTTGATCAAGTAATATAATTAGTTGTTAATAGGAAATTATGATTTTATGTTAAAGATGTTATGAATAATGAAATAGGGTTATGTTAATAATATGGTTAATCCAAATACGAGGTTTATGATTTCATGTAATAGGGTTAAAAGATAAAAGATGTATGATCATGATTATAGATTAATATGACACTAGGTTAATTAATGTTAATGATATACGATTATAAGTATTGTGCATGAAAGAATAATGGTAAGTGATTAATAAACTAGTCATGAATGTGATTAATAAGATTAAAGATTGTAAAACTTACGAGATTATGAACAAGTTAGATGATTAATGAAAAAGGTTAAAAGTGTCATAAAAGATTTTGATGATGATTAATAAGATTGTTAGATTAATAGTATTATAACTAGGTATGATGTTAAAAGGTTATGAATGAGGTTAAAAGTTATTAGGATATAATTTAGTTAGTATGTTTATGTAAATTAATATGAACTTGTAGATATAAAATTTAAATGGATAGTAATTGTGGTTAGTAAAGATTAGTGTTAATAATGGTAACCTAGTTAGTAAGTTAAAGATTGAACATGGGTACTTATTATGTGTTAATGATTAATGAGATAATAATGATTATGATATAGATTATGAAAAGGAATTGTTTATGTAATAAAGATTAGGGTTATAAGTTTAAATAATACATATGGATAATAAGGATTAGAGTTAATGAAGGTGATTAGGTCAGGTTTATGATAAAAGGTAATGATTACGGATTAGTAAAGTATTTATGATCATGGTGTACGTGCATGCATGCATGCATACGTACGTATGTACATGTATATATTGTACGTGTATATGTATATGTATATATGCAAGTATATACATACGTGTATATGTATGTGTATATATGTATGTATATGTACGTGTGTATGTATGTATGAATGTGTACTATGTAAGTATTATTATAAGTTAGTAAACCTAATAATAAGAAAAGTAATAAGTATATGTGTATGTACCATCTTACACTATTATATATGTAACACATACACCTACTATATATATATATATATATATATATATATATATACACACACACCTACTATATATATATATATATATATATATATATATATATATATATATATATTATATAGTTATGAACACATGCATGTATGATAATAATAAAGCATATATATGTATGTATCACATAGGTGTATATTTATATATGTAACATATAAAGATAAGTATATACAATAGTTGATTAATTAAATAATAATACTATAATTAGTATAACCTATACACTTATCTATATAGTAACACTTAAGTACACTAAGTATAATATCACTTATATAAATATAACTTTTCTTGAAAAATGGTCACTGTTAATATAGTTTACTATATTAATAAACAAACTTATGTCTATTAGACATTAACTAATCGAACATTATATCTCTAGGTTGAGATCTCCGATTTCATACTCCGTTCTTATTACTTGCGTGGAATATCTACCTGCTATTAAGGTGAACTTCATAGCCCCTCTTTTTACTATTTCTTAACTGTTTTATAACTTTGGGGTGAGACACATGCTTGCTTTTAAACTGTTTTACGCTTAGACACAAGTACTCGCAAACTGTTTAACTGTGCTGACATGCTTTGATTCA
Source organism: Rutidosis leptorrhynchoides (assembly GCF_046630445.1). Lineage (NCBI taxonomy): Eukaryota > Viridiplantae > Streptophyta > Magnoliopsida > Asterales > Asteraceae > Rutidosis > Rutidosis leptorrhynchoides. The sequence continues at coordinate 368,119,232 of NC_092343.1, read as the reverse complement.
TGCTAAATCCCTACCATGATATCGTTAATTGCTACGTATAAAGGCAAGCTTAGTTATTGTGAATAGCTCTATTGAGAGTGACGTCTCTAACTATTTGACCGTTAGTCTTTGGTTACATAATAATGATTAAATGACACTGACAGTTCAAGGTGTCTTGGGGTAACTTTGTTTACGTCTCGATATCATAACTTCATCATTTACTTTTGATAACTAAATCTTGTGGTCTAAAATTATATATATTAAACCTATGTTGTTCACTCAACCATTTTGGTTGACACTTTAAGCATGTTTTGTCTCAGGTGAAGATTGCTAAAGATTATTTGCTATTTCAACTTTGCTGCTTTTGGAGTCCGCATATATACATTCATATTATTGCATTAGAACATTAAAGTATACAATTGTAATGACTTAGTTCTTTCCGCTTGTAACAACCCGTCCTTATCCCCCTGGACGAAGTCATCAACATTTGGTCCCATTGCGATGATCGACTCCAAGTAATGTCCTTAAATTGAGCAGATGCACAGCGGAAGACTTAATTCGTACCTAAGAATAAACATGCTTTAAAGTGTCAACCAAAAGGTTAGTGAGTTCATAGGTTTATTGTAATAATCATTTCAATATTTTAATAGACCACAAGATTTCATAATCATAAACATAATACACTCGCAAGTGTATGTAAAGCATTCTAAGTGGTTGAGCACCTGGTAACCATACTTAACATTTAATCACGTCGCATATTCCCTTTATTATGAAATCTCACTACACCGTACCAAGTGTAGTCACCGAAACGAAGTACTGTGCAACCGTTGAATACTGGTCATCCAGTCCGGTTGGGGTTGTCAGGCCCGATAGATCTATCAACAGGATTCGCGTTTACAATACCACATGTAAATAGTAGTTACCAAGCTACAGGGAAGTATGCCAGTGGTACAACTCAACGTAGAATATATTTTTAAGTACTTGTGTCTATTTCGTAAACATTTATAAAAGCAGCGCATGTATTCTCAGCCCAAAAATATATATTGCAAAAACAATTAAAAATGGAGCAAATGAAACTCACCATACTGTATTTTGTAGTAAAAATACATATGACGACATTTAACAAGTGTAGGGTTGACCTTGGAATTCACGAACCTATATCAATTGTATATCTATTAAAAAAAATATAATGAAAATCAAATAATTTCATCTATAAATTATATAATATTTATATATTTAGTGTTGTAGTTTATATATAATTTGTATTAAATTCTAATATATTTTATATCTTAAAGTGCATGTTATATACGTATTTATTTTGTATATACATAATAAAAATGTTAATATTTTTAATATATAATTATAGGTAATATTAATATAATTTTAGTATAAGTATATTTTTATATACAAAATATTTATTTGTTATAATAATATAATAACAATAGTGATAATAAAATTTTAATAAGAAGGTAGTTTTAATAATAATAGTTATAATAATAATATAAATCTTAAATAAAAATAATTCTAAATGATACTTTTGATAATACAAATAATTTTAGTGAAAATAAAATTTTTAATAAAAATGATAATTAAAAAAAATAATGGTTCTTTTAATAATAATAATAATAATAATAATAATAATAATAATAATAATGATAATAATAATAATAATGATAATATAAAAAGTGAGTAAACTACCTTAATCATTATTATTATATTCGTGTCACCATGATAATACCATCATCATCAACTTAACATCGTCTCATCATACAACATCATCATCGCTATTTGTTATTATTATAACATAATCATATCATATTATCATGATGATCACCATCATGAACATAATCAATCATCATATCATCATCTATATCGCCATCACCAACATCACTCACATCGTATCATCATATCCTACTTATTACGATCACATCATCATCATCATGATCATTGTATCATCATCAATTTAATCATTACATCATAGCCTCGTATTAGAAAACAATTTGATTGAGTGGTGTATGGTTTTTTTATAAATTTTAGCAGTCCCCAAAAGGAAGCCCAACCGAATACTTGGATCACGGCCCGTCAGAAATGCCAAGAAACACAATATAATACAGCCCAACATGATAATCAAATTAGAGTCCAATTACGAACTAGTAGTCCTAGTAGTAATCTAATAGGATTACATTTCTTTTTCTTTTACCAACCGACAAGATCAAAAGCAATATTCCAATATGTTTCTTTCACTCTTTTTTTTAAAAACAACAAAACAAAGCAAAAATTCGATCAGTTAGCAAGTGGGTGTAAATGGTGGTTTGTGGTGGTACCGTTTGTTCACAGCAGGTTGCAGGTGTCGGTAATTATTAGCGAATGAGTAGTAGTTCAGCAGGTATAGCAGTAACGAGTTCATGGTAGAGTTGATGGTTTACGATTGGTTTCACGATGATTACATGGTGGTCTTGGGTTTGGTTTTACTGTTGCAAACTACGAATCAATTGATGAGGTTTCTCGGTTAATTGACAAATATAAAAAAAATAGAAAGAAATAAAAGAGAAACACAGTAAGGGGTGCAACGTGTTTGGCCGGTGGTGACTGAATAAGATGGTAAGTCAATCGATGGTTTTAACATTGTGGTGGGTTTATTGTGGTGTTGAAGATATGGGTGGTTGATGGTTGCAATGGTGGTTCGATGGTGATAAAAAAAATATAAAAGTTTCTTGGTGTTCTTGCTTGATAGTTTCACGAAAAAAGAGAGAAGTGAGAGAGTAGAGAGAGAAGATAGGTGTTAAGGTGGTGATGGTTGTTTAAGTGGGTTCAAGGTGAAAATTAGGGTGGTGTTCATCGTTGGTGGTTTATGGTAGTTGAGTCGAAGGTGATGATGGTGAAGTGGTGGTGATGAGGTCGTCTTTGGTGATAGTGGCTGTGGTGGGTTGCATCCGATAGCAGCCCTTGTTATCTGTTAACGATGGTGTTGATAAGATAGGGTTAGATGGTGGGAATTCTCGGGTAGCAACGAAACATTGGTGATGTGATATGGGTCGTGTAGCAAAACCAGGAAGGTTGGTTCGGTGAAAATGAGTTTTATCAAAACAAGAAGAGAAACAAAGATATTGATATGATCTTGATTATGATTGTATGTCTAGACCATAGAAACAATGATATGTATAATTATAGATTAGTTAGTGTTGAATTGATTGAAGATTACTGGCAATGGATGTACATGTTATATAAAAATAGATATAGAGTTGATAGAATAATATATAATATAAATATAATAATATTAAAATCTTGAGAACGTGCAAAAAGGAGATCATCAATCTAAATTGGGTTGCCGCTACCTAGATATTTTACTTCGCGGAGTGCTATAACGTGTCCATTGCTAAACAGCTGACGTATGAAAGTGTTCCTAAAAATCCCAAAATTTTAGATTAAATATATTTAATTATTTCACTCATTAACTGTTTGAGACCTGATCAAAAAGGTTTGAAAATTATTTATTTTCTGTTCCAATTTATATGTACGGAGTACTAATATTTAAACTTAAAAGGATAAAAATATTTTTAACAAATCTAGAATCTTCGTAATCAATTTACACTCCAACTTTTATTTCAATTCTTCATGAACATGTACAATATCTATATTAAAACTAACAAAACATCAACCGAGTGTTACCGACGTTTACCAATTAAACTTAAAATCATTAATTTTTAATATATGCTCTTTCTATATATATAACCAATCTTAATTAAAAAGTTTAAGTAAATAATTATATTAATTATATCTTTTTAAAAAAATTAAATATAATATTATATATTTACAAGTATTATTATGTATAAATATAAATATCTATATATATATATATTTAACAACATAATAGTTTTTATTACATCGTATATTATTTTACATATTTATTTCCTACCATTAAATCCTATAACATTTCAAATAATGTTCCCAATTATTATTTATATACATTTAATTATATATGTATTTATTTACAAATAGTTGTTCGTAAATCGTCGGGAATGGTCGAAGGTCAATTGAATATATGAAACAATTCAAAATTTTTGAGACTCAACCTAACAGACTTTGCTTATCGTGTCAAAAATATTAAATCGTATCGAGAGTTTGGTTTAAAATTAGTCGGAATTTTCTGGATCGTGACAGTACCTACCCGTTAAAGAAATTTCGTCCCCGAAATTTGATAGAGGTCGTCATGGCTAACAATATAAATGTTTTCATGACGAATATGAGTTGACGAATAGAGTTTTATCATTTTTTGATTAATATGGATAAAACAATTCGATTACTTGAAGCGTATGAGTGGAGCTATCACAAAAGAGTGAAAAGTTTCGTCGTAGTCATGGTAGATTTTCAGAATTTAAGTAATTTAAGGAAATCTTCTAATCAAAAAAAAAAAAAAAAATGTAATAACACAATTTATTAGCAACTGTTGGAATTACGGAAGAACAGAAATATCAAGAAAATATTTTCGTGATATGCTTAGAGATTAAGTAGAATGAAAGAGTTATGTAACATGGCACATGATGAGGGTATGATCTGTAAATCATCATCACGTTCCATTAGAAACTCAGCATGACTTACTGTAATATAATCACGTTAGCCAAGCGTCCTTATATTATACTAACTCATGCTTCAATTCCCAACACTTCTCCACAATTCATTCATAATTTATACTTAGATTTTACAGAAGTTTCCAACATAATTGAATACAGAAAAAAACACGAAGTGGTAGATAATTTCGGACAAGAATATTTATGAAAATATCATCAGAAATATCGAAGATATTTATGATGATATTTTGGAATTTCTAAGTTCGAAGGTTGATGAAGAAAAAAAAAAAATTTCTGCAAGATTAACATGACTTCGGAGCAAGATATTCTCTAAAGATTTCGGCGGATCCAGAATTACCTGGATTCTTTGAATATAGGTTTTGGTCCTTGTATTTGTCCTTGGTCTCCTTCATGGTTAGCTCAATTCGTGTTTCAGTACCAAATTTTCTATCAATCGTTCCTAACACTCCTTTATTTATCATCAAACTTTTGGCCGTTTAGACCATCTACCATTTTTCCGTTTCCTCTACATTTAATGCAGCCATATCTGAATCGTCAGTTATCAATCCGAGGTGGTTTTAAGAGAATTGTATTTTTAGATGATTAAACGCTAATGGTAATATGGTGGAATATAAAAGGTTCTCCGGTAACGATGAGGAAAGCCAATCGTATATATCAAAGTTATAATAAGACTTATTCGAATGAAAGATCGAAGTTGCTCTGCTGGAGTTGTGACAAAATTTTGCTAATTTGAAAGGGATTAGCAAATTATTTTGGGTAATGATAACACTAAATGAATTAGCACAGCTACGTGTTAAACGTTTACTCAGTTTCCGAGAGTTTTTCAGATGCATAACTATATGCATCAATCTTTTCTTCCGTACATGAAGTGCGGCTGGTTCATCATCTCGATCGAGGTGTTTTCAAGAATCATGAAAGATTTGAACATTAATTGGAATCGTCAAGATTCAAATGAGGTTTAAGATGAAATCAAGTGGCAAACTTGAAGAATTGTTTAGTTTCATATATTATAATCAATATTTTAATTCATTTTAATTGTCCAATGTTATTAGTCCACAGTCGATAGTCCAAAGTTGACAGTCCAATAATTCATATATAGTTTAATATATAATATTCGAATTAATTAATACGTATCGTGACCCGTATACGTCTCAGACTCGATCACAACTCAAAGTATATATATTATTGTAGAATCAACCTCAACTCTGTATAGCTAACTCCAACATTACTGCATATAGAGTGTCTATGGTTATTCCAAATAATATATATAGATGCGTCGATATGATATGTCAAAACCTTGTATACGTGTCCCGATATTTAAAGTGCGTAAAAATAAATAACAGAAATTAAATGACGATAAATAAAGTGCGTAAAGTAAATAACAGAAATTAAATGACGATAAATAAAATTGCGAGAATGTAAATTGCGATAAATAAAATGTAATCAGTTAGCTAGGAACAATTAGCTAGGAACAGTTAGCGTGGATTCTTAACAACATTTTTCTCGTAGTTAATTTGTTTATTTCTAACAAATTTTATTTTGTCCAGTGTTTTCTTCATTATGCCACTTGTTGGATTCTGATAGATCAAAATCCAAATATGAAATTGAATGAAAATGGTTATTCTGTGGTGAACGGATACGTATATCGTTGGTTGTAAATAGGATCGTAAATGACTATTGAATTAGATTTGAAAGAATGTACAATATACTTATTAATGTGAAATCTGAATATTCCCCGGGTATTACCTACCCGTTAAAATATTTTCAACATTAACAGTTTGTACGAAAGAATTTTTAATTACAATCTTTATGAAAATATACTTACATATATATTTTCTTCAGATTTAATCATGGATTTAATGAATTAATATGATATTAATCTCATTTGCTTTTCGGTTTGAGCTAGAATAGCTAATCTCTAAGACTTTAGAGATTACATAATCGCCATGTTCCGTGAAGATAAATGATATAGAACGATTCGTAGAATGAAAATTAATCGATGTAGAACAACGTGTAAAACGAAGATTATGCTAGAGGTACAGAATGAGATGTTGAGGCATGGATTGTTGATGGTACTGGTGTTGTTACTGATGGTACTCTTGGTGCAGTGATGTTGCTGAAGCTGGTAAATTTTACACCATATTCTCCCAATTGATTACTCGAGCGTGAAATTCGTTGACTTCTTCTATTATTCCGGGATGATTATCGGTTGAAACGAGCGGGTGAATAAGGTTCAGAATTTTGGATAGAATATAATCGTGTCGAACTACTCTGGAACTGAGGCTGAAAATAGTGTTACGAACAGGTTCGCCGGTAAGTGCTTCGGATTCTTCATCAAAAGGTGAATTCAGTTAGTGGAAGGGATCGCCTTCTGCGCGTCTCCATTGATTAAGTCGACAACGAACCCATCTGATGAAGTGGGGATGGATGATTGGTTGATTCATTCTGGTGATACTACTTTCGGAGCTTAGGTGAAACTCCATATTAGAATAGCTGTCGGAATTCGAGGAATTCGAACTGGTTGAGTGATTCATCTCGTACGATCAGATGAAGGATTTTCGATAAGAAATAGATTATAGGATGTAGATTAGTACCCTACAATACATAATTTACATATGCATATATAATACTAAAATCCCGTAAGTTACGGTTGGATCTACGGAATATGTTAGGCAAAGTTTACAGTAACAGATATGCTAAGATATGAATTAGCAGATACGCTAAAATATGAATTAGCAGATACGCTAAGATATAAATTTTTGTCTATACAATATTCATGCAATCCAGGCAGTAAGATATGTCTAGATTAACTATGATAAGCAAGTGATTCCCTATGTAAGATAAGCAGGAAATTTTCGACACAGAATGATAAGCAAAACTTTTGACATGCAGACACGGTCGAAGTTCAGACTCACTAATGCATCTAATCAACTATCAGTTAGACACACTAATGCAAGACCTGGTTCGCTAAGACCACCGCTCTGATACCAACTGTAACAACCCGTCCTTATCCCCCTGGACGAAGTCATCAACATTTGGTCCCATTGCGATGATCGACTCCAAGTAATGTCCTTAAATTGAGCAAATGCACAGCGGAAGACTTAATTCGTACCTAAGAATAAACATGCTTTAAAGTGTCAACCAAAAGGTTGGTGAGTTCATAGGTTTATTGTAATAATCATTTCAATATTTTAATAGACCACAAGATTTCATAATCATAAACATAATACACTCGCAAGTGTATGTAAAGCATTCTAAGTGGTTGAGCACCTGGTAACCATACTTAACATTTAATCACGTCGCATATTCCCTTTATTATGAAATCTCACTACACCGTACCAAGTGTAGTCACCGAAACGAAGTACTGTGCAACCGTTGAATACTGGTCGTCCAGTCCGGTTGGGGTTGTCAGGCCCGATAGATCTATCAACAGGATTCGCGTTTACAATACCACATGTAAATAGTAGTTACCAAGCTACAGGGAAGTATGCCAGTGGTACAACTCAACGTAGAATATATTTTTAAGTACTTGTGTCTATTTCGTAAACATTTATAAAAGCAGCGCATGTATTCTCAGCCCAAAAATATATATTGCAAAAATAATTAAAAATGGAGCAAATGAAACTCACCATACTGTATTTTGTAGTAAAAATACATATGACGACATTTAACAAGTGTAGGGTTGACCTTGGAATTCACGAACCTATATCAATTGTATATCTATTAAAAAAAATATAATGAAAATCAAATAATTTCATCTATAAATTATATAATATTTATATATTTAGTGTTGTAGTTTATATATAATTTGTATTAAATTCTAATATATTTTATATCTTAAAGTGCATGTTATATACGTATTTATTTTGTATATACATAATAAAAATGTTAATATTTTTAATATATAATTATAGGTAATATTAATATAATTTTAGTATAAGTATATTTTTATATACAAAATATTTATTTGTTATAATAATATAATAACAATAGTGATAATAAAATTTTAATAAGAAGGTAGTTTTAATAATAATAGTTATAATAATAATATAAATCTTAAATAAAAATAATTTTAAATGATACTTTTGATAATACAAATAATTTTAGTGAAAATAAAATTTTTAATAAAAATGATAATTAAAAAAAATAATGGTTCTTTTAATAATAATAATAATAATAATAATAATAATAATAATAATAATAATAATAATAATAATAATAATAATAATGATAATATAAAAAGTGAGTAAACTACCTTAATCATTATTATTATATTCGTGTCACCATGATAATACCATCATCATCAACTTAACATCGTCTCATCATACAACATCATCATCGCTATTTGTTATTATTATAACATAATCATATCATATTATCATGATGATCACCATCATGAACATAATCAATCATCATATCATCATCTATATCGCCATCACCAACATCACTCACATCGTATCATCATATCCTACTTATTACGATCACATCATCATCATCATGATCATTGTATCATCATCAATTTAATCATTACATCATAGCCTTGTATTAGAAAACAATTTGATTGAGTGGTGTATGGTTTTTTTATAAATTTTAGCAGTCCCCAAAAGGAAGCCCAACCGAATACTTGGATCACGGCCCGTCAGAAATGCCAAGAAACACAATATAATACAGCCCAACATGATAATCAAATTAGAGTCCAATTACGAACTAGTAGTCCTAGTAGTAATCTAATAGGATTACATTTCTTTTTCTTTTACCAACCGACAAGATCAAAAGCAATATTCCAATATGTTTCTTTCACTCTTTTTTTTTAAAACAACAGAACAAAGCAAAAATTCGATCAGTTAGCAAGTGGGTGTAAATGGTGGTTTGTGGTGGTACCGTTTGTTCACAGCAGGTTGCAGGTGTCGGTAATTATTAGCGAATGAGTAGTAGTTCAGCAGGTATAGCAGTAACGAGTTCATGGTAGAGTTGATGGTTTACGATTGGTTTCACGATGATTACATGGTGGTCTTGGGTTTGGTTTTACTGTTGCAAACTACGACTCAATTGATGAGGGTTCTCGGTTAATTGACAGATATAAAAAAAATAGAAAGAAATAAAAGAGAAACACAGTAAGGGGTGCAACGTGTTTGGCCGGTGGTGACTGAATAAGATGGTAAGTCAATCGATGGTTTTAACATTGTGGTGGGTTTATTGTGGTGTTGAAGATATGGGTGGTTGATGGTTGCAATGATGGTTCGATGGTGATAAAAAAAATATAAAAGTTTCTTGGTGTTCTTGCTCGATAGTTTCATGAAGAAAGAGAGAAGTGAGAGAGTAGAGAGAGAAGATAGGTGTTAAGGTGGTGATGGTTGTTTAAGTGGGTTCAAGGTGAAAATTAGGGTGGTGTTCATCGTTGGTGGTTTATGGTAGTTGAGTCGAAGGTGATGATGGTGAAGTGGTGGTGATGAGGTCGTCTTTGGTGATAGTGGCTGTGGTGGGTTGCATCCGATAGCAGCCCTTGTTATCTGTTAACGATGGTGTTGATAAGATAGGGTTAGATGGTGGGAATTCTCGGGTAGCAACGAAACATTGGTGATGTGATATGGGTCGTGTAGCAAAACCAGGAAGGTTGGTTCGGTGAAAATGAGTTTTATCAAAACAAGAAGAGAAACAAAGATATTGATATGATCTTGATTATGATTGTATGTCTAGACCATAGAAACAATGATATGTATAATTATAGATTAGTTAGTGTTGAATTGATTGAAGATTACTGGTAATGGATGTACATGTTATATAAAAATAGATATAGAGTTGATAATATAATATATAATATAAATATAATAATATTAAAATCTTGAGAACGTGCAAAAAGGAGATCATCAATCTAAATTGGGTTGCCGACACCTAGATATTTTACTTCGCGGAGTGCTATAACGTGTCCATTGCTAAACAGCTGACGTATGAAAGTGTTCCTAAAAATCCCAAAATTTTAGATTAAATATATTTAATTATTTAACTCATTAACTGTTTGAGACCTGATCAAAAAGGTTTGAAAATTATTTATTTTCTGTTCCGATTTATATGTACGGAGTACTAATATTTAAACTTAAAAGGATAAAAATATTTTTAACAAATCTAGAATCTTCGTAATCAATTTACACTCCAACTTTTATTTCAATTCTTCATGAACATGTACAATATCTATATTAAAACTAACAAAACATCAACCGAGTGTTACCGACATTTACCAATTAAACTTAAAATCATTAATTTTTAATATATGCTCTTTCTATATATATAACCAATCTTAATTAAAAAGTTTAAGTAAATAATTATATTAATTATATCTTTTTAAAAAAATTAAATATAATATTATATATTTACAAGTATTATTATGTATAAATATAAATATATATATATATATATATATATATATATATATATATATATATATATATATATATATATATATATATATATATATATATATATATATATATATATATATATTTAACAACATAATAGTTTTTATTACATCGTATATTATTTTACATATTTATTTTCTACCATTAAATCCTATAACATTTCAAATAATATTCCAAATTATTATTCATATACATTTAATTATATATGTATTTATTTACAAATAGTTGTTCGTAAATCGTCGGGAATGGTCGAAGGTCAATTGAATATATGAAACAATTCAAAATTTTTGAGACTCAACCTAACAGACTTTGCTTATCGTGTCAAAAATATTAAATCGTATCGAGAGTTTGGTTTAAAATTAGTCGGAATTTTCCGGATCGTGACACCGCTGTTTTAATACATTGGTTTATATTAAAAAAGTCTCATATAAAGTCATTCTCGTTTATACATACTTGTGTTGTGATATTGTGAAGTCATATTACCCCGGCCCTATTTGGGGGTATGACAGAGTGGTATCAGATCCAGGTTGTTATAGAGAACCAGGATTGCATTCTATGTGTACCTTATGTGTTAGTTAGGTGCCTTAGCAATCTATAGGACTATAATCTTTCCTGTTTTAGTTCTAGTGCATTTTTCCCTTACATTTTATTCGTGCTTTTGCGTCATCTTTAGAACCTACCTAATCATCTCTCTTTCAATTCATTTAGGATGTCTCGCAATAGCCCGATCATCATCTCCGACAACGAGTCCGATGGATCCTACTCCGAAAGATCTGTCCACTCACCGACTTATGGACCCGTTTCCCCGCCATTTTCACCAACTCACCCAAACTATGTCCCTGCTAGTGCACCACACTACCCTCATTTAGAAGAATCCCACACTAATGATAACTATGATGGGGATGACGAGGAAGAAGAGTTTGTGGAGGAGAGAATTGAAGAAGAAGAAGTTGAGGAAGAATACAAGTGTGAGTCCTCTTTTCAAGGCAATGGCAACAAAGGCGTACCGCGAAACCTTTCAACTATTCGTTCTCATCAAAGTTTTATAAGCTACCCACCCCCTACATACAAGAGTACTAAAAGAACTGGGCTCAGTAATATAGAAATGGTGAATGCTGATCTCATGAGCTACACCAACCGATTTTAAGAGTTTGCTCTCATGGCTACTCCCGAGTATCTAGGGATCTAATGCTACATCAATGGATTGCCTAGTGAATTCTGAAGAGATGTTATTTTGGAGAACCCAGGGACCATACAAGAAGCTGCTTGCATGGCAAGCTATTTCATCGACAAACATAAGGAGAAAGAAGATGCAAAAAGGAAAAGAGAAGGAATGGGGCAAGAAAATTTTAAAAGCAAATTCAACAAGTTGTATAAAGGAAAACGTTCTTATTGCAAGAGATGTGAGAAACATCATGAGGGATGGTGTAAGGCCAAGTGCACCAAGTGTGAGAAGGTGGGTCACGTAGCCAAGAAGTGTAGAGTTGTTATCCCATCAATCAAAACTCTAGCAAATGTAACCGTTCCTACTTGCTATAACTGCGGAGGAGTAGGGCATTTCAAAAATCAATGTTCGAATAAGAAGAAGAATGAAGAGGCACAATGAAGAGTTTTTGGAAACCCCTAGACATTTAAATTTTTCATTTTCATAGTGTTCTTTATGTTACCATTTAGTACTTTTATATTTTGGAGGATTTCGTTAAGTTCCTGTAATACTCTGGTTATTTTCTTTTACTGGTTATTTTCTTTTACTGGTTATTTTTCTTTTAAATGAATGAATGATGTTATTTTCTTGTCTTTCATTCCATTGAATCGTTTACCTCGAAGAAGATGAATATTGACTAGATGACATAGTAGTAACTTTATGGAGTGATAAGAGTATGATTTAGAATAATATAACGACACTTGATCAACGTAGTTATATTATGATAAGTCATACAGAAATCCTAATGGATCATGATGGGAATAAGATTTGATCAACCTTAGGACCATTGTGTACCATTACATACTCCCTATCACTATATTGTCAAACTAAAAATATTAACCCTAGATATCATAATATCCTTCACTTGTCAATTATCCACGCCCGGTGCTGTACCTATTGCATAGGTACCATACCTCTTAGCTCCACCTGAAATGAAGGAATCATCCAGCCAACTCCAAGAGCTTTTGGAGAAAGGTTTCATTCGTCTTAGCTTGCCTCCGTAAGGAGCACCCGTTCTATTTGTTAAAAAGAAAGATGGCACGTTGAGGATGTGTATTGATTACCAAGAACTCAACAAGCTAACCATCAAAAATCGTTATCCATTCCCGCTTATTGATGACCTGTTTGACCAACTGCAAGCATCAAGTATCTAATTGAAGATTGATCTTAGGTCGGGTCATCATCAATTGAGAGTCAAGGAAACCGATGTTTCTAAGACTCCCTTCCTAACTCGTTATAGACATTATGAGTTTCTTGTCATGTCTTTTGATTTAACCAATGCTCCTGCTGTATTCATGGATCTTATGAACCATACATGCAAACCCTATCTTGATAAATTCGTAATAGTCTTCATTGATGACATCTTAATCTACTCCAAGAACGAGAAAGAACATGAGCAACATTTGCGATTGATTCTAGAGCTCTTAAAGAAGGAACAACTGTATGTCAAGTTTTTCTGAGTGTGAATTTTGGCTACAAATCGTACAATTCCTTAGACATGTAGTTAATAGTGAAGGAATACATGTCGATCCTATAAAAATCACCGCTATTCAGAAATTTTTCGAGAACTAGTCATGGATGAAGTCCATAGGACTAGATATTTTAATCATCTAGGCTCTTTTAGCCAAAATTTCATGCAACATCAGCTCTCACTCAAATAGATCCCCGCTGTAATTAAGTGTAGACTTTGCTCTAACAAAACGATGACCTAATGATAATTCTTAGTCAACACTTCCTGTTAAATAAAGTTCATACATTTCACATCTCGAATCTTAAAAAGTGTCTTGCTGACGACATACTCGTTATTCCCTTGAATGATCTTCGCATTAATTTCACTTCATCGAAAAACCTATAGAAGTTGTGGATCGTGAGGTTAAACGTTTGAAACAAAGCTCTATTCTGGTTGTTAAGATCTGTTGGAATTCACGTAGAGGCCCCGAGTATACCTGGGAACGTGAATACCGGATGAAGCGGAAATATCCCCATCTATTCTCAAACGTTAATAAATCCGAAAAGTCTTACTGAAACTTCGGGACGAAGTTTAAATTAACGAGGAGGTACTATAACAACCCTCATTTTTCCATCATGAAATTTCCAAAATACCCTTAGGGTTTTTCATTTGTTCCTCCTTGTAATCGATTTAGGGTTGTTATCCATGTCGACAAACAAACATTTATACTTTCATTAAATGATTGTAATTAATATTAACCCTAAACCAAATCATACCTATTAATTACAAAACCCTAATACCATTTAATATTAAATAATAAACCCTAACCCTAGTACTTAAAAAAATAATATAAACTATATACTAATATTTAAAAGTGACATGAAATAAACTATACAAATTAATATGTAAACTAATTGGAACAAATATAATTTATAAAAGATTAGGGGCTAATAAATAAATAAGATGTATTTAAATAAATGTAACCCTAATATTTACAATATTAATAATTAATAATAATAATAATAATAAAAGAAAATATATATAATACCTAAATAAATAAGTAAAATGCCGTATAAAAAAAAAGAAATAAATGGTATGTATTACAAATCAATCGGCTGTATATATTTTTTAGGAAATACTAGCTTAATCCCTAAGTTAATTACTCCTAGTTAGACTCTAAATCCAACTCTTGATCACCAAGCAAAACAAGTTTAGTTAGGAAACCTACAAAGTCTATAAAAGCATTGTGATTTTCCTAGAGTCCTCACCACAATATCCTGTAAATCTGTTGACTGATCACCTGCATTCTCTCCTATTTTATGTCGACAATAACCTCCACCAAAAACCCTACTTGTAGTCGTGAAACATCACCACCACTACAGCCCTTTTAATCGCCTACTGGCTGCTGTAGTCCTTTCTGTCCTTCTGTTAATCAAACAGCCTCAAGAAACCCTTTAGTTTGATCGATTTGTTGTTGCATTTTCTTCTGCAGTTAGTCTGCTGTTCCTGTGCAACGAAAACAACCCAAAATAATCCATATTTACTGCTAAACCTGCTGCTACCTGCTGCTGCGTGTTCTCAGTTTTTCTCTCGGGTTTAATCTGACCCAAAAGACCCCAATTGGGTCGTGCGTTCTTGCTGTTAGGCTTTCTGTTTCTGTTCGTGACAAGGAGGACCCAAGAAGACCTGTATTGGGTCGGTTATTGCTGCCACTTGTTTCTGTTTTCTGCACATTCGCATCATCATCAAACCTTGTATCCAATCTTGCTTAAGGTAGCCTTTTAACCCTAGTCATTATGTGTTTAAATCAATTACTTATAAGTATATTAATAAGTATTGTGTATTGTATAATGATTAATGGTAAAGAATTTGATCAAGTAATATAATTAGTTGTTAATAGGAAATTATGATTTTATGTTAAAGATGTTATGAATAATGAAATAGGGTTATGTTAATAATATGGTTAATCCAGATATGAGGTTTATGATTTCATGTAATAGGGTTAAAAGATAAAAGATGTATGATCATGATTATAGATTAATAAGACACTAGGTTAATTAATGTTAATGATATACGATTATAAGTATTGTGCATGAAAGAATAATGATAAGTGATTAATAAACTAGTCATGAATGTGATTAATAAGATTAAAGATTGTAAAACTTAAGAGATTATGAACAAGTTAGATGATTAATGTAAAAGGTTAAAAGTGTCATAAAAGATTTTGATGATGATTAATAAGATTGTTAGATTAATAGTATTATAACTAGGTATGATGTTAAAAGGTTATGAATGAGGTTAAAAGTTATTAGGATATAATTTAGTTAGTATGTTTATGTAAATTAATATGAACTTGTAGATATAAAATTTAAATGGATAGTAATTGTGGTTAGTAAAGATTAGTGTTAATAATGGTAACCTAGTTAGTAAGTTAAAGATTGAACATGGGTACTTATTATGTGTTAATGATTAATGAGATAATAATGATTATGATATAGATTATGAAAAGGAATTGTTTATGTAATAAAGATTAGGGTTATAAGTTTAAATAATACATATGGATAATAAGGATTAGAGTTAATGAAGGTGATTAGGTTAGGTTTATGATAACAGGTAATGATTACGGATTAGTAAAGTATTTATGATCATGGTGTACGTGCATGCATGCATGCACACGTACGTATGTACATGTATATATTGTACGTGTATATGTATGTGTATATATGCAAGTATATACATACATGTATATGTATGTGTATATATGTATGTATATGTACGTGTGTATGTATGTATGAATGTGTACTATGTAAGTATTATTATAAGTTAGTAAACCTAATAATAAGAAAAGTAATAAGTATATGTGTATGTACCATCTTACACTATTATATATGTAACACATACACCTACTATATATATATATATATATATATATCATATAGTTATGAACACATGCATGTATGATAATAATAAAGCATATATATGTATGTATCACATAGGTGTATATTTATATATGTAACATATAAAGATAAGTATATACAATAGTTGATTAATTAAATAATAATAATATAATTAGTATAACCTATACACTTATCTATATAGTAACACTTAAGTACACTAAGTATAATATCACTTATATAAATATAACTTTTCTTGAAAAATGGTCACTGTTAATATAGTTTACTATATTAATAAACAAACTTATGTCTATCAGACATTAACTAATCGATCATTATATCTCTAGGTTGAGATCTCCGATTTCATATTCCGTTCTTATTACTTGCGTGGAATATCTACCTGCTATTAAGGTGAACTTCATAGCCCCTCTTTTTACTATTTCTTAACTATTTTATAACTTTGGGGTGAGACACATGCTTGCTTTTTGTCAAAACCCGACCTTAACCATAAGGACGAATACAATAACATATGATTTCATCGCGAGGTATTGACCTCTATATGCGACATTTTTCAAAAACTGCATTCGTTTTTACAATACAAACCATAGCCTTTATTACAAATACAAGGTTTAAACAACTTAATAATGATTATCGTTTAGCGATAATCTTAGACTTACAAACTTTACATGTGATAATAACAATACGACTTCCAACATATTTTACATTACAAATTCTCCGATATGCAGTTTTATTTTTGACACAAATATGCATACTCAAGATCTTGCTTAAATTCAACATGTTGCAGCGGAAGCTTTTAGTTATCACCTGAGAATAAACATGCTTAAAACGTCAACATAAAGTTGGTGAGATATAGGTTTAATGTCGGCAGCGTTATAAATATAGACCAAAAGATTTCATATATAAACATTTTAATAAAAATATTCTAAGTTGTTGAGCACTTGATAACCATACTTAACATTTAATCAACGTCGCATATTCCCTTTATTATGAAATCTTACTACACCGTACCAAGTGTAGTCACTGAAACGAAGTACTGTGCAACCGTTGAATACTGGTCGTCCAGTCCGGTTGGGGTTGTCAGGCCCGATAGATCTATCAACAGGATTCGCGTTTACAATACCTCATGTAAATAATAGTTACCAAGTTACAGGGAAGTATGCCAGTGGTACAACTCAACGTAGAATATATATTTTTAATCACTTGTGTCCATAACGTAAATCATAAAATGCATGTATTCTCATCCCGAAATATTTAGAGTTTAAAAGTGGGACTATATACTCACTTTTGCCTTGAAGGTATTTATCACGACTTGGTCTTCGATAGATATCAAGAACCTAACCAAATATATAATATATCAACATATTTTCTTTTTAAGTAATCGTTACATATATATATATATATATATATATATATATATATATATATATATATATATATATATATATATATATATATATATATATATATATATTTTATATATATATATATATATATATATATATATATATATATATATATATATATATATATATATATATATATACTTTTAATACTTTTAATATTTTCTTAGTCCGTAGTTAGCAGTCCGATGTTAGTGGTCCACAATTAGTTGCTCAATAAAATAAATAAAGACCACATCGTATTCGTATTGATCAGAATTAATCTTGACCCATGGTACCATGTTGTCAAATGACGTGTTGCGTACATAAAGTACCGTGTTGTCAAATGACGTGTTGCGTACAATCATGAGGTCTTATGATTAATCTTTTTGTGTTGTTTACGGGTGGTCCTGAAATATATAAAATCAAATCATAAGTAAATATATATGAAATATCATATTAATTAGAAATATATGATTAATTTAATTTTTCTCCAAATATTTTCGTAGCTAAACTAGCTTCGCATACCCGATCTTGTTTTAGTCGTAGTTTCTTCATTACAACTCCATTTTTGTTGGTTCAACTTGCCACTTCCTTGGATCGAGTCAAATTTTAAGAATATGAACTGAAAATACCTTAGGTTGTATTCAAAATCACAGGTTATAGGTCAAACTTTGGTGAAACTTATGAAAGTGATCATTTTCCATCATAAAAACAACATTTAATGATCATTTTTCTAAAAATACTTACACTTTGAGTTAAACCATGAAATTTTTATGTGTTAACATATTCATAAGAAATATCATTTTTCCAGAACATGAACTTCCAATTCAAAGCTTAAGATGGTTTTTAATTATCCAACCCAAAACAGCCCCCGGTTGCACTCCGACGACGTAGATTCAGTTTTTAAGATGTTCTTTGTAAAACCAAGTTATATCTTGTTAAGTTAGCATATCATTATGAAATATTACAGGTCTTGAAGTGTTTTAAAAGTTAAGTTAGAAGGATCTATTTAGTTTGCAAATAAGTTTGAAATCATTCAAACTATGTTCTTGTTGTTAAAATTTTACAACACAAAATAAGATAGCTATATAAATATGAATCGAATAAGGTTATGAACAAGGTTACTAACTCAAGTTACTTGGACAAAGTTACTGTAAAAGATGAGAAAAAATCCTAGAACCAAAAGAGTGGTGGAGTTGGATCAAAAGGTTGGAAGTAAACTTGTATTTTTGGAAGGATTATTGAAGTTTTCTTGTAAGGAATTTATTATGATGATTAAGGCTTGTTTTTGAAGCTAGATCTTCATGGTTATTTGCTGAGATTGTGAAGAACACTTAAGGTTCCTAAGAGTGTATTTTTGGTTAGAGAAAATGTGTAGTAAAAATGAAATTGGAATGGAGTATAAATGGTGGTGAAAAGATGTATAAATTTGTAATATTATGCAAAAGTCTTGTAATATGCCAAATTGATTAATCATGCATGCTAAGATCCAAAATTGGCTGACTCATGGCTGCTAATAAAGTGATTGTGATGTGTATATACTAATAGTAAATACGTATAGGAGCTGGGTATGATACGAGTACATATACTCTAGGTATACGTGTAGAAATTTTGAGGAAACGGAACGAGAATTCAAATATGGCTATCTTTTGTAAATATACTTATATTTTTTTATGTATATAAGCCCTTTAAAAGTGATTAAATACATATTTATACGATACTTGTATAAGTATTATAGGTTAAAGGTATATATGTCAAATAACGTTACGTATAGTTATCATTTTGAAAACTTAAGTTAGTAGTCTCAAAGTATACTTATAACTTATTGTTATTAGTACACAATGAGATGTTAAACCATTCTTAGATCATGTTAAATATATATAAATACATATATATACACAAACGTATAATTATCGTTTGTTATATAGTTCGTGATATCATCGGTCAAATTGGACGGTCAAACGTTGTGTAAAACTCTTTTTAAAAACATAAATATCAACAATTTAGATTGCTTATCATGTTGGTAAGGTTTAATTTATGTAAATATTAATCTCATAGGTATAAAATGATCGGAAAAATCCGGGTCGTTACAGTACCTACCCGTTAAATAAATTTCGTCTCGAAATTTTAAAATTGTACCTATTTTGCGTTCTCGGGAAACAAATGTGGGTACTTTCGTTTCATCTGATCCTCTCGTTCCCAAGTAAACTCGGGACCCCTTCGAGCATTCCAACGAACCTTAATGATCAGTATGTTGCTCTGCTTGAGTTGTTTAACTTCACGGTCCATGATTTCGACTGGTTCTTCTATGAATTGTAGTTTCTCGTCGACTTGGATTTCTTCAAGAGGAATGGTGAGATCTTCCTTTGCAAGACATTTCTTAAGGTTTGATACGTGAAATGTATTATGTACTATAGTGAGTTGTTGCGGTAACTCGAGTCGATAAGCTACCGGTCCAATACGTTCGATGATCTTGAACGGGCCTACATACCTTGGGTTCAGTTTACCCCTTTTACCGAAACGTATTACACCATTCCAAGGTGACACCTTTAACATAACCATGTCACCGATCTGAAACTCTAATGGTTTCCTTCGGACATCGGCGTAGCTCTTTTGGCGACTACGGCCTGTTTTCAATCTCTCCTTGATTTGTACTATCTTCTCAGTCGTTTCGTGTATGATCTCGGGACCAGTTAATTGTCGATCTCCTACTTCATTCCAATAGATAGGGGATCTACACTTCCCTCCATACAGTGCTTCAAATGGTGCAGCTTTAATGCTCGCATGATAACTGTTATTATACGAGAATTCTGCTAATGGTAGATACTTATCCCATCCGTTTCCAAAATCGATCACACATGCCCTGAGCATGTCTTCAAGAGTCTGAATTGTTCTTTCACTTTGCCCGTCAGTTTATGGATGATATGCGGTGCTCATATCTAAACGAGTTCCCAGGGCCTCCTGTAGTGATTGCCAAAACTTTGATGTAAATCTACTATCACGATCGGATATAATGGAAATAGGTATTCCATGCCTTGAAAAAATTTCCTTTATGTATAATCGTAATAGTTTCTCCATTCTATCTGTTTCCTTTATAGGCAAGAAATGTGCAGATTTGGTGAGACGATCAACTATTACCCAAATGGTGTCATAACCCCAGGCAGTCTTAGGTAACTTTGTGATGAAATCCATGGTAATACCATCCCATTTCCAATCTGGGATTTCTGGTTGTTGAAGTAACCCTGACGGCTTCTGGTGTTCTGCTTTGACTTTGGAACAAGTTAAACATTCCCTAACATATGTTGCAACATCTGTCTTTAAATTAGGCCACCAATAATGCGTCTTAAGATCTTGATACATCTTTCCCACTCCAGGATGTATCGAGTATCTTGTCTTATGTGCCTTGTTCAATATCAACTTCCTTAATCCACCCAACTTTGGTACCCAAATACGGTTTGCAAAATATCGAATTACGTCTTCCCGTATAACGAGTTGCTTCTCATACTTCTTCATTATTTCATTTCCTATGTTTTCTTTAGTAAGAGCTTCTCGTTGAGCCTCTTTGATTTGTGAGTTGAGATTCATGCGAATTTTTATGTTCATCGCTCGTACTCGAATTGGTTCCCGTTCCTTTCTGCTTAGAGCATCGGCCACTACATTCGCTTTCCAGGGATGATAGCGAATCTCACAATCATAGTCGTTTATCAGCTCGACCCACCTACGTTGCCTCATGTTCAGCTGTTTCTGATCGAAGATATGTTGAAGGCTTTTATGATCGGTAAACACAGTGCATTTAACCCCATATAAGTAGTGTCTCCATATCTTCAATGCAAACACTACTGTTCCCAGTTCTAGATCATGCGTCATGTAATTCCGCTCGTGAATCTTCAATTGATGAGATGCGTATGCAATAACTTTCTTTCGTTACATAAGGATGCAACCAAAACCTTGTCGCGAAGCGTTACAATATATCTCAAAATCATCGTTCCCTTCAGGTAACGATAAAATAGGTGCCGTAGTCAACTTCTTCTTCAGTAATTGAAATGCACTCTCCTGCTCAGAGGTCCATTCGTACTTCTTCCCTTTTTACGTTAACGCTGTTAATGGTTTAGCTATTCGGGAAAAATCTTGAATAAACCTTCTATAATAACCAGCTAAACCCAAAAATTGGCGTATCTGCGTTGGTGTCTTAGGAGTCTCCCATTTTTCAATGGCCTCAATTTTAGCTGGATCAACCTGAATTCCTTTGCTACTAACAACGTGGCCAAGAAATTGCACTTCTTTCAACCAAAATGCACACTTAGAAAATTTGGCGTATAACTGTTCTTTTCTTAACAATTCTAATACCATCCTTAAATGCTGCTCATGCTCTTGCTCACTCTTGGAATAGATAAGAATATTGTCAATGAAAACGATAACAAACTTATCTAAATACGGACTACAAACTCGATTCATGAGGTCCATGAATACAGCTGGCGCATTCGTTAATCCAAACGGCATGACCAAAAATTCATAATGACCGTAGCGTGTCCAAAAAGCAGTTTTTGGAATATCTTCTTCTTTGACGCGTAGTTGATGATAGCCCGACCTTAGGTTGATTTTCGAGTAAACACATGATCCTTGCAATTGATCAAATAATTCATCAATTCTCGGTAGTGGATACCGATTCATGATAGTTAACTTATTTAATTCACGATAATCTATAAAATTTCGGAAAGATCCGTCTTTCTTCTTGACGAATAAAATCGAAGCTCCCCACGGTGAAGTGCTCGGTCGAATGAAACCATGGTCCAGTAATTCTTGTAACTGGCTTTGTAACTCTTTCATCTCAGATGGTGCAAGTCTATATGGAGCACGAGCCACTGGTGCAGCTCCCGGTACTAGATCTATTTGAAATTCTACAAATATAAATGGAGGTAATCCCGGTAACTCTTTCGGAAATACTTCAGGAAAATCTCTTGCCACAGGCACGTCGTTGATGCTCTTTACTTTTTCCTTCATTTTGACTTTATTAACATATGCTAAGATGGCATAGCACCCTTTCTTCAAGCACTTTTGAGCTTTCAAACAACTAATGAGTTTTAGCTTTGAGTTACCCTTCTCTCCATAAATCATTACTGGCGTTTTATCCTTACGAGGAATGCGAATTGCCTTCTTGGCGCACACAACTTCAGCTCCTATTTTGGACATCAAGTCCATGCCGACTATTACATCAAAACTTCCTAATTCTACGGGTATCAAATCAATCTTAAATGTTTCTCCGGCTAAATTTATTTTACAATCACGGCAAATTTTATCGGCTTTAATTAGTTTACCATTAGCTAACTCAATCATGTACTTAGCATCTAGAGGTAATGATGAACAATTCAATTTAGCGTGAAAGTCTCTACACACGTAACTTCTATCAGCACCAGTATCAAATATAATAGATGCGGATAAGTTATTAATGGTAAACGTACCCGTAACAAGCTGATGTCGTAGGGGGTGTATACAAAATAGTATTATTTTTAGTACGAAATACTATTAAATATGCTACAATTTTACACAAGTTATTTATTTATTTATCGAGTGGATATACTTAAACCTTGCTACAACACTTATAGGCAGTGTACCTAATCGTATTATAGTATAGTTTTTAGTAAGTCCGGTTCGTTCCACAGGGAAAGCTCGAGAAGTTTAACGCACACAAAATAGAAAAATAGAAAAATATATATCTATAAAGTAGTAGTATTATTATTATATAAAAGGGGGGTTTTTACCGTTTAATGACCGGTTTGTCGATTTTAAAACTTTAGTCGCAGTTAAAACCAAATGTAAAATATTAAAAATAAATACAAGACTTAAATTAAAGCATAAAGTAAATAACGATAATGAAATTGTGAATAATAAAAGTGCGATAAAATAAACTTGCGATAATTAAAAAGTACGATAATTAAAAGTGCAATACAATAACAATAAAAATGCGATAATTAGAAGTGCAATTAAATATAAAATAAAGGAAATTAAATATGAAATAAAAGAATTATGCTTATTTAAACTTCTGTAATCATGATGTTTGACGTGTTGATTTTAGTTTTATGCCCATGGGTTAATTGTCCTTTGTCCTGGATTATTTAATATGTCCGTCTGGTTTTTGTCCATAACAGTCCATCAGTCATAAATATAAAGTGCGAGTGTCCTCGTCAAATTATCCTTATACCCGAAGTTAAATATTCCAACTAATTGGGGATTTAAACTGTAACAAGATTTTAATACTTTGTTTAATAATTACACCAGGATGTCGACTGAGTGTAACCCAAGGTTTTAATATTTTGTTATCAATTATACCAAGTGTCCTTTGTACATAATTTCACCCCTGTTTTAATTATTCTAGTAGCTATTAATCCATTCCCGTGTCCGGTTAAATGAACGATTATTCGTACATATAAATACCCCGCCCATCGTGTCCGATTGAGTGTATATGGTAATTTATAGGGACACCCAATTGTAAATCTTTATATTAACATTAACAAACTATCATTTAGTTAAACAAATATAAAGCCCAATAATAGCTCATAGTCTAATTTCCACAAGTGTCGTTCTTTTGTCCAAACCCCAATTATGGTACAAAGCCCAATTACCCAATTTTAGTAATTAGCCCAACATCATGATTACTTCGTTTTAAATAAGCATAATAATAACTTAGCTACGAGACATTAATGTAAAAAGGTTGAACATAACTTACAATGATTAAAAATAGCGTAGCGTTACACGGACAGAATTTCGACTTACATACTCAAACGATCTCTATCATAAATCTTATTATTATCATAATTTAAACTTAAAATTAAGATTATTGTTATATCTTATTACATTAACATTATGATAGAGAATTATAGATATTGATATTAGATATAGAAAAGGGATCGAAAGATAGATTTAGGATAGAAAAGGGTGTGCGTAAAATACATCGACAATCATCGCCTTTTATAGGCAAAATATGAAATTGAATTTTCATTTACGACCCCTGAACTATGCTCAATTAACAACTTTTTATTATTTAATATTATTCTTATTATGAATTATTTAAATATTATATTTTATTCTTGTGCATAGTTGACTCGTAATTTTTACACCGTTGCGTCGAGCGCTGAAAGTTGGTTCATGCCCCGGTTCCGAATTTTCGAACGTCCTTTCGTACAATTTTATATCGTGTACTTTGCGTTTTGTAACTTGTACTCTTGTCATTTTTAGACGTTCTTCATCAATAATTTGAACCTTTTTGATTGTATCTTGTACTTTTGAGCTTTTTGGACCTTTGTGTCTTCAATTCGTCGTTTTTGCCTTTTGTCTTCGCACTTATTTAATATAAACGAATATTACTTGAAAATGGAACAATTGCAACTAAAATCTTGTCTTTCTTGGGGGATAATGCAATGAAATATGTGTTCATTTTTAGCCTTATCAATATTCCCACACTTAAGCGTTGCTTGTCCTCAAGCAATATAGTCTTGAAAAACACTTGAATCACTTCTTTATTCTTCACACTTTGTACATCAGTGATTTCAATATGGCGGTATGAACAATGGTAGTAACAATGTAACCATGGTTAAAGGTGGGTGTGTCATCCACAGTTGCCTCGGGTTTAGGTCAACGACACTTGCAATCAAATAGCCGATTTACTTTCGGTTTCCAAAGCAAAGTGCACATTTGAAAGGCGGTTTACAGTCCCACATGACTATAAAAATTTAGATCCTTAAGGAAATTGGATCTTTATGAAAACATTTGATCTTTTGAAAATTCAAGCTAGATTTTACCCTAGACAAGTTTTTTGATTTGATCCATCATTGGTGTTGCAAAATATATTTGTGGATCATTATTTTGGCTAAAACTTTTAGGCTCGTGTAATCCACTGCTATCCCGGTATCGGAAAGCACACATCCAGTTTACTTGTTCCGTATATTACCTTTCGGCAAACTACCGTCCGGTTGTAAAGGAAAGCGATGAACAAGAAACTGTTAAGGCAATGTCTAATGACATGCTTTTGGTTATGGTCTTTTAACGTGTCGGATGCTAGTACTATCCTTGGTAGGAGCAATAGTAAAGATCATCCTATGATTTTTCGTTCTGGCACAAGGTCCTGTCTCCGACCATGCTATGCAACCACCGTTCTTACGGTTGACACCCGATTTGGTTCAGGTGACCTAATGAATTCTGATGAATTCTCAGGATTTTACGTTAAATGGTAATGAACGCATTGAAAATAGGTTTTCAGAAAACAAATCGGTTTTATTTTTGATCAAAATATTTTCTCGTTCAAGCTCGAGTTTAGATATCATTGAATTCCATGAGTTTGTAATTCTCAATCTTTAAGGTCAATCTTTAGGATTGAGTAATATCAGTCTTAAAAGCTGATTTTTGATCTTTAAGGAGATTATCCTTTCTGGGGATTTGATGCATTAGTCTTATCAAGCTAATTTGCACGGTGCCCCCCCATTGTGCGAGATAAATCCTTCTCATGGTTAGGATAAATCTGACCACATGGCGACCCTGTTTGATGCTGAGGTCCGTGGATTTCCTGCTGATTTTAGAGATGACTTTTCTAGATTTTTCGTCAACCTACAGCTGGTCTGGACGACAACTTCATGACCTAAATCAAGAAGCGTGTTTCTTTTTCGGAAGACTTTACTTCCTTTTAATGATGGAATTGATTCATCGTGTAGATCCATCTTTCTTACAGTAAATCGGGTAAAACTGATTAAAATCGTCCAAAACAAAAGTACCTGCAATAACTTTACAGAAACATGTGATAGATAGTTTTTAATTGAATAACTTGGTACATTCTCCCCACACTTAGTTTCTTTCTTTGCTTTTTTTATTCTCCTTTATTCCATTTTAAATGAATTCAATCGTTTTAGGGTGTTTCTCAATTTATGTCCTTTCCGAGGTAACGATAATTTCGGCATTAACACCTAGTTTTATCGTTCATAAATATGTATAAACATGATTTTGAATTCATTTAGTTAAAAAATTTTAAAATTTTCATAATATTTAGAAAATAAGCCAAGTATAAACCCGAGAGAATTTATAACCCTTCCCCACACTTGAGATCATGCAATGCCCTCATTTGCATGAAATCAGACTATAATTATAAATTCATGAGGGTGATTAGTGTAGGAAAGTGATTAAAAATACCCAGTTTGTAATTACAAAGCTCGTCGAATGATAGATGACTCGCCTCATCGTTCATTCCTTCATTTATTATATCACATTTGTTGTTTTTCATCTTGTCGTCAAAATCAGTAGCTTTTGCTGAACTTAATGTTAGTCTTTGAAAGTGCGTTGTTTTACCCTGTTGTTTACATGATAAAATACAAACATATATACATATTTTTAAAGTTGGGTTTATTACCCCACGTTCAAAAATTTATAAAATCAAATAATTTTTTATTTTTTTTTGCATACTTTAAATCAATAAAATTAAAAATAATGATGACAAAATTTTTCGTCCCGCCCTCGGGTAAAGTAATTTCGGCTCAACGACCTAGTCTTCAACTCACGACGAATTTTAGAAATCATTTTTTTTTCAACTTAATGAAATAAAGTAAATTTTGGTTTTTTAAAAAAAAACACAAAACTTAAATTTAAAAAGCATATTAATTTTATATAAAACCTAA
Organism: Rutidosis leptorrhynchoides; assembly: GCF_046630445.1. Taxonomy (NCBI): domain Eukaryota; kingdom Viridiplantae; phylum Streptophyta; class Magnoliopsida; order Asterales; family Asteraceae; genus Rutidosis; species Rutidosis leptorrhynchoides. Next base: position 368,091,644 of record NC_092343.1, on the reverse strand, counting down.
AAAAAAACAAAAATTCAGAATGGGGGGAGAAAACTAGTTCTTTAGTGTCTGCTAGTGGAAAAGACCAATCGGATTCCATTCTCGGAACTACACGAGAACAGAACAACTAACTCTAGATAACATTTTCTTAGAACATTTGAATCTCCCCACACTTAGGTAGCTGTGGTGTCGAAATTGTGATTAACTTCATCGTCAATTTCTTTTGGTCCATAATCAACTTGCCTATCTGTGACTTTTTCTTTAAGCCAGTGCCCGGCTTCTTCCGTAATATCCCAAAATTCAACTAGTTTCGCCTTTTCTTTAGGCGACAGATTGGATACTAACCGGTTACATAACTTAAAGTTCCCCTTACTTCTAGCATCGATAGCCCGTTTAAAAAGTTTCTTCATTGAACTGTTAATAACGGGGCTATTTAATTTCGTATCAACAACGGGGTTCTTTATTATCAAGTCATCATTAGGTGTTACTTCATTTTCCCCACACTTAGGCGTTTTATTATTGTTAAGCACTGCCGTTGGAGTTGGTAAAACAACATGGTTATTACCAATCATTTTTGTTGGTTCAACGGTTTTGGTTGGTGGAGATTTAGACTTTCGAATCATAAAGGTGATTGATTTGTCATCACTACTAAGTGTCATTCTACCATTTCTTACATCAAATAACGCCCTGGTGGACGCAAAGAATGGTCGACCTAAAATTAGAGGAATGTTTAGGTCCTCTTCTATGTCAATGACAATAAATTCGACTAGAAAGGTTAAATTACCTACTTGAACGGGTAGGTTGTCAACAATTCCAACTGGGTGCTTAATGGTTTGATCAAGGAGTCGAACACTCATATCCGTTGGACTTAACTCACCTACACCTAATCTCTTATATAATGAAAGAGGCATAATACTTACACTCGCACCTAAATCTGCTAGTGCATCATACATGACACAATCACTAAGTAGACAAGGAACAATAAATTCACCTGGATCACCTATCCTAGGTAGAGGTTTTGGTGGAACTGTCTTCACCGGGTTTACTTCAACGGTTTTTATTTCTTGCACTTTCTTATTCTTCTTCTTCTTCTTTCCAGAGGTATCACAAACTTTATTACCTATTACTTGCTCATACTCAACTCCTTTTCTTGGAAACGGGATGGGTGGTCTGTATGGTGCCACCACTGGCTTTACATACTCGGGTGGTGGTGGTGGTGTAACTTCTTCATTGTTACTTACATCTAAAACCTCCCCATCTTCTGGAGCTGGTTTTTCAGAATTTGTTGACACCATGTTAACATTCTCATTCCGAGGATTTGCTTCAGTATTACTCGGTAGCTTTCCTTGTTCCCTTTCACTCATCATGCTAGCAAGAGTACCTACATGTTTTTCTAGATTCAAAATGGAAGCTTGTTGAGTTCTTAATGACTGATCAAACCTCTCGTTTGTTTGGGTTTGAGTTTCAATAAATTGTGTTTGAGATTCAACTAGCTTTGCCATCATTTCTTCTAGATTTGGCTTTTTCTCTTCGGGTTATTGTGGTGGTTTATACAAGCTAGGTCTTTGTTGATTGAAAGTGTTGTTTTGAGTCGGTTGGTTATTCGGACCTTGTTGGTTATACCAGTTATTTTCGGGTCCTTTTGGATTGTAAAGAATGTTTTGATTTCGATTTAAGTTTAGCCTTGGCGGTTGATAATTATTTTGATAATTATTTCCCGGCCTTTGGTTCATATAGGAAACATTCTCTCGTTGTTCCATCGTTGGTTCAATGTGACAATCTTTCAATAAGTGTGGTCCACCGCATTGCTCACAACTGATTCGTATTGCGTGAATATCTTTATTCATCTTTTCCATTCGTCTTTCGAAAGCATCTATTTTTGCGGAAACGGAATCAAAGTCATGGCTAGAATCGGCTCTAGCCGCTTTAGATGATCGAAAGATATCTTTTTCTTGGTGCCACTCATGCGAGTGGGAGGCTGTGTTATCAATAATTTTGTAAGCTTCAGTTGCGGTTTTCTTCATAATGGATCCACCAGCGGTTATGTCGATGTCTTTTCGTGTGGCGATGTCTACGCCTTTATAGAAGATTTGTACTATTTGAAAAGTATCTAATCCGTGTTGAGGACATCCTCTCAACATCCTTCCGAATCTTGTCCACGCCTCATATAATGTTTCATTTGGATTTTGCGCGAACGTAACAATTTCTCCTTGAAGTCTCACGACTTTGGATGCCGGAAAGAATTGTTTAAGAAAATTTTCAACTAAAACATCCCATGTGTCAATCGCCCCTTCAGGTAACGATTCTAACCAATCTTTGGCTTCTCCCTTTAAAGTCCAGGGAAACAACATGAGATAGATCTGTTCATCCTCCACTTCTCGGATTTTGAATAGTGTACAGATCCTGCTAAACGTACGAAGATGTTCGTTTGGATCTTCATTCGGCGCACCACTGAATTGGCATTGGTTAGTCACCATATGTAGAATTTGTCCTTTGATTTCATAATCCGGTGCATTAATGTTTCGTTGAGTAATTGCATGACCTTGGCCGGTGCGTTTGGCTCTCATTCGGTCTTCCATACTTAGAGGTTCTAGATTTTCCATGATTGGAAGTGTTGTATCCGAATCACTAGAGGTTTCTGATTTAATGGTTTCTTCCTCAGCAATCTCCGGATTCTCAATTGTGAGGTTGGTTTCAAAAACTGGATTATCGGAAATTTGAGTATTTGGTCGACTAGATGACGATTCTAAAGAAAAATCAACGGCGGCGATATTTGCTAAATGCCTTGATCGAGTTACAGGCGGTGATCGTATGACAGGCGGTGAACGTCTTGCTCGGTGCATTCACAGAATATCCTATTAGTTATAAAAATAATAAGAAAAACTTATATAAGCTATCCAATTAATAGACTTTTCTGATTTTTGCCCACGTTTCGAATAGCCAAAAGATGCAGCAGAGGGGCAGGATTCGTTTGGTCTCAATATAATTGAGGACTGTTTGGCTCCAACAACCCGGTCCACGTACAAATCCAACTATTACTACGAACCAGAAAATTTTGATGTCTATCAATTTAACCACTTAAAATAAATTTTCGTAATTTTAAGAAATTTAGAGAAGAAGTAGAAAAAAAATCTAAGTCCTAAAAACTATAATGGCGAGAAATAAGGGAGAAAAAGAGTGCGCGTCGAAAAGTGTCGAAAAATGAAAAAGGCGAAGAGTGGTTTGTAAACACGCGGTTAATCCAACCTTATAACGATCACTATCTTAAAATTAAAGCTACAAATGGAGATCACTAATTGGAATTGTAATTGATACATAGGTAAAAGGCGTCGAAAAATACGAAATAAGAAAATAGCACGAAAAATGGCGTCGCAAAATTCTAAAGCACCTAATACTTGGTCTAAGGAATAAGCACTTAAGGGATTTTACGGCAAAGCCTAAAAATCTAAAAATAAAAATAACTACGGCAAAAATAAACTTAATACTAAAAGTTGCGACTATAGTCTAAAAAAAACTAAAGGTAATAAAACTTAAAATAATTTTTTTATAGACAAAATCTTAAAAATATATAATTTTTTAAATTTTTTTTTTTTTTTTTTACGTTTTTTTTTTTTTTTACAGAATTTTTTTTTTTTTTTTTTCAAATATAAATTAAAAATATAGTGTTTCGCCGAGTCCCCAGCAGCGGCGCCAAAAATACTTGATGTCGTAGGGGGTGTATACAAAATAGTATTATTTTTAGTACGAAATACTATTAAATATGCTACAATTTTACACAAGTTATTTATTTATTTATCGAGTGGATATACTTAAACCTTGCTACAACACTTATAGGCAGTGTACCTAATCGTATTATAGTATAGTTTTTAGTAAGTCCGGTTCGTTCCACAGGGAAAGCTCGAGAAGTTTAACGCACACAAAATAGAGAAATAGAAAAATATATATCTATAAAGTAGTAGTATTATTATTATATAAAAGGGGGGTTTTTACCGTTTAATGACCGGTTTGTCGATTTTAAAACTTTAGTCGCAGTTAAAACCAAATGTAAAATATTAAAAATAAATACAAGACTTAAATTAAAGCATAAAGTAAATAACGATAATGAAATTGTGAATAATAAAAGTGCGATAAAATAAACTTGCGATAATTAAAAAGTACGATAATTAAAAGTGCAATACAATAACAATAAAAATGCGATAATTAGAAGTGCAATTAAATATAAAATAAAGGAAATTAAATATGAAATAAAAGAATTATGCTTATTTAAACTTCCGTAATCATGATGTTTGACGTGTTGATTTTAGTTTTATGCCCATGGGTTAATTGTCCTTTGTCCTGGATTATTTAATATGTCCGTCTGGTTTTTGTCCATAACAGTCCATCAGTCATAAATATAAAGTGCGAGTGTCCTCGTCAAATTATCGTTATACCCGAAGTTAAATATTCCAACTAATTGGGGATTTAAACTGTAACAAGATTTTAATACTTTGTTTAATAATTACACCAGGATGTCGACTGAGTGTAACCCAAAGTTTTAATATTTTGTTATCAATTATACCAAGTGTCCTTTGTACATAATTTCACCCCTGTTTTAATTATTCTAGTAGCTATTAATCCATTCCCGTGTCTGGTTAAATGAACGATTATTCGTACATATAAATACCCCGCCCATCGTGTCCGATTGAGTGTATATGGTAATTTATAGGGACGCCCAATTGTAAATCTTTATATTAACATTAACAAACTATCATTTAGTTAAACAAATATAAAGCCCATTAATAGCTCATAGTCTAATTTTTACAAGTGTCGTTCTTTTGTCCAAACCCCAATTATGGTACAAAGCCCAATTACCCAATTTTAGTAATTAGCCCAACATCATGATTACTTCGTTTTAAATAAGCATAATAATAACTTAGCTACGAGACATTAATATAAAAAGGTTGAACATAACTTACAATGATTAAAAATAGCGTAGCGTTACACGAACAGAATTTCGACTTACATACTCAAACGATCTCTATCATAAATCTTATTATTATCATAATTTAAACTTAAAATTAAGATTATTGTTATATCTTATTACATTAACATTATGATAGAGAATTATAGATATTGATATTAGATATAGAAAAGGGATCGAAAGATAGATTTAGGATAGAAAAGGGTGTGCGTAAAATACATCGACAATCATCGCCTTTTATAGGAAAAATATGAAATTGAATTTTCATTTACGACCCCTGAACTATGCTCAATTAACAACTTTTTATTATTTAATATTATTCTTATTATGAATTATTTAAATATTATATTTTATTCTTGTGCATAGTTGACTCGTAATTTTTACACCGTTGCGACGAGCGCTGAAAGTTGGTTCATGCCCCGGTTCCGGATTTTCGAACGTCCTTTCGTACAATTTTATATCGTGTACTTTGCATTTTGTAACTTGTACTCTTGTCATTTTTAGACGTTCTTCATCAATAATTTGAACCTTTTTGATTGTATCTTGTACTTTTGAGCTTTTTGGACCTTTGTGTCTTCAATTTGTCGTTTTCGCCTTTTGTCTTCGCACTTATTTAATATAAACGAATATTACTTGAAAATGGAACAATTGCAACTAAAATCTTGTCTTTCTTGGGGGATAATGCAATGAAATATGTGTTCATTTTTAGCCTTATCACAAGCTCTGGGTCTTCGCACGCCTCTCTAGCATTAATAACAAATGCTCTTCCACATGCAGATCCGTTATTCTTCTCTGGATTCGGGCACTAACTCTTATAATGACCCTGTTTCCCACACCCATAACAAGTAATAGTGGCCAAGGCAGTTCTATTTGCATTGGTGGCAGGAGTCTTGGTACCATTTGTATTTGTAGCGGGAACCCTACAATCTTCAGCAAGATGACCTTTTCGATTACAATTGTTGCACACCACATTACAATAACCAGAGTGATGTTTGTGGCATCTGTTACATAAAGGATTTCGTCCCTTGTAACCTGAGTTCGAACCGCTACCCGCACCTTGCGTGGTTTCTTGTTGGATTGTTGATGATTACCTTCCTACTTTCTTTTGTTTCCCGATGTCTTGACATCGGTGTTCTTATCCAGAATAATCTGGTCCATCAACTCGTTCGCCATGGTGATAGCTTCATGAATAGTCTTGGGTTTGGATGCTGTAACATTTGCCTTGACCTTTTTAGGCAAACCGTCTTTGTACAGTTCAATCTTTCGTTCTTCGGTTGGTACCAATTCGGGACATAGCAAAGCTAATTCCATGAATCGCTGATTGTAGTTGGTGAGTTCAGTACCAACAACTTTCAGGCTTCGTAATTCAGCTTCCGACTTCCTAACCTCGTTCCTTGGACAATATTCGTTGATTAACATTGTTTTGAATTCTTCCCAGGGAGTATCATAAGCTACATCTCCTCCTACGGCCTTCACATAGTTTTTCCACCACGTGAGTGCACTATCTTGTAAGGTGCACAATGCATACTTGGTCATGTCCTTCTCAATACAACCACTGATTTTAAACATATACTCAATCTTTTCGATCCACCGGGTTAAACCGACCGGTTCTTCTGTTCCACTGAATGATGAGGGCTTGCAACCTTGAAAAGTTTTGTAAGTGCATCCCTGATAATGCTAAAAACGAACATATATTTCATAGCATTATTCCTCAAGAAAGACAAGCTTTTAGTTGCAATTGTTCTATTTACAAGTGATATTCGTTTAAATAATAAAAGGTGAAGACAAAAGACAGATTCGACGAATTGAAGACGCAAACGACCAAAAAGCTCAAAAGTACAAAATACAATCAAAGAGGTTCCAATTATTGATAAGAAACGTCTCGAAATTACAAGAGTACAAGATTCAAAACGCAAAGTACAAGATATTAAATTGTACGCAAGGACGTTCGAAAATCCGGAACCGGGACCAGAGTCAACTCTCAACGCTCGACGCAACGGACTAAAAATTACGAGTCAACTATGCACATAAATATAATATAATATTTAAATAATTCTTATAATTATTTAAATATTATAATATATTAAAAATTCGTCGGCAAAGAAAGACTCCAAAGTTGGTGAGCTGGAAAATCAAACTCCGCGACTCGCGGAGTTTGAAGGCAAAAATTGCCGCGAGTCGCGGAGCCCCAAATTCTGAAACCACCTATAAAAGCAAACGCAGTTTTATCTCAAAAATATCAATATATATCCATCCATCTATCTATACGTAATATTTATATTTATAATTTATATTTTAATTTTAATTTTAATTTTAATCCTAATAATAAGGGTATGTTAGCGAATGTTGTAAGGGTGTAAGTCGAAATTCTGTCCGTGTAACACTACGCTATTTTTAATCATTGTAAGTTATGTTCAACCTTTTTAATTTAATGTCTCGTAGCTAAGTTATTATTATGCTTATTTAAAACGAAGTAATCATGATGTTGGGCTAATTACTAAAATTGAGTAATTGGGCTTTGTACCATAATTGGGGTTTGGACAAAAGAACGACACTTGTGGAAATTAGACTATGGGCTATTAATGGGCTTTATATTTGTTTAACTAAATGATAGTTTGTTAATGTTAATATAAAGATTTATAATTGGACGTACCCATAAATTACCATATACACTCGATCGAACACGATGGGCGGGGTATTTATATGTACGAATAATCGTTCATTTAACCGGACACGGGAATGGATTAATAGCCACCAGAATTATTAAAACAGGGGTGAAATTATGTACAAGGACACTTGGCATAATTGATAACAAAGTATTAAAACCTTGGGTTACACGCAGTAGATAACCTGGTGTAATTATTAAACAAAGTATTAAAATCTTGTTACAGTTTAAGTCCCCAATTAGTTGGAATATTTAACTTCGGGTATAAGGATAATTTGACGAGGACACTCGCACTTTATATTTATGACTGATGGACTGTTATGGACAAAAACCAGATGGACATATTAAATAATCCAGGACAAAATACAATTAACCCATGGGCATAAAACTAAAATCAACATGTCAAACATCATGATTACGAAAGTTTAAATAAGCATAATTCTTTTATTTAATATTTAATTCCCTTTATTTTATATTTAATTGCACTTCTAATTATAGCACTTTTATTTATTGTTATTGTATTTAATTGCACTTTTAATTATCGTACTTTTTAATTATCGCAAGTTTATTTTATCGCACTTTTATTATTCGCAATTTCATTATCGTTATTTACTTTATGATTTAAATTAAGTCTTTTATTTATTTAATATTTTATATTTTGTTTTAACTGCGACTAAAGTTTTAAAATCGACAAACCGGTCATTAAACGGTAAAAACCCCCCTTTATAATAATAATATTACTTATATATATATTTGTATTTTTATAAAATAAAACTAATATAGCGTTAAGCTTTGTTTAAAGATTTTCCCTGTGGAACGAACCGGACTTACTAAAAACTACACTACTGTACGATTAGGTACACTACCTATAAGTGTTGTAGCAAAGTTTAAGTATATCCATTCTCTAAATAAATAAATATCTTGTGTAAAATTGTATCGTATTTTATAGTATTTTCTTGTAAAATTTAATAGCTATTTTATATACACCTCGCATAACATCATGTTATTTTTGGCGCCGCTGCCGGGGAACAATCTAGCTTAAAATCCAGAAGCGCAACGCTAATAAAAAAAAAATTTATTTTTTTAGTTTACTTTTATACGCTTTTGTAAAAATACGTTTTAAATATTCGAAAACATAAAAAGAAAAACAAAAATATAAATATTTTTAAGATTTTGTTAAATACTTAAGTTTTATAAAGTTTCTTTATTTTTATTTTATAAAAATTATATGTTTTATTTAAATATTTTGTGTTTATTTAAAATATAAAATCAAAAACCGAAAAAGAAAAAAAATTATATATATATATATATATATATATATATATATATATATATATATATATATATATATATATATATATATATATATATATATATATATATATATATATATATATATATATATATATATATATATAAATCTAGTTTTAAGATTTTTATTTATAAAATTATTCAGTAGTTCTATTTTTATTTTAATTTTTAAATATAAGTTTTTTTTATAAGTATTTTATTTAGTTTTTAAAACAGAAAATATAATAAAAAAAACGCGTCGAATTAAAAACTGTACCAAAGTTGAATTTAAGAACCCCGCGACTCGCGGAGTTTGCAGCTTCGGGCACCGCAACTCGCGGAGCAGCCCTGACACGCGTGACAGGAACCCTAATCAGCATTAATTACGGAGTAATTATTAATTATTATTATTATTAACCCTAAATTACTTATTATTATAATTAGTTTTAAGTTTCTTTTTATTTAATTTATATATTTAGTTAAATTAGTTTAATTAATGTAAAATTAATAGTTTTAATAAATAAATAATATAAAAATAATATTTTTATAAAAATTGTAATTTTCACAACTTTTAGTATATTTTTATATTTTTTCCCTTTTTAATTGTTTTAGCGTAATATTTGTATTTTTCGCTAGTTTTTAGTTTTAAACTTAGTTTTTGCCATAGTTATATTTTTATTTCTAGATTTTTAGGCTTTGCCGTAAAATCCCTTAAGTACTTTTTCTTTAGACTAAGATTTAGGTGCTTTAGAATTTTGCGACGCCTTTTTAAGTTTTAGTTTCTTTTTAAGTTATTGCCATTTGGGATATAGTTTTACTTGTAAGCTTTAATATTTTTAGACACCTTTTACCTATGTATCAATTATCATTCCAATTTGTAATCTCAATTTGTGATTATAATTTTAAGTTAGTGATAGTAATAAGGTTGGGTTAGTCGAGTGTTTTTAAGTTCTATAAGTTACTCTTTTTCTTTCTTATTTTTATTTTTCGACCTTTTTCGACACACTCTTTTTCTTTCTTATTTCTCGCTATTCTAGTTTTAGGACACAGATTTTTATTCTATTTCTTATCTAAATTTCTTAAAATTACGAAAATTTATTTTAAGTGGTTAAATTGATAGACATCAAAATTTTCTGGTTCGTAGTAATAGTTGGATTTGTACGTGGACCGGGTTATTGGAGCCAAACAGTCCTCAATTATATTGAGACCAAACGAATCATGCCCCTCTGCTGCATCTTTTGGCTATTCGAAACGTGGGCAAAATCAGAAAAGTCTATTAATTGGATAACTTATATAATTTTTCTTTCATTTTTAAAAACTAATAGGATATTCATTGAATGCACCGAGCAAGACGTTCACCAACTTTTGTACGTTCACCACCTGTAACTAGATCAAGACATTTAGCAAATATTACCGCCGTTGATTTTTCTTTAGAATCGTCATCCAGTCGACCAAGTACTCCAGTTCAAATTTCCGATAATCTATTTTTTGAACCCGACCTCACAATTGAGAATCCGGAGAATATTCAGGGTCGATTCATAGATCCTGAACCATTAAATTTTCCTCCGGAACCACCAATCATTCAAACAGAGATTGTTGAGGAACGAACCATTAAATCAGAATCCTCTAGTGATTCCGATTCAACAAATTCAATTATGGAGAATCTGGAACCTTTAAGTATGGAAGACCGAATGAGAGCTAAACGCACTGGCCAAGGTCACGCAATTACTCATCCAGACATTAATGCGCCAGATTATGAAATCAAAGAACAAATTCTACACATGGTGACTAATCAATGCCAATTTAGTGGTGCGCCGAAGGAAGATCCAAATGAACATCTTCGTACCTTTAATAGGATCTGCACACTATTTAAAATAAGAGAAGTGGAGGATGAACAGATATATCTCATGTTATTTCCCTGGACTTTAAAGGAAGAAGCCAAAGATTGGTTGGAATCGTTACCTGAAGGGGCGATTGATACATGGGACGTTTTAGTTGAAAAATTTCTTAAACAATTCTTTCCAGCATCTAAAGCCGTAAGACTTCAAGGAGAAATTGTTACGTTCACACAGAAGCCAAATGAAACTCTATATGAGGCGTGGACAAGATTTGGAAAGTTATTAAAAGGATGTCCGCAATATGGTTTAGACACCTGTCAAATAGTACAAATATTCTACCAAGGATGCGACATCACTACAAGAAAAGACATCGATATAGCAGCTGGTGGTTCCATTATGAAGAAAACCGAAACTGATGCTTATAAAATTATTGATAACACTGCTTCCCACTCACATGAGTGGCACCAAGAAAAAGATATCGTTAGATCATCTAAAGCAGCTAGAGCCGATTCTAGCCATGACTTAGATTCCATTTCCGCAAAGATAGATGCTGTCGAGAGACGAATGGAAAAGATGACTAAGGATATTCACTCAATACGAATTAGTTGTGAGCAGTGTGGAGGACCACATTTGACAAAAGATTGTCTCAGTATTGAATTAACAATGGAACAAAGAGAGAATATTTCATACATAAACCAAAGGCCTGGAAATAATTATCAGAATAATTATCAACCGCCAAGACCAAGTTACAATCAAAATCAGAATTATAACCGAAATATTCCATACAACAACCAACAAGGTCCTAGCAATCAACAAGTATCCAACAATACTTACAACCAGCAAAGACCTAATTTTCAAAACAAACCACCACAAACCGATGATAAAAAGCCGAATTTAGAAGATATGATGACGAAGCTAGTTGAAACTCAAATGCAGTTTTTCACATCTCAAAAACAAACTAATGAACAAAATGCTCAAGCATTTAGAAATCAACAAGCTTCTATTCAAAATTTGGAACAAGAAGTAAGTAACCTAGCAAGGTTAATAGGTGAAAGAAAACCGGGAAGTTTACCTAGTGATACAAATGCTAACCCCCGGAATGAAACAGCTAAAGCCATTACCACAAAAAGTGGTACAACACTTAAACCACCTGAAATACCTGTAACTTCTAATGAAGCTATTCCTACTCCACAAGAACCACAACCTGATCAAGATAAGGAAAAAGAACCGGTAGTTGAAAAGGTTAATGAAGATAACACAGTTAAGGCTAAACCTTATGTTAAACCATACCAACCACCACTTCCTTACCCGAGTAAAATGAAAAAAGAGAAACTTGAAGCCGAGCAATCCAAATTCTTGGATATGTTTAAACAGATAAATGTAAATCTTCCTTTCATTGATGTGATTTCAGGAATGCCTAGATATGCTAAATTCTTGAAAGATCTAATCTCAAATAGAAAGAAAATGGAAGAACTCTCGGCTGTTACTATGAACGCTCATTGTTCAGCAGTGATGTTGAATAAGATACCAGAAAAATTATCTGATCCAGAAAGTTTCACAATTCCATGTTTTCTGGGTAGTCTTAGTTCAATAGAAGCATTGGCAGACTTAGGTGCTAGTATAAATCTAATGCCGTATTCACTATACGCTAAACTAGACCTTGGAGAATTGAAACCAACAAGAATAAGCATACAACTAGCCGATAGATCAATAAAATATCCTAGAGGGATAATGGAGAACATGCTAGTTAAAGTTGGTACTTTAGTATTTCCAGTAGATTTTGTTATTCTGGACATGGAAGAAGATTCTCAAGTTCCTCTCATATTAGGAAGACCATTCTTAAACACGGCTAAAGCAATGATAGACGTGTTCGGTAAGAAATTGACCCTAAGTATAGAGGACGAGAGTGTTACCTTTTAAGTTGATAGAGCAATGCAACAACCACAATCTGCAGATGATACATGTTATTATATTCAAACTATAGATGCACATGCAGAATTATTAGAAGAATTTCCAGAATTACAAGGAACAGGAGAATGTTCTTTAGGAGAAGGAACTGAATAAATTGATGAAGCTGAAATGTTAGCCACACTTATGGCTAATGGATATGAACCAACAACAGAAGAAATTCAAATGCTAAAAGAAGAAGACGGATATCGATATAAATCATCAATAGAAGAACCTTCGAAATTAGAGTTAAAGCCACTTCCAAACCATTTGGAATACGCTTATTTACATGGTGAATCTGAATTACCTGTAATAATATCATCTTCTCTTACTGAAAATGAGAAATCACAACTCATTTCTGTGTTGAAAGCTCATAAACCAGCTATTGCATGGAAGATTCATGATATTAAAGGAATAAGTCCTTCGTATTGCACACATAAAATCCTTATGGAAGAAGGTCATAAAACGTATGTGCAACGCCAACGAAGACTAAATCCGAATATGCAAGATGTAGTTAAGAAAAAGATTATTAAACTGCTAGACGCATGTCTAATTTATCCAATCTCTGATAGTCCATGGGTAAGCCCAGTTCAATGCGTGCCTAAGAAGGGTAGCATGACTGTCATTACAAATGAAAAAAATGAGCTTATTCCTACAAGGACTGTAACAGGATTGCGTGTATGTATTGATTATAGAAAATTAAATGACGCCACCAGAAAAGATCACATTCCCTTACCTTTTATTGATCAAATGTTGGAAAGATTAGCCGGAAATAGTTATTATTGTTTTCTTGATGGATTTTCCGGATATTTTCAAATTCCAATAGCACCCGAAGATCAAGAGAAAACCACATTCACGTGCCCTTATGGTACTTTTGCTTACAAACGCATGCCATTTGGACTTTGCAATGCCCCTGCAACCTTTCAAAGGTGTATGATGGCGATTTTTCACGACATGATAGAAGAATGCATGGAAGTTTTCATGGATGATTTTTCAGTCTTCGGTGATACATTTGAAACATGTCTAGCTAATCTTGAACGAATGCTTATTAGATGCGAACAATCAAATCTAGTTCTTAATTGGGAGAAATGCCATTTTATGGTTAAAGAAGGCATCGTTCTTGGTCATAAAATTTCAAAAGAAGGAATTGAAGTGGATAGAGCTAAAGTAGATGTAATTGCTAAACTTCCACATCCCACCAATGTTAGAGGAGTTAGGAGTTTTCTAGGGCATGCCGGTTTTTACGGACGTTTCATAAAAGATTTTTCTAAAATTGCCACTCCTATGAATAAACTCCTAGAAAAGGATGCTCCATTCATCTTTTCAGATGAATGTATCAAATCTTTTAATATTCTTAAAGAGAAACTCACTAATGTGCCGATCATGATAACACAAAATTGGAATCTACCATTTGAACTAATGTGCGATGCAAGTGATTTTGCAATGGGAGCCGTTTTAGGACAAAGGATTGAAAAACGATTTCAACCTATATATTATGCTAGTAAGACGTTACAAGGAGCACAAACAAATTATACAACTACTGAAAAAGAACTCCTTGCTATTGTCTTTGCTTTTGACAAATTTCGATCATATCTCGTTCTAGCTAAAACGGTGGTCTATACCGACCATTCTGCTCTTAGATACCTATTTTCGAAACAAGATGCCAAACCAAGATTAATCCGTTGGATCTTACTCTTACAAGAGTTTGATATTGAAATCCGAGATAAAAGAGGAGCAGAAAATCTCGCCGCTGATCATCTTTCTCGTCTTGAAAATCCCGAATTAGAAGTTCTAAATGAATCTGCCATACAAGACAACTTTCCTGATGAATATCTATTGAAGATAGATTATAATGAAATCCCATGGTTTGCAGACTATGCAAACTACTTAGTTTGTGGATTCCTTGAAAAAGGATTATCGTACCAAAAACGAAAGAAATTCTTCAGTGATATAAAACACTATTTCTGGGAAGATCCACATCTATTTAAAAGTTGTCTAGATGGAATAATACGCCGATGTGTATTCGGAGATGAAGCTAGTAAAATTTTAAACCATTGTCACACAGGACCAACAGGAGGGCATTATGGGCCTCAATTAACAGCAAGAAAAGTTTATGAAGCTGGATTCTATTGGCCTACAATTTACAAAGACGCACACCTTCTTTGCAAATCCTGTGATGCATGTTAAAGGGCCGGAAAAATAAGTCAACGTGATGAAATGCCACAAAATGTCATACAAGTATGTGAAGTATTTGACATTTGAGGTATTGACTTTATGGGTCCATTTCCAAAATCTCATAATAATCTCTATATTCTCGTAGCCATTGATTATGTATCTAAATGGGCGGAAGCACAAGCTCTCCCAACTAACGATGCACGAGTTGTAGTCAACTTTTTAAAACGTCTTTTTGCAAGGTTTGGAACACCGAAAGCTTTAATAAGTGATCGGGGAACTCATTTCTGTAATAATCAACTTGAGAAAGTTCTTAAAAGATATGGAGTAACTCATAAAATCTCCACTGCTTATCATCCACAAACAAGTGGACAAGTTGAAAATACCAACCGAGCTTTAAAACGTATTCTAGAAAAAAACGTAGGATCAAATCCGAAGGAATGGTCCATTAAATTGGAGGATGCACTCTGGACTTTTAGAACAGCCTACAAAACTCCAATTGGAACGACACTTTTTAGACTCGTTTATGGAAAAGCATGTCATCTTCCAGTAGAAATTGAACACAAAGCATTTTGGGCTTTGAAGACATGTAATCTTGATTTACATGAAGCTGGACGTCTACGATTAAGTCAACTAAATGAATTAGAAGAATTAAGACATGAAGCATACGAAAATTCGTTAATCTATAAAGAAAGAACGAAGAAATGGCATGATAAAAGAATCAGAAGTTTAAAAGAATTTAAAGAAGGAGACAGAGTTCTTCTTTTCAATTCACGATTCAAGCTATTTCCTGGAAAATTGAAATCAAGATGGTCTGGACCATTCATAGTCAAAAGAGTTTTCCCATACGGAACGATAGAATTAATAAATTCAAATGGGATTGAATTTAAAGTTAATGGTCACAGAGTTAAACACTATATAGATAGTCCAATGGAAGTTGACAACGAAGTTAATCACAATTTCGATACCACAGCTAACTAAGTGTGGGGAGAATCAAATCTTTAAAGGATTTTATGTATTTCTGTTAGAGTTAGATTGTCTGTTTTCGTGTAGTTCTCGAAAAAGGAACCCGAATGGTCTTTCCCTAGCAGACCCTAAAGAACTAGTCTTCTCCCCCATTCTGAATTTTTATTTTTTTTAGGAAATGAAGACTGCCTGTGAACTAAACCATGGTCTAATGCTACACGCTTTGATCACTAAACGTAATAATGACACACTACCGAGTGAAATAGTATCAGTAATCAGAGAAAGATTGGACGGAGTAAGAAAAGAATCCAAATGCGAAGATAATAAGTTACAATTTGGTAAAGAAAAATCAAAATCCGCAGCAAAAAGAAGAGCACGACACCTAGAAAGATGTCACAAATGCGAAAAATGGTCACATGGAGGTAAATGTTCAAATAATCAAACCTATTCAAATACCGAATTTGTTACTTTATGCAGAGACGGACCGTTCATATGTTTAGAAGAAAAAACACTGAATGCTCGAGGTTACGCCTATGTAGCCATGGAAAACCAATTAAACCGACTATCTTATGAATGAGATAGATCATATAACTAAGAATACTATCTCACAGGTAAGTCTGTACAGTTTTTAATTTTATTTTTAACCTTTTGATAATAAACGCTAATTTGTTCGCTATAAAGTAATAATTTGGTATTGAATAAAATTAGGTTTGGCGACCGAAATTATTGATATCATTCAAAAATTTATTACATCACGGCAAAATTTAACGTTTATTCTTAAGGTATAAATATCTTTAATCAATCAACCCAAAATATTTCAAAAATTCGTCATGAGTTAAATTAGGTCATGGAACCGAAATTACTTTACCGAAAAGAGGGGCGCATATTTTTGATAATATTTGATTGATTAAAATGGGATAAAAAGCCAAAAAGATTTTTAATTTTATTTTTACCATGTTTTTAAAATTAATATATAAATCTTAAATTAATATTGTAAACTTTGTAAAAACAATATATTTAAAATTGTAAATATTTGAAAAATATAATATAAGTTTGGTGTGATTTTATAATATGAATTTTTAAATTAAGTTTTGTGTGAATTTTTAATTTTTAAAATAAGAATTTTTAATTTTATGCATTTCAAATTTTAAGTTTGGTGTGAATTTTTAATATTAATTTTGAATTTTATGTATTTTTATTTTATGTTTGGTGTGAATTTAAAAACAAAAATTTACTTTATCTCATTAAGTTAAAAATATGATTTTTAAAATTCGTCGTAAGTTGAAGACTAGGTCGTTGAACCGAAATTGCTTTACCCGAGGGAGGAACGAGAACTTTTATTATCATTATTTTTAATCTTATTGAATTAAAGTATGACAAAAACATTAAAAAAAACTAAAAAATCTAAGCTTTTAAAACAATCGCTTGAAAAAGACAAATTTTAAAATTTTGTCGAAGGACGGACTAGGACATCGATCTGAAACGACCTCGCCCTAAATAACAAGGGAAACAAAATTTTAAAATTAATTACTTAATTGTTTCATAAGTTAAGGTTTATTAAAAAAAAAAAAAAAAAAAAAAAAAAAAAAAAAAGGCTCCGCGACTCGCGGAGTTCCAAAAATACAGAAAAAAATAAAAGGGCCGAACAGATCAGTCTGCACACTACCACACCCATTTTTCTGCGAAAATACACGAAAAATAACTCCCAAAATCGCAATTTTTGACCGTTAATCATCAAATCTTTTACTAAAATCATGTTGAGAAGGATGCTATCAAGGAATTACTCAAGAAAAACGGTAAATTTCTACACCTAAACACCATTTAATCCGAAAATTAGTGTTCTTGAGCAATTTTATACCCAATTTGATTTTGATGCTTTTTAGTGTAATTATGTTTAAATTGTTTATGTATTATGCTTGAATAACCTAGATTGATGTTATTTAACATGATCAGAAGCCCTAAACTTCAAATTTTGAGTAATTTAGGGTTTGTGTTCTTGAGCAAATTTGGGGCTTTTTGATATAAACAGGTTATGACCGATTTTTGTCATGAATTGTTGCTAAATTAAGTAGTGTAACATGTTTAGGTAGTTAAATGATCCAAACTTTGAGCCTAAACATGATTTTGAGAATTAAAGTGGACTTTTTCAAGTCTAAAATTCATGAACTTGATTTTTGAGAGATAATGCCATTTGAAACTTGTTTAATTGCTAGTAATGATTATTTTGACATGTTATTTGAGTTGAATGCTTACGAACTTGGCGAACATTTTCGTATATGCTTATTTGAAAAAGTGTAGATTTGATGAAAATATGAAAATGAGCTTAAGTTTGATATAAATTGATCATGTCATTGTAATTATTTTGATTGATGATTTTGCTGACACTAATGCATATTTGGATGCACAAAAATTGTGTTTGATGTGTTTTGCAGACTGAAAGGGGTGAATCTTCATCCCAAGCTCGCAATGCTCCTGCTAAGAATACGGAACAATAGGAGGTGGATAACTACTACAAACAAGATATACCTCATCCAGTCATGACATTTTCTGATATGCACTTGGAAGATTTGCACCCAAACCTGAGATTTGACAGACTTTGGATAGATTATCCAAAATACCAAAGGGGTTTGCATACTCTTCATTCTAAAGCTGTTGAAGTACCTAGGGTCATAGAATGGGGACCATTAGAAGCTGTAGAATTGGTCGGGCCAATTAGGGAATTACTTGCACAGAGGTATGGTAATTCTACTTTTAACGATTGGGTACGATTATTCAACATGCGTAGACCTTATATAAAGTATGGTGTGAAGAATTGTTGTGTAGTATAGAATTAAATGATCGGGTAGATAGTTTAACTGATCGATCTTTTATTAGATTTTTGTTAGGAGGTTCGATGCGCCACAAGTCTTTACTAGACATGGCTCAGGCTTTACGTATATATATGCCTGAGGAGTTAGCATCTGCCGATTGTAGAGGGTTGATACTAAATGGTAGAAAGATAGACGAAAATTTTGATACGCATGGTGTATGGAGTCAAATGACTAGCCATCACCGATTTAAAGGGGGAAATTACTCTTATTTGGATATAGATATAGCAGAGTTAAGAGTAATTCATAGGTTTTTAGCTAATTCGATTACACAAAGAGGTAAGAATAAGGAAAAGGTAAATGAACAGGATTTGTTTTACCATATGTGTATTCGAGACCCACAAAGCGCTGTAAGTATACCTTATTGTGTGGGTTATTATTTATCAGCTACGGTTAGGGGGATGAGACCGCATAGCATAATAGGAGGTGGTATATTTATTACTTTGATTGCTGAATATCTCGGTGTGGATATAAGTCGGGGGGGGGGGATTATTAGTCGAAGAACCAGAACCCCGCGATACAATAGGTTTAAATGTATACCATGGTGCGAAGGTTTTGAAGAGGCGAAATAATGCTGCAGTGCAATACCATGGTAGACATCCACAGGTTGAGAGAAACCAACAGCCAGGTAATGTGGGAGGGGGAAATGAAATGACAGAAATGCAAAGGTTTATAGCTTCACAAGAGTATGAAAATGCTAGACATCGAGCATTTGAAGATTGGCAAGTTCATCAAAACCAAATCATAGCTCATTGCCAACATGTAGGTAGAAACTATATTCCTACTCAATCGCCAGTATTTCCTCCCTGGTCTATAGAGATCCAACCATCGTATCCTACGTATAACCCAGCCGAAGCATTCTATAACACATACGGTTATGCATGGAACCCCTACTGGTATCAGTATCATCCCTAGTCTACTTAGTTTTATTTATTTTATTATTTGTAATGTTAATACATTTAATACTTATGTTAATATTGTAATAGTTTTTATAATTTTCTAACTTTTATTATTAGATTTTAATAATTTTTGAATGTGGGGTAATATACCAAACTTCAAAAATATGTATATATGTTTGCAGTTTATCTTATGTACACAACAGGGTAAAACAACGCATTTTCAAAGACTGGCATTAAGTTCAGCAAAAGCAACTAATTTTGACGACAAGATGCAAAATATATGTGAAATAACAACGAGAAGGAATGAACAAATGATGTGCACCATTTATCATTCAACACAAACAACAATATGTTTGGAAAATTTGGTAAAATTTAATCATTTCTACGCTAATCACCCTCAATAATTTAAATTGTTACTGATTTCTTGCAAATGAGGGCATTGCAAGATCTTAAGTGTGGGAAGGGGTTAAATTCTTTCGGATTTTTAAAATTTTT
The DNA here is from genome assembly GCF_046630445.1 of Rutidosis leptorrhynchoides. Lineage (NCBI taxonomy): Eukaryota > Viridiplantae > Streptophyta > Magnoliopsida > Asterales > Asteraceae > Rutidosis > Rutidosis leptorrhynchoides. Next base: position 368,071,566 of record NC_092343.1, on the reverse strand, counting down.
ATCTTAAACACTTGGTTACCATTAAAAATACTAGTAAAGCAGTAGTTGTATTAGAATCTAGGCTCTCTGATAATAAAGAACAGCCCTAGTCTTATATACTGACAACCCAATTCTAGTAAAATTTTTCAAAATTTTCAATTAAATGAACTCAAAATCATGTTTATACATATTTATGAACGATAAAACTAGGTGTTAACACCGAAATTATTGTTACCTTGGAAAGGACATAAATTGAGAAACAAACCAAAATGTTAGAATTCATTTAAAATGGAATAGAGGACAATAAAAAGGAAAATAAAAGTCAAGTGTGGGAAAAATTACCAAGTTATCTTAAACATATGTCACATATTTCTGTAACAAATAACTGAAAATACTTTTGCTTTGGACTAAACTAAACTGTTTTACCCGATGAAAGAAAAGAAGAGATGGATCTACACGATGAATCAATTCCATCATTAAAAGGAAGTAAAGTCTTCCGAAAAAGAAACGCGCTTCTTGATTTAGGTCAAGAAGTTGTCGTCCAGACCAGCTGTAGGTTGACGAAAAACCTAGAAAAGTCATCTCTAAAATCAGCAGAAAATCCACGGACCTCAGCATTAAACAGGGTCGCCAAGTGGTCAGATTTATCCTAACCATGAGAAGGATTTATCTCGTACAATGGGGGGGCACCGTGCAAATTAGCTGGATAAGACTAATGAATCAGATCCCCAGAAAGGATAATCTCCTTAAAAAATCAAAAATCAGCTTTTAAGCATGATATTACTCAATCCTTGAGATTGACCTTAAAGATTGAGAATTACAAACTCATGGAATTCAATGATATCTAAACTCGAGCCTGAACGAGAAAATATTTTGATCAAAATTACAAACCGATTTGTTTTCTAAAAATCCATTTTCAATGCGTTCATTACCATTGAACGTAAAATCCTAGGAATTCACCTGGAATTCATTAGGTCACCTGAACCAAATCGGGTGTCAACCGTAAGAACGGTGGTTGCATAGCATGGTCAAAGACAGGACCTTGTGCCAGACCGAAAAATCATAAGGGTGAGCTTTACTATTGCTCCTACCAAGGATAGTAATTGCGTCCGACACGTTATAGACCATAATTAAAAGCATGTCAGGGGACATTGCCTTAACAGTTGCTTGTTCAACGCTTTCCTTTACAACCGGACGGTAGTTTACCGAAAGGTAATATACGGGACAAGTAAACTGGACGTGTTGCTTTCCTAATACAAGGTTAGCAGGTGGGTGACACAAAACCATAAGTTTTGAGCTAAAATTTTCAAATATGAAACCCACCAAACCCACAAAAATATTTTGCAAACACCGGTGAAGGGTTATTCCGGAAAACTTATCTAGGGTAAAAACTAGATTTAATTTTCAAAAGATCAAATGTTTTCATAAAGATCCAATTTCCTTAATGGATCTAAATTTTTATAGTCATGTGGGACTGTAAACCATATCGTTACTACCATTGTTTATACCGCCATATAGAAATCACTGATGTACAAAGTGTGAAGAATAAAGAAGTGATTCTAGTATTTCAAGACTATATTGCTTGAGGACAAGCAACACTCAAGTGTGGGAATATTTGATAATGCTAAAAACGAACATATATTTCATAGCATTATTCCTCAAGAAAGACAAGCTTTTAGTTGCAATTGTTCTATTTACAAGTGATATTCGTTTAAATAATAAAAGGTGAAGACAAAAGACAGATTCGACGAATTGAAGACGCAAACAACCAAAAAGCTCAAAAGTACAAAATACAATCAAAGAGGTTCCAATTATTGATAAGAAACGTCTCGAAATTACAAGAGTACAAGATTCAAAACGCAAAGTACAAGATATTAAATTGTACGCAAGGACGTTCAAAAATCCGGAACCGGGACCAGAGTCAACTCTCAACGCTCGACGCAACGGACTAAAAATTATGAGTCAACTATGCACATAAATATAATATAATATTTAAATAATTCTTATAATTATTTAAATATTATAATATATTAAAAATTCGTCGGCAAAGAAAGACTCCAAAGTTGGTGAGCTGGAAAATCAAACTCCGCGACTCGCGGAGTTTGAAGGCAAAAATTGCCGCGAGTCGCGGAGCCCCAAATTCTGAAACCACCTATAAAAGCAAACGCAGTTTGATCGCAAAAATATCAATATATATCCATCCATCTATCTATACGTAATATTTATATTTATAATTTATATTTTAATTTTAATTTTAATTTTAATCCTAATAATAAGGGTATGTTAGCGAATGTTGTAAGGGTGTAAGTCGAAATTCTGTCCGTGTAACACTACGCTATTTTTAATCATTGTAAGTTATGTTCAACCTTTTTAATTTAATGTCTCATAGCTAAGTTATTATTATGCTTATTTAAAACGAAGTAATCATGATGTTAGGCTAATTGCTAAAATTGGGTAATTGGGCTTTGTACCATAATTGGGGTTTGGACAAAAGAACGACACTTGTGGAAATTAGACTATGGGCTATTAATGGGCTTTATATTTGTTTAACTAAATTATAGTTTGTTAATGTTAATATAAAGATTTATAATTGGACGTACCCATAAATTACCATATACACTCGATCGGACACGATGGGCGGGGTATTTATATGTACGAATAATCGTTCATTTAACGGACACGGGAATGGATTAATAGCCACTAGAATTATTAAAACAGGGGTGAAATTATGTACAAGGACACTTGGCATAATTGATAACAGAGTATTAAAACCTTGGGTTACACGCATTCGATAACCTGGTGTAATTATTAAACAAAGTATTAAAATCTTGTTACAGTTTAAGTCCCCAATTAGTTGGAATATTTAACTTCGGGTATAAGGATAATTTGACGAGGACACTCGCACTTTATATTTATGACTGATGGACTGTTATGGACAAAAACCATACGGACATATTAAATAATCCAGGAAAAAGGACAATTAACCCATGGGCATAAAACTAAAATCAACACGTCAAACATCATGATTACGAAAGTTTAAATAAGCATAATTCTTTTATTTCATATTTAATTCCCTTTATTTTATATTTAATTGCACTTCTAATTATAGCACTTTTATTTATTGTTATTGTATTTAATTGCACTTTTAATTATCGTACTTTTTAATTATCGCAAGTTTATTTTATCGCACTTTTATTATTCGCAATTTCATTATCGTTATTTACTTTATGATTTAAATTAAGTCTTTTATTTATTTAATATTTTACATTTTGTTTTAACTGCGACTAAAGTTTTAAAATCGACAAACCGGTCATTAAACGGTAAAAACCCCCCTTTATAATAATAATATTACTTATATATATTTGTATTTTTATAAAATAAAACTAATATAGCGTTAAGCTTTGTTTAAAGATTTTTCCTGTGGAACGAACCGGACTTACTAAAAACTACACTACTGTACGATTAGGTATACTACCTATAAGTGTTGTAGCAAGGTTTAAGTATATCCATTCTCTAAATAAATAAATATCTTGTGTAAAATTGTATCGTATTTTATAGTATTTTCTTGTAAAATTTAATAGCTATTTTATATACACCTCGCATAACATCAATCCCACACGAGGATTTGGGTTAACTACATCACCTCTTGCAGCCTCGACCCATAACATTCTGTCGTTCACTCGCTGATTGATGAGTTCCTGGATTTCTTGTTCCGTCATTCGGTTCAATCGCGCCATAATCTTCAATAAAAATGGAAAAAAATAATAATTATTCACATGGAATATTATAGATGTAGTATGTATTTACAGTACATCGTAGCTTATTAATAATATGAACCAGTTATTATTATAAAAGTCTTTTCTTCTTATTAGCATTTTATAATTATACCTAGGGTAGTACCTACCCGTTAAAGTTCATACTTAATAGCTTAGTACGAAAATCAATTACTATCACCCAAATAATACTCAACCATGAAAAATTATTGCATTTCACACTTCACTATTTTATATATGCTTATCTTACATCAAAAATTAAGCAAACCACACTAGTAATATTATACAAAACGTTATATGATTCCATGGTTTAAAACAACAGCGTATCATTTAACCAAAAGCATTTGTGTTCAAAGGAATCGCTTAAAGGTTATCATGGTTGTCTCCCTCCGTTTTGACTGAGGGGCTGAAGAACTGGATGCCGGGATAGAACTAATAGGAATAGTGGGAATAGGTGTGGAAGTATCTGGTGGAAGTATCGGGATTTGGATTTTCCAATTCAGTAGCCTTTCGTTTCTTTCCTCGTTCGAACTTGTCTTTCGTAATTTCCTGTATTTCTTCCTCCTTAGGATCACCTTCCGATTCCTCTTCAATTGATTCATCCGGAACTTGGGAGTCTTCCCCAAAGGTGTCGTTTTCATCATCGGATAGGTTAATGACTGGAACACCATCTGAAGATTCTGGTTCGGAGTCGCTGAATATGATAACAAGTTCTAAGCTAGACATCTATCACATAACAACTAGCAAGTTAGTATCACATAATATTTACATATTAATTTTTAACCAACAAGGATAAGCAATAGTTTTCTAAATCAAACACGATCAAAGTCCAGACTCACTAATGCATCATAACAAACTCGATAAGACACACTAATGCAAATTTTCTGGTTCTCTAAGACCAACGCTCTGATACCACATGTCAAAACCCGACCTTAACCATAAGGACGAATACAATAACATATGATTTCATCGCGAGGTATTGACCTCTATATGCGACATTTTTCAAAAACTGCATTCGTTTTTACAATACAAACCATAGCTTTTATTACAAATACAAGGTTTAAACAACTTAATAATGATTATCGTTTAGCGATAATCTTAGACTTACAAACTTTACATGTGATAATAACAATACGACTTCCAACATATTTTACATTACAAATCCTCCGATATGCAGTTTTATTTTTGACACAAATATGCATACTCAAGATCTTGCTTAAATTCAACATGTTGCAGCGGAAACTTTTAGTTATCACCTGAGAATAAACATGCTTAAAATGTCAACATAAAGTTGGTGAGATATAGGTTTAATGCCGGCAGCGTTATAAATATAGACCACAAGATTTCATATATAAACGTTTTAATAAAAATATTCTAAGTTGTTGAGCACTTGATAACCATACTTAACATTTAATCAACGTCGCATATTCCCTTTATTATGAAATCTTACTACACCGTACCAAGTGTAGTCACCGAAACGAAGTACTGTGCAACCGTTGAATACTGGTCGTCCAGTTCGGTTGGGGTTGTCAGGCCCGATAGATCTATCAACAGGATTCGCGTTTACAATACCTCATGTAAATAATAGTTACCAAGTTACAGGGAAGTATGCCAGTGGTACAACTCAACGTAGAATATATATTTTTAATCACTTGTGTCCATAACGTAAATCATAAAATGCATGTATTCTCATCCCGAAATATTTAGAGTTTAAAAGTGGGACTATATACTCACTTTTGCCTTGAAGGTATTTATCACGACTTGGTCTCCGATAGATATCACGAACCTAACCATATATATAATATATCAACATATTTTCTTTTTAAGTAATCGTTATATATATATATATATATATATATATATATATATATATATATATATATATATATATATATATATATATATATATATATATATATATATATATATATATATATATATATATATATATATATATATATATATATATATATATATATATATATATATATATAGATATATATATTTATATATATACTTTTAATATTTTCTTAGTCCGTAGTTAGCAGTCCGATATTAGTGGTCCACAATTAGTTGCTCAATAAAATAAATAAAGACCCCATCGTATTTGTATTGATTAGAATTAATCTTGACCCATGGTACCATGTTGTCAAATGACGTGTTGCGTACATAAAGTACCGTGTTGTCAAATGACGTGTTGCGTACAATCATGAGGTCTTACGATTAATCTTCTCGTGTTGTTTACGGGTGGTCCTGAAATATATAAAATCAAATCATAACTAAATATATATGAAATATCATATTAATTAGAAATATATGATTAATTTAATTTTTCTCCAAATATTTTCGTAGCTAAACTAGCTTCGCATACCCGATCTTGTTTTAGTCGTAGTTTCTTCATTACAACTCCATTTTTGTTGGTTCAACTTGCCACTTCCTTGGATCGAGTCAAATTTTAAAAATATGAACTGAAAATACCTTAGGTTGTATTCGAAATCACAGGTTATAGGTCAAACTTTGGTGAAACTTATGAAAGTGATCATTTTCCATCATAAAAACAACATTTAATGATCATTTTTCTAAATATACTTACACTTTGAGTTAAACCATGAAATTTTTATGTGTTAACATATTCATAAGAAATATCATTTTTCCAGAACATGAACTTCCAATTCAAAGCTTAAGATGGTTTTTAATTATCCAACCCAAAACAGCCCCCGGTTGCACTCCGACGACGTAGATTCAGTTTTTAAGATGTTCTTTGTAAAACCAAGTTATATCTTGTTAAGTTAGCATATCATTATGATATATTACAGGTCTTGAAGTGTTTTAAAAGTTAAGTTAGAAGGATCTATTTAGTTTGCAAACAAGTTTGAAATCATTCAAACTATGTTCTTGTTGTTAAAATTTTACAACACAAAATAAGATAGCTATATAAATATGAATTGAATAAGGTTATGAACAAGGTTACTACCTCAAGTTACTTGGACAAAGTTACTGTAAAAGATGAGAAAAATCCTAGAACCAAAAGAGTGGTGGAGTTGGATCAAAAGGTTGGAAGTAAACTTGTATTTTTGGAAGGATTATTGAAGTTTTCTTGTAAGGAATTTATTATGATGATTAAGGCTTGTTTTTGAAGCTAGATCTTCATGGTTATTTGCTGAGATTGTGAAGAACACTTAAGGTTCCTAAGAGTGTGTTTTTGGTTAGAGAAAATGTGTAGTAAAAATGAAATTGGAATGGAGTATAAATGGTGGTGAAAAGATGTATAAATTTGTAATATTGTGCAAAAGTCTTGTAATATGCCAAATTGATTAATCATGCATGCTAAGATCCAAAATTGGCTGACTCATGGCTGCTATTAAAGTGATTGTGATGTGTATATACTAATAGTAAATACGTATAGGAGCTGGGTATGATACGAGTACATATACTCTAGGTATACGTGTAGAAATTTTGAGGAAACGGAACGAGAATTCAAATATAGCTATCTTTTGTAAATATACTTATATTGTTTTATGTATATAAGCCCTTTAAAAGTGATTAAATACATATTTATACGATACTTGTATAAGTATTATAGGTTAAAGGTATATATGTCAAATAACGTTACGTATAGTTATCATTTTGAAAACTTAAGTTAGTAGTCTCAAAGTATATTTATAACTTATTGTTATTAGTACACAATGAGATGTTAAACCATTCTTAGATCATGTTAAATATATATAAATACATATATATACACAAACGTATAATTATCGTTTGTTATATAGTTCGTGATATCATCGGTCAAATTGGACGGTCAAACGTTGTGTAAAACTCTTTTTAAAAACATAAATCTCAACAATTTAGATTGCTTATCATGTTGGTAAGGTTTAATTTATGTAAATATTAATCTCATAGGTATAAAATGATCGGAAAAATCCGGGTCGTTACACTTTTAAACTGTTTTACGCTTAGAAACAAGTACTCGCAAACTGTTTAACTGTGCTGACATGCTTTGATTCATGCTAAATCCCTACCATGATATCGTTAATTGCTACGTATAAAGGCAAGCTTAGTTATTGTGAATAGCGCTATTGAGAGTGACATCTCTAACCATTTGACCGTTGGTCTTTGGTTACATAATAATGATTAAACGACACTGACAGTTCAAGGTGTCCTGGGGTAACTTTGTTTACGTCTCGATATCATAACTTCATCATTTACTTTTGATAACTAAATCTTGTGGTCTAAAATTATATATATTAAACCTATGTTGTTCACTCAACCATTTTGGTTGACACTTTAAGCATGTTTTGTCTCAGGTGAAGATTGCTAAAGATTATTTGCTATTTCGACTTTGCTGCTTTTGGAGTCCGCATATATACATTCATATTATTGCATTAGAACATTAAAGTATACAATTGTAATGACTTAGTGCTTTCCGCTGTTTTAATACATTGGTTTATATTAAAAACGTCTCATATAGAGTCGTTCTCGTTTATACATACTTGTGTTGTGATATTGTGAAGTCATATTACCCCGGCCCTATTTGGGGGTATGACAACATGAGTACTGCTTATCACCCACAGACCGACGGGCAAAGTGAACGAACGATTCAGACCCTGGAAGACATGTTGCGTGCATGTGTTATTGATTTCGGAAAGGCCTGGGAAAGGCATTTGCCACTCGCTGAATTTTCTTACAACAACAGTTATCACTCAAGCATTAATGCCACACCTTTTAAAGCGTTGTATGGCAAGTGCCGATCTCCTATTTGTTGGGCCGAAGTAGGTGAAAAGCAAATCACCGGACCCAAGGTAGTCCACGAAACAACGGAGAAGATTGCTCAGATTCAAGCTAGACTTAAGACTGCCCGCGATCGCCAAAAGAGTTATGCCGATCTTAAACGTAAAGAGTTTGAATTAAACGTTGGTGACCGTGTAATGTTGAAGGTTGCACCTTGGAAAGGTGTGATCCGTTTTGGAAAACATGGAAAGTTAAACCCATGATACATTAGTCCTTTTGAAATCTTGGAGCGTATTGGACCCGTTGCTTATCGTTTGGATCTTCCAACACAATTGAGCTCAGTTCATCCTACCTTCCACGTGACAAATTTGAAGAAGTGTCTTGCTGCACCCGAATTCATCATACTACTGGAAGAACTTACCATTGACGACAAACTCCACTTCGTGGAAGAGCCTGTTGAAATTATGGACCGTGAGAAAAAACTTTGAAACGCAACAAGATTTCGATCGTCTGAGTACGATGGAATGCCAAACGAGGACCTGAGTTTACTTGGGAGCGAGAGGATCAAATGATGCAGAAGTATCCTCACCTTTTCCCGACTCCTCCATCTACCTCAACTTAAAATTTCGGGACGAAATTTTCTTTAACAGGTGGGTAATGTAACGACCCTGGATTTTCCAACGTTTATTTATTAATATTATTATTAATACTTATGTTATATTGAATGTATCATTTATATACATTTACTTGTTACCATGATTGACTTTTAAATGCCCGAAACGTCTTTGTGACACACGTACAATATACGAATAATATTTTCAGATATTATTTACATTCATGATTAATTTTATTAATCATTTTAATTAACTAAGGTTATTAGTTAGTTACTTGAGCTTTGTTGGATTAAATTGCTAATTAATAGAACTTGGGCTTTTATTAGTGTTAATGGACTTAGAAGCCCACCCTACTTCTTTAATGGACTAGTTAGCCCATTTTATTATGCAAGTATTACTTTCAAACTTAACTAGATGAATTAATACATAAGGAATCTAGTTACATATTACTTACACCATGTTCCCATGAAAATACCTCCTATAACCAACTTTTAAAGACAATTACATGCAAGAACTTGTGGACAACTCCCTCCTCCTTTTGTTGTGAGAAGCCGTCGGCCATAGTAGGCCTTGGGAGTGTTTTTGTCTTCAAATTTTGGTTACATACTCACTCATACTTCATTCACTTTTCACACACTTCATTTTACTTCACATTTTTTTTTCTCTCATTTCTCTCAAACATTTCTCTCCATTTTGTAAGTAACAAGACTTTGTGCTCTTCTTCTTTTCTTTGTCAAAACTGTAGCCTAGCTACACAAATCATCCTCATCATTTACTTGTCTTTGATTCTTGTTTACTTACTTGTAGTTGTTGTAGTTACTTACTAGTTATTATGAATCAAACTCTCTAGTTTGTTATTCACTTTATCTTGTTCATACAAGAACATACAAGAACATAAACTTTCTAGTTTATGTTATACATTTAATGTTTGAAAGATTGAAAGTTCATGTGTTGTAAATCATTACTTGAATCCATGTTTGTAAACTTAAAATTTACTTTCTTAAAGATCAAGATCTTGGCTTGAATATTTAAAGTATGAACAACCATGACTTATTTACTTGTAGATGTAATTTATTTCTTCATTTTTTTCATGTTTAATTTCGTGATTATGGTTTAAATGGTCAAGTATTACAAGTTAATCTTGAACTCATACTTTCTTGAACTAAAGTTAACTTTAAAAGTTCAAGAACATGGAAGTATAACTTTTTAGTTATAACTTCATATACTTGTGATGGATCTAAGTTCTATAGCTTATGGTCTACTTATTTTGTGATAATCAAAAGCTTGTAAGCTTACATACACTTTACAAGATGAAAATCTAAGTTTTGTAACTTATGGTTTCATTAAAGTAAAGATTCATGTGTTATTACTTAGGATTTAACTTAATAACTTTAGATCTAGACTTTTGGGTCTTGGATCTTCAAGATCTAACTAAAAACTATGTTCTACAACTTAAGATCTTGATTAGTTAGTTTACTTTCAAGTTTGTAGTTCAATATTACTTTTATAGTTCATGTATGTGTCGGATCTAAGATTTTGATGTAACTTTGGTTCATCAAGCTACTTGCAACACTTAAATGAGTTGTGCTACATGTCTTAGACTTACACAAGTGTTATGATGGTCAAACCTTGGTTAAGATGATGCAAACGCATCAACAAGTTGTACACTTGAAGCTATATGCATCAAGGATGAGAACCGTGATAAGCATCGAGCACCAAGAACCCACCAGAACCTAATGTTTACTGTTTTCTGGAACATACCCGAATACCTGGGCTACTCTAAAGTTGATTTTCAGTTATCTCTGTTCGAGTAGATAATTTTTTGTTTAAGACTCGTCTTAATCCGAGTTACGGTTTAGGATTTATAGCCCTCCGATCGTCACTATGTCCTTTTAACGTTGTGCTGAAAATTTTGACCTACTCGCACTTAGACCGTCGCCACGGTCAAACAAAGACGAGTTTGCTTATGGAATTCTTCCCACAATTATAGGACTCATATACGGAGCCATGGCCACTGGTCTCACCTTATTTCAGTAGGTATAGAGGCCGTGACGACTGACCGAAATCAGCCTTTGTTTTAAACTCTTTTCTAGAATGAAACTTACTTTACACCTTTTGTTTGATGATGAATGATGAATGATGATGACCTTTAAGACCTAATTTACATACATTTAAACCTATTGGGACGATTTACTGACTTAGTAATATTTGACTTAGGTTGAGGACTTTCCGGACCTACGTACTTGCTTACTTCCCGACTCGACTTTACCACTACTGTACCACTGTGAGTTATAGCATTCCCTTTTTACTTTAACTATTTTGGGAACTGAGAATACATGTGCATTTTACGTTTTACAGACTAGGAACGAGTACTTAAACTTATATATGTGTGGGTTATACAACGGCATAAACATTCCCATTAGCTCGGTAACGTTTAGTCATTGGTTTTTGAACCGGTGAACGCGAATCTTAGATATGGATCCATAGGGTTTGACATCCCTACTCGGGCTAGTAGCGCTAGCATTTAACGGGTGTTTAATACTTCGTAATACATACGCACTCGCCAAGTGTAATTTCAGGGGGTTATAAACGTTAAGTTAGTTACCAATTGCCCACGGTTAAACATATACTTTATCATACTATTTTGAAACGCTCTTTGTAGCACTGAAATCTCGTGGCCTACCTTACATTACTGTTATACTTAAACTATAGCTCACCAACCTTTGTGTTGACATTTTTAAGCATGTTTTTCTCAGGTGCTTAAGGTTGCTAGCTTCCACTGTTGTACTAGTCTTGCTGTAGACACCCGCTGCTTTAGAGATGTCACTGCATGAACGTTATCTTGCATTCATAAACTTTATTACTTTTGGAACTATGATTTGTAACGACCTAAGGGTCACGTACTATTATCTTTGCTTCTATTCATAGGAGCATACTTTTGATGTAAAACATTCGACGTTAGTTATGACATCACCTTTTATCATGAATGCAAACTTGTTTTGAAAACGCATATAGTGTTTGACCTTGTAATGATCCTGTTGTTGATGATTCGTACACGATGGTTTTGTACGAGGCATCACACATATAATGGCTTACTACCCCCACCGCATGGCCAATATCCGGTCTCGTACAAACCATGGAATACATAACACTACCCACGGCCGATGCATACGAAACCTTCTCCATCTCTGCCTTGTCTTCTTCCATTTTAGGTGATTGACGTTTTGATAACCTTATTGAGCTACCCAAAGGCATAGAACGAGCCTTTGAATTCTCCATGTTGAACCTCTCTACTACTTTCTAAATGTATTTGGTTTGAGGCAAGTATATAGTACCTTTCACACGATCATGCACAATACTCATCCCAAGTATTAGCCTAGCTCCACCAAGATCTTCCATCTCGAACTCATGGGAAAGTAATCTCTTCAACTTATTGATTTCGAACATGTTAGAACCCGCAATCAACATGTCATCAACATACAATAACAAGATGATATAAGAAGACTTGAATTTCTTGAAGTAGCAACAATGATCGGCTTCACATCTTAAGAAATCAATCTTCTTCATAAACTCATCAAACTTCAAGTACCATTGCTGAGGTGCTTGCTTCAATCCATACAAACTTTTCTTTAGCTTACAAACTCACTTCTCTTTAACCTTTACCTCAAAGCCCTCGGGTTGCTTCATATAGATCTCTTCATGAAGATCTACGTGTAAGAATGCGGTCTTCACATCTAGTTGCTCAAGATGTAAGTCCTTGGATGCAACTATAGCAAGTACCAACCGAATATTAGTCATCTTAACTACCGGTGAAAAAATCTCGTTATAATCAACTCCTTCCTTTTGTTGAAAGTCTTTGACCACCAACCGAGCCTTGTACCTCTTCTTGCCATCTAACTCATTCTTTATCCGACACACCCATTTATTTTGCAACACCCTTTTATCATGAGGTAGTTTCACTAGTGACCAAGTTTTATTCTTTTCAAGTGACCTCATCTCTTCCTTCATGGAAAGCTTCCATTGTATGGATTCTTTTGATTTTCTCGCCTAAAAGTAACTCTCAGGTTCACCATCTCAGTATAGATCAAGTAGTTTGTGATGAAGAAACCTAGGATTAGGCTTGGGCACTCTAGTAGAACGTCTTAGTGTAGGAGCAACCGGTATGGTTGGACCAGTTCCATCGTCATCCTCCTCATCACTAGAACTCCCACTATGTTTGGAACTTTCACCGCTTTCCAAACCATCTTCATCATTAGCACTTTGTGACGCCTCACCATTATTTGGCAATTCATTGTTACCCAAACTCCCAATAGAACCTGCAAGATCATTAATAGAAACATCGTGAAAAGTAACATAATCCGGTTTAGGACTCCCCGTTTTCGGTTTGCCATAAACAGAATCTTCATCAAAGGTAACATCACGAGAACGAATCACTTTTCTAGCCTCATTATCCCATCATCGATAACCCATCTCATCCAAACCGTAACCAATGAAAGTACACCTCTTTGACTTAGCCTCAAGCTTGTCTCTATCCGCATCCTTGGTCTTCACATATGCATTGCACCCAAAGATTCTAAGATGACCATAACTCACCTTTTTTCCTTGTCATTCTTCCTCGGCAATTCGGAAACCCAATGGTGTTGAGGGTCCCCTACTGATCAAATAAGCTGCCGTACTAACCACATCCGCCCAAAATATCTTAGGCAAACTGGCATGTAGTCTCATACTCTTAACCCTTTCATTCAACGTACGATTCATACGTTCGGCGACCCCATTGTATTGCGGTGTCTCCGGTACCGTCTTTAACATCTTAATACCGAGCTTTGCACAATGGTCTTTAAACTCAAGACTACTATATTCTCATCCATTATCCAACTTTAAGCACTTCACTTTTAAGTTAGTTTCATTCTCTACCATAGCTTTCCACTTCACAAAAGTATCAAAGACATCGGATTTAGCTTTAAGAAAATAAACCCATACCTTTCGAGTGGAGTCATCAATGAAGGTGACATAATAGCGAGAACCTCCGTGTGATTCTACATTCGTTGGACCAAACACATCTGTATGAACTAGCTCCAATTTTTCCAACTTAGGCGCTTTCCCCGATTTCCCGAAAGTCACCTTCTTTTGCTTCCCATATACACATGGTTCGCAAAACCCAAGCTCCACTTTCTTCAAATTCGAAATTCTCCCACTCGAAACAAGCATCTTCATACCCTTTTCACTCATATGCCCGAGCCTTCGGTGCCATACAGTAGAATTATCTCCAACATCAATCGTAGCAACCACCGTGTTTTCATCAAACACCTCAACCATATAAAGTGTTCCCCTTTATGTCCACGAGCCACGACCCTACTACCCTTAACCACCTTCCATTGGCAATTTTCAAAAGTAGCCACGTTACCTTCCTCATCTAATTAACCGACCGAGATAAGCTTCCTTTTTAACATAGGAATAAACCTCATGTCTTTCAAAGTCCATTTAGAACCAAGAGTAGTCTTCAATACAACATCTCCTATGCCTTCAATTTCAAGCTTTTTATTGTTTGCCAATCTAACCTTACCATGATTCGATCAAAAATTCGTCATCAAACTCCTAGTGGGTGAGGCATGAAACGAAGCTCCCGAATCCAAGATCCAAGATTCCACCTAATCTTCAACATAACATAAAAGTGCATCATCCGTATCTTCCGCGGTAAAGTTAACACCTTTCGCCGAAGAATTCTTGCAATTCTTTTGGAAGTGCCCCTTTTGATTGCAACCCAAACAAATAGCTTCACTTTGGTCCTTTGATGGATACCTCTTCTTAGACTTCTTCCTCCCCTTCTTCTCACTACCATGATCAATTTTCCTACCACGGTTGTCGTCACTTAACAAGGATCCGGATGTCGATTCCCCTGAGTTTCTCCTACGAGTGTCTTCACCGAGAATCAAATCACTAATACCTTCAAATGCTAGCTTAGTAGTTCCCGTAGAGCTATGATGTGCGAGCGATGGTATACGAAATACTATTATTTTTGCTACGAAATACTATTAAATACGTTACAATTTTACACAAGCTATTTATTTATTTATTGAATGGATATACCTAAACCTTGCTACAACACTTATAGGCAGTGTACCTAATTGTAGAGTAGTGTAGTTTTTAGTAAGTCCGGTTCGTTCCACAGGGATACAGCTGAGTTTAACGCTATATTTATTTTAAACTATATTTGTATAAATATATATATAAGTAATATTATTATTATTATTGTAAAGGGGGGTTTTACCGTTTAATGACCGGTTTGTCAATTTTAAGTCCTAATGCAAAATATTAAATATAACTTAATTTAAAGCGTAAAGTAAATGACGATAAATAAAAGTACGATAATTAAAAGTGAAATAATTTAAAGTACGATAAATAAAATGACAGTAAATAAAAATGCGATGAGATATAAAATAAAAGAATTATGCTTATTTAAACTTCCGTAATCATGATGTTTGACGTGTTGATTTTAATTTATTACCATGGGTTAATTGTCATTTGTCCTGGATTATTCGATATGTCCATATGGTTTTGTCCATAATACTCCATCGGTCATAATTATAAAGTGCGAGAGTCTTCGCCAAATTAACCTTATATCTGAAGTCAAATATTCCAACTAATTGGGGATTCAAACTGTAACAAGGTCTTAATACTTTGTTTAATGAATACACCAGGTTATCGACTGCGTGTAATCCAAGGTTTTAATACTTTGTTAAAAATTACACCAATTACCCTTGAATGTATTCCACCCCTGTTTTAATGAGTCCATTGACTATTAATCCATCCCGTGTTCGGTCAAATGAACAATTATCAGCACTTTTAGATATCCCGCCCACCGTACCCAGTCAAGCGTATGTGGTTATATATAAACACGTTTAATTATAAATCTCTATATTAAATCAACGAGATATCATTTAATTAATATAAAGCCCATTAATAGCCCATAGTCCAATTTCCACAAGTGTCGGTTTTTTGTCCAAACTCCAATTATGGTCCAAAGCCAAATAACCCAGTCTTAATATTTAGTCCAACATCATGATTACTTCGGCTTAAATAAGCATAATAATAACTTAGCTACGAGACATTAATTTAAAATGGTTGCACATAGATAGTTAAAACATTCACTACTATAACCTTATTATTATTAACTTAATATTAAAATTATAATTAAAATATAAATATAAATATATATTGAGAGAGTGAGATGTATGATATATGTTGGTGTACTCAAACTCGGCAGAAAACATTCCAATTTATAGCACTTGGCCAGACATCTGAGCTCATGCGATCGCATGAAGTTTCTTCTTCACGGCCATGCGATCACATGGCCGCCTGAGACAGCTCACATCAACTTGTTTTCTAGTTTACCGACGTTTTATTTAATAATATAATATAATATATATAATTTTATATAATTATATATATATATATATATATATATATATATATATATATATATATATATATATATATATATTATGTTCATGTGCATAGTTAACTTGTAATTTTAGCTCCGTTGAGTCGCGCGTTGATAGTTGGTTCAGGTCTCGGTTCCGAATTTTTGAACATCCTTTCGTACGATATAATATCTTGTACTTTGCGTTTCGCGGCTTGTACTAGTGTAATTTTTAGACGTTTCTCATCAATAAATTGAACCACTTGGATTGTACTTTGTACTTTTTAGCGTTTTGGTCATTTGCGTCTTCAAATCGTCAATTCTATCTTTTGTCTTCACCTTTTATTATTTAAACGACAATCACTTGAAAATAGAACAATTGCAACTAAAAGCTTGTCTTTCTTGAAGGATAATGCTATAAAATATATGTTCGTTTTTAGCATTATCAAGCTACTAACCGCGGTGACTGTACCCGACCAACTTTTCGGTAACGATGAAAGCAAGATTAGTGCTTTTAGTTCATCATCAAACTTGAGATCTACCGATTCAAGCCTTGATATAATATTATTGAATTCGTTGATGTGATCCGTTGCACTCGAACCTTCCCTCATCTTCATATTGAACAATTTTCGCATAAGAAAAAACTTTATTCGCCGCCGTGGGTTTTTCATACATGTTAGAGAGAGCCTTCAAACACGCAAATGTTGTTTTCTCATTCACAACGTTATATGTAATGTTCTTTGCAAGAGAGAGACGAATCGCACCCAAAGCTTGGTGATCCAAAAGAGACCAATCGGCATCATCCATGCTTTCGGGTTTGACCTCCAACAAGGGTTGGTGTAGCTTCTTTTGATACAAGTAATCTTCGATTTGCATCTTCCAAAATCCGAAGTCTTTTCCATCAAACCTATCGATTCTAAATTTTCCATCTTCCGCCATATTCCCAAATCGAAAAACTTGTGCTCTAGATACCAATTGTTAGGATTTAGGACCCAACAATAAGGGTAATTCCCAAAAATTACCCAACCCACTATAGATAAACGAAGACAAAAAAAAACTAGAAAATTAAGAACACAATGATTTACCGTGGTTATATGTAATCAATGGTTGATTACTTTTATCCACGGACCAAACTAGAGAGATTTTATTGATAGAATTTGTGATGAGTTACAATGAGATTATGGGTCTATTTATAGGGAAGCATTAAACCTAAAACCTTGTTGCACAAGTTTAACTTGGCCTTCAAGTACAAGAAACATTCCATAAATATCAACTCCTCGTTCTTCAAGTAAAACTTGTCTTCCAAACTTGACTTGTTCTCCAAGCTTTGACTTAATCTCCAAATTAATTTTACCTTGTTTCCTTTTTTGTTTAATCTACTTCACACATCTAACATAACCTCTAGCTCAAACTATTTTTATCCAAACACACAGTTGCTATCATTATGATTTTTCTTTGTCTTACAAATTATTAAAAATGGGTTTGTAGGTAAGATAAATTTATATGGTATATCATTTATATTAAATTTTATTAAAAATTCATCAAACATATAAAATAATACAAATACTCATATTTTGTCAATTTACATTATGTATAATAATTTTATTTTTGACATACACCAGTATATGCTTTTTTTATATTTACTCGTGAGATTTTTAGTCCAATTCGGACAAAATAAAACAACATATGAATTTTAGTTGTATACAATTTATTTGTATATATGAGTAACTTAATATATATATATATATATATATATATATATATATATCATTCATCTGGGGATATGATAAATCTATTTAAATAGTATCATGGTGTCCCTCACGAGACAGATCCAACTCATGATTAGGATAAGTCTGACCACAAGTCCCTGTTTGATGCTCAGGACATGTAGATTTTCAGCCGATCATAGAGAAGACTTTTCAAGATTTTTCGTCACTTCTACAGTTGTTCTAGACTAAAATTTTTTGACTTAAGTCAATAAGAAGTGTCAATTCAGAAGACTTTTGTAATGACCCGTCAAAATCGCTATTGACGCGTCACGTTAATCATTGATTCCACGGTGAGGTTTTGACCTCTATATGATACGTTTTGATAAAATATTGCATTCATTAAAATAAGTGACTTTCTAAACATAGAAAGTTATAAGCATGTGGGCAAGTGCTTAGGTATAAGCAAATCCCCAAAATACATAAGTCTTTATTTTACAGGTTGACATCACAGTCCAATTATTTATTACACAACGTAGTTTTGTTTCGAATGCAATAAACTTTATACAAAGCATGAGAGACTCCATGCAGGCAACAAGCACATCACAGCGGAAGCAGTCTAAGGACCTGAGAATAAAACATGCTAAAAAAGTCAACACGAATGTTGGTGAGTTATAGGTTTAATTGCTCGAGTCATAAGTATATAAAGATAGACCACAAGATTTCATCAATAGTTTATCAATAGATTCTACGTAACAGAGCACCCTGGTAACTAAACTTAACGCTATAATGATAATTACCCTATTCGTTTTAATACACATAAACAAACGTGTCATAAACTCAAATAACATACGTCCGTTAAAAGGCTAGCGCTCTAGCTCAGACGGGGATGTCAAGCCCTATGGATCCATATACAATTATTCGCGCCCACCAGTCCATATTCTATGTACTGGCAGCTACTAGTTACCAAAGATAAGGGATTTTCGGTTTAACTCAGTGTAGAATTTAGTATGTACTTGTGTCTTATTGCGTTTAAAATAAATTGCATGTATTCTCAGCCCAAAAATATTTAAAGTATTTAAAAAGGGAGACTATAAACTCACGGTTCAATATTGAGATTCAATATTGTAGGCAAATTGCGTAGACGTAACGATGGTATACGACTGTATGGTTGGCCTTGGATTCAAGAACAATACCCCGAACAATACCCAATATTTCCTTAGTTTAAAACGGTTTAAAACCCGAATTAAAAATACCCTCCTATATACTTTATTATTATTAAACTTAAATTATAATTAAAATTATAATTATAAATATAATTATTTATTACAGAGAATATATTTGTGTATACTTCGTCGAACAAACTGGCCTTTTATAGGCACATTTCCTGAATTTAGTCCCCATGCGATCGCATGGGTTTTCAGTGCTTTTGCCATGCGATCACATGGCCAGGCTGGACAGCTCAACATGGTTTTGTTTGCTAGTTCGTCGACATAATATTTACTGTAGCAAATAGTGTTTTTGGTCCCCATGCGATCGCATGGGCTTTTGGTGTATCTGCCATGCGATCGCATGGCTAGTCTGGCCTTTTGTTTGCTAGTTTGTCGACATATTATTCTCTGTAGCAAACAGTGTTTTACTGTAGTAAATAGTGTTACTGTAGCAAATAGTGTTTACTGTAGCAAATAGTGTTTTACTGTAGCAAAGTCGTTTTTACTGTTACAGCTTATAATATATATATATATATATATATATATATATATATATATATATATATATATATATATATATATATATATATATATACATATAATTGTTCGTGAATCGTCGAGAGCAGTCAAAGGTAATTGAATATATGAAATAGTTCTAAAATTTTGAGACTCAATCTAACAGACTTTTGTTTAACGTGTCAAAATAATAAATCGTATAGAGAATTGGTTTAAATAAGTAGAAATTTTTCGGGTCATCACAGTACCTCCCCGTTAAAGAAAATTTCGTCTCGAAATTTTGAGTAGTACCTGTTTTATAAGCGATATCAGTGAACAAATGTGGATACTTTTGCTTCATTTGATCTTCACATTCCTAAGTAAACTTGGGTCCTCGTCTAGCGTTCCAACGAACCCTAACTATTGGTATTTTACTTTGTTTTAATTGTTTGACCTCACGATCCATGATTTCAACAGGTTCTTCGATAAAATGGAGTTTATCATTGATTCGTATTTCGTCAAGAGGAATTACGACATCCTCTTCACCTAAACATTTCCTTAAATTTGACACGTGAAATGTGTCGTGAACACTACTAAGTTCTTGCGGTAGCTTTAATCGATAAGCAACTGCTCTAATTCTTTCTGTGATTTCAAAGGGTCCTACGTACCTAGGACTTAGCTTTTCTCGTTTACCGAATCATACAACGCCTTTCCAGGGTGACACTTTCAACATGACTTTGCCGCCCACTTAAAATTCTAGCGGTTTTCTTCTTACATCAGCATAACTCTTTTGGCGACTCATGGCCGTTTTCAATCGCTGTTGTATTTGAATGATCTTTTCGGTGGTTTCATGAATAGTTTCTAGTCCAATAAGTTGTCTTTCTCCTACTTCACTCCAACAGATAGGAGATATGCACTTTCTACCGTAAAGTGCTTTAAATGGCGCTGCGTTGATGCTCGTATGATAGCGGTTATTGTATAAAAATTCTGCTAAAGGTAATTGTCGATCCCAACTGGTTCCAAAGTCAATCACGCATGCCCGTAATATGTCTTCCAATGTTTGTATTGTTCTTTCACTTTGACCATCTATCTGTGGATGATAAGCAGTGCTCATATCTAATCGAGTTCCCAATGCTTTTTGTAATGACTGCCAAAAACGTGATGTGAATCGGGTGTCGCGATCAGATATGATGGAGATAGGTACACCATACCTGGAAACTACTTCCTTCAAATATAGGCGTGCTAATTTCTCCATACTGCTTGTCTCCTTTATTGGTAGAAAGTGAGCTGATTTAGTTAGACGATCAACTATCACCCAAATAGTATCATGACTACTTACAGTCCTTGGCAATTTCGTAATGAAATCCATGGTTATTCTTTCCCATTTCCACTACGGAATTTCTGGTTGTTACAGTAATCCTGATGGCTTTTGGTGCTCAGCTTTGACCTTTGCACACGTCAAACATTTGCTTACATAAGTAGCAATTTCTGTCTTCATATTAGGCCACCAATAGAACTTCTTAAGATCGTGGTACATTTTCCCATTTCCTGGGTGAATTGAGTACCTCATTTTGTTTGCTTCATCCAGTACTAGTTGCCTTATGTTACCATGTTTTGGTACCCATATCCTACCAGCAAAATACAGGGTTCCATCGACTTTTACTTCAAGTTGTTTTTCTATTCCTTTACTCATTTCGCATTTTTCATTTTCTTCTTTTAAAGCTTCTAACTGTGCTGCTTGAATTTGCTTTGTGAGATCGGTACGAATTGTAATGTTCAAAGCTCGGACACTAAGAGGTTTTACTCTTTCTTTCCGACTTAGGGCATCAGCTACAACATTAGCCTTTTCGGGGTAGTAATGGATTTCACAATCGTAATCGTTTAACAACTCTACCTAGCGACGTTGCCTCATATAGAGTTGTTTTTGATCAAAAATATGCTGAAGACTCTTATGGTCGGTGTACACTGTACACTTGGTGCCATATAGATAGTGTCTCCATATTTTGAGTGCAAAAACTACTGCTCCAAGTTCCAAATCGTGCGTCGTATAGTTCTTTTCATGAATTTTTAGTTGCCATGAGGCATATGCGATAACTTTTATGTGTTGCATTAATACGCATCCTAAACCTTGGCGCGAAGCATCACAATAGATCACGAAATCATCATTTCCTTCTGGTAATGACAAAATGGGTGCAGACGTTAACTTCTTCTTTAATAACTGGAATGAGGATTCCTGTTCCGTGGACCAATCATACTTCTTTCCCTTTTGAGTCAATGAAGTTAAGGGTTTGGCGATTCTATAGAAATCTTGAATGAATCTTCGGTAGTAACCAGCAAGACCTAAGAATTGGCGGATTTGTGTTGGAGTCTTCGGTGTTTCCCATTTACTAATGGCTTCGATCTTGGCGGGGTCAACTTTAATTCCATGTTTACTGACAACATTGCCCAAAAACTGTACTTCTTGTAACCAGAAATCACACTTTGAAAATTTTGCGTACAATTCTTCTTTCTTGAGTATCTCTAGTACCAGTCTTAAATGTTGCTCATGTTCTTCTTTGTTCTTCGAGTAAATCAATATGTCGTCGATAAAAACAATGACAAATTTGTCTAAATACGGTCTACAGATGCGATTAATTAGATCCATGAATACTGCTGGAGCATTAGTCAATCCAAAAGGCATGACTAAAAACTCATAGTGACCGTAACGGGTTCTGAACGCGGTTTTAGGAACATCTTCTTCCTTCACTCTCAGCTGATGATATCCGGAGCGTAAATCAATCTTAGAATAAATACTTGATCCTTGCAATTGATCAAACAAATCATCAATCCTTGGTAATGGGTACCGATTCTTGATCGTTAATTTGTTTAATTCTCGGTAATCTATGCACATTGTCATAGATCCATCCTTCTTCTTGACGAACAGAATAGGAGCACCCAAAGGTGAAAAACTGGGACGAATAAATCCACGATCCGATAATTCTTGCAACTGTTTTGTAATTCTTGCATTTCTGAAGGTGCAAGTCTATATGGGGATCGGGCTAGAGGTGCAGCTCCTGGTACGAGATCAATCTGGAATTCTACACATCTGTGTGGAGGTAGCGCCGGTAATTCTTCTGGAAATACTCCGGGATATTCTCTTACAACCGGCATATCATCAATGCTTCTTTCTTCAGTATCGATCTTCTTTACGTGTGCCAGAATAACATAACAACCTTTTCTTATAAGTTTCTGGGCCTTCATACAGCTGATAAGGTTCAGCTTCGAGTTGCTTTTCTCCCCATAAATCATTAATGACATTTCATCCTTATGAGGGATGCGGATTGCTTTCTCAGCGCAAACAGCTTCCGCTCTTGTTTTGGACATCCAGTCCATGCCAACGATTACGTCAAAACTTCCTAATTCTACGGGTATTAAATCAATTTTGAAGGTTTCACCAGCGAGATTTATTTCGCAACCATGGTAAATTTTATCAGCTTTTATCAGTTTACCATTAGCTAATTCAATAGTATATTTATCGTCTAGAGGAAACGATGCACATTTTAGTTTAGAACTAAAGTATTTACACATATAACTTCTATCAGCACTCGTATCAAACATAATAGAAGCTAGTTGATTATTAACGGTAAACGTACCTGTGACAAGATCAGGATCCTCACGTGCTTCACTGACACTAACATTAAATGCCCTCCCATGTTCAGGTTCTTTGTTCTTCTCCTTATCAGGATCCAAAACATTTCTTGACATCGGTCGGTTTTGTATTTACTTCAGAAACGGTGGCATAACAATCTTTCGTCACATGTCCTTTCTTGTTGCACTTATCACAAACCACTTGCCAATAACCTGAATGATGTGTGTAACATCTTTTGTAGAACGGATGGGGTCCCTTATAGTTTGGACTTGCAGTTGTCCCATCTTGTTTACCTTTAAAAGTTTCTCGCTTCTTCAGGTGAGTACTTTTGCCCTTATAGTATTCCCATTTCCTCTTTCCTTCAGTTGTCTTGACTTCGGTAATTGGTGCCTTAATCGAACTCTCCATGATCTGGTCCATGAGTTGGTGTGCCATTGTCATGGCTTCCTGCATCGTATTCGGTTTGGATGATGTAACATTTCCTTTGATATTGATCGATAAACCGTCAATATACATTTCTATCTTTCGTTTCTCGTTTGGCACCAATTTGGGACACAACAAGGCTAGTTCCATGAAACACTTTTCATATTTATTGAGATTCGCGGAGAAAACCTTCAGATTACGTAACTCAGATTCCATTTTTCTGATCTCGTTTCGAGGACAGTACTCCTCGATTAGCATCTTTTTCAGTTCTTCCCAAGAGATATCATATGGTGTATCTACTCCTTCTGCTTTATCATAATTGTTCCACCAAGTAAGTGCACTGTCTTGCAATGTGCACGAAGCATACTTTGACTTCTCTCCATCCGCACAATTACTGATTTTGAAAATGGACTCCATCTTTTAAAACCATCAGGTTATACCGACTGGTCCCTCGGTCCCACTAAACGTCTATGGTTTGCATCCTAGAAAAGTTTTGTATGAGCATCCATTTCGTGAGTTTGTATTCACAGTTGCTGCTTTGGCTGCTGCTTCAGTTGCTGCTTTTGCTGCCTCAGCTGCAGAAATTCTTTCATTCACACATTTCTCGACTAGTTCCTCAAACTCAGCATCCGACATTTGAGACATGTTTCTTCAATAAACACAACAGAGATAAACTAATCATATAGAATTTTATAGGTAAAATGAGTTGTCAATAGTTAATCATAGCATATTAATAATATGAACAAATTATTATAAAAGCCTTTTCTTCTTATTAGTGTTTTATAATTATTTCTAGGGTATTACCTACCCGTTGAAGTTCATACTTAATAGGTTAGTACCACAATTAACTACTACCATTCAAATGATATTCTATTATGAAAAACTAATACATTTTCATTTCACGCTTTATTCTTCAGTGCATTATGGTACAACGATACAATACCACTTATTCACATAAGTTTATTTTACATAAAACATACGTAGAATAAAGTAAAGCACACTAATTAATATTATACAATGCGTGAAGTGATGTCGTAGCGGAAATGGTTTTTAAAAGCGGCGAGGCTTGTTGTTATCAGGTACTGGAATATCGCTTATTCGAGCGGTAAGTTTATATTTTGGTTGAGGTTCTGAGGTACTTGATACCTCAGTAGAGTTGGTAAGAGAAGGGTGACTAGGGGTAGCAATA
Organism: Rutidosis leptorrhynchoides; assembly: GCF_046630445.1. Classification (NCBI taxonomy): domain Eukaryota; kingdom Viridiplantae; phylum Streptophyta; class Magnoliopsida; order Asterales; family Asteraceae; genus Rutidosis; species Rutidosis leptorrhynchoides. Next base: position 368,046,397 of record NC_092343.1, on the reverse strand, counting down.
TTAGGAGTAACAATTTCTTTATTAATTTTTAGATTTGGCAATTCTGGGTTGGTGACTACAGGTTCCTTTTCTTTCTTAACTTCTTTTTCTGTAATCTCCTTTACTTCCTCCTCCTCCTCACTGATCTCACCTAATGATCTGTCTGAGTCATGTGTAGGAGAATATGTACCAGTGGTCATGAACCGATATCTGCCAGGCGTAATCGGCACAACCCGCCCGTCGGCAGTGTATCTGGCCCAATGTCCATGTTCGTTTAGAAATGGACAATCCTCGTTTATTTCAGGGATCACGGTACCATCGAAATGATACTGTGGCTCCGAAAAACCAGGGCTGGGTGGAGTTAAGACCTCCTCTGGGTTTACCTGGAGTTGAGATTCTCCGGCTAACACAGTTTCTTCTTTAATAGGTATTGGAACGTCCTTTTTAGTTGTGGAGAGAATAGATTCAGTGTCCGATTCTGAGTCGTACAAAATGATAGGATTACAAGAAGTCATCTATCATATAATTGAAACAACAATTACGTTAGCATATAAATATATCATATATAGTGTTTTTGATTAGATGATAAGCAAAAATTGGTAAAAACAGATATGGTCATAGTCCAGACTCACTAATGCATCCTAATAATTACCAGTTAAACACATTAATGCAAATTTTGGTTCCCTATAACCTCAAGCTCGGATACCAACTGTAACGACCCGTCAAAATCGCTATTGACGCGACACGTTAATCATTGATTCCACAGTGAGGTTTTGACCTCTATATGATACGTTTTGATAAAATATTGCATTCATTAAAATAAGTGAATTTCTAAACATAGAAAGTTATAAGCATGTGGGCGAGTACTTAGGTATAAGCAAATCTCCAAAATACATAAGTCTTTATTTTACAGGTTGACATCACAGTCCAATTATTTATTACACAACGTAGTTTTATTTCGAATGCAATAAACTTTATACAAAGCATGAGAGACTCCATGCAGGCAACAAGCACATCACAGCGGAAGCAGTCTAAGGACCTGAGAATAAAACATGCTAAAAAAAGTCAACGCGAATGTTGGTGAGTTATAGGTTTAATTGCTCGAGTCATAAGTATATAAAGATAGACCACAAGATTTCATCAATAGTTTATCAATAGATTCTACGTAATAGAGCACCCTGACAACTAAACTTAACGCTATAATGATAATTACCCTATTTGTTTTAATACACGCAAACCAACGTGTCATAAACTCAAATAACATACGTCCGTTAAAAGGCTGGCGCTCTAGCTCGGACGGGGATATCAAGCCCTATGGATCCATATACAATTATTCGTGCCCACCAGTCCATATCATATGTACTAGCAGCTACTAGTTACCAAAGCTAAGGGATTTTCGGTTTAACTCAGTGTAGAATTTTGTATGTACTTGTGTCTTATTGCGTTTAAAATAAATTGCATGTATTCTCAGCCCAAAAATATTTAAAGTATTTAAAAAGGGAGACTATAAACTCACGGTTCAATATTGAGATTCAATATTGTAGGCAAATTTCGTAGACGTAATGATGGTATACGAATGTATGGTTGGCCTTGGATTCAAGGACAATACCCCGAACAATACCCAATATTTCCTTAGTTTAAAACGGTTTAAAACCCGAATTAAAAATACCCTCGTATATACTTTATTATTATTAAACTTAAATTATAATTAAAATTATAATTATAAATATTAATATTTATTACAGAGAATATATTTGTGTATACTTCGTCGAACAAACTGGCCTTTTATAGGCACATTTCCTGAATTTAGTCCCCATGCGATCGCATGGGTTTTCAGTGCTTTTGCCATGCGATCGCATGGCCAGGCTGGACAGCTCAACATGTTTTTGTTTGCTAGTTCGTCGACATAATATTTACTGTAGCAAATAGTGTTTTTGGTCCCCATGCGATCGCATGGGCTTTTGGTGTATCTGCCATGCGATCGCATGGCTAGTCTGGCCTTTTGTTTGCTAGTTTGTCGACATATTATTCACTGTAGCAAATAGTGTTTTACTGTAGCAAATAGTTTTTTACTATAACAAAGTCGTTTTTACTGTTACATCTTTATATATATATATATATATATATATATATATATATATATATATATATATACACACACACACACACATATAATTGTTCGTGAATCGTCGAGAGCAGTCAAAGGTAATTGAATATATGAAACAGTTCTAAAATTTTGATATATACACACGTATAATTGTTCGTGAATCGTCGAGAGCAGTCAAAGGTAATTGAATATATGAAACAGTTCTAAAATTTTGAGACTCAATCTAACAGACTTTGTTTAACGTGTCAAAATAATAAATCGTATAGAGAATTGGTTTAAATAAGTCAAAATTTTTCGGGTCATCACAACTTTACTTCCTTTGAGGAAGTAATTGAATCATATTGTGGTTAAGGTGGTTCGGTGCATACATTATCGTTGGTAGGAGAAATACTGACAATCACCTTTAAAGAACAATAGTTAAGGCCCGATTTTTGACCAAAACTTTATTTGCATTTCAATTCACCATTTGAACTTGAAATATGTCTCACAAAAACATATGGTACAATCCACAATATCATTGGCTCAACACTTGAGTTTTATTGAAATTATGATTTAAACATCTCAAATATTTTCCCATATCCATGAGAAATACAAATCACAATGTTTTGCTCAATTTAAATCCAATCCAACATAATTAACCCCATAAAAAATTTAGTTTCCTCCTCCCTACACTTTAACCAAGCTACGTCCTCGTACGCATTTAAAAAAATACTAATTATATGTGAAAAAGAAAGATTAACGGATAAATATTATCGGGTTTTTTCACGTTCACCAATTGATACTTATACAATGCACATTACATCAATATTCCACATCATTCATCTTATGCCTTTCTTTCTTCCATTACAACTTAGAAACGTAAAATCTAAAGTAGCTCACTTTCGTAGAGTTCACGATTGCACTTAACGCATATAACAAGCCTTTTAATTCACCAGATTACCATGGGTGGACGAATAGAGTCTATAGAGGGCTTGTAGTGAACATACCCACAAAGTTTAACTAAACTACATAAATAAAAATAATAAAAATTAAATTAAATTAAACTAAACAAGAATTACAAACTCTGCACATAGTTCAAGCAGTTTATATTTTCGAGTCATGCACGCGACTCGTTTTACACTTCAGCTAATTCCGTGGTGGAAGGTCCACTAACTTTCACTCCATGAAAACCTTCTACATCTCCAACTTTCCTCAACTTGGAGTCCGACCATGCATCATCTTGGTGGAAACATGCATTAACTAAAATAATTTCTCTTTTTCTTTAGGAGACAGGTTACACACAAGATGGCTACACAAACTATCATCCCCCTACTCCTAGCATCATGGACCCGTCTATATAATTTCTTCATGGAACGATAAATCACCTAGTCATCCACACGATCTGTACACTCACTATCATGCCTCAAAGAACTATGTGGGGGGTTTACATTATCTTCCCCACACTTTAATCCTTTTGAATCCTCATCCTTACCATTATCTACCCAATTTGATATCTTTCCATCTCTTTTGACAATTGTAGACCCACTCAGTTTGCTTATGAGGAGTTGATTCAACTAGTTTTTCTCAACCTCAAGCTTTTGAATCGACACTTGTTGTTCCTTTAGAAGTTGAGCATATATATCAGTATTTTTTGCTTGAAGTTCCCAAAAATTGCCCAATAGGTCATCCACTTTTAGGATTTTGTATTCTCTTTCCTCCTTCACATGCGAAACAATCTCATGAACTTGTTCATCGTTAGTATCCAACACAAAACAATCATGAACATTTGATGTATGTAATGAATCAAAAATATTAATTCGTAATCTCTTATTACCAAAAGAAATATCCATAACCCTGTTCTACAATTGATAAGATCATCAATTGTGGCAAAAAATGGACGACCAAGAATAATCGTCGGTTGGGTCTCGTTGGTCTCAATATCCATAACAATAAAATCTATCGGGTAATACAATTTTCACAATAACATTTTCCAGGAGTTTTTATCGATTGATCCGCTAGTTGGATGAGAATATCAGTTTGTTTTAAGGTCCCCAACACGTATCGGTCAACGAACTCAATGGAAGTATATTAATACTAGCCCCCCAATCTAACAACGCCTTTTTGATACTAACATTACCAACAGTAACATAAAACAATGGTGACCCCAGATCCTTAAACTTACGATGAAGTGAATCAGAAATAACGACACTCACTTTCTCGGTTAATTCCACCTTTTTGGGTAATGATGCTCTGAGTTTCCGCTTTTGAAACATAAATCTTTTAAAACTTTAGCGTTGGAATTTGTTTGATTGCATCAATAAGTGGGGTATTGACTTTTACTTATTTAAACGTTTTTCACATATCATCCGATTTAGGTCACTGATGCAAGAATTCTTAAGTTTACTAACACAATTATCTTAGGTAGAATTATGAAATTTGGACACGTGTCTTTATCCTTAATCTAGTTAACACTAACCACCGAAGCTTGGCTTGAGTGGTATGGGGTGAGATCCAACTTGGGGGACTGCCAACCCAGGTTCGATTCTCACTTCAAGCAGAGAGTTTCCAATCGTTGATGGTACTGCCAACATCAATGCAATTTGGGAAGGTCTCTGGGGGAGGGGGTTTCCTAACCTTCGATGGTACTGCCAACATCATCGCGATTTAGGTTTCCTCCTGACGCATGTGTGGGTGATAAATGAGAGCATTTGATGTCTATATCGCCGTTCAAAAAATATCTAATATCAAGTATAAAGTTACAGGTTCGAACCCGAGTCAACGCCAATCTTTAAAGTGGTTTTTCAAAGTTAAAATGGAGTTTCAGGTCTCCCTTTCGCGAGGTTTAGCCTCGCTATCGCGAGCTCAAAGTTGAAGGTTAGTTCGCGAAACGAAAATTGGAAGAACGAACGCGAATGCTGAGTGCAAGAAACCTCACTATAGCGAGGATTTTAGTGCATTTGGCCTCGCTATAGCGAGGATGTCAGATACGGGTCAGAATTTTATAAAAGCTGTTGCACGATTGAGTTTTAGGGTATCACTTATATTGGCCTTTTTTGCCGTTTAGGAGCAATTTTGGGGCGATTTAGGGTGTACAAAAGCTAATCTTTACCAAATCAAGAGGGATTAACATCCAAGATTCAATTTTTGAGTATTATTCATCATTGGTACAATATTTTCTTTTAGTTTTTGTGAGATTACTATGGATTTTATTTTTTTTCTTTGGTTTTTTGATTCATTAATCATGCTAGGTTAAATATCCCTAGTGTTTGCTTTAATGTGAGACTTTTGACAATGGATTGCTTTATATTTTGAGTTATGATGATTATTATGTTTGGTTAATTGTTTTCTTTCATCGATCCACTGTTATGTTTATCTATTTGTCTTAATTTAATCATATAAGTTGTATGCTAGTTAATGTGAGTTAATTAACAAATAACAATGTATACTTCAACAGCTAGTGATATATACATCTACATGTGATTGGTTATTAAATGAGTTGTGATAACACAATTGTGTAGTTTATTTTGAGTGATCATAATGAACTAGATTTTATATTGTAAGTAACTAGAGGGGGGGTGAATAGTTACTTAATGGTCTCTTAAAATGTTTTCAAAATTTTTAGCTATTAAAAGATAAGTTTTAAGTGCGGAAGTGTTCGTGTTTGTTAATGCAAGTATATAAAGAATGTAAGTGCACAAACACGAGGATTTATAGTGGTTCGGGAGGATGTTAACTAATCCTCCTTAATCCACTCCCCAATTCTAAGAATGGAGACTTTTATTCACTATGAAACCCCAAACCCGGTGGAGTGTCCGGATACAACACTAGCTCCTCAATAAGCTGCTACTTATAAACCCCTACGTTCCTTTGAAGAATTCACAAACACCAAATTCTCTTACCACAAGATCCTAATGCTCTAGCCTAGTGAAATCACAACTACCTTCTAGATCCCTTTTAGAAGATAGCTCACAAGTAAACTTATAGTTAAGCTTACAATCATTCATAGTTCTTCAATAGGTCATACCAACTTAATTCCCAATGGAATTGATCAACTTCCTAGATCCCTTTAAGGAAGTTGAATCATTAAGCAAGATGGTGTTTCTTATCATAAGAACTATCTAATTTCCTTGACTCCCTAAGGAAGTGTCTTACAAAGTAAACTTAAAGATACAAATGATAAGTACAAAGTTTACATTTCAATTCTACTTAGTGTAAGTAGAATATCTCTTACTATGTTCTAAACTCTTCATAAATATGTGCTTGAGGCTTGAGAGATCAGTTGATATGTATTTGAAAGAATGTTAGAAAGAGGTCGTCTTTAAGTTTGGTGAAGTGGTGTACTTATAGTCCAAGAAAAATTCTAACAGATGGTGTACGGTTAACTTAACGGTTGACCGCGCTTCGACCTTGCTCCTACTGAACAGCTTTTCAATATATCCGTTGGAGCTCCTTTTTCTTTGAATTTTTGGCTTCTTTACTCAATATAGAGCCTTCAAAATATGCTTAATACACCTAGAAGTTAACTCCATTACCCCTTAGATCTTTGACATATGCATGGAGGTTGACATGTGCTAGCTAAAGAGGAAAGTCTAATGTTCTTGACCATTGTCATTGATTTCCTAATAGGGTAAATGCAGATTTTTGTCCCTTGACAAACCACTAGCATCCAAACTTCATTACCCAAATCTTTAAACCCTTGTCTTCATCTTTGATGGAAGTATTTTTCCAATTGGAACCTTGTTACCACTCCATTGAACTAGTTTGAGAACACTTTGACTAGTTGCACTAATCACAAAGATACATAACTACATTCCAAACCTCATACCCATTGAAATGTCCCGTTCTTATTGATTAAAAACGTTCCATATTAATTGATTTCGTTGCGAGGTTTTGACCTCTATATGAGACGTTTTTCAAAGACTGCATTCATTTTAAAACAAACCATAACCTTTATTTCATCAATAAAGGTTTAAAAAGCTTTACGTAGATTATCAAATAATGATAATCTAAAATATCCTGTTTACACACGACCATTACATAATGGTTTACAATACAAATATGTTACAACAAAATAAGTTTCTTGAATGCAGTTTTTACACAATATCATACAAGCATGGACTCCAAATCTCGTCCTTATTTAAGTATGCGATAGCGGAAGCTCTTAATAATCACCTGAGAATAAACATGCTTAAAACTTCAACAAAAATGTTGGTGAGTTATAGGTTTAACCTATATATATATATATCAAATCATAATAATAGACCACAAGATTTCATATTTCAATACACATCCCATACATAGAGATAAAAATCATTCATATGGTGAACACCTGGTAACCGACATTAACAAGATGCATATATAAGAATATCCCCATCATTCCGGGACACCCTTCGGATATGATATAAATTTCGAAGTACTAAAGCATCCGGTACTTTAGATGGGGTTTTTTAGGCTCAATAGATCTATCTTTAGGATTCACGTCAATTAGGGTGTCTGTTCCCTAATTCTTAGATTACCAGACTTAATAAAAAGGGGCATATTCGATTTCGATAATTCAACCATAGAACGTAGTTTCACGTACTTGTGTCTATTTTGTAAATCATTTATAAAACCTGCATGTATTCTCATCCCAAAAATATTAGATTTTAAAAGTGGGACTATAACTCACTTTCACAGATTTTTACTTCGTCGGGAAGTAAGACTTGGCCACTGGTTGATTCACGAACCTATAACAATATATACATATATATCAAAGTATGTTCAAAATATATTTACAACACTTTTAATATATTTTGATGTTTTAAGTTTATTAAGTCAGCTGTCCTCGTTAGTAACCTACAACTAGTTGTCCACAGTTAGATGTACAGAAATAAATCGATAAATATTATCTTAAATCAATCCACGACCCAGTGTATACGTATCTCAGTATTGATCACAACTCAAACTATATATATTTTGGAATCAACCTCAACCCTGTATAGCTAACTCCAACATTCACATATAGAGTGTCTATGGTTATTCCGAAATATATATAGATGTGTCGACATGATAGGTCGAAACATTGTATACATGTCTATGGTATCTCAAGATTACATAATATACAATACAAGTTGATTAAGTTATGGTTGGAATAGATTTGTTACCAATTTTCACGTAGCTAAAATGAGAAAAATTATCCAATCTTGTTTTACCCATAACTTCTTCATTTTTAATCCGTTTTGAGTGAATCAAATTGCTATGGTTTCATATTGAACTCTATTTTATGAATCTAAATAGAAAAAAGTATAGGTTTATAGTCGGAAAAATAAGTTACAAGTCATTTTTGTAAAGGTAGTCATTTCAGTCGAAAGAACGACGTCTAGATGACCATTTTAGAAAACATACTTCCACTTTGAATTTAACCATAATTTTTGGATATAGTTTCATGTTCATAATAAAAATCATTTACTCAGAATAACAACTTTTAAATCAAAGTTTATCATAGTTTTTAATTAACTAACCCAAAACAGCCCGCGGTGTTACTACGACGGCGTAAATCCAGTTTTACGGTGTTTTTCGTGTTTCCAGGTTTTAAATCATTAAGTTAGCATATCATATAGATATAGAACATGTGTTTAGTTTATTTTAAAAGTCAAGTTAGAAGGATTAACTTTTGTTTGCGAACAAGTTTAGAATTAACTAAACTATGTTCTAGTGATTACAAGTTTAAACCTTCGAATAAGATAGCTTTATATGTATGAATCAAATGATGTTATGAACATCATTACTACCTTAAGTTCCTTGGATAAACCTACTGGAAAAGAGAAAAATGGATCTAGCTTCAACGGATCCTTGGATGGCTCGAAGTTCTTGAAGCAGAATCATGACACGAAAACAAGTTCAAGTAAGATCATCACTTGAAATAAGATTGTTATAGTTATAGAAATTGAACCAAAGTTTGAATATGATTATTACCTTGTATTAGAATGATAACCTACTGTAAGAAACAAAGATTTCTTGAGGTTGGATGATCACCTTACAAGATTGGAAGTGAGCTAGCAAACTTGGAAGTATTCTTGATTTTATGTAACTAGAACTTGTAGAATTTATGAAGAATACTTAGAACTTGAAGATAGAACTTGAGAGAGATCAATTAGATGAAGAAAATTGAAGAATGAAAGTATTTGTAGGTGTTTTTGGTCGTTGGTTTATGGATTAGATGTAAAGGATATGTAATTTTGTTTTCATGTAAATAAGTCATGAATGATTACTCATATTTTTGTAATTTTATGAGATATTTCATGCTAGTTGCCAAATGATGATTCCCAAATGTGTTAGGTGACTCACATGGGCTGCTAAGAACTGATCATTGGAGTGTATATACCAATAGTACATACATCTAAAAGCTGTGTATTGTACGAGTACGAATACGGGTGCATACGAGTAGAATTATTGATGAAACTGAACGAGGATGTAATTGTAAGCATTTTTGTTAAGTAGAAGTATTTTGATAAGTATATTGAAGTCTTTCAAAAGTGTATAAATACATATTAAAACACTACATGTATATACATTTTAACTGAGTCGTTAAGTCATCGTTAGTCGTTACATGTAAGTGTTGTTTTGAAACCTTTAGGTTAACGATCTTGTTAAATGTTGTTAACCCAATGTTTATAATATCAAATGAGATTTTAAATTATTATATTATAATGATATTATCATGTATGAATATCTCTTAATATGATATATATACATTAAATGTCTTTACAACGATAATTGTTACATATATGTCTCGTTTAAAAATCATTAAGTTAGTAGTCTTGTTTTTTCATATGTAGTTCATTGTTAATATACTTAATGATATGTTTACTTATCATAGTATCATGTTAACTATATATATATCCATATATATGTCATCATATAGTTTTTACAAGTTTTAACGTTCGTGAATCACCGGTCAACTTGGGTGGTCAATTGTCTATATGAAACATATTTCAATTAATCAAGTCTTAACAAGTTTGATTGCTTAACATGTTGGAAACATTTAATCATGTAAATATCAATCTCAATTAATATATATAAACATGGAAAAGTTCGGGTCACTACAGTACCTACCCGTTAAATAAATTTCGTCCCGAAATTTTAAGCTGTTGAAGGTGTTGACGAATCTTCTGGAAATAGATGCGGGTATTTCTTCTTCATCTGATCTTCAAGCTCCCAGGTGAACTCGGGTCCTCTACGAGCATTCCATCGAACCTTAACAATTGGTATCTTGTTTTGCTTAAGTCTTTTAACCTCACGATCCATTATTTCGACGGGTTCTTCGATGAATTGAAGTTTTTCGTTGATTTGGATTTCATCTAACGGAATAGTGAGATCTTCTTTAGCAAAACATTTCTTCAAATTTGAGACATGGAAAGTGTTATGTATAGCCGCGAGTTGTTGAGGTAACTCAAGTCGGTAAGCTACTGGTCTGACACGATCAATAATCTTGAATGGTCCAATATACCTTGGATTTAATTTCCTTCGTTTACCAAATCGAACAACGCCTTTCCAAGGTACAACTTTAAGCATGACCATCTCTCCAATTTCAAATTCTATATCTTTTCTTTTAATGTCAGCGTAGCTCTTTTGTCGACTTTGGGCGGTTTTCAACCGTTGTTGAATTTGGATGATCTTCTCGATAGTTTCTTGTATAATCTCCGGACCCGTAATCTGTCTATCCCCCACTTCACTCCAACAAATCGGAGACCTGCACTTTCTACCATAAAGTGCTTCAAACGGCGCCATCTCAATGCTTGAATGGTAGCTGTTGTTGTAGGAAAATTCTGCTAAAGGTAGATGTCGATCCCAACTGTTTCCGAAATCAATAACACATGCTCGTAGCATGTCTTCAAGCGTTTGTATCGTCCTTTCACTCTGCCCATCAGTTTGTGGATGATAGGCAGTACTCATGTCTAGACGAGTTCCTAATGCTTGCTGTAATGTCTGCCAGAATCTTGAAATAAATCTGCCATCCCTATCAGAGATAATAGAGATTGGTATTCCATGTCTGGAGATGACTTCCTTCAAATACAGTCGTGCTAACTTCTCCATCTTGTCATCTTCTCTTATTGGCAGGAAGTGTGCTGATTTGGTGAGACGATCAACTATTACCCAAATAGTATCAAAACCACTTGCAGTCCTTGGCAATTTATTGATGAAATCCATGGTAATGTTTTCCCATTTCCATTCCGGGATTTCGGGTTGTTGAAGTAGACCTGATGGTTTCTGATGCTCAGCTTTGACCTTTGAACACGTCAAACATTCTCCTACGTATTTAGCAACATCGGCTTTCATACCCGGCCACCAAAAATGTTTCTTGAGATCCTTGTACATCTTCCCCGTTCCAGGATGTATTGAGTATCTAGTTTTATGAGCTTCTCTAAGTACCATTTCTCTCATATCTCCAAATTTTGGTACCCAAATCCTTTCAGCCCTATACCGGGTTCTGTCTTCCCGAATATTAAGATGCTTCTTCGATCCTTTGGGTATTTCATCCTTTAAATTTCCCTTTTTTAAAACTCCTTGTTGCGCCTCTTTTATTTGAGTAATAAGGTTATTATGAATCATTATATTCATAGATTTTACTCGAATGGGTTCTCTGTCCTTCCTGCTCAAGGCATCGGCTACCACATTTGCCTTCCCCGGGTGGTAACGAATCTCAAAGTCGTAATCATTCAACAATTCAATCCACCTACGCTGCCTCATATTCAGTTGTTTCTGATTAAATATGTGTTGAAGACTTTTGTGGTCGGTATATATAATACTTTTGACCCCATATAAGTAGTGCCTCCAAGTCTTTAATGCAAAAACAACCGCGCCTAATTCCAAATCATGCGTCGTATAATTTTGTTCGTGAATCTTCAATTGTCTAGACGCATAAGCAATCACCTTCGTTCGTTGCATTAATACACAACCGAGACCTTGCTTTGATGCGTCACAATAAATCACAAAATCATCATTCCCTTCAGGCAATGACAATATAGGTGTCGTAGTTAGCTTTTTATTCAATAACTGAAACGCTTTCTCTTGTTCATCATTCCATTCAAATTTCTTCCCTTTATGCGTTAATGCAGTCAAGGGTTTTGCTATTCTGGAAAAGTCTTGGATGAACCTTCTGTAGTAACCAGCTAGTCCTAAAAACTGACGTATGTGTTTCGGAGTTTTTGGGGTTTCCCACTTTTCAACAGTTTCTATCTTTGCCGGATCCACCTTAATACCTTCTTTGTTCACTATGTGACCGAGGAATTGAACTTCTTCCAACCAAAATGCACACTTTGAAAACTTAGCGTACAATTCTTCCTTCCTCAATACTTCTAACACCTTTCTCAAATATTCACCGTGTTCTTGGTCATTATTTGAGTAAATAAATATGTCATCAATGAAAACAATGACAAACTTGTCAAGGTATGGTCCACACACTCGGTTCATAAGGTCCATGAACACAGCTGGTGCATTAGTTAAACCAAACGGCATGACCATAAACTCGTAATGACCGTAACGTGTTCTGAAAGCAGTCTTTGGAATATCATCTTCTTTCACCCGCATTTGATGATACCCGGAACGTAAGTCAATATTTGAATAAACAGACGAGCCTTGTAGTTGATCAAATAAGTCATCGATTCTCGGTAGTGGCTAGCGGTTCTTGATGGTAAGTTTGTTCAACTCTCGGTAGTCAATACACAACCTGAATGTACCATCTTTCTTCTTGACAAACAAAATAGGAGATCCCCACGGTGATGAGCTTGGTCGAATGAAACCACTCTCTAAAAGTTCTTGTAATTGGCTTTGCAGTTCTTTCATCTCGCTGGATGCGAGTTTGTAAGGAGCACGAGCTATTGGTGCAGCTCCTGGTACAAGATCTATTTGAAATTCAACGGATCGATGTGGGGGTAATCCCGGTAATTCTTTCGGAAATACATCGGGAAATTCTTTTGCAATGGGAACATCATTGATGCTCTTTTCTTCAGTTTGTACTTTCTCGACGTGTGCTAGAACAGTATAGCAACCTTTTCTTATTAGTTTTTGTGCCTTCAAATTACTAATAAGATGTAGCTTCGTGTTGCCCTTTTCTCCGTACACCATTAAGGGTTTTCCTTTTTCTCGTATAATGCGAATTGCATTTTTGTAACAAACGATCTCTGCTTTCACTTCTTTCAACTAGTCCATACCGATTATCACATCAAAACTCCCCAACTCTACTGGTATCAAATCAATCTTAAATGTTCCGCTAACTAGTTTAATTTCTCGATTCCGACATATATTATCTGCTGAAATTAATTTACCATTTGCTAATTCGAGTAAATATTTACTATCCAAAGGCGTCAATGGACAACTTAATTTAGCACAAAAATCTCTACTCATATAGCTTCTATCCGCACCGGAATCAAATAAAATGTAAGCAGATTTATTGTCAATAAGAAATGTACCCGTAACAAGCTCCGGGTCTTCTTGTGCCTCTGCCGCATTAATATTGAAAACTCTTCCGCGGCCTTGTCCATTCGTGTTCTCCTGGTTCGGGCAATTTCTAATAATGTGGCCCGGTTTTCCACATTTATAACAAACTACATTAGCATAACTTGCTCCGACACTACTTGCTCCGCCATTACTCGTTCCGACACCATTTGTTCCTTTCGTTCTATTAACCCCTGGTCCGTAGACCTCACACTTCGCCGCGCTATGACCATTTCTTTTACACTTATTGCAAAATTTGGTGCAGAACCCCAAGTGATACTTTTCACACCTTTGACATAGCTGCTTCTGATTGTTGTTGTTGTTGCGATTATTATTGTTGTTAGGATGATTGTTGTAGTTGCTGTTGTTGTTGTGGTTGTTGTTGTTGTTGTTGTTGGGCCGTTTGTTGTAGTTGCGATTGATGTTGCGATTGTTGGGATAATTGTTGCGATTATTGTTGTAATTGCTGTTGTTGTTGTATTGGTGATTCTTATCACTGTTTTCCTCCCACTTTCTTTTGACTTGCTTCACATTGGCCTCTTCAGCAGTCTGTTCTTTAATTCTTTCTTCAATCTGGTTCACGAGTTTGTGAGCCATTCTACATGCCTGTTGTATGGAGGCGGGCTTGTGTGAACTTATATCTTCTTCGATTCTTTCCGGTAATCCTTTCACAAACGCGTCGATCTTCTCTTCCTCATCTTCGAATGCTCCCGGACACAATAGGCACAATTCTGTGAATCGTCTTTCGTATGTGGTAATATCAAATCCTTGGGTTCGTAACCCTTTAAGTTCTGTCTTGAGCTTATTGACCTCGATTCTGGGACGGTACTTCTCGTTCATCAATTGCTTGAATGCTGACCACGGTAGTGCGTACGCATCGTCTTGTCCCACTTGCTCTAGATAGGTATTCCACCATGTTAACGCAGAACCTACGAAGGTATGCGTAGCATACTTCACTTTGTCCTCTTCAGTACACTTACTTATGGCAAACACCGATTCGACCTTCTCGGTCCACCGTTTCAATCCGATCGGTCCTTCGGTTCCATCAAATTCCAAAGGTTTGCAGGCAGTGAATCCTTTGTAGGTGCATCCTACACGATTTCCTGTACTGCTAGATCCAAGGTTATTGTTGGTATGTAGCACAGCCTGTACTGCGGCTATGTTTGAAGCTAGAAAAGTACGGAATTCGTCTTCATTCATATTCACGGTGTGTCGAGTAGTCGGTGCCATTTCCTTCAAAATAGTCAAATGGAACAAGTTAATCATACAGAATATTAAGAGTAGTTAATAGTATTTTGTAGCATAATATGAACTCATTTATAAAAGCTTTTTCTTCATATTAGCGTTTTATAAGTTTAAATTCGGGTAGTACCTACCCGTTAAGTTCATACTTAGTAGCTAATATACAATTCAACTACTACAATTCTATATGAAAAACTGATTATAATAATATTTCGTGTAACAACCCGTCCTTATCCACCTGGACGAAGTCACAACATTTGGTCCCATTGCGATGATCGACTCCAAGTAATGTCCTTAAAACGAGCAAATGCACAGCGGAAGACTTAATTCGTACCTGAGAATAAACATACTTAAAAGTGTCAACCAAAAGGTTGGTGAGTTCATAGGTTTATCATAACAATCTTTTCAATATATTAATAGACCACAAGATTTCATTATTTATAAACATAATACACTCGCAAGTGTATGTAAAGCATTCTAAGTGGTTGAGCACTTGGTAACCATACTTAACATTTAATCACGTCGCATATTCCCTTTATTATGAAATCTCACTACACCGTACCAAGTGTAGTCACCGAAACGAAGTACTGTGCAACCGTTGAATACTGGTCGTCCAGTCCGGTTGGGGTTGTCAGGCCCGATAGATCTATCAACAGGATTCGCGTTTACAATACCCATGTAAATAGTAGTTACCAAGCTACAGGGAAATATGCCAGTGGTACAACTCAACGTAGAATATATTTTTAAGTACTTGTGTCTATTTTGTAAACATTTATAAAAGCAGTGCATGTATTCTCAGCCCAAAAATATATATTGCAAAAGCAATTAAAAAGGGAGCAAATGAAACTCACCATACTGTATTTTGTAGTAAAAATACATAGGACGACATTCAATAAGTATAGGGTTGGTCTCGGATTCACGAACCTATAATCATTTATATATATATTAACACACATAATTGTAATTGAACAACTAAATTTACATATTATTAGTAATATAATTATTAAATTATATATTCCATCAATAAGTAATTTAAATATTTCTATTTTATGTACTTTAACTAAATAATTAGTACTTATTATAAAATGTTAAAATAGATATTTTATATGTTTTAACTATAATGTTATGTAACTAAAAATCATTTGTTAAAATAATATTATTAATAATAAATAAAAGATTGTATTCTTTTATAATAATGATATTAGTAATTACACTTAATAATGATAATAATGATATTAAAAAAAAAATAATCATTCTTATAATGATAATAATATCTGTAATAAAATTGATGATAATAATGATGATAGTTTTAATGATAATAATACTTATAATAATAATAAAATGATAATTTTTAATAAAAATACTTTTGTTAATAATAAAATTTTAAAAATGATAATACTATGAATTAGATTAATAATAATAATAATAAAAATCATATTCTTAAATGTTAGAAAATAATAACAATTATCATAATAATTACAATAATAATAATAATAATAATAATAATAATAATAATAATAATAATAATAATAATACTAAAAGGAGTTATACCTCAAAGAATAGGATTTAAAAATAAACCAACAGTAGGGCTTGAACCCATGACCTCCAGTTTATATATAAACCCTCCTAACCATTGAACCACTCATACATTCTGGTAATAAATCGTGTGATTTATTATTTAACATATTCAAATCCGTTTTTCTCTTGCTAATAAATTTATCAATTAACACCGTTGCGTTTTAAATTTTAAACAGCAATTACACAGCAACCAGTTTCGGCCCAATAGAGATTACACGGCCCAAGCATTCCGTAATCCATAAAAATCAGATATGGCCCAACATTACAATCATGTATCCAGTCCAAAGAAAATAAATCATGCGGCCCAATGTTATCGTGTTTGTTTTTTTTTTTTTTAGAACTTGTAACAGGATCATAAGCCGTCACTATCCACTTAACATCATCATCATATTTCACTTTTAACAAGTGGGATTATTTTATAAATGACTGTCGGCCACCAAAGGAAAATACACGCAAAAGCAGTTTTGGAATTATAACATTATATAACGACTGCGTAATTGAATTTATAATGGCTGTGTTGGGTTGGAGCTTCGAGCAAATAATAGTGGCAAGGATTGGGTTGTAAGAGATGATTGTAGGTTTCAATGGATGCGGGAAAAAAAATATAAACAAGCTGTAGTGTTATCATCATCATTCATCGAATCATCATGTTTCTCTAACAGAAATAAAAAAAAAAAAAGTTTCGATGGGTTTTTGGGTTGTTCAAGAAATCAAAACGAAGGTTGTAGCTATTTCGGGGTATTAGTTGTGTAACAGAAAACAAACGGCAGAGAGGGACCAGGGAATAGATTCGAAGGTTGAGATTATAGCATAGTCGTGTGATGTTGGAGGTTGTGTTGTTCTCGATCCATAAATAAAGAAAAGAAAAAAAAATAATCGTAAGGTTTGATGAAAGGGAGATGGTGTCGATTGGTGGTTGTAATGGAGTCGATGGTGGTTCTCGGTTTGGGAGAAATGGTGATTATGGTAACGGTTTAGATGAGAGCGAGTGTGGGATTGGAGGTGGTGGATGGTGGATTTGATGTCTGTGTACGATGGTATAGCCAAAACAGAAAATGATATGAGTGGTGGTTTATTTGTGTTCACGATAGTTAGAAGGTGGTGATCAATGGTGGCATTAGAACAAGGATACCGAACAACTGCAGTAATAGTTTCGAAGCAGCAATTAATCATAGTTGTTCCAAGTAGTAGTAGATAGTCGGTTGTGGTTGTGGTGATGGTTAACCGATGTTTTAAGAGAGATTGTGACCAAAGTAGAACCATATGTGGGAAGGAGGAAGGAATGGTTCAATGATGGTGGGTTTTGCAATGGTAAAACTTGATGAAACAAAAGAATCAGTATCGATTGATATATGCATGGATATGTATATATATTAATAATATAGTATAATATATAATATAATAATGAAATAAAAAGAAATGACAAGTTGTGGTATCAATTCTATATGCAGTTAACAAAGAAAAGACATCCAACACTCTATCATGGTCCCATCTTTATCGTTTGTCAAGAATCAAAATCATCCCGTGATTATTATTTTTTAACGTGGGGATAACAGACAAAAGGAAAAATAATTTTGTGACATATATTCTTATATAAGTGAACCGTGTGGTGGATTGATTGAATGTGCAAGTGGGAATATAGTTTTATAATGGAATGTAATTGTCAAAAGGCAAAGTGACAAGCTTATATAACGGCTTTAATTATTTGGTTTTGTTTGTATAATTGTCTACATTGTCCACTAGCTATTAACACATTATTTCAATATGGCCAATATTAAATTTATAATCTAATATCATTTTTACAAATATACATATGCATTAACATTACGGAGCATTGTACAATATATAAATATCATAACCCTTTAATAATTCATATTCACATTATTCTTGTCATAGTGCAAAAGAATTGAATTTAATATTCATTTTTTTAATATTCCATATATATATATATATATATATATATATATATATATATATATATATATATATATATATATATATATATATATATATATATATATATAAATATATATGTACCTATTTACAAATAGTTGTTCGTGAATCGTCGAGAATAGTCGAAGGTCAATTGAATATATGAAACCGTTCAAAATTTTTGAGACCCAACCTTACAAACTATGCTAAACGTGTCAAAAATATTACATCGTATCGAGAGTTTGGTTTAAAATTAGTCGAAATTTTCCGGGTCGTTACAGTACGCACCCGTTAAAGAAATTTCGTCCCCGAAATTTGAGTGAGGTCGTCATGGCTAACAATAAAATTGTTTTTATGACGAATATGAGTTGATAAATAGAGTTTTATCATTATAGATAAAACGATTCGATTACTTGAAGCGTATGAGTGAAGCTATCACAAATGAGTGAAATGAGAAAATAAAGATTCGTCTTAACTATTGACGTAGTCATGGTGGATTTCCGGAGTTCATGAAATTTAAAGAAAATCTTCTATCAGAAAGGAGATATATTAGCACGAATTAGTAGCAACTGTTGGAATTACGGAAGAACAGAAATATCAAGGAAATATTTCCGTGATATGCTTAGAGATTAAGTAGAATGAAAGAGTTGTGTAACATGCCACATGATGAGGATAAGGTCTGTGAATCATCATCACGTTACATTAGAAATTTAGCATGAATTACTGTAATATAATCACGTTGGCCCGACGTCATTATATTATACTAACTCATGCTTCAATTCCCTACACTTCTCAAAAGAATCATCCATATTTTAAACTCAAATTTTATAGAAGGATAGAAACTGAAACAGTTTCTTTTATGAGGTAACATAGATAGCACGAGAAGATAGATAATTTCGGACAAGAATATTTATGAATATATCTTCAGAAACATCGAAGATATTTTTTTTTTTTTTTTTTTTTTTTTTTTGGAATTTCTAAGTTCGAAGGTTGATGGAAAAGATTTTTCGCAAGATTGTAACATGAGTAAGGAGCAAGATATTCTTTGAAAGTTTCATTGGATCCAGAAGATATATGTTATATATAGATATATAACTGTTGACGTAAGAACGTTGCAAAATTCGAGAATTAATGATTAATGCTTCCCGGTATTTAGTATGGCAACTATCGCTACAAGATGTCGATGAGCACATGATGAGATTTCAATAGATAAATATAGTGTTTTGTCGGAGAGATTTAAGTCAAGGAGCAACGAGGTTGCTGCTACGTCTGCTGGCAATATGATGGAATATAAAAGGTCCTCCGGTAATGATGATGAAGGGCAACTTATATATCAAAGTTATAATACGATTTGTTCGAATGGAAAGTCGAAGTTGATTTGCTGGAGTTGTGACAAAATTGGCTACTTTGGAAAGGGATTGCAAAGTTATTTTCGATAACAACGCCAAAGGAGCTAGCAAGGATATGTGTTAAACGTTTACTCAGTTTTCGAGAGTTTTCCAGGTGCGTAACTATATGCATCAATCTTTTCTTCCGTAGATGAAGTGCAGCTGGTTCATCCTCTCGATCGAGGTGTTTTCAAGAATCATGAAAGATTTGAACGCGGATTGTAATTGTCGAGGTACAAATGAGGTTTAAGATGAAATCAAGTGGCAAACTTGAAGAAATGTTTAGTTTCATATATTATAATCGATATTTTAATTCATTTTAATTTTCCAAAATTAGCAGTCCAATAGTCCGATTGTCCAATGATCCAATAATTTCATAAATAAA
The DNA here is from genome assembly GCF_046630445.1 of Rutidosis leptorrhynchoides. Classification (NCBI taxonomy): domain Eukaryota; kingdom Viridiplantae; phylum Streptophyta; class Magnoliopsida; order Asterales; family Asteraceae; genus Rutidosis; species Rutidosis leptorrhynchoides. Next base: position 368,026,332 of record NC_092343.1, on the reverse strand, counting down.
TTAAATATATAATATTCGAATTAATTAATACGTATCGTGACCCGTCTACCGGTCTCAGTATTGATCACAACTCAAACCATATATATATTTTGGAATCAACTCCAACCCTGTATAGCCAACTCCCACCTTCACATATAGAGTGTCTATGGTTGTTCCGAAATATATATATAGATGGGTCGATATGATAGGTCGAAACCTTGTATACGTGTCCCGTTATTTATAGTGCGTAAAAGTAAATAACAGAAATAAAATTGCGATAAATGTAATACGGAATTAACAGTTAGCTGGGAACAGTTAGCTAGGAATAGTTAGCGTGGATTCCTATCAAAGTTCATCATAATTAATTTGTTTGTTTCTAACTCTTTTTATGTTGTCCAATATTTTCTTCGTTATGCCACTTGTTGAATTTTGATAGGTCAAAATCCAAATATGAAATTGAATTTGAGTGAAGATGGTTGTTCTTTGGTGAACGGATACGTATATGTGCGGACTTGAGCAGTATTGTTAATGACTGCTGAATTAGAAGTGAAGAGTGTACAGTGTAACTTATTAATGTGAAATCTAAATATTTCTCGGGTATTACCCACCCGTTAAAATATTTTCACCATTAACAGTTTGTACAAAAGAATTTTTAATTACAATCTTTATGAAAATATACATACATATATATATTTTCTTCAGATGTAATCATGGATTTTATGAGTTAATATGATATTAACTCATCTGATTTACCGTTAGAACAAGAATATATAATCTCTAAAACATTAGAGATTACATAATCACTATGTCGAAATAAGATAAATGATGTAGAACGTCATGTAGAACGATGATTATACTCGAGGTGTCGAAGCTGGTGACGCGAATGTTGTTCTTGGTGGTACTAGTGCTGTTGGTGCTGAGGCTGGTGATGTTACTGGTGTTGATGATACTGCTAGTGCTTGCAAATTGTGTACCGTACTCTCTAAAGTTAACACTCGAGCTCGGAGTTTCTTTAACTTCTTCTACTAACCCTGGTTGGTTATCAGTGTGAGGTAGAGGTCGGATATCTTCTCTAGTTCCGTTAATGGTAGCCTCAAGACGAAAAATTCTTGCAAAAAGGGTATAAACGGTGTTGCGAACAGGTTCGCCGGTGAGCGGGTCGAGCACTCCGACGTAAGGTGGTAAGTTCGGCTCGTGATATGGAGTACCTTCTTCATTTCTCCATAGGGTAAGTATTTCGCGAACCCATCCCCACTTTCTAAAGAAATCACGGTAGTTGATCGGTTGGTGCGCTCCCGTCACGCTATCTTCGGAGTCAGAAGAACTTGGTCGATTCGTAGAAGCCATCGTACACGATCACAGAAAAGATTTTTGGTATGAAAAGCTTAGTGATAGCAAATTATAGTTGGATGGTATTCTCAATGCATAATATGCCTAGATATATATAGTACCAGGATCCCTTAAATTACGGAGAAATTTACGGAAGATATCAGGCAAAGTTTACCGTAATAGATACGCTAAGATATAAATTTGTCTATACACTATCTATGCAATAAAGGCAGTAAGGCATGTCTAGACTTAGGAATGATTAGCGGGAAATTTTCCACTAGGAATGATATACAATACTTATAATATGCAGCTAAGGTCGAAGTCCAGACTCGCTAATGCATCCTAACAACTATCAGTTAGACACACTAATGCAAGACCTGGTTCGCTAGGACCAACGCTCTGATACCACCTGTAACAACCCGTCCTTATCCACCTGGACGAAGTCACAACATTTGGTCCCATTGCGATGATCGACTCCAAGTAATGTCCTTAAAACGAGCAAATGCACAGCGGAAGACTTAATTCGTACCTGAGAATAAACATACTTAAAAGTGTCAACCAAAAGGTTGGTGAGTTCATAGGTTTATCATAACAATCTTTTCAATATATTAATAGACCACAAGATTTCATTATTTATAAACATAATACACTCGCAAGTGTATGTAAAGCATTCTAAGTGGTTGAGCACTTGGTAACCATACTTAACATTTAATCACGTCGCATATTCCCTTTATTATGAAATCTCACTACACCGTACCAAGTGTAGTCACCGAAACGAAGTACTGTGCAACCGTTGAATACTGGTCGTCCAGTCCGGTTGGGGTTGTCAGGCCCGATAGATCTATCAACAGGATTCGCGTTTACAATACCCATGTAAATAGTAGTTACCAAGCTACAGGGAAATATGCCAGTGGTACAACTCAACGTAGAATATATTTTTAAGTACTTGTGTCTATTTTGTAAACATTTATAAAAGCAGTGCATGTATTCTCAGCCCAAAAATATATATTGCAAAAGCAATTAAAAAGGGAGCAAATGAAACTCACCATACTGTATTTTGTAGTAAAAATACATAGGACGACATTCAATAAGTATAGGGTTGGTCTCGGATTCACGAACCTATAATCATTTATATATATATTAACACACATAATTGTAATTGAACAACTAAATTTACATATTATTAGTAATATAATTATTAAATTATATATTCCATCAATAAGTAATTTAAATATTTCTATTTTATGTACTTTAACTAAATAATTAGTACTTATTATAAAATGTTAAAATAGATATTTTATATGTTTTAACTATAATGTTATGTAACTAAAAATCATTTGTTAAAATAATATTATTAATAATAAATAAAAGATTGTATTCTTTTATAATAATGATATTAGTAATTACACTTAATAATGATAATAATGATATTAAAAAAAAAATAATCATTCTTATAATGATAATAATATCTGTAATAAAATTGATGATAATAATGATGATAGTTTTAATGATAATAATACTTATAATAATAATAAAATGATAATTTTTAATAAAAATACTTTTGTTAATAATAAAATTTTAAAAATGATAATACTATGAATTAGATTAATAATAATAATAATAAAAATCATATTCTTAAATGTTAGAAAATAATAACAATTATCATAATAATTACAATAATAATAATAATAATAATAATAATAATAATAATAATAATAATAATAATAATAATAATAATAATAATAATAATAATAATAATAATAATACTAAAAGGAGTTATACCTCAAAGAATAGGATTTAAAAATAAACCAACAGTAGGGCTTGAACCCATGACCTCCAGTTTATATATAAACCCTCCTAACCATTGAACCACTCATACATTCTGGTAATAAATCGTGTGATTTATTATTTAACATATTCAAATCCGTTTTTCTCTTGCTAATAAATTTATCAATTAACACCGTTGCGTTTTAAATTTTAAACAGCAATTACACAGCAACCAGTTTCGGCCCAATAGAGATTACACGGCCCAAGCATTCCGTAATCCATAAAAATCAGATATGGCCCAACATTACAATCATGTATCCAGTCCAAAGAAAATAAATCATGCGGCCCAATGTTATCGTGTTTGTTTTTTTTTTTTAGAACTTGTAACAGGATCATAAGCCGTCACTATCCACTTAACATCATCATCATATTTCACTTTTAACAAGTGGGATTATTTTATAAATGACTGTCGGCCACCAAAGGAAAATACACGCAAAAGCAGTTTTGGAATTATAACATTATATAACGACTGCGTAATTGAATTTATAATCGCTGTGTTGGGTTGGAGCTTCGAGCAAATAATAGTGGCAAGGATTGGGTTGTAAGAGATGATTGTAGGTTTCAATGGATGCGGGAAAAAAAATATAAACAAGCTGTAGTGTTATCATCATCATTCATCGAATCATCATGTTTCTCTAACAGAAATAAAAAAAAAAAAAAAGTTTCGATGGGTTTTTGGGTTGTTCAAGAAATCAAAATGAAGGTTGTAGCTATTTCGGGGTATTAGTTGTGTAACAGAAAACAAACGGCAGAGAGGGACCAGGGAATAGATTCGAAGGTTGAGATTATAGCATAGTCGTGTGATGTTGGAGGTTGTGTTGTTCTCGATCCATAAATAAAGAAAAGAAAAAAAAAATAATCGTAAGGTTTGATGAAAGGGAGATGGTGTCGATTGGTGGTTGTAATGGAGTCGATGGTGGTTCTCGGTTTGGGAGAAATGGTGATTATGGTGACGGTTTAGATGAGAGCGAGTGTGGGATTGGAGGTGGTGGATGGTGGATTTGATGTCTGTGTACGATGGTATAGCCAAAACAGAAAATGATATGAGTGGTGGTTTATTTGTGTTCACGATAGTTAGAAGGTGGTGATCAATGGTGGCATTAGAACAAGGATACCGAACAACTGCAGTAATAGTTTCGAAGCAGCAATTAATCATAGTTGTTCCAAGTAGTAGTAGATAGTCGGTTGTGGTTGTGGTGATGGTTAACCGATGTTTTAAGAGAGATTGTGACCAAAGTAGAACCATATGTGGGAAGGAGGAAGGAATGGTTCAATGATGGTGGGTTTTGCAATGGTAAAACTTGATGAAACAAAAGAATCAGTATCGATTGATATATGCATGGATATGTATATATATTAATAATATAGTATAATATATAATATAATAATGAAATAAAAAGAAATGACAAGTTGTGGTATCAATTCTATATGCAGTTAACAAAGAAAAGACATCCAACACTCTATCATGGTCCCATCTTTATCGTTTGTCAAGAATCAAAATCATCCCATGATTATTATTTTTTAACGTGGGGATAACAGACAAAAGGAAAAATAATTTTGTGACATATATTCTTATATAAGTGAACCGTGTGGTGGATTGATTGAATGTGCAAGTGGGAATATAGTTTTATAATGGAATGTAATTGTCAAAAGGCAAAGTGACAAGCTTATATAACGGCTTTAATTATTTGGTTTTGTTTGTATAATTGTCTACATTGTCCACTAGCTATTAACACATTATTTCAATATGGCCAATATTAAATTTATAATCTAATATCATTTTTACAAATATACATATGCATTAACATTACGGAGCATTGTACAATATATAAATATCATAACCCTTTAATAATTCATATTCACATTATTCTTGTCATAGTGCAAAAGAATTGAATTTAATATTCATTTTTTTAATATTCCATATATATATATATATATATATATATATATATATATATATATATATATATATATATATATATATATAAATATATATGTACCTATTTACAAATAGTTGTTCGTGAATCGTCGAGAATAGTCGAAGGTCAATTGAATATATGAAACCGTTCAAAATTTTTGAGACCCAACCTTACAAACTATGCTAAACGTGTCAAAAATATTACATCGTATCGAGAGTTTGGTTTAAAATTAGTCGAAATTTTCCGGGTCGTTACATTTCGCGTTCAAACTTTTACACAATATTTTACAAACTTACAATACCACTTATTTTACATATAGCATGAAATATAGCACACAATAAATTTGATACAAGATGGTTGTGAAGATTATTCTAGCTAGTACACAAGTCATTCAGCAAAGGCAATAAAGACACGTAATTCATACGTCCAGAAACAAGTCATGCATTCTGGTTTTACTAGGATTACTTCCCATCCTTGGTCTTGTGGAACATAACCGTTATGGCCGTTGATAAGACAGCGTGTTGTAACGTCGTCAAAGGGACGAGGGTTACGTAATGTCCAACAGTCCCGTAACAATCTAAAAATCTCATTTCTTACCCCAATTACCGACTCCGTCACTTGTGGGAACGTTTTGTTTAATAGTTGTAGCCCGATGTTCTTGTTCTCACTTTGGTGAGAAGCGAACATTACTAATCCGTAAGCATAACATGCTTCTTTATGTTGCATGTTAGCCGCTTTTTCTAAATCACGAAGTCCAATATTCGGATATATTGAGTCAAAATAATTTCTTAACCCATTGCGTAAAATAGCATTTGGGTTCCCCACAATAAATGCGTCAAAGTAAACACATCGTAACTTATGGATTTCCCAATGTGATATCCCCCATCTTTCGAACGAAAGCCTTTTATAAACCAAGGCATTCTTGGAACGTTCTTCGAATGTCTTACAAACTTATCTCGCCTTAAATAATTGTGCCGAAGAATTCTGACCGACTCTAGACAAGATTTCATCAATCATGTCTCCTGGTAGGTCTCTTAAAATATTGGGTTGTCTATCCATTTTGTGTTTTTATACTGTAAAATAGACAAGAGTTAGATTCATAAAAAAATACTTATTAATACAAGCAATTTTTACATATATCATAAAGCATAAGCACACTATATTACATATATTACACCACACGAATACAACTATCTTATTCCGACTCGCTTGTTTCTTCTTCTTCGGTTTTGGTTCGTTTTGCCAAGTTTCTAGGGATATATGATGTTCCCCTAATACGAGCCGTCGTTTTCCACATTGATTTAGAAAAACCTGGTGGTTTAGAGGTTCCCGGGTCATTGTTACAACTTAAGGACTTCGGGGGTTGACGATACATATAAAGTTCATCGGGGTTGGAATTAGATTTCTCTATTTTTATGCCCTTTCCCTTATTATTTACTTTTGCCTTTTTAAATTCAGTTGGGGTAATTTCTATAACATCATCGGAATTCTCGTCGGAATCCGATTCATCGGAGAATTGGTAATCCTCCCAATATTTTGCTTCCTTTGCGGAAACACCATTGACCATAATTAACCTTGGTCGGTTGGTTGAGGATTTTCTTTTACTTAACCGTTTTATTATTTCCCCCACCGGTTCTATTTCTTCATCCGGTTCCGATTCTTCTTCCGGTTCCGATTCTTCTTCCGGTTCCGACTCTTCTTCCGGTTCCTCTTCGGGAACTTGTGAATCAGTCCACGAATCATTCTAATTTACATTTGACTCTTCATTATTATTAGGTGAGTCAATGGGACTTGTTCTAGAGGTAGACATCTATCACATAATATCAAACGCGTTAAGAGATTAATATATCACATAATATTCACATGTTAAAAATATATAGTTTCCAACAAAATTTGTTAAGCAATCATTTTTCAAGTAAACACGGTCGAAGTCCAGACTCACTAATGCATCCTAACAAACTCGATAAGACACACTAATGCAAAATTCTGGTTCTCTAAGACCAACGCTCGGATACCAACTGAAATGTCCCGTTCTTATTGATTAAAAACGTTCCATATTAATTGATTTCGTTGCGAGGTTTTGACCTCTATATGAGACGTTTTTCAAAGACTGCATTCATTTTAAAACAAACCATAACCTTTATTTCATCAATAAAGGTTTAAAAAGCTTTACGTAGATTATCAAATAATGATAATCTAAAATATCCTGTTTACACACGACCATTACATAATGGTTTACAATACAAATATGTTACAACAAAATAAGTTTCTTGAATGCAGTTTTTACACAATATCATACAAGCATGGACTCCAAATCTCGTCCTTATTTAAGTATGCGACAGCGGAAGCTCTTAATAATCACCTGAGAATAAACATGCTTAAAACGTCAACAAAAATGTTGGTGAGTTATAGGTTTAACCTATATATATATCAAATCATAATAATAGACCACAAGATTTCATATTTCAATACACATCCCATATATAGAGATAAAAATCATTCATATGGTGAACACCTGGTAACCGACATTAACAAGATGCATATATAAGAATATCCCCATCATTCCGGGACACCCTTCGGATATGATATAAATTTCGAAGTACTAAAGCTTCCGGTACTTTGGATGGGGTTTTTTAGGCCCAATAGATATATCTTTAGGATTCGCGTCAATTAGGGTGTCTGTTCCCTAATTCTTAGATTACCAGACTTAATAAAAAGGGGCATATTCAATTTCGATAATTCAACCATAGAATGTAGTTTCACGTACTTGTGTCTATTTTGTAAATCATTTATAAAACCTGCATGTATTCTCATCCCAAAAATATTATATTTTAAAAGTGGGACTATAACTCACTTTCACAGATTTTTTATTTCGTCGGGAAGTAAGACTTGGCCACTGGTTGATTTACGAACCTATAACAATATATACATATATATCAAAGTATGTTCAAAATATATTTACCACACTTTTAATATATTTTGATGTTTTAAGTTTATTAAGTCAGCTGTCCTCGTTAGTAACCTACAACTAGTTGTCCACAGTTAGATGTACAGAAATAAATCGATAAATATTATCTTGAATCAATCCACGACCCAGTGTATACGTATCTCAGTATTGATCACAACTCAAACTATATATATTTTGGAATCAACCTCAACCCTGTATAGCTAACTCCAATATTCACATATAGAGTGTCTATGGTTGTTCCGAAATATATATAGATGTGTCGACATGATAGGTCAAAACATTGTATACGTGTCTATGGTATCTCAAGATTACATAATATACAATACAAGTTGATTAAGCTATGGTTGGAATAGATTTGTTACCAATTTTCACGTAGCTAAAATGAGAAAAATTATCCAATCTTGTTTTACCCATAACTTCTTCATTTTAAATCCGTTTTGAGTGAATCAAATTGCTATGGTTTCATATTGAACTATATTTTATGAATCTAAACAGAAAAAGTATAGGTTTATAGTCGGAAAAATAAGTTACAAGTCATTTTTGTAAAGGTAGTCATTTCAGTCGAAAGAACGACGTCTAGATGACCATTTTAGAAAACATACTTCCACTTTGAGTTTAACCATAATTTTTGGATATAGTTTCATGTTCAAATAAGTTAGCATTAAGTGTTTTACGGTGTTTTTCGTGTTTCCAGGTTTTAAATCATTAAGTTAGCATATCATATAGATATAGAACATGTGTTTAGTTTATTTTAAAAGTCAAGTTAGAAGGATTAACTTTTGTTTGCGAACAAGTTTAGAATTAACTAAACTATGTTCTAGTGATTACAAGTTTAAACCTTCGAATAAGATAGCTTTATATGTATGAATCAAATGATGTTATGAACATCATTACTACCTTAAGTTCCTTGGATAAATCTACTGGAAAAGAGAAAAATGGATCTAGCTTCAACGGATCCTTGGATGGCTCGAAGTTCTTGAAGCAGAATCATGACACGAAAACAAGTTCAAGTAAGATCATCACTTGAAATAAGATTGTTATAGTTATAGAAATTGAACCAAAGTTTGAATATAATTATTACCTTGTATTAGAATGATAACCTACTGTAAGAAACAAAGATTTATTGAGGTTGGATGATCACCTTACAAGATTGGAAGTGAGCTAGCAAACTTGGAAGTATTCTTGATTTTATGTAACTAGAACTTGTAGAATTTATGAAGAACACTTAGAACTTGAAGATAGAACTTGGGAGAGATCAATTAGATGAAGAAAATTGAAGAATGAAAGTGTTTGTAGGTGTTTTTGGTCGTTGGTGTATGGATTAGATATAAAGGATATGTAATTTTGTTTTCATGTAAATAAGTCATGAATGATTACTCATATTTTTGTAATTTTATGAGATATTTCATGCTAGTTGCCAAATGATGGTTCCCACATGTGTTAGGTGACTCACATGGGCTGCTAAGAGCTGATCATTGGAGTGTATATACCAATAGTACATACATCTAAAAGCTGTGTATTGTACGAGTACGAATACGGGTGCATATGAGTAGAATTGTTGATGAAACTGAACGAGGATGTAATTGTAAGCATTTTTGGTAAGTAGAAGTATTTTGATAAGTGTATTGAAGTCTTTCAAAAGTGTATAAATACATATTAAAACACTACATGTATATACATTTTAACTGAGTCGTTAAGTCATCGTTAGTCGTTACATGTAAGTGTTGTTTTGAAACCTTTAGGTTAACGATCTTGTTAAATGTTGTTAACCCAATGTTTATAATATCAAATGAGATTTTAAATTATTATATTATCATGATATTATCATGTATGAATATCTCTTAATATGATATATATACATTAAATGTCTTTACAACGATAATCGTTACATATATGTCTCGTTTAAAAATCATTAAGTTAGTAGTCTTGTTTTTTTATATGTAGTTCATTGTTAATATACTTAATGATATGTTTACTTATCATAGTATCATGTTAACTATATATATATCCATATATATGTCATCATATAGTTTTTACAAGTTTTAACGTTCGTGAATCACCGGTCAACTTGGGTGGTCAATTGTCTATATGAAACATATTTCAATTAATCAAGTCTTAACAAGTTTGATTGCTTAACATGTTGGAAACATTTAATCATGTAAATATCAATCTCAATTAATATATATATACATGGAAAAGTTCGGGTCACTACACCCATATCTTCACCAACTTGTCTTTTCTTTGATGAAAGTATCTTGCTCTTTGGAACATTGTTACATCTCAAATGAACTAGTTTGAATCTAGTTGGAACTTAATGATCCTTGTTAGAACCTTGACTAGCTTGAACTACTTACATTTACATACATACAATGGTACTCAAAACTAATGGGAGGGCACCTCTTTAATTGGGACTTTAATGACCATTATTAGTATGTTTAAATAATATTATGTAATAGTATAAAAAGATATAACACTTGTGTGTTTAATCTTATTTCAAGTAAAATTGTCATTAAGGTGTCATTAGTTGTGATTAATCAAGATTAACATCTTTTGGTTCAAAACTCTTTTGAAAACAAAGAAGGCAACTATTCTAAGTATATTTAGCAAGGTTTTGTAAATTATAGATGCATCAAATTGGTCTAATTCAAAGTGAATGGATTTGGTAACAGGAAGAACTGCGATTGATCCATGGTCAGCCGTGAGGTCTACCGTGGACTATATTTTCAAAAATCGTTTGAAAATGCTTATACAGGGCATCCACGGTCAGGCCTATGGTTGACCGTGGATCAGCCGTGTTTTATTTTTGCCAATTTTATTATTGTGATTTGGTCTTTTCCTAGAGGTAGTGTAGGCTTGTGAACTTGTGTTGTTCTATACGTTGTTTAAGCACATAGGACTTGGAGTCATCATCAAAACAAAATGGTTAACATTTGAATATTTATATTGGATCACTAACCAACATTCTCCCCTTTTTTGATGATGACAAACTTATGCAAGTGTGCTTAAGCGTATAATACAACAAATGTGTTTACATCACTTACCATACAATTTCTCCCCCTTTTGTCGAAGCAAAAAGCTTAGCTCCTCATGGAACTAAGTGCGCCCTAGAGTAATGCTCCCCCTTGAATCTTACATAGCTCATAGTTAAAGCTAAGGGGTATAAAATACTATTAAATTTTAGCAGGAAATACTATTAAATACGATACAATTTTACTCAAGATATTTATTTATTTATTGAATGGATATACTTAAACCTTGCTACAACACTTATAGGCAGTGTACCTAATCGTACAGTAGTGAAGTTTTTAGTAAGTCCGGTTCGTTCTACAGGGAAAATCTTTTAATCAAAGCTTAACGCTATATTAGTTTTATTTTATAAAAATACAAATATATATATAAGTAATATTATTATTATAAAGGGGGGTTTTTACCGTTTAATGACCGGTTTGTCGATTTTAAAACTTTAGTTGCAGTTAAAACAAAATGTAAAATATTAAATAAATAAAAGACTTAATTTAAAGTGTAAAGTAAATAACGATAATGAAATTGCGATAAATAAAAGTGCGATAAAATAAACTTGCGATAATTAAAAAGTACGATAATTAAAAGTGCAATTAAATACAATAACAATAAATAAAAGTGCTATAATTAGAAGTGCAATTAAATATAAAATAAAGGAAATTAAATATGAAATAAAAGAATAATTATGCTTATTTAAACTTCCGTAATTATGATGTTTGACGTGTTGATTTTAGTTTTATTCCCATGGGTTAATTGTCCTTTATCCTGGATTATTTAATATGTCCGTCTGGTTTTTGTCCATAACAGTCCATCAGTCATAAATATAAAGTGCGAGTGTCCTCGTCAAATTATCCTTATACCCATATTCCAACTAATTGGGGACTTAAACTGTAACAAGATTTTAATACTTTGTTTAATAATTACACCAGGATGTCGACTGAGTGTAACCCAAGGTTTTAATACTTTATTATCAATTATGCCAAGTGTCCTTGTACATAATTTCACCCCTGTTTTAATAATTCTAGTGGCTATTAATCCATTCCCGTGTTCGGTTAAATGAACGATTATTCGTACATATAAATACCCCGCCCATCGTGTCCGATTGAGTGTATATGGTTATTTATAGGGACATCCAATTGTAAATCTTTATATTAAAATTAACAAATTATCATTTAGTTAAATAAATATAAAGCCCATTAATAGCCCATAGTCTAATTTCCACAAGTGTCGTTCTTTTGTCCAAACCCTAATTATGGTACAAAGCCCAATTACCCAATTTTAATAATTAGACCAACATCATGATTACTTCGTTTTAAATTAGCATAATAATAACTTAGCTACGAGACATTAAATTAAAAAGGTTGAACATAACTTACAATGATTAAAAATAGCGTAGCGTTACACGGACAGAATTTTGACTTACACCCTTACAACATTCGCTAACACACCCTTATTATTAGGATTTAAAATTAAAATTAAAATTAAAATTAAAATATATATACATATACTACGTTTGAGTGAAGAAGAAAAAGATGTGTTTTGTGTTACACCAAAGCTCGATTTTTATAGGCATGTGGGCTGGAACTGTGCACCATGCGATCGCATGGATTTATGCCTTCCAGGCCATGCGATCGCATGGCCAGCTGGGGAGACTCAAAAGTCTTTGTTTTTTTGTGCCGACGGTTTTTAAATATAATATAATATATATATTAATTTTAAGAATTAATTATATATTATATTATATTCATGTGCATAGTTGACTTGAAATTTTTAGTCCGTTGCGTCGAGCGTTGAGAGTTGACTCTGGTCCCGGTTCCGGATTTTCGAACGTCCTTGCGAATAATTTAATATCTTGTACTTTGCGTTTTAAATCTTGTACTCTTGTAATTTTGAGACGTTTCTTATCAATAATTGGAACCTTTTTTATTGTATTTTGTTCTTTTGAGTTTTTTGGTCATTTGCGTCTTTAATTCGTCGAATCTGTCTCTTGTCTTCACCTTTTATTATTTAAACGAATATCACTTGTAAATAGAACAATTGCAACTAAAAGCTTGTCTTTCTTGAGGAATAATGCTATTAAATATATGTTCGTTTTTAGCATTATCAAATATTCCCACACTTGAGCGTTGCTTGTCCTCAAGCAATATCGTCTTGAAATACTAGAATCACTTCTTTATTCTTCACACTTTGTACATCAGTGATTTCAATACGGCGGTATAAACAATGGTAGTAACGATATGGTTTATAGTCCCACATGACTTATGAAAATTTAGATCCTTTAGGAAATTGGATCTTTATGAAAACATTTGATTTTTTTGAAAATTAAATCTAGCTTTTACCCTAGACAAGTTTTCCGGAATAACCCTTCACCGGTGTTTGCAAAATATTTTTGTGGGTTTGGTGGGTCTCAGATTTGAAAATTTTAGCTCAAAACTTGTGGTTTTGTGTCACCCACTTGCTAACCTTGTATTAGGAAAGCAACACGTCCAGTATACTTGCTCCGAATATTACCTTTCGATAAACTACCGTCCGGTTGTAAAGGAAAGCGTTGAACAAACAACTGTTAAGGCAATGTCCCCTGACATGCTTTTAATTATGGTCTATAACATGTCGGACGCAATTACTATCCTTTGTAGGAGCAATAGAAAAGCTCACCCTTATGATTTTTCGGTCTGGCACAAGGTCCTGTCTTTGACCATGCTATGCAACCACCGTTCTTACGGTTGACACCCGATTTGGTTCAGGTGACCTAATGAATTCCAGGTGAATTCCTAGGATTTTACGTTCAATGGTAATGAACACATTAAAAATGGGTTTTCAGAAAACAAATCGGTTTGTAATTTTATCAAAATATTTTCTCGTTCAAGCTCGAGTTTAGATATCATTGAATTCCATGAGTTTGTAATTCTCAATCTTTAAGGTTAATCTCTAGGATTGAGTAATATCAGTCTTAAAAGCTGATTTTTGATCTTTAAAGGAGATTATCCTTTCTGGGGATCTGATTTATTAGTCTTATCAAGCTAATTTGCACGGTGCCCCCCCATTGTACGAGATAAATCCTTCTAATGGTTAGGATAAATCTGACCACTTGGCGACCCTGTTTTATGCTGAGGTCCGTGGATTTCCTGCTGATTTTAGAGATGACTTTTCTAGATTTTTCATCAACCTACAGCTGGTCTGGACGACAACTTCATGACCTAAATCAAGAAGCGCGTTTCTTTTTCGAAAGACTTTACTTCCTTTTAACTATGGAATTAATTCATCGTGTAGATCCATCTCTTCTTTTCTTTGATCGGGTAAAACAGTTTAGTTTAGTCCAAAGCAAAAGTATCTTCAATTATTTGTTACAGAAATATGTGATATATGTTTAAGATAACTTGGTAATTTTTCCCACACTTGGCTTTTATTTTCCTTTTTATTGTCCTCTATTCCATTTTAAATGAATTTTAACATTTTGGTTTGTTTCTCAATTTATGTCATTTCTGAGGTAACAATAATTTCGGTGTTAACACCTAGTTTTAACGTTCATAAATATGTATAAACATGATTTTGAGTTCATTTAATTGAAAATTTTGAAACATTTTACTAGAATTGGGTAGTCAGTATATAAGACTAGGGCTGTTCTTTATCAGAGAGTACTAAATTCTAATACAACTACTACTTTACTAGTATTTCTAATGGTAACCAAGTGTATAAAGTAAAAATTTTAAAATCCGAAAGAATTTAACCCCTTTCCACACTTAAGATCTTACAATGCCCTCATTTGCAAGAAATCAGTAACAATTTAAATTATTGAGGGTGATTAGCATAGAAAAATGATTATATTTTACCAAAGTTTCCAAACATATTGGCGTTTGTTTGCTGAATGATAAATGGTGCATATCATTTGTTCATTCCGTCTGTTGTTACATCACATTTATTTGTCATCGTGTCGTCAAAATTAGTAGCTTTTGCTGAACTTAATGCCAGTCTTTGAAAATGCGCTGTTTTATCCTGTTTTGTACAATTTACAATATACATACATACAAATATAAACATGCATGGCAATTTGAAATGGGACTTAATATCCCACTTTCAAATCCTAAATGTGAAATATTAGTACACAATAATAATAAAAATGATAAAGATTACATAAGTATATTCAATAACATAAGTTTAAACATGAAAAAGTAAAAAGATAAAAACATAAAAATCATATAAATAACCAAATGGAACCAAATCAGTCTGGATAGGAGTTCCAGTTCATCCCATCAGGTGGGTTCCATTGTTGGTTATAGGTGTTCTGATAGGCTTGGTTATAGTCATACCGGTTAAAGGGTGGTCGGATATCGGGGCTGTGTGGCGGAAAATGAGCAGGTCGAGTAGGTACATAGTTATTTGGTACCTGATATGATAGATGGCTCATGATTTGGTGCTGATGAACTACCCAGCTATCGTGTTGGCGTCGCCTATAATCCTCGTATACTCGCTCGGAGTTCCACTGTTCGTACATACTATGTCTGGCCGCGTTCGTCATTGCTTCCTCATCTATACGAACGTGGACGTCAAGAATAGCATCTCGAAAGACATCCCTAATGTCTTTCGCCTCCTCCATTTCCTCGTCTGAGCCTCTCTCTACCTGAGGATGAGATCCCTCATAGGGTACTGCCTGGTTACGTCTACTTTTCAATACCTTAGCACCCACATAAACTTTCAATCCTAAGGGCTCAACTTGTTCTCTACAAAGCTGTAATGGACCCCCTTGGTTCCTATCAACACCTAAATACTGTCCAATGAGAGTAACAAAAATACCTCCTCCTATTATACTCCCGTCCTGCATTCCCTCTATCATTTTAGATAAATAAAAAGCAACACAGTAAGGGATATTGACAAAGCTTCTAGGATCCCGAATACACTTTAGGTAGAATAAATCATGTAAGGTAATTTTTTCTTTATTGTGACCTCTCTGTGTAATCGAGTTAGCTAAAAATCTATGAATAATACGAAGCTCGACTCTGTCAATGTGTGTATAGGAGTGTCCTCCTGCTCGTGTAAAAACATCAAAATGTGACATACGCCTCCAAATGGAGTCAGCGTCAAAGTTACTATCTACCCTTTCACCATAATGAATCAAATTTGTACAATCGGGTAATAGCAACTCACCAGGAGTATATATCTGTAAGGCCCTGGCCATGTCCATCATGGACATTCTGTACATCCTACCGCCAAGGATAAACCTAAGAAATCTTCTATCATCTATTCTAACTATATTTGTATCAAGTGATACAGTACTCATCAACTCAACACACTATTCCTTATATACAGGTCTACGAATGGTGAAAAGACGTTCCCAATCTGTAAAAGAAGAACTGCCATACCTTTGTACCAAAAGCTGTCTAACACGGTCAGCTAGATGGACCGTTTCCAAAGGGGCCCAATCGATTACCCTTGGCACCTCTACATTTTTTGTTACCAATTTGAATTTGTTCCTTTGATATGTCTCGTAATCTCTCCATCTCCTATCAAATCTTAGATTAGGATGCAGAGTGTGCTCAGGAATCGTTGGGAATTCTACTGGCGGCCTCATTGGGAATACTATGAATTCATCAACAAACTGTACCGGATCATAATAAGGTACGTGCTGATCAGGCTGTTGTTGTTGTTCCTGTTGTGGTTGTTGTTCGTCTTGCATTTCTGGTTCTGGTTCTAGTGCTGGTGCTGGTCGTCTAGATGATGATGCTCCTGAACCTCCAGTATCGGCTTTCTGCAAAATACATTAAACACAAAATTTGTGCATCGAAATATGCATTAGTGTTAGCAAAATAACAACTTAAAACAATCACTATAACATGTTAAATCAAAATTAAACTTATACACATTTTCACAATTTTTCACAATTCTACACTTTTCAAATAAGCACATATGAAAATGTATACAAAATTCATAAGCATTTAACTCAAATAACATGTCAAAATAGTCATTACTAATAATTAAATAAGTTTCAAATGGCAAATATATCAAATTAATCAAGTTCATGAATTTTGGACTTAAAAAGTCCACTTTAATCTCTAAAAATCAAGTTTAGGATCAATGTTTGGATCATTTAATTATCTAAACATGTTGCACTACTCAATTTAGCAATAATTCATGACAAAAATCGGCCATAACCTGTTTATATCAAAAAGCCCCAAATTGCTCAAGAACACAAACCCTAGATTTCTAAAATTTTTGAAGTTTTTGGCTTCAAATCATGTTAAATAGCATCAATCTAGGTTATACATGCATAAAATACTAACAATTTAACACTAATTACACTAGAAATTAACAAAATTGCATTAGATAAAAAATTGGTAATTATCACAAAAACTAGGAATTTATAGAGTTTAGGGGTGTAATTTTTACCATTTTGCTGAAGAATGAGAATCTAGGCATGATTAGAGCAAGAAAAATGACGAATTACGGTGGAAAATTGCAAATTTTAGAGGTGATTTTGGGGTTGGTTCGTATATGTGTGTGTGTTTTTTGTGCAGAACAGCGAGCTGTTCTTTTTATCAAACTGGCCTGGAATCTAGCCTCATGCGATCGCATGAGGTTGAAGAGTAAACCCCATGCGATCGCATGGGGTTCCGGGTACAGTACTTTCAGGTTTTTTTTTTTATTTATATAAAACCTTATTCTTAATAAAACATAAAATTAATAAAATTTTAAAAATTTGTTTCTTTTTAGGATGAGGGCGTTTCGGATCGATGTCCTAGTCTGTCCCTCGACAAAATTTTTAAAATTTGTCAAATCAAAGCGCGGTTTTAAAAGTAAAGTTTTTTGGATTTTTTAATGTTTTTGGCATACTTTAATTCAATAAGATTAAAAATAATGATAATAAAAGTTCTCGTCCCTCCCTCGGGTAAAGTAATTTCGGTTCAACGACCTAGTCTTCAACTCACGACGAATTTTAAAAATCATATTTTTAACTTAGCGAAATAAAGTAAATTTTTGTTTTTAAATTCACACCAAACTTAAATTTAAAATGCATAAAATTAAAAATTCATATTAAACTTAATTAAAAATTCATATTATAAATTTACACCAAACTTATATTATATTTTTGTTTTTATACATACAAACTTATATTAAAAAGATTAATTTTTCAAATATTTACAAACTTAAATATATTGATTTTACAAAGTTCAAAATATTAATTTAATATTTATATATTAATTTTAAAAACATGGTAAAAATAAAATTAAAAATCTTTTTGGCTTTTATCCCACTTTAATCAATCAAATATTATCAAAAATATGCGCCTCTCTTTTCGGTAAAGTAATTTCGGTTCCATGACCTAATTTAACTCATGACGAATTTTTGAAATATTTTGGGTTGATTGATTAAAGATATTTATACCTTAAGAATAAACGTTAAATTTCGCAGTTATGTAATAAATTTTTGAATGATATCAATAATTTCGGTCGCCAAACCTAATTTTATTCAATACCAATTTAATACTTTATAGTGAACAAATTAGCGTTTATTATCAAAAGGATAAAAATAAAAATAAAAAATAAAAACTGTACAGACTTACCTGTGAGATAGTATTCTTAGTTATATGATCTATCCCATTCATAAGATAGTCGGTTTAATTGGTTTTCCACAGCTACATAAGCGTAACCTCGAGCATTCAGTGTTTTTTCTTCTAAACATATGAACGGTCCGTCTCTGCATAAAGTAACAAATTCGGTATTTGAATAGGTTTGATTATTTGAACATTTACCTCCATGTGACCATTTTTCCGCATTTGTGACATCTTTCAAGGTGTCGTGCTCTTCTTTTCGCTGCGGATTTTGATTTTCCTTTACCAAATTGTAACTTATTATCTTCGCATCTGGATTCTTTTCTTACTCCGTCCAATCTTTCTCTGATTACTGATACTAGATCACTCGGAAGTGTGTCATTATTACGTTTAGTGATCAAAGCATGTAGCATTAGACCATGGTTTAGTTCACAGGCAGTCTTCATTTCCTAAAAAAAAATAAAAATTCAGAATGGGGGGAGAAGACTAGTTCTTTAGGGTCTGCTAGGGAAAGACCATTCGGGTTCCATTTTCGAGAACTACACGAAAACAGACAATCAAACTCTAACAGAAATACATATTATCCTTTAAAGACTTGATTCTCCCTACACTTAGTTAGCTGTGGTATCAAAATTGTGATTAACTTCGTTGTCGACTTCCATCGGACTATCTATGTAATGTTTAACTCTGTGACCATTAACTTTAAATTCAATTCCATTTGAATTTATTAATTCTATCATTCCATATGGGAAAACTCTTTTGACTATGAATGGTCCAGACCATCTCAATTTCAATTTTCCAGGAAATGAATCGTGAATTGAAAAGAAGAACTCTGTCTCCTTCTTTGAATTCTTTTGAACTTCTGATTCTTTTATCATGCCATTTCTTTGTTCTTTCTTTATAGATTAACGAATTTTCGTATGCTTCATGTCTTAATTCTTCTAATTCGTTTAATTGACTTAACCGTAGACGTCCATCTTCATGTAAATCAAGATTACATGTCTTCAAAGCCCAAAATGCGTTGTGTTCAATTTCTACTGGAAGATGACATGCTTTTCCATAAACGAGTCTAAAAGGTGTGGTTCCAATTGGAGTTTTGTAGGCTGTTCTAAAAGCCCAGAGTACATCCTCCAATTTAATGGACCATTCCTTCGGATTTGATCCTACGGTTTTTTCTAGAATACGTTTTAAAGCTCGGTTGGTATTTTCAACTTGTCCACTTGTTTGTGGATGATATGCGGTGGAGATTTTATGAGTTACTCCATATCTTTTGAGAACTTTCTCAAGTTGATTATTACAGAAATGAGTACCCCGATCACTTATTAAAGCTTTCGGTGTTCCAAACCTTGCAAGAAGACGTTTTAAAAAGTTGACTACAACTCGTGCATCGTTAGTTGGGAGAGCTTGTGCTTTCGCCCATTTAGATACATAATCAATGGCTACGAGAATGTAGAGATTATTATGAGATTTTGGAAATGGACCCATATAGTCAATACCCCAAATGTCAAATACTTCGCATACTTGAATGACATTTTGTGGCATTTCATCACGTTGACTTATTTTTCCGGCCCTTTGACAAGCATCACAGGATTTGCAAAGAAGGTGTGCGTCTTTGTAAATTGTAGGCCAATAGAATCCAACATCATAAACTTTTCTTGCTGTTAGTTGAGGCCCATAGTGCCCTCCTGTTGGTCCTGTGTGACAATGGTTTAAAATTTTACTAGCTTCATCTCCAAATACACATCGGCGTATTACTCCATCTGGACAACTTTTAAACAAATGTGGATCTTCCCAGAAATAGTGTTTTATATCACTAAAGAATTTCTATCGTTTTTGGTACGATAATCCTTTTTCAAGGAATCCACATACTAAGTAGTTTGCATAGTCTGCAAACCATGGTATTTCATTATAATCTATCTTCAATAGATATTCATCAGGAAAGTTGTCTTGTATGGCCGATTCATTTAGAACTTCTAATTCGGGATTTTCAAGACGAGAAAGATGATCAGCGGCGAGATTTTCTGCTCCTCTTTTATCTCGGATTTCAATATCGAACTCTTGTAAGAGTAAGATCCAACGGATTAATCTTGGTTTGGCATCTTGTTTCGAAAATAGGTATCTAAGAGCAGAATGGTCGGTATAGACCACCGTTTTTGCTAGAACGAGATATGAACGAAATTTGTCAAAAGCAAAAACAATAGCAAGGAGTTCTTTTTCAGTAGTTGTGTAATTCGTTTGTGCTCCTTGTAACGTCTTACTAGCATAATATATAGGTTGAAATCGTTTTCAATCCTTTGTCCTAAAACGGCTCCCATTGCAAAATCACTTGCATCGCACATTAGTTCAAACGGTAAATTCCAATTCGGTGTTATCATAATCGGCGCATTAGTGAGTTTCTCTTTAAGAATATTAAAAGATTTGATGCATTCATCTGAAAAGATGAATGGAGCATCTTTTTCTAGGAGTTTATTCATAGGAGTGGCAATTTTAGAAAAATCTTTTATGAAACGTCGGTAAAAACCGGCATGCCCTAGAAAACTCCTAACTCCTCTAACATTGGTGGGATGTGAAAGTTTAGCAATGACATCTACTTTAGCTCTATCCACTTCAATTCCTTCTTTTGAAATTTTATGTCCAAGAACGATGCCTTCTTTAACCATGAAATGGCATTTCTCCTAATTAAGAACTAGATTTGATTGTTCGCATCTAATAAGCATTCGTTCCAGATTAACTAGACATGATTCAAATGTATCACCGAAGACTGAAAAGTCATCCATGAAAACTTCCATGCATTCTTCTATCATGTCGTGAAAAATCGCCATCATGCACCATTGAAAGGTTGCAGGGGCGTTGCAAAGTCCAAATGGCATGCGTTTGTAAGCAAAAGTACCATAAGGGCACGTGAACGTGGTTTTCTCTTGATCTTCGGGTGCTATTGGAATTTGAAAGTATCCGGAAAAACCATCTAGAAAACAATAGTAACTATTTCCGGCTAATCTTTCCAACATTTGATCAATAAAAGGTAAGGGAAAGTGATATTTTCTGGTGGCGTCATTTAATTTTCTATAATCAATACACACACGCCATCCTGTTATAGTCCTAGTAGGAATAAGCTCATTTTTTTCATTTGTAATGACAGTCATGCCACCCTTCTTAGGCACGCATTGAACTGGGCTTACCCATGGACTATCAGAGATTGGATAAATTAAACCTGCATCTAGCAGTTTAATAATTTCTTTTTTAACTACATCTTGCATATTCGGATTTAGTCTTCGTTGACGTTGCACATACGTTTTATGACCTTCTTCCATAAGGATTTTATGTGTGCAATACGAAGGACTTATTCCTTTAATATCATGAATCTTCCATGCAATGGCTGGTTTATGAGCTTTCAACACAGAAATGAGTTGTGATTTCTCATTTTCAGTAAGAGAAGACGATATTATTATAGGTAATTCAGATTCACCATGTAAATAAGCGTATTCCAAATGGTTTGGAAGTGGCTTTAATTCTAATGTCGGTGGTTCTTCTATCGATGATTTATATCGATATCTGTCTTCTTCTTTTAGCATTTGAATTTCTTCTATTGTGGGTTCATATCCATTAGCTATTAGTGTAGCTAACATTTTAGCTTCATCAATTGGTTCATTACCTTCTCCTAAAGAACATTCTCCTGTTCCTTGTAATTCTGGAAATTCTTCTAATAATTCTGCATTTGAATCTATAGTTTGAATATAATAACATGTATCATCTGCAGATTGCGGTTGTTGCATTGCTCTATCAACTGAAAAGGTAACACTCTCGTCCTCTATACTTAGGGTCAGTTTCTTACCAAACACGTATATCATTGCTTTAGCCGTGTTTAAGAATGGTCTTCCTAATATGAGAGGAACTTGAGAATCTTCTACCATGTCCAGAACAACAAAATCTACTGGAAATACTAAAGTACCAACTTTAACTAGCATATTCTCCATTATCCCTCTAGGATATTTTATTGATCGATCGGCTAGTTGTATGCTTATTCTTGTTGGTTTCAATTCTCCAAGGTCTAGTTTAGCGTATAGTGAATACGGCATTAGATTTATACTAGCACCTAAGTCTGCCAATGCTTCTATTGAACTAAGACTACCCAGAAAACATGGAATTGTGAAACTTCCTGGATCAGATAGTTTTTTTGGTATTTTATTCAACAGCACTGCTGAACAATTAGCATTCATAGTAACAGCCGAGAGTTCTTCCATTTTCTTTCTATTTGAGATTAGATCTTTCAAGAATTTAGCATATCTAGGCATTCCTGAAATCACATCAATGAAAGGAAGATTTACATTTATCTGTTTAAACATATCCAATAATTTGGATTGCTCGGCTTCAAGTTTCTCTTTCTTCATTTTACTCTGGTAAGAAAGTAGCGGTTGGTATGGTTTAACATAAGGTTTATCCTTAACTGTGTTATCTTCATTAACCTTTTCAACTACCGGTTCTTTTTCCTTATCTTGATCAGGTTGTGGTTCTTGTGGAGTAGGAATAGCTTCATCAGAAGTTACAGGTATTTCAGGTGGTTTAAGTGTTGTACCACTTCTTGTGGTAATGGCTTTAGCTGTTTCATTCCGGGGGTTAGCATTTGTATCACCAGGTAAACTTCCCGGTTTTCTTTCACCTATTAACCTTGCTAGGTTACTTACTTCTTGTTCTAAGTTTTGAATAGAAGCTTGTTGATTTCTAAATGCTTGAGCATTTTGTTCATTAGTTTGTTTTTGAGATGTGAAAAACTGCGTTTGAGTTTCAACTAGCTTCGTCATCATATCTTCTAAATTTGGCTTTTTATCATCGATTTGTGGTGGTTTGTTTTGAAAATTAGGTTTTTGCTGGTTGTAAGTATTGTTGGATACTTGTTGATTGCTATGACATTGTTGGTTGTTGTATGGAATATTTCGGTTATAATTCTGGTTTTGATTGTAAATCGGTCTTGGCGGTTGATAATTATTCTGATAATTATTTCCAGGCCTTTGGTTTATGTATGAAATATTCTCTCTTTGTTCCATTGTTAGTTCAATACTAAGACAATCTTTTGTCAAATGTGGTCCTCCACTGCTCACAACTAATTCGTATTGAGTGTATATCTTTAGTCATCTTTTCCATTCGTCTCTCGACAGCATCTATCTTTGCAGAAATGGAATCTAAGTCATGGCTAGAATCGGCTCTAACTGCTTTAGATGATCTAACGATATCTTTTTCTTGGTCCCACTCATGTGAGTGGGAAGCAGTGTTATCAATAATTTTATAAGCATCAGTTTCGGTTTTCTTCATAATAGAACCACCAGCTGCTATATCGATGTCTTTCCTTGTAGTGATGTCGCATCCTTGGTAGAATATTTGTACTATTTGACAGGTGTCTAAACCATGTTGCGAACATCCTCTTAATAACTTTCCAAATCTAGTCCACGCCTCATATAGAGTTTCATTCGGCTTCTGTGTGAACGTAACAATTTCTCCTTGAAGTCTTACGGCTTTAGATGCCGGAAAGAATTGTTTAAGAAAATTTTCAACTAAAACGTCCCATGTATAAATCGCCCCTTCAGGTAACGATTCCAACCAATCTTTGGCTTCTCCCTTTAAAGTCCAGGGAAATAACATGAGATATATCTGTTCATCCTCTACTTCTCGGATTTTAAATAGAGTGCAGATCCTACTAAAGGTACGAAGATGTTCATTTGGATCTTCCTTCGACGCACCACTAAATTGGCATTGATTAGTCACCATGTGTAGAATTTGTCCTTTGATTTCATAATCTGGCGCATTAATGTCAGGATGAGTAATTGCGTGACCTTGGCCAGTGCGTTTAGCTCTCATTCGGTCTTCCATACTTAAAGGTTCCAGATTCTCCATAATTGAATTTGTTGAATCGGAATCACTAGAGGATTCTGATTTAATGGTTCGTTCCTCAACAATCTCTGTTTGAATGATTGGTGGTTCCGGAGGAAAAATTAATGGTTCAGGATCTATGAATTGTCCCTGAATATTCTCCGGATTCTCAATTGTGAGGTCGGGTTCAAAAAATAGATTATCGAAAATTTGAACTGGAGTACTTGGTTGACTGGATGACGATTCTAAAGAAAAATCAACGGCGGTAATATTTGCTAGATGTCTTGATCTAGTTACAGGTGGTGAACGTACAAAAGGTGGTGAACGTCTTGCTCGGTGCATTCACTGAATATCCTATTAGTTTTTTAAAAGGAAAGAAAAATTATATAAGTTATCCAATTAATAGACTTTTTTGATTTTGCCCACGTTTCGAATAGCCAAAAGATGCAGCAGAGGGGCAGGATTCGTTTGGTCTCAATATAATTGAGGACTGTTTGGCTCCAATAACCCGGTCCACGTACAAATCCAACTATTACTACGAACCAGAAAATTTTGATGTCTATCAATTTAACCACTTAAAATAAATTTTCGTAATTTTAAGAAGTATAGATAAGAAGTAGAATAAAAATCTATGTCCTAAAACTAGAATAGCGAGAAATAAGAAAGAAAAAGAGCGCGTCGAAAAAGGTCGAAAAATAAAAGGCGTCGAAAAATAAGAAAGAAAAAGAGTGACTTATAAAACTTAAAAATACTTGACTAACCCAACCTTATTACTATCACTAACTTAAAATTATAATCGCAAATTGAGATTACTAATTGGAATGATAATTGATACATAGGTAAAAGGCGTCTAAAAATATTAAAGCTTACAAGTAAAACTGTATCCCAAATGGCAATATCTTAAAAAAGAACTAAAACTTAAAATGGCGTCGCAAAATTCTAAAGCTCCTAAATCTTAGTCTAAAGAAAAAGCACTTAAGGGATTTTACGGCAAAGCCTAAAAATCTAGAAATAAAAATAACTATGGCAAAAACTATGAATTAATAACTAAATACGAGCGAAAAATACAAATATTACGCTAAAACAATTAAAAAGGGACAAAATATAAAAATATACTAAAAGTTGTAAAAAGTACAATTTTTATAAAAATATTATTTTTATATTATTTATTTAATAAAACTATTAATTTTACAATTTAAATAAACTAATTTACCTAAATATAAAATAAATTAAAAACTAAAATTAAACTAAATAATAAAATATTAAAACCTAATTAGGGTTTATTAAATAATAATAATAATAATAATAATACACCGTAATTAATGCAGTTAGGGTTTCCTGTTGGCGTGTCAGACACTCTCATGCGATCGCATGAGTTTATGCCTTCGGGCTTATACGATCGCATGAGCCAGGATTTTGGGCCAGGTTACGGGCTGCTACAGTAGCAGGCCCGAGAGTTTATTTTTTTTTTTATTTTGCTGTGTTTATTTTTTCTGTTTTAAATATTTATATAATATATTTTTATAAATTAAATAAAACTTATATTTTTATAAAATAAATATAGAGAAACTTTTATAGAACTTAAATATTTAACAAACTATTAAAAATATTTATATTTTTGTTTTCTTTTTATATTTTCGAATATATTAAAACGTATTTTTACAAAAGCGTATTTTTTTTATAAAAGTAAACTAAATAGAAAAATCTTTTTTTTTTTATATTAGCGTTGCGCTTCCGGCTTTTAAGCTAGATTGTTCCCCGGCAGCGGCGCCAAAAATACTTGATAGTTAAAGCTAAGGGGTATAAAATACTATTAAATTTTAGCAGGAAATACTATTAAATACGATACAATTTTACTCAAGATATTTATTTATTTATTGAATGGATATACTTAAACCTTGCTACAACACTTATAGGCAGTGTACCTAATCGTACAGTAGTGTAGTTTTTAGTAAGTCCGGTTCGTTCCACAGGGAAATCTTTTAATCAAAGCTTAACGCTATATTAGTTTTATTTTATAAAAATACAAATATATATTTAAGTAATATTATTATTATAAATGGGGGTTTTTATCGTTTAATGACCGTTTTGTCGATTTTAAAACTTTAGTCGCAGTTAAAACAAAATGTAAAATATTAAATAAATAAAAGACTTAATTTAAAGCGTAAAGTAAATAACGATAATGAAATTGCGATAAATAAAAGTGCGAAAAAATAAACTTGCGATAATTAAAAAGTACGATAATTAAAAGTGCAATTAAATACAATAACAATAAATAAAAGTGCTATAATTAGAAGTGCAATTAAATATAAAATAAAGGAAATTAAATATGAAATAAAAGAATTATGCTTATTTAAACTTCCGTAATTATGATGTTTGACGTGTTGATTTTAGTTTTATTCCCATGGGTTAATTGTCCTTTGTCCTGGATTATTTAATATGTCCGTCTGGTTTTTGTCCATAACAGTCCATCAGTCATAAATATAAAGTGCGAGTGTCCTCGTCAAATTATCCTTATACCCGAAGTCAAATATTCCAACTAATTGGGGACTTAAACTGTAACAAGATTTTAATACTTTGTTTAATAATTACACCAGGATGTCGACTGAGTGTAACCCAAGGTTTTAATACTTTATTATCAATTATGCCAAGTGTCCTTGTACATAATTTCACCCCTGTTTTAATAATTCTAGTGGCTATTAATCCATTCCCGTGTCCGGTTAAATGAACGATTATTCGTACATATAAATACCCCGCCCATCGTATCCGATCGAGTGTATATGGTTATTTATAGGGACATCCAATTGTAAATCTTTATATTAAAATTAACAAATTATTATTTAGTTAAATAAATATAAAGCCCATTAATAGCCCATAGTCTAATTTCCACAAGTGTCGTTCTTTTGTCCAAACCCCAATTATGGTACAAAGCCCAATTACCCAATTTTAATAATTAGCCCAACATCATGATTACTTCATTTTAAATAAGCATAATAATAACTTAGCTACGAGACATTAAATTAAAAAGGTTGAACATAACTTACAATGATTAGAAATAGCGTAGCGTTACACGGACAGAATTTCGACTTACACCCTTACAACATTTGCTAACACACCCTTATTATTAGGATTTAAAATTAAAATATAAATTATATATACATATACTACGTTTGAGTGAAGAAGAAAAAGATGTGTTTTGTGTTACACCAAAGCTCGATTTTTATAGGCATGTGGGCTGGAACTGTGCACCATGCGATCGCATGGATTTATGCCTTCCAAGCAATGAGATCGCATGGCCAGCTGGGGAGACTCAAAAGTCTTTGTTTTTTTATACCGACGGTTTTTAAATATAATATAATATATATATTAATTTTAAGAATTAATTATATATTATATTATATTCATGTGCATAGTTGACTTGAAATTTTTAGTCCGTTGCGTCGAGCGTTGAGAGTTGACTCTGGTCCCGGTTCCGGATTTTCGAACGTCCTTGCGAATAATTTAATATCTTGTACTTTGCATTTTGAATCTTGTACTCTTGTAATTTTGAGACGTTTCTTATCAATAATTGGAACCTTTTTGATTGTATTTTGTTCTTTTGAGCTTTTT
Organism: Rutidosis leptorrhynchoides; assembly: GCF_046630445.1. Classification (NCBI taxonomy): domain Eukaryota; kingdom Viridiplantae; phylum Streptophyta; class Magnoliopsida; order Asterales; family Asteraceae; genus Rutidosis; species Rutidosis leptorrhynchoides. The sequence continues at coordinate 367,998,275 of NC_092343.1, read as the reverse complement.
GGTCGTTTGCGTCTTTAATTCGTCGAATCTGTCTTTTGTCTTCACCTTTTATTATTTAAACGATATCACTTGTAAATAGAACAATGTTCTATTGCAACTAAAAGCTTGTCTTTCTTGAGGAATAATGCTATGAAATATATGTTCGTTTTTAGCATTATCAATAGCGGTAGATGATATAGCTCCCCCTTGAAGTGTGCAATATAGACTCATAGAAAAGAGGATTAGTCCACACATAAGACATAATATCTGATATGGCCAAAATGGACGGTTTTATTTGTGCGGTGTCGTTAGGTCGCAACACGTCAGATTTAGCTACCAAAAGAGAGTAATGGTTTTATCATTTATATTTAGCTGGGGTTCCTAGCTATAACTCACCTACTTGTCTTCCTTTTAACGAGTAAGTGGTAAATATAACTCATGTTCGTATTTTTGTATGTTTTCTCAGTAATGTGGGAAAAAAGTGCCTATATAGTTAACCCTAGTGACAAGAGGTGATAGATTAAGATTAACTAGATAAAACGGTATTTTAACTTATAAGATAAAGATAGGTAGGTATGAAGAATAGAATTCTGAAGGAGAATTATCGCAAGAGTTTAACTTCCTAGTGAAATGTCCCATTCATATTTATTATAAACGTTCCATATTAATTGATTTCTTTGCGAGGTTTTGACCTCTACATGAGACGTTTTTCAAAGACTGCATTCGTTTTTAAAACAAACCATAACCTTTATTTTATCAACAAGGTTAAAAGGACACCACCTAGATTATCAAAAATGATAATCTAAAAAATATCACACTTACACACTACGAATACATATTGGTTTACAATATTAATATGTTACAACAAAGTAAATTTCGAATGCAGTTTTAAACAATATTATACAAGCATGCTGGCTCCAAATCTTGTCCATATATTAGCATGCAACAGCGGAAGCTCTTAATAATCACCTGAGAATAAACATGCTTTAAACGTCAACAAAAATGTTTCAATTTCAATATTATACAAGCATGCTGGCTCCAAATCTTGTCCATATATTAGCATTGGTTTAACCTATATATTTATCAAATCGTAATAATAGACCACAAGATTTCATATTTCAATATACATCCCATACATAGAGATAAAAATTATGCATATGGTGAACACCTGGTAACCGACATTAACAAGATGCATATAAGAATATCCCCATCATTCAAGAACATCCATCGGACATGATATAAAACTCGAAGTACTAAAGCATCCGGTACTTTGGATGGGGTTCGTTAGGCCCAATAGATCTATCTTTAGAATTCGCGTCAATTAGGCGTGCACTAATTAAGAAATTAGTGATGTTCCCTAATTCTTAGGCTACCAAGCAAAAGGGGCATATTCGGCTTCGATCATTCAACCATAGAAAGTAGTTTCATGTACTTGTGTCTTTTTTGTAAAACATTTATAAAGCTGCATGTATTCTCATCTCAAAAATATTAGGTTTTAAAAGTGGGACTATAACTCACTTTCACAGATTTTTACTTCGTCGGGAAGTAAGACTTGGCCACTGGTCGATTCACGAACCTATAACAAATATGTACATATTTATCAAAGTATGTTCAAAATATATTTACCACATTTTTAATACGTTTTAATGTTTTAAATATTTTCAGTCAGCTGTCCTCGTTAGTAACCTACAACTAGTTGTCCATAGTTAGATGTACAGAAATAAATTGATATATATTATCTTGACCCAATCCACGACCCAGTGTATACATTTCTCAGGCTAGATCACAACTCAAAGTATATATATTTTTGGAATCAACCTCAGCCCTGTATAGCTAACTCCAACATTACTTCATATAGAGTGTCTATGGTTGTTCCAAATAATATATATAGATGGGTCGATATGATATGTCAAAACATTTGCATACGTGTCTATGGTATCCCAAGATTACATAATATATTAGAATACATGTATAATACAATATAAGTTAGCTAGGATATGATTTGTATAGAATTGTTACAATATTTCCCGTAGCTACAACAATCAAAAAATATCCAATCTTGTTTTACCCATAACTTCTTCGTTTTAAATCCGTTTTGAGTGAATCAAATTGCTATGGTTTCATATTGAACTCTATTTTATGAATCTTAACATAAAAAGTATAGTTTTATAGTCAGAAATATAAGTTACAAGTCGTTTTTGTAAGAGGTAGTCATTTCAGTTGAAAGAATGACGTCTTGATGACCATTTTGAAAAACATACTTCCACTTTGAGTTTAACCATGATTTTTGGATATAGTTTCATGTTCATAAGAAAAATCATTTTTCCAGAAGAACAACTTTTAAATTAAAGTTTATCATAGTTTTTAATTATCAAACCCAAAACAGCCCGCGGTGTTACTACGACGGCGTATGTCCGATTTTACGGTGTTTTTCATATTTCCAGGTTTTAAATCATTAAGTTAGCATATCATATAGACATAGAACATGTTTTTAGTTTATTTTAAAAGTCAAGTTAGAAGGATTAACTTTTGTTATGAACAAGTTTAGAATTAATTAAACTATGTTCTAGTGATTTCAAGTTTAAACCTTCGAATAAGGTAGTTTTATATATATGAATCGAATGATGTTATGAACATCATTACTACCTCAGGTTTTATGGGTAAACCTACTGGAAATGAGAAAAGTAGATCTAGCTTCAAAGGATCCTTGGATGGCTTGAAAGTTCTTGAAGCAGAATCATGACACGAAAACAAGTTCAAGTAAGATTTTCACTCGAAATAAGATTGTTATAGTTATAGAAATTGAATAAAAGTTTGAATATGAGTATTACCTTGTATTAGAAAGATATCTTACTGTAAATAAGAAAGATTTCTTGAGGTTGGATGATCACTTTACAAGATTGGAAGTAAGCTAGCAAACTTGGAAGTATTCTTGATTTTATAAAACTAAAACTTATAGAATTTATGAAGAACACTTAGAACTTGAAGATAGAACTTGAGAGAGATCAATTAGATGAAGAAAATTGAAGAATGAAAGTGTTTTTAGGTATTTTTGGTCGTTGGTATATGTATTAGATATAAAGGATATGTAATTTTGTTTACTTGTAAATAAGTCATGAATGATTACTAATATTTTTGTAATTTTATGAGATATTTCATGCTAGTTGCCAAATGATGGTTCCCACATGTGTTAGGTGACTCACATAGGCTGCTAAGAGCTGATCATTGGAGTGTATATACCAATATTACATACATCTAAAAGCTGTGTATTGTACGAGTACGAATACGGGTGCATACGAGTAGAATTGTTGATGAAACTGAACGAGGATGTAATTGTAAGCATTTTTGTTAAGTAGAAGTATTTTGATAAGTGTCTTGAAGTCTTTCAAAAGTGTATGAATACATATTAAAAAACTACATGTATATACATTTTAACTGAGTCGTTAAGTCATCGTTAGTCGTTACATGTAAATGTTGTTTTGAAACCTTTAAGTTAACGATCTTGTTAAATGTTGTTAACCCATTATTTATTATATCTAAAGAGATGTTAAATTATTACATTATCATGATATTATGATATATTAATATATCTTAGTATGATATATATACAGTTAAATGTTGTTACAACGATAATCGTTACATATATGTCTCGTTTCGAAATCATTAAGTTAGTAGTCTTGTTTTTACATATGTAGTTCATTGTTAATACACTTAATGACATGTTTACTTATCATTTATCATGATTAAACATAGTGTATCAATATCTTAATATGATTCATATGTATTTAGTAAGACGTTGTTATAACGATAATCGTTATATATATATATCGTTTTGAGTTTCTTAATTCAATAAACTCAATTTTATGTATATAACACATTGTTAAAATACCTAATGAGATACTTACTTATCATAATATCATGTTAACTATATATATAATCATATATATGTCATCATATAGTTTTTACATGTTTTTACGTTCGTGAATCACCGGTTAACTTGGGTGGTCAATTGTCTATATGAAACCTATTTAAATTAATCAAGTCTTAACAAGTTTGATTGCTTAACATGTTGGAAACACTTAATCATGTAAATAACAATTTATTTAATATATATAAACATGGAAAAGTTCGGGTCACTACACCTAGGATAAACACTAAACCTCAATCAACTGGGCTATGAACCTAACTGATTTGTCACTAAGAGTTTAGGCCTTGAAGATTCTGGCTAAGACGGATATCCCTACTCCCAACGTTAACCTAAAGGGTTTAAACAACCTTATGGATAAAATCCTAGATACATGAACAAAGTGGTATACCCATAAAGGAAAGTCTCAGCTTTTCTTAATCCTAGTTGGTCTAACTAAAGCAATATCCTACCACTGAATCACTATGATATACCTTAACATTAACAGATGTGCAATCTTAGATATTCTAAGGTACTGCTAATTGGGTTAGAGGTCTCTCCTTTGCGATCACTTATTCAACCCTGGATCATCTTACAACATCTCAAGAACATTGCTTCTGACGCGAATCGTGCTTTTGAGTAAGCTAGTGTTCACTGAACTCTCTGTTGCTAACTCTAATCACAACCTAATTGGGCAGCTCTTCTATGACGAATAGATGGTTATTCGTACGTAGGTACTATATCCCTATTGTGATGTTAAGCACACATAACTACTTACCTTGTATCCTAGGGTTGATCGGGTCCTAATACTAGGTTATAGCCACGTGAATAAGCGGAAAGGGTGATCCGTAAATTAAACTTCTAAACCGTCAGGGTTTCAGCATAACAGTATGATAAGTCTCAGATAAAGTATTCAACATATAATAAACATTTGTAACAGATAGATAATCATGCAAGATGAAAGCAACTTTAGATATAAGAAAACTTCATTAAATTAAGGAAAACGTTCACCGTTTACAGACGAGATCTGGACCATTACAAGTGCTGACATCCTCTAGACCGCTCCTATTATAATCTTCGTCATTCGCCTCCGGGTACTTAATTTCTCGCTCAGAGGTGAGAAGGCCTTGAAAGCTCTAGTGAGAGAAATTGTATTGTAGTGAGAGAGTGAAGAGAGGTGTGTGGAAATTGGATGACAAAAAGCCTTTAAAGAGACACAAAATTTGCCTGCAAACGGCTGGCAGGCCGTTTGGCAGGCCGTTTTTGGAGCCCGTTTGCTAAGGCAAGCCATTTATCGAGCCCATTTGCTCTGACCGTTTGGCAGGTCGTTTGCCATACTGGCAGGCCGTTTGCTGGCCTGGTCAGCCTGATTTCACTGGATCGTAACTTAATTTCTTGTCTTTCACCGTTTTCGCTCTAGAATCTTCGTTTGAGCTCCGTTTCTCTTGATTCTTTTTGCATCGTCTTCGTAATTACTTTATCTACAAATTTAACTGAAAAAGTGATTATTTTGCCAACAAAGTTTTAAACTTTATGCTTTTGGGACTCAATATCGGGGGTAAAACATGACTTTTTAGCCGATATCAATATCAAGTAAGGAGTGATATGAACTCAACGAACTGGATAAACCTTTAATCAAAGGTTAGTGCACACACATAATAATGTATAGAAAGCATAAGAATCATTGTGTGTCATAGATAACAAAGATAGTGGAGTGAGCACTTTGACCAATATATGTGATCGTTAGAGAGCATGTAAGATCAAAAGTGCGTATGAAGCACCACATATCAGAGTTAATGAATAGTATAGCATGATTGTGTGATATAACATGTAGTGAGCAGAAGCCTTAGTATATCATGCAACATTATCATTAAGTACCAACATTACTCCACTTGTTCTACAAATTTCATGCATGTATAGAAGCAAGTAGGTTTAAGCAAGCATGTAGAACCATATAGCATAGCATGGTATACATAGTGCACATAGCACAATGTGGAAACATAAGTGAGAGTAGTATGTAAAAGCTAATATACATGAGATCAATTGTCAAGAAAACAATCATTCATAACAATCATATTTATAAGCTTAGATGCTAGATCATGAGAGTAAGTTCAAACAAGCATGTTAAAATAAAAGCATAACATAGCATGGCAAACAAATAAGACCATCACACGTAATCATATCATGCAACACTATAGATGCTAACATAGTAGTTTCAACAAGCATATAAGGACACAGGCATGGCATACATATGGCACATATCATAAGCATAACATGTCAAGCAATAGTGATCAATAAGGCACATATGATAAGTTGAAACGTTATCCACATGATAAGTTATCACTGAAAAATCATACACTAAGTTTCAAGTTATTCAACTAAGAGCATATCTCTTTTATACTTAGTGATGAACATATGTATAACCTAAACATATAGAGCATGGTAATATTTTACTTGTAATGATCAAAGCTAAATTGGTATTCAAATAATCACACATTAGGTTGATTATTCTAAATTTAGCAAGAGGATGCACACATATATGAGTTTCTCAAGAAGTGGTACCTTAATCGAGGAAAGTTTGTTTCATCCATAAGCCTTTAGCACATGATATTTCAATTGCTATATACTCAACTTTGGTAGTAGAGAGAGAGCTACAAGTGTTTGTTCTTTTGAGAGCCAAGAGGTTATGCATAAACCAACTAATGCACATACACCACTCTTCTAAATAGTAGCTATCCATCATTATCCGAATCTACAAGGCACATGATATGCATGATGCATAAAACCCTTTAGGTTTCTCTAAAGATCCTTTTAATGGCTTGAAAGTGTGACATATTTAGACTTTCCTTTCCTTAGGTGATGAGTATAACAGTGCGTTTGAAGTCTCACAAGCATTGTTAGAAATATATGCATAGAACTCAAGAATAATTATAGTAAGCATATATCACATCAAAACAAGCAATTATGCATAATAAGCAAGTAATCATGATAAGCAAATAGAGGCATGTTCCATAGCATGAATTTTGATGAGCATATTCATAACCTAAATAACTAGATCGGGAAGGCATTTAACTCGCAAATCATATCAAACTACGATATACGTTAAATCACTACTTATTTAGTTAACTTTTCAAATATAGCCCCAGAGTGCACTTAAATGATATAACATAACAAGCAATCACAGAGTTCATGGCAAACAAGCTAATATCCAATTACTTATCAGGCACTCATCAATTATGATCTAAGATAATTATCATCATGTTAACATATGTTATTAACTTGACTATGAATAATGTTAACCGGTTAACATTGTCGATGTATTTTAGTTATCAATTTGAAGTGTTCTATGAGCACAAAAATATCCAAGCATAATTTTTTAACATGTTAATAAATCATAAGCATGTAAGCACATAAGCATGATGAAAAATATATAGCATGTTGGATGTAGCAAATATTAAGCACAATGCCCTCACAAATAAAATTCAATTAGCACGTTAATGATCCTTAAGTGTGTAGGGTAACATCTTTCATGGTTATTTCAATCGATATAGGTTCGAAAGAGATAACTCAAGTTGTCAAGCATGAAGATCATGTGAGCACGCGAGTATTACAAATAGATTTGCACATATAAGCATACAAATATGGCAGGTAGATGTTTCACACACACTTATACAAGCAATGAACATATATATGGTGCATGTAAGAGATAAAGAGAAAGATTATGAATTTTACACCTAGTGTATAATGAGCGGAAGCCTAGAGTGTAAAGCACACAATAAAGTATTCAAGTTTCTCTATCAAGTATATTTCAAACTTATCATCCGTGAGTTCAAAGAACTTTTCACAAGGAAAATGGTTAATTGGATCAATAATCAAGTCATGAACATCTATTAACATTTTATTCTTATGCTTCTTAGCAAATAATGTATTGCCAACTTTTACCATTTCACACATATGATCAAGCAAGTATGTCCTAAGTCTATCAAGATTTTCAAGATGCAAAGATATAACCTTTTCATGTATGTTCGATTAATCCTTAAAGCTACTCGGACATCTATTTAGACCTAGTTAGGTTTTTCTTTCTAAAGAGTATCCTAGATTCGTACCTACCTTTAGAGTCACACCTACATCTTTGAGTAAAATCTAGCATTAATTTCCATTGGTGTGTCTAATACCTTAGCACTTATCATACCAAAACTTTAAGTGTATTCATTAGGTTGATTTATAAGAGTGCTATCTTAGAGTTACTTTGATTCATGAGTTGAGTAAGGCTTTTAGAACACTCATCATTCTTTCATTAATCTCATTGCGTGTAAGTTTAAGACTCAAGACAAATAGTTTAAATAAACATTTGTGTAGGGTAAGATTATCTACCTCTTTGACGTATAAAGGTTGGAGAAACTTTTCATTTAACTCGTTTGTTCTAGGTGTTCATTTGACACAAACCTAATCCTAGTTTAGAATTTAAGAGCACGAATGATTCTTAAAGTTTTCTAACCTCATTCATTCTAATATGTCTAAGTGTGTTTTAAATACTTCAACAACTCAACAGACACTTATATGTTTAGCTAACAATTTTTATCAATGACTACTACTCTAAGAATTTAGGTGTAATCCTATAATGAGTTCTTTCATCACAAATGTATCTTATTAAACATCAATGATAGAAATCATATACAACCCCTGTAGTAAGACTATAAAGTTGAACTTTGAAAATCTACACTACACCTAGAAAACGGAGAACTTAGACTACACACTTAAGATCTAATTTGTCTCCTATTGATGTCTCCTAAGATTTGTTTGTTATGATTCTTTTTATGATCTTGTCATTTATCCTTTCTTAGTTATCATCGTTTCTCAAATATATACTTTATTAAGGATGATCTTTTTAACATGTTAGCTCACTTAGTGATCATCATAAATTACTTTTAGGTAGATCTCTAATGATTAGTTTCATGGTCGTGTGATCTAATCTTATATTCCATCAAATTAAGAAACATATGTTGACATGTTTTTATTTTTTCAACAATTTCACTTCCAAGCATATAAGACATTCTACCTAATTGTAACATGTTTTCATAAATGAAATATGACTTTAACTATCATGTTAAGATATTTGCATATTAAACACTTATAGAAATCAAATAGCACACTTTTAAGAGTATTTCATTTGTAAGTAAAGTTACCTTCACCGATGAGTATTTCTCAAATATGTCCATCCAATATTACGTCACCATCATCATGTTCTTTGTGCTTGGTGTGACATATTTATCATGGACATGTGTTTTGAGTAATTGTGATTACATCATCTTTCACCACACTTGTTAACAAACCTACAACTTGTTAAAGACACAAAATATGGTACCCAATGTTTGTTGGGTTCGAGATTATTAGCATCAAATATTCTCACGATAACTCATCTTTGTATCTTTCTCAAGGAGTAGACTATTGTTCTTTTAGACATGTTTATATTTTAAATTTCGACAAACCAATTTCATATCTTGATTGAGAATAATTGATCTTGTACGCTTATAATTGTTTGAAAGTCACTAATACTTACGGGTTGAAAACTTGACCTTTCAAAAGAGTGTCATTTAATGAGTATAATTAGCTTCACATTAGCAAATGTTTAAATCTTACCAATAAACAATGTAAAACTAATATTGTAATCATTTTAAAATTATTCAACATCTAAAAGTGTCAAACCAGGGCTGATCTTAAAATTGTGAAAGCACATTTTGATCAGAGCCTATGCGGTCGATCCACGGTCGACCATAGGTTCACCGCCTACAAGTTTGGCACTATGTTGAGTTTTATAAAGTGTGCTTTTCAAAAGCTTGTGATAGGTTTACTCGAGGTGTCTTTCATTTGGTATCTTTAAAAATCATTTTTACTATATCACCACTTTTTGTCATTTTTGAAGAAAGGTAGTTCTTTTTCTTGTTCAAAATAGTCATAAGCTAGCGAATTTTGTTTCAAATTATTATTACCCCTAAGTAACCTTTCGAAAATGCTTATTGAGATGCTTAGATCTAATCTTAGATATTATGTCTATCACTTAAGGCTCTAAGATATGTAACAACCTACATATTCTAGCATGTAAGATCAATCAATCAAGCACATATCAAACAATAACTCATTTTATTTTTCATGAAAGGATTCAAGACACAAGTAATTTCATACATTTCATTGAGTTTCATGGCAAGTTTCATGGTGCTTCTATTGTGTACACTATATTTGTGATTTTGACCCAACCCCACATTTTTCTTTTCATGCTTAATATGTGAGACGTATTTTTTAAAAATTAACTTGATTTATTCAAAGAAAGTTTCTTTGTTCAAGTTTTTCATTTTTAACCAATGTTTCGTTAATTATCATAACATTTAGAGTACACAAGGTTTAAACCTATTAATTTATAGATTTTTACTAAAAACAAGCAAACTTACTTCACCATGGGAATGGTGGCATTTTTCCTCAATGTAATGGATGTAAGTTTGAGCATTCGTGTTCCTTCCTTGACTCCACATCACGAGAGTGTATTGAAGTTGCTAGAAAACATGTTGTCTTCATTCTCTTCCTTGAAGTATTCAACTTCATTTGAGTCTTGATCATGCCTTCTCGTACGAAAATTATTATCATCATGCAAGAGTAGCTCTTTCAAAATAAAATTTACGTTCTAACCAAGTAGAGCTTAGTTCCAAGATCTTTGACTCGGGTTTTTGCACAAAATGGTTTTAGACACGACAAAAACATTTTTTTAGCAAAGATTAGAGCAACCTCTTTTATACTAATTTTAAGTACCTAGAGGGGTTGAATAGTTACTTAATGGTTTCTTAAAACTTTTTCGATATTCTATTAAAAGATAAGTATTAAGTACGGAAGCGTTCGTTTTTGTTAATGCAGATACGTAAAGAATGTAAAACACGAGGATTTATAGTGGTTCGGGAGGATGTTAACTAATCCTCCTTAATCCATTCCCCAATTCTAAGAATTGAGACTTTTCTTCACTATGAAACTCTAAACCTGGTAGAGTGTTCGGATACAACACTAGCTCCTCGATAAGCCGCTACTTATGAACCCTTACGTCCCTTTGAAGAATTCACAAATACCAAATGCTCTTACCACAAGATCCTAATGCTCTAGCCTAGTGAAATCACAACTACCTTCTAGATCCCTTTAAGAAGATAACTCACAAGTAAACTTATAGCTAAGCTTACATTCACTCATAGTTCTTCAATAGGTCACACCAACTTAATTCCCAATGGAATTGATCAACTTACTAGATCCCTTTAAGGAAGTTGAATCATTAAGCAAGATGGTGTTTCCTATCATAAGAACTATCTAACTTCCTTGACCCCCTAAAGAAGTGTCTTACAAAATAAACTTAAAGATACAAATGATAAGTACAAAGTTTACATTTCAATTCTACTTAATGTAAGTAGAATCTCTCTTTCTCTCTTCTAATCTCTTCATAAATATGTGCTTGAGGCTTGTGAGATTAGTTGATATGTATTTGAAAGAATGTTGGAAAGAGGTCGTCTTTAAGTTTGGCAAAGTGGTTTACTTATAGTCCAATAAAAATCCTGATAGATGGTGTATGGTCAGCTTAACGGTCGACCGCACTTCATGTAGTGACCCGAACTTTTCCATGTTTATATATATATTAAATAAAATTGTTATTTACATAATTAAGTGTTTCCAACATGTTAAGCAATCAAACTTGTTAAGACTTGATTAATTGAAATAGGTTTCATATAGACAATTGACCACCCAAGTTGACCAGTGATTCACGAACGTTAAAACTTGTAAAAACTATACGATGACATATATATGGTTATATATATAGTTAACATGATTTTACTATAAGTCTGTATCTCATTAGGTATTTTAACAATGAGTTATATACATAAAAATGAGACTATTAATTTAAGAAACTCGAAAACGATATATATAACGATTATCGTTATAACAACGTCTTACTAGGTACATATGAATCATATTAAGATATTGATAAACTTGGTTAATTATATTAAATGATAAGTAAATATATTATTAAGTGTATTAACAATGAAATACATATGTAAAAATAAGACTACTAACTTAATGATTTCGAAACGAGACATATATGTAACGATTATCGTTGTAACGACATTTAACTGTATATATATCATACTAAGATATATTATATATCATAATATCATGATAATATATCAATTTAACATCTCATTTGTTATAATAAACAATGGGTTAACAACATTCAACAAGATCGTTAACCTAAAGGTTTCAAAACAACATTTACATGTAACGACTAACGATGACTTAACGACTCAGTTAAAATGTATATACATGTAGTGTTTTAATATGTATTCATACACTTTTGAAAGACTTCAAGACACTTATCAAAATACTTCTACTTGACAAAAATGCTTATAATTACATCCTCGTTCAGTTTCATCAACAATTCTACTCGTATGCACCCGTATTCGTACTCGTACAATACACAACTTTTAGATGTATGTACTATTGGTATATACACTCCAATGATCAGCTCTTAGCAGCCCATTTGAGTCACCTAACACATGTGGGAACTATCATTTGGCAACTAGCATGAAATATCTCATAAAATTACAAAAATATGAGTAATCATTCATGACTTATTTACATGAAAACAAAATTACATATCCTTTATATCTAATCCATACACCAACGACCAAAAACACCTACAAACACTTTCATTCTTTAATTTTCTTCATCTAATTGATCTCTCTCAAGTTCTATCTTCAAGTTCTAAGTGTTCTTCATAAATTCCAAAAGTTCTAGTTTCATAAAATCAAGAATACTTCCAAGATTGCAAGTTTACTTCCAAGTTTTCTAAATCCATTCCAAGTAATCATCCAAGATCAAGAAACCTTTGTTACTTACAGTAGGTTATCTTTCTAATATTGAGGAAAGAAAAACTGTACACTAAGTTTTCAAAGTGTGCATTTTGGTTGGAAGAAGTTCAATTCCTCGGTCACATAGTGAACAAAGAAGGTATCCAGGTGGACCCGGCAAAGATCGAAACCTTTGAAAAGTGGGAAACCCCAAAAACTCCGAAGCATATACGTCAATTTTTAGGATTGGCTGGTTACTACAGACGATTCATCCAAGATTTCTCCAAAATAGCAAAACCCTTGACTGCATTAACGCATAAAAGGAAGAAATTTGAATGGAAGGATGAACAAGAGAAGGTGTTTCAATTATTGAAGAAAAAGCTAACTACGGCACCTATATTGTCATTGCCTGAAGGGAATGATGATTTTGTGATTTATTGTGACGCATCAAAGCAAGGTCTCGGTTGTGTATTAATGCAACGGACGAAGGTGATTGCTTATGCGTCTAGACAATTGAAGATTCACGAGAAAAATTATACGACGCATGATTTGGAATTAGGCGCAGTTGTTTTTGCATTAAAGACTTGGAGGCACTACTTATATGGGGTCAAAAGTATTATATATACCGACCACAAAAGTCGTCAACACATATTTAATCAGAAACAACTGAATATGAGGCAGCGTAGGTGGATTGAATTGTTGAATGATTACGACTTTGAGATTCGTTACCACCCGGGGAAGGCAAATGTGGTAGCCGACACCTTGAGCAGAAAGGACAGAGAACCCATTCGAGTAAAATCTATGAATATAATGATTCACACTAACCTTACTACTCAAATAAAGGAGGCGCAACAAGGAGTTTTAAAAGAGGGAAATTTAAAGGATGAAATACCCAAAGGATCGGAGAAGCATCTTAATATTCGGGAAGAAGGAACCCGGTATAGGGCTGAAAGAATTTGCGTACCAAAATTTGGAGATATGAGAGAAATGGTACTTAGAGAAGCTCATAAAACCAGATACTCAATACATCCTGGAACGGGGAAGATGTACAAGGATCTTAAGAAACATTTTTGGTGGCCAGGTATGAAAGCCGATATTGCTAAATATGTAGGAGAATGTTTGACGTGTTCTAAGGTTAAAGCTGAACATCAGAAACCATCAGGTCTACTACAACAACCTGAAATCCCGGAATGGAAATGGGAAAACATTACCATGGATTTCATTACTAAATTGCCAAGGACTGCAAGTGGTTATGATACTATTTGGGTAATAGTTGATCGTCTCACCAAGTCAACACACTTTCTGCCAATAAGAGAAGATGACAAGATGGAGAAGTTAGCACGACTGTATTTGAAGGAAGTCGTCTCCAGACATGGAATACCAATCTCTATTATCTCTGATAGGGATGGCAGATTTATTTCAAGATTCTGGCAGACATTACAGCAAGCATTGGGAACTCGTCTAGACATGAGTAATGCCTATCATCCACAAACTGATGGGCATAGCGAAAGGACGATACAAACGCTTGAAGACATGCTACGAGCTTGTGTTATTGATTTTGGAAACAGTTGGGATCGACATCTACCGTTAGCAGAATTTTCCTACAACAACAGCTACCATTCAAGCATTGAGATGGTGCCGTTTGAAGCACTTTATGGTAAAAAGTGCAGGTCTCCGATTTGTTGGAGTGAAGTGGGGGATAGACAGATTACGGGTCCGGAGATAATACAAGAAACTACCGAGAAAATCATCCAAATTCAACAAAGATTGAAAACCGCCCAGAGTCGACAAAAGAGCTACGCGGACAGTAAAAGAAAAGATATAGAGTTTGAAATTGGAGAAATGGTCATGCTTAAGGTTTCACCTTGGAAAGGCGTTGTTCGATTTGGTAAACGGGGAAAACTAAATCCAAGGTACATTGGACCATTCAAGATTATAGATCGTGTCGGACCAGTAGCTTACCAAATGGAGCTACCTCAACAACTCGCAGCTGTACATAACACTTTCCACGTCTCAAATTTGAAGAAATGTTTTGCTAAAGAAGATCTCACTATTCCGTTGGACGAAATCCAAATCAATGAAAAACTTCAATTCATTGAAGAACCCGTCGAAATAATGGATCATGAGATTAAGAGACTTAAACAAAACAAGATATCGATTGTTATGGTTCGATGGAATGCTCGTAGAGGACTCGAGTTCACCTGGGAGCGTGAAGATCAGATGAAGAATAAATACCCGCATTTATTTCCAGAAGATACGTCAACACCTCCAACTGCTTAAAATTTCGGGACGAAATTTATTTAACGGGTAGGTACTGTAGTGACCCGAACTTTTCCATGTTTATATATATATTAAATGAAATTGTTATTTACATGATTAAGTGTTTCCAACATGTTAAGCAATCAAACTTGTTAAGACTTGATTAATTAAAATAGGTTTCATATAGACAATTGACCACCCAAGTTGACCGGTGATTCACGAACGTTAAAACTTGTAAAAACTATACGATGACATATATATGGTTATATATATAGTTAACATGATTTTATTATAAGTATGTATCTCATTAGGTATTTTAACAATGAGTTATATACATAAAAATGAGACTATTAATTTAAGAAACTCGAAAACGATATATATAACGATTATCGTTATAACAACGTCTTACTAGGTACATATGAATCATATTAAGATATTGATACACTTGGTTAATTATGTTAAATTATAAGTAAATATATTATTAAGTGTATTAACAATGAAATACATATGTAAAAATAAGACTACTAACTTAATGATTTCGAAACGAGACATATATGTAACGGTTATCGTTGTAACGACATTTAACTGTATATATATCATACTAAGATATATTATATATCATAATATCATGATAATATATCAATTTAATATCTCAATTGTTATAATAAACAATGGGTTAACAACATTCAACAAGATCGTTAACCTAAAGGTATCAAAACAACATTTACATGTAACGACTAACGATGACTTAACGACTCAGTTAAAATGTATATACATGTAGTGTTTAATATGTATTCATACACTTTTTAAAGATCTTGGATGATTACTTGGAATGGATTTAGAAAACTTGGAAGTAAACTTGCAATCTTGGATGATTACTTGGAATGGATTTAGAAAACTTGGAAGTAAACTTCCAAGATTGCAAGTTTACTTCCAAGTTTTCTAAATCCATTCCAAGTAATCATCCAAGATCTTTAAAAAGTGTATGAATACATATTAAAACACTACATGTATATACATTTTAACTGAGTCGTTAAGCCATCGTTAGTCGTTACATGTAAATGTTGTTTTGAAACCTTTAGGTTAACGATCTTGTTGAATGTTGTTAACCCATTGTTTATTATAACAAATGAGATGTTAAATTGTTATATTATCATGATATTATGATATATAATATATCTTAGTATGATATATATACAGTTAAATGCCGTTACAACGATAATCGTTACATATATGTCTTGTTTCGAAATCATTAAGTTAGTAGTCTTATTTTTACATATGTATTTCATTGTTAATACACTTAATAATATATTTACTTATCATTTAACATAATTAACCAAGTGTATCAATATCTTAATATGATTCATATGTACCTAGTAAGACGTTGTTATAACGATAATCGTTATATATATCGTTTTCGAGTTTCTTAAATTAATAGTCTCATTTTTATGTATATAACTCATTGTTAAAATACCTAATGAGATACATACTTATAATAAAATCATGTTAACTATATATATAACCATATATATGTCATCGTATAGTTTTTACAAGTTTTAACGTTCATGAATCACCGGTCAACTTGGGTGGTCAATTGTCTATATGAAACCTATTTTAATTAATCAAGTCTTAACAAGTTTGATTGCTTAACATGTTGGAAACACTTAATCATGTAAATAACAATTTCATTTAATATATATATAAACATGGAAAAGTTCGGGTCACTACAGTACCTACCCGTTAAATAAATTTCGTCCCGAAATTTTAAGCAGTTGGAGGTGTTGACGTATCTTCTGGAAATAAATGCGGGTATTTCTTCTTCATCTGATCTTCACGCTCCCAGGTGAACTCGGGTCCTCTACGAGCATTCCATCGAACCTTAACAATCGGTATCTTGTTTTGTTTAAGTCTCTTAACCTCACGATCCATTATTTCGACGGGTTCTTCAATGAATTGAAGTTTTTCATTGATTTGGATTTCGTCCAACAGAATAGTGAGATCTTCTTTAGCAAAACATTTCTTCAAATTTGAGACGTGGAAAATGTTATGTACAGCCGCGAGTTGTTAAGGTAGCTCAAGTTGGTAAGCTACTGGTCTGACTCGATCTATAATCTTGAATGGTCCAATGTACCTTGGATTTAGTTTCCCCCGTTTACCAAATCGAACAACGCCTTTCCAAGGTGAAACCTTAAGGATGACCATTTCTTCAATTTCAAACTCTATATCTTTTCTTTTACTGTCCGCGTAGCTCTTTTGTCGACTCTGGGCGGTTTTCAATCTTTGTTGAATTTGGATGATTTTCTCGGTAGTTTCTTGTATTATCTCCGGACTCGTAATCTGTCTATCCCGCACTTCACTCCAACATATCGGAGACCTGCACTTTCTACCATAAAGTGCTTCAAACGGCGCCATCTCAATGCTTGAATGGTAGCTGTTGTTGTAGGAAAATTCTGCTAACGGTAGATGTCGATCCCAACTTTTTCCGAAATCAATAACACAAGCTCGTAGCATGTCTTCAAGCGTTTGTATCGTCCTTTCGCTCTGCTCATCAGTTTGTGGATGATAGTCAGTACTCATGTCTAGACGAGTTCCCAGTGCTTGCTGTAATGTCTGCCAGAATCTTGAAATAAATCTGCCATCCCTGTCAGAGATAATAGAGATTGGTATTCCATGTCTGGAGACGACTTCCTTCAAATACAATCGTGCTAACTTCTCCATCTTGTCATATTCTCTTATTGGCAGGAAGTGTACTGATTTGGTGAGACGATCAATTATTACCCAAATAGTATCTAAACCACTTGCAGTCCTTGGCAATTTAGTGATGAAATCTATGGTAATATTTTCCCATTTCCATTCCGGGATTTCGGGTTGTTGAAGTAGACCTGATGGTTTCTGATGCTCAGCTTTGACCTTAGAACACGTCAAACATTCTCCTACGTATTTAGCAACATCGGCTTTCATACCCGGCCACCAAAAATGTTTCTTGAGATCCTTGTACATCTTCCCCGTTCCAGGATGTATTGAGTATCTGGTTTTATGAGCTTCTCTAAGTACCATTTCTCTCATATCTCCAAATTTTGGTACCCAAATTCTTTTAGCGCTATACCGGGTTCCGTCTTCCCGAATATTAAGATGCTTCTCCGATCCTTTGGGTATTTCATCCTTTAAATTTCCCTCTTTTAAAACTTCTTGTTGCGCCTCCTTTATTTGAGTAGTAAGGTTAGTGTGAATCATTATATTCATAGATTTTACTCGAATGGGTTCTCTGTCCTTTCTGCTCAAGGTGTCGGCTACCACATTTGCCTTCCCCGGGTGGTAACGAATCTCAAAGTCGTAATCATTCAACAATTCAATCCACCTACGCTGCCTCATATTTAGTTGTTTCTGATTAAATATGTGTTGAAGACTTTTGTGGTCGGTATATATAATACTTTTGACCCCATATAAGTAGTGCCTCCAAGTCTTTAATGCAAAAACAACCACGCCTAATTCCAAATCATGCGTTGTATAATTTTGCTCGTGAATCTTCAATTGTCTAGACGCATAAGCAATCACCTTCGTCCGTTGCATTAATACACAACCGAGACCTTGCTTTGATGCGTCACAATAAATCACAAAATCATCATTCCCTTCAGGCAATGACAATATAGGTACCGTAGTTAGATTTTTCTTCAATAATTGAAACGCCTTCTCTTGTTCATCCTTCCATTCAAATTTCTTCCCTTTATGCGTTAATGCAGTCAAGGGTTTTGCTATTTTGGAGAAATCTTGGATGAATCTTCTGTAGTAACCAGCCAATCCTAAAAATTGACGTATATGCTTCGGAGTTTTTGGGGTTTCCCACTTTTCAACGATTTCGATCTTTGCCGGGTCCACCTGGATACCTTCTTTGTTCACTATGTGACCGAGGAATTGAACTTCTTCCAACCAAAATGCACACTTTGAAAACTTAGCGTACAGTTTTTCTTTCCTCAATACTTCTAGCACTTTTCTCAAATGTTCTTCGTGCTCTTGATCATTCTTTGAGTAAATAAGTATGTCATTGATGAAAACAATGACAAACTTGTCAAGATATGGCCCACACACTCGGTTCATAAGGTCCATGAACACAGCTGGTGCGTTAGTCAATCCAAACGGCATAACCATAAACTCGTAATGACCATAACGCGTCCTAAAAGCAGTTTTTGGAATATCATCCTCCTTTACTCGCATTTGATGATATCCAGAACGTAAATTGATCTTCGAATAAACCGAAGAGCCTTGTAGTTGATCAAATAAGTCGTCAATTCTCGGCAGTGGATAACGGTTTTTGATGGTAAGTTTGTTCAACTCTCTGTAGTCAATACACAACCTAAATGTACCATCCTTCTTCTTGACAAACAAAACAGGAGCTCCCCATGGTGATGTGCTTGGTCGAATGAAACCACATTCTAATAGTTCTTGCAGTTGGCTTTGCAGTTCTTTCATCTCGTTGGTTGCGAGTCTATAAGGAGCACGAGCTATTGGTGCAGCTCCTGGTACAAGATCTATTTGAAATTCAACAGATCGATGTGGAGGTAGTCCCGGTAATTCTTTCAGAAATACATCGGGAAATTCTTTTGAGACGGGAACATCATTGATGCTCTTTTCTTCAGTTTGTACTTTCTCGACGTGTGCTAGAACAGCATAGCAACCTTTTCTTATTAGTTTTTGTGCCTTCAAATTACTAATAAGATGTAGCTTCATGTTGCCCTTTTCTCCATACACCATTAAGGGTACTCCTTCTTCTCGTACAATGCGAATTGCATTTTTATAACATACGAGCTCTGCTTTCACCTTCTTCAGCCAGTCCATGCCAACTATTACATCAAAACTCCCTAACTCTACTGGTATCAAATCAATCTTAAATATTTCACTACCCAGTTTAATTTCTCGATTCCGGCATATATTATCTGCTGAAATTAATTTACCGTTTGCTAATTCGAGTAAAAATTTACTATCCAACGGCGTCAATGGACAACTTAATTTAGCACAAAAATCTCTACTCATATAGCTTCTATCCGCACCCGAATCAAATAAAACGTAAACAGATTTATTGTCAATAAGAAACGTACCCGTAACAAGCTCCGGGGGTAGTGACCCGAACTTTTCCATGTTTATATATATTAATTGAGATTGATATTTACATGATTAAATGTTTCCAACATGTTAAGCAATCAAACTTGTTAAGACTTGATTAATTGAAATATGTTTCATATAGACAATTGACCACCCAAGTTGACCGGTGATTCACGAACGTTAAAACTTGTAAAAACTATATGATGACATATATATGGATATATATATATAGTTAACATGATACTATGATAAGTAAACATATCATTAAGTATATTAACAATTAACTACATATATAAAAACAAGACTACTAACTTAATGATTTTTAAACGAGACATATATGTAACGATTATCGTTGTAAAGACATTTAATGTATATATATCATATTAAGATATATTCATACATGATAATATCATGATAATATAATAATTTAAAATCTCATTTGACATTATAAACATTGGGTTAACAACATTTAACAAGATCGTTAACCTAAAGGTTTCAAAACAACACTTACATGTAACGACTAACGATGACTTAACGACTCAGTTAAAATGTATATACATGTAGTGTTTTAATATGTATTTATACACTTTTTAAAGACTTCAATAAACTTATCAAAATACTTCTACTTAACAAAAATGCTTACAATTACATCCTCGTTCAGTTTCATCAACATTTCTACTCGTATGCACCTGTATTCGTACTCGTACAATACACAGCTTTTAGATGTATGTACTATTGGTATATACACTCCAATGATCAGCTCTTAGCAGCCCATGTGAGTCACCTAACACATGTGGGAACCATCATTTGGCCACTAGCATGAAATATCTCATAAAATTACAAAAATATGAGTAATCATTCATGACTTATTTACATGAAAACAAAATTACATATCCTTTATATCTAATCCATACACCAACGACCAAAAACACCTACAAACACTTTCATTCTTCAATTTTCTTCATCTAATTGATCTCTCTCAAGTTCTATCTTCAAGTTCTAAGTGTTCTTTATATATTCTACAAGTTCTAGTTACATAAAATCAAGAATACTTTCAAGTTTGCTAGCTCACTTCCAATCTTGTAAGGTGATCATCCAACCTCAAGAAATCTTTGTTTCTTACAGTAGGTTATCATTCTAATACAAGGTAATAATCATATTCAAACTTTGGTTCAATTTCTATAACTATAACAATCTTATTTCAAGTGATGATCTTACTTGAACTTGTTTTCGTGTCATGATTCTGCTTCAAGAACTTCGAGCTATCCAAGGATCCGTTGAAGCTAGATCCATTTTTCTCTTTTCTAGTAGGTTTATCCAAGGAACTTAAGGTAGTAATGATGTTCATAACTGTAGTGACCCGAACTTTTCCATGTTTATATATATTAATTGAGATTGATATTTACATGATTAAATGTTTCCAACATGTTAATCAATCAAACTTGTTAAGACTTGATTAAATGAAATATGTTTCATATAGACAATTGACCACCCAAGTTGACCGGTGATTCACGAACGTTAAAACTTGTAAAAACTATATGATGACATATATATGGATATATATATATATAGTTAACATGATACTATGATAAGTAAACATATCATTAAGTATATTAACAATGAACTACATTGTAAAAACAAGACTACTAACTTAATGATTTTTAAACGAGACATATATGTAACGATTATCGTTGTAAAGACATTTAATGTATATATATCATATTAAGAGATATTCATACATGATAATATCATGATAATATAATAATTTAAAATCTCATTTGATATTATAAACATTGGGTTAACAACATTTAACAAGATCGTTAACCTAAAGGTTTCAAAACAACACTTACATGTAACGACTAACGATGACTTAACGACTCAGTTAAAATGTATATACATGTAGTGTTTTAATATGTATTTATACACTTTTGAAAGACTTCAATACACTTATCAAAATACTTCTACTTAACAAAAATGTTTACAATTACATCCTCGTTCAGTTTCATCAACAATTCTACTCGTATGCACCCGTATTCGTACTCGTACAATACACAGCTTTTAGATGTATGTACTATTGGTATATACACTCCAATGATCAGATCTTAGCAGCCCATGTGAGTCATCTAACACATGTGGGAACCATCATTTGGCCACTAGCATGAAATATCTCATAAAATTACAAAAATATGAGTAATCATTCATGACTTATTTACATGAAAACAAAATTACATATCCTTTATATCTAATCCATACACCAATGACCAAAAACACCTACAAACACTTTCATTCTTCAATTTTCTTCATCTAATTGATCTCTCTAAAGTTCTATCTTCAAGTTCTAAGTGTTCTTCATAAATTCTACAAGTTCTAGTTACATAAAATCAAGAATACTTTCAAGTTTGCTAGCTCACTTCCAATCTTGTAAGGTGATCTTCCAACCTCAAGAAATCTTTATTTCTTACAGTAGGTTATCATTCTAATACAAGGTAATAATCATATTCAAACTTTGGTTCAATTTCTATAACTATAACAATCTTATTTCAAGTGATGATCTTACTTGAACTTGTTTTCGTGTCATGATTCTGCTTCAAGAACTTCGAGCCATCCAAGGATCCGTTGAAGCTAGATCCATTTTTCTCTTTTCCAGTAGGTTTATCCAAGGAATTTAAGGTAGTAATGATGTTCATAACATCATTCAATTCATACATATAAAGCTATCTTATTCGAAGGTTTAAACTTGTAATCACTAGAACATAGTTTAGTTAATTCTAAACTTGTTCGCAAATAAAAGTAAATCCTTCTAACTTGACTTTTAAAATCAACTAAACACATGTTCTATATCTATATGATATGCTAACTTAATGATTTAAAACCTGGAAACACGAAAAACACCATAAAACCGGATTTACGCCGTCGTAGTAACACCGCGGGCTGTTTTGGGTTAGTTAATTAAAAACTATGATAAACTTTGATTTAAAAGTTGTTATTCTGAGAAAATGATTTTTATTATGAACATGAAACTATATCCAAAAATTATGGTTAAACTCAAAGTGGAAGTATGTTTTCTAAAATAGTCATCTAGACGTCGTTCTTTCGACTGAAATGACTACCTTTACAAAAACGACTTGTAACTTATTTTTTTGACTATAAACCTATACTTTTTCTGTTTAGATTCATAAAATAGAGTTCAATATGAAACCATAACAATTTGATTCACTCAAAACGGATTTAAAATGAAGAAGTTATGGGTAAAACAAGATTGGATAATTTTTCTCATTTTAGCTACGTAAAAATTGGTAACAAATCTATTCCAACCATAACTTAATCAACTTGTATTGTATATTATGTAATCTTGAGATACCATAGACACGTATACAATGTTTCGACCTATCATGTCGACACATCTATATATATATTTCGGAACAACCATAGACACTCTATATGTGAATGTTGGAGTTAGCTATACAGGGTTGAGGTTGATTCCAAAATATATATAGTTTGAGTTGTGATCAATACTGAGATACGTATACACTGGGTCGTGGATTGATTCAAGATAATATTTATCGATTTATTTCTGTACATCTAACTGTGGACAACTAGTTGTAGGTTACTAACGAGGACAGCTGACTTAATAAACTTAAAACATCAAAATATATTAAAAGTGTTGTAAATATATTTTGAACATACTTTGATATATATGTATATATTGTTATAGGTTCGTGAATCAATCAGTGGCCAAGTCTTACTTCCCGACGAAGTAAAAATCTGTGAAAGTGAGTTATAGTCCCACTTTTAAAATCTAATATTTTTGGGATGAGAATACATGCAGGTTTTATAAATGATTTACAAAATAGACACAAGTACGTGAAACTACATTCTATGGTTGAATTATCGAAATCGAATATGCCCCTTTTCATTAAGTCTGGTAATCTAAGAATTAGGGAACAGACACCCTAATTGACGCGAATCCTAAAGATAGATCTATTGGGCCTAACAAACCCCATCCAAAGTACCGGATGCTTTAGTACTTCAAAATTTATATCATATCCGAAGGGTGTCCCGGAATGATGGGGATATTCTTATATATGCATCTTGTTAAGGTCGGTTGCCAGGTGTTCACCATATGAATGATTTTTATCTCTATGTATGGGATGTGTATTGAAATATGAAATCTTGTGGTCTATTATTATGATTTGATATATATAGGTTAAACCTATAACTCACCAACATTTTTGTTGACGTTTTAAGCATGTTTATTCTCAGGTGATTATTAAGAGCTTCCGCTGTCGCATACTTAAATAAGGACGAGATTTGGAGTCCATGCTTGTATGATATTGTGTAAAAACTGCATTCAAGAAACTTATTTTGTTGTAACATATTTGTATTGTAAACCATTATGTAATGGTCGTGTGTAAACAGGATATTTTAGATTATCATTATTTGATAATCTACGTAAAGCTTTTTAAAACCTTTATCTATGAAATAAAGGTTATGGTTTGTTTTAAAAATGAATGCAGTCTTTGAAAAACGTCTCATATAGAGGTCAAAACCTCGCAACGAAATCAATTAATATGGAACGTTTTTAATCAATAAGAACGGGACATTTCAGTTGGTATCCGAGCGTTGGTCTTAGAGAACCAGAAAATTTGAATTAGTGTGTCTTATCGAGTTTATTAGGATGCATTAGTGAGTCTGGACTTCAACCGTGTTTTCTTTAAAAATGATTGCTTAACATTTTTGTTGGAAACTATATATTATTAACATGTATATATTATGTGATATATTAATCTCTTAACATGTTTGATATTGTGTGATAGATGTCTACCTCTAGCACAAATCCCATTGACTCACCTAATAATAACAAAGAGTCGAATATATATTGGACTGATTCACAAGTTCCCGAAGAAGAACCGGAAGAAGAATCAGAACCGGAAGAAGAATCAGAACCAGAAGAGGAGGAACTAGAGGAGGAACCAGAGGAGGAAATAGAACCGGTGGGGGAAATAATAAAACGGTTAAGTAAAAGAAAATCCTCAACCAACCGACCAAGGTTAATTATGGTCAATGGTGTTTCCGCCAAGGAAGCAAAATATTGGGAGGATTACCAATTCTCCGATGAATCGGATTTCGACGAGAATTCCGATGATGTTATAGAAATTACCCCAACTGAATTTAAAAAGGCAAAAGAAAATAATAAGGGAAAGGGCATAAAAATAGAGAAATCTAATTACAACCCCGATGAACTTTATATGTATCGTCAACCCCCGAAGCCCTTAAGTTGTAACAATGACCCGGGAACCTCTAAACCACCAGGTTTTTCTAAACCGTTGTGGAAAACGACAGCTCGTATTAGGGGAACATCATATATCCCTAGAAACTTGGCAAAACGAACCAAAACTGAAGAAGAAGAAATGAGCGAGTCGGAATAAGATAGTTGTATTCGTGTGGTGTAATATATGTAATATAGTGTGCTTATGCTTTATGATATATGTAAAAATTGCTTGTATTAATAAGTATTTTTTTTATGAATCTAACTCTTGTCTATTTTACAGTATAAAAACACAAAATGGATAGACAACCCAATATTTTAAGAGACCTACCCGGAGACATGATTGATGAAATCTTGTCTAGAGTCGGTCAGAATTCTTCGGCACAACTATTTACGGCGAAATCAGTTTGTAAGACATTCCAAGAATGTCTTGGTTTATAAGAGACTTTCGTTTGAAAGATGGAGGATATCACATTGGGAACCCATAAGTTACGATGTGTTTACTTTGACGCATATATTGCGGGTAACCCAAATGCTATTTTACGCAACGGGTTAAGAAATTATTTTGACTCAATGTATCCGAATATAGGACTTCATGATTTAGAAAAAGCGGCTAACATGCAACATAAAGAAGCATGCTATGCTTACGGGTTAGTAATGTTCGCTTCTCACCAAAGTGAGAAAAAGAACATCGGGCTACAACTATTAAACAAAACGTTCCCACAAGTGACGGAGTCGGTAATTGGGGTAAGAAATGAGGTTTTTAGGTTATTACGAGACTGTTGGTCATTACGTAACCCTCGTCCCTTTGACGACGTTACAACACGCTATCTTATCAACGGCCATAACGGTTATGTTCCACAAGACCAAGGATGGGAAGTAGTCCTAGTAAAACCAGAACGCATGACTTGTTTCTGGACGTATGAATTACATGTCTTTATTGCCTTTGCTGAACGACTTGTGTACTAGTTAGAATTATCTTCACAACTATCTTGGATCAAAGTTATTGTGTGCTATATTTCATGCTTCATGTAAAATAAGCGGTATTGTAAGTTTGTAAAATATTGTATAAAAGTTTGAACGCGAAATATTATTATAATCAGTTTTTCATATAGAATTGTAGTAGTTGAATTGTATATTAGCTACTAAGTATGAACTTAACGGGTAGGTACTACCCGAATTTAAACTTATAAAACGCTAATATGAAGAAAAAGCTTTTATAAATGAGTTCATATTATGCTACGAAATACTATTAACTACTCTTAATATTCTGTATGATTAACTTGTTCCATTTGACTATTTTGAAGGAAATGGCACTGACTACTCGACACACCGTGAATATGAATGAAGAGGAATTCCGTACTTTTCTAGCTTCAAACATAGCCGCAGTACAGGCTGCGCTACTGAAAGGACCCGTCCTAATCCATCCAGACGAAGTCCATATCGATTATAAACGAATCACAACAATTGATTACATCGCGAGGTACTTGACCTCTATATGATACATTTTACAAACATTGCATTCATTTTTTTTTAAAAGACAATCTTTCATAACATCGACAGTTGACGGCATGCATCCCATTTCCTAATACATCTAACTATATTTGACTTAAAAATAATCTTGATGAACTCAACGACTCGAATGCAATGTCTTTTGAAATATGTCATGAATGACTCCAGTAATATCTTTAACAATGAGCTAATGCACAGCAGAACATTTCTTTCGTACCTGAGAATAAACATGCTTTAAAGTGTCAACCAAAAGGTTTGTGAGTTCATTAGTTTAACATAAATAATCATTTCATAATTTTAATAGACCACAATATTTCATATTTCCATTTCTCATAAACATACGTCCCATACATAGAGACAAAAATATCATTCATATGGTTTGAACACCTGGTAACCGACATTCACAATATGCATAAGAATATCCCCATCATTCCGGGATCCTCCTTCGGACATGATATAAATTTTGAAGTACTAAAGCATCCGGTACTTTGGATGGGGCTTGTTGGGCCCAATAGATCTATCTTTAGGATTCGCGTCAATTAGGGTGTCTGTTCCCTAATTCTTAGATTACCAGACTAAAAAGGGCATATTCGATTTCGATCATTCAACCATATAATGTAGTTTCAATTACTTGTGTCTATTTCATAAAATAGTTATAAAAACAGCGCATGTATTCTCAGTCCCAAAAATATATATTGCGAAAGCATTTAAAAAGGGAATAATGAAACTCACGCATATAATTATTGTAAAACAGTTAATAAAGCATTTGCATGTATTCTCAGCCCCAAAAAATGTAAAGAGTAAAAGGGGGAGCAAATGAAACTCACCTAATGTATTTTGTAGTAAAAATACATATGACTATATTGAACAATGCAGGGTTGGACTCAGATTCACGAACCTATATCATTTATATATTTATTAACACATATAATTAACATGTAATAATAATTAAACTAGTTTATGTATGTTACTTATTTAAATTAATAATATATTTGTTATATGTAAATATTTATGTAAACAATGTTATTAGGTGCAATATATAATGTATATGTAATATTTATATAGCTATAATATAAATATATTTTTATATACCAAATATTTATTTGTTATAATAATATAATAATAATGATAATGAAATTTTAAATAAAAAGGTAGTTTTGATAATAATATTTGTTATAATAATAATATAAAAAAAATGATAATTTTAAATGATACTTTTGATCTTACTACTAATTTTAAAGAAATTGAAAATTTTAATAAAAAGGATAATAATAATAAACATAATGGTTCTTTTAATAATAATAATAGTCAAAATAATGATAATACTAATGATAATAATCATGATAATAAAAATAATGTAAATAAAATTATATAAAAATCATATTAATGAAAATAATAATAATAGTAGTAATAATAATAATAATGATAATTTTAATAATAATGATATTGATAATAATAATAATAATAATAATGATTCTAATAATAGTAATAATTTTAATTATAATGTTAATTTTAATGTTAATGATAATAACAATAATAATAATAATAATAATAATAATAATAATAATAATAATAATAATAATAATAATAATAATAATAATAATAATAATAAAAGCTACCTCAAAGAATAAGTTCCAAAAAAAAAAAAAACATGAGTGCGCTTGCCCAGGTTCGAACCCGCGACCTCTCTTTCCTCACTAACACCTTTAACCATCCGTCTGCTATTACTTGTATGTTATATTCCTTATCCTAAATTTATTTAACCCGTGTATGTGTTTCTTCTTCTTCTTTAACCATTAACACTTCCACGTTCTTACATCACCATCATCATCTTAATATTCGTGATCATTACACTCGTTAAACCATCATCAACAATCAAAATAATAACAGTAACATCGTGATTATATCAGAAGAAGAAACATAAAACGTGTCACTATAATCATGATAACAAT
The DNA here is from genome assembly GCF_046630445.1 of Rutidosis leptorrhynchoides. Taxonomy (NCBI): domain Eukaryota; kingdom Viridiplantae; phylum Streptophyta; class Magnoliopsida; order Asterales; family Asteraceae; genus Rutidosis; species Rutidosis leptorrhynchoides. The sequence continues at coordinate 367,969,430 of NC_092343.1, read as the reverse complement.
ATCATCGTGCTCAACATATCGTTATTGTATATCATCATCAACATCATAAACGACATCATCATTAGCATTATGCATCGTGATTCATCATTTTGATCATCATTATTCCGCCATAATACAGAATCATCATCATCGTTATCATACTTGCAACATTTCTAACCGTCACCAATATGTATATTATACATCCCAAGAATATATTAGGCCTAATAACTAGAACATGGCCCAACAAAGAATGGATCCCGGCCCGAGAATAGAATCAGAATTAGAAACAGAAGAAAATGGTGGCCCAAGTCTAATGAAATCGATCCATTAACCTTACAAAGGAGTTCGGTTCCTTTTTGTATTTAAATTAATCACAAAAGTAGCAGCCCTATTAGACTGGTCCCTCATTCATCAATGTATCCGGATTCCTTTTTCTTTAAATAAACAAGTGGGGTATTTGATTGGTGGGAGTTGGTGTATAAGGAAAAAAAAAAAAAAGTCAAAATGTGTATGTGGGAAAACCGAAAACTATAGTTCATGCAGAAAGTTTAATGAGGTGTGGGTTATTAATTAAAACAAAAATAGGAAGTAGAAACTGCAGTTGCAGTTGCAGCTGCATTCGTAAATCAGAAACAGAAGATGTTTATATGGTGGTTGATTGCGAAGGTGATGATGTCTTGTGAATGTTCTCGATTTAAACATCAAGAAAACATTTTACCGAGCAGCTTGCAGGTTAAGGAGATGGTTAATAGCAGTATTCATAATATGATGGTGGTTGATATTGTTTATTTATCAAACCCGAAACAGTAACGGACAGTAATAGTAGTTTGATCATGGTTCATAGTGATTGGCTATTGGGTTTGGGTGATGCTCGTAAGAAACAAGAAGTAGAAGCTGTCAATGGTGGTATTGGGGTGATAACCGGTTATCGGTGGTGGTTTTTGTTGGGTGGTAATTTAAGATGGTGGGCTCTCGATAAGAAAAACAAGAAACCAATTTGGGTTTTGGTTTGTAACCGAGTTGAAACAGTAAATGATAGGGTGGTTGTCTTCAAGGTGGTTCGAAGGTGGTTTTGTGGTGATGATGGATTCTTTGTTTGGTAAATGAAAAATAGTCGATGGAATAAGAGAAGATGGAAAGAAAAGTGGTTTTCTTGATCACAGCACAAAATCATATAGATTGGTTTTTATGATAGTATTAGATTGATGCATACATCTATTTGTATATCAATTATTTCAATTAACAGAGACACAGACAAAATTTAATCAATAAGTGATAGATATTTTAATATGCAAACACAGTATAGATATTTTAATATGCAAACACAGTACTCGAATAGTAATTATCAATTAAGCAGCCGGATGTTTGTGCTCTTACTAAATTAATTTAGGGAGTATTATATCGTGTGCATTGCTAAACAATTAAATTATAAAGATGTTCCTAAAAATCCCAAAAATATTATATTTATTTATTTCAGTCATTAAGGTAATAAAATTTGGTCATTAATTATTTACAATTATTAAATAAAAATTAAATTAATTATTAGCTCCCAACCCCAAGTAAAATACTAAATGTTAAAACTAATCAAATAGATTCTAATTATATTTTTACAAAGTTATAATTCATACAACTTATTTTTGGATCACCGTTTATTTTAAAATTATATAAGTTTGAATTTAACCTGCTTAATATCAATCGGAACATCAAACGAGTATTACAATTACTTAATATTTATTTTTAATATACCTTTATTTATATGTATAGCTATGTTTTTAAATAATAAATATTATAATATCATATCTCATAACAACAACATTAAATGTTTCAAATTATACTTCCAATTATTATTTATATATATATACACACATAACTATTTACAATTAGTTGTTCGTGAATCGTCAGGAATGATAGAAGGTCAAATGTATTTATGATAAATAGTTCCAACATTTTGAGACTCGGTTTAATAGACTTTGCTTATCGTGTCGAAATTATATAAGATTTAAGTTTAAATTTGGTCGGAAATTCCCGGGTCATCACAGCTACATACCAACAATAACCTTGGATCTAGCAGTACAGGAAATCGTGTAGGATGCACCTACAAAGAATTCACTGCCTGCAAACCTTTGGAATTTGATGGAACCGAAGGACCGATCGGATTGAAATGGTGGACCGAGAAGGTCGAATCGGTGTTTGCCATAAGTAAGTGTACTGAAGAGGACAAAGTGAAGTACGCTACGCATACCTTCACAGGTTCTGCGTTAACATGGTGGAATACCTATCTAGAGCAAGTGGGACAAGACGATGCGTACGCACTACCGTGGTCAGCATTCAAGCACTTGATGAACGAGAAGTACCGTCCCAGAACCGAGGTCAATAAGCTCAAGACAGAACTTAGAGGGTTACGAACCCAAGGATTTGATATTACCACGTACGAAAGACGATTCACAGAATTGTGCCTATTGTGTCCGGAAGCATTCGAAGATGAGGAAGAGAAGATCGACGCGTTTGTGAAAGGATTACCGGAAAGAATCCAAGAAGATATAAGTTCACACGAGCCCGCCTCCATACAACAGGCATGTAGAATGGCTCACAAACTAGTGAACCAGATTGAAGAAAGAATTAAAGAACAGACTGCTGAAGAGGCCAATGTGAAGCAAGTCAAAAGAAAGTGGGAGGAAAACGGTGATAAGAATCACCAATACAACAACAACAGCAATTACAACAATAATCACAACAATTATCCCAACAATCGCAACATCAATCGCAACTACAACAAACGGCCCAACAACAACAACTACAACAATCATCCCAACAACAATAACAACCGCAACAACAACAACAACAACAACAACAACAACAACAACAACAACAACAACAACAATCAGAAGCAGCTATGCTAAAGGTGTGAAAAGTATCACTCGGAGTTCTGCACCAAATTTTGCAACAAGTGTAAAAGAAATGGTCATAGCGCGGCAAAGTGTGAGGTCTACGGACTAGGAGTTAACAGAATGAAAGGAACAAATGGTGTCGGAACGAGTAATGGCGGAGCAAGTAGTGTCGGAGCAAGTTATGCCAATGTAGTTTGTTATAAATGTGGAAAACCGGGCCACATTATTAGAAATTGCCCGAACCAGGAGAACACGAATGGACAAGGCCGCGGAAGAGTTTTCAATATTAATGCGGCAGAGGCACAGGAAGACCCGGAGCTTGTTACGGGTACGTTTCTTATTGACAATAAATCTGCTTACGTTTTATTTGATTCGGGTGCGGATAGAAGCTATATGAGTAGAGATTGTTGTGCTAAATTAAGTTGTCCATTGACACCGTTGGATAGTAAATTTTTACTCGAATTAGCAAATGGTAAATTAATTTCAGCAGATAATATATGTCGGAATCGAGAAATTAAACTGGTTAGCGAAACATTTAAGATTGACTTGATACCAGTAGAGTTAGGGAGTTTTGATGTGATAATCGGTATGGACTGGTTGAAAGAAGTGAAAGCAGAGATCGTTTGTTACAAAAATGCAATTCGCATTATACGAGAAAAAGGAAAACCCTTAATGGTGTACGGAGAAAAGGGCAACACAAAGCTACATCTTATTAGTAATTTGAAGGCACAAAAACTAATAAGAAAAGGTTGCTATGCTGTTCTAGCACACGTCGAGAAAGTACAAACTGAAGAAAAGAGCATCAATGATGTTCCCGTCGCAAAAGAATTTCCCGATGTATTTCTGAAAGAATTACCGGGATTACCCCCACATCGATCTGTTGAATTTCAAATAGATCTTGTACCAGGAGCTGCACCAATAGCTTGTGCTCCTTACAGACTCGCACCCAGTGAGATGAAAGAACTGCAAAGCCAATTACAAGAACTTTTAGAGCGTGGTTTCATTCGACCAAGCACATCACCGTGGGGAGCAACTGTTTTGTTTGTCAAGAAGAAAGATGGTACATTCAGGTTGTGTATCGACTACCGAGAGTTGAACAAACTTACCATCAAGAACCGCTACCCACTACCGAGAATCGACGACTTATTTGATCAACTACAAGGCTCGTCTGTTTATTCAAAGATTGACTTACGTTCTGGGTATCATCAAATGCGGGTGAAAGAAGATGATATTCCAAAGACTGCTTTCAGAACACGTTACGGTCATTACGAGTTTATGGTCATGCTGTTTGGTTTAACTAATGCACCAGCTATGTTCATGGACCTTATGAACCGAGTGTGTGGACCATACCTTGACAAGTTTGTCATTGTTTTCATTGATGACATACTTATTTACTCAAAGAATGACCAAGAACACGGTGAACATTTGAGAAAGGTGTTAGAAGTATTGAGGAAGGAAGAATTGTACGCTAAATTTTTAAAGTGTGCATTTTGGTTGGAAGAAGTTCAATTCCTCGGTCACATAGTGAACAAAAAAGGTATTAAGGTGGATCCGACAAAGATAGAAACTGTTGAAAAGTGGGAAACCTCGAAAACACCGAAACACATACGCCAGTTTTTAGGACTAGCTGGTTACTACAGAAGGTTCATCCAAGACTTTTCCAGAATAGCAAAACCCTTGACTGCATTAACGCATAAAGGGAAGAAATTTGAATGGAAGGATGAGCAAGAGAAAGCGTTCCAGTTATTGAAGAAAAAGCTAACTACGGCACCTATATTGTCATTGCCTGAAGGGAATGATGATTTTGTGATTTATTGTGACGCATCAAAGCAAGGTCTCGGTTGTGTATTAATGCAACGAACGAAGGTGATTGCTTATGCGTCTAGACAATTGAAGATTCACGAACAAAATTATACGACGCATGATTTGGAATTAGGCGCGGTTGTTTTTGCATTAAAGACTTGGAGGCACTACTTATATGGGGTCAAAAGTATTATATATACCGACCACAAAAGTCTTCAACACATATTTAATCAGAAACAACTGAATATGAGGCAGCGTAGGTGGATTGAATTATTGAATGATTACGACTTTGAGATTCGTTACCACCCGGGGAAGGCAAATGTGGTAGCCGATGCCTTGAGCAGGAAGGACAGAGAACCCATTCGAGTAAAATCTATGAATATAATGATTCATAATAACCTTACTACTCAAATAAAGGAGGCGCAACAAGGAGTTTTAAAAAAGGGAAATTTAAAGGATGAAATACCCAAAGGATCGGAGAAGCATCTTAATATTTGAGAAGACGGAACCCGGTATAGGGCTGAAAGGATTTGGGTACCAAAATTTGGAGATATGAGAGAAATGGTACTTAGAGAAGCTCATAAAACCAGATACTCAATACATCCTGGAATGGGGAAGATGCATAAGGATCTCAAGAAACATTTTTGGTCGCCGGGTATGAAAGCCGATGTTGCTAAATACGTAGGAGAATGTTTGACGTGTTCTAAGGTCAAAGCTGAGCATCAGAAACCATCAGGTCTACTTCAACAACCCGAAATCCCGGAATGGAAATGGGAAAACATTACCATAGATTTCATTACTAAATTGCCAAGGACTGCAAGTGGTTATGATACTATTTGGGTAATAGTTGATCGTCTCACCAAGTTCGCACACTTCCTGCCAATAACAGAAGATGACAAGATGGAGAAGTTAGCACGACTGTATTTGAAGGAAGTCGTCTCCAGACATGGAATACCAATCTCTATTATCTCTGATAGGGATGGCAGATTTATTTCAAGATTCTGGCAGACATTACAGCAAGCATTGGGAACTCGTCTAGACATGAGTACTGCCTATCATCCACAAACTGATGGGCAGAGCAAAAGGACGATACAAATGCTTGAAGACATGCTACGAGCTTGTGCTATTGATTTCGGAAACAGTTGGGATCGACATCTACCGTTAGCAGAATTTTTCTACAACAACAGCTACCATTCAAGCATTGAGATGGCACCGTTTGAAGCACTTTATGGTAGAAAGTGCAGGTCTCCGATTTGTTGGAGTGAAGTGGGGGATAGACAGATTACGGGTCCGGAGATTATACAAGAAACTACCGAGAAGATCATCCAAATTCAACAACGGTTGAAAACCACCCAAAGTCGACAAAAGAGCTACGCTGACATTAAAAGAAAAGATATAGAATTTGAAATTGGAGAGATGGTCATGCTTAAAGTTGCACCTTGGAAAGGCATTGTTCGATTAGGTAAACGAGGGAAATTAAATCCAAGGTATATTGGACCATTCAAGATTATTGATCGTGTCGGACCAGTAGCTTACCGACTTGAGTTACCTCAACAACTCGCGGCTGTACATAACACTTTTCACGTCTCGAATTTGAAGAAATGTTTTGCTAAAGAAGATCTCACTATTCTGTTAGATGAAATCCAAATCAACAAAAAACTTCAATTCATCGAAGAACCCGTCGAAATAATGGATCGTGAGGTTAAAAGACTTAAGCAAAACAAGATACCAATTGTTAAGGTTCGATGGAATGCTCGTAGAGAACCCGAATTTACCTGAGAGCGTGAAGATCAGATGAAGAAGAAATACCCGCATCTATTTCCAGAAGATTCGTCAACACCTTCAACAGCTTAAAATTTCGGGACGAAATATATTTAACGGGTAGGTACTGTAGTGACCCGAACTTTTCCATGTTTATATATATTAATTGAGATTGATATTTACATGATTAAATGTTTCCAACATGTTAAGCAATAAAACTTGTTAAGACTTGATTAATTGAAATATGTTTCATATAGACAATTGACCACCCAAGTTTACCGGTGATTCACGAACGTTAAAACTTGTAAAAACTATATGATGACATATATATGGATATATATATAGTTAACATGATACTATGATAAGTAAATATATCATTAAGTATATTAACAATGAACTACATATGTAAAAACAAGACTACTAACTTAATAATTTTTAAACGAGACATATATGTAACGATTATCGTTGTAAAGACATTTAATGTATATATATCATACTAAGAGATATTCATATCATGATAATATAATAATTTAAAATCTCATTTGATATTATAAACATTGGGTTAACAACATTTAACAAGATCGTTAACCTAAAGGTTTCAAAACAACACTTACATGTAACGACTAACGATGACTTAACGACTCGGTTAAAATGTATATACATGTAGTGTTTTAATATGTATTTATAAACTTTTGAAAGACTTCAATACACTTATCAAAATACTTCTACTTAACAAAAATGCTTACAATTACATCCTCGTTCAGTTTCATCAACAATTCTACTCGTATGCACCCGTATTCGTACTCGTACAATACACAGCTTTTAGATGTATGTACTATTGGTATATACACTCCAATGATCAGCTCTTAGCAGACCATGTAAGTCACCTAACACATGTGGGAACCATCATTTGGCAACTAGCATGAAATATCTCATAAAATTACAAAAATATGAGTAATCATTCATGACTTATTTACATGAAAACAAAATTACATATCCTTTATATCTAATCCATACACCAACGACCAAAAACACCTACAAACACTTTAATTCTTCAATTTTCTTCATATAATTGATCTCTCTCAAGTTCTATTTTCAAGTTCTAAGTGTTCTTCATAAATTCTACAAGTTCTAGTTACATAAAATCAAGAATACTTTCAAGTTTGTTAGCTCACTTCCAATCTTGTAAGGTGATCATCCAACCTCAAGAAATCTTTGTTTCTTGCAGTAGTTTATCATTCTAATACAAGGTAATATTCATAGTCAAACTTTGGTTCAATTTCTATAACTATAACAATCTTATTTCAAGTGATGATCTTACTTGAACTTGTTTTCGTGTCATGATTCTGCTTCAAGAACTTCGAGCCATCCAAGGATCCGTTGAAGCTAGATCCATTTTTCTCTTCTCCAGTAGGTTTATCCAAGGAACTTAAAGTAGTAATGATGTTCATAACATCATTCGATTCATACATATAAAGCTATCTTATTCGAAGGTTTAAACTTGTAATCACTAGAACATAGTTTAGTTAATTCTAAACTTGTTCGCAAATAAAAGTTAATCCTTCTAACTTGACTTTTAAAATAACTAAACATATGTTCTATATCTATATGATATGCTAACTTAATGATTTAAAACCTGGAAACACGAAAAACACCGTAAAACCGGATTTACGACGTCGTAGTAACACCGCGGACTGTTTTGGGTTAGTTAATTAAAAACTATGATAAACTTTGATTTAAAAGTTGTTATTTTGAGAAAATATTTTTTATTATGAACATGAAACTATATCCAAAAATTATGGTTAAACTCAAAGTGGAAGTATGTTTTCTAAAATGGTCATCTAGACGTCGTTCTTTCGACTGAAATGACTACCTTTACAAAAATGACTTGTAACTTATTTTTTGGACTATAAACCTATACTTTTTCTGTTTATATTCATAAAATAGAGTTCAATATGAAACCATAGCAATTTGATTCACTCAAAACGGATTTAAAATGAAGAAGTAATGGGTAAAACAAGATTGGATAATTTTTCTCATTTTAGCTACGTGAAAATTGGTAACAAATCTATTCCAACCATAACTTAATCAACTTGTATTGTATATTATGTAATCTTGAGATACCATAGACACGTATACAATGTTTCGACCTATCATGTCGACACATCTATATATATTTCGAAACAACCATAGACACTCTATATGTGAATGTTGGAGTTAGCTATACAGGGTTGAGGTTGATTCCAAAATATATATAGTTTGAGTTGTGATCAATACTGAGATACGTATACACTGGGTCGTGGATTGATTCAAGATAATATTTATCGATTTATTTCTGTACATCTAACTGTGGACAACTAGTTGTAGGTTACTAACGAGGACAGCTGACTTAATAAACTTAAAACATCAAAATATATTAAAAGTGTTGTAAATATATTTTGAACATACTTTGATATATATGTATATATTGTTATAGGTTCGTGAATCAACCAGTGGCCAAGTCTTACTTCCCGACGAAGTAAAAATCTGTGAAAGTGAGTTATAGTCCCACTTTTAAAATCTAATATTTTTGGGATGAGAATACACGCAGGTTTTATAAATGATTTACAAAATAGACACAAGTACGTGAAACTACATTCTATGGTTGAATTATCGAAATCGAATATGCCCCTTTTTATTAAGTCTGGTAATCTAAGAATTAGGGAACAGACACCCTAATTGACGCGAATCCTAAAGATAGATCTATTGGGCCTAACAAACCCCATCCAAAGTACCGGATGCTTTAGTACTTCGAAATTTATATCATATCCGAAGGGTGTCCCGGAATGATGGGGATATTCTTATATATGCATCTTGTTAAGGTCGGTTACCAGGTGTTCACCATATGAATGATTTTTATCTATATGTATGGGATGTGTATTGAAATATGAAATCTTGTGGTCTATTATTATGATTTGATATATATAGGTTAAACCTATAACTCACCAACATTTTTGTTGACGTTTTAAGCATGTTTATTCTCAGGTGATTATTAAGAGCTTCCGCTGTCGCATACTTAAATAAGGACGAGATTTGGAGTCCATGCTTGTATGATATTCTGTAAAAACTGCATTCAAGAAACTTATTTTGTTGTAACATATTTGTATTGTAAACCATTATGTAATGGTCGTGTGTAAACACGATATTTTAGATTATCATTATTTGATAATCTACGTAAAGCTTTTTAAAACCTTTATCTATGAAATAAAGGTTATGGTTTGTTTTAAAAATGAATGCAGTCTTTGAAAAACGTCTCATATAGAGGTCAAAACCTCGCAACGAAATCAATTAATATGGAACGTTTTTAATCAATAAGAACGGGACATTTCAATAACATCATTCGATTCATACATATAAAGCTATCTTATTCGAAGGTTTAAACTTGTAATCACTAGAACATAGTTTAGTTAATTCTAAACTTGTTCGCAAACAAAAGTTAATCCTTCTAACTTGACTTTTAAAATCAACTAAACACATGTTCTATATCTATATGATATGCTAACTTAATGATTTAAAACCTGGAAACACGAAAAACACCGTAAAACCGGATTTACGCCGTCGTAGTAACACCGCGGGCTGTTTTGGGTTAGTTAATTAAAAACTATGATAAACTTTGATTTAAAAGTTGTTATTCTGAGAAAATGATTGTTATTATGAACATGAAACTATATCCAAAAATTATGGTTAAACTCAAAGTGGAACTATGTTTTCTAAAATGGTCATCTAGACGTCGTTCTTTCGACTGAAATGACTACCTTTACAAAAACGACTTGTAACTTATTTTTCCGACTATAAACCTATACTTTTTCTGTTTAGATTCATAAAATAGAGTTCAATATGAAACCATAGCAATTTAATTCACTCAAAACGGATTTAAAATGAAGAAGTTATGGGTAAAACAAGATTGGATAATTTTTCTCATTTTAGCTACGTGAAAATTGGTAACAAATCTATTCCAACCATAACTTAATCAACTTGTATTGTATATTATGTAATCTTGAGATACCATAGACACGTATACAATGTTTCGACCTATCATGTCGACACATCTATATATATTTCGGAACAACCATAGACACTCTATATGTGAATATTGGAGTTAGCTATACAGGGTTGAGGTTGATTCCAAAATATATATAGTTTGAGTTGTGATCAATACTGAGATACGTATACACTGGGTCGTGGATTGATTCAAGATAATATTTATCGATTTATTTCTGTACATCTAACTGTGGACAACTAGTTGTAGGTTACTAACGAGGACAGCTGACTTAATAAACTTAAAACATCAAAATATATTAAAAGTGTTGTAAATATATTTTGAACATACTTTGATATATATGTATATATTGTTATAGGTTCGTGAATGAACCAGTGGCCAAGTCTTACTTCCCGACGAAGTAAAAATCTGTGAAAGTGAGTTATAGTCCCACTTTTAAAATCTAATATTTTAGGGATGAGAATACATGCAGGTTTTATAAATGATTTACAAAATAGACACAAGTACGTGAAACTACATTCTATGGTTGAATTATCAAAATCGAATATGCCCCTTTTTATTAAGTCTGGTAATCTAAGAATTAGGGAACAGACACCCTAATTGACGCGAATCCTAAAGATAGATCTATTGGGCCTAACAAACCCCATCCAAAGTACCGGATGCTTTAGTACTTCGAAATTTATATCATATCCGAAGGGTGTCCCGGAATGATGGGGATATTCTTATATATGCATCTTGTTAATGTCGGTTATCAGGTGTTCACCATATGAATGATTTTTATCTCTATGTATGGGATGTTGATAATGCTAAAAACGAACATATATTTCATAGCATTATTCCTCAAGAAAGACAAGCTTTTAGTTGCAATTGTTCTATTTACAAGTGATATTCGTTTAAATAATAAAAGGTGAAGACAAAAGACAGATTCGACAAATTGATGACGCAAACGACCAAAAAGCTCAAAAGTACAAAAGACAATCAAAGAGGTTCCAATTATTGATAAGAAACGTCTCGAAATTACAAGAGTACAATATTCAAAACGCAAAGTACAAGATATTAAATTGTACGCAAGGACGTTCGAAAATCCGGAACTAGGACCAGAGTCAACTCTCAACGCTCGACGCAACGGACTAAAAATTACAAGTCAACTATGCACATAAATATAATATAATATTTAAATAATTCTTATAATTATTTATATATTATATAAATTATAAAAATCCGTCGGCAAGAAAGACTCTAAAAGGAGTGAGCTGTATTTACAAACTCCGCGACTCGCGGAGTTTGAAGGCAAAAAGGGCCGCGAGTTGCGGAGCCCCAAATTCTGAAACTCCCTATAAAGCTCGCGCATTCTGATCGTAAAAATCATCCAACATATATCCATCTCTCTATCTATATCGTAATATTTATATTTATATTCTAATTTTAATTTTAATTTTAATTTTAAATCCTAATAATAAGGGTATGTTAGCAAATGTTGTAAGGGTGTAAGTCGAAATTCTGTCCGTGTAACGCTACGCTATTTTTAATCATTGTAAGTTATGTTCAACCTTTTTAATTTAATGTCTCGTAGCTAAGTTATTATTATGCTTATTTAATCCGAAGTAATCATGATGTTGGGCTAATTACTAAAATTGGGTAATTGGGCTTTGTACCATAATTGGGGTTTGGACAAAAGAACGACACTTGTGTAAATTAGACTATGGGCTATTAATAGGCTTTATATTTGTTTAACTAAATGATAGTTGGTTAATGTTAATATAAAGATTTACAATTGGGCGTCCCTATAAATTACCATATACACTCGATCGGACAAGATGAGCGGGGTATTTATATGTACGAATAATCGTTCATTTAACCGGACACGGGAATGGATTAATAGCCACTAGAATAATTAAAACAGGGGTGAAATTATGTACAAGGACACTTGGTATAATTGATAACAAAATATTAAAACCTTGGGTTACACTCAGTCGACATCCTGGTGTAATTATTAAACAAAGTATTAAAATCTTGTTACAGTTTAAGTCCCCAATTAGTTGGAATATTTAACTTCGGGTATAAGAATAATTTGACGAGGACACTCGCACTTTATATTTATGACTGATGGACTGTTATGGACAAAAACCAGACGGGCATATTAAATAATCCAGGACAAAGGACAATTAACCCATGGGCATAAAACTAAAATCAACACGTCAAACATCATGATTACGGAAGTTTAAATAAGCATAATTCTTTTATTTCATATTTAATTTCCTTTATTTTATATTTAATTGCACTTCTAATTATCGCATTTTTATTGTTATTGTATTTAATTGCACTTATCGTATTTTTTTAATTATCACAAGTTTATTTTATCGCACTTTTATTATTCGCAATTTCATTATCATTATTTACTTTACGCTTTAATTTAAGTCTTGTATTTATTTTTAATATTTTACATTTGGTTTTAACTGCGACTAAAGTTTTAAAATCGACAAACCGGTCATTAAACGGTAAAAACCCCCCTTTATAATAATAATAATATTACTTATATATATATTTGTATATTTGTATTTTTATAAAAGTAAACTAATATAGCGTTAAGCTTTGTTTAAAGATTTCCCTGTGGAACGAACCGGACTTACTAAAAACTACACTACTGTACGATTAGGTGAACTGCCTATAAGTGTTGTAGCAAGGTTTAAGTATATCCATTCTCTAAATAAATAAATATCTTGTGTAAAATTGTATCGTATTTAATAGTATTTTCTTGTAAAAATTAATAGTATTTTATATACACTCCGCTACCACATCAAGTTATTTTTGGCGCCGCTGCCGGGGATCGTCTAGCTTAAAAGCCGGAAGCGCAACGCTAATATAAAAAAAAAAGATTTTTAGTTTACTTTTATTAAAATTCATTTTTATAAAAATACATTTTAAATATTCGAAAATATAAAAAGAAAAAGAAAAATATAAGTATTTTTAAGATTTTGTTAAATATTTAAGTTTTAAAAAAAGCTAATAAAAAAAAACGCGTCAATTTAAACTGTACCAGAGTTGAATTTTGGAACCCCGCGACTCGCGGGGTTTGCTGCTTGGAATACCGCGACTCGCGGAGACACTCTGACATGCGCTTGACAGAACCCTAATCTGCATTAAATACGGAGTATTATTAATTATTATTAATTAATTTGTATTTAGGGTTAAATATTTAATTAATTTAGTATTTAATTTAAGTTTTAATTAATTTATGTATTTAGTTTAATTAGTTTTATTAAATTATAAAATTAATAGTTTTAATAAATAAATAATATAAAAATAATATTTTTATAAAAATTGTACTTTTTACAACTTTTTGTATATTTTTATATTTTGTCCCTTTTTAATCGTTTTAGCGTAATATTTGTATTTTTAGCTCATATTTAGTTTTAAACTTAGTTTTTGCCATAGTTATTTTTACTTCTAGATTTTTAGGCTTTGCCGTAAAATCCCTTAAGTGTTTTTCTTTAGACTAAGATTTAGGTACTTTAGAATTTTGCGACGCCTTTTTAAGTTTTAGTTTCTTTTTAAGTTATTTCCATTTGGGATTTAGTTTTTCCTGTAAGCTTTAATATTTTTAGACACCTTTTACCTATGTATCAATTATCATTCCAATTAGTAATCTCGATTTGCGATTATAATTTTAAGTTAGTTGTAGTAATAAGGTTAGGTTAGTCAAGTGTTTTTAAGTTTTATAAGTTCCTTTTATTTTTCCGTCACCTTTTATTTTTCAACCATTTTTCTTTTTTGACCTTTTTCCAACGAGCTCTTTTTCTTTCTTATTTCTCGCTATTCTAGTTTTAGGACATAGATTTTTATTCTACTTCTTATCTAAATTTCTTAAAATTACGAAAATTTATTTTAAGTGGTTAAATTGATAGACATCAAAATTTTCTGGTTCGTAGTAATAGTTGGATTTGTACGTGGACCGGGTTATTGGAGCCAAACAGTCCTCAATTATATTGAGACCAAACGAATCCTGCCCCTCTGCTGCATCTTTTGGCTATTCGAAACGTGGGCAAAATCAGAAAAGTCTATTGATTGGATAACTTATATAATTTTTCTTTCCTTTTAAAAACTAATAGGATATTCAGTGAATGCACCGAGCAAGACGTTCACCACCTTTTGTACGTTCACCACCTGTAACCAGATCAAGACATTTAGCAAATATTACTGCCGTTGATTTTTCTTTAGAATCGTCATCCAGTCGACCAAGTACTCCAGTTCAAATTTCCGATAATCCATTTTTTGAACCCGACCTCACAATTGAGAATCCGGAGAATATTCAGGAACGATTCGTAGATCCTGAACCACTAAACTTTCCTCCGGAACCACCAATCATTCAAACAGAGATTGTTGAGGAACGAACCATAAAATCAGAATCCTCTAGTGATTCCGATTCAACAAATTCAATTATGGAGAATCTGGAACCTTTAAGTATGGAAGACCGAATGAGAGCTAAACGCACTGGCCAAGGTCACGCAATTACTCATCCAGACATAAATGCGCCAGATTATGAAATCAAAGGACAAATTCTACACATGGTGACTAGTCAATGCCAATTTAGTGGTGCGCCGAAGGAAGATCCAAATGAACATCTACGTACCTTTAATAGGATCTGCACACTATTTAAAATCCGAGAAGTGGAGGATGAACAGATATATCTCATGTTATTTCCCTGGACTTTAAAGGGAGAAGCCAAAGATTGGTTGGAATCGTTACCTGAAGGGGCGATTGATACATGGGATGTTTTAGTTGAAAATTTTCTTAAACAATTCTTTCCGGCATCTAAAGCCGTAAGACTTCAAGGAGAAATTGTTACGTTTACACAGAAACCAAATGAAACTTTATATGAGGCGTGGACAAGATTTGGAAAGTTGTTAAGAGGATGTCCGCAACATGGTTTAGACACCTGTCAAATAGTACAAATATTCTACCAAGGATGCGACATCACTACAAGGAAAGACATAGATATAGCAGCTGGTGGTTCTATTATGAAGAAAACCGAAACTGATGCTTACAAAATTATTGATAACACTGCTTCCCACTCACATGAGTGGCACCAAGAAAAAGATATCGTTAGATCATCTAAAGCAGCTAGAGCCGATTCTAGCCATGACTTAGATTCCATTTCCGCAAAGATAGATGCTGTCGAGAGACGAATGGAAAAGATGACTAAGGATATTCACTCAATACGAATTAGTTGTGAGCAGTGTGGAGGACCACATTTGACAAAAGATTGTCTCAGTATTGAATTAACAATGGAACAAAGAGAGAATATTTCATACATAAACCAAAGGCCTGGAAATAATTATCAGAATAATTATCAACCGCCAAGACCGATTTACAATCAAAACCAGAATTATAACCGAAATATTCCATACAACAACCAACAAGGTCCTAGCAATCAACAAGTATCCAATAATACTTACAATCAGCAAAGACCTAATTTTCAAAACAAACCACCACAACAAACTGATGATAAAAAGCCGAATTTAGAAGATATGATGACAAAGCTAGTTGAAACTCAAACGCAGTTTTTCACATCTCAGAAACAAACCAATGAACAAAATGCTCAAGCATTTAGAAATCAACAAGCTTCTATTCAAAATCTGGAACAAGAAGTAAGTAACCTAGTGAAATGTCCCGTTCTTATTGATTAAAAACGTTCCATATTAATTGATTTCGTTGCGAGGTTTTGACCTCTATATGAGACGTTTTTCAAAGACTGCATTCATTTTAAAACAAACCATAACTTTTATTTCATCAATAAAGGTTTAAAAAGCTTTACGTAGATTATCAAATAATGATAATCTAAAATATCCTGTTTACACACAACCATTACATAATGGTTTACAATACAAATATGTTACAACAAAATAAGTTTCTTGAATGCAGTTTTTACACAATATCATACAAGCATGGACTCCAAATCTCGTCCTTATTTAAGTATGCGACAGCGGAAGCTCTTAATAATCACCTGAGAATAAACATGCTTAAAACGTCAACAAAAATGTTGGTGAGTTATAGGTTTAACCTATATATATCAAATCATAATAATAGACCACAAGATTTCATATTTCAATACACATCCCATACATAGAGATAAAAATCATTCATATAGTGAACACCTGGTAACCGACATTAACAAGATGCATATATAAGAATATCCCCATCATTCCGGGACACCCTTCGGATATGATATAAATTTCGAAGTACTAAAGCATCCGGTACTTTGGATGGGGTTTGTTAAGCCCAATAGATCTATCTTTAGGATTCGCGTCAATTAGGGTGTCTGTTCCCTAATTCTTAGATTACCAGACTTAATAAAAAGGGGCATATTCGATTTCGATAATTCAACCATAGAATGTAGTTTCACGTACTTGTGTCTATTTTGTAAATCATTTATAAAACCAGCATGTATTCTCATCCCAAAAATATTAGATTTTAAAAATGGGACTATAACTCACTTTCACAGATTTTTACTTCGTCGGGAAGTAAGACTTGGCCACTGGTTGATTCACGAACCTATAATAATATATACATATATATCAAAGTATGTTCAAAATATATTTACAACACTTTTAATATATTTTGATGTTTTAAGTTTATTAAGTCAGCTGTCCTCGTTAGTAACCTACAACTAGTTGTCCACAGTTAGATGTACAGAAATAAATCAATAAATGTTATCTTGAATCAATCCACGACCCAGTGTATACGTATCTCAGTATTGATCACAACTCAAACTATATATATTTTGGAATCAACCTCAACCCTGTATAGCTAACTCCAACATTCACATATAGAGTGTCTATGGTTGTTCCGAAATATATATAGATGTGTCGACATGATAGGTCGAAACATTGTATACGTGTCTATGGTATCTCAAGATTACATAATATATAATATGAGACGACCCGACCCAATCCATAGGGACGAATACAATAACATATGATTACATCGCGAGGTACTTGACCTTTAAATGATACATTTTACAAACATTGCATTCATTTTTAAAAGACAATCTTTCATTACATCGAAAGTTGACATGTATGCATACCATTTCATAATATCCAAACTATAAATGACCTAATCTGTCATTTACTTAATAATAATCTTTAATGAACTTCAACGACTCGAATGCAACGTCTTTTGAAATATGTCATGAATGACTCCAAGTAATATCTTTAAAATGAGCTAATGCACAGCGGAAGATCTCTTTCAAACCTGAGAATAAACATGCTTTCAAGTGTCAACCAAAAGGTTGGTGAGTTCATTAGTTTAACTTAAACAATCGTTTCCATCATTTTAATAGACCACAAGATTTCAGATTTCCATTTCTCATAAACATACGTCCCATGCATAGAGACAAAAATATCATTCATATGGATTGAACACCTGGTAACCGACATTAACAATATGCATATATAAGAATATCCCCATCATTCCGGGATCCTCCTTCGGACATGATATAAATTTCGAAGTACTAAAACATCCGGTACTTTGGATGGGGCTTGTTGGGCCCGATAGATCTATCTTTAGGATTCGCGTCAATTAGGGTGTCTGTTCCCTAATTCTTAGATTACCAGACTTAATAAAAAGGGGCATATTCGATTTCGATAATTCAACCATAGAATGTAGTTTCACGTACTTGTGTCTATTTCGTAAAACATTTATAAAAGTTGCGCATGTATTCTCAGCCCAAAAATATAAAGGGTAAAAAGGCAAATGAAACTCACCATACTGTATTTTGTAGTAAAAATACATATAACATCATTGAACAAGTGTAGGGTTGGCCTCGGATTCACGAACCTATAGTAATTATATATATTTATGTATTTGTCAATATTTGTCTAATAAACTAGGCCAAGTCATAGTATACCACAATCCCAATGCTCGAGACTAATGTGCAAAAGTCAAAGGTTAAAGTAAAAACGAGGTCGCATGCAAAAATATAATAACTTATACAAAAATGATTTTTCGGTCAAACATGACTAAACGGCCACTTCAGCGATTTTTAGAAAAATTATCGGAACTCCGATTGATAAACGGCCAAAGATAAAAGTTACACATTATCAAAAAGATTAAACATAAATTTTTACAGAAGTAAACTAAACCTAGACAACTCGTAGTTGCCAACGCGGTTTCGGTGTTTCAAAGTTAATTTTTCAGCTTTAATAAATTTACAAAAGTGACCGAGTAGCCTACTTTGGAGATTTTTAGAAAATTCCTCGAAACTCGGATTGACAAACGGTCAAAGCCTTCAAATTCTCGTTACCACAAAGATATAACATGATTTTTGGCAAAAGTAAACACACATCAGGCCGACCATGACAACTGATACAAAACTGACATTTTTAATAAAAAAGTTTCAGCTCTTTTTAGAATTTTAAAATGTGACCAAACAGTCAACTTTGACGATTTTTAGAAAAATCGTCGAGACTCGAATTGACAAACGACCAGAGTCGTTTGTTACATCTTACAGCAAAGAATTCAGTGATAATTTTGTTTTAATCTGAAACAACGCAGATCAACGAGAATTTCAGTTTCCGTAACGACGTTTCATCAAAATTTACAAAACTTCTTTTATCCATAACTTGACAACCGTTCAACGAAACGAGACGTGCTTTATATGAAAATTCATCTACTCGACGAGTAGAATCCAAATAACCACTTTTTATTACTCAGAAAATTAGTTCACTAATTATTATCAGCATTTTTAATTACGAAATTAATTGTTTAATTCATAACTTTCTAACCGTTCATCGAATCCATTCGATATCTAAATGAAAAGTTTTTAATTTTTCGCTAGCTTTCCAAGGACATGCATATCTTATACCTTATCTCAACCGTAGGTGTAACTAATTCAGGATTCAACATAACCTATCTAAGGGCAATATCAAAAATACAAATATGCATAATTCTATTTTCTCGAGCACTAGTCAGGGATACACTATTAGTAAATAAAAGTTAAGTTATGAGTGCTCACGTATCAATATTGAGATTCAATGCTGTAGGAAAGGTACGTAGACGCGACGGAGACGATAACTACCAATTTGACCTCAAGGGCATACCCATGAACCATACCCATCACCTCCATAGCCATAACCCATAATTTCCTTAGCCCTATCCTACTCATAAAACTTGTCTTGAAATGACCCGCTCATGACCTCGTCGTAGTATTTTATGTATAATATTACTAATATTAGTACCATAATATTAATAATAATAATAGTAATAATAATAAATATTACTGAGTATAGAGAGAGATTAGAGGAAGATGGATAGATAGTTCAGCTCGTAGAAGGAATTTATAGAAGTCATCCATTTTCACAAGTTTTCAATTAATAATATAATTAAATAATTAATAATATAATTAAATAATTATAATAGTATAATAAATAAATAAAAAAAAAATTAAAAAGAAAACGTGATGTATGGACATGAGAAAAAAATGACCACTTATGACACCCGTGATTCCACTACGTACCATCTTACCCTTTTTTTTTTATAATATTATATATAAATATATATTTAATTCCTATGATTAATTATATATTATATTATATTCATGTTCATGGTAGAAATATAATTTTTACAAAAATGACACGGTCGTGGTCTCACGACCCATGTACCACTTTCGGTTTTTCGGGCGCACTTTCGTATGTTTAGAAAACTAGCCTTTTACGTTACGTGACGTGTACCTTTTACAAAAATTAGACTTACTCAACAATAAATTACCTTTATAAAAATATAACTTATAAAATTGAGCGTTGTGGTCATTTCCTTCTATAAATTAAAGTCTCGTTGTTTGTCAAAATATTTTATTTTAAATTAAACATTTTGTGACACGTACCTTTTTTTTAATAATTAGACTTAAATTAATTAAAAACAAACCCACTCAAAGTGTAACTTAATCTTTTGAGTGTTTTGGTCATTTACTTTTATAATTCATAATCTTGTTATTTATTAAAGCCTATTTATTAATATTAGTTTAATATCAAAACGTTTTATGACTAATTTAAATTAAAATTTATAATCTTAATATAACATATCAAATGGGTTTATCTAGTTAACGAATCTTATCCCGATTATTCTTCTATATGATAAATCGAGTATTATGAAATTCGATTCTCCACTAACTTTTTTTTTTTAACTCCCAATAAGTGATACTTTGTTCTTACTTGTAAATCACTTTACCATTTATTCCGAATACCGTTAAAAAGTAAGGGTTTCCTAATTCAAAGTGGACCTCATAACAGAGACTCATAATCATAGTTCAATGTATCCGATAATTCAATCATTTGATATTATCTTTTAATCTCTTCGATAAACTTACATCGAACAAATACGTTCATGTAAAGTATTATTCATTCAATACCTTGATAGCATTTCCAAGTAAAAAAAAAATAGATCTCATAGCTTATATTCATATTAACTAATCTGTTCAATATTTTATTAATATATCTCAATTTAATAAGCACACATGTATATGCATATATATTTAATTACACATAATTGTTCGTGAATCGTTAGGCATGGTCAAAAGGTATTTGATTAAATGAATATAGTTTCAAAACTTTTGGGACTCAACATTACAGATTTTGCTTATCGTGTCGAATATATATAAAGATTAAAGTTTAAATTTGTTCGGAAATTTCCGGGTCATCACATAATATAAGTTGATTAAGTTATGGTTGGAATAGATTTGTTACCAATTTTCACGTAGCTAAAATGAGAAAAATTATCCAATCTTGTTTTACCCATAACTTCTTCATTTTAAATCCGTTTTGAGTGAATCAAATTGCTATGGTTTCATATTGAACTCTATTTTATGAATATAAATAGAAAAAGTATAGGTTTATAGTCCGAAAAATAAGTTACAAGTTGTTTTTGTAAAGGTAGTCATTTCAGTCGAAAGAACGACGTCTAGATGACCATTTTAGAAAATATACTTACACTTTGAGTTTAACCATAATTTTTGGATATAGTTTCATGTTCATAATAAAAATAATTTTCTCAGAATAATAACTTTTAAATCAAAGTTTATCATAGTTTTTAATTAACTAACCCAAAACAGCCCGCGGTGTTACTACGACGGCGTAAATCCGGTTTTACGGTGTTTTTCGTGTTTCCAGGTTTTAAATCATTAAGTTAGCATATCATATAGATATAGAACATGTGTTTAGTTTATTTTAAAAGTCAAGTTAGAAGGATTAACTTTTGTTTGCGAACAAGTTTAGAATTAACTAAACTATGTTCTAGTGATTATAAGTTTAAACCTTCAAATAAGATAGCTTTATATGTATGAATCGAATGATGTTATGAACATCATTACTACCTTAAGTTCCTTGGATAAACCTACTGGAAAAGAGAAAAATCGATCTAGCTTCAACGGATCCTTGGATGGCTCGAAGTTCTTGAAGCAGAATCATGACACGAAAACAAGTTCAAGTAAGATCATCACTTGAAATAAGATTGTTATAGTTATAGAAATTGAACCAAAGTTTGAATATGATTATTACCTTGTATTAGAATGATAACCTACTGTAAGAAATAAAGATTTCTTGAGGTTGGATGATCACCTTACAAGATTGGAAGTGAGCTAGCAAACTTGAAAGTATTCTTGATTTTATGTAACTAGAACTTGTAGAATTTATGAAGAACACTTAGAACTTGAAGATAGAACTTGAGAGAGATCAATTAGATGAAGAAAATTGAAGAATGAAAGTGTTTGTAGGTGTTTTTGGTCGTTGGTGTATCGATTAGATATAAAGGATATGTAATTTTGTTTTCATGTAAATAAGTCATGAATGATTACTCATATTTTTGTAATTTTATGAGATATTTCATGCTAGTTGCCAAATGATGGTTCCCAAATGATGGTTCCCACATGTGTTAGGTGAATATCTCTTAATATGTATGAATATCTCTTAATATGATATATATATATATATATACATTAAATGTCTTTACAACGATAATCGTTACATATATGTCTCGTTTAAAAATCATTAAGTTAGTAGTCTTGTTTTTACATATGTAGTTCATTGTTAATATACTTAATGATATGTTTACTTATCATAGTATCATGTTAACTATATATATATATCCATATATATGTCATCATATAGTTTTTACAAGTTTTAACGTTCGTGAATCACCGGTCAACTTGGGTGGTCAATTGTGTATATGAAACATATTTCAATTAATCAAGTCTTAACAAGTTTGATTGCTTAACATGTTGGAAACATTTAATCATGTAAATATCAATCTCAATTAATATATATAAACATGGAAAAGTTCGGGTCACTACAATACCTACCCGTTAAATAAATTTCGTCCCGAAATTTTAAGCTGTTGAAGGTGTTGACGAATCTTCTGGAAATAGATGCGGGTATTTCTTCTTCATCTGATCTTCACGCTCCCAGGTGAACTCGGGTCCTCTAGGAGCATTCCATCGAACCTTAACAATTGGTATCTTGTTTTGCTTAAGTCTTTTAACCTCACGATCCATTATTTCGACGGGTTCTTCGATGAATTGAAGTTTTTCGTTGATTTGGATTTCATCTAACGGAATAGTGAGATCTTCTTTAGCAAAACATTTCTTCAAATTCGAGACGTGGAAAGTGTTATGTACAACCACGAGTTGTTGAGGTAACTCAAGTCGGTAAGCTACTGGTCCGACACGATCAATAATCTTGAATGGTCCAATATACCTTGTATTTAATTTCCCTCGTTTACCAAATTGAACAACGCCTTTCCAAGGTGCAACTTTAAGTATGACCATCTCTCCAATTTCAAATTCTATATCTTTTCTTTTAATGTCAGCGTAGCTCTTTTGTCGACTTTGGGCGGTTTTCAACCGTTGTTGAATTTGGATGATCTTCTCAGTAGTTTCTTGTATAACCTCCGGACCCGTAATCTGTCTATCCCCCACTTCACTCCAACAAATCAGAGACCTGCACTTTCTACCATAAAGTGCTTCAAATGGCGCCATCTCAATGCTTGAATGGTAGCTGTTGTTGTAGGAAAATTCTGCTAATGGTAGATGTCGATCCTAACTGTTTCCGAAATCAATAACACATGCTCGTAGCATGTCTTCAAGCGTTTATATCGTCCTTTTGCTCTGCCCATCAGTTTGTGGATGATAGGCAGTACTCATGTCTAGACGAGTTCCTAATGCTTGCTGTAATGTCTGCCAGAATCTTGAAATAAATCTACCATCCCTATCAGAGATAATAGAGATTGGTATTCCATGTCTGGAGACGACTTCCTTCAAATACAGTCGTGCTAACTTCTCCATCTTGTCATCTTCTCTTATTGGCAGGAAGTGTGCTGATTTGGTGAGACGATCAACTATTACCCAAATAGTATCAAAACCACTTGCAGTCCTTGGCAATTTAGTGATGAAATCCATGGTAATGTTTTCCCATTTCCATTCCGGGATTTCGGGTTGTTGAAGTAGACCTGATGGTTTCTGATGCTCAGCTTTGACCTTAGAACATGTCAAACATTCTCCTACGTATTTAGCAACATCGGCTTTCATACCCGGCCACCAAAAATGTTTCTTGAGATCCTTGTACATCTTCCCCGTTCCAGGATGTATTGAGTATCTGGTTTTATGAGCTTCTCTAAGTACCATTTCTCTCATATCTCCAAATTTTGGTACCCAAATCCTTTCAGCCCTATACCGGGTTCCGTCTTCCCGAATATTAAGATGCTTCTCCGATCCTTTGGGTATTTCATCCTTTAAATTTCCCTCTTTTAAAACTCCTTGTTGCGCCTCCTTTATTTGAGTAGTAAGGTTATTATGAATCATTATATTCATAGATTTTACTCGAATGGGTTCTCTGTCCTTCCTGCTCAAGGCATCAGCTAAGACATTTGCCTTCCCCGGGTGGTAACGAATCTCAAAGTCATAATCATTCAACAATTCAATCCACCTACGCTGCCTCATATTCAGTTGTTTCTGATTAAATATGTGTTGAAGACTTTTGTGGTCGGTATATATAATACTTTTGACCCCATATAAGTAGTGCCTCCAAGTCTTTAATGCAAACACAACCGCGCCTAATTCCAAATCATGCGTCGTATAATTTTGTTCGTGAATCTTCAATTGTCTAGACGCATAAGCAATCACCTTCGTTCGTTGCATTAATACACAACCGAGACCTTGCTTTGATGCGTCACAATAAATCACAAAATCATCATTCCCTTCAGGCAATGACAATATAGGTGCCGTAGTTAGCTTTTTCTTCAATAACTGAAACGCTTTCTCTTGTTCATCATTCCATTCAAATTTCTTCCCTTTATGCGTTAATGCAGTCAAGGGTTTTGCTATTCTGGAAAAGTCTTGGATGAACCTTCTGTAGTAACCGGCTAGTCCTAAAAACTGGCGTATGTGTTTCGAAGTTTTTGGGGTTTCCCACTTTTCAACAGTTTCTATCTTTGCCGGATCCACCTTAATACCTTCTTTGTTCACTATGTGACCGAGGAATTGAACTTCTTCCAACCAGAATGCACACTTTGAAAACTTAGCGTACAATTCTTCCTTCCTCAATACTTCTAACACCTTTCTCAAATGTTCACCGTGTTCTTGGTCATTCTTTGAGTAAATAAGTATGTCATCAATGAAAACAATGACAAACTTGTCAAGGTATGGTCCACACACTCGGTTCATAAGGTCCATGAACACAGCTGGTGCATTAGTTAAACCAAACGGCATGACCATAAACTCGTAATGACCGTAACATGTTCTGAAAGCAGTCTTTGGAATATCATCTTCTTTCACCCGCATTTGATGATACCCGGAACGTAAGTCAATATTTGAATAAACAGACGAGCCTTGTAGTTGATCAAATAAGTCGTCGATTCTCGGTAGTGGGTAGCGGTTCTTGATGGTAAGTTTGTTCAACTCTCGGTAGTCGATACACAACCTGAATGTACCATCTTTCTTCTTGACAAACAAAACAGGAGCTCCCCACGGTGATGTGCTTGGTCGAATGAAACCACGCTCTAAAAGTTCTTGTAATTGGCTTTGCAGTTCTTTCATCTCGCTGGGTGCGAGTCTGTAAGGAGCACGAGCTATTGGTGCAGCTCCTGGTACAAGATCTATTTGAAATTCAACGGATCGATGTGGGGGTAATCCCGGTAATTCTTTCGGAAATACATCGGGAAATTCTTTTGCAATGGGAACATCATTGATGCTCTTTTCTTCAGTTTGTACTTTCTCGACGTGTGCTAGAACAGCATAGCAACCTTTTCTTATTAGTTTTTGTGCCTTCAAATTACTAATAAGATGTAGCTTCGTGTTGCCCTTTTCTCCGTACACCATTAAGGGTTTTCCTTTTTCTCGTATAATGCGAATTGCATTTTTGTAACAAACGATCTCTGCTTTCACTTCTTTCAACCAGTCCATACCGATTATCACATCAAAACTCCCTAACTCTACTGGTATCAAATCAATCTTAAATGTTTCGCTAACCAGTTTAATTTCTCGATTCCGACATATATTATCTGCTGAAATTAATTTACCATTTGCTAATTCGAGTAAAAATTTACTATCCAAAGGCGTCAATGGACAAATTAATTTAGCACAAAAATCTCTACTCATATAGCTTCTATCCGCACCCGAATCAAATAAAACGTAAGCAGGTTTATTGTCAATAAGAAACGTACCCGTAACAAGCTCCGGGTCTTCCTGTGCCTCTGCTGCATTAATATTGAAAACTCTTCCGCGGCCTTGTCCATTCGTGTTCTCCTGGTTCGGGAAATTTCTAATAATGTGGCCCGGTTTTCCACATTTATAACAAACTACATTGGCATAACTTGCTCCGACACTACTTGCTCCGCCATTACTCGTTCCGGCACCATTTGTTCCTTTCGTTCTATTAACCCCTGGTCCGTAGACCTCACACTTCGCCGCGCTATGACCATTTCTTTTACACTTGTTGCAAAATTTGGTGCAGAACCCCGAGTGATACTTTTCACACCTTTGGCATAGCTGCTTCTGATTGTTGTTGTTGTTGTTGCGGTTATTATTGTTATTGGGATGATTGTTGTAGTTGCTGTTGTTGTTGTTGTTGTTATTGTTGTTGGGCCGTTTGTTGTAGTTGCGATTGATGTTGCGATTGTTGGGATAATTGTTGCGATTATTGTTGTAATTACTGTTGTTGTTGTATTGGTGATTCTTATCACCGTTTTCCTCCCACTTTCTTTTGACTTGCTTCACATTGGCCTCTTCAGCAGTCTGTTCGTTAATCCTTTCTTCAATCTGGTTTACTAGTTTGTGAGCCATTCTACATGCCTGTTGTATGGAGGCGGGCTCGTGTGAACTTATATCTTCTTGGATTCTTTCCGGTAATCCTTTCACAAATGCGTCGATCTTCTCTTCCTCATCTTCGAATGCTCCCGGACACAATAGGCACAAATCTGTGAATCGTCTTTCGTACGTGGTAATATCAAATCCTTGGGTTCGTAACCCTCTAAGTTCTGTCTTGAGCTTATTGACCTCGGTTCTGGGACGGTACTTCTCGTTCATCAAGTGCTTGAATGCTGACCACGGTAGTGCGTACGCACCGTCTTGTCCCACTTGCTCTAGATAGGTATTCCACCATGTTAACGCAGAACCTATGAAGGTATGCGTAGCGTACTTCACTTTGTCCTCTTCAGTACACTTACTTATGGCAAACATCGATTCGACCTTCTCGGTCCACCGTTTCAATCCGATCGGTCCTTCGGTTCCATCAAATTCCAAAGGTTTGCAGGCAGTGAATTCTTTGTAGGTGCATCCTACACGATTTCTGGTACTGCTAGATCCAAGGTTATTGTTGGTATGTAGCGCAGCCTGTACTGCGGCTATGTTTGAAGCTAGAAAAGTACGGAATTCCACTTCATTCATATTCACGGTGTGTCGAGTAGTCGGTGCCATTTCCTTCAAAATAGTCAAATGGAACAAGTTAATCATACAGAATATTAAGAGTAGTTAATAGTATTTCGTAGCATAATATGAACTCATTTATAAAAGCTTTTTCTTCATATTAGCGTTTTATAAGTTTAAATTCGGGTAGTACCTACCCGTTAAGTTCATACTTAGTAGCTAATATATAATTCAACTACTACAATTCTATATGAAAAACTGATTATAATAATATTTCGCGTTCAAACTTTTATACAATATTTTACAAACTTACAATACCGCTTATTTTACATAAAGCATGAAATATAGCACACAATAACTTTGATACAAGATAGTTGTGAAGATAATTCTAGCTAGTACACAAGTCGTTCAGCAAAGGCAATAAAGACACGTAATTCATACGTCCAGAAACAAGTCATGCATTCTGGTTTTACTAGGACTACTTCCCATCCTTGGTCTTGTGGAACATAACCGTTATGGCCGTTGATAAGACAGCGTGTTGTAACGTCGTCAAAGGGACGAGGGTTACGTAATGTCCAACAGTCCCGTAACAATCTAAAAACCTCATTTCTTACCCCAATTACCGACTCCGTCACTTGTGGAAACGTTTTGTTTAATAGTTGTATCCCGGTGTTCTTGGTCTCACTTTGGTGAGAAGCGAACATTACTAATCCGTAAGCATAACATGCTTCTTTATGTTGCATGTTAGCCGCTTTTTCTAATCACGAAGTCCAATATTCGGATATATTGAGTCAAAATAATTTCTTAACCCGTTGCGTAAAATAGCATTTGGGTTCCCCGCAATATATGCGTCAAAGTAAACACATCGTAACTTATGGGTTTCCCAATGTGATATCCCCCATCTTTCAAACGAAAGTCTCTTATAAACCAAGACATTCTTGGAACGTTCTTCGAATGTCTTACAAACTGATCTCGCCTTAAATAGTTGTGCCGAGGAATTCTGACCGACTCTAGACAAGATTTCATCAATCATGTCTCCGGGTAGGTCTCTTAAAATATTTGGTTGTCTATCCATTTTATGTTTTTAAACTGTAAAATAGACAAGAGTTAGATTCATAAAAAAATACTTATTAATACAAGCAATTTTTACATATATCATAAAGCATAAGCACACTATATTACATATATTACCCCACACGAATACAACTATCTTATTCCGACTCGCTTGCTTCTTCTTCTTCTTCGGTTTTGGTTCGTTTTGCAAAGTTTCTAGGGATATATGATGTTCCCCTAATACGAGCCGTCGTTTTCCACATTGGTTTAGAAAAACCTGGTGGTTTAGAGGTTCCCGGGTCATTGTTACAACTTAAGGACTTCGGGGGTTGACGATATATATAAAGTTCATCGGGGTTGGAATTAGATTTCTCTATTTTTTATGCCCTTTCCCTTATTATTTTTTTTTGCCTTTTTAAATTCAGTTGGGGTAATTTCTATAACATCATCGGAATTCTCGTCGGAATCCGATTCATCGAAGAATTGGTAATCCTCCCAATATTTTGCTTCCTTGGCGGAAACACCATTGACCATAATTAACCTTGGTCGGTTGGTTGAGGATTTTCTTTTACTTAATGGTTTTATTATTTCCCCCACCGGTTCTATTTCCTCCTCCGGTTCCTCCTCTTCCGGTTCCCTTCTTCTTCTGGTTCTGATTCTTCTTCCGGTTCCTCTTCGGGAACTTGTGAATCAGTCCAATATATATTCGACTCTTCGTTATTATTAGGTGAGTCAATGGGATTTGTGCTAGAGGTAGACATCTATCACACAATATTAAACATGTTAAGAGATTAATATATCACATAATATATACATGTTAATAATATATAGTTTCCAACAAAAATGTTAAGCAATCATTTTTAAAGAAAACACGGTCGAAGTCCAGACTCACTAATGCATCCTAACAAACTCGATAAGACACACTAATGCAAATTTTTTGGTTCTCTAAGACCAACCCTCGGATACCAACTGAAATGTCCCGTTCTTATTGATTAAAAACGTTCCATATTAATTGATTTCGTTGCGAGGTTTTGACCTCTATATGAGACGTTTTTCAAAGACTGCATTCATTTTAAAACAAACCATAACCTTTATTTCATCAATAAAGGTTTAAAAAGCTTTACGTAGATTATCAAATAATGATAATCTAAAATATCCTGTTTACACACAACCATTACATAATGGTTTACAATACAAATATGTTACAACAAAATAAGTTTCTTGAATGCAGTTTTTACACAATATCATACAAGCATGGACTCCAAATCTCGTCCTTATTTAAGTATGCGACAGCGGAAGCTCTTAATAATCACCTGAGAATAAACATGCTTAAAACGTCAACAAAAATGTTGGTGAGTTATAGGTTTAACCTATATATATCAAATCATAATAATAGACCACAAGATTTCATATTTCAATACACATCCCATACATAGAGATAAAAATCATTCATATGGTGAACACCTGGTAACCGACATTAACAAGATGCATATATAAGAATATCCCCATCATTCCGGGACACCCTTCGGATATGATATAAATTTCGAAGTACTAAAGCATCCGGTACTTTGGATGGGGTTTGTTAAGCCCAATAGATCTATCTTTAGGATTCGCGTCAATTAGGGTGTCTGTTCCCTAATTCTTAGATTATCAGACTTAATAAAAAGGGGCATATTCGATTTCGATAATTCAACCATAGAATGTAGTTTCACGTACTTGTGTCTATTTTGTAAATCATTTATAAAACCTGCATGTATTCTCATCCCAAAAATATTAGATTTTAAAAGTGTGACTATAACTCGCTTTCACAGATTTTTACTTCGTCGGGAAGTAAGACTTGGCCACTGGTTGATTCACGAACCTATAACAATATATACATATTGAAATGTCCCGTTCTTATTGATTAAAAACGTTCCATATTAATTGATTTCGTTGCGAGGTTTTGACCTCTATATGAGACGTTTTTCAAAGACTGCATTCATTTTTAAAACAAACCATAACCTTTATTTCATAAATAAAGGTTTAAAAAGCTTTACGTAGATTATCAAATAATGATAATCTAAAATATCCTGTTTAC
This sequence comes from Rutidosis leptorrhynchoides, assembly GCF_046630445.1. NCBI lineage: Eukaryota > Viridiplantae > Streptophyta > Magnoliopsida > Asterales > Asteraceae > Rutidosis > Rutidosis leptorrhynchoides. Next base: position 367,938,924 of record NC_092343.1, on the reverse strand, counting down.
ACACGACCATTACATAATGGTTTACAATACAAATATGTTACATCGAAATCAGTTTCTTGAATGCAGTTTTTACACAATATCATACAAACATGGACTCCAAATCTTGTCCTTATTTTAGTATGCAACAGCGTAAGCTCTTAGTATTCACCTGAGAATAAACATGCTTTATGAAGGTTTTTCGTATGCACGAGAGACATATTAAATTAATGTGGCTGAAGTGTTATGATCCAAGTCGGGTCATACCCAATAACAAACTTACCGACACCTTATTTGTATTTGATCTTAGCGATTGGGTCATTGATTAAATACGCGACACTTGAACTTTAAGAAAAATGGTTTTCTTGAATATTACTTGATGTGTGTATATATAAATTATGGAATAATTTATATAATATGGATTTAATTATTTATAGGTTAAATAATTAATTTATGTTACATTTTATATAAATTGGTTTTATATAATGAAATGTACATAAAATAAATATGGAAATTTATAAAAGGTTTTATAAAATCTAATTCTTTTATAAAACTTATTTTATAAATTAAATTTGGAAGTGGCATGGGAGTCTCAACTAGCATGGCATGTTGACTAGCTTTTGAGTGTTACTTCCAAAGATTCCATGTGCATATGTACCAAGACCTCTTGGAGACTTCACACACATGCAAATACACTTTCAAGTAAGCAAAAAAACTGAAAATTCTGCTCCAAAAATCAGCCTGCTGGCCGTGAGCTTTGGGTGCTCAAAAGTGGTTCATTTTCTTTTTTTTTGCAAGCTCATTTAGGTGTCATTAAATCCTAACCAAAAGCTAGGGTGTTGGTGCATAAGTTTGGGGTATAACTACTTGAGGTTTCATCCATTTGAGGCTCCATTCATCATCATCATCTTCATCACCTTTCAACAAGCTTGGAATAGGTATAATCCCTTTTCTTACTTGTAGTTTGTAAGTATGTTTCACAACTTGATCCTAATTGGGATTTAACTTTAATTGGTTAAAGATATACAAGTCCAAAATGGTAATTAACATGCTTCCGCTTTCTTATAATTCTTAAATTTGTTTAAGTATTTTGAACTTGTTAAATCCCAACAATGGTATCTAGAGCCGAAGTTGTTGAAATATACTTCGAGATGATTTTTTAAACCCACTATATCTTTGCATTTTATGAACATGCATGCAAGTGAAATGCAAAAATTTAAGGGTTTGGGTGGGTTTGCTATTTTGGCCGAATTTCATGGGGTCCCGAAATGGGTTTTGGGTTGTTCCATGTTGTTCATATTTGGTAGTATGATAATGTTCACAATCTATGCCTAGACCTTGTGGTTGTTTGGTTGCATGTTTGAGTGATTTGTATTATTCATTTGGTATGTAATAATTAATTCATTCATTTGGTTGTAATATTTATTATTTTGGTTATGTAATTTATTTTATATTTGGCATGTAAAATAGATTAGGTTGTATTTTCATTTTTTAGAGAAAAATGTATTAGGATATATTTTTTGTAAAAGATGAAGATGCAAGACTTGAAGAACACATGAAGAAGCATTTGGATGCAAGATTAAGTGGGAGATTTTAAAATCTCCTACTTTGTGTTATAACCCCTTAACCGGTGGCATTTGTTTTCGGCTAAACAAATGCCTACCAAAATGGCTAGATTGTGAACATCTTGATTTTGCATGCGTGGTTGTTTTGTATGATTATGTGGATTGTATGTTTGTATGCTACAAGTTAATCACACAAGTTAACAACAAACTAAAATGGCAATTTAAATTGGTTAAAATTGACATTATTAATCACATGCAAAACGACAATTTAAAATGGTTAAATTGAAATGGCTAAAAGGACATTAATAAACGGTTATTAAGGACATGATAAGGATCATACATATAAAATGGTTTATATCAAGTAATTGGCTTAATTACAAAACATGAAAAATGGATTTTCAAGTAAACCATACACTAAATGCATGTTAGTGTATGGTGCAAAAGTTTTCTCAAACTAGAATTAACGAAAACTCAAAATCCCTTTCACTAACAAGGTAAACAAGTTTAACGCCATCCTATTGTGTGACACTTAAAAGTATTAGGGAACTCATGATGGGATAAAGGTCACCTAATCGTTATGAGCAAACTAATATGATTAAGGTAAATTTTGCATGCTTGTGGGATAAAGGTCACCTAACCACATGTATGTTAAATTTACAAGTCTATACAAGTAGGACGACTTGATTTGGGAATCATGAACTTAGGGTCACCGAAGCATGAAGAACAAATAGGCGTTGATGGGATAAATATGCCATGCAAAAGGATTGCATGATCCCATACTCTAGAAGTTGCAAATGGATTGCAATTGTCATTTATTGACTACCTAGCTAAATCAAATTGCGGGATAAAGGTTACCTAACCGAAATTTGGTTTACCGTTGGATTCTAGAATTTAATAATTCAATTTGATTTAAAGGGTATTGAATGTTAAATTAAAATCGATACTTAAACGAACTTTGTTAATTTTGTAGATGGCCGCCAATAACAACAACAACATTCCTAACGCACCACTTAACCTAAACCACCTATCATTAAGGTCTCTCTTAGAGAAAGACAAACTCAACCATACAAACTTTATGGATTGGTTTCGCAATCTTCGGATTGTCCTCAAACAAGAGGATAAAATGTATGTGCTTGAGGACCCCATTCCCGATCAACCGGATGAGAATGATGTGGAGGCAATGGCCTCTTACGATAAGTATTGCCACGACTCCCTTCAAGTCTCATGCTTAATGCTTGGGACTATGATACCCGAACTCCAAAAGGATTTCGAACATCATAGTGCATACGACATGATAACGCAATTGAAGGAGATGTTCCTTCAACAAGCGCGTGTCGAACGCTTCGAAACGGTTCGAGCGCTACATGCTTGTCGTATGGACGATACCCAATCGGTTTCATCTTATGTTCTTAAGATGAAAAGCCTTATCGATCGTGCTAACCGTCTTAACCTAAACATATCTAATGAGTTAGTCACCGATCTTATCCTTAACTCCCTATCAAAAAGGTTTGATCAATTTGTAATTAATTACAATATGAATGGGATGGATAAGAGCATAGGTGAGCTTCACGGTATGCTTAGAACGGCGGAAACTAGCATGGGTAAAAGGGCTTTACCCGTGTTAGCAATCGATCAAGGTGGGTCCAAAGGTAAGACCTCTAAGCCAAAGGTGGCTAAGAGAAAAGGACCCGCTTACCAAGGCAAAGGGAAGGGGAAGATGGTTACCCCAACCATCAACAAGGCTAAGAAGCAAAAGGTAGCCGAGAAGGCAAACCCCAAGGAAGACCCATGTTTCGGTTGCGGTGAAATGGGTCATTGGAAACGAAACTGTCCGATCTATCTTAAGGAGTTGAAGGATAAGAGGGATGCAGGGCAAACCTCAGGTAATATATATATGGTATATATAGAGCTTAGTATTACTTCTTCTAATACATGGGTATTAGACACTGGATGTGGAACTCACATTTGCAATTCATTGCAGGGGTTCAAAAGAAGTAGCAAGCAAACGAGAACATCAAGTCTCTACATGGGTAATGGAGCCAAAGTGCAAGTGAAGGCTCAAGGAGACTTTGTGTTAAAGCTTCCAAGTGGTTTGGAACTTGTTTTGAAAGATGTTTTGTATGCACCCGATTTATGTCGAAACATTATTTCCATTTCCCGTTTGAAACAATGTGGTTTTAATCTTAATTTTGTTAATGATGATATCCATATTTATTTAGATAATGTATTCTATTTCAAGGCTTCGCCTTCAAATGGAATTTATGAATTGGTTCATGATGACGCATCATCGAGCTCTATATACCATACAAGCACCAAGAAACTCAAAAGGGATTTGAGTGAGTCCTACTTATGGCATTGTCGCCTTGGTCACATAAACAAGAACCGAATGCATACACTTCAAAGGAATGGACTTTTGAAATCAAATGAAATGGATTCATTTGATGTATGCGAATCTTGTTTACAAGGCAAGATGACTAAAGCACCTTTCAAAGGGACTTATGAAAGGGCTAAAGATTTATTGGGATTAATACATTCGGATGTATGTGGACCCTTTAAACCCATAACTAGGAATGGTGAAAGATACTTTGTTACTTTCATTGATGACTTTAGTCGTTTCGGATATGTCTACTTATTAAGACACAAGGACGAAACGTTTGAAGCATTCAAAGAATATCAAAACGAAGTACAAAATCAACTCAATAGGACAATTAAGGTACTACGTACCGATAGAGGAGGTGAATACCTAAGCGATGCCTTCCAAGATCATCTTAGGAGTTGTGGGATTATCTCACAACTTACTCCACCCGGAACACCCCAACTTAATGGAGTTTCCGAAAGGAGGAACCGAACCCTAATGGATATGGTTCGATCTATGATGGCAAGAAGCTCGTTGCCTCTATCATTTTGGGGTTATTGTCTAAGCTCCGCGGCTCGTATTTTAAATATGGCCCCAACCAAGAAAGTGGAACGAACTCCTCAGGAGATGTGGTTTGGTAAACCTCCATCTCTATCATACTTAAAGGTATGGGGATGTGAAGCTTATCCTAAGCGTTACGTCCCTAATAAGTTGGATGCTCGATCCACGAAGTGTATCTTCATAGGATATCCCAAGGATGATATGGGATACTATTTCTATGATCCATCCGAGCAGAATGTATTTATTGCTCGGAAGGCGGAATTCCTTGAAACTAAGTTCCTAATGGAAGGAAATAGTGAAAGGAAGATAGATCTTGAAGAGGTTCAAGATCAAGTAGATGATACACAATTGGTTGACACTAGCACTCAACATGAAAATGTTGATAGTGATCAAATGGATGATCAAAATACACAAGACATTCATAGATCTGGTAGGATTAGCAATCCTCCTGAGAGATATGGGTTTCTCATAGATGGTTGCTATACGGTTGATTTGGATGAACCAACAAACTACCAAGATGCTTTATCAAGGATTGATAAAGATAAATGGCAGGAAGCCATGAACGCCGAGATGCAATCCATGTATGAAAACCAAGTGTGGGAACTTGTTGAGCAACCTCCTAGCTCTAAGCTAGTTGATTGCAAATGGCTTTTCAAAATGAAAACCGACATACATGGAAACTTGGATACATATAAAGCTAGACTTGTTGCAAAAGGTTTCACTCAAACTCAAGGGGTTGATTATGATGAAACTTTCTCGCCTGTGGCAATGCTAAAGTCTATTAGGATATTATTTGCCATTGCTGCTCACTACGACTATGAAATATGGCAAATGGATGTCAAAACCGCTTTCCTAAATGGATATCTTATGGAAGATGTCTAAATGGTCCAGCCTGAAGGTTTTGTTGATCCAAAATATCCTAAAAGTGTATGCAAGTTAAAGAAGTCAATCTACGGATTGAAACAAGCATCTAGAATGTGGAATCATCGTTTTAATGAGGAAGCCGAGAAATTTGGCTTCATTAAAAATGGTGATGAAGCTTGTGTATATAAGAAAGCTAGTGGGAGCACTATCATGTTCCTTGTACTATATGTGGATGATATATTATTATTTGGGAATGATATTACCACAATGCAAGGAGTCAAAACTTGGCTAAAGAGTTGCTTCTCCATTAAGGATCTTGGAGATGCACAATACATATTGGGGATAGGGATCTATAGGAATAGATCCAAGAGATTGATAGGTTTAAGTCAAAGTACATACATTGATAAAATCTTGAAAAGGTTCAAGATGGAAAACTCTAAGAGATGTTTGGTACCTATTCAAAAAGGAACCGTTCTCAGTTCATCTCAGTGTCCTACCACGAAAGATGAATAAGAGAGAATGAAGAAAGTCCCATACGCATCTGCTATTGGGTCTATCATGTATGCAATGATATGTACTAGATCGGATGTGTCATGCGCTCTAAGCTTGACAAGTAGATACCAGAATAACCCAGGAAATAGTCATTGGATTGCTGTTAAAAGCATATTGAAATACCTTAGGAGGACTAAGGATATGTTTCTAATATATGGGTCTGGTGAGGAGGAACTCGCTGTAAAAGGTTACGTGGACGCGAGTTTCCAAACTGATCGAGATGACTCTCGATCACAATCCGGTTATGTCTTCATGTTAAATGGTGGTGCGGTCTCTTGGAAGAGTTCGAAACAGGAAGTTGTTGCGTTATCCACTACAGAGTCGGAGTACATTGCCGCCTCACTGGCAGCTCAGGAAGCTGCATGGATGAAGAAATTCATCGACGACTTAGGAGTGGTCCCTTCCATTCAGGACCCTCTTGAGATCTTTTGTGACAACGAGGGTGCGATTGCTCAAATCAAGGAACCTCGTGCTCATCAAAAGACTCGTCACATTGAGCGGAGATTCAACTACATCAGGGATGAGGTTGAAAAGGGAAAGATATGTATTCACAAAGTTCACACAGATCAAAATGTTGCGGATCCACTCACGAAGCTTTTACATGGGCCAAAACATGAGGGACATGTTTGTGCATTAGGGCTTCGATATTCTAGTGATTGGATATGATATATTTTAAGTATTGTAACGGAACAAAGTGGTTCAAACTCATTGATATAATTATGGTTTAATTTATTTTGAGTTAAGTTCCTATTTTGCATATTTTATCCATGAATAAGTTATTATTCTAAATTCCGTAGTCGATCACATTTGTGGGAACAAGTGTGAGGTTTAGACTATTATGAACTTGGATTGGTATACATTCACGGACTGAATGTGGGGCAAGGTTGCTACCAAGGTTCGTAGATATTTGTGGGATACAAATATTGGTTATCCATGAATAAGCTATTATTCTAAATTCCGTAGTCGATCACATTTGTGGGAATGAGTGTGAGGTTTAGACTATTATGAACTTGGATTGGTATACATTCACAGGTTGAATGTGGGGCAGGGTTGCTACCAAGGTTCATAGATATTTGTGGGATACAAATATTGGAAGACCCGCTCTCAAGATTTACTGTATGGAGCCTTTGTGGTTGATCACATGTAATCTTGAGTAAAGGCGAATATCATCGTATCCTCTGACCTGAGATACATATTGGGTCCTGATATTCATCGAGTATTATGCCTTGATTCTTTCCTTGCTATTCTGAAATATGGTAGTACATAAGGAAGAACTCATGTATAATACAAAAGTGTGTATCTAGGACGTATGTAGTCAAGATGGAATTTGTCCCTCTTATTCGTTGAGAGTCAGATGTCTAAGGCCTGATAAAGTTAAATCTATAAGAGAGTGATCACTCTGTATCTCTTGGATTTGACATGACATCTAGGATGAAAGGATATAATGAAAGATTCACCTACATATGTCAGTTCGAGTAGGGAGCTCGAAAGGGATGATGTTATTGAATGGCACAAAGTCATAACATATTAGGGGTGATGGACGGTGTGTTAGGCTGTATCCATCACTTGCATTAATTTCTTATGTTTCTCGTGGAAATGGGAGATTGAAGGTTTTTCGTATGCACGAGAGACATATTAAATTAATGTGGCTGAAGTGTTATGATCCAAGTCGGGTCATACCCAATAACAAACTTACCGACACCTTATTTGTATTTGGTCTTAGCGATTGGGTCATTGATTAAATACGCGACACTTGAACTTTAAGAAAAATGGTTTTCTTGAATATTACTTGATGTGTGTATATATAAATTATGGAATAATTTATATAATATGGATTTAATTATTTATAGGTTAAATAATTAATTTATGTTACATTTTATATAAATTGGTTTTATATAATGAAATGTACATAAAATAAATATGGAAATTTATAAAAGGTTTTATAAAATCTAATTCTTTTATAAAACTTATTTTATAAATTAAATTTGGAAGTGGCATGGGAGTCTCAACTAGCATGGCATGTTGACTAGCTTTTGAGTGTTACTTCCAAAGATTCCATGTGCATATGTACCAAGACCTCTTGGAGACTTCACACACATGCAAATACACTTTCAAGTAAGCAAAAAAACTGAAAATTCTGCTCCAAAAATCAGCCTGCTGGCCGTGAGCTTTGGGTGCTCAAAAGTGGTTCATTTTCTTTTTTTTTGCAAGCTCATTTAGGTGTCATTAAATCCTAACCAAAAGCTAGGGTGTTGGTGCACAAGTTTGGGGTATAACTACTTGAGGTTTCATCCATTTGAGGCTCCATTCATCATCATCATCTTCATCACCTTTCAACAAGCTTGGAATAGGTATAATCCCTTTTCTTACTTGTAGTTTGTAAGTATGTTTCACAACTTGATCCTAATTGGGATTTAACTTTAATTGGTTAAAGATATACAAGTCCAAAATGGTAATTAACATGCTTCCGCTTTCTTATAATTCTTAAATTTGTTTAAGTATTTTGAACTTGTTAAATCCCAACACTTTAAACGTCAACAAAAATGTTGGTGAGTTATAGGTTTAACCTATATATATCAAATCGTAACAATAGACCACAAGATTTCATATTTCAATACACATCCCATACATAGAGATAAAAATCATTCATATGGTGAACACCTGGTAACCAACATTAACAAGATGCATATATAAGAATATCCCCATCATTCCGGGACACCCTTCGGATATGATATAAATTTCGAAGTACTAAAGCATCCGGTACTTTGGATGGGGTTTGTTAGGCCCAATAGATCTATCTTTAGGATTCGCGTCAATTAGGGTGTCTGTTCCCTAATTCTTAGATTACCAGACTTAATAAAAAGGGGCATATTCGATTTCGATAATTCAACCATAGAATGTAGTTTCACGTACTTGTGTCTATTTTGTAAATCATTTATAAAACCTGCATGTATTCTCATCCCAAAAATATTAGATTTTAAAAGTGGGACTATAACTCACTTTCACAGATTTTTACTTCGTCGGGAAGTAAGACTTGGCCACTGGTTGATTCACGAACCTATAACAATATATACATATATATCAAAGTATGTTCAAAATATATTTACAACACTTTTAATATATTTTGATGTTTTAAGTTTATTAAGTCAGCTGTCCTCGTTAGTAACCTACAACTAGTTGTCCACAGTTAGATATACAGAAATAAATCGATAAATATTATCTTGAATCAATCCACGACCCAGTGTATACGTATCTCAGTATTGATCACAACTCAAACTATATATATTTTGGAATCAACCTCAACCCTGTATAGCTAACTCCAACATTCACATATAGAGTGTCTATGGTTGTTCCGAAATATATATAGATGTGTCGACATGATAGGTCGAAACACTGTATACGTGTCTATGGTATCTCAAGATTACATAATATACAATACAAGTTGATTAAGTTATGGTTGGAATAGATTTGTTACCAATTTTCACGTAGCTAAAATGAGAAAAATTATCCAATCTTGTTTTACCCATAACTTCTTCATTTTAAATCCGTTTTGAGTGAATCAAATTGCTATGGTTTCATATTGAACTCTATTTTATGAATCTAAACAGAAAAGTATAGGTTTATAGTCAGAAAAATAAGTTACAAGTCGTTTTTGTAAAGGTAGTCATTTCAGTCGAAAGAACGACGTCTAGATGACCATTTTAGAAAACATACTTCCACTTTGAGTTTAACCATAATTTTTGGATATAGTTTCATGTTCATAATAAAAATCATTTTCTCAGAATAACAAATTTTAAATCAAAGTTTATCATAGTTTTTAATTAACTAACCCAAAACAGCCCGCGGTGTTACTACGACGGCGTAAATTCGGTTTTACGGTGTTTTTCGTGTTTCCAGGTTTTAAATCATTAAGTTAGCATATCATATAGATATAGAACATGTGTTTAGTTGATTTTAAAAGTCAAGTTAGAAGGATTAACTTTTGTTTGTGAACAAGTTTAGAATTAACTAAACTATGTTCTAGTGATTACAAGTTTAAACCTTCGAATAAGATAGCTTTATATGTATGAATAGAATGATGTTATGAACATCATTACTACCTTAAGTTCCTTGGATAAACCTACTGGAAAATAGAAAAATGGATCTAGCTTCAACGGATCCTTGGATGGCTCGAAGTTCTTGAAGCAGAATCATGACACGAAAACAAGTTCAAGTAAGATCATCACTTGAAATAAGATTGTTATAGTTATAGAAATTGAACCAAAGTTTGAATATGATTATTACCTTGTATTAGAATGATAACCTACTGTAAGAAACAAAGATTTCTTGAGGTTGGATGATCACCTTACAAGATTGGAAGTGAGCTAGCAAACTTGAAAGTATTCTTGATTTTATGTAACTAGAACTTGTAAAATATATGAAGAACACTTAGAACTTGAAGATAGAACTTGAGAGAGATTAATTAGATGAAGAAAATTGAAGAATGAAAGTGTTTGTAGGTGTTTTTGGTCGTTGGTGTATGGATTAGATATAAAGGATATGTAATTTTGTTTTCATGTAAATAAGTCATGAATGATTACTCATATTTTTGTAAATTTATGAGATATTTCATGCTAGTTGCCAAATGATGGTTCCCACATGTGTTAGGTGACTCACATGAGCTGCTAAGAGCTGATCATTGGAGTGTATATACCAATAGTACATACATCTAAAAGCTGTGTATTTTACGAGTACGAATACGGGTGCATACGAGTAGAATTGTTGATGAAACTGAACGAGGATGTAATTGTAAGCATTTTTGTTAAGTAGAAGTATTTTGATAAGTGTCTTGAAGTCTTTCAAAAGTGTATGAATACATATTAAAACACTACATGTATATACATTTTAACTGAGTCGTTAAGTCATCGTTAGTCGTTACATGTAAATGTTGTTTTGAAACCTTTAGGTTAATGATCTTGTTGAATGTTGTTAACCCATTGTTTATTATAACAAATGAGATGTTAAATTATTATATTATCATGATATTATGATATATAATATATCTTAGTATGATGTATATACAGTTAAATGTCATTACAACGATAATCGTTACATATATGTCTCGTTTCGAAATCATTAAGTTAGTAGTCTTATTTTTACATATGTATTTCATTGTTAATACACTTAATAATATATTTACTTATCATTTAACATAATTAACCAAGTGTATCAATATCTTAATATGATTCATATGTACCTAGTAAGACGTTGTTATAACGATAATCGTTATATATATCGTTTTCGAGTTTCTTAAATTAATAGTCTCATTTTTATGTATATAACTCATTGTTAAAATACCTAATGAGATACATACTTATAATAAAAACATGTTAACTATATATATAACCATATATATGTCATCGTATAGTTTTTACAAGTTTTAACGTTCGTGAATCACCGGTCAACTTGGGTGGTCAATTGTCTATATGAACATATTTCAATTAATCAAGTCTTAACAAGTTTGATTTCTTAACATGTTGGAAACATTTAATCATGTAAATATCAATCTCAATTAATATATATAAACATGGAAAAGTTCGGGTCACTACAATACCTACCCGTTAAATAAATTTCGTCCCGAAATTTTAAGCTGTTGAAGGTGTTGACGAATCTTCTGGAAATAGATGCGGGTATTTCTTCTTCATCTGATCTTCACGCTCCCAGGTGAACTCGGGTCCTCTACGAGCATTCCATCGAACCTTAACAATTGGTATCTTGTTTTGCTTAAGTCTTTTAACCTCACGATCCATTATTTCGACGGGTTCTTCGATGAATTGAAGTTTTTCGTTGATTTGGATTTCATCTAACGGAATAGTGAGATCTTCTTTAGCAAAACATTTCTTCAAATTCGAGACGTGGAAAGTGTTATGTACAGCCGCGAGTTGTTGAGGTAACTCAAGTCGGTAAGCTACTGGTCCGACACGATCAATAATCTTGAATGGTCCAATATACCTTGGATTTAATTTCCCTCGTTTACCAAATCGAACAACGCCTTTCCAAGGTGAAACTTTAAGCATGACCATCTCTCCAATTTCAAATTCTATATCTTTTCTTTTAATGTCAGCGTAGCTCTTTTGTCGACTTTGGGCGGTTTTCAACCGTTGTTGAATTTGGATGATCTTCTCGGTAGTTTCTTGTATAATCTCCGGACCCGTAATCTGTCTATCCCCCACTTCACTCCAACAAATCGGAGACCTGAACTTTCTACCATAAAGTGCTTCAAACGGCGCCATCTCAATGCTTGAATGGTAGCTGTTGTTGTAGGAAAATTCTGCTAACGGTAGATGTCGATCCCAACTGTTTCCGAAATCAATAACACATGCTCATAGCATGTCTTCAAGCGTTTGTATTGTCCTTTCGCTCTGCCCATCAGTTTGTGGATGATAGGCAGTACTCATGTCTAGACGAGTTCCTAATGCTTGCTGTAATGTCTGCCAGAATCTTGAAATAAATCTGCCATCCCTATCAGAGATAATAGAGATTGGTATTCCATGTCTGGAGACGACTTCCTTCAAATACAGTCGTGCTAACTTCTCCATCTTGTCATCTTCTCTTATTGGTAGGAAGTGTGCGGATTTGGTGAGACGATCAACTATTACCCAAATAGTATCAAAACCACTTGCAGTCCTTGGCAATTTAGTGATGAAATCCATGGTAATGTTTTCCCATTTCTATTCCGGGATTTCGGGTTGTTGAAGTAGACCTGATGGTTTCTGATGCTCAGCTTTGACCTTAGAACACGTCAAACATTCTCCTACGTATTTAGCAACATCGGCTTTCATACCCGGCCACCAAAAATGTTTCTTGAGATCCTTGTACATCTTCCCTGTTCCAGGATGTATTGAGTATCTGGTTTTATGAGCTTCTCTAAGTACCATTTCTCTCATATCTCCAAATTTTGGTACCCAAATCCTTTCAGCCCTATACCGGGTTCCGTCTTCCCGAATATTAAGATGCTTCTCCGATCCTTTGGGTATTTCATCCTTTAAATTTACCTCTTTTAAAACTCCTTGTTGTGCCTCCTTTATTTGAGTAGTAATGTTATTATGAATCATTATATTCATAGATTTAACTCGAATGGGTTCTCTGTCCTTCCTGCTCAAGGCATCGGCTACCACATTTGCCTTCCCCGGGTGGTAACGAATCTCAAAGTCGTAATCATTCAATAATTCAATCCACCTACGCTGCCTCATATTCAGTTGTTTCTGATTAAATATGTGTTGAAGACTTTTGTGGTCGGTATATATAATACTTTTGACCCCATATAAGTAGTGCCTCCAAGTCTTTAATGCAAAAACAACCGCGCCTAATTCCAAATCATGCGTCGTATAATTTTGTTCGTGAATCTTCAATTGTCTAGACGCATAAGCAATCACCTTCGTTCGTTGCATTAATACACAACCGAGACCTTGCTTTGATGCGTCACAATAAATCACAAAATCATCATTCCCTTCAGGCAATGACAATATAGGTGCCGTAGTTAGCTTTTTCTTCAATAACTGAAACGCTTTCTCTTGTTCATCATTCCATTCAAATTTCTTCCCTTTATGCGTTAATGCAGTCAAGGGTTTTGCTATTCTGGAAAAGTCTTGGATGAACCTTCTGTAGTAACCAGCTAGTCCTAAAAACTAGCGTATGTGTTTCGGAGTTTTCGGGGTTTCCCACTTTTCAACAGTTTCTATCTTTGCCGGATCCACCTTAATACCTTCTTTGTTCACTATGTGACCGAGGAATTGAACTTCTTCCAACCAAAATGCACACTTTGAAAACTTAGCGTACAATTCTTCCTTCCTCAATACTTCTAACACCTTTCTCAAATGTTCACCGTGTTCTTGGTCATTCTTTGAGTAAATAAGTATGTCATCAATGAAAACAATGACAAACTTGTCAAGGTATGGTCCACACACTCGGTTCATAAGGTCCATGAACACAGCTGGTGCATTAGTTAAACCAAACGGCATGACCATAAACTCGTAATGACCGTAACGTGTTCTGAAAGCAGTCTTTAGAATATCATCTTCTTTCACCCGCATTTGATGATACCCGGAACGTAAGTCAATCTTTGAATAAACAGACGAGCCTTGTAGTTGATCAAATAAGTCGTCGATTCTCGGTAGTGGGTAGCGGTTCTTGATGGTAAGTTTGTTCTACTCTCGGTAGTCGATACACAACCTGAATGTACCATCTTTCTTCTTGACAAACAAAACAGGAGCTCCCCACGGTGATGTGCTTGGTCGAATGAAACCACGCTCTAAAAGTTCTTGTAATTGGCTTTGCCGTTCCTTCATCTCGCTGGGTGCGAGTCTGTAAGGAGCACGAGCTATTGGTGCAGCTCCTGGTACAACATCTATTTGAAATTCAACGGATCGATGTGGGGGTAATCCCGGTAATTCTTTCGGAAATACATCGGGAAATTCTTTTGCAATGGGAACATCATTGATGCTCTTTTCTTCAGTTTGTACTTTCTCGACGTGTGCTAGAACAGCATAGCAACTTTTTCTTATTAGTTTTTGTGCCTTCAAATTACTAATAAGATGTAGCTTCGTGTTGCCCTTTTCTCCGTACACCATTAAGGGTTTTCCTTTTTCTCGTATAATGCGAATTGCATTTTTGTAACAAACGATCTCTGCTTTCACTTCTTTCAACCAGTCCATACCGATTATCACATCAAAACTCCCTAACTCTACTGGTATCAAATCAATCTTAAATGTTTCGCTAACCAGTTTAATTTCTCGATTCCCACATATATTATCTGCTGAAATTAATTTACCATTTGCTAATTCGAGTAAAAATTTACTATCCAAAGGCGTCAATGGACAACTTAATTTAGCACAAAAATCTCTACTCATATAGCTTCTATCCGCACCCGAATCAAATAAAACGTAAGCAGATTTATTATCAATAAGAAACGTACCCGTAACAAGCTCCGGGTCTTCCAGTGCCTCTGCCGCATTAATATTGAAAACTCTTCCGCGGCCTTGTCCATTCGTGTTCTCCTGGTTCGGGTAATTTCTAATAATGTGGCCCGGTTTTCCACATTTATAACAAACTACATTGGCATAACTTGCTCCGACACTACTTCCTCCGCCATTACTCGTTCCGACACCATTTGTTCCTTTCGTTCTATTAACCCCTAGTCCGTAGACCTCACACTTCGCCGCGCTATGACCATTTCTTTTACACTTGTTGCAAAATTTGGTGCAGAACCCCGAGTGATACTTTTCACACCTTTGGCATAGCTGCTTCTGATTGTTGTTGTTGTTGTTGTTGCGGTTATTATTGTTGTTGGGATGATTGTTGTAGTTGTTGTTGTTGTTGTTGTTGTTGTTGTTGTTGGGCCGTTTGTTGTAGTTGCGATTGATGTTGCGATTGTTGGGATAATTGTTGCGATTATTGTTGTAATTGCTGTTGTTGTTGTATTGGTGATTCTTATCACCGTTTTCTTCCCACTTTCTTTTGACTTGCTTCACATTGGCCTCTTCAGCAGTCTGTTCTTTAATTCTTTATTCAATCTGGTTCACTAGTTTGTGAGCCATTCTACATGCCTGTTGTATGGAGGCGGGCTCGTGTGAACTTATATCTTCTTGGATTCTTTCCGGTAATCCTTTCACAAACGCGTCGATCTTCTCTTCCTCATCTTCGAATGCTCCCAGACACAATAGGCACAATTCTGTGAATCGTCTTTCGTACGTGGTAATATCAAATCCTTGGGTTCGTAACCCTCTAAGTTCTGTCTTGAGCTTATTGACCTCGGTTCTGGGACGGTACTTCTCGTTCATCAAGTGCTTGAATGCTGACCACGGTAGTGCGTACGCATCGTCTTGTCCCACTTACTCTAGATAGGTATTCCACCATGTTAATGCAGAACCTGTGAAGGTATGCGTAGCGTACTTCACTTTGTCCTCTTCAGTACACTTACTTATGGCAAACACCGATTCGACCTTCTCGGTCCACCGTTTCTATCCGATCGGTCCTTCGGTTCCATCAAATTCCAAAGGTTTGCAGGCAGTGAATTCTTTGTAGGTGCATCCTACACGATTTCATGTACTGCTAGATCCAAGGTTATTGTTGGTATGTAGCGCAGCCTGTACTGCGGCTATATTTGAAGCTAGAAAAGTACGGAATTCCTCTTCATTCATATTCACGGTGTGTCGAGTAGTCGGTGCCATTTCCTTCAAAATAGTCAAATGGAACAAGTTAATCATACAGAATATTAAGAGTAGTTAATAGTATTTCGTAGCATAATATGAACTCATTTATAAAAGCTTTTTCTTCATATTAGCGTTTTATAAGTTTAAATTCGGGTAGTACCTACCCGTTAAGTTCATACTTAGTAGCTAATATACAATTCAACTACTATAATTCTATATGAAAAACTGATTATAATAATATTTCGCGTTCAAACTTTTACACAATATTTTACAAACTTACAATACCGCTTATTTTACATATAGCATGAAATATAGCACACAATAAATTTGATACAAGATGGTTGGGAAGATAATTCTAGCTAGTACACAAGTCGTTCAGCAAAGGCAATAAAGACACGTAATTCATACGTCCAGAAACAAGTCATGCATTCTGGTTTTACTAGGATTACTTCCCATCCTTGGTCTTGTGGAACATAACCGTTATGGCCGTTGATAAGATAGCGTGTTGTAACGTCGTCAAAGGGACGAGGGTTACGTAATGTCCAACAATCCTGTAACAATCTAAAAACCTCATTTCTTACCCCAATTACCGACTCCGTCACTTGTGGGAATGTTTTATTTAATAGTTGTAGCCCGATGTTCTTGTTCTCACTTTGGTGAGAAGCTAACATTACTAATCCGTAAGCATAACATGCTTCTTTATGTTGCATGTTAGCCGCTTTTTCTAAATCACGAAGTCCAATATTCGGATATATTGAGTCAAAATAATTTCTTAACCCATTGCGTAAAATAGCATTTGGGTTCCCCGCAATATATGTGTCAAAGTAAACACATCGTAACTTATGGATTTCCCAATGTGACATCCCCCATCTTTCGAACGAAAGCCTTTTATAAACCAAGGCATTCTTGGAACGTTCTTCGAATGTCTTACAAACTGATCTCGCCTTAAATAGTTGTGCCGAAGAATTCTGACCGACTCTAGACAAGATTTCATCAATCATGTCTCCGGGTAGGTCTCTTAAAATATTGGGTTGTCTATCCATTTTGTGTTTTTATACTGTAAAATAGACAAGAGTTAGATTCATAAAAAAAAATACTTATTAATACAAGCAATTTTTACATATATCATAAAGCATAAGCACACTATATTACTTATATTACACCACACGAATACAACTATCTTATTCAGACTCGCTTGTTTCTTCTTCTTCGGTTTTGGTTCGTTTTGCCAAGTTTCTAGGGATATATGATGTTCCCCTAATACGAGCCGTCGTTATCCACATTGGTTTAGAAAAACCTGGTGGTTTAGAGGTTCCCGGGTCATTGTTACAACTTAAGGACTTCGGGGGTTGACGATACATATAAAGTTCATCGGGGTTGGAATTAGATTTCTCTATTTTTATGCCCTTTCCCTTATTATTTTCTTTTGCCTTTTTAAATTCAGTTGGGGTAATTTCTATAACATCATCGGAATTCTCGTCGGAATCCGATTCATCGGAGAATTGGTAATCCTCCCAATATTTTGCTTCCTTGGCGGAAACACCATTGACCATAATTAACCTTGGTCGGTTGGTTGAGGATTTTCTTTTACTTAACCGTTTTATTATTTCCCCCACCGGTTCTACTTCTTCATCCGGTTCCGATTCTTCTTCCGGTTCCGATTCTTCTTCCGGTTCCGACTCTTCTTCCGGTTCCTCTTCGGGAACTTGTGAATCAGTCCACGAATCATTCCAATTTACATTCGACTCTTCATTATTATTAGGTGAGTCAATGGGACTTGTTCTAGAGGTAGACATCTATCACATAATATCAAACGCGTTAAGAGATTAATATATCACATAATATTCACATGTTAAAAATATATAGTTTCCAACAAAATTTGTTAAGCAATCATTTTTCAAGTAAACACGGTCGAAGTCCAGACTCACTAATGCATCCTAACAAACTCGATAAGACACACTAATGCAAATTTTCTGGTTCTCTAAGACCAACGCTCGGATACCAACTGAAATGTCCCGTTCTTATTGATTAAAAACGTTCCATATTAATTGATTTCGTTGCGAGGTTTTGACCTCTATATGAGACGTTTTTCAAAGACTGCATTCATTTTTAAAACAAACCATAACCTTTATTTCATAAATAAAGGTTTAAAAAGCTTTACGTAGATTATCAAATAATGATAATCTAAAATATCCTGTTTACACACGACCATTACATAATGGTTTACAATACAAATATGTTACATCGAAATCAGTTTCTTGAATGCAGTTTTTACACAATATCATACAAACATGGACTCCAAATCTTGTCCTTATTTTA
This sequence comes from Rutidosis leptorrhynchoides, assembly GCF_046630445.1. NCBI lineage: Eukaryota > Viridiplantae > Streptophyta > Magnoliopsida > Asterales > Asteraceae > Rutidosis > Rutidosis leptorrhynchoides. The sequence continues at coordinate 367,920,541 of NC_092343.1, read as the reverse complement.
GTATGCAACAGCGGAAGCTCTTAGTATTCACCTGAGAATAAACATGCTTTAAACGTCAACAAAAATGTTGGTGAGTTATAGGTTTAACCTATATATATCAAATCGTAACAATAGACCACATGATTTCATATTTCAATACACATCCCATACATAGAGATAAAAATCATTCATATGGTGAACACCTGGTAACCGACATTAACAAGATGCATATATAAGAATATCCCCATCATTCCGGGACACCCTTCGGATATGATATAAATTTCGAAGTACTAAAGCATCCGGTACTTTGGATGGGGTTTGTTAGGCCCAATAGATCTATCTTTAGGATTCGCGTCAATTAGGGTGTCTGTTCCCTAATTCTTAGATTACCAGACTTAATAAAAAGGGGCATATTCGATTTCGATAATTCAACCATAGAATGTAGTTTCACGTACTTGTGTCTATTTTGTAAATCATTTATAAAACCTGCATGTATTCTCATCCCAAAAATATTAGATTTTAAAAGTGGGACTATAACTCACTTTCACAGATTTTTACTTCGTCGGGAAGTAAGACTTGGCCACTGGTTGATTCATGAACCTATAACAATATATACATATATATCAAAGTATGTTCAAAATATATTTACAACACTTTTAATATATTTTGATGTTTTAAGTTTATTAAGTCAGCTGTCCTCGTTAGTAACCTACAACTAGTTGTCCACAGTTAGATATACAGAAATAAATCGATAAATATTATCTTGAATCAATCCACGACCCAGTGTATACGTATCTCAGTATTGATCACAACTCAAACTATATATATTTTGGAATCAACCTCAACCCTGTATAGCTAACTCCAACATTCACATATAGAGTGTCTATGGTTGTTCCGAAATATATATAGATGTGTCGACATGATAGGTCGAAACACTGTATACGTGTCTATGGTATCTCAAGATTACATAATATACAATACAAGTTGATTAAGTTATGGTTGGAATAGATTTGTTACCAATTTTCACGTAGCTAAAATGAGAAAAATTATCCAATCTTGTTTTACCCATAACTTCTTCATTTTAAATCCGTTTTGAGTGAATCAAATTGCTATGGTTTCATATTGAACTCTATTTTATGAATCTAAACAGAAAAGTATAGGTTTATAGTCGGAAAAATAAGTTACAAGTCGTTTTTGTAAAGGTAGTCATTTCAGTCGAAAGAACGACGTCTAGATGACCATTTTAGAAAACATACTTCCACTTTGAGTTTAACCATAATTTTTGGATATAGTTTCATGTTCATAATAAAAATCATTTTCTCAGAATAATAAATTTTAAATCAAATTTTATCATAGTTTTTAATTAACTAACCCAAAACAGCCCGCGGTGTTACTACGACGGCGTAAATCCGGTTTTACGGTGTTTTTCGTGTTTCCAGGTTTTAAATCATTAAGTTAGCATATCATATAGATATAGAACATGTATTTATTTGATTTTAAAAGTCAAGTTAGAAGGATTAACTTTTGTTTGTGAACAAGTTTAGAATTAACTAAACTATGTTCTAGTGATTACAAGTTTAAACCTTCGAATAAGATAGCTTTATATGTATGAATAGAATGATGTTATGAACATCATTACTACCTTAAGTTCCTTGGATAAACCTACTGGAAAAGAGAAAAATGGATCTAGCTTCAACGGATCCTTGGATGGCTCGAAGTTCTTGAAGCAGAATCATGACACGAAAACAAGTTCAAGTAAGATCATCACTTGAAATAAGATTGTTATAGTTATAGAAATTGAACCAAAGTTTGAATATGATTATTACCTTGTATTAGAATGATAACCTACTGTAAGAAATAAAGATTTCTTGAGGTTGGATGATCACCTTACAAGATTGGAAGTGAGCTAGCAAACTTGAAAGTATTCTTGATTTTATGTAACTAGAACTTGTAAAATATATGAAGAACACTTAAAACTTGAAGATAGAACTTGAGAGAGATCAATTAGATGAAGAAAATTGAAGAATGAAAGTGTTTGTAGGTGTTTTTGGTCGTTGGTGTATGGATTAGATATAAAGGATATGTAATTTTGTTTTCATGTAAATAAGTCATGAATGATTACTCATATTTTTGTAATTTTATGAGATATTTCATGCTAGTTGCCAAATGATGGTTCCCACATGTGTTAGGTGACTCACATGGGCTGCTAAGAGCTGATCATTGGAGTGTATATACCAATAGTACATACATCTAAAAGCTGTGTATTTTACGAGTACGAATACGGGTGCATACGAGTAGAATTGTTGATGAAACTGAACGAGGATGTAATTGTAAGCATTTTTGTTAAGTAGAAGTATTTTGATAAGTGTCTTGAAGTCTTTCAAAAGTGTATGAATACATATTAAAACACTATATGTATATACATTTTAACTGAGTCGTTAAGTCATCGTTAGTCGTTACATGTAAATGTTGTTTTGAAACCTTTAGGTTAACGATCTTGTTGAATGTTGTTAACCCATTGTTTATTATAACAAATGAGATGTTAAATTATTATATTATCATGATATTATGATATATAATATATCTTAGTATGATGTATATACAGTTAAATGTCATTACAACGATAATCGTTACATATATGTCTCGTTTCGAAATCATTAAGTTAGTAGTCTTATTTTTACATATGTATTTCATTGTTAATACACTTAATAATATATTTACTTATCATTTAACATAATTAACCAAGTGTATCAATATCTTAATATGATTCATATGTACCTAGTAAGACGTTGTTATAACGATAATCGTTATATATATCGTTTTCGAGTTTCTTAAATTAATAGTCTCATTTTTATGTATATAACTCATTGTTAAAATACCTAATGAGATACATACTTATAATAAAAACATGTTAACTATATATATAACCATATATATGTCATCGTATAGTTTTTACAAGTTTTAACGTTCGTGAATCACCGGTCAACTTGGGTGGTCAATTGTCTATATGAACATATTTCAATTAATCAAGTCTTAACAAGTTTGATTGCTTAACATGTTGGAAACATTTAATCATGTAAATATCAATCTCAATTAATATATATAAACATGGAAAAGTTCGGGTCACTACACATATATATCAAAGTATGTTCAAAATATATTTACAACACTTTTAATATATTTTGATGTTTTAAGTTTATTAAGTCAGCTGTCCTCGTTAGTAACCTACAACTAGTTGTCCACAGTTAGATGTACAGAAATAAATCAATAAATGTTATCTTGAATCAATCCACGACCCAGTGTATACGTATCTCAGTATTGATCACAACTCAAACTATATATATTTTGGAATCAACCTCAACCCTGTATAGCTAACTCCAACATTCACATATAGAGTGTCTATGGTTGTTCCGAAATATATATAGATGTGTCGACATGATAGGTCGAAACATTGTATACGTGTCTATGGTATCTCAAGATTACATAATATATAATACAAGTTGATTAAGTTATGGTTGGAATAGATTTGTTACCAATTTTCACGTAGCTAAAATGAGAAAAATTATCCAATCTTGTTTTACCCATAACTTCTTCATTTTAAATCCGTTTTGAGTGAATCAAATTTCTATGGTTTCATATTGAACTCTATTTTATGAATCTAAACAGAAAAAGTATAGGTTTATAGTCGGAAAAATAAGTTACAAGTTGTTTTTGTAAAGGTAGTCATTTCAGTCGAAAGAACGACGTCTAGATGACCATTTTAGAAAACATACTTACACTTTGAGTTTAACCATAATTTTTGGATATAGTTTCATGTTCATAATAAAAATAATTTTCTCAGAATAATAACTTTTAAATCAAAGTTTATCATAGTTTTTAATTAACTAACCCAAAACAGCCCGCGGTGTTACTACGACGGCGTAAATCCGGTTTTACGGTGTTTTTCGTGTTTCCAGGTTTTAAATCATTAAGTTAGCATATCATATAGATATAGAACATGTGTTTAGTTTGTTTTAAAAGTCAAGTTAGAAGGATTAACTTTTATTTGCGAACAAGTTTAGAATTAACTAAACTATGTTCTAGTGATTACAAGTTTAAACCGTCGAATAAGATAGCTTTATATGTATGAATCGAATGATGTTATGAACATCATTACTACCTTAAGTTCCTTGGATAAACCTACTGGAAAAGAGAAAAATGGATCTAGCTTCAACGGATCCTTGGATGGCTCGAAGTTCTTGAAGCAGAATCATGACACGAAAACAAGTTCAAGTAAGATCATCACTTGAAATAAGATTGTTATAGTTATAGAAATTGAACCAAAGTTTGAATATGATTATTAACTTGTATTAGAATGATAACCTACTGTAAGAAACAAAGATTTCTTGAGGTTGGATGATCACCTTACAAGATTGGAAGTGAGCTAACAAACTTGAAAGTATTCTTGATTTTATGTAACTAGAACTTGTAGAATTTATGAAGAACACTTAGAACTTGAAGATAGAACTTGAGAGACATCAATTAGATGAATAAAATTGAAGAATGAAAGTGTTTGTAGGTGTTTTTGGTCGTTGGTGTATGGATTAGATATAAAGGATATGTAATTTTGTTTTCATGTAAATAAGTCATGAATGATTACTCATATTTTTGTAATTTTATGAGATATTTCATGCTAGTTGCCAAATTATAGTTCCCATATGTGTTAGGTGACTCACATGGGCTGCTAAGAGCTGATCATTGGAGTGTATATACCAATAGTACATACATCTAAAAGCTGTGTGTTGTACGAGTACGAATACGGGTGCATACGAGTAGAATTGTTGATGAAACTGAACGAGGATGTAATTGTAAGCATTTTTGTTAAGTAGAAGTATTTTGATAACTGTATTGAAGTCTTTCAAAAGTGTATAAATACATATTAAAACACTACATGTATATACATTTTAACTGAGTCGTTAAGTCATCGTTAGTCGTTACATGTAAGTGTTGTTTTGAAACCTTTAGGTTAACGATCTTGTTAAATGTTGTTAACCCAATGTTTATAATATCAAATGAGATTTTAAATTATTATATTATCATGATATTATCATGTATGAATATCTCTTAATATGATATATATATATATACATTAAATGTCTTTACAACGATAATCGTTACATATATGTCTCGTTTAAAAATCATTAAGTTAGTAGTCTTGTTTTTACATATGTAGTTCATTGTTAATATACTTTATGATATTTTTACTTATCATAGTATCATGTTAACTATATATATATATATCCATATATATGTCATCATATAGTTTTTACAAGTTTTAACGTTCGTGAATCACCGGTCAACTTGGGTGGTCAATTGTCTATATGAAACATATTTCAATTAATCAAGTCTTAACAAGTTTGATTGCTTAACATGTTGGAAACATTTAATCATGTTAATATCAATCTCAATTAATATATATAAACATGGAAAAGTTCGGGTCACTACACCTAGCAAGGTTAATAGGTGAAAGAAAACCGGGAAGTTTACCTAGTGATACAAACGCTAACCCCCGGAATGAAACAGCTAAAGCCATTACCACAAGAAGTGGTACAACACTTAAACCACCTGAAATACCTGTAACTTCTGATGAAGCTATTCCTACTCCACAAGAACCACAACCTGATCAAGATAAGGAAAAAGAACCGGTAGTTGAAAAGGTTAATGAAGATAACACAGTTAAGGCTAAACCTTATGTTAAACCATACCAACCACCACTTCCTTACCCGAGTAAAATGAAGAAAGAGAAACTTGAAGCCGAGCAATCCAAATTCTTGGATATGTTTAAACAGATAAATGTAAATCTTCCTTTCATTGATGTGATTTCAGGAATGCCTAGATATGCTAAATTCTTGAAAGATCTAATCTCAAATAGAAAGAAAATGGAAGAACTCTCGGCTGTTACCATGAATGCTAATTGTTCAGCAGTGCTGTTGAATAAGATACCAGAAAAACTATCTGATCCAGGAAGTTTCACAATTCCATGTTTTCTGGGTAGTCTTAGTTCAATAGAAGCATTGGTAGACTTAGGTGCTAGTATAAATCTAATGCCGTATTCACTATACGCTAAACTAGACCTTGGAGAATTGAAACCAACCAGAATAAGCATACAACTAGCCGATAGATCAATAAAATATCCTAGAGGGATAATGAAGAACATGCTAGTTAAAGTTGGTACTTTAGTATTTCCAGTAGATTTTGTTGTTCTGGACATGGAAGAAGATTCCCAAGTTCCTCTCATATTAGGAAGACCATTCTTAAACACGGCTAAAGCAATGATAGACGTGTTCGGTAAGAAATTGACCCTAAGTATAGAGGAGGAGAGTGTTACCTTTTCAGTTGATAGAGCAATGCAACAACCACAATTTGCAGATGATACATGTTATTATATTTAAACTATAGATGCACATGCAGAATTATTAGAAGAATTTCCAGAATTACAAGGAACAGGAGAATGTTCTTTAGGAGAAGGTAATGAACCAATTGATGAAGCTGAAATGTTAGCTACACTTATAGCTAATGGATATGAACCAACAACAGAAGAAATTCAAATGCTAAAAGAAGAAGACAGATATCGATATAAATCATCGATAGAAGAACCTCCGAAATTAGAGTTAAAGCCACTTCCAAACCATTTGGAATACGCTTATTTACATGGTGAATCTGAATTACCTGTAATAATATCGTCTTCTCTTACTGAAAATGAGAAATCACAACTCATTTCTGTGTTGAAAGCTCATAAACCAGCCATTGCATGGAAGATTCATGATATTAAAGGAATAAGTCCTTCGTATTGCACACATAAAATCCTTATGGAAGAAGGTCATAAAACGTATGTGCAACGCCAACGAAGACTAAATCCTAATATGCAAGATGTAGTTAAGAAAGAGATTATTAAACTGCTAGATGCAGGTCTAATTTATCCAATTTCTGATAGTCCATGGGTAAGCCCAGTTCAATGCGTACCTAAGAAAGGTGGCATGACTGTCATTACAAATGAGAAAAATGAGCTTATTCCTACTAGGACTGTAACAGGATAGCGTGTGTGTATTGATTATAGAAAATTAAATGACGCCACCAGAAAAGATCACTTTCCCTTACCTTTCATAGATCAAATGTTGGAAAGATTAGCCGGAAATAGTTACTATTGTTTTCTAGATGGATTTTCCGGATATTTTCAAATTCCAATAGCACCCAAGGACCAAGAGAAAACCACATTCACGTGCCCTTATGGTACTTTTGCTTACAAACGCATGCCATTTGGACTTTGTAACGCCCCTACAACCTTTCAAAGGTGTATGATGGCGATTTTTCACGACATGATAGAAGAATGCATGGAAGTTTTCATGGATGACTTTTCAGTCTTCGGTGATACATTTGAATCATGTCTAGTTAATCTGGAATGAATTCTTATTAGATGCGAACAATCAAATCTAGTACTTAATTGGGAGAAATGCCATTTCATGGTTAAAGAAGGCATCGTTCTTGGTCATAAAATTTCAACAGAAGGAATTGAAGTGGATAGAGCTAAAGTAGATGTAATTGCTAAACTTCCACATCCCACCAATGTTAGAGGAGTTAGGAGTTTTCTAGGGCATGCCGGTTTTTACCGACGTTTCATAAAAGATTTTTCTAAAATTGCCACTCCTATGAATAAACTCCTAGAAAAGGATGCTCCATTCATCTTTTCAGATGAGTGTATCAAATCTTTTAATATTCTTAAAGAGAAACTCACTAATGCGCCGATCATGATAACACCAAATTGGAATCTACCATTTGAACTAATGTGCGATGCAAGTGATTTTGCAATGGGAGCCGTTTTAGGACAAAGGATTGAAAAACGATTTCAACCTATATATTATGCTAGTAAGACGTTACAAGGAGCACAAATGAACTATACAACTACTGAAAAAGAACTCCTTGCTATTGTCTTTGCTTTTGACAAATTTCGATCATATCTCGTTCTAGCAAAAACGGTGGTCTATACCGACCATTCTGCTCTTAGATACCTATTTTCAAAACAAGATGCTAAACCAAGATTAATCCGTTGGATCTTACTCTTACAAGAGTTTGATATTGAAATCCGAGATAAAAGAGGAGCAGAAAATCTCGCCGCTGATCATCTTTCTCGTCTTGAAAATCCCGAATTAGAAGTTCTAAATGAATCGGCCATACAAGACAACTTTCCTGATGAATATCTATTGAAGATAGATTATAAAGAAATTCCATGGTTTGCAGACTATGCAAACTATTTAGTATGTGGATTCCTTGAAAAAGGATTATCGTACCAAAGACGAAAGAAATTCTTCAGTGATATAAAACACTATTTTTGGGAAGATCCACATCTGTTTAAAAGTTGTCCCGATAGAATAATACGCCGATGTGTATTTGGAGATGAAGCTAGTAAAATATTAAACCATTGTCACACAGGACCAACAGGAGGGCATTATGGGCCTCAACTAACAGCAAGAAAAGTTTATGATGCTGGATTCTATTGGCCTACAATTTACAAAGACGCACACTTTCTTTGCAAATCCTGTGATGCTTGTCAAAGGGCCGGAAAAATAAGTCAACGTGATGAAATGCCACAAAATGTCATCCAAGTATGTGAAGTATTTGACATTTGGGGTATTGACTTTATGGGTCCATTTCCAAAATCTCATAATAATCTATATATACTCGTAGTCATTGATTATGTATCTAAATGGGCGGAAGCACAAGCTGTCCCAACTAATGATGCACGAGTTGTAGTCAATTTTTTAAAACGTCTTTTTGCAAGGTTTGGAACACCGAAAGCTTTAATAAGTGATCGGGGTACTCATTTCTGTAATAATCAACTTGAGAAAGTTCTTAAAAGATATGGAGTAACTCATAAAATCTCCACCGCATATCATCCACAAACAAGTGGACAAGTTGAAAATACCAACCGAGCTTTAAAACGTATTCTAGAGAAAACCGTAGGATCAAATCCGAAGGAATGGTCCATTAAATTGGAGGATGCACTCTGGGCTTTTAGAACAGCCTACAAAACTCCAATTGGAACCACACCTTTTAGACTTGTTTATGGAAAAGCATGTCATCTTCCAGTAGAAATTGAACACAAAGCATTTTGGGCTTTGAAGACATGTAATCTTGATTTACATGAAGCCGGACGTCTACGGTTAAGTCAACTAAATGAATTAGAAGAATTAAGACATGAAGCATACGAAAATTCGTTAATCTATAAAGAAAGAACAAAGAAATGGCATGATAAAAGAATCAGAAGTTCAAAAGAATTTAAAGAAGGAGACAGATTTCTTCTTTTCAATTCACGATTCAAGCTATTTCCTGAAAAATTGAAATCAAGATGGTCTGGACCATTCATAGTCAAAAGAGTTTTCCCATACGGAACGGTAGAATTAATAAATTCAAATGGGATTGAATTTAAAGTTAATGGTCACAGAGTTAAACACTACATAGATAGTCCGATGGAAGTCGACAACGAAGTTAATCACAATTTCGACACCACAGCTAACTAAGTGTGGGGAGAATCAAGTCTTTAAAAGATAATATGTATTTCTGTTAGAGTTAGATTATCTGTTTTCGTGTAGTTCTCGAAAATGGAACCCGAATGGTCTTTCCCTAGCAGACCCTAAAGAACTAGTCTTCTCCCCCCATTCTGAATTTTTATTTTTTTTAGGAAATGAAGACTGCCTGTGAACTAAACCATGGTCTAATGCTACACGCTTTGATCACTAAACGTAATAATGACACACTACCGAGTGAAATAGTATCAGTAATCAGAGAAAGAATGGACGGAGTAAGAAAAGAATCCAGATGCGAAGATAATAAGTTACAATTTGGTAAAGGAAAATCAAAATCCGCAGCGAAAAGAAGAGCACGACACCTAGAAAGATGTCACAAATGCGGAAAATGGTCACATGGAGGTAAATGTTCAAATAATCAAACCTATTCAAACACCGAATTTGTTACTTTATGCAGAGACGGACCGTTCATATGTTTAGAAGAAAAGACACTGAATGCTCGAGATTACGCCTATGTAGCCATGGAAAACCAATTAAACCGACTATCTTATGAATGGGATAGATCATATAACTAAGAAATCTATTTCACAGGTAAGTCTGTATAGTTTTTTTTTTTTTTTTAACCTTTTGATAATAAACGCTAATTTGTTCGCTATAAAGTATTAAATTGTTATTGAATAAAATTAGGTTTGGCGATCGAAATTATTGATATCATTCAAAAATTTATTACATCACTGCGAAATTTAACGTTTATTCTTAAGGTATAAATATCTTTAATCAATCAACCCAAAATATTTCAAAAATTCGTCATGAGTTAAATTAGGTCTTGGAACCGAAATTACTTTACCGAAAAGAGGGGCGAATATTTTTGATAATATTTGATTGATTAAAGTGGGATAAAAAGCAAAAAAAAAAATTATTTTATTTTTACCATGTTTTTAAAATTAATATATAAATCTTAAATTAATATTGTAAACTTTGTAAAAATAATATATTTAAAATTGTAAATATTTGAAAAATTAATATAAGTTTGGTGTGAATTTATAATATGAATTTTTAAATTAAGTTTGGTGTGAATTTTTAATTTTTAAAATATGAATTTTTAATTTTATGCATTTCAAATTTTAAGTTTGGTGTGAATTTTTAATATTAATTTTGAATTTTATATTTAAATTGTGTGAATTTAAAAACAAAAATTTACTTTATCTCATTAAGTTAAAAATATGATTTTTAAAATTCGTCGTAAGTTGAAGACTAGGTCTTTGAACCGAAATTGCTTTACCCGAGAGAGGGACGAGAACTTTTATTATCATTATTTTTAATCTTATTAAATTAAAGTATGCCAAAAACATTAAAAAAACCCAAAATTCTTAGCTTTTAAAACAATCGCTACAAAAAGACAAATTTTAAAATTTTGTCGAAGGACGGACTAGGACATCGATCCGAAACGACCTCGTCCTAAATAACAAGGGAAACAAAATTTTAAAATTAATTACTTAATTGTTTTAATTAGCTAAGTTAAAAAAAAAATACCAAACTCCGCGACTCGCGGAGTTTGAAGCTTTAAACCCCGCGACTCGCGGAGGGACCGAAATACAGAAAAAAATATATCGCAAAGAACTGATCAGTCCACACCACAAAAACAGAAAACACTGCGAAAAACAGCCGCAAAACCCCGAAAAAAACCCCCAAAATCACAATTTTTAACCGTTAATCATCAAATCTTTTACTAAAATCATGTTGAGAAGGATGCTATCAAGGAATTACTCAAGAAAAACGGTAAATTTCTACACCTAAACACCATTTAATCCGAAAATTAGTGTTCTTGAGCAATTTTTTCCCCAATTTGATTTTGATGCTTTTTAGTGTAATTATGCTTAAATTGTTTATGTATTATTCTTGTATAACCTAGATTGATGCTATTTAACATGATTAGAAGCCTTAAACTTCAAATTTTAAGTAATTTAGGGTTTGTGTTCTTGAGCAAATTTGGGGCTTTTTGATATAAACAGGTTATGGCCGATTTTTGTCATGAATTGTTGCTAAATTAAGTAGTGTAACATGTTTAGGTAGTTAAATGATCCAAACTTTGAGCCTAAACATGATTTTGAGAATTAAAGTGGACTTTTTCAAGTCTAAAAATTCATGAACTTGATTTTTGAGAGATAATGCCATTTGAAACTTGTTTAATTGCTAGTAATGATTATTTTGACATATTATTTGAGTTGAATGCTTATGAACTTGGCGAACATTTTCGTATATGCTTATTTGAAAAAGTGTAGATTTGATAAAAATGTGAAAATGAGCTTAAGTTTGATATAAATTGATCATGTCATTGTAATTATTTTGATTTATGATTTTGCTGACACTAATGCATATTTGGATGCACAAAAATTGTGTTTGATGTGTTTTGCAGACTGAAAGGGGTGAATCTTCATCCCAAGCTCGCAATGCTCCTGCTGAGAATGCGGAACAACAGGAGGTGGATAACTACTTCAAGCAAGATATACCTCATCCAGTCATGACATTTTCTGATATGCACTTGGAAGATTTGCATCCGAACCTGAGATTTGACAGACTTTGGATAGATTATCCAAAGTATCAAAGGGGTTTGCATACTCTTCATTCTAAAGTTGTTGAGGTACCTAGGGTCATAGAATGGGGACCATTAGAAGCTGTAGAATTGGCCGGGCCAATTAGGGAATTACTTGCACAGAGGTATGGTAATTCTACTTTTAATGACTGGGTACGTTTATTCACCATGCGTAGACCTGTATATAAAGTATGGTGTGAAGAATTGTTGTGTAGTATAGAATTAAATGATCGGGTAGCTAGTTTAACCGATCGATCTTTTATTAGATTTTTGTTAGGAGGTTCGATGCGCCACATGTCTTTACTAGACATGGCTCAGGCTTTACGTATATATACGCCTGAGGAGTTAACATCTGCCGATTGTAGAGGGTTGATACTAAATGGAAGAAAGATAGATGAAAATTTTGATACACACGGTGTATGGAGTCAAATGACAAGCCATCACCGATTCAAAGGGGGAAATTACTCTTATTTAGATATAGATAGAGCCGAATTAAGAGTGATTCATAGGTTTTTAGCTAATTCGATTACACAAAGAGGTAAGAACAAGGAAAAGGTAAATGAACAGGATTTGTTTTACCATATGTGTATTCGAGACCCACAAAGCGCTGTAAGTATACCTTATTGTGTGGGTTATTATTTATCAGCTATGGTTAGGGGGATGAGACCGCATAGCATAATAGGAGGTGGTATTTTTATTACTTTGATTGCTGAATATCTCAGTGTGGATATAAGTCGGGGGGATTATTAGTCGAAGAACCAGAACCCCGCTATACAATAGGTTTAAATGTATACCATGGTGCGAAAGTTTTGAAGAGGCGAAATAACGCCGCAGTACAATACCATGGTAGACATCCACAGGTTGAGAGAAACCAACAGCAAGGTAATGTAGGAGGGGGAAATGAAATGCAAGAAATGCAAAGGTTTATAGCTTCACAGGAGTACGAAAATGCTAGACATAGAGCATTTGAAGATTGGCAAGTTCATCAAAACCAAATCATAGCTCATTGCCAACATATAGGTAGAAACTATATTCCTACTCCAAAACCCATATTCCCTCCCTGGTCTATAGAGATGCAACCACCGTATCCTACGTATAACCCAGCCGAAACATTCTATAGCACCTATGGTTATGCTTGGAACCTCTATTGGTATCAGTATCATCCCTAGTCTACTTAGTTTTATTTATTTTGTAATTTGTAATGTTGATACGTTTAATACTTATGTTAATATTGTAATAGTTTTTATAATTTTCTAACTTTTATTCTTAGATTTAATAATTTTTGAATGTGGGGTAATATATCAAACTTCAAAAATATGTATATATGTTTGCAGTTTATCTTATGTACACAACAGGGTAAAACAACGCATTTTCAAAGACTGGCATTAAGTTCAGCAAAAGCAACTAATTTTGACGACAAGATGCAAAATATATGTGAAATAACAACAAGACGGAATGAACAAATGATGTGCACCATTTATCATTCAGCAAACAAACGCCAATATGTTTGGAAACTTTGGTAAAATTTAATCATTTTCACACAAATCACCCTCAATAATTTAAATTGTTACTGATTTCTTGCAAATGAGGGCATTGCAAGATCTTAAGTGTGGGAAGGGGTTAAATTCTTTCGGATGTTTAAAATTTTTATCTTTATACACTTGGTTACCATTAAAAATACTAGTAACATAGTAGTTGTATTAGAATCTAGTGCTCTCTCATAATAAAGAACAGTCCTAGTCTTATATACTGACTACCCAATTCTAGTAAAATTTTTCAAAATTTTCAATTAAATGAACTCAAAATCATGTTTATACATATTTATGAATGATAAAACTAGGTTTTAACACCGAAATTATTGTAACCTCGGAAAGGACATAAATTGAGACACAAACCAAAATGTTAAAATTCATTTAAAATAAGAATAGAGGACAATAAAAAGGAAAATAAAAGCCAAGTGTGGGAAAATTCTCCAAGTTATTCAAAACATATACCACATTTTTTTGTACAAATAACTGAAAATACTTTTGCTTTGGACTAAACTAAAAAGTTTTACCTGATTTATCGTAAGAGAGATGGATCTACACGATGAATCAATTCCATCATTAAAAGGAAGTAAAGTCTTCCGAAAAAGACACGCGCTTCTTGATTTAGGTCAAGAAGTTGTCGTCCAGACCAGCTGTAGGTTGACGAAAAATCTAGAAAAGTCATCACTGAAATCAGCAGGAAATCCACGGACCTCAACATCAAACAGGGTCGCCAAGTGGTCAGATTTATCCTAACCATGAGAAGGATTTATCTCGTACAATGGGGGGGGCACCGTGCAAATTAGCTGGATAAGACTAATGAATCAGATCCCCAGAAAGGATAATCTCCTTAAAGATAAAAAAATCAGCTTTTAAGCCTGATATTACTCAATCCTTGAGATTGACCTTAAAGATTGAGAATTACAAACTCATGGAATTCAATGATATCTAAACTCGAGCTTGAACGAGAAAATATTTTGATCAAAATTACAAACCGATTTGTTTTCTGAAAACCCTATTTTCAATGCGTTCATTACCATTGAACGTAAAATCCTAGAAATTCATCTGAAATTCATTAGGTCACCTGAACTAAATCGGGTGTCAACCGTAAGAACGGTGGTTGCATAGTGGTCAAAGACAGGACCTTATGCCAGACCGAAAAATCATAAGGGTGAGCTTTACTATTGCTCCTACCAAGGATAGTAATTGGGTCCGACACGTTATAGACCATAATTAAAAGCATGTCAGGGGACATTGCCTTAACAGTTGCTTGTTCAACGCTTTCCTTTACAACCGGACGGTAGTTTACCGAAAGGTAATATACGGGACAAGTAAACTGGACGTGTTGCTTTCCAAATACAAGGTTAGCAAGTGGGTGACACAAAACTATAAGTTTTGAGCTAAAATTTTCAAATCTGAAACCCACCAAACCCACAAAAATATTTTGCAAACACCGGTAAAGGGTTATTCCGGAAAACTTATCTAGGGTAAAAACTAGATTTAATTTTCAAAAGATCAAATGTTTTCATAAAGATCCAATTTCCTTAATGGATCTAAATTTTTATAGTCATGTAGGACTGTAAACCATATCGTTACTACCATTGTTTATACCGCCGTATAGAAATCACTGATGTACAAAGTGTGAAGAATAAAGAAGTGATTCTAGTATTTCAAGACGATATTGCTTGAGGACAAGCAACGCTCAAGTGTGGGAATATTTGATAATGCTAAAAACGAACATATATTTCATAGCATTATTCCTCAAGAAAGACAAGCTTTTAGTTGCAATTGTTCTATTTACAAGTGATATTCGTTTAAATAATAAAAGGTGAAGACAAAAGACAGATTCGACAAATTGAAGACGCAAACGACCAAAAAGCTCAAAAGTACAAAAGACAATCAAAGAGGTTCCAATTATTGATAAGAAACGTCTCGAAATTACAAGAGTACAAGATTCAAAACGCATAGTACAAGATATTAAATTGTACGCAAGGACGTTCGAAAATCCGGAACCGGGACCAGAGTCAACTCTCAACGCTCGACGCAACGGACTAAAAATTACAAGTCAACTATGCACATAAATATAATATAATATTTAAATAATTCTTATAATTATTCATATATTATATAAATTATAAAAATCCGTCGGCAAGAAAGACTCTAAAAGGAGTGAGCTGTATTTACAAACTCCGCGACTCGCGGAGTTTGAAGGCAAAAAGGGCCGCGAGTCGCGGAGCCCCAAATTCTGAAACTCCCTATAAAGCTCGCGCATTCTGATCGTAAAAATCATCCAACATATATCCATCTCTCTATCTATATCGTAATATTTATATTTATATTTTAATTTTAATTTTAATTTTAATTTTAAATCCTAATAATAAGGGTATGTTAGCAAATGTTGTAAGGGTGTAAGTCGAAATTATGTCCGTGTAACGCTACGCTATTTTTAATCATTGTAAGTTATGTTCAACCTTTTTAATTTAATGTCTCGTAGCTAAGTTATTATTATGCTTATTTAATCCGAAGTAATCATGATGTTGGGCTAATTACTAAAATTGGGTAATTGAGCTTTGTACCATAATTGGGGTTTAGACAAAAGAACGACACTTGTGGAAATTAGACTATGGGCTATTAATAGGCTTTATATTTGTTTTACTAAATGATAGTTGGTTAATGTTAATATAAAGATTTACAATTGGGCGTCCCTATAAATTACCATATACACTCGATCGGACACGATGGGCTGGGTATTTATATGTACGAATAATCGTTCATTTAACCGAACACGGGAATGGATTAATAGCCACTAGAATAATTAAAACAGGGGTGAAATTATGTACAAGGACACTTGGTATAATTGATAACAAAATATTAAAACCTTGGGTTACACTCAGTCGACATCCTGGTGTAATTATTAAACAAAGTATTAAAATCTTGTTATAGTTTAAGTCCCCAATTAGTTGGAATATTTAACTTCGGGTATAAGAATAATTTGACGAGGACACTCGCACTTTATATTTATGACTGATGGACTGTTATGGACAAAAATCAAACGGACATATTAAATAATCCAGGACAAAGGACAATTAACCCATGTGCATAAAACTAAAATCAACACGTCAAAACATCATGATTACAGAAGTTTAAATAAGCATAATTCTTTTATTTCATATTTAATTTCCTTTATTTTATATTTAATTGCACTTCTAATTATCGCATTTTTATTGTTATTGTATTTAATTGCACTTATCGTATTTTTTTAATTATCGCAAGTTTATTTTATCGCACTTTTATTATTCGCAATTTCATTATCATTATTTACTTTACGCTTTAATTTAAGTCTTGTATTTATTTTTAATATTTTACATTTGGTTTTAACTGCGACTAAAGTTTTAAAATTGACAAACCGGTAATTAAACGGTAAAAACCCCCCTTTATAATAATAATATTACTTATATATATATTTGTATTTTTATAAAAGTAAACTAATATAGCGTTAAGATTTGTTTAAAGATTTCCCTGTGGAACGAACCGGACTTACTAAAAACTACACTACTGTACGATTAGGTACACTGCCTATAAGTGTTGTAGCAAGGTTTAAGTATATCCATTCTCTAAATAAATAAATATCTTGTGTAAAATTGTATCGTATTTAATAGTATTTTCTTGTAAAAATTAATAGTATTTTATATACACTCCGCTACCACATCAGATGTGTATTGAAATATGAAATCTTGTGGTCTATTATTATGATTTGATATATATAGGTTAAACCTATAACTCACCAAAATTTTTGTTGACGTTTTAAGCATGTTTATTCTCAGGTGATTATTAAGAGCTTCCGCTGTCGCATACTTAAATAAGGACGAGATTTGGAGTCCATGCTTGTATGATATTGTGTAAAAACTGCATTCAAGAAACTTATTTTGTTGTAACATATTTGTATTGTAAACCATTATGTAATGGTCGTGTGTAAACAGGATATTTTAGATTATCATTATTTGATAATCTACGTAAAGCTTTTTAAACCTTTATTGATGAAATAAAGGTTATGGTTTGTTTTAAAATGAATGCAGTCTTTGAAAAACGTCTCATATAGAGGTCAAAACCTCGCAACGAAATCAATTAATATGGAACGTTTTTAATCAATAAGAACGGGACATTTCAGTTGGTATCCGAGCGTTGGTCTTAGAGAACCAGAATTTTGCATTAGTGTGTCTTATCGAGTTTGTTAGGATGCATTAGTGAGTCTGGACTTCGACCGTGTTTACTTGAAAAATGATTGCTTAACAAATTTTGTTGGAAACTATAACATGTGAATATTATGTGATATATTAATCTCTTAACGCGTTTGATATTATGTGATAGATGTCTACCTATAGAACAAGTCCCATTGACTCACCTAATAATAATAAAGAGTCAAATGTAAATTGGAATGATTCGTGGACTGATTCACAAGTTCCCGAAGAGGAACCGGAAGAAGAGTCGGAACCGGAAGAAGAATCGGAACCGGAAGAAGAATCGGAACCGGATGAAGAAATAGAACCGGTGGGGGAAATAATAAAACGGTTAAGTAAAAGAAAATCCTCAACCAACCGACCAAGGTTAATTATGGTCAATGGTGTTTCCGCCAAGGAAGCAAAATATTGGGAGGATTACCAATTCTCCGATGAACCGGATTCCGACGAGAATTCCGATGATGTTATAGAAATTACCCCAACTGAATTTAAAAAGGCAAAAGAAAATAATAAGGGAAAGGGCATAAAAATAGAGAAATCTAATTCCAACCCCGATGAACTTTATATGTATCGTCAACCCCCGAAGTCCTTAAGTTGTAACAATGACCCGGGAACCTCTAAACCACCAGGTTTTTCTAAACCAATGTGGAAAACGACGGCTCGTATTAGGGGAACATCATATATCCCTAGAACTTGGCAAAACGAACCAAAACCGAAGAAGAAGAAACAAGCGAGTCGGAATAAGATAGTTGTATTCGTGTGGTGTAATATATGTAATATAGTGTGCTTATGCTTTATGATATATGTAAAAATTGCTTGTATTAATAAGTATTTTTTTTATGAATCTAACTCTTGTCTATTTTACAGTATAAAAACACAAAATAGATAGATAACCCAATATTTTAAGAGACCTACCCGGAGACATGATTGATGAAATCTTGTCTAGAGTCGGTCAGAATTCTTCGGCACAACTATTTAAGGCGAGATCAGTTTGTAAGACATTCGAAGAACGTTCCAAGAATGCCTTGGTTTATAAAAGGCTTTCGTTCGAAAGATGGGGGATATCACATTGGGAAATCCATAAGTTACGATGTATTTACTTTGACGCATATATTGCGGGGAACCCAAATGCTATTTTACGCAATGGGTTAAGAAATTATTTTGACTCAATATACCCGAATATTAGACTTCGTGATTTAGAAAAAGCGGCTAACATGCAACATAAAGAAGCATGTTATGCTTACGGATTAGTAATGTTCGCTTCTCACCAAAGTGAGAACAAGAACATCGGGCTACAACTATTAAACAAAACGTTCCCACAAGTGACGGAGTCGGTAATTGGGGTAAGAAATGAGGTTTTTAGATTGTTACGGGACTGTTGGACATTACGTAACCCTCGTCCCTTTGACGACATTACAACACGCTGTCTTATCAATGGCCATAACGGTTATGTTCCATAAGACCAAGGATGGGAAGTAATCCTAGTAAAACCAGAATGCATGACTTGTTTCTGGACGTATGAATTACGTGTCTTTATTGCCTTTGCTGAACGACTTGTGTACTAGCTAGAATTATCTTCACAACCATCTTCTATCAAATTTATTGTGTGCTATATTTCATGTTATATGTAAAATAAGCGGTATTGTAAGTTTGTAAAATATTGTGTAAAAGTTTGAACGCGAAATATTATTATAATCAGTTTTTCATATAGAATTGTAGTAGTTGAATTGTATATTAGCTACTAAGTATGAACTTAAAGGGTAGGTACTACCCGAATTTAAACTTATAAAACGCTAATATGAAGAAAAAGCTTTTATAAATGAGTTCATATTATGCTACGAAATACTACTAACTACTCTTAATATTCTGTATGATTAACTTGTTCCATTTGACTATTTTGAAGGAAATGGCACCGACTACTCGACACACCGTGAATATGAATGAAGAGGAATTACGTACTTTTCTAGCTTCAAACATAGCCGCAGTACAGGCTGCGCTACATACCAACAATAACCTTGGATCTAGCAGTACAGGAAATTGTGTAGGATGCACCTACAAAGAATTCACTGCCTGCAAACCTTTGGAATTTGATGGAACCGAAGGACCGATCGGATTGAAACGGTGGACTGAGAAGGTCGAATCGGTGTTTGCCATAAGTAAGTGTACTGAAGAGGACAAAGTGAAGTACGCTACGCATACCTTCACAAGTTCTGCATTAACATGGTGGAATACCTATCTAGAGCAAGTGGGACAAGACGATGCGTACGCACTACCGTGGTCAGCATTCAAGCACTTGATGAACGAGAAGTACCGTCCCAGAACCGAGGTCAATTTCTAATAATGTGGCCCGGTTTTCCACATTTATAACAAACTACATTGGCATAACTTGCTCCGACACTACTTACTCCGCCATTACTCGTTCCGACACCATTTGTTCCTTTCGTTCTGTTAACCCCTGGTCCGTAGACCTCACACTTCGCCGCGCTATGACCATTTCTTTTACACTTGTTGCAAAATTTGGTGCAGAACCCCGAGTGATACTTTTCACACCTTTGGCATAGCTGCTTCTGATTGTTGTTGTTGTTGCGGTTATTATTGTTGTTGGGATGATTGTTGTAGTTACTGTTGCTGTTGTTGTTGTTGTTGTTGGGCCGTTTGTTGTAGTTGCGATTGATGTTGCGATTGTTGGGATAATTGTTGCGATTATTATTGTAATTGCTGTTGTTGTTGTAATGGTGATTCTTATCACCGTTTTCCTCCCACTTTCTTTTGACTTGCTTCACATTGGCCTCTTCAGCCGTCTGTTCTTTAATTCTTTCCTCAATCTGGTTCACTAGTTTGTGAGCCATTCTACATGCCTGTTGTATGGAGGCGGGCTCGTGTGAACTTATATCTTCTTGGATTCTTTCCGGTAATCCTTTCACAAACGCGTCGATCTTCTCTTCCTCATCTTCGAACGCTCCCGAACACAATAGGCACAATTATGTGAATCGTCTTTCGTACGTGGTAATATCAAATCCTTGGGTTCGTAACCCTCTAAGTTCTGTCTTGAGCTTATTGACCTCGGTTCTGGGACGGTACTTCTCGTTCATCAAGTGCTTGAATGCTGACCACGGTAGTGCGTACACATCATCTTGTCCCACTTGCTCTAGATAGGTATTCCACCATGTTAACGCAGAACCTGTGAACGTATGCGTAGCGTACTTCACTTTGTCCTCTTCAGTACACTTACTTATGGCAAACACCGGTTCGACCTTCTCGGTCCACCGTTTCAATCCGATTGGTCCTTCGGTTCCATCAAATTCCAAAGGTTTGCAGGCAGTGAATTCTTTGTAGGTGCATCCTACATGATTTCCGGTACTGCTAGATCCAAGGTTATTGTTGGTATGTAGTGCAGCCTGTACTGCGGCTATGTTTGAAGCTAGAAAAGTACGGAATTCCTCTTCATTCATATTCACGGTGTGTCGAGTAGTAGGTGTCATTTCCTTCAAAATAGTCAAATGGAACAAGTTAATCATACAGAATATTAAGAGTAGTTAATAGTATTTCGTAGCATAATATGAACTCATTTATAAAAGCTTTTTCTTCATATTAGCATTTTATAAGTTTCAATTCGGGTAGTACCTACCCGTTAAGTTCATACTTAGTAGCTAATATACAATTCAACTACTACAATTCTATATGAAAAACTGATTATAATAATATTTCGCGTTCAAACTTTTATACAATATTTTACAAACTTACAATACCGCTTATTTTACATAAAGCATGAAATATAGCACACAATAACTTTGATACAAGATAGTTGTGAAGATAATTCTAGCTAGTACACAAGTCGTTCAGCAAAGGCAATAAAGACACGTAATTCATACGTCCAGAAACAAGTCATGCATTCTGGTTTTACTAGGACTACTTCCCATCCTTGGTCTTGTGGAACATAACCGTTATGGCCGTTGATAAGACAGCGTGTTGTAACGTCGTCAAAGGGACGAGGGTTACGTAATGACCAACAGTCTCGTAATAACCTAAAAACCTCATTTCTTACCCCAATTACCAACTCCGTCACTTGTGGGAATGTTTTGTTTAATAGTTGTAGCCCGATGTTCTTTTTCTCACTTTGGTGAGAAGCGAACATTACTAACCCGTAAGCATAGCATGCTTCTTTATGTTGCATGTTAGCCGCTTTTCTAAATCATGAAGTCCTATATTCGGATATATTGAGTCAAAATAATTTCTTAACCCGTTGCGTAAAATAGCATTTGAGTTCCCCGCAATATATGCGTTAAAGTAAACACATCGTAACTTACGGGTTTCCCAATGTGATATCCCCCATCTTTCAAATAAAAGTCTCTTATAAACCAAGGCATTCTTGGAACGTTCTTCGATATGTATATATATATATATATATGTATATATATATGTATATATGTATATATATATATATATATACATATATATATATATATATACATATATATATATATATACATATATATATATATATATACATATATATATATATATATATATATATATGTCTTACAAATTGATTTCGCCGTAAATAGTTGTGCCGAAGAATTCTGACCGACTCTAGACAAGATTTCATCAATCATGTCTCCGGGTAGGTCTCTTAAAATATTGGATTGTCTATCCATTTTGTGTTTTTATACTGTAAAATAGACAAGAGTTAGATTCATAAAAAAATACTTATTAATACAAGCAATTTTTACATATATCATAAAGCATAAGCACACTATATTACATATATTACACCACACGAATACAACTATCTTATTCCGACTCGCTCGTTTCTTCTTCTTCGAACTTGGTTCTTTTTGCTAAGTTTTTAGGGATATATGATGTTCCCCTAATACGAGCCGTCGTTTTCCACATTGGTCTAGAAAAACCTGGTGGTTTAGAGGTTCCCGGGTTATTGTTACAACTTAAGGACTTCGGGGGTTGACGATACATATAAAGTTCATCGGGGTTGGAATTAGATTTCTCTATTTTTATGCCCTTTCCCTTATTATTTTCTTTTGCCTTTTTAAATTCAGTTGGGGTAATTTCTATAACATCATCGGAATTCTCTTCGGAATCCGATTCATCGGAGAATTGGTAATCTCCCAATATTTTGATTCCTTGGCGAAAACACCATTGACCATAATTAACCTTGGTCGGTTGGTTGAGGATTTTCTTTTACTTAACCATTTTATTATTTCCCCCACCGGTTCTATTTCCTCCTCCGGTTCCTCCTCTTCCGGTTCTGATTCTTCTTCCGGTTCCTCTTCGGGAACTTGTGAATCATTCCAATTTACATTTGACTATTCATTATTATTAGGTGAGTCAGTGGGACTTGTTCTAGAGGTAGACATCTATCACATAATATCAAACGCGTTAAGAGATTAATATATCACATAATATTCACATGTTAAAAATATATAGTTTCCAACAAAAATGTTAAGCAATCATTTTTTAAAGAAAACACGGTCGAAGTCCAGACTCACTAATGCATCCTAACAAACTCGATAATACACACTAATGCAAATTTTCTGGTTCTCTAAGACCAACGCTCGGATACCAACTGAAATGTCCCGTTCTTATTGATTAAAAACGTTCCATATTAATTGATTTCGTTGTGAGGTTTTGACCTCTATATGAGACGTTTTTCAAAGACTGCATTCATTTTAAAACAAACCATAACCTTTATTTCATCAATAAAGGTTTAAAAAGCTTTACGTAGATTATCAAATAATGATAATCTAAAATATCCTGTTTACACACGACCATTACATAATGGTTTACAATACAAATATGTTACAACAAAATAAGTTTCTTGAATGCAGTTTTTACACAATATCATACAAGCATGGACTCCAAATCTCGTCCTTATTTAAGTATGCAACAGCGGAAGCTCTTAATAATCACCTGAGAATAAACATACTTAAAACGTCAACAAAAATGTTGGTGAGTTATAGGTTTAACCTATATATATCAAATCATAATAATAGACCACAAGATTTCATATTTCAATACACATCCCTTACATAGAGATAAAAATCATTCATATGGTGAACACCTGGTAACCGACATTAACAAGATGCATATATAAGAATATCCCCATCATTCCGGGACACCCTTCGGATATGATATAAATTTCGAAGTACTAAAGCATCCGGTACTTTGGATGGGGTTGGTTAAGCCCAATAGATCTATCTTTAGGATTCGCGTCAATTAGGGTGTCTGTTCCCTAATTCTTAGATTACCAGACTTAAATAAAAGGGGCATATTCGATTTCGATAATTCAACCATAGAATGTAGTTTCACGTACTTGTGTCTATTTTGTAAATCATTTATAAAACCTGCATGTATTCTCATCCCAAAAATATTAGATTTTAAAAGTGGGACTATAACTCACTTTCACAGATTTTTACTTCGTCGGGAAGTAAGACTTGGCCACTGGTTGATTCACGAACCTATAACAATATATACATATATATCAAAGTATGTTCAAAATATATTTACAACACTTTTAATATATTTTGATGTTTTAAGTTTCTTAAGTCAGCTGTCCTCGTTAGTAACCTACAACTAGTTGTCCACAGTTAGATGTACAGAAATAAATCGATAATTATTATCTTGAATCAATCCACGACCCAGTGTATACGTATCTCAGTATTGATCACAACTCAAACTATATATATTTTGGAATCAACCTCAACCCTGTATACCTAACTCCAACATTCACATATAGAGTGTCTATGGTTGTTCCGAAATATATATAGATGTGTCGACATGATAGGTCGAAACATTGTATACGTGTTTATGGTATCTCAAGATTACATAATATACAATACAAGTTGATTAAGTTATGGTTGGAATAGATTTGTTACCAATTTTCACGTAGTTAAAATGTGAAAAATTATCCAATCTTGTTTTACCCATAACTTCTTCATTTTAAATCCGTTTTGAGTTAATCAAATTGCTATGGTTTTATATTGAACTCTATTTTATGAATCTAAACAGAAAAAGTATAGGTTTATAGTCGGAAAAATAAGTTACAAGTCATTTTTGTAAAGGTAGTCATTTCAGTCGAAAGAACGACGTCTAGATGACCATTTTAGAAAACATACTTCCACTTTGAGTTTAACCATGATTTTTGGATATAGTTTCATGTTCATAATAAAAATAATTTTCCTAGAATAACAACTTTTAAATCAAAGTTTATCATAGTTTTTAATTAACTAACCCAAAACAGCCCGCGGTGTTACTACGACGGCGTAAATCCGGTTTTACGATGTTTTTCGTGTTTCCAGGTTTTAAATCATTAAGTTAGCATATCTTATAGATATAGAACATGTGTTTAGTTGATTTTAAAAGTCAAGTTAGAAGGATTAACTTTTATTTGCGAACAAGTTTAGAATTAACTAAACTATGTTCTAGTGATTACAAGTTTAAACCTTCGAATAAGATAGCTTTATATGTATGAATCGAATGATGTTATGAACATCATTACTACCTCAAGTTCCTTGGATAAACCTACTGGAAATGAGAAAAATAAATCTAGCTTCAAAGGATCCTTGGATGGCTTGAAAGTTCTTGAAGCAGAATCATGACACGAAAACAATTTCAAGTAAGATTTCCACTCGAAATAAGATTGTTATAGTTATAGAAATTGAATTAAAGTTTGAATATGATTATTATCTTGTATTAGAAAGATAACCTACTGTAAGTAACAAAGGTTTCTTGATCTTGGATGATTACTTGGAATGGATTTAGAAAACTTGGAAGTAAACTTGCAATCTTGGAAGTATTCTTGATTTTATGAAACTAGAACTTTTAGAAATTATGAAGAACACTTAGAACTTGAAGATAGAACTTGAGAGAGATCAATTAGATGAAGAAAATTGAAGAATGAAAGTGTTTGTAGGTGTTTTTGGTCATTGGTGTATGGATTAGATATAAAGGATATGTAATTTTGTTTTCATGTAAATAAGTCATGAATGATTACTCATATTTTTGTAATTTTATGAGATATTTCATGCTAGTTGCCAAATGATGGTTCCCGCATGTGTTAGGTGACTCACATGGGCTGCTAAGAGCTGATCATTGGAGTGTATATACCAATAGTGTGACGATCGCTCCAAATCCATATGGACGAACACGTCATTCATTGATTTCATTGCGAGGTATTTGACCTCTATGTGATACATTTTGTAACATTGTATTCGTTTGAAAAGGTATTTCATAAATGAATATATAAATTCCAGGTTTTTAACATCTGATGATTCCTACGTATAGACAATCACCATTTAAATGGTTTACAATAATACATCTGTTGACAATACAGTCAAAATAAGATACATGGTAATGGTTTGGTGAATGCAAGTTTCTTGTATATAGCATGTATGACTCCAAGCACATATCTTGTATCACGTATAAGCAAACAGCGGAAGACTTCTAGAAACCTGAGAATAAACATGCTTCAAGTGTCAACTCAAAGGTTGGTGAGTTCATAGTTTTAATATTACACATAATCCGTATATCAATGTGGATTACAAAAGTTCAGTTGTTTTATTCAAAACGTTTATCAATAGGTTTTACATAAAAGGTGGATCACAAGATTTCAGTTGTTTCATTCGAAACGTTTATCAATCGGTTATACAAAATTGAGCACCCTGGTAACTAAACTTTAACATTTATATAATTTGTACCCTTTGTATAATCATCTTAATAATACACGCAAACCAACGTGTACGCTTCTCAAATAGCATACGTCCGTTAAAAGGCTAGCGCTCTAGCTCGGACGGGGATGTCAAGCCCTATGGATCCATATACTACTACTCGCGCCCACCAGTTCTTATAACCGGCAGTTACTTGTTACCAAAGCTAAGGGATTTTCGGTTCAAACTCAGTGTAGAATTAAGTATGTACTTGTATCCATTGCGTTTAAAATAAATTGCATGTATTCTCAGCCCAAAATATAGATTGAAAAAGCAATTAAAAAGGGAGCAATGAAACTCACGCATATAAATATTGTATATCGGTTAATAAAACATTTGCATGTATTCTCAGTTAAAAATATATTTCAAAAGCATTTAATAAAGCAGTTGTAAAAATAGCGCATGTATTCTCAGTCCCAAAAATATAAAGAGTAAAAGGGAATCAAATGAACTCACTGTTTAATATTGATATACAATATTGCAGGAAAGCACGTAGACGCATCGGAGATGATAAACACGAGGTTTGATTCAGAAAAAAAATACCCCCGAACATTACCCATAACCTCCTTGGCAATAACCCATAATTTCCTTAGCTCTAGCTTGCTCGAAAACTCATTTTGAAAATTACTTGGACAGCACTCCGTCGTAATATTTGATGTACATTATTATTTTTGTATCGCAAAAATAATAACACTAATAATAAAAAAAAATAATAAGATTAATAATAATCTTATTATTAATAATAATAATAATAATAATAATATAAATAATAAATAAAATAAATACGGAGTAATATGTATGTGTGTGTTTTTTTTTCTTTCTTTACTCGGCAGAAAATGTTGCAATTTATAGAACCTGGCCTGAAATCTGGAGTCATGCGACTCGCATGAGGACCAGGGACAGCTCACATTGTTTTGGCTCCTAGCTTGTCGACATAATATAAAATAAATATAAATATATAAATAATTAATATAATTATTTATATATTATATTTTATTCTTGTGCATAGTAGACTTGTAATTTTTGTTCCGATAAGTCGTACGTCATCACTCGACTTATGTCCCGGTTCCGGTTTCTCGAACGCATTTTCGTACGCTTAGAAAACTTGCATTTTACATTTCGTGACACGTACCTTTGTCAAAATATAGCCTTAAATTATCCCTTAATTATATCACTCAAAGTGTATCTTAAACTTTCGAGTATTTTGGTCATTTACTTCTATAAATCATCGTCTCGTTATTTGTTAAAAATACATTTTAAAATAGTGTTTTACTGTAGCAAAGTTACTGTAGCAAAGTCAAATTTTACTGTAGCAATTCACTGTAGCAAAGTCAATTTCACTGTAGCAAATAGTGATTTTCGAAAACACTGTAGCATTTTGAGTAATGTGGCAATTTGAAAACACTGTAGCAAATTAGTGTTTAACTGGTTCATCTTAAACGCTTTAGTTAACTTATCTAAATATCAATTGAATCAATAAACGAATGTTACTATCGTTTATTATATATATATATATATATATATATATATCTTTTTAATATACATAAATCAGTTTTTAAATACACATTGGACGTTATTTATAAATAAATTTTAATAATAAATATTTCAACTTATCATATACATTCAAATAGATATTTAAACCAATAAGTTTAATGTACGGTATCAAACAATTAATACATTGTTACCTTTTCATGTTATAGTATATATGTATCTTTTTACATATAATTGTTCGCGAATCGTCGAAAACAACCGAAGGTATTTAAATATATAAAAGTAATTCAAAAATTTTGAGATTCAGTTTTACAGACTTTGCTTATCGTGTCGGAAATGTTAATCATACAAAGATTAAGTTTAAATTTAGTCGAAATTTCTGGGTCATCACAAATAGTACATACATCTAAAAGCTGTGTATTGTACGAGTACGAATACGGGTGCATACGAGTAGAATTGTTGATGAAACTGAACGAGGATGTAATTGTAAGCATTTTTGTTAAGTAGAAGTATTTTGATAAGTGTCTTGAAGTCTTTCAAAAGTGTATGAATACATATTAAAACACTACATGTATATACATTTTAACTGAGTCGTTAAGTCATCGTTAGTCGTTACATGTAAATGTTGTTTTGAAACCTTTAGGTTAACGATCTTGTTGAATGTTGTTAACTCATTGTTTATTATAACAAATGAGATGTTAAATTGTTATATTATCTTGATATTATGATATATAATATATCTTAGTATGATATATATACAGTTAAATGCCGTTACAACGATAATCGTTACATATATGTCTCGTTTCGAAATCATTAAGTTAGTAGTCTTATTTTTACATATGTATTTCATTGTTAATACACTTAATAATATATTTACTTATCATTTAACATAATTAACCAAGTGTATCAATATCTTAATATGATTCATATGTACCTAGTAAGACGTTGTTATAACGATAATCGTTATATATATCGTTTTCGAGTTTCTTAAATTAATAGTCTCATTTTTATGTATATAACTCATTGTTAAAATACCTAATGAGATATATACTTATAATAAAATCATGTTAACTATATATATAACCATATATATGTCATCGTATAGTTTTTACAAGTTTTAACGTTCGTGAATCACCGGTCAACTTGGGTGGTCAATTGTCTATATGAAACCTATTTCAATTAATCAAGTCTTAACAAGTTTGATTGTTTAACATGTTGGAAACACTTAATCATGTAAATAACAATTTCATTTAATATATATATAAACATGGAAAAGTTCGGGTCACTACAATAGGTTCGTGAATCAACTAGTGGCCAAGTCTTACTTCCCGACGAAGTAAAAATCTGTGAAAGTGAGTTATAGTCCCACTTTTAAAATCTAATATTTTTGGGATGAGAATACATGCAGGTTTTATAAATGATTTACAAAATAGACACAAGTACGTGAAACTACATTCTATGGTTGAATTATCGAAATCGAATATGCCCCTTTTTATTAAGTCTGGTAATCTAAGAATTAGGGAACAGACACCCTAATTGACGCGAATCCTAAAGATAGATCTATTGGGCCTGACAAACCCCATCTAAAGTACCGGATGCTTTAGTACTTCGAAATTTATATCATATCCGAAGGGTGTCCCGGAATGATGGGGATATTCTTATATATGCATCTTGTTAATGTCGGTTACCAGGTGTTTACCATATGAATGATTTTTATCTCTATGTATGGGATGTGTATTGAAATATGAAATCTTGTGGTCTATTGTTACGATTTGATATATATAGGTTAAACCTATAACTTACCAACATTTTTGTTGACGTTTAAAGCATGTTTATTCTCAGGTGAATACTAAGAGCTTCCGCTGTTGCATACTAAAATAAGGACAAGATTTGGAGTCCATGTTTGTATGATATTGTGTAAAAACTGCATTCAAGAAACTGATTTCGATGTAACATATTTGTATTGTAAACCATTATGTAATGGTCGTGTGTAAACATGATATTTTAGATTATCATTATTTGATAATCTACGTAAAGCTTTTTAAACCTTTATTTATGAAATAAAGGTTATGGTTTGTTTTAAAAATGAATGCAGTCTTTGAAAAACGTCTCATATAGAGGTCAAAACCTCGCAACGAAATCAATTAATATGGAACGTTTTTAATCAATAAGAACGGGACATTTCACTTCAACCTTGCTCCTACTGGACAGCTCTTCAATATATCCGTTGGAGCTCATTTTTCTTTGAATTTTTGGCTTCTTTACTCAATATAGATCCTTCAAAATATGCTTAATACACCTAGAAGTTAACTCCATTACCCCTTTGATCTTGGACATATGCATGGAGGTTGATATGTGCTAGCTAAAGAGGAAAGTCCAATATCCTTGACCATTATCATTAATTTTCTAATAGTGTAAATGCAGATTTTTGTCCCTTGACAAACCACTAGCATCCAAACTTCATTGCCCAAATCTTTAAACCCTTATCTTCATCTTTGATGAAAGTATCTTGCCCATTGGAACCATGTTACAACTCTATTGAACTAGTTTGAGAACACTTTGACTAGTTGCACTAATCACAAAGATACATCACTACATTCCACACCTCATACCCATGTCTTAACCAACTTGTCTTTTCTTTGAAGGAAGTATCTTCCTCTTTGGAATATTGTTACATCTCAAATGAACTAGTTTGAATCTAGTTGGAACTTAATGATCCTTGTTACAAACTTGACTTGCTTGAACTACTTACATTTACATACATACAATGGTACTCAAAACTAATGGGAGAACACCTCTTTAATTGGGACTTTAATGACCATTATTAGTATGTTTAAATGACATTATGTAATAGTATAAAAAGATATAACACTTGTGTTCTTAATCTTATTTCAAGTTAAATTGTCATTAAGGTGTCATTAGTTGTGATTAATCAAGATTAACATCTTTTGGTCCAAAACTCTTTTGAAAACAAAGAAGGAAACTATCCTAAGTATATTTATAAAGGTTTTGTAAATTATAGATGCCTCAAAGTGGTCTAATTCAAAGTGACTGGTTTTGGTAACAGGAAGAACTGCGGTTGATCCACGGTCAGCCGTGAGGTCGACCGTGGATCATATTTTCAAAAATCGTTTGAAAATGTTTGTACAGGGCATCCATGGTCATGCCTACGGTCGGCCGTGAATCAGCCGTGTTTTTTTTTTTTTTTTTTGCCAATTTTATTATTGTGAATTGGTCTTTTGCTAGAGGCAGTGTAGGCTTGTGAACTTGTGTTGTTCTATACGTTGTTTAAGCACACAACACTTGGTGTCATCATCAAAACAAAGTGGTTAACATTTGAATATTTATATTGGATCACTAACCAACATATATGAATTTAACTACGAAAAAGTCTGATTGATTAATCATTGTAGATTGGAATTTTGAATGATGTTTAAGTGATTTTACTGAATTCAATAGGTCTTAGTTCATCAATTTTGTGAGATTGAAGTGAGCTATCTACTTATAATTATCAAATAACCGGTTTATCATTAAAAGAGCAATCCTAGTCAATTGTCAAGCATTGAAGTGAACACTGCTTCGTCCATCTGATTCTTCGTTTTATTTACTTTTCGTCACTAGTTTAATTAAAGAACTCCCATTTTTTACAACTTTGTTTTAGGATAATTAATATTTTTTAAATCTTAATCAACCGCTTTTCGTGGAATAAATCTGTACTTGCTATATCTTTACTGCATTGATCAGGATTAGTTGCCTGATTCATGTGATAAAACCATTTAGTTTAGTGCAATAATTATAGTTGTCGTTTTACAACATCAGAAACTTTTCCTATTAATAAAAATACGCATGTAGAAGAACCCTACAAGTGTTTTAGTTCGTGTACTATTAGTCCTGTGTTTTAGGTTAAATAATTTAAAACATACTAATATTTGTTCTTGAATCATGTGCTTTAGGTTGAATGATTTAAATCCCATACCCCACATCACACGGGTATTTACCAGTTATCTAATATCTTTCGTACTCGTTAGACTGCCCTAACGGAGTCCAAATAAAATAAACGAACATGTTCTGACACCCTTATCACAAACTGGTCTCAACATAATATTTAAATAATATAAAGCATATAATTAAAATAAAAGCACATAAGACTCGAGACAAAAGGGAAAAATAATCCACTTACAACTAGGCCAAGTTTCAGTTTGTTACATGAGTAAGTTTGATTATACGATCTCCAAAGTTAAATTTTACTTGATTAATAAATCGATTTAGTGATTTCAGCGCATTAGGTCGAGTATACGTTTGTTTCTAAGATCATATACGCAGAACACTTTGTATTGCTAGCATATCGCTACTTCTTTTTATGAAACTTTTGCTATTAATAAAAAACACGCATGTAGAAGAACCCTACAAGTGTTTTAGTTCGTGTACTATTAATGAGGCTCGTGTAGTTGCAGACCAAAGTGTTCCCGCATTAGCGTTTCATATGCGTAAAGTCGGGGTGTGAAACTATTGGTTTTCTGGAAACGGACCGAACCACCCACACTTCGACTCGAAGCTCTCATTTTCCGGACCCACATCTCATCGGGATCTTTGTTGGAGTATGTTTAGTGGTGGCAGTAATATTGTACCTATCTCGTGCCTTCAAAATTGGTAACAGATCATGTGCTTTAGGTTGAATGATTTATACATACTAATATTTGTTCTTGAATTATTGTATATGTTGGATATAGGGTTTGAAGATCCCAGATAAACCTTTGAAACATGAAATCACTTTCCGCACTAAGGTATTTCGACCATATACATTGTCTTAGGGTTACACGAAATACTTGTTGGGATAAGACAAAATGTGACGACTCCCATATAACCAATTAAAATGTAGAGTCTTGATTCATGAACAAAAAGATAATGTATATAATATTGTCCAATTTTTCATCTTTTAAATTTGACACAAATAGTCTCTATATACAGAGTATGAAAGGTTACACATGTTAGTCAAAAGTACCATAAATAATTACACCTTTTCAAAAAGATGTCCATAAATTGTTACACATTTTAGTTAAAAGGTGTCCATGAGTGATCACATTTTTTAAAAAAAAAGTTACATCATTCCTTTTCATGATGAGTAGCACCATTTTATAAAGAGCTGTATAACCTTCAAATTTATTGACTCTAGTAAGATTAAACACAAACGTGCTTTCACACTCCCTAATTTATAATAAAGTTTAACTCAAAATTCATTTGTCTCAAGTAATCACAATCGCACAAAATGACCGATAGCACTAAAATCACCAAGAGTATATTGGACACGAGTTGTGCATTGTTCATAACCTTCAATGTATAATAACTACTTGTACTAAATGCAGTTATGCTAAGTAGTGCGTTAGCTTATCTGTTCATTTTCAAACAAACCTTGTTTGTGCTCCTTTATCTTTCTAAGCCGCTCTCGCTAGCAGGAAATCTGGTTAAGCAAGGTCCATAGGGTGAGCTCGCTTGAAGCTGGGGCGCGTCTGGTGGTATCGTATATAAGATTACACGGCTGCTTTTAGGAGCGATCTATTCATCCAACTCGAAATCTCGTAAGTAAGAGAAGACTGACGCCCAAAAACCCCATATCCTCTTTGGTTGGACCAAGCAAATCAGTCTTCCTGAATTGGAAGAGCAAGAACAAGTCTCTCCATTTTTTTTGGGGGAGCAGAGCAGTCAAAGAATGAAACAGATCAAATGATTGTTCTAGAATGGCTATTTCTCACAATTGCTCCTTGTGATGCAGCGAAACCGTGGCAATTAGGATCTCAAGACGCAGCAACACCTATGATGCAAGGAATAATAGACTTACATCACGATATCTTTTTCTTCCTCGTTCTTATTTTGGCTTTTGTATTACGGATCTTGGTTCGCGCTTTATGGCATTTCCCTGTAGCAATAAGAAGAAATTCATCAAATGTTAATATGTTAATGTTGGTACTTGGTAAAATAAGGGAATTGTAGTCATAATCGCGGCTCATCTGTCTTGACTAGTGTGTCTATTCTCAAAAGGAGTTGATCCATACACCACCTAGTTTTTGTCATACATCACCAAAATAATCAAAAGTCATAGAATCCCATAGAACCTATTTACTTCCTTTCATCTTCTTATTTCTTTAATTATTAATTTATTATAATGAACACCCCATCTCTTTTATTCTTAATAAGAAAACTATTATGATTATATATAATTTTAAAAAATTCTACATGGCAAAATCCTAGCCTTTAGATGGACATAGTAACTTTCAATCCTAGCCATTTAAATTCCAAATGACATCATTTAAGGATTTAACCAACAGTTAATGTTGCTAATTACCATAATATCCTTAATTAAAAAAGTTAATTACGCTATAGAATAGAATTTCACAATGGTGCAGTTGCTTTCATATTCTTCCATTATTAATTTCACAACCGCTGTTATTTCTTTTCCTAACATCCTAAATCAATCAATCGATATACAACAATAATCATACACACTTCCCAAATCAATAAGCTTTCATCTTAATCTCAAAACATCAAAATCAAGCGTTTATTATAATTACGATTCGATTGGTTAACCTTGAAAAGAAGGCGATTATGCAGTCGATATGGGAATGACCATTCGTTGTTTACAGGTTTGTAAGACATTATCGTTTGTTATTTTGTTTGATGTTGCTTATCGATGAACGATTTTGTTAAAAAAAAAAAAAAAAAAATAGGGTTTCATTTATTATATTTTTGATTGCTGGTAGTTTTTTTGCCAGATTATGTAAACACCATATATTTTTACTGATTTTACAAATTAGGGTTTTAGTTGATAAATTGCAAACCTAGGTTCTTGATGTTGTAACGGGTTTGGTTGCCATCGAAAGACTAAGTCAAGTGATAGGAGAAAGACTATGCCGCTGCAACTTTAAAAATCATGCCTTTGCGTCCCCAAAGTTACTTCTTGAGAAGAGGTTTGTTATTAATAATTTAATTTGTCAGATTGTTTATCAATATTTGGATTTGGATACAATAGATTTATTTTTCAAATGTTTTTTATCACCATTTTCCCGTCTTTATCCTGTCATATAAAGATCCCGAGATATGGTTTGACGAACGCGACCACATAGGCCATGATGAGATCTGTCTTGAAATGGTACATATAGGGATAATCTTTTTACTTTAGATCAACCTGTAACTTCTTATCAATGACTCAGAAGATAAAGCTAAAAAGCATGATGATTTGTATATTTTCTATGCTAGAATCACTGTAGTACTTCCCGATGACGATTGTGCCTACATTGCACGTAGGGAATGCAAAAGAAAGGCAATTACTACAGAAGAGATTGATGATTTTACGCTTGACATGGATGCAATTTCAGAACGTTCACATGCATGTTCGTATTGTGGGACAGAACCAAAAGGTGTTGGATCTCAAGTAAATCTTTAGGAACACTCAATATCTAAAGGAAATACAAACAGTTATCATTAATTTGTCAATTTGTTATCATGTACAAAGTCGCGGTTTGTGTTCTGAATGAACGTTGCAATTTGAATGTTGTCTGTTTTTAAAATTATAATACATGATATTATTTGTAGATATGGATGGGGATCAAGCAGCTCCTCCTCGAATTTTTAACTGATATAATGGGAGAAGATGGATCCGGTGAGAATAATGACAGTGATGAAGCGCAATCATAGAAAGCTGAGTCTGTGAATCGGTATATGGAACGTAAAGAGGGTGAGATCAACCAGCCGTCTACTAGGGTATGCGAAATCCCTGATACATTTCAAAATGGGTGGGTTACTTGAACCTTTTATAATTGGTGCGTCAAATATGGTGACAGAGTTATAATATGTTAGTTTTATCAAAGTATATAAATAAAATGATTGAGAAGTTTTTATGCAAGAAAAGTACACTCTGAGTGATGTTTAACAAAGGCTAAAACAACTTTTTTAAGCGAAGAAATTTGTATTTGTATTAAGTTTATAAGGAAACACAAATACAGGTTAGTAGTTCTGTTTTTGGTGCATCACTAAATTTGCTATGTAAAGCAAACATGTAAAGCAAATCCTCCGCTGGAAATAAACAGAGCATCTCATCTACTGCACCACCACACCTGACCACACCAGCAAAAAGACAACCACCATTTGAGCCAGGTATACCATTCTGTTCGATATCTGTATTATTCAAAGTTGCTATGATTTGTTGATTTTGATTTTTAAATTTCATCTGTCCAATTTTTAATTTAGTTGCTAAAAATTTGTGCGCTATCTGAGTTACGATTTCTGGCTGCTGGCTGTTTTGCTGGTGTTGTCCAATTTTTAATGTAGTTGATGTAATGGTAACCGGAGGCATGCAATTTTTCCTGTAAAATAAATGTAGCAGCAAACCATGCTCTGTAACGAATATGTGAAGTAATCGTAGGAGACAGTTTGTAAGGAATATGAAGTACACACAGCACTACAGGACAATATCAGCTAAAAAAACAGCTGCAAAATGTCAGTCGGCTTTTGTTTTAGTAGCCACTAATATGACACGTTGGTTATTCAAGTTGCCCATAAAAAGAACTATACTTGAATGTTAATTTATTGTTGTAGTGTCTAAATCTGGCAGCTGAATGGGTTTGGTAATGGCTTTTTGGGGATAAAGAAAGACAGGGGTAATGGGTTTTAACACTACTTACGGGCAGAAACGTTTTAACACTACTTACTATTAGATAATTACAACTAATCTAACAACTTTTTTTTTTTGTGTTATGAGTATAATGAACTCAGTCAATACCAAACATGTGAAGTCTAACTGGTGTGGGGCATTATCTTTGAATGCTAGATTATATATCTGAACATAACGGAATCCCATGTAACATATACATTTACTAATAAAATTGACCCATCATTAATGCAGCTATGAAAAATGGTTATTTTAATTATCGTCGCTATCGTCTAATTCTATTTGATTGTGTTGATTTTTTTAGCTATGACAATCCAGACTGTGCAGCAAGAACCATACACTTCTTGATGAATATAATGTTTGGTTCAATGTTTACTAAGTTATGGAGTAGGTATCTCTCATATTATTAGTAGTACCATGTTGATGTGAATTATACTTATAAATATCATTTATTTCTCATAATATTTTTTTTCACTATAAGTTGGAAGTTTTATTTTTTTGCAGTACCATTTATTCTTTCATTTTCACCGTTTCATAGGAAGCTAACTGGAGCAAAGTAGGGAAATCAAAATATTCCCAATGGAGAAATTATGCTGATATAGATGAGTATTTCTGGTATGATTTTTTTTTCTTCGGAGTTGCTGTGTAACCGTGATATTTAATAGTATTACTAAGAATAAGAATTCCCTCTATATTTAGGTCAGTAGATTGTTTCCAGTTAGGTTGGCCAATGCGTGTTGATGCTGATTTTTTCCTTGAGCCTTTAAAATCTCGTGAGTCTGAGATAAACGGGGTAAGCTATACCAGTGGTGCATTGTTTTTTATATTGTTTTCATAATTCCTAATTCAAGAGTTCATTTATTTAAGATATCGTATGGTTTTGAGTTTCAGTATGGCAAAGCAGCTGTTAGAAACAGATGGGCTGCTAAAGTCAATTTTCTTAAGATTCTTCATATTGGCATGTTTTTAGAATCTTTGACATAATGTGAAGTTTCTTCATATTGTGCTTACAGGTAACTTTTGTTGTATTTGATACTTGTATGAATATCCATAAAGAATTGTATTCACCACCATTGGTAACATTTTTGTTTTTAAAGGCTATGATTATTGTTGCTTGGAATGGCGATGGGAACCCAGCCAGTCTTCAATCCTGATGTATTTAAGAAAGTACTTAGTATCTTCATAACTATAATTGCTTCAATATTGAAGCTCAGTCAAGGTGGATATATCACTCATATTTCATTATCTATGAACTTTGTAACAAGATTTAATTTTTTTTGTTTGACAGCTTGTCTTGACGTGGTATTTAATTTGAAGGCAAGGCATTGCATTCCCTTTTATGTCAAGCTAAGATACCTATTGAAGGTTGTATCAGCACATGGGTGGTAATCTTACCTATTGAAGGTTTTAACTATAATTTATATGTTAAAATTTTGAAAGTAATTTTGAGTCTTATAAAATTGTACAGTGGATAGGGCCTTCAGTCGTAACCATGTTTGCTCTAGACATCTAGGAAGAATGCTGATTATGTGTGGTGAGTTTTCTTTTGGCACGGGTTATAAAATTGTACAAACTTATATCTACTTGTAAACTTGGCGTAAATCTTTTGTTTTTATCTTCTCAACTATCATACTTATTTTTCTTTGTGTTTATCATTTTAATGTTTTTACTATTTATTGATTTATTTATTTATTACATCTTTTTCACAACTATTACTTATGTCATTACCATTTACAAGTTATTAACAGTATAATTATTTTTAAAGTTGCGTATGATAAAATACCCGCGAATGCGCGGTTATAAACTAGTATATTATTATTTGATTTCAGAATGGAGTGTAAGACCTACCAATTTGATAATAAACTTGTGGTTGCGTTCAAAAATGTGATGGCGCACAGGAGGGGTTCAACTCAATGATGGTGCCGACAATTTCATCAAAGGATGTCTCAACGAATCTGTGCGGCGATGGTGTCAACGGGAATTTTTGATCTACCTGATGGGTTTTCTTGAATACTTAAAGAATCAAATAGTTATTTCAAAAATTGAAGTTTTGCTTTTAATTTTACAGAATTTGTTCTGGTGATTTTGTTTGAGTACCTATTTTGAATTAGGGTTCATAATTTTTATTTATATTGGATGTATGAATTAGGATTCAAAATTGTCAAAATTTATTAGAAGAGAAAGACCCACCAATTTACGGACTTGTATAATTCGAGTTATATATTCAACGTTGTTGTATCTGCTATATTGATCAATTGATTCTACCCACTCTGAAAATTGTTTAATTTAACGAATCACTTGCAAAGGGAAAGACCCAGTTCCTGTCTAAAATGCACATATTATGTGCAAAGTAAAATTGAGAAAGTTACAGGGAGTTAGTGGTGAATAAAAGGAAGGGTATAAATGTCTGAATAATTATTTTGATGGTGTATGACAAAAAGAAAGTGGGGGTACAAATCACCTCCCATTCTCAAACAGCTTATTCCGTTTCCAAATCTGTTTATATTTGATATTAATATTAATTTAGTAAGGACAAAGAGATTATAAAATGTCCTTTCGAATCGTAAGGTAGTCAAATTATGATAGATAAATGTTAGCAGAAAATAAGAAAATAGACAAATGCACATAAACATGTTTGTGTTAAACTAACAATGTTTAGATGACCTTAATTTCGTTTGTATTCCGAATTTCCAAAAATATATCGATTACCTGGAGATAAGAAGATAAGATCATCAATTTGATTTTTTTAAAGAGAATAATCGTTGGATTTTATGCGTTAACTTCGCTTGATTTTTTGACATGTCGATTACAGCCTTTGATTCATGATTATTAATTTTGACAAATCCTAATTTGAGGTTAAATAGGGATACATACGTTTGTCAATAAAGATGAGTTGATTTTGTCTTTTTCAAGCATTTTTTACTTTTCCAAGCTATATAAGAGCATTTCCAACGCTCCTATTAAAAGATCGCCAATAACCACCGCCAAATTTGGCACCGTTGGCAATAAGTCGCCAAAGTCCTGCCAATTTGCACTCGTACTCAGTTTCGTGAATGTTTAGCATAATACATAACGATCATGTAAGCTTTTTTGTTGCTTTTTTTTGTTAATTTGCTTTGATTTTTCTGAGATAAAAAAATAGAGGATATATAGATACAGATGTATATGTGATATAGGAACTAGGAAGGAAGAAGAAGATGATGGTGAGTTGATTTTTAAAGTGGGGTCCATAGATATTATTTATTGTATTATATACTCCATATGATTTTGCTTTTGTTATTTTCTTTTTTAAAGGTACTCCGTAATATGAAGTAAAATATCACTCTACTCCTACTAGTATTATTTATATGATTTATAAATATTCCTATATAATATAAATATAAATATAAATATAAATATAAATATAAATATAAATATAAATATAAATATAAATAATAAGAATAAAAATAAGAGTATTAATATTAATAATTAATAATAACAATAATTTTAATATAATAAATAAAGGTGGGTCCATGTGATGGTATGATTGGGAGTGAATTGTGATGAGTTAGTGATGAGAAAGAAATGAGAAGAAAATAGTGATGTGGCGCTGATGTGACAGTGTGTTAATATGAAGATGTGTGTCATGAATGAGAATGCTCTAATAGAAATGAGTAAAACTTAAACCCGTTTCTATTTATACATTTAATTAACCTAATTTAACTAATAATATTAAATTAGTGAGCGTTATTTAGCTACTTATTTTTTAATAATTGTGGAAGGGATATGTAGATTTTTCGCTTGGCACAGTTAGTTATAATTAAGGTGCTAATTAATCACATGTCATCTTTATTAAACTCATATATATATATATATATATATATATATATATATATATATATATATATAT
This sequence comes from Rutidosis leptorrhynchoides, assembly GCF_046630445.1. Taxonomy (NCBI): domain Eukaryota; kingdom Viridiplantae; phylum Streptophyta; class Magnoliopsida; order Asterales; family Asteraceae; genus Rutidosis; species Rutidosis leptorrhynchoides. The sequence continues at coordinate 367,879,883 of NC_092343.1, read as the reverse complement.
ATATATATATATATATATATATATATATATATATATATATATATATAGCCCGCGCGTTGTACGACAACTCAAAAACGATGTGAAAATTAGTTTTAATTTAGGAGTTGTAGCAGTAATATAATATAAGAAAATCATCTACCATTATATTTGTGATACTTTCAATTATTGTGATGGTTCAACATAACTAGAAGCTGACTCTTTCAAAACATCAATCTTCTTCACGTAATGCTCCGAGTTTTTCAACTGTAAGACTCTTTAAGTTTTCCTTCATATCAACTTTTTTACACATGGTAACGATTATAAGCCCTGGTTTATAATCATTTCATCCCTAATTGAAAAATTAAGATGACAACATAGTCCAACCCATAATGTCGACAACATGGTCCAACCCATGCCTAGAAAGTGACTTTAGGGCTTAACCTCATACGTCGCCAATATAGGAATAAAATCTACAAAATCGAAAATGTCTACAACTATCTTTATATATTATGCACTTGAAAACATTGCCTGAATGGTAGCTAAATGGAGCCAACTGAATGCCATCTACAAATCCATAGCTGTAAAGATTGATTAATGAAAATTAACATAGATATAGTAAGTGAGCATAAGTCATTTGCACATATTTGAAAAATTCAAATCACTTCCAACATCCTATATATTTATACCCATAAATTTCCATGTGTGATCATAGCAATACTTAGGCCCTGAAACATCAAATAAAAATAACAAATTAAAGTAGTTGTAGGTTTTATGCAATATTACAGATACACGGGCTCATAGATAAAGATATTAATAAGCTAAAATTTTACTATGACTACAACATTTGAAATGCAAATCGGGCCAAATATATAATACACCATCTGACATCAGTTTTGAATCTGACCAATTTGAGCTGCAGCAAATAACAGCGTCTTGTTCGTATTAGAATATTATAAGTCTCTTGTTATATGTCAAAAAATCAAATGACCAAATATGTTGTGAATTTGGAATTTCATTTTTTTTTACATCCAAATATGCAAGTTGGTCAAACGATTCGTGCTGAATTATGATAACGAAAACAACCAACCTTTATAAACATTAGTTCATATTTACACAAAATTAATATAAATTAGAAACACAACTGATCAAAGGTTCAACACATTTAAGGTCGTCTGATATGCCCGAATCGGAAGGTTTATTTATGCGGTGTCGTTAGGTCGCAAAATGTCAATTCAGAATATCAGCAGAAGAAGTTGATTGTTTAATTTATATATGTTTGGCCTAAATCTATTATTCCTTCCTATGGGTTAGCAAGGGCAAATATGACCTAGGTCGTTCTTTGAGCGATCGAATTTGAAACGGAGCTTATTCAGATAATTTAGTAATTAAGATTGGGTTTGTACACAATTTAGTATCTAAGACTAGGAGCCAGGTACACCTTGTGTAGAGAGGCAGGATCCTTTTGATCCCAATAAATTGGCGACTGTTCGTAAAATTCAATAACCAAGTCCAACCGGTTTATTCTAGACACCATTTTATCCGGAATATCAAATTATGTAAAGTCAAAAGTTGGGTTGAATAGTTTATATAATTGTAATTAGGATATTAAAGCAATATAATTAAAATAAGCTAGCTAGCATGCAACAGCTAAGGACAGAGAAGACGTGGTTCACCATGATTTAAGATAACGTAGTGTGGGGATGATTGCGAGACACTCATCGGATAGATATACCTCAGTGTGAACACTAGATTCCCTACTAAGCGATTTCCCGATTAGCATGTCACGAGGAACTAGGCTTTGAAGATTCTGATAGGATGGGCTATGCTCAACTCCCGACGCTTTATTCGGTTTAAGAATATAAGCAGCCCATCTTGGATGCAGTGCATACCTTGGGCGCACGAATAAAGTAGCATAGCCATATATATAATATCCAACCTTTCTTAACACCTTAGTGTATCAGCCAAGTGAGTGGTTGTGTTTCGAATCCCTTTCTGTCAATGGTTTGGTAAAATCTGAGGGTTTGTAGACAAATTAGAACCTCTGATGGTTCTCGGTCATCCTTAAAGATTTATAAGCTTAGCTTGTATTGTAGTGCGTTAAATTCCCATTTATGATTTAAAGTACAGCCCTTACTTAAATCTACCCAATAAATCCCTTAGTTATCCACAATGTACTAGACTTATAGTGGTTCCATAGCTTCTAACCTTGACCATGCTCAAGTGGTCCTATAGTACATCAACAATGTACTATATTGTTGCAAAAGTATTTCCTCGAGTCTTATACTCTTGACCAATGTTGATTTGGTCCTACAGTAATTCCCCATGTACTTTATAGTATTTCCAATAGGTTCATACCTTGACCAATGTATAAACACAGATAGCTAATTACCTTTATAATAGTCGACTTTATAAATGGTTTTAATCACGTTTATTGGTGGAAGGACGATAATAACGAGGTTTAATATCATAGACAGAACGCGAGTACGAGACGATAATCATCCCTAACTAACATTATTAAATCATGTCAAACAATCAAGCAATTAATCACACATCATGGCAACAAGCATTTCTAATATTAATAAATCACAAACATCGAACAAGAATATTATAAAAAAATTAATAAAGAAAGGATAGATGTTACCAAATAATGTCGGCAGAATAACACTTGTATTTCTTCATAATATCCATAGCGTTACAATGCTTGATGGCTTCTACTAATAACTACATACTATTCTCATATTGATCACTAGAGAGCGACAATAGAGAGATAATTATTTTCCTAATCTCTGTACTTTTCTCTCTCTAGAATCTAGAGAGAGAAAGTAGAGAGAGAACTAATCTCCTATAGATCACTAGAGAGCGACTATAGAGAGATATTTAGAGAGAGAAGTGAAGAATGGTGTGTGTTGAAATGAGAAATGAAGCCCTCCTTTTATAAGCAAAGCTGATGGCAAAATTGTAATTAAATGGCTGAAAAACACAGGTCGTTTGGCAAGCCGTTTGGCAGGCCGTTTGCCATGGCCGTTTTCCCAGGCAAGCCATTTTTTATGCCCATTTGCTGGCAGGCCATTTTTCATTATGGCAAGCCTTTTGGCAAGCCGTTTGGCAAGCCGTTTTTTGGATCGTAACTTGTCTTTCACCGTTTTCGCTCTAGAATCTTCATTTTATCTCCGTTTTTGACGATTCTTGTACCCACGCGTTCGTAATTGAATATCCTATAACATGAGATTAAGTAAATAAAATTTTCCAAAAATTATAAAATACGTTATTTAAACGCGAGTTAATCGTCTTAGCCGGTTTTGCTCGTTTTTCATCCGTTTTTAGTGATTCTTGAAACATCACCTTTCTAATTACTAAATATACCAAATTAACCAACAAATTGATTATTTTTGCGATAAATTTTAGAACTTTATGGTTTTAGGGATCAATATCGGGGGTAAAAACGTGATTTTTTTGCCGATATCAAATATCCCACACTTAGACTTTGCTTGCCCTCAAGCAAACCTCTATTTTATTTTGAGTTCAAGGATGCTTTTGAGGTTTCTGTTCTATTATTCAAGTGGCTTGTTATTTATTATAAGATCAAAATCAGATAAACCGCCTTCTAAAAGGGTAGAAACTATCTCTGCAAGCATGAGGGGAGGTTACGTGACTTTAGCTTCCGTACACGGGTCACTCAAATCACTCAAGTATTTGGGATTCCCTATCAATCTATGAAATAAATTCGCTCATAGCCAGTCATGTTATAAGTATTGTCATAAGCTTGACCAAGAATCAAATCTCCACCGGTTAGATAAGGACGACACTGATCTTCTCCCTAATCATTCTTTCAAGAGGAAGAGCGGGTTTAAAGGCTGTTTTGCAGAGAAAAGTGAAGGTTTTGATTTGGCGAAAAGGGTGATATTTCGAATCTTTGAAATTTAGAGAGATTGGATAGATTTCGGTTTCATGAGGATATACTTTTTCTGGGAAAGATGATACTCTATTTTTGTTGAAGAGTTCTTTTAGAGGTTGCTGATTTTCAGCGAAGACTTTGCTTCTTTTCTGCAATCCTCCTGGGTCACAATCTTTATTTTCTTGGGGGATCCATGCTTTTATTTGAAGACTTTTCTCTTCTTTATTTTTGAGACTTTGCTCATCATTTTTTTTTCTCTTTACATATCCCATCTTCATAACTTTTTCTATTTCTTCATGTGCCCAGAGAGAAAGGTATTTCACCAGAAATAGGTCTTTTTGACCTATCAAAAACAATATGGAATTTCAGAATTTTTCGACAAGTGTTTGAAGTAAACTTGGTCGATCCATCTCTTTGAATTTCTAGTTTTTGAAATGATAAAGAAAAGAGGATGGAAAGGGTAACGTATTTGATAGTGAATTTAGGGGTATTTTCTGATTCATCAACTCTTTGAGATGAGTTGGTCGGTTTAAATGTGTGGAGTGGAAACGAAAATGGATGGTTTTTATCTTCTCTATTCAGAATGATTTCGAAAGGAGTATCATACCTACACCACGTATGGCACTTACTAATTATTGGCCTCAAAACGTATGTCAAGGTCAAGTTCTAACTCTAAGTGCTAACATCGGCACTCTCAACGGAAAAGATAGTGAAGCATTAAAAATGAATGCTTATTGAGCCATTTTTGGGGTGCCTCACAACAATTATATTGGGTCGATAATGCCTAGTCAGGCAATGCTTTTTTAGAGAATCGGTTCATCCTTAAGAAGATTTATGTCCTCATTTGTCTTAATTTTAGAACAAACACGCTTGATTTTCGAAAGTACTTTTTCAGAAAGTATCATTTTGTCAAAATTTTAAAAAATTTACGTTGAGGACAAAGAATCTAAATAGTAAGTATACTTTAAAAGCTTAGTAAAATTTTAAGTTAAGAACATTTTCCGAGCATCTCGTATCTATTTACGGTGTACTACACCGCTATCCCACACTTAGAGAAACATTGTCCCTAATGTTCATTCTTAGATTTTAGGGAGCTAAAATCCCACACTTAGAGTTTGAACATGTCAAAAAATGTATCTAAGCTCAATATTGGGTTGGAATCCCACACTTAGTGATAAGCTTAGGATACGGTATAGTTTAAGGATATAATGAAGCAAAATATGAATGTTTATATCAAAAAAAAATATGTTTATTATATGTAATATTATTATAATTATAATTTTATATGCATAATATTTATTTGTTGTAAAAATAATAATAATGATAATACTAGTAATAAAATAATGATAATAATTTTTAATAATAATAATACTTATGTTCATAATAATAATAATAATAATAATAATAATAATAATAATAATAATAATAATAATAATAATAATGACAACATAATAATGTAATCAATATATACCATTTGGTTTCCTGGATTCGATTTCTACCATGCTAGCAACACAACCAACATTTGGCCCAACATTAATCAAGCCCAATCATGAAACAGAAGCTCAATCTACTCCCCTTTTAAATTCTGTGTTCGATGGTCTGTATATATCATTCGATTTTTTTTAGGTTAACACTGTTCGGTTCTCAATCAAACGATCCCCAATTTTTTTCCAAGATGAACATCTATGAAATCAAGTTACAAGATCAACGAACTCGTTGCCTAGATTAACGCTTAAGGAGTTTTGTGAAAGGATTCAGGGTTAAGAACATCAAAAAACCCAAATTTTGGCTAAGAATAATGGCAATGGTGATGATGAACATGGAAATCAGAAATCGAAAGCTATTACGGTTCAGGTATAGATTCCTTCTTAAAAAGTGTTTAGAATCTTTTATAGAACACTCGTATTTATTGATTTGTTCCAGGAACACCTTATAGTTCTTGAATCGAAAGGTTGACCGAAGATCTTTATTTGTTGACTATAAATTCTGGTATTGAGAAGTGTAATTCAGTTAAGGTTAATACCTTACTAGACACAAACAGCATCCAGGAAGCAAAATAAATCATTAATTTGATTTAAATTGTTTGTTCTAGGGATCTTCGAAATTTGATGAGTTAGTAAGTGTTATATAAAAAAAAATATAGATCCTGATGATGATGATGATGATATAGGAGGATAGATATTTTCTGACTGGTTTGTTTATGAAAGATTTGAGTATTTTGTTTTTCCTTTACTAACTTGTAAACAGATCCCAGTTATGGGTTGATTCATAACTTAACTTTAGAAATCGAAAGTGTTCTAGTTTGATGGTTTGCAGGTGTAGCAGCAGTGGTTGTAACTGAAAATAGAAACGTATTACAGTCAAGGTTTGGTGGTGATTTATAAAGTGTGGTGTTTGTAATGTCAGAAATAGAACCATCGAACAATCAAATGGGTTTTGCAGGTGTTTGATGATTAAGGTTTAAGGTGTTCTTTGCAACAAAACTGGATACAAGATCATTGGGTGGTTTATGTCCCATAATACCAGATTGTAACAGGCTTTGTGATGTTGTTGGCGACTGCAAATAGAAAGAACCAGACAAAATGAAGTCACAGCAGTAGGATCACGATGTGCAGGTACAATGGTGTTGGTTTGATGACAGTTTTGAGTAGGAACAACAAGAACTGGTGGCACAATGGTGGTGAATCAAGTGAGTTTCTATAGACAAAAGTGGTTATTTGGATTATATTTATGATTTGATAATTTGATAACGCGTACCGTAGTTAATCAGTGATATTAAATATGTGTTGCAGGTTCAATGGTGAGGTTGGTTTGATGGTGTTCGTTTTATCTTCGATTCAAGACAGAAAAGGTTGTAGTAGCAGCTGCAGTATTTGATGATGGATTGTAGTGGGTTATGGACAAGAAAACAGCAACCAACGCAGCAACATTTGGTAATGGTTGTGGTGTTGCAAAACAGTAGGAGTTGGCTGCACCAACAAAATGGCAGCGGTGAAAGTGTACGTTGATGTATTTTGAGCAGGAAAGGGAGAGAAAAGAAAAAGAGATATAGAGGAATATATAATTCGAATGAGTTCCTTGATAACAATGATAAACTGTTTGTTATATGGTAAAGAAAACTTGACAAGAAGAATCTCCCATAAGAAGAAAAAAAATAAATAAATAAATAAAAGATGGATGTCGACTTCTTACTGAATTTTGCTGGATTATGTATCGAGATCAATGATCACTAGACAGCAAACAAATCATGAGCAGGATGTGAAGAAACTTTTGTAAAAGCAGATAGTGATTGATAACAAAATATGGATTATTTGTATTTTTATATGTATAAAACTGAATTTATGTATATATATATATATATATTCTGTATCTATATCCTTTTATATCGATTATATACATATTTTTGTATTTGCATTTTTAATTATATAAAGAAATATGATAATATTAATTACATAAACATTAATATTTAATATTACTTTTTATTAATAATAATGTAACTAATAATAATAATAACAAAATTAATAATGATTATAATAATAATAATATTAATAACAATACTTGTATAAATTAAATTTCATATTTTTATATATATAAAACAAAATAATAATAATAATGCAAATATTAATATTATCATTTATAATGAAGTAATGTTAATAATATAACTTTTATAATTTAACTTGTACTTAATTTAATTATTAATATTATATATTAACGTATATTTAATATTTATATATATTTTATATATTACAATATACATACAAATTAATTATGTATAGGATATATATATATATATATATATATATATATATATATACTACTTTACATATTCAACTCAAATGATTAAATTTGTATTTTATTTTACATATTTAATTTAAATTATGTTTTATTACTTCTAATTATTATACATCCTTATATATATATATATATATATATATATATATATATATATATATATATATATATATATATATAGTAACTTCATTATTATATACTACTTTATATATATATAAATTAAATATGAAGTTACATTTATTTTTATAGTAACTTCATTATTATATACTACTTTACATATTCAACTCAAATAATTAAATTTGTATTTTATTTTACATATTTAATTTAAATTATGTTTTATTACTTCTAATTATTATACATCCTTATATATATATATATATATATATATATATATATATATATATATATATATATATATATATATACATATTAGTTTACAAAAATTGTTTGTGAATCGTCGGTAATAGTCAAAGGGTAAACGATTATATGAACACAGTTCAAAGTTTTTGAGATTTCAACAATACAGACATTGTTTATCATGTCGGAAACATTACATTTAAAGATAAAGTTTAAATTTAGTCGGAAATTTTCGGGTGGTCACAGTACCTACCCGTTAAAGAAATTTCGTCCCGAAATTTGAGTGAGGTCGTCATGGCTAACAATAAGAATGTTTTCGTGACGAATATGAGATGATAAATAGAGTTTTATCATTATTGAGTAATATAGATAAAACGATTTGATTATGTAAAGCGTACGAGTGAAGCTGTTACAAAGATTGAAATAGAGTTTTAACTTTTTGACGTAGTCACGGTGGATTTTCGGAATTTCAGGGATTTAAAGAAAATCTTCGAAATCTAAGAGATTTGATTCTTCGGCGAATAAAAAGTTTAAGATCTCTATAATTTAATATGGTGATCTGCCTCGATTTTTCTATCAGATAATTCACTATAAATTAACTTCTTCCATTCCGTTACTTTTACCATTCCTATACCCAATTCCCAAATTCAAAAGTTTATGAAAATGCTAAATCCAGTTCTGATCCTTGTCCTTATTCTTAGTATCACAACCATCATTCTCCTTTTCCAACTTCCACCAGAGGAATCTGCTTATTTCAACTTTGCTCTTGGGGTTATAGTGCTTTTAATCCTCCCGTGTCTTTATGTTGCTATAAACATTGATATACACAGTTTGTAATTTATGTGTTGTTATCGGGCTTTACATCTTCCTTTATACTTCGAAATCCTTGTTTCTGTTTTCTATAATCATTGTCATCCCCAGTTAATACTCCCCCCTATTTACTGCGATTTATACTCCAATTTCTATTTCGGAGCTTTGTCCCTTCGTTTTTTCTTCTTGCGATTGGGCATCTCTTGTAATGGTCCAGAATTCGTAGATATAAGTTTCAGAATGAACATTGTTAATGTTCTAAGAAAGAAATGGTAATAGCATAATTTGACTTGTCAAATTACCAGAATTCAAGGAAAGATGGGACTATCAACAAAATATTTTCTTGATATGTTTATAGATTAGACAGAACGTAAGAGTCGTGTAACATGGCACATGATGACATTATGATCTGTAAATCATCACGTTCCATTTAGAAACTCAGCATAACTTACTGTAATATAACCACGTTGGCCTGACGTCATTATATTATACTAACTCATGCTTCAATTCCCAACACTTCTCCAGAAAATCATTCATAATTTAAACTCGAATTTTACAGAATATAGAAACTAAAACAGTTTCCTTTATGACGTATTATAGATCGCACGAAGAGATAAATAATTTCGGACAAGAATATTTATGAAAATATCCTCAGAAATATCGAAGATATTTATGATGATATTTTGGAATTTCTAAGTTCGAAGGTTGATGAAGAAAAATTTTCCGCAAGATTTTAATATGACTTCGGAGCAAGATATTCTCTAAAGATCTCATCAGATCTAGAATTACATGGATTCTTTGAATATAGGGTTTGGTCCTTGTATTTGTCCTTGGTCTCCTTCATGGCTTGCTCGATTCATTTTTCAGAATTCAGAGATCTGATTCGTAAGCTAGAGTGCTTTTCAGAATTTCCGAATGAAAGTTCATAATTCTATGAGATAAATGTTATATGTATACATATAACTGTTGATGTAGAAATGCTACGAGATTCAAAATACTGATTGCTGATTTCCTGTAATTGGTATGGCAATTCTTGTTACATGATGCGGATGAGTATATGATAAGTCTTCAATAGATAAATATAGTGATTTGTAGGAGATATTTAAGCCAAGGAGCAACGAGGTTGCTGGTACATCTACTGATAATATGGTGGGATATAAAAGGTTCCCCGATAACAACAAAAGAGCACACATATATATCGAGATTACAGTAAGCCTAGTCCGACTGAAAATTCGAAGTTGACTTGCTAGAGCTGTGACAAATTTGGCTAATTTGAAAAGAGTTGCAATGTTATTTTTGGTAATAACAATACCAAAGGAGCTAGCACAGACACGTTTTAAACGTTTACTCAGGTTCTGAGTGTTTTTCAGGTGTATAACTATATGCATAAATCTTTCCTTCCGTAGACGAAGTGCGGTTGGTTCATCCTCTCGATTGAGGTGTTTTTTCAAGAATCGTGAAAGGTTTGAACGCAGATTGTAATCGTCAAGATACAAATGAGGTTTACGACGAAATCAAGTGGCAAACTTGAAGTTTTGTTTAGTTTCATATGTTATAATCAATATTTTAATTCATTTTAATTGTCCAATGTCGGCAGTCCACAATTGATAGTCCATAGTTAACAGTCCAATAATTCATATATAGCTTAATATATAATATTCGAATTAATTAATATGTATCGTGACCCGTGTACATGTCTCAGACTCGATCACAACTCAAACTATATATATTATTGCAGAAGCAACCTCAACCCTGTATAGCTAACTCCAGCATTACTGCATATAGAGTGTCTATGGTTATTCCAAATAATATATATAGATGCGTCGATATGATATGTCAAAACCTTGTATACGTGTCCCGATATTTAAAGGGCGTAAAATAAATAACAGAGATTAAATGACGATAAATAAAATTGCGAGAATATAAATTGCGATAAATAAATTGCGATAAATAAATTGTGATAAATAAAAAGGTATTACGGAATTAACAGTTAGCTAGGAACAGTTAGCGTGGATTCTTAACAAAATTTCTCATAGTTAATTTGTTTGTTTCTAACAAATTTTATTTTGTCCAATGTTTTCTTCATTATGCCACTTGTTGGATTCTGATAAATCAAAATCCAAATATGAAATTGGATGAAAATAGTTATTCTGCGGTGAACGGATTCGTATATCTGTATATGTAGGTAGAATAGTAAATGACTGTTGAATCGGATTCGAAGAATGTACAATGTAACTTATTAATACACAACAACAACAACAACAACAACAACAACAACAACAACAACAGTACCCAATACCACTTGAGTGGTGTATGAGGGAGGTGAGATGTAGACAATCCTTTCTTTATCCGAGAATAAAAACAAGTCATTTCTCCACCCAGAAAAGTAGAGAAAGTCATCCCTCTCTTTATTCGGCGGATAAAGAGATTGCTTCCGAGTGGACCTCCGGCCTTTAAAAAAAATAGTAAAATAAAATAATAAATAAATAAATAAATAAATAAATAAATACATAAAAATTGAGATGCCATGAAAATGGTAGAATCAAATTTTTATGGGTTTAAAAGCCTGCCTGAAAATCAATTTAGGCTCTAAGCGGCAGTCAAGACGCCACTTAATCGACGTTTGGTGTTGCCTCAATAAATAAAGCCAAGGGACCTTGTAAACAGAACACGAAAGGTATGCCGGGTGGAAGTTGTTGCACAAGCAAAGAGCCAACCACCCGTAACAAACCAAAGCACCACTCATGCACCTTTACGGTAGACAACCTCGAAGCCACACAACTAAAAGAAAACCACTCAAGCTCATGAGCAAAGAAGGTCTTCCTCAGCCATAATGACCCCAGGATGCACCGAACGATACGAGACACACACACACACCCACACACCCACCACACACACACGCACCCATCTATACACACCCCCATACACACACACACCCAATAAAACATAAACCTATATACAAACCAACATACAACCGTACATAAACATACCTACATACCTGCAAGAACACGTACCTACGTACATACAAACACCAACAAAACAAGCAAAAACATACATACAAACCTGCAAAAAAAAAACAGCCTAGCAAAAATATATAATCAAAACCTACAATTCTTCAAAAAACAGAAAACCTACAAACATAGACATAAAAAACCTACACTACAAAACCTACATACATATCTCCCAAAAACAAACGTACAAACCATGCATACATATCAACAAACAAACGTGCATACAAACACCAAAAAACAAAAACCTACTCGTCTACTAGTACTAGTAGATGTAAATAATAAAAAAAGGTAATGATAATGATACTAGTAATAATAGTAATAATTATAATAATAATACAAGTACAAGTAGTAGTAAAATAATAGTTAATAGTAATAAACATAATAATAATAGTAATAATTATAATAAAAATTAATAATACAAATAATAATAATAATACTAATAATAATAGTAATAATAATAATAATAATAGTTTTAGTAAAAGTACAGTAATAGTATTGCTAAGAGTATAGTAGTAGTATAAATGATAATAATACTAATAGTAATAATAATAAACATAATAATAATAATAATACTAATAATAATAATAATAATAATAGTAATATTAGTAAAAGTATAGGAATAGTACAGAGTAGTAGTGATAATAATAATACACATAGTAATAGTAAAAATAATAATAATAATAGTAATAATAAAAATAATAATATTAATACTAATACTAATAATAATAATAATAATCCTAATAATAAAACTAGTAAAAATAATAATAATAATAATAATAATAATAATAATAATAATAATAATAATAATAATAATAATAATAATAATAATAATAATAATAATAATAATAATAATAATAATAATAATAATAATAATAATTATAATAATAATAAAAGGAAAGTAACCCTACTCGACTATTCTAATTCTAGCCCTCCACGCACCCCTATCAGAAGTCATGTCCTCGGTCAACGAAAGCTCCCTCATGTCGAGCCTTAGTCTATCCATCCACCTACGAGTAGGTCTACCCCTTCTCCTAACGCCAACGACCGTGAGTGCCTCGACTCTCCTAACCGGTGCAATACTTGGTCGCCTCATCACATGTATAACCTACCCGTTAAAATATTCCTCGGGTATTACCTACCCGTTAAAATATTTTCACCATTAACAGTTTGTACGAAAGAATTTTTAATTACAATCTTTATGAAAATATACTTACATATATATATTTTCCTCAGATGTAATCATGGATTTAATGAGTCAATATGATATTAGACACATTTGATTTACCGTTAGAATAAGAATATATAATTTCTAAAACATTAAAGATTATATAATCGCCATGTCGAACGAAGTTACATAATGTAGAATGATTTGTAGAACGATGATTATACTCGAGGTACAAAATGAGATATTGGGGTGTGTGATGTTGAAATTTGTGTTGTTGGTGGTACTTTTGATGCCGGTGATGTTACTGAAGCTGATACGTTTTGCACCATATTCTCCAAATTGATTACTCGAGCGCGAAGTTCGTTGACTTCTTGTATTACTCCGGGATGATTGTCGGTCGGAACGAGCAGGTGAATAAGGTTTAGATTTGTGGATAGAATATAATCGTGTTGAGCTATCCTGGAAATGAGGCTAAAAATGGTGTTTCAGATAGGTTCGCCGGTAAGTGCTTCGGGTTCTTCACCAAGAGGTGAATTCGGTTGGTGGAAGGGATCGCCTTCTTCGCGTATCCACTGATTAAGTCAACTACGAACTCAGCCCCAATTCTTTCAGTATTGATGATGGCTGTTTGGTTGATCCATTTCGATTACACTGCCTTCAGAGCTTAGGTGAATATCCATGTCGGAATAGCTGTCGGAATAACTCTCGGAATAGCTATCGGGATTTAAGGGATTCGAACTAGTTGAGGGATTCACCTCGTACGATCAGATGAAGGATTTTCGATAAGAAATAGATTATAGGATGTAGATTAGTACCCTGCAATACATAATTTACATATACATATATATAATACTAAAATCCCATAAGTTACGGAGGAATCTACGAAAGCTGTCAGGCAAAGGTAACAATAACAGATACGCTAAGATATGAATTTATCTATACACTGTCTATGCAATAGAGGCAGTAAGACGTGTCTAGACTTTAAGGATGATAAGCAAATAATTTTCGACACTAAATGATAAGCAAAACTTTTGACATGCAGGCACGGTCGAAGTCCAGACTCACTAATGCATCTTAGCAACTATCAGTTAGACACACTAATTCAAGACCTGGTTCGCTAAGACCACCGCTCTGATACCACATGTCAAACCCCGTCCTAATCCGCCCGGACGAAGTCACCAACAACTGGTACCATTGCGATGATCGACTCCAAATAATGTCTTTACAATGAGCAAATGCACAGCGGAAGATTTCTTTCATACCTGAGAATAAACATGCTTTCAAGTGTCAACCAAAAGGTTGGTGAGTTCATAGGTTTATCATAAAACAATACAATTCATCATTTTGATAGACCACAAGATTTAAATGATGCATGGTACAAATGGGCACGAATCATATACCCACATGTAATGTACATGTGATATCTTTTAAATACATTACACCTTTCTCGTGTACGAAATCCTTTTTCATAAATCTTAGTAACCGTACAGATATCTCGTGCACAAAATATGATACACATTGTAGTGACCCGAACTTTTCCATGTTTATATATATTAATTGAGATTGATATTTACATGATTAAATGTTTCCAACATGTTAAGCAATCAAACTTGTTAAGACTTGATTAATTGAAATATGTTTCATATAGACAATTGACCACCCAAGTTGACCGGTGATTCACGAACGTTAAAACTTGTAAAAACTATATGATGACATATATATGGATATATATATATAGTTAACATGATACTATGATAAGTAAACATATCATTAAGTATATTAACAATGAACTACATATGTAAAAACAAGACTACTAACTTAATGATTTTTAAACGAGACATATATGTAACGATTATCGTTGTAAAGACATTTAATGTATATATATCATATTAAGAGATATTCATACATGATAATATCATGATAATATAATAATTTAAAATCTCATTTGATATTATAAACATTGGGTTAACAACATTTAACAAGATCGTTAACCTAAAGGTTTCAAAACAACACTTACATGTAACGACTAACGATGACTTAACGACTCAGTTAAAATGTATATACATGTAGTGTTTTAATATGTATTTATACACTTTTGAAAGACTTCAATACACTTATCAAAATACTTCTACTTAACAAAAATGCTTACAGTTACATCCTCTTTCAGTTTCATCAACAATTCTACTCGTATGCACCCGTATTCGTACTCGTACAATACACAGCTTTTAGATGTATGTACTATTGGTATATACACTCCAATGATCAGCTATTAGCAGCCCATGTGAGTCACCTAACACATGTGGGAACCATCATTTGGCAACTAGCATGAAATATCTCATAAAATTACAAAAATATGAGTAATCATTCATGACTTATTTACATGAAAACAAAATTACATATCCTTTATATCTAATCCATACACCAACGACCAAAAACACCTACAAACACTTTAATTTTTCAAATTTCTTCATCTAATTGATCTCTCTCAAGTTCTATCTTCAAGTTCTAAGTGTTCTTCATATATTCTACAAGTTCTAGTTACATAAAATCAAGAATACTTTCAAGTTTGCTAGCTCACTTCCAATCTTGTAAGGTGATCATCCAACCTCAAGAAATCTTTGTTTCTTATAGTAGGTTATAATTCTAATACAAGGTAATAATCATATTCAAACTTTGGTTCAATTTCTATAACTATAACAATCTTATTTCAAGTGATGATCTTACTTGAACTTGTTTTCGTGTCATGATTCTGCTTCAAGAACTTCGAGCCATCCAAGGATCCGTTGAAGCTAGATCTATTTTTCTATTTTCAAGTAGGTTTATCCAAGGAACTTAAGGTAGTAATGATGTTCATAACATCATTCGATTCATACATATAAAGCTATCTTATTCGAAGGTTTAAACTTGTAATCACTAGAACATAGTTTAGTTAATTCTAAACTTGTTCGCAAACAAAAGTTAATCCTTCTAACTTGACTTTTAAAATCAACTAAACATATGTTCTATATCTATATGATATGCTAACTTAATGATTTAAAACCTGGAAACACGAAAAACACCGTAAAACCGGATTTATGCCGTCGTAGTAACACCGCGGGCTGTTTTGGGTTAGTTAATTAAAAACTATGATAAACTTTGATTTAAAAGTTGTTATTCTTAGAAAATGATTTTTATTATGAACATGAAACTATATCCAAAAATTATGGTTAAACTCAAAGTGGAAGTATGTTTTCTAAAATGATCATCTAGACGTCGTTCTTTCGACTGAAATGACTACCTTTACAAAAATGACTTGTAACTTATTTTTCCGACTATAAACCTATACTTTTTCTGTTTAGATTCATAAAATAGAGTTCAATATGAAACCATAGCAATTTTATTCACTCAAAACGGATTTAAAATGAAGAAGTTATGGGTAAAACAAGATTGGATAATTTTTCTCATTTTAGCTACGTGAAAATTGGTAACAAATCTATTCCAACCATAACTTAATCAACTTGTATTGTATATTATGTAATATTGAGATACCATAGACACGTATACAATGTTTCGACCTATAATGTCGACACATCTATATATATTTCGGAACAACCATAGACACTCTATATGTGAATGTTGGAGTTAGCTATACAGGGTTGAGGTTGATTCCAAAATATATATAGTTTGAGTTGTGATCAATACTGAGATACGTATACACTGGGTCGTGGATTGATTCAAGATAATATTTATCGATTTATTTCTGTACATCTAACTGTGGACAAGTAGTTGTAGGTTACTAATGAGGACAGCTGACTTAATAAACTAAAAACATCAAAATATATTTAAAGTGTTGTAAATATATTTTGAACATACTTTGATATATATGTATATATTGTTATAGGTTCGTGAATCAACCAGTGGCCAAGTCTTACTTCCCGACGAAGTAAAAATCTGTGAAAGTGAGTTATAGTCCCACTTTTAAAATCTAATATTTTTGGGATGAGAATACATGCAGGTTTTATAAATGATTTACAAAATAGACACAAGTACGTGAAACTACATTCTATGGTTGAATTATCAAAATCGAATATGACCTTTTTTATTAAGTCTGGTAATCTAAGAATTAGGGAACAGACACCCTAATTGACGCGAATCCTAAAGATAGATCTATTGGGCCTAACAAACCCCAACCAAAGTACCGGATGCTTTAGTACTTCAAAATTTATATCATATCCGAAGGGTGTCCCGGAATGATGGGGATATTCTTATATATGCATCTTGTTAATGTCGGTTACCAGGTGTTCACCATATGAATGATTTTTATCTCTATGTATGCGATGTGTATTGAAATATGAGATCTTGTGGTCTATTATTATGATTTGATATATATAGGTTAAACCTATAACTCACCAACATTTTTGTTGATGTTTTAAGCATGTTTATTCTCAGGTGATTATTAAGAGCTTCCGTTGTCGCATACTTAAATAAGGACGAGATTTGGAGTCCATGCTTGTATGATATTGTGTAAAAACTGCATTCAAGAAACTTATTTTGTTGTAACATATTTGTATTGTAAACCATTATGTAATGGTCGTGTGTAAACAGGATATTTTAGATTATCATTATTTGATAATCTACGTAAAGCTTTTTAAACCTTTATTGATGAAATAAAGGTTATGGTTTGTTTTAAAATGAATGCAGTCTTTGCAAAACGTCTCATATAGAGGTCAAAACCTCGCAACGAAATCAATTAATATGGAACGTTTTTAATCAATAAGAACGGGACATTTCAGTTGGTATCCGAGCGTTGGTCTTAGAGAACCAGAATTTTGCATTAGTGTTTCTTATCGAGTTTGTTAGGATGCATTAGTGAGTCTGGACTTCGACCGTGTTTACTTGAAAAATGATTGCTTAACAAATTTTGTTGGAAACTATATATTTTTAACATGTGAATATTATGTGATATATTAATCTCTTAACGCGTTTGATATTATGTGATAGATGTCTACCTCTAGAACAAGTCCCATTGACTCACCTAATAATAATGAAGAGTCAAATGTAAATTGGAATGATTCGTGGACTGATTCACAAGTTCCCGAAGAGGAACCGGAAGAAGAGTCGGAACCTGAAGAAGAATCGGAACCGGAAGAAGAATCGGAACCGGATGAAGAAATAGAACCGGTTGGGGCAATAATAAAACGGTTAAGTAAAAGAAAATCCTCAACCAACCGACCAAGGTTAATTATGGTCAATGGTGTTTCCGCCAAGGAAGCAAAATATTGGGAGGATTACCAATTCTCCGATGAATCGGATTCCGACGAGAATTCCGATGATGTTATAGAAATTACCCCAACTGAATTTAAAAAGGCAAAAGAAAATAATAAGGGAAAGGGCATAAAAATAGAGAAATCTAATTCCAACCCCGATGAATTTTATATGTATCGTCAACCCCCGAAGTCCGTAAGTTGTAACAATGACCCGGGAACCTCTAAACCACCAGGTTTTTCTAAACCAATGTGGAAAACGACGGCTCGTATTAGGGGAACATCATATATCCCTAGAAACTTGGCAAAATGAACCAAAACCAAAGAAGAAGAAACAAGCGAGTCGGAATAAGTTAGTTGTATTCGTGTGGTGTAATATATGTAATATAGTGTGCTTATGCTTTATGATATATGTAAAAATTGCTTGTATTAATAAGTATTTTTTTTATGAATCTAACTCTTGTCTATTTTACAGTATAAAAACACAAAATGGATAGACAACCCAATATTTTAAGAGACCTACCCGGAGACATGATTGATGAAATCTTGTCTAGAGTCGGTCAGAATTCTTCGGCACAACTATTTAAGGCGAGATCAGTTTGTAAGACATTCGAAGAACGTTCCAATAATGCCTTGGTTTATAAAAGGCTTTCGTTCGAAAGATGGGGGATATCACATTGGGAAATCCATAAGTTACGATGTGTTTACTTTGACGCATATATTGCGGGGAACCCAAATGCTATTTTACGCAATGGGTTAAGAAATTATTTTGACTCAATATATCCGAATATTGGACTTCGTGATTTAGAAAAAGCGGCTAACATGCAACATAAAGAAGCATGTTATGCTTACGGATTAGTAATGTTCGCTTCTCACCAAAGTGAGAACAAGAACATCGGGCGAAAACTATTAAACAAAACGTTCCCACAAGTGACGGAGTCGGTAATTAGGGTAAGAAATGAGGTTTTTAGATTGTTACGGGACTGTTGGACATTACGTAATCCTCGTCCCTTTGACGACGTTACAACACGCTGTCTTATCAACGGCCATAACAGTTATGTTCCACAAGACCAAGGATGGGAAGTAATCCTAGTAAAACCAGAATGCATGACTTGTTTCTGGACGTATGAATTACGTGTATTTATTGCCTTTGCTGAACGACTTGTGTACTAGCTAGAATTATCTTCACAACCATCTTGTATCAAATTTATTGTGTGCTATATTTCATGCTATATGTAAAATAAGCGGTATTGTAAGTTTGTAAAATATTGTGTAAAAGTTTGAACGCGAAATATTATTATAATCAGTTTTTCATATAGAATTGTAGTAGTTGAATTGTATATTAGCTACTAAGTATGAACTTAACGGGTAGGTACTACACGAATTTAAACTTATAAAACGCTAATATGAAGAAAAAGCTTTTATAAATGAGTTCATATTATGCTACAAAATACTATTAACTACTCTTAATATTCTGTATGATTAACTTGTTCCATTTGACTATTTTGAAGGAAATGGCCCTGACTACTCGACACACCGTGAATATGAATGAAGAGGAATTCCGTACTTTTCTAGCTTCAAACATAGCTGCAGTACAGGCTGCGCTACATACCAACAATAACCTTGGATCTAGCAGTACAGGAAATCGTGTAGGATGCACCTACAAAGAATTTACTGCCTGCAAACCTTTGGAATTTGATGGAACCGAAGGACCGATCGGATTGAAACGGTGGACCGAGAAGGTCGAATCGGTGTTTGCCATAAGTAAGTGTACTGAATAGGAAAAAGTGAAGTACGCTACGCATACCTTCACAGGTTCTGCGTTAACATGGTGGAATACCTATCTAGAGCAAGTGGGACAAGACGATGCGTACGCACTACCGTGGTCAGCATTCAAGCACTTGATGAACGAGAAGTACTGTCCCAGAACCGAGGTCAATAAGCTCAAGATAGAACTTAGAGGGTTACGAACCCAAGGATTTGATATTACCACGTACGAAAGACAATTCACAGAATTGTGCCTATTGTGTCCGGGAGCATTCGAAGATGAGGAAAAGAAGATCGACGCGTTTGTGAAAGGATTACCGGAAAGAATCCAAGAAGATATAAGTTCACACGAGCCCGCCTCCATACAACAGGCATGTAGAATAGCTCACAGACTAGTGAACCAGATTGAAGAAAGAATTAAAGAACAGACTGCTGAAGAGGCCAATGTGAAGCAAGTCAAAAGAAAGTGAGAGGAAAACGGTGATAAGAATCACCAATACAACAACAACAACAATTACAACAATAATCGCAACAATTATCCCAACAATCGCAACATCAATCACAACTACAACAAACGGCCCAACAACAACAACAACAGCAACAACATCAACTACAACAATCATCCCAACAACAATAATAACCGCAACAACAACAACAATCAGAAGCAGCTATGCCAAAGGTGTGAAAAGTATCACTCGGGGTTCTGCACCAAATTTTGCAACAAGTGTAAAAGAAATGGTCATAGCGTGGCGAAGTGTGAGGTCTACGGACCAGGGGTTAATAGAACGAAAGGAACAAATGGTGTCGGAACGAGTAATGGAGGAGCAAGTAGTGTCGGAGCAAGTTATGCCAATGTAGTTTGTTATAAATGTGGAAAACCGGGCCACATTATTAGAAATTGCCCAAACCAGGAGAACACGAATGGACAAGGCCGAGAAAGAGTTTTCAATATTAATGCGACAGAGGCACAGGAAGACCCGGAGCTTGTTACGGGTACGTTTCTTATTGACAATAAATCTGCTTACGTTTTATTTGATTCGGGTGCGGATAGAAGCTATATGAGTAGATATTTTTGTGCTAAATTAAGTTGTCCATTGACGCCTTTGGATAGTAAATTTTTACTCGAATTAGAAAATGGTAAATTAATTTCAGCAGATAATATATGTCGGAATCGAGAAATTAAATTGGTTAGCGAAACATTTAAGATTGATTTGATACCAGTAGAGTTAGGGAGTTTTGATGTGATAATCGGTATGGACTGGTTGAAAGAAGTGAAAGCAGAGATCGTTTGTTACAAAAATGCAATTCGCATTATACGAGAAAAAGGAAAACCCTTAATGGTGTACGGAGAAAAGGGCAACACGAAGCTACAGCTTATTAGTAATTTGAAGGCACAAAAACTAATAAGAAAAGGTTGCTATGCTGTTCTAGCACATGTCGAGAAAGTACAAACTGAAGAAAAGAGCATCAATGATGTTCCCATTGCAAAAGAATTTCCCGATGTATTTTCGAAAGAATTACCGGGATTACCCCCACATCGATCCGTTGAATTTCAAATAGATCTTGTACCAGGAGCTGCACCAATAGCTCGTGCTCCTTACAGACTCGCACCCAGTGAGATGAAAGATCTGCAAAGCCAATTACAAGAACTTTTAGAGCGTGGTTTCATTCGACCAAGCACATCACCGTGGGGAGCTCCTGTTTTGTTTGTCAAGAAGAAAGATGGTACATTCAGGTTGTGTATCGACTACCGAGAGTTGAACAAACTTACCATCAAGAACCGCTACCCACTACCGAGAATCGACGACTTATTTGATCAACTACAAGGCTCGTCTGTTTATTCAAAGATTGACTTACGTTCCGGGTATCATCAAATGCGGGTGAAAGAAGATGATATTCCAAAGACTGCTTTCAGAACACGTTACGGTCATTACGAATTTATGGTCATGCCGTTTGGTTTAACTAATGCACCAGCTGTGTTTATGGACCATATGAACCGAGTGTGTGGACCATACCTTGACAAGTTTGTCCTTGTTTTCATTGATGACATACTTATTTACTCAAAGAATGACCAAGAATACGGTGAACATTTGAGAAAGGTGTTAGAAGTATTGAGGAAGGAAGAATTGTACGCTAAGTTTTCAAAGTGTGCATTTTGGTTGGAAGAAGTTCAATTCCTCGGTCACATAGTGAACAAAGAAGGTATTAAGGTGGATCCGGCAAAGATAGAAACTGTTGAAAAGTGGGAAACCCCAAAAACTCCGAAACACATACGCCAGTTTTTAGGACTAGCTGGTTACTACAGAAGGTTCATCCAAGACTTTTCCAGAATAACAAAACCCTTGACTGCATTAACGCATAAAGGGAAGAAATTTGAATGGAATGATGAACAAGAGAAAGCGTTTCAGTTATTGAAGAAAAAGCTAACTACGGCACCTATATTGTCATTGCCTGAAGGGAATGATGATTTTGTGATTTATTGTGACGCATCAAAGCAAGGTCTCGGTTGTGTATTAATGTAACGAACGAAGGTGATTGCTTATGCGTCTAGACAATTGAAGATTCACGAACAAAATTATACGACGCATGATTTGGAATTAGGCGCGGTTGTTTTTGCATTAAAGACTTGGAGGCACTACTTATATGGGGTCAAAAGTATTATATATACCGACCACAAAAGTCTTTAACACATATTTAATCAGAAACAACTGAATATGAGGCAACGTAGGTGGATTGAATTATTGAATGATTACGACTTTGAGATTCGTTACCACCCGGGGAAGGCAAATGTGGTAGTCGATGCCTTGAGCAGGAAGGACAGAGAACCCATTCGAGTAAAATCTATGAATATAATGATTCATAATAACCTTACTACTCAAATAAAGGAGGCGCAACAAGGAGTTTTAAAAGAGGGAAATTTAAAGGATGAAATACCAAAGGATCGGAGAAGCATCTTAATATTCGAGAAGACGGAACCCGGTATAGGGCTGAAAGGATTTGGGTACCAAAATTTGGAGATATGAGAGAAATGGTACTTAGAGAAGCTCATAAAACCAGATACTCAATACATCCTGGAACGGGGAAGATGTACAAGGATCTCAAGAAACATTTTTAGTGGCCGGGTATGAAAGCCGATGTTGCTAAATACGTAGGAGAATGTTTGACGTGTTCTAAGGTCAAAGCTGAGCATCGGAAACCATCAGGTCTACTTCAACAACCCAAAATCCCGGAATGGAAATGGGAAAACATTACCATGGATTTCATCACTAAATTGCCAAGGACTGCAAGTGGTTTTGATACTATTTGGGTAATAGTTGATCGTCTCACCAAATCAGCACATTTCCTGCCAATAAGAGAAGATGACAAGATGGAGAAGTTAGCACGACTGTATTTGAAGGAAGTCGTCTCCAGACATGGAATACCAATCTCTATTATCTCTGATAGGGATGGCAGATTTATTTCAAGATTCTGGCAGATATTACAGCAAGCATTAGGAACTCGTCTAGACATGAGTACTGCCTATCATCCACAAACTGATGGGTAGAGCGAAAGGACGATACAAACGCTTGAAGACATGCTACGAGCATGTGTTATTGATTTCGGAAACAGTTGGGATCGACATCTACCGTTAGCAGAATTTTCCTTAACAACAGGTACCATTCAAGCATTGAGATGGCGCCGTTTGAAGCACTTTATGGTAGAAAGTGCAGGTCTCTGATTTGTTGGAGTGAAGTGGGGGATAGACAGATTATGGGTCCGGAGATAATACAAGAAACTACCGAGAAGATCATCCAAATTCAACAACGATTGAAAACCGCCCAAAGTCGACAAAAGAGCTACGCCGACATTAAAAGAAAAGATATAGAATTTGAAATTGGAGAGATGGTCATGCTTAAGGTTGCACCTTGGAAAGGCGTTGTTCGATTTGGTAAACGAGGGAAATTAAATCCAAGGTATATTGGACCATTCAAGATTATTGATCGTGTCGGACCAGTAGCTTACCGACTTGAGTTACCTCAACAACTCGCGGCTGTACATAACACTTTCCACGTCTCGAATTTGAAGAAATGTTTTGCTAAAGAAGATCTCACTATTCTGTTAGATGAAATCCAAATCAACGAAAAACTTCAATTCATCGAAGAACCCGTCGAAATAATGGATCGTGAGGTTAAAAGACTTAAGCAAAAAAAGATACCAATTGTTAAGGTTCGATGGAATGCTCGTAGAGGACCCAAGTTCACCTAGGAGTGTGAAGATTAGATGAAGAAGAAATACCCGCATCTATTTCCAGAAGATTCGTCAACACCTTCAACAGCTTAAAATTTCGGGACGAAATTTATTTAACGGGTATGTACTGTAGTGACCCGAACTTTTCCATGTTTATATATATTAATTGAGATTGATATTTACATGATTAAATGTTTCCAACATGTTAAGCAATCAAACTTGTTAAGACTTGATTAATTGAAATATGTTTCATATAGACAATTGACCACCCAAGTTGACCGGTGATTCACGAACGTTAAAACTTGTAAAAACTATATGATGACATATATATGGATATATATATAGTTAACATGATACTATGATAAGTAAACATATCATTAAGTATATTAACAATGAACTACATATGTAAAAACAAGACTACTAACTTAATGATTTTTAAACGAGACATATATGTAACGATTATCGTTGTAAAGACATTTAATATATATATATCATATTAAGAGATATTCATACATGATAATATCATGATAATATAATAATTTAAAATCTCATTTGATATTATAAACATTGGGTTAAAAACATTTAACAAGATTGTTAACCTAAAGGTTTCAAAACAACACTTACATGTAACGACTAACGATGACTTAACGACTCAGTTAAAATGTATATACATGTAGTGTTTTAATATGTATTTATACACTTTTGAAATACTTCAATACACTTATCAAAATACTTCTACTTAACAAAAATGCTTACAATTACATCCTCGTTCAGTTTCATCAACAATTCTACTCGTATGCACCCGTATTCGTACTCGTACAATACACAGCTTTTAGATGTATGTACTATTGGTATATACACTCCAATGATCAGCTCTTAGCAGCCCATGTGAGTCACCTAACATATGTGGGAACCATCATTTGGCAACTAGCATGAAATATCTCATAAAATTACAAAAATATGAGTAATCATTCATGACTTATTTACATGAAAACAAAATTACATATCCTTTATATCTAATCCATACACCAACGACCAAAAACACCTAAAAACACTTTCATTCTTCAATTTTCTTCATCTAATTGATCTCTCTCAAGTTCTATCTTCAAGTTCTAAGTGTTCTTCATATATTCTACAAGTTCTAGTTACATAAAATCAAGAATACTTTCAAGTTTGCTAGCTCACTTCCAATCTTGTAAGGTGATCATCCAAAATCAAGAAATCTTTGTTTCTTATAGTAGGTTATCATTCTAATACAAGGTAATAATTATATTCAAACTTTGGTTCAATTTCTATAACTATAACAATCTTATTTCAAGTGATGATCTTACTTGAACTTGTTTTCGTGTCATGATTCTGCTTCAAGAACTTCGAGCCATCCAAGGATCCGTTGAAGCTAGATCCATTTTCTATTTTCCAGTAGGTTTATCCAAGGAACTTAAGGTAGTAATGATGTTCATAACATCATTCAATTCATACATATAAAGCTATCTTATTCGAAGGTTTTAAACTTGTAATCACTAGAACATAGTTTAGTTAATTCTAAACTTGTTCGCAAACAAAAGTTAATCCTTCTAACTTGACTTTTAAAATCAACTAAACACATGTTCTATATCTATATGATATGCTAACTTAATGATTTAAAACCTGGAAACACGAAAAACACCGTAAAACCGGATTTACGCCGTCTTAGTAACACCGCGGGCTGTTTTGGGTTAGTTAATTAAAAACTATGATAAACTTTGATTTAAAAGTTGTTATTCTGAGAAAATGATTTTTATTATGAACATGAAACTATATCCAAAAATTATAGTTAAACTCAAAGTGGAAGTATGTTTTCTAAAATGGTCATCTAGACGTCGTTATTTCGACTGAAATGACTACCTTTACAAAAATGACTTGTAACTTATTTTTCCGACTATAAACCTATACTTTTTCTGTTTATATTCATAAAATAGAGTTCAATATGAAACCATAGCAATTTGATTCACTCAAAACGGATTTAAAATGAAGAAGTTATGGGTAAAACAAGATTGGATAATTTTTCTCATTTTAGCTACGTGAAAATTGGTAACAAATCTATTCCAACCATAACTTAATCAACTTGTATTGTATATTATGTAATCTTGAGATACCATAGACACGTATACAATGTTTTGACCTATCATGTCGACACATCTATATATATTTCGGAACAACCATAGACACTCTATATGTGAATGTTGGAGTTAGCTATACAGGGTTGAGGTTGATTCCAAAATATATATAGTTTGAGTTGTGATCAATACTGAGATACGTATACACTGGGTCGTGGATTGATTCAAGATAATATTTATCGATTTATTTCTGTACATCTAACTGTGGACAACTAGTTGTAGGTTACTAACGAGGACAGCTGACTTAATAAACTTAAAACATCAAAATATATTTAAAGTGTTGTAAATATATTTTGAACATACTTTGATATATATGTATATATTGTTATAGGTTCGTGAATCAACCAGTGGCCAAGTCTTACTTCCCGACGAAGTAAAAATCTGTGAAAGTGAGTTATAGTCCCACTTTTAAAATCTAATATTTTTGGGATGAGAATACATGCAGGTTTTATAAATCATTTACAAAATAGACACAAGTACGTGAAACTACATTCTATGGTTGAATTATCGAAATCGAATATGCCCCTTTTTATTAAGTCTGGTAATCTAAGAATTAGGGAACAGACACCCTAATTGACGCGAATCCTAAAGATAGATCTATTGGGCCTAACAAACCCCATCCAAAGTACCGGATGCTTTAGTACTTTGAAATTTATATCATATCCGAAGGGTGTCCCGGAATGATGGGGATATTCTTATATATGCATCTTGTTAATGTCGGTTACCAGGTGTTCACTATATGAATGATTTTTATCTCTATGTATGGGATGTGTATTGAAATATGAAATCTTGTGGTCTATTATTATGATTTGATATATATAGGTTAAACCTATAACTCACCAACATTTTTGTTGACGTTTTAAGCATGTTTATTCTCAGGTGATTATTAAGAGCTTCCGCTGTCGCATACTTAAATAAGGACGAGATTTGGAGTCCATGCTTGTATGATATTGTGTAAAAACTGCATTCAAGAAACTTATTTTGTTGTAACATATTTGTATTGTAAACCATTATGTAATAGTCGTGTGTAAACAGGATATTTTAGATTATCATTATTTGATAATCTACGTAAAGCTTTTTAAACCTTTATTGACGAAATAAAGGTTATGGTTTGTTTTAAAATGAATGCAGTCTTTGAAAAACGTCTCATATAGAGGTCAAAACCTCGCAACGAAATCAATTAATATGGAACGTTTTTAATCAATAAGAACGGGACATTTCACACATTACCTGTGTATAAAAAAAAAATCATTCTCTCAATACTTAACATTCACATCAATTGGTGGCAATTATCATGTCCACATAATTCAATGGTGGCAATTATCATGTCCACATAATTCAACGGTGGCAATTATCATGTCCACATAATTCAATAATAATCAGCAGAACTTCTGTTTGCATAATAATTCATTCGAGGAATGTTTTGCTTGTGTCTATCTCGTCAAACATTTATAAAAGCATTTCATGTATTCGCAGTTCAAAATATATTTCAAAAGCATTTAATAAAGCAGTTGTAAAAAACAGCGCATGTATTCTCAGTCCCAAAAATGTAAAGTGTAAAAGGGAGCAAATGAACTCACCAAATTTATTTTGTAGTAAAAATACATATAACGATATTGAATAAGTGTAGGGTTGGCCTCGGATTCACGAACCTATATCATTTATATATATTAACACATATATTTGTAATCGAACAAATTTATTATATCTTAAATTATATATTATATATATTTAATTTGTATGTATCTTTAAAAATGACTAATATTTATATAGTTATATTAATATTTATATATGATTAATATTATATTAAAAATACATCATTTTTTATATATGAATGTTTATATAAAAAAGAATATGTTTATTATATGTAATATTATTATAATTATAATTTTATATGCATAATATTTATTTGTAAAAATAATAATAATGATAATACTAGTAATAAAATAATGATAATAATTTTTAATAATAATAATACTTATGTTCATAATAATAATAATAATAATAATAATAATAATAATAATAATAATAATAATAATAATAATAATAATAATAATAATAATAATAATAATAATAACATAATAATGTAATCAATATATACCATTTGGTTTTCTGGATCCGATTTCTACCATGCTAGCAACACAACCAACATTTGGCCCAACATTAATCAAGCCCAATCATGAAACAGAAGCCCAATCTATTCCCCTTTTAAATTCTGTGTTCGATGGTCGGTATATATCATTCAATTTTTTATTTTTTTTAGGTTAACACTGTTCGGTTCTCAATCAAACGATCCCCAATTTTTTTCCAAGATGAACATCTATGAAATCAAGTTACAAGATCAACAAACTAGTTTCCTAGATTAACGCTTAAGGAGTTTTGTGACAGGATTCAGGGTTAAGAACATCAACAAACCCAAATTTTGGCTAAGAATAATGGTGATGGTGATGATGAACATGGAAATCAGAAATCGAAAGCTATTACGGTTCAGGTATAAATTCCTTCTTAAAAAGTGTTTATAATCTTTTATAGAACACTCGTATTTATTGATATGTTCCAGGAACACCTTATAGTTCTTGAATCGAAAGGTTGACCGAAGATCTTTATTTGTTGACTATAAATTCTGGTATTGAGAAGTGTAATTCAGTTAAGGTTAATAGCTTACTAGACACAAACAGCATCCAGGAAGCAAAATAAATCATTAATTTGATTTAAATTGTTTGTTCTAGGGATCTCCGAAATTTGATGAGTTAGTAAGTGTTATATTAAAAAAAAATATAGATCCTGATGATGATGATGATATAGGATGATAGATATTTTCTGACTGGTTTGTTTATGAAAGATTTGAGTATTTTGTTTTTCCTTTACTAACTTGTAAACAGATCCCAGTTATGGGTTGATTCATAACTTAACTTTAGAAATCGAAAGTGTTCTAGTTTGATGGTTTGCAGGTGTAGCAGCAGTGGTTGTAACTGAAAATAGAAACGTATTACAGTCAAGGTTTGGTGGTGATTTATTAAGTGTGGTGTTTGTAATGTCAGAAATAGAACCATCGAACAATCAAATGGGTTTTGTAGGTGTTTGATGATTAAGGTTTAAGGTGTGCTTTGCAATGAAACCGGATACAGGATCATTGGGTGGTTTATTTCCCAGAATACCAGATTGTAACAGGCTTTGTGATGTTGTTGGCGACTGTAAATAGAAAGAACCAGACAAAATGAAGTCACAGTAGTAGGATCACGATGTGCAGGTACAATGGTGTTGGTTTGATGACAGTTTTGAGTAGGAACAACAAGAACTGGTGGCACAATGGTGGTGAATCAAGTGAGTTTCTATAGACAAAAGTGGTTATTTGGATTATATTTATGATTTGATAATTTGATAACGCGTACCGTAGTTAATCAGTGATATTAAATATGTTTTGCAGGTTTAATGGTGAGGTTGGTCTGATGGTGTTCGTTTTATCTTCGATTCAAGACAAAAAAGGTTGTAGTAGCAGCTGCAGTTTTTGATGATGGATTGTAGTGGGTTATGGACAAGAAAACAGCAACCAACGCAGCAACATTTGGTGATGGTTGTGGTGTTGCAAAATAGTAGGAGTTGGCTGCGAATTGATGACCCAGAATAACAGCAACCATGTTACAAAAATGGTGAGTCAGCTGCACCAACAAAATGGCAGCGATGAAAGTGTACGTTGATGTATTTTGAGCAGGAAAGGGAGAGAAAAGAGAAAGAGATATAGAGGAATATATAATTCGAATGAGTTCCTTGATAACAATGATAAACCGTTTGTTATATGGTAAAGAAAACTTGACAAGAAGAATCTCCCATAAGAAGAAAATAAATAAATAAATAAATAAAAGATGGATGTCGACTTCTTACTGAATTTTGTTGGATTATGTATCGAGATCAATGATCACTAGACCGCAAACAAATCATGAGCAGGATGTGAAGAAACTTTTGTAAAAGCAGATAGTGATTGATAACAAAATATGGATTATTTGTATTTTTATATGTATAAAACTGAATTTATGTATATATATATATATATATATATATATATATATATATATATATATATATATATATATATATATATATATATATATATATATATATATATATATATTCTGTATCTATATCCTTATATATCGATTATATACATATTTTTGTATTTGCATTTTTAATTATATAAAGAAATATGATAATATTAATTACATAAACATTAATATTTAATATTACTTTTTATTAATAATAATGTAACTAATAATAATAATAACAAAATTAATAATGATTATAATAATAATAATATAAATAACAATACTTGTATAAATTAAATTTCATATTTGTATATATATAAAACAAAATAATAATAATAATGCAAATATTAATATTATCATTTATAATGAAGTAATGTTAATAATATAACTTTTATAATTTAACTTGTACTTGATTTAATTATTAATATTATATATTAACATATATTTAATATTTATATATATTTTATATATTACAATATACATACAAATTAATTCTGTATAGGTTCATATATATATACATTTATTTTTATAGTAACTTCATTATTATATACTACTTTACATATTCAACTCAAATGATTAAATTTGTATTTTATTTTACACATTTAATTTAAATTATGTTTTATTACTTCTAATTATTATACATCCTTATATATATATATATATATATATATATATATATATATATATATATATATATATATATATATATATATATATATATATACATATGTATACACATATTAGTTTACAAAAATTGTTCGTGAATCGTCGGTAATAGTCAAAGGGTAAACGATTATATGAACACAGTTCAAAGTTTTTGAGATTTCAACAATACAGACATTGCTTATCGTGTCGGAAACATTAGATCATTTAAAGATAAAGTTTAAATTTAGTCGGAAATTTCCGGGTGGTCACAGGGTGCGGCCATGAGCTCAGGATCTGAAGGTAGACTGAGTCAGAACCATTTTTTGCTGGATTCGAATCGGTCTTCTTGAAGTGTGCTTGAGCTCATTAGGGCGTTTTCATCCTCCATACAACATCCACCAATAACTTGCAATGAAATAATCAACGAGTTTCCTTGTCGTTTCATCATTATTCAAAGTGTCTCCACCAAAGGAATCAATAACTGTCTATTACTTGTAAAGATAGAAAAGATCAAACCTAGATAGGTGATTAAGCTTTAGGGTTTTTGAAAAAGTTATTTGAAAACTTGAGGGTTTTAAATTTGGGTTTTTGAAAATTCAACAAATTAGTGTATACTAAAAAGCTTAATCCCACACTTAAAGTGTTAACTGCCTTTAATTTTAAGACTTTTGAAATAATGCAGACATTGCAATTAAGTTCGTGGCAAGTATGAAACTTAAAAATCATTTTTAAGTATCACTTTCTCATTTATTCAATTAACCTAATTATCCTAATCTAACTACAACTAAAGCTATAGAAAAATAAACACACGGGTTGCCTCCCGAGAAACGCTTGTTTTTTTTCGAGTCACGAGCTGACTCTAGCCTTATTTCTCAGGAAATCTAGGCTGCTCCCTTGCATCCATCAGTAGACACAAGAGGTAATATTGGAACATACCTATGAGATTGAAGCGGACATAGAATAAGGTTTGTCCAATGAAAGGAGAAGGTGGTTTGAAGTGAATGCTTAGTTTAACTTGAGGTATAACAAAGCTATCAACTTCTTTTACCTCCTTGATTGGTGCGGGTTGGTCAAACAGGTCCTCATCACTCAATGATGTGTATGTCATTATGTATTTGAGTGATGGTTTATAGGGTAGCCCTGACGCAAAATCCGTCTTTCTTCTTTGTGACTTCAAGTTGGTCGTAACGTTGTACTCTAAGGATGGAGGAGGGACGATGTCCATTGATGTCTCCAATACGGTAACAACATTAGCAACTACTTCGATGCAAGAATCCCCATCTCTTTCTTCTCATTCGGGCTTTCCATTTCAATTTCTTCATCCACCTCCTCGTCATTCTGGTTGAGAGATTCAAATATAATTGGTTCAGAGAGTTCTTCTAGAACGAAATCCTCTCCAGTCATTAAAAGATCAAAATAAACTGGGAGTGAAGTTTGGGTAGGTGTGGAGTCTTCTTCTCTTCATTCTCGGAATAGAAGGTGACTTTTCTAGTGGAGATGGTATTTACTTCGCCGTTCCTATCAGAAGGACATACAGACTCATCGATCGTGAAGGTGACCTTTTCTCCACCGGCTCTCAAGGTGATAGTCCGTGAATAAACGTCGATGATCGTTTTGGCTGTATTCATGAAAGGCCTTCCTAAGATGATAGGAGTTTTCATGTCTTCTTTATAGTCCATAACCATAAAGTCAGTCGGAAAGAGGAATTTATCGACCTAACCATGACATTCTCAACTATTCCCTTAGGCTATCTAGTAGATTGGTCAACTAGCTGGATGCTCATTTTGGTATAGTTTAAGGATATAACAAAGCAAAATAAATGAAGAGAAAGAAACGAATTACTCCCCTTGGGTGTGGCTGTGAGCTGAGGATCCGAATGTAGACTGAGTCAGAACCATCTTTCGCTGGATTCGAATCGGTCTTCTTGAAGTGTGCTCGAGCTCATTAGGGCATTTTCATCATCCATACAACATCCACCAATAACTTGCAATGAAATAATCAACGAGTTTCCTTGTCGTTTCATCATTATTCAAAGAGTCTCCACCACAGGCATCAATAACTGTCTATTACTTATAAAGATGGAAAAGATCAAACCTAGATAGGTGATTAAGCTTTAGGCCATAGACTCACTGATTTGCGTTTTGATGAAAAAGTTATTTGAAAACTTGAGGGTTTCAAAATTGGGTTTTTGAAAATTCAACAAATTAGTTTATACTACGATTAAAGTGTTGACTGCCTTTAATTTTAAGACTTTTGAAATAATGCAGATATTGCAATTAAGTTCATGACAAGTATGAAACTTTGAAAATCTCATTTTAAGTATCACTTTCTCATATATTCAATTAACCTAATTATCCTAATCTAACTACTACTAAAGCTATAGAAAAATAAACACACAGGTTGCCTCCCGAGAAGCGCTTGTTTTTGTTCGAGTCACGAGCTGACTCTAGCCTTATTTCTCAGGAAATCTAGGCTGCTCCCTTGCATCCATCAGTAGATACAAGAGGTAATATTGGAACATACCGATGAGATTGAAGCGGACATAGAATAAGGTATGTCCAATGAAAGGAGAAGGTGGTTTGAAGTGAATGCTTAGTTCAACTTGAGGTATAACAAAGCTATCAACTTCTTTTACCTCCTTGATTGGTGCGAGTTGGTCAAACGGGTCCTCATCACTCAATGATGTGTATGTCATTATATATTTGAGTGATAGTTTATAGGGTAGCCCTGACGCAAAACCTGTCTTTCTTTTTTGTGACTTCAAGTTGATCGTAACGTTGTACTCTAAGGATGGAGGTGGGACGATGTCCATTGACGTCTCCAATACGGTAACAACATTAGCAACTACTTCGATGCTAGAATCCACATCTCTTTCTTCTCATTCGAGCTTTCCATTTCAATTTCTTCATCCACCTCCTCGTCATTCTGGTCGAGAGATTCAAATATAATTGGTTTAGAGAGTTCTTCTAGAACGAAATCCTCTCCAGTCATTAAAAGATCAAAATAAATTGGGAGTGAAGTTTGGGTAGGTGTGGAGTCTTCTTCTCTTCATTCTCGGAATAGAAGGTGACTTTTCTAGTGGAGATGGTATTTACTTCGCCGTTCCTATCAGAAGGACATACAGACTCATCGATCATGAAGGTGACCTTTTCTCCACGGGCTCTCAAGGTGATAGTCCGTGAATAAACGTCGACGATCGTTTTGGCTGTATTCATGAAAGGCCTTCCTAAGATGATAGGAGTTTTCATGTCTTCTTTATAGTCCATAACCACAAAGTCAGTCGGGAAGAGGAATTTGTCGACCTTAACCATGACGTTCTCAACTATTCCCTTAGGATATCTAGTGGATTGGTCAACTAGCTGGATGCTCATTTTAGTAGGGTTATGGTTTCCAATTTTGAGTCTCTGGAACAGTGAGTAGGGCATGAGATTGATGTTGGCACCAAGGTTAGTGAAAGAATAGATAGTACCAGATTGGTAGATAGAACAAGGAAGGGTAAATCGCCCGTTATCCCCTAGTTTTTTAGGAAGAGTATTTAAGAGAATGGCTAAACAATCCGCGCTCAGCGGGACATTGGGTACTTCGAGTACCTTATCCTTGGATGAAAGGAGCTTCCTAAAATACTCCTTACTATGAGGATTTTTAGACACAGTGTCCAAAAATTTACCGTCAAGCTTGAAAGATTTCATCTTTTTTTGTCTTTGCTTGAGACGGCCCGAGAATGGAATGGGTGATTTCCCAATAGGTTTAGGTGATGACTCAATGACTACTACCGAACGGGTATTAGTTAGTTTCTTCTCCTTAGAAGAAACTGAAGGTTGTCTATATGCCACCTTTGAGTCATTTTTAGGATAACCTAGAGAATCAAGACGTTGATTTAGCTGGCTTATTTGATTTTCAAGACTACTCAAGTGATTAGTCATGACTAAGTCAGCCGCGTCTTGTCTTGCTGTGATCATGTTGATGATACGCAGTAGGACATCGCCTGAACTTATCTCTGGTGGGGTAGTGGATTTGGTAGGTGGGTTGTGCAGATGAGCTAAGATCTTATCAGAGTAGACAACAGTGTCCTCATATTCAGCCTCGTATACCTTGGCCGGATGTGGGTCAGTACAATTCTGGCATAATTGCACTTCAGACACATTTTGCGGGAGTTTTATTAGCTCACCGACTTCTTTGGTGAGTTTTTCTATTTGGTCTGAGAAAAATTTGATGGTTTTATTTTCGATAGGATTGGAGGCGAAAAGCAGTGTTGCTGATGAAATTTGCTCTTTCGTGTTCCAATCGTGATGGTGCATAGTCATCTCCTCGATCAATCTCCAGGCCTCGTCTGCGGCGAATTTCATGAAGTTATCTTGAGAAATAGCATCAAGAGTAGACTTGTTGTTCTGATTCAGACCTTTGTAGAAGGTCAAAATCTGATCAGAGCTCTCAAGACGGTGGTTCGGGCATCTTCGAAGCAAGTGTAGAGTGATTCATCGTATGCTTGTTGAAAGTTTACGATATCACTCCTAAGTCTGATTTGTTTTTATGGGGAAAGTACTTGATTAAGAAAGTGGTTGCCATTTCCTCCCATGAGGTGATAGAACTGGGTTCTAACCCCTCGAACCAGGTTTTTGCATGAAGAGTTAAGGAATAAGGGAATAGATACAGACGAACAACATCTTGTTCAACCCCATTTTGCTTATATGAGTTGGATAAGGAGAGGAATCTATCTAAGTGAGAGTTGGGATCGTCAATTGGTAAGCCATGAAATAGACAGTGATTCTGAATAAGTTGTATGATGCTATGCTTAAGCACAAAAGATGCTCCATTAACCTCTGGATAGAGTATCGGTCCTCCTCGTCCTTCTAACGAGGGTTTGGTGATGTCAGCGATAGTGATGCGTGCGGCCATCGTCGAACTATCGGCAGGTAAGTATGGATCTCGTCGTATGGGTATAATGTATGATATCGGATAGTAGAAAGGATGTGTAGGAAGAATTCTTAGCGGTCTAAGTAGGTTAAACCATCCTAAAGGTTCACTAATAAGGAAGTCCATTTTAAACGTTTTACTTAACCTAAATTAAGCTAATATTTTCTAACCTAACTATGGTAAACTAGTAACTTCTGACAAAGCTAGCCTCAGTCAAAAGGGTCTCTTAAAAACTAACTAATCTAAACAGGCTCCAAATCATATTACCGTTCCCCGACAGCGGCACCAAAAATTTACTCTATCCTGATATGCCTGAATCGGGTGGTTTATTTATGCGGTGTCGTTAGGTCGCAAAACGTCAAATCAGAATATCAGCAGAAGAAGTTGATTTTTTAATTTATATATGATGGGCCTAAATCTATTATTCCTTCCTATGGGTTAGCAAGGGCAAATATGACCTAAGGTCGTTCTTTGAGCGGTCGAATTTGAAACGGAGGTTATTCAGATAATTTAGTAATTAAGATTGGGTTTGTACACAATTTAGTATCCAAGACTAGTGGCTAGGTACACCTTGTGTGGACAGGCAGGATCCTTTTGGTCCTAATAAATTGGCGACTGTTCGAAAAATCTAACAACCAAGTCCAACCAGTTTATTCTATACACCACTTTATCCGGAATATCAAATTATGTAAAGGCAATAGTTGGGTTGAACAGTTTATATAATTGTAATTAAGATATTAAAGCAATATAATTAAAATAAGCTAGCTAGCATGCAACAGCTAAGGACAGAGAAGACGTGGTTCACCATGATTTAAGATAACGTAGTGTCGGGATGATTGCGAGACACTCATCGGATAGATATACCTCAGTGTGAACACTAGATTCCCTACTAAGCGATTTCTCGATTAGCATGTCACGAGGAACTAGGCTTTGAAGATTCTGATAGGATGGGCTATGCTCAACTCCCGACGCTTTATCCGGTTTAAGAATGTAAGCGGCCCATCTTGGATGCAGTGCATACCTTGGGCGCAAGAATAAAGTAGCATAGCTATATATATAATATCAAACCTTTCTTAACACCT
Source organism: Rutidosis leptorrhynchoides (assembly GCF_046630445.1). Taxonomy (NCBI): domain Eukaryota; kingdom Viridiplantae; phylum Streptophyta; class Magnoliopsida; order Asterales; family Asteraceae; genus Rutidosis; species Rutidosis leptorrhynchoides. Next base: position 367,842,800 of record NC_092343.1, on the reverse strand, counting down.
TAGTGTATCACCCAAGTGAGTGGTTGTATTTCGAATCTCTTTCTGTCAATGGTTTGGTAAAATCTGAGGGTTTGTAGACAAAATAGAACCTCTGATGGTTCTCAGTCATCCTTAAAGATTTATAAGCTTAGCTTGTATTGTAGTGCGTTAAATTCCCATTTATGATTTAAACCAGCCCTTACTTAAATCTACCCAATAAATCCCTTAGTTATCCACCATGTACTAGACTTATAGTGGTTACATAGCTTCTTACCTTAACCATGCTCAAGTGGTCCTATAGTACATCAACACTGTACTCTACTATTGCAACAGTATTTCCTTAAGTCTTATACTCTTGACCAATGTGTAACATCCTCAATCGAGCCTAGATGTAAGATTACTAGATTGCCCTTAAGTTTGTATTGCATTATTATATGCTTTTATTTTTTATTTAATATTTATTATTATTTAATGATGTGGTTAGGACCAGTTTGTGACAAGGGTCACAGAACAGGTTCGTTTATTTATTTAATTTAGACTTCATTTGGGTTGCCAAATGATGAACGAAAGATATCAGATAACTGATAAATACCCGTGTGTTGTACAGTGTGAGAATTAACCTCACTTAAAAGACTAGTGCTGTGTCCTTCTTCCCTTTTCTAGACCTTTCTTCTCAAACACACTCGTTCTTCACCTTCACCTACCTCAAACCCTAATCTATAGTCTTTGTTCTAGAGCTCAAATTGTTCATAGCTTTGTGTTCCTTGCGATTCACTGATTCTTTTGAGGTAAGAATCATAACATTTCGTGATTTGATCTTTGAGAAAATGGAGTTTTTGTGTTAGTTTTTACAAAGTGTGTATAATTGGGTCAAAATGAGTTGATTTAGTGTTGTTAGTGTCAAAACTTTGTGGGTTTATGTTTCTACATGTTTAGTGTCTTTGATTTGGTCAGTTTTGAGGTCATAATCGAGCTCTAGATCAAGAATTGGTCAATTTTGGGTGAAACCCGTCACTTTGGCTGCTGCTGTTACAGATGAACTACCCTCAGCCGATGGTCATTGACGATCGACCGATGGTGTTTGACGATCGGTCGATGGACTAGACCTTCGACCGATGGTGTGAGCCCTTCGACCAACGGTTGAAATTTTGACGATCGGCCGATAGTGTAGTCGATCGGCCGATGGTGTAGTGATGATCGGCCGATAGTCTCTGACAATCGACCGATGGTCTATGCAGTGAAATATTTTACTAAGTGTTGAGTTTTAGCCGTTATGTTGCCCGTTTGTATTTTGATGATATTGATGTAAATTTTGAAAGTGCATAAGTGTTAGCAAAAAATTTTAGCGGACAGTTTTTGATACAAAAATTTATATATTGTGTTATTTGGTATTAATGGACCATAACTAACTTGATTTGTCTTATGTTCAGGTGAAAAAGATAAAGAAGCCGCTCAGTAGTAGATTATCCGAGCCGGTTGCTGGTAATTGGTGAGTGGGACTAACTGGAGAATATAGTATATAGAAGCATGTTATATTATGATTGCCATTTTTGTTAGATATACTTACTGTTGTGGTTAGTTAGTACGTTGTGATGACTGCATGTTAGTTGATGCTTGTCTGATGGAGCCCAGTGCTTCCCTATTGTGTGGTAGCCTCGGTAGGAGAGATCAACCTGCGGGTTGGGTTCCTCATGTGGTAGCCTAGACAACCGTGGTGTATATATATGTGAATGACGCATCCGTCGCGTGTGGATTATGTATATTGATGTTATGCGACGCGTATATGAAATAGTGTATATTTTACTAGGAAAAACTATTAAATACGATACAATTTTACACAAGATATTTATTTATTTATAGAATGGATATACCTAAACCTTGCTACAACACTTATAGGCAGTGTACCTAATCGTACAGTAGTGTAGTTTTTAGTAAGTCCGGTTCGTTTCACAGGGAAATCTTTTAAACAAAACTTAACGCTATATTAGTTTTAATTTATAAAAATAAAAATATATATAAGTAATATTATTATTATAAAGGGGGGTTTTTACCGTTTAATGACCGGTTTTTCGATTTTAAAACTTTAGTCGCGGTTAAAACCTAATGTAAAATATTAAAAATAAATACAACTTAATTTAAAGCGTAAAGTAAATAACGATAATGAAATTGCAATAAATAAAAGTGCGATAAAATAAAATTACGATAATTAAAGAGTACGAAAATTAAAAGTGCAATTAAATATAATAACAATAAATAAAAGTGCAATAATTAGAAGTGCAATTAAATATGAAAATAAAGGAATTATGCTTATTTAAACTTCCGTAATCATGATGTTTGATGTGTTGATTTTAGTTTATTCCCATGGGTTAATTGTTCTTTGTCCTGGATTATTCAATATGTCCGTCTAGTTTTTATCCATAACAGTCCATCAGTCATAAATATAAAGTACGAGTGTCCTCGTCAAATTATCCTTATACCCGAAGTCAAATATTCCAACTAATTGAGGACTTAAACTGTAACAAGGTCTTAATACTTTGTTTAATAATTACACCAGGATATCGACTGCATGTAATCCAAGGTTTTAATACTTTGTAATCAATTATGCCAAGTGTCCTTGTACATAATTTCACCCCTGTTTTAATAATTCCATAGACTATTAATCCATTCCCGTGTCCTGTTAAATGAACGATTATTCGTACATATAAATATCCCGCCCATCGTGTCCGATCGAGTGTATATGGTTATTTATAGGGACGTCTAATTGTATATCTTTATATTAAAATTAACAAACTATCATTTAGTTAAACAAATATAAAGCCCATTAATAGCCCATAATCTAATTTCCACAAGTGTCGTTATTTTGTCCAAACCCCAATTATGGTACAAAGCCCAATTACCCAATTTTAGTATTTAGCCCAACATCATGATTACTTCGGCATTAAATAAGCATAATAATAACTTAGCTATGAGACATTAATGAAAATAACATAAACATAACTTATAGTGGGTGTTATTAGCGTAGTGGTACACGGACAGAGTTTCGATTTACAAAACCTTAAAACATTCGACTAATCGATCCTTATTATTATCACTAATTTAAAATTAAAATTACAAATTGAGATTACGATTTGGAGTGATACTTGATACATAAAAATGGGGAAAGAAAAATATATATAAAATATAAAAGGTATGTATAAATCGTCGAAATGCATGTTCTTTTATAGCCAGAGAGTGCTCCGCGAGTGCAGCCTTTTTGGTCTTCAAAGCTCTACGAGTGCGGAGCTGTTGAATCCAGTTCACACAAGTTTGGATCTTAGTCTGCCTACGGATTTAATTATATAAATATAATATAAATATATAATTTATATAATTAATTATATATTATATTATATTTATATACATAATTAATTTGTAACTTTCGGTCCGTTGCCTCGTACGTTGAAAGCTGGTTCATGTCTCGGTTCCGGATTTTTGAACGTCCTTTCGTATAATTTAATATCTTGTACTTTGCGTTTTGCAACTTGTACTCTTGTTATTTTTAGACGTTTCTCATCAATAATTTGAACCACTTTGATTGTACTTTGTACTTTTGAGCTTTTTGCTCATTTGCATCTTCAATTCGTCGAATCTGTCTTTTATCTTCACCTTTTATTATTTAAACGAATATTACTTATAAATAGGACAACTGCAACTAAAAGCTTGTCTTTCTTGAGGGATAATGTGATGAAATATATGTTCATTTTTAGCATTATCAAATATTCCCATACTTGAGCGTTGCTTATCCTCAAGCAATATAGTCTTGAATAAAAACATACTAGAATCACTTCTTTATTCTTCACACTTTGTACATCAGTGATTTCATTACGGCGGTATGAACAATGATAGTAACGTTGTGGTTTACAGTCCCACATGACTATAAAAATTTAGATCCTTTAAGGAAATTGGATCTTTATGAAAATATTTGATCTTTTTGAAAATTCAATCTAGCTTTTACCCTAGATAAGTTTTCCGGAATAACCCTTCACCGGTGTTTGCAAATTCTTTTTGTGGGTTTGGTGGGTTTGGTGGGTTTCAGATTTGAAAATTTTAGCTCAAAACTTGCGGTTTTGTGTCACCCACTTGCTAACCTTGTATTGGGAAAGCAACACGTCCAGTATACTTGCTCCGTATATTACCTTTCGGTAAACTACCGTCCGGTTGTAAAGGAAAGCGTTGAACAAGCAACTGTTAAGGCAATGTCCCCTGACATGCTTTTAATTATGGTCTATAACATATCGGATGCAATTACTATCCTTTGTAGGAGCAATAGTAAAGCTCACCCTTATAATTTTCCAGTCTGGCACAAGGTCCTGTCTTTGACCATGCTATGCAACCACCGTTCTTACGGTTGACTTCCGAATTGGTTCAGGTGACCTAATGAATTCCAGGTGAATTCCTAGGATTTTACGTTCAATGGTAATGAACGCATTGAAAATGGGTTTTCAGAAAACAAATCGGTTTGTAATTTTGATCAAAATATTTTTTCGTTCAAGCTCGAGTTTAGATATCATCAAATTCCATGAGTTTGTAATTCTCAATCTTTAAGGTCAATCTCAAGGATTGAGTAATATCAGTCTTAAAAGCTGATTTTTGATCTTTAAAGGAGATTATCCTTTCTGGGGATCTGATTCATTAGTCTTATCCAGCTAATTTGCACGGCGTCCTCCCCATTTTACAAGACAGATCCTCTCATGGTTAGGATAAGTCTGACCACTTGGCGACCCTGTTTGATGCTGAGGTCCGTGGATTTCCTGCTGATTTTAGAGATGACTTTTCTAGATTTTTCTTCAACCTACAGCTGGTCTGGACGACAACTTCATGACCTAAATCAAAAAGCGCGTTTCTTTTTTTGGAAGACTTTACTTCTTTTTAATGATGGAATTGATTCATCGTGTAGATCCATCTTTCTTACAGTAAATCGGGTAAAACTGTTTAGTTTAGTCCAAAGCAAAAGTATCTTCAATTATTTGTTACAAAAATATGTGACTTATGTTTTAAATAACTTGGTAAATTTTCCCACACTTGGCTTTTATTTTCTTTTATTTGCCTTTTTATTGTCCTCTATTCCATTTTAAATGAATTCTAACATTTTGGTTTGTTTCTCAATTTATGTCCTTTCCGAGGTAACAATAATTTCGGTGTTAACACCTAGTTTTATCGTTCATAAATATGTATAAACATGATTTTGAATTCATTTAATTGAAAATTTTAAATTTTTTACTAGAAGTGGGTAGTCAGTATATAAGACTAGAGTTGTTCTTTGTTATCAGAGAGCACTAGATTCTAATACAACTACTACGTTACTAGTATTTTTAATGGTAACCAAGTGTTTAAGTTAAAAATTTTAAAAATTCGAAAGAATTTAACCCCTTCCCACACTTAAGATCTTGCAATGCCCTCATTTGCAAGAAATCAGTAACAATTTAAATTATTGAGGGTGATTAGCGTAGAAAAATAATTAAATTTTACCAAAGTTTCCAAAAATATTGGCGTTTGTTTGCTGAATGATAAATGGTGCACATCATTTGTTCATTCTCTCTTGTTGTTACATCACATTTGTTTTTCATTTTTGTCGTCAAAAGTACTAGCTTTTGCTGAACTTAATATCAGTCTTTGAAAATGCGCTGTTTTACCCTGTTTTGTACATGAGATAAACTACAAACACATATATACATATTTTTGAAGTTGGGTTTTCACACCACATTCAAAAATTATTAAAATCTAATAAAGTTAGAAAATTATAAAAGCTATTATAATAATAAAATAAGAAATACGAAATAAGAAAATTAAGAATTAGTAACATTACAATAAAATAAACAAAAATAGAAAATTACGGATGAGGAGGATGGTTCCAGTATGGGTCCCAAGCGTATCCATAGATGCTGTAAAATGCTTGGGCCGGGTCATATGTAGGATATGGTGGTCGGCTCTCTAAAGTCCAAGGAGAAAATTCGGGCATAACGGTAGGAATGTAGTCTCTACCTACGTGTGTACAATGACTTATGATTTGGCTTTGATGATACTGCCAATCTTGAAATGCTTTTTGTCTAGCTATTTCATACTCGTGTCGAGCCATAAAAATTTGCATTTCCGTCATTGGATTACCCCCTCCCGGTTGACCTTGCTATTGATCTCTCTCAACCTGTGGATGCCTGCCATCATAACCTGCTGCCGCGTTGTTTCGTTTCTTTAAGACCTTAGCACCATGATAAACACGCAAATCTATTCTATCGCGGGGTTCTGGTTCTGCCATTAATATTCCTCCCGACTTCTATCCACACCAAGATATTCAGCAATTAAAGTAATAAATATACCACCTCCTATTATGCTACCACGCCTCATACCCCTAACCATAGTCAATAAATAATAACCCACACAAAAAGGTATACTTACAGCGCTCTGTGGGTCTCAAATACACATGTGGTAAAATAAATCCTGTTCATTTACCTTTTCCTTATTCTTACCTCGTTGTGTAATCGAATTGGCTAAAAACCTATGGATTACTCTTAATTCAGCTCTATCAATATCAAGATAAGAGTATAATCCCCCCTGGAATCGACGATGGCTAGTCATCCTACTCCATACGTCATTCGTATCAAAATTCTCATCCACCCTCCTACCATAAACTATTAACCTCTGACAATCATAAGATGCTAGCTCCTCGGGCGTATATATACGTAAAGGCCGAGCCATATCTAGTAAAGACATATGGTGCATCTCCCCTACTAATAAAAATCTAAGAAAACTACGATCGGTTAAAGTATCTACCCGATCATTTATTTCAATAGTACATAATAACTCTATACACCATTCTCTATACACAGGTCTACGCATGTTGAATAAACTTACCCAATCACTAAAAGTAGAATTACCATACCTTTGAGTAAGTAATTCCCTGATTGGCTAGGCCAATTCCACTACCTCTAACGGTTCCCAATCTATAACTCTGGGTACCTCAACATTATTAGACACAAGGTTGTGCAGGTTCTTTTGATATTCTGGATAGTCTATCCAATATCTATCAAATCTCAAATTCGGATGTAAATCTGCCTCATGAATGTTTGAATATGAAACAATTGGGTGAGGCATATCTTGTCGGTATTAGTTATTAATTTCCTGTTGATCTGCATCTTCTGGAGGAGCATTGCGAGCCTAGGATGAAGATTCACCCCTTTCAGTCTGCAAAATATATCAAACACAATTTTTGTGCATCCAAATATGCATTAGTTTTAGCAAAATCATAAATCTAAACAATTTCAATGACATGTTTAATCCATATTAAACTCTATACACATTTTTAAAATATTAACAATTCTACACTTTTACAAATATATTTTTACAAAAATATATACAAAGTTCCTTCGCATTTATCTTTTAAAACATGTCAAAAACAATCATTATAACAATTAAATAAGTTCCTCATGGCATTCATATCAATTAAATCAAGTTTGTGCAATTTTGGTTCAAAAAGTCCACTTTAATCTTCATAAATCATGTTTAGGATCAAAGTTTTGATCATTTAGCAACCTAAACATGTTACACTACTCAATTTAGCATAAACTAACAACAAAATTCGGCCATAACCTGTTTATATCAAAAAGCCCTAATTTTGCATAAGAACACAAACCCTAGATTATTCAAAAATTGAAGTTCAAAGCTTCTAATCATGTTAAATAACATCAATCTAGGTTATACAAGCATAATACACAAACAATTGAAGCATTATTACACTAGAAAGCATCAAAATCGAATTAGGCATAAAATTGTTCAAGAACACTAAAAATTCGGATTAAATGGTGTTTAGGTGTAGAAATTTACCGATTTCCTTGAGTAATTCCTTGATAATAGTCTCCTCATTGTGATTTTAGCAACAAATTTGACGATTATTGGTGAAAAATTTCGATTTTGAGAGGTTTTTGTGTGTGTTTTTCGTGGAAAATGGGTGTGGTGGTGAAGGGGACTGGTCTGTTCGACCAGATATGTTTCTGGGTTTTTTGACCTCCGCGAGTGCGGTGGTGGGGCCATTTAAACCTCCGCAAGTCGCGGTGGTTTTTTTTTATATATATAAAACCTTATACCAATAAAACATAAATTAAATTTAAAATTTTGTTTTTCCTTTTATTTAGGACCAGGTTGTTTCGGAACGATGTCCTAGTCCGTCCCTCGACAAAATTTTAAAATTTCGTCATTTCAATACATTGTTTAAAAAGTAAAGATTTTTGGGTTTTTTTATATGTTTTTGGCATACTTTAATTCAATAAGATTAAAAATAATGATAATAAAAAGTTCTCGTCCCTCCCTTGGGTAGAGCAATTTCGGTTCAACGACCTAGTCTTCAATTCACGACGAATTTTAAAAATCATATTTTTAACTTAGCGAAATAAAGTAATTTTTTTTTTAAATTCACACCAAACTTAAATTTAAAATGCATAAAATTAAAAATTCATATTAAAAATTCACACCAAACTTAAATTATATTTTTGTTTTTATACATACAAAATTATATTAAAAATATTAATTTTTCAAATATTTACAATATATTGATTTAAAAATTTTACAATATTATTTTAATATTAATTTTAAAAATATGGTAAAAATAAAATAAAAATCTTTTTGGTCTTTTATCCCACTTTAATCAATCAAATATTATCAAAAATATACGCTCCTCTTTTCGGTAAAGTAATTTCGGTTCAACGACCTAATTTAACTCATGACGAATTTTTGAAATATTTTGGTTGAATGATTAAAGATATTTATACCTTAAGAATAAACGGTAAATTTCGCAGTGATGTAATAAATTTTTGTATGATATCAATAATTTCGGTCGCAAGACCTAATTTTATCGAATACCAATTTAATACTTTATAGCGAACAAATTAGAGTTTATTATCAAAAGGTTAAAAATAAAAATAAAAATAAAAACTGTACAAACTTACCTGTGAGATAGTATTCTTAGTGATATGCTCTAGCCCACTCATAAGATAGTCGGACTAATTGATTTTCCATAGCTACATAGGGGTAACCTCGAGCATTCAATGTTTTTTCTTCTAAACATATGAACGGTCCGTCTCTGCATAAAGTAATGAATTCGGTATTGGAATATGTCTGATTCGTCGAACATTTTCCTTCGTGTGACCATTTTTCGCATTTGTGACATCTTTCAAGGTGTCGTGCTCTCCTTTTCGCAGCGAATTTTGATTTTCCTTTACCAAATTGTAACTTATTATTTTCGCATCTGGATTCTTTTCTTACTCCGTCCAATTTACTTCTGATTAATGATACTATTTCACTTGGAAGGGTGTCATTATTACGTTTAGTGATCAAAGCGTGTAGCATTAGACCATGGTTTAATTCACAGGAAGTCTTCATCTTGTAAAACCTAAAAAAAAAAAAAAAAATTCAGAATGGGGGGAGAAGACTAGTTCTTTAGGGTCTGCTAGGGAAAGACCATTCGGGTTCTATTTTCAAGAACTACACGAAAACAGAAAATCTAACTCTAACAGAAATACATATTATCCTTTAAAAACTTGATTCTCCCCACACTTAGTTAGCTGTGGTGTCGAAATTGTGATTAACTTCGTTGTCAACTTCCATTGGACTATCTATGTAATGTTTAACTCTGTGACCATTAATCTTAAATTCAATCCCATTTGAATTTATCAATTCTACTATTCTGTATGGGAAAACTCTTTTGACTATGAATGGTCCAGACCATCTTGATTTCAATTTTCCAGGAAATAGCTTGAATCGTGAATTGAAAAGAAGAACTCTATCTCCTTCTTTAAATTCTTTTGAACTTCTGATTCTTTTATCATGCCATTTCTTCGTTCTTTCCTTATAGATTAACGAATTTTAGTATGCTTCTTGTCTTAATTCTTCTAATTCATTTAGTTGACTTAATCGTAGACGTCCAGCTTCATGTAAATCAAGATTACATGTCTTCAAAGCCCAAAATGCTTTGTGTTCAATTTCTACTGGAAGATGACATGCTTTTCCGTAAACGAGTCTAAAAGGTGTGGTTCCAATTGGAGTTTTGTAGGCTGTTCTAAAAGCCCAGAGTGCATCCTCCAATTTAATGGACCATTCCTTCGGATTTGATCCTACGGTTTTCTCTAGAATACGTTTTAATGCTCGGTTGGTATTTTCAACTTGTCCACTTGTCTGTGGATGATAAGTAGTGGAGATTTTATGAGTTACTTCATATCTTTTAAGAACTTTCTCAAGTTGATTATTACAAAAATGAGTACCCCGATCACTTATTAAAGCTTTCGGTGTTCCAAACCTAGCAAAAAGGTGTTTTAAAAAGTTGACTACAACTCGTGCATCGTTAGTTGGGAGAGCTTGTGCTTCCGCCCATTTAGATACATAATCAATGGCTACGCGAATATATAGATTATTATGAGATTTTGGAAATGGACCCATAAAGTCAATACCCCAAATGTCAAATACTTCACATACTTGAATGACATTTTGTGGCATTTCATCACGTTGACTTATTTTTTCGGCCCTTTGACATGCATTACAGGATTTGCAAAGAAGGTGTGCGTCTTTGTAAATTGTAGGCCAATAGAATTCAGCATCATAAACTTTTCTTGCTGTGAGTTGAGGCCCATAATGTCCTCCTGTTGGTCCTGTGTGACAATGGTTTAAGATTTTACTAGCTTCATCTCTGAATACACATCGGCGTATTATTCCATCGGAACAACTTTTAAACAAATGTGGATCTTCCCAGAAATAGTGTTTTATATCAATAAAGAATTTCTTTCGTTTTTGGTACGACAATCCTTTTTCAAGGAATCCACATACTAAATAGTTTGCATAGTCTGCAAACCATGGAATTTTATTATAATCTATCTTCAATAGATATTCATCAGGAAAGTTGTCTTGTATGGCCGATTCATTTAGAACTTCTAATTCAGGATTTTCAAGACGAGAAAGATGATCAGCGGCGAGATTTTCTGCTCCTCTTTTATCTCGGATTTCAATATCAAACTCTTGTAAGAGTAATATCCAATGGATTAATCTTGGTTTAGCATCTTGTTTTGAAAATAGGTATCTAAGAGCAGAATGATCAGTATAGACCACTGTTTTAGCTAGAACGAGATATGAACGAAATTTGTCAAAAGCAAAGACAATAGCAAGGAGTTCTTTTTCAGTAGTTGTATAATTTGTTTGTGCTCCTTGTAACGTCTTACTAGCATAATAAATAGGTTGAAATCGTTTTTCAATCCTTTGTCCTAAAACGGCTCCCATTGTAAAATCACTTGCATCGCACATTAGTTCGAATGGTAGATTCCAATTTGGAGTTATCATAATCGGTGCATTAGTGAGTTTCTCTTTAAGAATATTAAAAGATTTGATACATTCATCTGAAAAGATGAATGGAGAATCCTTTTCTAGGAGTTTATTCATAGGAGTGGCAATTTTAGAAAAATCTTTTATGAAACGTCGGTAAAAACCGGCATGCCCTAGAAAACTCCTAACTCCTCTAACATTGGTGGGATGTGGAAGTTTAGCAATTACATCTACTTTAGCTCTATCCACTTCAATTCCTTCCTTTGAGATTTTATGTCCAAGAACGATGCCTTCTTTAACCATGAAATGGCATTTCTCCCAATTAAGAACTAGATTTGATTGTTCACATCTAATAAGCATTCGTTCAAGATTAACTAGACATGATTCAAAAGTATCACCGAAGACTGAAAAGTCATCCATGAAAACTTCCATGCATTCTTCTATCATGTCGTGAAAAATCGCCATCATGCACCTTTGAAAGGTTGCAGGGGCGTTGTAAAATCCAAATGGCATGCGTTTGCAAGCAAAAGTACCATAAGGGCACGTGAATTTGGTTTTCTCTTGATCCTGGGGTGCTATTGGAATTTGAAAATATCCGAAAAAACCATCAAGAAAACAATAGTAACTATTTCCGGCTAATCTTTCCAACATTTGATCAATGAAAGGTAAGGGAAAGTGATCTTTTCTGGTGGCGTCATTTAATTTTCTATAATCAATACAAACACGCCATCCTGTTACAGTCCTAGTAGGAATATGCTCATTTTTCTCATTTGTGGTGACAGTCATGCCACCCTTCTTAGGTACGCATTGAACTAGGCTTACCCATGGACTATCAGAAATTGGATAAATTAAACCTGCATCTAGCAGTTTAATAATTTCTTTCTTAACAACATCTTGCATATTAGGATTTAGTCTTCGTTGGCGTTGCACATACGTTTTATGACCTTCTTCCATAAGGATTTTATGTGTGCAATACGAAGGACTTATTCCTTTAATATCATGAATCTTCCATGAAATGGCTGGTTTATGAGCTTTTAGCACAGAAATGAGTTGAGATTTTTCATTTTCAGTAAGAGAAGACGATATTATTACAGGTAATTCAGATTCACCATGTAAATAAGCGTATTCCAAATGGTTTGGAAGTGGCTTTAACTCTAATGTCAGAGGTTCTTCTATCGATGATTTGTATCGATATCTGTCTTCTTCTTTTAGCATTTGAATTTCTTCTGTTGTTGGTTCATATCCATTAGCCATAAGTGTAGCTAACATTTCAGTTTCATCAATTGGTTCAGTACCTTCTCCTAAAGAACATTCTCCTGTTCCTTGTAATTCTGGAAATTCTTCTAACAATTCTGCATGTGATTCTATAGTTTGAATATAATAACATGTATCATCTGCAGATTGCGGTTGTTGCATGGCTATATCCACTGAAAAAGTAACACTCTCGTCCTCTATACTTAGGGTCAGTTTCTTACCGAACACGTCTATTATTGCTTTAGTCGTGTTTAAGAATGGTCTTCCTAATATGAGGGGTACTCGAGAATCTTCTTCCATATCCAGAATAACAAAATCTACTGGAAATACTAAAGTACCAACTTTAACTAGCATGTTCTCCATTACCCCTCTAGGATATTTTACTGATCTATCGGCTAGTTGTATGCTTATTCGTGTTGGTTTCAATTCTCCAAGGTCTAGTTTAGCGTATAGTGAATACGGCATTATATTTATTCTAGCACCTAAGTCTGCCAATGCTTCTATTGAACTAAGACTTCCCAGAAAACATGGAATTGTGAAACTTCCTGGATCAGATAGTTTTTCTGGTATTTTATTCAACAGCACTGCAGAACAATTAGCATTCATAGTAACAATCGAGAGTTCTTCCATTTTCTTTCTATTCGTGATTAGATCTTTCAGAAATTTAGCATATCTAGGCATTCCTGAAATCACATTAATGAAAGGAAGATTTACATTTATCTGTTTAAAAATATCCAAGAATTTGGATTGCTCGGCTTCAAGTCTCTCTTTTCTCATTTTACTCGGGTAAGGAAGTGGTGGTTGGTATGGTTTAACATAAGGTTTAGCCTTAACTGTGTTATCTTCATTAACCTTTTCAACTACCGGTTCTTTTTTCTTATCTTGTTCAGGTTGTGGTTCTTGTGGAGTAGGAATAGCTTCATCAGAAATTACGGGTATTTCAGGTGGTTTAAGTGTAATACCACTTCTTGTGGTAATGGCTTTAGCTGTTTCATTCCGGGGGTTAGCATTTGTATCACTAGGTAAACTTCCTGGTTTTCTTTCACCTATTAACCTTGCTAGGTTGCTCACTTCTTGTTCCAGATTTTGAATAGAAGCTTGTTGATTTCTAAATGCTTGAGCATTTTGTTCATTGGTTTGTTTCTGAGATGTGAAAAACTGCGTTTGAGATTCAACTAGCTTCGTCATCATATCTCCTAAATTTGGCTTTTTATCATCAGTTTTTGGTGGTTTGTTTTGAAAATTAGGTCTTTGCTGATTGTAAGTATTATTGGATACTTGTTGATTGCTAGGACCTTGTTGGTTGTTGTACGGAACATTTCGATTATAATTCTGGTTTTGATTGTAAATCGGTCTTGGCGGTTGATAATTATTCTGATAATTATTTCCAGACCTTTGGTTTAGATATGAAACATCCTCTCTTTGTTCCATTGTTAGTTCAATACTGAGACAATCTTTTGTCAAATGTGGTCTTCCACACTGCTCACAACTAATTCGTATTGAGTGAATATCTTTAGTCATCTTTTCCATTCATCTCTCGACAGCATCTATCTTTGCAGAAATGGAATCTAAGTCATGGCTAGAATCGGCTCTAGCTGCTTTAGATGATCTAACGATATCTTTTTCTTGGTACCACTCATGTGAGTAGGAAGCAGTGTTATCAATAATTTATAAGCATCAGTTTCTGTTTTCTTCATAATGGAACCACCAACTGCTATATCGATGTCTTTACTTGTAGTGATGTCGCATCCTTGGTAGAATATTTGTACTATTTGACAAGTGTCTAAACCATGTTGCGGACATCCTCTCAATAACTTTCCAAATTTGGTCCATGCCTCATATAGAGTTTCATTTGGTTTCTGTGTGAACGTAACAATTTCTCCTTGAAGTCTTACGGCTTTAGATGCCGGAAAGAATTGTTTAAGAAATTTTTCAACTAAAACGTCCCATGTATCAATCGCCCCTTCAGGTAACGATTCTAACCAATCTTTGGCTTCTCCCTTTAAAGTCCAGGGAAATAACATGAGATATATCTGTTCATCCTCAACTTCTCTTATTTTAAATAGAGTGAAGATCCTATTAAAGGTACGAAGATGTTCATTTGGATCTTCCTTCGGTGCCCCACTAAATTGGCATTGATTAGTCACCATATGTAGAATTTGTCCTTTGATTTCATAATCTGGCACATTAATGTCTGGATGAGTAATTGCGTGACCTTGGCCAGTGCGTTTAGCTCTCATTCGATCTTCCATACTTAGAGGTTCCAGATTCTCCATGATTGAATTTGTTGAATCTGAATCACTAGAGGATTCTGATTTAATGGTTGGTTCCTCAACAATCTCTGTTTGAATGATTGGTGGTTCCGGACGAAAGATTAATGGTTCAGGATCTATGAATTGTCCCTGAATATTCTCCGGATTCTCAATTGTGAGGTCGGGTTCAAAAAATGGATTATAGGAAATTTGAATTGGAGTACTTGGTTGACTGGATGACGATTCTAAAGAAAAATCAACGGCGACAATATTTGCGAGATGTCTTGATCGAGTTACAGGTGGTGAACGTACAAAAGGTGGTGAACGTTTTGCTCGGTGCATTCACTGAATATCCTATTAGTTTTTAAAAAGAAAGAAAAATTATATAAGTTATCCAATTAATAGACTTTTCTGATTTTGCCCACGTTTCGAATAGCCAAAAGATGCAGCAGAGGGGCAGGATTCGTTTGGTCTCAATAAAATTGAGTACTGTTTGGCTCCAATAACCCGGTCCACGTACAAATCCAACTATTACTACGAACCAAAAAATTTTGATGTCTATCAATTTAACCGCTTAAAATAATTTTTCGTTTGAAATTTAAAGAAATATTAGATAAGAAATAGAGAAAATTCTAAGTCCTAAAAACTAGAATGGCGAGAAATAAGAGAGAAAAAGAGCACGTCGAAAAATGTCGGTGAATAAAAGATAAGAAAGTAGCGCGTCGAAACTTAAAAAGAAACTAAACTTTGTAGCTTTGTAAAATTTTAAAGCACCTAAATCTTAGTCTAAGAAAAAGCACTTAAGGGATTTTACGGCAAATCTTAAAAATCTAGAAATAAAATAACTACGGCAAAAAACTATGTCTTAAATTAAATACGAGCGAAAAAAATTTAAAAATATTACAAGAAACGATTAAAAAGGTACGAAATATAAAAAATAAAACTAAAGTTTATGAAAATATAATTTTTATAAAAATATTATTTTTATATTATTTATTTTATAAAACTATTAATTTTATAATTTATTAAAACTTAATATAACTTAAAAATACAAATTAAAATAAAACTAAAACTAATTTTATTTAATTAAAATCCTAATTATTAATAATAATAATAAAATTTTAAACCCTAATTTCGTATTAATTGCAGTCCTAGGTTTGACCTGTCAGAAGACCTCCGCGAGTGCGGTATGGTCCAGTTCAAATGCTCCGCTAGTCGCGGAGGGTTCAATTTCAGCTCAAAAGGGGACAATTTTTACAGGTTCAGTTTTTTTTATATTTTTATTTTTTTACTTTTTATATTATACATAAAATATAAATATAACTTAAATAAAAATTTAATTTTAAAACTAAAATATAAATACTTATAAATATTATAAACTCTTAAAAATATAAAGGTATTTTTCTTTCTTTTTGAATTTTTATATTTTTATTATTTTTAAAACTTATATTTATAAAAAGAACTTAACAAAAACTTTTATAAAAACTTTTTTTTAATTATTTTTAGCTTTGAGCTTTCGGCGTTTATGTTCCCCGACATCGGCGCCAAAAATACTTGATGTATGCGAGGCGTATATGAAATAGTGTATATTTTACAAGATATTTATTTATTTATAGAATGGATATACATAAACCTTGCTACAACACTTATAGGCAGTGTACCTAATCGTACAGTAGTGTAGTTTTTAGTAAGTCCGGTTCGTTCCACAGGGAAATCTTTTAAACAAAGCTTAACGCTATATTAGTTTTAATTTATAAAAATACAAATATATATAAGTAATATTATTATTATAAAGGGGGTTTTTACCGTTTAATGACTGGTTTGTCGATTTTAAAACTTTAGTCGCGGTTAAAACCTAATATAAAATATTAAAAATAAATACAACTTAATTTAAAGCGTAAAATAAATAACGATAATGAAATTGCAATAAATAAAAGTGCGATAAAATAAAATTACGATAATTAAAGAGTACGAAAATTAAAAGTGCAATTAAATATAATAACAATAAATAAAAGTGCAATAATTAGAAGTGCAATTAAATATGAAAATAAAGGAATTATGCTTATTTAAACTTCCGTAATCATGATTTTGACGTGTTGATTTTAGTTTATTCCCATGGGTTAATTGTTCTTTGTCCTGGATTATTCAATATGTCCGTCTGGTTTTTGTCCATAACAGTCCATCAGTCATAAATATAAAGTGCGAGTGTCCTCGTCAAATTATCCTTATACCCGAAGTCAAATATTCTAACTAATTGGGGACTTAAACTGTAACAAGGTCTTAATACTTTGTTTAATAATTACATCAGGATATCGACTGCGTGTAATCCAAGGTTTTAATACTTTGTTATCAATTATGCCAAGTGTCCTTGTACATAATTTCACCCCTGTTTTAATAATTCCATAGACTATTAATCCATTCCCGTGTCCGGTTAAATGAACGATTATTCGTACATATAAATATCCCGCCCATCGTGTCCGATCGAGTGTATATGGTTATTTATAGGGACGTCCAATTGTAAATCTTTATATTAAAACTAACAAACTATCATTTAGTTAAACAAATATAAAGCCCATTAATAGCCCATAGTCTAATTTCTACAAGTGTCGTTCTTTTGTCCAAACTCCAATTATGGTACAAAGCCCAATTACCCAATTTTAGTATTTAGCCCAACATCATGATTACTTCGGCATTAAATAAGCATAATAATAACTTAGCTACGAGACATTAATGAAAATAACATAAACATAACTTACAGTGGGTGTTATTAGCGTAGTGGTACACGGACAGAGTTTCGACTTACAAAACCTTAAAACATTCGACTAATCATTCCTTATTATTATCACTAACTTAAAATTAAAATTACAAATTGAGATTACGATTTAGAGTGATACTTGATACATAAAAATGGGGAAAGAAAAATATATATAAAATATAAAAGGTATGTATAAATCGTCGAAATGCGTGTTCGTTTATAGCCAGAGAGTGCTCCGCGAGTGCGGCCTTTTTGGTCTTCAAAGCTCCGCGAGTGCGGAGCTGTGGAATCCATCTCATACAAGTTTAGATCTTAGTCTGCCGACGGATTTAATTATATAAATATAATATAAATATATAATTTATATAATTAATTATATATTATATTATATTTATATACATAATTAATTTGTAACTTTCGGTCCGTTGCGTCGTACGTTGAAAGCTGGTTCATGTCTCGGTTCTGGATTTTTGAACGTCCTTTCGTATAATTTAATATCTTGTAATTTGCATTTTGCAACTTGTACTCTTGTCATTTTTAGACGTTTCTCATCAATAATTTGAACCACTTTGATTGTACTTTGTACTTTTGAGCTTTTTGGTCGTTTGCGTCTTCAATTCGTCGAATCTGTCTTTTATCTTCACCTTTTATTATTTAAACGAATATTACTTGTAAATAGGACAACTGCAACTAAAAGCTTGTCTTTCTTGAGGGATAATGTGATGAAATATATGTTCGTTTTTAGCATTATCATATATACATACGGTGGTGGAGGAACTTCTGGTCAGCCCCAGTCCGATCAGCTGGTGGTTAATGGTTTGGCCGAGCCGCCAGAGTCTCTGTAGACGGCACTTGGGTGATGTTTATGTGTTAGACTACGTGACATGATTAGTATAACACTTATGTATGCTATGGCCTGTAGTTAGTCGTACTCACTTAGCTTCGTGCTAATTCCCCTCCATCTCCTCCCTGCAGGTTGATAGCTTTTTAGATAGTGCTTTTTGGGAGAAGGCGGACATGGTTATGTTATGTTTGACAGGAGTCAACTCTGATGTGGTCTTGCTTTATTAAACAGTGACATTTTGTAAACATGTATTTTGTAATGACACGTGACACTGGTTATAATAACAATAGTTAATGTTTATTGTGTAATTAATAAGTAAATGCTTCCGCAACATTTAAAAAAAAAATAAAAAATTTAGCGGTGTCACACAATGTCTTGATCTGGTCCTACAGTAATTCCCCATGTACTTTATAGTATTTTCGATGGGTTCATACCTCGACCAATGTATAAACACAGATAACTAATTACCTTTATAATAGTCGACTTTATAAAAGGTTTTAATCACGTTTGTTGGTGGAAGGACGATAATAACGAGGTTTAATATCATAGACAGAAAGCGAGTACGAGACGATAATCATCCCTAACTAACATTATTAAATCATGGCAAACAATCAAGCAATTAATCACACATCATGGCAACAAACATTTCTAATATTATTAAAACACAAACATCGAACAAGAATATTATAATAAATTAATAAAGAAAGGATAGATGTTACCGAATAATGTCGGCAGAATAACACTTGTATTTCTTCATAATATCTATAGCGTTACAATGCTTGAAAGCTTCTACTACTAACTACATACTATTCTCCTATTGATCACTAGAGAGCGACAATAGAGAGATAATTATTTTCCTAATCTCTTTACTTTCCTCTCTCTAGAATCTAGAGAGAGAAAGTAGAGAGAGAACTAATCTCCTATAGACCACTAGAGAGTGACTATAGAGACATATTTAGAGAGAGAAGTGAAGAATGGTGTGTGTTAAAATGAGAAATGAAGCCCTCCTTTTATAAGCAAAGCTGATGGCAAAATTGTAATTAAATGGCTGACAAACGGCTTGCCGTTTGGCAGGCCGTTTGGCAAGCCGTTTGGCAGGCTGTTTGCCATGGCCGTTTGCCCAGGCAAGCCGTTTTTTATGCCCGTTTGCTGGATCGTAACTTGTCTTTCACCGTTTTCGCTCTAGAGTCTTCGTTTTAACTCCGTTTTTGACGATTAAGTAAATAAACTTTTCCAAAATTTATAAAATAAGTTATTTAAACGCGAGTTAATCATCTTAACCGATTTTTCTCTTTTTCTCGTTTTTCATCCATTTTTAGTAATTCTTGAAACATCGCCTTTGTAAATACTAAATCTACCAAATTAACCAACAAATTGATTATTTTGGCAATAAATTTTGGAACTTTATGGTTTTAGGGATCAATATCGGGGGTAAAAACGTGACTTTTTGGCCGATATCATTGTCTTTGATAATTTTTTTGTGAATTTTGGCAACGTTACGTTAGGGTTAGATTGGGGTTAGAGCGATTTGTTAAAATGGAAGTGATTAAATTTGTGAAAAAAAAGGATGAGTTAGATCGGTTTACTTTATTTATTTCTTTTATTTAGTTTGTTTAAAAAAAATTTCTTTTATTTAATTTGTTTAAAAAAATTAATTAATGTATGCATTTCCAAATTAACTTTTTTCTAATCTATATATTTAGTTAACTCATTAATATTTAATATATTATTTATAAAATTAAAAATATTGAGGATGTGACATGTGTAAAATACACTTAGCATGATATGAGATTAATATGAGGCTAATGACAACTATGCAAATTAAATCTCTCTTTTATAAATAGATAGATAAATAGATATATATATATATATATATATATATATATATATATATATATATATATATATATATATATATATATAGGAATAATCATGTGAGATTGTTCTCATTTATATAAATGATGAGAACAAATCTAGACTCTACATTCATTTAATCTATGTTTAAAAGTAGAGAGCCCCTTTTAGAATTAAAAAACAATTAACATGGGCATAAATGGAAACAAACAATCTGAAACTTCTCATATGCGTTAATCAATCACTCCGACTCTCTCTTTCTCTGAATCTATGCTACCTTTATCAATTCATCATTCTTATTCTCATATCTATTTAAATCAATTACTCCGTACTAATAAGCGCAACAAACCTATAATCAATCTAGTAAGTCTCTGTAAAAATGATTTTAAAACCATTTTCAATTATGAACAACTGCTAACGTAATCTAGCGTTATGCCATAACGATGAATGGTGTGGACATTTTTTAACGATCACCTCCAACGTTAGCATTAAATACATGTTTTTGAGCCTTCGACTGCATCTAGTATCCCTGCCGGCAATTAAGTGTATCCAATTAAGCTAATTGCTTGAACTCTTGGGCGCATCCAAATCGGATAAATTCTCGAGTATATTCGGGATCATCACTATGTATCGGGTGCATCCACATTCATTGCTTGAACTATTGAGTTCATCCAGGCACAATGCTTGAAGTCTCGGGGTGCATCCACGCTAATTGCTTGAATACTCAGACGCACCGAGGTTCATCTTCAAACACACAGGTGCAACTATGCTCAGTGAGACCAATATATTTTCGATCTTGAATTTCAATTTTTGTAGTTAGATTGTCAAATCTAAAGTTCATATTGGTTTTGTTGTGCAATTTGTAAGTTTTAGTTAGTAATGGTACTGATTTCATTTTTGAAGAATTGACGATAGGATTGGATGCATGATGTATCCTAGTTTTCTTGATTATAAGTTTTGTTTATAACTCTGTAAATATCAAAGCCATGCATGATGTATTATTATTTTATCAGTTTACCGCATCACATTAAATCTGCTTCATGTACATCCTTAAAACATTAAAATGAAAAATAAACATAATTTATATTGGATTCAATGATACATGACTCTTTATTTCATCTGTAATTTTGTATGGAGTATAGGAGAGTTTTGGACGGATGAAAAAAAATAAAAGCGCGTGAAATGTTTTAGTAGAACCGGTATATGTAACACCGTACTTTTTTTTTAAATCACAGCGGAAGTATATAAAGCATATAACATTTATATATTACAATACAATTGGTGTTACTTTTGAAAACAGTTATACATAGTTATATTAAACATCAGAGTTCTTCAGTGTGTCAAACATAACCCAAGCACGGCTATCTTCTCCCGTCCTTAGCATGTAAAACAATATAACCTGCAGGGGAGAAAATGTGGGGGATTAGCACAACGCTAGGTGAATGAGATATCCCAACAGATATTACTATCAAGTACCAAGTCTAGCCTTTAGGGATCATGCATCTAGTCATGGGCATGTGGACATAGCTTTACCTAGCTATCATATAATATAGCATTACACATCTGTAACATACAGAGCTAGGCAAACAATCAGCTAATAGAGCAGCAATAGCATCAACAAGCTGTTTACTAAAGGCACTACCCTAACATAGCCTTACATAGCTATACAATAGGGTATCAATAGCTCTACATAGCTATTCACTAAGTATCAATAGCTCTACATAGCTATTTGCTAAGTATCAATAACTCTACATAGCCATTCACTCTCATAGCACTAACGGCTATACATAGCACTAACGGCTATAAATACAAGTGGATCGTTGACCCTACCAGGTCTACAACTACTAGTTGATCAAGCTAGAGCTGTACCGATATCCCTTGTTATTATCACACGGTATACCTCTCCTGATGTTTACATATGTCGATTGCAATATACTGCCATTACAATAACCAATGAGCCCAACCCTTCTATACATGGTTGACCTCTTCCGTCCCTTCTATACACAGACAGTTCTCCCATGTGCACAGGAACCACCTACAACCTCATGGTAGTTAACATCACTAATAACCACAGGGTACCCTAATTAGGCATGCTATAAATTCAATCTAATCGGGCAACCTGATAACAGCAGTATCATCTACTACTTATGATTAAAATAGTAATCAATATGCATATATAGATTATCATAATCTTTAATAGAATAACAGCGGATAATAACTACACTTGTTACTAAATACCAATATCCATAAGGATAGTCTCACTCACCGATTACCAGCAAGAACTCGGTGGTCTAATGTTACTGAGTCTTCTCCGTTCCTTTATCACCTGAGAACATCATATACTGAGTTAGTATACTTTTCCAATCAATGGTAATCATCATTTCATACTATAAACCCCATCATATAACTCTACTTTCATTATTTGACTAGGCTACATAAGAGTCCATACGAAAACAACTCTTATACGCGTGTAAAACGAAGCATACAAGCTACCACAGCCTTTTGACACCAAATAGTCTAAATTATTATTCTAAAACCTTATCATTATAAAGTAAACTTCATTACGTTTCCAACAATATTTTATTCATCAAAAACGGAGTTACGGTTTGAAAGTTACGGCCAAAACAAGTTTCCCAAAAAGCTGACAGACTACAACCGCGCGGGACCACCTGCAACCGCTCGGTTGCACCCTGTAACCGCCCGGTTGCACCCAAAATGGCCCGGATACACCCCGTAACTGTATGGATGCATCCTGCAACCGTACGAGAGCTGTTCATCAGCACCAGATCGCTATTTTCGTCATTTTGAGCCCCAAATCTCGATTTTGCACTATTTTGACGCTACAAATCACTTAGAGAACATACATAACTCATATACAAACGTTTACTAATATCATTTTGACACAAACAACACATTTAGATCAAGATTTGATCAAAAACCCATTTGATACGAAACTTTGATAAAACCCAAATTAAACACAGATTAAAGCACGAATTTGACATGTAAAATACCTTGTAATGATCACGAAATCACTGATGACAAATAACCCAAATCGATTTAACACAAAAATGAGATTCAAAAATAAGGGTTTGTGAGGATTTGAGAGCCTTTGTGTATGTGTTCTGAGTTTTCAAAAATGGAATTAAAGAAGAAGCGGGAGTTTTTAACTCAACATGGGTTTCTTCATAGCGAAGAATCCTATTCCGTGATACACTCGGGTATCTACCAATTATCTAAAATACGAAATACCTCATTAAGTGGTCCAAACGAGGTCCAATTTAAATAAACAAACCTGTTCTGTGACCCTTGTCACGAACTGGTCTCAACTATATAATTAAATAATTATAAACACGTAATTATTAAAATAACATATAATAACACGGAAGGGCAATTAGGAAAATTATCACTAGGCCCAATGATATTGCTCCAAACAAACATATATTTAGTCGCAATATCATGCCAATATGTAATGGTTTTAGTTGTAATTGTTCTATATTTCTATTGTAATCGTTTAAATAAATAAATGCGAAGTCGAAGCACGAAGATTAAAGAATTGAAGAAAAAGTGCCACTAAAACTGGAAAAGTGCCATTAAAGCCATAGTGCACTCAAAAGTGCCACTAAAAATGAGTTAAAGACTTGCGCGGATTTTGGGAGTTAAGGAAAATTATTTTTGTGCAAATTACAAGTTGCAAAACTCAAAGTACAAGATATCTAAGCGTACGAAAAGGCGTTCGAGAATCCGGAACCGAGACATGAAACAACTATCAAAGTACAACTCAATGGAGCCAAAATTACAAGTCAACTATGCACAAGAATATAATATAATATATAAATAATTATATATATATATATATATATATATATATATATATATATATATATATATATATATATATATATATATATATATATATATATATATATATATTATAATATTCACAGCAGCCCACGTTTTGTCTAAGAAATGAGCTGGAATCAGGACCTCCGCGATCGCGGAGGACCAAGGCACAAACTACAGCAATCGCGGAGCTACACAGTTCAGAACTGGCCTATAAAAGGCCGAGCCTTCTGCCGAATGATGCACCCCCTTTTCCAACCCATTTTCTATCTTTCTTTCTCAGTATATATTTATATTTATATATTATAATTTTAATTTTAATTTAAGTTAATAATAATAAGGTTATTGTAAGAATGTTTTACGGGTTTTAAAGTCGAAACTCTGTCCGTGCGACGCTACGAAATTAATAATCACTGTAAGCTATGTTCTTCCTTTTTAAATTAATGTCTCGTAATTAAGTTATTATTATGCTTATTTGAGCCGAAGTAATCGTGATGTTGGACTAAATATTAAGACGGAGTTATTGGATTTTGTACCATAATTAAGGTTTGGACAAAAGACCGACACCTGTGAACATTGGACTATGGACTATTAATAGATGGGGGTATTGTCTAATTGAGTGACAACTCATTGGAGTCTGCCGAACCTATCTTCAAATTAATAAACCTAATAATTAATAATGATTATGGTTGTCCTATTTAGTGACGTTTATACGGAATCTTTTATAATCATTTAATTAATTACTCGGGTTGGGTAATTGATTATTCAAACTGATCAAGTGGGTAAATTAATATTCATATCTAATCAAAATAGGGGTGGATTACATGCAGTGATAACTGGTGTAATTGTTGACAGAAGTGATAACTGCGTCACAGTTTAAATCCTTAATTAGTTGGACTATTTGACTTTGGGTATAAGGGTAATTTGACGAGGACACTCGCACTTTATATTTATGACCGATGGACTATTATGGACAAAAACCAGATAGTTTCAAATAAATCCAGGACAAAGGACAATTAACCCAGAGTAATAAATTAAAATCAAAACGTCAAACATCATGATTACGAAAGTTTAAATAAGCATAATACTTTTATTTCATATTTCGTCGTACCTTTATTTACTGTCATTTTAATTACTGCAATTTACTTTATCGCAATTTAAATTCTGTAATTTATATTATCGTCATTTATCTTTACGCTTTATATAAAATCGACAAACCGGTCATTAAACGGTAAAACCCCCCTTTTATAATAATATTACTACTTATATATATATATATATATATATATATATATATATATATATATATATATATATATATATATATATATATATATATATATATATATATATATATTGTATAAATATAGTTTTATAAAAATATAGTACGTAATCAACTAGCTCCCCATGGAACGAACCGGACTTACTAAAAACTACACTACTCTACGATTAGGTAAACTGCCTATAAGTGTTGTAGTAAGGTTTAGGTATATCCCATCTAAATAAATAAAAATAAAACTTGTGAATTTGTAACGTATTTCGTAATAAATATAATAGTATTTCATACCCCTCCGCTGCACACATCAAGTTTTTGGTGCCGCTGTCGGGAACTCGGTGAAAAACGCTATATTTTATTATAACTATATTTTTGTATAATTTCTTATTTTATAAAAAAAATATTTTGTATTTATATTAAGTTTTTAAAAAAATATAATAAAAAAATATATTTTTAAGTCTTTATATAGAAAATTAATGAGTACTTTTATTTTTAAGATTTAAAATATAAGTTTAATTTAATTTATATAAATATTTTCTAATAAATAAGGAAATTAAAATCAAAATAATAAATAAAATAAAATTTGGGCCGAAGCCTGTTAAAAGCCCGGATGGATTCAGGAATTTTTGGGCCATGCGATCGCATAACCCTGAAGACCAAAGCTCATGTGGTCGCATGAGTTGACTGGACAGAGCCACTACCTCGGACCACATTAATTACGATTATGGTTTTAAATTATAATTATTAATTAAGATTAGGGTTTTAATTAATTTATTATTTAGTTTTAAATTTTAGTTTTAATTTGTTTTATTAAGTTTTAATTATATAAATTTAATACTTTTATAAAATATAATATAAAAATAATATTTTTATAAATTTGTAATTTTATTTTTTAGTTTCTTTTTATAAATTGTATTTTTTTATCGTTTAATCGTAATTTGTATATTTATCGTTCGTAATTAGTTTTAAACTTAGTTTTTGCCGTAGTAATTTTATATTTCTAGATTTTTAGGCTTTACCGTAAAATCCCTTAAGTGCTTTTTCTTTAGAATTAAGATTTAGGTGCTTTAGAATTTTGCGACGCCGTTTATATATTTTAGTGCCTAAATTAAGTTTATTTCCTTTTTTGAAATAGAAATCCTTTTAAGCTTTAATACTTTTAGACGCAATTTTTAGTTTTTAGTTTTTAGACTTTTAAGTTTCGACGCTTTTCTTTCTTATTTTTAATTTTCGACCTTTTTTTCGACGCACTCTTTTTTCTTTCTCATTTCTACGCTCTAGTTTTTAGGACATAGATTTTTATTTCAAAATTTCGACGAAAAATTATAAAAAGCGATTAAATTAATAGACATCCAAATTTTCTGGTTCATAGTAATAGTTGGAGTTGTTAGTGGCGAGTTGTGGATTTCCGATTTAAAGGATCCTGGCTACGAACTGCATCTATTGACTATTCGAAACGTGGGCAAAATCAGAAAAGTCTATTAATTTGATAACTTATATAATTTTTATTTTTATAACTAATAGGATATTCAGTGAATGCACCGAGCAAAACGTTCACCACCTTTCATACGTTCACCACCTGTAACCCGATCAAGACATTTAGCCAATATTATCGCCGTTGATTTTTCTTTAGAATCATCATCTAGTCGAACAAGTACTCCAATTCAAATTTTCGATAATCCATTTTTTGAACCCAACTTCACAATTGAGAACCCGGAGGATATTCAAGGACAATTCCAAGTTCCTGAACCACTAATCATTCCTCCTGAACCACAAACCATTAAATCAGAATCTTCTAGTGATTCGGATTTAACAAATTCAAATATGGAAGTAACGGAACCTTAAAGTATGGAAGATCGAATGAGAGTCACAAGCACGGACCAAGGACACGCAATTATTCAACCAGACGTTAATGCGCCAAATTATAAAATCAAAGGACAAATCCTACACATGGTAACTAATCAATGCCAATATAGTGGTACGCCAAAAGAAGATCCAAACGAACATCTTCGAACCTTTAATAGGATCTGTACTCTATTTAAAATCAGAGAAGTTGAGGATGAACAGATCTATCTCATGTTGTTTCCCTGGACTTTAAAAGGAGAAGCCAAAGATTGGTTAGAATCATTACCCGAAGGAGCGATTGATACATGGGATGTTTTAGTTGAGAAATTTCTTAAAAGATTCTTTCCGGCATTTAAAGCTGTGAGACTTCAAGGAGAATTTGTTACGTTCGCGCAAAAGCCAAATGAAACTTTATATGAGGCGTGGACAAGATTCGGAAAGTTGTTTAGAGGATGTCCTCAACACGGTTTAGACACTTATCAAATAGTACAAATATTCTACCAAGGTGTCAACGTTGCTACACGAAAATACATCAACACAGCAGCTGGTGGTTCCATTATGAAGAAAACCACAACCGAAGCACACAAAATTATTGATAATACAGTCTCCCACTCGCATGAGTGGCATCAAGAAAAAGATATTTTTCGTTCATCTAAAGTGGCTAGAGCCGATTCTAGCCATGACTTTGATTCTGTTTCCGCAAAAATAGATGCTTTCGAGAGACGAATGGAAAAGATGACTAAAGATATTCACGCAATATGAATCAGTTGTGAGAAATGCGGTGGACCACACTCAACGAAAGATTGTCACACTGAGCAAACGATGGAACAATGTGAGAATGTTTCCTACATGAACCAAAGGCCGGAAAATAATTATCGAAATAATTATCAACCGCCAAGGCCAAACTTCAATAAAAATCAAAACATTCTTTACAATCCAAATGGATCCAACAATAACTCGTATAACCAACAAGGTCTGAATAACAATCAACTCAAAACAACACTTTCAATCAACAAAGACCTGGCTTGTATAAACCACCACAACAAACTGAAGAGAAAAAGTCAATTCTGGAAGAAATGGTACAAAAGCTAGTTGAATCTCAAACACAACTTATTGCAACTCAAACCCAAACGAATGAGAGGTTTGATCAGTCGTTTAGAACTCAACAAGCTTCCATTTTGAATCTAGAAAAACACATAGGTACTCTTGCTAGCATGATGAGTGAGAGGGAACAAAGAAAACTACCGAGTGATACTGAAGTAAATCCTCAGAATGAGAACGTTAACATGGTTTCAACGAATTCTGAAAAACCAGCATCAGAAGATGGGAAGGTTTTAGATGTGAGTAACGATGAAGAAGTTACACCACCACCACCACCCAAGTATGTAAAGCCAGTGGTTGCACCATACAGACCACCCATCCCATTTTCAAGAAAAGGAGTTGAGTATGAGCAAACAATATAATTAAATGCCCAAACAATATAATTAAAACTTAATGATTAAACTTTAATCAACAATTGTTAAGTGTTAAGAGTTAGAAAACATATTAATTAACTTTGTGCAAATATTGACAAGTTAATAAAAGATGAAAATAATAAACTGTTAGTCGACACTCACTGCTAATTAAAATTTATGCATTTATGTAATATTATAACTAATAACCTATAAGTAATAAATAAAAAGTGACATTTATATAAATAATAAAACAATTAGGAACTAAATATATACAAGTCATGAATTAGTAAAAAGAAAATAATACTTATCATGTAGTAAATGTAAAAATAATAATAATAATAATAATAATAATAGTAATAATAATGAGACTAAAAAAATCTTACATCCTTATGTTGACTAAAAATAAAGTGTAAACTAGTACATCCTTATGTTGACTAATTATAAACTAGTACCACCTATTGTTGACTAAAAATTATAAAACAAAATAAAATCATTAATTAGAACATCCTTATGTTGACTAACACTCTAATACTTGCACTATATAAACACCTAGTTTCTCATTCACAAATCACACCAAAATCCTCTCTCAAAAACAATCTCTCCCTCTCCCTCTCTTGTGGTATTCGGATCTTCAAGCTTGTTCTTCGTGTTCTTCAAGAATCTTCAAGGAGTTCTTCAAGATTTTCAAGGCTTTGATCTTCCATCTTCATCATGTTCATCTTTTCTTTGTTAATTATCTTGAATCTTCAAAGGTTTAACATAAACCCTAAACTATTTACATAAACTTTGATCTTTGTTAATTCATATTCATATTATAAACTTGTTATTCATAAGTATATACATAAACACACCTAGATTTATATATACATATATACATGTAAAAAAAATATTTATATATATATATATATATATATATACACATATATATACGAATTATATATACATATACATATTAAAACCTTAAACCCTAATTACACCTAAACTATAATTCTTAAACTCTAATTAATTAAACTCTAAACATTTATGAAACCCTAGGACATTAATTACTAAACCCTAGTTATTAATTACTACTTTAATTAACTAACCCTAATTAATGAAACCCTAATACTACTTATACTAGTACTTAACATGTATACACTATTACTATTACTAGCACCTATAACCTACTACTTATATTGTAGCACAAAAACATTTTGGGATATGTATTAGAGATGTATAGATCTTTGAACTTTCTTGACGAATGGTTTCTACGAGATTCTAGGCAGAGGGTTTGGATTTCCGATTTAAAGGGTCCTATGACTCAAGCCCCTAGATCTAAATTAGCCATTCAAAGGGAAAGGGGTGATTGGAAGCTTATCTAATACGGCAAGTATCCTAAAATGGAAAACACTCATAAAAGTAGAAACTCTCTAGTCATAGAAGCTTAGTAAAATAAGAAACTTTCTAAAAATGGAAACTTTATAAAAATAGTAACGTACTAGTAATAGAAACTTAGTAAAACAAACTATACTTAAACACATACTTAAACTTAAACATGGGCAAAACACTTAACTACTCTTAAATGTCAATAGGTTGACTTTCCTGCTCACTCGTTCAACTCTTTATTCTGAGGAATAACTCTCTTTCTACTTACTAAGGTGAATTCATAGCCCCACTCTTTATTGCTAGCAAACTTATTTAACTTATTTGGGGTGAGACACATGCTGTTTTTACTATTTACAATTTAGACACAAGTAACAACTGCTAAAACTATGCTATACCCGGCTATGTCCGACTAAGTCCCTATAGTGATATTTTTAATTGATGCGGCATGCTTAATTATTGGGGGTAGGCCTATCGGGAGTAACGTCCCCTATACATTTGACTCAGTCTTTGTATTACTTGATAATGAAATTTAAACCGACAAGGACCGACAAGGACAGACACAACTTGTCATGGGGCAAACTTGAACGTTTAGTCTAAATATCACGCACTGGCATAACTTTTTGATCCTGCGGGAGATCAACGTTACAAACTAAATCTTGTGGTCTAAAACAACGATAACTACTTTTGTTAAACCTATGAACTTCACTCAACCTTTTTGGTTGACACTTTAGCATGTTTTGTCTCAGGTTGTGTTTGATTCAAGCTTTCTTATCTACTACTTATGTGATGCTACTTGGACTTAGGATCAAGAGATATCGCATTTATTACTTCTGCATATGAACAATTACTTTATCGTTATTTCCATTATTGTAACGACATTTCATTTTCCGCTGCGTACTCAATAAAGTTAAATTTTCTCATTTAGTATTGTTCTCGTATTATAATATGTTGGTTTATTTGATATTAGTAACGTTTCTTCCAGACCCTATTGGGAGGACGTTACAATATTACACAGGAATCCGACCAATGGCTTAAAGCAAAAGTCACAGACATGCAAGTTGATTATGGTCCAAGAGAAATTGACAATGAAGTTAATCACAATTTTGACACCACAGCTACCTAAGTGTGGGGAGATTCAAATGTTCTAAGAAAAAAATGATGTCTAGAGTTATTTGTTCTGTTCTCATGTAGTTCCAAGAATGGAATCCGATTGGTCTTTTCCACTAGCAGACACTAAAGAACTAGTTTTCTCCCCCCATTATGATTTTTTTTATAGGTTTTGTATGAAATTAATATGTATTTTTAAATTTAAGTTTTGTGTGAATTTAAAAACAAAAATTTACTTTATTTCATTAAGTTTAAAAAAAATGATTTCTAAAATTCGTCGTGAGTTAAACACTAGGTCGTAGAACCGAAATTGCTTTACCCAAGGACGGAGCGAAAACTTTTTTTATCATTATTTTAATATTATTGCTCTAAAGTATGCCAAAAATATTATATGAATGTGGGGTAATATACCCAACTTCAAAAATATGTATATATATGTTTGTATTTTATCATGAACACAATAGGGTAAAACAGCGCACTTTCAAATACTGGCATTAAGTTCAGCAAAAGCTACTAATTTTGACGACAAGACGCAAAATATAAAATGTGATATAAAATAATATGTTTGCAAACTCTGTATTTTTAATCATTTTTCTACGCTAATCACCCTCATGAATTTAAATTTTTACTGATTTCTTGCAAATGAGGGCATTGCAAGATCTCAAATGTGGGGAAGGGTTATAAATTTTCTCGGGTTTACACTTGGTTTAATTGTCAAATTTTGTGAAAATTTGTAAAATTTTCAACTAAATGAACTCAAAATCATGTTTATACATATTTATGAACGATAAAACTAGATGATAATACCGAAATTATTGTTACCTCGGAAAGGACATAAATTGAGAAACAACCCAAAATGCTTGAATTCATTTAAAATAGAATAAAAGAGAATAAAAAGTCAAAGAAAGAAATAAATAAAAGCTAAGTGTGGGAAGAATTCACCAAGTTCTTTAAAACATATATCACATATTTTTGTACAGATTATTGCAGGTACTTTTGTTTTGGACTAAACTAATCAGTTTTACCCGGTTTACTATAATATATTTGATAGAAAGATGGATCTACACGATGAACAAATTCCATCATTAAAAGGAAGTAAAGTCTTATGAAAAAGACACGCGCTTCATGATTTAGGTCAAGAAGTTGTCGTCCAGACCAGCTGTAGGTTGACGAAAAATCTAGAAAAGTCATCTCTAAAATCAGCAGAAAATCCACGGACCTCAACATCAAACAGGGTCGCCAAGTGGTTAGACTTATCCTAACCATGAGAGGATCTGTCTCGTAAAATGGGGAGGGCGCCATGCAAATTAGCTTGATAAGATTAATGAATCAGACCCTCAGAAAGGATAATCTCCTTAAAGATTAAAAATTAGCTTTTAAGCCTGATATTACTCAATCCTTGAGATTGACCTTAAAGAATGAGAATTACAAACTCATGGAATTCGATGATATCTAAACTCGAGCTTGAACGAGAAAATATTTTGATCAATTTAAAACTGATTTGTTTTCTGAAAACCTATTCTCAATGCGTTCATTACCATTGAACGTAAAATCCTGAGAATTCATCAGAATTCATTAGGTCACCTGAACCAAATCGGGTGTCAACCGTAAGAACGGTGGTTGCATAGCATGGTCGAAGACAGAACCTTGTGCCAAACCAAAAAATTATAGGGTGATCTTTAATATTTCTCCTACAAATGATAGTAATTGCATCTGACACATTGTGGACCATGAACATCTGCATGTCATTAGACATTGCCTTAACAGTTGCTTATTCATCACTTTCCTTTACAACCGGACGGTAGTTTACCAAAAGGTAATATACGGAGCAAGTATACTGGACGTGTTGCTTTCCTAATACAAGGTTAGCAAGTGGGTGACACAAAACCGCAAGTTTTGAGCTAAAATTTTAAAATATGAAATCCACACAACCCACAAAAACATTTTGCAAACACCGGTAAAGGGTTATTCCGGAAAACTTATCTAGGGTAAAAGCTAGAATGAATTTTTAAAAGATCAAATGTTTTCATAAAGATCCAATTTCCTTAAAGGATCTAAATTTTCATAGTCATGTGGGACTGTAAACCACATCGTTACTATCATTGTTTATACCACCGTATTAAAATCACTGATATATAAAGTGTGAGAATAAAAAAGTGATTCGAGTGAAGTATGATTTTATTTCAAGTTCTGTATTGCTTGAGGACAAGCAACGTTCAAGTGTGGGGATATTTGATATTGCTCCAAATGAACATATATTTAGTCGCAATATCATGCCAATATGTAATGGTTTTAGTTGTAATTGTTCAATATTTCTACTGTAATCGTTTAAATAAATAAATGCGAAGTCGAAGCACGAAGATTAAAGAATTGAAGAAAAAGTGCCACTAAAGCTGGAAAAGTGCCATTAAAGCCATAGTGCACTCAAAAGTGCCACTAAAAGTGAGTTAAAGACTTGCGTGGATTTTGGGAGTTAAGGAAAATTATTTTTGTGCAAATTACAAGTTGCAAAACTCAAAGTACAAAATATCTAAGCGTACGAAAAGGCGTTCGAAAATCCAGAACCGAGACATGAAACAACTATCAAAGTACAACTCAACGGAGCTAAAATTACAAGTCAACTATGCACAAGAATATAATATAATATATAAATAATTATATATATATTATATATTATAATATTCACAGCAGCCCACGTTTTGTCTAAGAAATAAGCTGGAATCAGGACCTCCGTGATCGCGGAGGATCAAGGAACAAAACTACAACAATCGCGGAGCTACACAGTTCAGAACTGGCCTATAAAAGGACGAGCCTTCTGCCGAATGATGCACCCCCTTTTCCAACCCCTTTTCTATCTTTCTTTCTCAGTATATATTTATATTTATATATTATAATTTTAATTTTAATTTAAGTTAATAATAATAAGGTTATTGTAAGAATGTTTTACGGGTTTTAAAGTCGAAACTCTGTCCGTGCGACGCTACGAAATTAATAATCACTGTAAGCTATGTTCTTCCTTTTTAAATTAATGTCTCGTAACTAAGTTATTATTATGCATATTTGAGCTGAAGTAATCGTGATGTTGGACTAAATATTAAGACGGGGTTATTTGATTTTGTACCATAATTAAAGTTTGAACAAAAGACCGACACCTGTGAACATTGGACTATAGACTATTAATAGATGGGGGTATTGTCTAATTGAGTGACAACTCATTGGAGTATGTCGAACCTCTCTTCAAATTAATAAACCTAATAATTAATAATGATTATGGTTGTCCTATTTAGTGACGTTTATACGGAATCTTTTATAATCATTTAATTAATTATTCGGGTTGGGTAATTGATTATTCAAACTGATCAAGTGGGTAAATTAATATTCATATCTAATCAAAATAGGGGTGGATTACATACAGTGATAACTGGTGTAATTGTTGACAGAAGTGATAACTGCGTCACAGTTTAAATCCTTAATTAGTTGGACTATTTGACTTCGGGTATAAGGGTAATTTGACGAGGACACTCGCACTTTATATTTATGACTGATGGACTATTATGGACAAAAACCATATAGGTTTCAAATAAATCCAGGACAAAGGACAATTAACCCAGAGTAATAAATTAAAATTAAAACGTCAAACATCATGATTACAGAAGTTTAAATAAGCATAATACTATTATTTCATATTTCATCGTACCTTTATTTACTGTTATTTTAATTACTGCAATTTACTTTATCGCAATTTAAATTCTGTCATTTATATTATCGTCATTTATCTTTACGCTTTATATAAAATCGACAAACCGGTCATTAAACGGTAAAACTCCCCCTTTTATAGTAATATATATATTTGTATATATATAGTTTTATAAAAATATAGTACGTAATCAACTAGCTCCCTGTGGAACGAACCGGACTTACTAAAAACTACACTACTCTACGATTAGGTACACTGCCTATAAGTGTTGTAGCAAGGTTTAGGTATATCCCATCTAAATAAATAAAAATAAAACTTGTGAATTTGTAATGTATTTCGTAATAAATATAATAGTATTTCATACCCCTCCGCTGCACACATCACCCAATGTGAGGTTGTTACAAATCTACCCCCTTAAAGAGATTCCATTCTCAGAATCTGGTCAATCACGATCACATAAGTCACAGGTTCTCATTACAACCTCTGTTTTCAAACTCAAGTTTGCATCCAAATGATAATACCCTTTGTACTCTAGCTCAGGTACTTAGTGGACTTACCCTCTACAAGCTTTAAATCAACAAATTCAACAGACTCAAATACCAAAATTACCAACTTTTTGTCATTCGAAACCATCACTATTCCCGATAAAATGCAAAGGATAACTAATTATCATGACAAACCACCGTCCAAACAATGATATTTGCTCCGTAAGTCATTCAACTAACCATTACCATACATAATTTCCGAGTTCAACTCATTAATCAAGATCCCATTCCTGACACTGTAACACTCGATATCATCCAATCTACCAGATCGTTATTAGGTTTGACTTTTTATAAAGTTAAATTCCCTCAAATTTCCAAGTAATAGCAACTAGATTTCATTTATTTCAATAAATTCTATACTTAATGTTCATAAAATACGTCTTTGGTTCATCAAAATCGTCCAAGTTAATCATTTCATGCTCAACAATTCATTATCCAATAGTCAGTCCACATTCCATGCACAATTCGAGTCATATATATTTCTTGCAGCTCACAGAATTTCTGTATGACTTACCCCAATATACTTCTGTTGGCCAGACACAAGTATATTATTCTAAATCATACCTTCCAACTGAGTTACATGACAAGAAAAATCCTAAATGATTTACACATTGGTCAAGGCACACAATATCCTGTTAAGCATCGGTAGTAGGGAAATTTATTATATCACCAGTCAGCAAGTCTCATCAGTCATACGTCATCAACCATCAAAAGATTCATATATGGTTATATAACTAAACCTGATCAAGTCATCATTTACCACATATCACCGTTAAATAGAAATTTCACATGACTATCCAATCATAGGAATTTTTCAAGTCATACCATTCCCTCTTAATAATACACTGGTCACAGTTCCAAACATTGTCTAACACTCGGCTTTGTCTTCCAGTCATAACACATACCC
Source organism: Rutidosis leptorrhynchoides (assembly GCF_046630445.1). Lineage (NCBI taxonomy): Eukaryota > Viridiplantae > Streptophyta > Magnoliopsida > Asterales > Asteraceae > Rutidosis > Rutidosis leptorrhynchoides. The sequence continues at coordinate 367,806,492 of NC_092343.1, read as the reverse complement.
GGTATCAATCCTCACTCAGGTCAAGGGTTTCCCTATCTTCTAAAAGACAACACAGGGAACACTACCCACACTTTCTTTCTAAGGGTCACCTCAAACTTACACGAGTCCAAGGAAGGAAATTAATTCCTTAAGGCTTCACTACAGATTTCACGTAATTTACCCTATCAAGTATAGTAATACAGTAGGGCTAGCATCATATATAACATGAAATTCACATACGCCTAACAACCGCATACAGGGTTTGAGTCCATTATCACTAAATAATGGAAATACTACTCTATTCTAATTCTTATGATGCCACTATATGTGTCCCATCAGTTCAAGGAAAGGAAACACAATTCACATAAGCCCCATGATGTCTTATCAAATCTTGCATATCCCTATAACCAATCAAATACCATAGACAAGTTTCATATGATAACTAACAAGTCACAAAAGCATGGAAAATCCATATCATGCATCACATTTGACAAATCTCCGAGAGCATGGCTGCCTACAGTCTAGAGTGGTCATGACAACTAATAAAAGGGATCAATATCACAGTTATATCAATAGCAACTCTAAGCACAGCTGATGTAACTAGAGCCATCAAATAAATTCTAGTTTAAAGCTCAAACAACAAATTAACATGCAACTTCATCATATTACAGAAGTTAAAGGCATATAAGTGATAATAACTTAAAATTTTATACAACACACAAACTCAAAATAAATCATATTTCGGTTAAGGATCCAGGCTATAATAAGGTACTACCCAATCCCAATCCCTAAAGACCACTACATGTGTCTAGTCCATCCAAGGAAAAAGGTACATTTCATATAAGCCCTGCACACTTTAGATAAATCATGCATACCAATATATATATATATATATATATATATATATATATAGGGGCAGGATCAATGGGGAAGTAACCAATTGGGGGGAAGCAAAAAAAATTCGTTTTTGAAAAAAAATTGTTCACGAACATTATAGATTGGATGAAAATAAGAACACTTAGAAAAGACACTTCGTGATGAATGTTATTATTTTGGCGGGAAAATGATCGACAAAAATAACATTCAAGATAATATTGTTCGTGAAGAATGTTAACGTTTTTTTTTTCATGTTTTGATTTAGAGTTTAGGGTTTAGGGTTTAGGGTTTAGGGTTTGGTGTTTTGGGTTTATTCCATAAACCCAAAACACCAAACCCTAAACCCTAAACCCTAAACCCTAAACCCTAAACTCTAAACCGTTCGTGTTAAAAACTCAATCTAAATCCAAAATCTAAACCCTAAATCTAAACCCTAAACCCTAAATTTATAAACCCTAATATCTAAACCCTATAAACCCTAATATCTAAACCCTAATGTCTAAAACCTCAACATACACTCGAAAAACACGATAATTGTTATATATTACTTCTTCGAGCGTTTTCCCGCCAAAATAATAACATTCATCACGAAGTGTCTTTTCTAAATGTTCTTATTTTCATCCAATCTATAATGTTCGTGAACAAAGTTTTTTCAAAAAACGAAAAAAAAAATTTGCTTCCCCCCGCTTCCCCCCGATTGGTTACTTCCCTCTTGATCCTACCACTATATATATATATATATATATATATATATATATATATATATATATATATATATATATATATATATATATATATATATATATATACAAGCTACATGCATAACAATCAAGTCACACGTATCATACTTGACAAGTATAAATGAAAGCAAGGCAATCACAAGAAACGTGGCAAACAATCAAAGGGAATAAGATCCCAATAATAACTTTAACAACTCTAAACACAGTTGTTATTACTAAAGTTGTTGCATCACCAGCTACCTCTTCCTCATTAGGAAGACGCAAGTATATCTCCACAATTACAGTCAGTCAGAGCAGACTATAGACACATCATGTGTTTGCCAACAATTAACAATACTATAATAAATATAAAATTTATTAAGAACATACCTTTTAGATTCAATAGGATTTCCTCCTCTTCTGCCCCATCACTGAACCTGATGATCCTCCTGTCGAACCCCCGATTGATGCTGACCTTGCCCCAGAATATAGCTTTCTCGCGGATGGACATTGATTAGATCGATGACCTCCACTCTGAAAATTCCAACACACATTATCTTTATACGAACAAGACTGAACATCGTATCCTATCAAACCATAACGGTAACATCGACACGTCCTTTCAGAACACTGTCCAACATGAGTTGCTCTACAATGAACACACCACGTTTTTGATTTCGATTTAGATACACCCTGAGTCTGTTTCCTTTTCATCTTATTCCAAAAAGTTTTCTTTGACTTGAAACTAGATTGACTTATTGTCTGATTTTGCTGCTGAACACTTACATTCTCTTTTCTACGGTTAACTACAGCCTTAATATCATCCTCAGCCATTTTTGCCATAACAAAAGCTTGAGACAAAGTGGTGGCAATTCTTGCCATGGTTCTGTACTTCGGCAACAACATCTCCACAAAATGATCAATTTTGGATTGTTCATCAGGAACCCATTGATGTGCAAACCTTAGTTTATCAGTATACTGTTCAATTGCATCGTCTACAGACATCTGCTCAGTCATCTTTAACTCCAAAAACTCCCTCCTTAACTTTCTAATCTCATACGGGGTACAATATTGTTCGCACACTTTTTCATAAAACTGCTCCCAAGTGATTTGACCAAATTGTTTCTTTGTTACATGGGTAACGACAGAATCCCACCATACCATAGCTTTATTCTTCAATAATCGACAAGCAAAAGTAACTCTGAGTTCCGGTTCACATGGACACACTTCAAATGCTCGATCCACTTCTCTCAACCAATTTAATGTGTCATTTGGGTGAGCACTGCCCGAATACGTAGGAGGGTTACAATTTAAAAACTTTTTATAGGTACACTTCTTCTTGGTTTCAATTATGGGTTGCTGAAACATCTGATATGGATACATCATTTGGTCGGAATGTGAATAATTGAACTGAGGTGAAATTTGGAATTATGGTTGTGGTTGATGTTGTGCGTCTCTAACAGGAAAAGACGCATATTGTGGAATTAGCAAACCCGGCAGTGTTGATGAATTAGTTATGGTTAGAGCAATAGTGGTATCAACTGGTTGTGACTATTGTTGCTCTAGTTCATGTATTCTACCCCTCATTTCTTTCAACTGACTATGTAACTAAAAATTATACTTTAGCAAGTCATCTTCTACACTATGCTCCTCTGAGGACGCTCTGATTATTTTGGAGATCAGGGGTGTATCGATATCTCGAGTTTGATCATCCATACCTATCTTATCACAATATCTCACAAAAGCTTAGTGGATAATCGGTTAGTACCTAACACTAACACGTATACCACCTACATTCACTTTTCCCTTTCCCCACTTGTATGTTTGACACAAATTCAATCAAGATTGGGAACATGACATTCATCACAATGTACATGCTGCCAAACCTATGCTCTGATACCAAGTTGTAACACCGTACTTTTTTTTTAAATCACAGCGGAAGTATATAAAGCATATAACATTTATATATTACAATACAACTGGTGTTACTTTTGAAAATAGTTATACATAGTTATATTAAACATCAGAGTTTTTCAGTGTGTCAAACATAACCCAAGCACGGCTATCTTTTCCCACCCTTAGCATGTAAAACAATATAACCTGCAGGGGAGAAAATGTGGGGGATTAGCACAACGTTAAGTGAATGAGATATCCCAACAGATATTACTATCAAGTACCAAGCCTAGTCTTTAGGGATCATGCATTTAGTCATGGGCATGTGGACATAGCTTTACCTAGCTATCATATAATATAGCATTACACATCTGTAACACACAGAGCTAGGCAAACAATCAGCTAAAAGAGCAACAATAGCATCAACAAGCTGTTTACTAAAGGCACTAAAGGCACTACCCTAACATAGCCTTACATAGCTATACAATAATGGTATCAATAGCTCTATACAGCTATTCACTAAGTATCAATAGCTATACACAGCTATTCACTAAGTATCAATAGCTCTACACAGCTATTCACTCTCATAGCACTAACGGCTATACATAGCACTAACGGCTATAAATACGAGAGGATCGTTGACCCTGCCAGGTCTACAACTACTAGCTGATCAAGCTAGAGCTGTACCGATAGCCCTTGTTATTGTCACACAGTATACCTCTCCTGACGTTTACATACGTCGATTGCAATATACTGCCATTACAAAAACCAATGACCCCAACCCTTCTATACACGGTTGACCTCTTATGTCCCTTCTATACATGGACAGTTCTCCCATGTGCACATAAACCACCTACAACCTCATGGTAGGTAAATAACCACAGGGTACCCTAATTAGGCATGCTATAAATTCAATCTAATCGGGCAACCTGATAACAACAGTATCATCTACTACTTATGATTAAAACAGTAATCAATATGCATATATAGATTATCATAATCTTTAATAGCATAACAGTGGGTAATAACTACACTTGTTACTAAATACCAATATCTAAAAGGATAGTCCCACTCACCAATTACCAGCAAGAACTCAGTGGTCTAATGTTACCGAGTCTTCTTCGTTCCTTTCTCACTTGAGAACATCATATACTGAGTTAGTATTCTTTTCCAATTAATGGTAATCATCAATTCATACTATAAACCCCATCATATAAATCTACATTCATTATTTAGAAAGGCTACATAAGAGTCCATACAAAAACAACTCTTATACGCGTGTAAAACAAAGCATTCAAGCTACCACAGCCTTTTGACCCCAAATAAATTCTAAATTATTATTATAAAACCTTACCATTAGAAAGTAAACTTTATTATGTTTCCATAGATATTTGATTCATCAAAAACGGAGTTACGGTTTGAAAGTTACGCCCAAAACAAATTTCCCAAAAAGCTGACAGACTGCAACCGCGCGGGAGCACCTACAGCCGCCCGGTTGCACCTGCAACCGCCCGGTTACACCCAAAATGGCTCGGATACACCCCGTAACTATATGGATGCATCCTGCAACCGTACGGGAGCAGTTCATCAGTACCAGGTCGCTGTTTTCGTCATTTTGAGCCCCAAATCTCGATTTTGCACTATTTTGACACTACAAATCACTTAGAGAACATACATAACTCATATACAAACGTTTACTAACATCAATTTGACACAAACAACACATTTAGATCAAGATTTGATCAAAAACCCATTTGATATGAAACTTTGATAAACCCAAATTAAACACAGAAGAAAGCACGAATTTGATATGTAAAATACCCTGTAATGATCACGAAATCACTGATAACAAAGAACCCAAAATCGATTTAATACAAAAATGAGATTCAAAGATTAGGATTTGTGAGGATTTAAGAGCTTTTGTGTATGTGTTCTGAGTTTCCAAAAATGGAATTAAAGAAGAAGCATGAGTTTTTAACTCAACAGAATCCTATTCCGTGATACACACGGGTATTTATCAGTTATCTGAAATACGAAATACCTCATTAAGTGGTCCAAACGAGGTCCAATTTAAATAAACAAACCTGTTCTGTGACCCTTGTCAAGAACTGGTCTCAACTATATAATTAAATAATTATAAACATGTAATTATTAAAATAACATATAATAACACGGAAGGGCAATTAGGACAATTATCACTAGGCCCAATGTGAGGTTGTTACAGTATAAAAGCCTAGAAAATGGGAGGTAAAGTTCCATAAATACCCTTGTTCTCATTTTTTATATATGTGAGAATGTTCTCACTAGAATCGGCAAACCTTTCTTGGTGGCGGCGGCAGTAGATCGTTTTTGGTGGTTGCAAACTGTGAGTGGTGGTGGCGGTGGCAGCAGACCTTGTGCGTGGCATACCATTTTCGATGGCACGTATAAGATGTGATTGCTTGGAACAAATAACTACTCTTGCAATTAAACATTAACTGCTTGGAATATGCAAACAAGGATCCCCAGATTACTTGTATAATAAATCACTTAAGTAATTGATTTAAGAACAATCTAACAAGTATGATTTTCACGCTTTTCAATAAGGGCGGGATCCAATTCATTATTTGTAATTGGTCTTGGTGAAGCAAAAATCGACAAACAAATTAAAAATAGAACAAAAGGAAAAGAAATTTAAGATCCGTAGTGTAAAAAATTAAAGGATATTTAATAACAATTATGTTTTGAGGAGTATTCCTGGCCAGAGGTTCTTTAGGAAGCAATCTCTTGGCTCTCGAGTAGAGGGAGAGACGATCCTATCTAATCACGGTTCTATACCCGCGAGTGGAGTAGTGACTTCCTTCTAATCTAGGGTTCGAGGAATGATTGTCTAGACTCCACCTCTCCCATACCCTACATTCGTGGGATTGGGTATTGTTGTTGTTGTTGTTGTTGTTGTTGTTGTTATTATTATATTTAATAACAATTATTTGAAGGAAAAAAAGTTATAGAAAAACAATTGCCAATTATTAATGAATAAAAATAGGGGAAAAATTAAAGGGGAACCCTCCGAATCAACGGTAAATAACCGAAGACCGGAGGATAACCTTTTTTATACGAATTTGTGTCTCAAGATCGAACACGCTCTTATACCATATAGAATTATGAACAATGAATATAATTGATTGATAATAAAGTGATTACATATGATCCTATATATAGACTAACAAAACTTGTTGATCAATTATAACCTAATTACAATAGAAAACAATATAATTACTAAACATAACAAATTTATCTAAATAATATATTTTAGAACACATTCTCTAATATTACGTTTGTTCCAGATTTCACACTAGACATTTATCTTTTTATTTACTTGGTGGTTACCCACCTTTTGTTAATTACGATGTTGGTCCCTTCAATTCATAATCATCAGTTTTGGGTCGTTAAATGGCTACATGTGCCTACCATGTGAGGGGTAATATGGGTATTTCATCTATTTATCGTATCATGTAGCGTATCTTCTATTTTTTTTTTTTGAAATATTCACGTATATCCCGCATAATATATTCACATAGCTGTTAGGAATTATGTAAATCTGATGAGTCAAAGATTTTGAGTCTATATTATTTGAGTCTGTAAATTTAGAGTCTGTAATATTTAGAGGCTGAAAGATTGAAGAACATAGATTCTGCTCAACAAGAAATACAGATTCTATCGGTGCTGAACAATGATAAAGATCAAATCAAATACGCGTGAAGAAAATTAAGATAAGATTAAAGAGCATACATCAAAGCGAATATCTCTGATTTTTAGGAGAAGATAATTAAAGAGAATTGAATTATATTATTTCTTTATATTTTGCTATGGTTGTTTAGGGATTCGATAAGATTTGAGAAGCTTGTTTGTCAAATCTATAAATAGGGAACATGTAATTCATTCCAATTCGTAAATTTCAATAACAATTTTCTTCTCTATTGTTTCATTCTCTTTGTGTTAATTTATTTGAAAAGATCAATTAATTATGTACTTTATAACCTAGTTGTTATTCTGTTCAATTGATCTTATATAAACGTTCTAGGTTGTCGATTGTGGACCAACAACTGATATCAGAGCAGTTAAAGATATAAATTCTTTTGATTTTCTTTAAACGATCTATTAAAACCTAGAACAAGTACACACATTCATCATGTCTGCTACAATTACTGCTCCTGTAATGGCAGGAAAAGGTGTTCCAATTTTTGATGGTATCGATTTCACAACCTGGAAACTAAAGTTACTTTGGTATCTGGGTTCTATTCATGATGAAATGGAAAGAGTTCTAACTGAAGGACCAATTATTTCAGGAAAATGGACTGAAGAAGTAAGTAATGCTGATGGTATTGTGGTCAAACCTGCTGAGTTCATTCAAACTTCAAGAACTCAGTGGACAGAACAAGATGCTATTCTTTATAGATTAGATAGCAAAATCAGAAGTATCATTGGCAATGCAATTTTTGTTCCTATCTTGAGAAAGGTAGGACTTGCTAAAACTGCAAAAGCCATGTGGGATATTTTGCTAAATGATTTTGAAGGGGTCACTGTGGTTAAAACTCAAAAGAAGAAGAATTTTGTAAGGTTGTTGATAATGCTAAAAACGAACATATATTTCATAGCATTATTCCTCAAGAAAGACAAGCTTTTAGTTGCAATTGTTCTATTTACAAGTGATATTCGTTTAAATAATAAAAGGTGAAGACAAAAGACAGATTCGACGATTTGAAGACGCAAACGACCAAAAAGCTCAAAAGAACAAAAGACAATCAAAAAGGTTCCAATTATTGATAAGAAACGTCTCGAAATCACAAGAGTACAAGATTCAAAACGCAAAGTACAAGATATTAAATTGTACGCAAGGACGTTCGAAAAACCGGAACCGGGACCAGAGTCAACTCTTAACGCTCGACGCAACGGACTAAAAATTACAAGTTAACTATGTATATAAATATAATATAATATATAATTAATTATATTAATTATATATATATTATATATATATATTATTAAAACCGTCGGCAGCCAGAAACTCCAAGGGTGTAAAATGAAAATACCTCTCCGCGACTCGCGGAGTTTGAAGGGCTTTTTGCCGCGAGTCGCGGAGCCCCAAAAATCATTCCTGGCTATAAATCAACCCGAATTCTGATCAACAATATCATCAATTTTTTCTTCTCTTCATACGAAGTAATATATTTATATTTATAATTTATATTTTAATTTTAATAATAAGGGTATGTTAGCGAATGTTGTAAGGGTGTAAGTCGAAATTCTGTCCGTGTAACGCTACGCTATTTTTAATCATTGTAAGTTATGTTCAACCTTTTTACATTAATGTCTCGTAGCTAAGTTATTATTATGCTTGTTTAAAACGAAGTAATCATGATGTTGGGCTAATTACTAAAATTGGGTAATTGGGCTTTGTACCATAATTGGGGTTTGGACAAAAGAACGACACTTGTGGAAACTAGGCTATGGGCTATTAATGGGCTTTATATTTGTTTAACTAAATGAAAGTTTGTTAATGTTAATATAAAGATTTACAATTGGGCGTCCCTATAAATTACCATATACACTCGATCGGACACGATGGGCGGGGTATTTATATGTACGAATAATCGTTCATTTAACCGGACACGGGAATGGATTAATAGCCACTAGAATAATTAAAACAGGGGTGAAATTACATTCAAGGGTAATTGGTGTAATTGTTAACAAAGTAGTAAAACCTTGGTTTACACGCAGTCGATAACCTGGTGTATTCACTAAACAAAGTATTAAAACCTTGTTACAATTCGAATCCCCAATTAGTTGGAATATTTATCTTCGGGTATAATAATAATTTGACAAGGACACTTGCAATTTATATTTATGACTGATGGACTGTTATGGACAAAAACCAGACGGACATATTGAATAATCCAGGACAAAGGACAATTAACCCATGGGCATAAAACTAAAATCAACACGTCAAACATCATGATTACGGAAGTTTAAATAAGCATAATTCTTTTATTTCATATTTAATTTCCTTTATTTTATATTTAATTGCACTTCTAATTATCGCACTTTTATTTATTGTTATTTTATTTAATCGCACTTTTAATTATCGTACTTTTTAATTATAGCAATTTAATTTTATCGCATTATTCGTAATTTCATTATCGTTATTTACTTTACGCTTTAATTTAAAGTCTTGTATTTATTTTATATTTTACATTAGGTTTTAACTGCGACTAAAGTTTTAAAATCGACAAACCGGTCATTAAACGGTAAAAACCCCCCTTTATAATAATAATATTACCTATATATATATTTGTATTTTTATAAAAGTAAACTAATATAGCGTTGAGCTTTGCTTAAAGATCTCCCTGTGGAACGAACCGGACTTACTAAAAACTACACTACTGTACGATTAGGTACACTGCCTATAAGTGTTGTAGCAAGGTTTAAGTATATCCATTCTATAAATAAATAAATATCTTGTGTAAAATTGTATCGTATTTAATAGTATTTCCTAGAAAAATAATAGCTATTTTATATACACCTCGTTCGACATCAAGTATTTTTGGCGCCGCTGCCGGGGAATTACTCTTAAAAGCCGGAAGCGCAACGCTAATAAAAAAAAAAAAAAAAAAAGATTTTTATTTACTTTTATTAAAAGTCGTTTTTGTAAAAATTACGTTTTAATCATTCAAAAATATAAAAAGAAAAACAAAAATATAAGTATTTTTAGGATTTTGTTAAATATTTAAGTTTTATAAGTTTCTTTATCTTTATTTTAATTTATAAAAATATAAATTTTATTAAAAATCGTTTATTTAAATTAAAAACAGAAAAAAAGAAAATAAATAAAAATAAAAAAAGAAAAACGCGTAAAAAGTACTACCTGTCAACAGAATTCCTGAACCCCGCGACTTGCGGGGTTTTACTCTTTATTTGCCGCGACTCGCGGAGGGTTTCTGACACACGGACAAAACCCTAATCACGGGTTTTAATTTATTATTATTATTATTAATTACTTAATTATTATTATTATTATTAATTTTAGTTTTATTTTTACTTTTTACTTTATATTTATGTATTTTGTTTAATTAGTTTAATTAAAATTGTAAAATTTGTAGTTTTATTAAATAAATAATATAAAAATAATATTTTTTATAAAAATTGTACTTTTTACAACTTTTTGTATATTTTTATATTTTGTACCTTTTTAATCGTTGTAGCGTAACTTTTGTATTTTTAGCTCATATTTAATTTTAAACTTAGTTTTTGCTATAGTTATTTTTACTCCTAGATTTTTAGGCTTTGCCGTAGAATTCCTTAAGTGCTTTTTCTTTAGACTAAGATTTAGGTGCTTTAGAATTTTGCGACGCCTTTTTAAGTTTTAGTTTCTTTTTAAGTTATTTCCATTTGAGATTTAGTTTTTCCTTGTAAGCTTTAATATTTTTAGACCTTTTACTATGTACCAATTATCATTCCAATTAGTAATATCAATTTGCGATTATAATTTTAAGTTAGTTGTAGTAATAAGGTTAAATTAGTTAAGTATTTTTAAGTATTTTTAAGTTTCTTTTATTTTTCCGTCACCTTTTATTTTTCAACCATTTTTTCTTTTTCAACCTTTATCGACGAACTCTTTTTCTCTCTTATTTCTCGCTATTCTAGTTTTAGGACTTAGAATTTTTTTTTCTACTTCTTATCTAAATTTCTAAAAATTACGAAAATTTATTTTGAGTGGTTAAATTGATAGACATCAAAATTTTCTGGTTCGTAGTAATAGTTGGATTTGTACGTGGACCGGGTTATTGGAGCCAAACAGTCCTCAATTATATTGAGACCAAACGAATCCTGCCCCTCTGCTGCATCTTTTGGCTATTCGAAACGTGGGCAAAATCAGAAAAGTCTATTGATTGGATAACTTATTATAATTTTTCTTTCCTTTTAAAAACTAATAGGATATTCTGTGAATGCACCGAGCAAGACGTTCATCACCTTTTGTACGTTCACCACCTGTAACTCGATCAAGACATCGTTTAACAAATATAACCGCCGTTGATTTTTCTTTAGAATCGTCATCCAGTCGACCAAGTACTTCAGTTCAAATTTCCGATAATCCATTTTTTGAAACAAACCTCACAATTGAGAATCCAGAAAATATTCAGGAACGGTTCATAGATCCTGAACCACTAAACTTTCCTCCGGAACCACCAATCATTCAAACAGAGATTGTTGAGGAACGAACTATTAAATCAGAATCATCTAGTGATACCGATTCAACAAATTCAATTATGGAGAATCTGGAACCTTTAAGTATGGAAGACCGAATGAGAGCTAAACGCACTGGCCAAGGTCACGCAATTACTCATCCAGACATTAATGCGCCAGATTATGAAATCAAAGGACAAATTCTACACATGGTGACTAATCAATGCCAATTTAGTGGTGCGCCGAAGGAAGATCCAAATGAACATCTACGTACCTTTAATAGGATCTGCACACTATTTAAAATCCGAGAAGTGGAGGATGAACAGATATATCTCATGTTATTTCCCTGGACTTTAAAGGGAGAAGCCAAAGATTGGTTGGAATCGTTACCTGAAGGGGCGATTGATACATGGGACGTTTTAATTGATAAATTTCTTAAACAATTCTTTCCTGCATCTAAAGCCGTAAGACTTCAAGCAGAAATTGTTACGTTCACACAAAAGCCAAATGAAACTCTATATGAGGCGTGGACAAGATATGGAAAGTTATTACGAGGATGTCCGCAACATGGTTTAGACACCTGTCAAATAGTACAAATATTCTACCAAGGATGCGACATCACTACAAGGAAAGACATAGATATAGCAGCTGGTGGTTCTATTATGAAGAAAACCGAAACTGATGCTTACAAAATTATTGATAATACTGCTTCCCACTCACATGAGTGGCACCAAGAAAAAGATATCATTAGATCATCTAAAGCAGCTAGAGCCGATTCTAGCCATGACTTAGATTCCATTTCCGCAAAGATAGATGCTGTGGAAAGACGAATGGAAAAGATGACTAAAGATATTCATGCTATACGAATTAGTTGTGAGCAGTGTGGAGGACCACATTTGACAAAAGATTGTCTCAGTATTGAATTAACAATGGAACAAAGAGAGAATATTTCATACATAAACCAAAGGCCTGGAAATAATTATCAGAATAATTATCAACCGCCAAGACCGATTTACAATCAAAACCAGAATTATAACCGAAATATTCCATACAACAACCAACAAGGTCCTAGCAATCAACAAGTATCCAATAATACTTACAATCAGCAAAGACCGAATTTTCAAAACAAACCACCACAACAAACCGATGATAAAAAGCCGAATTTAGAAGATATGATGACGAAGCTAGTTGAAACTCAAACGCAGTTTTTCACATCTCAAAAACAAACAAATGAACAAAATGCTCAAGCATTTAGAAATCAACAAGCTTCTATTCAAAATCTGGAACAAGAAGTAAGTAACCTAGCAAGGTTAATAGGTGAAAGAAAACCGGGAAGTTTACCTAGTGATACAAATGCTAACCCCCGGAATGAAACAGCTAAAGCTATTACCACAAGAAGTGGTACAACACTTAAACCACCTGAAATACCTGTAACTTCTGATGAAACTATTCCTACTCCACAAGAACCACAACCTGATCAAGATAAGGAAAAAGAACCGGTAGTTGAAAAGGTTAATGAAGATAACACAGTTAAGGATAAACCTTATGTTAAACCATACCAACCACCACTTCCTTATCCGAGTAAAATGAAGAAGGAAAAACTAGAAGCCGAGCAATCCAAATTCTTGGATATGTTTAAACAGATAAATGTAAATCTTCCTTTCATTGATGTGATTTCAGGAATGCCAAGGTATGCTAAATTCTTGAAAGATCTAATCACGAATAGAAAGAAAATGGAAGAACTCTCGGCTGTTACTATGAATGCTAATTGTTCAGCAGTGCTGTTGAATAAGATACCAGAAAAATTATCTGATCCAGGAAGTTTCACAATTCCATGTTTTCTGGGTAGTCTTAGTTCAATAGAAGCATTGGCAGACTTAGGTGCTAGTATAAATCTAATGCCGTATTCACTATACGCTAAACTAGACCTTGGAGAATTGAAACCAACCAGAATAAGCATACAACTAGCCGATAGATCAATAAAATATCCTAGAGGGATAATGGAGAACATGCTAGTTAAAGTTGGTACTTTAGTATTTCCAGTAGATTTTGTTGTTTTGGACATGGAAGAAGATTCTCAAGTTCCTCTCATATTAGGAAGACCATTCTTAAACACGGCTAAAGCAATGATAGACGTGTTCGGTAAGAAACTGACCCTAAGTATAGAGGATGAGAGTGTTACCTTTTCAGTAGATAGAGCCATGCAACAACCACAATCTGCAGATGATACATGTTATTATATTCAAACTATAGATGCACATGCAGAATTATTAAAAGAATTTCCAGAATTACAAGGAACAGGAGAATGTTCTTTAGGAGAAGGTAATGAACCAATTGATGAAGCTGAAATGTTAGCTACACTTATAGCTAATGGATATGAACCAACAACAGAAGAAATTCAAATGCTAAAAGAAGAAGACAGATATCGATATAAATCATCGATAGAAGAACCTCCGAAATTAGAGTTAAAGCCACTTCCAAACCATTTGGAATACGCTTATTTACATGGTGAATCTGAATTACCTGTAATAATATCGTCTTCTCTTACTGAAAATGAGAAATCACAGCTCATTTCTGTGTTGAAAGCTCATAAACCAGCCATTGCATGGAAGATTCATGATATTAAAGGAATAAGTCCTTCGTATTGCACACATAAAATCCTTATGGAAGAAGGTCATAAAACGTATGTGCAACGCCAACGAAGACTAAATCCTAATATGCAAGATGTAGTTAAGAAAGAGATTATTAAACTGCTAGATGCAGGTTTGATATATCCAATTTCTGATAGTCCATGGGTAAGCCCAGTTCAATGCGTACCTAAGAAGGGTGGCATGACTGTCATCACAAATGAGAAAAATGAGCTTATTCCTACTAGGACTGTAACAGGATGGCGTGTATGTATTGATTATAGAAAATTAAATGACGCCACCAGAAAAGATCACTTTCCCTTACCTTTCATAGATCAAATGTTGGAAAGATTAGCCGGAAATAGTTACTATTGTTTTCTAGATGGATTTTCCGGATATTTTCAAATTCCAATAGCACCCGAGGATCAAGAAAAAACCACATTCACGTGCCCTTATGGTACTTTTGCTTACAAACGCATGCCATTTGGACTTTGCAACGCCCCTGCAACCTTTCAAAGGTGTATGATGGCGATTTTTCATGACATGATAGAAGAATGCATGGAAGTATTCATGGATGACTTTTCAGTCTTCGGTGATACATTTAAATCATGTCTAGTTAATCTGGAACGAATGCTAATTAGATGCGAAAAATCAAATCTAGTACTTAATTGGGAGAAATGCCATTTCATGGTTAAAGAAGGCATAGTTCTTGGACATAAAATTTCAAAAGAAGGAATTGAAGTGGATAGAGCTAAAGTAGATGTAATTGCTAAACTTCCACATCCCACCAATGTTAGAGGAGTTAGGAGTTTTCTAGGGCATGCCGGTTTTTACCGACGTTTCATAAAAGATTTTTCTAAAATTGCCACTCCTATGAATAAACTCCTAGAAAAGGATGCGCCATTCATCTTTTCAGATGAATGTATCAAATCTTTTAATATTCTTAAAGAAAAACTCACTAATGCACCGATCATGATAACACCAAATTGGAATCTACCATTTGAACTAATGTGCGATGCAAGTGATTTTGCAATGGGAGCCGTTTTAGGACAAAGGATTGAAAAACGATTTCAACCTATATATTATGCTAGTAAGACATTACAAGGAGCACAAACGAACTATACAACTACTGAAAAAGAACTCCTTGCTATTGTCTTTGCTTTTGACAAATTTCGATCATATCTCGTTCTAGCAAAAACGGTGGTCTATACCGACCATTCTGCTCTTAAATACCTATTTTCAAAACAAGATGCTAAACCAAGATTAATCCGTTGGATCTTACTCTTACAAGAGTTTGATATTGAAATCCGAGATAAAAAAGGAGCAGAAAATCTCGCCGCTGATCATCTTTCTCGTCTTGAAAATCCCGAATTAGAAGTTCTGAATGAATCGGCCATACAAGACAACTTTCCTGATGAATATCTATTGAAGATAGATTATAAAGAAATCCCATGGTTTGCAGACTATGCAAACTACTTAGTTTGTGGATTCCTTGAAAAAGGATTATCGTACCAAAGACGAAAGAAATTCTTCAGTGATATAAAACACTATTTCTGGGAAGATCCACATCTGTTTAAAAGTTGTCCCGATGGAATAATACGCCGATGCGTATTTGGAGATGAAGCTAGTAAAATTTTAAACCATTGTCACACAGGACCAACAGGAGGGCATTATGGGCCTCAACTAACAGCAAGAAAAGTTTATGAAGCTGGATTCTATTGGCCTACAATTTACAAAGACGCACACCTTCTTTGCAAATCCTGTGATGCATGTCAAAGGGCCGGAAAAATAAGTCAACGTGATGAAATGCCACAAAATGTCATCCAAGTATGTGAAGTATTTGACATTTGGGGTATTGACTTTATGGGTCCATTTCCAAAATCTCATAATAATCTATATATACTCGTAGCCATTGATTATGTATCTAAATGGGCGGAGGCACAAGCTCTCCCAACTAACGATGCACGAGTTGTAGTCAACTTTTTAAAACGTCTTTTTGCAAGGTTTGGAACACCGAAAGCTTTAATAAGTGATCGGGGTACTCATTTCTGTAATAATCAACTTGAGAAAGTTCTTAAAAGATATGGAGTAACTCATAAAATCTCCACCGCATATCATCCACAAACAAGTGGACAAGTTGAAAATACAAACCGAGCTTTAAAACGTATTCTAGAGAAAACCGTAGGATCAAATCCGAAGGAATGGTCCATTAAATTGGAGGATGCACTCTGGGCTTTTAGAACAGCCTACAAAACTCCAATTGGAACCACACCTTTTAGACTTGTTTATGGAAAAGCATGTCATCTTCCAGTAGAAATTGAACACAAAGCATTTTGGGCTTTGAAGACATGTAACCTTGATTTACATGAAGCCGGACGTCTACGATTAAGTCAACTAAACGAATTAGAAGAATTAAGACATGAAGCATATGAAAATTCGTTAATCTATAAAGAAAGAACGAAGAAATGGCATGATAAAAGAATCAGAAGTTCAAAAGAATTCAAAGAAGGAGACAGAGTTCTTCTTTTCAATTCACGATTCAAGCTATTTCCTGGAAAATTGAAATCAAGATGGTCTGGACCATTCATAGTAAAAAGAGTTTTCCCATACGGAACGATAGAATTAATAAATTCAAATGGGATTGAATTTAAAGTTAATGGTCACAGAGTTAAACATTACATACATGGTCCGATGGAAGTCGACAACGAAGTTAATCACAATTTCGACACCACAGCTAACTAAGTGTGGGGAGAATCAAGTCTGTAAAGGATAATATGTATTTCTGTTAGAGTTAGATTGTCTGTTTTCGTGTAGTTCTCGAAAATGGAACACGTATGGTCTTTCCCTAGCAGACCCTAAAGAACTAGTCTTCTCCCCCCATTCTGAATTTTTATTTTTTTAGGTTTTTACGAAATGAAGACTGCCTGTGAACTAAACCATGGTCTAATGCTACATGCTTTGATCACTAAAAGAAATAATGATATACTACCGAGTGAATTAGTATCAGTAATCAGAGAAAGAATGGACGGAGTTAGAAAAGGATCCAGATGCGAAGATAATAAGTTACAATTTGGTAAAGGAAAATCAAAATCCGCAGCGAAAAGAAGAGCACGACACCTAGAAAAATGTCACAAATGCGGAAAATGGTCACATGGAGGTAAATGTTCAAATAATCAAACCTATTCAAATACCGAATTTGTTACTTTATGCAGAGACGGACCGTTCATATGTTTAGAAGAAAAGACAATGAATGCTCGAGGTTACGCCTATGCAGCCATGGAAAACCAATTAAACCGACTATCTTATGAATATAATAGATCATATAACTAAGAAATCTATTTCACAGGTATGTCTGTACAGTTTTTATTTTTATTTTTATTTTTAACCTTTTGATAATAAACGCTAATTTGTTCGCTAAAAAGTATTAAATTGGTATTAAATAAAATTAGGTTTGGCGACCGAAATTATTGATATCGTTCAAAAATTTATTACATCACTGCGAAATTTAACGTTTATTCTTAAGGTATAAATATCTTTAATCAATCAAACCAAAATATTTCAAAAATTCGTCATGAGTTAAATTAGGTCTTGGAACCGAAATTACTTTACCGAAAAGAGGGGCGCATATTTTTGATAATATTTGATTGATTAAAGTGGGATAAAAAGACAAAAAGATTTTTAATTTTATTATGTTTTTAAAATTAATATTTAAATCTTAAATTAATATTGTAAACTTTGTAAAAACAATATTTTTAAAATTGTAAATATTTGAAAAATTAATATAAGTTTGGTATGAATTTATGAATTTTTAAATTAAGTTTGGTGTGAATTTTTAATTTTTAAAATATTAATTTTTAATTTTATGCATTTTAAATTTTGAGTTTGGTGTGAATTTTTAATTTTAATTTTGAATTTTATATTTAAGTTGTGTGAATTTAAAAACAAAAATTTACTTTATCTCATTAAGTTAAAAATATGATTTTTAAAATTCGTCGTAAGTTGAAGACTAGGTCTTTGAACCGAAATTGCTTTACCCGAGGGAGGGACGAGAACTTTTATTATCATTATTTTTAATCTTATTGATTTAAAGTATGCCAAAAACATTGAAAAAACCCAAAAATCTTAGCTTTTAAAACAATCGCTACAAAAAGACAAATTTTAAAAATTTTGTCGAGGGACGGACTAGGACATCAATCCGAAACGACCTCGTCCTAAATAACAAGGGAAACAAAATTTTAAAATTAATTTCTTAATTGTTTTATAAGTTAAAGATTATAAAAAAAAAAAAAAATAAAAAAATAACTCCGCGACTCGCGGAGTTTTAAGTACAAACCTCCGCGAATCGCGGAGGGACCAAATTACAGAAAAAAAATATAACCAGCTGCACGATCTGTACACACCACACACAAAAACACTGCAATTTTAACAGCGAAAAAAAACCCCCGAAAACCCACGAATTTCACCCCCAAAAATCTCAATTTTTAACCGTTAATCACCAAATTTTTTGCTACAATCATGTTGAGAAGGATGATATCTAGGAACTACTCAAGAAAACAGGTACAATTACACCCCAAATCACCTTTAAATCCGAATTTTAGTGTGTTCTTGAGCATATTTTCATAATTTGAATTTTGTTAATTTTTAGTGTAATTAGTGTTAAATTGTTAGTATATTATGCATGTATAACCTAGATTGATGCTTGTTAACATGATTTGAAGCCAAAAACTTCAAAATCTTTAGAATCTAGGGTTTGTGTTCTTGAGCAATTTGGGGCTTTTTGATATAAACAGGTTATGGCCGATTTTTGTCATGAATTGTTGCTAAATTGAGTAGTATAACATGTCTAGGTAGTTAAATGATCCAAACTTTGAGCCTAAACATGATTTTGAGAATTAAAGTGGACTTTTTCAAGTCCAAAATTCATGAACTTGATTTTTGAAAGATAATGCCATTTGAGACTTGTTTATTTGCTAGTAATGATTATTTTGACATGTTATTTGAGTTGAATGCTTATGAACTTGGCGAAAATTTTCGTATATGCTTATTTGAAAAAGTGTAGAATTGATAAAAATGTGAAAATAAGCTTAAGTTTGATATAAATTGATAATGTCATTGTAATTATTTTAATTGATGATTTTGCTGACACTAATGCATATTTGGATGCACAAAATTTGTGTTTGATGTGTTTTGCAGAATGAAAGGGGTGAATCTTCATCCCAAGCCCGCCATGCTCCTGCTGAGAACTTGGAACAACAGGAGGTAGATAACTACTACAAGCAGGATGTACCTCATCCAGTCATGACCTTTTCAGATATGCACTTGGAACAGTTGCACCCGAACTTGCGATTTGACAGACTTTGGATAGATTATCCAAAATATCAACGGGGTTTGCATACTCTTCACTCTAAGGTTGTTGAGGTACCGAGGGTCATAGAATGGGGACCCTTGGAAGCTGTAGAATTGGCCGGGCCAATTAGGGAATTACTGGTACAGAGGTATGGTAATTCTTCTTTTAATGACTGGATATGTTTATTCACCATACGCAGACCTGTATATAAAGTATGGTGTGAAGAGTTGTTATGTAGTATAGAGTTGAATGATCGGGTAGCTAGTTTAACCGATCGTTCTTTTATTAGATTTTTGTTAGGCGGTTCGATGCGCCACATGTCTTTACTAGACATGGCTCAGGCTTTACGTATATATACGCCTGAGGAATTAGCGTCTGCCGATTGTAGAGGATTGATACTAAACGGTAGGAAAATAGATGAGAATTTTGATACACACGGTGTGTGGAGTCAAATGACAAGCCACCACCGTTTTAAAGGGGGAAACTACTCTTATTTGGATATAGATAGAGCCGAATTAAGAGTAATACATAGATTTTTAGCTAACTCGATTACACAAAGGGGTAAAAACAAAGAAAAGGTAAATGAACAAGATTTGTTTTACCATATGTGTATTCGAGACCCACACAGCGCTGTAAGTATACCATATTGTGTGGGTTATTATTTATCAGCTATGGTTCGAGGGATGCGTCCACATAGCATAATAGGGGGTGGTATTTTTATTACTTTGATTGGTGAATATCTCGGTGTGGATATAAGTCGGGGGGGATTATTAGTAGAAGAGCCGGAACCCCGCGACACTATAGGTTTAAATGTGTACCATGGTGCGAAAGTTTTGAAGCGGCGAAACAACGCCGCAGTACGATACAATGGTAGACATCCACAGGTAGAGAGAAACCAGGAACAAGGTAATGTAGGAGGGGGGAACCAGATGCAAGAAATGCAAAGGTTTATAGCTTCTCAGGAATACGAAAATGCTAGACAGAGAGCATTTGAAGATTGGCAAGTTCATCAGAACCAGATCATAGCACATTGCCAACACATAGGTAGAAACTATATTCCTACACCGAAACCCGTCTTCCCTCCTTGGTCGATAGAGATGCAGCCACCATATCCTACGTATGACCCTGCCGAGGCATTCTATAGCACTTATGGTTATGCGTGGAACCCCTATTGGTACCAATATCATCCTTAGTTTACTTATTTTTATTTTTATTTTGTAATTTGTAATTATTAATATGTTTAATATTTTTTGTTAATATTGTAATCATTTTTATATTTATATAACTTTTATTCTTAGATTTTAATAATTTTTGAATGTGGGGTAATATACCAAACTTCAAAAATATGTATATATGTTTGCAGTTTATCTTATGTACACAACAGGGTAAAACAACGCATTTTCAAAGACTGGCATTAAGTTCAGCAAAAGCAAGTAATTTTGACGACAATGATGCAAAATACATGTGAAATAACAACAAGACGGAATGAACAAATGACGTGCACCATTTATCATTCAGCAAACAAACGCCAATATATTTGGAAACTTTGGTAAAAATTTAATCATTTTCACACAAATCACCCTCAATAATTTAAATTGTTACTGATTTCTTGCAAATGAGGGCATTGCAAGATCTTAAGTGTGGGAAGGGATTAAATTCTTTCGGATTTTAAAATTTTTATATTAAACACTTGGTTACCATTAAAAATACTAGTAAAGCAGTAGTTGTATTAGAATCTAGTGCTCTCTGATAAAAAGAACAGCCCTAGTCTTATATACTGACTACCCAATTCTAGTAAAATTTTTCGAAATTTTCAATTAAATGAATTAAAATCATGTTTATACATATTTATGAACGATAAAACTAGGTTTTAACACCGAAATTATTGTTACCTCAAAAAGGACATAAATTGAGAAACAAACTAAAATGTTAAAATTCATTTAAAATGGAATAGAGGACGATAAAAAGAAAAATAAAAAGCCAAGTGTGGAAAAATTTACCAAGTTATTTTAAACATATGTCACATATATTTGTAACAAATAACTGAAAATACTTTTGCTTTGAACTAAACTAAACTGTTTTACCCAATGAAAGAAAAGAAGAGATGGATCTACACGATGAATCAATTCCATCATTAAAAGGAAGTAAAGTCTTCCGAAAAAGACACGCGCTTTTTGATTTAGGTCATGAAGTTGTCGTTCAGACCAGCTGTAGGTTGACGAAAAATCTAGAAAAGTCATCACTAAAATCAGCAGGAAATCCACGGACCTCAGCATTAAACAGGGTCGACAAGTGGTCAGATTTATCCTAACCATGAGAAGGATTTATCTCGTACAATGGGGGGGCACCGTGCAAATTAGCTGGATAAGACTAATGAATCAGATCCCCAGAAAGGATAATCTCCTTAAAGATTAAAAATCAGCTTTTAAGACTGATATTACTCAATCCTAGAGATTGACCTTAAAGATTGAGAATTCAAACTCATGGAATTCAATGATATCTAAACTCGAGCTTAAACGAGAAAATATTTTGATCAAAATTATAAACCGATTTGTTTTCTGAAAACCCTATTTTCAATACGTTCATTACCATTGAACGTAAAATCCTAGGAATTCACCTGGAATTCATTAGGTCACCTGAACTAAATCGGGTGTCAACCGTAAGAACGGTGGTTGCATAACATGGTCAAAGACAGGACCTTGTGCCAAACCGACAAATTATAAGGGTGAGCTTTACTATTGCTCCTACCAAGGATAGTAATTGCGTCCGACACGTTATAGACCATAATCAAAAGCATGTCACGGGACATTGCCTTAAACAGTTGCTTGTTCAACGCTTTCCTTTACAACCGGACGGTAGTTTGCCGAAAGGTAATATACGGAACAAGTAAACTGGACGTGTTGCTTTCCAAATACAAGGTTAGCAAGTGGGTGACACAAAACCGCAAGTTTTGAGCTAAAATTGGCAAATCTGAAACCCACCAAACCCACAAAAATATTTTGCAAACACCGGTAAAGGGTTATTCCGGAAAACTTATCTAGGGTAAAAACTAGATTTAATTTTCAAAAGATCAAATGTTTTCATAAAGATCCAATTTCCTTAATGGATCTAAATTTTTATAAGTCATGTGGGACTGTAAACCATATCGTTACTACCATTGTTTATACCGCCGTATAGAAATCACTGATGTACAAAGTGTGAAGAATAAAGAAGTGATTCTAGTATTTCAAGACGATATTGCTTGAGGACAAGCAACGCTCAAGTGTGGGAATATTTGATAATGCTAAAAACGAACATATATTTCATAGCATTATTCCTCAAGAAAGACAAGCTTTTAGTTGCAATTGTTCTATTTACAAGTGATATTCGTTTAAATAATAAAAGGTGAAGACAAAAGACAGATTCGACGATTTGAAGACGCAAACGACCAAAAAGCTCAAAAGAACAAAAGACAATCAAAAAGGTTCCAATTATTGATAAGAAACGTCTCGAAATCACAAGAGTACAAGATTCAAAACGCAAAGTACAAGATATTAAATTGTACGCAAGGACGTTCGAAAAACCGGAACCGGGACCAGAGTCAACTCTTAACGCTCGACGCAACGGACTAAAAATTACAAGTTAACTATGTATATAAATATAATATAATATATAATTAATTATATTAATTATATATATATTATATATATATATTATTAAAACCGTCGGCAGCCAGAAACTCCAAGGGTGTAAAATGAAAATACCTCTCCGCGACTCGCGGAGTTTGAAGGGCTTTTTGCCGCGAGTCGCGGAGCCCCAAAAATCATTCCTGGCTATAAATCAACCCGAATTCTGATCAACAATATCATCAATTTTTTCTTCTCTTCATACGAAGTAATATATTTATATTTATAATTTATATTTTAATTTTAATAATAAGGGTATGTTAGCGAATGTTGTAAGGGTGTAAGTCGAAATTCTGTCCGTGTAACGCTACGCTATTTTTAATCATTGTAAGTTATGTTCAACCTTTTTACATTAATGTCTCGTAGCTAAGTTATTATTATGCTTGTTTAAAACGAAGTAATCATGATGTTGGGCTAATTACTAAAATTGGGTAATTGGGCTTTGTACCATAATTGGGGTTTGGACAAAAGAACGACACTTGTGGAAACTAGGCTATGGGCTATTAATGGGCTTTATATTTGTTTAACTAAATGAAAGTTTGTTAATGTTAATATAAAGATTTACAATTGGGCGTCCCTATAAATTACCATATACACTCGATCGGACACGATGGGCGGGGTATTTATATGTACGAATAATCGTTCATTTAACCGGACACGGGAATGGATTAATAGCCACTAGAATAATTAAAACAGGGGTGAAATTACATTCAAGGGTAATTGGTGTAATTGTTAACAAAGTAGTAAAACCTTGGTTTACACGCAGTCGATAACCTGGTGTATTCACTAAACAAAGTATTAAAACCTTGTTACAATTCGAATCCCCAATTAGTTGGAATATTTATCTTCGGGTATAATAATAATTTGACAAGGACACTTGCAATTTATATTTATGACTGATGGACTGTTATGGACAAAAACCAGACGGACATATTGAATAATCCAGGACAAAGGACAATTAACCCATGGGCATAAAACTAAAATCAACACGTCAAACATCATGATTACGGAAGTTTAAATAAGCATAATTCTTTTATTTCATATTTAATTTCCTTTATTTTATATTTAATTGCACTTCTAATTATCGCACTTTTATTTATTGTTATTTTATTTAATCGCACTTTTAATTATCGTACTTTTTAATTATAGCAATTTAATTTTATCGCATTATTCGTAATTTCATTATCGTTATTTACTTTACGCTTTAATTTAAAGTCTTGTATTTATTTTATATTTTACATTAGGTTTTAACTGCGACTAAAGTTTTAAAATCGACAAACCGGTCATTAAACGGTAAAAACCCCCCTTTATAATAATAATATTACCTATATATATATTTGTATTTTTATAAAAGTAAACTAATATAGCGTTGAGCTTTGCTTAAAGATCTCCCTGTGGAACGAACCGGACTTACTAAAAACTACACTACTGTACGATTAGGTACACTGCCTATAAGTGTTGTAGCAAGGTTTAAGTATATCCATTCTATAAATAAATAAATATCTTGTGTAAAATTGTATCGTATTTAATAGTATTTCCTAGAAAAATAATAGCTATTTTATATACACCTCGTTCGACATCAGTTGTATAAAAATTTTACTGTTGAACCAAAGAAATCATTGTTTGATCTTCATTCAAGATTTCAGGTGTGATCAATGATCTGGAAGGAGCTGGAGTTATAAAGACTCAAGCAGAATTGTGCCAAAAGTTTGTTGATGCACTTTCCAGAAACTTTTGAATCTATCATCACCTCAATGATAGTAAGTGAGAAGTTGGATAATTATGATCTTAGTGGATTATTTGGGATCCTCACAAATTCTGAGGAAACCAAATTGAAGAAGAAGATTAATGCTAATAAGATAGCCAAAGATCCAGATGCTGCTTTAGTTGCAACAACCAAAAGAAACAAAGAATTATTTTCAAGCTATTCTACCAAGGCTGAATCAGATGAAGAAAGTGATGACCCTTCAGAGGATAAAGAGGTTCAAATGCTTGAAGAACAGATGGCTCTTCTTACTCAAAGGATTGAAAAGAAAAAGTTTGGACCTAGGAAAGGAAAAAGTCCTTTTGATCCTAAGAAGGCTACTTGTTTTAAGTGTGGAAAGGTTGGTCACATTGCTGCTGAGTGTTGGTCTAAGGTTGATTCTAGTTCAGACTCTAGTAAGTATTTGGAGAAAACAAAGAAGTACAAGCAGAAGTACAAGAACTTGAAGAATGAAGGAGTAAAGCCTGTGGTAAAAAAGGCTGAGAAGGCTCTCTACACAGAAACTTGGGATGATGAAGATTCATCATCTGATGAAGAAGAAGACAAGTGTTTGATGGCTGTTATTGAGCAGGAGAAGTCATCTAGTCAATTTGAAGCTGATTTGAAAATTGTTGAGAAACTTAATAGTCAATCAAATAGTGATAAATCTACTGCCTATAAGGTACAAAATTTTGTTCACTATGTTGATAATGAAAAAATAAGAATGTTTCAGTATTTGTTGAATGACTTTAAATCATGCCTAGATGAAAACAAAAGGTTAAAATCTGAACTAAATGATCTTAAAGCCATAGTTAGAGAGAAAGATTTACACATAAGTGAAACAGAGCAATGTAGAATTGAATTGGCAGCATACAAATCTAGTTTTAATAAGAGCAAATAAGTATGAAAAGATTTGTAAATCTTGGTGTGTATCATCTAAGAAAAATTCTGATGCTATAGCTAGGCAAATACCTGCAGATATTAAGGCTGTGCTTGGTGTAGGTTTTGATCTTAAGAATGATACTGGAATTGAAAAGGATCCAAATAGATTTAAGCCTGTGATTTTACATAATACTTTTCTTAAGGTTGATGGTGATAAGCGATACTTAACAAATGCTTTTGTTAGACCAGTATCAGAATTCATCTACAACACTGAGACTATATCAGGATTTGGAGTTACAGACTCAAATTCAGAGTCTGGATCATCAGAGTCTGGTTTTCATTTTTCTCTCTATGTGTAAAATAATCATAAAAATGCTCTTTATTTAATCAGTTATCTTACATGTGGATTGTTAATTACTATTATTTATTCAACATGTTTTCTTACATGTCTAATGTTATGGTTATCTTACAATGATATTTATCAATCTTTATTTAATACTGATATTTATTTTATTAAGTTACATGCTCTCTTTGTTTATATGTTTATGTGGCAACAATGCTCTTTATTAAAAGTGTTCTGTGATTGATCATTATGAATGATTCTCATGCTAGTGATGTTGACCAGGTTGAAAAAAATGTTGATATTGAAGATAATGATAGTGATGATAGTTGATGACGATAAAACTATAGAAGATGTTGAGGTGGACATGAGAGAATTTAACTTTAGCATTGACAAAAAAGTTGTATTTATGGGTGATCAGGTATTCTCAAAGGTTGTGATTGACATTGAACAACCCTTTGTTGGTGTAGAAGTATTGAACATTGATGCATATGAAAGTGACTCCAATTTTGAAGATGATATTGAAGGGCCTAGAAAGAAGAAGCTTAGAGAGTTAAAGCAGAAGGAATCTATTGTGAGCAATACTTATTTTTATCTTGGAAAAAACTTTGCTAGTAAATAGAAGTTAAAGAGAGTTTCCCAGTATGCTATTGAAACTAGGAGACAACTTTCGCCGATAAAAAATGACAAGAAAAGGATCAGGGTAAAATGTCAAGGTATGGTTTCTAGTTTAGAAAACTATACATATAAAGGTGAAGGTTTTAAAGTAGTTGAGAATATCAAGTGCAAAAAAGGAAAAACATATGCAAGTACATCAATGGGACAAAAAGACAGCTAACGGATGTGATACTTGAATATAGAATGTCAAAAGGTGCTTCATGTTTCAAAGGAGTTCAATTCTGAAATTTTGGAAGTTCGAACATTAAATAATGAGCACGAATGTCTCAAATCAAGATAAATTAAATAGTGCACATATGAGTACCTTGCAAGACCGTTGGTTAACAATCTTCCTTCTAGCTCAAATCTACCTTCAAAGGTAGTGAAAGTTCAGTCTAACACAGAACTTCAAGTTTACATTTCAAAGATTAAAGCATTTAGAGTGTTGAAAGAAGCAACTAATATTCTACATGGAGATTATATAAAACAGTATGTTCATTTGAGGGATTATTTACATGAACTGATCAAAAGATTCAACTGTCAAATTGGAAACGGAAGAACCAACTGATCCGATTTCAATGATAGGGTTTTTAAAAGAGTATAAATTTGTTTAGGACCTTTTAAGAAAGGATATAAAGAATTAGGGAGGGACTTGATTGGAGTGGATGAGGCTTTTATGAAAGAACCAATTACATGGAAAATTTTAACTGCGGTTGGCATTGATTAAAATAATGGTATCTACCTAGTTGCTTATGCACTTTGTGGCACATAAAATTATGATTCTTGGAGTTAGTTTTTAAAGTGTTTAGGTGAAGACATGTGCAAGGAATTCAAAAATTTACATTTATTAGTTGCAATGCCCGTGCGTTGCACGAGTATGTTTAAGTAAAAGTGTATGGCACTTGAAAGTGAGATAGGTTGCTGATATAGCCAAAACGGACGGTTTTTATCGTGCAGTGTCGTTAGGTAGCAGGATGTCAGATTCGGTATAACATACAGAGGAGTTCGTTTAATTTATATTGTGCGGGGCCTAAATTTACTTTAACTTTCAAATGTAGAAGGTGTAAGTTAACCTAGGGTCATGCTTTTGAATGGTTTAACTAATTGAAGATCAAGTGGATAATTGTCTTTTATTTAAATTACCTGGATAAAGGATAGTAGTTGGTTTAAGCTAAAGCCCTAATTGCAGAAAAGTAAATAAAGTGGGAGGATGTCCGGAATATGCAGATCAAGGAAATGTTGACCAAGATGTTAGTTTGGTCTAGGGAAAGGTAATTACGTTGATATTGAAGCTTGTGATTGAAATAGTGTAGATCTGGTTGGATGAGCCAACTACACATACCTACTTATCTCTAAACTCTCAGAGTTCTCGTTGAGTAGTGAGAAGTATGTCACGTGGTTGTATAACTAAAGCGTGACTATACCTCGGAGGTTATCCTTAGTAAAGCACTAGGTTTATTAGTGAGTTAATTTCTAATCATAATCCTCGCTATCAGTTTGGTTAACTGAACAACAACGTGCCATGTTGATTGAACAATAATCACAAACGGAAGGAGTCCGTCGGATTAAGTTGACAAAACCTTAAATGAAAACTAACAACCATTTCATCATACTAATGAGATCAAACCAAGACAAACATTATACAGCATTAAAGTTAATATACTGATAGTAAAGCAGATAGAAACCTAACAGGTACCTCAACCGTTGATATGGCTTAATCCTAAGGTAACAATCAAACAAGAACATGCAATAGTTTTGGGTCATACAGTCAGGGCACTAGCTAGATCTTAACAGCTCCTAAGAGGTCTCTTTGGAACAGTCAATAGGCATATTAGGTCATTCATGTCTCAATTCCTAGGTTCCGTGTCCTAAAAGAGCATTAAATGCCTCTCGGGAACTCCGGCCATACCGAGTTCATAGAATCTTCAGATACAGTATAACCAGGGGTCTTAATCCTATGAAGTAGCTAAGTTCATATAGGTGGACAAGTCCTGATCACAACCTAGGTTAGTCAATCCTTAAGATGCTAGCATACAAATCTATCAGACTTCCTAGTTCAGCATAACAACGATAACCGTACTACTTTAACATAATTACGCTAACCCAAACTTCTATCATGGCAACATACAGATTAATTAAGCTATCAGGGTAGTATCAGAACGTATTACTAAACATAAAAGGTAAGATTACATGTTTAATACAAAAGACAAGCATTTCGGATAAAAACCTGAAAAGGCCGAAGAAATCTGTCCGAGATTGCAGGGACTTGCCGGGATATCCTCCGGAAAATAAAAGCTAAGCTAGCTACTACTAAAAACTAACCCAAAACTTGAAAATATAAAATGAATTATAAATTGAGTGTGTCTTGAAATGGATGGAGAAGGCCCTATAAATAGACTTGAATTCTGCCTGCAAACGGCTGGCTGGCGTTTGGCAGGCCGTTTGGCAAGCCGTTTGCCAAGGCCATTTGCCAGGCCTTCCCGTTTACAAGGCGCGTTTGCTAAAGCCGTTTGGCAGGCCATTTCTGAGCCAGGCAAGCCATTTGACAGGCCGTTGGCAGGCCGTTTGGCTTTCCTGGTCAGCCTGATTTCCTGGATCGTAACTTGTTTTCTTGTCTTTCACCATTTTCGCTCTAGATTCTTCGTTTTAGCTTCGTTTTACTTGATTCTTCTTGCATCGCCTTTGTAATTACTTAATCTACAAAATCAACTGACAAAGTGATTATTTTTGCGATAAAGTTTAGAACTTTATGGGTTTTAGGGCTCAATATCGGGGGTAAAAACGTGACTTTTTGGCCGATATCAAATACCCCACACTTAGCTTTGCTTGTCCTCAAGCAAATAGCGGGAATATAAGGATCTTTCTAATGGATTCTCCCTCGTCTATCCTCAGTTCTTTTATTATGCCTTTATCAGAAGTCGTCACATCTTTCGAAAGTATTAGAAAAATTTTCGAACTTCGATGGTTTAGTTGCTAAATTTCAGTCACGTCCATAGTGAGAAAGGCATACTTTCCAACTCTCAGATGTAGAGTATACATGACCAGGCTTCTCACTAGCAGATCACTCATATCACTCAAGTGTTTAGGGTGCCCTAATCTAGTTGTATTGTCGCTCAGAAGCCAGTCGTGTATCAGTTCCCATCATAGGCTTGGTAGAGCATCGATATCTCCACCGGTTAAGTAAGGACGGCACTGATCTTCTTCCCAGGCATTCTTTCAAGAGGAAGACGGGTTACAGGGTTTTGGAAATTTTATGGATGGGTGAAAGTTATCCAGATCTTTTTACATTTGAGAGATTGGATAGATTTTGATTCTTCAGGGTATCCTTTTTGGATAGAGAACGGCTTGAGAATTCGTAAGAGTTTTCCTCGAAAGACGCGGATTTTTCTCAGACTTTGTCTAGAATTTCTCGGCTCCTCCGGTAGTTCTTCTCTCGGCAACTTCTCGGGTTTTTCTTGCCTTATTAGAGACTTTTCTCTTTCATAAAATTATTTTCTTTTTAAATTATTTGCATACCCTTTCTTCATAACTTTTGTTATTTGTTCCTGGTGCCAAGAGAGGAAGTGATATTTCACCGAAAATAGGTTTTTGACCTATCAAAAATAGTCAGGGGTTCGGAATCTTTTCAACAAGTTCTTTTGAAGCGAATTTGATCGATCTATCTCTTCATCAATCTCTGGATCTTTTGATAAATGGAAAGGGAATGAAGGTGAATGGGTAGTGTATTTTTGGGATTGAATTTGGGGTGAATATTTCTGATTCATCAACTTTTTGTATGAGTTGGTCGGGTTTAAATTGCGTGGAGTGGAAACAGAAACGGATGGCTTTTTGTCTTTCTCTATTCAGAATGGCGCTTACTAACCATTGGCCTCAAAACGAATGTTAAACCAAGTTCTAACTTGAACCGTACACCGGCACGCTCATCAATTAAATTGACAAAGTGCTGTAGATTTGATGGATCATACAGACACTTTGTGTCCAAAAGTCCTCACTTTTTGGGAGTAGGGGTCGTGCTTGGTCATGCGTAGCCTTTAACATATTTTGTTGAAAGAAATCTTTTAACGTAAACCATGAGTTTTTAATTTAATCGTTCCGTTCTAGTAAATGTTTCGAAAACTGATTTCTAACAATTTTTTAGAATCTTTGGGTAAAATGAGGTAAGAATTTTTCAAAATTACCAAAATATTCCTTGCTAGTTACTTTTAGACAAAAGAATTATTTTTCAAAACTTTGGCGTTTTTACTGTTACAACCACACTTAGAGGAACATTGTCCCTAATAATCTTTACCCAATACCCCACACTTAGAGGAACATTGTCCTTAATGTTCTCTGAAATAGAATATATAATGTTTAATATATTAAGGACAACGCCTCTAGAATCTCCGAGTTTGGTGTGGGGATGACCCCACACTTAGAGATTTTAGTGCGTGATAATTGAAAGAGATTTGATGAAAGATTACTTCCCTAGGGTTAGGTTACTCTCCTAATGCTGGAAAGGACCAGTCTCTCGATAAATTTTTGCATGAAGAAGAAAAAGAGAAAGGCAGCATTTTCACTATATATAACTTTTCATACAATGCTTTTATAAAAAGATAAAATTAAATTTAAATAAAGTAAAGTAGTCTACAGAATACTATCTTGGCCAATCTGCTGAGCGGTGTCTGTGAAGTATTCAAAAAGATCATCGTCATCCTCAACTGTCGGCAAATACTCTAATGGTTGCCCTACACCCAGCGAGGGGCTCAGAAGCGTGTCTAGAGAAAGGTTCGATGGCAACTCCAGATGTGATAAACTCGGAAACGGCTCTTCCTCGGGAATGTTCCCGGTAATCTCAAAAACCTGAGCCATGGGTGGCTCTACTGATATGGGCACTGTCACTAAGTGGTAGCCCTCTGGTAGCTCATGAACAGGGACTGTATCCAGTACTGGGGAAGGTGAAATGGCAAGTGCAGGCGGTGTAATGGGAGCAGTGTGAGTCAGAGCGGCGGCTGGTGTGGCTGAACGGACCGAGACTGGAGTGGAGTGCCTGGGGGTAGCTTGTCTTGTTGGAGGGACACGGCATGCTAGCATAAACGATGAAGGTCCCAGAGTACTCTTAGGCATTCCTTCGTGATGAAAGTACACTCTAAAGCTCAATAAAGTCTCTGCTGGTCTCTAAGTACTGCCCAAGTAACATCTGGATTGTTCAAAGTGGCTCCATAATGAATCACAGTCTGTGGCTCGCGTATCTCTGGTAACTCTAAAAACTCAGCTGGTCTCAATGCTAAACGTCGGGAGCGTCACACCGGAGGAGCCGATGGTGCCGTACTAGTGTCCTCCTCAACACTCTCAAGGATCATACGTGTAACATCCCGCCTTTTTCTGTTAAATTTATTTTAACACCGTGTTTTCTTTAGATAATATCTTTCGTTATCTAAATTCGTATCCCTCGTTAATAAGTGTTTCCAATATTTTCATTATTTAATTATAACATCTCTTGTTTACTCTAGCGTTTTTAAAATAATTCGTTCGGTTAATTCACGCACCCGCTTTTAAACTCGAGGGACTATTGGCGTCAAGTGGCCAAACTAGTTGACTAGGTCAACTAGTCAACCCACCACCACCACTCATTCACTCTTCACCTCCCACCTCTCTTTTTCTCTCTAGCAACAAAACCCCATTTTCATCTTCATCACTAAATCATCATCTAAATCCAATCTAACAAGCTTACAACAAAACAAATTACATATTTGGAATCATCTTTTCATCCTCTACAACTTGATACTAATTTCATCTCATTTGGGTAACTTTCTAAAAACTCTAGATTTCATGTTCTTAGTGTTTTTGTCATGAAATGGTGTTAATTAGTGTCTATGGCTCATTGTGATGTCGTGTATGTAATTTATATGCTCGTTCTTGTTATTTGACATAACTAGCATGAACACTTGAAATGGGTTAGTTAACTCTTTGATTTTAGTTGATCAAATATTGTTAGATGTTAAACCTTATGTGTTAAAAGTGTTACTAGCATCATTAGCTTCGTTTTGGTATGTTGGATGACATGAAAACATTACATTAACATGATTATTGATTTTGTCATTCTTGGTTAGGGTTTGATAGATTTTTAAAACGAACTTTTGATGCATTAAATGCTTCGCAATGTGGTTGGAAAGTGTTTAGTTGTATTGTATGCGTAATTACCTACGAAACGGCATATTATATATGTGTAGTAAGTTCCCGAATCATGAAATGCGTTTTACGAACTTGAAACTTGAATGATGAACTTTTAACGATCATTCGACGAGGATTTGGTCATTTAAAACGATGTGATTGTTTGATGATATGTGTTTAGTTGTATTCCTCATTAAAATACCTTTCCAACGATATATGATATGCATTTTAAATGTTTGCGGTTCATAAGTTGTGTTTGAAATGAGTTTGGTTCGAGACTTGTCAAATTTGCAGCAACAGCAACCTGTAACTCATTTGGATGCCATCCAACACCTTGGACGCTGTCCAGGCCTTCATTGCTGGATGCCGTCCAGCCAATCTGGACGCAGTCCAAATGAACTGCAGATTTCTGCTTTGCTTGGTCGTTTACCGTTTAATTCTAACTATGATACGCACCTCCGATTAAAATGAAACTTGGCCAACATGTTGGTATATGATTACTAATTGAATAAAAAATTTCGGATACCCGACCCGACCCCGTTGACTTTGACTTTGACTTTGACCAAGTTTGACTTTTAGTCAAACTTGACCAAACACATATGCAATCGTTTTAACGTGCTTTTACACTTATATCTTACATGAAACTTGACAACTTGATTCACATGCTATATTAATCGAGTCGTAACGAGCCATAGGACTAATTGAATACATTTCGCCCGACCTTGTGTCGTAACCCATAATTGATACAACTTATTTGTTTAGGTCAAGGCTAAGCAACTTTCATTGCACAATGTTTAATTACAAGTACTTTGGCATGCAGCTACGGTGAGATCATAGTCCCATCTTTTCAACAACTTTTATACTTTTAAATCATGGGATGAGAAACATATACGGTTTATACTTTTATACGTTGAACACAAGTACGAAAACAAACATTCAACAACGAGTTAGAACAAAAAGCCTCAATTCAATTATCATTAGTTACACTTGCAGGGTGTAAGCACGAAATTATGTTGTGTGGCCATACGGGTTTGACGAACCCTCATTCGGATGGTTCACTACCGTTAGCGGATGAAATGTAATTTTATCGTGTATAGTGTAGGTTCTAACACTATGATTCAGAGGTACCATTCAGTAAAGCCTTGATAATTGGGTGCTCGACATACAAACAACATCTTTGGAATGCAAACAATTTGGATAATCAACTATACTAAATCTTGTGGTTCAAAAACATACGTTTACAAATACACCTATGATTTCACCAATGTTTTTCGTTGACAGTTTTCTATATGTTTCTCAGGTTCATACTTGGCTACTTGATACATACTTCCGCACACTTTGATTACTTGCTTGGGATCAAGCATACATGCATACGCTATTGATAGCACTCTTGATTTTCAACTTATATTATGTCGCAAGTTATTTCATTTATACTTTACAACTTTTGTAAACTTAAACTTGTTGTCGAACCGTTTGGTAACTTAAAACTTTGTAAGTCATACACGTTTCAAATGAATGCGACATAATTTTGGTCAAACGCGTCTCATTTAGGGACTATGACCCCGTAATGGGACTTAAGTTAATGGCGTCGTCAATGATGATTTGGGTCGTTACAGATTGTATCAGAGCCTTGGTTGTAGGGATCTAGGATGTGCATTAGTGTATCTGACAGAGTCGTTAGGATGCATTAGTGAATCTAGACTATAACCGAATAGTTAATCATTGCATTCTGACTTTCATTTTCTATAGATAGCACTTACTTGACTACTTGTGCATTTATACTTGAATCATTCTTAGGCGAACTTCATAATGGTACCAAATTTTCATCATACAAACTCGTACTCTGCCACTTTCTGATAACACACGTAAATTCGAGATTCGTACGCGCAAGGATGATTACGACTTCATTAGTCACACTAGATCGGGAACTTTGTCTCCCAGGTTGTTATTCACCACCGTCCCAGCTTACTATCCACGAGTACTATAAAGTTCCCACCACTAGGCAATCACTAACCACTATCGATGTTACACCGGTAACCTTCAATATCTCCCACTTCTTGTTGATACCATCACTACTCTAGATGAGTATCTTCATCACCGCTTATCACTACGATTGCATACTACTCATTATCACGATTCGTTACTCTTGTCATACCCAAGGACATTATTGTTTGATTTGAACCACATTAACGTGAGCAACCAGTTATACACTTCCCTCGGGAAATGCATCTTCAGAGTTGCACTAATTCTTTTGATTTAATACGAGTCATGTTAGAGATGCCATTATACTTGGTTCATTTTAAATCTTCACGATTACACGAACTTGATTCTATGGAGTGATGTGGAAATGGAGGTATGAGTTAGCATAATATAACGACACTCGATCAACGTAGTTATATTATGGTAAGTCATACCAAAGTTCTAATGACTCATGATGGTGATTAGACTCGATCAACCTAATCTCCATCATGTGCCATGTACATGACTTTATTTTTCCTTGTTGCCATCAGAAAACTTCGAGAATATTGATAACAACCATACCAATTACACACCTTCGATTATTTTTGAATCATATTTATGCTTCTAAACGAATGACCAATTCTTTCAACTTCAAAACATATGCTACACATGTATACTATCTCGTTTTCACACAGTTTTATCGACGAACTACAACATGCTTGATATGCTCACATCGAGGCGGAAATTTCTCTCGTATTACACTCGTACATCCGTATAAGGAAATCTTTTATCTAAATTCTCAATGGAGAGAGAGACTCTTCACGTTATACTAGTATTCACCTCGAGGGTGAATAGTCCTAACAAACGTTTTCAGAAACCGATAAGAAACTTGTCCCAACAAATGTTCTTCAGAAACCGACAAGATGGGAAAAACTTGTACAACTATACATTATAGGAATGCTATCTTGACACGGTGTGCCTTTGTCATTTGTTTCGGATCGATATGCTCGTTTCACTTCTAGATTTCGGAGTGCCTTACAAGAAGCCTTGCGAACACGTTTAAACATGAGTACGCATCATCCACAAAATGACGGACCAAGCAAATATACGATTCAAACCTTGGAAAACATATCACGAACTTGTATTGTTGCCTTTAATTGATTTCCTCTTACAACGATAGTTATCATTCGAGTATTAACGCCGCACCTTTTCGAAACTTTATATAGCCACAAATGTCATTCTTCTATTCGTTGGACCGTAATAGGTGACAAGCAAACCACCGGACCCGAACTCATTCATGAAATAACCGTTAAGATCGTTCAAATTCAAGAAAGGCCCAAGACGGCCCGTAATCATCACTATGCCGATGTTAGACGTAAGCCTCTCGAATTCCTAGTGGGTGACCGTGTAATATTATAAGTCGCACCTTAGGAGGGTGTAATCCGTTTCAGGAAACGTAGAAAGCTAAATTCGCGATATTTTAATCCTTTGAAAATCTTGGAGCGTATTGAACCCGTTGCTTACCGTTTCGAACTCCCAACTCAAACAAATTTCGTTCATCCTACATTTTGTGTATCAAACTTAAAGACGTGTCTTGCGAAACAAGAACTTGTTATCCTTTTCGATGAGCTTACTATCGATGACAACCATCACTTCCTAGGAGAACTGTGAATCGTGAAACTAAACTTTAAAACAACGTAAAATTCCGACCATCAAAGTTCTTTGGAATGCCCACAGAAGTACCTTCACTCATTCGTAGATTTGGCAACACAAGATTTCGAGGAAGAAACAACGACTACAACTTCCAAATAAATTTCGGGACGAAATTTCTTTTAAGGTGTAGGTAATGTAACATCCCGCCTTTTTCCGTTAAATTTATTTTAACACCGTCTTTTTTTTTAGATAATATATTTCGTTATCTAAATTCGTATCCCCCGTTAATAAGTGTTTCCAATATTTTCGTTATTTAATTATAACATCTCTTGTTTACTCTAGCGTTTTTAAAATAATTCGTTCGATTAATTCACGCACCCGCTTTTAAACTCGAGGGACTATTGGCATCAAGTGGGCAAACTAGTTGACTAGTTCAACTAGTCAACCCGCCACCACCACTCATTCACTCTTCACCTCCCACCTCTCTTTTTCTCTCTAGCAACAAAACCCCATTTTCATCTTCATCACTAAATCATCATCTAAATCCAATCTAACAAGCTTACAACAAAACAAATTGCATATTTGGAATCCTATCTTCATCCTCTACAACTTGATACTAATTTCATCTCATTTGGGTAACTTTCTAAAAACTCTAAATTTCATGTTCTTAGTGTTTTTGTCATGAAATGGTGTTATTTAGTGTCTATGGCTCATTGTGATGTCGTGTATGTAATTTGTATGCTCGATCTTGTTATTTGACATAACTAGCATGAACATTTGAAATGGGTTCGTTAACTCTTTGATTTTGGTTGAATAAATATTGTTAGATGTTAAATCTTATGTGTTAAAAGTGTTACTAGCATCATTAGCTTCGTTTTGGTATGTTGGATGACATGAAAACCTTACATTAACATGATTATTGATTTTGTGATTCTTGGTTAGGGTTTGATAGATTTTTAAAACGAACTTTTGATGCATTAAATGCTTCGTAAGTTGTTGGAAAGTGTTTGGTTGTATAGTATGTGTAATTACCTACGAAACGGCATATTATATATGTGTAGTAAGTTCTCGAATCATAAAATGCGTTTTACGAACTTGAAACTTGAATGATGAACTTTTAACGATCATTCGACAAGGATTTGGTCATTTAAAATGATGTGATTGTTTGATTATATGTGTTTAGTTGTATTCCTCGTTAAAATACCTTTCCAACGATGTATAATATGCATTTTAAGTGTTTGCGGTTCATAAGTTGTGTTTGAAATGAGTTTGGTTCGAGACTTGTCAAATTTGCAGCAACAGCAATCTGCAACTCATTTGGACGCCGTCCCACACCTTGGACGCCATCCAGGCCTTCATTGCTGGATGCCGTGCAGCCAATCTGGATGCCGTCCAAATGAACTGCAGATTTCTGCTTTGCTTGGTCGTTTACCGTTGAATTCTAACTATGCTCCGCACCTCCGATTAACATGAAACTTTGCCAACATGTTTGTATATGATTACTAATTGAAGAAAAATTGTCGGACACCCGACCCGACCCCGTTGACTTTGAATTTGACCAAGTTTGACTTTTAGTCAAACTTGACCAAACACATATGCAATCGTTTTAACGTGCTTTTACACTTATATCTTGCATGAAACTTGACAACTTGATTCACATGCTATATTAATCGAGTCGTAACGAGCCAAAGGACTAATTGAACACATTTCGCCCGACCTTGTGTCGTAACCCGTAATTGATACAACTTATTTGTTTAGGTCAAGGCTAAGCAACTTTCATTGCACAACGTTTAATTACAAGTACTTTGGCATGCAACTATGGTGAGATCATAGTCCCATCTTTTCAACAACTTTTATACTTTTAATTCATGGGATGAGAAACATATACGGTTTATACTTTTATACGTTGAACACAAGTACTAAAACAAACATTCCAAAACGAGTTATAACAAAAAGCCTCAATTCAATTATCATTAGTTACACTTGCAGGGTGTAAGCGCGAAATTATGTTGTGTGGCCATACGGGTTTGACGAACCCTCATTCGGATGGTTCGCTACCGTTAGCAGATGAAATGTAATTTTATCGCGTATAGTGAAGGTTCTAACACTATGATTCAGAGGTACCATTCAGTAAAGCCTTGATAATTGGGTGCTCGACATACAAACAACATCTTTGGAATGCGAATGATTTGGATAATCAACTATACTAAATCTTATGGTTCAAAAACATACGTTTACAAATACACCTATGATTTCACCAACGTTTTTCGTTGACAGTATTCTATATGTTTCTCAGGTTCATACTTGGCAACTTGATACATGCTTCCGCACAATTTGATTACTTTCTTGGGGTCAAGCATACATGCATACGCTATTGATAGCACTCTTGATTTTCAACTTATATTATATCGC
Organism: Rutidosis leptorrhynchoides; assembly: GCF_046630445.1. Classification (NCBI taxonomy): domain Eukaryota; kingdom Viridiplantae; phylum Streptophyta; class Magnoliopsida; order Asterales; family Asteraceae; genus Rutidosis; species Rutidosis leptorrhynchoides. The sequence continues at coordinate 367,767,366 of NC_092343.1, read as the reverse complement.
AAGTTATTTCATTTATACTTTACAACTTTTGTAAACTTAAACTTGTTGTCGAACCGTTTGGTAACTTAAAACTTTGCAAGTCATACACATTTCAAATGAATGCGACATAATTTTGGTCAAACGCGTCTCATTTAGGGACTATGACCCCGTAACGGGACCTAAGTTAACGGCGCCGTCAATGATGATTTTGTGGGGTTGTTACAATACGTCTTGGACCTAACTGTCCTGTGGATGGCCTAAACTGATCTACACTACTTCATGGGGAGTAAACTCGGGGAGTTCTTCTCCTGCGAACTGGAATGCAATAAGAAGCTCCTGAACTTGGCATTTTTGCCTGGATACATTCTACAAACTTGTAAGTACTAAGCGCAAGTATGGCGTTTAGGGTTAGTGCACAGAAATAGTATATTTGTAGACTGAAAATAATTTGAAAATAAAATAAGTAAAATAAAAAGGATAAGCAAGGGGTGCCTCCCAAGAGCGCTTTGTTTATCAAGTCGTTAGAGCTCGACTTTTCCTGTCAGATCTTCAAAATGGATCGAAGGATAAGAGGTGCTCCTCCTTGTCATGGTCTTCTAGATAAGCCTTTAATCGGTGGCCGTTGACTTTGAAGTTTCCAGTGGGTCCTTCTAGTTCCACGGCTCCATGTGGAAAAGCGTGAATAACTTTATATGGGCCACTCCATCTTGATTTGAATTTTCTAGCGAACTTTTTGAATCGGGAATTAAAGAGTAGAACTTTATCTCCAGGGGCGAACATTGTAGGAATCAATTTTGCATCATGCGTCAGCTTTGTTCGTTCCTTGTAGATGTATGACGTCTCGTAAGCTTGGTCCCTTAATTCAGCGAGTTCATTCATTTGCATTTTCCTATGTTTGGCAGTTACTGAAGGATCGAGGTTACAGGTTTTCAATGCCCAGAGAGATTTATACTCTAGCTCTAGCGGAAGATTACAAGCTTTTCCATAGATCATTCAGTAGGGTGTAGTTCCTAGGGGATTCTTGTAGGCAGTCCAGAATGCCCACAGAGCATCATCTAGTTTCTCGGCCCATTTATTTCCATGATGGCCGAAGGTGCGTTCTAGAATTCTATTGAGTGCTCTGTTTGTGACCTCTGCTTGTCCGTTTGTCTGCGGATGATAGGCAGTGGACATTTTGTGGGTAACTCCGTATTGTTGCAACACTTTCATAAACTGAGTGTTACAAAAGTGTGTGCCTCTATCGCTTATTATAGCGCGGGGAGCTCCGAATCAGCAAAAGAGTCTCTTCAGGAAGTTGGTGACGACTTTGGCATCATTAGTTGGAAATGCCTGAGCTTCGGCCCATCTGGAGACGTAATCTACTGCTACGAGGACATATTCTTTCCCATTAGACTTCGAGAATGGCCCCATAAAGTCTAATCCCCATATATCGAAGATCCCGCAAGCTTGGATATTAGTCTGAGGCATCTCATTCTTCATAGAGATAATACCTTGCCTTTGGCATGCCTCGCAACGCTTTACAAGTTCTTGCGCATCTCGGAATATAGAGGACCAATCAAATCCTGATTCGTAGACTTTTCTTGCGGTTAAGTTTGCTCCATGATGACCTCATGTTGGTCCATGGTGACAATGGTGAAGGATCCCTGCTACTTGTTTTTCATCTACGCACCTCCTGATTATTTGATCAGGGCTAATTCTAAACAGGTAAGGATCTTCCTAGTAGTAGTACTTGACATCCATGAAGAACTTCCTTCTTCGGGATGTGCTCATTCCTTTTTGTACTACTCCAGCAACTAGGTAGTTGGCTATGTCAGCATACCAAGGGTTATTGCGATCCTATGTTAGCTTCTCCTAAGCTCATAAGCTGTTCTTTTGGAAATTTGTCTCTGATATCTTGTTCAGTAAGTTGTTCCATCGTTGGGTTCTCCAAATGACTGAGATGGTCTGCTGCGATGTTCTCTGCTCCTTTCTTATCCTTGATCTCAATATCGAATTCTTGTAGGAGTAAGATCCATCATAGGAGTCTCGGTTTAGCATCTTGCTTAGTGAATAGATATTTAATGGCTGAACGATCTGTGTAAACCGTAGTTTTGGACAGGATGATATAGGAACGGAATTTGTCGGAGGCGAAAACTATAGCTAGCAGCTCCTTTTCCGTGGTGGTATAATTCTCTTGAGCTCCGGTCAAGGTTTTACTTGCGTAATAGATTGGATGAAAGTGCTTATTCGTCCGTTGTCCTAGTACAGATCCAACTGCGAAGTCGCTCGAATCACACATGATTTCGAATGGTAAGCTCCAATCGGGAGAAATCATGATTGGTGCATATGTGAGCTGTTCCTTCAGATAGTTGAACGCTTTTCTACATTCTTCGTTGAGGACAAACGGAACTTCCTTTCCTAGGAGATGAGTGAGAGATCGTGTGACCTTTGAAAAATCCTTAATGAAACATCGGTAAAAACCGGCGTGTCCTAAGAAACTCCTTACCGCTCTTACTGTGGTAGGCTCTAGAAGTTTAGTAATGGTCTCAATCTTAGCCTTATCAACTTCTATTCCTGCTTTTAAAATCTTATGTCCTAAAACTATGCCTTATTTCACCATGAAGTGACATTTTTCCCAATTCAGAACTAAATTCGAATCTTCACACCGGGTGAGCATCTTGTCAAGGTTAGAAAGGCACGAATCAAAGGTACTACCAAAAACTGAGAAGTCATCCATTAAGACTTCCATACAACGTTCAATCATGTCGTGAAATATGGCTACCATGCATCGCTGGAATGTAGCTGGTGCATTGCATAGCCTAAAGGGCATGCGTCGATAGGCAAATGTTCCATAAGGACAGGTGAAAGTTGTTTTTTCTTGGTCCTTTGGATCGAGAGGAATTTGAAAGTAGCCGGAAAAACCGTCAAGGAAACAATAGAATTCATTTCCTGATAGACGTTCCAACATTTGATCGATGAAGGGTAATGGAAAATGATCTTTTCGGATTGCATCGTTAAGTTTACGATAGTCTATTCAAACCCTCCAACCGGTGACCTCCCGTGTTGGAATAAGTTCATTATTCTCATTTTGGATTACAGTCATTCCTCTTTTCTTGGGTACGACTTGAACAGGACTGACCCATGGAGAATCGAAAATGGGATAGATCAGACCGGCGTCCAGAAGTTTGATTGCTTCTTTCTTGACGACTTCTTGAATCATAAGATTGACCCTTCTTTGCCTCTGAACTGATGGTTTGAAATCATCTTCCATGAAGATCTTGTGGGTGCAATAGTTGGGACTGATTCCTTTTATGTCAGAAATCTTCCAAGCAATCGCTTTATTATGTGATTTCAGAAATTGAATAAATTTTACCTTCTCCTGTGGCGTGAGGTCTTTCGAGATGATTACAGGGAGTTGCAATTCTCCTTCTAAGAATGCATACTCCAGATGCTCGGGTAACTTTTTCAATTCTAATTTCGGAGGTTCCTCGATAGATGGTTTCATTCTTGCTATCTATGCTCTGTCTAACGAGTCATATCTCTCTTGAAATTCTAATTCTTCATCCTTAGTGGAGGTCACTGATGCTATCTGTTCTTCGGTTCTGGAAATTGTCCTTCTTAAAGCTTCTTCTTCCAAAACGTTTTCTTTAGTTTCGAATATAGGATTTCCCACACATTCTTCTTCTGACTGGGGTTCCTAAAATACCGAAATGAAGTCTGATTGTTCATTCGATCTTCTCCTTAATGCAGGTAGGGAATGCCTTGACCTAGTGGTGCTATTTGGATAGTTTTACCGAGAAAGTTACTTTCAGAGAGGGGAGATTTATATCGACCAAGATCTATGGCTAAATGAGTGTCGAGATTTCCTTCAGGAGGTGTAAACAACAGATCCTTAGAAATTTGATCTCGACTACATAAAGCCATGGTTTCTTATAGGTATTCATTGACGAGTTCTTGAAAAGAATCAGAGATATTGATATCTTCTTCACGGGGGTGGCTCATGAGTCGGTCGACATTAAATGTGACTTCTTCACTTCCAACTCTTAGTTTCAATGATTTGTCGTGAACATCGATTACGGCCTTGGCAGTATTTAGGAATGGTCTGCTAAGAATGAGGGGAACCTTCGTGTCTTCCTCAATATCCATAATGACGAAATCGACGGGAAATGCGAACTTATCCTCTCTGACTAGGACATCCTCAGCTATTCCTCGAGGAATCTTAACTGATCTGTCCACGAGTTGGATAGTCATTCTGGTTGGTCTTAAGTCTTTTAATCCTAGCTTTTTGAATAACGAATCGGGCATTAGGTTTACACTGGCTCCTAAGTCTGCTAAAGCATTACTAATCTGGACATCTTGTAGGTAGCAAGGTACTGTAATTCTTCCTGTATCTCCTAACTTAGGGAGAATACCATGTTGTAACACTAATGAGCATTCTTCAGTTAAGGGCAAGCTAACTATCTCTCTTAATCTCTCTTTGTTTGAAAGCGTTTCTTTGAAAAATTTAGCGCAGTTTGGCATTTCTACTAAAGCATCTACTTGTCGCACATTCAAATGTAAATTCTTAATAATATCCCAATACTTAGCGAATTGCGCTTCTTGTTTTTCCTTCCTAAGCCTACCTAGGAAAGGTATGCAGGTGCGTGGAATGATTTCTGGGGCCTTAGGAGAGATAGGTTCCGGTGGATTGACAACTGGGTCAATTGGCACAGGTTCCTTATCGGAAAAATCTTGTATGGGTATATTAACAGTTGTTTCCTTCCCACCTCTAGTTACTACTAGGGCATCAAGCTCACTACTCTCTATTTCAACTTTAGCGGTTAAACGTTTAAGTGTAAGCTGAAAATTGATGATTAATTCTTCAAAAGTTTGTTTCAAGGTATCAAATTTGTTCTGGCATTCTATGACTTGAAGGTTTATCGTGTATTGCTTTTTCATAAATTCCACTAAAGTTTCTTTAGAGAGGGTAGCAGGTTGGTGTAGTGGGAGGAGTATATTAAAGTCCGAGCTATTTTGCTGTTTGTATGCCCAACTAGGGTAAGGATACCTTAGATTGGTTCTAGTAGCATCGGTACTTTTAAGAATTGATAAACTTTGAAGAGTGAGGGTGAGATCTTGTAACCTGGTTTCCAGCATTTGTACCGTATGAGTGAAGACGTCATCCTTCTCAATAGCTTCATTGTTCCAATCCTCCTGCTGTGCAGCTATTGTATCCAAAAGATCTCATGCTTCATCTGTTGTTCGTGACATGAAATTGCCTTACGAGGCCATGTCTAGGAGAGACTTATCATCCTTGGTCAAACCATTGTAAAGCGTGCAGATTATGTCTGCTCGACTTAACGAGTGATTCGGACATCTTTTAAGCATCACTTTTACTCTATTCCATGCTAGACATAATGACTCGTTTTCTTTTTGAGAAAAGTTGGTGATGTCATTCTTTAAACTGGTTTGCAGGAAAGGTGGATAAAATTTGTTCAAAAACTTAGTGGCTAATTCTTCCCATGAGTGTATTGAATTTGGGTTAAGACCATCAAACCATGTTAAAGCGTGTGAAGACAGAGAATATTCGAAAAGATGAAGTTTCAAAAGGTTTTTCTCGTTTGCTTCCTTCTTAAAAGAGTCAACCAGACTGATAAATTTGTTTCAGTGAAAGTTCGGATCGTCAGTCGGTAATCCTTGAAATTTACAGATCATACTGACCAGCTTGATCATATGTGAACTGATTTCAGGAGTTCCCTCGGTTCCTAAGGTGATTGGTCCTCCTCTTTCTTCTAAGCATGGTTTTTGCATAGAAGCAAGGGTGTTTTGTTGTTCTATTTTTTTTCTGTTTAAAAAGACTTAAAAGTAACTTTTAGAAAATGTTAATTGACTAAAAGGATCGATAATTTAATAAAAACAATTATTCTTGAAATTCGGTCGCTAACCTTATCGATATTCTAATTGATAGGATTTCTTACAGATTAGTAGGTATCTAGGTGGCCAGGCCGACTACGGAGAGGCAGGATCCTTTTGGTTCCAATATAATTGGAGACTGTTCGAAAAATCCAACAACTAAGTCCGTGTATAAATGTCTTTCTTAGACACCACCAAACAATACTTTTGTCTGCTTAAAATCTTTCTCAACCAAAATATTCGATCCCCGGCAGCGGCGCCAAAAAAGATTTCTACCTACTTATGATATAGCCAAAACGGACTGTTTTTATCGTGCGGTGCCGTTCAGTCACAGGATGTCAGATTTGGTATAACATACAGAGGAGTTCATTTAATTTATATTGTACGGGGCCTAAATTTACTTTAACTTTCAAATGTAGAAGGTGTAAGTTAACCTAGGGTCGTACTTTTTAATGGTTTAACGAATTGAAGATCAAGTGGATAATTGTCTTTTATTTTAATTACCTGGATAAAGGATAATAGTTGGTTTAAGCTAAAGCCCTAATTGCAGAAAAGTAAATAAAGTGGGAGGATGTCCGGAGTATGCAGATCAAGGAAATGTTGACCAATATATTAGTTTGGGCTAAGGAAAGGTAATTACGTTGATATTGAAGCTTGTGATTGAAATGGTGTAGATCTGGTTGGATGAGCCAATTACACAGACCTACTTATCTGTAAACTCTCAGAGTTCTCGTTGAGTAGTAAGAAGTATGTCACGTGGTTGTATAACTGAAGTGTGACTATACCTCGGATGTTATCCTTAGTAAAGCACTAGGTTTATTAGTGAGTTGAGTTCTAATCCTAATCCTCGTTATCAGTTTGGTTAATTGAATAACAACGTGCCGTGTTGATTGAACACTGATCACAAACGGAAGGAGTCCGTCGGATTAAGTTGACAAAACCTTAAATGAAAACTAACAACCATTTCATCATACTAATGAGATCAAACCAAGACAAACATTATACAGCATTAAAGTTAATATACTGATAGTAAAGCAGATAGAAACCTAACAGATACCTCAACCGTTGATATGGCTTAATTCTAAGGAAACAATCAAACAAGAACATGAAATAGGTTTGGGTCATACATTCAGGGCACTAGCTAGATCTTAACAGCTCCTAAGAGGTCTCTTTGGAACATTCAATAGGCATACTAGGTCATTCATGTCTCAATTCCTAGGTTGCGTGTCCTAAAAGCGCATTAAATGCCTCTCGGGAACTCCGGCCATACCGAGTTCATAGAATCTTCAGATACAGTATAACCAGGGTGTAGTGACCCAAACTTTTCCATGTTTATATATATTAAATGAAATTGTTATTTACATGATCAAGTGTTTCCAACATGTTAAGCAATCAAACTTGTTAAGACTTGATTAATTGAAATAGGTTTCATATAGACAATTGACCACCCAAGTTGACCGGTGATTCACGAACGTTAAAACTTGTAAAAACTATATGATGACATATATATGATTATATATATATTTAACATAATATTATGATAAGTAACTATCTCATTAGGTATTTTAACAATGAGTTATATACATAAAATTGAGTTTATTGAATTAAGAAACTCGAAACGATATATATAACGATTATCGTTATAACGTCTTACTAAATACATATGAATCATATTAAGATATTGATACACTATGTTTAATCTTGATAAATGATAAGTAAACATGTCATTAACTGTATTAACAATGAACTACATTTATAAAAACAAGACTACTAACTTAATGATTTCGAAACGAGACATATATGTAACGATTATCGTTGTAACAACATTTAACTGTATATATATCATAATAAGATATATTAATATATCATAATATCATGATAATGTAATAAATTAACATCTATTTAGATATAATAAACAATGGGTTAACAACATTTAACAAGATCGTTAACCTAAAGGTTTCAAAACAACATTTACATCTAACGACTAACGATGACTTAACGACTCAGTTAAAATGTATATACATGTAGTGTTTTATTATGTATTCATACACTTTTGAAAGACTTCAATACACTTATCAAAATACTTCTACTTAACAAAAATGCTTAAAATTACATCCTCGTTCAGTTTCATCAACAATTCTACTTGTATGCACCCGTATTCGTACTCGTACAATACACAGCTTTTAGACGTATGTACTATTGGTATATACACTCTAATGATCAGCTCTTAGCAGCCCATGTGAGTCACCTAACACATGTGGGAACCATCATTTGGAAACTAGCATGAAATATCTCATAATATTACAAAAATATGAGTAATCATTCATGACTTATTTACATGAAAACAAAATTACACATCCTTTATATCTAATCCATATACCAACGACCAAAAACACCTACAAACACTTTTATTCTTCAATTTTCTTCATCTAAGTGATCTCTCTCAAGTTCTATCTTTAAGTTCTAAGTGTTCTTCATAAATTCTATAAGTTCTAGTTTCATAAAATCAAGAATACTTCCAAGTTTGCTAGCTTACTTCCAATCTTGTAAACTGATCATCCAACCTCAAGAAATCTTTCTTATTTATAGTAAGATATCTTTCTAATACAAAGTAATACTCATATTCAAACTTCGGTTCAATTTCTATAACTATAACAATCTTATTTCGAGTGATGATCTTACTTGAATTTGTTTTCGTGTCATGATTCTGCTTCAAGAACTTTCAAGCCATCCAAGGATCCTTTGAAGCTAGATCCATTTGTCTCTTTTCCAGTAGGTTTATCCACAAAACTTGAGGTAGTAATGATGTTCTTAACATCATACAATTCATACATATAAAGTTATCTTATTCGAATGTTTAAACTTGAAATCACTAGAACATAGTTTAGTTAATTCTAAACTTGTTCGCAAACAAAAGTTAATCCTTCTAACTTGACTTTTAAAATCAACTAAACACTTGTTCTATATCTATATAATATGCTAACTTAATGATTTAAAACCGAAAAACACAAAAAATACCGTAAAACCGGATATACGCCGTTGTAGTAACACCGCGGGCTGTTTTGGGTTAGTTAATTAAAAACTATGATAAACTTTGATTTAAAATTTGTTCTTCTGGAAAAATGATTTTTCTTATGAACATGAAACTATATCCAAAAATCATGGTTAAACTCAAAGTGGAAGTATGTTTTCCAAAATGGTCATCTAGACGTCATTCTTTCGACTGAAATGACTACCTTTACAAAAACGAATTGTAACCTATAATTCCGACTATAAACCTATACTTTTTCTGTTTAGATTCATAAAATAGAGTTAAATATGAAACCATAGCAATTTGATTCACTCAAAACGGATTTAAAACGAAGAAGTTATGGGTAAAACAAGATTGGATATTTTTTGATTGTTGTAGCTACGGAAAATATTGTAACAATTCTATACAAATCATATCCTAGCTAACTTATATTGTATTATACATGTATTCTAATATATTATGTAATCTTGGGATACCATAGACACGTATGCAAATGTTTTGACATATCATATCAACCCATCTATATAAATTATTTGGAACAACCATAGACACTCTATATGCAGTAATGTTGGAGTTAGCTATACAGGGTTGAGGTTGATTCCAAAAATATATAGTTTGAGTTGTGATCTAGCCTGAGACGTGTATACACTGGGTCGTGGATTGATTCAAGATAATATATATCGATTTATTTCTGTACATCTAATTATGGACAACTAGTTGTAGGTTACTAACAAGGACAGCTAACTTAATAAACTTAAAACAGTAAAACGTATTAAAAATGTTGTAAATATATTTTGAACATACTTTGATATATATGTACATATTTGTTATAGGTTCGTGAATCGATCCGTGGCCAAGTCTTATTTCCGAGGAAGGAAATATCTGTGAAAGTGAGTTATAGTCCCACTTTTAAAATCTAATATTTTTGAGATGAGAATACATGCAGGTTTTATAAATGATTTACAAAATAGACACAAGTACGTGAAACTACATTCTATGGTTGAATTATCGAAATCGAATATGCCCCTTTTTATTAAGTCTGGTAATCTAAGAATTAGGGAACAGACACCCTAATTGACGCTAATCCTAAAGATAGATCTATTGGGCCTAACAAACCCCATCCAAAGTACCGGATGCTTTATTATTTCGAAATTTATATCATATCCGAAGGGTGTCCCGGAATGATGGGGATATTCTTATATATGCATCTTGTTAATGTCGGTTACCAGGTGTTCATCATATGAATGAATTTTATCTCTATGTTTGGGATGTATATTGAAATATGAAATCTTGTGGTCTATTATTATGATTTGATAATATATAGGTTAAACCTATAACTCACCAACATTTTTGTTGACGTTTAAAGCATGTTTATTCTCAGGTGAATACTAAGAGCTTCCGCTGTTGCATACTAAAATAAGGACAAGATTTGAAGTCCATGTTTGTATGATATTGTGTAAAAACTGCATTCAAGAAACATATGTCGATGTAATATATTTCTATTGTAAACCATTATGTAATGGTCATGTGTAAACAGTATATTTTAGATTATCATTATTTGATAATTTACGTAATGCTTTTAAAACCTTTATTGATAAAATAAAGGTTATGGTTGTTTTAAAAATGAATGCAGTCTTTGAAAAACGTCTCATATAGAGGTCAAAACCTCGCAACGAAATCAATTAATATGGAACGTTTATAATCAATATGAACGGGACATTTCAGTTGGTATTCGAGCGTTGGTCTTAGAGAACCAGAAAAATTGCATTAGTGTGTCTTATCGAGTTTGTTAGGATGCATTAGTGAGTCTGGACTTCGACTGTGTTTTCTTTAAAAATGATTGCTTAACATTTTTATTGGAAACTATATATTATTAACATGTAAATATTATGTGATATATTAATCTCTTAACATGTTTGATATTGTGTGATAGATGTCTACCTCTAGTACAAATCCCATTGATTCACCTAATAATAATGAAGAGTCGAATATATTTTGGGAAGATTCACAAATTCCCGAAGAGGAACGGGAAGAAGAAGAACCGGAAGAGGAGGAACCGGAAGAAGATGAACCAGAAGAGGAGGAATCGGAAGAGGAGGAACCAGAAGAAGAGGTTCCGGAGGAAGAAATATTGATACCTATAGTAAATCGATTAAATAAAAGAAAATCCTCAACCAACAGACCAAAGTTAATAATGGTCAATGGTGTTTCCGCTGAGGAAGCAAAATATTGGGAAGATTACCAATTTTCCGATGAATCGGATCCCAATGAGGATTCCGATGATGTTATAGAAATTACTTCGACCCAATTTAATAAAGCAAAATAAAATAATAAGGGAAACGGTATAAAAATAGAGAAACCCGATTCCAACCCCGATGAACTTTATATGTATCGACAACATCCGTATTTCCTAAAATGTAACAATGACCCGGGAACCTCTAAACCACCAGGTTTTTCTAAACCATTGTGGAAAATGACGGCTCGTATTAGAGGAACACCATATATTCCTAGAAAATTAGGAAAACGAACCAAGTCCGAAGAAGAAGAAACCAGTGATTCAGATTAGAGGGTTGTAATCATGTTGTATATTATATGTATTGTAGTGTGCTTGTACTTTTATGTTCTATGTAAAAAAAATTGCTTGTATTGTTTGTTAATTATCTTTTACGAATCTAATCCTTGTCTATTTTACAGTATAAAAACAAAATGGACGTTAAGGGTAGACAACCGAATATTTTAGAAGAGCTACCAGAGGATATGATTGAGGAAATCTTGTCTAGACAGCACATTTAGTTATGGCGAAATTAACTTGTCAAACATTTGAAAGACTTTCCAGAAATGCCTTAGTTTATAAAAGGCTTTCCTTTGATAGGTGGGGTATATCACATTGGGGAGACCTTAAGTTATGCCGTGTTTTCTTTAAAGCGTTAAATGCGGGGAACCCAAATGCAATTTTACGCTACGGGTTAAGAACCTATTTTGACTCAACATATCCCAACATAGGATTTCATGAATTAGAAAGAGCTTCTAACATGCAACATAAAGAAGCATGTTATGCTTACGGGTTAGTGATGTTCGCTTCTTACCAAAGTGAGAAAAAGAACATCGGATTGCAACTTTTAAATAAAACCTTCCCACAAGTGATGGATTCAGTAGTTGGGATAAGAAACAAGGTTTTTAGATTATTACGGGGCTATTAGACATTACGAAACCCTCGTCCTTTTGACGACATTACAACATGCTGCCTAGCCAATGGTCATAACGGTTATTTTTCACAAGACCAAGGATGGGAAGTCGTCGTAGTAAAACCAGAATGCATGACTTGTTTCTGGACTTATGAATTACGTGTCTTTATTTTCTTTGTTGAACAACTTGCGTATTAACTAGATTTATCTTTAAAACTGTCATGTATCATAGTGTACTATATTTCATGTTATATGTAATATAGCGAAGTTGTAAGTTTGAAGAATATTTGTATGTGATATATTATTATAATCAGTTTTTCATATGGAATTTTAGTAGTTGAATTGTATATTAGCTACTAAGTATGAACTTAACGGGTAGGTAGTACCCGAATTTAAACTTATAAAACACTAATATGAAGAAAAAGCTTTTATAAATGAGTTCATATTATGCTACGAGATACTATTGACTACTCTTAATATTCTGTATGATTAACTCGATTCAGTTGGCTATTTTGAAGGAAATGGCACCGACTACTCGACACACCATGAATATGAGCGAAGAGGAATTTCGTACCTTTCTTGCTGCAAACATAGCCGCAGTACAGGCTGCGCTACATACCAACAATAACTCTGAATCTAGCAATGCAGCTAACGGCGCTAGAAATCGTGTAGGATGCTCCTACAAAGAATTCACTACCTGCAAACCTTTGGAATTTGATGGAACCAAAGGACCAATTGGATTGAAACGGTGGACTGATAAAGTCGAATCGGTGTTTGCCATAAGTAAGTGTACTGAAGAGGACAAAGTTAAGTACGCTACGCATACCTTCACAGGTACTGCGTTAACGTGGTGGAACACCTATCTTGAACAGGTGGGACAAAATGCTGCTTACGCACTACCGTGGTCGGCATTCAAGCAATTGATGAACGAGCAGTACCATCCTAGAAACGAAGTCAATAAGCTCAAGGCAGAACTTAGAGAGTTACGAACACAAGGGTTCGACGTTACCACATATGAACGACGATTCACAGAGTTGTACCTATTGTGTCCGGGAGCATTCGAAGATGAAGAAGAGAAGATCGAGGCGTTTGTAAAAGGGTTACCAGTAAGGATTCAAGAAGATGTGAGTTCACACGAGCCCGCTTCTATACAGAAGGCAAGTCGAATGGCTCATAAAATCATAAATCAGATTGAGGGAAGAATTAAAGAGCAGGTTGAAATGTCCCGTTCTTATTGATTAAAAACGTTCCATATTAATTGATTTCGTTGCGAGGTTTTGACCTCTATATGAGACGTTTTTCAAAGACTGCATTCATTTTAAAACAAACTATAACCTTTATTTCATCAATAAAGGTTTAAAAAGCTTTACGTAGATTATCAAATAATGATAATCTAAAATATCCTGTTTACACACGACCATTACATAATGGTTTACAATACAAATATGTTACAACAAAATAAGTTTCTTGAATGCAGTTTTTACACAATATCATACAAGCATGGACTCCAAATCTCATCCTTATTTAAGTATGCGACAGCGGAAGCTCTTAATAATCACCTGAGAATAAACATGCTTAAAACGTCAACAAAAATGTTGGTGAGTTATAGGTTTAACCTATATATATCAAATCATAATAATAGACCACAAGATTTCATATTTCAATACACATCCCATACATAGAGATAAAAATCATTCATATGGTGAACAACTGGTAACCGACATTAACAAGATGCATATATAAGAATATCCCCATCATTCTGGGACACCCTTCGGATATGATATAAATTTCAAAGTACTAAAGCATCCGGTACTTTGGATGGGGTTTGTTAGGCCCAATAGATCTATCTTTAGGATTCGCGTCAATTAGGGTGTCTGTTCCCTAATTCTTAGATTACCAGACTTAATAAAAAAGGGGCATATTCGATTTCGATAATTCAACCATAGAATGTAGTTTCACATACTTGTGTCTATTTTGTAAATCATTTATAAAACATGCATGTATTCTCATCCCAAAAATATTAGATTTTAAAAGTGGGACTATAACTCACTTTCACAGATTTTTACTTCGTCGGGAAGTAAGACTTGGCCACTGGTTGATTCACGAACCTATAACAATATATACATATATATCAAAGTGTGTTCAAAATATATTTACAACACTTTTAATATATTTTTATGTTTTAAGTTTATTAAGTCAGCTGTCCTCGTTAGTAACCTACAACTAGTTGTCCACAGTTAGATGTACAGAAATAAATCGATAAATATTATCTTGAATCAATTCACGACCCAGTGTATACGTATCTCAGTATTGATCACAACTCAAACTATATATATTTTGGAATCAACCTCAACCCTGTATAGCTAGCTCCAACATTCACATATAGAGTGTCTATGGTTGTTCCGAAATATATATAGATGTGTCGACATGATAGGTCGAAACATTGTATACATGTCTATGGTATCTCAAGATTACATAATATACAATACAAGTTGATTAAGTTATGGTTGGAATAGATTTGTTACCAATTTTCACGTAGCTAAAATGAGAAAAATTATCCAATCTTGTTTTACCCATAACTTCTTCATTTTAAATCCGTTTTGAGTGAATCAAATTGCTATGGTTTCATATTGAACTCTATTTTATGAATCTAAACAGAAAAAGTATAGGTTTGTAGTCGGAAAAATAAGTTACAAGTCATTTTTGTAAAGGTAGTCATTTCAGTCGAAAGAACGACGTCTAGATGACCATTTTATAAAACATACTTCCACTTTGAGTTTAACCATAATTTTTGGATATAGTTTCATGTTCATAATAAAAATCATTTTCTCAGAATAACAACTTTTAAATCAAAGTTTATCATAGTTTTTAATTAACTAACCCAAAACAGCCCGCGGTGTTACTACGACGGCGTAAATCCGGTTTTACGGTGTTTTTCGTGTTTCCAGGTTTTAAATCATTAAGTTAGCATATCATATAGATATATAACATGTGTTTAGTTGATTTTAAAAGTCAAGTTAGAAGGATTAACTTTTGTTTGCGAACAAGTTTAGAATTAACTAAACTTTGTTCTAGTGATTACAAGTTTAAACCTTCGAATAAGATAGCTTTATATGTATGAATCGAATGATATTATGAACATCATTACTACCTTAAGTTCCTTGGATAAACCTACTGGAAAAGATAAAAATGGATCTAGCTTCAACGGATCCTTGGATGGCTCGAAGTTCTTGAAGCAGAATCATGACACGAAAACAAATTCAAGTAAGATCATCACTTGAAATAAGATTGTTATAGTTATAGAAATTGAACCAAAGTTTGAATATGATTATTACCTTGTATTAGAATGATAGCCTACTGTAAGAAACAAAGATTTCTTGAGGTTGGATGATCACCTAACAAGATTGAAAGTGAGCTAGTAAACTTGAAAGTATTCTTGATTTTATGTAACTAGAACTTGTAGAATATATGAAGAACACTTAGAACTTGAAGATAGAACTTGAGAGAGATAAATTAGATGAAGAAAATTGAAGAATGAAAGTGTTTGTAGGTGTTTTTGGTCGTTGGTGTATGGATTAAATATAAAGGATATGTAATTTTGTTTTCATGTAAATAAGTCATGAATGATTACTCATATTTTTGTAATTTTATGAGATATTTCATGCTAGTTGCCAAATGATGGTTCCCACATGTGTTAGGTGACTCACATGGGCTGCTAAGAGCTGATCATTGGAGTGTATATACCAATAGTACATACATCTAAAAGCTGTGTATTGTACGAGTACGAATACAGGTGCATACGAGTAGAATTGTTGATGAAACTGAACGAGGATGTAATTGTAAGCATTTTTGTTAAGTAGAAGTATTTTGATAAGTGTATTGAAGTCTTTCAAAAGTGTATAAATACATATTAAAACACTACATGTATATACATTTTAACTGATTCGTTAAGTCATCGTTAGTCGTTACATGTAAGTGTTGTTTTGAAACCTTTAGGTTAACGATCTTGTTAAATGTTGTTAACCCAATGTTTATAATATCAAATGAGATTTTAAATTATTATATTATCATGATATTATCATGTATGAATATCTCTTAATATGATATATATACATTAAATGTCTTTACAAGGATAATCGTTACATATATGTCTCGTTTAAAAATCATTAAGTTAGTAGTCTTGTTTTTACATATGCAGTTCATTGTTAATATACTTAATGATATGTTTACTTATCATAGTATCATGTTAACTATATATATATATCCATATATATGTCATCATATAGTTTTTACAAGTTTTAACGTTCGTGAATCACCGGTCAACTTTGGTGGTCAATTGTCTATATGAAACATATTTCAATTAATCAAGTCTTAACAAGTTTGATTGCTTAACATGTTAAAAACATTTAATCATGTAAATATCAATCTTAATTAATATATATAAACATGGAAAAGTTCGGGTCACTACAGTACCTACTCGTTAAATAAATTTCGTCCCGAAATTTTAAGCTGTTGAAGGTGTTGACGAATCTTCTGGAAATAGATGCGGGTATTTCTTCTTCATCTGATCTTCACGCTCCCAGGTGAACTCGGGTCTTCTACGAGCATTCCATCGAACCTTAACAATTGGTATCTTGTTTTGCTTAAGTCTTTTAACCTCACGATCCATTATTTCGACGGGTTCTTCGATGAATTGAAGTTTTTCGTTGATTTGGATTTCATCTAATGGAATAGTGAGATCTTCTTTAGCAAAACATTTCTTCAAATTCGAGACGTGGAAAATGTTATGTACAGCCGCGATTTGTTGAGGTAACTCAAGTCGGTAAGCTACTGGTCCGACACGATCAATAATCTTGAATGGTCCAATATACCTTGGATTTAATTTCCCTCGTTTACCAAATCGAACAACGCCTTTCCAAGGTGCAACTTTAAGCATGACCATCTCTCCAATTTCAAATTCTATATCTTTTCTTTTAATGTCAGCGTAGCTCTTTTGTCGACTTTGGGCAGTTTTCAACCGTTGTTGAATTTGGATGATCTTCTCGGTAGTTTCTTGTATAATCTCCGGACCCGTAATCTGTCTATCCCCCACTTCACTCCAACAAATCGAAGACCTGCACTTTCTACCATAAAGTGCTTCAAACGGTGCCATCTCAATGCTTGAATGGTAGCTGTTGTTGTAGGAAAATTCTGCTAACGGTAGATGTCGATCCCAACTGTTTCCGAAATCAATAACACATGCTCGTAGCATGTCTTCAAGCGTTTGTATCGTCCTTTCGCTCTGCCCATCAGTTTGTGGATGATAGGCAGTACTCATGTCTAGACGAGTTCCTAATGCTTGCTGTAATGTCTGCCAGAATCTTGAAATAAATCTGCCATCCCTATCAGAGATAATAGAGATTGGTATTCCATGTCTGGAGACGACTTCCTTCAAATACAGTCGTGCTAACTTCTCCATCTTGTCATCTTCTCTTATTGGCAGGAAGTGTGCTGATTTGGTGAGACGATCAACTATTACCCAAATAGTATCAAAACCACTTGTAGTCCTTGGCAATTTAGTGATGAAATCCATGGTAATATTTTCCCATTTCCATTCCAGGATTTCGGGTTGTTGAAGTAGACCTGATGGTTTCTGATGCTCAGCTTTGACCTTAGAACACGTCAGACATTCTCCTACGTATTTAGCAACATCGGCTTTCATACCCAGCCACCAAAAATGTTTCTTGAGATCCTTGTACATCTTCCCCGTTCCAGGATGTATTGAGTATCTGGTTTTATGAGCTTCTCTAAGTACCATTTCTCTCATATCTCTAAATTTTGGTACCCAAATCCTTTCAGCCCTATACCGGGTTCCATCTTCCCTAATATTAAGATGCTTCTCTGATCCTTTGGGTATTTCATTCTATAAATTTCCCTCTTTTAAAACTCCTTGTTGCACCTCTTTTATTTGAGTAGTAAGGTTATTGTGAATCATTATATTCATAGATTTTACTCGAATGGGTTCTCTGTCCTTTCTACTCAAGGCGTCGGCTACCACATTTGCCTTCCCCGGGTGGTAACGAATCTCAAAGTCATAATCATTCAATAATTCAATCCACCTACGCTGCCTCATATTCAGTTGTTTCTGATTAAATATGTGTTGAAGACTTTTGTGGTCGGTATATATAATACTTTTGACCCCATATAAGTAGTGCCTCTAAGTCTTTAATGCAAAAACAACCGCGCCTAATTCCAAGTCATGCGTCGTATAATTTTGTTCGTGAATCTTTAATTGTCTAGACGCATAAGCAATCACCTTCGTTCGTTGCATTAATACACAACCGAGATCTAGATTTGATGCATCACAATAAATCACAAAATCATCATTCCCTTCAGGTAATGACAATATAGGTGCCGTAGTTAGCTTTTTCTTCAATAACTGAAACGCTTTCTCTTGTTCATCATTCCATTCAAATTTCTTCCCTTTATGCGTTAACGCAGTCAAGGGTTTTGCTATTCTGGAAAAGTCTTGGATGAACCTTCTGTAGTAACCAGCTAGTCCTAAAAACTGGCGTATGTGTTTCGGAGTTTTTGGGGTTTCCCACTTTTCAACAGTTTCTATCTTTGCCGGATCCACCTTAATACCTTCTTTGTTCACTATGTGACCGAGGAATTGAACTTCTTCCAACCAAAATGCACACTTTGAAAACTTAGCGTACAATTCTTCCTTCCTCAATACTTCTAACACCTTTCTCAAATGTTCACCGTGTTCTTGGTCATTCTTTGAGTAAATAAGTATGTCATCAATGAAAACAATGACAAACTTGTCAAGGTATGGTCCACACACTCGGTTCATAAGGTCCATGAACACAGCTGGTGCATTAGTTAAACCAAATGGCATGACCATAAACTCGTAATGACCGTAACGTGTTCTGAAAGCAGTCTTTGGAATATCATCTTCTTTCACCCGCATTTGATGATACCCGGAACGTAAGTCAATCTTTGAATAAACAGACGAGCCTTGTAGTTGATCAAATAAGTCATCGATTCTCGGTAGTGGGTAGCGGTTCTTGATGGTAAGTTTGTTCAACTCTCGGAAGTCGATACACAACCTGAATGTACCATCTTTCTTCTTGACAAACAAAACAGGAGCTCCCCACGGTGATGTGCTTGGTCGAATGAAACCACGCTCTAAAAGTTCTTGTAATTGGCTTTGCAGTTCTTTCATCTCGCTGGGTGCGAGTCTGTAAGGAGCACGAGCTATTGGTGCAGCTCCTGGTACAAGATCTATTTGAAATTCAACGGATCGATGTGGGGGTAATCTCGGTAATTCTTTCGGAAATACATCGGGAAATTCTTTTGCAATGGGAACATCATTGATGCTCTTTTCTTCAGTTTGTACTTTCTCGACGTGTGCTAGAACAGCATAGCAACCTTTTCTTATTAGTTTTTGTGCCTTCAATTTACTAATAAGATGTAGCTTCGTGTTTCCCTTTTCTCCGTACACCATTAAGGATTTTCCTTTTTCTCGTATAATGCGAATTGCATTTTCGTAACAAACGATCTCTGCTTTCACTTCTTTCAACCAGTCCATACCGATTATCACATCAAAACTCCCTAACTCTACTGGTATCAAATCAATCTTAAATGTTTCGCTAACCAGTTTAATTTCTCGATTCCGACATATATTATCTGCTGAAATTAATTTACCATTTGCTAATTCGAGTAAAAATTTACTATCCAAAGGCGTCAATGGACAACTTAATTTAGCACAAAAATCTCTACTCATATAGCTTCTATCCGCACCCGAATCAAATAAAACTTAAGCAGATTTATTGTCAATAAGAAACGTACCCGTAACAAGCTCCGGGTCTTCCTGTGCCTCTGCCGCATTAATATTGAAAACTCTTCCGCGGCCTTGTCCATTCGTGTTCTCCTGGTTCGGGCAATTTCTAATAATGTGGCCCGGTTTTCCACATTTATAACAAACTACATTGGCATAACTTGCTCCGACACTACTTGCTCCGCCATTACTCGTTCCAACACCATTTGTTCCTTTCGTTCTATTAACCCCTGGTCCGTAGACCTCACACTTCACCGCGCTATGACCATTTCTTTTACACTTGTTGCAAAATTTGGTGCAGAACCCCGAGTGATACTTTTCACACCTTTGGCATAGCTGCTTCTGATTGTTGTTGTTGTTGCGGTTATTATTGTTGTTGGGATGATTGTTGTAGTTGCTGTTGTTGTTGTTGTTGTTGTTGTTGTTGGGCCGTTTGTTGTAGTTGCGATTGATGTTGCGATTGTTGGGATAATTGTTGCGATTATTGTTGTAATTGCTGTTGTTGTTGTTGTATTGGTGATTCTTATCACCGTTTTCCTCCCACTTTCTTTTGACTTGCTTCACATTGGCCTCTTCAGCAGTCTGTTCTTTAATTCTTTCTTCAATCCGGTTCACTAGTTTGTGAGCCATTCTACATGCCTGTTGTATGGAGGCGGAGTCGTGTGAACTTATATCTTCTTGGATTCTTTCCGGTAATCCTTTCACAAACGCGTCGATCTTCTCTTCCTCATCTTCGAATGCTCCCGGACACAATAAGCACAATTCTGTGAATCGTCTTTCGTACGTGGTAATATCAAATCCTTGGGTTCGTAACCCTCTAAGTTCTGTCTTGAGCTTATTGACCTCGGTTCTGGGACGGTACTTCTCGTTCATCAAGTGCTTGAATGCTGACCACGGTAGTGCGTACGCATCGTCTTGTCCCACTTGCTCTAGATAGGTATTCCACCATGTTAACGCAGAACCTGTGAAGGTATGCGTAGCGTACTTCACTTTGTCCTCTTCAGTACACTTACTTATGGCAAACACCGATTCGACCTTCTCGGTCCACCGTTTCAATCCGATCGGTCCTTCGGTTCCATCAAATTCCAAAGGTTTGCAGGCAGTAAATTCTTTGTAGGTGCATCCTACACGATTTCCTGTACTGCTAGATCCAAGGTTATTGTTGGTATGTAGCGCAGCCTGTACTGCGGCTATGTTTGAAGCTAGAAAAGTACGGAATTCCTCTTCATTCATATTCACGGTGTGTCGAGTAGTCGGTGCCATTTTCTTCAAAATAGTCAAATGGAACAAGTTAATCATACAGAATATTAAGAGTAGTTAATAGTATTTCGTAGCATAATATGAACTCATTTATAAAAGCTTTTTCTTCATATTAGCGTTTTATAAGTTTAAATTCGGGTAGTACCTACCCGTTAAGTTCATACTTAGAAGCTAATATACAATTCAACTACTACAATTCTATATGAAAAACTGATTATAATAATATTTCGCGTTCAAACTTTTACACAATATTTTACAAACTTACAATACCGCTTATTTTACATATAGCATGAAATATAGCACACAATAAATTTGATACAAGATGGTTGTGAAGATAATTCTAGCTAGTACACAAGTCGTTCAGCAAAGGCAATAAAGACACGTAATTCATACGTCCAGAAACAAGTCATGCATTCTGGTTTTACTAGGATTACTTCCCATCCTTGGTCTTGTGGAACATAACCGTTATGGCCGTTGATAAGACAGCGTGTTGTAACGTTGTCAAAGGGACGAGGGTTACGTAATGTCCAACAGTCCCGTAACAATCTAAAAACCTCATTTCTTACCCCAATTACCGACTCCGTCACTTGTGCAAACGTTTTGTTTAATAGTTGTAGCCCGATGTTCTTGTTCTCACTTTGGTGAGAAGCGAACATTACTAATCCGTAAGCATAACATGCTTCTTTATGTTGCATGTTAGCAGCTTTTTCTAAATCACGAAGTCCAATATTCGGATATATTGAGTCAAAATAATTTCTTAACCCATTGCGTAAAATAGCATTTGGGTTCCCCGCAATATATGCGTCAAAGTAAACACATCGTAACTTATGGATTTCCCAATGTGATATCCCCCATCTTTCGAACGAAAGCCTTTTATAAACCAAGGCATTCTTAGAACGTTCTTCGAATGTCTTACAAACTGATCTCGCCTTAAATAGTTGTGTCGAAGAATTCTGACCGACTCTAGACAAGATTTCATCAATCATGTCTCCGGGTAGGTCTCTTAAAATATTGAGTTGTCTATCCATTTTGTGTTTTTATATTGTAAAATAGACAAGAGTTAGATTCATAAAAAAAATACTTATTAATACAAGCAATTTTTACATATATCATAAAGCATAAGCACACTATATTACATATATTACACCACACGAATACAACTATCTTATTTTGACTCGCTTGTTTCTTCTTCTTCGGTTTTGGTTCGTTTTGCCAAGTTTCTAGGGATATATGATGTTCCCCTAATAAGAGCCGTAGTTTTCCACATTGGTTTAGAAAAACCTGGTGGTTTAGAGGTTCCCGGGTCATTGTTACAACTTAAGGACTTCGGGGGTTGAATTAGATTTCTCTATTTTTATGCCCTTTCCCTTATTATTTTCTTTTGTCTTTTTAAATTCAGTTGGGGTAATTTCTATAACATCATCGGAATTCTCGTCGGAATCTGATTCATCGGAGAATTGGTAATCCTCCCAATATTTTGCTTCCTTGGCGGAAACACCATTGACCATAATTAACCTTGGTCGGTTGGTTGAGGATTTTCTTTTACTTAACCGTTTTATTATTTCCCCCACCGGTTCTATTTCTTCATCCGGTTCCGATTCTTCTTCCGGTTCCGACTCTTCTTCCGGTTCCTCTTCGGGAACTTGTGAATCAGTCCACGAATCATTCCAATTTACATTTGACTCTTCATTATTATTAGGTGAGTCAATGGGACTTGTTCTAGAGGTAGACATCTATCACATAATATCAAACGCGTTAAGAGATTAATATATCACATAATATTCACATGTTAAAAATATATAGTTTCCAACAAAATTTGTTAAGCAATCATTTTTCAAGTAAACACGGTCGAAGTCCAGACTCACTAATGCATCCTAACAAACTCGATAAGACACACTAATGCAAAATTCTGGTTCTCTAAGACCAACGCTCGGATACCAACTGAAATGTCCCGTTCTAATTGATTAAAAACGTTCCATATTAATTGATTTCGTTGCGAGGTTTTGACCTCTATATGAGACGTTTTTCAAAGACTGCATTCATTTTAAAACAAACCATAACCTTTATTTCATCAATAAAGGTTTAAAAAGCTTTACGTAGATTATCAAATAATGATAATCTAAAATATCCTGTTTACACACGACCATTACATAATGGTTTACAATACAAATATGTTACAACAAAATAAGTTTCTTGAATGCAGTTTTTACACAATATCATACAAGCATGGACTCCAAATCTCGTCCTTATTTAAGTATGCGATAGCGGAAGCTCTTAATAATCACCTGAGAATAAACATGCTTAAAACGTCAACAAAAATGTTGGTGAGTTATAGGTTTAACCTATATATATCAAATCATAATAATAGACCACAAGATTTCATATTTCAATACACATCCCATATATAGAGATAAAAATCATTCATTTGGTGAACAACTGGTAACCGACATTAACAAGATGCATATATAAGAATATCCCCATCATTCCGGGACACCCTTCGGATATGATATAAATTTCGAAGTACTAAAGTATCCGGTACTTTGGATGGGGTTTGTTAGGCCCAATAGATCTATCTTTAGGATTCGCGTCAATTAGGGTGTCTGTTCCCTAATTCTTAGATTACCAGACTTAATAAAAAAAGGGCATATTCGATTTTGATAATTCAACCATAGAATGTAGTTTCACATACTTGTGTCTATTTTTTAAATCATTTATAAAACATGCATGTATTCTCATCCCAAAAATATTAGATTTTAAAAGTGGGACTATAACTCACTTTCACAGATTTTTACTTCGTCGGGAAGTAAGACTTGGCCACTGGCTGATTCACGAACCTATAACAATATATACATATATATCAAAGTGTGTTCAAAATATATTTACAACACTTTTAATATATTTTGATGTTTTAAGTTTATTAAGTCAGCTGTCCTCGTTAGTAACCTACAACTAGTTGTCCACAGTTAGATGTACAGAAATAAATCGATAAATATTATCTTGAATCAATTCACTACCCAGTGTATACGTATCTCAGTATTGATCACAACTCAAACTATATATATTTTGGAATCAACCTCAACCCTGTATAACTAACTCCAACATTCACATATAGAGTGTCTATGGTTGTTCCGAAATATATATAGATGTGTCGACATGATAGGTCGAAACATTGTATACATGTCTATGGTATCTCAAGATTACATAATATACAATACAAGTTGATTAAGTTATGGTTGGAATAGATTTGTTACCAATTTTCACGTAGCTAAAATGAGAAAAATTATCCAATCTTGTTTTACCCATAACTTCTTCATTTTAAATCCGTTTTGAGTGAATCAAATTGCTATGGTTTCATATTGAATTATATTTTATGAATCTAAACAGAAAAAGTATAGGTTTGTAGTCGGAAAAATAAGTTACAAGTCATTTTTGTAAAGGTAGTCATTTCAGTCGAAAGAACGACGTCTAGATGACCATTTTAGAAAACATACTTCCACTTTGAGTTTAACCATAATTTTTGGATATAGTTTCATGTTCATAATAAAAATCATTTTCTCAGAATAACAACTTTTAAATCAAAGTTTATCATAGTTTTTAATTAACTAACCCAAAACAGCCCGCGGTGTTACTACGACCGCGTAAATCCGGTTTTACGGTGTTTTTCGTGTTTCCAGGTTTTAAATCATTAAGTTAGCATATCATATAGATATAGAACATGTGTTTAGTTTATTTTAAAAGTCAAGTTATAAGGATTAACTTTTGTTTGCGAACAAGTTTAGAATTAACTAAACTTTGTTCTTGTGATTACAAGTTTAAACCTTCGAATAAGATAGCTTTATATGTATGAATCGAATGATGTTATGAACATCATTACTACCTTAAGTTCCTTGGATAAACCTACTGGAAAAGAGAAAAATGGATCTAGCTTCAACGGATCCTTGGATGGCTCGAAGTTCTTGAAGCAGAATCATGACACGAAAACAAGTTCAAGTAAGATCATCACTTGAAATAAGATTGTTATAGTTATAGAAATTGAACCAAAGTTTGAATATGATTATTACCTTGTATTAGAATGATAACCTACTGTAAGAAACAAAGATTTCTTGAGGTTGGATGATCACCTAACAAGATTGGAAGTGAGCTAGTAAACTTGAAAGTATTCTTGATTTTATGTAACTAGAACTTGTAGAATATATGAAGAACACTTAGAACTTGAAGATAGAACTTGAGAGAGATCAATTAGATGAAGAAAATTGAAGAATGAAAGTGTTTGTAGGTGTTTTTGGTCGTTGGTGTATGGATTAGATATAAAGGATATGTAATTTTGTTTTCATGTAAATAAGTCATGAATGATTACTCATATTTTTGTAATTTTATGAGATATTTCATGCTAGTTGCCAAATGATGGTTCCCACATGTGTTAGGTGACTCACATGGGCTGCTAAGAGCTGATCATTGGAGTGTATATACCAATAGTACATACATCTAAAAGCTGTGTATTGTACGAGTACGAATACGGGTGCATACGAGTAGAATTGTTGATGAAACTGAACGAGGATGTAATTGTAAGCATTTTTGTTAAGTAGAAGTATTTTGATAAGTGTATTGAAGTCTTTCAAAAGTGTATAAATACATATTAAAACACTACATGTATATACATTTTAACTGAGTCGTTAAGTCATCGTTAGTCGTTACATGTAAGTGTTGTTATGAAACCTTTAGGTTAACGATCTTGTTAAATGTTGTTAACCCAATGTTTATAATATCAAATGAGATTTTAAATTATTATATTATCATGATATTATCATGTATGAATATCTCTTAATATGATATATATACATTAAATGTCTTTACAACGATAATCGTTACATATATGTCTCGTTTAAAAATCATTAAGTTAGTAGTCTTGTTTTTACATATGTAGTTCATTGTTAATATACTTAATGAGATGTTTACTTATCATAGTATCATGTTAACTATATATATATATCCATATATATGTCATCATATAGTTTTTACAAGTTTTAACGTTCGTGAATCACCGGTCAACTTTGGTGGTCAATTGTCTATATGAAACATATTTCAATTAATCAAGTCTTAACAAGTTTGATTGCTTAACATGTTGGAAAAATTTAATCATGTAAATATAAATCTCAATTAATATATATAAACATGGAAAAGTTCGGGTCACTACACAGGTGGCCGAAGAAGCCAACACGAAACAACTCAAGAGAAAGTGGGAGGAAAACAGTGACAAGAGTCACCAGTACAACAACAACAACAACAATTACAACCACAATCGCAACAACTATCCCAACAACCGCAACAACAATCGCAACAATAACCGCAATCCTAACAATAACTATAACAAACATTCTAACAACAACAACAACAACTACAACAACTGTTTCAACAACAATAACAACCCCAACAACAACCTCAATAACAACAACGGCAATAAAAACCAAAAACAGCCATGTCATAGGTGTGAAGAAAATCATCAGGGGTTTTGCACGATATTTTGCAACAGGTGTAAAAGAAATGGTCATAGCGTGACAAAGTGTGAGGTCTACAGACCAAAGTTTAACAGAACTAAAGGAACAAATAATGTCGGAACAAGTAATGCCAAAACAAATAGTGTCGGAGCAAGTAATACCAACACTGTTTGTTATAAATGTGGAAAACCGGGCCACATTATTAGAAATTGCCCGAATCAGGGGAATACTAATGGGCAGGGCCGTGGAAGAGTTTTTAATATTAATGCGGCAGAAGCACAGGAAGACTCGGAGCTTGTTACGGGTACGTTTCTTATTGATGATAAATTTGCTTATGTTTTATTTGATTCGGGTGCGGATAGAAGCTATATGAGTAGAGAATTTTGTGCTAAATTAAGTTGTCCATCGACGCCTTTGGATAGTAAATTTTTACTCGAATTAGGAAACGGTAAATTAATTTCAGCAGATAATATATGTCGGGAGAGAGAAATTAAACTGGGGGATGAAACGTTTAAAATTGATTTAATACCAGTCGAGTTAGGAAGTTTTGATGTAATAATTGGCATGGACTGGTTGAAAAAGGTGAGAGCATAGGTCGTTTGTTACAAAAATACGATTCGCATTATGCGTGAAAAAGGAAAACCTTTAATGGTGTACGGAGAAAAGAACAACGCGAAATTAAACCTTATTAGTAGTTTAAAGGCACAAAAACTAATAAGAAAAGGTTGTTACGTCATTCTAGCACACATGGAGGAAGTTAAACCTGAAGAAAAGAACATCAGTGATGTTCCCGTTACAAAAGAATTTCTCGATGTATTTCCGAAAGAATTATCGGGATTACCCCCACATCGATCCGTTGAATTTCAAATAGACCTTATACCAGGAGCTGAACCAATAGCTCGTGCTCCATACAGACTCGCACCCAGCGAAATGAAGGAACTTCAGAGCCATTTACAAGAACTTTTAGAGCGTGGTTTCATTCGACCAAGCACATCACCATGGGGAGCTCCTGTTTTGTTTGTCAAGAAGAAGGATGGTACATTTAGGTTATGTATCGACTACCGAGAGTTGAACAAACTTACCATCAAGAATCGCTACCCACTACCGAGAATCGACGACTTATTTGATCAACTACAAGGCTCGTCGGTTTATTCGAAGATTGATTTACGTTCTAGATATCATCAAATGCGGGTGAAGGAGGATGATATTCCAAAGACTGCTTTTAGGATGCGTTACGGTCATTACGAGTTTATGGTTATGCCGTTTGGATTGACTAATGCACCAGCTGTGTTCATGAACCTCATGAACCGAGTGTGTGGGCCATATCTTGACAAGTTTGTCATTATTTTCATCGATGACATACTTATTTACTCGAAGAATGATCAAGAGCATGAATAACATTTGAGAAAAGTGCTAGAGTTGCTGAGAAAAGAAAAACTGTACGCTAAGTTTTCAAAGTGTGCATTTTGGTTGGAAGAAGTTCAATTCTTCGGTCACATAGTGAACAACGAAGGTATTCAGGTGGATCCAGCAAAGATTGAAATCGTTGAAAAGCGGGAAACCCCGAAAATTCCGAAACACATACGTCAGTTTTTAGGATTAGCTGGTTACTACAGAAGGTTCATCCAAGACTTTTACAGAATAGCAAAACCCTTGACTGCATTAACGCATAAAGGGAAGAAATTTGAATGGAAGGATGAACAAGAGAAAGCGTTTCAGTTATTAAAGAAAAAGTTAACTATGGCACCTATATTGTCATTACCTGAAGGGAATGATGATTTTGTGATATATTGTGACACCTCAAAGCAAGGTCTCAGTTGTGTATTAATGCAACGAACGAAAATAATTGCTTATGCGTCTAGACAAATGAAGATTCACGAACAGAATTATACGACGCATGATTTGGAATTAGGCGCGGTTGTTTTTGCATTAAAGACTTGGAGGCACTACTTATATGGGGTCAAAAGTATTATATATACCGACCACAAAAATCTTCAACACATATTTAATCAGAAATAACTGAATATGAGGCAGCGTAGGTGGATTGAATTGTTGAATGATTACGACTTTGAGATTCGTTACCACCCGGGGAAGGCAAATGTGGTAGCCGACGCCTTGAGCAGAAAGGACAGAGAACCCATTCGAGTAAAAGCTATGAATATAATGAATCACACTAACCTTACTACTCAAATAAAGGAGGCGCAACAAGGAGTTTTAAAAGAGGAAAATTTAAAGGATTAAATACCCAAAGGATCGGAGAAGCATCTTAATATTCGGGAAGACGGAAACCCGGTATAAGGCTGAAAGAATTTGGGTACCAAAATTTGGAGATATGAGATAAATGGTACTTAGAGAAGCTCATAAAACCAGATACTCAATACATCCTGGAACGGGGAAGATGTACAAGGATCTCAAGAAACATTTTTGGTGGCCAGGTATGAAAGCCGATGTTGCTAAATACGTAGGGGAATGTTTGACTTGTTCTAAGGTCAAAGTGGAGCATCAAAAATCATCAGGTCTACTTCAACAACCCGAAATCCCGGAATGGAAATGGAAAAACATTACCATGGATTTCATCACTAAGTTGCTAAGGACTGCAAGTGGTTTTGATACTATTTGGGTAATAGTTGATCGTCTCACCAAATCAGCACACTTCCTGCCAATAAGAGAAGATGACAAGATGGAGAAGTTAGCACGATTGTATTTGAAGGAAGTCATCTCCAGACATGGAATACCAATCTCTATTATCTCTGATAGGGATGGCAGATTTATTTCAAGATTCTGGCAGACATTACAGCAAGCATTAGGAACTCGTCTAGACATGAGTACTGCCTATCATCCACAAACTGATGGGCAGAGCGAAAGGATGATACAAACGCTTGAAGACATGCTACGAGCATGTGTTATTGATTTCGGAAACAGTTGGGATCGACATCTACCGTTAGCAGAATTTTCCTACAACAATAGCTACCATTCAAGCATTGAGATGGCACTGTTTGAAGCACTTTATGGTAGAAAGTGCAGGTCTCCGATTTGTTAGAGTGAAGTGGGGGATAGACAGCTTACGGGTCCGGAGATAATACAAGAAACTACCGAGAAGATCATCCAAATTCAACAACGATTGAAAACTGCCCAAAGTCGACAAAAGAGCTACGCTGACATTAAAAGAAAAGATACAGAATTTGAAATTGGCGAGATGGTCATGCTTAAAGTTTCACCTTGGAAAGGCGTTGTTCGATTTGGTAAACGAGCGAAACTAAATCCAAAGTATATTGGACCATTCAAGATTATTGAACGTGTCGGACCAGTAGCTTACCGACTTGAGTTACCCCAACAACTCGCAGCTGTACATAACACTTTTCACGTCTCGAATTTGAAGAAATGTTTTGCTAAAGAAGATCTCACTATTCCGTTAGATGAAATTCAAATCAACAAAAAACTTCAATTCATTGAAGAACCCGTCGAAATAATGGATCGTGAGGTTAAAAGACTTAAGCAAAATAAGATACCAATTGTTAAGGTTCGATGGAATGCTCGTAGAGGACCCGAGTTCACCTGGGAGCATGAAGATCAGATGAAGAAAAAATACCCGCACCTATTTCCAGAAGATTCGTCAACACCTCCAACTACTTAAAATTTCGGGACGAAATTTATTTAACGGGTAGGTACTGTAGTGACCCAAACTTTTCCATGTTTATATATATTAAATGAAAGTGTTATTTACATGATCAAGTGTTTCCAACATGTTAAGCAATCAAACTTGTTAAGACTTGATTAATTGAAATAGGTTTCATATAGACAATTGACCACCCAAGTTGACCGGTGATTCACGAACGTTAAAACTTGTAAAAACTATATGATGACATATATATGATTATATATATATAGTTAACATAATATTATGATAAGTAAGTATCTCATTAGGTATTTTAACAATGAGTTATATACATAAAAGTGAGTTTATTGAATTAAGAAACTCGAAACGATATATATAACGATTATCGTTATAACGTCTTACTAAATACATATGAATCATATTAAGATATTGATACACTATGTTTAATCATGATAAATGATAAGTAAACATGTCATTAACTGTATTAACAATGAACTACATATGTAAAAACAAGACTACTAACTTAATGATTTCGAAACGAGACATATATGTAACGATTATCGTTGTAACAACATTTAACTGTATATATATCATAATAAGATATATTAATATATCATAATATCATGATAATGTAATAATTTAACATCTCTTTAGATATAATAAACAATGGGTTAACAACATTTAACAAGATCGTTAACCTAAAGGTTTCAAAACAAAATTTACATCTAACGACTAACGATGACTTAACGACTCAGTTAAAATGTATATACATGTAGTGTTTTATTATGTATTCATACACTTTTGAAAGACATCAAGACACTTATCAAAATACTTCTACTTAACAAAAATGCTTACAATTACATCCTCGTTCAGTTTCATCAACAATTCTACTCGTATGCACCCGTATTCGTACTCGTACAATACACAACTTTTAGACGTATGTACTATTGGTATATACACTATAATGATTAGCTCTTAGCAGCTCATGTGAGTCACCTAACACATATGGGAACCATCATTTGGCAACTAGCATGAAATATCTCTTAAAATTACAAAAATATGAGTAATCATTCATGACTTATTTACATGAAAACAAAATTACACATCCTTTATATCTAATCCATATACCAACGACCAAAAACACCTACAAACACTTTCATTCTTCAATTTTCTTCATCTAAGTTATCTCTCTCAAGTTATATCTTCAAGTTCTAAGTGTTCTTCATAAATTCTATAAGTTCTAGTTTCATAAAATCAAGAATACTTCCAAGTTTGCTAGCTTACTTCCAATCTTGTAAAGTGATCATCCAACCTCAAGAAATTTTTATTATTTATAGTAAGATATATTTCTAATACAAGGTAATACTCATATTCAAACTTTGGTTCAATTTCTATAACTATAACAATCTTATTTCGAGTGATGATCTTACTTGAATTTGTTTTCGTTTCATGATTCTGCTTCAAGAAATTTCAAGCCATCCAAGGATCCTTTAAAGCTAGATCCATTTGTCTCACAGTAGGTTTATCCATAAAACTTGAGGTAGTAATGATGTTCTTAACAGCATTCGATTCATACATATAAAGCTATCTTATTCGAAGGTTTAAACTTGAAATCACTAGAACATAGTTTAGTTAATTCTAAACTTGTTCGCAAACAAAAGTTAATCCTTCTAACTTGACTTTTAAAATCAACTAAACACATGTTCTATATCTATATGATATGCTAACTTAATGATTTAAAACCGGAAAACACGAAAAACACCGTAAAACTGGATATACGCCGTTGTAGTAACACCGCGGGCTGTTTTGGGTTAGTTAATTAAAAACTATGATAAACTTTGATTTAAAAGTTGTTATTCTGGAAAAATGATTTTTCTTATGAACATGAAACTATATCCAAAAATCATGGTTAAACTCAAAGTGGAAGTATGTTTTCCAAAATGGTCATCTTGACGTCGTTCTTTCGACTGAAATGACTACCTTTACAAAAATGACTTGTAACCTGTAATTCTGACTATAAACCAATACTTTTTCTATTTAGATTCATAAAATAGAGTTCAATATGAAACCATAGCAATTTGATTCACTCAAAACAGATTTAAAACGAAGAAGTTATGGGTAAAACAAGATTGGATATTTTTTTATTGTTGTAGCTACGGGAAATATTGTAACAATTCTATACAAATCATATCCTAGCTAACGTATATTGTATTATACATGTATTCAAATATATTATGTAATCTTGGGATACCATAGACACGTATACAAATGTTTTGACATATCATATCGACCCATCTATATATATTATTTGGAACAACCATAGACACTCTATATGTAGTAATGTTGGAGTTAGCTATACAGGGTTGAGGTTGATTCAAAAAAATATATATAGTTTGAGTTGTGATCTAGCCTGAGACGTGTATACACTGGGTCGTGGATTGATTCAAGATAATATATATCGATTTATTTCTGTACATCTAATTATGGACAACAAGTTGTAGGTTACTAACAAGGACAGCTGACTTAATAAACTTAAAACAGTAAAACGTATTAAAAATATTGTAAATATATTTTGAACATACTTTGATATATATGTACATATTTTTTATAGGTTTGTGAATCGATCCGTGGCCAAGTCTTATTTTCGAGGAAGGAAATATCTGTGAAAGTGAGTTATAGTCCCACTTTTAAAATCTAATATTTTTGGGATGAGAATAGATACAGGTTTTATAAATTATTTACAAAATAGACACAAGTACGTGAAACTACATTCTATGGTTGAATTATCGAAATTGAATATGCCCCTTTTTATTAAGTTTGGTAATCTAAGAATTAGGGACCAGACACCCTAATTGACGCGAATCCTAAAGATAGATCTATTGGGCCTAACAAACCCCATCCAAAGTACCAGATGCTTTAGTACTTCGAAATTTATATCATACCCGAAGGGTGTCCCAAAATGATGGGGATATTCTTATATATGCATCTTGTTAATGTCGGTTACCAGGTGTTCACCATATGAATGAATTTTATCTCTCTATGTATGGGATGTATATTGAAATATGAAATCTTATGGTCTATTATTATGATTTGATAATATATAGGTTAAACCTATAACTCACCAACATTTTTGTTGACGTTTAAAGCATGTTTATTCTCAGGTGAATACTAAGAGCTTCCGCTATTGCATACTAAAATAAGGACAAGATTTGGAGTCCATGTTTGTATGATATTGTGTAAAAACTGTATTCAAGAAACATATGTCGATGTAATATATTTCTATTGTAAACCATTATGTAATGATCATGTGTAAACAGTATATTTTAGATTATCATTATTTGATAATCTACGTAATGCTTTTAAAACCTTTATTGATAAAATAAAGGTTATGGTTGTTTTAAAAATGAATGCAGTCTTTGAAAAACGTCTCATATAGAGGTCAAAACCTCGCAACGAAATCAATTAATATGGAACGTTTATAATCAATATGAACGGGACATTTCACAGGGGTCTTAATCCTATGAAGTAGCTAAGTTTATATAGGTGGACAAGTCCTGATCACAACCTAGGTTGGTCAATCCTTAGGATACTAGCATACAAATCTATTAGACTTTCTAGTTCAGCATAACAACGATAACTGTACTACTTTAACATAATTACGCTAACCCAAACTTCTATCATGGCAACATACAGATTAATTAAGCTACCATGGTAGTGTCGGAACGCATTATTAAACATAAAAGGTAAGAATACATGTTTAATACAAAAGACAAGCGTTTCGGGGAAAAACCTGAAAAGGCCGAAGAAATCTGCCCGAGATTGCAGGGACTTACAAGGATATCCTCTGGAAAATAAAAGCTAAGCTAGCTACTACTAAAAACTAACCTAAAACTTGAAAATATAAAATGAATTGTAAATTGAGTGTGTCTTGAAATGGATGGAGAAGGCCCTATAAATAGACTTGAATTCTGCCTGCAAACAGCTGGCAGGCCATTTGGCACGCCGTTTGGCAAGCCGTTTGCCAAGGCCGTTTGCCAGGCCTGCCCGTTTGCAAGGCACGTTTGCTGAAGCCATTTGGCAGGCCGTTTCTGAGCCAGGCAAGCCGTTTGGCAGGCTGTTTGGCTTGCCTGGTCAGCCTGATTTCCTGGATCGTAATTTGTTTTCTTGTCTTTCACCGTTTTCGCTCTAGATTCTTCGTTTTAGCTCCGTTTTACTTGATTCTTCTTGCATCGCCTTTGTAATTACTTAATCTACAAAATCAACTGACAAAGCGATTATTTTTGCGATAAAGTTTAGAACTTTATGGGTTTTAATGCTCAATATCGGGGGTAAAAACGTGACTTTTTGGCCGATATCAGTTGCTGCAGGTTTTCTAACCGGCGTGATAGGGAAGGCGTTGGCTGAAGTTAGCAAATTTCTTGTATGAAATTGCAACAAAAACTGTGTATTATGCATATAAAATATAAAATAAGGAATATATGAAACAAATAGTTTTTTACTTTATGTGGATATAGTAATATTTGTTACACATGATTGTTGATGCAGGTTCATAGATCCATTCAAAAAACATAAGAGATAAGCCATAACTTCAAGATACGCAAAAAGAACTCGCTAAACTACAACTTTGACAAAAGGAGTCTTCTTATTCTCGTCATGACTCGCACAAAAGTGTAGAAACATCAACTCCTCCTTCTGAAACTAAACAGAATGAGAATACAAATGATGGACATAAAAAACAGTTAGGTTTTGCACTTACTCATCAAGTGGTCCCTGGAGCTTTTCTAACAGGCATGATGGGAAGTCATATAAATATAATAATAATAAATAATAAATAATCATAATTATATTAAGAACTCAAAATTAAGTAATTAGGGAGTATATATATTTACATTTGTGTCATTATTTATTATCATAGTAAATACTTTGTAGTTAATTAGCTATTCACTACATTAAGACTCAAATATAAATAAATAAACCTTTCTAATTTTTAAAATCCCACGTGACCTTTGAGTTTCTCATATGCTAAAACTGAAATAGATTTAAAGTTAACGTATTTCAATTTTATACATCATGTTATGTAAAATTATTTTATTTGGTTTTTATTGTATTAAGAAATTAAAAAAGTGTAGATGAAGAACCAAGACTAAGATGATAATTTTCAACAGTTAACATATATTTTACTTTTTGTCAATATTTATATTTATAGTCAAAATCATCTATTACATTAATTAACATAACATTCAAAATAGAATAGGGTAAATAAAAATTTTAGTTTCATGTAATTATACATATATGACCTATGAGCTTTTCATAATAGTTGAAAATAATTTAACTTTAGTGTATTTAAAATTATTAAGATAATAAATGTACTTTCATTATATATATATATATATATATATATATATATATATATATATATATATATATATATATATATATATATATATATATATATATATATATATATATATATATATATATATATATATATATATATATATAATCAATGGGGAAGTAACCAATCGGGGGGAAGCAAAAAAAAATTTCATTTTTTTGGAATTAATTTTTTTTTCAAGTATCAAGATCACACGAAAATATGAACATTTAAAAAAGACACTTCGTGATGACTGTTATTATTTAGGTGAGAAAACAATCGACAAAAATAACATTCAAGATAATATTGATCGTGAAGAAAATGTTAACATGTTTTTTTCATGTTTTGTGAAGTAAAATTTAGCCCGCTTTACTAAACCCCAAACCCTAAACCCTAAACCCTTAAACTCTAAACCGTTCGTGTTAAAACTCAATCTAAACCCTAAATCTAAACCCTAAATCTAAACTCTAAATCCTAAATTTCTAAACCCTAATATCTAAACCCTATAAACCCTAAAATCTAAAATCTCAACATACGCTCGAAAAACACGATAATTGTTATATATTACTTCTTCGGACATTTTCCCGCCAAAATAAAAACATTTATCACAAAGTTTATTAAATGTTCATATTTTCATCCAATATATAATGTTCGTGAACAAAGTTTTTTCAAAAAACAAAAAAAAAAAGTTTTTGCTTCCCTCCGCTTCCCCCCGATTGGTTACTTCCCCCTTGATCCTACCTATATATATATATATATATATATATATATATATATATATATATATATATATATATATATATATATATATATATATATATATATATATATATATATATATATATATATAAATTCTAACTATATATACATCATGATTAAATCAATATTATTGTATATATACATATACACATTCGAATATATATATATATATATATATATATATATATATATATATATATATATATATATATATATATAGCTAAAAGTTCAATACATAACTTTTTTAATGTGCACCATTGTGTACAAGTGTATTTTTGTGCACAAATACAAAACTTTTTTAATGTGCACCATTGTGCACAAGTGTAAATATGTGCACATTAGTTACTTCTGTAGCATTTTTGGTTCTGTGTTGAACCTCCCCATATATATATATATATATATATATATATATATATATATATATATATATATATATATATATATATATATATATATATATATATATATATATATATATATATATATATATATATATATATATATATATATATACATCATAATCAAATCAATATTATATATATACATTTATATACGTATATATACATATACATATTTTAATATATATTACATATATTTATCTCATAGTACATAACTTGAATATCTATCTTTTAGTAATAATATGATGTGATCTTCCCATTATATGATTGCTACTAGCCTTTAAGAGCTCGTGCGTTGCACATCAACTCTTTATCAAACGAATTGAAAACCTATAATGTTATATCAAATCTATATTTAAGAGCCCGTGCTCTATATAATACTATTCGAAAACGTTCGTATTGGAACAGATTAAGCGTATGATACAATTACAAATTTACAATAAATCTAAAATGTCATACATGGTTCTAAAATTTCACCAAAAACATAAACATACTCGACCTTCACACGGATAAGTTAAAACAATTGTGTTCACTTTTAATTGTTTTCCCACCGACATCAATCGAAAAACAACATGTTGGTGAATCGAACATAGTTTTAATGGAAGATAATCAGGGAGACCGTTATTTTCCATTGTTGCTAATTGTCTAACGATGCACCGTTAAGGTTCATAAGGGAGCCCGTTATTGCTAATTGTCTCACAACGCACCTGTTCATTCATAACATCAAATCAAATAAATATAATAGCAAATTTGGATTACTATATGAACTGTAAATATATTAATGGTAATTTTTTTTAAAAGAACCTCAAATAATTTGGAAAAGAGAAGGGTTATGAGTAAAACCAACTTGTTTTGACCCATAACAAACATTAAATGTTTCCTTAACCCCTAACCCACCCATTTTGCTACTTTAAGTGAAAACACATAGAAAGAGCCATTTATTTCAGTGTGTGTATGTGTTTATAGAAATCCTTACTTCGTTATTAGAAAACTTAAAAATTCTGGACAAGAGAAGAGTCATGGGACAACATGTAATATAACTCAAAACCTAACGATTTTCAACTTCTGAGCTCGCAAAGTAGGCCCGAGAATCACCCAATTGGGGTGACCATCCACCTTTCACTTTACATGTCAAAATTGTGACTAACTGAACTGTAAGAATCATTATTTTGCAGATTTAGCTCTAATATCTTAAGTATTCATAGTATTTTTCTGCTTTCAAAATGAAATTAAGAAATTAATAATTGTTGGATGAATATTAAAGAAAGTCAAACCAAGGTCAAAAGAAAAGGTAGTTTGTTTAACATTATAAGTCAAAGTAGGCCATCTAACAAAAAAATTATTCTAGGTATTCAGATAAATAAAAAATATTCACCGTGTAATGGATTTATCATTTATATATGAAATTTCCAAATAACGACATATTCACAATATAGTAATAAAACTTACCATTAGCCATTACGACCAATGCACTACCATTTGTTGCACCATCGAGTGACGTAACGTAATAATTCATCTCCCATTGCTCCATTATCCATTCCTTCAATACAAAGAAAGTTCATAAATGATTAAATATGCAACAATGATATAATTATCATAAAAAACGATGAACTTAAAATTGTTTTTTACCTTGTGCAAGAAAACGGGTGAGAGCTCGTAGACTTGTGAACTGAACCCGGTGCACACATCCATAACGATAGCCCATAAATTAAGTGAATTAAAATTATTTTTTACCTTGTGCAAGAAAATGGGTGAGAGCTCGTAGACTTGTGAACTGAACCCGGTGCACACATCCATAACGATAGCCCATTAATTAAGTGAAAATACAACGCAACTAATATTAATACCATCGTTCTTTCCTTTTTCAATATGTTGGTGGAGTCTTGCATCAGTTAAATTATAGTAGTACTTAACAAACGGGTAGAATTGTGAATGTAGAGTTGGCTCATCTCAAACTGAACGTAGAATTGTGCAGTTGTGTTACACTTCATGCTGGAAAATAATATAAATTAGTATAGGTATTGGTAATAACATGACTAAAAACAAAGGTAATATAAAATCGTCAATCGCATATTCAGACTCATGAAATTAAATTGAACCTGGTTTAGCATAATCGGTTTCAAATGAAAACTGTGTGTGTTTGTAGTTGACATACCTTTAAGACGTTTAACCGTCAGGATTGGAGAAAACAACAAATTTAAGTGAGACTAACTAACCTGAAATCCAAAGTCATGAAGCATTGAGTTAATATCAGGCTTTGAAAGCGATTCCAGAATATCAAGAATAAACTTTAAACAACAAAAGAGACAAATAATTAAGATCAAAGACAATAAAAAAGAAATAAAATTTAGTACCCCTGTAATAAAACATAATAAAACAAATATCAGTATTACTAAATAAAAAAATAGTCAAAGAGCTGAGAAACACAATAAGTTTGGAGAGCAGAGTTAAATTTATCAGAGTCCTCATCTAGATAAAACTGCAACCAAGTAAAAAAGGAATCTAAAAACCGATATTTTTTTGTTTTAAATTTGCACTCATAATCAAGATATCTGCATCTGAAGGTGCTGAATCTTTTGATTCAAAAGCTTCACAAGCTTTAGATATATCAGTTATTGCATCACTCGTGTATGGAAGAAGAATATTCGACACTTCAAGATCAAGAAACTTGTTATGAACATGAAAAAATAATGTCATAATGGATAAAGATATAAGAAAATATATATCTATTGTCAAATAGTGAACTGAAAGATTCATAAGATCATGTACCAAATAAAATGTACCTTTGATTCAAAAGCTGATATAGTATTCCGGATTATTCCAAACACTTCATCAAGAGAATGACTTGAACTTTTTTCGTCTTCCACCTATTATGAGAAACTTAATGGATAAGATAGTAGCATAATAGAAAATTAATAATTAATAATTTACCTAACATGATAAAAGATAATTTACCTTTGCAAATTTGCCACTTGAAACAGAAAGTGCAACCTTCAAGAAGGCTGGTATGTGATGGATAATTACAGCACTTAATCTTCGTATGCATCTTCCTCGAAGGCCATCGAGTTCTTCAGAACCCAAATCTATTGGCTATGAATCTACCTTTGACGAACTGTGTGAAAAGTTGAAGACTTACTTTTGAGCAAATTTGGACTTATACTTAATTTTTTTGTTTATGTTACCAACTATTGTCTTTGACTCATACAGAATAAAAATAAGCAGTAATAAGGTCCTTAGGCAAAGTATAATAAAATCAGTCAACAGACATGTGTTATACACACAGCCTGCAAAATTGAGTTTATAAATATGTTATAAAATTTCTTTGTCTTCTATATTTATGTGCTGTAAAATTGGACAAAATATTCATATGCAAATCCTAAAGGTATATTAGTGAACTCGTATCTCAAAAGCACATCACAACAAATCTCTAAAGGTATATTAGTGAACTCATAAAGGTTTAACCAAATAGAAAAATATGATAAAATTTAGTAAATCACATCATAGAAGAATATGAACTACCTTTAGTGGATGTAAAACAACCATCGTGAGAGACGTTTTATTTACTTCTTCCCGAGAATGATACTTAAATAAAACGTCCGGATACGTAGCCGAAAGATAACTTAATCGGTAAGTGATTACTACTGTATTTTTTTGTTTCATTTATTAAACTCTTTTATTTTCTATTACAATTATATACTTCGTATTAATAATCAACTATGTGAATTAGTATATGTATATAATACTCCGTATGATTCTGTAAATTTTATAGACAATCTTCTGTAAGTTATATTTAAAATGATGTTGTAGTTTATATCAATGTTGTGTTTAAACGAATTTTAATTAATTTTTCAGTTCTGATGAGGATGTCCTCCATGGACACCATCGTGAGAGATGTTTTATTTACTTCTTCACGAGAATGATACTTAAAGTGCTCCAAATGCATCATACTGTAATGTAAATCTGGAAACACGATGACACAACTAAACAAATATATCATTTTAATCATGAAAGCTATATGGCACATTCGAATATTTTTTTAAAATAGAGATTATAAACATATTAGTTGTATTAGTTTTGGTAAAAACATAACCAAGATCATCCAGCATCTATTGGTGTCCATTGTAGTGACCCGAACTTTTCCATGTTTATATATATTAATTGAGATTGATATTTACATGATTAAATGTTTCCAACATGTTAAGCAATCAAACTTGTTAAGACTTGATTAATTAAAATATGTTTCATATACACAATTGACCACCCAAGTTGATCGGTGATTCACGAACGTTAAAACTTGTAAAAACTATATGATGACATATATATGGATATATATATAGTTAACATGATACTATGATAAGTAAACATATCATTAAGTATATTAACAATGAACTACATATGTAAAAACAAGACTACTAACTTAATGATTTTTAAACGAGACATATATGTAACGATTATCGTTGTAAAGACATTTAATGTATATATATATCATATTAAGAGATATTCATACATGATAATATCATGATAATATAATAATTTAAAATCTCATTTGATATTATAAACATTGGGTTAACAACATTTAACAAGATCGTTAACCTAAAGGTTTCAAAACAACACTTACATGTAACGACTAACGATGACTTAACGACTCAGTTAAAATGTATATACATGTAGTATTTTAATATGTATTTATACACTTTTGAAAGACTTCAATACACTTATCAAAATACTTCTACTTAACAAAAATGCTTACAATTACATCCTCGTTCAGTTTCATCAACAATTCTACTCGTATGCACCCGTATTCGTACTCGTACAATACACAGCTTTTAGATGTATGTACTATTGGTATATACACTCCAATGATTAGCTCTTAGCAGCCCATGTGAGTCACCTAACACATGTGGAAACAATCATTTGGCAACTAGCATGAAATATCTCATAAAATTACAAAAATATGAGTAATCATTCATGACTTATTTACATGAAAACAAAATTACATATCCTTTATATCTAATCCATACACCAACGACCAAAAACACCTAAAAACACTTTCATTCTTCAATTTTATTCATCTAATTGATCTCTCTCAAGTTCTATCTTCAAGTTCTAAGTGTTCTTCATATATTCTACAAGTTCTAGTTACATAAAATCAAGAATACTTTCAAGTTTGCTAGCTCACTTCCAATCTTGTAAGGTGATCATCCAACCTCAAGAAATCTTTGTTTCTTACAGTAGGTTATCATTCTAATACAAGGTAATAATCATATTCAAACTTTGGTTCAATTTCTATAACTATAACAATCTTATTTCAAGTGATGATCTTACTTGAACTTGTTTTCGTGTCATGATTCTGCTTCAAGAACTTCGAGCCATCCAAAGATCCGTTGAAGCTAGATCCATTTTTCTCTTTTCCAGTAGGTTTATCCAAGGAACTTTAGGTAGTAATGATGTTCATAACATCATTCGATTCATACATATAAAGCTATCTTATTCGAAGGTTTAAACTTGTAATCACTAGAACATAGTTTAGTTAATTCTAAACTTGTTCGCAAACAAAAGTTAATCCTTCTAACTTGACTTTTAAAATCAACTAAACACATGTTCTATATCTATATGATATGCTAACTTAATGATTTAAAACCTGGAAACACGAAAAATACCGTAAAACCGGATTTACGCCGTCGTAGTAACACCGCGGGCTGTTTTGGGTTAGTTAATTAAAAACTATGATAAACTTTGATTTAAAAGTTGTTATTTTGAGAAAATGATTTTTATTATGAACATGAAACTATATCCAAAAATTATGGTTAAACTCAAAGTGGAAGTATGTTTTCTAAAATGGTCATCTAGACGTCGTTCTTTCGACTGAAATGACTACCTTTACAAAAACGACTTGTAACTTATTTTTCCGACTATAAACCTATACTTTTTCTGTTTAGATTCATAAAATAGAGTTCAATATGAAACCATAGCAATTTGATTCACTCAAAACGGATTTAAAATGAAGAAGTTATGGGTAAAACAAGATTGGATAATTTTTCTCATTTTAGCTACGTGAAAATTGGTAACAAATCTATTCCAACTATAACT
Source organism: Rutidosis leptorrhynchoides (assembly GCF_046630445.1). Classification (NCBI taxonomy): domain Eukaryota; kingdom Viridiplantae; phylum Streptophyta; class Magnoliopsida; order Asterales; family Asteraceae; genus Rutidosis; species Rutidosis leptorrhynchoides. The sequence continues at coordinate 367,724,486 of NC_092343.1, read as the reverse complement.
TAATCAACTTGTATTGTATATTATGTGAAATGTCCCGTTCTTATTGATTAAAAAACGTTCCATATTAATTGATTTCGTTGCGAGGTTTTGACCTCTATATGAGACGTTTTTCAAAGACTTCATTCATTTTAAAACAAACCATAACCTTTATTTCATCAATAAAGGTTTAAAAAGCTTTACGTAGATTATCAAATAATGATAATCTAAAATATCCTGTTTACACACGACCATTACATAATGGTTTACAATACAAATATGTTACAACAAAATAAGTTTCTTGAATGCAGTTTTTACACAATATCATACAAGCATGGACTCCAAATCTCGTCCTTATTTAAGTATGCGACAGCGGAAGCTCTTAATAATCACCTGAGAATAAACATGCTTAAAACGTCAACAAAAATGTTGGTGAGTTATAGGTTTAACCTATATATATCAAATCGTAACAATAGACCACAAGATTTCATATTTCAATACACATCCCATACATAGAGATAAAAATCATTCATATGGTGAACCCCTGGTAACCGACATTAACAAGATGCATATATAAGAATATCCCCATCATTCCGGGACACCCTTCGGATATGATATAAATTTCGAAGTACTAAAGCATCCGGTACTTTGGATGGGGTTTGTTAGGCCCAATAGATCTATCTTTAGGATTCGCGTCAATTAGGGTGTCTGTTCCCTAATTCTTAGATTACCAGACTTAATAAAAAGGGGCATATTCGATTTTGATAATTCAACCATAGAATGTAGTTTCACATACTTGTGTCTATTTTGTAAATCATTTATAAAACCTGCATGTATTCTCATCCTAAAAATATTAGATTTTAAAAGTGGGACTATAACTCACTTTCACATATTTTTACTTCGTCGGGAAGTAAGACTTGGCCACTGGTTGATTCACGAACCTATAACAATATATACATATATATCAAAGTATGTTCAAAATATATTTACAACACTTTCAATATATTTTGATGTTTTAAGTTTATTAAGTCAGCTGTCCTCGTTAGTAACCTACAACTAGTTGTCCACAGTTAGATGTACAGAAATAAATCGATAAATATTATCTTGAATCAATCCACGACCCAGTGTATACGTATCTCAGTATTGATCACAACTCAAACTATATATATTTTGGAATCAACCTCAACCCTGTATAGCTAACTCCAACATTCACATATAGAGTGTCTATGGTTGTTCCGAAATATATATAGATGTGTCGACATGATAGGTCGAAACATTGTATACGTGTCTATGGTATCTCAAGATTACATAATATACAATACAAGTTGATTAAGTTATGGTTGGAATAGATTTGTTACCAATTTTCACGTAGCTAAAATGAGAAAAATTATCCAATCTTGTTTTACCCATAACTTCTTCATTTTAAATCCGTTTTGAGTGAATCAAATTGCTATGGTTTCATATTGAACTCTATTTTATGAATCTAAATAGAAAAAGTATAGGTTTATAGTCGGAAAAATAAGTTACAAGTCGTTTTTGTAAAGGTAGTCATTTCAGTCGAAAGAAGGACGTCTAGATGACCATTTTAGAAAACATACTTCCACTTTGAGTTTAACCATAATTTTTGGATATAGTTTCATGTTCATAATAAAAATCATTTTCTCAGAATAACAACTTTTAAATCAAAGTTTATCATAGTTTTTAATTAACTAACCCAAAACAGCCCGCGGTGTTACTACGACGGCGTAAAATCGGTTTTACGGTGTTTTTCGTGTTTCCAGGTTTTAAATCATTAAGTTAGCATATCATATAGATATAGAACATGTGTTTAGTTGATTTTAAAAGTCAAGTTAGAAGGATTAACTTTTGTTTTCGAACAAGTTTAGAATTAACTAAACTATGTTCTAGTGATTACAAGTTTAAACCTTCGAATAAGATAGCTTTATATGTATGAATCGAATGATGTTATGAACATCATTACTACCTTAAGTTCCTTGGATAAACCTACTGGAAAAGATAAAAATGGATCTAGCTTCAACGGATCCTTGGATGGCTCGAAGTTCTTGAAGCAGAATCATGACACGAAAACAAGTTCAAGTAAGATCATCACTTGAAATAAGATTGTTATAGTTATAGAAATTGAACCAAAGTTTAAATATGATTATTACCTTGTATTAGAATGATAACCTACTGTAAGAAACAAAGATTTCTTGAGGTTGGATGATCACCTTACAAGATTGGAAGTGAGCTAGAAAACTTGAAAGTATTCTTGATTTTATGTAACTAGAACTTGTAGAATATGTGAAGAACACTTAGAAATTGGAGATAGAACTTGAGAGAGATCAATTAGATGAAGAAAATTGAAGAATGAAAGTGTTTGTAGGTATTTTTGGTCGTTGGTGTATGGATTAGATATAAAGGATATGTAATTTTGTTTTCATGTAAATAAGTCATGAATGATTACTCATATTTTTGTAATTTTATGAGATATTTCATGCTAGTTGCCAAATGATGGTTCCCACATGTGTTAGGTGACTCACATGGGCTGCTAATAGCTGATCATTGGAGTTTATATACCAATAGTACATACATCTAAAAGCTGTGTATTGTACGAGTACGAATACGGGTGCATACGAGTAGAATTGTTGATGAAACTGAACGAGGATGTAATTGTAAGCATTTTTGTTAAGTAGAAGTATTTTGATAAGTGTATTGAAGTCTTTCAAAAGTGTATAAATACATATTAAAACACTACATGTATATACATTTTAACTGAGTCGTTAAGTCATCGTTAGTCGTTACATGTAAGTGTTGTTTTGAAACCTTTAGGTTAACGATCTTGTTAAATGTTGTTAACCCAATGTTTATAATATCAAATGAGATTTTAAATTATTATATTATTATGATATTATCATGTATGAATATCTCTTAATATGATATATATACATTAAATGTCTTTACAACGATAATCGTTACATATATGTCTCGTTTAAAAATCATTAAGTTAGTAGTCTTGTTTTTACATATGTAGTTCATTGTTAATATACTTAATGATATGTTTACTTATCATAGTATCATGTTAACTATATATATATCCATATATATGTCATCATATAGTTTTTACAAGTTTTAACGTTCGTGAATCACCGGTCAACTTGGGTGGTCAATTGTCTATATGAAACATATTTCAATTAATCAAGTCTTAACAAGTTTGATTGCTTAACATGTTGAAAACATTTAATCATGTAAATATCAATCTCAATTAATATATATAAACATGGAAAAGTTCGGGTCACTACAGTACCTACCCGTTAAATAAATTTCGTCCCGAAATTTTAAGCTGTTGAAGGTGTTGACGAATCTTCTGGAAATAGATGCGGGTATTTCTTCTTCATCTGATCTTCACGCTCCCAGGTGAACTCGGGTCCTCTACGAGCATTCCATCGAACCTTAACAATTGGTATCTTGTTTTGCTTAAGTCTTTTAACCTCACGATCCATTATTTCGACGGGTTCTTCGATGAATTGAAGTTTTTTGTTGATTTGGATTTCATCTAACGGAATAGTGAGATCTTCTTTATCAAAACATTTCTTCAAATTCGAGACGTGGAAAGTGTTATGTACAGCCACGAGTTGTTGAGGTAACTCAAGTCGGTAAGCTACTGGTCCGACACGATCAATAATCTTGAATGGTCCAATATACCTTGGATTTAATTTCCCTCGTTTACCAAATCGAACAACGCCTTTCCAAGGTGCAACTTTAAGCATGACCATCTCTCCAATTTCAAATTCTATATCTTTTCTTTTAATGTCAGCGTAGCTCTTTTGTCGACTTTGGGCGGTTTTCAACCGTTGTTGAATTTGAATGATCTTCTCGGTAGTTTCTTGTATAATCTTCGGACCCGTAATCTGTCTATCCCCCACTTCACTCCAACAAATCGGAGACATGCACTTTCTATCATAAAGTGCTTCAAACGGCGCCATCTTAATGCTTGAATGGTAGCTGTTGTTATAGGAAAATTCTGCTAACGGTAGATGTCGATCCCAACTGTTTCCGAAATCAATAACACATGTTCGTAGCATGTCTTCAAGCGTTTGTATCGTCCTTTTGCTCTGCCCATCAGTTTGTGGATGATAGGCAGTACTCATGTCTAGACGAGTTCCTAATGCTTGCTGTAATGTCTGCCAGAATCTTGAAATAAATCTGCCATCCCTATCAGAGATAATAGAGATTGGTATTCCATGTCTGGAGACGACTTCCTTCAAATACAGTCGTGCTAACTTCTCCATCTTGTCATCTTCTCTTATTGGCAGGAAGTGTGCTGATTTGGTGAGACGATCAACTATTACCCAAATAGTATCAAAACCACTTGCAGTCCTTGGCAATTTAGTGATGAAATCCATGGTAATGTTTTCCCATTTCCATTCCGGGATTTCGGGTTGTTGAAGTAGACCTGATGGTTTCTGATGCTCAGCTTTGACCTTAGAACACGTCAAACATTCTCCTACATATTTAGCAACATCGGCTTTCATACCCGGCTACCAAAAATGTTTCTTGAGATCCTTGTACATCTTCCCCGTTCCAGGATGTATTGAGTATCTGGTTTTATGAGCTTCCCTAAGTACCATTTCTCTCCTATCTCCAAATTTTGGTACCCAAATCCTTTCAGCCCTATACCGGGTTCCGTCTTCCCGAATATTAAGATGCTTCTCCGATCCTTTGGGTATTTCATCCTTTAAATTTCCTTTTTTTAAAACTGCTTGTTGCACCTCCTTTATTTGAGTAGTAAGGTTATTATGAATCATTATATTCATAGATTTTACTCGAATGGGTTCTCTGTCCTTCCTGCTCAAGGCATCGGCTACCACATTTGCCTTCCCCGGGTGGTAACGAATCTCAAAGTTGTAATCATTCAATAATTCAATCCACCTACGCTGCCTCATATTCAGTTGTTTCTGATTAAATATGTGTTGAAGACTTTTGTGGTCGGTATATATAATACTTTTGACCCCATATAAGTAGTGCCTCCAAGTCTTTAATGCAAAAACAACCGCGCCTAATTCCAAATCATGCGTCGTATAATTTTGTTCGTGAATCTTCAATTGTCTAGACGCATAAGCAATCACCTTCGTTCGTTGCATTAATACACAACCGAGACCTTGCTTTGATGCGTCACAATAAATCACAAAATCATCATTCCCTTCAGGCAATGACAATATAGGTGCCGTAGTTAGCTTTTTCTTCAATAACTGAAACGCTTTCTCTTGTTCATCATTCCATTCAAATTTCTTCCCTTTATGCGTTAATGCAGTCAAGGGTTTTGCTATTCTGGAAAAGTCTTGGATGAACCTTCTGTAGTAACCAGCTAGTCCTAAAAACTGGCATATGTGTTTCGTAGTTTTCGGGGTTTCCCACTTTTCAACAGTTTCTATCTTTGCCGGATCCACCTTAATACCTTCTTTGTTCACTATGTGACCGAGGAATTGAACTTCTTCCAACCAAAATGCACATTTTGAAAACTTAGCGTACAATTCTTCCTTCCTCAATACTTCTAACACCTTTCTCAAATGTTCACCGTGTTCTTGGTCATTCTTTGAGTAAATAAGTATGTCATCAATGAAAACAATGACAAACTTGTCAAGGTATGGTCCACACACTCGGTTCATAAGGTCCATGAATACAGCTGGTGCATTAGTTAAACCAAAAGGCATGACCATAAACTCGTAATGACTGTAACGTGTTCTGAAAGCAGTCTTTGGAATATCATCTTCTTTCACCCGCATTTGATGATACCCGGAACGTAAGTCAATCTTTGAATAAACAGACGAGCCTTGTAGTTGATCAAATAAGTCTTCGATTCTCGGTAGTGGGTAGCGGTTCTTGATGGTAAGTTTGTTCAACTCTCGGTAGTCGATACACAACCTGAATGTACCATCTTTCTTCTTGACAAACAAAACAGGAGCTCCCCACGGTGATGTGCTTGGTCGAATGAAACCACGCTCTAAAAGTTCTTGTAATTGGCTTTGCAGTTCTTTCATCTCGCTGGGTGCGAGTCTGTAAGGAGCACGAGCTATTGGTGCAGCTCCTGGTACAAGATCTATTTGAAATTCAACGGATCGATGTGGGGGTAATCCCGGTAATTCTTTCGGAAATACATCGGGAAATTCTTTTGCAATGGGAACATCATTGATGCTCTTTTCTTCAGTTTGTACTTTCTCGATGTGTGCTAGAACAGCATAGCAACCTTTTCTTATTAGTTTTTGTGCCTTCAAATTACTAATAAGATGTAGCTTCGTGTTGCCCTTTTCTCCGTACACCATTAAGGGTTTTCCTTTTTCTCGTATAATGCGAATTGCATTTTTGTAACAAACGATCTCTGCTTTCACTTCTTTCAACCAGTCCATACCGATTATCACATCAAAACTCCCTAACTCTACTGGTATCAAATCAATCTTAAATGTTTCGCTAACCAGTTTAATTTCTCGATTCCGACATATATTATCTGCTGAAATTAATTTACCATTTGCTAATTCGAGTAAAAATTTACTATCCAATGGCGTCAATGGACAACTTAATTTAGTACAAAAATCTCTACTCATATAGCTTCTATCCGCACCCGAATCAAATAAAACGTAAGCAGATTTATTGTCAATAAGAAACGTACCCGTAACAAGCTCCGGGTCTTCCTGTGCCTCTGCCGCATTAATATTGAAAACTCTTCCGCGGCCTTGTCCATTCATGTTCTCCTGGTTCGGGCAATTTCTAATAATGTGGCCCGGTTTTCCACATTTATAACAAACTACATTGGCATAACTTGCTCTGACACTACTTGCTCCGCCATTACTCGTTCCGACACCATTTGTTCCTTTCGTTCTATTAACCCCTGGTCCGTAGACCTCACACTTTGCCACGCTATGACCATTTCTTTTACACTTATTTCAAAATTTGGTGCTGAACCCTGAGTGATACTTTTCACACCTTTGGCATAGCTGCTTCTGATTGTTGTTGTTGTTGCGGTTATTATTGTTATTGGGATGATTATTGTAGTTGTTGTTGTTGTTGTTGTTGTTGTTGTTGTTGTTGTTGTTGGGCCGTTTGTTGTAGTTGCGATTGATGTTGCGATTGTTGGGATAATTGTTGCGATTATTGTTGTAATTGTTGTTGTTGTTGTATTGGTGATTCTTATCACCGTTTTCCTCCCACTTTCTTTTGACTTGCTTCACATTGGCCTCTTCGGCAGTCTGTTCTTTAATTCTTTCTTCAATCTGGTTCACTAGTTTGTGAGCCATTCTACATGCCTGTTGTATGGAGGCGGGCTCGTGTGAACTTATATCTTCTTGGATTCTTTCCGGTAATCCTTTCACAAACGTGTCGATCTTCTCTTCCTCTGCCGCATTAATTCTGTGAATCGTCTTTCGTACGTGGTAATATCAAATCCTTAGGTTCGTAACCCTCTAAGTTCTGTCTTGAGCTTATTGACCTCGGTTCTGGGACGGTACTTCTCGTTCATCAAGTGCTTGAATGCTGACCACGGTAGTGCGTACGCATCGTCTTGTCCCACTTGCTCTAGATAGGTATTCCACCATGTTAACGCAGAACCTGTGAAGGTATGCGTAGCGTACTTCACTTTGTCCTCTTCAGTACACTTACTTATGGCAAACACCGATTCGACCTTCTCGATCCACCGTTTCAATCCGATCGATCCTTCGGTTCCATCAAATTCCAAAGGTTTGCAGGCAGTGAATTCTTTGTAGGTGCATCCTACACGATTTCCTGTACTGCTAGATCCAAGGTTATTGTTGGTATGTAGCGCAGCCTGTACTGCGGCTATGTTTGAAGCTAGAAAAGTACGGAATTCCTCTTCATTCATATTCACGGTGTGTCGAGTAGTCGGTGCCATTTCCTTCAAAATAGTCAAATGGAACAAGTTAATCATACAGAATATTAAGAGTAGTTAATAGTATTTCGTAGCATAATATGAACTCATTTATAAAAGCTTTTTCTTCATATTAGCGTTTTATAAGTTTAAATTCGGGTAGTACCTACCCGTTAAGTTCATACTTAGTAGCTAACATACAATTCAACTACTACAATTCTATATGAAAAACTGATTATAATAATATTTCGCGTTCAAACTTTTACACAATATTTTACAAACTTACAATACCGCTTATTTTACATATAGCATGAAATATAGCACACAATAAATTTGATACAAGATGGTTGTGAAGATAATTCTAGCTAGTACACAAGTCGTTCAGCAAAGGTAATAAAGACACGTAATTCATACGTCCAGAAACAAGTCATGCATTCTGGTTTTACTAGGATTACTTCCCATCCTTGGTCTTGTGGAACATAACCGTTATGGCCGTTGATAAGACAGCGTGTTGTAACGTCGTCAAAGGGACGAGGGTTACGTAATGTCCAACAGTCCCGTAACAATCTAAAAACCTCATTTCTTACCCCAATTACCGACTCCGTCACTTGTGGAAACGTTTTGTTTAATAGTTGTAGCCCGATGTTCTTGTTCTCACTTTGGTGAGAAGCGAACATTACTAATCCGTAAGCATAACATGCTTCTTTATGTTGCATGTTAGCCGCTTTTTTAAATCACGAAGTCCAATATTCGGAAATATTGAGTCAAAATAATTTCTTAACCCATTGCGTAAAATAGCATTTGGGTTCCTCGCAATATATGCGTCAAAGTAAACACATCGTAACTTATGAATTTCCCAATGTGATATCCCCCATCTTTCGAACGAAAGCCTTTTATAAACCAAGGCATTCTTGGAACGTTCTTCGAATGTCTTACAAACTGATCTCGCCTTAAATAGTTGTGCCGAAGAATTCTGACCGACTCTAGACAAGCTTTCATCAATCATGTCTCCGGGTAGGTCTCTTAAAATATTGGGTTGTCTATCCATTTTATGTTTTTATACTGTAAAATAGACAAGAGTTAGATTCATAAAAAAATACTTATTAATACAAGAAATTTTTACATATATCATAAAGCATAAGCACACTATATTAGATATATTACACCACACGAATACAACTATCTTATTCCGACTCGCTTGTTTCTTCTTCTTCGGTTTTGGTTTGTTTTGCCAAGTTTCTAGGGATATATGATGTTCCCCTAATACGAACCGTCGTTTTCCACATTGGTTTAGAAAAACCTGGTGGTTTAGAGGTTCCCGGGTCATTGTTACAACTTAAGGACTTCGGAGGTTGACGATACATATAAAGTTCATCGGGGTTGGAATTAGATTTCTCTATTTTTATGCCCTTTCCCTTATTATTTTCTTTTGCCTTTTTAAATTCAGTTGGGGTAATTTCTATAACATCATCGGAATTCTCGTCGGAATCCGATTCATCGGAGAATTGGTAATCCTCCCAATATTTTGCTTCCTTGGCGGAAACACCATTGACTATAATTAACCTTGGTCGGTTGGTTGAGGATTTTCTTTTACTTAACCGTTTTATTATTTTCCCCACCGGTTCTATTTCTTCATCCGGTTCCGATTCTTCTTCCGGTTCCGATTCTTCTTCCGGTTCCGACTCTTCTTCCGGTTCCTCTTCGGGAACTTGTGAATCAGTCCACGAATCATTCCAATTTACATTTGACTCTTCATTATTATTAGGTGAGTCAATGGGACTTGTTCTAGAGGTAGACATCTATCACATAATATCAAACGCGGTAAGAGATTAATATATCACATAATATTCACATGTTAAAATATATAGTTTCCAACAAAATTTGTTAAGCAATCATTTTTCAAGTAAACACGGTCGAAGTCCAGACTCACTAATGCATCCTAACAAACTCGATAAGACACACTAATGCAAAATTCTGGTTCTCTAAGACCAACGCTCTGATATCAACTGAAATGTCTCGTTCTTATTGATTAAAAAACGTTCCATATTAATTGATTTCGTTGCGAGGTTTTGACCTCTATATGAGACGTTTTTCAAAGACTGCATTCATTTTAAAACAAACCATAACCTTTATTTCATCAATAAAGGTTTAAAAAGCTTTACGTAGATTATCAAATAATGATAATCTAAAATATCCTGTTTACACACGACCATTACATAATGGTTTACAATACAAATATGTTACAACAAAATAAGTTTCTTGAATGCAGTTTTTACACAATATCATACAAGCATGGACTCCAAATCTCGTCCTTATTTAAGTATGCGACAGCGGAAGCTCTTAATAATCACCTGAGAATAAACATGCTTAAAACGTCAACAAAAATGTTGGTGAGTTATAGTTTAACCTATATATATCAAATCGTAACAATAGACCACAAGATTTTATATTTCAATACACATCCCATACATAGAGATAAAAATCATTCATATGGTGAACCCCTGGTAACCGACATTAACAAGATGCATATATAAGAATATCCTCATCATTCCGGGACACCCTTCGGATATGATATAAATTTCGAAGTACTAAAGCATCCGGTACTTTGGATGGGGTTTGTTAGGCCCAATAGATCTATCTTTAGGATTCGCGTCAATTAGGGTGTCTGTTCCCTAATTCTTAGATTACCAGACTTAATAAAAAGGGGCATATTCGATTTTGATAATTCAACCATAGAATGTAGTTTCACATACTTGTGTCTATTTTGTAAATCATTTATAAAACCTGCATGTATTCTCATCCCAAAAATATTAGATTTTAAAAGTGGGACTATAACTCACTTTCACAGATTTTTACTTCGTCGGGAAGTAAGACTTGGCCACTGGTTGATTCACGAACCTATAACAATATATACATATATATCAAAGTATGTTCAAAATATATTTACAACACTTTTAATATATTTTGATGTTTTAAGTTTATTAAGTCAGCTGTCCTCGTTAGTAACCTACAACTAGTTGTCCACAGTTAGATGTACAGAAATAAATCGATAAATATTATCTTGAATCAATCCACGACCCAGTGTATACGTATCTCAGTATTGATCACAACTCAAACTATATATATTTTGGAATCAACCTCAACCCTGTATAGCTAACTCCAACATTCACATATAGAGTGTCTATGGTTGTTCCGAAATATATATAGATGTGTCGACATGATAGGTCAAAACATTGTATACGTGTCTATGGTATCTCAAGATTACATAATATACAATACAAGTTGATTAAGTTATGGTTGGAATAGATTTGTTACCAATTTTCACGTAGCTAAAATGAGAAAAATTATCCAATCTTGTTTTACTCATAACTTCTTCATTTTAAATCCGTTTTGAGTGAATCAAATTGCTATGGTTTCATATTGAACTCTATTTTATGAATCTAAATAGAAAAAGTATAGGTTTATAGTCGGAAAAATAAGTTACAAGTCGTTTTTGTAAAGGTAGTCATTTCAGTCGAAAAAACGACGTCTAGATGACCATTTTAGAAAACATACTTCCACTTTGAGTTTAACAATAATTTTTGGATATAGTTTCATGTTCATAATAAAAATCATTTTCTCAGAATAACAACTTTTAAATCAAAGTTTATCATAGTTTTTAATTAACTAACCCAAAACAGCCCGCGGTGTTACTACGACGTCTTAAAACCGGTTTTACGGTGTTTTTCGAGTTTCCAGGTTTTAAATCATTAAGTTAGCATATCATATAGATATAGAACATGTGTTTAGTTGATTTTAAAAGTCAAGTTAGAAGGATTAACTTTTGTTTTCGAACAAGTTTAGAATTAACTAAACTATGTTCTAGTGATTACAAGTTTAAACCTTCGAATAAGATAGCTTTATATGTATGAATCGAATGATGTTATGAACATCATTACTACCTTAAGTTCCTTGGATAAACCTACTGGAAAAGAGAAAAATGGATCTAGCTTCAACGGATCTTTGGATGGCTCGAAGTTCTTGAAGCAGAATCATGACACGAAAACAAGTTCAAGTAAGATCATCACTTGAAATAAGATTGTTATAGTTATAGAAATTGAACCAAAGTTTGAATATGATTATTACCTTGTATTAGAATGATAACCTACTGTAAGAAAAAAAGATTTCTTGAGGTTGGATGATCACCTTACAAGATTGGAAGTGAGCTAGCAAACTTGAAAGTATTCTTGATTTTATGTAACTAGAACTTGTAGAATATGTGAAGAACACTTAGAAATTGGAGATAGAACTTGAGAGAGATCAATTTGATGAAGAAAATTGAAGAATGAAAGTGTTTGTAGGTGTTTTTGGTCGTTGGTGTATGGATTAGATATAAAGGATATGTAATTTTGTTTTCATGTAAATAAGTCATGAATGATTACTCATATTTTTGTAATTTTATGAGATATTTCATGCTAGTTGCCAAATGATGGTTCCCACATGTGTTAGGTGACTCACATGGGCTGCTAAGAGCTGATCATTGGAGTGTATATACCAATAGTACATACATCTAAAAGCTGTGTATTGTACGAGTACGAATACGGGTGCATACGAGTAGAATTGTTGATGAAACTGAACGAGGATGTAATTGTAAGCATTTTTGTTAAGTAGAAGTATTTTGATAAGTGTATTGAAGTCTTTCAAAAGTGTATAAATACAAATTAAAACACTACATGTATATACATTTTAACTGAGTCGTTAAGTCATCGTTAGTCGTTACATGTAAGTGTTGTTTTGAAACCTTTAGGTTAACGATCTTGTTAAATGTTGTTAACCCAATGTTTATAATATCAAATGAGATTTTAAATTATTATATTATTATGATATTATCATGTATGAATATCTCTTAATATGATATATATATACATTAAATGTCTTTACAACGATAATCGTTACATATATGTCTCGTTTTAAAATCATTAAGTTAGTAGTCTTGTTTTTACATATGTAGTTCATTGTTAATATACTTAATGATATGTTTACTTATCATAGTATCATGTTAACTATATATATATATATCCATATATATGTCATCATATAGTTTTTACAAGTTTTAACGTTCGTGAATCACCGGTCAACTTGGGTGGTCAATTGTCTATATCAAACATATTTCAATTAATCAAGTCTTAAAAAGTTTGATTGCTTAACATGTTGAAAACATTTAATCATGTAAATATCAATCTCAATTAATATATATAAACATGGAAAAGTTCGGGTCACTACATTATGTAATCTTGAGATATCATAGACACGTATACAATGTTTTGACCTATCATGTCGACACATCTATATATATTTCGGAACAACCATAGACACTCTATATGTGAATGTTGGAGTTAGCTATACAGGGTTGAGGTTGATTCCAAAATATATATAGTTTGAGTTGTGATCAATACTGAGATACGTATACACTAAGTCGTGGATTGATTCAAGATAATATTTATCGATTTATTTCTGTACATCTAACTGTGGACAACTAGTTGTAGGTTACTAACGAGGACAGCTGGCTTAATAAACTTAAAACATCAAAATATATTAAAAGTGTTGTAAATATATTTTGAACATACTTTGATATATATGTATATATTGTTATAGGTTCGTGAATCAACCAGTGGCCAAGTCTTACTTCCCGACGAAGTAAAAATCTGTGAAAGTGAGTTATAGTCCCACTTTTAAAATCTAATATTTTTGAGATGAGAATACATGCAGGTTTTATAAATGATTTACAAAATAGACACAAGTACGTGAAACTACATTCTATGGTTGAATTATCGAAATCGAATATGCCCCTTTTTATTAAGTCTGGTAATCTAAGAATTAGGGAACAGACACCCTAATTGACGCGAATCCTAAAGATAGATCTATTGGGCCTAACAAACCCCATCCAAAGTACCGGATGCTTTAGTACTTCGAAATTTATATCATATCCGAAGGGTGTCCCGGAATGATGGGGATATTCTTATATATGCATCTTGTTAATGTCGGTTACCAGGTGTTCACCATATGAATAATTTTTATCTCTGTGTATGGGATGTGTATTGAAATATGAAATCTTGTGGTCTATTATAATGATTTGATATATATAGGTTAAACCTATAACTCACCAACATTTTTGTTGACGTTTTAAGCATGTTTATTCTCAGGTGATTATTAAGAGCTTCCGCTATCGCATACTTAAATAAGGACGAGATTTGGAGTCCATGCTTGTATGATATTTTGTAAAAACTGCATTCAAGAAACTTATTTTGTTGTAACATATTTGTATTGTAAACCATTATGTAATGGTCGTGTGTAAACAGGATATTTTAGATTATCATTATTTGATAATCTACGTAAAGCTTTTTAAACCTTTATTGATGAAATAAAGGTTATGGTTTGTTTTAAAATGAATGCAGTCTTTGAAAAACATCTCATATAGAGGTCAAAACCTCGCAACGAAATCAATTAATATGGAACGTTTTTAATCAATAAGAACGGGACATTTCAGTTGGTATCCGAGCGTTGGTCTTAGAGAACCAGAATTTTGCATTAGTGTGTCTTATCGAGTGCATTAGTGAGTCTGGACTTCTACAGTGTTTACTTGAAAAATGATTGCTTAACAAATTTTGTTGGAAACTATATATTTTTTAACATGTGAATATTATGTGATATATTAATCTCTTAACGCGTTTGATATTATGTGATAGATGTCTACCTCTAGAACAAGTCCCATTGACTCACCTAATAATAATGAAGAGTCAAATATAAATTGGAATGATACGTGGACTGATTCACAAGTTCCCGAAGAGGAACCGGAAGAAGAGTCGGAACCGGAAGAAGAATCGGAACCGGAAGAAGAATTGGAACCCGATGAAGAAATAGAACCGGTGGGGGAAATAATAAAACGGTTAAGTAAAAGAAAATCCTCAACCAACCGACCAAGGTTAATTATGGTCAATGGTGTTTCCGCCAAGGAAGCAAAATATTGGGAGGATTACCAATTCTCCGATGAATCTGATTCCGACGAGAATTCCGATGATGTTATAGAAATTACCCCAACTGAATTTAAAAAGGAAAAAGAAAATAATAAGGGAAAGGACATAAAAATAGAGAAATCTAATTCCAACCCCGATGAACTTTATATGTATCGTCAACCCCCGAAGTCCTTAAGTTGTAACAATGACCCGGGAACCTCTAAACCACCAGGTTTTTCTAAACCAATGTGGAAAACGACGGCTCGTATTAGGGGAACATCATATATCCCTAGAAACTTGGCAAAACGAACCAAAATCGAAGAAGAAGAAACAAGCGAGTCGGAATAAGATAGTGGTATTCGTGTGGTATAATATATGTAATATAGTGTGCTTATGCTTTATGATATATGTAAAAATTGCTTGTATTAATAAGTATTTTTTTTTTATGAATCTAACTCTTGTCTATTTTACAGTATAAAAACACAAAATGGATAGACAACCCAATATTTTAAGAGACCTACCCGGAGACATGATTGATGAAATCTTGTCTAGAGTCGGTCAGAATTCTTCGGCACAACTATTTAAGGCGAGATCAGTTTGTAAGACATTCGAAGAACGTTCCAAGAATGCCTTGGTTTATAAAAGGCTTTCGTTCGAAAGATGGGGGATATCACATTGGGAAATCCATAAGTTACGATGTGTTTACTTTGACGCATATATTGCGGGGAACCCAAATGCTATTTTACGCAATGGGTTAAGAAATTATTTTGACTTAATATATCCGAATATTGGACTTCGTGATTTAGAAAAAGCGGCTAACATGCAACATAAAGAAGCATGTTATGCTTACGGATTAGTAATGTTCGCTTCTCACCAAAGTGAGAACAAGAACATCGGGCTACAACTATTAAACAAAACGTTCCCACAAGTGACGGAGTCGGTAATTGGGGTAAGAAATGAGGTTTTTAGATTGTTACGGGACTGTTGGACATTACGTAACCCTCATCCCTTTGACGACGTTACAACACGATGTCTTATCAACGGCCATAACGGTTATGTTCCACAAGACCAAGGATGGGAAGTAATCCTAGTAAAACCAGAATGCATTACTTGTTTCTGGACGTATGAATTACGTGTCTTTATTGCCTTTGCTGAACGACTGGTGTACTAGCTAGAATTATCTTCACAACCATCTTGTATCAAATTTATTGTGTGCTATATTTCATGCTATATGTAAAATAAGCGGTATTGTAAGTTTGTAAAATATTGTGTAAAAGTTTGAACGCGAAATATTATTATAATCAGTTTTTCATATAGAATTGTAGTAGTTGAATTGTATGTTAGCTACTAAGTATGAACTTAACGGGTAGGTACTACCCGAATTTAAACTTATAAAACGCTAATATGAAGAAAAAGCTTTTATAAATGAGTTCATATTATGCTACGAAATACTATTAACTACTCTTAATATTCTGTATGATTAACTTGTTCCATTTGACTATTTTGAAGGAAATGGCACCGACTACTCGACACACCGTGAATATGAATGAAGAGGAATTCCGTACTTTTCTAGCTTCAAACATAGCCGCAGTACAGGCTGCGCTACATACCAACAATAACCTTGGATCTAGCAGTACAGGAAATCGTGTAGGATGCACCTACAAAGAATTCACTGCCTGCAAACCTTTGGAATTTGATGGAACCGAAGGACCGATCGGATTGAAACGGTGGACCGAGAAGGTCGAATCGGTGTTTGTAATAGGTAAGTGTACTGAAGAGGACAAAGTGAAGTACGCTACGCATACCTTCACAGGTTCTGCGTTAACATGGTGGAATACCTATCTAGAGCAAGTGGGACAAGACGATGCGTACGCACTACCGTGGTCAGCATTCAAGTACTTGATGAACGAGAAGTACCGTCCCAGAACCGAGGTCAATAAGCTCAAGACAGAACTTAGAGGGTTACGAACCCAAGGTTTTGATATTACCACGTACGAAAGACGATTCACAGAATTGTGCCTATTGTGTCCGGGAGCATTCGAAGATGAGGAAGAGAAGATCGACGCGTTTGTGAAAGGATTACCGGAAAGAATCCAAGAAGATATAAGTTCACACGAGCCCGCCTCCATACAACAGGCATGTAGAATGGCTCACAAACTAGTGAACCAGATTGAAGAAAGAATTAAAGAACAGACTGCTGAAGAGGCTAATGTGAAGCAAGTCAAAAGAAAGTGGGAGGAAAACGGTGAAAAGAATCACCAATACAACAACAACAGCAATTACAACAATAATCGCAACAATTATCCCAACAATCGCAACTACAACAAACGGCATAACAACAACAACAACAACAACAACAACAACAACAACAACAACAACAACAACAACAACAACAACAGCAACTACAACAATCATCCCAATAACAATAATAACCGCAACAACAACAACAATCAGAAGCAGCTATGCTAAAGGTGTGAAAAGTATCACTCGGGGTTCTGCACCAAATTTTGCAACAAGTGTAAAAGAAATGGTCATAGCGCGGCGAAGTGTGAGGTCTACGGACCAGGGGTTAATAGAACGAAAGGAACAAATGGTGTCGGAACGAGTAATGGCGGAGCAAGTAGTGTCGGAGCAAGTTATGCCAATGTAGTTTGTTATAAATGTGGAAAACCGGGCCACATTATTAGAAATTGCCCGAACCAGGAGAACACGAATGGACAAGGCCGCGGAAGAGTTTTCAATATTAATGCGGCAGAGGCACAGGAAGACCCGGAGCTTGTTACGGGTACGTTTCTTATTGACAATAAATCTTCTTACGTTTTATTTGATTCGGGTGCGGATAGAAGCTATATGAGTAGAGATTTTTGTGCTAAATTAAGTTGTCCATTGACGCCTTTGGATAGTAAATTTTTACTCGAATTAGCAAATGGTAAATTAATTTCAGCAGATAATATATGTCGGAATCGAGAAATTAAACTGGTTAGCGAAACATTTAAGATTGATTTGATACCAGTAGAGTTAGGGAGTTTTGATGTGATAATCGGTATGGACTGGTTGAAAGAAGTGAAAGCAGAGATCGTTTGTTACAAAAATGCAATTCGCATTATACGAGAAAAAGGAAAACCCTGTACGGAGAAAAGGGCAACACGAAGCTACATCTTATTAGTAATTTGAAGGCACAAAAACTAATAAGAAAAGGTTGCTATGCTGTTCTAGCACACGTCGAGAAAGTACAAACTGAAGAAAAGAGTATCAATGATGTTCCCATTCCAAAAGAATTTCCCGATGTATTTCCGAAAGAATTACCGGGATTACCCCCACATCGATCCGTTGAATTTCAAATAGATCTTGTACCAGGAGCTGCACCAATAGCTCGTGCTCCTTACAGACTCGCACCCAGCGAGATGAAAGAACTGCAAAGCCAATTACAAGAACTTTTAGAGCGTGGTTTCATTCAACCAAGCACATCACCGTGGGGAGCTCCTGTTTTGTTTGTCAAGAAGAAAGATGGTACATTCAGGTTGTGTATCGACTACCGAGAGTTGAACAAACTTACCATCAAGAACCGCTACCTACTACCGAGAATCGACGACTTATTTGATCAATTACAAGGCTCGTCTGTTTATTCAAAGATTGACTTACGTTACGGGTATCATCAAATAAGGGTGAAAGAAGATGATATTCCAAAGACTGCTTTCAGAACACGTTACGGTCATTACGAGTTTATGGTCATGCCATTTGGTTTAACTAATGCACCAGCTGTGTTCATGGACCATATGAACCGAGTGTGTGGACCATACCTTGACAAGTTTGTCATTGTTTTCATTGATGACATACTTATTTACTCAAAGAATGACCAAGAACACGGTGAACATTTGAGAAAGGTGTTAGAAGTATTGAGGAAGGAAGAATTGTATGCTAAGTTTTCAAAGTGTGCATTTTGGTTGGAAGAAGTTCAATTCCTCGGTCACATAGTGAACAAAGAAGGTATTAAGGTGAATCTGGCAAAGATAGAAACTGTTGAAAAGTGGGAAACCCCGAAAACTCCGAAACACATACGCCAGTTTTTAGGACTAGCTGGTTACTACAGAAGGTTCATCCAAGACTTTTCCAGAATAGCAAAACCCTTGACTGCATTAACGCATAAAGGGAAGAAATTTGAATGGAATGATGAACAAGAGAAAGCATTTCAGTTATTGAAGAAAAAGCTAACTACGGCACCTATATTGTCATGGCCTGAAGGGAATGATGATTTTGTGATTTATTGTGACGCATCAAAGCAAGGTCTCGGTTGTGTATTAATGCAACGAACGAAGGTGATTGCTTATGCGTCTAGACAATTGAAGATTCACGAACAAAATTATACGACGCATGATTTGGAATTAGGCGCGGTTGTTTTTGTATTAAAGACTTGGAGGCACTACTTATATGGGGTCAAAAGTATTATATATACCGACCACAAAAGTCTTCAACACATATTTAATCAAAAACAACTGAATATGAGGCAGCGTAGGTAGATTGAATTGTTGAATGATTACGACTTTGAGATTCGTTACCACCCGGGGAAGGCAAATGTGGTAGCCGATGCCTTGAGCAGGAAGGACAGAGAACCCATTCGAGTAAAATCTATGAATATAATGATTCATAATAACCTTACTACTCAAATAAAGGAGGCGCAACAAGGAGTTTTAAAAGAGGGAAATTTAAAGGATGAAATACCCAAAGGATCGGAGAAGCATCTTAATATTCGGGAAGACGGAACCCGGTATAGGGCTGAAAGGATTTGGGTACCAAAATTTGGAGATATGAGAGAAATGGTACTTAGAGAAGCTCATAAAACCAGATACTCAATACATCCTGGAACAGGGAAGATGTACAAGGATCTCAAGAAACATTTTTGGTGGCCGGGTATGAAAGCCGATGTTGCTAAATACGTAGGAGAATGTTTGACGTGTTCTAAGATCAAAGCTGAGCATCAGAAACCATCAGGTCTACTTCAACAACCCGAAATCCCGGAATGGAAATGGGAAAACATTACCATGGATTTCATCACTAAATTGCCAAGGACTGCAAGTGGTTTTGATACTATTTGGGTAATAGTTGATCGTCTCACCAAATCAGCACACTTCCTGCCAATAAGAGAAGATGACAAGATGGAGAAGTTAGCACGACTGTATTTGAAGGAAGTCGTCTCCAGACATGGAATACCAATCTCTATTATCTCTGATAGGGATGGCAGATTTATTTCAAGATTCTGGCAGACATTACAGTAAGCATTAGGAACTCGTCTAGACATGAGTACTGCCTATCATCCACAAACTGATGGGCAGAGCGAAAGGACGATACAAACGCTTGAAGACATGCTACGAGCATGTGTTATTGATTTCAGAAACAGTTGGGATCGACATCTACCGTTAGCAGAATTTTCCTACAACAACAGCTACCATTCAAGCATTGAGACGGCGCCGTTTGAAGCACTTTATGGTAGAAAGTGCAGGTCTCCGATTTGTTGGAGTGAAGTGGGGGATAGACAGATTACGGGTCCGGAGATTATACAAGAAACTACCGAGAAGATCATCCAAATTCAACAACGGTTGAAAACCGCCCAAAGTCGACAAAAGAGCTACGCTGACATTAAAAGAAAAGATATAGAATTTGAAATTGGAGAGAGGGTCATGCTTAAAGTTGCACCTTGGAAAGGCGTTGTTCGATTTGGTAAACGAGGGAAATTAAATCCAAGGTATATTGGACCATTCAAGATTATTGATCGTGTCGGACCAGTAGCTTACCGACTTGAGTTACCTCAACAACTCGCGGCTGTACATAACACTTTCCACGTCTCGAATTTGAAGAAATATTTTGCTAAAGAAGATCTCACTATTCCGTTAGATGAAATCCAAATCAACGAAAAACTCCAATTCATCGAAGAACCCGTCGAAATAATGGATCGTGAGGTTAAAAGACTTAAGCAAAATAAGATACCAATTGTTAAGGTTCGATGGAATGCTCGTAGAGGACCCGAGTTCACCTGGGAGTGTGAAGATCAGATGAAGAAGAAATACCCGCATCTATTTCCAGAAGATTCGTCAACACCTTCAACAGCTTAAAATTTCGGGACGAAATTTATTTAACGGGTAGGTACTGTAGTGACCCGAACTTTTTCATGTTTATATATATTAATTGAGATTGATATTTACATGATTAAATGTTTCCAACATGTTAAGCAATCAAACTTGTTAAGACTTGATTAATTAAAATATGTTTCATATAGACAATTGACCACCCAAGTTGACCGGTGATTCACGAACGTTAAAACTTGTAAAAACTATATGATGACATATATATGGATATATATATATAGTTAACATGATACTATGATAAGTAAACATATCATTAAGTATATTAACAATGAACTACATATTTAAAAACAAGACTACTAACTTAATGATTTTTAAACGAGACATATATGTAACGATTATCGTTGTAAAGACATTTAATGTATATATATATCATATTAAGAGATATTCATACATGATAATATCATGATAATATAATAATTTAAAATCTCATTTGATATTATAAACATTGGGTTAACAACATTTAACAAGATCGTTAACCTAAAGGTTTCAAAACAACACTTACATGTAACGACTAACGATGACTTAACGACTCAGTTAAAATGTATATACATGTAGTGTTTTAATATGTATTTATACACTTTTGAAAGAATTCAATACACTTATCAAAATACTTCTACTTAACAAAAATGCTTACAATTACATCTTCGTTCAGTTTCATCAACAATTCTACTCGTATGCACCCGTATTCGTACTCGTACAATACACAGCTTTTAGATGTATGTACTATTGGTATATACACTCCAATGATCAGCTCTTAGCAGCCCATGTGAGTCACCTAACACATGTGGGAACCATCATTTGGCAACTAGCATGAAATATCTCATAAAATTACAAAAATATGAGTAATCATTCATGACTTATTTACATGAAAACAAAATTACATATCCTTTATATCTAATCCATACACCAACGACCAAAAACACCTACAAACACTTTAATTCTTCAATTTTCTTCATCTAATTGATCTCTCTCAAGTTATATCTTCAAGTTCTAAGTGTTCTTCATATATTCTACAAGTTCTAGTTACATAAAATCAAGAATACTTTCAAGTTTGCTAGCTCACTTCCAATCTTGTAAGGTGATCATCCAACCTCAAGAAATCTTTGTTTCTTACAGTAGGTTATCATTCTAATACAAGGTAATAATCATATTCAAACTTTGGTTCAATTTCTATAACTATAACAATCTTATTTCAAGTGATGATCTTACTTGAACTTGTTTTCGTGTCATGATTTTGCTTCAAGAACTTCGAGCCATCCAAGGATCCGTTGAAGCTAGATCCATTTTTCTCTTTTCCAGTAGGTTTATCCAAGGAAATTAAGGTAGTAATGATGTTCATAACATCATTCGATTCATACATATAAAGCTATCTTATTCGAAGGTTTAAACTTGTAATCACTAGAGCATAGTTTAGTTAATTCTAAACTTGTTCGCAAACAAAAGTTAATCCTTCTAACTTGACTTTTAAAATCAACTAAACACATGTTCTATATCTATATGATATGCTAACTTAATGATTTAAAACCTGGAAACACGAAAAACACCGTAAAACCGGATTTACGCCGTCGTAGTAACACCGCGGACTGTTTTGGGTTAGTTAATTAAAAACTATGATAAACTTTGATTTAAAAGTTGTTATTCTGAGAAAATGATTTTTATTATGAACATGAAACTATATCCAAAAATTATGGTTAAACTCAAAGTGGAAGTATGTTTTCTAAAATGGTCATCTAGACGTCGTTCTTTCGACTGAAATGACTACCTTTACAAAAACGACTTGTAACTTATTTTTCCGACTATAAACCTATACATTTTCTGTTTAGATTCATAAAATAGAGTTCAATATGAAACCATAGCAATTTGATTCACTCAAAACGGATTTAAAATGAAGAAGTTATGGGTAAAACAAGATTGGATAATTTTTCTCATTTTAGCTACGTGAAAATTGGTAACAAATCTATTCCAACCATAACTTAATCAACTTGTATTGTATATTATGTAATCTTGAGATACCATAGACACGTATACAATGTTTTGACCTATCATGTTGACACATCTATATATATTTCGGAACAACCATAGACACTCTATATGTGAATGTTGGAGTTAGCTATACAGGGTTGAGGTTGATTCCAAAATATATATAGTTTGAGTTGTAATCAATACTGAGATACGTATACACTGAGTCGTGGATTGATTCAAGATAATATTTATCGATTTATTTCTGTACATCTAACTGTGGACAACTAGTTGTAGGTTACTAACGAGGACAGCTGACTTAATAAACTTAAAACATCAAAATATATTAAAAGTGTTGTAAATATATTTTAAACATACTTTAATATACATGTATATTTTGTTATAGGTTCGTGAATCAACAGTGGCCAAGTCTTACTTCTCGACGAAGTAAAAAAATCTGTGAAAGTGAGTTATAGTCCCACTTTTAAAATCTAATATTTTTGGGATGAGAATACATGCAGGTTTTATAAATGATTTACAAAATAGACACAAGTACGTGAAACTACATTCTATGGTTGAATTATCAAAATCGAATATGCCCCTTTTTATTAAGTCTGGTAATCTAAGAATTAGGGAACAGACACCCTAATTGACGCGAATCCTAAGGATAGATCTATTGGGCCTAACAAACCCCATCCAAAGTACCGGATGCTTTAGTACTTCGAAATTTATATTATATCCGAAGGGTGTCCCGGAATGATGGGGATATTCTTATATATGCATCTTGTTAATGTCGGTTACCAGGTGTTCACCATATGAATGATTTTTATCTCTATGTATGGGATGTGTATTGAAATATGAAATCTTGTGATCTATTATTATGATTTGATATATATAGGTTAAACCTATAACTCACCAACATTTTTGTTGATGTTTTAAGCATGTTTATTCTCAGGTGATTATTAAGAGCTTCCGCTATCGCATACTTAAATAAGGACGAGATTTGGAGTCCATGCTTGTATGATATTGTGTAAAAACTGCATTCAAGAAACTTATTTTGTTGTAACATATTTGTATTGTAAACCATTATGTAATGGTCGTGTGTAAACAGGATATTTTAGATTATCATTATTTGATAATCTACGTAAAGCTTTTTAAACCTTTATTGATGAAATAAAGGTTATGGTTTGTTTTAAAATGAATGCAGTCTTTGAAAAACGTTTCATATAGAGGTCAAAACCTCGCAACGAAATCAATTAATATGGAACGTTTTTAATCAATAAGAACGGGACATTTCATCCATGGAGGACATCCTCATCAGAACTGAAAAATTAATTAAAATTCGTTTACACACAACGTTGATTTAAACTACAACCTCATTTTAAATATAACTTACAGAAGATTGTCTATAAAATTTACAGAATCATACTGAGTATTATATACATATACTAATTCACATAGTTGATTATTAATACAAAGTATATAATTGTAATAGAAAATAAAAGAGTTTAATAAATGAAACAAAAAAATACAGTAGTAATCACTTACGGATTAAGTTATCTTTCAGCTACGTATCCAGATCGATTTCAATAATATCCACCTTCTAACCCAAAATATTGACCTGTTCTGTTTCCATAAATTCCATCACTTGCCAATTCGAAGACCCTAACAACGATATCATTAATCTCATTAATCAAGTGATATCATTAATCTCATTTAATACAACTTATAAATTGTAATTAACTATAGTTGTTCCACATATTTTCTCATTAATCCTAAATCATACTAAATCGGAAAAAAAAATATAGATACAAACCCTAACTGTAACCAGCAACAAAAATCATGAATCTTTAGAGATAAAAGTCAGCAATGAATATATAGAAACTAATAATCAAAACTCAAATCGCAACATAAATTTCCTTTTGACGCAATTTTTACGAAATTGTTCTTCATTGTTGGTCATGTCTGATTCAATCGACTTCTCAAATTTAACCCTAGCGATTACAAAAGGTTGAGAAAAAGAAAACGTTAATCATAATCATTAAACTGGCGATGAACAACAACAGCAATTACGATTTGTGTGACCATGTCTCTGATGAGTGGTGATTTTTTGGTCATGTCTGATGCAATCTTTAAATCGTCGATGAACAACAGCAATCGATTTGTGTGACCATGGTACATCGATCGACTGATAGTATGAAGCAAACAGAAAACTATCAATTGAATGAATGGTGCTTTTTTAGTGGATCTAATCATTCATGTGGAACCCTAATCAATCGTATGTGTGCATTTGAGGTGAATTAGGAATGGATCGGTGAGTTTTGAATTGAAACCCTAAAGAGAGATGGGTGGAGATGCGTGGATTTGGGGAAAATAAAACTGATTGAGATGGATTGAGATTAATAATCCGGATTAATTAGGACACGTGGCGTCATTTGAGCATTGTTAAGGGTAATTAATACCATTAATCAGAGGTTAACATGTGGATTAACTAATTAGAGAGTGATTAGCAGAAGGACACGTGGCAGTGTCCTTGTGCTTTATATGATGTATAAGATTGAAAAGTGGAGATAACATACATATTTATAGGCTAGAAAAAAATAAGTTACTTCAGTAAGAAGATGAAAGGTTCGTATATTTATTGTTTATTTTTTGATTTTCGATTTATTTAATATTTATTTTACTACTATTTATTTATTTAATAATTTACCATTTAATTGATATTAAATAAATAATAATTAATATATATTATATGTAAGTTACTAATATTGATTTAATCCGGTTCATAAAAATAATATTCAATTTTATAGTCAATTTATATATATATATATATATATATATATATATATATATATATATATATATATATATATATATATATATATATATATATATATATATGGATATATTATTTCATTTCATGTATTTAATTTAATAGAAATTCTTTTAATACACCATATTTAATAATTATGAATAACTAAATAATAAATAAATAATATTAGATGTTATATTATAGAAATGATTTTAATACACCATATTTAATATTTATGAATAACTAAATAATAAGTTAATAATATTAGATGTTATATTATATATTATAGATATATTATTTATTTTAATTTATTTAATCTATTTTAATAGAAATTCTATTTATTAAACCACATTTAATATTTATGATTAACTATATAATAAATAAATAATATTAAATGTTATATTATATATTATTTAATTCTATTTATTTAATCTAACTAGTGGTAAGACCCGTGCGTTGCACAGATCTTGTTACGATTCAGCATTTGAGAACATTATCGTTAGTTCTATTTTGAGTTTTAACTCGTGAAACAACATTCCGTGATACTTAAGGTATTTAAGAATTTAATATTAAAAAGTGAATTGTTAAACCCCACATATCTTGTTCGAAATGTTTACATGTCATTCCTAATTCATGTGTCAAGATATTAAATAATGATGATTAACATGAACAACAAAAAAATGATCTAATGATTGTTAACAACATACATGAAGTTCAAAGAAGTTGGTAAATCGACTTCATAAAACAACAAAATTTTGTCTTCCCTCACTATTTCGACACTATTTATTAATCTCTCGTAGACATGTTTAATGTCATCAACACCAAGTAAATAACAAATTAAAAATACATAAATGTGTAATTTCATTCAATTAGCACATTAGCATTTGTAGGTTTCGGAATGACTTATTCTTCAATTTGCGACATGAATGTATGTGGTGTATTTGACATCTAATGCTTTAATTTATACCGGTCACAACCTAGCTAACGCTTACTTAGGTTTACACCCTATATATATAAATTTTCTATATATAAATTTCTTGAATGTAATACATAGACAAATATAAAAGACTACAATAATTATTTAACTTTACACCTTTTATCACACATAACACAAAAAATTTGTGAAACCCCCAAGTTTACTATATACATGCAAACATATTTTATAAGCACTTTAACAGAACTTATGTTTATTGTAGCAATATGTGACTATCGATTTAAGTCAAATTTATGACAAAAATATCACAATTGTAATATAAAAGGTTTGTCTTTAATTAGGCAACATTATATATAATATTGAGATGACATACAAATAATTTTACAATCTAAAAACGTAATTATCACAAACATCTAATTGAAATATTCAAGCTCAAAGTGATATAAAAAAAAAAGCCCAAAGTGATAAAACAAATAAAGAAAAATTATGAACTAAAATGAACATGAATAAAATAAAATTACATATAAAGTCTATATGTACATAACTAATATCTTAAAGAAGGCTAATGTAATATATCTTCTTCAACATTCATGTGATCGATGATATTTGACATTGAAAGATCAAACATATGAAAAATGATGATGAAAAATGATGATGAAAAATAGTATTTATATAACTCTATCAGTTATTATTATTTGCAAAGTGTAGATGATGTGAAAACGCAAAAGTGGTATTTATAGGTAACAATGTCTATTAATTTTAATTAAATATTTAATATAAAGAAAGTGAAAAGACTAAAACTCTTGTTATTACTTATGATATGACATAAATTTATTATGAATGTTTAGAAAAAATGAAAAGATTAAAACTGTTGTTATGTATGAAAGAGATTAATTTTAGTTACTAAAAATATTTGCGATCAAATTATGATAACAATTTAGTATTTTAATAATAACACAATTTTAATATTTTAAAATCATTACTTTAAAATTAATTATCTAATTATATAGATATAAAACTATAAATAAAAACAATATATTTATAGATGAAGTCATTATTTAGATGAAATTAAATGTGCATACTTAATACACTTGGAGTCACTTTTTAGTTATATATTGATTTAATTGAATACATCATATTTATGATTCCCAAACTCAATTTATATATATATATATATATATATATATATATATATATATATATATATATATATATATATATATATATATATATATATATATATATATAAACACTTTATTTTATATAGATACATATATTTTAAAATTAAGTCACTATTTAGCTAGGTATAAATGTGCATATTTAATACCCTAGGAGTCTCTAGGAGTCACTTTTTATCAGTGTTGTAAAAGTCGGCCGACTTGGCCGACGCGTCGGCCGATGCGTCGTTTTTTTGGGTTCTCCGTCCCGTTTTTTCTGAAAACGACTCAAAAGACGGTCAAATCTAAAAGTTCGGTCAAAGACGGTCAAAGTTGGTCAAAACGGTCAAAATCATTCAAATTTTTGTCAAGATGTGATATGTTTTAAAATTATGGTACATTTTCATTTTTTGGCCGCTTTTTTCTCTGTGTCCTTACTGATTATGTACTCGGTAACATTAATTAAGTTTGAAGTTTGATTGTATTTAATTTCAAATTCTTATTTAAGAAAGTTATGGTACAGAATCAACTATTTTATACATATATAAATATATATTTAAGAAATTATCAATAAAGTCAACGTTGGTCAACGACCGATGCGTCCCCGATGCGTCCCCGACTCGGCCGACGCGTCATTTTTAGGTCTCGACCGATGCGTCCCCGACTCGCGACTTTTACAACCTTGCTTTATATATATATATATATATATATATATATATATATATATATATATATATATATATATATACATATATATATATATATACATATATATATATATATACATATATATACATATATACATATATATATATATATATATATATATATATATACATATATATATATATATACACATATATATGTAGAAGATTAGTGATAGACAAAAGGTATGATTATTGCAAATAAATTTTAGTGGCGTATGAATAACTTCCTTTTAGATTTATTTAGATCACTTCGTATTATGACTAAAATTTTAATTTTTTTACTTGCATTAGTGTCATTTCTAATGAGTCTCTAAGATTGGTCAATTAATTTAGAATTAATTCAATTATTAAGATTAAAATGCTTAATTATAATATTTGAACAATAACAAATGCGGAATATAAAGATTGAACACAGTGTTATACTAATAATTTGTCATAAACTTTGAATTCAAAGATACAATTACAGTCGTATAGCAGAGAATGATCAGCTAAGCATCACTAAGCATTGTGTCTAGCTTACTCTGTTTATACTACACAAATTAAGTTACAATTAACGATAATATAGACTTGATTTCTTGTTGTTGAAATCAAGGTAAAATCCCATCAAATATGTGATCTCTATAAATGTTAATGAATGCGAATCTTTACCATACACAGAATTTGACTTTTCAAACCCGCATGGAATTGTTGATACATTCCACATATACTTCACACAATAATAGAAAATTTAGCTTTCGTCAAAACCCTAGAAAACATGGATAGTTGGAATGTTGGATGTTAGTGTAAAGTCTAATCGAGACAGAAATTTTTGAAATGGTTTGAAACTCCCAGACTTTCACACTTCAAATTATTTAGAAATTCTTTTTGACTCATCAGCTTTCTCAAGCAGACTTTTGGCATTGTCTTTACCAACAATATCATTACTTAAAAACTATAACTAACTCATTACTAAACACTACATATAAAGTACAACCTCGTAAGTTTAATGTAAAACTTGACCTTGTATTAACGCATCAATGCTATTCTATTTTTCTTTTCCTTCTGCTATAGATATGACGAACAACTACATGGCTAATTTTGTAGAGAGTTGTTGACCATGGCATTGTAGCCATGACGAGCTCCATATCTAACCCCTAGGAACTGCTCTTAAGGTCACATGTCAAATCACTACGACTTGTAGTTTTTGATACTTTTTGAATGGGTTTTTCACGCTTAAAAATGTGATAAGTTAGAAATGTGGTAAAATATTGCGTCAAAAATTTTGATGCGTAAAAAATTGTGGTGTCAAAAATTTGAAGTGTCATTAAATTTTTGACACATTTAAGTGTCGTTGAATTTTTCTTTTTGACGCTTTTAATTATCAAAAATTATGTGATAGTTATTGGTGTCCAAAACATTTCAAATTATTCACGTTTTCTAGTGTTGAAAGTAATAAAATCCTTAAAATATGAAGAAAAAAAAAATTGCTAGTGAATGGATCATATTTAATTGGTTAGTTTTGAGTTAGTGGTTTGACCCGTTAACCCAAATCTCGATCAGAAGCCTACCCAAACTAACAAATTGAACTGGTTAACGATTTGAAAATCTGAAGCTCACCCATATATAATTTTGTCGGTGTCAAGTTGATCTTGAGTCGTGTCTAAAATTGCCACACGTATTTGCTGAGGTAGAGAATTTGTGTATGAACGTGAGCTCGACCCTTTGAATTAGTGACTCATTAATGCTAGAGTGCGAAATGACTTAAAATAAAAAAGTTAAAAAAAAAAAGTGCCAATTTGACTTGTTCATGTATGCCAAAATATTAAAGTATGTCTTCAAGGAATCAAGGTTAACACGTTTTTGTATGTTGACAAAACTTGTCGTTCTTTACATAATCTTTTTATTAGTTTAAATTATAATATATATACTGCTAAATTAGTTTCCAAAAGCGAATAATATTTTACGATATGATTAAAAGTATTTGATGATTACTTAAAAGATATGTTAAGCATAACCATTTGCATTTCAAACCACACATTATAATATCTTCGTATCCTTTTCTAGAGTAATGTTGTGTATATTCACCTCTTGATTTTTAAATTAAATAATTCAGCACCTAATTTTACATCTTTTATAGACCATGTCTTCACCGAACTACTGAAGGCAAAGCGAACAGCCTTTAACGCAACTAATTAGTGATTTCTCATTAATTTGAATGTTACATCAGTGCATTTATTCTTGATATATGAGTAGCAAATAATATTGAATCTTTCAACAATCCATGGTGAATTATTCAGAATTGAATTATTTTCTTAACCTTCCAGCCCTTTTAGTACCTACATTTTCTTTAATATTCTCTTAAATTACATCGACGACACTTATTATCAAATAATTATATTCTTTAATTTATTCATTTAAAAGTTTAATATATATTCATTTAACATTATTTATAGAGTTCATTCAGAATTATTGTTAAATAAATTATTGTTGTTCAAAATAAGTTCAATAAAAATGTTTTAATCATTCAGGTTTTAACCATTCATTACTTAATTATTATGTTTAATCAAAACCCAATATAAATATTTCTATGAAACTATAACTTTCTCCAATGGCTAAATGGGGGAGAGATTTTATTTGTTTATAGTATTTAAGTAGTGCGAGTATCTTTGAGTATTTACTCAACACAGTTCAAACGTAGAGATGTCTTTCCGGTAAGTACAAAATATGCAACCGAACATAGTCCATAAATTTAGAATTAATCGATCGTACTTCTAACACTTGTTCTACTTTTGAAAGTCCTTGAGTTATATCACCATTTACTTTTGAAAGTCCTTGAGTTATTATTATTATTATTATTATTATTATTATTATTATTATTATTATTATTATTATTATTATTATTATTATTATTATTATTATTATTATTATTATTATTATAATAATAAAAAACTTAAAAGTTTTAAAACTTACAAAAAATTAGTGGGAAGCCTAGAGACAATCTGGGCCCCCACACCTCTAGCAATAGCAAAACCTATCCTAGTAAAAATATGAGCAGCAGCACCGGCACTAATATCTTGCGCCATCGAACTCTTCTGAACCCGCTTTAGCAAAGAAACAGCCTCCTTCTCTAACTCCCCCAGGGAAGAAAATGAGAAAGGAATGAAACCATAACCAATCGCCTGACAGCTAGATTCGTACTTTACCCGCTTCCGACGAGCCGCATCAACCACAGCACGTCCAGGGACAAAGTCAGAAAGCCCAGACTGCGTCAAAGGAGAAGACCTTGTCAAATCAACACAAACATCGCGACCACAATCCCAGGAATAAAGTAACACATCTGCAGGTCTGAGGGCCCTGTCGTTCCCTCCAGACAACCCAATGTCAACCTCCTTTCTCGCTGAAATCCCAGATCGATAACAAACATCGACAAGGGAATCCCGAACAATATTATGTCGATGCTTAATACCCACCATACCAGCACAAGACACGGCGTGATCTCCGAAAATATCCCCAGTAAAAACCCTTGAACAGGCAGAGCATGCCGTCGAGATAGAGAACAATGGAACACCTAACCAGTAGCACAACACACATCGGTAAGTCTTTGCGTTCATCGTCTGACCCAACCCCAAAATAGGGACTGCCCTTAGCCAAGCAGATGTGTGATCACCCTGCTGTGATTTCCATAAGGCCGATTGTCGGGGAGATAACGAAAAAGTGGATTCGGCAGAAGCGGTAACCTTTGTGAAATAAACATCTGCCAATTTCTTCATGAGTATTGGGGCAGCGACCTCACTCGGATTACCTAAAATATCAAACCCAACCGTATTATTAAACAGACCCAATGCATCTTCAAAAGCACGACCAAAATCAACAATACCCGTATGACGTAAGAGCTTGGTCTGCAACCCAGCAGACTGTAATCGAGAAGCCAGAAAAGCATAATGACGAACATCTCCCGCAGAATAAACACCAAGCCCTCCAAATGCAAATGGCAAGGTGGCAAGCCGCCACTGCCAATCACCAAACCCAGGCCCTGAAGCAGTAACAATACGCTCCAAGGAAGATCGAAGGTCTCCATCGAAAGCGCGTTGAGCCGCCTCAAATATACTAGGAGGACAAGTACGCAACGTAAAGTAGAGTTTAGAAACTCCCGTATATGCCCTAAGCAACAACAACTCACACTGAGGATCATCAAGCTTAGCAACCTTATCCATAAGCGCAATGGACTTGGTCACCCTTTGCATCACCAGTTCACTACTAAAACCAAGATCGGAAGTTGCGGGGGCCCCTAGCAACTTAAGACCATTTAAAGGCCGAGCAATATTAGGAGGAAAGACACCTACTTGCCTGCTGCGAGGGTCCTCCGTAGGCCAGAAAATTTCTGTTTTTTCAACGTTGAGATGTAGCCCAAAACGAGGCCCATCCTCCATAATCAAATGCAAAACCTTCCCCACCACCAAAGTGTCCCCAATAATAGTGCCATCATCCAAATACCACGCCTGAAGACAAACCTCAAAATTATCTCTGATTTTAGAAACCAAGGGCTGTAAGACCAAAGCAAAAAGCAGCGGACCAAGGGGATCACCCTGTTGCTCCCCTTGAGAAGACCATAAGGTGTGGTTCCCATAATACAATCTGGCTGGATTAGAGTAGCAAAATTCAACCCACCGAGAAATGCTCAGACAAAGGCGGCGAACTTCACGTAACATGACCGTACGATCAACTAGATTGAAGGCATTTTGAAAATCAACTAATAACATAGAGAGGCCAACATCAGAGCCACGATCCTCAATCACCCGATTCACAGCATGAAGAATTGCCTCACCACCTGAAGAAACACCAACACCAAATTGAAGACCATCGAAGTAACTTCCCAAAGACTGGCCAACCATAGCAGCGCCAACCTTCGAAACAAGACGTCGCCAAACAGTACCCACAGCTATAGGACGAAGACCACCGCCGGGCTTAACAAGCGGTGTGAGGGGAGCACTAGCTATATACTCTCCTAATTCCATAGGGCACCTTCCAGCTACAAAGAGATTAACGACCCCGGTAATAGAGCAGCTAGAAAGAGAAAGAGACTAGCGATATACTCTCCTTATTATTATTATTATTATTATTATTATTATTATTATTATTATTATTATTATTATTATTATTATTATTATTATTATTATCATCATCATCATTATTATTATTATCATCATCATTATCATCATTATTATCATCATTATTATCATATATATATATATATATATATATATATATATATATATATATATATATATATATAGTGAAAGCACATTTTTGGGGGGGAAGTAAATTTTTTTTATATTTTTTGAAAGAAAAAAAAAATTCAGGCATCAAGATCACATGAAAATATGAAGATATAAAAAAGACACTTCATGATTAATATTATTATTTTGGCGGGAAAACGCTCGAAGAAATAAACGATAACATTCATTGCAATGAATCTTTTGCTTCTAAGTTTATTTTTTAGGGTTTAAAAATTAGGATTTATAAACTAGTGGTTAAAAATTAGGGTTTAGCTATTAGAGTTTAGAAATTAGGGTTTTGAGTTTAGAAATTAGGGTTTTGGATTTAGAAATGAAGGTTTAGATTGAATTTCAAACACGAACGATTTAGAGTTTAGGGTTTAGGGCTTAGGGTTTTGGGTTTTGGGTTTAGGGACAAAACCCAAAACATTAAGCTCTAAACTCTAAACTCTAAATCGGGCTAGATCTTGAAAAAAACTTCACATATGATGGGAAAAAAACGCTCGCAGAATAACATTCAGGAATAACATTACGCATGCTGCATGGTATCAGTTTTTTCTTCGAGTGTGTTGTCGTCAAAATAATAACATTTATCACAAAGTGCCTTTTTTAAATGTTCATATTTTTGTGTGCTCTTAATGTTGGAAATTTTTTTTTTTTTTTGAAAAAAACAAAAGAAAAAATTAAGTTTACTTCCCCTAAAAAAGTGTTTTTCTCTTGATTATGACTATATATATATATATATATATATATATATATATATATATATATATATATATATATATATATATATATATATATTGGTTTAATCAATGGCTAAGTGGGGATAACCAAAATTAATTTTTTATTTTTTATTTTATTTAGATTCATAAATCTGCATAAAAATGCTCTCATAATCTATATTTTTATAAGCTAAAAACATTCAAAATCGTTTAAAAAATCGATGATAAATGATAATAATCGTGATAAATGACTAATTTATCATCCATCTGAATAGTGATGAATGATAAATTAATCATTCATCAATATTCAGATGAACGATAAATTAATCATTCATCATGATTATTTAACGATTTCGTTATTTTTTTTATTTTTTTTATAATTTTTGCGTTTCTTCAATTTGCATATTAAGAGACCTTAAAAAGATAATTTAAAAAAAAAAAACTGAAATTTTGCTTATCCATTTCCAGCTGTTTTAAGTTTAGCCATGGATCGAGCCTCTATATATATATATATATATATATATATATATATATATATATATATATATATATATATATATATATATATATATATATATATATATATATATATATATATATATATATATATATATATATATATATATATATATATAAAGGTACAAACGAGATAGGAAAAATTTCAATTTTTATTTTTTGTTTAAAAAAATTATCTTTTTAGGATCTCTTATAATGCAAATAGAAGAAAACGTATAAGTTACAAAAAAATAAAAATAAAATAACATACTCGTTAAAAAACGGCGATGAATGATAATAATCATGATGAATGATTAATTTATCATTCTGTAAGTAACTAGAGGGGGTGAATAGTTACTTAATGGTTTCTTAAAACTTTTTCGAAATCTTTAGCCATTAAAAGATAAGTTTTAAGTGTGGAAGTGTTCGTGTTTATTAATGCAAGTATGTAAAAAATTTAAGTGCACAAACGCGAGGATTTATAGTGGTTCGGGAGGATGTTAACTAATCCTCCTTAATCCACTCCCCAATTCTACGAATTGAGATTTTTCTTCACTGTGATACCCCAAACTCGGTGGAGTATCCGGATGCAACACTAGCTCCTCGATAAGCCGCTACTTATGAACCCTAATGTCCCTTTGAAGAATTCACAAACACCAAATGCTCTTACCACAAGATCCTAATGTTCTAGCCTAGTGAAATCACAACTACCTTCTAGATCCCTTCAAGAAGATAGCTCACAAGTAAACTTATAACTGAGCTTACAATCACTCATAGTTCTTCAATAGGTCATACCAACTTAATTCTCAATGGAATTGATCAACTTCCTATATCCCTTTAAGGAAGTTGGATCATTAAGCAAGATGGTGTTTTCTATCATAAGAACTATCTAACTTCCTTAACCCCCTAAGGAAGTGTCTTACAAAGTAAACTTAAAGATACAAATGATAAGCATAAAGTTTACATTTCAATCCTAATTAGTTTAAGTAGAATCACTTTTTTCTCTCTTATAATCTCTCCATAGATGTGTGCTTAAGGCTTGGGAGATTAGTTGATATGACTTTGAAAGAATGTTGGAAAGAGGTGGTCTTCTAGTTTGGCAAAGTGGTGTATTTATATTCTAAGAAAATATTGACAGACAAAACTGCGGTCGATCCACGGTCGACCTTGCGGGTAACCGTACAACTTCTGTCAGCGACGTAACTGTTAACTGTGGGACCTTGATTAACACGCCGTCAGATGGAAATTTGACGGGGTGTTATAATGGTCATTAAAAGTCCCAACAAAAGAGGTGCTCTCCCATGACTCTTATGTATCATTTTTATGTATGTGTTATTAATTATGAACTAGTAAATCGTTGTAATAATTTCCAAGTAAGTTCCATCTAGATTCAAACTAGTTCATTTGAGATGTAACAATGTTCCAAAGAGCAAGATACTTTCATTTAACAAAAAGACAAGTTGGTGAAGACATGGGTATGAGGTTTGAAATGTAGTGGTTTATCTCTTTATGATTAGTGCAACTAGTCAAATCTTTCCCTACTAGATTCAAACAAATCCAATTGAATTGTAACAAGCACCAATTAAGCTAGATAATTCCATCAAAGATGAAGACAAGAGTTTAAAGATTTGGGTAATGAAGTTTGGATGCTAGTGGTTTGTCAAGGGACAAAAATCTGCATTTACCTTTTTAGGAAATCAATGACAATGGTCAAGGACATTGGAATTTCCTCTTTAGCTAGCACATGTCAACCTCCATGCATATGTTCAA
The DNA here is from genome assembly GCF_046630445.1 of Rutidosis leptorrhynchoides. Taxonomy (NCBI): domain Eukaryota; kingdom Viridiplantae; phylum Streptophyta; class Magnoliopsida; order Asterales; family Asteraceae; genus Rutidosis; species Rutidosis leptorrhynchoides. The sequence continues at coordinate 367,687,691 of NC_092343.1, read as the reverse complement.
GATGAAAGGGGTAATGGAGTTAACTTCTAGGTGTATTAAGCATATTTTGAAGGCTCTATATTGGGTAAAGAAGTCAAAAATTCAAAGAAAAAGAAGCTCCAACGGATATGTTAAAATGCCTCTATATGAGACGTTTAAAGCAAACACATTTTATTTTATTAAAAGTTGACTTTCAAAACATAAGTCAATAACCCCAAAATAGAAAAACTGTTGTGATCGTAACCACAAGCCAACAGTATTTACACAGTTATAAAAGTTTTAAATGCGAAAGTAAATAATGTTCTTTAAATTGAATGCTGACTCCACCATGCAGCAAACACGGCAGAAGTCTACCTCTTAAGGACCTGAGAATAAAACACGCAACAACAGGTCAACAAATGATGTTGGTGAATCTACAGGTTTAAAATAATGTAACGGTATCTGAAAAACATTTATCAGAAAAAATAGTTTAAGTTCCTTGACCACGAGATTTTAGAAGTACAACTCCAAGTTGCGAAACGTTTGCATAATCTATGAGCACCTGAATACTAGCAATGACCCGAGTATAGAAATCACTATACCCGCCTTTACCTCATAAAATGTTATACACTTGTTTGAGTGTATCTAACATTCAAAGTAAATGCACCATAGTTAATATTGTAGGGTGAGGTTGTCGACCTAACGGATCCGTCCATCTAAATTGTGCTTACACTGATGGTATTAAAAGTATTTAAGCTAGAGGCTTTGTGAACAAACTCAATATGCATATATAGTACTCGTGTCAATACAAAAGCATTTGATAATATAAGTATAACAGCGTGTATTCTCATCCCTGAAAACATGTAAAAAGCGGGACTGTAGACTCACCTTTGAATAAAGCTTGGATGACAGACAAAACTTGTACGGATTATAACCGAGTAATGCAACCTAAGTATACGTATTTAAGTTGGTCAATAAATATGTCTTAAACAAATGTAGTTTCATAGTATAAGTTGTCTTATTGCTCGACTCTACGCGTTTCAAAGTAAAAGTCAACATACAATTAACTAGTTCATGCAAGTCAAACAAAGTTAACCGAAGTCAAACCGAAAGTCAAACTTAGTCAAAGTAGTCAACTAAAGTCAACATCAATAAGTACATGTCAAATGTTGGTCAACATGTCAAACCTAAGTCAAACAACACGTTTTGGATCATAAATAGTCAATTTCACAATTTCAGTTTATCGTTGTGCACAAAGTTCATGTACATTTAGCAAACTTAGCATGTTATCTCATAGTAAAAAATTCAAGTAAACATGGAAAACTTCAGATCATAAGTATACTCAAAATTGATTCCAAAAAGTCCGGCCAGGGTCCCATACGATAATTAAAAGTCAGGAATCAGAAGGGGTACATTTATGGTTTGCCAAGTCAGTTTCTGACCGCACACTGATTTCGTTTTGGCTATAACCGGAGCTAAGGACATACAATTGACACAAGACCAGTGGCCATGGTTCCAGGACAAGTCAAACTAACACATATCAAAATTGAGCAATTTTTGTTTAGCCAATTTGTACAGTTTATTCGTGCAAGTTGAATGTTCAGTTTTCAGCTCAATTCAGAAGTTACACAAAGTATGACACTAGTGTGCCCAATGCATAAAGTTTCGGAGATTACAATAAACTGAGAATATACCACATAACATATAAAGATTCATATTCCAGAAGCATACATGATAATTCAATAAACACAATCCATAGAGTATAAAATAGAGAACAAGTTGCAGATTCGATCCTAGTTTAGCTAGTCACATTCGCACGCGATTAACCGAAGATCTAGATACAATTATACTATGATATCTACATAAAAGGTGAAGTACTTTTTGTGTACATTTCAGATATGCAAAGCTTTAAACACAGAAGCTAACACATTTTATCATACAAAGCTATTTTCCTGCAAGTGCTGTATAAATCCACTTTTACACTAAATTAAGCATATCTCAAGTTATACCTAAGCAAATGACATGATATCCTAGTGTAATTTGTGTGTTTTTAAATTATCTATACAATGGTATTAATTTCACAATCCAATTCGTGGTCTATCAAACCCAGATTTCTTAATACACAACAAAACACAACGTTAATTTCAATTGGCCATTACTTGATCATCCGGAAACGAAATCAAGCGAATCCAAAGCCTAAAATCAATAGTTTTTCGCAAGGAATCTAATTATCACATAATATCATGCATTTGAAAAACCAAAATTCACTGATCATGCAATATACAATTCGGTTTTCGCAACAAACAAACAAAACGAGTGATTTATCGCATCTAACAATCATTAATCATCAAGACTTGAGCAATAAACAACCTAATCCATGAAACCTTTATAAAAATCTGATTTTAAATATTAGGATTTATGTAAATATACCTTTGATCACAAAATTGTTTATATCAATGGATAGAGAACGACGAGATAAACGCGATTCGTGTAGAACACTTTTGCTAATTTTAAAAGATGAAGATGTGATGGTGATGGTGATGGGCGACGGTTCAAGGGGGAGGGAGAAGGATCGACTGGCAGCTTTCTTTTGTGATGGTTTATGCCAAATTTAGTTTTACTACATGTATTTATATTAGGGTTTAATTAATACTAACTACAAATAAGTCCCTTAAGTTGCAAAAAGTAAAATATAAGGGGGGAGGGGAGTGGGGTCGGCCAAATGGCCCATGGGGTTAGTTCCCGGGCTCGTGTTTTGCAAAAGCTTGTACTCGTGGTCCGTTTCAAGTACCGTTTAGTCGTACCGAAGGCCCGAAACGCTAAACTGATCGTTAAAACGCAACCAATCATTTAATTTATTAAAAACCCAATAAATTAGATATTTTTAAAAAGTTAATAATTATTAAAATAAACCCGAGCGTTTCGTTGCTCAAAGAGAAGTTATCAAAACCGTATCGTTTTTATCGTATTTCATTATCCAAAATATTTATTAAATTAATATCAACCCATATTAATTATTGTAACCCTCCAAGGATCAAGTATGTATTTATTACACATAAACACACAAAAGTCAAGTAATCGCCGTTAAATTAATTAACAGAAAGTTAACAGAAGTGACGAAAAAAGCAGGGTTGTTACATTACCCACATGTTATTGAAAATTTCATCCCGAAATTTTAGTGAACGTCCGCTGAAGTAGTTTCCTCGGGAAACAGGTGTGGGTACTTCAGTCTCATCTGGTCTTCACGCTCCCACGTGAACTCTGGTTCTCTTCTCGCGTTCCACCGAACTTTAATGATAGGAATTCTGCTTTGCTTCAACTGTTTGACCTCACGGCCCAAGATTTCGACAGGCTCTTCAATGTAATGAAGTTTGTCGTCGATATGCAGTTCCTCTAAAGGAATAATCAACTTCTCATCGGCTAGGCACTTCTTTAGGTTGGATACATGAAAAACGTCGTGTATACCGCTGAGTGCTTGTGGTAGCTCCAATCTGTAAGCCACCGGTCCAACCCTTTCGGTTATCTTGAACGGTCCAACATATCTAGGACTCAGTTTACCTCATTTTCCAAACCGTACGACACCCTTCCAAGGTGATACCTTAAGCATAACTTTGTCACCAACTTGGAATTCTATGTCCTTCCATCTAACATCGACATAACTCTTTTGACAACTCCGAGCCGTTCTCAATTGTTCCTGTATCTGTAGGACTTTCTCCGTTGTCTCCTGAATAATCTCAGGACCTGTCAACTGACTATCCCCCAATTCACTCCTACAAACGGGAGATCTACATTTCCTTCCGTACAATGCTTGGAAAGGTGCAGCTTTAATGATCGCATGGTATCTGTTATTGTATGAGAACTCAGCTAGTAGTAAGTACTTATCCCATCCGTTTCCGAAATCAATGACACATGCTCGCAACATATCCTCAATAGTTTGAATAGTTCGTTCGCTCTGGCCATCTGTCTGGGGGTAATATGTTGTACTCATATCCAAACGGGTCTCCATTGCTTTCTGTAATGACTGCCAAAACCTAGAAGTGAATCTGCTGTCGCGATCGGATATAATAGATATAGGAACTCCATGCCTAGAGACGACTTCCTTAATGTAAATCTGAGCCAACTTCTCCATTTTATCAGTTTCTCTTATCGGTAAGAAGTGTGCAGACTTAGTGAGACGATCCACTATAACCCAAATAGTATCGTAACCTCCCACCATTCTTGGCAGTTTTGTGATGAAGTCCATGGTAATACCTTCCCACGTCCACTGGGGAATCTCTGGTTGAGATAATAATCCTGATGGCTTCTGATGTTCAGCCTTGACTTTAGCGCAAGTCAAGCACTTACCGACATAGGTAGCAATGTCAGCTTTCAAATTTGGCCACCAATAAAATGCTTTCAAATCTTGGTACATTTTATCTGATCCCGAATGAATTGAGTACCTTGACTTGTGTGCTTCCTCCAACACTAGTTTTCTCAATCCACCAAACTTTGGTACCCAGATTCGATTAGCAAAGTACCGTGTTCCATCCTCCTTAATGACAAATTTCTTATCCATTCCTCTGAGAAATTCAACATCTACATTTTCTTGTTTCACGGCCTCTCGTTGTGCTTCACGGATTTGTGATGTGAGATTCGTACGGATAACTATGTTAAGAGCCTTAACCCTGAGGGGCTTCTCTCGCTCTTTTCTGCTTAAAGCATCCGCCATAACGTTCGCTTTTCCCGGATGGTATTGAAGTTCGCAGTCATAATCGTTAAGTAGTTCCATCCAACGTCATTGTCTCATGTTGAGCTGTTTCTAATCGAATATATGTTGTAAACTCTTATGGTCAGTGAAGATAGTAAACTTGGTTCCATACAGGTAGTGTCTCCACATTTTAAGTACAAAGACTACAGCTCCTAGTTCAAGGTCGTGCGTAGTGTAGTTCTGCTAGTGAATCTTTAACTGACGCGATCCATAAGCAATAACTTTATTTCGTTGCATAAGCACGCAACCCATTCCTTGTCGTGAGGCATCACAATAAATGACAAAATCTTCACTTCCCTCTGGTAGAGACAATATCGGTGCAGTTGTTAACTTCTCCTTCAATAACTGAAATGCAGTTTCTTGCGATTCTGACCACTCATACTTCTTGCCCTTATGAGTCAACGCGGTTAACGGTCGGGCAATCTTAGAGAATCCTTCAATGAATCTCCTGTAGTACCCAGCTAGACCCAAAAATTGTCGGATCTTAGTTGGGGTCATTGGAGTTTCCCAATTCTTAACCGAATCAATCTTTGCTGGATTGACATGTATTCCATTAGCCCCTACAACATGGCCAAGAAATTGTACCTCTGGTAACCAAAAGTCACACTTAGAGAACTTTGCATACAGCTGCTCTTTTCTAAGCATGGTCAATATCGATCGTAGATGTTGTTCGTGCTCTTCCTTGTTCTTGGAGTACACCAATATATCATCAATAAACACAATAACAAATTTATCCAGGTATGGCTTACACATACAGTTCATGAGGTCCATGAACACTGCTGGTGTGTTCGTCAAACCAAACGGCATCACTGTAAATTCATAATGTCCAAAACGTGTTCTAAACGCCGTCTTCGGGACATCAGCTTCTTTGACTCTCAATTGGTGATACCCGGATCTCAAATCAATCTTCGAATAACAACTAGATCCCTGCAACTGATCAAATAAGTCATCAATCCTCGGTAGCGGATACCGATTCTTGATTGTCAACTTGTTCAATTCTCTGTAGTCGATACACAATCTCATCGACCCATCCTTATTTTTAACAAACAAGACCGAAGCTCCCCAAGGTGAAGAACTCGGACGAATAAATCCCTTGTCTAACAACTCTTGCAATTGTCTAGACAACTCTTGAAGCTCTGGGGTGCAAGTCTGTACGGTGCGTGAGCCACCGGTGGCGCCCCTGGCACTAAATCTATCTAAAACTCAACTTCTCGATGCGGTGGGAGACTAGGTAATTCCTCCAGAAAAACTTCAAGAAATTCCTTAACTATAGGAACGTCTTCGAGTCTCCTTTCATCAGGTACAATTTGGCTTACATGAGCCATAAACGCGATACATCCCTTTCTCACATATCTCTGAACTTTCAAGAAGTTAATGAGATGTAATTATGAACCGTTCTTCTCTCCATAAATCGTCATAGGTTCACCGTCAGCAATAGGAATACGAATAGCCTTTAAGTCACAGACCACCTTGGCTTTGTTATCAGCTAACCAGTCCATTCCAACCACAAGGTCAAAACTTCCCAGTTTAATAGGTATCACATCAATGCTAAAAGGCTTACCCTCTAACGTCAAAGTACAACCACGATAAATCTTATCGGCTCTCATCAAGTTACCATTCCCTAGTTCTATGGAATACACGTTATCTAGGGGAGAAACAGGATTTTTAACATTGTGACAGACATCCTTAGATATAAAACTTCTATCAGCACCAGTTTCAAACAAAACATAAACAGGTTTATCATTGAGTGAAAACGTACCCGTGACTAGCTTTGGATCATCACGAGCTTCCGCAGAATTGATGTTGAACGCCCTGCCTCGAGCATTCCCATTGTTATTGTTCTTAGGACAGTCCCTCTTGAAATGGCCCGGCTGTCCACAACCATAATAGTTCTTACCATTACCAGCATTGTTCGCATTGCTTGTAGTGTTGTTGTTATTGTTGGTGTTGCCGTTGAGGTTAACCTTACAATCTTTTGCCAAATGGCCAAACTTCTTGCACCGGTCACAAATTAGAACATCATAGTTTCTGGTATGATGCTTGCCACACTTTTGACATTGTGGCTTTTTGCCCTTATATCCGGAGCTAGTTCCTGCGACCCCAGTGTCGTTGCGGTAAGAATCTTGCTTCTTGAATGGCTGTTGGTTAAAATTCTTATCTTGACCACCATTCCACTTCCTCTTACCATCATTGAACTTATTCTCATTCACTGCAGTACCCTTTCCTCTTTGGGCAATCTGGTCCAGTAACAAACTAGCCATGACAATAGCTTCTTGCACGTTTGCGGGTTTAGAAGTAGTGACCCCGCCTTGAATATTCTCATTTAGACCTTCGATGTACAGTTCCACCTTACACCTCTCAGGAGTAACCATTTCAGGACACATTAGCGCCAGCTCAAAGAACCTCTTGTTATAGGCGGTGAGATCGTTGCTTACTAACTTCAGCTCTCGGAACTCGCGTACCATTTTCTTAATCTCATTTCATGAACAATACTTTTCTATCATTCTTTGCTTCAAGGTGTCCCAAGGTAGGGTATAAGCTTAATCATGACCCAAGGATTGAGCATAGTTATTCCACCTGGTGAGTGCACTGTCCGACAGTGTGCCCGTAGCAAAACCTACCCGGTCATTATCATTACACCCGCTGATGCGGAAAACCGACTCAAGCTTTTCAAACCATCGAGTGAGACCAACTGGTCCCTCAGTTCCGTTAAAAGGATGTAGGTTGCAACTAGTGAATGTCTTGTAAGAACATCCATTATGGCCTTGAGTGCCGTTCCCATTGGTGTTGCTCGAACCACCACGGTCATTGCTGTTTCGGGCGTTATTGAGTTCTCTCAGTAGTTCAGGTCTTTCGGCCGCAATTCCCTCGGCGACCATTCTCCTGATCTGAGCGGCAGTTGATTCCTTCGGAGGCATCTTCAACACAGGAAAACACACTAGGTCAGTGTCAAAGCAACTCTATATATAAAAATATACTAGCAACGAGTGTTGAAGACTAGTAAATAATAATAGTACGAAGAGATTCTTAAGTAGTGAGAAATAGTGTAAGTAGTATTAGTAGTGATAAGTAGTGACAGTAGTGATAGTAGTGTCACTAGTGATAGTAGAGGTAGTAGTGACACTGGTGGTGATAGTGGTGGTACTAGTGTTATGTAGTGATTGCAATGGCAGTAGTACTAAGTAGTAACAATAATGATAATCATGGCAGTATCACAAAACACAATGAGATGACCCGTCCTAATCCATAAGGATGAATACAATAACATATGGTTACATTGCGAGGTATTTGACCTCTATATGATACATTTTACAAACATTGCATTCATTTTTAAAAGACAAACTTTCATTACATCAAAAGTTAACAGGTATGCATACCAATTCATAATATATCCAAACTATGATGACTTAATCTGTCATTTATTTGATAATAATCTTTATGATTTCAACGACTCGAATGCAACGTCTTTTGAAATATGCCATGAATGACTTCAAGTAATATCTTTAAAATGAGCAAATGCACAGCGGAAGATTTCTTTAATACCTGAGAATAAATATGCTTTAAAGTGTCAACCAAAAGGTTGGTGAGTTCATTAGTTTATCATCAATAATCATTTCCATCATTTATAATAGACCACAAGATTTTCATATTCATAAACAATCTTACACTCGCAAGTGTATAAAAAAAATCATTCATATGGATTGAACACCTGGTAACCGAACTAACAAGGATGCATATAGAATATCCCCCGCATACTCGCAAGTATGCTATATAACGGCAATCGCAATCACCTTTTAAATCGAAGTACTAAAGCATTCCAAATTCCAGAATGGGGTTTGTTAGGCCCATAGATCTATCTTTAGGATTCGCATCAATTAGGGGCCATTTCCCTAATTCTTATGTTACCAGACTTGAAGGGGCGATATTCGATTTTGATAATCCAACCATATAATGTAGTTTCGATTACTTGTGTCAATTTCGTAAAACAGTTATAAAAGTAGCGCATGTATTCTCAGTCCCAAAAATATATATTGCAAAAGCATTTAAAAAGGGAGCAAATGAAACTCACAATACTGTATCTTGTAGTAAAAATACATATGACGTCATTGAACAAGTGTAGGGTTGGCTTCGGATTCACGAACCTATATTAAGTGTATATATATATATATATATATATATATATATATATATATATATATATATATATATATATATATATATATATATATATAATGGTCAATATCTGTCTAACAATTTGGTCAAGTCATAGTGTATCACAATCCTAATGCTCGAGATTATCATGCAAACGTCAACAAAAGTCATATAATCCAAAAATGATTTTTAGAATCTATACATGTTTATTATATAACTTAAATATAGTCGTTTATATATATTTAAATATATTTATCAGATTTTATTAGAGTAAATATTACAAGTCATTCATTAATAAATAAAAATTTATATCAAAATTTATATATGATAAAAATGTACTTTTATATATCTTACGTAATAAAGTTTATAAAGTTCACTTAATATCATAAAAATATAGTGGTATGTATTATTATATTACGTGTGGTAAAAAAATATCTTTGTATCGCATATTTATTCGATAAAATAATATTGATAATAATAATAATGAGTAAAAGTTGTATTATTTTGTAATAATAATAATAATAATAACGATAAAAATAGTAAAATAATAGTTTTGATAAAAATATTAATAATTTTAATAATAATAATAATAATAATAATAATAATAATAATAATAATAATAATAATAATAATAATAATAATAATAATAATAATATTGATTATTAGAAGATAATAATAATGACGATAATAACAATGATAACGATAACGATAACGATAACGATAACGATGATAGTAATAATAATAATCATTTTAACAATAATACATAAAATTATAGATAATTCAATTGACTATATCTTTTAATCCGTTCTTCGAAACCATACGCTTTCTAAATGAAAAGTTATGAATTTTTTGCCAGCTTTCCAACGACATGCATATCGTATACCTTATCTCAGTAGCATATGTACCAAATTCATAATTCATCAAAACTATCTAACTACAAAAATTAAACATACAAGCATGCATGATCATATATACTCGAGCACTAGTCAGGGATATACTATTAATATATAAAAGTTAAGTTATGAGTGCTCACGTATCAATATTGTGATTCAATATTGCAGGAAAGTGCGTAGACGCATCAGAGATAATAAACACTAGATTGACTTCACGAGCATACCCCCGGACATTACCCATAACCTCCATAGCTATAATCCATAATTTCCTTAGCTCTATCCCACTCGCAAAAACCATTTTGAAATAATTTGGACATAACCTCGTCTTAGTATTTTATGTATAATAATACTAATAATAATATCGCTACTTGATAATACTAATATCAAAAGAAATGAGATTAATATTAATAATAATAATAATAATAATAATATTAATATTAATAATATATATATATATATATATATATATTTATTTATTTATATGTTCTTACTGAGTAATATGAAGTAGTATGAAGAATGAATCACAAACTGTATTTTGTTCGAATATATGTGACGACCTGGAAATTTCCGACTAAATTTAAACTTAATCTTTACATGAGTTCGACACGATTAGCAAAGTATATAATATTTAAATCTCAAAAACTTAAAACTATGTTCATGTATACATTTGACCTTCGGCTAATCCCGACGATTCACGAACAATTGTGTGACTATATATAATACATATATATATATATATATATATATATATATATATATATATATATATATATATATATATATATATATATATATATATATATATATATATATATATATATATATATATATATATATATATATAAGTGTATGTATTAATATGAATTAATAAAATAAAAATAAAAATAAGTATTCGAATTGGAAATGTAAGAAAATATACAAAGTAATTATACTATTATTAAAATAAATCTATATGACTTTTATACATAATTAATATTATATGTATATTGTAATAAATATAGAATATATAAATATTAACAATTCAAATATGACATAAGTATTACATAATTAATAATATAAAATATTAATATGTAAAAGGTAATCATAAGTTAAAATATAGTTGTTGTACTAATATTATTATTACTACTTCATTATTATTATTAACATTAATGTTAATATTAATATCAGTATTATTAATATTACTAGATATGAAATTTAATTCAAATAATGTGTTAAAATTTACTAACATTTTTATGATCATTGTTAATATCATTTTATTATAATTAGTAGAAAGATTATAATTTTAAATATCATTATGATTATTATTATTATTACTAAAAAGTACCATTTTTATTCAATACTATCATTATCATTATAATTTTTTATTTTATTTATTTATTACCTTATTCATTATTATTATTATTATTAGTAATATAAATTATGTTTATCATTAATATTATCTTTATTTTTGTTATTATTATTATTAGTAATTTTACTATTATTATAATTAACATAATTATTATTTAATAATATGAAATACAGATAAAAATCTTACAGACAGGGAATCAATTCAGTTTCATATCCCTTTCTCCTTTTTATTTTTTTTCTTTCTTCCTTCACGGATTAGAACCCTGTTGAATGAATTTTTCACTACAAAACAATTGTATCAATTCATGTACAGCCTCAATCAATTATAGTGCATGCTACCTAGTCTCTGTTGTTATTAGAAAAAGAAACACAACTTAGCAGAAGCTGAAACATCTCCTGTCACGGTCTTCATTCATCCAAACGAACCACAATTCATAATTCCTTTTTTTCTGAAACTTCTCAATCTGAATTAATTATTGTAATTCGTTCACCTTATGATTCCTAAACTTCGTGAATCATCACTATAACTTTACAGAAATATATCTCAAAGAATTCGATTAATTTTGACTTCCGTGTTCATCTTTGACCCATTTAAACTATGAACTGATTCGAAACAATTTGAAGAGAAGTAAAAATGCAGAACTGTTCTAAAACATATCGTGAAGGTGTGTGTACAATCTCAGATTCTAATTCAGTGAAACGAGGATGAATTTTTAGGTCAAAGTTCCATTTAAAAAGTCAACTGGACTGGTATTCAATCGAATTCCCACAGTATATATCGTTTGGGCTAATGAGGTTCATTGATGAGTGTTACTAGAGGGATTAGGATCTAGTTTCATGAAGGAATTAATTCATAAAAGTTCTTCAATCATCAATTCATTTTTTTTTTCTCTTCTTTCTTTTCACGATAATAGGCAACAACCGGTTTACTACTTCTGTTATTTTTTTGTAATTAAAAACTTCCCCAATCTCTTTGTTTCTGTTTCGTTTGCAAATTCAAAACCATATCAAGGTTCTCTGTTATAATGGTTGTGGCAACAATCAAATGGTTTGTTTTGGTGAAGAAGAAGATAAAATAACAATAAGATAAAAGAAATTAAAACGCGTAATTGATGAGAAAAGAACTAGACAGATGAATGGTTAGGGTCTTAGCGAGTCATCGAGAGGTCGCAGGTTCGAGTCCCGTTTGGTGCGGGGTTTTTTTTTATAAAAAGCTTGGAAAGGGGTATACACTCTTATTTTAATTCTATCATTATTATTATTATGTTTATTATTATTATTATTGTTATTGTTATTGTTAAGTATTACTATTGTAGTATTATTATTACTAAGTATTAGGAACATTATTATTATTATTATTATTATTATTATTATTATTATTATTATTATTATTATTATTATTATTATTATTATTATTATTATTATTATTATTATTATTATTGTTATTTTTATTAGTATTATGATTATTAAGATTATTATTATTACAAATATAGGTATTATGATAGAAATCCATTTATTATTAGTATAGATACAAGTATGAATTTCATTATTATTAATGTTATTACCAATATCATTTAAAATATCACTTTATCATTTTACTACTAGTATAACTATTATTATTATTAATATGATTAGGATTATTATTATTATTATTATCATTAAAAATGAAAATAATAAAAATTTATTATTAGTTTCTTTAATATTAGTATTAGTAACATGTTATAATTATTAGTATTATATTTAATATTATCAACAAAAAATATTATTGATATTATCATTATAAGCATCAGTATGATTATTATTAATAGTATTGTTATTATTAAAAATTATTATCATTATTATCATTTTTACAAAAATTATTATTTCGATATCATTGAAACTATTATTATTATTATTATTATTATTATCAAGTATTATCTATATCATTATTACTAAAATAATATTAATTTTGAAAAATAAAAGTTTTAAATGACGTTGTTAAGATTATAAGTAATAAAATAAAGATTATAGATATGAAAATATACTTAAATTACATAACCTAACTATATTAATAATTCTATATATAAAATAAAAATATATAATTAATTAATTAAACTTATAAATTATTAAACATAACAAGTACATCACTAATAATAATATATAAATTTATTCGATTACAATTATGTGTGTTAATATATATACAATTGATATAGGTTCGTGAATCTGAGGCCAACCCTGCATTGTTCAGTTTCATCATATGTATTTTTACTAAAAAATACATTATTGTGAGTTTCATTTGCTCCCTTTTTAAATGCTTTTGCAATATATATTTTTGGGACTGAGAATACATGCGCTTCTTTTATAAATGTTTTACGAAATAGACACAAGTAATTGAAACTACATTCTATGGTTGGATTATCGAATAGAATATCACCTCTTTTAGCTTGGTAGCCTAAGAATTAGGGAACAGATACCCTAATTGACGTGAATCCTAAAGTAGATCTATGGGTACTAACTCCCCCATACTTGAAAATGGTATGCTTTAGTACTTCGAGTTTATATTATACAGATGGATTTCTGTTTTGGGGATATTCTATATGCATTATGTTAATGTCGGCTATCAGGTGTTCAATCCATATGAATGATTTTTAAACACTTGCGAGTGTATGATTATTGAATAAAGGAAATCTTGTGGTCTATTAAAATTATGGAAACGATTGATTATGATAAACTAATGAACTCACCAACCTTTTGGTTGACACTTTAAAGCATGTTTATTCTCATGACTGAAAGAAATCTTTCGCTGTGCATTTACTCAAATTAAAGATATTACTTAAAGTCATTCATGGCATATTTCAAAAGACGTTGCATTCAAGTAATTGAGTTCAGTAAAGATTATGATTAAGTAAATGACAGTTTAGATCATTTACAGTTGGATATTATGAAATGGTATGCATGCATGTCAACTTTCGATGTAATGAAAGTTTGTCTTTTAAAACAAATGCAATGTTTGTAAAATGTATCATATAGAGGTCAAATACCTCGCAATGTAATCATATGTTATTGTATTCGTTCTTATGGATTAGGGCGGGTCTTTACAATATATAGGATGTTTTGCCCTCCTACTCCTCATGCGATCGCATGAGGATTGTGTGTAGAGCTCATGCGATCGCATGAGCCACCATTCCAGCTCACAATCGCACAAATTATGCTGCCGACACCGTTGGTACATGTAATTAATATATATATATATATATATATATATATATATATATATATATATATATATATATATATATATATATATATATATATATATATATATATATATATATATATTATTTAATATATAATATATTTAATCTTTAGAATTAATTAAATATTATATTATATTCGCGTGTATAGTTTATGTGTAATTTTAGCACCGATGAATTGTACGTTGACGCTCGACTTACGTACCGGTTCCGGTTTTTCGAACGTCCTTTCGTACGCTTAGAAAACTTGTACTTTACATTTCGCGACACGTACATTTATCAATAATTAGACTTAAATCAATGAAAAACTATCCCACTCAAAGTGTAACTTATTTATTTGAGTGTTTTGGTCATTTGATTCTTTAAATCAACTTTTTACTATATATACAAATATATATATATATACGATAGTATTATTTTGAATCAAAACATTTTATATAGAAGTTATATTTTATTATTTTGAAAAAAATATATATATATTCATTTAGAATTATAAGTTTATATATATTAGAAATATTTATTTAATAATATAATATTTAGTTTTTCAAATACTAATTATATTTCAAAGTATAATTTAAGATCGTTTTCATAAAAGGAATTATTATATCATATAACGTTTTCATTTTAAAACTTAACTAAGTATAGTTCATTTATGTACTAGCGTTTATTTTAACTTCTAAACGTACTAATCCAAATATCAATAGAATCAATAAGCGAGTGCTACAATCGTTTACTTAATAAATTTGAAATCAAATATATCTAATATATATAAACACATTTTAAATACACGTAGTAAGTTATTTATATATTTAACAACCAATATTCCAACTAACGTTAATTAATCAAAGACATTTTAAATAATCAAGTTCTATTATATCGAGAAACGTTTTCGTACATTTAAAACTAAATCAATTGATTATTATGTAATCTAGCCTTCCACTAACTTTTGTTTAATTCTCGATATTTGACACTTTATTCCTTTTTGTAAACAACTTTACCAATTATTCCGAATACCGTTAAAAAGGAAAGGTTTTCTAAATCAAAGTGGACCTCTCAACAGAGACTCTTAATCATACAATGTATCTGATAAATCAATCATTTGATATTATCTTCTAATTCCATCGATAAACATAATGAAACAAATACGTTCATGTAAAGTATTATACGTTTAATACTTTGTTAATATTCTCAAGTTATAATATATATATATATATATATATATATATATATATATATATATATATATATATATATATATATATATATATATATATATATATATATATATATATAATCCTATCCATTTATATAGTGGTTAGTGAATCGTCAGAATTTAGTCGAGGTTAAATGAATGTATGAACACAGTTTAAAATTCTTGAGATTTATCTTAACAAACTTTGCTTTTCGTGTAGGAATAATATAAAGATAAAGTTTAAATTTGGTCGGAAATTTCCGGGTTGTCACACACAAGTAGTATAATCATGCAATGTTACTAAATATAGAATAGTACCGCATGCAATAAAAGATAATAATTATTCATAGCATAATCCACCATTATTATAATAGAATCCAAAGAGTAATAAACCAAATCGCAAAAGTAATAAATCCAAACAATAAACATCATGTACTAGTAGCCCGGTTTAAACACCCGGTAAGTCTTATATAATTAAATAAAGAAAGGATGGTGGATGAAAAAGAAAAGAAAGCTCATGGTTGAATGACCCTTCACTTCCTCCTCTGTCGGGTACGGGAAGCAGGTCCATCATTCCTCGGCCTATCACGTTCTGCCTCCAACGCAGCAACCCTGGCAGTCAAGGCTGCTATCAATCGCTCCATGTCGAAGAACCTTTCTTCAGTCTCGTACATATAAGTGTGTAGGGACGTAACCCTTGAGTCCAACCTGTCGAGATCATCAGGATGGGGGTATGTCCTCGCAACATCACTCAAAGCATTAACACGATCAACTACATTCGTGTTTCGATTAGTATGAATCAGGTCCAACTCATAAAGATTAACGGGATAGTTAGGCATCTGGTGTGGAGCAGGTGCTGGAGCAGGTGCATTCACCTCAGCCACACTCGAGTCATTGCTACTGTTTCCAGAATCCTGTGACATCTAACTCACAAGACAAGAACACATAAAAAGCAGATTAGTCAAACACATAACGTTAGTCATAAAGTACTCATGTAATAACTAAGTCCCAGTCGTAGTCTAGACTCACCAAAGTGTCTTAATGACTAAATCAGATACACTAATGCAAGTCCTAGTTTCCCTACGAACCATTAGCTCTTATACCATCTATAACACCCCGCCAAATTTCCATCTGACGGTGTGTTAATCGAGGTCCCACAGTTAACAGTTACGCCCTCTATATGAGACGTTTAAAGTAATCGCATTTAATTTTATTGAAAGTTGACTTTCAAAACATAAGTCAATAACCCCAAAATAGAAACACTGTTGTGATCGTAACCACAAGCCAATAGTATTTACACAGTTATAAAAGTTTTAAATGCGAAAGTATATAATGTTCTTTAAATTGAATGTTGACTCCAAGGCCAGACCATGCAGCAAACACAGCGGAAGTCTACCTCTTAAGGACCTGAGAATAAAACACGCAAAAACAGGTCAACAAATAATGTTGGTGAATCTGCAGGTTTAAAATAATGTAACGGTATCTGAAAAATAGTTATCATAAAAATAGTTTAAGTTCTTTGACCACGAGATTTTACAAGTACAACTCCAAGTTACGAAACATTTACATAATCTATGAGCACCTGAATACTAGCAATGACCCGAGTATAGAAACCACTATACCCGCCTTTACCTCATACAAATGTTATACAATTGTTCGAGTGTATCTAATGTTCAAAGTAAATGCACCACAGTTAATATTGTAGGGTGAGGTTGTCGACCTAACGGATCCATCCATCTAAATTGTGCTTACACCGATGGTATTAAAAGTATTCAAGCTAGAGGCTTTGTGAACAAACTCAATATGCATATATAGTACTCGTGTCAATACAAAAGCATTTGATAATGTAAGTATAACAGCATGTATTCTCATCCCTGAAAACATGTAAAAAGCGGGACTGTAGACTCACCTTTGAATAAAGCTTGGATAACAGACAAAACTTGTACGGATTATAACCGAGTAATGCAAACTAAGTATACGTATTTAAGTTGGTCAATAAATATGTCTTAAACAAATGTGGTTTCATAGTATAAGTTGTCTTATTGCTCGACTCGACGGATTTTAAAGTAAAAGTCAACATACAATCAACTAGTTCATGCAAGTCAAACAAAGTCAACCGAAGTCAAACCGAAAGTCAAACTTAGTCACAGTAGTCAACTAAAGTCAACATCAGTAGGTACATGTCAAATATTGGTCAACATGTCAAACCTAAGTCAAACAACACGTTTTGGATCATAAATAGTCAATTTCACAATTTCAGTTTATCGTTGTGCACAAAGTTCATGTACATGTAGCAAACTTAGCATGTTATCTCATAGTACAAAATTCAAGTAAACATGGAAAACTTCAGATCATAAGTATACTCAAAATTTATTCCAAAAAGTCCATCCAGGGTTTTATACGATAATTAAAAGTCAGGAATCAGAAGGGGTACATTTATGGTTTGCCAAGTCAGTTTCTGACCTCGCAATGATTTCGTTTTGGCTATAAACGGAGCTAGGGACATGAAATTGACACAAGACCAGTGGCCATGGTTCAAGGACAAGTCAAAATAACACATATCAAAAGTTTAGCAATTTTTGTCAAGCAAATTTGTACAGTTTATTCGTGCAAGTTGAATGTTCAGTTTTCAGCTCAATTCAGAAGTTACACAAAGTATGACACTAGTGTGCCCAATGCATAAAGTTTCGAAGATTACAATAAACTGAGAATATACCTCATAACATATAAAGATTCATATTACAGAAGCATACATGCTAATTTAATAAACACAATCCACAGAGTATAAAACAGAGAACGAGTTACAGATTCGATCCTAGTTTAGCTAGTCACGTTCGCACGCGATTAACCGAAGATCTAGATACAATTATACTATGATATCTACATGAAAGGTAAAGTAATTTTTGTGTACATTTCAAATATGCAAAGCTTTAAATACAGAAGTTAACATATTTTATCATACGAAGGTGTTTTCATGCAAGTGCTGTATAAATCTACTTTTACACTAAATTAAGCATATCTCAAGTTATACATAAGCAAACGACATGATATCTGTAGTGACCCAAACTTTTCTATGTTTATTTATATTAATTGAATTTGATAATTACATGATTAAGTATTTCCAACATGTTAAGCAATCAAACTTGTTAAGACGTGATTAATTGAAATAGGTTTCATATAGACAATTGACCACCCAAGTTGACCGGTGATTCACGAACGTTAAAACTTGTAAAAACTACATGATGACATATATATGGTTATATATATAGTTAACATGATATTATGATAAGTAAGTATCTCATTAGGTATTTTAACTATGTGTATATACATAAAAATGAGACTATTGAATTAAGAAAACTCAAAAACGATATATATAACGATTATCATTATAACAACGACTTACTAAATACATATGAATCATAATAAGATATTGATACACTATGTTTAATCATGAAATGATAAGTAAACATGTCATTAAGTGTATTAACAATGAACTACATATGTAAAAACAAGACTACTAACTTAATGATTTCGAAACGAGACATATATGTAACGATTATCATTGTAACAACATTTAACTGTATATATATCATACTAAGATATATTAATTTATCATAATATCATGATAATGTGATAATTTAACATCTCTTTAGATATTATAAACAATGGGTTAACAACATTTAACAAGATCGTTAACCTAAAGGTTTCAAAACAACATTTACATGTAACGACTAACGATGACTTAACGACTCAGTTAAAATGTATATACATGTAGTGCTTTAATATGTATTCATACACTTTTGAAAGACTTCAAGACACTTATCAAAATACTTTTACTTAACAAAAATGCTTACAATTACATCCTCGTTCAGTTTCATCAACAATTCTACTCGTATGCACCCATATTCGTACTCGTACAATACACAGCTTTTAGATGTATGTACTATTGGTATATACACTCCAATGATTAGCTCTTAGCAGCCCATGTGAGTCACCTAACACATGTGGGAACTATCATTTGGCAACTAGCATGAAATATCTCATATAATTACAAAAATATTAGTAATCATTCATGACTTATTTACATGTAAACAAAATTACACATCCTTTATATCTAATCCATATACCAACGACCAAAAACACCTAAAAACACTTTCATTCTTTAGTTTTCTTCATCTAATTGATCTCTCTCAAGTTTTATCTTCAAGTTCTAAGTGTTCTTCATAAATTCTATAAGTTATAGTTTCATAAAATCAAGAGTACTTCCAAGTTTGCTAGCTTACTTCCAATCTTGTAAAGTGATCATCCAACCTCAAGAAATCTTTCTTATTTACAGTAATATATCTTTCTAATACAAGGTAATACTCATATTCAAACTTTGATTCAATTTATATAACTATAACAATCTTATTTCGAGTGGAAATCTTACTTGAACTTGTTTTCGTGTCATGATTCTGCTTCAAGAACTTTCAAGCCATCCAAGGATCCTTTGAAGCTAGATCTATTTTTTTCATTTCCAGTAGGTTTATCCACAAAAATTGAGGTAGTAATGATGTTCATAACATCATTCGATTCATATATATAAAACTACCTTATTCGAAGGTTTAAACTTGAAATAACTAGAACATAGTTTAGTTAATTCTAAACTTGTTCGCAAACAAAATTTAATCCTTCTAACTTGACTTTTAAAATCAACTAAACACATGTTCTATATCTATATGATATGCTAACTTAATGATTTAAAACCTGAAAACACGAAAAACACCGTATAACTGGACATACGCCGTCGTAGTAACACCGCGGGCTGTTTTGGGTTTGATAATTAAAAACTATGATAAACTTTGATTTAAAATTTATTCTTCTGGGAAAATGATTTTTATTATGAACATAAAGCTATATCCAAAAATCATGGTTAAACTCAAAGTGGAAGTATGTTTTTCAAAATGGTCATCAAGACGTCGTTCTTTCGACTGAAATGACTACCTCTTATAAAAATGACTTGTAACTTATATTTTCGACTATAAACCTATACTTTTTCTGTTTAGATTCATAAAATATAGTTCAATATGAAACCATAGCAATTTGATTCACTCAAAACGAATTTAAAACGAAGAAGTTATGGGTAAAACAAGATTGGATATTTTTGCTTGTTGTAGCTACACGAAATTTGGTAACAAATCTATATTAATCATATCCTAGCTAACTTATATTGTATTATACATGTATTCTAATATATTTTGTAATCTTCGGATACCATAGACACGTATGCAAATGTTTTGACATATCATATCGACCCATGTATATATGTTATTTGGAACAACCATAGACACTCTATATGCAGTAATGTTGGAGTTAGCTATACATGGTTGAGGTTGATTCCAAAAATATATATACTTTGAGTTGTGATCTAGCCTGAGACGTGTATACACTGGGTTGTGGATTGATTCAATATAATGTATATCAATTTATTTCTGTACATCTAACTTTGGATAACTAGTTGTAGGTTACTAACGAGGACAGCTGACTTAATAAACTTAAAACATCAAAATGTATTTGATGTGTGAAATCTAGTATATAAATTTATCACTGGAAATATGCCTGGTTTAAAGATTACTACACACTAACGGGCAGTGTACCCGATCGTGCAATAGTATAAAAATGGTAATTCCAAGATCGTTCCAAGGACAGTATTAATGTGAGAATTAAGTTTGTAAATAAAAGTAAACTAAGTTAAACTATGAAAATCGAAAGTACGAGATAGTTTGTTTTGCGGCTATTTAACGATTAGCCAAATCAAGATAGCTTTGAAAATAAAAGACAATATTTTTGGTTTTTAAGTTTAAATAAAAGAGATGCAGACTCGACAGAAAAAATAAAGATATTTGAATTCAATGGATAAAAGAATGTTCGCCTAGATATCCTATTCGCAGTGTTGGATGATTTGTTATTAAGCACTAGTTCTATTAATCAATGCACGCAACTACAGAGTCGGTTTACCCAGAGTTCTCTTTTAGCAAACACGTCAAACTAGGATTAATTGGCTTAGGGTTCCCTTTTACCAAATACCATCTTTCGTTTGTGACTTAGTAACTAGCTAATTACAAGATTAAGATTCAATTGGTTACGCGTTCGCTCCACACAATTCACCCCTATTTCGGTTAATTACATTACACAGTTTACCCCCTTGGTCCAGTAAGCACCCAATCGGTTAAGACAAATCAATTGGAAACTAGATCACTAAATTGAAACAGGGTTCCCTTTGTTCAAACAAGTTTCACTAATCAACCTAGTAACAATAATTAACACCCACAAGAATGGTTCTTTAATCAAAACTCATAATTAATCATGCATCAATCAATAAAACATTAAAGTGTCATCCAAACACTTGCAAATATTCAATCTAGACAAACATTAAAGGTTTTAGCCTACAATCATGGCTGAAATCAAAATAGCAATCAAAGACATAGAATAATTCATTGTTGATAACAAAAGAATAAAACTAATTAAAGATTGAAATCTGAAAGATACACGAATCGAGACTTGTTCCCGGAATGATTAATACCTTAGAATGACCTTGAAGATCTCCAAAAATCACCTAAGTTCGTCAAAAAGTGGCTGGAATTCGTCAGGATACGATTTTGATTGATTAGGGTTAAATTCGGGCTTAAATACTTGTCAAAATAGCTGAACCGACAGACCTGTCGCGCCGCGGCCTTAATGGTCGCGCCGCGACATTATACATGAAATTTTGATCTTCTTAACTCAAGTTCTGATTTGAAAACACGTGTACGGCCGCGCCGCGGAGGCCTTTCTCGCGCCGCGGCAATTAACTGTTTCTGGTTCCTTCGACTTTTACACACTTTCTTATCTTGAATCATCTAAAAACCCAATATACCTGCTAATTACTTAACGTTTCCATCCTCGGTGCACCATTATCCATAACATACTAACAAAATGCCTCATAAACATCGTAAATCACCACTTTTCAATAATTGCCTCTTCAAACTCACTTCTTCTCAAAATTACCAAGATAACCGCCAAATCGTATCCAAATGGACCAAAATGTAACCGATATCGCCAATGAAAATGTGTATAAAGTACGCGATATCAAACCACCCCACACTAGAGTTTTGCTTGTCCTCAAGCAATTAAACTCGAAAATTATCTTCTACAATACGATAACGTCTTCAATATGAATGTAGAACCAATGAATCAAGAAACCAACAAGCATCTAGCGTGGGCACGATTTGGCAAAACTAACAACCATGGTTCCCACTTGCATTCCCCCAATGTAACTTCCCAAACCGCAACCAATATGAATCATTATAATAACCAAAAGTAATCTCGATAACGTACCATAATGATGAATCAGAGAACCTCGAATCATAAGTCTTCAATAGCATCGGGAATCAAGTGGGAACCTAGCACCAAGGAATAAGCAATCGAACACATGTGCCAAGAGAACGTACGGGCTACCCCGCAATTGGTCAAGCCAAGCCTCCCACAGTACCTAACATCGCGAGATGTCGGTAGAAAATAATGTGCTTAGGAGGATACACATTACGTCCGGATATCATCGACGGTTATGAGGTAACCATCTAATCCGTTATGTCAACCATAAAGATTGAGGTTCATCAGGCTTAAAAGCTGATATCTTACCTTTCCTGAGGTTATCCACTGGGAATCTGATCAATCACTGACATTTTGTGTATCATGGTGCGCTTCCCATTAAGCTAGCAAATCTCCCTCATTGAGAAAAGCTTCGACTACCAGTTTCCCTGTTTGATGTTGAGGCCTGGTAGATTTCCAGTCGATTTTAGCAATGACTTTTCAAGACTTTTCGTCACCCTACAACTGGTCTGGACTACAACTTCTGAAATAACTCAGCAAGTGTGTCGTTCGGGAGACTTGACTCCCTTTAGGATGGAATAGATACATCCTGTGTGGTCATAAAAGGTGGTCGAGCGCATACATTGTCCTTGTTAGGAGAAACAATGAAGACCGCCCTATAAAGTTTTCGATCTAGCGTGTGGCCCGGCTTCGACCACACGATCCAATCACCGTTCATACGGTTGACACCCGTTTTTGTACAAGTGACCTACGTATGAACTGAATGTTCATGTAGGATTTCACATTCAAAATAATGAACGTGTTTTGAAAGTTCAAGACTTTCTCCTCTAACAGTACCTCATCGTGAAATGATGGGTAATGAAATGGCACGCTTAAGAGGTATACGTACCAAGTAGGACGGTCGGAAGACTTTACTTCCTTAATTGAGTGGATCTGAGTCACTCGGAAGTGCCAATCTGTTTCAATTGACACCGGTTTTGAAAAATCCCGAAAACCTTCGGGTTCCATAGCTTTTGGCTATGGGTTGTGTTGTCTAAGCAAACACAAGCACGTAGCTATTGCTCCTGAAAAGGACAGCACTGGTGAAGCTCAAGGCTCCTCTTCCCACAGTATCACATCATTTATATGATGCAATAATAAAATGATATAGTTTCGGAAGTATGCTATACCAAGTAACCAAAAGTTTTTGATCTGGCACGTGATTCGGTCACAATCACGCTATGCAATCACCGCTCTCTCACGGTTTACACCCGTTTTGGTACAGGTGACCTACTATTTAGTTCCCCGAACTAGTAGGATTTCATGTTCAATGGTAATGAACATGTGGAACAACTTTGGCTTCTTTAAACATCATGAAATAAAAATACCAAGCCATACTTAAACAAGGGTTTTGGTCGAATTTTTAACTACTTTTATATATTTTTTTTTTTTTTTTTTCCTTTTAACTAACTAATTTTTCAGTTTTTTTTATATTTTACCCTAAATTTTTCAATTTTTTTTTTACGACCAAAACCCCGTGAAACGTTAAATCTTTTAGATGTCAAAACCAAAATAATGATGATTCTATTAATAACCAACCCAAGAGATTTTACATCCCCCACCCCACACTTGAGATCAAGTAATGTCCCCATCACTTGAGATCAAAAATGGATTAAAATCAAAAGGGTAAGAAAAATAAAAACTTATCGAGTTTAACCACAGATCGTGGAATGACAGTGACAGATGGCGCTGAACTGACTGCCAGCATAAGAACATCGTCCATTCCCGATTCTCACACAAATATCATCACTCAAGTAGTTTTGCTGAACTTAATGCCAGACTTGAAAAACCGTTTCACCAACACACCTAACAAAAAGAAAAACACACCAAATACATAAATGGGCAAGGTGGTACCACCCGGTACCGAAACGCCTTGCCCCAAATAGGTCTCAAAGTACATCATACGAAAAATAAAAATAGTCAAGTACAACCAAATCGAAACGAAAATAGTCTTAAACCAATACAACAAGATCAACGGGCACGCAGGCCCTCATCACTGAAACCCGTCATACGGCCAGCTGCCGTACGGGTACTGCTGCTCATATCTGCGCTGGGCATCCTGAAATCTCTCCCTCTCATCATAAATCGGGGCCTCAACTCGAGGCCTAACCTCACTCCGATAGTATACTGGTTGCTGAGCGATGGTACCAAAATAATTCTCTGGATCGTGGTAATAGAGGCGATCGTTGTGGCGCTGCCAGTCATGACCATAGGCAATCCACTGCTGATCATGGTTTATTTCATCCAACCTTTCCTCCTGCCTAACATTACTCGCCTCAACTCTTTGTTGGCTCGCCCACATTCTGTTATCATGTTCCCGCTGATCACTACAGAAATCACGAAACCCACTCGACATACCAACCTGTATATTACCCACCGATGAAACCAAACCATCCCAAATTTCTTGGGAAATTCCCCATTGCTGCTCACCCCCAGCTTGCACATTTGGAGCAACCTGCTCCGGCTCATTCACACCCTGATTAGCACCCCCAACCTCGGGTGCTTGTGGCTCGACAAACGGCACCGCTGTATCTCTACTCTCATTCCACATAACGAAATTGGCATTAAAATAAAACCTTAGATTAAAAGGTTTCATAATCTGCAGCTGATCAGTCAATCTGGTGCATCTACTAAAATCAATATCGAACCATTTTGCAATTCGCGTAACATAATGGCCACCTAGAATTGGCCGTGTGGCTCGAACCTCTCGTGAATGATTTGACAAATATGTGCCAATAAGATTGCACAAATCCACATGTGCACCTCGTGTATATCTAAACAAAATCCATAGCTCGGTGGAATTTACTTTATCATTCCCATTCCGTCGGGCACAAAAAGTACTTGATAAAAGCTTTTGAAACAACCGTAAGTCTTTTCGTTGAATATCAGAGCCCTTGGATTCATTTGACACAAAAGGCACCAAACCTGATATTTCCTCCCAAAAATCACGCTCAAGATAGCCTTCCTGATTACCAATAAACTCTGTCTCCTGTAAATACCATTTCAAAAGATTATCGGTCCACCCTTCAAACAAATTCAACGCTCGCGCTAAATCAAATCGACTCATCGCTCTTCTCTCGCCCCCCAATCGAAAAGTTAAGAACCCTTTATCTTCCCCATTTCGTCTAGTACGAAAGCTAAGCGAGGAGAAAAATTCAACAATTAATTCCCTATAAAGATTCTCTCTTAGGGACATAGCGCGTTCCCATGCATCTATTTCGAACCCACAATAAGACAACGACAATATGGAAGCAATTTCCTCTTTAACCTCATCAGATGCTCTGTCTAACTCATCCCAGCTGAAGAACCAAGTAGCTTGGATGTTTCGAACCGAAATAAATGCATAGTATTGAGAAAATTCTTCCTGAACTGTTTCCAACCACACTTCCGGGTCGGTTCGTCGTTCTTCCTCCATACGGGCCTGAGCCGTGGAGGAGGATGGTGCACTAGCTCTGCTTCTCTGCACAAATTAAACAAAAACAAATCCAAACACAAACATTGAAGAGTTAGCGTTAAGCGAAATCAACATGTTCCACATACTTGCATCAATTGTCATCAAACTCGTTTCAATTTCAATTAAACATTTAAACAATAGCAAGTATCCAAAACATATGTTTGTGTTTCATGTATCACATTCAAACTAATTCCAAAACTCTTATAGCATAAATGTGTTTCTTTAAACAACTAACTTTAAACTCCATATAACAAACTTCATCATATCAACCATCCAATTACATCAAGATTAAACAACTCCACATTCAAATAGTCATCTCATTAATCACAAAAACTCAACAAACTTAACCAATTCCAAATTCTCACATGAAACCCGCCCAAATTACCCCACACTATCTTAAAACATACCATCATTAACAATCAACACCCTTTCAAACAAAATCCCCAAATATTTAACATGAAATTCGAATTTAATCACCACCATAATTTCAAGAATCAATATCATGCATAATCAACACAATAAATCATGAAGAAACACAATAATATCAAATTCATCAACAATTAATTCATATAAAAGCATAAAAGATTCAATTAAACATAACCCCTTAAATTTTCAAACATTAACCCTAAAATTAACAAGATTAATCAAGATTAATGAAAGAAAAAGCAAGAGATTAGTTAAAATCGGACCTTAACCGGCATGATGTAGCAATTAATTGAAGAAATTAAGAAGTGATTTGGGTAATTGAATTTAGGGTTTGAAAAGCCTTAGGTGTTCTTGAGATAAGTGTGTGAGAATATTTGGTGTAAAACTGATGCATATACCCTAAAAAGGGTCAAATTCGCGACGGGTCATGTAATTATTCGGGTTGGCCCATTTAACTTTAAACAAAACCGGGGGTTCAGTATCTGGTCGCGTGATTCGTCGCGCCGCGATGTTAACTGCCGCGCCGCGGCAGTACACTTCCCCTGATGGTTAATTCTTTTGAGAAACGTGAATCCCCAAACCAATGATACCTCGCGCCGCGACCAAAATTGCCGCGACGCGGTAATACACATATTTAAATATCATCTTTAAGTCCCTTTCTGTTTCCAACCTACGCACTTCTCCGCGCCGCGAGGGCCGTTGCCGCGACGCGGCAATACAAAGGGAACTGCCACTTCGTTTTTTTTACTTAATTAACAACCATTAATTAACCTTAAACCTCAAATCCAACTAGCAATCAGTAAAAACCAATCATTTAGCATTTTAGACTCAGCGAACCCGTGATCTTAGCAAATTATACAAACTATACAACAATGTGAACCTTATTTAACGAGTCGTTCACGCGACTCGTCCCCAACTTCAAGTGGCGTTGGGATCGGGTTCAACGCGAACCTCATCATTAATCTCTAACGGACCCTCAAAATACTTCTTCACACGATGACCGTTAACCTTAAAGGTGATACCATTTGCATTTTTCAACTCGATCGTACCGTATGGGTACACCTTAACAACCTCAAATGGTCCCGTCCACCGGGACTTAAGTTTTCCCGGTAAAAGCTTCAATCTAGAGTTAAACAAAAGCACTCGATCGCCTTCGTTAAACTCTTTTGGACCCTTTAACTTCCTATCATGCCATTGCTTGGTCTTTTCTTTATAAATCAATGAATTCTCGTACGCATCAAGGCGTAACTCACCAAGCTCATTCAATTGCCCCGCCCTTAGGCGTCCGGCTTCCTTCAAATCTAAATTGCACTTTTTAAGTGCCCACATAGCCTTGTGCTCAATCTCCAACGGGAGATGGCACGCTTTCCCATAAACCAACCGATAAGGAGTGGTACCAAGTGGCGTTTTGAAGGCGGTTCTAAACGCCCACAAAGCTTCGTCGAGCTTATTTGCCCACTCCTTTGGATTCGACCCCACAGTTTTCTCAAGAATACTTTTAAGAGCTCGATTGGTATTCTCAACTTGTCCGCTCGTTTGGGGATGGTATGAAGTAGAAACTTTATGGACAACTCCATATCGCTTCAATACCTTCTCCATTTGAGCGTTACAAAAATGAGTACCCCTATCGCTAATTAAAGCTTTAGGAGTTCCAAATCGAGAGAATAAACGCTTAAGGAACGAAATCACAACTCGTGCATCATTTGTGGGTAAAGCTTGCGCTTCGGCCCATTTAGACACGTAGTCAATGGCAACGAGTATGTAACTATAATTCTGAGATTTCGGAAATGGCCCCATAAAGTCAATTCCCCAAACGTCAAATACTTCGCAAACTTGGATGCTTTGTTGAGGCATCTCATCACGTTTGGTGACTTTACCGGCCCTTTGGCACGAATCACAAGACTTACAAACCAGGTGGGCATCTTTGAAGATTGTCGGCCAATAAAAGCCGGCATCATAGACTTTACGCCCCGTAATTTGGGGTCCAAAATGCCCACCAGTAGGCCCACTATGGCACTCGGTTAGAATTCGCATACACTCATCACCGGAAACACACCGGCGGATAACTCCATCGGGACAACAACGAAAAAGATAGGGATCCTCCCAGAAATAGTATTTAAGGTCACTGAAGAATTTCTTCCTCTTTTGATGTGACCACCCTTTCTCCAAGAATCTCCCAACAAGATAATTAGCTATGTCCACGTACCACGGCTCATCAACCCTATCCACTTTCATGAGATATTCGCCGGGAAAATCATCATGAATGGTAGTCTCATCGAGAACCTCACGGGAGGGGTTCTCAAGACGTGAAAGGTGATCGGCCGCCAAGTTTTCAGCACCCTTTTTATCCCGGATCTCCACATCAAATTCTTGCAAAAGCAAGATCCATCTAAGAAGTCGTGGTTTTGCATCCGGTTTAGCAAAAAGGTACTTTAGAGCAGAATGGTCCGTAAAGACAATAGTCTTAGATAAGACTAAGTAGGACCGGAACTTATCAAACGAAAAGACCACCGCAAGGAGCTCTTTTTCAGTGGTAGTATAATTTAATTGTGCTCCTTGCAAGGTCTTGCTTGCATAGTAGATGGGTCGGAAATGCTTCTCGACCCTTTGACCCAAAACTGAGCCAACAGCGAAATCAGATGCATCGCACATAAGCTCGAACGGTAAGGACCAATTCGGAGCAATTATGATTGGTGCATTGATGAGTTTCTCCTTCAAAAGCTCGAATGCCTTTTGGCACTCGTCGGAGAAGTTCCACGGGGTGTCCTTTTCAAGGAGTTTATTCATCGGGTTGGCAATCTTAGAAAAATCTTTAATGAATCGCCGGTAAAAACCGGCGTGCCCGAGGAAACTCCTAACACCCTTAACATCGGTAGGGGGTGGAAGGTTCTTAATAGCGGTAACCTTTGCGGGATCCACCTCTATACCGTTTTTAGAAATCTTGTGCCCGAGAACGATGC
Source organism: Rutidosis leptorrhynchoides (assembly GCF_046630445.1). NCBI lineage: Eukaryota > Viridiplantae > Streptophyta > Magnoliopsida > Asterales > Asteraceae > Rutidosis > Rutidosis leptorrhynchoides. The sequence continues at coordinate 367,657,940 of NC_092343.1, read as the reverse complement.
CCCCTTGAACCATGAAATGGCACTTCTCCCAGTTGAGCACAAGATTAGATTTTTCGCACCTGACCAACATCCGTTCTAAATTAAGAAGGCATGAATCGAAAGTGTCACCGAAGACCGAGAAGTCATCCATGAACACCTCCATGCAATCTTCGATCATGTCATGGAATATGGCCATCATGCACCTTTGAAAAGTGGCCGGAGCATTGCAAAGGCCAAAGGGCATGCGTCGATAAGAAAACGTGCCATACGGGCACGTGAAAGTGGTCTTCTCTTGGTCCTCGGGCGAGATAGGAATTTGAAAATAGCCCGAGAAACCATCGAGAAAGCAATAGAAACTGTTTCCCGCCAACCTCTCTAGCATTTGATCCATGAAAGGTAGCGGGAAGTGGTCTTTACGTGTGGCGTCGTTCAACTTACGGTAGTCGATACAAACACGCCACCCCGTGACAGTCCGGGTGGAAATTAACTCATTTTTATCATTGGTGGTAACAGTCATACCACCTTTCTTAGGTACACAATGTACCGGGCTAATCCACGGGCTATCAGAAATCGGGTAAATCAGACCTGCATCAAGGAGCTTGATTATCTCTTTCTTCACGACATCTTGCATGTGCGGGTTCAACCTCCTTTGGCGTTGCACCACGGGTTTGGAGTTATCCTCCATTAGAATCCTGTGGGTGCAATAGGAGGGACTAATACCCTTAATGTCGTGAATCTTCCATGCAATGGCCGGTTTATGGGCCTTTAGCATGGTTACAAGCTCAGTTTTCTGACCTGCTGAAAGAGAAGAAGAAATAATTACCGGAAGCTTAGATTCCTCATGCAAGTAAGCGTATTCCAAATGATCTGGAAGTGGCTTCAATTCAAGCTCGGGAGGTTCTTCAATTGAAGACTTGCTCCGGTAATTTGAATCACGTTCAAGTTCTTTGAACTCCTCTTCAGTCGGCTCATAGCCGTTTTCCATCAAGGTGGTTAAAATATCCACCTCCTCAACCTGCACATCCTCATCAATCTCAACCAATGAGCATTCTCCTGAACCCTGTAACTCTGGGAATTCCTGCAAAAACTCAGACTGGACATTCACAGTGTTAAGAAAATAACATGTATCATCAGTGTAACCAGGGTATTTCAAAGCATGGTCGATTGAGAATGTTGCACTCAAATCATCTATCCTAAGGGTCAGCTTTTGGCCATACACATCAATCATACACCTAGCAGTATTTAAGAATGGCCGACCCAAAATTAGTGGAATCCTTTCATCCACTTCCATATCCAAAACCACAAAATCCGCCGGAAAAACTAACGACCCGGTCTTCACTAGCATATTCTCTATGATTCCACGAGGGAATTTAATAGAGCGGTCGGCTAGCTGCACAGCCATACGCATGGGTTTTAACTCCCCGGGGTCTAGCTTTAAGTAAATAGAATAAGGCATTAAATTAATGCTAGCCCCCAAATCCGCCAAAGCCCTCATACAGTCTAGATTACCAAGTAAACAAGGAATTGTAAAACTTCCAGGATCCTCAAGCTTCTCGGGAAGCTTGTTTGCAACTACCGCTGAGCATGCGGCATTCAACCTGACTGAAGACACGTTCTCCAGTTTCCGCCTGTTAGTCAGCAAATCCTTAAGAAACCTCGCATACTTAGGTATACCTGCAATAACATCAATAAAAGGCATATTTATGTTAACTTTTTTAATCAAGTCCATGAACTTGGACTTTTCGGCCTCTAGCTTCTCCAATCGCTGTTTCCTCGGGAATGGGAGCGGTGGTTGATACTCTCTAACTACCGGTTTAGCAGCAACAGTAACCGGTTCCTTAACAACTTTTTCAGCCACCTGTTCCGGCTCCTTTTCCTTTGCCGGTTCACTTTCAACAACCGGCTCACTATCATTAACTAACGGTACCCTCAAATCATACTCGTCGGGCTTCCTCGGTGGATGATACGCTAAACCACTTCGGGTGGTGATAGCATTAACATGCCCGTTTTTCGGGTTAGTATCCGTCTTGCTAGGTAACTCTCCCGGTTTCCTCTCACTACTCTTATTAGCAAGTTGACCAATCTGCTGTTCAAGATTATGAATAGCTGCTTGTTGATTTCGAAACATTTGGTCATTCTTTTCATTATTCTGAGTAACGGTAGTGACAAGTTGAGTCTGAGATATCACTAACTTCTCGATCATAGCCTCAAGGTTGGACTTTTTCTCTTCGACCTGTGGTTTCTGAAAATAACCGGGAGCTTGCTGCTGAAAACCTCCACTAGAACCCGGTTGGAACCTCGAACCCTGATTACCTTGCGGATTATAAGGATTATTGAAATTCCTATTAAACTGAGCACGTCCCTGAAACTGATTGTTATTCTGCTGACTAATATAGTTGACCTCTTCTTTCTGATTCATAGTCAAACCCGCATCACAATCTTTGCCCAGATGCAAACCTCCACAGTATTCACAACCAACCTTCATACCATGAATATCCTTGTTCATCTTCTCCAAATTCCTACCAAACGAATCCAACTTAGCACTGATAGACCCAAAATCATCATAAGCACCTGTACCTGTAGTCTCTGTTCTCTTAACTGAAGCAGAATGGAAAGACTCATGATCCTGATGCCACTCATGAGAATAAGCAGCTTGCTTTTCAATGATCTCTAACGCCTCTTCTTCAGTCTTATCCATTAACGTACCACCTGCAGCTTGATCAATACTCTGACGCGTAGGAATATCACAACCTTTGTAGAAAATCTGAACCTTCTGTAAATCATTCAACCCGTGTTGCGGACACGAGCGTAACAAAGTAGCAAAACGGTCCCAAGCATCAAACAATGTCTCACTGCTCTTTTGTCTAAATTGAGAAATATCTGCTTGAAGTCGAGCAGCTCGAGATGCAGGGAAAAACTTTGACAAAAACTTATCCTCCAAAGTCTCCCAAGATGTAATCGTACCTTCTGGTTGCTTATCTAACCATCTCTTAGCTTCTCCCTTAAGAGTCCAAGGGAAAAGTCTTGTCTTAATTGAAGTGTCGGCAACCTCATGTAGCTTAAACAAGTTACAAACATCATTAAAATTACGAAGATGCTCGTTAGCATCCTCGGTATCTTTGCCATAGAATCGGCAATCAGAAGAAATCAAATTCAGGATCGGCCCTGTAATTTGAAAAGGCTGAGTAATATTCGGTTGAGTAATCGAATTGCCTTGGCCTCCTCGGGTGGCCTTTAACTTTTCAGCCATAGTCTGAGGACGGGGTGCTTCTCCTTCGGCCATTTCTTCAGTTTCTGTAGTATCAGACGAAGCGTAAGAGTCTTCTTCGTTAAAAATTTCAGGTGGTGTCTCGGGCACCACAGTCTCAGAAGTACTTCCCAAATTAACGTAAGTATCACCCGATGAAACTGATGAATCCACTGTTAACTTTTGCTTCTGACTTAAAGCTTTAAACAACTCTCTTTCAGGCTCGTCAAATGGTTTAACAATTGGAGAATCTGAAGAACGCGTATGTTGCATGCACTACCTGTAACTGCAAGAACACAGCTAACAAACCGATTAAACGCACCGACTCAATTAGAATTAAATTAAACTAAACAGTTAAAATTAACTAAAGACAAACTTAATTTTCAAACTTAATTTTCAACACAACTGTCCCCGGCAGCGGCGCCAAAAACTTGATGTGTGAAATCTAGTATATAAATTTATCACTGGAAATATGCCTGGTTTAAAGATTACTACACACTAACGGGCAGTGTACCCGATCGTGCAATAGTATAAAAATGGTAATTCCAAGATCGTTCCAAGGACAGTATTAATGTGAGAATTAAGTTTGTAAATAAAAGTAAACTAAGTTAAACTATGAAAATCGAAAGTACGAGATAGTTTGTTTTGCGGCTATTTAACGATTAGCCAAATCAAGATAGCTTTGAAAATAAAAGACAATATTTTTGGTTTTTAAGTTTAAATAAAAGAGATGCAGACTCGACAGAAAAAATAAAGATATTTGAATTCAATGGATAAAAGAATGTTCGCCTAGATATCCTATTCGCAGTGTTGGATGATTTGTTATTAAGCACTAGTTCTATTAATCAATGCACGCAACTACAGAGTCGGTTTACCCAGAGTTCTCTTTTAGCAAACACGTCAAACTAGGATTAATTGGCTTAGGGTTCCCTTTTACCAAATACCATCTTTCGTTTGTGACTTAGTAACTAGCTAATTACAAGATTAAGATTCAATTGGTTACGCGTTCGCTCCACACAATTCACCCCTATTTCGGTTAATTACATTACACAGTTTACCCCCTTGGTCCAGTAAGCACCCAATCGGTTAAGACAAATCAATTGGAAACTAGATCACTAAATTGAAACAGGGTTCCCTTTGTTCAAACAAGTTTCACTAATCAACCTAGTAACAATAATTAACACCCACAAGAATGGTTCTTTAATCAAAACTCATAATTAATCATGCATCAATCAATAAAACATTAAAGTGTCATCCAAACACTTGCAAATATTCAATCTAGACAAACATTAAAGGTTTTAGCCTACAATCATGGCTGAAATCAAAATAGCAATCAAAGACATAGAATAATTCATTGTTGATAACAAAAGAATAAAACTAATTAAAGATTGAAATCTGAAAGATACACGAATCGAGACTTGTTCCCGGAATGATTAATACCTTAGAATGACCTTGAAGATCTCCAAAAATCACCTAAGTTCGTCAAAAAGTGGCTGGAATTCGTCAGGATACGATTTTGATTGATTAGGGTTAAATTCGGGCTTAAATACTTGTCAAAATAGCTGAACCGACAGACCTGTCGAGCCGCGGCCTTAACGGTCGCGCCGCGACATTATACATGAAATTTTGATCTTCTTAACTCAAGTTCTGATTTGAAAACACGTGTACGGCCGCGCCGCGGAGGCCTTTCTCGCGCCGCGGCAATTAACTGTTTCTGGTTCCTTCGACTTTTACACACTTTCTTATCTTGAATCATCTAAAAACCCAATATACCTGCTAATTACTTAACGTTTCCATCCTCGGTGCACCATTATCCATAACATACTAACAAAATGCCTCATAAACATCGTAAATCACCACTTTTCAATAATTGCCTCTTCAAACTCACTTCTTCTCAAAATTACCAAGATAACCGCCAAATCGTATCCAAATGGACCAAAATGTAACCGATATCGCCAATGAAAATGTGTATAAAGTACGCGATATCAGTATTAAAAGTGTTGTAAATATATTTTGAACATACTTTGATATATATTTACATATTTTTTATAGGTTCGTGAATCAACCAGTGGCCAAGTCTTACTTCCCGACGAAGTAAAAATCTGTGAAAATGAGTTATAGTCCCACTTTTAAAATCTAATATTTTGGGATGAGAATACATGTAGTTTTATAAATGTTTTACGAAATAGACATAATTAAATGAAACTACATTATATGGGTGATTGATCGAAGCCGAATATGCCCCTTTTGCTTGGTAACCTAAGAATTAGTAAACCGATCTACTAATTGACGCGAATCCTAAAGATAGATCTATTGGGCCTAACGAACCTCATCCAAAGTACCGGATGCTTTAGTACTTCGAATTCGTTTATATCATGTCCGAAGAATTTCCCGGAATGATAGGGGATATTATTATATGCATCTTGTTAATGTCGGTTACCAGGTGCTCATCATATGAATGAATTTTATCTCTATGTATGGGATGTATATTGAAATATGAAATCTTGTGTTCTATTATTATGATTTGATAATATATAGGTTAAACCTATAACTCACCAATATTTTTGTTGACGTTTTAAGCATGTTTATTCTCAGGTGATTATTAAGAGCTTCCGCTATTGTATACTAAAATAAGGACAAGATTTGGAGTCCATGCTTGTATGATATTGCGTAAAAACTGCATTCAAGAAACTTATTTTTGATGTAATATGTTCTTATTGTAAACCATTATGTAATGGTCGTGTGTAAACAGTATATTTTAGATTATCATTATTTGATAATCTACGTAATGCTTTTTAAACCTTTATTGGTAAAATAAAGGTTATGGTTATTTTAAAAATGAATGCAGTCTTTAAAAAATGTCTCATATAGAGGTCAAAACCTCGCGACGAAATCAATTAATATGGAACGTTTATAATCAATATGAACGGGACATTTCAGTTGGTATCCGAGCGTTGGTCTTAGAGAACCAGAAAATTGCATTACTGTGTCTTACCGAGTTTGTTAGGATGCATTAGTGAGTCTGGACTTCGACCGTGTTTTTCTTCAAAAACGATTGCTTAACATTTTTTGTTGGAAACTATATATTATTAACATGTAAATATTATGTGATATAATAATATCTTAATGTGTTTGATATTGTGTGATAGATGTCTACCACTAGTACAAATCTCATCGACTCACCTAATAATAATGAAGAGTCGAATATACTTTGGGAAGATTCACAAATTCCCGAAGAGGAACCGGAAGAGGAGGAACCTGAAGAGGAGGAACCAGAAGCAGAGGAACCAGAAGAAGAGGAATCGGAAGAGGAGGAACCAGAAGAAGAAGAGGTTCTGGAGGAAGAAATATTGATACCTATAGTAAATCGATTAAATAAAAGAAAATCCTCAACCAACGGACCAAAGTTAATAATGGTCAATGGTGTTTCCGCCGAGGAAGCAAAATATTGGGAAGATTACCAATTTTTCAATGAATCGGATCCTGATGAGGATTCCGATGATGTTATAGAAATTACCTCGACCCAATTTAATAAAGCGAAAGAAAATAATAAGGGAAAAGGTATAAAAATAGAGAAACCCGATTCCAACCCCGATGAACTTTATATGTATCGACAACATCCGTATTTCCTAAAATGTAACAATGACCTGGGAACCTCTAAACCACCAGGTTTTTCTAAACCATTATGGAAAACGACGGATCGTATTAGAGGAACACCATATATTCCTAGAAAATTAGGAAAACGAACCAAGTCCGAAGAAGAAGAAACCAGTGATTCAGATTAGAGGGTTGTAATCATGTTGTGTATTATATGTATTATAGTGTGCTTGTACTTTCATGTTCTATGTAAAAATTGCTTGTATTTTTTGTTAATTATCTTTTACGAATCTAATCCTTTTCTATTTTACAGTATAAAAACAAAATGGACGTTAAGGGTAGACAACCGAATATTTTAGAAGACCTACCAGAGGATATGATTGAGGAAATCTTGTCTAGAGTCGGTCAGAATTCATCAGCACATTTAGTTATGGTGAATTTAACTTGTCAAACATTTGAAAGACTTTCCAGAAATGCCTTAGTTTATAAAAGGCTTTCCTTTGATAGGTGAGGTATATCACATTGGGGAGACCGTAAGTTACGCCGCGTTTTCTTTAAAGCATTAAATGCGGGGAACCCAAATGCAATTTTACGCTACGGGTTAAGAACCTATTTTGACTCAACATATCCCAACATAGGATTTCGTTAATTAGAAAGAGCTTCTAACATGCAACATAAAGAAGCATGTTATGCTTACGGGTTAGTGATGTTCGCTTCTTACCAAAGTGAGAAAAAGAACATCGGATTGCAACTTTTAAATAAAACCTTCCCACAAGTGACGGATTCAGTAGTTGGGGTGAGAAACAAGGTTTTTAGATTATTTCGGGGCTGTTGGACATTACGAAACCCTCGTCCTTTTGACGACATTACAACATGCTGCCTAGCCAATGGTCATAACGGTTATTTTCCACAAGACCAAGGATGGGAAGTCGTCTTAGTAAAACCAGAATGCATGACTTGTTTCTGGACTTATGAATTACATGTCTTTATTTCCTTTGCTGAACAACTTGCGTATTAACTAGATTTATCTTCAAAACTGTCATGTATCAAAGTGTACTATATTTCATGTTATATGTAATATAGCGATGTTGTAAGTTTGAAGAATATTTATATGTGATATATTATTATAATCAGTTTTTCATATGAAATTGTAGTAGTTGAATTGTATATTAGCTACTAAGTATGAACTTAACGGGTAGGTAGTACCCGAATTTAAACTTATAAAACGCTAATATGAAGAAAAAGCTTTTATAAATGAGTTCATATTATGCTACGAAATACTATTGACTACTCTTAATATTCTGTATGATTAACTCGATTCAGTTGGCTATTTTGAAGGAAATGGCACCGACTACTCGACACACCATGAATATGAGTGAAGAGGAATTTCGTACCTTTCTTGCTGCAAACATAGCCGCAGTACAGGCTGCGCTACATACCAACAATAACTCTGAATCTAGCAATGCAGCTAACGGCGCAAGAAATCGTGTAGGATGCTCCTACAAAGAATTCACTGCCTGCAAACCTTTGGAATTTGATGGAACCGAAGGACCAATTGGATTGAAATGGTGGACCGAGAAAGTCGAATCGGTGTTTGCCATAAGTAAGTGTACTGAAGAGGACAAAGTTAAGTACGCTACGCATACCTTCACAGGTACTGCGTTAACGTGGTGGAACACCTATCTTGAACAGGTAGGACAAAATGTTGCTTAAGCACTACCGTGGTCCGCATTCAAGCAATTGATGAACGAGCAGTACCGTCCTAGAAACGAAGTCAATAAACTCAAGGCAGAACTTAGAGAGTTACGAACACAAGGGTTCGACGTTACCACATATGAACGACGATTCACAGAGTTGTGCCTATTGTGCCCGGGAGCATTCGAAGATGAAGAAGAGAAGATCGACGCGTTTATAAAAGGGTTACCAGTAAGGATTCAAGAATATGTGAGTTCACACGAGCTCGCTTCTATACAGAAGGCAAGTCGAATGGCTCATAAACTCATAAATCAGATTGAGGGAAGGATTAAAGAGCAGGCGGCCGACGAAGCCAACACGAAACAACTCAAGAGGAAGTGGGAGGAAAACGGTGACAAGAGTCACCAGTACAACAACAACAATAATTATAACCACAATCGCAACAACTATCCCAACAACCGCAACAACAATCGCAACAATAACCGCAATCCTAACAATAACTACAACAAACATCCCAACAACAACAACTACAACAACCATTTCAACAATAATAACAACCCCAACAACAACCTCAATAACAACAACGGCAACAAAAACCAAAAACAGTCATGTCATAGGTGTGAAGAAAATCATCAGGGGTTTTGCACGACATATTGCAACAGGTGTAAAAGAAATGGTCATAGCGCGACAAAGTGTGAGGTCTACGGACCAAAGTTTAATAGAACTAAAGGAACAAATAATGTCGGAACAAGTAATGCCAAAACGAATAGTGTCGGAGCAAGTAATACCAACGCTGTTTGTTATAAATGTGGAAAACCGGGCCACATTATTAGAAATTACCCGAATCAGGGGAATACTAATGGGCAGGGCCGTGGAAGAGTTTTCAATATTAATGCAGCAGAAGCACAGGAAGACCCAGAGCTTGTTACGGGTACATTTCTTATTGACGATAAATCTGCTTATGTTTTATTTGATTCCGGTGCGGATAGAAGCTATATGAGTAGAGAATTTTGTGCTAAATTAAGTTGCCCATTGACGCCTTTGGATAGTAAATTTTTACTCGAATTAGCAAACGATAAATTAATTTTAGCAGATAATATATGTCAGGAGAGAGAAATTAAACTGGGGATGAAACGTTTAAAATTGATTTAATACCAGTCGAGTTAGGGAGTTTTGACGTAATAATTGGCATAGACTGGTTGAAAAAGGTGAGGGCAGAGGTCGTTTGTTACAAAAATGCGATTCGCATTATGCGTGAAAAAGGAAAACCTTTAATGGTGTACGGAGAAACGAACAACGCGAAGTTAAATCTTATTAGTAGTTTTAAGGCGCAAAAACTAATAAGAAAAGGTTGTTACGTCATTCTAGCACACATCAAGGAAGTTAAACCTGAAGAAAAGAACATCAGTGATGTTCCCGTCGCAAAAGAATTTTCTGATGTATTTCCGAAAGAATTACCGAGATTACCCCCACATCGATCCGTTGAATTTCAAATAGACCTTGTACCAGGAGCTACACCAATAGCTCGTGCTCCATACAGACTCGCACCCAGCGAAATGAAAGAATTATAAAGTCAGTTACAGGAACTTTTAGAGCGTGGTTTCATTCGACCAAGTACATCACCATGGGGAGCTCCTGTTCTGTTTGTCAAGAAGAAAGATGGTACATTCAGGTTGTGTATCGACTACCGAGAGTTGAACAAACTTACCATCAAGAATCGTTACCCATTACCGAGAATCGACGACTTATTTGATCAACTACAAGGCTCGTCAGTTTATTCGAAGATCGATTTACGTTCTGGATATCAACAAATGCGGGTGAAAGAGGATGACATTCCGAAGACTGCTTTTAGGACACGTTATGGTCATTACGAGTTTATAGTTATGCCGTTTGGATTGACTAACACACCAGCTATGTTCATGGACCTCAAGAACCGAGTGTGTGGGCCATATCTTGACAAGTTTGTCATTGTTTTCATCGATGACATACTTATTTACTCGAAGAAATGATCAAGAGCACGAAGAACATTTGAGAAAAGTGCTAGAGTTGCTAAGAAAAGAAAAACTGTACGCTAAGTTTTCAAAGTGTGCATTTTGGTTGGAAGAAGTTCAATTCCTCGGTCATATAGTGAACAAAGAAGGTATTCAGGTGGATCCAGCAAAGATTGAAACCGTTGAAAAGTGGGAAACCCCGAAAACTCCGAAACACATACGCCAGTTTTTAGGACTAGCTGGTTACTACAGAAGGTTCATCCAAGACTTTTCCAGAATAGCAAAACCCTTGACTGCATTAACGCATAAAGGGAAGAAATTTGAATGGAAAGATGAACAAGAGAAAGCGTTTCAATTGTTAAAGAAAAAGTTAACTACGGCACCTATATTGTCATTACCTGAAGGGAATGATGATTTTGTGATATATTGTGACACCTCAAAGAAAGGTCTCGGTTGTGTATTAATGCAACAAATGAAAGTAATTGCTTATGCGTCTAGACAATTGAAGATTCATGAACAGAATTATACGACGCATGATTTGGAATTAGGCGCTGTTATTTTTGCATTAAAGACTTGGAGGCACTACTTATATGGGGTCAAAAGTATTATATATACCGACCACAAAAGTCTTCAACACATATTTAATCAGAAACAACTGAATATGAGGCAGCGTAGGTGGATTGAATTGTTGAATGATTACGACTTTGAGATTCGTTACTACCCGGGGAAGGCAAATGTGGTAGCCGATGCCTTGAGCAGAAAGGACAGAGAACCCATTCGAGTAAAAGCTATGAATATAATGATTCACACTAACCTTACTACTCAAATAAAGGAGGAGCAACAAAGAGTTTTAAAAGAGGGAAATTTAAAGGATGAAATACCCAAAGGATCGAAGAAGCATCTTAATATTCGGGAAGACGAAACCCGGTATAGGGCTGAAAGAATTTGGGTACCAAAATTTGGAGATATGAGAGAAATGGTACTTAGAGAAGCTCATAAAACCAGATACTCAATACATCCTGGAACGGGGAAGATCTCAAGAAACATTTTTGATGGCCGGGTATGAAAGCCGATGTTGCTAAATACGTAGGAGAATGTTTAACGTGTTCTAAGGTCAAAGCGGAGCATCAGAAACCATCAGGTCTACTTCAACAACCCGAAATCCCGGAATGGAAATGGGAAAACATTACGATGGATTTCATCACTAAATTACCAAGGACTGCAAGTGGTTTTGATACTATTTGGGTAATAGTTGATCGTCTCACCAAATCAGCACACTTCCTGCCAATAAGAGAAGATGACAAGATAGAGAAGTTAACATGACTGTATTTGAAGGAAGTCATCTCCAGACATGGAATACCAATCTCTTTTATCTCTGATAGGGATGGCAGATTTATTTCAAGATTCTGGCAGACATTACAGCAATCAGTAGGAACTCGTCTAGACATGAGTACTGCTTATCATCCACAAACTGATGGGCAGAGCGAAAGGATGATACAAACACTTGAAGACATGCTACAAGCATGTGTTATTGATTTCAGAAACAGTTGGGATCGACACCTTCCGTTAGCAGAATTTTCCTACAACAATAGCTACCATTCAAGCATTGAGATGGCGCTGTTTGAAGCACTCTATGGTAGAAAGTGCATGTCTCCGATTTGTTGGAGTGAAGTGGGTGATAGACAGATTACGGGTCCGGAAATAATACAAGAAACTACCGAGAAGATCATCCAAATTCAACAACGGTTGAAAAACGCCCAAAGTAGACAAAAGAGCTACGCTGATATTAAAAGAAAAGATATAGAATTTGAAATTGGAGAGATGGTCATGCTTAAAGTTGCACCTTGGAAAGGCGTTGTTCGATTTGGTAAACGAGGGAAATTAAACCCAAGGTATATTGGACCATTCAAGGTTATTGATCGCGTCGGACCAGTAGCTTACCGACTTGAGTTACCTCAACAACTCGCAGCTGTACATAACACTTTCCACGTCTTGAATTTTAAGAAATGTTTTGCTAAAGAAGATCTCACTATTCCGTTAGATGAAATCTAAATTAACGAAAAACTTCAATTTATCGAAGAACCCGTCGAAATAATGGATCGTGAGGTTAAAAGACTTAAGCAAAACAAGATACTAATTGTTAAGGTTCAATGGAATGCTCGTAGAGGACCTGAGTTCACCTGGGAATGAGAAGATCAGATGAAGAAGAAATACCCGCACTTATTTCCAGAAGATACGTCAACACCTCCAACTGCTTAAAATTTCGGGACGAAATTTATTTAACGGGTAGGTACTGTAGTGACCCGAACTTTTCCATGTTTATTTATATTAATTGAATTTGATAATTACATGATTAATTGTTTCCAACATGTTAAGCAATCAAACTTGTTAAGACGTGATTAATTGAAATAGGTTTCATATAGACAATTGACCACCCAAGTTGACCGGTGATTCACGAACGTTAAAACTTGTAAAAACTATATGATGACATATATATGGTTACATATATAGTTAACATGATATTATGATAAGTAGGTATCTCATTAGGTATTTTAACTATGTGTATATACATAAAAATGAGACTATTGAATTAAGAAAACTCAAAAACGATATATATAACGATTATTGTTATAACAACGTCTTACTAAATACATATGAATCATAATAAGATATTGATACACTATGTTTAATCATGAAATGATAAGTAAACATGTCATTAAGTGTATTAACAATGAACTACATATGTAAAAACAAGACTACTAACTTAATGATTTCGAAACGAGACATATATGTAACGATTATCGTTGTAACAACATTTAACTGTATATATATCATACTAAGATATATTAATATATCATAATATCATGATAATGTAATAATTTAACATCTCTTTAGATATTATAAACAATGGGTTAACAACATTTAACAATATCGTTAACCTAAAGGTTTCAAAACAACATTTACTTGTAACGACTAACGATGACTTAACGACTCAGTTAAAATGTATATACATGTAGTGTTTTAATATGTATTTATACACTTTTGAAAGACTTCAAGAAACTTATCAAAATACTTCTACTTAACAAAAATGCTTACAATTACATCCTCGTTTAGTTTCATCAACAATTCTACTCGTATGCACCCGTATTCGTACTCGTACAATACACAGCTTTTGGATGTATGTACTATTGGTATATACACTCCAATGATCAGTTCTTAGCAGCCCATGTGAGTCACCTAACACATGTGGGAACCATCATTTGGCAACTAGCGTGAAATATCTCATAAAATTACGAAAATATTAGTAATCATTCATGACTTATTTACATGTAAACAAAATTACACATCCTTTATATCTAATCCATATACCAACGACCAAAAACACCTACAAACACTTTCACTCTTCAATTTTCTTCATCTAATTGATCTCTCTCAATTTCTATCTTCAATTTCTAAGTGTTCTTCATAAATTCTATAAGTTCTAGTTTCATAAAATCAATAATACTTCCAAGTTTGCTAGCTTACTTCCAATCTTGTAAAGTGATCATCCAACCTCAAGAAATCTTTCTTATTTACAGTAAGATATCTTTATAATACAAGGTAATACTCATATTCAAACTTTAATTCAATTTATATAACTATAACAATCTTATTTTGAGTGGAAATCTTACTTGAACTTGTTTTCGTGTCATTATTCTGCTTCAAGAACTTTCAAGCCATCCAAGGATCTTTTGAAGCCAGATCTATTTTTCTCATTTCCAGTAGGTTTATCCACAAAACCTGAGGTAGTAATGATGTTCATAACATCATTCGATTCATATATATAAAACTACCTTATTCGAAGGTTTAAACTTGAAATCACTAGAACATAGTTTAGTTAATTCTAAACTTGTTCACAAACAAAAGTTAATCCTTCTAACTTGAATTTTAAAATCAACTAAACACATGTTCTATATCTATATGATATGCTAACTTAATAATTTAAAACCTGGAAACACGAAAAACACCGTAAAACCGGACACACGCCGTCGTAGTAACACCGCGGGCTGTTTTGGGTTTGATAATTAAAAACTATGATAAACTTTGATTTAAAAGTTGTTCTTCTGGGAAAATGATTTTTCTTATGAACATGAAACTATATCCAAAAATCATGGTTAAACTCAAAGTGGAAGTATGTTTTTCAAAATGGTCATCAAGACGTCGTTCTTTCGACTGAAATGACTACCTCTTATAAAAATGACTTGTAACTTATATTTCCGACTATAAACCTATACTTTTTCTGTTTAGATTCATAAAATAGAGTTCAATATGAAACCATAGCAATTTGATTCACTCAAAACTGATTTAAAACGAAGAAGTTATGGGTAAAACAAGATTGGATATTTTTGCTTGTTGTAGCTACGTGAAATTTGGTAACAAATCTATATTAATCATATCCTAGCTAACTTATATTGTATTATACATGTATTCTAATATATTATGTAATCTTGAGATACCATAGACACGTATGCAAATGTTTTGACATATCATATTGACCCATGTATATATGTTATTTGGAACAACCATAGACACTCTATATGCAGTAATGTTGAAGTTAGCTATACAGGGTTGAGGTTGATTCCAAAAAATATATATACTTTGAGTTGTGATCTAGCCTGAGACGTGTATACACTGGGTCGTAGATTGATTCAAGATAATGTATATCAATTTATTTCTGTACATCTAACTTTGGACAACTAGTTGTAGGTTACTAACGAGGACAGCTGACTTAATAAACTTAAAATATCAAAATGTATTAAAAGTGTTGTAAATATATTTTGAACATACTTTGATATATATGTACATATTTGTTATAGGTTCGTGAATCGACCAGTGGCCAAGTCTTACTTCCCGACGAAGTAAAAATCTGTGAAAGTGAGTTATAGTCCCACTTTTAAAATCTAATATTTTGGGATGAGAATACATGCAGTTTTATAAATGTTTTACGAAATAGACACAAGTAAATGAAACTACATTATATGGGTGAATGATCGAAGTCGAATATGCTCCTTTTGCTTGGTAACCTAAGAATTAGTAAACCAATCTAATAATTGACGCGAATCCTAAAGATAGATCTATTGGGCCTAACGAACCCCATCCAAAGTACCGGATGCTTTAGTACTTTGAATTTGTTTATATCATGTCTGAAGGATTTCCCGAAATGATAGGGGATATTCTTATATGCATCTTGTTAATGTCAGTTACCAGGTATTCACCATATGAATGAATTTTATCTCTATGTATGGGATGTATATTGAAATATGAAATCTTGTGGTCTATTATTATGATTTGATAATATATTGGTTAAACCTATAACTCACCAACATTTTTGTTGACGTTTTAAGCATGTTTATTCTCAGGTGATTATTAAGAGCTTCCGCTGTTGCATACTAAAATAAGGACAAGATTTGGAGTCCATACTTGTATGATATTGTGTAAAAACTGCATTCAAGAAACTTATTTTTGATGTAATATATTCTTATTATAAACCATTATGTAATGGTCGTGTGTAAACAGTATATTTTAGATTATCATTATTTGGTAATCTACGTAATGCTTTTTAAACCTTTATCGATAAAATAAAGGTTATGGTTATTTTAAAAATGAATGCAGTCTTTGAAAAACGTCTCATATAGAGGTCAAAACCTCGCGACGAAATCAATTAATATGGAACGTTTATAATCAATATGAACGGGACATTTCAATATCCTAGTGTAATTTATGTGTTTTTAAATTATATATCCAATGGTATTACTTTCACAATCCAATTCGTGGTCTATCAAACCCAGATTTCTGATTACACAATAAAACACAACGTTAATTTTAATTAGCCATAACTTGGTCATCCGGAAACGAAATCAAGTGAATCCAAAGCCTAAAATCAATAGTTTTTCGCAAGGAATCTAATTATCACATAATATCATGCATTTAAAAAACCAAAATTCACTGATCATGCAATATACAATTCGGTTTTCGCAATAAACAAACAAAAGGAGTGATTTATCGCATCTAACAATCATTAATCATCAAGACTTGAGTAATAGACAACCTAATCCATGAAACCTTTATAAAAATCTGATTTTAAAGATTAGGGTTTATGTAAATATACCTTTGATCACAAAATTGTTTATATCAATGGATAGAGAACGATGAGATGAACGCGATTTGTGTAGAACACTTTTGCTAATTTTGAAAGATGAAGATTTGATGGTGATGGTGATGGGTGAAGGTTCAAGGGGGAGGGAGAAGGATCGACTGGCAGCTTTCTTTTGTGAGGGTTTATACCAAATTTAGGTTTACTACATGTATTTATATTAAGGTTTAATTAATACTAAATACAAATAAGTCCCTTAAGTTGTAAAAAGTAAAATATAAGGGGGGAGGGGAGTGGGGTCGGTCGAATGGCCCATGGGGTTAGTTCCCGGGCTCGTGTTTTGCAAAAGCTTGTACTCGTGGTCCGTTTCAAGTGCCGTTTAGTCGTACCGAAGGCTCGGAACGCTAAACCGATCGTTAAAACGCAACCAATCGTTTAATTTATTAAAAACCCAATAAATTAAATATTTTTAAAAAGTTAATAATTATTAAAATAAACCCGAGCGTTTCGTTGCTCAAAGAGCAGTTATCAAAACCATATCGTTTTTATCGTATTTGTTTATCCGAAATATTTATTCGAATTAATATTAACCCATTTTAATTATTGTAACCCTCCAAGGATCAAGTATGTATTTAATACACATAAACGTCAAGTAATCACCGTTAAATAAACTAACAGAAGGTTAACGGAAGTAACGGAAAAAGCAGGGTTGTTACAACCATCATTAGTATGTATCAAATGACATTTTGTAATAAGATAAAAGTAAAACATTTTTGTGTTTAATCTTATTTGAGCTTAAAATATCATTAAAATGTCATTAGGTGTGATTAGTAAAAATTAACGTCTTTTGATTCAAAACTCTTTTGAAATCAAAGAAGGCAACTATTATAAGTATGTTTTAAAAGATTTTGTAAATTATAGATGCCTCAAAGTGGTCTAACTCAAAGTGGTTAAATTCGGTTACAATGAAAACTGCGGTCGATGCACGATCGGCCGTGAGGTTGACCGTGTAGTGACCCGAACTTTTCCATGTTTATATATATTAATTGAGATTGATATTTACATGATTAAATGTTTCCAACATGTTAAGCAATCAAACTTGTTAAGACTTGATTAATTGAAATAGGTTTCATATAGACAATTGACCACCCAAGTTGACCGGTGATTCACGAACGTTAAAACTTGTAAAAAAACTATATGATGACATATATATGGTTATATATATAGTTAACATGATATTATGATAAGTAAACATATCATTAATTATATTAACAATGAACTACATATGTAAAAACAAGACTACTAACTTAATGATTTTGAAACGAGACATATATGTAACGTTTATCGTTGTAACGACATTTAATGTATATATATCATATTAAGAGATATTCGTACATCATAATATCATGATAATATAATAATTTAAAATCTATTTTGATATTATAAACATTGGGTTAACAACATTTAACAAGATCGTTAACCTAAAGGTTTCAAAACAACATTTACATGTAACGACTAACGATGACTTAACGACTCAGTTAAAATGTATATACATGTAGTGTTTTAATATGTATTCATACACTTTTGAAAGACTTCAAGACACTTATCAAAATACTTCTACTTAACAAAAATGCTTACAATTACATCCTCGTTCAGTTTCATCAACAATTCTACTCGTATGCACCCGTATTCGTACTCGTACAATACACAGCTTTTAGATGTATGTACTATTGGTATATACACTCCAATGATCAGCTCTTAGCAGCCCATGTGAGTCACCTAACACATGTGGGAACCATCATTTGGCAACTAGCATGAAATATCTCATAAAATTACAAAAATATGAGTAATCATTCATGACTTATTTACATGAAAACAAAATAACATATCCTTTATATCTAATCCATACACCAACGACCAAAAACACCTACAAACACTTTCATTCTTCAATTTTCTTCATTTAATTGATCTCTCTCAAGTTCTATCTTCAATTTCTAAGTGTTCTTCATAAATTCCAAAAGTTCTAGTTTCATAAAATCAAGAATACTTTCAAGTTTGCTAGCTCACTTCCAATCTTGTAAGGTGATCACCCAACCTCAAGAAATCTTTATTTCTTACAGTAGGTTATCATTCTAATACAAGGTAATAATCATATTCAAACTTTGGTTCAATTTCTATAACTATAACAATCTTATTTCAAGTGATGATCTTACTTGAACTTGTTTTCGTGTCATGATTCTGCTTCAAGAACTTCGAGCCATCCAAGGATCCATTGAAGCTAGATCCATTTTTCTCTTTTTCAGTAGGTTTATCCAAGGAACTTAAGGTAGTAATGATGTTCATAACATCATTCGATTCATACATATAAAGCTATCTTATTCGAAGGTTTAAACTTGTAATCACTAGAACATAGTTTAGTTAATTCTAAACTTGTTCGCAAACAAAAGTTAATCCTTCTAACTTGACTTTTAAAATCAACTAAACACATGTTCTATATCTATATGATATGCTAACTTAATGAATTAAAACCTGGAAACACGAAAAACACCGTAAAACCGGATTTACGCCGTCGTAGTAACACCGCGGGCTGTTTTGGGTTAGTTAATTAAAAACTAAGATAAACTTTGATTTAAAAGTTGTTATTCTGAGAAAATGATTTTTATTATGAACATGAAACTATATCCAAAAATTATGGTTAAACTCAAAGTGGAAGTATGTTTTCTAAAATGGTCATCTAGACGTCGTTCTTTCGACTGAAATGACTACCTTTACAAAAATGACTTGTAACTTATTTTTCCGACTAGAAACCTATACTTTTTTGTTTAGATTCATAAAATAGAGTTCAATATGAAACCATAGCAATTTGATTCACTCAAAACGGATTTAAAATGAAGAAGTTATGGGTAAAACAAGATTGGATAATTTTTCTCATTTTAGCTACGTGAAAATTGGTAACAAATCTATTCCAACCATAACTTAATCAACTTGTATTATATATTATGTAATCTTGAGATACCATAGACACGTATACAATGTTTCGACCTATCATGTCGACACATCTATATATATTTCGGAACAACCATAGACACTCTATATGTGAATGTTGGAGTTAGCTATACAGGGTTGAGGTTGATTCCAAAATATATATAGTTTGAGTTGTGATCAATACTGAGATACGTATACACTGGGTCGTGGATTGATTCAAGATAATATTTATCGATTTATTTCTGTACATCTAACTGTGGACAACTAGTTGTAGGTTACTAACGAGGACAGCTGACTTAATAAACTTAAAACATCAAAATATATTAAAAGTGTTGTAAATATATTTTGAACATACTTTGATATATATGTATATATTGTTATAGGTTCGTGAATCAACCAGTGGCCAAGTCTTACTTCCCGACGAAGTAAAAATCTGTGAAAGTGAGTTATAGTCCCACTTTTAAAATCTAATATTTTTGGGATGAGAATACATGCAGTTTTATAAATGATTTACAAAATAGACACAAGTACGTGAAACTACATTCTATGGTTGAATTATCGAAGTCGAATATGCCCCTTTTTATTAAGTCTGGTAATCTAAGAATTAGGGAACAGACACCCTAATTGACGCGAACTCTAAAGATAGATCTATTGGGCCTAACAAACCCCATCCAAAGTACCGGATGCTTTAGTACTTCGAAATTTATATCATATCCGAAGGGTGTCCCAGAATGATGGGGATATTCTTATATATGCATCTTGTCATTGTCGGTTACCAGGTGTTCACCATATGAATGATTTTTATCTCTATGTATGGGATGTGTATTGAAATATGAAATCTTGTGGTCTATTATTATGATTTGATATATATAGGTTAAACCTATAACTCACCAACATTTTTGTTGACGTTTTAAGCATGTTTATTCTCAGGTGATTATTAAGAGCTTCCGCTGTCGCATACTTAAATAAGGACGAGAATTGGAGTCCATGCTTGTATGATATTGTGTAAAAACTGCATTCAAGAAACTTATTTTGTTGTAACATATTTGTATTGTAAACCATTATGTAATGGTCGTGTGTAAACAGGATATTTTAGATTATCATTATTTGATAATCTACGTAAAGCTTTTTAAACCTTTATTGATGAAATAAAGGTTATGGTTTGTTTTAAAATGAATGCAGTCTTTGAAAAACGTCTCATATAGAGGTCAAAACCTCGCAACGAAATCAATTAATATGGAACGTTTTTAATCAATAAGAACGGGACATTTCAGTTGGTATCCGAGCGTTGGTCTTAGAGAACCAGAAAATTTGCATTAGTGTGTCTTATCGAGTTTGTTAGGATGCATTAGTGAGTCTGGACTTCGACCGTGTTTTCTTTAAAAATGATTGCTTAACATTTTTGTTGGAAACTATATATTTTTAACATATGAATATTATGTGATATATTAATCTCTTATCGTGTTTGATATTATGTGATAGATGTCTACCTCTAGAACAAGTCCGATTGACTCACCTAATAATAATGAAGAGTCAAATGTAAATTGGAATGATTCGTGGACTGATTCACAAGTTCCCGAAGAGGAACCGGAAGAAGAGTCGGAACCGGAAGAAGAATCTGAACCGGAAGAAGAATCGGAACCGGAAGAAGAAATAGAATCGGTGGGGGAAATAATAAAACGGTTAAGTAAAAGAGAATCCTCAACCAACCGACCAAGGTTAATCATGGTCAATGGTGTTTCCGCCAAGGAAGCAAAATATTGGGAGGATTACCAATTCTCCGATGAATCGGATTCCGACGAGAATTCCGATGATGTTATAGAAATTACCCCAACTAAATTTAAAAAGGCAAAAGAAAATAATAAGGGAAAGGGCATAAAAATAGAGAAATCTAATTCCAACCTCGATGAACTTTATATGTATCGTCAACCCCCGAAGTCCTTAAGTTGTAACAATGACCCGGGAACCTCTAAACCACCAGGTTTTTCTAAACCAATGTGGATAACGACGGCTCGTATTAGGGGAACATCATATATCCCTAGAAACTTGGCAAAACGAACCAAAACTGAACAAGAAGAAACGAGCGAGTCGGAATAAGATAGTTATATTCGTGTGGTGTAATATATGTAATATAGTGTGCTTATGCTTTATGATATATGTAAAAATTGCTTGTATTAATAAGTATTTTTTTATGAATCTAACTCTTGTCTATTTTACAGTATAAAAACACAAAATGGAAAGACAACCCAATATTTTAAGAGACCTACCCGGAGACATGATTGATGAAATCTTGTCTAGAGTCGGTCAGAATTCCTCGGCACAACTATTTAAGGCAAGATCAGTTTGTAAGACATTCGAAGAACGTTCCAAGAATGCCTTGGTTTATAAAAGGCTTTCGTTCGGAAGATGGGGAATATCACATTGGGAAATCCATAAGTTACGATGTGTTTACTTTGACGCATATATTGCGGGGAACCCAAATGCTATTTTACGCAACGGGTTAAGAAATTATTTTGACTCAGTATATCCGAATATAGGACTTCGTGATTTAGAAAAAGCGGCTAACATGCAACATAAAGAAGCATGTTATGCTTACGGGTTAGTAATGTTCGCTTCTCACCAAAGTGAGAACAAGAACATCGGGCTACAACTATTAAACAAAACGTTCCCACAAGTGACGGAGTCGGTAATTGGGGTAAGAAATGAGGTTTTTAGGTTATTACGAGACTGTTGGTCATTACGTAACCCTCGTCCCTTTGATGACGTTACAACACGCTGTCTTATCAACGGCCATAACGGTTATGTTCCACAAGACCAAGGATGGGAAGTAATCCTAGTAAAACCAGAATGCATGACTTGTTTCTGGACGTATGAATTACGTGTCTTTATTGCCTTTGCTGAACGACTTGTGTACTAGCTAGAATTATCTTCACAACTATCTTGTATCAAAGTTATTGTGTGCTATATTTCATGCTTTATGTAAAATAAGCGGTATTGTAAGTTTGTAAAATATTGTACAAAAGTTTGAACGCGAAATATTATTATAATCAGTTTTTCATATAGAATTGTAGTAGTTGAATTGTATATTAGCTACTAAGTATGAACTTAACGGGTAGGTACTACCCGAATTTAAACTTATAAAACGCTAATATGAAGAAAAAGCTTTTATAAATGAGTTCATATTATGCTACGAAATACTATTAACTACTCTTAATATTCTGTATGATTAACTTGTTCCATTTCACTATTTTGAAGGAAATGGCACCAACTACTCGACACACCGTGAATATGAATGAAGAGGAATTCCGTACTTTTCTAGCTTCAAACATAGCCGCAGTACAGGCTGCGCTACATACCAACAATAACCTTGGATCTAGCAGTACAGGAAATCGTGTAGGATGCACCTACAAAGAATTCACTGCCTGCAAACCTTTGGAATTTGATGGAACCGAAGGACCAATCGGATTGAAATGGTGGACCGAGAAGGTCGAATCGGTGTTTGCCATAAGTAAGTGTACTGAAGAGGACAAAGTGAAGTACGCTACGCATACCTTCACAGGTTCTGCGTTAACATGGTGGAATACCTATCTAGAGCAAGTGGGACAAGACGATGCGTACGCACTACCGTGGTCAGCATTCAAGCACTTGATGAACGAGAAGTACCGTCCCAGAACCGAGGTCAATAAGCTCAAGACAGAACTTAGAGGGTTACGAACCCAAGGATTTGATATTACCACGTATGAAAGACGATTCACAGAATTGTGCCTATTGTGTCCGGGAGCATTTGAAGATGAGGAAGAGAAGATCGACGCGTTTGTGAAAGGATTACCGGAAAGAATCCAAGAAGATATAAGTTCACACGAGCCCGCCTCCATACAACAGGCATGTAGAATGGCTCACAAACTAGTGAACCAGATTGAAGAAAGAATTAAAGAACAGACTGCTGAAGAGACCAATGTGAAGCAAGTCAAAAGAAAGTGGGAGGAAAACGGTGATAAGAATCACCAATACAACAACAACAGCAATTACAACAATAATCGCAACAATTATCCCAACAATCGCAACTACAACAAACGGCCCAACAACAACAACAACAACAACAGCAACAGCAACTACAACAATCATCCCAACAACAATAATAACCGCAACAACAACAACAATCAGAAGCAGCTATGCCAAAGGTGTGAAAAGTATCACTCGGGGTTCTGCACCAAATTTTGCAACAAGTGTAAAAGAAATGGTCATAGCGCGGCGAAGTGTGAGGTCTATGGACCAGGGGTTAATAGAACGAAAGGAACAAATGGTGTCGGAACGAGTAATGGCGGAGCAAGTAGTGTCGGAGCAAGTTATGCCAATGTAGTTTGTTATAAATGTGGAAAACCGGGCCACATTATTAGAAATTGCCCGAACCAGGAGAACACGAATGGACAAGGCCGAGGAAGAGTTTTCAATATTAATGCGGCAGAGGCACAGGAAGACCCGGAGCTTGTTACGGGTACGTTTCTTATTGACAATAAATCTGCTTACGTTTTATTTGATTCGGGTGCTGATAGAAGCTATATGAGTAGGGATTTTTGTGCTAAATTAAGTTATCCATTGACGCCTTTGGATAGTAAATTTTTACTCGAATTAGCAAATGGTAAATTAATTTCAGCAGATAATATATGTCGGAATCGAGAAATTAAACTGGTTAGCGAAACATTTAAGATTGATTTGATACCAGTAGAGTTAGGGAGTTTTGATGTGATAATCGGTATGGACTGGTTGAAAGAAGTGAAAGCAGAGATCGTTTGTTACAAAAATGCAATTCGCATTATACGAGAAAAAGGAAAACCCTTAATGGTGTACGGAGAAAAGGGCAACACGAAGCTACATCTTATTAGTAATTTGAAGGCACAAAAACTAATAAGAAAAGGTTGCTATGCTATTCTAGCACACGTCGAGAAAGTACAAACTGAAGAAAAGAGCATCAATGATGTTCCCATTGCAAAAGAATTTCCCGATGTATTTCCGAAAGAATTACCGGGATTACCCCCACATCGATCCGTTGAATTTCAAATAGATCTTGTACCAGGAGCTGCACCAATAGCTCGTGCTCCTTACAGACTCGCACCCAGCGAGATGAAAGAACTGCAAAGCCAATTACAAGAACTTTTAGAGCGTGGTTTCATTCGACCAAGCACATCACCGTGGGGAGCTCCTGTTTTGTTTGTCAAGAAGAAAGATGGTACATTCAGGTTGTGTATCGACTACCGAGAGTTGAACAAACTTACCATCAAGAACCGCTACCCACTACCGAGAATCGACGACTTATTTGATCAACTACAAGGCTCGTCTGTTTATTCAAAGATTGACTTACGTTCCGGGTATCATCAAATGCGGGTGAAAGAAGATGATATTCCAAAGACTGCTTTCAGAACACGTTACGGTCATTACGAGTTTATGGTCATGCCGTTTGGTTTAACTAATGCACCAGCTGTGTTCATGGACCTTATGAACCGAGTGTGTGGACCATACCTTGATAAGTTTGTCATTGTTTTCATTGATGACATACTTATTTACTCAAAGAATGACCAAGAACACGGTGAACATTTGAGAAAGGTGTTAGAAGTATTGAGGAAGGAAAAATTGTACGCTAAGTTTTCAAAGTGTGCATTTTGGTTGGAAGAAGTTCAATTCCTCGGTCACATAGTGAACAAAGAAGGTATTAAGGTGGATCCGGCAAAGATAGAAACTGTTGAAAAGTGGGAAACCCCGAAAACTCCGAAACACATACGCCAGTTTTTAGGACTAGCTGGTTACTACAGAAGGTTCATCCAAGACTTTTCCAGAATAGCAAAACCCTTGACTGCATTAACGCATAAAGGGAAGAAATTTGAATGGAATGATGAACAAGAGAAAGCGTTTCAGTTATTGAAGAAAAAGCTAACTACGGCACCTATATTGTCATTGCCTGAAGGGAATGATGATTTTGTGATTTATTGTGACGCATCAAAGCAAGGTCTCGGTTGTGTATTAATGCAACGAACGAAGGTGATTGCTTATGCGTCTAGACAATTGAAGATTCACGAACAAAATTATACGACGCATGATTTGGAATTAGGCGCGGTTGTTTTTGCATTAAAGACTTGGAGGCACTACTTATATGGGGTCAAAAGTATTATATATACCGACCACAAAAGTCTTCAACACATATTTAATCAGAAACAACTAAATATGAGGCAGCGTAGGTGGATTGAATTATTGAATGATTATGACTTTGAGATTCGTTACCACCCGGGGAAGGCAAATGTGGTAGCCGATGCCTTGAGCAGGAAGGACAGAGAACCCATTCGAGTAAAATCTATGAATATAATGATTCATAATAACCTTACTACTCAAATAAAGGAGGCGCAACAAGGAGTTTTAAAAAAGGGAAATTTAAAGGATGAAATACCCAAAGGATCGGAGAAGCATCTTAATATTCGGGAAGACGGAACCCGGTATAGGGCTGAAAGGATTTGGGTACCAAAATTTGGAGATATGAGAGAAATGGTACTTAGAGAAGCTCATAAAACCAGATACTCAATACATCCTGGAACGGGAAAGATGTACAAGGATCTCAAGAAACATTTTTGGTGGCTGGGTATGAAAGCCGATGTTGCTAAATACGTAGGAGAATGTTTGACGTGTTCTAAAGTCAAAGCTGAGCATCAGAAACCATCAGGTCTACTTCAACAACCCGAAATCCCAGAATGGAAATGGGAAAACATTACCATGGATTTCATCACTAAATTGCCAAGGACTGCAAGTGGTTTTAATACTATTTGGGTAATAGTTGATCGTCTCACCAAATCAGCACACTTCCTGCCAATAAGAGAAGATGACAAGATGGAGAAGTTAGCACGACTGTATTTGAAGGAAGTCGTCTCCAGACATGGAATACCAATCTCTATTATCTCTGATAGGGATGGTAGATTTATTTCAAGATTCTGGCAGACATTACAGCAAGCATTAGGAACTCGTCTAGACATGAGTACTGCCTATCATCCACAAACTGATGGGCAGAGCGAAAGGACGATACAAACGCTTGAAGACATGCTACGAGCATGTGTTATTGATTTCGGAAACAGTTGGGATCGACATCTACCATTAGCAGAATTTTCCTACAACAACAGCTACCATTCAAGCATTGAGATGGCGCCGTTTGAAGCACTTTATGGTAGAAAGTGCAGGTCTCCAATTTGTTGGAGTGAAGTGGGGGATAGACAGATTACGGGTCCGGAGATTATACAAGAAACTACCGAGAAGATCATCCAAATTCAACAACGGTTGAAAACCGCCCAAAGTCGACAAAAGAGCTACGCTGACATTAAAAGAAAAGATATAGAATTTGAAATTGGAGAGATGGTCATGCTTAAAGTTGCACCTTGGAAAGGCGTTGTTCGATTTAGTAAACGAGGGAAATTAAATCCAAGGTATATTGGACCATTCAAGATTATTGATCGTGTCGGACCAGTAGCTTACCGACTTGAGTTACCTCAACAACTCGCGGCTGTACATAACACTTTCCACGTCTCGAATTTGAAGAAATGTTTTGCTAAAGAAGATCTCACTATTCCGTTAGATGAAATCCAAATCAACGAAAAACTTCAATTCATCGAAGAACCCATCGAAATAATGGATCGTGAGGTTAAAAGACTTAAGCAAAACAAGATACCAATTGTTAAGGTTCGATGGAATGCTCGTAGAGGACCCGAGTTCACCTGGGAGCGGGAAGATCAGATGAAGAAGAAATACCCGCATCTATTTCCAGAAGATTCGTCAACACCTTCAACAGCTTAAAATTTCGGGACGAAATTTATTTAACGGGTAGGTACTGTAGTGACCCGAACTTTTCCATGTTTATATATATTAATTGAGATTGATATTTACATGATTAAATGTTTCCAACATGTTAAGCAATCAAACTTGTTAAGACTTGATTAATTGAAATAGGTTTCATATAGACAATTGACCACCCAAGTTGACCGGTGATTCACGAACGTTAAAACTTGTAAAAAAACTATATGATGACATATATATGGTTATATATATAGTTAACATGATATTATGATAAGTAAACATATCATTAATTATATTAACAATGAACTACATATGTAAAAACAAGACTACTAACTTAATGATTTTGAAACGAGACATATATGTAACGTTTATCGTTGTAACGACATTTAATGTATATATATCATATTAAGAGATATTCGTACATCATAATATCATGATAATATAATAATTTAAAATCTCTTTTGATATTATAAACATTGGGTTAACAACATTTAACAAGATCGTTAACCTAAAGGTTTCAAAACAACATTTACATGTAACGACTAACGATGACTTAACGACTCAGTTAAAATGTATATACATGTAGTGTTTTAATATGTATTCATACACTTTTGAAAGACTTCAAGACACTTATCAAAATACTTCTACTTAACAAAAATGCTTACAATTACATCCTCGTTCAGTTTCATCAACAATTCTACTCGTATGCACCCGTATTCGTACTCGTACAATACACAGCTTTTAGATGTATGTACTATTGGTATATACACTCCAATGATCAGCTCTTAGCAGCCCATGTGAGTCACCTAACACAAGTGGGAACCATCATTTGGCAACTAGCATGAAATATCTCATAAAATTACAAAAATATGAGTAATCATTCATGACTTATTTACATGAAAACAAAATAACATATCCTTTATATCTAATCCATACACCAACGACCAAAAACACCTACAAACACTTTCATTCTTCAATTTTCTTCATCTAATTGATCTCTCACAAGTTCTATCTTCAAGTTCTAAGTGTTCTTCATAAATTCCAAAAGTTCTAGTTTCATAAAATCAAGAATACTTTCAAGTTTGCTAGCTCACTTCCAATCTTGTAAGGTGATCACCCAACCTCAAGAAATCTTTGTTTCTTACAGTAGGTTATCATTCTAATACAAGGTAATAATCATATTCAAACTTTGGTTCAATTTCTATAACTATAACAATCTTATTTCAAGTGATGATCTTACTTGAACTTGTTTTCGTGTCATGATTCTGCTTCAAGAACTTCGAGCCATCCAAGGATCCATTGAAGCTAGATCCATTTTTCTCTTTTCCAGTAGGTTTATCCAAGGAACTTAAGGTAGTAATGATGTTCATAACATCATTCGATTCATACATATAAAGCTATCTTATTCGAAGGTTTAAACTTGTAATCACTAGAACATAGTTTAGTTAATTCTAAACTTGTTCGCAAACAAAAGTTAATCCTTCTAACTTGACTTTTAAAATCAACTAAACACATGTTCTATATCTATATGATATGCTAACTTAATGACTTAAAACCTGGAAACATGAAAAACACCGTAAAACCGGATTTACGCCGTCGTAGTAACACCGCGGGCTGTTTTGGGTTAGTTAATTAAAAACTAAGATAAACTTTGATTTAAAAGTTGTTATTCTGAGAAAATGATTTTTATTATGAACATGAAACTATATCCAAAAATTATGGTTAAACTCAAAGTGGAATTATGTTTTCTAAAATGGTCATCTAGACGTCGTTCTTTCGACTGAAATGACTACCTTTACAAAAACGACTTGTAACTTATTTTTCCGACTAGAAACCTATGCTTTTTTGTTTAGATTCATAAAATAGAGTTCAATATGAAACCATAGCAATTTGATTCACTCAAAACGGATTTAAAATGAAGAAGTTATGGGTAAAACAAGATTGGATAATTTTTCTCATTTTAGCTACGTGAAAATTGGTAACAAATCTATTCCAACCATAACTTAATCAACTTGTATTATATATTATGTAATCTTGAGATACCATAGACACGTATACAATGTTTCGACCTATCATGTCGACACATCTATATATATTTCGGAACAACCATAGACACTCTATATGTGAATGTTGGAGTTAGCTATACAGGGTTGAGGTTGATTCCAAAATATATATAGTTTGAGTTGTGATCAATACTGAGATACGTATACACTGGGTCGTGGATTGATTCAAGATAATATTTATCGATTTATTTCTGTACATCTAACTGTGGACAACTAGTTGTAGGTTGCTAACGAGGACAGCTGACTTAATAAACTTAAAACATCAAAATATATTAAAAGTGTTGTAAATATATTTTGAACATACTTTGATATATATGTATATATTGTTATAGGTTCGTGAATCAACCAGTGGCCAAGTCTTACTTCCCGACGAAGTAAAAATCTGTGAAAGTGAGTTATAGTCCCACTTTTAAAATTTAATATTTTTGGGATGAGAATACATGCAGGTTTTATAAATGATTTACAAAATAGACACAAGTACGTGAAACTACATTCTATGGTTGAATTATCGAAGTCGAATATGCCCCCTTTTTATTAAGTCTGGTAATCTAAGAATTAGGGAACAGCCACCCTAATTGACGCGAACTCTAAAGATAGATCTATTGGGCCTAACAAACCCCATCCAAAGTACCGGATGCTTTATTACTTCGAAATTTATATCATATCCGAAGGGTGTCCCGGAATGATGGGGATATTCTTATATATGCATCTTGTCATTGTCGGTTACCAGATGTTCACCATATGAATGATTTTTATCTCTATGTATGGGATGTGTATTGAAATATGAAATCTTGTGGTCTATTATTATGATTTGATATATATAGGTTAAACCTATAACTCACCAACATTTTTGTTGACGTTTTAAGCATGTTTATTCTCAGGTGATTATTAAGAGCTTCCGCTGTCGCATACTTAAATAAGGACGAGAATTGGAGTCCATGCTTGTATGATATTGTGTAAAAACTGCATTCAAGAAACTTATTTTGTTGTAACATATTTGTATTGTAAACCATTATGTAATGGTCGTGTGTAAACAGGATATTTTAGATTATCATTATTTGATAATCTACGTAAAGCTTTTTAAACCTTTATTGATGAAATAAAGGTTATGGTTTGTTTTAAAATGAATGCAGTCTTTGAAAAACGTCTCATATAGAGGTCAAAACCTCGCAACGAAATCAATTAATATGGAACGTTTTTAATCAATAAGAACGGGACATTTCAGACCGCCGATCAACAGTTTTGAAAATGGTGTAGCCGTTGGTACAGGGCATCCACGGTCAGGCTCACAGTCAACCGTGGTGCAGTCGCATAGTAGTTTTTTCAAGTTAATTATTTATGTATTGGTCTTTTGCTAGAGATGGTGTATGCTTATGAACTCACGTTGTCTTGCATGTGATTAAGCACTTATCTCTTTTGTGTCATCATCAAAACAAAGTGATTAACTTTTGAATATTATACTTGGATTATTAACCAACACATTCATCAAACGAGTGATGAATGATTAATTTATCAATCATCACTTGTTAAATGATAAACTAATCATTCATCCTGATTATTATCATTCATCATCGATTTTGAATGATTTCGAATGATTTGGCTTATAAAAATATATATTATGAGAGCAATTTGATACAAATTTATGAATCTAAAAAAATTAAATAAAAAATTAAAAATAAAAATGTGATTTTGCTTATCCCGTTTGTACTCTTAAAATTATTTATCCCTGAATTCGTTTAATATATAGACTTTTTTGCTCCGTTGGTCCTTCAATTATACACGAAATTGCAATCCAAGTCCCTCAAGTTTTTTTTGGATTTTCGAGTCCTTAAAATTGCAAAATTTTGCAATCCGAGTCCCTCCATCTAACTTTCGTCTAAATTGGCCGTTAACCTTTGACATGTGCCATGCATGTGAGGGTAAAATCGTCTTTTTACTCTTTTCTTTGACATTTTGCTTCGTGGTCCTTCGTTTATACACAAAATTGCAATCCGAGTCCCTCAACTTTTTAATTCGAATTTTTATTCGTTCTTTTATCTTTAATTCATACTTCAAATCTTTGATTCGACTTTTTATCATTAATTTGATGCTTAACACTTAATTTCTTACCTAGAACATAAGATGATGACGAACAACCACCTAGGAAAAAAATTTTGCTTCCTGATTTCGAATCTGAACGAACTTTAAATCTGCCGATGATGATTTGACGATGATTTTGAAAGGACCCGTTCATATACATTATAAACGATTCTCAATAGTTGATTACATCGCGAGTTATTTGACCTCTATATGATACATTTTACAAACATTGCATTCGTTTTTAAAAGACAAACTTTCATTTCATCGAAAGTTGACGGCATGCATACCATTTCATAATATATCCAACTATAATTGACTTAATAATAATCTTGATGAAATCAACGACTCGAATGCAACGTCTTTTGAAATATGTCATGAATGACTCCAAGTAATATCTCTAAAATGAGCAAATGCACAGCGGAAGATTTCTTTCATACCTGAGAATAAACATGCTTTACAGTGTCAACCAAAACGTTGGTGAGTTCATTAGTTTAACATAAATAATCATTTCCATTATTTTAATAGACCACAAGATTTTCATTTTCATTTCTCATAAATATACGTCCCATGCATAGAGACAAAAATCTTTCATATGGATTAAACACCTGGTAACCGACATTAACAAGATGCATATAAGAATATCCCCTATCATTCCGGGACATCCATCGGACATAATAAAACAACATCGAAGTACTAAAGCATCCGCAACCATGGATGGGGTTTGTTAGGCCCAATAGATCTATCTTTAGGATTCACGTCAATTAGTAGATCGGTTTACTAATTCTTAGGCTACCAAGCAAAAGGGGCATATTCGGCTTCGATCATTCAACCATAGAATGTAGTTTCAATTACTTGTGTCTATTTCGTCAAACATTTATAAAAGCGCATGTATTCTTAGTCCCAAAAATATATATTGCAAAAGCATTTAAAAAGGGAGTAATGAAACTCACTATACTGTATTTTGTAGTAAAAATACATATGATGATATTGAACAATGCAAGGTTTGGCCTCGGATTCACGAACCTATATTAAGTATATATATATCAACACATATAATTGAAATCGAACAAATTATATATTAATTTTAATAATATATATTATTTCAATTGTTATATTTATATATGTATATATACTTTTATATGTGTTTATATTATTACCTAAAATATATTTATACACTATATGTAATTTAGTTATTATTATAGTTAATAATATTCCATATAAAAATATAGTATGTAATATACTCTTTATATATAAATCTCTTTTGTTTGTAATATTAATAATTATAATAATACTAAAATAAGGATAATAATACTAATAATTAGATTTAATAATGATATTGATAATAATAATTTTGATAATAATATTAGTCATTTTATTTGTAGTAGTAATAATAATGATAGTAAAAATAATGATACTTATAATAATGATAATACTAGTAAAAATAGTCATAATACTAATAATAATAATAATAAAATCATGTTTAACGATAATAATAATAATAATAATAATAATAATAATAATAATAATAATAATAATAATAATAATAATAATAATAATAATAATAATGATAATAATAATAATAATAATGATACCTTTAATAATAATAATAATGATAAGTTTGATAAAAAAATAATTTTAAATATAACAATAATTTTAATCATAGTGATAACTTTAAAAAAATGATAGTTTTTAATAAAAATGATACTTTTAATAATAATGATAACTCATTTAATCATGACCTAATTATAATTATATTCATAAATATATCTATATATATATATATATATATATATATATATATATATATATATATATATCTTATTTATAATCGTGCATATAATTATTATTTTTTTCGATTGTAATTACCTTAACTATGATCATAACCATAATCATTTTTCTTAATATTTCTTAATATAAACTATATCTATTTTCATTTTTATCATAAACATAATATTAATTATTAGTAATAATAAATAATAACAATAATAATAAAGATTATAATAATAATACTACCTCAAGAGACTAGGCTTTTTAAAATAAAAACGTCGCTGTCCGAGCTCGAACCCACGACCTCTCGCTCACCAACAACTCCCTTAACCATCTACTCTGATCAGTTTTTCTGTCTTAACTCCCAACTTATATTTATTTAACCAATATTTCTGTTTCTTCTTCTGAAACTAACAGCCCATCATCTCTCATCATTTGGCCCAACAGCAAACTGGATCCTGACCCAACAAGTACACACAATTCACGGTCCAATAGCCAAAATAGATTCATGGCCCAAATTAATTGAATTTAATTCGTGAGTTAAAAAACAAAAAACAACTGGATGTTAGACTTTGTGGGGTTTGGTTCTATCCAGGAATATTAAAGAAACAACAACATCAATCATCATCTTCATCATTATGTCAATATAATTATCAACATACCATCAATATTATATCTAACATCTCGCTTCTTTTTCATTGACTACCACCAGGATAGATAATATAAAGTAGCAAGTGTACAGAACTTAATTGTTTCAGTTTTTAGATCGTGAGTTTAACAGAAGGTAACAGCCGTCGAAAGAACGAAGAGAGAAGAAAAATAAGGTGATGGTTATGGGGGTTGGGAGTGGTGTCATGGTGTGTTTTTGTGGTGGCAGTTGAGGGTCGATGGTGGTGGTTTCCACGAAGGTGAAGGTGGTGATTCAATGGGTTAAATATGGTTTTGGTTGTGGTGGTTTACGGACAAAAACAAAATAATAACATTCACAAATGTAACGGGGTGGTGGTCGTGGTATCCGATTAGTTTGAAGGTTATGGTGAAGAAGAAGATAGTTGTTTTAATTAGGTCTTCGAACAATAAACAGAAAATAGAAGTAGAAGTAGTGGGTGAAGGTTGTTGATGGTGGTTCTCATAACAAGCATAGAAACGGTAGCAGGTGACTTTAATTATATGGTAGGGTGTTGTAATGGTGAATTGAATAGGAACCAGAAACATAAGTAGACGTACAACAGTCACAGTTTTAAAGAGTGGTTCGATCTTGGTGGTTTTGGTTTCACCTTGGGTACACAATGAACCGAAGGTAGTAGTAGCAACCCATGTGGGTTTCGATGATTTTGATGGTTAGGGTGATTGACGAAGATAATGGTGACCGATGGGTCTTGTTGAGTGTGGTGATAGACGGAGATAACGATAAAAGTTGTTTCTAATGTTTTGTAAATATAAGAGAAAGAGCTTGATAAATGTTAGTGGTGGGTTCATGATTCAAATAGAAGCAGGAAACCGAATAGTAAAATTATAAGATGATGATGGTGGTTGTAAAGTTGATGGTGGGTTTGAGGAATGATGATAAGGCCGATGGTTTTGATGTTGGGTTGGTGATATGGTAATCGAACGAGACTAGAAGGGAGAGAGTGTGGTGAGGGTGTTCTTGTATTGAAGAAGGATGATGATGGTTCAGAGTTTGCAGTCGTAAAAGATTGGGAGAGAAACAAGGTGATGTGGGTTTTACTCGAATAGTAGCTGAACCCAAAAACAATAGGAGTTGATACAAATGAAAATGGTTACTGCCTGGCTATCATTATACTCATGTATATATAAAATAGAGATAGTGGAAACAACTGAACAAAAACAGTAACTTAAAATTATATAATAATATTTATAATACAATATAAAATTTAAAACGTGTTAGTGAATGAATCAATTGGAAATTTAAAACAGTGAGGCAGCCTAACAATTGGAGTTTAGTTACCGACAGTTTTCACAGACTGTGTATCGTGCGAAATCCGTGACGGATAAAAGTGTTCAGAAAAATTCCATATTTTTAAATTAACTATATTTATTTATTTTGGTCATTATGGTATAAAAATCGATCCTTAATTTGTTAAATAAAAATTACATCAACTGTCCCTCTCAATTCTGGGTAAAATGTAAAAAGTGTTAAAATTTAAAAACTAGGTCCTAAATACATTTTTAGTAAGCCTAAAATTTATAGAACTCATTTTCGGATCACCGTTTATTTTAAAATCACCTAAGTTCGTTTATAACTTGTTTATTATCAATCGATTGATAATTGAGTGTTACAATCATTTTCCAAATAAGTTTGAAACTATATATATATATATATATATATATATATATATATATATATATATATATATATATATATATATATATATATATATATATATATATATATATATATATATATATATATATATATATATATATTTATACTTTTTAAATAATAATTATTATAATATCCTATTTTTATTTTACGTTACATAAATAAATACAATATTTAAAATTATGTTTCCAATTATTATTTATATATATATATATATATATATATATATACACCTATCAAGTTACAATTAATTGTTCGTGAATCGTCAGAACTGGTCAAAGGTCAATTGTATACATGAACACAGTTCAAAATTTTCGAGACTTCAATATTAAAGACTTTGCTTATCATGTCGATTTCATATTAAGATTAAGTTTAAATTTGGTCGAAAATTTCCGGGTCATCACAGTACCTACCCGTTAAAGAAATTTCATCCCTAAATTTGATTGGGATGGTCATTGCTAAAAATAAACATGTTTTCATGACTCATATGAGTTAGAAATTAGAGTTTTATCACCATTGAGTAATAAGGATAAAATAGTTCGATTATTCGATGAGTACGAATGAAGCGATCACAAAAGAGTGAAATGAATAATTGCATGTTCGTCTTAACCGGTGATGTATTCACGGTAAATTTCCGGAATTCAAGGGATTTATAAAATGTCCCGTTCATATTGATTATAAACGTTCCATATTAATTGATTTCGTTACGAGGTTTTGACCTCTATATGAGACGTTTTTCAAAGACTGCATTCATTTTTAAAACAACCATAACCTTTATTTTATCAATAAAGGTTTTAAAAAAAACATTACTAGATTATTAAATAATGATAATCTAAAATATACTGTATACACACGACCATTACATAATGGTTTACAATAGAAATATATTACATCGACATATGTTTCTTGAATACAGTTTTTACACAATATCATACAAACATGGACTTCAAATCTTGTCCTTATTTTAGTATGCAACAGCGGAAGCTCTTAATATTCACCTGAGAATAAACATGCTTTAAACGTCAACAAAAATGTTGGTGAGTTATAGGTTTAACCTATATATATCAAATCGTAACAATAGACCACAAGATTTCATATTTCAATACACATCCCATACATAGAGATAAAAATCATTCATATGGTGAACACCTGGTAACCGACATTAACAAGATGCATATGTAAGAATATCCCCATCATTCCGGGACACCCTTCGGATATGATATAAATTTCAAAGTACTAAAGCATCCGGTACTTTGGATGGGGTTTGTTAGGCCCAATAGATCTATCTTCAGGATTCGCGTCAATTAGGGTGTCTGTTCCCTAATTCTTAGATTACCAGACTTAATAAAAAGGGGCATATTTGATTTCGATAATTCAACCGTAGAATGTAGTTTCACGTACTTGTATCTATTTTGTAAATCATTTATAAAACCTGCATGTATTCTCATCCCAAAAATATTAGATTTTAAAAGTCGTACTATAACTCACTTTCACAGATTTTTACTTCGTCGGGAAGTAAGACTTGGCCACTGGTCGATTCACGAACCTATAAC
The DNA here is from genome assembly GCF_046630445.1 of Rutidosis leptorrhynchoides. NCBI lineage: Eukaryota > Viridiplantae > Streptophyta > Magnoliopsida > Asterales > Asteraceae > Rutidosis > Rutidosis leptorrhynchoides. Next base: position 367,620,683 of record NC_092343.1, on the reverse strand, counting down.
AAATATGTACATATATATCAAAGTATATTCAAAATATATTTACAACACTTTTAATACATTTTGATGTTTTAAGTTTATTAAGTCAACTGTCCTCGTTAGTAACCTACAACTAGTTGTCCAACGTTAGATGTACAGAAAAAAATTGATATATATTATCTTGAATCAATCCACGACCCAGTGTATACACGTCTCAGGCTAGATCACAACTCAAAGTATATATATTTTTGGAATCAACCTCAACCCTGTATAGCTAACTCCCACATTACTGCATATAGAGTGTCTATGGTTGTTCCAAATAATATATACACATGGGTCGATATGATATGTCAAAACAGTTGCATACGTGTCTATGGTATCCCAAGATTACATAATATACTATAATACATGTATAATACAATATAAGTTAGCTAGGATATGATTAATATAGATTTGTTACCAATTTTCACGTTGCTACAACAAGAAAAATTATCCAATCTTGTTTTACCCATAACTTCTTCATTTTAAATCCGTTTTGAGTGAATCAAATTGCTATGGTTTCATATTGAACTATATTTTATGAATCTAAACAGAAAAAGTATAGGTTTATAGTCAGAAATATAAGTTACAAGTCATTTTTGTAAGAGGTAGTCATTTCAGTCGAAAGAACGCGTCTTGATGACCATTTTGAAAAACATACTTCCACTTTGAGTTTAACCATGATTTTTGGATATAGTTTCATGTTCATAAGAAAAATCATTTTCCCAGAAGAACAACTTTTAAATAAAATTTTATCATAGTTTTTAATTATCAAACCCAAAACAGTCCGCGGTGTTACTACGACGGCGTATGTCCAGTTTTACGGTGTTTTTTGTGTTTCCAGGTTTTAAATCATTAAGTTAGCATATCATATAGATATAGAACATGTGTTTAGTTGATTTTAAAAGTCAAGTTAGAAGGATTAACTTTTGTTTGAGAACAAGTTTAGAATTAACTAAACTATGTTCTAGTGATTTCAAGTTTAAACCTTCGAATAAGATAGCTTTATATGTATGAATCGAATGATGTTATGAACATCATTACTACCTCAAGTTTTGTGGATAAACCTACTGAAAAAGAGATAAATGGATCTAGCTTCAAAGGATCTTGGATGACGTGAAAGTTCTTGAAGTAGAATCATGACACGAAAACAAGTTCAAGTAAGATTTCCACTCGAAATAAGATTGTTATAGTTATAGAAATTGAATCAAAGTTTGAATATGAGTATTACCTTATATTAGAAAGATATCTTACTGTAAATAAGAAAGATTTCTTGAGGTTAGATGATCACTCTACAAGATTGGAAGTAAGCTAGCAAACTTGGAAGTATTCTTGATTTTATGAAACTAGAACTTGTAGAATTTATGAAGAACACTTAGAACTTGAAGATAGAACTTGAGAGAGATCAATTAGATGAATAAAATTGAAGAATGAAAGTGTTTTTAGGTGTTTTTGGTCGTTGGTGTATGGATTAGATATAAAGGATATGTAATTTTGTTTTCATGTAAATAAGTCATGAATGATTACTCATATTTTTGTAATTTTATGAGATATTTCATGCTAGTTGCCAAATGATAGTTCCCATATGTGTTAGGTGACTCACATGGGCTGCTAAGAGCTAATCATTGGAGTGTATATACTAATAGTACATACATCTAAAAACTGTGTATTGTACGAGTACGAATACGGGTGCATACGAGTAGAATTGTTGATGAAACTGAACGAGGATGTAATTGTAAGCATTTTTGTTAAGTAGAAGTATTTTGATAAGTGTCTTGAAGTCTTTCAAAAGTGTATGAATACATATTAAAACACTACATGTATATACATTTTAACTGAGTCGTTAAGTCATCGTTAGTCGTTACATGTAAGTGTTGTTTTGAAACCTTTAGGTTAACGATCTTGTTAAATGTTGTTAACCCAATGTTTATAATATCAAATGAGATTTTAAATTATTATATTATCATAATATTATGATGTATGAATATCTCTTAATATGATATATATACATTAAATGTCGTTACAACGATAATCGTTACATATATGTCTCGTTTCAAAATCATTAAGTTAGTAGTCTTGCTTTTACATATGTAGTTCATTGTTAATATACTTAATGATATGTTTACTTATCATAATATCATGTTAACTATATATATATATATATATATATATATATATATATATATATATATATATATATATATATATATATATATATCCATATATATGTCATCATATAGTTTTTACAAGTTTTCACGTTCGTGAATCACCGGTCAACTTGGGTGGTCAATTGTCTATATGAAACCTATTTCAATTAATCAAGTCTTAACAAGTTTGATTGCTTAACATGTTGGAAACACTTAATCATGTAAATAACAATTTCATTTATTATATATATAAACATGGAAAAGTTCGGGTCACTACAATTTAGAGAAAATCTTCGTAATAAGATTTGATTCTTATGGAAATTAGAATCCACTTTGGTTAAATGCTATGATCTATTTCGATTGCTCTGTCGGATATTTCACTATAAATTCATCCCCTTCGTTTCCTTTATATTTTGGGGTTTCATACTTTTGTTTTCTCTTCCGACTTTAAGTCAAGCGAATAATGGTCCGGAATTCGTAGGTATGAAGTTTCGAATGAACATGACTAATGTTCTAAGAGAGAGATTGTAATAGCATGATTTTGATTGGTTAAGTTACCAGAATTCATGTGAAAAGATAGAACTATCAAGAAAATATGTTCTTGATATGTTTAGAGATTAGATAGAATGTAAGAGTCGTGTAACATGGCACATGATGACGTTATGACCTGTGAATCATCACATTCCATTAGAAACTCAGCATGACTTACTGTAATATAATCACGTTGATCAAGTGTCATTATATTATACTAACTCATGCTTCAGTTCCCAACACTACTTCAAAAACATTCATATTTTAAATTCGAATTTTTCAGAATTTAGAAACTAAAACAGTTTCCTTTCTGATGTAACACTGATATTGCGAAAAGATAAATGATTTCAGATAAGAATAGTTATGAAAATATCTTCAGAATTATCGAGGATATTTATATTAGAGGATACGATAATATCTTAGAATTTCTAATATCGATGGATGATGAAGAGATTTGTTCGTAAAGGTTTAGAGTCAGGAGCAAGGTATTCATTAATGACTTCAGCAGATACTGAATCATTTGGATTCTTTGAAGGCAGGTTTATTCTTTGTGATTTATCCATAACCTCCTTCATAGTTTCGTATAATCCGCTTTTCGGTACCAACTTTTCTGAGTTTTGCCAACATACTATTCTTTATCATCAAACTTCCGACGATTAAGGTCGTTTACGGTTGTCTACAGTTTCTACTGCTTCATTCAGCTTTTTTTCAAAATTTGGAGTATTGATTCGTAGACTGGGTGCTTTTCAAAATTTCAGAATTGAAGATCGTAATTCTAGAAGATAGAGGTTATATGTATACATATAACTGTTGACGTAGAAATGCTGCGAGATTCAAAATACTGATTGCTAATTCTCCGTAATTGGTATGACAATTCTCATTACCAGATGCGGATGAGTATATGATGGGGTTTCGATAAAAATAATGATTTTTCGGAAAGTCAAGATCAATAAAGTTGTTGGTAAATTTACTACTAATGTAGTGGAATATAAACGGTTCCCTGGTAACAATGATGGAAAAGGTAATCGTATACATCAGGGTTATAATAGAGTTACTCTGGAGGAAAATTCGAAGTTGTCTTGCTGGAGCTGTGACAAAATTGGCTACTTTTGAAAGAGATTGCAAAGTTATTTTCGGTAATAACAACGCCAAAGGAGCTATCACAGATACGTGTTAAACGTTTACTCAGGTTCTGAGTGTTTTCAGGTGCATAACTATATGCATCGATCTTTTCTCCCGTAGATGAAGTGTGGTTGGTTCATCCTCTCGATTGAGGTGTTTTCAAGAATCATGAAAGGTTTGTACGCAGGTTGTAATCGTCAAGATACAAATGAGGTTTAAGATGAAATCAAGTGGCAAACTTGAAGAATTGTTTAGTTTCATATGTTATAATCAATATTTTAATTTATTTTAATTGTCCAATGTTGGTAGTTCACAGTTGGTAGTCCACAGTTATCAATTCAATAATTCATATATAGTTCAATATATAATATTCGAATTAATTAATACGTGTCGTGACCCATTATATACATGTCTCAGACTCGATCACAACTCAAAGTATATAAATTATTTAAGAATCAACCTCAACCCTGTATAGCTAACTCTATCATTGCTGCATATAGAGTGTCTATGGTTATTCCAAATAATATATATAGATGCGTCGATATGATATGTCAAAACCTTGTATACGTGTCCCGATATTTAAAATGCGTAAAATAAATAACAGAAATTAAATGACGATAAATAAAATTGCGAGAATTAAAATTGCGATAAATAAATTGCGATAAATAAATGTATAATAAGGAATTAATAGTTAGCTAGGTACAGTTAGCTAGAATTTTGTTAGCGTGGATTCTTAACAAAATTTCTCATAGTTAATTTGTTTGTTTCTAACAAATTTTATTTTGTCCAATGTTTTCTTCATTATGCCACTTATTGGGTTCTGATAAGTCAAAATCCAAATATGAAATTGAATGAAAATGGTTATTCTGTGGTGAACGGATTAGTATATCTGTGGATGTAAGTAGGATAGTAAATGACCGTTGAATCAGATTCGAAGAATGTACAGTGTAACTTATTAATGTGAAATCTAAATATTTCTCGGGTATCACTTACCCGTTAAAATATTTTCACCATAATCAGTTTGTACAAAAGAATTTTTAATTACAATCTTTATGAAAACATATATACATATATATTTTCTTCAGATGTAATCATGGATTTTATGAGTCAATATGATATTAGACTCATTTGATTCACCGTTAGAACAATAATATATAATCTCTAAAACATTAGAGATTACATAATCGCCATGTCGAACGAAGATAAATGATGTAGAACGTCATGTAGAACGATGATTATACTCGAGGTACAGAATGAGATGTTGAGGCTTGTGATGTTGAAACTTGGGCTGTTGGTGGTACTGGTGTTGATGTTGGTGGTACTGTTGGTGCCAGTGATGTTGTTGAAGCTGGTACGTTTTGCACCATATTTTCCAAGGTTACAACTCGGGCGTGAAGCTCGTTGACTTCTGTTGTTACTCCGAAATGATTGTCGGTAGGAACGAGCGAATGAATAAGGTTCAGAATTTGGGATATCATATAATCGTTGTGGGATATCCTGGAAATGAGGGTGAATATGGTGTTTCGGACAGGTTCGCCGGTAAGTGCTTCAGGTTCTTCACCAAGAGGTGAATTCGGTTGGTGGAAGGGAATTGCCTTCTTCTCGTTTCCGTTAATTAAGTCGACTATGAACTCATCAGATGAATTGGGGATGACTGATTAGTTGATCCATTCCGGTGACGCTACTTTCGGAGCTCGAGTGAAACTCCATATCGGAATCCGAGGGACTTGAACTAGTAGCGAGTTCCATAAAGGATTTTTCGATATCAAATAATTTTCGGATATCAGATGATATTCTAATTACATAAAATATCTATATATTTAGAACAAAAGATTTCGTAGATTACGGAGGAACTTACGGAATATTTCAGACAACGTTTACAGTAACAGATACGCTATGATATGATTTAGCAGATACGCTAAGATATGGATTTTGTCTATACACTATTCATGCAATCAATGCAATAAGATGTGTCTAGACTAAGAATAATAAATAGGCCATTTCCGACAAAAATGATAAGCAAAACTTTTGACATGCAGACACGGTCGAAGTCCAGACCCACTAATGCATCCTAACGACTTATCAGTTAGACACACTAATGCAGACCTGGTTCGCTAAGACCACCGCTCTGATACCAACTGAAAGGACCCATTCATATACATTATAAACGATTCTCAATAGTTGATTACATCGCGAGGTATTTGACCTCTATATGATACATTTTACAAACATTGCATTCGTTTTTAAAAGACAAACTTTCATTTCATCGAAAGTTGACTGCATGCATACCATTTCATAATATATCCAACTATAATTGACTTAATAATAATCTTGATGAACTCAACGACTCGAATGCAACGTCTTTTGAAATATGTCATGAATGACTCCAAGTAATATCTCTAAAATGAGCAAATGCACAGCGGAAGATTTCTTTCATACCTGAGAATAAACATGCTTTACAGTGTCAACCAAAAGGTTGATGAGTTCATTAGTTTAACATAAATAATCATTTTCATCATTTTAATAGACCACAAGATTTTCATTTTCATTTCTCATAAATATACGTCCCATGCATAGAGACAAAAATCATTCATATGGATTGAACACCTGGTAACCGACATTAACAAGATGCATATAAGAATATCCCCTATCATTCCGGGACATCCATCGGACATGATAAAACAACATCGAAGTACTAAAGCATCCGCAACCATGGATGGAGTTTGTTAGGCCCAATAGATCTATCTTTAGGATTCACGTCAATTAGTAGATCGGTTTACTAATTCTTAGGCTACCAAGCAAAAGGGGCATATTCGGCTTCGATCATTCAACCATAGAATGTAGTTTCAATTATTTGTGTCTATTTCGTCAAACATTTATAAAAGCGCATGTATTCTCAGTCCTAAAAATATATATTGCAAAAGCATTTAAAAAGGGAGTAATGAAACTCACTATACTGTATTTTGTAGTAAAAATACATATGACGATATTGAACAATGCAAGGTTTGGCCTTGGATTCACGAACCTATATTAAGTATATATATATATCAACACATATAATTGAAATCGAACAAATTATATATTAATTTTAATAATATATATTATTTCAATTGTTATATTTATATATGTATATATACTTTTATATGTGTTTATATTATTACCTAAAATATATTTATACACTATATGTAATTTAGTTATTATTATAGCTAATAATATTTCATATAAAAATATAGTATGTAATATACTCTTTATATATAAATCTCTTTTGTTTGTAATATTAATAATTAAAATAATACTAAAATAAGGATAATAATACTAATAATTAGATTTAATAATGATATTGATAATAATAATTTTGATAATAATATTAGTCATTTTATTTGTAGTAGTAATAATAATGATAGTAAAAATAATGATACTTATAATAATGATAATACTAGTAAAAATAGTCATAATACTAATAATAATAATAAAATCATGTTTAATGATAATAATAATAATAATAATAATAATAATAATAATAATAATAATAATAATAATAATAATAATAATAATAATAATAATAATAATAATAATAATAATAATAATGATAAGTTTGATAAAAAAAAATAATTTAACCATCTACTCTCGCTCCCCAACAACTCTCTTAACCATCTACTCTGATCAGTTTTTCTGTCTTAACTCCCAACTTATATTTATTTAACCAATATTTATGTTTCTTCTTCTGAAACTAACAGCCCATCATCTCTCATCATTTGGCCCAACAGCAAACTGGATCCTGACCCAACAAGTACACACAATTCACGGTCTAATAGCCAAAACAGATTCATGGCCCAAATTAATTGAATTTAATTCGTGAGTTTAAAAAAAAATAAACAACTGGATGTTAGACTTTGCGGGGTTTGGTTCTATCCATGAATATTAAAGAAACAACAACATCAATCATCATCTTCATCAATATGTCAATATAATTATCAACATACCATCAATATTATATCTAACATCTCGCTTCTTTTTCATCGACTACCACCAGGATAGATAATATAAAGTATCAAGTGTACAGAACTTAATTGTTTCAATTTTTGGATCGTGAGTTTAACAGAAGGTAACAGCCGTCGAAAGAACGAAGAGAAAAGAAAAATAAGGTGATGGTTATGGGGGTTGGGGAGTGGTGTCATGGTGTGTTTTTGTGGTGGCAGTTGGGGTCGATGGTGGTGGTTTCAACGAAGGTGAAGGTGGTGATTCAATGGGTTAAAACGGTTTTGGTTGTGGTGGTTTACGGACAAAAACAAAATAATAACATTCACAGATGTAACGGGGTCGTGGTCGTGGTATTCGATTAGTTTGAAGGTTATGGTGAAGAAGAAGATAGTTGTTTTAATTGGGTCTTCGAACAATAAACAGAAAGTAGAAGTAGTGGGTGAAGGTTGTTGATGGTGGTTCTCGTAACAAGCATAGAAACGGTGGCAGGTGACTTTAATTATATGGTAGGGTGTTGTAATGGTGAATCGAATAGGAACCAGAAACAGAAGTAGACATACAGCAGTCACAGTTTTAAAGAGTGGTTCGAGCTTGGTGGTTTTGGTTTCAACTTGGGTACACAATGAACCGAAGGTAGTAGTAGCAACCCATGTGGGTTTCGATGATTTTGATGGTTAGGGTGATTGACGAAGATAATGGTGATCGATGGGTCTTGTTGAGTGTGGTGATAGACGGAGATGACGATAAAAGTTGTTTGTAATGTTTTGTAAATATAAGAGAAAGAGCTTGATAAATATTAGTGGTGGGTTCATGTGATGACCCGAAAATTTCTGACTAAATTTAAACTTAATCTTTGTATGATTAACATTTCCGACACGATAAGCAAAGTCTGTAAAACTGAATCCCAAAATTTTTGAAACTACTTTTATATATTTAAATACCCTTCGGTTGTTTTCGACGATTCGCGAACAATTATATGTAAATAGATACATATATACTATAACTTGAAAAAGTAACAATGTATTAATTATTTGATACCGTACATTAAACTTTTTGGTTTAAATATTTGTTTGAATATATATGATAAGTTGAAATATTTTTTATTAAAATTAATTATAAATAACTTCCAATGTGTATTTAAAAAGTGATTTATTTATATCAAATAAAGATATATACATATATATACATATATATAATTTCAAGTTATTTAGTAAACGATAGTAACATTCATTTGTTAACTCGATTGATATTTAGATAAGTGAACTAAAACGTTTAAGATGAACAAGTAAAACACTAATTTGCTACAGTATTTTCAAATTGCTACAATACCCAAAATGCTACAGTGTTTTCGAATATCACTATTTGTGACAGTAAAATTGACTTTGCTACAGTGAATTGCTACAGTAAAACACTATTTCAAAATGAATATATATATATATATATATATTAACAAATAGCGAGACAATGATCTATAGAAGTAAATGACCAAAACACTCAAATGTATAAGTTATACCTCGAGTGGTATAGTTTATGGATGATTTAAGACTATATTTTGACAAATGTACGATTCACGAAACTTAAAGTACAAGTTATCTCAGTATACGAAAGGATGTTCGAAAAACCGGAACCGGGATATAAGTCGAGTGACGACGTACGACTTATCGGAATGAAAATTTTAAGTCAACTATGCACGTGAATATAATATATTATATATATAATTAATATAAATTATATATAATATATATTATTTTTAAAATATGTCGACAAGCTTGATGACAAACAATATGTGAGCTGGAAGGGGAGGCCATGCGATCGCATGGCCACAGGCCTTCAAACCCATGCGATCGCATGGCAGTGTTTGTCAGGCCACCTCTATAAATTCCAATGTTTTCGCTCGATTTGAATCACACACATACACAAATATATATATATACTCCGTAATATTATTTATTTATTATTATTATTATTATTATTATTATTATTATTATTATTATTATTATTAAGAATATTATTAATCTTATTTTTTTTATTATTATTAGTGTTATTATTTTTGCGATACAAAAATAATAATGTACATAAAATATTACGACGGAGTGCTGTCCAAGTAATTTTCAAAAAGAGTTTCCGAGCGAGCTAGAGCTAAGGAAAATATGGGTTATTGCCAAGGAAATTATGGGTAATGTTCGGGGGTATTTTTGTGAATCAAACCTCGTGTTTATCATCTCCGATGCGTCTACGTGCTTTCCTGCAATATTGTATATCAATATTAAACTGTGAGTTTCATTGATCCCTTTTTAATTGCTTTTGCAATATATATTTTTGGGCTGAGAATACATGCAATTTATTTTAAACGCAATGGATACAAGTACATACTTAATTCTACACTGAGTTTGAACCGAAAATCCCTTAGCTTTGATAACTAGTAGCTGCCAGTACATAGGATATGGACTGGTGGGCGCGAATAACAGTATATGGATCCATAGGGCTTGACATCCCTGTCCGAGCTAGAGCGCTAGCCTTTTAACGGACGTGTGTTATTTGAGTTTAGGACACGTTGGTTTGCGTGTATTAAAACGAATGGGGTATTTATCATTATAACGTTAAAGCTTAGTTACCAGGGTACTCTGTTACGTAGTAATAGGACCCTTAACACATGAATATCAATGAATGTGAAGATTAACCATAAAGATTGAGAGAGAAAGTCAATCAGTCAAGATTGACTTTCCACGGCTCTCTTGAATATCTCTACATAACAGTGGCTAAGCTTAGCTAATCTAGGGAGCCTTGGATCCTTTATATGGCCCTCGTATAAAGGATCCTCCTTAAGGCTAGGAAACACGTTTTACTCCTTCTCGGGTACCTAACAATCTCCCCCAAGGAGTGAGACGGGTTTCCAAAAAATAACTCCCTAGTAAAACATACAACATTACAAGGAAAGAATCAACTATTGCTAACTAACTCTCCCCCGAATGATGCATGGCCGTTGATGAAGATCTTGAAATCTTTACTTTGAATCATCAAATGAATTCGCATCTCTAACATCGTCTTGGTCAATCATTACGCTTTAACCTCCCCCTAGATCCTCGAATTGTCACGCTAACAATCTTCTTTAGACTTTGTTTGAGACTTGAACTTCATCGTGATATCTTTGCTCTTTCAACGGTCTTTGAGTGTGCACAGCGGAATGCGCATTGAAGAACACATCACAAACTAAATATGTTACTATCTAAAAGGACCCGTTCATATACATTATAAACGATTCACAATAGTTGATTACATTGCGAGGTATTTAACCTCTATATGATACATTTTACAAACATTGCATTCGTTTTTAAAAGACAATCTTTCTTTACATCGAAAATTGACAGGCATGCATACCATTTCATAATATCCACTATCCAACTATAAATTGATTTAATAATAATCTTTGATGAACTCAATAACTCAAATGCAACGTTCTTCGAAATATGATATGAAAGACTCCAAGTAATATCTTTAAAATGAGCAAATGCACAGCGGAAGATTTCTTAAACATGCTTTAAAGTGTCAACCAAAAGGTTGGTGAGTTCATTAGTTTATCATAATCATTTATTTCCATCATTTTAATAGACCACAAGAATTTCATTTCCAGTTCTCATAAATATACGTCCCATGCATAGAGACAAAAATAATCATTCATATGGTGAACACCTGGTAACCGACATTAACTAGATACATATAAGAATATCCCCTATCATTCCGGGATCCTCCTTCGGACATGATATAAATTTCGAAGTACTAAAGCATCCGGTACTTTGGATGGGGTTTGTTAGGCCCAATAGATCTATCTTTAGGATTCGCGTCAATTAGGGTGTCTGTTCTCTAATTCTTAGATTACCAGACTTTAATAAAAAGGGGCATATTCGATTTCGATAATTCAACCATAGAATGTAGTTTCAATTACTTGTGTCTATTTCATCAAACATTTATAAAAGCGCATGTATTCTCAGTCCCAAAAATATAAAGGGTAAAAAGGCAAATGAAACTCACCATACTGTATTTCGTAGTAAAAATACATATAACGTCATTGAACAAGTGCAAGGTTGGCCTCGAATTCACTAACCTAAATTAATTATATATATTTATGTGTTGGTCAATATTTGTCTAACAAATTAGGTCAAGTCATAGTGTACCACAATCCTAATGCTCGAGACTAATATGCAAAAGTCAACAAAAGTAAACTTGACTCAAAATAATTTCCAAAAATCTATACATGATTAATATATAGTTTAAATATCGTTGTTTTATATTTTTAAATTTTTTTAAAAGATTTATTAGAGTAAATAATATAATTTATTTATTAATAAATAAAATTTTATATTAAATTTATATAATAAAATATACTTTTATATATATTAAGTAATAAAATTTATAGGGTTCATTTAATATCATAAAGATAATATGATAGGTATTATTAAAGTAAGTTATTACACGTAGTAAAATATGTTTGTATCACATATTTATTTGATAAAATAATATCTATAATGATAGTAAGTAAAAGTTGTATTATTTTGTAATAATAATTATTATTATAAAAATATCAATATTTATAATTACTAAGATGACATTAGATAAAATGATAATTCTAATTATGATAACTTTAATATTTACGATAATTTTTAATATTATCTTTAAAATAATAATTCTATTTAAAATAATAATATAGTAACAATGATATTTCTATTAAAATGATAATTTTTGTTAAAATGATAGTTTTAATACTAACGATACTTTTAATAATAATAGTAATGATAAAAATAATAAGAACGATAATTTTATCTAAATCAATATCTTATAATATTTTAATTTCATCATGATACTCTTACCCATTATTTCCTAATCGTTTCGTTTCATAGCTTTTAATCATCTTTTATATCGTGTTCATAATAATGATAATAATAGTAATCAAAATAATTAGGTGTTACAAATATTTGTTTTAATTACACTAATATTAATAATGATAGTTACTATAACATTATTAACGATAATACTAATAATTATCTTAATGATAATATAGTAATAATAATAATAACAATAACAATAACCATTTTTAAATAATGATATATATATTAATAATGATAATAATAATAATAATACCAATAATAATAATAATAATAATAATAATAATAATAATAATAATAATAATAATAATAATAATAATAATAATAATAATAATAATAATTGGATAATGATAATAATACTAATTATAACTTTAACGATAATAACGATAGTAATAATAAAAAAATAACAATTTTTAATGATAAATCCTTTTTATTGATAAAGATAATAATAATGATAATAATAAGATAAAACTAGAACGACGATAAAAACGACGATAATAATAATCATTTTTAATAAAAATATCGAAAATTCAATTGATTATAACTTCTAATCCGTTCATCGAAACCATTCGATATCTAAATGAAAAGTTCTTAATTTTTCGCTAGTTTTCCAAGGACATGCATATCTTATACCTTATCTCAACCGCAAGTGTAACTAATTCAACATTCAACCTAACCTGTCTAAGGGCAATATCAAAAGTACAAGCATGCATAATCCTAAATACTCGAGCACTAGTCAGGGATACACTATTAGTATGTAAAAGTTAAATTATGAGTACTCACGTATCAATATTGAGATTCAATATTGCAGGAAAGGTACGTAGACGCAACGGAAATGATAAACACTATATTGACCTCACGAGCATACCCATGAACCATACTCAATCACCTCCATAGCTATAACCCATAATTTCCTTAATCCTATCCCACTCGAAAAACAATTTCGAAATCACTCGGACAGCACTCCGTCGTAATATTTTATGTATACTAATAATATCTTGAAATAATACGGAGTAAATATATATATGTAAATCGATTGAGAGAGTTTAAAGAAAAATATTTTCAAGTTTCTATGAAATAATGAAACCTATTGAATTCTATTTATAATAGATTTTTGAATTATTAAAGTGAATTATTAAGGTATGAATTATTAAAGTGAATTATTAAAGTATGAATTATTAAAGTGAATTATTAAAGTATGAATTATTAAAGTGAATTATTAAAGTATGAATTATTAAAGTGAATTATTAAAGTTAAAGTAAAGTAAAAATAAAGTAAAGGTAAAGTTTAAGTATAGTAAAAGTATAAAACTATGTACGTATAATACGCGTATAAATATATATAATATTAATTTAAATTGTTATATATATAAAATATAAATATAAATATCGTTATCTTTATCATACTAGTTAAGTAATGAGTTGTCAAAAGTGGTTCTAGATATTTATAAAAGTTATATACGTTTTAATAATAAAGTTCTTTTTAAACTGAAAATGTTTTTGTACGTTTGAAACTAAATAGATCAATCGAGTCTTTATGAGATTCAATCTTCCACTATCCTTTGTCTAGTTCTCAATGATTGACAATTTGTTCTTATTTATAAATCACTTTATCATTTTCCGAATATTGTTAAAATGGAAAGATTTCTCAAATCAACGTGGGCCTTTCAACAGAGACTTGTAATCATAATTCAATATATCTGATAATTCAATCATTTGATCTTATCTTCTAATTCCATTGATAAATATTTTGAAACAGATACAATCATATAAAGTATTTAATCTAATATTTTGTTTACGTTTCAAGTTATAATATATATACACATATACATATATAATCATATTCGTTTAATGGTTCGTGAATCGTTGGAACTTGGTCGAGGTTGAATGAATGTATGAACATAATTTAAAATTCTTGAAATTTAACTTAACAAATATTGCTTATCGTGTCGGAAACATATAAAGATTAAAGTTTAAATTTGGTTGGAAATTTTCGGGTTGTCACAGTACCTACCCGTTAAAGAAATTTCGTCCCGAAATTTGAGTGGAAAGGTCGTGAATGATAATAAGTATGTTTTCATGATGCATACGGGCTAAAAATTAGAGTTTTATCATCAGCGAATAATTTGGATAAACAATCCATTTATATGAAGAGTACGAATGAAGCTAACATAGAAGAGTGAAATGAGTAAGTGTAGATTAATCTTATCATTTAACGTAGATATGATTGATTCCCAGATTTCAAGGGATTTGAAGAAAATCTTCTTAATAAGATTTGACTCTCCTGTAATCAAGGGAATTATGATCCGCTTTAAATGCGATCGTCCATTTTAATTGTTCTGTCGGAGATTTTCTTATAAATTCACCTCCTTCGTTTCCTTACAACTCACACCTTCTGTTGATGCATTTTATGCAAGTCCCTAGACATCTACCCACGTCCATTGCAGGTACAACAGTTTACAGGCCACCATGATTGCTCGTTATTATCCTATCCGTGTTTGTATGTGATTACAGGAACTGCAGGAATGAGATTTAGATATTTGACTATGTTAGACTTAGTTAGACGTATGAGTGAAGCCTCACTAGTACGGCTGACAGGCTCATACGCACGGTTGATGCTGAACTAAGTCACAATTACAACCTAAATGAGAAGACACGAGTGAGTGATCACCCGTACGGCTGATGAAGCCAACTCGTACGTATGATGAATGAATCGTATGGGTGAGTCAACATCAGGGGTATATAAAGTCTTATGTTCTTCATTTTAGGTTAAGCCTCTCATTTGTTATACACACTCAGATCTAGTGAGCTCCTCCAATTTTCTCTCAGACCAAATCACCCAGGTGGTGAATAATAGCTCTAGGTGTTGATTTAATCACACTTGATTTAGTTGTGGTTTGACTAAATTAATCAAAAAAAATTAACCTATTCACTAGAGGGTTTGATTCACTTATTCCGCCATTGTGTGAGTTAAATCTATTGATTTCTAAGTTCCTAGTCATGTTTCATCACCGTCTATTCTTTCCCCCTTAACTCATATTTTAAAGTATTCATCAATATGCTCCATCCAGTTCTGATTCTCGATATACTTCTAACTTTCATATCGGTCATTCTTCTTTTTCATCTACCGCCGGAAGAATCTATTTACTTCTACTATACTCTTGGGTTTATAGTGTTTCTAGTTCTCCCGTGTCTTTATATTGCTATATGCATCGATATATATGGTTTATAATTTCTGGTTTATCGTTGGGCTTTATATGTTCCCTTATATTTCAAAGTCTCTGCTTCTGTCTTCTATAATCATTATCATTCACAGTTAATGCTCTCTTTTATTTGCTGCAATTTATACCCCAATTTTTATTTTGGAGTTTTGTCCTTTTATTTCTTCTTCTTGCGATTAAGCACCGCTTGTAATGGTCCAGAATTCACAGATATGAATTTCGGAATTAACATTGTTAATGTTCTAGGAAGGAAATTGTGATGGCACGATCTTGACTTGTCAAATTACTAGAATACCTTGGAAAAGGCCGAATCATCAAGAAATATTTTCTTGATATTTTAGAGGTTAAATAGAATACAAGAGTCGTATAACATGGCACATGATGATATTATGATCTGTGAATCATCACGTTCCATTTAGAAACTCAGCATGACTTACTGTAATATAATCACGTTGATCAAGTGTCATTATATTATACTAATTCATGCTTCAGTTCCCAACACTACTTCAAAATATTCCTATTTTAAACTTGAATGTTTCAGAATTTAGAAACTAAAATAGTTTCTTTTATGATGTAATACAGATAGTGCGAAGAGGTAAATGATTTCAAATAAGAAAAATTAAGAAAATATCTTCAGAAATATGGAGGATATTTATAATGAAAGATATGATGATATTTTAGAATTTCTAATATCAGAGGATGATGAAGAATATTGTTCGCGGGGGTTTAGAGTCAGGAGCAAGGTATTCGTTAATGACTTCAGCAGGTACTGAATCATTTGGATCCTTTGAAGTCAGGTTCAGTCTTTGTAATTTGTCCAAAGCCTCCTTCCTACTTTGCTCAATCCGTTTTCCAGTTCCAAAACTTCTCTTTTTCTGCGCTTTGCCAGCACACTTCATCATTATCATTCAGCTTTTACCGTTTAAAGTCGTTTTTAGTTTTTGCTGCTTCATCAGCATTTTTTCCATTTTCGGAGAACCAATTCTTAGTTCGGAGTGTTTTTCAGAACTTCACATTCAAATTAAGTCCAGAAGATAGACGTTATATATACACATATAACTGTTGGCGTAGACATGCTGCGAGATTTCAAAATACTGATTGCTAATTCCCAATAATTCGTATGGCAATTCTCATTACAAGATGCGAATGAGTAAATGATGGGGTTTCAATAAATAATTATAATGACTTTTTGGAGAGGCTAAATTCAAAGGGTAATGAAGTTGTTGGTACATCTGCTAATAATGTGGTGGAATGTAAAAGGTTCCCTGGTAACGATGGTGTATATCTCAAGGTTATAATAAGGTTAGTCTGACTGAAAAGTCGAAGTTGACTTGCTGGAGCTGTGACAAAACTGGCTACTTTGAATAGGAATCGCAAAGTTATTTTTGCTAATAAATGCCAAAGAATCTGACGCGGATACGTTGTTTAAACTTTTACTTTGGTTTCAAGAGTTTTTCGGGTACATAACTGTGGGTAACATGTGGTTGGATCATCATCTCGATTGCCCATCATTCGAAGTGTCTTCAGAAATTTTCGAAGGGTTTGAACACAGATTGTAATCGTTAACATACATTTGATGTTCTAACACAGTTTTGAAGTCAAAATATAGCTTGTGAAAGATGTAAGGATCTAAGAGTGATGATTTTGGTCATATCTCGAGTTGAATTTTGAGATTTCAAAATCAGAATATGTAATTAAATTTTGAATGAGTATGGTTGTTTTGATTTCTATAAAAGAATGTATATTGTTGTGAAAGTACGGAGTATAATGGATAATTTGCTGAATCAGATTCGAAGAATGTAATATATTATTTTTGAATTTATATATCTCTCGGGTATTACCTACCCGTTAAAAAAAAAATTTCACAATTAATATTTTGTACAAAAGAATTTTATTACAGTCTTTATGAAAATATATATATATATGTATATTTTCTTCAGATGTAACATAGATTTAATGAGTTAATGTTAAATTAAACTCATTTGATTTACGGTTGAAACTAGAATTTAATAATCCCTAAAGGCTTTAAAAAGTACATAACTTTTACGCAGTATTTCTTTAATGACATTGAAATTATGAATCAATACTTTGTTATTTGTTGATGTATGATGTTCGGTTCGTGGAATTCTTGTGAATTTCGCAAAGTACGAATGATGTTATCTGAAAAGTTTCGGGTACATCGATGATGAAAGTGTAAAATCAAATATATACTTGATTTATTATGAATTGGAATTTGTTGAATTGCGACAGAGATTGTAGTTAACGCTGGTTAAGTTGCGGCCGAAGGACGTACATTATTGCATATTTGTAATATAAATTAACCGAGTAGTTAAGATTCACACACAATAGTTTAGCACGGAAATATTTATTTCAATATATATATATATATATATATATATATATATATATATATATATATAATATACATATAATTTCTTGAGAGGGAATGAGTTAATTCTTCATAACTCGTTGATACAATATACACGTTATTGATTCGTAATGATGTCCACAGTGATTCTTGAACTGACGGAGTTTGTGATGTTATCGGTGTTGTTGATTCGGATGTTGACTGTACTGAAGATGCTGGTAACTCTGACGGTACTGCTGATGCTGTTGGTAACGCAAGTTTAGCTTGTTAATCGCACACCATTTTTGTCAGGGTTTCTACTCTTCCTTCTATCATTTTTGGTTCGCTTAACTGATTTATGGTTAGGGCTAGATTAGATAATCTCTAAGACTTTAGAGATTACATAATCGCCGCATAATGTTTCTCCAATGAAGTTATGAATTAATACTTCGTCAGTTATTGTTGTTGGTACTCCTTGGTATCTATGGTGCGTATGACGTTGATGCTCGTGGGGCAGATTGTGAAGTTGAGGTTTACGACGCGATTGTGGTTGGTGGTGGTAATGGTACTGTTGGCGTTGATGATGGTGGTACTGGTTATGCTGCTGATGCTGCTGGTGTTTGTAATCTCTGCACCATATTCTCCAAAGCCACTACCCGAGCGCGAAGCTCGTTGACTTCTTCTATTACACCGGGGTGATTGTCGGTTCGGACGAGCGGATAAATAAAATCTAAAATTTGATGTAATATATAATCGTGACGAGATACTCTGGAAATGAGCGAGAACATGGTGTTTCGGACAGGTTCGCCGGTAAGTGCTTCAGGTTCTTCGTCAAGAGGGCAATGTGGTGGATGGAAGGGATCACCTTCTTCTTGTCTCCAATGATTGAGGAGGCTACGAACACATCCCTAATTCATCCAGAATAGGTGATGACTGATTGGTTGATCTATTCCGGTCACACTGCTTTCGGAGCATGAATGGGATTCCATTTCGGAATCTGAGTGACTTGAACTGATGACGAATTCCATTTCGTACGATTGGATAAAGGATTTTTTTTTTTATATGAAATGATTTTGGCTAACGGATGGTATTCTAATTACATAGAATATATATATATATATATATATATATATATATATATATATATATATATATATATATATATATTGTAGCGACCCGACCAAATCGTCATTGACGGCGCCGTCTACTTAGGTCCCGTTACGTGGTCATAAGTCTTTAAAACAACGTTTGACCAAAAGATATGTCGCATTCATTTCAAATGTAAAGATTGTTCAAGTTTACAAGAATAGTTCCACCACAAGTTACGATACAAAGTTTTAAGTACAAATGAAACTTATGCGACACAATTTAAAAGTATCCAAAAGACGCTCCATGTATGCATGTATACTCGACATCCAATGCAAGTATCAAAATAATGAGCGGAAGCATGTATCATGTATCGTTCAAGGACCTGAGAAAAACATAGAAATCTGTCAACGAAAACGTTGGTGAAATCATAGGTTTAAGTAAGTAAGTACAAGTGAACCACAAGATTTGCATCAATGAAATAATAGTAATACATTCCAAAAGTTTGTTTCACGAGCACCCAATTATCAATGCTTAACATTTCCTTCCATTGAACCCCATCACTTAGTGCTAGAACATACACTGTTTCTCGAAAATATATTTCATTCGTAAACGGTAGCGAACCGTTTGAATGAGGGTTTGTCAAACCCATATGGATCCATACAACATAAGTTCTCGCTTACACCCGGCAAGTGTAACTAATGATAATCGAATTGAGGATTTTGTTCTAAACTCGTATGTAGAATGTTTGTTTTCCTGTACTTGTGTTCACTTAGTAAAAGAAATGTTTATGTTTTCTCATCCCAAATGTAAGTTCAAAAAGAGTAAGAGTGGGACTATGATCTCACCTTGAGTGCACGTACGAAAAGTACTTCACAAAATAACGTGTGCGAAGGATAGTGCTAGTCTTGACCTAAACAAATAGGTCGTATCAATAACGGTAAACACGATAGGTCAAAGATGTTCAATTAGTCCTATGGCTCGTTACGACTCGATTATGTAGCATGTGAAATCAAATTGTCAAGTTTCATGCAAGGTACAAGTATATAAACAAGTTAGGAAGGTTGCATAATCATTTGGTTAAGTTTGACAAAAAGTCAAACTTTGGTCGGTCAAAGTCAACGAAAAAGTCAACACGTTCGGGTCGGGTCCCGGACTATTTTTCTATGCTAATTATTCATATACAAGTGTATTAAAACAAGTTTCATGTGAATCGGAGGTCCGTAGGTCATCAAACATTTCACGTGAAATGGGACGAGGAGGTCAGAATCTGACCAGGCACATCTGCGCGCCGCGCGGGGATGGGGCGCGCCGCGCCACCATCTGTGCAGGTCTGTTTCTGTTTTTCCACAAGTGTGCACGAGCCAAAATCAATTCTAACACAACAATTGACCCGCAAACACTTATAATGCCTATCATATATCGTTGGAAAGGTATTTTGACGAGGAATACAACTAAGCACTTATGGTCAATCAATAACATCATTTACAATAGCCGAAATCTCATCAAGTGAGCAATAAAAGTCCATTTTCAAAGTTTCAAGTTCATCAATTGCATTTTGAGTTTCGGGAAACCAATTCACACATATGATATGCCGTTTTGAAGGTAATGAAGCATACATTACTACTAAACACTAACAATTAATATTCCATGACATTCAAGCATCCAAAAATTCATGTCAAGAACTATCAAACCCTAATCAAACATCTCAACATCAATAATCATGTTTTTGAAGTTTTCTTAATCAACCTACACATCAAATTGAAGCTAGTGATACTAGGAACACAATTAGAACATGAACTTTTAACATCTAACAACATATGATCATCCAAAATTCAAGAACAACGCACCAAAATTCAAATTCATGCTAGTTACACTAAAACAACGAGATCGAGCATATAAATTACACACACGACATCACAATGAGCCATAGACACTAACTAACACCATTTCAAGTCAAAAACACGAATTTAGAGAAATCTAGAGTTTTAGAAATGTTACCCAAACGAGATGAAGTTGGTACCAAAATGAAGAGGATGAAGAGAGGATTACGAATATGTAATTTATTTTGTTGTAAGCCTCCTAGATCGGATTTAGATGATGATTGAATGAATTTGGTAATGGTGTGTGTGTTCTTGCTAGAGAGAAAGAGAGAGAGATGGAGATGATAATGAATGAGTGAAAGGGGTTTGACCCTTTGACCTAGTCAAGGGTTTGATCCCTTGTCAAGTTTAGTCCCTCAACTTTCGTTCGGGTGCGTGAATTACCTAAACGAGATAATTTAAAACGCGTATCAACGGGAGATGTTATAAACATATAACGGACTTTATATTAGTATAACGGAAAAGTAAATGGAAAAAGGCGGGATGTTACATTACCTACTCCTTAAAAGAAATTTCGTCCCGAAATTTATGTAGGCGTAGTAGTCGTTGTTTCTTCCTCGAGATCTTGCGTTTCCGAATTCACGAATAGATGAGGATACTTCCTTTGCATTTGATCTTGTCTTTCCCAAGTAAACTCGGGTCCTCTTTTGGCATTCCAACGAACCTTGACAATCGGGATTCGGCTTTGTTTCAATGTCTTGACGGAGGTGTCCACAATTTCAACCGGTTCCTCCACGAAATGAAGTTTGTCATCAATAGTAAGTTCTTCGAGAGGGATGACGATATCGGGTTCGGCAAGACACTTTTTCAAGTTAGATACATGGAAGGTAGGATGAACGGAGTTCAATCGAGGCGGAAGATCTAAACGATAAGCAACGGTTCCAATACGCTCCAAGATTTCGAAAGGGCCAATATACCGCGGATTTAGCTTCCCGCGTTTCCCAAAACGGATTACACCCTTCCAAGGTGCGACTTTTAACATTACTCGGTCACCGACTTGAAATTCAAGATCGTTGCGTCGTTTGTCGGTATAGCTCTTTTGACGACTTCGGGCCGTCCTAAGCCTATCTCGAATTTGAACGATTTTCTCGGTGGTTTCGTGAATGAGTTCGGGTCCGGTGATTTGCACGTCGCCTACCTCGGCCCAACAAAGAGGTGAACGACATTTGCGGCCATATAGCGCTTCAAAAGGTGCGGCTTTAATACTCGCGTGATAACTATTGTTGTAAGAGAACTCGGCGAGAGGTAAGTGCTTGTCCCAAGCTTTTCTGAAATCAACCACGCAAGCTCGTAACATGTCCTCTAAGGTTTGAATTGTACGTTCGCTTTGTCCATCGGTTTGAGGATGATATGCGGTGCTCATGTCTAAACGCGTTCCCAACGCTTCTTGCAATGTACGCCAAAATCTAGAAACGAAACGGCCATCTCGGTCGGAGATAATCGATAAAGGTACACCGTGTCGGGCTACGATCTCCTTAATGTAAAGTTGTGCAAGTTTCTCCATTTTGTCCGTTTCTTTCATGGCCAGGAAGTGTGCGGATTTGGTGAGACGGTCAACAATAACCCAAATGGTATCATAACCGCCCGTCGTTTTTGGTAGTTTGGTGATAAAATCCATCGTTATCCTTTCCCACTTCCATTGCGGGATCTCGGGTTGTCGAAGTAGTCTGGACGGTCTTTGGTGTTCGGCTTTGACTTTGGAACATGTCAAACACTTGGAAACATAAGTAGCTACGTCCCTTTTGATGTTCGGCCACCAATATAGTTGTTTAAGGTCGTGGTACATCTTATTGGCACCGGGGTGAATCGAGTATCGTGACCTATGGGCTTCATCTAAAATAAGGCTTCGTAGATCCCCATAACTAGGCACCCAAATTCTTCCGGCGAAATATCGGAGTCCGGTTTCTTTAACTTCGAATCGAGAGGTGAGGACGTTCAAGTGTTCGAGAGAGATGTTTTCATCCTTGAGAGCCTCATCTTGGGCTACCCGAATTTGGCTATTAAGGTTGGTGTGAATGGTGATGTTTAAAGCTCGGACACGGAGAGGCACCGCTCTTTCTTTTCGACTTAAGGCATCGGCTACTACATTTGCCTTCCCGGGATGGTAACGAAGCTCGCAATCGTAATCGTTTAAGGTTTCAATCCACCTTCATTGTCTCATGTTTAGTTGCTTTTGATCGAAAATGTGTTGAAGGCTTTTGTGATCGGTGAAGATAGTACTCTTGGTTCCATAAAGATAGTGTCTCCACATTTTAAGTGCGAAGACAACGGCTCCGAGTTCGAGATCATGGGTCGTATAGTTTCGTTCATGAATTTTGAGTTGTCGAGAAGCATAAGCAATGACTTTCGTTCGTTGCATCAATACACACCCAAAACCATGTTTTGAGGCATCGCAATATACAACAAAGTCATCATTGCCTTCGGGAAGTGACAAGATAGGAGCGGTGGTTAGCTTCGTTTTCAAGATTTGGAATGCGGATTCATGTTCGGTCGCCCAAATGAATTTCTTTCCCTTGTGAGTCAATGCGGTTAGAGGACGTGCAACCAAAGAGAAGTTTTCGATGAATCTACGATAGTACCCGGCGAGACCCAAAAATTGACGAATGTGAGTAGGAGTAGTAGGAGTCTCCCATTTGCTAATGGCTTCGATTTTCGTTGGATCGACTTTAATACCTTGGTCACTTACAACATGACCAAGAAATTGAACTTCCTTTAACCAAAATTCACACTTGGAGAATTTGGCATAGAGTTGTTCTTGTCTTAAAAGTTCAAGCACAAGTCGGAGATGTTGTTCGTGCTCTTCTTCATTTTTAGAATAGATCAATATGTCATCGATGAACACAATAACGAATTTATCGAGATACGGTTTGCACACGCGGTTCATAAGATCCATGAACACCGCCGGTGCGTTAGTGAGACCAAATGGCATGACAAGGAATTCATAACTACCATAACGAGTTCGGAAAGCGGTTTTGGAGACATCTTCCCCCTTAACCCTCAATTGATGATAACCCGAGCGGAGATCGATTTTCGAATATACACAAGACCCTTGTAGTTGATCAAAGAGGTCATCGATGCGAGGAAGAGGATATCGGTTCTTAACCGTCAATTTATTTAGTTCACGATAATCAATGCACATTCGTAGGGATCCGTCTTTCTTTTTAACAAACAAAATCGGAGCGCCCCAAGGTGAATGGCTAGGTTGGATAAAACCACGATCAAGTAGTTCTTGGATTTGACTTTGCAATTCTTGCATTTCAGATGTACCGAGTCTATATGGTGCACGTGCTACGGGTGCGGCTCCCGGAATAAGATCGATTTGGAATTCAACCGGTCGATGAGGCGGAAGACCCGGCAATTCGTCGGGAAATACATCGGAATAGTCACTAACAATTGGCACATCATCGATGTGCTTCTCATCGGACTCGACTTTCTTAACGTGAGCAAGGATCGCAAAACAACCCTTACGGAGTAGTTTTCTAACTTTAATACACGAAACAAGGTTGAGTCCGGTGCAACTCTTATCGCCATAGACGATCAAAGGTTCACCATTCTTGATAGGAATTCGGATTGCGTTAAGATCACAAAGAATGTGAGATTTCGTTTTGACTAACCAATTCATACCGATTATTACATCAAAGCTTCCTAGTTCCATGGGTATCAAATCAATTTCAAATTCCTTACCCAAAATGTTTATCGTACACCCCCGGTAATATGTGTCGGCACTTAATAGTTTCCCGTTAGCCACTTCAATGGTATAAGTGGTATCTAATGGAAGAGGTGGAGTGCTAAAAGAATGAGTCAAAGTCTTGGATACAAAGCATTTATCGGCACCTGAATCGAATAAGCAAGAGACATAAGAATTATTGAGAAGAAACGTACCCGTGACTAGTTCAGTGTCATCCCGGGCTTCCTCGGTGTTTATGTTGAAAGCTCGGCCGCGCGTATTGGGGTTATCTTTCTTCTTTGGTCATGCATTTCTATAATGACCCGTTTGACCACATTCGTAACAAGTGCCCGTCTTTGGTGCATTGGGCCACTTTCGAGC
This sequence comes from Rutidosis leptorrhynchoides, assembly GCF_046630445.1. Lineage (NCBI taxonomy): Eukaryota > Viridiplantae > Streptophyta > Magnoliopsida > Asterales > Asteraceae > Rutidosis > Rutidosis leptorrhynchoides. The sequence continues at coordinate 367,595,423 of NC_092343.1, read as the reverse complement.
GACGGGAGTGGCACTTTTATAATCGTTGGCCTTATGACCAACTCCTTGGCACCGGTGGCAAATTAACTTACTACATTCGCCAAAGTGATGTTTGTTGCATTTGTTGCAAAGAGGTAGGTTCCCGGCATAACCTTTCTTGCCGTCGGAGGTGTAAGGCTTCTTAGCAAAGTTGTTGTTGCTTGATTGGGAGGGTTCCCACTTTCTTTTGTTGCCGCCCGATTTATCCTCGGCCTTAGGTGCCGGAACTACGATTTCGTCAACCGTTTCAATTAGTTGGCGAGCCATGTTCATAGCGGCTTGATGAGTAGTGGGTTTGGATGACATCACCCCTTGTTTGATGCTTTTTGGAAGACCGAGCATGTAGAGCTCAATCCTTTGAGATTCGGGGTTAACAAGATTAGGACACATCAAGGATAGTTCGGCGAAGCGTTGATTATAAGCTTTAAGATCGTTTCCGACCGCTTTCAAAACTCTTAGTTCTTCCTCAAGCTTTCGGGTTTCTTCGCGCGGAAAATATTCAACAATCATCTTTTCCTTTAGATCGGCCCAAGAGAGGGCATGAGCCTCATCGGTACCCACCGATTGAACATAGGTGTTCCACCATGTTAGAGCAATTCCGGAGAAAGTGTGAGTGGAGTATTTGACCTTGTCTTGGTCCCGACAACCGCTTATGCTAAAGACGGCTTCCGTTTGCTCAAACCATCGGGTGAGCACGACCGGTCCCCCGGTTCCATCAAAAGTGTGAGGTTTGCACCCCATGAAAGCTTTATAGGAGCATCCCTCGTTTGAGTTTCCGGCTCCATTGTTGTTGTTGTTGTTGTTGTTGTTGTTATTATTATTGTTGTTAGATGAGTGACCGGCCATGGCCGCATCTACGGCGGTAGCTATCATCCGTTCGAGAGCTTGTTTGGGAGTTTCATTGCGGCGTACACGACGAGGAGCCATTGTTCCTTCAAGACACAAGAATATCATTGATTAGTATTCTCAATAATACTAACCGTGATATAGAATAAAGATAAAGAGAAGTTTTTCCTCGACTCGCCTTAAATTCTTTATGTCATAATGTCGGAACGTTCATATGAGTCACCGTAATATAATCCCGGAAATTATATTACCCTGATTCATATGTGCATTCGACATCATTTCATATAGTCAAGGTGGCGCGTCAATCAAATTAAACAACGTGAGATTAAGATGAACTAAGAGTAGATATGAGTAGAAGCGTTCGAGTATAAATGCACAAGTAGTCAAGTAATTCCTACTTCAAGTCTATATGCCGGTTGTAGTCTAGACTCATCAATGTACCCTATGACTCGAGGTTGACACCAATGAACTCTAAATCCCTACAACCAACGCTCTGATACCATCTGTAGCGACCCGACCAAATCGTCATTGACGGCGCCGTCTACTTAGGTCCCGTTACGTGGTCATAAGTCTTTAAAACAACGTTTGACCAAAAGATATGTCGCATTCATTTCAAATGTAAAGATTGTTCAAGTTTACAAGAATAGTTCCACCACAAGTTACGATACAAAGTTTTAAGTACAAATGAAACTTATGCGACACAATTTAAAAGTATCCAAAAGACGCTCCATGTATGCATGTATACTCGACATCCAATGCAAGTATCAAAATAATGAGCGGAAGCATGTATCATGTATCGTTCAAGGACCTGAGAAAAACATAGAAATCTGTCAACGAAAACGTTGGTGAAATCATAGGTTTAAGTAAGTAAGTACAAGTGAACCACAAGATTTGCATCAATGAAATAATAGTAATACATTCCAAAAGTTTGTTTCACGAGCACCCAATTATCAATGCTTAACATTTCCTTCCATTGAACCCCATCACTTAGTGCTAGAACATACACTGTTTCTCGAAAATATATTTCATTCGTAAACGGTAGCGAACCGTTTGAATGAGGGTTTGTCAAACCCATATGGATCCATACAACATAAGTTCTCGCTTACACCCGGCAAGTGTAACTAATGATAATCGAATTGAGGATTTTGTTCTAAACTCGTATGTAGAATGTTTGTTTTCCTGTACTTGTGTTCACTTAGTAAAAGAAATGTTTATGTTTTCTCATCCCAAATGTAAGTTCAAAAAGAGTAAGAGTGGGACTATGATCTCACCTTGAGTGCACGTACGAAAAGTACTTCACAAAATAACGTGTGCGAAGGATAGTGCTAGTCTTGACCTAAACAAATAGGTCGTATCAATAACGGTAAACACGATAGGTCAAAGATGTTCAATTAGTCCTATGGCTCGTTACGACTCGATTATGTAGCATGTGAAATCAAATTGTCAAGTTTCATGCAAGGTATAAGTATATAAACAAGTTAGGAAGGTTGCATAATCATTTGGTTAAGTTTGACAAAAAGTCAAACTTTGGTCGGTCAAAGTCAACGAAAAAGTCAACACGTTCGGGTCGGGTCCCGGACTATTTTTCTATGCTAATTATTCATATACAAGTGTATTAAAACAAGTTTCATGTGAATCGGAGGTCCGTAGGTCATCAAACATTTCACGTGAAATGGGACGAGGAGGTCAGAATCTGACCAGGCACATCTGCGCGCCGCGCGGGGATGGGGCGCGCCGCGCCACCATCTGTGCAGGTCTGTTTCTGTTTTTCCACAAGTGTGCACGAGCCAAAATCAATTCTAACACAACAATTGACCCGCAAACACTTATAATGCCTATCATATATCGTTGGAAAGGTATTTTGACGAGGAATACAACTAAGCACTTATGGTCAATCAATAACATCATTTACAATAGCCGAAATCTCATCAAGTGAGCAATAAAAGTCCATTTTCAAAGTTTCAAGTTCATCAATTGCATTTTGAGTTTCGGGAAACCAATTCACACATATGATATGCCGTTTTGAAGGTAATGAAGCATACATTACTACTAAACACTAACAATTAATATTTCATGACATTCAAGCATCCAAAAATTCATGTCAAGAACTATCAAACCCTAATCAAACATCTCAACATCAATAATCATGTTTTTGAAGTTTTCTTAATCAACCTACACATCAAATTGAAGCTAGTGATACTAGGAACACAATTAGAACATGAACTTTTAACATCTAACAACATATGATCATCCAAAATTCAAGAACAACGCACCAAAATTCAAGTTCATGCTAGTTACACTAAAACAACGAGATCGAGCATATAAATTACACACACGACATCACAATGAGCCATAGACACTAACTAACACCATTTCAAGTCAAAAACACGAATTTAGAGAAATCTAGAGTTTTAGAAATGTTACCCAAACGAGATGAAGTTGGTACCAAAATGAAGAGGATGAAGAGAGGATTACGAATATGTAATTTATTTTGTTGTAAGCCTCCTAGATCGGATTTAGATGATGATTGAATGAATTTGGTAATGGTGTGTGTGTTCTTGCTAGAGAGAAAGAGAGAGAGATGGAGATGATAATGAATGAGTGAAAGGGGTTTGACCCTTTGACCTAGTCAAGGGTTTGATCCCTTGTCAAGTTTAGTCCCTCAACTTTCGTTCGGGTGCGTGAATTACCTAAACGAGATAATTTAAAACGCGTATCAACGGGAGATGTTATAAACATATAACGGACTTTATATTAGTATAACGGAAAAGTAAATGGAAAAAGGCGGGATGTTATATATATATATATATATATATATATATATATATATATATATATATATATATATATATATAGATCAAAAGATTTCGTAGATTACGGAGGACTTTGCGGGATATGTCAGGCAAAGTTTAAAGTAACAGATACGATAAGATATGATTTAGCAGATATGCTAAGATATGAATTTTTGTCTATACACTATTCATGCAATCAATGCAGCAAGACGTGTCTTAGACTAAAAATGATAAGCAGGTAATTTTCTGAGAATGATAAGTAGTTAATTTTCGACACAAAATGATAAGCAAAACTTTTGACATGCAGACACGGTCGAAGTCCAGACTCACTAATGCATCCTATCAACTTATCAGTTAGACACACTAATGCAGACCTGGTTCGCTAAGACCACCGCTCTGATACCAACTGAAAGGACCCGTTCATATACATTATAAACGATTCACAATAGTTGATTACATTGCGAGGTATTTGACCTCTATATGATACATTTTACAAACATTGCATTCGTTTTTAAAAGACAATCTTTCTTTACATCGAAAATTGACAGGCATGCATACCATTTCATAATATCCACTATCCAACTATAAATTGATTTAATAATAATCTTTGATGAACTCAATAACTCAAAGGCAACGTTCTTCGAAATATGCTATGAAAGACTCCAAGTAATATCTTTAAAATGAGCAAATGCACAGCGGAAGATTTCTTTAACACCTGAGAATAAACATGCTTTAAAGTGTCAACCAAAAGGTTGGTGAGTTCATTAGTTTATCATAATCATTTATTTCCATCATTTTAATAGACCACAAGAATTTCATTTCCAGTTCTCATAAATATACGTCCCATGCATAGAGACAAAAATAATCATTCATATGGTGAACACCTGGTAACCGACATTAACTAGATACATATAAGAATATCCCCTATCATTCCGGGATCCTCCTTCGGACATGATATAAATTTCGAAGTACTAAAGCATCCGGTACTTTGGATAGGGTTTGTTAGGCCCAATAGATCTATCTTTAGGATTCGCGTCAATTAGGGTGTCTGTTCCCTAATTCTTAGATTACCAGACTTTAATAAAAAGGGGCATATTCAATTTCGATAATTCAACCATAGAATGTAGTTTCAATTACTTGTGTCTATTTCGTCAAACATTTATAAAAGCGCATGTATTCTCAGTCCCAAAAATATAAAGGGTAAAAAGGCAAATGAAACTCACCATACTGTATTTCGTAGTAAAAATACATATAACGTCATTGAACAAGTGCAAGGTTGGCCTCGGATTCACGAACCTAAATTAATTATATATATTTATGTGTTGGTCAATATTTGTCTAACAAATTAGGTCAAGTCATAGTGTACCACAATCCTAATGCTCGAGACTAATATGCAAAAGTCAACAAAAGTAAATTTGACTCAAAATAATTTCCAAAAATCTATACATGATTAATATATAGTTTAAATATCGTTGTTTTATATTTTTAAATTTTTTTAAAAGATTTATTAGAGTAAATAATATAATTTATTTATTAATAAATAAAATTTTATATTAAATTTATATAATAAAATATACTTTTATATATATTAAGTAATAAAATTTATAGGGTTCATTTAATATCATAAAGATAATATGATAGGTATTATTAAAGTAAGTTATTACACGTAGTAAAATATGTTTGTATCACATATTTATTTGATAAAATAATATCTATAATGATAGTAAGTAAAGGTTGTATTATTTTGTAATAATAATTATTATTATAAAAATATCAATATTTATAATTACTAAGATGACATTAGATAAAATGATAATTCTAATTATGATAACTTTAATATTTACGATAATTTTTAATATTATCTTTAAAATAATAATTCTATTTAAAATAATAATAATAATAATGATATTTTATAGTAACAATGACATTTCTATTAAAATGATAATTTTTGTTAAAATGATAGTTTTAATACTAACGATACTTTTAATAATAATAGTAATGATAAAAATAATAAGAACGATAATTTTATCTAAATCAATATCTTATAATATTTTAATTTCATCATGATACTCTTACCCATTATTTCCTAATCGTTTCATTTAATAGCTTTTAATCGTCTTTTATATCGTGTTCATAATAATGATAATAATAGTAATCAAAATAATTAGGTGTTACAGATATTTGTTTTAATTACACTAATATTAATAATGATAGTTACTATAACATTATTAACGATAATACTAATAATTATCTTAATGATAATATAGTAATAATAATAATAACAATAACAATAACCATTTTTAAATAATGATATATATATTAATAATAATAATAATAATAATAATAATAATAATAATAATAATAATAATAATAATAATAATAATACCAATAATAATAATAATAATAATAATAATAATAATAATAATAATAATAATAATTGGATAATGATAATAATACTAATTATAACTTTAACGATAATAACGATAGTAATAATAAAAAAAATAACAATTTTTAATGATAAATCCCTTTTATTGATAAAGATAATAATAATGATAATAATAAGATAAAACTAGAACGACGATAAAAACGACGATAATAATAATCATTTTTAATAAAAATATCGAAAATTCAATTGATTATAACTTCTAATCCGTTCATCGAAACCATTCGATATCTAAATGAAAAGTTCTTAATTTTCCGCTAGTTTTCCAAGGACATGCATATCTTATACCTTATCTCAACCGCAAGTGTAACTAATTCAACATTCAACCTAACCTGTCTAAGGGCAATATCAAAAGTACAAGCATGCATAATCCTAAATACTTGAGCACTAGTCAGGGATACACTATTAGTATGTAAAAGTTCAATTATGAGTACTCACGTATCAATATTGAGATTCAATATTGCAGGAAAGGTACGTAGACGCAACGGAAATGATAAACACTATATTGACCTCACGAGCATACCCATGAACCATACTCAATCACCTCCATAGCTATAACCCATAATTTCCTTAATCCTATCCCACTCGAAAAAAAATTTCGAAATCACTCGGACAGCACTCCGTCGTAATATTTTATGTATACTAATAATATCTTGAAATAATACGGAGTAAATATATATATGTAAATCAATTGAGAGAGTTTAGAGAAAAATATTTTCAAGTTTCTATGAAATAATGAAACCTATTGAATTCTATTTATAATAGATTTTTGAATTATTAAAGTGAATTATTAAAGTATGAATTATTAAAGTATGAATTATTAAAGTGAATTATTAAAGTATGAATTATTAAAGTGAATTATTAAAGTATGAATTATTAAAGTGAATTATTAAAGTTAAAGTAAAGTAAAAATAAAGTAAAGGTAAAGTTTAAGTATAGTAAAAGTATAAAACTATGTACGTATAATACGCGTATAAATATATATAATATTAATTTAAATCGTTATATATATAAAATAAAATATAAATATCGTTATCTTTATCATACTAGTTAAGTAATGAGTTGTCAAAAGTGGTTCTAGATATTTATAAAAGTTATATACGTTTTAATAATAAAGTTCTTTTTAAACTGAAAACGTTTTTGTACGTTTGAAACTAAATAGATCAATCGAGTCTTTATGAGATTCAATCTTCCACTATCCTTTGTCTAGTTCTCAATGATAGACAATTTGTTCTTATTTATAAATCACTTTACCATTTTCCGAATATTGTTAAAATGGAAAGATTTCTTAAATCAACGTGGGCCTTTCAACAGAGACTTGTAATCATAATTCAATATATCTGATAATTCAATCATTTGATCTTATCTTCTAATTCCATTGATAAATATTTTGAAACAGATACAATCATATAAAGTATTTAATCTAATATTTTGTTTACGTTTCAAGTTATAATATATATACACATATACATATATAATCATATTCGTTTAATGGTTCGTGAATCGTTGGAACTTGGTCGAGGTTGAATGAATGTATGAACATAGTTTAAAATTCTTGAAATTTAACTTAACAAATATTGCTTATCGTGTCGGAAACATATAAAGATTAAAGTTTAAATTTGGTTGGAAATTTCCGGGTTGTCACACTATCAATCCCTCCCTTGACTTAGTTGTGATATGTCTTTAGAATTTGCTTGCATTGAGAAGTCGTTTTGAAACTTTAGAAGCTCCCCCCTCAAAGTACATGGGCTCCCATCAAAGTGTCATGACGTAAATACCGTCGGTTTCAATACCGAGACACGCCTCTTGAACTTTCATTGTTCCAAAGAGTATTTTCGATACTAGTCATAAGAAAACTCCCCATATGATGTAGGATCTTCTTCGAGTCTCTAGCTCCCCCCCAAACAAACAATTCTTTCTTTGAAGTCCGAGTCCTATACCGTACATGTATAGAAGTCACACACACATCAACGATATACATATCTCCCCCACAATGATGCTCGCATGAAATAAGAGCTTCATTGTATAAAATGGTTGACGTGCTAGGAAAATCCCCAAAATATTGTAAATAACGCGTATGAGAAAAGCCGTGTGAATTCGAGCCTCAAAAATATCGGAAAAATATGCTTTGGAGGTCCAGATTCAGTAAAGGACTAATCCTGAAAATTCTGATAAGCTTCAGGGGTCAAAACTGTCAAAAAATGAGTCAGATTCGGTAAGGGACTGATCTTGCAAAAGTTTCAAACACTGTAGGGACTGAAAGTGAAAATTCTATCAAATACATGGCAGATTCAGTAGTGTAACTGAAATTCGCTTAATGGACTTGTAGATTCGGTAGTGTAAGCCCAAGATGAAATTCGGTAGGCCCAACATGCTACCATCATATTAGGCCATGTGAGATTGATGGCCCAACAAAAGCATGAAGCCCAATAAGAGATGCATACCCGATAGTACATTCGGTAGGCTAAATCCAGTATCAATTATCTCTGTTACTGCAATACCTAATTAGATCTATATAATAATCGAATGCAATACCGAGTTCATACCGAATGCAATACCGAATGATCATCACCATACCAATACAGAAGCAAGAACTGAGATATACTGAATCAAAATCATAACAGCCATACCTAATCGTCTAACAAACCAAATCAGTTAGCAAGTTCAATATACCGAATCTGATTCAAGGAATAACCGCCATCTTCATCTTGTTCATATGAACACAAAAATCAATTTGAGCAAATTAATGCTTGAAATCGATTACAATATCTTTCAAATGCAGCGATTAACATCATTAATGAAGGAAATCGATCCATAACAGCTCCAATCTACCAGAATCAACCACGAACAGAGAAAAAACTCCATGAAGAACACAAAATTGAAATTCGATTTTTGAATGTTATCTCACTTTGATTCCTTCAGGAATCCAAATCAATGAATAATTCGATGTATAACTTGCTGAGATGATCTAGAGGCCAAAATCACTTCGTGTTTGAAAAATGATGAACTCAAATTGTATTAGCTCGAATCTGAATCTGTTTTGATGAATTGATAATCAACGAAGCTTAGAAGTAGTCTAGAGATCGTGTTGCTGTATTCAATTCATGTTGAGAATCAATAAAATTAAGTTTGAAAATTTTGCTGTATGAAGAACACGAACTGTTACTGTAGCAGGAGGATTAAATGAATATGAGTTTTGTGAATTTGTATTACTGTGATCTGAATATAATAATGAAATAATCTCAGAATTGGTTTATTGTGAGTTATTTGATGTTGAATAAGTTTCGGTTAGATTCGGTAAAATGAGATTCGGTAATGAATAAATCTCATTTAGTTGTGTTTGTGTTTTGGTGAGAGTCGGTATCGAAAAACTTTTCGAAAATTTTTCGAAAAAATTTGAAGATCTTCATATCTTCATGATGAAGATGATGAAGATTTGAAGGTTTTGGTTGAAGGTAGGTTGAAGGTATGTTGAAGATGTATGTGTTTTGTGTTTGAAGGTTTGAAGGTGAAGGGAAAACATTCATGATATTCAATAGGATCTCCTTCGTTTCGTTGAAGGTTAGGCTCTGAAACCAATTGATAGGACCCTTGACACATGAATATCAATGAATGTGAAGATTAACCATAAAGATTGAGAGAGAAAGTCAATCAGTCAAGATTGACTTTCCACGGCTCTCTTGAATATCTCTACATAACAGTAGCTAAGCTTAGCTAATCTAGGGAGCCTTGGATCCTTTATATAGCCCTCGTATAAAGGATCCTCCTTAAGGCTAGGAAACACGTTTTACTCCTTCTCGGGTACCTAACACGTAGAATCTATTGACAAACTTTTGATAAACGTTTCTAGATGAAACAACTGAAATCTTGTGATCCACTTTTATAGAATCTATTGATAAACGTTTCTGGATGAAACAACTGAAATCTTGTGATCCATTTTTATATAATCTATTGATAAACGTTTCTGGATGAAACAACTGAAATCTTGTGATCCACTTTTATATACAGATATGCGAAACACTAAAACTATGAACTCACCAACCTTTGTGTTGACACTTGTTAGCATGTTTATTCTCAGGTTTCCTAGAAGTCTTTCGCTGTTTGCTTATATGTTAGACAAGCTATGTGCATGGAGTCATACATGGCATATTTTTCAAGGAAACGTTGCATTCACCAAATCATCACCATGTATCTTATTTTGACTGCATTGTCAATGGAAGTACTATTGTAAACTATTATTTACAGTGATTGTCTATATGTAGAAATCATCAGATGTCGAAAATCTTTGATTTAAATATTCATTTATGGTGTGCCTTTTCAAAATAATGCAATGTTTACAAAACGTATCATATAGAGGTCAAATACCTCGCAATGAAATCAATGAATGACGTATTGTCCATATGGATTTGGAGCGATCGTCACAGTTCATGATTCAAATAGAAGCAGGAAACCGAATAGTAAAATTGTAAGATGATGATGGTGGTTGTAAAGTTGATGGTGGGTTTGAGGAATGATGATAAGGCCAATGGTTTTGATGTTGGGTTGGTGATATGGTAATCGAACGAGACTAGAAGGGAGAGAGTGTGGTGAGGGTGTTCTTGTATTGAAGAAGGATGGTGATGGTTCAGAGTTTGCAGTCGTAAAAGATTGGGAGAGAAACAAGGTGATGTGGGTTTTACTCGAACAGTAGCACAACCCAAAAACAATAGGAGTTGATACAAATGAAAATGGTTACTGCCTGGCTATCATTATACTCATGTATATATAAAATAGAGATAGTGGAAACAACTGAACAAAAACAGTAACTTAAAATTATATAATAATATTTATAATACAATATAAAATTTAAAACGTGCTAGTGAATGAATCAATTGGAAATTTAAAACAGTGAGGCAGCCTATCAATTGGAGTTTAGTTACCGACAGTTTTCACGGACTGTGTATCGTGCGAAATTCGTGGCGGATAAAAGTGTTCAGAAAAATCCCATATTTTTAAATTAACTATATTTATTTATTTTGGTCATTATGGTATAAAATTCGATCCTTAATTTATTAAATAAAAATTACATCAACTGTCCCTCTCAATTCTGGGTAAATGTAAAAAGCGTTAAAATTTAATAACTATGTCCTAAATACATTTTTAGTAAGCCTAAAATTTATAGAACTCATTTTCGGATCACTGTTTATTTTAAAATCACCTAAGTTCGTTTATAACTTGTTTATTATCAGTCGATTGATAATTGAGTGTTACAATCATTTTCCAAATAAGTTCGAAACTATATATATATATATATATATATATATATATATATATATATATATATATATATAGATTCTTTTTAAATAATAATTATTATAATATCCTATTTTTATTTTACGTTACATAAATAAATACAATATTTAAAATTATGTTTCCAATTATTATTTATATATATATGTATGTATGTATGTATATATATATATATATATATATATATATATATATATATATATATATATATATATACCTATCAAGTTACAATTAATTATTCGTGAATCGTCGGAACTGGTCAAAGGTCAATTGTATACATGAACACAGTTCAAAATTTTCGAGATTCAATATTACAAACTTTGCTTATCGTGTCGATTTCATATTAAGATTAAGTTTAAATTTGGTCGAAAATTTTCGGGTCGTCACAGATTTGACGATGATTCGATGAAGATGATGACGATGGTGAACAAACAAGATGACGAAAAACATGAACTAACAAGCGGTTTAAATCGAACAAACCATACCCGTTCCTTGACGGCAATGCGAAGCGCCGGAGAAAGTTAGAAGATGACGATGATGACATTATCAACAACAGTAATTCCGACGAGTCTAATGACGAAGTTGCGGTTGAAAACGGAGTTGGTGTAGGAGACGGCGACGGAGAACGGAATACGGAAGAAGGAGATGAGAGATGATGATGATAAAAAGTCGAATCAAAGATAAAAAGTATGAATTAAAGACAAAAAAACAGATAATAATTCGAATTAAAAAGTTGAGGGACTCGAATTGCAATTTTGTGTATAAACGAAGAACTAACGAAGCAAAAAAGTAAAAGAAAAGAGTAAAAAGACGATTTTACCCTCACATGCATGGCACATGTTAAAGGTTAACGGCCAATTTAGACGGAAGTTAGACTGAGGGACTCAGATTGCAAAATTTTGCAATTTTAAGGACTCGAAAATACCCAAAAAAAACTTGAGAGACTCGGATTGCAATTTCATTTATATATGAAGGATCAACGGAGCAAAAAAGTCCAATATATATGTATATAACATAATTTTTTAAGGACCTGAAACTTTAAAGACATATAACAATTCATTTATTTATATGGCATGACAAAATATCAAAAAAATATATATTAGTAAAATAACGATAACATTAGAACAGATTCGAAGATCAACAAATGCAACCGGTACAAAAGAATTCAACAACGAGCCCTACTCAAATTAAACAAATCAAATCAAACATTTAGGTGTAGTTTGTTTTTCAGTCTGTTGATGTTATTATGTCTTATTACTGTGCGTCCGCAGACGTTTTTATTGTACACTAATTATTTTCTAAAGACATAAAATAAAATAATGTCTTATTTTGTCTGAGGTGCTGTTTGTTTTAAAGATGTTTTTGTCTGAAGATATGCGAACAATGTCTGTAAAGAAGATGTGGCCTAAATGTCTTTATGCTAAATAATGAAGACCGTTTGTTTTTATGTCTGCAGCACTTAGAAGCACAATTCTAAGTCTGCGAGGCTGCAAAAATAATAAGACATTATTTTATCTTATGTTTTCAGAAAAATAAACTGTATACAGTAAAAACGCCTGTGAGCGTGCAGACGTAAGATATTATAAGATCTGCAGACTGAAAAACAAACACCACCTGAAACTTGGTAGACTTAGAAATATACTTATAACTGCTGTAGACATAAAAACAACAAACAATTTTTACTATTCAGCATACAAACCTTGAAGTCATATTTTTTTACAGAAACCACCGATCTTCGGGCAAAAATATTTTAAAAAACAAACACCATTTTAAATTGTTTGATTTGGCATGACTAAGTATCATTTGGGCAAAGATTTTAAGTTGTAATTACTAGTATTATGTTTTTATCTGTATTGAAAAACTTAATGTTTATAAGAGCCTATTTTTTTACGTATTTAACATTAACTTTTAAATTTATTAGACTGCCCAATCTAAATCTAAATCTAAATCGATTATATTTCGTGATTGTATTCGATTGTTTTTGACTATTTGTCTCACCAGGAAAGATGTATCGTTAGTTAAATCGATTATGGATCTTTATATGAATATCAAAGACAAAACTTTAGTCAATAAAAAGGGCAAATATCGTTTAACCCGCGATTGTCTGACCATTCAAGAAAACCTCCAACTTAGTGGCCCCCAAGAACAGACTATCCAGCAATCAAGCCAACCTGCAATATTTTTCAAATTAAGAAAAATTGAAAATAAATTTATATTTATATTTTATTTTATATATATTCAAAATAATAGAAAATCTCTACAACCAAAACAAACCTTGTCCCTTTATCTGCATCCCCTGTAAGTACTCACCCCTCTTTCTGCAAGCTTAATATTCCCAAAATACAACTACATTATTGATCAAAAGGTGTAAACTTTAACCTAACAATGAGCTCAAAATACTTTGTATCTTACTTAAGTCATGGGTTCGAGTCACTGAACCAATCTTTGTTGTAGCCATCGAGTCTTGGTGCACAAAGATGGCTTATGTCCTTGGATCTTTTGTAGCCATTGGTGCACCAGTTCTTTCCTGTAATGTCTTTAACTAAATTGTGTTGTGCAATAAATTAAGTCATCTATAACCCACCTCAAATTTCAACTAAAGTTTTGAACTTTATTGCAATATGCTTTCAACAAAATGTTAAAAAGTTATTACATCACATGCTACATTTATCTTCATGTCACATTCTTGGTGCTAAAGTTATTTTTCATATTTTTTTGGTACAAATTGACCTGATTTGATATTTTTGTTTGCCTGTAACTGCAGAACTGTTATTGTTGAAGTTAAAAGTATGGGGAAATTTTTGGTTTTGGTGATTATGGTGATGTGTTGTTGGGCTACAATGGCTGAAGCAGAGTACATGTTATACAAAGATCCGAAACAACCTTTAGCTGTTCGGATTAATGACTTGATGAAGAGGATGAGTTTAGAGGAAAAGATTGGTCAAATGACTCAAATCGAACGATCTGTAGCGTCAAATGAGGTCATGAAGAAGTATTTCATAGGTATACAAATTATCCAAAACTGAATTTTATGATACGAATTCACTCTTAATTATTTTAGCTTATGTTTTATTAGTGGTGGTGACATTGGAGGAAAAGATTAACATGTTGTAATGTTAGAAACAGGGTATGTAAACAGATAATCCGGATATTTCTAGAATCGTGAAACACTTTCCTAATTGAATATTCCGACCCTCCTTGTCTCTGGTTACACGAAATTTCAATTGGGATAAGACTAGAAATGCAAATCGTTTCCAGACAAGAAGAACGCGATTTAGTGTATAGATTTGTATGTACGTTTCTGTGTGAAATTGAAAAAAGATAATGAAAGCAGTTTTCCAAAACTGATGATATAAGGCAATTTAGGCGGTTATTATTTCTGAACGGTTATGACGGTTGAAAAGGAGTGGGAAAACGTTTTCTTTTAAATGTTTCCTTGGACCCCGCCAAGGGTGCTGCCCCTTGGACCCCGCAAGGGGGCGCAACCCCCTTGACCCCGCCATTACCGTGCGCCAGTGTCTAGTTCACTCTTATGGCGCGTGCACTCCGCACTCACCGAACCTATGTTAAGTATCGCTAGTCAACTCCTGCTTTCTAGTAAATCACAGTCAGCTAAAATGATAGTTGGATGATACTAAAATCACCAACATGTAATGGGTTGGGTGAAAAAGGTGATTACTTATATAATCAATAGTTTGTCATAAAGGATTAAATCGTTTTATTATTTCGTGTATATTTTTTTTTTTTTTAAAGACAACTCACAATCAACACGAATTTTTTCCTCAAAAAATTGTTCACCCTTCGACTTACAACCCGTTTGACCTGTGTTGTTATTTTGACCCGTTTCCTTTTGAGCCAACCATTTTGACCTTTTTAAAGATAAACCATAACCATAACAACTCATTCATAATTAATTGGGTGATTTACAACCCATTTGACCCGTGTTGTTAATTTGACCCGTTTCATTTTAAGCTAACCATTTTGACCTTTTTAGAGATAAAACACAACCTATATCAACTTATTCATAATTTAATTCTGGTCAACATTGCCAAATTTACTTTCATGACCCTAATATCAGTAGGATGAATTGGTGATTTTAGGGAGTGTTTTGAGTGGAGGAGGAAGTGTTCCATCAAAACAAGCAACACCCGAAACATGGGTCGATATGGTTAACGATTTACAAAAGGGCGCGTTATCAACACCTTTAGCGATACCTATGATATATGGGATCGATGCTGTCCATGGCCATAATAACGTTTACAAATCTACAATCTTTCCTCATAATGTTGGCCTTGGAGTTACAAGGCAAGTACACTACACGTAATCTATGCAAAGAATTCAATATCTCTGTTGTAAAAGTCAACGTTGGTCAACGCCCGACTCATGACTTTTACAACCTTGTTTAATAGTATAATAACTATTTGATGAACCGAATATGATTGTATATGTGTGTGTACATATGAACAGGGACCCTGTTTTAGTTAAGAAGATTGGGGCAGCAACAGCACTTGAAGTTAGAGCAACTGGCATACAATATGCCTTTGCACCTTGTATTGCAGTGAGTAATCAAATATTTACTGTTATTTTACTTTTTATTATATATAAGTTAATTAATAATTAATTAATCAAATGAGTTATAATTTTATCCTAAACAGGTCTGTAGAGATCCGAGATGGGGTCGTTGTTATGAAAGCTATAGTGAAGATACTGAAATAGTTAGACTAATGACTGACATCATACCAGGGTTACAAGGAGATATTGTTAATAGTTCGAAAAAGGGTACTCCTTTCGTACAAGGACGGTAAGAAATACCATTACTCATATCACATTCTTTAGTCATGATTATTAGTTTCGATTTTAATATACCTAACGACGTCAATAAAAGAGTCAACGTAGGTCAACATAAGTCACCTCGGGTCACTGTTTGTATTAGAAACCAATTACCTTCAAGGGAAATTGTGAAAGTTAAATAGATTTGATAAAAAAAAGAAAAGTTCAGAAAGTTACATTTCTTCTGGTTAAGTATAGGAGTACTAATTTATACCTGGCAAACGGGTTAGGTTGGGTCGGTTCGGGTAACGGGTCATAATGGTTATGGTTTTGGGTTGAAATGGGTCATGGGTCAAATGGGTATTTTGTGAATAGAGTATTTTGGGTCGAACGAATAGAGTATTTTGTGAACTTTTTTTTAAAAAAAAGGTGTATTTCCTTATAAAAAGTTTGGGAAAAAAATATTCCCACTAATATTATAATGCATGTTTAATGGTGTATAGATAATTTTAATGGTGTACAGATCAAGTTCCAACTTTGGACCCTTCTTTAAACCATCTTATCTTATTCTAAGTCACAAAAATGGAAATTTTAATTGGTTCATGATATTCATTAAACTTTTTATACAGCCAAAAGGTTGCAGCTTGTGCTAAGCATTATATAGGAGATGGAGGAACACACCTAGGTACAAATGAAGGCAATACTATTGTAGATGGTAAAACATTATTCAGTATACACATGCCTGCATACAATGATGCAATACTAAAAGGTGTAGCTACTATTATGACTTCTTATTCGAGCTGGAATGGGGTTAAAATGCACGCTAATCGTAACCTTGTTACCGACTACCTCAAAAATAAGCTCAAATTCAAAGTATGTCAACTTATACCCAATTTTGATTTAGATATGTTTTGCATTATTACATATATAGGTGAGTTATTATTAAGATGAAGATGAAGATGATATTTGAATTGTTTTATTATTATTTCAGGGTTTTGTTATATCAGATTGGCAGGGGATTGATAGGATAACAAATCCTCCACATGCTAATTACACATACTCTATATTAGCTGGAATCAATGCTGGCATTGACATGGTTTGTTTTCTCTTATCTTTTTTTATATTTTATTTAATGTATTAATTAATAGGTGTATTATCATTATTCACACTGTTGTAAAAGTCGGCCGACACGTCGGTCTGGGGACTGGCCCATCCCGACTCGCCCAAAAAACCTTAAAAGTTGGTCATTGCTAAAAGGTCGGATCAAATAGGTCAAGTCGATATGAGTTGGGCTGAGTCGGGCAAAGAGAAAGTTAAGCAAAAAACAATTATATTTTTTAAATTTAGATTTATTGCTATATATCTATATCTATGTTTGAAATATCTATGTTTTATATTTGATATAGTTATATTTATATTTATGTGGAATATATTATGCTTAATAATTATTATTAAAAGTGAACATCGGTCAACACGCGACTCGTCCCGACCGATTCGTCCCCGACTCACAACTCTTACGATAACCTAAGCAACAAAAATCTTATCCAGTAACGCGTTTAATATATTAGAAATACATTACTAATATGTTCTGATACAAAATAAAAGTTAAGAACTTCAAAAGGATATACATATAATATAATGATCTAATTATAATATAATATAATTAGCTGATTATCTTATAATATAAGATGGTCATCATATGAATACAGCAAGAAGATTATGACACCTCTAGATAAAGTCATATTTTAGTTTTATTAACAGTAAAATAACTCAACTTAAGGTCTTAATCTTGACCCATTTACTTAATTGCCTCGATTCAGATTATGTTTCATCTCATGGTTCAAATGCATAAAAGAAAAGGAAAATCGATTAGAAACGGTCAAAGTCACTAACAGTATTTCAGTCAACCCTACTCGACCCGTTTTGACCAGTTACCCAACCTGCCCAAACCACATTAGCCAACGCTAACAAATGATGGTCTAACGCAGATCATGGTTCCAATGAACTACACAGAGTTTATAGATGGTTTGACTTACCTGGTCAATAATAAGTTCGTACCCATGAGCCGAGTAGACGATGCAGTACAACGAATTCTACGGGTCAAATTCACAATGGGTCTTTTCGAGAACCCGTTAGCCGATTACACCATGGCCAAATACTTGGGATGTCAGGTAACAACTCAAACTTAAATCCGGTTGACTTTTATTAAGAGGGCAAAAACGTCTTTTTAAATTTATGTAATCTACTGGTTGCAGGAACACAGAGACTTAGCAAGAGAAGCAGTGAGGAAATCACTTGTGTTATTGAAGAATGGTAAACGTTTAACGCAGCCATTGTTACCGCTTCCTAAGAAAACATCGCAGATTTTAGTTGCGGGATCACATGCCGATAATCTCGGTTATCAATGTGGCGGGTGGACGATCGAGTGGCAAGGCGTTTCGGGCAATGTTACTGATGGTACGGATATTTGAATCACTTAGTCTTGAATTACATCGACCCGTTACCTTTTTCAGATGAATTTAGAAGGAAAAAAAACAAGAAAAGTTGACAAAAGGTTTTTCGGGTCACAAACCTTTAGGCCCCGTTTGGCTCGTGGAATCCCAAAGGAATTTGATGGAATTGGAATTGAATTCCTTAGACCGTCCCGTTTGACTCACATATTTTTGAAGGAATTAAATTCCTTGGAATCTTTTGATTCCTTCATCTATGGAATGTTATTCATTCGAGATGTCGATGGAATTGAATTCCTTCCAACATTTAATCTATGAAAAAATAAAAAATCCTCGAATATTTACGTTTAAATTTTAAGTACATTTCAACTCGTGTTTCGCAGCGCAGGGCTCCGGAAGCAGGCTTTTTTCGCAGAGATCCGGATACGCGCGTTTTCGCAGGGATCTGGGAACGCGTGTTTTCGCAGGGCTCCTGGAAACGCGCGTTTTCGCGGGCTCCCGGAAACGCGCGTTTTCGCGGGCGCCCAGAAACGCTCGTTCCCGCACCGCGACCGGAAACGCGCGTTCCCGCACCTCGCCCGGAAACGCGCGTTTTCGCCCGGAAATGCGCGTTTTCGGAGGGCATCCGGAGACGCGGATTTCCGGATCCCCTGCAAAAACGCGCGTCCGGAAAAACGCATTTTCGCAGCGCATACGAAACATGCGATCTCGCACCGCGTCCGAAAACGTGCGATCTTGCAACACGCCGGAAAACGCTCTTTTTCACAGCGCGTCGGAAAACACGCTTTTCCGGATCGCGTTTTTTGCAGCCTATCAGAAAACGCGCGTTTTCGACTGCGTTCTCAAATCGCGAATTTATTTATTTATTTTTTTTTTTTAAAGTGAGTCTGAAAATGAACACAAAATTTAGAAACGTAATTCTTTTTATAACTTTTTAATTATTTTATAAAATGAAATTCAATTACATTCCATGTCAAATAGAACACATTTTTTCACATTACATGGAATATTGGAATTTATCAATTTCAATTCTTTCAGATTCCAATTCCTTTGACACATTCCATTCCATCCAAAAAAATTCCACGAGCCAAACGGGGCCTTAGTTGTCATAAAGATTATCTTTTTCTCAACTTTTGACCTGAACCCATTAGAACCCATCTTGCATGTCATACCATCTTCACTGCAAATAAATCTTTTGAATTTAGAAGAAAGAAAAACGTTGAAAAATTTTTTCGGGTCACGAAACTTAAGCTTTGAACCCATTTGAACCTCAACACATTTGAACCCATTGTAACCTTAACCCATTTGAACCCATTTTAACCTTAAACCATTTGAACCCATTTGGACCTTAACCGATTAGAACCCATTTTGACCTTAACCCATTTGAACCCATTTTGACCTTAACCCATTTGAACCCATTTTGACCTTAACCCATTTGAACCCATTTTGACCTGAACCCATTTGGACCTTAACCCATTTGGACTCATCCTACTCATTTTACCATCTTGACTGCAACTAAATCTTTTGACTTTGCAGGTACCACGATCCTTTCAGCTGTAAAAAAAACAGTTGACCCAAACACAAAAGTCATCTACACCGAAAATCCCACCACAAATTTTCTAAAGTCAAACACGTTTGACTACGCTATAGTCGTTGTCGGAGAACCACCATACGCAGAGACTTTCGGAGACAACTCAAATCTTACACTCCCTGAACAAAGCCAAACCACCATCAAAAACATATGCAGCTCATTAAAATGTGTGGTTGTGTTAATAACGGGTCGACCCGTAGTGGTGCAACCGTTTGTTGGAACCGTTGACGCACTTGTAGCCGCTTGGCTACCTGGAACCGAAGGACAAGGTGTGACAGATGTTTTGTTTGGTGATTATGGTTTTACGGGTAAACTTGCTCGTACTTGGTTTAAGTCTGTTGATCAGTTACCGATGAATGTTGGGGACCCACATTATGACCCGTTGTACCCGTTTGGGTTTGGATTGACCACATCACCTAACAAGGGTGCATAAATGTACTCATCATCAGTATGAAATTACCATGATAATCTTATTGAGCTGAGATTTTGATTATTGGTTGTTGTATACCTGTCTAACATTAAATGAATACTTGGTAATTTGGTATTCATAAACTCGATAATCAAGAAACATTATTGAACCATGATCGATTAAATTATCGTGATAAAAAAGGTTCTATACACTGCAAACATGTATATATATATATATATATATATATATATATATATATATATATATATATATATATATATATCTTACTACAAATAAACAGAAAACATGAAGGAAGAAATTAAAGAGAATGAACTACCAAAGTTATCCAACATCATGCTCAGATGATTGTTGCATCTCAAATTTCTAACTCTATATCCAAGTTCTCTGCAGAAACAAATGTGAAATGATTACTAGATATCAAACATTTGTAATCAAAACCATAAAGAAGATCACCAATTTAACTGGTAAAGCTTGATAATATAATAACTGCAACTCGAGATTATTTTATTATGGTATCATTGTTGGTCTCAACTCCCAACATACATTTTTGAACTCTGTTACTATTAGACATATATAAGCCCATGGGCTTTAGGGTTTAGTATTGACTTAGGCTCTAAGTTGGTTTAGTATTGACTTAGGCTCCGAGTTGTATTAGCCTATATATATTTGATGTAATCTATTGATTGAGATATAATAACACAATACAATTGTCCTGGAATTATATGGTATCGAGCTAGGTTAAAACCCGACACAATTCGGGACTCGTATTCCGGCACAATTCCGGAAAGCAAATCCGGCAATTTCAACTGCCGTGTTTTAACTTTTAAGATCTGTTTCGTTTCACTCAAAATTAAACAACACCACCTATACCACTACAACCTCAACGATAAACCGAATAAAACCCTGAAATTTCATCTCCGCCACAGCCGCCACGCGCCGCCACAGCCGTCGCCGGATTTTGACTGTTTCGTCGATTTTTGCGATTTTTCCTGTGCGCTTCTGTTCACCGCCACCACAGTTAGAATCGTTGTTAAATTCCGACCAAAACCCCTTTTTCAATTTACGTTTTACCGGAAGCCGCTACAGTCGCCGGAACCCTAATTTTTTATTATTATTTTTTTTTTCCTTCTTCCAGATTAAAAAAAAAAAAAAAAGAAGAAGAAGGCATCTAGTTTATTTTTCTATTGCAGGATAATAATTCAAATGGTTATGATTGCAGCATTTACAACCGCCGAGAAAACCTCTCATAATTCACACAAGTTTGGTTTTACTCTTTCACCAACTAATTATGGCTATTGGAAGACAATGATTACTCCATTCCTTGTTACAAATAATATGTTCGGTTATGTAGACGGCACAATTCCTTGTCCTTCAAAAGAATTAAAATCAACCGAACCTAATGTAGCTCAAAAGGATAATCCCAATTATCCAATATGGATTGCTAATGATGCGCACGTCCGTATGTTGATAATATCGACGATTTCTGAAGCTTCTTTTCGACATGTACATGGAGAAACTTCTCGTGATGTTTGGCTTTCTCTAGAGAAAGCATATGCACCCAATACTTCCTCTCGAGAATACACATTGAAAACACAACTTTTCAATATTAAGATGAAAGGAGATGAAACCATTGATGCTTATATCAATCGTGTACAGGAGTATGCAGATGCCCTTACAGCTATTGGTGCAACCATGAAAGATAAAGACCTCACCTTGCTTGCAGTTTCTGGTCTCAGAGAGGAGTACAATGGTCTTAAGTCTAACATCGCTACACGTCAGTCTGAGACTACGTTTAGTGAACTTCATGCTCTTCTTAGTGACCACGATTATATGTTGGGTAAGACTCGTGAATCTGTTCCATCTGTTACTCAAGCTTTTACCGCCAACACTGGATCCGGAAATTTACTTAACCATTCTTCGTTACCACAATCTCAACTATTGGCCATACAACAACAATTAGCCGCTCTTGGACTTCAAGTCACCCCCACCACACCATCAGATTCTCAGGCTTTCTACGGTGCTCGTCAGCTTAATAACAACAACAACAACAATCGTGGTAATCGTCGTCGTGGAGCTTCTCGAGGTTATAACAATCGTGGTCGAGGTGACAGTCGTAACTTTAGTTGGGCATCCAACCAAAACACTGTTTACGGTACTTGTTATCGATGTGGGATTGGGCACATTCCATCACAGTGTCCAAATCGTGACCCGTCTACTATTCGTGCTAGGCCAACGGCTAACTTTGCAGATAGTCGCGGGTTTTCTACAGGAGCATCTAACGCTTGGTTTCCAGACACGGGTGCAAACAGCCATGTCACTCCAGATTTAGCAAGCATGGACAGTTCTGAGGCATATCATGGCAATGACGCGCTCCATGTTGGTAATGGTATGGGACTTCCTATCCTTCATATTGGTTCATCTAAAATTTACTCACCGCGTAAAACTTTTTCTATATCCAACATTCTTCATGTTCCTGAAATCAAAAAGAATCTTCTTTCTGTTCAAAAATTTTGTGATGATAATCATGTCTTTTTTGAATTTCACTCTAATTATTTTGTTGTGAAGGACGAGTCTACACGCACTACCCTTCTCACGGGCCCAAGTGAACATGGTCTTTACTCGCTCCACCTTCCACAATTTCAGCCACTCAATAAAGTTGCTTTTTCCGTTGCTCGTACGTCTTCTACAATTTGGCATAGGCGGCTTGGGCATCCACATCAGCGTCTTTTACAGTTTATGCTTTCTAAATTTTGTCTTCCAGTTACAAATAGATCTTTATCAACTTTGTGTAGTTCTTGTCAAATGTGAAAATCATCAAAATTATCTTTACCTGTTTCTACATTTCGAAGTAATAAAATTTTAGATTTGATTTATTGTGATGTTTGGGGTCCTGCACCAGTTTTGTCTTTTGATGGACATCGATATTTCATGTTGTGTGTAGATCATCACTCTCGTTACATGTGGATTTATCCTTTAACTCAAAAATCTGATGTTTATGATACTTTCAAACGTTTTGTAATCATGGTTGAAAGACAATTCAATACTAAAATAAAAAATGTTCAAACTGACTGGGGTGGTGAATTTCGCAATTTGACTTCATTTTTCTCATCTCTTGGCATCATCCATCGTCATTCTTGTCCTCATACGAGTGAGAAAAACGGATTTGTTGAGCGTCGCAATCGTCATGTTGTTGAATCTGGTCTTACTCTTCTTGCTCAAGGCAATGTTCCTCGCCGTTTTTGGCACTTTGCTTTTGACACAGCTGTTTATCTTATTAATCGCATGCCAACTCGAGTATCCACAAACAAGTCACCTTTCGAGTTTCTATTCAAGCGTTCCCCTGATTACTCATTCCTTCGTGTTTTCGGATGCCTGTGCTTTCCACATCTTCGTGCATATAATCGTCACAAAATGGATTTTAGATCAACTTCATGTGTCTTCCTTGGTTACATTCCCATTCATCATGGTTATAGATGCCTTGATCTATCAAGTGAGCGACTCTATATTGCTCGTCATGTCCGCTTTGATGAGGATCACTTTCCGTTTGCGGTTGTCTCAAAACCTTCTTCATCACCAAATACATCATGCCCATACACTTCATCGGCACCACCACACGTGGTTGCTGATACAATTCCATCACAAGAACTATCTGAGCCACCTTGTCCTACTACATCGTCTTCAGAACCTTCACCCACGCCTACACCTACTAATACTCAACACACAACTCCTGAACCAACTCCTACAACAACATCTGGTACCTACCAATCTACTTCCCAATTACAATCACCACCACCACCACTACCTCGTCCACGTCCTTCCAATCTACGTCAAAATCCAAAACAACATGTCCCATACAATCCCTCATCCAATCATGTCATCACTTCAAAAACTCCAATTACGGAACCCACCTCTTTTACCGTTGCCAACAAATATCCCGAGTGGCGTCAAGCAATGGCCGAAGAATATTCTGCTCTTGTTAAAAATGGCACTTGGACTTTAGTTCCTCGTATTCCTAATACTAATGTTGTTGATTGTAAGTGGGTTTACAGGTTAAAACGGGATCAACATGGTGCTATTACTCGTTACAAAGCGAGATTTGTTGCTAAAGGCTTCCGGCAACAACCAGGGATTGATTTTCAAGAGACATTTAGTCCTGTTGTCAAATCAACAACTATAAGGGTTGTCCTATCCCTTGAAGTTACAAATAATTGGCCGCTCAGACAACTTGATGTACAAAATGCGTTTCTCCATGGCAATCTGAAGGAAACGGTTTATATGAAACAACCGCCAGGCTTTATTGACCCACAACGGCCGGATCACGTGTGTCTACTGCATAAGTCGATTTATGGTCTTAAGCAGGCCCCGCGAGCATGGTTTCACCGACTCTCCAAGTCACTTCACGATCTCGGTTTTACAAGCTCAAAAACGGATTCATCTCTTTTTATCTATTCTCGTGATGGCAATGTCATGTACATTCTTGTTTATGTGGATGATATCATTGTTACAGGAAACAACCCTGATGTTATTGAGAGACTTGTTCGACAGCTTGGCTCTACTTTTGCTTTAAAGAATATTGGCCCCCTCAACTATTTTTTGGGTGTTGAAATTGTGCCATTTGGTTCTGACATTATTCTTTCTCAACGGAAGTACATATTGGAGATTTTACAACGAGCTGGCTTCTCTGACTGTAAATCTATGCCAAAATCTATGCCTACTCCTATGGCTACATCTAGCCCGCTTCATCTAGCTGATAGTGCCACATTCTCGGATCCGGTCAAATATCGACAAGTTGTTGGTGCACTCCAATATGTTACTCTTTCTCGGCCAGATATTGCATATGCAGTCAACAAAGTCTGTCAATTTATGCATGCCCCAACTCAAAACCATTGGTGTGCGGTTAAACGAATATTGAGATATCTTCATGGTACTATAAATCATGGTATGCTTATTCGTCGAGCCTCCGACACTACTCTTCAGGCATTTACAGATAGTCATTGGCAAGGTACTTCATCCACGAAACTGAAATGTCCCGTTCTTATTGATTAAAAACGTTCCATATTAATTGATTTCGTTGCGAGGTTTTGACCTCTATATGAGACGTTTTTCAAAGACTGCATTCATTTTTAAAACAAACCATAACCTTTATTTCATAAATAAAGGTTTAAAAAGCTTTACGTAGATTATCAAATAATGATAATCTAAAATATCCTGTTTACACACGACTATTACATAATGGTTTACAATACAAATATGTTACATCGAAATCAGTTTCTTGAATGCAGTTTTTACACAATATCATACAAACATGGACTCCAAATCTTGTCCTTATTTTAGTATGCAACAGCGGAAGCTCTTAGTATTCACCTGAGAATAAACATGCTTTAAATGTCAACAAAAATGTTGGTGAGTTATAGGTTTAACCTATATATATCAAATCGTAACAATAGACCACAAGATTTCATATTTCAATACACATCCCATACATAGAGATAAAAATCATTCATATGGTGAACACCTGGTAACCGACATTAACAAGATGCATATATATAAGAATATCCCCATCATTCCGGGACACCCTTCGGATATGATATAAATTTCGAAGTACTAAAGCATCTGGTACTTTGAATGGGGTTTGTTAGGCCCAATAGATCTATCTTTAGGATTCGCGTCAATTAGGGTGTCTGTTCCCTAATTCTTAGATTACCAGACTTAATAAAAAGGGGCATATTCGATTTCGATAATTCAATCATAGAATGTAGTTTCACGTACTTGTGTCTATTTTGTAAATCATTTATAAAACCTGCATGTATTCTCATCCCAAAAATATTAGATTTTAAAAGTGGGACTATAACTCACTTTCACAGATTTTTACTTCGTCGGGAAGTAAGACTTGGCCACTGGTTGATTCACGAACCTATAACAATATATACATATATATCAAAGTATGTTTAAAATATATTTACAACACTTTTAATATATTTTGATGTTTTAAGTTTATTAAGTCAGCTGTCCTCGTTAGTAACCTACAACTAGTTGTCCACAGTTAGATGTACAGAAATAAATCGATAAATATTATCTTGAATCAATCCACGACCCAGTGTATACGTATCTCAGTATTGATCACAACTCAAACTATATATATTTTGAAATCAACCTCAACCATGTATAGCTAACTCCAACATTCACATATAGAGTGTCTATGGTTGTTCCGAAATATATATAGATGTGTCGACATGATAGGTCGAAACATTGTATACGTGTCTATGGTATCTCAAGATTACATAATATACAATACAAGTTGATTAAGTTATGGTTGGAATAGATTTGTTACCAATTTTCACGTAGCTAAAATGAGAAAAATTATCCAATCTTGTTTTACCCATAACTTCTTCATTTTAAATCCGTTTTGAGTGAATCAAATTGCTATGGTTTCATATTGAACTCTATTTTATGAATCTAAATAGAAAAGTATAGGTTTATAGTCAGAAAAATAAGTTACAAGTCGTTTTTGTAAAGGTAGTCATTTCAGTCGAAAGAACGACGTCTAGATGACCATTTTAGAAAACATACTTCAACTTTGAGTTTAACCATAATTTTTGGATATAGTTTCATGTTCATAATAAAAATCATTTTCTCAGAATAACAACTTTTAAATCAAAGTTTATCATAGTTTTTAATTAACTAACCCAAAACAGCCCGCGGTGTTACTACGACGGCGTAAATCCGGTTTTACGGTGTTTTTCGTGTTTCCAGGTTTGAAATCATTAAGTTAGCATATCATATAGATATAGAACATGTGTGTAGTTAATTTTAAAAGTCAAGTTAGAAGGATTAACTTTTGTTTGCGAACAAGTTTAGAATTAACTAAACTATGTTCTAGTGATTACGAGTTTAAACCTTCGAATAAGATAGTTATATATATATGAATCGAATGATGTTATGAACATAACTACTACCTCAAGTTTAGTAGGTAAACCTATTGGAAGTGACAAGAAATGATCTAGCTTCAAAGGATCTTGGATGGCTTGAAAGTTCTTGAAGTAGGATCATGACACAAAAACAAGTTCAAGTAAGATTTTTACTCGAATTAAGATAGTTTATAGTTATAGAAATTGAATCAAAGTTTGAATATGAATATTACCTTGAATAAGAAAGATAACCTACTGTATATAACAAAGGTTTCTTGATCTTAGATGATTACTTGGAATGGATTAGAAAGCTTGGAAGTAAATTAGTAAACTTGAAGGAATTTTTGAAGTGTTCTTGAAGTGTTCTTCCTATGATGATTATAGCTTGATTCTTGAAGTGATTTTTGATGAAGATGATGATTAACTACTGGAAAAATACATTCATAATAGTGTGTGTGTGTGTTGAGAGAGAATTAGAAAGAGAATTGGAAGTGAAATGGAGTGAATGATGAGTGGTAATTGGTGAGTGGTGAGTGGGGTTAAAAGGAGTTCTAGTTAGTTGACTAGCTCATGGTAGAAGTTAAAATTGATTAGTCATACATGAAATAATCAAGAGTGGAATCCCATGCTAGTTCCTATTGGTATATACTCATAGTAAGTACGTTTTGAAGCTGTGTATAATACGGGTAAGAATACGACTAGAATTCCTGATGAAAGAAAAGAATGGAAAAGTAACTGTAACCATTTTCGTTAAGTATGAGTGTTTTGATATATGTCTTGAAGTCTTCCAAAAGTATTTTAATACATCTAAATACACTACATGTATATACATTTTAACTGAGTCGTTAAGTCATCGTTAGTCGTTACATGTAAGTGTTGTTTTGAAACCTTTAAGTTAACGATCTCAATTAATGTTGTTAACCCATTGTTTATTATATCTAATGAGATGTTAAATTATTATATTATCATGATATTATGATATATTAATATATCTTAATATGATATATATACATTTAAATGTCGTTACAACGATAATCGTTACATATATGTCTCGTTTCGAAATCCTTAAGTTAGTAGTCTTGTTTATATGTATATAACTCATTGTTAATATACTTATGGAGATACTTACTTATCATAATCTCATGTTAACCATATGTATATCCATATATATATCGTCATGTCGTTTTTACAAGTTTTAACGTTCGTGAATCGCCGGTCAACTTGGGTGGTCAATTGTCTATATGAAACATATTTCAATTAATCAAGTCTTAACAAGTTTGATTGCTTAACATGTTGGAAACATTTAATCATGTAAATATCAATCTCAATTAATATATATAAACATGGAAAAGTTCGGGTCACTACAGAAACCATCCTCTCTTGAAGCATTTTCTGATGCTGATTGGGCTGGATGTCCAGATGATAGGAGATCCACGGGGGGATTTGCTATCTATTTAGGCTCTAATCTCATCTCATGGACTGCCCGTAAACAACGCACTGTTTCTCGTTCTTCTACTGAATCAGAATACAAAGCCATTGCTGACACAGTTGTTGAGCTTACATGGCTTCAAGCTCTTCTTCGTGAACTTGGCATTCGCACATCTTCAACACCTATACTATGGTGCGATAATCTAGGTGCAACCTACTTATCAGCCAATCCTATCTTTCATGCACGGACAAAACACATAGAAGTCGACTTTCACTTTGTTCGTGAAAAGGTTGCTCAAGGAGATTTGAGAGTACAATTCATATCTACGGATGACCAGATTGCAGATATCTTTACAAAGCCATTACCTACCAATTGGTTTCTATTTCTGAGATCCAAGCTACAGGTAGTTCCCCGCCCTTAGCTTGCGGGGGCGTATTAGACATATATAAGCCCATGGGCTTTAGGGTTTAGTATTGACTTAGGCTCCAAGTTGGTTTAGTATTGACTTAGGCTCCAAGTTGGTTTAGTATTGACTTAGGCTCCAAGTTGTATTAGCCTATATATATTTGATGTAATCTATTGATTGAGATATAATAACACAATACAATTGTCCTGGAATTATAGTTACAGTTCAAACTTAACTGCCCAGTTCAGATATACTATTCGATTAATATTTCCCAAAGTGATAATCATTTCCATCCATTTTTTTCAATAATAAGAAATTGAAAATCATAAGGTACAGTAATTCAACTTCAAATGATTAACATGCACCAAAACTATAAACTATATTTAGTTGGTTGTTTGCTTGTGTTGCTTTGTTCGGTTCGTTTATCCTTTAGGTTTAGGGTTTAGATTTAGCGTTTAACACAATAGGT
This sequence comes from Rutidosis leptorrhynchoides, assembly GCF_046630445.1. Taxonomy (NCBI): domain Eukaryota; kingdom Viridiplantae; phylum Streptophyta; class Magnoliopsida; order Asterales; family Asteraceae; genus Rutidosis; species Rutidosis leptorrhynchoides. The sequence continues at coordinate 367,565,582 of NC_092343.1, read as the reverse complement.
TTAGGGTTTAGATTTGGCGTTTAATATCAACAATTTATATTTTATGCAGTGGCGGAACTTGAACCTGGTCACATATGGGGCGGGTGTATAAATTTATTAAATTTTTCATTAATAGGTGGGGCGAACACTAAAAAAAGCTTATTTTTTAATAATTTTTTTTTTAGTGTAAACTTTTTTTTAAAAATCCAGCTGGGGCGGGTGCTCCGCCCTGCCCCTTATATATTCCGCCCCTGATTTTAGGGTTTTGGGTACGAACGGTTTAGATTTTAGGGTTTTCGGTTTAGGAATCTAAACCCAAAACACTAAATCCTTAACTTGAAATCGGGCTAAATTTAGAGAAAAAAATTGAATTCAAACAAAAAAAGGTGAATTGGAACAATTCTGTGTCTGTTAGAACAATCTTGAGTCCGTTAAAACAATTTTATGTTGTAGAACAAACATGTAGAACATGTTCGACCAAAACCTAAATGTTCGCCCACCTTAATTCTTGATCGATTTGGGAGTTCTCAAAGTTATCTCCTTAAAAGGTTATAATGGGATCCTCACCCATATATACATATATGCATACATATGTACATGCATATATATATATATATATATATATATATATATATATATATATATATATATATATATATATATATATATATATATATATATATATATATATATATATATATATATATATATATATCGCTGTCGGGTGGTATTGGTCGGTTACGGTCGGTTAATTTAAAGTTTTATAGGAACGGTGAACGGTCGGAATATTAAATATTAAAAAAACTAAGGAATGAAAAATGAAGGAAAAAACCAAGGAAGTAAAAAAAAACTTTGATGCAAAGTGGTTTTAGTCGGTTAATAGTCGATTAATTTAGCGTTGAAAAAGACTTTAATGGTCGCCTAGTTAAATGTTTAAAATATAAAGGAATGAAAACTGAAAGGAAAAAAGAAATGGAAAAAAGTTTTTAAAAAATAATGAAAAAAAAAACTAGATTACCAAAATACCCCGAAGTTGGGGGTATTTTCAAGTTCGCCATTGTAAGCATTGGAAAAGTTCACGACAATTAGTTATAGTTATTGTAACATCCCGCCTTTTTCCGTTTACTTTTCGTTTATTTATTTAAAGTCCGTTATATGATTATAACATCTTCCGTTAAATAAAAAAGTCCGTTATATGATTATAACATCTTCCGTTAAAACGCGTTTTAAAATAACTCATTTAGGTAATACACGCACCCGCTTTAAACTTGAGGGACCAATTTTGTCAATTGACAAAAGGAGTGACTAGGTCAAAGAGTCAACTCCTTCCTCATCCATTCATTATCCATTTCCTTTTTCATTTTTCTTAATACTTTCAACTTTTCTCTCAAAACTCCAATTCAAAGATTCATCATCCATTTTAAAGTTAGCAATCAAACATTGAAACAAATTACATATTTGGAATCCTTGCATCTTCCTCTTCAATTCCATACCGATTTCATCAAGTTTGGGTAACTTTCTAAAATCACTAGATTCTTTGTTCTTGATGTTTTCAACTTATAAAAGTGTTAATTAGTGTCTATGGCTCAAGTCTAACATGAATATATGATTTGTATGCTCGTTCTTGTCATTTTGATGTAACTAGCTTAAACTTGAAATGGGTGTGTTTGATCTTGAGTTTTGGTTGATCATATGTTGTTAGATGTTAAAAGTGCATGTATTAAATATGTTACTAGCATCACTAGCTTCAATTTGGTATGTAAGTTGACTTGGAAAAGCCTCATTAACATGATTAAGGATTTTATGATTGTTAGTTAGGGTTTGGTGGCCTTAAATGTGATCTTTGATGCATTAAAAGCCTTGCAATGTTGTTTGTAAGTGTTTAGTAGTATTGTATGCGTAATTACCTACGAAACGACGTATTATATGTGTGCATTTAATTCCCGAATCATAAATGTGCATTTATGAACTTGAAAGTATTTATGATGAACATTAAATGAGCATTCAACTTGGATTTTGATTTTTGTAAATGATGTTTTTAATTGATGAAAGGTGTTTAGTTGTGTTCCTCGTTAAATTACCTTTCCAACGATGTATGGTATGCGTTTTAGGTATTTACGGTTCATGAGTTAAGATAAATTGAAGTTTGGATGAGACTTGAACAATTGAAACAGCCCAAGTACCAGTTCCCGCACAGTGTCGCGGCACGGCCTTTCTGTGTCGCAGCGCGACAATAGCCGCATTCAGGGACTGACCTACCTTGTCAATTTACAAAAAATGTTTGCTATGCTACGCACCTCCGATTCACATGTAACTTGTTCTAACATGCTTATATATGATTAAAAACCTCAGAAAAATAGTTCGGGACCCGACCCGAACGTGTTGACTTTGACTTGATCAAAGTTGACTTTTGTTTAAACTTAACCAAATACTTATGCAATCATCCTAATGTGACGACCCGGGAATTTTCGACTAAATTTAAACTTAATCTTTATATGATTTCGATACGATAAGCAAAGTATGTAATGTTGAGTCTAGAAAATTTTGAAACGATGTTCATATATTCAATTGACCTTCGACTGCTCCCGATGATTCACGAACTATAGCTTGTAAATATGTGGATATATATAAATATGTGTATATATAAATATATGTATAATATATATAATAACATGAACATTAATAAACTATTATATAAATTTATTGTTATAAATAAATATGTACAATAAAATACATTGTAATAAAAACTATTATTTTATATGTATATTTCTTGTATATATATATTGTAATATTTAATTTAATTATTTAATATATATATTTATGTGCGTAGTAAATTTTGTTATTTAAAACTGTTTATATATATACATAGTGTATATTAAACATAATTAATTTTGAGCTTAAAGGGTAAATGTCGGTAACTTTCGGTTGACGTTTAATTATTTTAAAATAGGTCTAATATATATATATATATATATATATATATATATATATATATATATATATATATATATATATATATATATATATATATATATATATGAAGTTTTAAAATAAAAGTTATTCCAAAATTTGATTAAAAAGATAGTAGTTTTGATAAATATTTTTTTTACCTTTTCAATCTAAGTTTTTGTACTCCGTACATATAAATTGGAACAGAAAAGAAATAATTATCGAATCTTTTTGATCAGGTTTCAAACAGGTAATGACCTGAATAAATAAATGGTCTTAATTTAAAATTTTGGGATTTTTAGAAACACTTTTATATTTTTACTGTTTAGCAATGGACACGATATATAACCCCGTGATAAGTGTCGACAGTGTATAATAGCTATTTGATCCGTGAAGTTGAAATTAACAAACAACTTACTGTTTGTTTCTGTTTCTTTACCTAACCAATATCTCTAGGTATATATCTATATAACTTATACATATAATAGAGAGAAATCACACACACCACACTACTTAATCATCTTCCCCGTCAACAATCACTCCCGGCTATCACCAACCAACCATCGTCTTTCACCACAATCACCTTGATATACCATCGATCACCAATATGCAAATATGATCAACCATTACTACTATTATATGTTTCGGTTTCTAATTCATGCATCTCAATATCAACAAACCCATTTAATCACCATCGGCTCACACCCACCATTTGTTCCTCCTCTCTTCCATGAACCCACAAACCATAAAAAGTGACTACCATTGATCCTTATGATTTTCGTTTTTGGTTTAGTATTTCAGTTTGAACCAAGTCAATAAACCACTATCACATTCGAAGCTTTTGTTGTTCGGTTAACATCACCACCATCCCCACAGGCAAGTATTACTGTTACTTTTCCGTCATAGCTATTATCTGTTTCGATGTGAACCAAGAACACCATCACAATTCATCATGGAAGCTTTCTGCTACCTTTCATATTTCTGTTCCATGATATTATTCGACCCCAAAACATCACAATGACATGGTTCCTCATTGTTCTTGTCAACTCACGATGAACCCACAACCACCAACGACACCATCACCTATGGCTACCGTCAAACCCATCACCTAAACAACCACCTTAGCCATCATTATACTACTACTGCGAATTTCTGTTTTCATGTTTGATATTCAGCCGAGAGACTGCTATTGCTACGCTGTTTCTATAATCAAACATCACGAAACCCACAAAATCAATACTAGCCGCTATTTGTTTACTATAAGACCTATAATTAAAAACTCAAAACCATACACAACCGCTACATAATATCTGATTTTACAGCCTTTTTACTGCTACTGGTTTTCTGTTTTCATTCCCGATGAAACCATTACAAAGCACCATAAAGTTGACTGCTATTAAGTAAAACATATGTTGACTATTTTTTTTGTGTGCTGAGGGTTACTTTATTCTTGTGTTAAACATGGTGGGCCGAAAAATTCATATTCTGTTTTGGGACTCGGCCAAGTGAGGTTTTATTATATTTTTATATATAAAGCCACTTTGTTGAAGTCATGGTGACAGAAAAGGGATCGATTAAATTAAGTTAGTGGGAGAAAAAAAAGGTGATGTTAATAATAGATGTTTGTTGGTGGGTTGTGACTATCATAATGTTCATGGTAGGAATGATAATTAGATAGTGATAGTGATCGAGATTAGGATTAAATGAAGATGATTATAGACGTTTGATGAAAATTTGCTAGTTATGAGGATGTTGTTTTAATGATGTTGTTTTACTCTTGATGGATTATTAATTTGCTTCTTTGATGACGATTCGAACCATAAGCTCATTGATCCCTACTGTTGCTCGTTGAACTGCAAAATCCTATCCGTTCAATTTATTACCTGCCACTACTATTAATCGATTGCATATATCTGTTGCTATTGGATCACATAATTGGACTGCATGAAATCGGGCTATAACTTGGGCCACTACTTAAACCCATCGTTTGCTATTTTGGTTCTTAATCAATGACAACACAAACCTGATACACTTGTTTGTTGCTACGTGATTTACTGCTAACCAAAACCCTTCTTGTTGATGTTGGGCCGTGGGTTGCAAATGGATTTTTGGTGCCGTGGTTTCTAGTGTTGGGCTTTTGCTTGTTGGACCGAGAATTATTTTTCCTATTGGTCCAAGAAGTTCCATGATAGTGGTATCCATAATAATAAGTGATGATGGATAATGATATGTGTATTATGATGATAATTGTGATGTTAAGTAATGATGGGAGGACATGATAATACGTGATTCATGTTGATGATCTCGTTTATGTTCTAGGAAAAGGATGATGATGTTATATATATGAATGAATAAAGATGATGTTAAAACAAAGAAAATAATAAACGGTTTCGTTATATGTTAATTGATTTAATGAGTGGGTTAGTTCAAGAAGTGACATGGCAGCTCATTAGTTTAGTGGTGTGTTTGATAAGCGAGAGGTCGCGGGTTCGAACCCCGGCAAAGACACATATTTCTTTTTAGGAACTCACTCTTTAAGGTAGTCTTCTTTTATTAATTATTATTATTATTACTATTATTATTATTATTATTATTATTATTATTATTATTATTATTATTATTATTATTATTATTATTATTATTATTATTAAGTATTAAGTATTATAATCAAAACTATTATTTTCATTATCATTATTATTATTATAAGTATTATTAGTATTAATATCATTATTATTATCATTATAAGTAAAAACATTGTTATTATAGATATGATAGTTATTATTATTATTACTATTATTATTATCAGTCTTATTGTTAAAAATATTAAAATTATTAGTTGTATTAAAATTTACATTTTTAAAAAAAGATTACCTTTATTATTTAAAACTATCATTGTTATTAATAGAATCTTTAATATATAAAAATGAACATAGGAAACATATATGTTATTAATATAAAAATAATATAACTGATAAATATATATATAAATTTGTTCAGTTACAATTACATGTATTAATATATATAAATGATATAGGTTCGTGAATCCGAAGCCAACCCTGCATTGTTCAGTATCGTCGTATGAATATTTTTACTACAAAATACAGTATTGTGAGTTTCATTACTCCCTTTTTAAATGCTTTTGCAATATATATTTTTGGGACTGAGAATACATGCGCTTTTTATAACTGTTTTACGAAATAAACACAAGTAATCGAAACTACATTATATGGTTGAATGATCGAAGCCGAATATGCCCCTTTTTGCTTGGTAGACTAAGAATTAGGGAACATCACTAATTTTGAGAATTAGTGCACGCCTAATTGACGCGAATCCTAAAGATAGATCTATTGGGCCTAACAAACCCCATCCGTTGTAGCGGATGCTTTAGTACTTTGATGTTGTTTTATCATGTTCGATGGATGTCCCGAAATGATAGGGGATATTCTTATATGCATCTTGTTAAGGTCGGTTACCAGGTGTTCAATCCATATGAATGATTTTTGTCTCTATGCATGGGACGTATATTTATGAGAAATGGAAATGAAAATCTTGTGGTCTATTAAAATGATGAAAATGATTGATTATGATAAACTAATGAACTCACCAACCTTTTAGTTGACACTTTAAAGCATGTTTATTCTCAGGTATGAAAGAAATCTTCCGCTGTGCATTTGCTCATATTAGAGATATTACTTGGATTCATTCATGACATATTTCAAATGACGTTGCATTTGAGTCGTTGAGTTCATCAAGATTATTATTAAGTCAATTATAGTTGGATATATTATGAAATGGTATGCATGCTGTCAACCTGTGATGTAATGAAAGTTTGTTTTCTAAAAACGAATGCAGTGTTTGTAAAATGTATCATATAGAGGTCAAGTACCTCGCGATGTAACCAAATGTTATTGTATTCGTTCTTATGGATTAGGATAGGTCTTTACAGGTGGTATCAGAGCAGTGGTCTTAGCGAACCAGGTCCTGCATTAGTGTGTCTAACTGATAGTTGTTTAGATGCATTAGTGAGTCTGGACTTCGACCGTGTTTGCATGTCAAAATTTTGCTTATTATTTAGTGTCGAAAAATTATTTGTTTATCATCCTTAAAGTCTAGACACGTCTTATTGCCTCTATTGCATAGACAGTGTATAGATAAATCCATATCTTAGTGTATCTGTTATTGTTACCTTTGCCTGACAGCTTTCGTAGATTCCTCCGTAACTTATGGGATTTTAGTATTATATATGCATATGTAAATTATGTATTGCAGGGTACTAATCTACATCCTATAATCTATTTCTTATCGAAAATCCTTCATCTGATCGTATGGGATGAATCCCTCAACCAGTTCGAATTCCTCGGATTCCGACAACTATTCCGATATGGAGTTTCACCTAAGCTCCGAAAGCAGTGTCACCAGAATGAATTAACCAATCAGCCATCCCTAATTCATCTGATGAGTTCGTAGTCGACTTAACTGATGGAGACGAGAAGAAGGCGATCTTTTCCACCAACCGAATTCACCTCTTGACGATGAACCTGAAGTATTTACCGGTGAACCTATCCGTAATACCATTTTCTCTCTCATTTCCAGAGTATCTCGTCATGATTATATACTATCTCAAATTCTAAACCTTATTCATCCGCTTGTTCCAACCGCCAATCATCCCGGAGCAATCGAAGAAGTCAACGAGATTCGCGCTCGAGTAATCAATTTGGAGAATATTGTGATGACCCAGAAATTTTTGACCAAATTTAAACTTAATCTTTAACGTTTCCGACACGATAAGCAAAGTCTGTAAAGTTGAATCTCAAAATTTTTGAACTATTCAATTACCTTTCGATTGTTCTCAACGATTCGCGAACAATTATAGGTAAATAGATACATATATATACCATAACTTGAAAACGTAACAAAGTGTTGAGTATATGATACTGTGCATTAAACTTATTGGTTTGATTATCTGATTGATATATTTAGATACAGAGTTAAAAGATTATGCCAAACGATTGAATTAAAAGATAATTATTGAGTCCCTTAAGGATTATGATATTATTACGGGTCTCTGTTGTAAGGTCCACGTTGATTTGGGAAATCATTCATTCTTAACGGTATTCGGAATAAATGGTAAAGTGTTTATTTAATTAACGTAATTTGGACACATACAATAATAAGGAATATCAACTGTTGGAATTAGATATATGAATAACTTGCGATATGTATTTTAAAACGTGTTTATTAATATTGAAAATATATATTTAACAATACGGTAAAATATAATATTAACTTGGTCATAAAAACGAATTGTTATTATATATATATTAACAAATAGCGAGACGATGATTTATAGAAGTAAACGATCAAAATACTCGAAAGTTTAAGGTATACTTTGAGTGGTATAGTTTAGGGATAATTTAAGGCTATATTTTGACAAAGGTACGTGACACGAAATGTAAAATACAAGTTTTCTCAGCGTACGAAAGGACATTTGAAAAACCGAAATCGGGACATAAGTCGAGTGATGACGTACGACTTATCGGAACAAAAATTACAAGTCAACTATGCATGTGAATTTAATATAATATATAATTAATTATATAAATTAAATATATTATATATATTATATAAAATTATGTCGACAAACAAAAAGTTAAAAGTTTGTGAGCTGGATCAGAGGGCCATGCGATCACATGGCCTTGAAGCACAAATCCCATGCGATCGCATGGGGTGCTTTTTCAGAAAAGGTACTATAAATTCAATTGTTTTGCTCGAACATCACACACACTTACACAGATATAGATATATACTCCGTAATATTTATATTATTTATATTATTATTATTATTATTATTATTATTATTATTATTATTATAATTATTAATATTAAAGATTAATATTAATATTAATCTTATTATTATCAGTAGTATTAATATTATTTTTATTAGCATTATACATAAAATACTACGACGAGGTCATGTTCAAACGATTTCAAAAATGATTTTCGAGTGAATTAAAGCTAAGGAAATTATGGGTTATTGCCAAGGAGGTTATGGGTAATGTTCTGGGGTATAATTGTGAATCAAACTTAGTGTTTATCATCTCCGTTACGTCTACGTACTTTTCTACAATATTGAATCTCAATATTAATACGTAAGCATTTATATTTTATATTTTATAAATTAATAGTGTATACATACTAGTGCTCAAGTGTATATATTTATACATGCTTGTATGCTAAATTTCGTCGTTAAACAGTTTATAATAAATCACGAATTAAATACATATATTACGGGTAAAAGGTATATGATATACATGTTTTCGGAAAGCTGGAGAAAAATCAATAACTTTTCATTTAGATATCGAATAGTTTCGAGGAACGAATCAAAAGATATGGTCAGCTGAATTATAATTGACATTAATTGGAATTGCTTTTTGAATCTACAATTAATACTTAAACAACTTGTTTACGAGATTGATAAAATGGATTTTTGAATATTACCAACCGAGTAAATGAATCCTTATATAAGGTACGTCTCGTTTGTTGAACTATTGTCAAAATTGACTTTTTGAAACAACTTTGAATAACTTTTGTATGTCAATTTCGAGCATTAGGATTGTGATACACTATGACCTGACGTAGCTTGATAGACATTTATTGACCAACATATGTTCTCTAGGTTGAGATCTACGATTATTTGATATACCGAGTTTCGGTCACATTACGATGAACAACTTTATGTGCTGCTAAGGTGAGTTTCATTGATCCCTTTTTAATTGTTTTTGCAATATATATTTTTGGGCTGAGAATACATGTACTTTATTTTAAACGCAATGGATACAAGTACATACTAAATTCTACACCGAGTTTAAACCAAAAATCCCTTAGCTTTGGTAACTAGTAACTGCCAGTTATAAGAACTGGTGGGCGCGAGTAGTTATATATGGATCCATAGGGCTTGATATCCCCATCCGAGCTAGAGCGCTAGCCTTTTAACGGACGTATGCTATTTGAGAAGCGTACACATTGGTTTGCGTGTGTTATTAATGTAGTGACCCGAACTTTTCCATGTTTATATATATTAATTGAGATTGATATTTACATGATTAAATGTTTCCAACATGTTAAGCAATCAAACTTGTTAAGACTTGATTAATTGAAATATGTTTCATATAGACAATTGACCACCCAAGATGACCGGTGATTCACGAACGTTAAAACTTGTAAAAACTATATGATGACATATATATGGATATATATATAGTTAACATGATACTATGATAAGTAAACATATCATTAAGTATATTAACAATGAACTACATATGTAAAAACAAGACTACTAACTTAATTATTTTTAAAAAGAGACATATATGTAACGATTATCGTTGTAAAGACATTTAATGTATATATATCATATTAAGAGATATTCATACATGATAATATCATGATAATATAATAATTTAAAATCTCATTTGATATTATAAACATTGGGTTAACAACATTTAACAAGATCATTAACCTAAAGGTTTCAAAACAACACTTACATGTAACGACTAACGATGACTTAACGACTCAGTTAAAATGTATATACATGTAGTGTTTTAATATGTATTTATAAACTTTTGAAAGACTTCAAGACACTTATCAAAATACTTCTACTTAACAAAAATGCTTACAATTACATCCTCGTTCAGTTTCATCAACAATTCTACTCGTATGCACCCGTATTCGTACTCGTACAATACACAGCTTTTAGATGTATGTACTATTGGTATATACACTCCAATGATCAGCTCTTAGCAGCCCATGTGAGTCACCTAACACATGTGGGAACCATCATTTGGCAACTAGCATGAAATATCTCATAAAATTACAAAAATATGAGTAATCATTCATGACTTATTTACATGAAAACAAAATTACATATCCTTTATATCTAATCCATACACCAACGACCAAAAACACCTACAAACACTTTCATTCTTCAATTTTCTTCATCTAATTGATCTCTCTCAAGTTCTATCTTCAAGTTCTAAGTGTTCTTCATATATTCTACAAGTTCTAGTTACATAAAATCAAGAATACTTTCAAGTTTGCTAGCTCACTTCCAATCTTGTAAGGTGATCATCCAACCTCAAGAAATCTTTGTTTCTTACAGTAGGTTATCATTCTAATACAAGGTAATAATCATATTCAAACTTTGGTTCAATTTCTATAACTATAATCTTATTTCAAGTGATGATCTTACTTGAACTTGTTTTCGTGTCATGATTCTGCTTCAAGAACTTCGAACCATCCAAGGATCCGTTGAAGCTAGATCCATTTTTCTCTTTTCCAGTAGGTTTATCCAAAGAACTTAAGGTAGTAATGATGTTCATAACATCATTCAATTCATACATATAAAGCTATCTTATTCGAAGGTTTAAACTTGTAATCACTAGAACATAGTTTACTTAATTCTAAACTTGTTCGCAAACAAAAGTTAATCCTTCTAACTTGACTTTTAAAATCAACTAAACACATGTTCTATATCTATATGATATGCTAATTTAATGATTAAAAACCTGGAAACACGAAAAACACCGTAAAACCGGATTTACGCCGTCGTAGTAACACCGCGGGCTGTTTTGGGTTAGTTAATTAAAAACTATGATAAACTTTGATTTAAAAGTTGTTATTCTGAGAAAATGATTTTTATTATGAACATGAAACTATATCCAAAAATTATGGTTAAACTCAAAGTGGAAGTATGTTTTCTAAAATGGTCATCTAGACGTCGTTCTTTCGACTGAAATGACTACCTTTACAAAAACGACTTGTAACTTATTTTTCTGACTATAAACCTATACTTTTTTATTTAGATTCATAAAATAGAGTTCAATATGAAACCATAGCAATTTGATTCACTCAAAACGGATTTAAAATGAAGAAGTTATGGGTAAAACAAGATTGGATAATTTTTCTCATTTTAGCTACGTGAAAATTGGTAACAAATCTATTCCAACCATAACTTAATCAACTTGTATTGTATATTATGTAATCTTGAGATACCATAGACACGTATACAATGTTTCGACCTATCATGTCGACACATCTATATATATTTCGGAACAACCATAGACACTCTATATGTGAATGTTGGAGTTAGCTATACAGGGTTGAGGTTGATTCCAAAATATATATAGTTTGAGTTGTGATCAATACTGAGATACGTATACACTGGGTCGTGGATTGATTCAAGATAATATTTATCGATTTATTTCTGTACATCTAACTGTGGACAACTAGTTGTAGGTTACTAACGAGGACAGCTGACTTAATAAACTTAAAACATCAAAATATATTAAAAGTGTTGTAAATATATTTTAAACATACTTTGATATATATGTATATATTGTTATAGGTTCGTGAATCAACCAGTGGCCAAGTCTTACTTCCCGACGAAGTAAAAATCTGTGAAAGTGAGTTATAGTCCCACTTTTAAAATATAATATTTTTGGGATGAGAATACATGCAGGTTTTATAAATGATTTACAAAATAGACACAAGTACGTGAAACTACATTCTAAGGTTGAATTATCGAAATTGAATATGCCCCTTTTTATTAAGTCTGGTAATCTAAGAATTAGGGAACAGACACCCTAATTGACGCGAATCCTAAAGATAGATCTATTGGGCCTAACAAACCCCATCCAAAGTACCGGATGCTTTAGTACTTCGAAATTTATATCATATCCGAAGGGTGTCCCGGAATGATGGGGATATTCTTATATATGCATCTTGTTAATGTCGGTTACCAGGTGTTCACCATATGAATGATTTTTATCTCTATGTATGGGATGTGTATTGAAATATGAAATCTTGTGGTCTATTGTTACGATTTGATATATATAGATTAAACCTATAACTCACCAACATTTTTGTTGACGTTTAAAGCATGTTTATTCTCAGGTGAATACTAAGAGCTTCCGCTGTTGCATACTAAAATAAGGACAAGATTTGGAGTCCATGTTTGTATGATATTGTGTAAAAACTGCATTCAAGAAACTGATTTCGATGTAACATATTTGTATTGTAAACCATTATGTAATGGTCGTGTGTAAACAGGATATTTTAGATTATCATTATTTGATAATCTACGTAAAGCTTTTTAAACCTTTATTTATGAAATAAAGGTTATGGTTTGTTTTAAAAATGAATGCAGTCTTTGAAAAACGTCTCATATAGAGGTCAAAACCTCTCAACGAAATCAATTAATATGGAACGTTTTTAATCAATAAGAACGGGACATTTCAGTTGGTATCAGAGCGTTGGTCTTAGAGAACCAGAAAATTTGCATTAGTGTGTCTTATCGAGTTTGTTAGGATGCATTAGTGAGTCTGGACTTCGACCGTGTTTTCTTTAAAAAATGATTGCTTAACTTTTTTGTTGGAAACTATATATTATTAACATGTATATATTATGTGATATATTAATCTCTTAACATGTTTGATATTGTGTGATAGATGTCTACCTCTAGCACAAATCCCATTGACTCACCTAATAATAACGAAGAGTCGAATATATATTGGACTGATTCACAAGTTCCCGAAGAGGAACCGGAAGAAGAATCAGAACCGGAAGAAGAATCAGAACCGGAAGAAGAATCAGAACCGGAAGAGGAGGAACCAGAGGAGGAAAGAGAACCGGTGGGGGAAATAATAAAACGGTTAAGTAAAAGAAAATCCTCAACCAACCGACCAAGGTTAATTATGGTCAATGGTGTTTCCGCCAAGGAAGCAAAATATTGGGAGGATTACCAATTCTCCGATGAATCGGATTCCGACGAGAATTCCGATGATGTTATAGAAATTACCCCAACTGAATTTAAAAAGGCAAAAGAAAATAATAAGGGAAAGGGCATAAAAATAGAGAAATCTAATTCCAACCCAGATGAACTTTATATGTATCGTCAACCCCCGAAGTCCTTAAGTTGTAACAATGACCCGGGAACCTCTAAACCACCAGGTTTTTCTAAACCAATGTGGAAAACGACGGCTCGTATTAGGGGAACATCATATATCCCTAGAAACTTGGCAAAACGAACCAAAACCGAAGAAGAAGAAACAAGCGAGTCGGAATAAGATAGTTGTATTCGTGTGGTGTAATCTATGTAATATAGTGTGCTTATGCTTTATGATATATGTAAAAATTGCTTGTATTAATAAGTATTTTTTTATGAATCTAACTCTTGTCTATTTTACAGTATAAAAACACAAAATGGATAGACAACCCAATATTTTAAGAGACCTACCCGGAGACATGATTGATGAAATCTTGTCTAGAGTCGGTCAGAATTCTTTGGCACAACTATTTAAGGCGAGATCAGTTTGTAAGACATTCGAAGAACATTCCAAGAATGCCTTGGTTTATAAAAGGCTTTCGTTCGAAAGATGGGGGATATCACATTGGAAAATCCATAAGTTACGATGTGTTTACTTTGACGCATATATTGCGGGGAACCCAAATGCTATTTTACGCAATGGGTTAAGAAATTATTTTGACTCAATATATCCGAATATTGGACTTCGTGATTTAGAAAAAGCGGCTAACATGCAACATAAAGAAGCATGTTATGCTTACGGATTAGTAATGTTCGCTTCTCACCAAAGTGAGAACAAGAACATCGGGCTACAACTATTAAACAAAACGTTTCCACAAGTGACGGAGTCTGTAATTGGGGTAAGAAATGAGGTTTTTAGATTGTTACGGGACTGTTGGACATTACGTAACCCTCGTCCCTTTGACGACGTTACAACACGCTGTCTTATCAACGGCCATAACGGTTATGTTCCACAAGACCAAGGATGGGAAGTAATCCTAGTAAAACCAGAATGCATGACTTGTTTCTGGACGTATGAATTACGTGTCTTTATTGCCTTTGCTGAACGACTTGTGTACTAGCTAGAATTATCTTCACAACCATCTTGTATCAAATTTATTGTGTGCTATATTTCATGCTATATGTAAAATAAGCGGTATTGTAAGTTTGTAAAATATTGTGTAAAAGTTTGAACGCGAAATATTATTATAATCAGTTTTTCATATAGAATTGTAGTAGTTGAATTGTATATTAGCTACTAAGTATGAACTTAACGGGTAGGTACTACCCGAATTTAAACTTATAAAACGCTAATATGAAGAAAAAGCTTTTATAAATGAGTTCATATTATGCTACGAAATACTATTAACTACTCTTAATATTCTGTATGATTAACTTGTTCCATTTGACTATTTTGAAGGAAATGGCACCGACTACTCGACACACCGTGAATATGAATGAAGAGGAATTCCGTACTTTTCTAGCTTCAAACATAGCCGCAGTACAGGCTGCGCTACATACCAACAATAACCTTGGATCTAGCAGTACAGGAAATCGTGTAGGATGCACCTACAAAGAATTCACTGCCTGCAAACCTTTGGAATTTGATGGAACCGAAGGACCGATCGGATTGAAACGGTGGACCGAGAAGGTCGAATCGGTGTTTGCCATAAGTAAGTGTACTGAAGAGGACAAAGTGAAGTACGCTACGCATACCTTCACAGGTTCTGCGTTAACATGGTGGAATACCTATCTAGAGCAAGTGGGACAAAACGATGCGTACGCACTACCGTGGTCAGCATTCAAGCACTTGATGAACGAGAAATACCGTCCCAGAACCGAGGTCAATAAGCTCAAGACAGAACTTAGAGGGTTACGAACCCAAGGATTTGATATTACCACGTACGAAAGACGATTCACATAATTGTGCCTATTGTGTCCGGGAGCATTCGAAGATGAGGAAGAGAAGATTGACGCGTTTGTGAAAGGATTACCGGAAAGAATCCAAGAAGATATAAGTTCACACGAGCCCGCCTCCATACAACAGGCATGTAGAATGGCTCACAAACTATTGAACCAGATTGAAGAAAGAATTAAAGAATAGACTGCTGAAGAGGCCAATGTGAAGCAAGTCAAAAGAAAGTGGGAGGAAAACGGTGATAAGAATCACCAATACAACAACAACAGCAATTACAACAATAATCGCAACAATTATCCCAACAATCGCAACATCAATCGCAACTACAACAAACGGCCTAACAACAACAACAACAACAACAACAACAGCAACTACAACAATCATCCCAACAACAATAATAACCGTAACAACAACAACAATCAGAAGCAGCTATGCCAAAGGTGTGAAAAGTATCACTCGGGGTTCTGCACCAAATTTTGCAACAAGTGTAAAAGAAATGGTCATAGTGCGGCGAAGTGTGAGGTCTACGGACCAGGGTTTAATAGAACGAAAGGAACAAATGGTGTTGGAATGAGTAATGGCGGAGCAAGTAGTGTCGGAGCAAGTTATGCCAATGTAGTTTGTTATAAATGTGGAAAACCGGGCCACATTATTAGAAATTGCCCGAACCAGGAGAACACGAATGGACAAGGCCGCGAAAGAGTTTTCAATATTAATGCGGCAGAGGCACAGGAAGACCCGGAGCTTGTTACGGATACGTTTCTTGTTGACAATAAATCTGCTTACGTTTTATTTGATTCGGGTGCGGATAGAAGCTATATGAGTAGAGATTTTTGTGCTAAATTAAGTTGTCCATTGACGCCTTTGGATAGTCAATTTTTACTCGAATTAGCAAATGGTAAATTAATTTCAGCAGATAATATATGTCGGAATCGAGAAATTAAACTGGTTAGCGAAATATTTAAGATTGATTTGATACCAGTAGAGTTAGGGAGTTTTGATGTGATAATCGGTATGGACTGGTTGAAAGAAGTGAAAGCAGAGATCGTTTGTTACAAAAATGCAATTCGCATTATACGAGAAAAAGGAAAACCCTTAATGGTGTACGGAGAAAAGGGCAACACGAAGCTACATCTTATTAGTAATTTGAAGGCACAAAAACTAATAAGAAAAGGTTGCTATGCTGTTCTAGCACACGTCGAGAAAGTACAAACTGAAGAAAAAAGCATCAATGATGTTCCCATTGCAAAAGAATTTCCCGATGTATTTCCGAAAGAATTACCGGGATTACCCCCCCATCGATCCGTTGAATTTCAAATAGAACTTGTACCAGGAGCTGCACCAATAGCTCGTGCACCTTATAGACTCGCACCCAGCGAGATGAAAGAACTGCAAAGCCAATTACAAGAACTTTTAGAGCGTGGTTTCATTCGACCAAGCACGTCACCATGGGGAGCTCCTGTTTTGTTTGTCAAGAAGAAAGATGGTACATTCAGGTTGTGTATCGACTACCGAGAGTTGAACAAACTTACCATCAAGAACCGCTACCCACTACCGAGAATTGACGACTTATTTGATCAACTACAAGGCTCGTCTGTTTATTCAAAGATTGACTTACGTTCCGGGTATCATCAAATGCGGGTGAAAGAAGATGATATTCCAAAGACTGCTTTCAGAACACGTTACGGTCATTACGAGTTTATGGTCATGCCGTTTGGTTTAACTAATGTACCAGCTGTGTTCATGGACCTTATGAACCGAGTGTGTGGACCTTACCTTGACAAGTTTGTCATTGTTTTCATTGATGACATACTTATTTACTCAAAGAATGACCAAGAACACGGTGAACATTTGAGAAAGGTGTTAGAAATATTGAGGAAGGAAGAATTGTACGCTAAGTTTTCAAAGTGTGCATTTTGGTTGGAAGAAGTTCAATTCCTCGGTCACATAGTGAACAAAGAAGGTATTAAGGTGGATCCGGCAAAGATAGAAACTGTTGAAAAGTGGGAAACCCCGAAAACTCCGAAACACATACGCCAGTTTTTAGGACTAGCTGGTTACTACAGAAGGTTCATCCAAGACTTTTCCAGAATAGCAAAACCCTTGACTGCATTAACGCATAAAGGGAAGAAATTTGAATGGAATGATGAACAAGAGAAAGCGTTTCAGTTATTGAAGAAAAAGCTAACTACGGCACCTATATTGTCATTGCCTGAAGGGAATGATGATTTTGTGATTTATTGTGATGCATCAAAGCAAGGTCTCGGTTGTGTATTAATGCAACGAACGAAGGTGATTGCATATGCGTCTAGACAATTGAAGATTCACGAACAAAATTATACGATGCATGATTTGGAATTAGGCGCGGTTGTTTTTGCATTAAAGACTTGGAGGCACTACTTATATGGGGTCAAAAGTATTATATATACCGACCACAAAAGTCTTCAACACATATTTAATCAGAAACAACTGAATATGAGGCAGCGTAGGTGGATTGAATTATTGAATGATTACGACTTAGAAGTTCGTTACCACCCGGGGAAGGCAAATGTGGTAGCCAATGCCTTGAGCAGGAAGGACAGAGAACCCATTCGAGTAAAATCTATGAATATAATGATTCATAATAACCTTACTACTCAAATAAAGGAGGCGCAACAAGGAGTTTTAAAAGAGGGAAATTTAAAGGATGAAATACCCAAAGGATCGGAGAAGCATCTTAATATTCGGGAAGACGGAACCCGGTATAGGGCTGAAAGGATTTGGGTACCAAAATTTGGAGATATGAGAGAAATGGTACTTAGAGAAGCTCATAAAACCAGATACTCAATACATCCTGGAACGGGGAAGATGTACAAGGATCTCAAGAAACATTTTTGGTGGCCGGGTATGAAAGCCGATGTTGCTAAATACGTAGGAGAATGTTTGACGTGTTCTAAGGTCAAAGCTGAGCATCAGAAACCATCAGGTCTACTTCAACAACCCGAAATCCCGGAATGGAAATGGGAAAACATTACCATGGATTTCATCACTAAATTGCCAAGGACTGCAAGTGGTTTTGATACTATTTGGGTAATAGTTGATCGTCTCACCAAATCAGCACACTTCCTGCCAATAAGAGAAGATGACAAGATGGAGAAGTTAGCACGACTGTATTTGAAGGAAGTCGTCTCCAGACATGGAATACCAATCTCTATTATCTCTGATAGGGATGGCAGATTTATTTCAAGATTCTGGCAGACATTACAGCAAGCATTAGGAACTCGTCTAGACAAGAGTACTGCCTATCATCCACAAACTGATGGGCAGAGCGAAAGGACGAAACAAACGCTTGAAGACATGCTACGAGCATGTGTTATTGATTTCGGAAACAGTTGGGATCGACATCTACCGTTAGCAGAATGTTCCTACAACAACAGCTACCATTCAAGCATTGAGATGGCGCCGTTTGAAGCACTTTATGGTAGAAAGTGCAGGTCTCCGATTTGTTGGAGTGAAGTGGGGGATAGACAGATTACGGGTCCGGAGATTATACAAGAAACTACCGAGAAGATCATCCAAATTCAACAATGGTTGAAAACCGCCCAAAGTCGACAAAAGAGCTACGCTGACATTAAAAGAAAAGATATAGAATTTGAAATTAGAGAGATGGTCATGGTTAAAGTTACACCTTGGAAAGGCGTTGTTCGATTTGGTAAACGAGGGAAATTAAATCCAAGGTATATTGGACCATTCAAGATTATTGATCGTGTCGGACCAGTAGCTTACCGACTTGAGTTACCTCAACAACTCGCGGCTGTACATAACACTTTCCACGTCTCGAATTTGAAGAAATATTTTGCTAAAGAAGATCTCACTATTCCGTTAGATGAAATCCAAATCAACGAAAAACTTCAATTCATCGAAGAACCCGTCGAAATAATGGATCGTGAGGTTAAAAGACTTAAGCAAAATAAGATACCAATTGTTAAGGTTCGATGGAATGCTCGTAGAGGACCCGAGTTCACCTGGGAGTGTGAAGATCAGATGAAGAAGAAATACCCGCATCTATTTCCAGAAGATTCGTCAACACCTTCAACAGCTTAAAATTTCGGGACGAAATTTATTTAACGGGTAGGTACTGAAGTGACCCGAACTTTTCCATGTTTATATATATTAATTGAGATTGATATTTACATGATTAAATGTTTCCAACATGTTAAGTAATCAAACTTGTTAAGACTTGATTAATTGAAATATGTTTCGTATAGACAATTGACCACCCAAGTTGACCGGTGATTCACGAACGTTAAAACTTGTAAAAACTATATGATGACATATATATGGATATATATATAGTTAACATAATACTATGATAAGTAAACATATCATTAAGTATATTAACAATGAACTACATATGTAAAAATAAGACTACTAACTTAATTATTTTTAAAAAGAGACATATATGTAACGATTATCGTTGTAAAGACATTTAATGTATATATATCATATTAAGAGATATTCATACATGATAATATCATGATAATATAATAATTTAAAATCTCATTTGATATTATAAACATTGGGTTAACAACATTTAACAAGATCGTTAACCTAAAGGTTTCAAAACAACACTTACATGTAACGACTAACGATGACTTAACGACTCAGTTAAAATGTATATACATGTAGTGTTTTAATATGTATTTATACACTTTTGAAAGACTTAAAGACACTTATCAAAATACTTCTACTTAACAAAAATGCTTACAATTACATCCTCGTTCAGTTTCATCAACAATTCTACTCGTATGCACCCGTATTCGTACTCGTACAATACACAGCTTTTAGATGTATGTACTATTGGTATATACACTCCAATTATCAGCTCTTAGCAGCCCATTTGAGTCACCTAACACATGTGGAAACCATCATTTGGCAACTAGCATGAAATATCTCATAAAATTACAAAAATATGAGTAATCATTCATGACTTATTTACATGAAAACAAAATTACATATCCTTTATATCTAATCCATACACCAACGACCAAAAACACCTACAAATACTTTCATTCTTCAATTTTCTTCATCTAATTGATCTCTCTCAAGTTCTATCTTTAAGTTCTAAGTGTTCTTCATATATTCTACAAGTTCTAGTTACATAAAATCAAGAATACTTTCAAGTTTGCTTGCTCACTTCCAATCTTGTAAGGTGATCATCCAACCTCAAGAAATCTTTGTTTCTTACAGTAGGTTATCATTATAATACAAGGTAATAATCATATTCAAACTTTGGTTCAATTTCTATAACTATAACAATCTTATTTCAAGTGATGATCTTACTTGAACTTGTTTTCGTGTCATGATTCTGCTTCAAGAACTTCGAACCATCCAAGGATCCGTTGAAGCTAGATCCATTTTTCTCTTTTCCAGTAGGTTTATCCAAGGAACTTAAGGTAGTAATGATGTTCATAACATCATTCAATTCATACATATAAAGCTATCTTATTCGAAGGTTTAAACTTGTAATCACTAGAACATAGTTTACTTAATTCTAAACTTGTTCGCAAACAAAAGTTAATCCTTCTAACTTGACTTTTAAAATCAACTAAACACATGTTCTATATCTATATGATATGCTAACTTAATGATTTAAAACCTGGAAACATGAAAAACACCGTAAAACCGGATTTACGCTGTCGTAGTAACACTGCGGGCTGTTTTGGGTTAGTTAATTAAAAACTATGATAAATTTTGATTTAAAAGTTGTTATTCTGAGAAAATGATTTTTATTATGAACATGAAACTATATCCAAAAATTATGATTAAACTCAAAGTGGAAGTATGTTTTCTAAAATGGTCATCTAGACGTCGTTCTTTCGACTGAAATGACTACCTTTACAAAAACGACTTGTAACTTATTTTTCCGACTATAAACCTATACTTTTTCTGTTTAGATTCATAAAATAGAGTTCAATATGAAACCATAGCAATTTGATTCACTCAAAACGGATTTAAAATGAAGAAGTTATGGGTAAAACAAGATTGGATAATTTTTCTCATTTTAGCTACGTGAAAATTGGTAACAAATCTATTCCAACCATAACTTAATCAACTTGTATTGTATATTATGTAATCTTGAGATACCATAGACACGTATACAATGTTTCGACCTATCATGTCGACACATCTATATATATTTCGGAACAACCATAGACACTCTATATGTGAATGTTGGAGTTAGCTATACAGGGTTGAGGTTGATTCCAAAATATATATAGTTTGAGTTGTGATCAATACTGAGATACGTATACACTGGGTCATGGATTGATTCAAGATAATATTTATCGATTTATTTCTGTACATCTAACTGTGGACAACTAGTTGTAGGTTACTAACGAGGACAGCTGACTTAATAAACTTAAAACATCAAAATATATTAAAAGTGTTGTAAATATATTTTGAACATACTTTGATATATATGTATATATTGTTATAGGTTCGTGAATCAACCAGTGGCCAAGTCTTACTTCCCGACGAAGTAAAAAAATCTGTGAAAGTGAGTTATAGTCCCACTTTTAAAATCTAATATTTTTGGGATGAGAATACATGCAGGTTTTATAAATGATTTACAAAATAGACACAAGTACGTGAAACTACATTCTAAGGTTGAATTATCGAAATCGAATATGCCCCTTTTTATTAAGTCTGGTAATCTAAGAATTAGGGAACAGACACCCTAATTGACGCGAATCCTAAAGATAGATCTATTGGGCCTAACAAACCCCATCCAAAGTACCGGATACTTTAGTACTTCGAAATTTATATCATATCCGAAGGGTGTCCCGGAATGATGGGGATATTCTTATATATGCATCTTGTTAATGTCGGTTACCAGGTGTTCACCATATGAATGATTTTTATCTCTATGTATGGGATGTGTATTGAAATATGAAATCTTGTGGTCTATTGTTACGATTTGATATATATAGATTAAACCTATAACTCACCAACATTTTTTTTATGTTTAAAGCATGTTTATTCTCAGGTGAATACTAAGAGCTTCCGCTGTTGCATACTAAAATAAGGACAAGATTTGGAGTCCATGTTTGCATGATATTGTGTAAAAACTGCATTCAAGAAACTGATTTCGATGTAACATATTTGTATTGTAAACCATTATGTAATGGTCGTGTGTAAACAAGATATTTTAGATTATCATTATTTGATAATCTACGTAAAGCTTTTTAAACCTTAATTTATGAAATAAAGGTTATGGTTTGTTTTAAAAATGAATGCAGTCTTTGAAAAACGTCTCATATAGAGGTCAAAACCTCGCAACGAAATCAATTAATATGGAACGTTTTTAATCAATAAGAACGGGACATTTCAATTAAGATGATTATACAAAGGGTACAAATTATATATACGTTAAGTTTAGTTACCAGGGTGCTCAATTTCGTAGAATATTTTGATAAACGTTTCTGGATGAAACAACTGAAATCTTGTAATCCATCTTCATATACAGATTATACAAAACATACAAACTATGAACTCACCAACCTTTGTGTTGACACTTGTTAGCATGTTTATTCTCAGGTTCCCTAGAAGTCTTCCGCTGTTTGCTTATATGATAGACAAGCTATGTGCATGGAGTCTTATATGGCATATTTTTCAAGAAAACGTTGCATTCACCAATTCATCATCATGTACCTTATTTTGACTGCATTGTCAACGGAAGTACTATTGTAAACTATTATATACGGTGATTGTCTATATGTAGAAATCATCAGATGTCGAAAACCTTTGATTTAAATATTCATTTATGGTGTGCCTTTTCAAAAGAATGCAATGTTTACAAAACGTATCATATAGAGGTCAAATACCTCGCAATGAAATCAATGAATGACGTGTTCGTCCATATGGATTTGGAGCGATCATCACAAATATGGTGCAAAATTTACCAGCTTCAGCAACATCACCGGCATCAACAGTACCATCAACAATCCATGCCTCAACATCTCATTCTGTACCTCGAGTATAATCACCGTTCTACGTATCAATCTACATCAATTATCTTCGTTCTTCATGACGATTATGTAATCTCTAATGTTTTAGTGATTATGTATTCTAGTTTTGACGGTAAATCAAATGAGATTAATATCATATTAACTCATTAAATCCATGATTACATCTGAAGAAAATATATATGTAACTATATTTTCATAAAGATTGTAATTAAAAATTCTTTCGTACAAACTGTTAATGGTAAAAATATTTTAACGAGTAGGTAATACCCGAGGAATATTTAGATTTCACATTAATAAGTTATACTGTACACTCTTCGAATCTGATTCAACAGTCATTTACTATCCTACTTACATCCACAGATATACGAATCTGTTCATCACAAAATAACCTTTTCCATTCAATTTCATATTTGGATTTTGACCTATCAGAATTCGACAAGTGGCATAATGAAGAAAACATTGGACAAAATAAAATTTGTTAGAAACAAACAAATTAACTATGAGAAATTTTGTTAAGAATCCACGCTAACAAAATCCTAGCTAACTGTTCCTAGCTAACTGTTAATTCTGTATTACCTTTTATTTATCACAATTTATTTATCGCTTTTTATTTATCGCAATTTTAATTCTCGCAATTTTATTTATCGTCATTTAATTTATGTTATTTATTTTACGCACTTTATTTATTGTCATTTAAATACTGTTATTTACGCATTTTAAATATCGAGACACGTATACAAGGTTTTGACATATCATATCGACGCATCTATATATATTATTTGGAATAACCATAGACACTCTATATGCAGTAATGATAGAGTTAGCTATACAGGGTTGAGGTTGATTCTCAAATAATATATATACTTTGAGTTGTGATCGAGTCTGAGACATGTACACGGGTCACGATACGTATTAATTAATTCGAATATTATATATTAAACTATATATGAATTATTGGACTGTTAACTGTGGACTATCGACTGTGGACTAATAACATTGGACAATTAAAATGAATTAAAATATTGATTATAACATATGAAACTAAATATTTCTTCAAGTTTGCCACTTGAGTTCATCTTAAACCTCATTTATATCTCGATGATTACAATCTACATTCAAACCTTTCATAATTCTTGAAAACACCTCAATCGAGAGGATGAACCAACCGCACTTCATCTACGGAAGGAAAGATTTATGCATATAATGATGCACCTGAAAACACTCGGAACCTGAGTAAACGTCTAACACTTATCTGTGCTAACTCCTTTGGCATTGTTATTACCGAAAATAACTTTGCAATTCCTTTTCAAATTAGCCAAATTTGTCACAGCTCCAGCAAGTCAACATCGAATTTTCAGTCGGACTAGCCTTACTATAACCTCGATATATATGCATGCTCTTTTATTATTACCGGGGAACCTTTTATATTCCACCATATTACCAGCAGATGTACCAGCAACCTCATCGCTCTTTGGTTTAAATCTCTCTGACAAATCACTATATTTATCTATTGAAGTCTCATCATGTACTCCTCCGCATCTTGTAACAAGAATTGCCATACCAATTTCCAGAAATCAGCAAATCTGTATTGTGAGTCTCGCAACGTTTCCACAACAACAGTTATATGTATCCATATAACATTTATCTCTTAAAACTATGATCTTCCATTCTGAAATTCTGAAAAGCACCCAGTCTGCGAATTAATACTCTGAATTTTGAAAAGTTGAATGAAGCAACAAAAACTGTAAACAACCTCAACAGCCAAAAGTTGATGATAAAGAATTGTATGTTGGCAAAGCTCAGAAAAAGTTTGAAACTGAAAAACTGATTGAGCAAACTACGAAGGAGTCTCTGAATAAATTATAAGGACTAAACTTGTACATTAAGAATCCTGATGATTCTGTTTCTGATGAAATCTTTAGCGAATACCTTGCTTCTGACTCCAAACTCTTGCGGAAAAATTTTCTTCACCATCCTTCGATATTAGAAATTCCAAGATATCATCGTATCTTTCATTATAAATATCCTCCATATTTCTGAAGATATTTTCATAACTATTCTTATCTGAAATCATTAATCTCTTAGTGCTATCAGTGTTACATCATATAGAAACTGTTAGTTTCTATATTCTGTAAACTTTTGAGCTTAAAATATGAATGTTATTGAAGTAATGTTGGGAACTGATGCATGAGTTAGTATAATATAATGACACTTGATCAACGTGATTATATTACAGTAAGTCATGCTGAGTTTCTAATAGAATGTGATGATTCACAGATCATAACGTCATCATGTACCATGTTACATAACTCTTTCATTATGCTTAACTTCTGAATATATCAAGAAAGTATATTCTTGATAGTTCTATTCTCAGTGATTCTGGTAATTTGACAAATCAAATCGTGCTAATACATTTTTTCTTATTTAGAACATGATGTTTATCCGAAATTCCATACTTACGAATTCTGGACCGTTACTCGCTTTACTAGAGGTCGGGAGGATAATAAAAAGGCAAAGATCTCCAAAATATAAGAGAAAATATAAAGCTCAATAACAACACGGAAGTTACAAACCGTGGATATTAATAGGAATAGCAATATAAAGACACGGCATAATTAAGAATAGTATCACCCCAAGGTTATATTAAAAGTAAACAGATTTTTCTGATGGAAGATTGAAAAGAAGGATGAAAGAAATGATAATCATGATATATTAGGGATTAGAACTGGACTAAGCATTTTCACAATCTTTTGGATATATGAACTAAGAAAGAAAGTATAGTAATGGTGAGAAAAATGGAACGGAGGAGTTTAATTTATAATGAAAATATCAGACAGAGTAATTGAGGCAGATCACCGTATTTAATTATAGAGATCTTAATCTCCTTATTCGCCGAAAAATCAAATCCCTCAGATTTCGAAGATTTTCTTTAAATCCCTTGAATTCCGGAATTCAATTGCGACTACGTCAAAAGTTATGGAAAATCTCCATTTCTTCATCTCGATCTTTTGTAATAGCTTCATTCATACGCTTCGATTAATCGAATCATTTTATCCATATTACTCAATGATGATAAAACTCTATTTATCAACTCATATTCGTCATGAAAACATTTTTATTGTTAACCATGACCACCTCACTCAAATTTCGGGACAAAATTTCTTTAACGGGTAGGTATTGTGATGACCCGGGAATTTCCGACTAAATTTAAAATTAATCTTTATATGATTTCGATACGATAAGCAAAGTATGTAATGTTGAGTCTAGAAAATTTTGAAACGATGTTCATATATTCAATTGACCTTCGACTGCTCCCGATGATTCACGAACTATAGCTTGTAAATATGTGGATATATATAAATATGTGTATATATAAATATATGTATAATATATATAATAACATGAACATTAATAAACTATTACATACATTTATTGTTATAAATAAATATGTACAATAAAATACATTGTAATAAAAACTATTATTTTATATGTATATTTCTTGTATATATATATTGTAATATTTAATTTAATTATTTAATATATATTTATGTGTGTAGTAAATTTTGTTATTTAAAACTGTTTATATATATACATAGTGTATATTAAATATAATTAATTTTGAGCTTAAATGGTAAATGTCTGAAACTTTCGGTTGACGTTTAATTATTTTAAAATAGGTCTAATATATATATATATATATATATATATATATATATATATATATATATATATATATATATATATATATATATATGAAGTTTTAAAATAAAATTTATTCTAAAATTTGATTAAAAAGATAGTAGTTTTGATAAATATTTTTTTTACCTTTTCAATCTAAGTTTTTGTACTCCGTACATATAAATTGGAACAGAAAAGAAATAATTATCGAATCTTTTTGATCAGGTTTCAAACAGGTAATGACCTGAATAAATAAATGGTCTTAATTTAAAAATTTGGGATTTTTAGGAACACTTTTATAATTTTACTGTTTAGCAATGGACACGATATATAACCCCGTGATAAGTGTCGACAGTGTATAATAGCTATTTGATCCGTGAAGTTGAAATTAACAAACAACTTACTGTTTGTTTCTATTTCTTTACCTAACCAATATCTCTAGGTATATATCTATATAACTTATACATATAATAGAGAGAAATCACACACACCACACTACTTAATCATCTTCCCCGTCAACAATCACTCCCAGCTATCACCAACCAACCATCGTCTTTCACCACAATCACCTTGATATACCATCGATCACCAATATGCAAATATGATCAACCATTACTACTATTATATGTTTCGGTTTCTAATTCATGCATCTCAATATCAACAAACCCATTTAATCACCATCGGCTCACACCCACCATTTGTTCCTCCTCTCTTCCATGAACCCACAAACCATAAAAAATGACTACCATTGAACCTTATGATTTTCTTTTTGGTTTAGTATTTCAGTTTGAACCAAGTCAATAAACCACTATCACATTCGAAGCTTTTGTTGTTCGGTTAACATCACCACCATCCCCACAGGCAAGTATTACTGTTACTTTTCTGTCATAGCTATTATCTGTTTCGATGTGAACCAAGAACACCATCACAATTCATCATGGAAGCTTTCTGCTACCTTTCATATTTCTGTTCCATGATATTATTCGACCCCAAAACATCACAATGACACGGTTCCTCATTGTTCTTGTCAACTCATGATGAACCCACAACCACCAACGACACCATCACCTATGGCTACCGTCAAACCCATCACCTAAACAACCACCTTAGCCATCATTATACTACTGCTGCGAATTTCGGTTTTCATGTTTGATATTCAGCCGAGAGACTGCTATTGCTACATGTGGGCTGTTTCTATAATCAAACATCACGAAACCCACAAAATCAATACTAGCCGCTATTTGTTTACTATAAGACCTATAATTAAAAACTCAAAACCATACACAACCACTACATAATATCTGATTTTACAGCCTTTTTGCTGCTACTGGTTTTCTGTTTTCATTCCCGATGAAACCATTACAAAGCACCATAAAGTTGAGTGCTATTAAGTAAAACATATGTCGACTATTTTTATTTTATTTTTTGTGCTGAGGGTTACTTTATTCTTGTGTTAAACATGGTGGGCCGAAAAATTCATATTATGTTTTGGGACTCAGCCAAGTGAGGTTTTATTATAATTTTATATATAAAGCCACTTTGTTGAAGTCATGGTGACAGAAAAGGGACCGATTAAATTAAGTTAGTGGGAGAAAAAAAAAGGTGATGTTAATAATAGATGTTTGTTGGTGGGTTGTGACTATCATAATGTTCATGGTAGGAATGATAATTAGATAGTGATAGTGATCGAGATTAGGATTAAATGAAGATGATTATAGACGTTTGATGATAATTTGCTAGTTATGAGGATGTTGTTTTAATGATGTTGTTTTACTCTTGATGGATTATTAATTTGCTTCTTTGATGATGATTCGAACCATAAGCTCATTGATCTCTACTGTTGCTCGTTGAACTGCAAAATCCTATCCGTTCAATTTATTACCTGCCACTACTATTAATCGATTGCATATATCTGTTGCTATTGGATCACATAATTGGACTGCATGAAATCGGGCTATAACTTGGGCCACTACTTAAACCCATCGTTTGCTATTTTGGTTCTTAATCAATGACAACACAAACCTGATACACTTGTTTGTTGCTACGTGATTTACTGCTAACCAAAACCCTTCTTGTTGATGTTGGGCCGTGGGTTACAAATGGATTTTTGGTGCCATGGTTTCTAGTGTTTGGCTTTTGCTTGTTGGACCGAGAATTATTTTTCCTATTGGTACAAGAAGTTCCATGATAGTGGTATCCATAATAATAAATGATGATCGATAATGATATGTGTATTATGATGATAATTGTGATGTTAAGTAATGATGGGAGGACATGATAATACTTGATTCATGTTGATGATCGCGTTTATGTTCTAGGAAAAGAATGATGATGTTATATATATGAATGAATAAAGATGATGCTAAAAGAAAGAAAATAATAAACGGTTTCGTTATATGTTAATTGATTTAATGAGTGGGTTAGTTCAAGAAGTGACATGGCAGCTCATTAGTTTGGTGGTGTGTTTGATAAGCGAGAGGTCGCGGGTTCGAGCCCGGGCAAAGGCACATATTTCTTTTTAGGAACTCACTCTTTAAGGTAGTCTTCTTTTATTAATTATTATTATTATTATTATTATTATTATTATTATTATTATTATTATTATTATTATTAAGTATTAAGTATTATAATCAAAACTATTATTTTCATTATCATTATTATTATTATAAGTATTATTAGTATTAATATCATTATTATTATCATTATAAGTAAAAACATTCTTATTATAGATATGATAGTTATTATTATTATTACTATTATTATTATTATCAGTCTTATTGTTAAAAATATTAAAATTATTAGTTGTATTAAAATTTACATTTTTAAAAAAAGATTACCTTTATTATTTAAAACTATCATTGTTATTAATAGAATCTTTAATATATAAAAATGAATATAGGAAACATATATGTTATTAATATAAAAATAATATAACTGATAAATATATATATAAATTTGTTCAGTTACAATTACATGTGTTAATATATATATAAATGATATAGGTTCGTGAATCCGAGGCCAACCCTGCATTGTTCAGTATCGTCGTATGAATATTTTTACTACAAAATACAGTATTGTGAGTTTCATTACTCCCTTTTTAAATGCTTTTGCAATATATATTTTTGGGACTGAGAATACATGCGCTTTTTATAACTGTTTTACGAAATAGACACAAGTAATCGAAACTGCATTATATGGTTGAATGATCGAAGCCGAATATGCCCCTATTTGCTTGGTAGCCTAAGAATTAGGGAACATCGCTAATTTTGAGAATTAGTGCACGCCTAATTGACGCGAATCCTAAAGATAGATCTATTGGGCCTAATAAACCCCATCCGTTGTAGCGGATGCTTTAGTACTTCGATTTTGTTTTATCATGTCCGATGGATGTCCCGGAATGATAGGGGATATTCTTATATGCATCTTATTAAGGTCGGTTACCAGGTGTTCAATCCATATGAATGATTTTTGTCTCTATGCATGGGACGTATATTTATGAGAAATGGAAATGAAAATCTTGTGGTCTATTAAAATGATGAAAATGATTGATTATGATAAACTAATGAACTCACCAACCTTTTAGTTGACACTTTAAAGCATGTTTATTCTCAGGTATGAAAGAAATCTTCCGCTGTGCATTTGCTCATATTAGAGATATTACTTGGAGTCATTCATGACATATTTCAAATGACGTTACATTTGAGTCGTTGAGTTCATCAAGATTATTATTAAGTCAATTATAGTTGGATATATTATGAAATGGTATGCATGCTATCAACCTTTGATGTAATGAAAGTTTGTTTTCTAAAAACGAATGCAGTGTTTGTAAAATGTATCATATAGAGGTTAAGTACCTAGCGATGTAACCAAATGTTATTGTATTCGTTCTTATGGATTAGGACGGGTCTTTACAGGTGGTATCAGAGCGGTGGTCTTAGCGAACCAGGTCTTGCATTTGTGTGTCTAACTGATAGTTGTTTAGATGCATTAGTGAGTCTGGACTTCGACCGTGTCTGCATGTCAAAATTTTGCTTATCATTTAGTGTCGAAAAATTATTTGCTTATCATCCTTAAAGTCTAGACACGTCTTATTGCCTCTATTGCATAGACAGTGTATAGATAAATCCATATCTTAGTGTATCTGTTATTGTTACCTTTGCCTGACAGCTTTCGTAGATTCCTCCGTAACATGTGGGATTTTAGTATTATATATGCATATGTAAATTATGTATTGCAGGGTACTAATCTACATCCTATAATCTATTTTCTTATCTGATATCGGGCAAAAAGTCAAGTTTTTACCTCCTAAATCAGGCCCTAAAACAATATAGATTAAAACTTTGTCGGCAAAATTATCGCTTTTTCGGTTGATTTTGTAGATTAAGTAATTACAAAGGCGATGCAAAAAGAATCAAGTAAAACGGAGCTAAAACGAAGATTCTAGAGCGAAAACGGTGAAAGACAAGAAATTAAGTTACGATCCAGTAAATCAGGCCATGATCAGCAAGAATACGGCCTGCCATACGGCCTGCCACTATGGAAACGGCCTGCCAGATACGTGCCACCACACGAGCCACCAAACGGCTTACCAAGAATACGGCCTGCCAAATACGGCCTGCCATACGGCCTGCCACGCGTATTTGGCAGAATTTCAAGTCTATTTAAAGGGGCTTTCTCCATTCATTCCAAAACACTCAACTTGCAATACAATTTATATTTTCAATATTTTAGGTAGTTTTTAGTAGTAGTTAGCTTAGCTTTTATTTTCCGGAGGATATCCCGGCGAGTCCCTGCGATCCCGGGCAGATTAGTTCGGCTTTTTCAGGTTCTTATCCGAAACGCTTGTCTTTTGTATTAAACATGTATTCTTATCTTTTATGTGTAATAATGCATTCTGATATTGCCATGATAGCTTAATTTATCTGTATGTTGCCATGATAGAGGTTTGGGTTAGCGTAATTATGTTAATATAGTACGATTACTGTTATAATACTGAATTAGGAAGTCTGATAGATTTGTATGCTAGCATCTTAAGGATTGACCAACTTAGGTTGTGATCAGGACTTGTCCACCTATGTGAAATTAGCTACTTCATAGGATTAAGACCCCTGGTTATACTGTATCCGAAGATTCTATGAACTCGGTATGGCCGGAGTTCCCGAGAGGCATCTAATGCACTTTTAGGACACGGAACCTAGGAATTGAGACATGAATGACCTAGTATGCCTATTGACTGTTCCGAAGAGACCTCTTAGGAGCTGTTAAGATCTTGTTATTGCCTCTACTATATGACCCAAGCCTATTGCATGTTCTTGTCTGATTGTTGCCCTATGTCTTAGTCATATCAACTGTTTAGGTACTTATTAGGTTTCTATCTGCTTTACTAATAGTATATTAACTGTAATGCTGTATAATGTTTGATTTGTTTTGATCTCATTAGTATGATGTAATGATTGTTAGTTTTCATTTAAGGTTTTGCCAACTTAAACCGACGGACTCCTTCCGTTTGTGATCAGTGTTCAATCAACACGGCACGTTGTTATTCAGTTATCTAAGCTGATAACGAGGGTTAGGATTAGAGCTTAACTCACTAATAAACCTAGTACTCTACCGAGGATAACCTCCGGGGTATTGTTACACTTCAGTTATACGACCAAGTGACATACTTCTCACTGCTCAAAGAGAACTCCGAGAGTTCAGAGATAAGTAGGTCTGTGTAATTGGCTCATCCAACCAGATCAACATCAATCCAAGCATAGTCTTAACATAAGCATAATTACCTTTCCCTAACCCAATACTGATATCTTGGTCAACGTTTCCTTGATCTGCATACTCCGGATATCCTCCCACTTTATTTACTTTTTCTGCATTTAGGACCTTTAGCTAAAATTAACTACTATCTTTTATCCAGGTAATTTAACTAAAAGACAATTATCCGCTTGATCTTCAATTCGTTAATCAGCATAAAATTCGACACTAGGTTAACTTACACCTTCTACACCTTAGAAAGTAAAGTAAATTTAGGCCCCGCAAAATATAAATAAACGAAGACGCTGTGTGCTACCGAATCGAAAACCGTGCGACCTAAAGGCACCTCACAAAATAAAAACCGTCCGTTAGTGGCATATCAGTAGTAACACTTCTTCTTTGGCGCCACTGCCGGGGATCGAATATTTTGATCGAGAAAGATTTTAAGCAGACAAAGTATTGTTTGGTGGTGTCTGATGTCAAAGCGAGGTGTATATAAAATAGTTATTATTTTACTAGGAAAACACTATTAAATACGATACAATTTTACACAAGATATTTATTTATTTATAGAATGGATATACTTAAACCTTGCTACAACACTTATAGGCAGTGTACCTAATCGTACAGTAGTGTAGTTTTTAGTAAGTCCGGTTCGTTCCACAGGGAAATCTTTAAACAAAGCTCAACGCTATATTAGTTTACTTTTATAAAAATACAAATATATATATAAGTAATATTATTATTATAAAGGGGGGTTTTTACCGTTTAATGACCGGTTTGTCGATTTTAAGACTTTAGTCGCAGTTAAAACCTAATGTAAAATATAAAATAAATACAAGACTTAAATTAAAGCGTAAAGTAAATAACGATAATGAAATTACGAATAATAAAAGTGCGATAAAATAAACTTGCGATAATTAAAAAGTACGATAATTAAAAATGCGATTAAATAACAATAAATAAAAGTGCGATAATTAGAAGTGCAATTAAATATAAAATAAAGGAAATTAAATATGAAATAAAAGAATTATGCTTATTTAAACTTCCGTAATCATGATGTTTGACGTGTTGATTTTAGTTTTATGCCCATGGGTTAATTGTCCTTTGTCCTGGATTATTCAATATGTCCGTCTGGTTTTTGTCCATAACAGTCCATCAGTCATAAATATAAAGTGCGAGTGTCCTCATCAAATTATTATTATACCCGAAGTTAAATATTCCAACTAATTGGGGATTCGAATTGTAACAAGGTTTTAATACTTTGTTTAATGAATACACCAGGTTATCGACTGCGTGTAAACCAAGGTTTTACTACTTTGTTAACAATTACACCAATTACCCTTGAATGTAATTTCACCCCTGTTTTAATTATTCTAGTGGCTATTAATCCATTCCCGTGTCCGGTTA
The DNA here is from genome assembly GCF_046630445.1 of Rutidosis leptorrhynchoides. Lineage (NCBI taxonomy): Eukaryota > Viridiplantae > Streptophyta > Magnoliopsida > Asterales > Asteraceae > Rutidosis > Rutidosis leptorrhynchoides. The sequence goes on along the minus strand of NC_092343.1, from coordinate 367,531,033 downwards.
AATGAACGATTATTCGTAAATATAAATACCCCGCCCATCGTGTCCGATCGAGTGTATATGGTAATTTATAGGGACGCCCAATTGTAAATCTTTATATTAACATTAACAAACTTTCATTTAGTTAAACAAATATAAAGCCCATTAATAGCCCATAGTCTAATTTCCACAAGTGTCGTTCTTTTGTCCAAACCCCAATTATGGTACAAAGCCCAATTACCCAATTTTAGTAATTAGCCCAACATCATGATTACTTCGTTTTAAATAAGCATAATAATAACTTAGCTACGAGACATTAATATAAAAAGGTTGAACATAACTTACAATGATTAAAAATAGCGTAGCGTTACACGGACAGAATTTCGACTTACACCCTTACAACATTCGCTAACATACCCTTATTATTAGAATTAAAATTAAAATTAAAATTAAAATATAAATTATATATATATATATCGTATATATTGAGAGAGATTAAAATTATATGTGTAAAACTCGGCAGAAAACTGGCTTTATATAGGACCTGACCAACATTTTCACTCCATGCGACTCGCATGGATTTTGTGCTTCTGGCCATGCGAGTCGCATGGCCACCCTGGATCCAGCCAAATTGCTTTGTTTTCTTCTTGCCGACGTAATATAATATATATAATAATAATATATAATATAATATATAATTATATATAATTATATATATATTATATTATATTCTTGTGCATAGTAGACTAGATATTTTTGGTCCGTTGCGTCGGGCGTTTCTTCTTGGCTCAGGTCCTGGTTCCGGATTTTCGGACGTCTTCGCGTATTATTTTATATCGTGTACTTTGCGTCTTGTAACTTGTACTCTTGTCATTTTGAGACGTTCCTCATCAATATTTTGAACCTTTTTAGTTGTATCTTGTACTTTTTAGCTCTTTGGACCTCTTTGTCTTCAATTTGTCGAATCTGCCTTTTGTCTTCACTTTTTAATATTTAAACGAATATTGCTTGTAAATCGAACAATACCAACTAAAATCTTGTCTTTCTTGGGGAATAATGCTATGAAATATATGTTCGTTTTTAGCATTATCAAATATTCCCACACTTGAGCGTTGCTTGTCCTCAAGCAATATTGTCTTGAAATACTAGAATCACTTCTTTATTCTTCATACTTTGTACATCAGTGATTTCTATACGGCGGTATAAACAATGGTAATAACGATATGGTTTACAGTCCCACATGACTATAAAAATTTAGATCCATTAAGGAAATTGGATCTTTATGAAAACATTTGATCTTTTGAAATCTAGTTTTTACCCTAGATAAGTTTTCCGGAATAACCCTTTACCGGTGTTTGCAAAATATTTTTGTGGGTTTGGTGGGTTTCAGATTTGAAAATTTTAGCTCAAAACTTGCGGTTTTGTGTCACCCACTTGCTAACCTTGTATTTGGAAAGCAACACGTCCAGTTTACTTGTCCCGTATATTACCTTTCGGTAAACTACCGTCCGGTTGTAAAGGAAAGCGTTGAACAAGCAACTGTTAAGGCAATGTCCCGTGACATGCTTTTGATTATGGTCTATAACGTGTCGGACGCAATTACTATCCTTGGTAGGAGCAATAGTAAAGCTTACCCTTATAATTTGTCGGTCTGGCACAAGGTCATGTCTCCGACCATTATGCAACCACCGTTCTTACGGTTGACACCCGATTTGGTTCAGGTGACCTAATGAATTCCAGGTGAATTCCTAGGATTTTACGTTCAATGGTAATGAACGCATTGAAAATGGATTTTCAGAAAACAAATTGGTTTGTAATTTTGATCAAAATATTTTCTCGTTCAAGCTCGAGTTTAGATATCATTGAATTCCATGAGTTTGAATTCTCAATCTTTAAGGTCAATCTCAAGGATTGAGTAATATCAGGCTTAAAAGCTGATTTTTAATCTTTAAGGAGATTATCCTTTCTGGGGATCTGATTCATTAGTCTTATCAAGCTAATTTGCACGGTGCCCCCCCATTGTACGAGATAAATCCTTCTCATGGTTAGGATAAATCTGACCACATGGCGACCCTGTTTAATGCTGAGGTCCGTGGATTTCCTGCTGATTTTAGTGATGACTTTTCTAGATTTTTCGTCAACCTACAGCTGGTCTGAACGACAACTTCTTGTCCTAAATCAAGAAGCGCGTGTCTTTTTCGGAAGACTTTACTTCCTTTTAATGATGGAATTGATTCATCGTGTAGATCCATCTCTTCTTTTCTTTCATCGGGTAAAACAGTTTAGTTTAGTTCAAAGCAAAAGTATTTTCAGTTATTTGTTACAGATATATGTGGCATATGTTTAAAATAACTTGGTAAATTTTCCCACACTTGGCTTTTATTTTCCTTTTTATCGTTCTCTATTCCATTTTAAATGAATTTTAACATTTTAGTTTGTTTCTCAATTTATGTCCTTTCCGAGGTAACAATAATTTCGGTGTTAAAACCTAGTTTTATCGTTCATAAATATGTATAAACATGATTTGAATTCATTTAATTGAAAAATTTTACTAGAATTGGGTAGTCAGTATATAAGACTAGGGCTGTTCTTTTTTATCAGAGAGCACTAGATTCTAATACAACTACTGCTTTACTAGTATTTTTAATGGTAACCAAGTGTTTAATATAAAAATTTTAAAATCCGAAAGAATTTAACCCCTTCCCACACTTAAGATCTTGCAATGCCCTCATTTGCAAGAAATCAGTAACAATTTAAATTATTGAGGGTGATTTGTGTGAAAATGATTAAATTTTTACCAAAGTTTCCAAATATATTGGCGTTTGTTTGCTGAATGATAAATGGTGCACATCATTTGTTCATTCCGTCTTGTTGCTATTTCACATATATTTTTCATCTTGTCGTCAAAATTTGTTGCTTTTGCTGAACTTAATGCCAGTCTTTGAAAATGCGTTGTTTTACCCTGTTTTGTGCATAAAAGAGAATACATACAATACAAATATAATCATACATGCAATTTGAAATGGAACTTTGGCATCCCACTTTCAAACTATAAGAAAAATATTAGTACACAATAATAATAAGAATATCAAACATTACATAAACGTAATAAAATGTTAAGTGTTTAAAATAAAAATAAAAATTACCAACTTATCTCTACTGATCAGGAGGTGGGTTAGGAGGATAATTAGGATAGGGATCCCAATTCATGTTCGCGTCCGGGTTCCATGGCTGATTATAGGTGAACTGGTATGCTGCGTCATAATCATATGAATCATAGGGTGGTCTCATTTCTGGCTGATGTGCGGGATAGTATGCGGGTCGGGTCGGATAATACATCTCGCCAGGCTGCAACTGGCTTATAATTTGGCGCTGATGATAATCCCATCGGCCATGCTCTCGTTGCCGGGAATGCTCGTAGTCATTCCGACGTTGCCATGCCTCGTACTGCATATGCCTATCATAGTTCGTCATGTATTCATCCTCCATACGAACGCCTAAATCAAGAGCAGTCTCCCGAACAACTCCTATAATGTTGTTCGCCTCTTCCATTTCATCATCCGAACCTCTTTCTACCTGTCGCTGAGGTCCCTCGTATCGATATACCCGACCACGTCTCATCAATAATACCCTTGCACCGTGATAAAGGTTTGAACTTATAGTTTCACCTCCGTCCTCTATTTCGTTCATTGGACCCCCTTGGTGCTTATCTGCACCTAAATACTCTCCAATGAGAGTAATGAAAATACCACCACCTATAATACTCCCCGATTTCATCCCCGAAACTACATTAGCGAGATAATAACCAACACAATAGGGAATGTTAACGAAACTCCTCGGGTCTCTAATACACTTGAGGTAGAACAAATCGTTTACGGTCAATTTCTCCTTATTTCTTCCCCTTTGTGTAATTGTGTTTGCTAAGAATCTATGAATCACCCGGAGTTCAGCTCTGTCTATATCTAAGTATGTATGATTTCCACTGGCGTGAAATTCATTAAAGTGGGACATACGCCTCCAGATGGCGTTAATATCAAATTCCCTATCTACCCTTTCTCCTTGGGCAATCAGGCTATTACAGTCGGGGCTCAAAAGTTCAGCAGGGGTGTAAATCTGTAAGGCCCTAGCTAAATCTATCATGGACATTCTGTACATGCGTCCACCTAACAGAAATCTAATAAAGCTTCTATCATCTATCCTCCTAACATCACTGTTTAACTTAATAGTACTAAGTAATTCTATACACCATTCCCTATATATGGTTCTACGAATGGAAAATAGGCGCATCCAATCGTTAAACTGAGAATTACCATATCTTTGCACCAATAATTCCAGAATCGGTTCGGCAAGGTCAACTGTTTCCAAAGGTACCCAGTCAATTGCCCTTGGCATTTCAACAACCTTAAAGTAGAGAATGTGCATGTTCTTTTGATAATCTGGATACTCTATCCAACATCGATCAAATCTCAGATTTGGGTGTAACTGATCTTCATTAATGTCTAAGCTCAGAATCCTTTGATGTGGAGCGAATTGACGAAACTGATTCATGAATAATTGATCTTGATCGTGATATGGAATATGTTGCTCCTCCTGTTCTTCTTCTTCTTGTTGCATATGTTGTTCTTGTTCATGAAACATTTCCGGTTCGGGCTCTGGTTGCCTGGACGATGATGCTCCTGAACCTCCAGTATCGGCTCTCTGTAAAACACATTAAACACAAAAATTGTGCATCCAAATATGCATTAGTGTTAGCAAAATAATAACTTGAAACAATTATGATGACATGTTCAATTCATAACACATTTTATACACATTTTCTTAACAATAACAATTCTACATTTTTACATACGAAAATGTATACAATGTTTTATCACATTTAAACTCTTAAACATGTCAACAATAATCATTATAGCAATTAAACACTTGTTACATGGCATTCAAATCAAACTAGTGCTCATTTTCATATTTTTGTCAAGTCTACACTTTGTCAAATAAGCATATACGAAAAATGTACATCAAGTTCATAAGCATTTATCTTAAATAACATGCCAAAATAATCACTACTAGCAATGAAACAAGTTTCAAATGGCCTTTATATCAAATTATCCAAGTTCATGAATTTTTAGACTTAAAAAGTCCACTTTAATTCTCAAAAACATGTTTAGGCTCAAAGTTTGGATCAATTAACTACCTAAACATGTTACACTACTTAATTTAGCAACAATTCATGACAAAAATCGGCCATAACCTGTTTATATCAAAAAGCCCCAAATTGCTCAAGAACACAAACCCTAGATTCTTAAAAATTTGAAGTTTTTAGCTTCAATTCATGTTAAATAGCTTCTATCTAGGATATACATGCATAATATAACAACAATTTAGCTCTAATTACACCTAAATTTAACAAAATCAAAATATAAAATTTCTAGCTCAAGAACACAAAAATTCGAATTTAAAGAGATTAGGGGTGAAATCTTTACCTTTCTCCTGAAGGGGTTGAGACTACTGAATCTAGGCATGATTATTGTGAAATTTTTGCAAGAAATTTGGTGAAAATTGGTGAAAAATTGAGAGAGTTTGGGAGGTTTTCGTATGTGTTTGTGTGTGTATTGTGAGAGACAGAAGCAATTCGCTGGATAAATTGATCCTGTCCAGTTTTTGGCTGCCATGCGACTCGCATGGTATAAGCCTTTCCCCCATGCGAGTCGCATGGGGTGTAATTCTGGTATTATTTTTTTTTTTTTTTTTTTTTATATAAAAACCTTATACTTTTAAAACATAAAATTTAAAAAATTTTGTTTCTTTTTAAGACGAGGTCGTTTCGGGACGATGCCCTAGTCCGCCCCTCGACAAAATTTTAAAATTTTGTCATTTTCAAGCGATTGTTTTAAAAGCTTAGATTTTTGGATTTTTTTAATTTTTTTGGCATACTTTAAATCAATAAGATTAAAAATAATGATAATAAAAGTTCTCGTCCCTCCCTCGGGTAAAGCAATTTCGGTTCAAAGACCTAGTCTTCAACTTACGACGAATTTTTAAAAATCATATTCTTAACTTAATGAGATAAAGTAAATTTTTGTTTTTAAATTCACACAACTTAAATATAAAATTCAAAATTAATATTAAAAATTCACACCAAACTTAAAATTTGAAATGCATAAAATTAAAATTTTATATTTTAAAAATTAAAAATTCACACCAAACTTATATTAATTTTTTTTTCAAATATTTACAATTTTAAATATATTGTTTTTACAAAGTTTACAATATTAATTTAAGATTTAAATATTAATTTTAAAAACATGGTAAAAATAAAATTAAAAATCTTTTTGTCTTTTTATCCCACTTTAATCAATCAAATATTATCAAAAATATGCGCCCCTCTTTTCGGTAAAGTAATTTCGGTTCCAAGACCTAATTTAACTCATGACGAATTTTTGAAATATTTTGGGTTGATTGATTAAAGATATTTATACCTTAAGAATAAACGTTAAATTTCGCAGTGATGTAATAAATTTTTTGAACGATATCAATAATTTCGGTCGCCAAACCTAATTTTATTTAATACCAATTTAATACTTTTTAGCGAACAAATTAGCGTTTATTATCAAAAGGTTAAAAAAAAAAAAAAAAAATAAATAAAAACTGTACAGACATACCTGTGAAATAGATTTCTTAGTTATATGATCTATTCCATTCATAAGATAGTCGGTTTAATTGGTTTTCCATGGCTGCATAAGCGTAACCTCGAGCATTCATTGTCTTTTCTTCTAAACATATGAACGGTCCGTCTCTGCATAAAGTAACAAATTCGGTATTTGAATAGGTTTGATTATTTGAACATTTACCTCCATGTGACCATTTTCCGCATTTGTGACATCGTTCTAGGTGTCGTGCTCTTCTTTTCGCTGCGGATTTTGATTTTCCTTTACCAAATTGTAACTTATTATCTTCGCATCTGGATCCTTTTCTAACTCCGTCCATTCTTTCTCTGATTACTGATACTAATTCACTCGGTAGTATGTCATTATTACGTTTAGTGATCAAAGCGTGTAGCATTAGACCATGGTTTAGTTCACAGGCAGTCTTCATTTCGTAAAAACCTAAAAAAATAAAAATTCAGAATGGGGGGAGAAGACTAGTTCTTTAGGGTCTGCTAGGGAAAGACCATACGTGTTCCATTTTCGAGAACTACACGAAAACAGACAATCTAACTCTAACAGAAATACATATTATCCTTTAAAGACTTGATTCTCCCCACACTTAGTTAGCTGTGGTGTCGAAATTGTGATTAACTTCGTTGTCGACTTCCATCGGACCATGTATGTAATGTTTAACTCTGTGACCATTAACTTTAAATTCAATCCCATTTGAATTTATCAATTCTATCGTTCCGTATGGGAAAACTCTTTTGACTATGAATGGTCCAGACCATCTTGATTTCAATTTTCCAGGAAATAGCTTGAATCGTGAATTGAAAAGAAGAACTCTGTCTCCTTCTTTAAATTCTTTTGAACTTCTGATTCTTTTATCATGCCATTTCTTCGTTCTTTCTTTATAGATTAACGAATTTTCGTATGCTTCATGTCTTAATTCTTCTAATTCGTTTAGTTGACTTAATCGTAGACGTCCGGCTTCATGTAAATCAAGATTACATGTCTTCAAAGCCCAAAATGCTTTGTGTTCAATTTCTACTGGAAGATGACATACTTTTCCATAAACAAGTCTAAAAGGTGTGGTTCCAATTGGAGTTTTGTAGGCTGTTCTAAAAGCCCAGAGTGCATCCTCCAATTTAATGGACCATTCCTTCGAATTTGATCCTACGGTTTTCTCTAGAATACGTTTTAAAGCTCGGTTGGTATTTTCAACTTGTCCACTTGTTTGTGGATGATATGCGGTGGAGATTTTATGAGTTACTGATAATGCTAAAAACGAACATATATTTCATAGCATTATTCCTCAAGAAAGACAAGCTTTTAGTTGCAATTGTTCTATTTACAAGTGATATTCGTTTAAATAATAAAAGGTGAAGACAAAAGACAGATTCGACGAATTGAAGACGCAAACGACCAAAAAGCTCAAAAGTACAAAAGACAATCAAAAAGGTTCCAATTATTGATAAGAAACGTCTCGAAATCACAAGAGTACAAGATTCAAAACGCAAAGTACAAGATATTAAATTGTACGCGAGGACGTTCGAAAATCCGGAACCGGGACTAGAGTCAACTCTTAACGCTCGACGCAACGGACTAAAAATTACAAGTTAACTATGTATATAAATATAATATAATATATAATTAATTATATTAATTATATATATATTATATATATATAATAAAAACCGTCGGCAGCAAGAAACTCCAAGGGTGTGAGCTGTAAATATCTCTCCGCGACTCGCGGAGTTTTAAGGCCATTTTGCCGCGAGTCGCGGAGCCCCAAAAATCAAGTCTGGCTATAAAGCCAACCGAATTCTGATCAAATTTCATATATCATTTCTCTATCTCTCTCAATATATACGATATATATATATATATAATTTATATTTTAATTTTAATTTTAATTTTAAATCCTAATAATAAGGGTATGTTAGCGAATGTTGTAAGGGTGTAAGTCGAAATTCTGTCCGTGTAACGCTACGCTATTTTTAATCATTGTAAGTTATGTTCAACCTTTTTATATTAATGTCTCGTAGCTAAGTTATTATTATGCTTATTTAAAACGAAGTAATCATGATGTTGGGCTAATTACTAAAATTGGGTAATTGGGCTTTGTACCATAATTGGGGTTTGGACAAAAGAACGACACTTGTGGAAACTAGACTATGGGCTATTAATGGGCTTTATATTTGTTTAACTAAATGAAAGTTTGTTAATGTTAATATAAAGATTTACAATTGGGCGTCCCTATAAATTACCATATACACTCGATCGGACACGATGGGCGGGGTATTTATATGTACGAATAATCGTTCATTTAACCGGACACGGGAATGGATTAATAGCCACTAGAATAATCAAAACAGGGGTGAAATTACATTCAAGGGTAATTGGTGTAATTGTTAACAAAGTAGTAAAACCTTGGTTTACACGCAGTCGATAACCTGGTGTATTCATTAAACAAAGTATTAAAACCTTGTTACAATTCGAATCCCCAATTAGTTGGAATATTTATCTTCGGGTATAATAATAATTTGACAAGGACACTTGCAATTTATATTTATGACTGATGGACTGTTATGGACAAAAACCAGACGGACATATTGAATAATCCAGGACAAAGGACAATTAACCCATGGGCATAAAACTAAAATTAACACGTCAAACATCATGATTACGGAAGTTTAAATAAGCATAATTCTTTTATTTCATATTTTATTTCCTTTATTTTATATTTAATTGCACTTCTAATTATCGCACTTTTATTGTTATTTAATCGCACTTTTAATTATCGTACTTTTAATTATCGCAATTTAATTTTATCGCATTTTTATTATTCGCAATTTCATTATCGTTATTTACTTTACGCTTTAATTTAAAGTCTTGTATTTATTTTATATTTTACATTAGGTTTTAACTGCGACTAAAGTTTTAAAATCGACAAACCGGTCATTAAACGGTAAAAACCCCCCCTTTATAATAAATATATTACCTATATATATATTTGTATTTTTATAAAAGTAAACTAATATAGCGTTGAGCTTTGTTTAAAGATTTCCCTGTGGAACGAACCGGACTTACTAAAAACTACACTACTGTACGATTAGGTACACTGCCTATAAGTGTTGTAGCAAGGTTTAAGTATATCCATTCTATAAATAAATAAATATCTTGTGTAAAATTGTATCGTATTTAATAGTTTTTCCTAGTAAAATAATAACTATTTTATATACACCTCGTTCGACATCAAGTATTTTTGGCGCCGCTGCCGGGGAACTATCTTAAAAGCCGGAAGCGCAACGCTAATATAAAAAAAAAAAAAAAAGATTTTTAGTTACTTTTATTAAAAATTCGCTTTTGTAAAAATACGTTTTAAAAATTCGAAAAATATAAAAAGAAAAACAAAAATATTAGTATTTTTAAGATTTTGTTAAATATTTAAGTTTTATAAGTTTCTTTATTTCTATTTTAGTTTATAAAAATATAAGTTTTATTTTAAAATCGTTTATTTAAATTAAAAACAGAAAACATAAAAATAAAAAAAAAAATAAAAAAAAAAAATAAAGAAAAACGCGTAAAAAGTAAAACCTGTCAACTGAATTCTGGATCCCCGCGACTCGCGGGGTTTTCTTCTCTCTTTGCCGCGACTCGCGGAGGGTTTCTGACACGCGCACAGGAAGCCCTAAAACTGCATTAATTACGGGTTTTAATTTATTATTATTATTATTAAAACCTAATTACTATTATTATTATTATTAGTTTTATTTTTACTTTTACTTTTTATTTATATATTTTAGTTAAATTAGTTTTATTAAAATTGTAAAATTAATAGTTTTATTTAATAAATAATATAAAAATAATATTTTTTTTTTTTTATAAAAATTGTACTTTTTACAACTTTTTGTATATTTTTATATTTTGTTCCTTTTTAATCGTTGTAGCGTAATATTTATATTTTTAGCTCAAATTTAATTTTAAACTTAGTTTTTGCTATAGTTATTTTTACTCCTATATTTTTAGGCTTTGCCGTAGAATTCCTTAAGTGCTTTTTCTTTAGACTAAGATTTAGGTGCTTTAGAATTTTGCGACACCTTTTTAAGTTTTAGTTTCTTTTTAAGTTATTTCCATTTGGGATTTAGTTTTTCCTTGTAAGCTTTAATATTTTTAGACCTTTTACTATGTATCAATTATCATTCCAATTAGTAATTTCAATTTGCGATTATAATTTTAAGTTAGTTGTAGTAATAAGGTTAAATTAGTTAAGTATTTTTAAGTTTTTATAAGTTTCTTTTATTTTTCCGTCACCTTTTATTTTTCAACCATTTTTCTTTTTCGACCTTTTGCGACGAACTCTTTGTCTTTCTTATTTCTCGCCATTCTAGTTTTTAGGACTTAGAATTTTATTCTACTTCTTATCTAAATTTCTTAAAATTACGAAAATTTATTTTGAGTAGTTAAATTGATAGACATCAAAATTTTCTGGTTCGTAGTAATAGTTGGATTTGTACGTGGACCGGGTTATTGGAGCCAAACAGTCCTCAATTATATTGAGACCAAACGAATCCTGCCCCTCTGCTGCATCTTTTGGCTATTCGAAACGTGGTCAAAATCAGAAAAGTCTATTGATTGGATAACTTATTATAATTTTTCTTTCCTTTTAAAAACTAATAGGATATTCAGTGAATGCACCGAGCAAGACGTTCATCACCTTTTGTACGTTCACCACCTGTAACTCGATCAAGACATCGTTTAACAAATATAACCGCCGTTGATTTTTCTTTAGAATCGTCATCCAGTCGACCAAGTACTTCAGTTCAAATTTCCGATAATCCATTTTTTGAACCCAACCTCACAATTGAGAATCCAGAAAATATTCAGGAACGGTTCATAGATCCTGAACCATTAAACTTTCCTCCGGAACCACCAATCATTCAAACAGAGATTGTTGAGGAACGAACTATTAAATCAGAATCATCTAGTGATACCGAGTCAACAAATTCAATTATGGAGAATCTGGAACCTTTAAGTATGGAAGACCGAATGAGAGCTAAACGCACTGGCCAAGGTCACGCAATTACTCATCCAGACATTAATGCGCCAGATTATGAAATCAAAGGACAAATTCTACACATGGTGACTAATCAATGCCAATTTAGTGGTGCGCCGAAGGAAGATCCAAATGAACATCTACGTACCTTTAATAGGATCTGCACACTATTTAAAATACGAGAAGTGGAGGATGAACAGATATATCTCATGTTATTTCCCTGGACTTTAAAGGGAGAAGCCAAAGATTGGTTGGAATCGTTACCTGAAGGGGCGATCGATACATGGGATGTTTTAATTGACAAATTTCTTAAACAATTCTTTCCTGCATCTAAAGCCGTAAGACTTCAAGCAGAAATTGTTACGTTTACACAGAAGCCAAATGAAACTCTATATGAGGCGTGGACAAGATATGGAAAGTTACTAAGAGGATGTCCGCAACATGGTTTAGACACCTGTCAAATAGTACAAATATTCTACCAAGGATGCGACATCACTACAAGGAAAGACATAGATATAGCAGCTGGTGGTTCTATTATGAAGAAAACCGAAACTGATGCTTACAAAATTATTGATAACACTGCTTCCCACTCACATGAGTGGCACCAAGAAAAAGACATCATTAGATCATCTAAAGCAGCTAGAGCCGATTCTAGCCATGACTTAGATTCCATTTCGGCAAAGATAGATGCTTTCGAAAGACGAATGGAAAAGATGACTAAAGATATTCATGCAATACGAATTAGTTGTGAGCAGTGTGGAGGACCACATTTGACAAAAGATTGTCTCAGTATTGAATTAACAATGGAACAAAGAGAGAATATTTCATACATAAACCAAAGGCCTGGAAATAATTATCAGAATAATTATCAACCGCCAAGACCTATTTACAATCAAAACCAGAATTATAACCGAAATATTCCATACAATAACCAACAAGGTCCTAGCAATCAACAAGTATCCAATAATACTTATAATCAGCAAAGACCGAATTTTCAAAACAAACCACCACAACAAACCGATGATAAAAAGCCGAATTTAGAAGATATGATGACGAAGCTAGTTGAAACTCAAACGCAGTTTTTCACATCTCAAAAACAAACAAATGAACAAAATGCTCAAGCATTTAGAAATCAACAAGCTTCTATTCAAAATCTGGAACAAGAAGTGAGTAACCTAGCAAGGTTAATAGGTGAAAGAAAACCGGGAAGTCTACCTAGTGATACGAATGCTAACCCCCGGAATGAAACAGCTAAAGCTATTACCACAAGAAGTGGTACAACACTTAAACCACCTGAAATACCTGTAACTTCTGATGAAACTATTCCTACTCCACAAGAACCACAACCTGATCAAGATAAGGAAAAAGAACCGGTAGTTGAAAAGGTTAATGAAGATAACACAGTTAAGGATAAACCTTATGTTAAACCATACCAACCACCACTTCCTTATCCGAGTAAAATGAAGAAGGAAAAACTTGAAGCCGAGCAATCCAAATTCTTGGATATGTTTAAACAGATAAATGTAAATCTTCCTTTCATTGATGTGATTTCAGGAATGCCAAGGTATGCTAAATTCTTGAAAGATCTAATCACGAATAGAAAGAAAATGGAAGAACTCTCGGCTGTTACTATGAATGCTAATTGTTCAGCAGTGCTGTTGAATAAGATACCAGAAAAACTATCTGATCCAGGAAGTTTCACAATTCCATGTTTTCTGGGTAGTCTTAGTTCAATAGAAGCATTGGCAGACTTAGGTGCTAGTATAAATTTAATGCCGTATTCACTATACGCTAAACTAGACCTTGGAGAATTAAAACCAACCAGAATAAGCATACAACTAGCCGATAGATCAATAAAATATCCTAGAGGGATAATGGAAAACATGCTAGTTAAAGTTGGTACTTTAGTATTCCCAGTAGATTTTATTGTTCTGGACATGGAAGAAGATTCTCAAGTTCCTCTCATATTAGGAAGACCATTCTTAAACACGGCTAAAGCAATGATAGACGTGTTCGGTAAGAAACTGACCCTAAGTATAGAGGATGAGAGTGTTACCTTTTCAGTTGATAGAGCAATGCAACAACCACAATCTGCAGATGATACATGTTATTATATTCAAACTATAGATGCACATGCAGAATTATTAGAAGAATTTCCAGAATTACAAGGAACAGGAGAATGTTCTTTAGGAGAAGGTAATGAACCAATTGATGAAGCTGAAATGTTAGCTACACTTATAGCTAATGGATATGAACCAACAACAGAAGAAATTCAAATGCTAAAAGAAGAAGACAGATACCGATATAAATCATCGATAGAAGAACCTCCGAAATTAGAGTTAAAGCCACTTCCAAACCATTTGGAATACGCTTATTTACATGGTAAATCTGAATTACCTGTAATAATATCGTCTTCTCTTACTGAAAATGAGAAATCACAACTCATTTCTGTGTTGAAAGCTCATAAACCAGCCATTGCATGGAAGATTCATGATATTAAAGGAATAAGTCCTTCGTATTGCACACATAAAATTCTTATGGAAGAAGGTCATAAAACGTATGTGCAACGCCAACGAAGACTAAATCCTAATATGCAAGATGTAGTTAAGAAAGAGATTATTAAACTGCTAGATGCAGGTTTGATATATCCAATCTCTGATAGTCCATGGGTAAGCCCAGTTCAATGCGTACCTAAGAAGGGAGGCATGACTGTCATCACAAATGAGAAAAATGAGCTTATTCCTACTAGGACTGTAACAGGATGGCGTGTATGTATTGATTATAGAAAATTAAATGACGCCACCAGAAAAGATCACTTTCCCTTACCTTTCATAGATCAAATGTTGGAAAGATTAGCCGAAAATAGTTACTATTGTTTTCTAGATGGATTTTCCGGATATTTTCAAATTCCAATAGCACCCGAGGACCAAGAGAAAACCACATTCACGTGCCCTTATGGTACTTTTGCTTACAAACGCATGCCATTCGGACTTTGTAACGCCCCTGCAACCTTTCAAAGGTGTATGATGGCGATTTTTCACGACATGATAGAAGAATGCATGGAAGTATTCATGGATGACTTTTCAGTCTTCGGTGATACATTTAAATCATGTCTAGTTAATCTGGAACGAATGCTAATTAGATGCGAAAAATCAAATCTAGTACTTAATTGGAAGAAATGCCATTTCATGGTTAAAGAAGGCATCGTTCTTGGACATAAAATTTCAAAAGAAGGAATTGAAGTGGATAGAGCTAAAGTAGATGTAATTGCTAAACTTCCACATCCCACAAATGTTAGAGGAGTTAGGAGTTTTCTAGGGCATGCCGGTTTTTACCGACGTTTCATAAAAGATTTTTCTAAAATTGCCACTCCTATGAATAAACTCCTAGAAAAGGATGCGCCATTCATCTTTTCAGATGAATGTATCAAATCTTTTAATATTCTTAAAGAAAAACTCACTAATGCACCGATCATGATAACACCAAATTGGAATCTACCATTTGAACTAATGTGCGATGCAAGTGATTTTGCAATGGGAGCCGTTTTAGGACAAAGGATTGAAAAACGATTTCAACCTATATATTATGCTAGTAAGACGTTACAAGGAGCACAAACGAACTATACAACTACTGAAAAAGAACTCCTTGCTATTGTCTTTGCTTTTGACAAATTTCGATCATATCTCGTTCTAGCAAAAACGGTGGTCTATACCGACCATTCTGCTCTTAGATACCTATTTTCAAAACAAGATGCTAAACCAAGATTAATCCGTTGGATTTTACTCTTACAAGAGTTTGATATTGAAATCCGAGATAAAAAAGGAGCAGAAAATCTCGCCGCTGATCATCTTTCTCGTCTTGAAAATCCCGAATTAGAAGTTCTGAATGAATCGGCCATACAAGACAACTTTCCTGATGAATATCTATTGAAGATAGATTATAAAGAAATCCCATGGTTTGCAGACTATGCAAACTACTTAGTTTGTGGATTCCTTGAAAAAGGATTATCGTACCAAAGACGAAAGAAATTCTTCAGTGATATAAAACACTATTTCTGGGAAGATCCACATCTGTTTAAAAGTTGTCCCGATGGAATAATACGCCGATGTGTATTTGGAGATGAAGCTAGTAAAATTTTAAACCATTGTCACACAGGACCAACAGGAGGGCATTATGGGCCTCAACTAACAGCAAGAAAAGTTTATGAAGCTGGATTCTATTGGCCTACAATTTACAAAGACGCACACCTTCTTTGCAAATCCTGTGATGCATGTCAAAGGGCCGGAAAAATAAGTCAACGTGATGAAATGCCACAAAATGTCATCCAAGTATGTGAAGTATTTGACATTTGGGGTATTGACTTTATGGGTCCATTTCCAAAATCTCATAATAATCTATTTATACTCGTAGCCATTGATTATGTATCTAAATGGGCGGAAGCACAAGCTCTCCCAACTAACGATGCACGAGTTGTAGTCAACTTTTTAAAACGTCTTTTTGCAAGGTTTGGAACACCGAAAGCTTTAATAAGTGATCGGGGTACTCATTTCTGTAATAATCAACTTGAGAAAGTTCTTAAAAGATATGGAGTAACTCATAAAATCTCCACCGCATATCATCCACAAACAAGTGGACAAGTTGAAAATACCAACCGAGCTTTAAAACGTATTCTAGAGAAAACCGTAGGATCAAATCCGAAGGAATGGTCCATTAAATTGGAGGATGCACTCTGGGCTTTTAGAACAGCCTACAAAACTCCAATTGGAACCACACCTTTTAGACTTGTTTATGGAAAAGCATGTCATCTTCCAGTAGAAATTGAACACAAAGCATTTTGGGCTTTGAAGACATGTAATCTTGATTTACATGAAGCTGGACGTCTACGATTAAGTCAATTAAACGAATTAGAAGAATTAAGACATGAAGCATACGAAAATTCGTTAATCTATAAAGAAAGAACGAAGAAATGGCATGATAAAAGAATCAGAAGTTCAAAAGAATTTAAAGAAGGAGACAGAGTTCTTCTTTTCAATTCACGATTCAAGCTATTTCCTGGAAAATTGAAATCAAGATGGTCTGAACCATTCATAGTCAAAAGAGTTTTCCCATACGGAACGATAGAATTGATAAATTCAAATGGGATTGAATTTAAAGTTAATGGTCACAGAGTTAAACATTACATACATGGTCCGATGGAAGTCGACAACGAAGTTAATCACAATTTCGACACCACAGCTAACTAAGTGTGGGGAGAATCAAGTCTTTAAAGGATAATATATATTTCTGTTAGAGTTAGATTGTCTGTTTTCGTGTAGTTCTCGAAAATGGAACACGTATGGTCTTTCCCTAGCAGACCCTAAAGAACTAGTCTTCTCCCCCCATTCTGAATTTTTATTTTTTTAGGTTTTTACAAAATGAAGACTGCCTGTGAACTAAACCATGGTCTAATGCTACACGCTTTGATCACTAAACGTAATAATGACATACTCCCGAGTGAATTAGTATCAGTAATCAGAGAAAGAATGGACGGAGTTAGAAAAGGATCCAGATGCGAAGATAATAAGTTACAATTTGGTAAAGGAAAATCAAAATCCGCAGCGAAAAGAAGAGCACGACACCTAGAAAGATGTCACAAATGCGGAAAATGGTCACATGGAGGTAAATGTTCAAATAATCAAACCTATTCAAATACCGAATTTGTTACTTTATGCAGAGACGGACCGTTCATATGTTTAGAAGAAAAGACAATGAATGCTAGAGGTTACGCCTATGCAGCCATGGAAAATCAATTAAACCGACTATCTTATGAATATAATAGATCATATAACTAAGAAATCTATTTCACAGGTATGTCTGTACAGTTTTTATTTTTATTTTTATTTTTAACCTTTTGATAATAAACGCTAATTTGTTCGCTAAAAAGTATTAAATTGGTATTAAATAAAATTAGGTTTGGCGACCGAAATTATTGATATCATTCAAAAATTTATTACATCACTGCGAAATTTAACGTTTATTCTTAAGGTATAAATATCTTTAATCAATCAACCCAAAATATTTCAAAAATTCGTCATGAGTTAAATTAGGTCTTGGAACCGAAATTACTTTACCGAAAAGAGGGGCGCATATTTTTGATAATATTTGATTGATTAAAGTGGGATAAAAAGACAAAAAGATTTTTAATTTTATTTTTACCATGTTTTTAATCTTAATATTTAAATCTTAAATTAATATTGTAAACTTTGTAAAAACAATATATTTAAAATTGTAAATATTTGAAAAATTAATATAAGTTTGGTATGAATCTATAAATTTTTAAATTAAGTTTGGTGTGAATTTTTAAAATATTAATTTTTAATTTTATGCATTTTAAATTTTGAGTTTGGTGTGAATTTTTAATATTAATTTTGAATTTTATATTTATGTTGTGTGAATTTAAAAACAAAAATTTACTTTATCTCATTAAGATTAAAATATGATTTTTAAAATTCGTCGTAAGTTGAAGACTAGGTCTTTGAACCGAAATTGCTTTACCCGAGGGAGGGACGAGAACTTTTATTATCATTATTTTTAATCTTATTAATTTAAAGTATGCCAAAAACATTAAAAAAACCCAAAAATCTTAGCTTTTAAAACAATCGCTACAAAAAGACAAATTTTAAAATTTTGTCGAGGGACGGACTAGGACATCGATCCGAAACGACCTCGTCCTAAATAACAAGGGAAACAAAATTTTAAAATTAATTTCTAAATTGTTTTATAAGTTAAAGATTATATAAAAAAAAAAAAAAAAAAAAAAAAAAAGGTTAACTCCGTGACTCGCGGAGTTTGCAGGCAAAACCTCCGCGACTCGCGGAGGGACCAAAACCCAGAAAAAAATAAAAACAGCTGAAACGATCAGTACACAAAAACACACAAAAACAACCCGAAAAATACTGCGAAAAACCCACGAAAACCACCGAAAATCACCCCCAAAAATCTCAATTTTTAACCGTTAATCACCAAATTTTTTGCTAAAATCATGTTGAGAAGGATGATATCTAAGAACTACTCAAGAAAAACGGTAAATTTCTACACCTAAACACCATTTAATTCGAATTTTAGTGTTCTTGAGCTATTTTTCCCCAATTTGATTTTGATGCTTTTTAGTGTAATTAGACTTAAATTGTTTATGTATTATGCTTGTATAACCTAGATTGATGCTGTTTAACATGATTAGAAGCCTTAAACTTCAAATTTTGAATAATCTAGGGTTTGTGTTCTTGAGCAATTTGGGGCTTTTTGATATAAACAGGTTATGGCCGATTTTTGTCATGAATTGTTGCTAAATTGAGTAGTGTAACATGTCTAGATAGTTAAATGATCCAAACTTTGAGCCTAAACATGATTTTGAGAATTAAAGTGGACTTTTTCAAGTCCAAAATTCATGAACGTGATTTTTGAAAGATAATGCCATTTGAGACTTGTTTATTTGCTAGTAATGATTATTTTGACATGTTATTTGAGTTGAATGCTTATGAACTTGGCGAAAATTTTCGTATATGCTTATTTGAAAAAGTATAGATTTGATAAAAATGTGAAAATAAGCTTAAGTTTGATATAAATTGATAATGTCATTGTAATTATTTTGATTGATGATTTTGCTGACACTAATGCATATTTGGATGCACAAAATTGTTTGATGTGTTTTGCAGAATGAAAGGGGTGAATCTTCATCCCAAGCCCGCCATGCTCCTGCTGAGAACTTGGAACAACAGGAGGTAGATAACTACTACAAGCAGGATGTACCTCATCCAGTCATGACCTTTTCAGATATGCACTTGGAACAGTTGCACCCGAACCTGCGATTTGACAGACTTTGGATAGATTATCCAAAATATCAACGGGGTTTGCATACTCTTCATTCCAAGGTTGTTGAGGTACCGAGGGTCATAGAATGGGGACCCTTGGAAGCTGTAGAATTGGCCGGGCCAATTAGGGAATTACTTGTACAGAGGTATGGTAATTCTTCTTTTAATGACTGGATATGTTTATTCACCATACGCAGACCTGTATATAAAGTATGGTGTGAAGAGTTGTTATGTAGTATAGAGTTGAATGATCGGGTAGCTAGTTTAACCGATCGTTCTTTTATTAGATTTTTGTTAGGCGGTTCGATGCGCCACATGTCTTTACTGGACATGGCTCAGGCTTTACGTATATATACGCCTGAGGAATTAGCGTCTGCCGATTGTAGAGGATTGATACTAAACGGTAGGAAAATAGATGAAAATTTTGATACACACGGTGTGTGGAGTCAAATGACAAGCCATCACCGTTTTAAAGGGGGAAACTACTCTTATTTGGATATAGATAGAGCCGAATTAAGAGTGATACATAGGTTTTTAGCTAATTCGATTACACAAAGGGGTAAAAACAAAGAAAAGGTAAATGAACAAGATTTGTTTTACCATATGTGTATTCGAGACCCACACAGCGCTGTAAGTATACCATATTGTGTGGGTTATTATTTATCAGCTATGGTTCGAGGGATGCGTCCACATAGCATAATAGGAGGTGGTATTTTTATTACTTTGATTGGTGAATATCTCGGTGTGGATATAAGTCGGGGGGGATTATTAGTAGAAGAGCCGGAACCCCGCGACACTATAGGTTTAAATGTATACCATGGTGCGAAAGTTTTGAAGCGGCGAAATAACGCCGCAGTACGATACAATGGTAGACATCCACAGATAGAGAGAAACCAGGAACAAGGTAATGTAGGAGGGGGGAATGAGATGCAAGAAATGCATAGGTTTATAGCTTCTCAGGAATACGAAAATGCTAGACAGAGAGCATTTGAAGATTGGCAAGTTCATCAGAACCAGATCATAGCGCATTGCCAACATATAGGTAGAAACTATATTCCTACACCGAAACCCGTCTTCCCTCCTTGGTCGATAGAGATGCAGCCACCATATCCTACGTATGACCCTGCCGAAGCATTCTATAGCACTTATGGTTATGCGTGGAATCCCTATTGGTACCAATATCATCCTTAGTTTACTTATTATTTTTTATTATTTTGTAATTTGTAATTATTGATACATTTAATATTTTTGTTAATATTGTAATCATTTTTATAATTATCTAACTTTTATTTTTAGATTTTAATAATTTTTGAATGTGGGGTAATAAACCAAACTTCAAAAATATGTATATATGTTTGCAGTTTATCTTATGTGCAAAACAGGGTAAAACAACGCATTTTCAAAGACTGGCATTAAGTTCAGCAAAAGCAACTAATTTTGACGACAAGATGCAAAATATATGTGAAATTACAACAAGACGGAATGAACAAATGATGTGCACCATTTATCATTCAGCAAACAAACGCCAATATATTTGGAAACTTTGGTAAAAATTTAATCATTTTCACACAAATCACCCTCAATAATTTAAATTGTTACTGATTTCTTGCAAATGAGGGCATTGCAAGATCTTAAGTGTGGGAAGGGGTTAAATTCTTTCGGATTTTAAAACTTTTACTTTATACACTTGGTTACCATTAAAAATACTAGTAAAGCAGTAGTTGTATTAGAATCTAGTGCTCTCTGATAAAAAAGAACAGCCCTAGTCTTATATACTGACTACCCAATTCTAGTAAAATTTTTCAAAATTTTCAATTAAATGAATTAAAATCATGTTTATACATATTTATGAACGATAAAACTAGGTTTTAACACCGAAATTATTGTTACCTCAGAAAGGACATAAATTGAGAAACAAACTAAAATGTTAAAATTCATTTAAAATGGAATAGAGGACGATAAAAAGAAAAATAAAAAGCCAAGTGTGGGAAAATTTACCAAGTTATCTTAAACATATGTCACATATATCTGTAACAAATAACTGAAAATACTTTTGCTTTGGACTAAACTAAACTGTTTTACCCAATGAAAGAAAAGAAGAGATGGATCTACACGATGAATCAATTCCATCATTAAAAGGAAGTAAAGTCTTCCGAAAAAGAAACGCGCTTCTTGATTTAGGTCATGAAGTTGTCGTCCAGACCAGCTGTAGGTTGACGAAAAATCTAGAAAAGTCATCACTAAAATCAGCAGGAAATCCACGGACCTCAGCATCAAACAGGGTCGCCAAGTGGTCAGATTTATCCTAACCATGAGAAGGATTTATCTCGTACAATGGGGAGGCACCGTGCAAATTAGCTGGATAAGACTAATGAATCAGATCCCCAGAAAGGATAATCTCCTTAAAGATTAAAAATCAGCTTTTAAGACTGATATTACTCAATCCTAGAGATTGACCTTAAAGATTGAGAATTCAAACTCATGGAATTCAATGATATCTAAACTCGAGCTTAAACGAGAAAATATTTTGATCAAAATTATAAACCGATTTGTTTTCTGAAAACCCTAATTTCAATGCGTTCATTACCATTGAACGTAAAATCCTAGGAATTCACCTGGAATTCATTAGGTCACCTGAACTAAATCGGGTGTCAACCGTAAGAACGGTGGTTGCATAGCATGGTCAAAAACAGGACCTTGTGCCAGACCGACAAATTATAAGGGTGAGCTTTACTATTGCTCCTACCAAGGATAGTAATTGCGTCCGACGCGTTATAGACCATAATCAAAAGCATGTCACGGGACATTGCCTTAACAGTTGCTTGTTCAACGCTTTCCTTTACAACCGGACGGTAGTTTGCCGAAAGGTAATATACGGAACAAGTAAACTGGACGTGTTGCTTTCCAAATACAAGGTTAGCAAGTGGGTGACACAAAACCGCAAGTTTTGAGCTAAAATTTTCAAATCTGAAACCCACCAAACCCACAAAAATATTTTGCAAACACCGGTAAAGGGTTATTCCGGAAAACTTATCTAGGGTAAAAACTAGATTTAATTTTCAAAAAAAATCAAATGTTTTCATAAAGATCCAATTTCCTTAATGGATCTAAATTTTTATAGTCATGTGGGACTGTAAACCATATCGTTACTACCATTGTTTATACCGCCATATAGAAATCACTGATGTACAAAGTGTGAAGAATAAAGAAGTGATTCTAGTATTTCAAGACAATATTGCTTGAGGACAAGCAACGCTCAAGTGTGGGAATATTTGATAATGCTAAAAACGAACATATATTTCATAGCATTATTCCTCAAGAAAGACAAGCTTTTAGTTGCAATTGTTCTATTTACAAGTGATATTCGTTTAAATAATAAAAGGTGAAGACAAAAGACAGATTCGACGAATTGAAGACGCAAACGACCAAAAAGCTCAAAAGTACAAAAGACAATCAAAAAGGTTCCAATTATTGATAAGAAACGTCTCGAAATCACAAGAGTACAAGATTCAAAACGCAAAGTACAAGATATTAAATTGTACGCGAGGACGTTCGAAAATCCGGAACCGGGACTAGAGTCAACTCTTAACGCTCGACGCAACGGACTAAAAATTACAAGTTAACTATGTATATAAATATAATATAATATATAATTAATTATATTAATTATATATATATTATATATATATAATAAAAACCGTCGGCAGCAAGAAACTCCAAGGGTGTGAGCTGTAAATATCTCTCCGCGACTCGCGGAGTTTTAAGGCCATTTTGCCGCGAGTCGCGGAGCCCCAAAAATCAAGTCTGGCTATAAAGCCAACCGAATTCTGATCAAATTTCATATATCATTTCTCTATCTCTCTCAATATATACGATATATATATATATAATTTATATTTTAATTTTAATTTTAATTTTAAATCCTAATAATAAGGGTATGTTAGCGAATGTTGTAAGGGTGTAAGTCGAAATTCTGTCCGTGTAACGCTACGCTATTTTTAATCATTGTAAGTTATGTTCAACCTTTTTATATTAATGTCTCGTAGCTAAGTTATTATTATGCTTATTTAAAACGAAGTAATCATGATGTTGGGCTAATTACTAAAATTGGGTAATTGGGCTTTGTACCATAATTGGGGTTTGGACAAAAGAACGACACTTGTGGAAACTAGACTATGGGCTATTAATGGGCTTTATATTTGTTTAACTAAATGAAAGTTTGTTAATGTTAATATAAAGATTTACAATTGGGCGTCCCTATAAATTACCATATACACTCGATCGGACACGATGGGCGGGGTATTTATATGTACGAATAATCGTTCATTTAACCGGACACGGGAATGGATTAATAGCCACTAGAATAATCAAAACAGGGGTGAAATTACATTCAAGGGTAATTGGTGTAATTGTTAACAAAGTAGTAAAACCTTGGTTTACACGCAGTCGATAACCTGGTGTATTCATTAAACAAAGTATTAAAACCTTGTTACAATTCGAATCCCCAATTAGTTGGAATATTTATCTTCGGGTATAATAATAATTTGACAAGGACACTTGCAATTTATATTTATGACTGATGGACTGTTATGGACAAAAACCAGACGGACATATTGAATAATCCAGGACAAAGGACAATTAACCCATGGGCATAAAACTAAAATTAACACGTCAAACATCATGATTACGGAAGTTTAAATAAGCATAATTCTTTTATTTCATATTTTATTTCCTTTATTTTATATTTAATTGCACTTCTAATTATCGCACTTTTATTGTTATTTAATCGCACTTTTAATTATCGTACTTTTAATTATCGCAATTTAATTTTATCGCATTTTTATTATTCGCAATTTCATTATCGTTATTTACTTTACGCTTTAATTTAAAGTCTTGTATTTATTTTATATTTTACATTAGGTTTTAACTGCGACTAAAGTTTTAAAATCGACAAACCGGTCATTAAACGGTAAAAACCCCCCCTTTATAATAAATATATTACCTATATATATATTTGTATTTTTATAAAAGTAAACTAATATAGCGTTGAGCTTTGTTTAAAGATTTCCCTGTGGAACGAACCGGACTTACTAAAAACTACACTACTGTACGATTAGGTACACTGCCTATAAGTGTTGTAGCAAGGTTTAAGTATATCCATTCTATAAATAAATAAATATCTTGTGTAAAATTGTATCGTATTTAATAGTTTTTCCTAGTAAAATAATAACTATTTTATATACACCTCGTTCGACATCAGTTACTCCATATCTTTTAAGAACTTTCTCAAGTTGATTATTACAGAAATGAGTACCCCGATCACTTATTAAAGCTTTCGGTGTTCCAAACCTTGCAAAAAGACGTTTTAAAAAGTTGACTACAACTCGTGCATCGTTAGTTGGGAGAGCTTGTGCTTCCGCCCATTTAGATACATAATCAATGGCTACGAGTATATATAAATTATTATGAGATTTTGGAAATGGACCCATAAAGTCAATACCCCAAATGTCAAATACTTCACATACTTGGATGACATTTTGTGGCATTTCATCACGTTGACTTATTTTTCCGGCCCTTTGACATGCATCACAGGATTTGCAAAGAAGGTGTGCTTCTTTGTAAATTGTAGGCCAATAGAATCCAGCTTCATAAACTTTTCTTGCTATTAGTTGAGGCCCATAATGCCCTCCTGTTGGTCCTGTGTGACAATGGTTTAAAATTTTACTAGCTTCATCTCCAAATACACATCGGCGTATTATTCCATCGGGACAACTTTTAAACAGATGTGGATCTTCCCAGAAATAGTGTTTTATATCACTGAAGAATTTCTTTCGTCTTTGGTACGATAATCCTTTTTCAAGGAATCCACAAACTAAGTAGTTTGCATAGTCTGCAAACCATGGAATTTCTTTATAATCTATCTTCAATAGATATTCATCAGGAAAGTTGTCTTGTATGGCTGATTCATTTAGAACTTCTAATTCGGGATTTTCAAGACGAGAAAGATGATCAGCGGCGAGATTTTCTGCTCCTCTTTTATCTCGGATTTCAATATCAAACTCTTGTAAGAGTAAGATCCAACGGATTAATCTTGGTTTAGCATCTTGTTTTGAAAATAGGTATCTAAGAGCAGAATGGTCGGTATAGACCACCGTTTTTGCTAGAACTAGATATGATCGAAATTTGTCAAATGCAAAGACAATAGCAAGGAGTTCTTTTTCAGTGGTTGTATAGTTCGTTTGTGCTCCTTGTAACGTCTTACTAGCATAATATATAGGTTGAAATCGTTTTTCAATCCTTTGTCCTAAAACGGCTCCCATTGCAAAATCACTTGCATCGCACATTAGCTCAAATGGTAGATTCCAATTTGGTGTTATCATGATCGGCGCATTAGTGAGTTTTTCTTTAAGAATATTAAAAGATTTGATACATTCATCTGAAAAGATGAATGGCGCATCCTTTTCTAGGAGTTTATTCATAGGAGTGGCAATTTTAGAAAAATCTTTTATGAAACGTCGGTAAAAACCGGCATGCCCTAGAAAACTCCTAACTCCTCTAACATTGGTGGGATGTGGAAGTTTAGCAATTACATCTACTTTAGCTCTATCCACTTCAATTCCTTCTTTTGAAATTTTATGTCCAAGAACGATGCCTTCTTTCACCATGAAATGGCATTTCTCCCAATTAAGTACTAGATTTGATTTTTCGCATCTAATTAGCATTCGTTCCAGATTTACTAGACATGATTTAAATGTATCACCGAAGACTGAAAAGTCATCCATGAATACTTCCATGCATTCTTCTATCATGTCGTGAAAAATCGCCATCATACACCTTTGAAAGGTTGCAGGGGCGTTACAAAGTCCAAATGGCATTCTTTTGTAAGCAAAAGTACCATAAGGGCACGTGAATGTGGTTTTCTCTTGGTCCTCGGGTGCTATTGGAATTTGAAAATATCCGGAAAATCCATCTAGAAAACAATAGTAACTATTTCCGGCTAATCTTTCCAACATTTGATCTATGAAAGGTAAGGGAAAGTGATCTTTTCTGGTGGCGTCATTTAATTTTCTATAATCAATACATACACGCCATCCTGTTACAGTCCTAGTAGGAATAAGCTCATTTTTCTCATTTGTGATGACAGTCATGCCACCCTTCTTAGGTACGCATTGAACTGGGCTTACCCATGGACTATCAGAGATTGGATATATTAAACCTGCATCTAGCAGTTTAATAATCTCTTTCTTAACTACATCTTGCATATTAGGATTTAGTCTTCGTTGACGTTGCACATACGTTTTATGACCTTCTTCCATAAGGATTTTATGTGTGCAATACGAAGGACTTATTCCTTTAATATCATGAATCTTCCATGCAATGGCTGGTTTATGAGCTTTCAACACAGAAATGAGTTGTGATTTCTCATTTTCAGTAAGAGAAGACGATATTATTACAGGTAATTCAGATTCACCATGTAAATAAGCATATTCCAAATGGTTTGGAAGTGGCTTTAATTCTAATTTCGGAGGTTCTTCTATCGATGATTTATATCGATATCTGTCTTCTTCTTTTAGCATTTGAATTTCTTCTGTTGTTGGTTCATATCCATTAGCTATAAGTGTAGCTAACATTTCAGCTTCATCAATTGGTTCATTACCTTCTCCTAAAGAACATTCTCCTGTTCCTTGTAATTCTTGAAATTCTTCTAATAATTCTGCATGTGCATCTATAGTTTGAATATAATAACATGTATCATCTGCAGATTGTGGTTGTTGCATTGCTCTATCAACTGAAAAGGTAACACTCTCATCCTCTATACTTAGGGTCAGTTTCTTACCGAACACGTCTATCATTGCTTTAGCCGTGTTTAAGAATGGTCTTCCTAGTATGAGAGGAACTTGAGAATCTTCTTCCATGTCCAAAATAACAAAATCTACCGGAAATACTAAAGTACCAACTTTAACTAGCATGTTCTCCATTATCCCTCTAGGATATTTTATTGATCTATCGGCTAGTTGTATGCTTATTCTGGTTGGTTTCAATTCTCCAAGGTCTAGTTTAGCGTATAGTGAATACGGCATTAGATTTATACTAGCACCTAAGTCTGCCAATGCTTCTATTGAACTAAGACTACCCAGAAAACATGGAATTGTGAAACTTCCTGGATCAGATAGTTTTTCTGGTATCTTATTCAACAGCACTGCTGAACAATTAGCATTCATAGTAACAGCCGAGAGTTCTTCCATTTTCTTTCTATTTGAGATTAGATCTTTCAAGAATTTAGCATATCTAGGCATTCCTGAAATCACATCAATGAAAGGAAGATTTACATTTATCTGTTTAAACATATCCAAGAATTTGGATTGCTCGGCTTCAAGTTTCTCTTTCTTCATTTTACTCGGGTAAGGAAGTGGTGGTTGGTATGGTTTAACATAAGGTTTATCCTTAACTGTGTTATCTTCATTAACCTTTTCAACTACCGGTTCTTTTTCCTTATCTTGATCAGGTTGTGGTTCTTGTGGAGTAGGAATAGTTTCATCAGAAGTTACAGGTATTTCAGGTGGTTTAAGTGTTGTACCACTTCTTGTGGTAATAGCTTTAGCTGTTTCATTCCGGGGGTTAGCGTTTGTATCGCTAGGTAGACTTCCCGGTTTTCTTTCACCTATTAACCTTGCTAGGTTACTTACTTCTTGTTCCAGATTTTGAATAGAAGCTTGTTGATTTCTAAATGCTTGAGCATTTTGTTCATTTGTTTGTTTTTGAGATGTGAAAAACTGCGTTTGAGTTTCAACTAGCTTCGTCATCATATCTTCTAAATTCGGCTTTTTATCATCGGTTTGTTGTGGTGGTTTGTTTTGAAAATTAGGTCTTTGCTGATTGTAAGTATTATTGGATACTTGTTGATTGCTAGGACCTTGTTGGTTGTTGTATGGAATATTTCGATTATAATTCTGGTTTTGATTGTAAATCGGTCTTGGCGGTTGATAATTATTCTGATAATTATTTCCAGGCCTTTGGTTTATGTATGAAATATTCTCTCTTTGTTCCATTGTTAATTCAATACTTAGACAATCTTTTGTCAAATGTGGTCCTCCACACTGCTCACAACTAATTCGTATAGCATGAATATCTTTAGTCATCTTTTCCATTCGTCTCTCGAAAGCATCTATCTTTGCCGAAATGGAATCTAAGTCATGGCTAGAATCGGCTCTAGCTGCTTTAGATGATCTAATGATGTCTTTTTCTTGGTGCCACTCATGTGAGTGGGAAGCAGTGTTATCAATAATTTTGTAAGCATCAGTTTCGGTTTTCTTCATAATAGAACCACCAGCTGCTATATCTATGTCTTTTCTTGTAGTGATGTCGCATCCTCGGTAGAATATTTGTACTATTTGACAGGTGTCTAAACCATGTTGCGGACATCCTCTTAACAACTTTCCATATCTTGTCCACGCCTCATATAGAGTTTCATTTGGCTTTTGTGTGAACGTAACAATTTCTGCTTGAAGTCTTACGGCTTTAGATGCAGGAAAGAATTGTTTAAGAAATTTGTCAACTAAAACGTCCCATGTATCGATCGCCCCTTCAGGTAACGATTCCAACCAATCTTTGGCTTCTCCCTTTAAAGTCCAGGGAAATAACATGAGATATATCTGTTCATCCTCCACTTCTCGGATTTTAAATAGTGTGCAGATCCTATTAAAGGTACGTAGATGTTCATTTGGATCTTCCTTCGACGCACCACTAAATTGGCATTGATTAGTCACCATGTGTAGAATTTGTCCTTTGATTTCATAATCTGGCGCATTAATGTCTGGATGAGTAATTGCGTGACCTTGGCCAGTGCGTTTAGCTCTCATTCGGTCTTCCATACTTAGAGGTTCTAGATTCTCCATAATTGAATTTGTTGAATCGGTATCACTAGATGATTCTGATTTAATAGTTCGTTCCTCAACAATCTCTGTTTGAATGATTGGTGGTTCCGGAGGAAAGTTTAATGGTTCAGGATCTATGAACCGTTCCTGAATATTCTCTGGATTCTCAATTGTGAGGTTGGGTTCAAAAAATGGATTATCGGAAATTTGAACTGAAGTACTTGGTTGACTGGATGACGATTCTAAAGAAAAATCAACGGCGGTTATATTTGTTAAACGATGTCTTGATCGAGTTACAGGTGGTGAACGTACAAAAGGTGATGAACGTCTTGCTCGGTGCATTCACTGAATATCCTATTAGTTTTAAAAAGGAAAGAAAAATTATAATAAGTTATCCAATCAATAGACTTTTCTGATTTTGCCCACGTTTCGAATAGCCAAAAGATGCAGCAGAGGGGCAGGATTCGTTTGGTCTCAATATAATTGAGGACTGTTTGGCTCCAATAACCCGGTCCACGTACAAATCCAACTATTACTACGAACCAGAAAATTTTGATGTCTATCAATTTAACCACTTAAAATAAATTTTCGTAATTTTAAGAAATTTAGATAAGAAGTAGAAAAAATTCTAAGTCCTAAAACTAGAATAGCGAGAAATAAGAGAGAAAAAGAGTTCGTCGAAAAAGGTAGAAAAAGAAAAAAAATGGTTGAAAAATAAAAGGTGACGGAAAAAAAAATAAAAGAAACTTATAAAAACTTAAAAATACTTAACTAACCTAACCTTATTACTACAACTAACTTAAAATTATAATCGCAAATTGAAATTACTAATTGGAATGATAATTGATACATAGTAAAAGGTCTAAAAATATTAAAGCTTACAGGAAAAACTAAATCCCAAATGGAAATAACTTAAAAAGAAACTAAAACTTAAAAAAAAACGTCGCAAAATTCTAAAGCACCTAAATCTTAGTCTAAAGAAAAAGCACTTAAGGAATTCTATGGCAAAGCCTAAAAATCTAGGAGTAAAAATAACTATAGCAAAAACTAAGTTTAAAATTAAATATGAGCTAAAAATACAAAAGTTACGCTACAACGATTAAAAAGGGACAAAATATAAAAATATACAAAAAGTTGTAAAAGTATAATTTTTATAAAAATATTATTTTTATATTTTATAATAAAAGTATTAAGTTTATAATAAATAAAACTAGTTTAAAAGTAATATAAATAAAATAAAGTAAAAACTTAATTATAATAATAATAATAAGATTAGGGTTTAATAATAATAATAATATATTATACTCCGTAATAAATGCGTTTTTAGGGTTCGGTTGTGGTCTTGTCAGACCCCTCATGCGAGTCGCATGATTTAAGAGGGTGGGTCATGCGAGTCGCATGGATACCCTGAACTGGTTCAATTGGACTGGTTCAAATGACAGGTCACGTAATATTTAATATTTTATTTTCTTTTTTTTTCTGTTTTAAATTTAAATAAAATATATATATATAATTAAAATAAAAACTTAAAAATAAACTTAAAATACTTTATAATTTTGTAAAAATAAAAGAAAAACTTAAAAATATACTTAAAATATTTTATTTTTTTTTCGATTTTAAAAGCTCTTTTTTTTATATATTTTTTAATTTTTAAAAATATAAATTTTACCAAAACTAATTATAACTTAAAAATTAAAAATATGGCGTTTCGCTTCGGCGAATTTCCCCGGCAGCGGCGCCAAAAATACTTGATGTCAAAGCGAGGTGTATATAAAATAGTTATTATTTTACTAGGAAAATACTATTAAATACGATACAATTTTACACAAGATATTTATTTATTTATAGAATGGATATACTTAAACCTTGCTACAACACTTATAGGCAGTGTACCTAATCGTACAGTAGTGTAGTTTTTAGTAAGTCCGGTTCGTTCCACAGGGAAATCTTTAAACAAAGCTCAACGCTATATTAGTTTACTTTTATAAAAATACAAATATATATATAAGTAATATTATTATTATAAAGGGGGGTTTTTACCGTTTAATGACCGGTTTGTCGATTTTAAGACTTTAGTCGCAGTTAAAACCTAATGTAAAATATAAAATAAATACAAGACTTAAATTAAAGCGTAAAGTAAATAACGATAATGAAATTACGAATAATAAAAGTGCGATAAAATAAACTTGCGATAATTAAAAAGTACGATAATTAAAAATGCGATTAAATAACAATAAATAAAAGTGCGATAATTAGAAGTGCAATTAAATATAAAATAAAGGAAATTAAATATGAAATAAAAGAATTATGCTTATTTAAACTTCCGTAATCATGATGTTTGACGTGTTGATTTTAGTTTTATGCCCATGGGTTAATTGTCCTTTGTCCTGGATTATTCAATATGTCCGTCTGGTTTTTGTCCATAACAGTCCATCAGTCATAAATATAAAGTGCGAGTGTCCTCATCAAATTATTATTATACCCGAAGTTAAATATTCCAACTAATTGGGGATTCGAATTGTAACAAGGTTTTAATACTTTGTTTAATGAATACACCAGGTTATCGACTGCGTGTAAACCAAGGTTTTACTACTTTGTTAACAATTACACCAATTACCCTTGAATGTAATTTCACCCCTGTTTTAATTATTCTAGTGGCTATTAATCTATTCCCGTGTCCGGTTAAATGAACGATTATTCGTAAATATAAATACCCCGCCCATCGTGTCCGATCGAGTGTATATGGTAATTTATAGGGACGCCCAATTGTAAATCTTTATATTAACATTAACAAACTTTCATTTAGTTAAACAAATATAAAGCCCATTAATAGCCCATAGTCTAATTTCCACAAGTGTCGTTCTTTTGTCCAAACCCCAATTATGGTACAAAGCCCAATTACCCAATTTTAGTAATTAGCCCAACATCATGATTACTTCGTTTTAAATAAGCATAATAATAACTTAGCTACGAGACATTAATATAAAAAGGTTGAACATAACTTACAATGATTAAAAATAGCGTAGCGTTACACGGACAGAATTTCGACTTACACCCTTACAACATTCGCTAACATACCCTTATTATTAGAATTAAAATTAAAATTAAAATTAAAATATAAATTATATATATATATATCGTATATATTGAGAGAGATTAAAATTATATGTGTAAAACTCGGTAGAAAACTGGCTTTATATAGGACCTGACCAACATTTTCACTCCATGCGACTCGCATGGATTTTGTGCTTCTGGCCATGCGAGTCGCATGGCCACCCTGGATCCAGCCAAATTGCTTTGTTTTCTTCTTGCCGACGTAATATAATATATATAATAATAATATATAATATAATATATAATTATATATAATTATATATATATTATATTATATTCTTGTGCATAGTAGACTAGATATTTTTGGTCCGTTGCGTCGGGCGTTTCTTCTTGGCTCAGGTCCCGGTTCCGGATTTTCGGACGTCTTCGCGTATTATTTTATATCGTGTACTTTGCGTCTTGTAACTTGTACTCTTGTCATTTTGAGACGTTCCTCATCAATATTTTGAACCTTTTTAGTTGTATCTTGTACTTTTTAGCTCTTTGGACCTCTTTGTCTTCAATTTGTCGAATCTGCCTTTTGTCTTCACTTTTTAATATTTAAACGAATATTGCTTGTAAATCGAACAATACCAACTAAAATCTTGTCTTTCTTGGGGAATAATGCTATGAAATATATGTTCGTTTTTAGCATTATCAGTGTCTAAGAAAGACAGTTATACACTGACTTGGTTATTGGATTTTCCGAACAGTCTCCAATTATATTGGAACCAAAAGGATCCTGCCTCTCCGTAGTCAGCCTGGCCACCTCGATACAAGTAATCTGTGAGAAGTCCTATCAGTTAAGATATCCGATCTGGTTAGCGACCGAATTTCAAGAATAATTGTTTTTATTAAATTATCGATCCTTTTAGTAAATTAATATTTTCTAAAAGTTACTTTTAAGTCTTTTTATTAACAGAAAATCAGAAAAAAAATGGAACAACAAGACACCCTTGCTTCTATGCATAAGTCATGCTTAGAGGAAAGAGGAGGACCAATCACCTTAGGAACCGGAGGAATTCCTGAAATCAGTTCACACATGATTAAACTAGTCAGTATGATCTGTAAATTTCAAGGATTACCGACTAACGACCCTAATTTTCATATAAACAAATTTATCAGTCTGGTTGACTCTTTTAAGAAGGAATCAAACGAGAAAAACATTTTAAAACTTCATCTTTTTCAATATTCACTTTCTAAACACGCTTCAGCATGGTTTGACGCACTTAATCCGAATTCAATCCAATCATGGGAGGAATTAGCCACTAAATTTCTAAATAAATATTATCCACCCTCCCTGCAAACCTGTTTAAGAAATGACATCACTAACTTTTCCCAAAAAGAAAATGAGTCATTGTGTCTAGCATGGAATAGAGTAAAGATGATGCTTAAAAGATGTCTGAATCATTCGTTAAGTCGGGCAGACATAGTCTGTACGCTTTACAATAGTTTGACCAAGGATGATAAGTCTCTCCTAGACATGGCCTCGCAAGGCAATTTCATGTCTCGAACAGCAGATGAAGCATGGGATCTCTTGGACACAATAGCTGCACAACAGGAAGACTGGAACAATGAAGCTGCTGAGAAGGATGAAACCAGGTTACAATGAAGCTACAGTAAAACACTATTTTAAAATGAAAATATATATATATATATATATATATATATATATATATATATATATATATATATATATATATATATACTACGAGACGATAATTTATAGAAGCAAATAACCAAAACACTTAATTGATTAAAGCTACACTTCGAGTGACATAGTTTATCAATGATTAAGTTTAATTTTTGATAAAGGTACACGTCGCGTAACGAAAAGTACTAGTTTTCTAAGCGTACAAAAATGCATTCGAGAAACCGGAACCTGGACATAAGTTGAGTGACAACGTACGAGTCAAATGACCAAAAATTACAAGTCCACTATGCACGTGAATTTAATATAATATATAATTAATTATATAAATTAATTATATTATAATTATATTTAATTATGTCGACAAGCGTTAGGACAAAATCAGATGTGAGCTGGAAATGGGAGCCATGCGATCGCATGGCATCCCCTCACACAAACCATGCGATCGCATGGCTGTGGTGGACAGGCCAGGTTTATAAAGCTCGAACGTTTTTCAGTTTGTGTATCACTCTATCTCTCGCACACATACACTTACATATTATTATTATTATTATTATTATTATTATTATTATTATTATTATTATTATTATTATTATTATTATTATTATTATTATTATTATCAAGATTAATATTATTATTAATCTTATAATTAGGAGTATTATTATTAGTATATTACATAAAATACTACGACGAGGTTATAAGCGTGTCACTTTCAAAAATGGGTTTTCGAGCGGGATAGAGCTAAGGAAACTATGGGTTATAACTATGGAGGTTATGGGTAATGTTCATGGGTATTATTGGCAAGTCAAACCTAGTGTTTATCATGTCCGTTGCGTCTATCTACTTTCTTGCAATATTGAATCACAATATTGATACGTGAGCATTCATATCTTATCTTTTATATATTAATTGCGTATCCATGTCTAGTGCTCGAGTATATATGTTTATGCATGCTTGTATGCTAAATTTTGTCGTTAAACAGTTTATGATGAATCACGAATTTAATATATATATTACTGATAAAAGGTATATGATATGCATGTTTTTGAAAAGCTGACGAAAAATCAATAACTTTTTATTTAAAAATCGCAAAATTTCGATGAACGAATTAAAAGATATGGGCAACTGAATTATAATTAACGTTAATTAAAATTGCTTTTGAATCTGCAATTAAGATTTAAACAACTTGTTTACGAGATTGATAAAATGGATTTTTTAAATATTACCAGCCGAGTAAATGAATCCTTATTTAAGGCACGTCTCATTTTGTTGAACAATTGTCAAAATTGACTGTTTTATCATGTTTTAAAGCCTTATAAAAACTATAGACTAATTTTACAAGAATTAGGAAACTATGTGAAATGTTAAAATGTTTCGATTGCCATGATCATTCAACTATAGCATTAAGTCAGAATGACTTTTTGAAATGACTTTTGATAAACTTTTGTATGTCGATCTCGAGCATTAGGATTGTGATACACTATGACCTGACCTAGCTCGATAGACATTTATTGACCAACATATGTTCTCTAGGTTAAGATCTACGGTTATTTGGTAATTCGAGTTTCGGTCACATTTTGGTGAACGACTTTATATGCTACTAAGGTGAGTCTCATTTGCTCCCTTTTTAATTGCTTTTACAATCTATATTTTTGGGCTGAGAATACATGCACTTTATTTTAAACGCAATGGATACAAGTACATACTAAATTCTACACCGAGTTTAAACCGAAAATCCCTTAGCTTTGGTAACTAGTAACTGCCGGTTATAAGAACTGGTGGGCGCGAGTAGTTATATATGGATCCATAGGGCTTGATATCCCCATCCGAGCTAGAGCGCTAGCCTTTTAACGGACGTATGCTATTTGAGAAGCGTACACATTGGTTTGCGTGTGTTATTAAGATGATTATACAAAGGGTACAAATTATATATACGTTAAGTTTAGTTAATAGGGTGCTCAATTTCGTAGAATATTTTGATAAACGTTTCTGGATGAAACAACTGAAATCTTGTGATCCACCTTTATGTACAGATTATGCAAAACATTAAAATTATGAACTCACCAACCTTTGTGTTGACACTTGTTAGCATGTTTATTCTCAGGTTCCCTAGAAGTCTTCCGCTGTTTGCTTATATGTTAGACAAGCTATGTGCATGGAGTCTTACATGGCATATTTTTTAAGAAAAAGTTGCATTCACCAAATCATCACCATGTATCTTATTTTGACTGCATTGTTAACGGAAGTACTATTGTAAACTATTATTTACGGTGATTGTCTATATGTAGAAATCATCAGATGTCGAAAACCTTTGATTTAAATATTCATTTATGGTGTGCCTTTTTAAAAGAATGCAATGTTTACAAAACGTATCATATAGAGGTCAAATACCTCGCAATGAAATCAATGAATGACGTGTTCGTCCATATGGATTTGGAGCGATCGTCACAGTTTACCACTTGAGTTCATCTTAAACCTCATTTGTATCTCGACGATTACAATCTACATTCAAACCTTTCATAATTCTTGAAAACACCTCAATCGAGAGGATGAACCAACCGCACTTCATCTACGGAAGGAAAGATTTATGCATATAGTGATGCACCTGAAAACACTCGGAACCTGAGTAAACGTCTAACAATTATCTGTGCTAACTCCTTTGGCATTGTTATTACCGAAAATAACTTTGCAATTCCTTTTCAAATTAGCCAAAACTTGATGTCTGAAAATTTTTTCGAAAAAAACAAAAAAAAATTGGATCAATGGGGAAGTAACCAATTGGGGGGAAGCAATTTTTTTTTCGTTTTTTCGAATTTTTTTTCATACATCAAGATCACACGAAAATATGAACATTTAAAAAATACACTTCGTGATGAATGTTATTATTTCGGCGGGAAAATGATCGACAAAAATAACATTCAAGATAATATAGATCGTGAAAAACGTTAATCTTCGAACGTTTTTTTTCTTCATGTTTTGTGAAGTACTTTTTGTCAAAATTTAGCCCGATTTAGAGTTTAGGGTTTTTGGGTTTAGTCCCTAAACCCCAAACTTTAAACCGTTCGTGTTAAAAACTCAATCTAAACCCTAAATCTAAACCCCAAACCCTAAATTTCTAAACCCTAATATCTAAACCCTAATATCTAATCTCTAATTTCTAAACTCTCAAAATACACTTAAAAAACACGATAATTGTTATATATTATTTCTTCAAGCGTTTTGCTGTCAAAATAAAAATATTTATCACAAAATGTCTTTTTTAAATGTTCATATTTTCATTCAATCTATAATGTTCGTGAACAATTTTTTTTGAAAAAACGAAGAAAAAAAATTGCTTCCCCCCGCTTCCCCCAATTAATTACTTCCCCATTGATCCTACCACTTTATATATATATATATATATATATATATATATATATATATATATATATATATATATATATATATATATATATATATATATATATATATATATATATATATATATATATAACTAGTACAATAAAAATATAAGTTTGTTATTTAATTAATATTTAACAAATTGTATTTATAAAATAAAATTTAAAGACCTATATATTGTTATAATTTGTATCACCTCGTAATTCGTTATATTCGAAAATTAAAAAAAATTTATTTTCCTCTGATCGACTAACCTTAAAGAATGTTTCCATTATGACATGTTTACAACGTCAATATCGTTTGATATGTTGCGTGGTAACGATATACAAATAAAATACAATAGAATTTAAATCATTATTTGGTTCAATTTAACTTGAATGTTTGATGTATTCCATCTACCTTTGGGATATACGTCCATAAACGATATAATTCGTTACTCTGTGTTATCAAAACGTTATATATCGAAATTCATTGTTTAAAATCATTAATTCTTCTTTTTTGTAAATGGTTAACTGAATTAACCACTTTATCCACACATTAACCATATAAACCGCATTAACCAAACCGTTTATTAACCAAACTGATTAACCAAAATTTCGGTTATGGGGGTGGTGGTTGTCACTAATCGCCCCTAACCGTCCCATGCTCACCCCCTAATAGTTATAATTAAAATTTAGATGTCTGATGTCTTAGACTGTTCCCAACGTTATATGCGTCCTGCCCTCCCTCAATGAGGACTATGGGGACTTGAATTTGGTTTCCGTTTTAAATAAATTCAGCATTTTTAAATTTGAAAATCGAATTCAAATTCAGTTTCGATTTCACACGATTCAAAAACGGTTTTTTAATTTCGATTTGTTTTTTATTTTCGGTTTAATTTTCAGATTAAAAGGTTCCAAACCAAATAATGACCACAATAGCTTAAAAATATTTGCCATTTTTGCAAAATGCAACAATTTCTACAAAATGTTTATACAAACATATTTAAAGAAGTCGGAATTAAATAAAAAAATATTAAAAAGAGAATTGTTAACTGATAAGAAGAGCCTGGCTTCACGATATCTGTCACCGAATATTTCCGTTTACACACACTAACCCCCCCCCCCCCTCTCTGTTCTCTCTCCCCCACCTCAATAAATAAACCCAAACTCAAAACTAAACCTAAAAACCAATTTCAAAATCCCCCCAAAAAAGCAAAACTTGGAACCAAAAAACCCTAATTTTTTATCACAAGATCTAGAGCTTCATTTCACAATGAACGATCTTTTATCTGTAAGTTTTTGAATTTATTAAAGAATTTTTTACATTTTTGATTTCTTGATGTTATTTTCTCTGTTTCGGTAATGGGAAATTAGAACTTTTGAGCAACAGAAGCTGCATTATATGAATTATGAGGTCTACAGGTTATTGTTTTAAATCATAATTTAGATTTGAACTTTATTTTTGGTGTAAAACTGGTGTCCTTTTAAGCTTGTTTTAAACAGGAAATTATAATTTAATGTAAGAGTTTAAGTACGGAATTATATTTTGATCTTTGTATTTTGACCCAATTAGAAGAACAAAAAAGAGCGTTTGTATTTATTATATATATATTTTTGAGTGTAAAAGGAATTAGAATTTGTTATGTTTGATATCTGTTATGTTACTAATGATTATTTGACTTGATATGTTAGACATAATTTAGCTAAATTAGAGTAATTATAATCTAGAACATTAATCAGTCTATGTTCTTATTCAGTCATTAATGGAACTTAAGTTACTAGTAACTACTAACTAGTAATCGCAAAGTCATGGTCAATCACACGTGGATCAATTAGATTATTTCGTTTGTCGTAGATTAAAATGTGATGAGGTTCGTGCGTTGGTTAAAAATGGTTTCAAATTTAAGGTTATTGGATGGACAGTTGGGAATGCATATAAGAGCTTATCTACTTATCGCTTATTATGGCTGATAATAATTCCATTCACTAATATAAATACCGATTATATGCTTATTTTAGGAGGAACAAACATTTTTTTAAGTAGATGAACACTTTTAATTAAAGTAGTTGGTTTGGTTTTCAGTTATTCTATATTTTTTTGGGAGTCGGATCCAAAGTAATTGTGAAATCCAGAGGTTTAAGTTGGTTTGATATCAGGAATATCATATCTTTATTTTTTCTAATCTTTCTTATTTGTGACGTTTTTATAATAAAAAGCTTGTACTGCTTGAGATTAAAACCTTTGGTGCTCATTAACACCCTTACAAATAAAATTTTGTAATTTAATTAGTATTTTTTGAAATGTATTTATTTATTAAATGATATTTGCAGGAATCATTTGATAATCCTCGGGGTCAAGATTATGGGGGTGGAGATCTTGAAATGGGATCACAACGCAATGCGAATTCTGCTGACTTGGGCTTGGATGATTTTTTCAAAAAGGTAACATATTTATATATTTACTATATTTTTATTTTTTTTCATTATACATGTCTAATATCGATAGCGCAACTCACACAACTAACTCCTTTTTTCTTTTTCTTTTTTTAGGTTCAAGCAATCGAGAAACAATATGAGAAGCTGAATAAACTATTAAAAAAACTACAGGTCTGACCACATTTCAAATGTGCAGATTTTTCATTGTATTTTTAGTTAATATATATGAAAAAAATATTCAAATGTTTTTTAAGATAATTTGCGTGCAAAGATAATGGCGTTAACGTAGTTTTTAACAGGATGCTCATGAAGAATCAAAAGCTGTAACCAAGGCTGCCGCCATGAAAGGTAATTTTCACATCTTCCTTTTATTCTGTTTCGATCCCTTTTTTATGTTTTTTTTTTTAATTATTAATATTAATATTTAATATGAAATTGATAGCTAAATATCTTTCTAATATACAGCAATTAAGCAGCGTATGGAAAAAGATGTGGACGAGGTTGGAAAGATTGCTCGGTTTATTAAATCAAAAATTGAGGATCTTGATAGGGAGGTTAGATCACAAACAACTTAGTTCAAATTCATTTCTAGTTTACAAAAAATAATAATAATAATTAACTGTTAATAACTGCTTATATTATTGTGTAGAATTTGGCTAATAGACAAAAGCCTGGATGTGGAAAAGGAACAGGAGTAGACCGATCGAGAACTTCAACTACAGTGTAACTAACTTTGTTTAATTAAACAAAAAAACGTTTTTTTTTTTTAATTAACCGAATTTTAACTAACTTTTTATCTTTTTTATATTTTTAAGTTCTTTAAAGAAGAAGTTTAAAGACAAGATGTCTGAATTTCAAGCTCTAAGAGAAAGTATCCAACAAGAGCATCGTGAGGTGGTCGGGAGACGTGTATATACAGGTTTTTAAACTCGATTCAAACATAAATTATAATCGAAAACTCGATATTATAACAAATTCGGTTCCCATTTTGAGTTGATTTTTTTTTTTTTTTGTTCTTTGTTTGAATATTTTCAGTGACTGGCACTAGGGCCGATGAAGAGGTGTGATATAATCTATATTTTTAAGCCACCTTGTTTATATCATATATACGATTTTATATATATATATATATATATATATATATATATATATATATATATATATATATATATATATATATATGGGCAGGATCAATGGGGAAGTAACCAATCGGAGGAAGCAAAAAATATTTTTTTTTTCGTTTTTTTTGGAATTTTTTTTCAGGCATCAAGATCACACGAAAATATGAACATTTAGAAAAGACACTTCGTGATGAATGTTATTATTTAGGCTGGAAAACGATCGACAAAAATAACATTCAAGATAATGTTGTTCGTGAAGAATGTTAACCTTTTTTTTTTTTTTTTTTTTTTTTTTTTTCATGTTTTGTAAAGTGAAATTTAGCCCGATTTAGAGTTTAGGGTTTATGGTTTAGGGTTTGGTGTTTTGGATTTATTCCATAAACCCAAAACACCAAACCCTAAACCCTAAACTCTAAACCGTTCGTGTTAAAAACTCAATCTAAATCCTAAATCTAAACCCTAAACCCTAAATTTCTAAACCCTAATATCTAAACCCTATAAACCCTAATATCTAAACCCTAATATCTAAAACCTCAACATACGCTCGAAAAACACGATAATTGTTATATATTAGTTCTTCGAGCGTTTTCCCGCCAAAATAAAAACATTTATCACAAAGTGTCTATATTAAATGTTCATATTTTCATCCAATCTATAATGTTCGTGAACAAAGTTTTTTCAAAAAACGAAAAAAAAAAAAAAAGATTTTGCTTCCCCCCGTTTCCCCCCGATTGGTTACTTCCCTCTTGATCCTACCACTATATATATATATATATATATATATATATATATATATATATATATATATATATATATATATATATATATATTATTTGTTACTTATGCAGGCGATCGATCAACTCATAGAGACAGGAGATAGTGAACAGATTTTTCAGAAAGCAATTCGAGAACAAGGACGAGGACAGGTTCGTTCATTGCAACTCATTCGGGACTTTTTCGGGAGTACTCGGATGTTGACCAACTTTGACCAATTTTGACTGATTTCCGAGTAATCCCAAGTTTTGGAGGGATTTTCCAAGTAATCCCTCGTTTTCGCCAAGTTTGACTGACTTTTGACTTAGTTTGACCAAGTTTGGATCTGACCAAGTTTGACTTTGACCAATCTTGACTTATTTGTATGTTTGATGCTGCTTTAGGTACTCGACACTCTAGCCGAGATCCAAGAACGTCATGATGCCGTAAGAGAATTAGAAAGAAAGCTTCTTGATCTGCAACAGGTTCGTTCATATGTTTAATTTTCCTGATTTCGATTTTTGCTAAACTAACGAACTTTTAACGGTTTTCGTTAATTGTTACAAAAATTAACTATTGCTACTTCTCATGTAGATAATTATGGATATGGCTGTATTGGTTGATGCTCAAGGTGAAATGCTAGACAATATCGAAACACAGGTAACCGAAAAATCATTTCTATAACTCGTTACAAAATGTTCCTTTTAATAATTAGATGTTGACCGACTTTGTACCTACTTTGACTTGACTTTTTTAACGTTGACCGACTAATTAGACGTTTTTGGACGAAACGGGACGGCCGTGTCACCAAACCATGTTAATTACTTGACATTTTTAATGAAAGTTGCAAAAGACGGTTAATTTTCCGTTTGTGATTCATTAACATAGCAAGTATTAACCTTTCGAGCTCTTGTGGTAAAACCAAGGTTGGAGACGTCGGGTCTTGGGAGATCTCGGCATCTCGGAAAAATCTCGAGGAGATCTCGGACGTTGACTTACGTTGACTTTTTTGTTATTTTTTTTAATATAAATAGATAGAAATAAATAAATATATGTATTTATATACATTTTTACGAGATTTTACAAGAAAATCCTATATTTTACGAGAAAATCTGAGAAATGAGCGAAAAAATTCGAGAAATCATGGCTTTGACCAAGTTTAACCCGTTGACCGAGAAATCTCGGTAGATGGACATCTCGTCTCGGTTGCCTTCCAAAACCGAGATCTCGGGGAGAAATAACGAGATTTACAACACCGGGTAAAACTCGATACTTTTAAAATGCTTAGCTATTAAAGTTGCAACAAAATCATTACTTGAACTCTTTTTCTAGTTTTCAATTTTTTTTAACAAAACTCATTTGAATTCTTGAGTTTAAAATTAATCTCTTTGACCTCAAAAGTCAGACTGACTTATCATTTGTCAACTAGAGTGATCTAACTAACTTTGGGTAGGCAACTGACGTTTTTTATTGATCCAATATATCTAACCATCTTTTTGACATGTGAATAGGTTTCGAGTGCGGTAGACCACGTTCAAGATGGAAACAAAGCCCTTTACAAGGCGAAAAGTTTACAAAAGAACTCAAGGAAATGGATGTGTATCGCGATCATAATTTTGCTTATAATTATTGCGGTTGTTGTTGTTGGTGTGCTCAAGCCATGGAAGAATGGTAATGGTGCTTAGCGGTTGGAACATAAACACGATTTGACTACTTGTATCGGCTGCCGAATGATTCATGTATTGTGATTGCATTGTATGCCATTTAAGAGCTGGAGTGTTGGATCTTATATTGAGAGTATATGTGATATGTGATGTGATATTAACCAAACAATTTATGCCTTATTATTGTGTATATTGAGAGCATATATTTTTTCTTACTTTATGTTGTTTTCTGTAATGACCCGGAAATTTCCGACCAAATTTAAACCTTAATCTTTATATGTTTCCTACCCGATAAGCAAAATCTGTAATGTTGAGTCTAGAAAGTTTGAAATCTATATTCAGGAAATCAGTTACCCTTTGACCATGCCTGATGATTTACGAACCATTTTTTTTGGAAATGTGTGAATATATAAATGTATGTATATACGTATATATAACTTAAAACAATAATAACTATTATACGAATTATTATTATAACTAAATAATTAAAATAAAATAAGTTGTAATGAAAAATATTTTTACCCCTTTTAGTTTAAGTTTTAGTACTCCGTACACGTTAATTGAAACAGAAAATAAATAATTAGTGAACTTTTTTGAACAGGTTTCAAACAATTAATGGGTGAAATAATAAAATATAATTAAACTAAAAATTCGGGATTTTTAGGAGCATTTTTATACGTTAACTGTTTAGCAACGGACCACGATATAGCACTGTGCAAAGTGTCGGTAGCTAAATGACATTTAAAAGGCTGATTTACTGTTTCCTTTTTAAAATTTCCTTATGATTACAATTATTCTAACTGTTCTTGTCTGGCCACCTGTATCCATTCTATCTACCCACTTCTTTATATTCTATGTAGTATTTAGTTTATATATATATATATATATATATACACAGGCAAGTTAGAGGAGTCATCATCACCTCAACTATCTAAACCCATTTCCACTTCCTTTTGTTTCTAATTACGTTCAAGAAAACGAAACACACACATTGTTTACTTTGTATCTTGCTCGATCAAATGCTAATAACCTAAAATCATTCTTGTTTCGGTTTACAACTCGATTTCTTTGTCGGTAAACATCAAACCCACGGCCACCATAAATCACCACTATGTCACCTTTGAAAACCCATTTAAAACCGAACCATCTTCACAACCATAATCCACCATCTCCATCTCTCTCACTCTACTCTCTCTCCTAGCGTCACCATTAAACCACCGAATCACATGATCAACCAACCACTTAATCGCCACCACCTTCATTAATCAAACCCTTACATATAG
Organism: Rutidosis leptorrhynchoides; assembly: GCF_046630445.1. Lineage (NCBI taxonomy): Eukaryota > Viridiplantae > Streptophyta > Magnoliopsida > Asterales > Asteraceae > Rutidosis > Rutidosis leptorrhynchoides. The sequence continues at coordinate 367,486,248 of NC_092343.1, read as the reverse complement.
CTGCAAATCACCTCCTACTGCTGCTGTAAGTTACTACTACTACAACTACTATTTTCGGTTACAATTGAAGAAATGAAACCGAAATAAATTAATAAAGATGATGAGGTGATTAGGGATGATGATAGATTAAAGTTTGGCACGTTCCTTTCAATTCTTTTTGGCCGACAAAACAGCCCCACACATACCACTAGTACTGGCTATTTGTTTTTCGATTAGCTGTGTTTTTTTTTTATTTCAATCATGCTGTATGACAGCCCATCAAGCAACTAAGCCCAACTTTGTTTGTGACATACCAATCCATTAAAGACGGCCCAGTAAGCAGCCCAGTACCTTCCCCACACAACGAATGTTGCTATTCGCGGTATTTTATTTATGTTTAGGATTAAACAGGGAGAAGATGATACGGTATGATGAAACGAGATAATGATTAAAATAATGATAAGGAATATGATTACGGGAATGATTATGATACTGATGAAGTTACGTAAGAATGATGATGATGAGACCAAGAGATAAAGTGATGTTAAGTGAAGATATTACAGTAATGACGAGATGATGTTAATACGTATAAGATAGTTGATGATGATGATGTTGTTATTGAATAATAATGATGAAGGTTAAGTTAATGATGATGAGCGACTCGTGATAATGATTGAAGATGATGAGGAAATAATGAAAGCCATAATGAAGATGATCGAGAATATGATATAGTTGATGTTATAGATATAAATATCATGATGATTATGATACGCGTATGATTATGATTATGAATATAATCATGATTATGATGAAAGAGTCGAAAGTGATATGTGTTACAATAGGATGATGATGATGATCATGATAACATGATGATAATAACATGAATTAATAGTGACACATGATGGTATATATATTTCTCCTATTTATTTATTTATTTATTTATTATCATTATTATTACTATTATTATTATCAAAATTATTATTATAATTATTATTATTATATTTTAGTATTATTATTATCATTATCATTTTTATTAAAAGTATCATTTTAATTAAAAATTATCAAAATTATCATTTTATTAAAATATCATTATTATTAAAACTATCATGCTTATTAAAATTTATGATTTTTATTATTATTAGCAAATATTATTTTAAGCATTATTATCACTATTATGGTTTTTATTGTAAAAATAATACCATTTTTTTATATATAGTATTATTATTATTATTTATACCAAATAAATATTAAGTTATATGTATTATATTTATTATATATATTAATTATCCATAAATTAGTTAATTGAAATAGTTTATTAAGTAATTGATATATTAATATTAAGAACTTAAGTTAATAAATATTTATTTATTTATTAACAAGATAGAAAATGAAAATATAAAGTATATTACTAATAATAATACATAAACTTATTTGATTACAATTATATGTATTAATAAGTATATATAATTGATATAGGTTCGTGAATCCGAGGCCAACCCTGCATTGTTCAATATAGTCATATGTATTTTTACTACAAAATACAATTGGTGAGTTTCATTTGCTCCCTTTTTAATTGCTTTTGCAATATATATTTTTGGGCTGAGAATACATGCGCTGCTTTTATAAATGTTTACAAAATAGACACAAGTACTTAAAATATATTCTACGTTGAGTTGTACCACTCTGCATATCTTCCCTAATAGCTTGGTAACTACTATTTACATGTGGTATTGTAAACGCGAATCCTGTTGATAGATCTATCGGGCCTGACAACCCCAACCGGACTGGATGACCAGTATTCAACGGTTGCACAGTACTTCGTTTCAGTGACTACGCTTGGTACGGTGTAGTGAGATTTCATAATAAAGGGAATATGCGACGTGATTAAATGTTAAGTATGGTTACCAAGTGCTCAACCACTTAGAATGCTTTACATACACTTGCGAGTGTATTATGTTTATGATTATGAAATCTTGTGGTCTATTAAAATATTGAAATGTTTGTTATGATAAACCTATGAACTCACCAACCTTTTGGTTGACACTTTAAAGCATGTTTATTCTCAGGTCCGAATTAAGTCTTCCGCTGTGCATCTGCTCAATTTAAGGACATTACATGGAGTCGATCATCGCAATGGGACCAAATGTTGATGACTTCGTCCAGGTGGATAAGGACGGGTCGTTACAGGTGGTATCAGAGCGGTGGTCTTAGCGAAACAGGTCTTACATTAATGTGTCTAACTGATAGTTGTTTAGATGCATTAGTGGATCTGGACTTCGACCGTGTCTGCATGTTAAAAGTTTTGGCTTATCATTTTTGTCGAAAATCATCTGCTTATCATCTTTAGGAAATTACCTGCTCATTATTCTTAGTCTAGACACATCTTACTGCATTGACTGCATGATTAGTGTATAGACAAAACTCATATCTTAGCGTATCTGCTAAATCATATCTTAGCGCATCTATTACGATAGACTTTGCTTGATATCTTCCGTAAATTTCTCCGTAATTTAAGGGATCCTGGTACTATATATATATATCTATGCATATTATGCATTGAGAATACCATTCAACTATCATTTGCTGTCACTAAGCTTTTCATACCAAAAATCTTTTCTGTGATCGCGTACGATGGCCTCTACGAATCGACCAAGTTCTTCTGACTCCGAAGATAGCGTGACGGGAGCGCACCAACCGATCAACTACCGTGATTTTTTTAGAAAGTGGGGATGGGTTCGCGAAATACTTACCCTATGGAGAAATGAAGAAGGTACTCCATATCACGAGCCGAACTTACCACCTAACGTCGGAGTGCTCGACCCGCTCACCGGCGAACCTGTTCACAACACTGTTTATACCCTTTTTGCAAGAATTTTTCGTCTTGAGGCTACCATTAACGGAACTAGAGAAGATATTCGACCTTTACCTCACACTGATAACCAACCAGGGTTAGTAGAAGAAGTTAAAGAACTCCGAGCTCGAGTGTTAACTTTAGAGAGCACGGTACACAATTTGCAAGCACCAGCAGTATCACCAACACCAGTAACATCACCAGCTTCAGCACCAACGGTACCAGTACCACCAATAACCCAAGTTTCAACAATCCATGCCTCACCATCTCATTCTGTACCTCGAGTATAATCATCGTTCTACGAATCGTTCTACATCGATTATCTTCGCTCGACATGGCGATTATGTAATTTCTAAAGTTTTAGAGATTATGTAATCTAGTATTAACGGTAAATCAAATGAGTTTAATATCTTATTGACTCATTAAATCCATGATTACATCTGAAGAAAATATATATGCAAGTATATTTTCATAAAGATTGTAATTAAAATTCTTTTGTACAAACTGTTAATGGTGAAAATATTTTAACGGGTAGGTAATACCCGAGGAATATTTAGATTTCACATTAATCAGTTACACGGTACATTCTTCGACTCTGATTCAACAGTAAGTCACTATCCTACTTGTATCCATAGATATACGTATCCGTTCACCACAGAATCCATTTTCGTTCAATTTCATATTTGGATTCTGATCTATCAAAATCCAACAAGTGGCATAATGAAGAAAACATCGGACAAAGTAAAATTTGTTAGAAACAAACGAACTAACTAATTGAAATATTGTTAAGAATCCACGCTAACTGTTCCTAGCTAACTATTCCTAGCTAACTGGTTACATTTTATTTATCGCAATTTAATTATCGCAATTTACATTCTCGCAATTTTATTTATCGTCATTTAATTTCTGTATTTATTTTACGCACTTTAAATAACGGGACACGTATACAAGGTTTCGACATATCATATTGACCCATCTAGATATTTATCTTGGAACAACCATAGACACTCTATATGCAAATGACGGAGTTAGCTATACAGGGTTGAGGTTGATTCCAAAATATATATATAGTTTGAGTTGTGATCAATACTGAGACCGGTACACGGGTCACGATACGTATTAATTAATTCGAATGTTATATATTAAACTATATATGAACTATTGGACTGTTAAATGTGGACTTTAGACTGTGGACTAATAATATTGGACAATTAAAATGAATTAAAATATTGATTATAACATATGAAACTAAACATTTCTTCAAGTTTGCCACTTGATTTCATTTTAAACCTCATTTGTATCTTGACGATTATAATCTGCGTTCGAACCTTCCATGATTCTTGAAAACATCTCAATCGAGAAGATGAACCAACCACACTTCATCTACGGAAGAAAAGATTTATGCATATAGTTATGCACCTGAAAAACTCTTGGAACTTGAGTAAAGGTTTAACATGTATATGCGTTAGCTCCTTTGGCGATGTTACTACCGAAAATCACTTTGCAATCCCTTTTCAAAATAGCCAAATTTTGTCACAGCTCCAGCAAGACAGCTTCGACTTTTCACTCAAAACAACCTTATTAAAATCTTATATATATATATATATATATATATATATATATATATATATATATATATATATATATATATATATATATATATATATATATATGTGCGTACCCTTTTATTATTACCGGAGAACCTTTCATATTCCACTATACTACCATCAGCATTTAATCATCTCAAAACGCAATTCTCCTGAAAACCCCTCGGTTTAATAACCAATGACCCAGATCCGTTAACTTTGAAAATGTTGACGAAGCAGCATGTTGTAGATGGCCTTAATGGCCAAAAGTTGATGATAAAGAAGGAAGTGTTTGGAACACTCAATAGAAAACTGGTACTGGAAATCGGATTGAGCACACCATGAAGGAGACCAAGGATAAATACAAGTACTAAACCCTATATTCAAAGAATCCAGGTAATTTTGGACCCGATGTAATCTTTAGAGAATATCTTGTTCCGAAGTCATGTTAAAATCTTGCGAAAAATCTTTTCCATCAATCTTCGAACTTAGAAATTCCAAAATATCATCATAAAATATCTTCGATATTTTTGAGGATATTTTCATAAATATTCCTGTCCGAAATTATCTATCTTCTCGTGCTATCTATGTTATCTCATAAAAATAACTGTTTCAGTTTCTATCCTTCTATGAAATTTGAGTTTAAATTATGGATGATTTTTGGAGAAGTGTAGGGAATTGAAGCATGAGTTAGTATAATATAATGACACTTGGCCAACGTGATTATATTACAGTAAGTTATGCTGAGTTTCTAATGAAACATGATGATTCACATCCTATAACGTCATCATGTGCCATGTTACACGACTCTTATATTCGACTATATCTCTAAACAAAATCAAGAAACATATTTTCTTGATAATTCTATCTTTCCAGTGACTCCTGATAATTTGGAAAATGTTTGGGAAATATGAATTGAAGTATAAAAGTTGAGAGTTGCGGAAATAATGGAACAAAAGAGGTTCATTTATAATGGGATTACCAGGCATAGAAACCGAGACAGATTACCGCATTTAATTAAAGAGATTTTATTCACCAAAGAATCAAATCTTTCAGATCTAGACGATTTTCTCTAAATACCTTAAAATCCAGAAATCAATCCTATCGACGTCAAAAGTTAAATCTTTACCTCAATCTTTTATGATAGCTTCATTCATACTCTTCGAATAATCGAATTGTTTTATCCATATTACTCAATGATGATAAAACTATATTTGTCAGCGCTTATTCGTCAGAAAAACATTTTCATAGTCAGCCATGACCATCCCAATCAAATTTCGGGGACGAAATTTTTTTAACGGGTAGGTACTGTAATGACTCGGAAATTTTCGACCAAATTTAAACCTTAATCTTTATATGTTTCCGACCCGATAAGCAAAATCTGTAATGTTGAGTCTAGAAAGTTTGAAATCTATATTCAGGAAATCAGTTACCCTTTGACCATGCCTGATGATTTACGAACCATTTTTTTTGGAAATGTGTGAATATATAAATGTATGTATATACGTATATATAACTTAAAACAATAATAACTATTATACGAATTATTATTATAACTAAATAATTAAAATAAAATAAGTTGTAATGAAAAATATTTTTACCCCTTTTAGTTTAAGTTTTAGTACTCCGTACACGTTAATTGAAACAGAAAATAAATAATTAGTGAACCTTTTTGAACAGGTTTCAAACAATTAATGGGTGAAATAATAAAATATAATTAAACTAAAAATTCGGGATTTTTAGGAGCATTTTTATACGTTAACTGTTTAGCAACGGACCACGATATAGCACTGTGCAAAGTGTCGGTAGCTAAATGACATTTAAAAGGCTGATTTACTGTTTCCTTTTTAAAATTTCCTTATGATTACAATTATTCTAACTGTTCTTGTCTGGCCACCTGTATCCATTCTATCTACCCAATTCTTTATATTCTATGTAGTATTTAGTTTATATATATATATATATATATATATATATATATATATATATATATATATATATATACACACAGGCAAGTTAGAGGAGTCATCATCACCTCAACTATCTAAACCCATTTCCACTTCCTTTTGTTTCTAATTACGTTCAAGAAAACGAAACACACACATTGTTTACTTTGTATCTTGCTCGATCAAATGCTAATAACCTAAAATCATTCTTGTTTCGGTTTACAACTCGATTTCTTTGTCGGTAAACATCAAACCCACGGCCACCATAAATCACCACTATGTCACCTTTGAAAACCCATTTAAAACCGAACCATCTTCACAACCATAATCCACCATCTCCATCTCTCTCACTCTACTCTCTCTCCTATCGTCACCATTAAACCACCGGATCACATGAACAACCAACCACTTAATCGCCACCACCTTCATTAATCAAACCCTTACATATAGCTGCAAATCACCTCCTACTGCTGCTGTAAGTTACTACTACTACAGCTACTATTTTCGGTTACAATTGAAGAAATGAAACCGAAATAAATTAATAAAGATGATGAGGTGATTAGGGATGATGATAGATTAAAGTTTGGCACGTTCCTTTCAATTCTTTTTGGCCGACAAAACAGCCCCACACATACCACTAGTACTGGCTATTTGTTTTTCGATTAGCTGTATTTTTTTTTTATTTCAATCATGCTGTATGACAGCCCATCAAGCAACTAAGCCCAACTTTGTTTGTGACATACCAATCCATTAAAGACGGCCCAGTAAGCAGCCCAGTACCTTCCCCACACAACGAATGTTGCTATTCGCGGTATTTTATTTATGTTTAGGATTAAACAGGGAGAAGATGATACGGTATGATGAAACGAGATAATGATTAAAATAATGATAAGGAATATGATTACGGGAATGATTATGATACTGATGAAGTTGCATAAGAATGATGATGATGAGACCAAGAGATAAAGTGATGTTAAGTGAAGATATTACAGTAATGACGAGATGATGTTAATACGTATAAGATAGTTGATGATGATGATGTTGTTATTGAATAATAATGATGAAGGTTAAGTTAATGATGATGAGCGACTCGTGATAATGATTGAAGATGATGAGGAAATAATGAAAGCCATAATGAAGATGATCGAGAATATGATATAGTTGATGTTATAGATATAAATATCATGATGATTATGATACGCGTATGATTATGATTATGAATATAATCATGATTATGATGAAAGAGTCGAAAGTGATATGTGTTACAATAGGATGATGATGATGATCATGATAACATGATGATAATAACATGAATTAATGGTGACACATGATGGTATATATATTTCTCCTATTTATTTATTTATTTATTTATTTATTATCATTATTATTACTATTATTATTATCAAAATTATTATTATAATTATTATTATTATATTTTAGTATTATTATTATCATTATCATTTTTATTAAAAGTATCATTTTAATTAAAAATTATCAAAATTATCATTTTATTAAAATATCATTATTATTAAAACTATCATGCTTATTAAAAATTTATGATTTTTATTATTATTAGCAAATATTATTTTAAGCATTATTATCACTATTATGGTTTTTATTGTAAAAATAATACCATTTTTTTTATATATAGTATTATTATTATTATTTATACCAAATAAATATTAAGTTATATGTATTATATTTATTATATATATTAATTATCCATAAATTAGTTAATTGAAATAGTTTATTAAGTAATTGATATATTAATATTAAGAACTTAAGTTAATAAATATTTATTTATTTATTAACAAGATAGAAAATGAAAATATAAAGTATATTACTAATAATAATACATAAACTTATTTGATTACAATTATATGTATTAATAAGTATATATAATTGATATAGGTTCGTGAATCCGATGTAACGACCCGCACTTTTTCGATCATACTATACTTATAAGATTAATATTTACATAAATTAAACCTTGCCAACATGATAAGCAATCCAAATTGTCGAGACTTATATTTCCGAAAAGAGTTTTACACAACGTTTGACCGTCTAGTTTGACCGATGATATCACGAACTATACAATATATGATAATTATACGTTTGTGTATATATATGTATATATACATATTTAACATGATTAAAGAATGTTTTAATATCTCATTTTATATTAATAACAACAAGTTATATGTGTATTTTGAAACTACTAACTTAAGTTTTCAAAACGATAACTATACGTAACGTTATTTGACATAAATACTTAAGACATATAATGTTTATACATATATTGTATAAGTAATGTATTTAATCACTTTTAAGAACTTAAATACATAAAATCATATAAGTGTATTCACAAAAGATAGCTATATTTGAATCCTCATTCCATTTTTCACAAAATTTCTACACGTATACCTAGAGTATTTGTACTCGTATCATACCAAGCTTCTATACGTATTTACTATTGGTATATACACATCAAATCACCACCTAACCAGCCCTTATTCATGCCTTATGTATAAGGTAATTACTTTTGAATCATTGCAAGACTAATTACAAAAATACAAACTAGAATTTTGTCATGTTATCCTTAAAGATCACATTTTTAGGAGTATATATGTATCATCATTTTTGATTCATTTTTACTTCAATCTTTTAACTAAAAACACACACTCTTTCTTACTCTCTAAACTCCATAACAATCCAGCAAAGTTCCATAAAGATCTAGCTTCAAAAACCATACTAAAACACCATAAGAAAACCATACAAAAACACTTCAAGAAAACCTTCCAAGAACACCAACTTACTTCCAATCTTTCATCCACTTCAATCACCCTTTTTGTTCTAGCTTCTTACTCCTCTTTTACAGCAAACTTATCCAAGGAACTTGAGGTAGAATTTATGTTCATAACCTTATTCAATTCATATATATATAGCTATCTTATTTTGTGGTACAAAAGTTTAACAACAAGAACATAGTTTGAATGTTTTCAAACTTGTTTGCAAACTAAATAGATCCTTCTAACTTAACTTTTAAAATACTTCAAGACATGTAATATAACTTATTTATATGTTAATTTAACAAGGTAAAACTTGGTTTTTCAAAGTATAAGTATTTTTGGAAAAATGGTCATTAAATGATTTTGTTGTAACAAAAATGTTTAACTTCATATGTTTCACTAAACTTTCACCTATGCCGTATGATTTTGAATACAAACCAAGGTATTTACAGTTCATAGTCTTAAAGAAGAACTCGATCCAAGAAGATGGCAATTTGAATCAACGAAAACGGATTTGTAACGAAGAAACTATGACCGAAACAAAATTGGTTATCCTAGATCATTTCAACTACGGGATCAATTGGAAAAAAATGATATAAATCACATATTTCTAAGATAACATGATATTTTATATATATGTACTTATAATTCAATTTTATATGGTTCAGGATCACCCGTAAACAATACGAGAAGATTAATCATAAGATCCCATGTTTGTACGCAACACGTCATTTGACAACACCGGTACTTTATGTACGCAACACGTCATTTGACAACACCGGTACCATGGGTCAAGATTAATCTCGACCAATACATATACGTTGGGGTTTTATTTATTTCGTTGGGGGTTTTATTTATTGCGGGTATATTAAACATCTAAAAAAAATGAACCATTAAAATTGAATTGCTAACCTCGGACAGCTAACTTCGGACTAAGGAAATATTCAAAGTATTAAAAGTATAACAAGTATATATATATATGTAACGTTTGTTTAAAATGAAAACATATTGATATATTATATATGGATAGGTCCGTGATATCAACCGGAAGACCGAGTCAAAATATATATATCATCAAGACAAGAGTGAGTATATAGTCCCACTTTTAAACTCTAAATATTTCGGGATGAGAATACATGTATTTTATGTTTTTACGATATGGACACAAGTAACTGAAAAATATGTTCTACGTTGAGTTGTACCACTGGCATACTTCCCTGTAGCTTGGTAACTAATATTTACAGCGGTATTGTAAACGCGAATCCTGTTGATAGATCTATCGGGCCTGACAACCCCAACCGGACTGGACGACCAGTATTCAACGGTTGCACAGTACTTCGTTTTGTGACTACACTTGGTACGGTGTAGTAAGATTTCATATTAAAGGGAATATGCGACGTGAAAATGTTAAGTATGGTTACCAAGTGCTCAACCACTTAGAATATTTTTATTGAAATGTTTATATACGAAATCTTGTGGTCTATATATATATATTGCTGTGCACTAAACCTATATCTCACCAACTTTATGTTGACGTTTTTAAACATGTTTATTCTCAGGTGATAATTAAAGCTTCCGCTGCATTATGTTGAATCTAAGCAGGATCATGCGTACTCATATTTGTGTCAAAAATAAAACTGCATATCCGAGGACGTGTGTTGTAAAATATGCTAGAAATCGTGTTGTTATTATCATTTGTAAAGTTTGTAAGTCGAAGATTATCGTTAAACGATAATCATCTTTTTATTGTCTAAAGCTTGTAACAAAAATAATGGTTTGGTTTGTAATGTATAATATATGCAGTTTTCCTTTTTAAAAATGTCGCATATAGAGGTCAATACCTCGCAATGAAATCATACGTTATCCAACGCGTTCTTATGGTTAAGGACGGGTTATGACATGTGGTATCAGAGCGTTGGTCTTAGCGAACCAGGTCTGCATTAGTGTGTCTAACCGAGAAGCCGTTAGGATACATTAGTAAGTCTGGACTTTGACCGGGTTTGATTTTAAAAAAAAAAAAAAAAAAACCATTGCTTATCACTGTTGGTTAAAATTTATATGTAAATATTATATAAGTACTAATGGGTTAGTTGTTGTGTGATAGATGTCGAGCTCAAAAAAATTGTTATCACAATCAACGACTCCGAATCAGAATCTTCAGATGGCGTTCCAGTCATTAACCTGTCCGATGACGAAAATGATATCCTTGGGGAAGACTCACAATTTCCGGATGAACCAACTATAGAAATATCGGAAAGTGAACCCGAGGAGGAAAGTGAACCCGAGGAGGAAAGTGAACTCGAGGAGGAAAGTGAACCCGAGGAAGAAATACAGGAAATTACAAAAGACGAGTTCGAACTAGGAAAGAAACGAAAAGCTAGTGAATTAGAAAATCCAAATCCCGAGTTTAATGAGAATGAAGTGGCACCAATTCCACTCAACACTACCACCCCTATCCCCGCTATTCCTATTCGTTCTGTCCCGGCATCCAATTCTTCAGTCCCACAGCCAAAATATAGGCAGACAGTTAGGATAAGCGTTAAGAAAATCTTTGTGTCTAAACGTCCTAGAAAATAGATCAAACGATGCGCTGCTGTGTCAAACCATGGAACCGAATAATGTTTTGTATAATATTAATAGTGTGGTTTGCTTAATGTTCGATGTAAGATAAGCATATGTAAAATATTGAAGTATGAAATGCAATAATTTTCCATGGTTAAGTATTATTTAGATTGTAGTAATTGATTCTGTACTAAGCTATTAAGTATGAACATTAACGGGTAGGTACTACCCAAGATATAATTATAAAACGCTAATAAGAAGAAAAGGCTTTTATAATAATACCTAGTTCATATTATTAATAAGCTATAATGTACTATAAATACACACTACATCTATAATAATCCATGTGAATAATTATTTTCTTTCATTAGGAAATGGCGCGATTGAATCGAATGACGGAACAAGAACTCGAGGAACTCATCAACCAGCGAGTGAACGACAGAATGTTATGGGTTGAGGCTGCAAGAGCTGCTGCAGTTAATCCAAATCCTCGTGTAGGATGCTCCTACAAGACGTTCCAAGCTTGCAAGCCATCATCATTCAGTGGAACGGAAGGACCGATCGGTTTAACCCGATGGATAGAAAAGATGGAGACGGTGTTTAAAATCAGTGGTTGTGATGAAAAAGACATGACCAAGTTTGCATCGTGCACTTTACAAGATAGTGCACTCACATGGTGGAAGAATTATGTGAAGGCGGTAGGAGGAGATGTAGCTTATGATACTCCATGGGAAGAATTCAAAGCAATGATAATCACCGAGTATTGTCCAAGGAATGAGGTTATTAAGTTAGAAGATGAGTTACGAAGTTTGAAGGTGGTTGGTACTGAAATCACCAACTACAATCAGCGATTCATGGAATTGGTTTTACTATGTCCTGAATTGGTTCCAACCGAAGCACGGAAGATTGAAATGTACAAAGGTGGTTTGCCCAAAAAGGTCAAGGCAAACGTTACGGCGTCGAAACCTAAGACAATTCATGAAGCTATAACCATGGCAAACGAGCTAATGGATCAGGTCATCATGGATAAGAAAGTATCCAATACTGATGTGAAGGTATCAGGTAACAAAAGAAAGTGGAATGGAAATTATGATCGAGGTAACCAACAACAATCTTTTAAGAAACAAGAAAACACGCAAGGTGCGGGTAGTGGTTTAAGCTTTGGTTATAAAGGACAAAATCCTTTATGCAACCGTTGCCACAAACATCACTTTGGTTACTGTAGTGTGTTATGCACCAAGTGTAATCGACAAGGTCATCTTGCGGAAGATTGTAAGGCTCTCGTTACAAATGGCAACAAGACTCCTGCCACCAACGCAAATAGAACTGCTTTGGCTACCATTACTTGTTTTAGTTGTGGAAAACAAGGTCACTATAAGAGTCAGTGTCCGAATCAGAATGGCGGACCTGCACGTGGAAGAGCGTTTGTTATTAATGCTAGAGAGGCACGAGAAGACCCGGAGCTTGTTACGGGTACGTTTACCATTAATAACTTATCAGCATCTATTTTATTTGATACTGGCGCCGATAGAAGTTACGTGTGTATAAATTTTTACACTAAATTGAATTGTTCATCATTACCTCTAGATGCTAAGTACATGATTGAGTTAGCTAATGGTAAACTAATTAAAGCCGATAAAATTTGTCGTGATTGTAAGATAAATTTAGCCGGAGAAACATTTAAGATTGATTTGATACCCGTAGAATTAGGAAGTTTTGATGTAATAGTCGGCATGGACTGGATGTCCAAAGTAGGAGCGGAAGTTGTTTGTGCCAAGAAGGCAATTCGTATTCCTGGTAAGGATAAAATGCCGGTGATGATTTACGGAGAGAAGGGTGATTCAAAGCTAAAACTCATTAGCTGTTTGAAAGCCAAAAAGTGTTTAGAAAAGGGATGTTACGCTATTTTAGCACATGTTAATAAAGTCGAAAAGGAAGAGAAGTGCATCAATGACGTGCCTGTGGCAAGAGATTTTCCCGAAGTTTTTCCGGAAGAATTGCCGGGATTACCTCCATTTAGATCGGTAGAATTTCAAATAGATTTAGTACCAGGAGCTGCACCAGTGGCTCGTGCTCCATATAGACTTGCACCGTCCGAGTTAAAAGAACTTCAAAGTCAGTTAAAAGAATTACTGGACCGTGGATTCATACGACCGAGTACTTCACCGTGGGGAGCTCCAATTTTGTTTGTTAAGAAGAAAGATGGATCTTTTAGGATGTGTATAGACTATCGTGAATTAAATAAGTTAACTATCAAGAATCGATATCCACTACCGAGAATTGATGACTTATTTGATCAACTGCAAGGATCATGTATTTATTCGAAAATCGACCTAAGATCGGGCTATCATCAACTACGCGTTAAAGAAGAGGACATTCCGAAAACTGCTTTTCGGACACGTTATGGTCATTACGAATTTTTGGTTATGCCGTTTGGATTGACGAATGCGCCAGCTGTATTCATGGACCTCATGAATCGAGTTTGTAGTCCATATTTAGATAAGTTTGTTATCGTTTTCATTGATGATATTCTTATCTATTCCAAGAGTGAGCAAGAGCATGAGCAGCATTTAAGGTTGATATTAGAGTTGTTGAGAAAAGAACAGCTATATGCTAAATTTTCTAAGTGTGCTTTTTGGTTGAAAGAAGTACAATTTCTTGGCCACGTTGTTAGTAGCAAAGGAATTCAGGTTGATCCAGCAAAAATTGAAGCCATTGAAAAATGGGAGACTCCTAAGACACCAATGCAGATACGCCAATTTTTGGGTTTAGCCGGTTATTATAGAAGGTTTATTCAAGATTTTTCCCGAATAGCTAAGCCGTTGACAGCATTAACGCAAAAAGGGAAGAAATATGAATGGACCTCGGAGCAGGAGAACGCATTTCAAATACTGAAGAAGAAGTTAACTACGGCGCCTATATTATCGTTACCAGAAGGGAACGATGATTTTGAAATATATTGTGACGCTTCGCGACAAGGTTTTGGTTGTGTTCTTATGCAACGGAAGAAAGTTATTGCATTCGCATCCCGACAATTGAAGATTCACGAGCGAAATTATACGACGCATGATCTAGAATTGGGAGCAGTCGTGTTTGCATTGAAGATGTGGAGACACTACTTGTATGGGGTTAAATTCACTGTGTTTACTGATCATAAAAGCCTTCAACATATTTTTGATCAGAAACAATTGAACATGAGGCAACGTAGGTGGGTCGAGTTAATAAACGACTATGATTGTGAAATTCGTTATCATCCAGGGAAGGCAAACGTGGTGGCTGATGCTTTAAGCAGAAAAGAACGAGAACCAATTCGAGTACGAGCGATGAACATAAAAATTCGCATGAATCTCAACTCACAAATCAAAGAAGTTCAACGAGAAGCACTTACTAAAGAAAATATAGGAAATGAAATAATGAAGAAGTATGAGAAGCAACTTGTTATGCGGGAAGATGGAATTCGATATTTTGCAAATCGTATTTGGGTACCGAAGTTGGGTGGATTAAGGAAGTTGATATTGAACGAGGCACATAAGACAAGATATTCGATACATCCTGGAGTTGGAAAGATGTACCAAGATCTTAAGACGCATTATTGGTGGCCTAATTTAAAAACAGACGTTGCAACATATGTTGGGGAGTGTTTAACTTGTTCCAAGGTTAAAGCAGAACACCAGAAGCCGTCAGGGTTACTTCAACAACCAGAAATCCCAGAATGGAAATGGGATGGTATTACCATGGATTTCATCACGAAGTTACCAAAGACTGCCTGGGGATACGACACCATTTGGGTGATTGTTGATCGTCTCACCAAGTCTGCACATTTCTTGCCTATAAAGGAAACAGATAGAATGGAGAAACTATTACGATTGTATATAAAGGAAGTTGTTTCAAGGCATGGAATACCTATTTCCATTATATCCGATCGTGATAGTAGATTTACCTCAAAATTCTGGCAATCACTACAGGAGGCACTAGGAACTCGGTTGGATATGAGTACCGCATATCATCCACAAACCGATGGACAGAGTGAGAGAACGATTCAGACTCTCGAAGACATGCTCAGGGCATGTGTGATCGATTTTGGAAACGGATGGGATAAATATCTACCGTTAGCAGAATTCTCGTATAATAATAGTTATCATGCGAGCATTGGAGCTGCGCCATTCGAAGCATTGTACGGAAGGAAGTGTAGATCTCCTATCTGTTGGAATGAAGTAGGAGATCGACATTTAACTGGTCCCGAGATCATACATGAAACGACTGAGAAGATAGTGCAAATCAAGGAGAGATTAAAAACAGCCCGCAGTCGCCAAAAGAGCTACGCCGATGTTCGAAGGAAACCATTAGAGTTTCAGGTTGGGGACATGGTTATGCTAAAGGTGTCACCTTGGAAAGGTGTAATACGTTTCGGCAAAAGGGGTAAACTGAACCCAAGGTACGTAGGCCCGTTCAAGATCATCGAACGCATTGGACCGGTAGCTTATCGACTCGAGTTACCGCAACAACTCGCTGGAGTACATAATACCTTTCACGTCTCAAACCTGAAGAAGTGTCTTGCAAAGGAAGACCTCACCATTCCTCTTGAAGAAATCCATGTCGACGAGAAACTACAATTCGTCGAAGAACCAATCGAAATCATGGACCGTGAAGTTAAACAGCTCAAACAGAGCAATATACCGATTGTTAAGGTTCGTTGGAATGCTAGAAGAGGTCCCGAGTTTACTTGGGAACGAGAGGATCAGATGAAGCAAAAGTATCCACACTTGTTTCTCGATGACGCAAAATAGGTACAATTTTAAAATTTCGGGACGAAATTTATTTAACGGGGAGGTAATGTAACGACCCGCACTTTTTCGATCATACTATACTTATAAGATTAATATTTACATAAATTAAACCTTGCCAACATGATAAGCAATCCAAATTGTCGAGACTTATATTTCCGAAAAGAGTTTTACACAACGTTTGACCGTCTAGTTTGACCGATGATATCACGAACTATACAATATATGATAATTATACGTTTGTGTATATATATGTATATATACATATTTAACATGATTAAAGAATGTTTTAATATCTCATTTTATATTAATAACAACAAGTTATATGTGTATTTTGAAACTACTAACTTAAGTTTTCAAAACGATAACTATACGTAACGTTATTTGACATAAATACTTAAGACATATAATGTTTATACATATATTGTATAAGTAATGTATTTAATCACTTTTAAGAACTTAAATACATAAAATCATATAAGTGTATTCACAAAAGATAGCTATATTTGAATCCTCATTCCATTTTTCACAAAATTTCTATACGTATACCTAGAGTATTTGTACTCGTATCATACCAAGCTTCTATACGTATTTACTATTGGTATATACACATCAAATCACCACCTAACCAGCCCTTATTCATGCCTTATGTATAAGGTAATTACTTTTGAATCATTGCAAGACTAATTACAAAAATACAAACTAGAATTTTGTCATGTTATCCTTAAAGATCACATTTTTAGGAGTATATATGTATCATCATTTTTGATTCATTTTTACTTCAATCTTTTAACTAAAAACACACACTCTTTCTTACTCTCTAAACTCCATAACAATCCAGCAAAGTTCCATAAAGATCTAGCTTCAAAAACCATACTAAAACACCATAAGAAAACCATACAAAAACACTTCAAGAAAACCTTCCAAGAACACCAACTTACTTCCAATCTTTCATCCACTTCAATCACCCTTTTTGTTCTAGCTTCTTACTCCTCTTTTACAGCAAACTTATCCAAGGAACTTGAGGTAGAATTTATGTTCATAACCTTATTCAATTCATATATATATAGCTATCTTATTTTGTGGTACAAAAGTTTAACAACAAGAACATAGTTTGAATGTTTTCAAACTTGTTTGCAAACTAAATAGATCCTTCTAACTTAACTTTTAAAATACTTCAAGACATGTAATATAACTTATTTATATGTTAATTTAACAAGGTAAAACTTGGTTTTTCAAAGTATAAGTATTTTTGGAAAAATGGTCATTAAATGATTTTGTTGTAACAAAAATGTTTAACTTCATATGTTTCACTAAACTTTCACCTATGCCGTATGATTTTGAATACAAACCAAGGTATTTACAGTTCATAGTCTTAAAGAAGAACTCGATCCAAGAAGATGGCAATTTGAATCAACGAAAACGGATTTGTAACGAAGAAACTATGACCGAAACAAAATTGGTTATCCTAGATCATTTCAACTACGGGATCAATTGGAAAAAAATGATATAAATCACATATTTCTAAGATAACATGATATTTTATATATATGTACTTATAATTCAATTTTATATGGTTCAGGATCACCCGTAAACAATACGAGAAGATTAATCATAAGATCCCATGTTTGTACGCAACACGTCATTTGACAACACCGGTACTTTATGTACGCAACACGTCATTTGACAACACCGGTACCATGGGTCAAGATTAATCTCGACCAATACATATACGTTGGGGTTTTATTTATTTCGTTGGGGGTTTTATTTATTGCGGGTATATTAAACATCTAAAAAAAATGAACCATTAAAATTGAATTGCTAACCTCGGACAGCTAACTTCGGACTAAGGAAATATTCAAAGTATTAAAAGTATAACAAGTATATATATATATGTAACGTTTGTTTAAAATGAAAACATATTGATATATTATATATGGATAGGTCCGTGATATCAACCGGAAGACCGAGTCAAAATATATATATCATCAAGACAAGAGTGAGTATATAGTCCCACTTTTAAACTCTAAATATTTCGGGATGAGAATACATGTATTTTATGTTTTTACGATATGGACACAAGTAACTGAAAAATATGTTCTACGTTGAGTTGTACCACTGGCATACTTCCCTGTAGCTTGGTAACTAATATTTACAGCGGTATTGTAAACGCGAATCCTGTTGATAGATCTATCGGGCCTGACAACCCCAACCGGACTGGACGACCAGTATTCAACGGTTGCACAGTACTTCGTTTTGTGACTACACTTGGTACGGTGTAGTAAGATTTCATATTAAAGGGAATATGCGACGTGAAAATGTTAAGTATGGTTACCAAGTGCTCAACCACTTAGAATATTTTTATTGAAATGTTTATATACGAAATCTTGTGGTCTATATATATATATTGCTGTGCACTAAACCTATATCTCACCAACTTTATGTTGACGTTTTTAAACATGTTTATTCTCAGGTGATAATTAAAGCTTCCGCTGCATTATGTTGAATCTAAGCAGGATCATGCGTACTCATATTTGTGTCAAAAATAAAACTGCATATCCGAGGACGTGTGTTGTAAAATATGCTAGAAATCGTGTTGTTATTATCATTTGTAAAGTTTGTAAGTCGAAGATTATCGTTAAACGATAATCATCTTTTTATTGTCTAAAGCTTGTAACAAAAATAATGGTTTGGTTTGTAATGTATAATATATGCAGTTTTCCTTTTTAAAAATGTCGCATATAGAGGTCAATACCTCGCAATGAAATCATACGTTATCCAACGCGTTCTTATGGTTAAGGACGGGTTATGACATCCGAGGCCAACCCTGCATTGTTCAATATAGTCATATGTATTTTTACTACAAAATACAATTGGTGAGTTTCATTTGCTCCCTTTTTAATTGCTTTTGCAATATATATTTTTGGGCTGAGAATACATACGCTGCTTTTATAAATGTTTACAAAATAGACACAAGTACTTAAAATATATTCTACGTTGAGTTGTACCACTCTGCATATCTTCCATAATAGCTTGGTAACTACTATTTACATGTGGTATTGTAAACGCGAATCCTGTTGATAGATCTATCGGGCCTGACAACCCCAACCGGACTGGACGACCAGTATTCAACGGTTGCACAGTACTTCGTTTCAGTGACTACACTTGGTACGGTGTAGTGAGATTTCATAATAAAGGGAATATGCGACGTGATTAAATGTTAAGTATGGTTACCAAGTGCTCAACCACTTAGAATGCTTTACATACACTTGCGAGTGTATTATGTTTATGATTATGAAATCTTGTGGTCTATTAAAATATTGAAATGTTTGTTATGATAAACCTATGAACTCACCAACCTTTTGGTTGACACTTTAAAGCATGTTTATTCTCAGGTCCGAATTAAGTCTTCCGCTGTGCATCTGCTCAATTTAAGGACATTACATGGAGTCGATCATCGCAATGAGACCAAATGTTGATGACTTCGTCCAGGTGGATAAGGACGGGTCGTTACATTTTCCTTGTGTAAGTTGTCTCTATATGCCATTGACTCTGCTTGTTTTATTGAAATTCATTGTTATATATTGAGAGCATTTTATTGTTATTTTAATGGGTAATACTTGTCATCCGATATATAGATGGGGCTCTTGGAAACATAGATTGAAGTGTTGAAGAGTGACATCATTATAAAAATGTAATATTACAATGACAGTAACATTAGAAGATATCAATATTTAAAGTTTAGGATGTGATTTTTATACATTACTTTTTGATCAATTTACATTTTTGTCCTATTAATTCACAGTTATATCACTAGAGAGTTAAACTTATATTATTATTGTATGTATAATTAAGGGTATATTAGTAAATTAGATGTAGATGGATCAAAAAGTAGTGTGTGAGGATCACTCCGCATCTTTAAACCTTATTGCCATCACTTTTTGAGTTAGCATCACATTGGGTTGGTCATAGAAAGAGTTAGAAACAGTCGTATGATAATTCGGCTATGCCGATCATCAAAATCGATAAATCCATCAATATATAATCATGAGCATAATTAATGTTTTTAGTTCCGGTATATAGTCTTCGTTTTGCAAGTTTTTCGATCCTCAATACGGAATGGATCAAACACAAAAAATTCAAAAATTGGACCATACTCAAAGTTGAATATACATTCAGTTATTGACATATCATCACTTTTTTACTTTTCATGTGTGTTAAGTATACTAATATTACTTATAAATTAGTTTGATACTATTTTTCATATAATAAAAAACTGATTAACATAAAAATTATATTCTGGTATTATTTTGTGAGGAAAATAAGGAAGATATTTAAACAATATCGAACACTATACAAGTGTAAATAAAATCCATATTTATGTTTTTTAATTATTATAATTTATGTAGTATATTAATAATAATAACCATATAGAACAAGCCTTCCATTGTCGTCCAGCGGTTAGGATATCTGGCTTTCACCCAGGAGACCCGGGTTCGATTCCCGGCAATGGAACTTTTTTCTTTATTTTTACTTTTTTTAATAAATACAAAAAATAAAAAGATTTCGGGTCAACTAATTCGGATCCCGATCCGTCATCTCATTCAAACATATATCCACTCCATTTTGAGGTCAAATACCTCGTTCATTGTTGATGATCAACTATTTCATTCATCATCACAAACACTTCAATAATATTCAATTTAAATCCCTAACTGCAGTTCAAATATACCTTATCGATCAATTGATTTCCCTCAAGAACAGGTACAACCAATTTTTAGTTTGTAGTTTTTTGTTTGTGTTTTCATAGCTTTAATTTCTCAATTTAGGTTTATGTTGCAAGTCTAATTAGTTTTTGATATCCGTACGTTCAATTACTAATTATATCTTACTGATTAGAAAATTAAACAATTTAGGGTGCCGAAACTTTAAATGTTTGAAGAACAATTCAACCTTATTTTACCTCACTACAGAAAATTTCATCTTACTGAGTAGATATTTAGATATCTGTATGTTCAATTCAACCTTTCATATGTATTTATAACAAATTTTAACTATGTTTCAATTTTTAGTTAAAGACATACAAATAGTATGCATATAGTAGTAGTTTATACACGTGACATATGAATTCGTTATAAGATTGCATCGAATTAATCTGCAGTTGTGAGTTGTGCCATATGGGTTCATCACAAAAAGAGGAGGTTCAAAAAGAAGTTTTGGAACTCGAAAGTAAGAACGAGTGTTTCGAGATTAAGGTATTGTTCTTTGCGCGAGCTAGAGATTTAACTGGAACGAGCGATATGAAACTTGAAGTATCGCCCGGTACTACAGCTGGGGATTGTTTAGATAAACTCGTTGAAAAATTTCAAGGCTTGAATGAGTTACGTGGTTGTATGGTATTGGCTTTAAATGAAGAATACACGATTGAGTCTGCAATCGTTAAGAACAGAGATGAGTTAGCTATTATACCTCCCATAAGCGGAGGCTAAAATCTTGGGTATCTGTTTAGTATTCACACATTTAAATGTTGTCTGCTTTTGTTCGATCATACTTGATTATTTTGTAACCTTTTGATACTACTTTTTTACATAATGAAATGTAGAATTTACTTGAAACATGTTACTTCTGGTTCATGGTACCTATTTGTGCAGGGGGTCCGATCACATTATTTGATAGTGCAAATTGTTATCGTATTTGTTCGGAAGTTGGTTGACTGTTTGATTATTTGGCTTTAAAAAAGCTTGTTTTGTTTACTGGTTTTTATTTGTTTGTAAAATGGTTATCATCTTATAACGTAGTACCATTCACTGTCTTTTGAATGATTTTGGTTGATTGTTATTTCTATCAAAAAAAAAAAAAAAAAAAAAAAAAAAAAAAAACAGGAACAATAATGTTCTGCCTTCGGTCCCCCAAACTGACTTGGAGTACGTTTGTTTACTTCTTAATTGAATGGTTCAACGTTGTCAACTTGTGTGCGTAGACCAAAATATATAATGTGTACTGATGGTGTTCATTCTGGATACATCCCTACATATTCTACTCGTAACACATCATCTAGGTAGTTGTTCACGTATCTCACACTATAGTGTTTCCTCATTAGTCATATGATCATTATGATCATTCCTCTGTTGTAAAAGTCGTCGGAGTTGGCCGATGCGTCGGTTTGGGTACTAGCCCGTCAACTCGCCCTAAAACGCCTTAAAAGTCGGTCAACGCTAAAAAGTCGGGTCAAAGTTGGACCGAGTCGGTTGAGTCAGTCAAAGTCGGTCAAAGTCAAGTTAGGTAAATAAACATTATATTAGATTTTGTGCCACATATCTATGTTTGAAATATATATGTCTTATGTTTGATATATTTATGTGCAATATTATATATGTTTAATTCATCTATTACTAAAAGTCAACGTTGGTCAACGCCCGTCTCGTCCTTCTAAGGTCCCGAATGATTTGTTCCCGACTTGCGACTTTTACAACCTTGGATCTCTCTAATGCATGTGGGTGCCCGGAGAGAAGTGCCTTCTCTGGTATGCTGTTAGTTGAGGAGTGTTGTCGTTTTTTTTATATATCGTTTTTCCAAAAACAAGTTTCTTTTTTGTACTTCAAATCTCCAAATTTTTATGGATAAAATTTTTTTTTAGTAAACTTTGATAACCATATCAGACCGCACAAGTTACTGGTAAACATGTAATTGAGCAATTATTAACCATAAACGCAGCCCAACGATATATTACGTTTTTTTTTTTTTTTACTTGTTGCAGTCAACAGAAGAGAATAGCAGGTTCCAATGCAAGTTTGATTATAGTGCTGTATATCAAATGCTGTATTTTTCTTGCACTTGAAGTAGTTTGATATGGTCTCTTAGAGTCGACCGCAAACTCCAATGATAAAAACCGTAACCATGTTCGTATCATAGTTGTATATAAGTTATTTATAATGTTGCATACTAATCATAAATTCTTCTTCACTTGATTCTTTCTTTGTCTGGTTTGATAAATTTTGAACATATTTGTGCCGATTGTGAAGATTCATACTTACAAAGCTAAAACAAAGTATTTAAATGTAAGATTGTGCCAGGTTTATAGAAGCAACCAGGTGTGTGGGGCCCGTTTTACTGCGGCAAAAAGCAAACCAATGGAAATGTTTTTATTTTAAAAAAGCAAAAATACTAAAATACCCTGCGTATAAACCTGTGAAGGTCAATGTTAACAACTTCACATGGGCAATTTGGTCATTAATCATCGTGCGCTATTAGTATAGTAGTAGGTCATAAGCTAAGAACTTAAACATAATTGGTTTCATGCTTTCATCCGTTGAGTAACAACTTTGACAATCTAAAAGAGACACGTAGTACCAAGAATAATGTACATATATCATAGTCTAACGACTTGAGCATCAACTCATACATAATACACTTAACCTGACAACATTATTTCAATAGCAAACATCTACTACCACAACACTATATGTGGTTTACAAACATATAATTATAACAAACACGACGAAAAACAGACATTCTTAAAGGACTTATTGGAAACAATTAAACAAACACTGTCAGCTTAGTTTTGTGATCCCTTTGGAGGACGAACTATGAGAACTGGACATTTTGTGATCCCTTTGGAGGACTAACTATGAGAACTGGACATTTAGTATGATGTGCACAGTAGTCGCTAATGCTTCCGAGTATAGCCCTTTACTTTATTAGTAAAAAAGGATAATAGCTTGATTTATTTTCTTTAAATGAAGGAAACGGTTCCATCTGAAGAAGAGATTAAAAAACTTCTAGCAATGGGTTTCGATAAGGTAAGAAAATGATCCATGTAAACAGATACTCCTTCACCCTTTAGTAATGCATACCAAAGTTGCAGAACTTGGATTTACTCGGCGAGTACTCGGTTTTGGTAACTTGGGAGGTACTCAGCGACAACTCGGTCAAAACTCTGGATTACTCGGAAAATCAGTCAAAACTCGAATATCGGCCAAAGTCAAACTTGGTCAACATATGAGTACTCCCCGAGTTGCCGATTACTCCTTAAAAAGTACCGACCGAGTACTCCCCGAGTAGCGACTTTTGCAATCTTGAGGCATACCTTCCCTCTTTTTCCCTTTCCCTTGCCCTGCAGATGGTGATTTTAATGTAGCTGTTGAAATACTAATGACCCAACAAGTAATTATCTAATCTAAGAGCTACAAAAGAAATACAGAAACACTCTTGGGCTCACCCAGAAAAAAGCCCGGCCCGTTTAGGAGCGGTTCAAAACCTGGTTTGGAATAGATGACCTTCCTTTTAAGGCCTGGTCCCTTAGGACTCGGTTCCTAAACTTGTTTTTGCTTTAACAGCTATGTAATATAAAACCTGGATATTGTCCACGTCCTAGGGATCAATGGATCTCAATCTTGCTTATTAATACTTGAACCAACCCATTTAGGACTGAAGTAGTTGTATATAAGTCGTTATTAAACATGTGTATAGATATGTAAGTTTGACAATCTCGGGTTGGTTGTTGGTGATATATTATAATCCAAAGACTCAAACATCAATTAGTTCATAAGATACCATAACCTGACAACATTATTTGAATAGCAAACATCTGCTACCACAACACTATATGTGGTTTACAACATACATATAATAATACTTAACAAACACGATGAACAACAAACATCCTTAAACGTCACGTTGGAAACAAAGCTTAGTTTTGTGATCCCTTTGGAGGACGAACTATGAGAACTGGACATTTCGTGTGATGTGCACAGTAGTCACTAATGCTTCCAAGTACAGCCCTGCAAATACACCATTTAGCACTTATTAACATATCATCACCCATTTCACTAAAATTTAATAGCAATATTGATTATTATATGCAAGTCTGATATATCGAAGTTTCGATATAAATTAGGATTTTTCTAACGATAGCCCTTTAGGGATAAAAATGCCGTACATAGTGGTTATGTGTTTACTATAAAGTGGCGCTTATTGAATTACATACCAGTAACATTTTTATGCATGTTAACGACAACGTTAAGGACTCTCGTTAAAAAAATCGTATAATTTATAGTACCTCTTGATCTGGCCATGACCTCTGCTACCAACAACAAGAAGATCAACATCCATTTGTTCTACAGCTTCGATTAGTATTTCCTTTGGTTTGCCTTGTAGAACCAAATACTCTGCTTTTATCTATGTAAATATAAACATATAAAATAAATAATTTCACATATGTTCACATGTTTAAAAAGTATAGAACTTATCATCAAACAACGATGCTAGACAATAATGATCGAAAACGTGTTAGGACAGAAACACAACCTTATGCTGGTCGCACAATTCTTGAGCACGAGCAAGGATTTTAACACCACTTTCTTCGCCTGCTTTAGCAACCGATTCTCTCATCCCAGATGTTGTAAATAGAACTGTCGCGAAAACAATGTTATTTACTTAGTTTTAAAAGACTAAAAAAACATTAATAGATGACTTACGGGGACCAACAGGGGTGGCTGTATAATTCGGTTGAAAAGGAGGTTGAACATGAATAACGGTGACTGTGAAAAGAGGCTCGTGATCAGTTATTGTGGCGTCGTGTTGAAGGAATAGATGTTGAAGAGCCCATTTGAGAGCATAAAAGCTTCCATCACTATCGTCGACAGCTATCCATATTTTCATCGTGGTCTTCTCATTCTCCGTTGCGTTCGTTTCTTTCTCGACTGATGGCACCATGGTCTCGACGTTTTCGTGTGTTGCTTCCATAGCTTTTGTATTACTGTGAATTCAAAATGAATACCTTTGTGATTGTTGTTTTAATGTAGAGAAAAATGTAAGGGGGTTTATGTCTATTTATAGAAAATTGGTGGGCATGGATATAAAGTTCGGCTATCTCTAGCTAGAAAAAAAAATATCAACCAAAACGCCCTTTTTCTTATAAACGTATTACAGTATAAGAATTAAAAAAAAAAAAAGTCTCAAAATGCCCGCGAAAAATTGCAAATTATATTTTGCGATTTGCGGGCATTTGCGAACGATTTTTGCGTGTGATTATCGGCCAATTTCTTGGTAACTGCAAATCGCAAGTCGTGATATTCAATTGGTGGCTTGCAATTTGGTCCTCATCCCGCTCCTTCTCGTTCTCATCATTTAAAATTTGAATGTAGGTCTTAATTTTCTCTGAACCCAAGCTTTCATCTTGCTCACGTGTTTGACGTCCATTTTGTTTTTCACGTCATGGATTTGTGTAGTCAAAGAACCCTCATAGGACAAAGTGTACGGGAGAGCACCGTATTTTTCATATTCATACAAAACCGCTTCCCTTTTTGACGATAAAATGTATTTAAACTTGTTCATATCATCCATCATCATTCAATGAGGTTGACCGACGGGAAGTCATCGCCACATCTGAAAAGACTAATTATAATTTTAGTCGAAACAAACTAGCTAATAACAAGCCACCACGTAGACAAATATCCCTTCCGTTTCGTTTGATGCCCCATGGCCCAAAAACTCACCACCTAGAACGCCTTATAGGGCTCGTGAGAGAGAGTAAAGTCGAAGGAAACAAGAAGTAGGATTCGAAACTGATCAAGTCACGAGACCGCAAGAAAGGGTGTTAGGGTCGCGAAGATGAAGCAAGCGAATGGAATTTCCGATTCGATGGACTCGCGACTGTGAGAAACTGATCGTGATCGCGAAGTGGACTAGCGCATGGATTTTGATTTTGATTGCGATTAAGATTCTTTTTCCTGTTGTGATTCTAACTTGTTAAGCACTATAAATATAACCTCATGTAATATGTAATTGTGTGCACGAAATAAATAACAAAAAATCTCTTATTTGTACCCGTGGACTAAACATTTCTCCTTGTGTGGAGTTGGGTTATAACCACGTTAAATCCTTGCATCGTTATCATTTACTTTTATCGTTTTTATGTTTTAGCTAATTCGTTTATGATCTGCGGGTTAGTGATTGGTTTAAATCACTTGTCTTGTTGGCCCATAAATCATAACAAGTGGTATCAAAGCTTCAAGGTTTGAATATCGGACATGATGGCGAATTGAAAGCAGATTTTCTATGGTATGATGATTCGGTTATCATCGGGTGAACGAACGGCAGATCGAGGGTTTGTTTTGCAACATGTATAGATATTTAGAGACTTAGTTGATCGCGGGAAACTCAGTAGTTATGGTCTATGTATCTTAGAGATGATCATACAGGGATTGGGTAACAATTCTGGAGGGTTATGATGCAGTTGGTCGCAAAATATGTATTATAATGATGATCACTAGCGAAAGGTCACGGAGTCAGAGGTCGAATCAATGAGTTTTGTTGCGGAGAGATTCTTCTCGAGATCCGTGTGTTAGATCTGAGTTCTTCTTCCTCGATATCTCGTGTAGGAAAAATTCATAGCGGATTCGTTAACTGTTGGATCGCTTTCAAATTTGGGCTGTAGATAGAAGAAACATGGATCAACATGTAGTAAACATTTCGTGGAGATCAAACCCTTGGATTTTCAAATATGATCTTTCGAAGTTGCTGCAGTTTTAGGATGAACTGTATGATTACACGAGTGCAAGACGAATTGTCTTGTGAAAATTCGGGCGATACGAGCTGAATTTTCGAAGATATTGGGTTGTTATGCGAGCTCAATAGGGTGGTTTAACTCAGATTTGGGTGATGGTGTAATGAATGGGACACATTAGTTTGAAAGTGAACATTGTGAGTTATCGGGGAAGTTGGATACTTGCGGGGTTTGAAACGGGATGACCAAATAATTGGTCGGATATTTCAAGATGCTTTAAATATGCAGGCGGGTTTGAGATTCTTGTTACTAAGGAGATTGGTTTTCGAAGGTTGTCGGATAGAACGCGTTCGACTGTTGCTCGGGTTTGGATGATGGTTCAAATTCGATGGTGACTGATCAAGCATGAAATAGTCCAAGGGGTTCGGTCTATGCAAGATCAATAATAAAGGGGGATTTAAGGGTTCCTTGAGTTTAACTCTCCGGTCCGGAGTACCGTGAATAACACTCATACGAGATGATGATCTCATAAAGGGTGGTTAAACATGACCAACCATCATTCGGGCTTGCCGAAACTGATGGCTCAAAGGACGGTGTTAGGATTTGATGTTCAAAGAACGTTACCTGAGAACCGTAGTCGATGTATTCAGATTGCGCAGGTAGAGATCAGCAATAAGCGCTGGTGTTTTCTCTCTACCCAATGTGTTGTTTATGAGACTTACTGTGTGTATTTATAGATGGAAGGGCCATCCTTTTCTTGCCACGTAGTCGACAAGAAAAAAAGGGGGACATGATAGTACAAAGTAATACTGTTCTGTCGCATGAATCATGCACTCACGCGGTCCCCTTCATATCATGCTACCCTGTCACGTTCTGCTACTTGTACAATTACGAAGATTTTGTCCTTTATGTCTTGTACCATCTTTTGTCTTATCCAACCCTCTCAATTATTCCACGTCTTTCTCTGGTTGCGCAGTATTTGCTATGTGCGACGTTTGCTGAATCGCGTCATATGATGTGCGCTTTTGACCTTTTGATGTAATTTAGATGCGCAGTCATGGTTGAAGGGTTGCGCGTAATGTTAGCGTACTTATGCACGTTATTAGTGACCAATTAGGTGTCTTTAGGTGATGGATGGAGTGGATAATCTTGCAAGTCCCGGTTTTTGAGCTTTCTAGGATTGTTAAGGGTGTCGGGAACTCGGTGTGAGTTTGGTAACCCACAAAAGTTATCGAGCTAGTGGGAGGTAGACGACTAGTGGAATTGTGGAGATGGTCATGCGACATTATTCTTCAATTTTCTCAACATTATTGCGATGATTCTGAATAACACTAGGGCTTCGAATACTTGTTTTACTCTCCAATGGAAAAGTAATTTGTGACTGACTGGATGTACGAACCATGTTTCTTCTCGAGTAGCCGCGATTTTAATTCTTACTCATACAGTGGGAGTGTACCTGGGTAAGAAGATGGGGTTTGTGAAATTCATAGTTCTGAGGAGGTCAGTGTACCAGCGTGAAAGCAGAAGTTGAAAAAGGTGGTATATTTCTTGGTGGTGACCGCGGTCTCACTGGGTTCCTTGACGAAGATTCTACGATGGCATTTGTTGGGGTTTTCTGATTAATTGAAAGAAATTTCATATATAGATGGAGTAAATTGTACATGTGACCGTTGACATGTCAGTGACAGGGTTGGATGTGTCTAGAGCAATGGGTGAGGCATTGTAGCTTCCTATTAAATCCTCTATTGAAGTTTTGCATACTTCAACGGGTCTTCTAATGTAATAAGATATCTTCTGGTTTAAGAAGATAGTGGCGAAGAAAACGAGATGGCCAGAGCTAGTAACTAAGAGATTGGAATATCGCTCAACAGTATTTTTGGTTTCGAAAGATGTCCTTTCCTCGTAGGATAGTGAGTGGAAGTGTGGCGTCATTCACGTTATTTATCCGGTGGTATCAAAAGGAGTTGTTAATCAGCTAATTTAGGTTTGTTTTGGGTTGCTTAGACGTGATTTATGGTTGAGAAGAATTTTTAGTTGAAGAACAGTATGGGGTTGTTTAAAGTCTCATTCGAGTGGGAGATTGTTGGAGTGCGAAGTCGAATTAAACAAGAAGTGTGATTTGAAACTGATAAGTGTCATGACCACGAGAAAGGGTGTTGGGGTCGCGAAGATACAGCCAGTAAATTGGAGTTTTTTATTCGATGGGCTAGCGACCGCGAAAAACTGGTCGTGATCAGAAGTAGTCTGACGCAGGGAACTTGATTATGATTACTAGTCCTTTTTCCTGTTGTGGTTGTAACTTGTTTAGCATTATATATAACTTCATGTAACATGTAATTGTGTGCACGAAATTAATAGTAAAAAACTCTGATTTGCGTCCATCGACTAAACTCTTCTCCGTGTTCGGAATTGAGATATAACCACGTTAATTCTTGTGTCGTTATCGTTTACTTTTATCGTTTGTATGCTTTAGCTAATTCGTTTATCATTCGTGAATTAGTGATTGAGTAAATCACTTGTCTTGTTGGTCCATAAATCCTAACAACTCATTGTGGGCGTTGTGCCCAAAGAGTGGTTTTAGTACCGCAGGGAATGGTCTAAGTACGTTGCCATGCGACTTGTCATCACTATGATGTGACAATGTCACGCAAGATGGTTTTATGTATGAACCCATTTGAAACTACTTCAGTCGACATATAAAAAAGAAAGCAACTCCATTATCAAAATCATGCATTTTATTGTCATGTCTACGCTTAAAGTAGCTTAGGTGATTTGCACAATATACTGATACCTGTATAGCTTTAAGAAACAAAATAAAGAGTACAAAATAGCTAAATGTCTATTAACCAAACACTAATGAGTATTTTAGTGCTTTAATGGATCGACTAGTAAATACTGTATGAATTTGGTTTAAGTTTTGTGAACACAAACAACGAAATGTCGTAATTTTAACTTTTATATAGCACCCTAATATATAGTTTCATCGTGTATTATTTGTCAAAAATCAAGCAAAAAAAATGCGTAATGTCGACAACAATAATGCAAAACAAAGATTAAAAAAGATAGCTTTGGGGTCAATTTAAGGTGATCAAAAGGCATTTACTTTACATCCATACTTTTAAATCCAAATCTTGGCTAGGTTTGATCGACATATATCTCATGATAACTTACTCACACGGTGACACCTCACTACATATCATCATCGTTGCAACAATACATATAAACTTGGCCAAAGTAGTGTTAAGAATCTACCATGCAACAATACAAATAAACTTGGCCAAAGTAGTGTCTAACAATCTAGCGAGCCACAACAAGACATGGTAACTTTTCGTTTTTAGCAGGACCGGTTCCGAGAATTTAAGCGCTTAAAACGAGGTGAAAAAAAGGCTTTGGCCATAACGAATAATATAAGCTATTTAAAAGGTCTCTTAGGCCCTAACGAATAATATAAACATTTTTAAAAAATGCCTTTGAGCCTTGCTAGAATGCTAGTGAATATCGATTTCTTTATTTTCCATCAGGGGCTTTTGATTGTTGTTTAGGGCCTATTGTGTTTCGTCTTCGCTGGTTCAGTTATGTTTTTTTAGTTCTCGTGTTTCTCAAATCCCCGACTATGTCTATATATATATATATATATATATATATATATATATATATATATATATATATATATATATATATATATATATATATATATATATATATATATATATATATATATATATAAAATAAATTGGATTCCGCCCCAAGCGGTCGATCACATTAATTCCCCTTTGGGCCTCCCCTGGTTTTTAGACCAACTGCACAACAATGAAGTTAGGGTTACGATATATTATAATCTTATTTAAAAGTAACAAAGTTGTGTTAATTTAGCAAACACAAACAAGACATGTTAAGTGAATAACAAAGTAGTGTTAATTTAAGAAGACATGTTAACTTTCGGTTATCAGACGGACCATATAATGATCAGGTTAGGGTTAAGGTTACGATCTATAGGTATTAACAAAATCTTATCCAAAATATTGCATCGTAAAAACTTCCTTGTCTGGGAAACGATCACAACTTGGTTTCTCAAGTTTTCCAGTTCTCAAACCACTCGACTTAGCCAACAGGAAGGGCCTCCCGGTCTAGAATGTCGACCCCCGTTCCAAGAGTCTCCCGAGCGCCATTTTTATTTTCAATCAAGCCTCACCTCAACAAGTAGGTCATTCTTACACTTTGTAGCAAGTAGTTAATTCTTACACTTTGTAGCATCTATTCTGTTAATAAACTACGGAGTACAACATAAATCAATCATATCACATTTCAAAAGCCCCCCTTTGTATCAGTCTCAATATTGTATAGGTATTGAATCCGTCTTGTATTGGTATATTGGGTAATGAATCCATATTGTTTTGGTATATTGGATATTGAATCAGTGGTGAATGGTGCACTGATAATGCTAAAAACGAACATATATTTTATAGCATTATCCTTCTAGAAAGACAAGCTTTTAGTTGCAATTGTTCTATTTCCAAGTAATATTCGTTTAAATAATAAAAGGTGAAGACAAAAGACAGAATCGACGATTTGAAGACGCAAACGACCAAAAAGCTAAAAAGTACAAAGTACAATCCAAGTGATTCAAATTATTGCTGAGAAATGTCTAAAAGTAACAAGAGTACGAGCCGCAAAACGCAAAGTACAAGATATTAAATAGTACGAAAAGGCGTTCGAAAATCCGGAACCGAGACATGAACCAACTTTCAGCACGCGACGCAACGGACCAAAAATTACAAGTCAACTATGCACAAGAATATAATATAATATATAATTAATTATATATATTATTATATATTATATTTATAAGCAGCCCAGGTTTAAATCACTATGGTGAGCTGAAATCTATATCTCCGCACTCGCGGAGCTGTAAAGCATAAAACCTCCGCACTCGCGGAGCTGTACAGTTTAAAGTGGGCCTATAAAAGGCCGCGCATTCTGATCAATTTTAATCATCCTTTTCCTTCTTTCTATCTACGTAATATATATATATATATATATATATATATATATATATATATATATATATATATATATATATATATATATATATATATATATATAATTTTAATTTAAAGTTTAATAATAATAAGGTTATGGTGGCGAATGTTTTAAGTTTATAAGTCGAAATTCTGTTCGTGTAAATACTACGCGATTAATACTCATTGTAAGTTATGTTCAACCTTTTTAAATTAATGTCTCGTAGCTAAGTTATTATTATGCTTACTTAAGCCGAAGTAATCGTGATGTTGAACTAAATATTAAAGACGGGGTTATTGGGCTTTGTACCATAATTGGGGTTTGGACAAAAGACCGACACTTGTGGAAATTAGACTATGAACTATTAATGGGCTTTATATTTGTTTAATTGAATGATAGTTCGTTAATTTAATATAAAGATTTACAATTGGACGTACCTATAAATAACCACATACACTGGATCGGACACGATGGGCGGGATATTTATAAGTACTAATAATCGTTCATTTAGCCGGACACGGGGATGGATTAATAGTCAATGAACTCATTAAAACAGGGGTGGATTACGTACAAGCACACTTGGCGTAATTGTTAACAAAGTATTAAAACCTTGGGTTACACGCAGTTGATATCCTGGTGTAATTATTAAACAAAGTATTAAGACCTTGTTACAGTTTAAGTCCCTAATTAGTTGGAATATTTGACTTCGGGTATAAGGATAATTTGATGAGGACACTCGCACTTTATATTTATGACTGATGGACTGTTATGGACAAAAACCAGGACAAAGGACAATTAACCCATGGTAATAAATTAAAATCAACACGTCAAACATCATGATTACGGAAGTTTAAATAAGCATAATTCCTTTATTTTATATCTCATCGCACTTTTATTTACTGTCATTTTATTTATTGCACTTTTAAATTATTGCATTTTTATTTATCGCACTTTTATTTATCGTCATTTACTTTACGCTTTAAATTAAGTCATTTGTATATTTAATATTTTACATTAGGTTTTAATTGCTACTTAAGACATAAAATTAACAAACCGGTCATTAAACGGTAAAACCCCCTTTTATAATAATAATAATATTACTTATATATATTGATACAAATATAGTTTAAAATAAATATAGCGTTAAACTCAGCTAGCTCCCTGCGTAACGAACCGGACTTACTAAAAACTACACTACTTTACGATTATGTACACTGCCTATAGTGTTGTAGCAAGGTTTAGCTATATCCCATTCAATAAATAAATAACTTGTGTAAAATTGTATCGTATTTAATAGTATTTCGCAGTAAAAATATAACTATTTCGTATACACCTCGCATAACATCAAGTATTTTTGGCGCCGCTGCCGGGGAACACTCAAACGCCGAAGCGAAACGCCATAAAAAATTAGTTTTTAAGTTATTTTTGTAAAAATATATTTATATAAGTTATTAATTTTGAAAAAAAAATAATAAAAAATATTAAAATCTGAACCTGCGTAATTTGAGCCTGCTACTCAATTAAATCTGCATACTCCGCACTCGCGGAGGTTTTGGGCAGCTAAAATCCGCACTCGCGGAGCTGTCTGACAGCTGCAACCTGGTACGTGCATTAATTACGAGATTAGGGTTATTTATTAATTATTATTATTATTAAACCTAATTAGGGTTTTAGTTTAATATTAATTAGTTTTAGTGTATTTAATTTTGTATTTTTAAGTTTTAATTAGTTTTATTAATATATAAATTAATACTTTTATAAAAAAATAATATATTTATAAAAATTGTATTTTTATAACTTTAAGTTTTATTTTTATATTTTGTATCTTTTTATTTCGTTTAATCGTAATTTGTATATTTATCGTTCATATTTAGTTTAAACTTAGTTTTTGCCGAAGTATTTTATATTTTTAGATTTTTAGGCATTGCCGTAAAATCCCTTAAGTGCTTTTTCTTTAGACTAAGATTTAGGTGCTTTAGAATTTTCCGACGTCGCTTATCGCTTTAATATTTTATAGATTTTAGTGCCTAATTAAGTAACTGTCGTTTTAGATATAGAATTCCGTTTAAGCTTTAATACCTTTAGACGTAAGTTTTAATTCTTAGTTTTTAGGCTTTTAAGTTTCGACACTGCATTTTATTATTATTATTATTATTTTTCGACTTTTATTTTTCGACGCTTATTTTTCGACCTCTTATTTTTCGACGCTCTAGTTTTTAGGACATAGAATTTTCTTTATTTTCTTTAAACTCCGACGAAAAATTATTTTAAGCGGTTAAATTGATAGACATCCAAAATTTTCTAGTTCGTAGTAATAATTGGATTTGTTAGTGGCGAGTTGTGGGCTTCCGATTTAAAGGGTCTGTGACAACCCGGAAATTTCCAATCAAATTTAAACTTTATTTTTATATTATTCCGACACGATAAGCAAAGTTTGTTAAGTTAAATCTCAAGAATTTTAAATTGTGTTCATACATTCATTATAACCTCGACCAAATTCCGACGATTCACGAACCGTTATATATAAATAAATATGTATATATATGTATATATATATTATAACTTGAGAATATTAATAAAGTATTAAACGTATAATACTTTACATGATCGTATTTGTTTCAATATGTTTATCGATGGAATTAGAAGATAATATCAAATTGTTGATTTATCAGATACATTATGATATGATTACGGGTCTATGTTATGAGGTCCACTGTGATTTAAGAAATCTATTCTTTTTGACAACATTCGGAAAATGGTAAAGTGATTTATAAGTAAGAACGTGAAGTGTAAATAACTTAGATGTTAGGATATCGACAAGTTAAGTAACTCGACATTTTTCATTAAGATGATTTCATACGTTTATTTAACCTTTGAACTTTATCCCATGCTTCACCAACAAACTGTAATTTAAAAACTTGAAACCTATTATGAATATATATGATTCTATTTTTTTAAAACATTTTATGATATAACGATTTCCATTATTTTAACCTTTAAACAAAATGATTCTTAAAAATATATTTGGTTTTGGAAAACAAAATTATTATATTTATTTGATTTAGTTTCAAACGTACAAAAACGTTTTCAGTTTAAAAAGAACTTTATTATTAAAACGTATATAACTTTTATAAATATCTAGAACCACTTTTGACAACTCATTACTTAACCAGTATGATAAAGATAACGATATTTATATTTTATTTTATTAAATATATATAACGATTTAAATTAATATTATATATATTTATACGCATATTATACGTACATAGTTTTATACTTTTACTATACTTAAACTTTACCTTTACTTTATTTTTACTTTACTTTAACTTTAATAATTCACTTTAATAATTCATACTTTAATAATTCACTTTAATAATTCATACTTTAATAATTCACTTTAATAATTCATACTTTAATAATTCACTTTAATAATTCATACTTTAATAATTCGCTTTAATAATTCAAAAATCTATTATAAATAGAATTCAATAGGTTTCATTATTTCATAGAAACTTGAAAATATTTTTCTCTAAACTCTCTCAATCGATTTACATATATATATTTACTCCGTATTATTTCAAGATATTATTAGTATACATAAAATATTACGTCAGAGTGCTGTCCGAGTGATTTTGAAATTGTTTTTTGAGTGGGATTGGATTAAGGAAATTATGGGTTATAGCTATGGAGGTGATTGGTATGGTTCACGGGTATACTCGTGAGGTCAATATAGTGTTTATCATTTCCGTTGCATCTACGTACCTTTCCTGCAATATTGAATCTCAATATTGATACGTGAGTACTCATAATTTAACTTTTACATACTAATAGTGTATCCCTGACTAGTGCTCGAGTATATAGGATTATGCATGTTTGTACTTTTGATATTGCCTTTAGTTAGGTTATGTTGAATCCTGAATTAGTTATATATGCGACTGAGATAAGGTATAAGATATGCATGTTGTTGGAAAGCTAGCGAAAAATTAAGAACTTTTCATTTAGATATCGAATGATTTCGATGAACGGATTTGAAGTTATAGTCCATCGAATTTTTGTATTATTATTAAAAATGTTTATTATTATCTTCGTTATTATCGTCGTTCTAGTTTTATCTTATTATTATTATTCTTATCTTTATCAATAAAATGATTTATCATTAAAAATTGTTATTTTTTTATTATTACTATCGTTATTATCGTTAAAGTTATAATT
Organism: Rutidosis leptorrhynchoides; assembly: GCF_046630445.1. NCBI lineage: Eukaryota > Viridiplantae > Streptophyta > Magnoliopsida > Asterales > Asteraceae > Rutidosis > Rutidosis leptorrhynchoides. The sequence goes on along the minus strand of NC_092343.1, from coordinate 367,449,011 downwards.
AGTATTATTATTATTATCCAATTATTATTATTATTATTATTATTATTATTATTATTATTATTATTATTATTATTATTATTATTATTATTATTATTATTGGTATTATTATTATTATTATTATCATTATTAATATATATATATCATTATTTAAAAATGGTTATTGTTATTGTTATTATTATTATTACTAAATTATCATTAAGATAATTATTAGTATTATCGTTAATAATGTTATAGTAACTATCATTATTAATATTAGTGTAATTAAAATAAATATTTGTAACACCTAATTATTTTGATTACTATTATTATCATTATTACGAACACGATATAAAAGACGATTAAAAGCTATTAAACGAAACGATTAGGAAATAATGGGTAAGAGTATCATGATGAAATTAAAATATTATAAGATATTGATTTAGATAAAATTATCGTTCTTATTATTTTTATCATTACTATTATTATTAAAATTATCGTTAGTATTAAAACTATCATTTTAACAAAAATTATCATTTTAATATAAATGTCATTGTTACTATAAAATATCATTATTATTATTATTTTAAATAGAATTATTATTTTAAAGATAATATTAAAAATTATCGTAAATATTAAAGTTATCATAATTAGAATTATCGTTTTATCATAATGTCATCTTAGTAATTATAAATACTGATATTTTTATAATAATAATTATTATTACAAAATAATACAACTTTTACTTACTATCATTATAGATATTATTTTATCAAATAAATATTTGATACAAACATATTTTACTACGTGTAATAACTTACTTTAATAATACGTATCATATTATCTTTATAATATTAAATGAACCCTATAAATTTTATTACTTAATATATATAAAAGTATATTTTATTATATAAATATAATATAAAATTTTATTTATTAATAAATAAATTATATTATTTACTCTAATAAATCTTTTAAAAATATTTAAAAATATAAAATGACGATATTTAAACTATATATTAATCATGTATAAATTTTTGGAAATTATTTTGAGTCAAATTTACTTTTGTTGACTTTTGCATATTAGTCTCGAGCATTAGGATTGTGGTACACTATGACTTGACCTAATTTGTTAGACAAATATTGACCAACACATAAATATATATAATTAATTTAGGTTCGTGAATCCGAGACCAACCTTGCACTTGTTCAATGACGTTATATGTATTTTTACTACGAAATACAGTATGGTGAGTTTCATTTGCCTTTTTACCCTTTATATTTTTGGGACTGAGAATACATGCGCTTTTATAAATGTTTGACGAAATAGACACAAGTAATTGAAACTACATTCTATGGTTGAATTATCGAAATCGAATATGCCCCTTTTTATTAAAGTCTAGTAATCTAAGAATTAGGGAACAGACACCCTAATTGACGCGAATCCTAAAGATAGATCTATTTGGGCCTAACAAACCCCATCCAAAGTACCGGATGCTTTAGTACTTCGAAATTATATCATGTCCGAAGGAGGATCCCGGAATCATAGGGGATATTCTTATATGTATCTAGTTAATGTCGGTTACCAGGTGTTCACCACATGAATGATTATTTTTTGTCTCTATGCATGGGACGTATATTTATGAGAACTGGAAATGAAATTCTTGTGGTCTATTAAAATGATGGAAATAAATGATTATGATAAACTAATGAACTCACCAACCTTTTGGTTGACACTTTAAAGTATGTTTATTCTCAGGTGTTAAAGAAATCTTCCGCTGTGTATTTGCTCATTTTAAAGATATTACTTGGAGTCTTTCATAGCATACTTCGAAGAGCGTTGCATTCGAGTCATTGAGTTCATCAAAGATTATTATTAAATCAATTTATAGTTGGATAGTGGATATTATGAAATGGTATGCATGCCTGTCAATTTTTGATGTAAAGAAAGATTGTCTTTTAAAAACGAATGCAATGTTTGTAAAATGTATCATATAGAGGTCAAATACCTCGCAATGTAATAAACTATTGTGAATCGTTTATAATGTATATGAACGGGTCCTTTAAGTTGGTATCAGAGCGGTGGTCTTAGCGAACCAGGTCTGCATTAGTGTGTCTAACTGATAAGTCGTTAGGATGCATTAGTGAGTCTGGACTTCGACCGTGTCTGCATGTCAAAAGTTTTGCTTATCATTTCTAGTCGGAAATCATCTGCTTATCATCCATAGGAAATTACCTGCTTATCATTATTAGTCTAGACACGTCTTGCTACATTAATTGCATGAGTAGTGTATAGACAAACTTCATATCTTAGCGTATCTGCTAAATCATATCTTATCGTATCTGTTACTTTAAACTTTACCTGACATACCCCGCAAATTCCTCCGTAATCTATGAAATCTTTTGATCTCTATATATAGATATCCTATGTAAATAGAATACCACCCGATAGCCGAAAAATCATTTTTATATCGAAAATCCTTTATCCAATCGTACGAAATGGAATTTGTCATCAGTTCAAGTCACTCGGATTCCGAAATGGAATCTCACTCAAGCTCCGAAAGCAGTGTGACCGGAATGGATCAACCAATCAGTCATCACCTATTCTGGATGAATTGGGGATGGGTTCGTAGCCTCCTCAATCATTGGAAACAAGAAGAAGGCGATCCTTTCCATCCACCACATTGCCCTCTTGGCGAAGAACCTGAAGTACTTACCGGCGAACCTGTTCGAGACACCATTTTTTCTCTCATTTCCAGGGTATCTCATCATGATTATATACTACATCAAATTCTAGATTTTATTTATCTGCTCGTTCTAACCGACAATCATCCTGGAATAATAGAAGAAGTCAACGAACTTCGCGCTCGGGTAGTGGCTTTGGAGAATATGGTGCAGAGATTACAAACACCAGCAGCAGCACCAGCAGCATAACCAGTACCACCATCATCAACGCCAACAGTACCATTACCACCTCCAACCACAACCGCGTTGTAAACCTCAACTTCACAATCTGTCCCACGAGCATCAACGTCATACGCACCATAGATACCAAGGAGTACCAACAACAATAACTGACGAAGTATTAATTCATAACTTCATTGGAGAAACATTCCGCGGCGATTATATAATCTCTAAAGTCTTAGAGATTATATAATCTAGCCCTAACCATAAATCAGTTAAGCGAACCAAAATGATAGAAGGAAGAGTAGAAACCCTGACAAAAATGGTGTGTGATTAACAAGTTAAACTTGTTTTACCAATAGCATCAACAGTACCGTCAACATCACCAGCATCGTCAGTACAGTCAACATCAGAATCAACAACACCTATAACATCACAAACTCCGTCAGTTCAAGAATCACTGTGAACATCATTACGAATCAATAACGTGTATATTGTATCAACAAGTTATGAAGAATTAACTCATTCCCTCTGAAGAAATTATATATATATTTTATATATATATATATATATATTTTTTGAAATAAAAAATAAATCTTTCCGTGCTAAGCTATTGTGTGTGAATCTTAACTACTCAGTTAATTCATATTACAAATATGCAATAATGTACGTCCCTCACCCGCGACTTAACCATCGTTAACTACAATCTCTGTCTCAATTCAACAAATTCCAATTCCTAATAAATCAAGTATATATTTGATTTTACACTTCATCATTGATGTAACCGAAACTTTTCAGATAACATCATTCGTACTTTGCGAAGTTCACAAGAATTTAACGAAAACCAATATCACATCTCAACAAATAACGAAGTATTGATTCATAATTTCAATATTATTGAAGAAATACTTATGTAACCTCTAAACCTTCAAGGAATTATTCAATTCTAGTTCCAACCGTAAATCGAATGAGTTTAATTTAGTATTAACTCATTAAAATCTATGTTACATCTGAGGAGAATATATACATATATATTTTCATAAAGATTGTAATAAAATTCTTATGTACAAAATATTAATTGTGAAAATTTTTTAACGGGTAGGTAATACCCGAGAGATATATATAAATTCACAATTAATATGTTACATTCTTTGAATCAGATTAAGCAAATTATCAATTATACTTCCTACTTTCACAATAATATACATTCTTTCATAGAAATCAAAACAACCATACTCATTCAAACCCAATTACGTATTTTGATTTTAAAATCTCAGAATTCAATTCGAGATATAACTGGTACCATTACTTTTAGATTCCTACATCTTTCAAAGCTATACTTTGACTTCAAAAGTGTGTTAGAACATCAAATGTATACAAACGATTACAATCTATGTTCAAACCCTTTGAAAATCTCTGAAGACACTTCAAATAATGAGCAATCGAGATGATGATCCAACCACATATTACCCACAGTTATGTACTTAAAAAGCTCTCGAAACCAAAGTCATAATTCAACACATAGCTGTGTCAGATCTTTTGGCATTTATTAGCAAAAATAACCTTGCAATTCCTTTGCAAAGTAGCAAATTATATCACAGCTCCAGCAAGACAACTTCGATTTTTTCATTCGGAGTAGCCTTATCATAATTTTGATATATGTGATTACCCTTTTGTTACCGGAGAACCTTTCATATTCCACCACATTAGCAATAAGCTTACCAACAACTTCACTGATCTTGGGCATTTCGAAGAATCTTTATATTTATCAAAACCTCATCATTTACTCATCTGCCTCTTGTAATGAGAATTGTCATACGAATCATTGGGAGTTAGCAATCAGTATTTTGAAATCTCACAGCATGTTGACGCCAACAGTTATACATAACGTCTATTTCCAAGGTTTACATACTTCGAATGTGAAGTTTCTGAAAAACACTTTGAACCGCGAACTAGTTCTCGAAATGCTGATGAAGCAACAAAAACTGTAAACGACCTTAGCAGTAAAAAGTTTGATGATAAAGATTAGTGTATTAACAAAGCTCAGAAATAGAGAAGTTTTGGAACTGGAAAACGGATTGAGCAAAGTATGAAGGAGGCTGTGGACAAATCACAAAGACTGAACCTGCCTTCAAAGAATCCAAATGATTCAGTGTCTGCTGAAGTCATTAACGAATACCTTGCTCCTGACACTAAACCCTTACAGACAATATTCTTCATCATCCTCTGATATTAGAAATTCTAAGATATCATCGTATCTTTCATTATAAATATCCTCCATATTTCTGAAGATATTTCCATAACTATTCTTATCTGGAATCATTTATCTCTTTGTGCTATCTGTATTACATTAAAAAGGAAACTATTTAGTTCCTATACTCTGTAAACCTTTGAGTTTAAAATATGAATGTTTTTGAAGTAGTGTTGGAAACTGAAGCATGAGTTAGTATAATATAATGACACTTGATCAACGTGATTATATTACAGTAATTCATGCTGAGTTTCTAAATGGAACGTGATGATTCACAGATCATAACATCATCATGTGCCATGTTATACGACTCTTGTATTCTATTTAACCTCTAAAATATCAAGAAAATATTTCTTGATGATTCGGCCTTTTCCAAGGTATTCTAGTAATTTGACAAGTCAAGATCGTGCCATCACAATTTCCTTCCTAGAACATTAACAATGTTCATTCCGAAAATCATATTTGTGAATTCTGGACCATTACAAGCGGTGCTTAATCGCAAGAAGAAGAAACGAAAGGACAAAACTCCGAAATAGAAATTGGGGTATAAATTGCAGCAAATAAAAGAGAGCATTAACTGTGGATGACAATGATTATAGAAGATAGAAACAGAGACTTTGAAATATAAGGGAAGATATAAAGCCCAACGACAAACCAAAAATTATAAACCATATATATCGATGCATATAGCAATATAAAGACACGGGAGAACTAGAAACACTATAAACCCAAGAGTATAGTAGAAGTAAATAGATTCTTCCGGCGGTAGATGAAAAAGAAGAATGACCGATATGAAAGTTATAAGTATATCGAGAATCAGAACTGGATGGAGCATATTGATGAATACTTTAAAATATGAGTTGAGGGGGAAAGAATAGAAGGTGATGAAACATGACTAGGAACTTAGAAATCAACAGATTTAACTCACACAATGACGGAATAAGTGAATCAAACCCTCTAGTGAATAGGTTAAGCTTTTTGTGATTAATTTAGTCATACCACAACTAAATCAAGTGTGATTAGATCAACACCTAGAGCTATTATTCACCACCTGGGTGATTTGGGTTGAGAGAGAATCGGAGGAGCTCACCAGATCTGAGTGTGTGTAACAAATGAGAGGCTTAACCTAAAAATGAAGAACATAAGACTTTATATACCCCTGCTGTTGACTCACCCGTACGATTCATCCATCACACATACGAGTTGGCTTCATCAGCCGTACGGGTGATCACTCACTCGTGTCTTCTCATTTAGGTTGTAATTGTGACTTAGCTCAGCATCAACCATGTGTATGAGCCTGTCAGCCGTACGAATGAGGCTTCACTCGGACGTCTGACTAAGTCTAACATAGTCAAACATCCGCATCTCATTCCTGCAGTTGCTGTAACCACATACAAACACGGATAGGATAATAACGAACGATCTTGGTGGCCTGTAAACTATTGTACCTGCAATGGACGTGAGTAGATGTCTAGGGACTTGCATAAAATGCATCAACAGAAGGTGTGAGTTGTAAGAAAAGGAAGGAGGTGAATTTATAAGAAAATCTCCGACAGAACAATTAAAATGGACGATCGCATTTAAAGCGGATCCTAATTCCTTTTGTTACCGGAGAATCAAATCTTATTACAAAGATTTTCTTCAAATCCCTTGAAATCTGGAAATCAATCATATCTATGTCAAATGATAAGATGAATCTACACTTACTCATTTCACTCTTCTATGTTAGCTTCATTCGTACTCTTCATATAAATAGATTGTTTATCCAAATTATTCGCTGATGATAAAACTCTAATTTTCAGCCTGTATGCATCATGAAAACATACTTATTATCATTCACGATCTTTCCACTCAAATTTCGGGACGAAATTTCTTTAACGGGTAGGTACTGTGACAACCCGGAAATTTCCAATCAAATTTAAACTTTATCTTTATATTATTCCGACACGATAAGCAAAGTTTGTTAAGTTAAATCTCAAGAATTTTAAATTGTGTTCATACATTCATTATAACCTCGACCAAATTCCGACGATTCACGAACCGTTATATATAAATAAATATGTATATATATGTATATATATATTATAACTTGAGAATATTAATAAAGTATTAAACGTATAATACTTTACATGATCGTATTTGTTTCAATATGTTTATCGATGGAATTAGAAGATAATATCAAATTGTTGATTTATCAGATACATTATGATATGATTACGGGTCTATGTTATGAGGTCTACTGTGATTTAAGAAATCTATTCTTTTTGACAACATTCGAAAAATGGTAAAGTGATTTATAAGTAAGAACGTGAAGTGTAAATAACTTAGATGTTAGGATATCGACAAGTTAAGTAACTCGACATTTTTCATTAAGATGATTTCATACGTTTATTTAACCTTTGAACTTTATCCCATGCTTCACCAACAAACTGTAATTTAAAAACTTGAAACCTATTATGAATATATATGATTCTATTTTTTTAAAACATTTTATGATATAACGATTTCCATTATTTTAACCTTTAAACAAAATGATTCTTAAAAATATATTTGGTTTTGGAAAACAAAATTATTATATTTATTTGATTTAGTTTCAAACGTACAAAAACGTTTTCAGTTTAAAAAGAACTTTATTATTAAAACGTATATAACTTTTATAAATATCTAGAACCACTTTTGACAACTCATTACTTAACCAGTATGATAAAGATAACGATATTTATATTTTATTTTATTAAATATATATAACGATTTAAATTAATATTATATATATTTATACGCGTATTATACGTACATAGTTTTATACTTTTACTATACTTAAACTTTACCTTTACTTTATTTTTACTTTACTTTAACTTTAATAATTCACTTTAATAATTCATACTTTAATAATTCACTTTAATAATTCATACTTTAATAATTCACTTTAATAATTCATACTTTAATAATTCACTTTAATAATTCATACTTTAATAATTCACTTTAATAATTCAAAAATCTATTATAAATAGAATTCAATAGGTTTCATTATTTCATAGAAACTTGAAAATATTTTTCTCTAAACTCTCTCAATCGATTTACATATATATATTTACTCCGTATTATTTCAAGATATTATTAGTATACATAAAATATTACGTCAGAGTGCTGTCCGAGTGATTTTAAAATTGTTTTTTGAGTGGGATTGGATTAAGGAAATTATGGGTTATAGCTATGGAGGTGATTGGTATGGTTCGCGGGTATGCTCGTGAGGTCAATATAGTGTTTATCATCTCCGTTGTGTCTACGTACCTTTCCTGCAATATTGAATCTCAATATTGATACGTGAGTACTCATAATTTAACTTTTACATACTAATAGTGTATCCCTGACTAGTGCTCGAGTATATAGGATTATGCATGTTTGTACTTTTGATATTGCCTTTAGTTAGGTTATGTTGAATCCTGAATTAGTTATATATGCGACTGAGATAAGGTATAAGATATGCATGTTGTTGGAAAGCTAGCGAAAAATTAAGAACTTTTCATTTAGATATCGAATGATTTCGATGAACGGATTTGAAGTTATAGTCCATCGAATTTTTGTATTATTATTAAAAATGATTATTATTATCGTCGTTATTATCGTCATTCTAGTTTTATCTTATTATTATTATTCTTATCTTTATCAATAAAATGATTTATCATTAAAAATTGTTATTTTTTTATTATTACTATCGTTATTATCGTTAAAGTTATAATTAGTATTATTATTATTATCCAATTATTATTATTATTATTATTATTATTATTATTATTATTATTATTATTATTATTATTATTATTATTATTATTATTATTATTATTATTGGTATTATTATTATTATTATCATTATTAATATATATATATCATTATTTAAAAATGGTTATTGTTATTGTTATTATTATTATTACAATATTATCATTAAGATAATTATTAGTATTATCGTTAATAATGTTATAGTAACTATCATTATTAATATTAGTGTAATTAAAACAAATATTTGTAACACCTAATTATTTTGATTACTATTATTATCATTATTATGAACACGATATAAAAGACGATTAAAAGCTATTAAACGAAACGATTAGGAAATAATGGGTAAGAGTATCATGATGAAATTAAAATATTATAAGATATTGATTTAGATAAAATTATCGTTCTTATTATTTTTATCATTACTATTATTATTAAAATTATCGTTAGTATTAAAACTATAATTTTAACAAAAATTATCATTTTAATATAAATGTCATTGTTACTATAAAATATCATTATTATTATTATTTTAAATAGAATTATTATTTTAAAGATAATATTAAAAATTATCGTAAATATTAAAGTTATCATAATTAGAATTATCGTTTTATCATAATGTCATCTTAGTAATTATAAATATTGATATTTTTATAATAATAATAATTATTACAAAATAATACAACTTTTACTTACTATCATTATAGATATTATTTTATCAAATAAATATTTGATACAAACATATTTTACTACGTGTAATAACTTACTTTAATAATACGTATCATATTATCTTTATAATATTAAAAACCCTATAAATTTTATTACTTAATATATATAAAAGTATATTTTATTATATAAATATAATATAAAATTTTATTTATTAATAAATAAATTATATTATTTACTCTAATAAATCTTTTAAAAATATTTAAAAATATAAAACGACGATATTTAAACTATATATTAATCATGTATAAATTTTTGGAAATTATTTTGAGTCAAATTTACTTTTGTTGACTTTTGCATATTAGTCTCGAGCATTAGGATTGTGGTACACTATGACTTGACCTAATTTGTTAGACAAATATTGACCAACACATAAATATATATAATTAATTTAGGTTCGTGAATCCGAGACCAACCTTGCACTTGTTCAATGACGTTATATGTATTTTTACTACGAAATACAGTATGGTGAGTTTCATTTGCCTTTTTACCCTTTATATTTTTGGGACTGAGAATACATGCGCTTTTATAAATGTTTGACAAAATAGACACAAGTAATTGAAACTACATTCTATGGTTGAATTATCAAAATCGAATATGCCCCTTTTTATTAAAGTCTGGTAATCTAAGAATTAGGGAACAGACACCCTAATTGACGCGAATCCTAAAGATAGATCTATTTGGGCCTAACAAACCCCATCCAAAGTACCGGATGCTTTAGTACTTCGAAATTATATCATGTCCGAAGGAGGATCCCGGAATCATAGGGGATATTCTTATATGTATCTAGTTAATGTCGGTTACCAGGTGTTCACCACATGAATGATTATTTTTTGTCTCTATGCATGGGACGTATATTTATGAGAACTGAAAATGAAATTCTTGTGGTCTATTAAAATGATGGAAATAAATGATTATGATAAACTAATGAACTCACCAACCTTTTGGTTGACACTTTAAAGCATGTTTATTCTCAGGTGTTAAAGAAATCTTCCGCTGTGCATTTGCTCATTTTAAAGATATTACTTGGAGTCTTTCATAGCATACTTCGAAGAGCGTTGCATTAAAGTCATTGAGTTCATCAAAGATTATTATTAAATCAATTTATAGTTGGATAGTGGATATTATGAAATGGTATGCATGCCTGTCAATTTTTGATGTAAAGAAAGATTGTCTTTTAAAAACGAATGCAATGTTTGTAAAATGTATCATATAGAGGTCAAATACCTCGCAATGTAATAAACTATTGTGAATCATTTATAATGTATATGAACGGGTCCTTTCAGGGTCCTGGCTACCTGCTGCATCTATTGGCTATTCGAAACGTGGGCAAAATCAGAAAAGTCTATTAATTTGATAACTTATATAATTTTTATTTTTATAACTAATAGGATATTCAGTGAATGCACCGAGCAAAACGTTCACCACCTTTCATACGTTCACCACCTGTAACTCGATCAAGACATCTAGCCAATATTGTCGCCATTGATTTTTCTTTAGAATCGTCATCTAGTCAACCAAGTACTCCAATTCAAATTTCCGATAATCCATTTTTTGAACCCGACCTCACAATTGAGAACCCGGAGGATATTCAAGGACAATTCAGAGATCCTGAACCACTAATCATTCCTCCTGAACCACAAATTACTCATCCAGAGATCGTCGAGGAAGAAACCATTAAGTCAGAATCCTCTAGTGATTCAGATTCAACAATTTCAATCATGGAAAATCTGGAACCTCTAAGTATGGAAGACCGAATGAGGGCTAAACGCACTGGCCAAAGTCACGCAATTACTCAACCAGACATTAATGGGCCAGATTATGAAATCAAAGGACAAATTCTACACATGGTAACAAATCAATGAACAGATCTATCTCATGTTATTTCCCTGGACTTTAAAAGGAGAAGCCAAAGATTGGTTAGAATCGTTACCTGAAGGGACGATTGACACATGGGATGTTTTAGTTGAAAATTTTCTTAAACAATTTTTTCCAGCATCTAAAGCCGTGAGACTTCATGGAGAAATTGTTACGTTCACATAAAAGCCAAATGAAACTCTATATGAGGCATGGACAAGATTCGGGAAGTTGTTGAGAGGATGTCCTCAACATGGTTTAGACACTTATCAAATAGTACAAATATTCTACCAAGGATGCGATATTACTATACAAAAAGACATCGACATAGCAGCTGGTGGTTCCATTATAAAGAAAACCGCAACTGAAGCTTACAAAATTATTGATAACACTGCTTCCCACTCACATGAGTGGCATCAAGAAAAAGACATCGTTAGATCATCTAAAGAGGCTAGAGCTAATTCTAGCAATGACTTTGATTCCATTTCCGCAAAGTTAGATGCTTTCGAGAGACGAATGGAAAAGATGACTAAAGATATTCACGCAATACGCATTAGTTGTGAGCAGTGTGGAGGACCACATTTGACAAAAGATTGTCTCAGTATTGAACAAACAATGGAACAACGAGAGAATGTTTCATACATGAACCAAAGGCCTGGAAATAATTATCAAAGTAATTATCAACCGCCAAGACCAAACTACAATCAGAATTATAACCGAAATATTCCATACAACAACCAACAAGGTCCTAGCAATCAACAAGTATCTAATAATACTTACAATCAGCAAAGACCTATTTTTCAAAATAAACCACCACAAACCGATGATAAAAAGCCAAATCTAGAAGACATGATATCGAAGCTAGTTAAATCTCAAACTCATTTTTTCACATCTCAGAAACAAACTAATGAACAAAATGCTCAAGCATTTAGAAATCAACAAGCTTCTATTCAAAATCTGGAACAAGAAGTAAGTAACCTAGAAAGGTTAATAGGTGAAAGAAAACCGGGGAGTCTACCTAGCGATACAAATGCTAACCCCCGGAATGAAACAGCTAAAGCCATTATCACGAGAAGTGGTATTACACTTAAACCACCTAAAATACCTGTAATTTCTGATGACTCCATTCCTACTACACAGGCACCACAACCTGAACGAGAGTGTAGAGACCCGTCCTAATCCATCCGGACGAAGTCCATATCGATTATAAACGATTCACAACAGTTGATTACATCGCGAGGTACTTGACCTCTATATGATACATTTTACAAACATTGCTTTCGTTTTTGAAAAGACAATCTTTCATTACATAGAAAGTTGACGGCATGCATACCATTTTATAATATATCTAACTATAATTGACTTAATAATAATCTTGATGAACTCAACGACTCGAATGCAACGTCTTTTGAAATATGTCATGAATGACTCAAAGTAATATCTTTAAAATGAGCAATTTCACAGCGGAAGACTTCTTTCATACCTGAGAATAAACATGCTTTCAAGTGTCAACCAAAAGGTTGGTGAGTTCATTAGTTTAGCATAATCATTCATTTTCATCATTTTAATAGACCACAAGATTTCATTTTTCAATATACATCCCATACATAGAGATAAAAATCATTCATATGGTGAACGCTTGATAACCGAACTAACAGGATGCATATAGAATATCCCCATCATTCCAGAACTCTCATCGGACATGATAATCGAAGTACTAAAGCATTCATAACCCGAATGGGACGTGTCAAGGTCCATAGATCTATCTTTAGGATTCGCGTCAATTAGGGGCCATTTCCCTAATTCTTAGGCTACCAAGCTAAAAAGGGGCATATTCGATTTTGATAATCCAAGCATAGAATATAGTTTCGATTACTTGTGTCTATTCCGTAAAACATTTATAAAAGCAGCGCATGTATTCTCAGTCTCAAAAATATATATTGCAAAAGCATTTAAAAAGGGAGCAAATGAAACTCACCATAATGTATTTTGTAGTAAAAATATATATGACGTCATTTAACAAGTATATGGTTGACCTTGGATTCACGAACCTATATCAATTATGTATATTAACACATATAATAACAACTAACAAGTTTATATATATATATATATATATATATATATATATATATATATATATATATATATATATATATATATATATATATATATAAAATTTACATATCATTTTATTAAATAAGTTATATTTATCCTATATTCTTTAAGTAGTAATTGTTATAATTCAGTAGGCTTATAACTACCTTTAGTGGTTTGATTCTTGATATTATAATTCAGTAGGCTTATAACTACCTTTAGTGATTTGATTCTTGATTAAGAATACTAATAATGAAGTGTAAGAACAAAGATGATAATGGAGAGAAAGAAAGAAACACTTTGTAAGTGTGAGAAATGGTGCAAGTTTAATGCTTGCATTCATGGCTATTTATAGCAAAAATATCACAAGTTTAGGTAATACAATAATATTACTTTTGTGTATCAATAATTGACTATCCATTTATATATATATATATTTATATATTATAACACTCCCCCTTGAATAGCAATTTTGTTTGTTGAAGATCAACTGTAAGTTACTGCCTCGTTAAAAACCTTGCTAAAGAAAACCCAGTGGGAAAAAACTTTAGCTAAGGGAAAAAGAGTGCAGCATGGAGTTGACTCCCCCTCAAGTAGACATCGCTTCAGTTGTTACATCTTTTGAACATGTCTCATGCCAATGTTTTGAACGTGTGTTCTGAAAATAGCAGTTGGAAGTGCTTTCGTGAAAAGATCAGCAGAGTTTTTGCTGGATTGAACATATCTCATTTCAATCTCGCTGTCCTTAATGAGATTTTGAGTGTATGAGAAGAATCTAGGAGGTATGTGTTTGGTTCGGTCACTTTTGATATACCCTTCTTTCATCTGTGCTATACAAGCTGCATTATCTTCATAGATAATTGTTGGACTTTTATCGCGTTCTAGTCCACAAGAATCAGTAATGATTTGTGTCATTGATCTCAACCAAAAACATTCCTGAGTAGCTTCATGTAATACAATCACTTCGGCATGATTTGATGATGTAGCAACAAGTGTTTGTTTTTGAGAACGCCATGATATTGCAGTACCTCCATTTAGGAATACATATCCAGTTTGAGATTTAGCTTTATGTGGATCAGATAAATAACCTGCATCAGCATAACCAACCAAATCTTGTTTTGATTCGTTAGAATAAAATAATCCTAAATCAGTAGTTCCTCGAAGGTATCGAAATATGTGTTTGATCCCATTCCAGTGTCTTTTGGTAGGAGCAGAGCTGAACCTTGCCAACAAATTAACTGCAAAAGAAATGTCAGGTCTTGTACAATTTGTAAGATACATAAGAGCTCCAATTACACTAAGATATGGTACTTCTCGTCCAAGAATATCTTCATGATCTTCACATGGACGAAATGGATCAGTTTCAACATTGAGTGATCTAACAACCATAGGAGTACTTAATGGTTTTGCCTTGTCCATATTGAAACGTTTCAAAATCTTTTCAGTATATGTTGTTTGATGTACAAGTAAACCATTAGGCATATGCTCAATTTGTAAACCAAGGAAATACTTGGTTTTTCCAAGATCTTTCATTTCAAATTCTTTCTTTAGAAGTTGAATGGCTTCATGGATCTCTTTATTTGTACCTATGATGTTAAGATCATCAACATAAACAGCTATGATCACATATCCGGATGTTGTTTTCTTAATGAAAACACAAGGACAAGTAAGGTTATTTGTATACCCTTTGCTTATCAAGTAATCACTTAATCGGTTATACCACATACGTCCCAATTGTTTTAACCCATATAAAGATCTTTGTAATTTAATCGAATACATTTCTTTGGGTTTTGCATTTAATGCTTCTGGTACCTTAAATCCTTCAGGTATCTTCATATATATATATATATATATATATATATATATATATATATATATATATATCACTATCAAGTGATCCATATAGATAAGCAGTCACAACATCCATGAGATGCATTTCTAAATTTTTAGAAACTGTCAGGCTGATTAAGTATCTAAAAGTAATTGCATCCATAACAGGGGAATAAGTTTCTTCATAATCAATTCCCGGTCTTTGAGAAAAACCTTGAGCTACAAGTCTAGCTTTATACCTTGTAACTTCATTTTTCTCATTTCTTTTTCGGACAAAAATCCATCTGTATCCTACAGGTTTCACATCTTTAGGAGTGAGAATGATGGATCCAAAAACTTTTCTTTTATTGAGTGATTCTAATTCAGCTCGTATTGCTTCTTTCCATTGAGCCCAATCATGTCTATTTTGACATTCAACCATAGATGTTGGTTCTGGATCATCATCATTATTCATGATGTCATATGCAACATTAAATGAAAATTTCTCATCAAGATTTTTAATTTCATTTCGGTTCCATAATATTTTTGAATGTGCATAATTGATTGCAATTTCTGTATTGACATCATCAATCTCCTATGCAGTAGGAGTACTGATTTGTGGTTCTTCTTGAACACTTTCTTTTACCTTATTATCAGCCGATTTTCTTTTTCGAGGATTTTTATCTTTGGAACCAACTGGTCTCCCACGTTTCAGACGTGGCATAGATTCTTGAGTGACTACATTATCAGTTTTCTGATTTTGAATCTCAACTCGAGCTGGAGTATTAAATGCTGGTATATATGATTTAGTCACCCTTTTTGTATCTGTGAATGCATCAGGCAATTGATTTGCAAGTTCTTGTATATGCATTATCTTTTGAAATTCTGTCTCGCATTCTTTTGTGCGAGGATCAAGATACTTTAATTGAGGTTCACACCATGAAACATCATTTTCTTTATTTTTTATATCTCCCCCTAATCTAGGAAACAATGTTTCATTAAAATGACAATCAGCAAAACGTGCTGTAAAAACATCACCTGTCATAGGTTCAATATACCTTATGATTGAAGATGTTTCATATCCAACATATATTCCCAACCTCCTTTGAGGACCCATTTTTGTACGTTGTGGTGGCGCAATTGGAACATATACTGCACAACCAAATGTTCTAAGGTGGGAAATATTTGGCTCTTGACCAAAAGCAAGTTGTAGGGGGGAATATCTATGACTTGCACTTGGTTTGATGCGAATCAATGCAGCAGCATGTAAAATTGCATGACCTCATATAGATACAGGGAGTTTTGTTCTCATTATCAATGGTCTAGCGATTAACTGTAAACATTTAATCAGTGACTCGGCTAAACCATTTTGTGTATGCACATGAGTAACAGAATGTTCAACAACAATTCCTATAGACATGCAATAGTCATTAAATGCTTGAGATGTAAACTCACCAGCATTATCAAGTCTCACCTTTTTAATGATGTAATCAGGAAAATGTGCTCTCAATTTAATAATTTCGGCAAGAAATTTTGTAAATGCCACATTACGGCTTGATAACAGGCAAACATGAGACCATCTGCTAGATGCGTCTATTAGGACCATGAAATATCTAAATGGTCCACATGGTGGATGAATTGGTCCACAAATATCACCTTGAATTCTTTCAAGAAACATTGGTGATTCTTTCTCAACCTTAAGTGGTGAGGGTCTAGTTATCAATTTTCCAAGAGAGCAAGATATACATGGAACCATTGTATAATGAAGGATTTTTCTATCCTTCAGTGGATGTCCATGTGTACATTCAATAATTCTTTTCATCATTGTTGATCCTGGATGACCCAATCTGTTATGCCATAAATTAAATACACCAGGATCAATATACTTATCTTTAATCACCATATGTGCTTCTGGTACATTTATATGTGTATAATGTAATCCAGAATTAAGTCTTGGCATTTTTTCAATCACGTGATTCTTGTTAGTGATACTTAAATATTTCTCATTTTCTGCCGTTACTGACTGATAATCATACCCATTAAGGTATATGTCAGAAAAACTCAATAAATTTCAGCTTGACTTAGGAGAGAATAAGGCATTATTAATTAAAAATGTTGTACCATTTGGTAATATGAATTTTGCCTTTCCTATCCCTTCTATCAAGTTAGCAGCACCTGATATTGTATGTATAGTTCCTTCCGTTGGTTTCAAATCAATGAAATATTTTTCAGATTTAAGTATAGTGTGTGTAGTACCACTATCTGCTATACAGAGATCTCCACTACTTGATTGATGTTGTGTTCCAGCAGAATTCATATTAAACTTCATATATAAGAAACAAACAGTAGGTATATAAATGTTACACAAAATGTTTATTACACACAAATAGATAAAACTGAAACATTTGACATACATAGAATTGAAACATCAAACATAGAACTGGAACATTTGATAAAACATATAGAACTGAAATATTTGAGAAAACATGATGACAAAGGTTAAATCGTTTTATTTATAAAAGAAACATATTAATTTAATTCAAGAAATCTTCATATAAATCAGATGGTTGCTCAGTGACTGTTGGATCAATATTATCCACAAAATTTACCTCCTTTTCTTTACCTTTCAGCGAATCCTGATACATCTTAACAAGATGTTTAGATGTTCGGCAAGTATTAGCCCAGTGGCCCATTCTACCACATCTGTAACAAGATTCTTTAGAATTTTTAGAAGAATTTTCTTCAACATCTTGTTTAGTGGGCTTGTTTTGTGGTTGATATTTATATTTTCGTGGATTATTATTTCTTTGACCACCACGGCCACGACCACGGCCACGACCACAGCCACGTCCACGCCCATTCCCATTACCATAAGGATGGTTTCTACCATAGTTATGGCTTTTGGCATGATGATGGCGATGGTTATTATAACCACGACCTTGCCCACGTCCTTGTCCCTGTTTATAATTATTTGCAGTATTTGCTTCAGGGATTGCAAGTGTACCAGTAGGACGGGATTGCTGATTTTTCATTAATAGCTCATCATTTTGCTCTGCAACCAAGAGATATGAATTAAGTTCAGGATATGTGTTGAACTTTAGCATTCTCAAATTTCTTTGCACTGTGATGTTGGCATCATTCATTGTGGAGAAAGTTTTCTCCAACATGTCTGCATCACTTATTTCATGTCCACAAAATTTAAGTTGTGAGACTGTATTATACAGAGCTGAGCTGTATTCATTTACTTTCTTAAAGTCTTGGAACCTTAATGTTCTCCATTGATCCATAGCAGCTGGAAGTAAAATTTCTCTTTGATTATTGAATCTGCTTTTGAGACCTTCTCATAAAACATGGGGATCTTCTACAGTCACATAATTATTTTGTAAGCATTCATCAATATGTTGATGAATAAAGCAACATGCCGTTGCTTGTTCTTTTTCAGAACAAGTGTTGTTTTCATTTATGGTTTCAAGAATGCCCATTGATTTAAGATGCATTTTTACTTTTATAACCCATGGCATGTAGTTGTTTCCCGTTGATTCTAAAGGAGTAAATTTAAATTTTTCCAGATTCGACATTTTCTATTATCAAAAATTAAAACAAACAACATGATAAATTAGAGTCAATTTATATTCATAAGTATATAAACATTAAACATAAATTTAATATAACATAAATGATAAGTAGGCGACAGTGTCGACCATATGTAAGCAATCATAAATAAATGTTATATAACATAAATGATAATTAGGTGACAGTGTCGACCATATAAATGTTAGATAATAGAAATATAAATGTTAGTAACATAAATGATAATTAGGTGACAGTGTTGACCATATAAATGTTAGATAATAGAAATATAAATGTTAGTAACATAAATGATAATTAGGCGACAGTGTCGACCATATATTATTCAGGTGGTATAACCGACCATATATCATTTAGGTGGCAGAGCCAACCGTAATTAGTATTAAGATTATCGTGCTGATAACGTGTTATAATTCAGTAGGCTTATAACTACCTTTAGTGGTTTGATTCTTGATATTATAATTCAGTAGGCTTATAACTACCTTTAGTGATTTGATTCTTGATTAAGAATACTAATAATGAAGTGTAAGAACAAAGATGATAATGGAGAGAAAGAAAGAAACACTTTGTAAGTGTGAGAAATGGTGCAAGTTTAATGCTTGCATTCATGGCTATTTATAGCAAAAATATCACAAGTTTAGGTAATACAATAATATTACTTTTGTGTATCAATAATTGACTATCCATTTATATATATATATATATTTATATATTATAACAGTAATTATTTATTTCTATAATACATTTATTAATATTAATATAGTAAATACTTATTAAAGTAGTTTAATAATATAATATTTATCTTTTATCATAATATATTAAAAATAAAATTTATTTCAAGGTTTATATATGATAAGAATATATACATTTATATTATTAATGTATTTTATATATATATATATATATATATATATATATATATATATATATATATATATATATATATATATATATATAGCTTGCTTAATATCATTTTAATGATAAAAAATTAGTAATATGTAATATTAATGTATTTGTAATCTATTTTTGTAACAAAATTTTATTTGTAATGGTAACAATAATAGTAATAAGAAATATGATAGTAATAATAATAAGAGTAATAATAAATACTACCTCACAAGAAAAGCTCCAAAAAGAAGTTAACTGCCTCAACTAGGGCTCGAACCCGCGACCTCCCGCTCACACTCAAACACTCTGAACCCTTCCAGCACCCATTCTTTTCTGTTCTATGTTCGATTTTTATTTTATATAACCCGTATTTCTTTTGTGTTGTTCTTCTTCTTTTTTTTAAAAAAAAATTTTATACTCTTCACCTTCCATAACTGAATCCTAGTATAACTATATTCATCTTTTATGATCATAACATGATCATAATCATAAACACATTTATCCAGTTACCATCTCGATTATCATCATCGCCTCACGATCATAATTAACATCACCCGAAATTATTTACTTGTTTCATCATATCATCATATCATATGGTATTAATTGATATGATCATCAACATGACCATAATCATAATCCTAATCACTATTACCGTAACCATTATTATTATCAAAACCGCATACATTTTTCACCAAATCATCGTATACCATCACTAACTTCTCGGCCCAAAAATTATATGATGGCCCAACAGCAAATAATTCTCCAGCCAGTTTTCAAAATAATAATTAAACTATGCCCATGTAAAAAAAAAAAAATAACAGCCCGCTAATCAAAGGAGTACAGTTTCAATTCATTTGAAGTTTGTAAATACCAACCCCTACTCAAAATTGTCGGCCAACAAGTGCAATTGGAGACGTGTACGCTGTATCTTCATCAACTCACTCATCAACAATCATTATCATCACTATCTATCATCGTATTCTTTGTGATATCCGTAACTAAACAGAAATTTGTAAAACATATAAAGCAGTAGCATCTTTATCACTTTCCATCATGTCCAAACTCATACATCATCATTAACATCGAAAATAGAAACGAGAATAGCAGGTGGTGGTGACGGCTTTCAAGGTGTGAAGTAGTGTCGTGTAAGGTGGTTTGAAGATGTCAAGGTAGTGGCCTCAAGGTGCTTCGGTGGTGATGGTTTTGGTTGTCACAAAGAGGAATTGTAGAGAGAGAAAAGGATAGTGAAGTTTTGGAGAAGAAGGGTGTTGAAGATGGTTCTTGATGGTGGCTTCGGTGATCATCAATGAAGAGGGTGATGGTTTAGGTGATGTTAACCGATGGTGGTGTTCAATTGAATAAGAAAATCAGAATAAGAATAGTGGCGGGAGGCGATTCTGATGGTGATGGGTTGCGAGTTTGTAACAGCTCAAGAAGTTTGTTTGAGGTTTTATTTGATCAACATAAAAATAAATATAGCGGTGATCGATGATGATGGTTTATTGAGGTTGTGGTTTCTTGGTGATGGAAGGGTGTTGATTAAAAAAAAATAGACTCAATGTAAATGTAAATGTATCGATGTATATGAATATGCAGTAATATATGTATACCTATATATAGAATAATTAGATAAAGAGGTAATGGTGATGGTTACCAGAAAAGAAAAAGCAACATATAAGAATGAATTATAAAATGGAAATAGAAAGTGGATTTGGCGAAGGATGTCGATTGATAGAAAGAATGATGCGTTTATGACTTTCATCAAGCATGTATGCATATATATCTATATATGTTTCTATGTTATGCATATGGATGTATATAAAGAGATAGATGTTGACAACAACAAAAAACACGTTAATGTACAGTAGTCTAAATAGGATGAATTCATCAATTAGGTACAGTAGTCTAAATAAGATAGCAGCCGGAGATTTGTCATATTATAATTCACGAAGTATTATATTGTGTCCATTGCTAAACAGTTAATATATAAAAGTGTTCCTAAAAATCCCAAATTTTTGGATTAAATATATTTAATTATTTCACTCATTAACTGTTTGAAACCTGATCAAAAAGGTTCGATAATTATTTATTTTCTGTTCCAATTTATATTTACGGAGTACTAATATTTAAACTTAAAAAGGTAAAAATATTTTTAACAAATCTAACATCTTCGTAATCGATTTACAGTTCAACCTTTTATTTTAGTCCTTCATGAACATGTAATATATCTATATTAAAACTAACGAAACGTCAACCGAGTGTTACTGACGTTTACTAATTAGGTTCGAAATCATTCATTTTCAATATACACATTCTATATATATATATATATATATATATATATATATATATATATATATATATATATATATCAAATCTTAATTAACAAGTTTAAGTAAATAAATATATTAATTATATTCTTTTAAACAACTAAATATAATATTATATATTTACAAGTAATATTTATATATATATTTATATATATATATATATATATATATATATATATATATATATATGTAACTATTTACAACTATTTGTAAATAGTTACATATATATATATATATATATATATATATATATATATATATATATATATATATATATATATATGTATATATATATATATATATATATATATGTATATGTATATATATATATGTATATATATATATATATATATATATATATATATATATATATATATATATATATATATATGTAACTATTTACAAATAGTTGTTCGTGAATCGTCGGAAATGGTCGAAGGTCAATTGAATATATGAAACAGTTCAAAATTTTTGAGATCCAACCTAACAGACTTTACTTATCGTGTTGAAAATACAATATCGTATCGAGAGTTTGATTTAAAATTAGTCGAAATTTTCCTGGTCACTACAAAGAGAAGGAAATAGAACCGGTAGTTGAAAAGGTTAATGAAGATAACACAGTTAAGGCTAAACTTTATGTTAAACCATACCAACCACCGCTTCCTTACCCAAGTAAAATGAGAAAAGAAAGACTTGAAGCCGAGCAATTCAAATTCTTGGATATGTTTAAACAAATAAATGTCAATCTTCCTTTCATTGATGTGATTTCAGGGATGCCAAGATATGTCAAATTCCTGAAAGATCTAATCACAAATAGAAAGAAAATGGAAGAACTCTCGGCTGTTACAATGAATGCTAATTGTTCTGCAGTGCTGTTGAATAAACTACCAGAAAAACTCTCAGATCTAGGAAGTTTCACAATTCCATATTTTCTGGTTAGTCTTAGTTCAATAGAAGCATTGGCAGACTTAGGTGCTAGTATAAATTTAATGCCGTATTCACTATACGCTAAACTAGATCTTGGAGAATTAAAACCAACACAAATAAGCATACAACTAGCCAATCGATCAGTAAAATATCCTAGAGGGATAATGGAAAACATGCTAGTTAAAGTTGGAACTTTAGTATTTCCAGTAGATTTTGTTATTATGGACATGGAAGAAGATTCTCGAGTTCCTCTCATATTAGGAAGACCATTCTTAAACACGGCTAAAGCAATAATAGACGTGTTTGGTAAGAAACTAACCTTAAGTATAGAGGACGAGAGTGTTACCTTTTCTGTTGATAGAGCCATGCAACAAACGCAATCTGCAGATGATACATGTTATTATATTCAAACTATAGATTCACATGCAGATTTGTTAGAAGAATTTCAAGAATTACAAGGAACAGGAGAATGTTCTTTAGGAGAAGGAACTGAATCAATTGATGAAGCTGAAATGTTAGCTACACTTATGGCTAATGAATATGAACCAACAACAGAAGAACTTCAAATGCTAAAAGAGGAAGACAGATATCGATACCAATCATCGATAGAAGAACCACCGACATTAGAGTTAAAGCCTCTTTCAAACCATTTGGAATACGCTTATTTTTACCTGTAATAATATCGTCTTCTCTTACGAAAAATGAAAAATCTCAACTCATTTCTGTGCTAAAAGCTCATAAACCAGCTATTGCATGGAAGATTCATGACATTAAAGGCATAAGTCCTTCGTATTGCACACATAAAATCCTTATGGAAGAAGGCCATAAAACCTATGTGCAATGCCAACGAAGACTAAATCCTAATATGCAAGATGTAGTTAAGAAAGAAATTATTAAACTGCTAGATGCAGGTTTAATTTATCCAATCTCTGATAGTCCATGGGTAAGCCCAGTTCAATGCGTACCTAAGAAGGGTGGCATGACTGTCATCACAAATGAAAAAAATGAGCTTATTCCTAATAGGACTGTAACAGGATGGCGTGTTTGTATTGATTATAGAAAATTAAATGATGCCACCAGAAAAGATCACTTTCCCTTAACCTTCATTGATCAAATGTTGAAAAGATTAGCCGGAAACAGTTACTATTGTTTTCTTGACGGTTTTTCTGGATATTTTCAAATTCCAATCGCACCCGAGGACCAAGAGAAAACCACATTCACGTGCCCTTATGGTACCTTTGATTACAAACACATGCCATTTAGACTTTGCAACGCCCCTGTAACCTTTCAAAGGTGCATGATGGCGATTTTTCACGACATGATAGAAGAATGCATGGAAGTTTTCATGCATGACTTTTCAGTCTTCGGTGATACTTTTGAAACATGTCTAGTTAATCTTGAACGAATGCTTATTAGATGCGAACAATCAAATCTAGTACTTAATTGGGAGAAATGCCATTTCATGGTTAAAGAAGGCATCGTTCTTGGTCATAAAATTTCAAAGGAAGAAATTGAAGTGGATAGAGCTAAAGTAGATGTAATTGCTAAACTTTCACATCCCACCAATGTTAGAGGAGTTAGGAGTTTTCTAGGGCATGCCGGTTTTTACCGATGTTTCATAAAAGATTTTTCTAAAATTTCCACTCCTATGAATAAACTCCTAGAAAAGGATGCTCCATTCATCTTTTAGGATGAATGCATCAAATCTTTTAATATTCTTAAAGAAAAACTCACTAATGCGCCGATCATGATAACTCCAAATTGGAATCTACCATTTGAACTCATGTGCGATGCAAGTGATTTTGCAATAGGAGCCGTTTTAGGACAAAGGATTGAAAAACAATTTCAACCTATTTATTACGCTAGTAAGACGTTACAAGGAGCACAAAAGAATTACACAACTACTGAAAAAGAACTCCTTGCTATTATCTTTGCTTTTGACAAATTTGGTTCATATCTCGTTCTAGCTAAAACGGTGGTCTATACCGACCATTCTGCTCTTAGATACCTATTTTCAAAACAAGATACTAAACCACGATTAATCCGTTGGATCTTACTCTTACAAGAGTTCGATATTGAAATCCGCGACAAAAAGGGAGCAGAAAATCTCGCCGCTGATCATCTTTCTCGTCTTGAAAATCCAGAATTAGAAGTTCTAAATGAATCGGCTATACAAGACAACTTTTCTGATGAATATCTATTGAAAATCGATTATAGTGAAATTCCATGGTTTGCAGACTATGCAAACTACTTAGTATGTGGATTCCTTAAAAAAGGGTTGTCGTACCAAAGACGAAATAAATTCTTTAGTGATATAAAACACTATTTTTGGGAAGATCCACATTTATTTAAAAGTTGTCCCGATGGAATAATACGCCGATGCATATTCGGGGATGAAGCTTGTAGTGACCCGAACTTTTCCATGTTTATATATATATTAAATGAAATTGTTATTTACATGATTAAGTGTTTCCAACATGTTAAGCAATCAAACTTGTTAAGACTTGATTAATTGAAATAGGTTTCATATAGACAATTGACCACCCAAGTTGACCGGTGATTCACGAACGTTAAAACTTGTAAAAACTATACGATGACATATATATGGTTATATATATAGTTAACATGATTTTATTATAAGTATGTATCTCATTAGGTATTTTAACAATGAGTTATATACATAAAAATGAGACTATTAATTTAAGAAACTCGAAAACGATATATATATAACGATTATCGTTATAACAACGTCTTACTAGGTACATATGAATCATATTAAGATATTTATACACTTGGTTAATTATGTTAAATGATAAGTAAATATATTATTAAGTGTATTAACAATGAAATACATATGTAAAAATAAGACTACTAACTTAATGATTTCGAAACGAGACATATATGTAACGATTATCATTGTAACGACATTTAACTGTATATATATCATACTAAGATATATTATATATCATAATATCATGATAATATAACAATTTAACATCTCATTTGTTATAATAAACAATGGGTTAACAACATTCAACAAGATCGTTAACCTAAAGGTTTCAAAACAACACTTACATGTAACGACTAACGATGACTTAACGACTCAGTTAAAATGTATATACATGTAGTGTTTTAATATATATTCATACACTTTTGAAAGACTTCAAGACACTTATCAAAATACTTCTACTTAACAAAAATGCTTACAATTACATCCTCGTTCAGTTTCATCAACAATTCTACTCGTATGCACCCGTATTCATACTCGTACAATACACAGCTTTTAGATGTATGTACTATTGGTATATACACTCCAATGATCAGCTCTTAGCAGCCCATGTGAGTCACCTAACACATATGGGAACCATCATTTGGCAACTAGCATGAAATATCTCATAAAATTACAAAAATATGAGTAATCATTCATGACTTATTTACATGAAAACAAAATTACATATCCTTTATATCTAATCCATACACCAATGACCAAAAACACCTACAAACACTTTCATTCTTCAATTTTCTTCATCTAATTGATCTCGCTCAAGTTCTATCTTCAAGTTCTAAGTGTTCTTCATAAATTCCAAAAGTTCTAGTTTCATAAAATTAAGAATACTTCCAAGATTGCAAGTTTACTTCCAAGTATCTAAATCCATTCCAAGTAATCATCCAAGATCAAGAAACCTTTGTTACTTACAGTAGGTTATCTTTCTAATACAAGGTAATAATCATATTCAAACTTTAATTCAATTTCTATAACTATAACAATCTTATTTCGAGTGGAAATCTTACTTGAAATTGTTTTCGTGTCATGATTCTGCTTCAAGAACTTTCAAGCCATCCAAGGATCCTTTGAAGCAAGATCTATTTTTCTCATTTCCAGTAGGTTTATCCAAGGAACTTGAGGTAGTAATGATATTCATAACATCATTCGATTCATACATATAAAGCTATCTTATTCGAAGGTTTAAACTTGTAATCACTAGAACATAGTTTAGTTAATTCTAAACTTGTTCGCAAATAAAAGTTAATCCTTCTAACTTGAATTTTAAAATCAACTAAACACATGTTCTATATCTATATGATATGCTAACTTAATGATTTAAAACCTGGAAACACGAAAAACACCGTAAAACCGGACATACGCCGTCGTAGTAACACCGCGGGCTGTTTTGGGTTAGTTAATTAAAAACTATGATAAACTTTGATTTAAAAGTTATTATTCTGAGAAAATAAGTTTTATTATAAACATGAAAGTATATCCAAAAATTATGGTTAAACTCAAAGTGGAAGTATGTTTTCTAAAATGGTCATCTAGACGTCGTTCTTTCGACTGAAATGACTACCTTTACAAAAATGACATGTAACTTATTTTTCTGACTATAAACCTATACTTTTTCTGTTTAGATTCATAAAATAGAGTTCAATATGAAAACATAGCAATTTGATTCACTCAAAACGGATTTAAAATGAAGAAGTTATGGGTAAAACAAGATTGGATAATTTTTCTCATTTTAGCTACGTGAAAATTGGTAACAAATCTATTCCAACCATAACTTAATCAACTTGTATTGTATATTATGTAATCTTGAGATACCATAGACACGTATACAATGTTTCGACCTATCATGTCGACACATCTATATATATTTCGAAACAACCATAGACACTCTATATGTGAATGTTGGAGTTAGCTATACAGGGTTGAGGTTGATTCTAAAATATATATAGTTTGAGTTGTGATCAATACTGAGATACATATACACTGGGTCATGGATTGATTCAAGATAATATTTATCGATTTATTTCTGTACATCTAACTGTGGACAACTAGTTGTAGGTTACTAACGAGGACAGCTGACTTAATAAACTTAAAACATCAAAATGTATTAAAAGTGTTGTAAATATATTTTGAACATACTTTGATATATATGTACATATTTGTTATAGGTTCGTGAATCGACCAGTGGCCAAGTCTTACTTCCCGACGAATTAAAAAAATCTGTGAAAGTGAGTTATAGTCCCACTTTTAAAATCTAATATTTTTGGGATGAGAATACATGCAGGTTTTATAAATGATTTACAAAATAGACACAAGTACGTGAAACTACATTCTATGGTTGAATTATCGAAATCGAATATGCCCCTTTTTATTAAGTCTGGTAATCTAAGAATTAGGGAACAGACACCCTAATTGACGCGAATCCTAAAGATAGATCTATTGGGCCTAACAAACCCCATCCAAAGTACCGGATGCTTTAGTACTTCGAAATTTATATCATATCCGAAGGGTGTCCCGGAATGATGGGGATATTCTTATATATGCATCTTGTTAATGTCGATTACCAGGTGTTCACTATATGAATGATTTTTATCTCTATGTATGGGATGTGTATTGAAATAAGAAATCTTGTGGTCTATTGTTACGATTTGATATATATAGGTTAAACCTATAACTCACCAACATTTTTTGTTGACGTTTAAAGCATGTTTATTCTCAGGTGAATACTAAGACCTTCCGCTGTTGCATACTAAAATAAGGACAAAATTTGGAGTCCATGTTTGTATGATATTGTGTAAAAACTGCATTCAAGAAACTGATTTCGATGTAACATATTTGTATTGTAAACCATTATGTAATGGTCGTGTATAAACATTATATTTTAGATTATCATTATTTGATAATCTACGTAATACTTTTGAAACCTTTATTGATAAAATAAAGGTTATGGTTGTTTTAAAAATGAATGCAGTCTTTGAAAAACGTCTCATATAGAGGTCAAAACCTCGCAACGAAATCAATTAATATGGAACGTTTATAATCAATATGAACGGGACATTTCAGTTGGTATCCGAACGTTGGTCTTAGAGAACCAGAATTTTGCATTAGTGTGTCTTATCGAGTTTGTTAGGATGCATTAGTGAGTCTGGACTTCGACCGTGTTTACTTGAAAAATGATTGCTTAACAAATTTTATTGGAAACTATATATTTTTAACATGTGAATATTATGTGATATATTAATCTCTTAACGTGTTTGATATTATGTGATAGATGTCTACCTCTAGAACTAGTCCCATTGACTCACCTAATAATAATGAAGAGTTAAATGTAAATTGGAATGATTCGTGGACTGATTCACAAGTTCCCGAAGAGGAACCGGAAGAAGAGTCGGAACCGGAAGAAGAATCGGAACTAGAAGAAGAATCGGAACCGGAAGAAGAAATGGAACCAGTGGGGGAAATAATAAAACGGTTAAGTAAAAGAAAATCCTCAATCAACCGACCAAGGTTAATTATGGTCAACTGTGTTTCCGCCAAGGAAGCAAAATATTGGGAGGATTACCAATTCTCCGATAAATCGGATTCCGATGAGAATTCCGATGATGTTATAGAAATTACCCCAACTGAATTTAAAAAGACAAAAAAATAATAATAAGGGAAAGGGCATAAAAATAGAGAAATCTAATTCCAACCCCGATGAACTTTATATGTATCGTCAACCCCCGAAGCCCTTAAGTTGTAACAATGACCCAGGAACCTCTAAACCACCAGGTTTTTCTAAACCGTTGTGGAAAACGACAGCTCGTATTAGGGGAACATCATATATCCCTAGAAACTTGGCAAAATGAACCAAAACCGAAGAAGAAGAAACGAGCGAGTCGGAATAAGATAGTTGTATTCGTGTGGTGTAATATATGTAATATAGTGTGCTTATGCTTTATGATATAAGTATTTTTTTTATGAATCTAACTCTTGTCTATTTTACAGTATAAAAACACAAAATGGATAGACAACCCAATATTTTAAGAGACCTACCCGGAGACATGATTGATGAAATCTTGTCTAGAGTCGGTCAGAATTCTTTGGCACAACTATTTACGACGAAATCAGTTTGTAAGACATTCGAAGAACGTTCCAAGAATGTCTTGGTTTATAAGAGACTTTCGTTTGAAAGATGGGGGATATCACATTGGGAAACCCATAAGTTACGATGTGTTTACTTTGACGCATATATTGCGGGGAACCCAAATGCTATTTTACGCAACGGGTTAAGAAATTATTTTGACTCAATGTATCCGAATATAGGACTTCATGATTTAGAAAAAGCGGCTAACATGCAACATAAAGAAGCATGCTATGCTTACGGGTTAGTAATGTTCGCTTCTCACCAAAGTGAGAAAAAGAACATCGGGCTACAACTATTAAACAAAACGTTCCCACAAGTGACGGAGTCGGTAATTTGGGTAAGAAATGAGGTTTTTAGGTTATTACGAGACTGTTGGTCATTACGTAACCCTCGTCCCTTTGACGACGTTACAACACGCCGTCTTATCGACGGCCATAACGGTTATGTTCCACAAGACCAAGGATGGGAAGTAGTCCTAGTAAAACCAGAATGCATGACTTGTTTCTGGACGTATGAATTACGTGTCTTTATTGCCTTTGCTGAACGACTTGTGTACTAGCTAGAATTATCTTCACAACTATCTTGTATCAAAGTTATTGTGTGCTATATTTCATGATTTATGTAAAATAAGCGGTATTGTAAGTTTGTAAAATATTGTATAAAAGTTTGAACGCGAAATATTATTATAATCAGTTTTTCATATAGAATTGTAGTAGTTGAATTGTATATTAGCTACTAAGTATGAACTTAACGGGTAGGTACTACCCGAATTTAAACTTATAAAACGCTAATATGAAGAAAAATCTTTTATAAATGAGTTCATATTATGCTACGAAATACTATTAACTACTCTTAATATTATGTATGATTAACTTGTTCCATTTGACTATTTTGAAGGAAATGGCACCGACTACTCGACACACCGTGAATATGAATGAAGAGGAATTTCGTACTTTTCTAGCTTCAAACATAGCTGCAGTACAGGCTGCGCTACATACCAACAATAACCTTGGATCTACCAGTACAGGAAATCGTGTAGGATGCACCTACAAAGAATTCACTGCCTGCAAACCTTTGGAATTTGATGGAACCGAAAGACTGATTGGATTGAAACGGTGGACCGAGAAGGTCGAATCGGTGTTTGCCATAAGTAAGTGTACTGAAGAGGATAAAGTAAAGTACGCTACGCATACCTTCACAGGTTCTGCGTTAACATGGTGGAATACCTATCTAGAGCAAGTGGGACAAGATGATGCGTACGCACTACCGTGGTCAGCATTCAAGCACTTGATGAACGAGAAGTACCGTCCCAGAATCGAGGTCAATAAGCTCAAGACAGAACTTAGAGGGTTACGAACCCAAGGATTTGATATTACCACGTACGAAAGACGATTCACAGAATTGTGCCTATTGTGTCCGGGCGCGTTCGAAGATGAGGAAGAGAAGATCGACGCGTTTGTGAAAGGATTACCGGAAAGAATCCAAGAAGATATAAGTTCACACGAGCCCGCCTCCATACAACAGGCATGTAGAATGGCTCACGAACTAGTGAACCAGATTGAGGAAAGAATTAAAGAACAGACGGCTGAAGAGGCCAATGTGAAGCAAGTCAAAAGAAAGTGGGAGGAAAACGGTGATAAGAATCACCAATACAACAACAACAACAACAACAATTACAATAATAATCACAACAATTATCCCAACAATCGCAACCTCAATCGCAACTACAACAAACGGCCCAACAATAACAACAACAACAACAACAACAACAACAACAACAACAACAACAACAACAACAACAACAACAATAACAGCAGCAACTACAACAATCATCCCAACAACAATAACAACCGCAACAACAACAACAATCAGAAGCAGCTATGCTAAAGGTATGAAAAGTATCACTCGGGGTTCTGCACTAAATTTTGCAACAAGTGTAAAAGAAATGGTCATAGCACGGCAAAGTGTGAGGTCTACGGACCAGGGGTTAACAGAACGAAAGGAACAAATGGTGTCGGAACGAGTAATGGCGGAGAAAGTAGTGTCGGAGCAAGTTATGCCAATGTAGTTTGTTATAAATGTGGAAAACCGGACCACATTATTAGAAATTGCCCGAACCAGGAGAACACGAATGGACAAGGCCGCGGAAGAGTTTTCAATATTAATGCGGCAGAGGCACAGGAAGACCCGGAGCTTGTTACGGGTATGTTTCTTATTGACAATAAATCTGCTTACGTTTTATTTGATTCGGGTGCGGATAGAAGCTATATGAGTAGAGATTTTTGTGCTAAATTAAGTTGTCCATTGACGCCATTGGATAGTAAATTTTTACTTGAATTAGCAAACGGTAAATTAATTTCAGCAGATAATATATGCCGGAATCGAGAAATTAAACTGGATAGCGAAATATTTAAGATTGATTTGATACCAGTAGAGTTAGGGAGTTTTGATGTAATAGTTGGCATGGACTGGCTAAAGAAGGTGAAAGCAGAGATCGTATGTTATAAAAATGCAATTCGCATTGTACGAGAAGAAGGAGAACCCTTAATGGTGTACGGAGAAAAGGGCAACATGAAGCTACATCTTATTAGTAATTTGAAGGCACAAAAACTAATAAGAAAAGGTTGCTATGCTATGCTAGCACACGTCGAGAAAGTACAAACTGAAGAAAAGAGCATCAATGATGTTCCCGTCGCAAAAGAATTTTCCGATGTATTTCCGAAAGAATTACCGGGACTACCTCCACATCGATCTGTTGAATTTCAAATAGATCTTGTACCAGGAGCTGCACCAATAGCTCGTGCTCCTTATAGACCCGCACCCAGTGAGATGAAAGAACTGCAAAGCCAACTGCAAGAACTATTAGAACGTGGTTTCATTCGACCAAGCACATCACCATGGGGAGCTCCTGTTTTCTTTGTCAAGAAGAAGGATGGTACATTTAGGTTGTGTATTGACTACAGAGAGTTGAACAAACTTACCATCAAAAACCGTTATCCACTGTCGAGAATTGACGACTTATTTGATCAACTACAAGGCTCGTCGGTTTATTCGAAGATCGATTTACGTTCTGGATATCATCAAATGCGAGTAAAGGAGGATGATATTCCAAAAACTGCTTTTAGGACGCGTTATGGTCATTACGAGTTTATGGTTATGCCGTTTGGATTGATTAACGCACCAGCTATGTTCATGGACCTTATGAACCGAGTGTGTGGGCCATATCTTGACAAGTTTGTCATTTTTTTCATCGATGACATACTTATTTACTCAAAGAATGATCAAGAGCACGAAGAACATTTGAGAAAAGTGCTAGAAGTATTGAGGAAAGAAAAACTGTACGCTAAGTTTTCAAAGTGTGCATTTTGGTTGGAAGAAGTTCAATTCCTCGGTCACATAGTGAACAAAGAAGGTATACAGGTGGACCCGGCAAAGATCGAAACCATTGAAAAGTGGGAAACCCCAAAAACTCCGAAGCATATACGTCAACTTTTAGGATTGGCTGGTTACTACAGAAGATTCATCCAAGATTTCTCCAAAATAGCAAAACCCTTGACTGCATTAACGCATAAAGGGAAGAAATTTGAATGGAAGGATGAACAAGAGAAGGCGATTCAATTATTGAAGAAAAAGCTAACTACGGCACCTATATTGTCATTGCCTGAAGGGAATGATGATTTTGTGATTTATTGTGACGCATCAAAGCAAGGTCTCGGTTGTGTATTAATGCAACAGACGAAGGTGATTGCTTATGCGTCTAGACAATTGAAGATTCACGAGCAAAATTATACGACGCATGATTTGGAATTAGGCGCGGTTGTTTTTGCATTAAAGACTTAGAGGCACTACTTATATGGGGTCAAAAGTATTATATATACTGACCACAAAAGTCTTCAACACATATTTAATCAGAAACAACTGAATATGAGGCAGCGTAGGTGGATTGAATTGTTGAATGATTACGACTTTAAGATTCGTTACCACCCGGGGAAGGCAAATGTGGTAGCCGACGCCTTGAGCAGAAAGGACAGAGAACCCATTCGAGTAAAATCTATGAATATAATGATTCACACTAACCTTACTACTCAAATAAAGGAGGCGCAACAAGGAGTTTTAAAAGAGGGAAATTTAAAGGATGAAATACCAAAAGGATCGGAGAAGCATCTTAATATTCGAGAAGTCGGAACCCGGTATAGGGCTGAAAGAATTTGGGTACCAAAACTTGGAGATATGAGAGAAATGGTACTTAGAGAAGCTCATAAAACCAGATACTCAACACATCCTGGAACGGGGAAGATGTACAAGGATCTTAAGAAACATTTTTGGTGGCTAGGTATGAAAGCCGATATTGCTAAATATGTAGGAGAATGTTTGACGTGTTCTAAGGTCAAAGCTGAACATCAGAAACCATCAGGTCTACTACAACAACCTGAAATCCCGGAATGGAAATGGGAAAACATTACCATGGATTTCATTACTAAATTGCCAAGGACTGCAAGTGGTTATGATACTATTTGGGTAATAGTTGATCGTCTCACCAAGTCAGCACACTTCTTGCCAATAAGAGAAGATGACAAGATGGGGAAGTTAGCATGACTGTATTTGAAGGAAGTCGTCTCCAGACATGGAATACCAATCTCTATTATCTCTGATAGGGATGGCAGATTTATTTCAAGATTCTGGCAGACATTACAGCAAGCAT
Source organism: Rutidosis leptorrhynchoides (assembly GCF_046630445.1). Taxonomy (NCBI): domain Eukaryota; kingdom Viridiplantae; phylum Streptophyta; class Magnoliopsida; order Asterales; family Asteraceae; genus Rutidosis; species Rutidosis leptorrhynchoides. Next base: position 367,414,271 of record NC_092343.1, on the reverse strand, counting down.
TGGGAACTCGTCTAGACATGAGTACTGCCTATCATCCACAAACTGATGGGCAGAGCGAAAGGACGATACAAACGCTTGAAGACATGCTACGAGCTTGTGTTATTGATTTCAGAAACAGTTGGGATCGACATCTACCGTTAGCAGAATTTTCCTACAACAACAGCTACCATTCAAGCATTGAGATGGCGCCGTTTGAAGCACTTTATGGTAGAAAGTGCAGGTCTCCGATTTGTTGGAGTGAAGTGGGGGATAGACAGATTACGGGTCCAGAGATAATACAAGAAACTACCGAGAAAATCATCCAAATTCAACAAAGATTGAAAACCGCCCAGATTCGACAAAAGAGCTACGCGGACAGTAAAAGAAAAGATATAGAGTTTGAAATTGGAGAAATGGTCATGCTTAAGGTTTCACCTTGGAAAGGCATTGTTCGATTTGGTAAACGGGGGAAACTAAATCCAAGGTACATTGGGCCATTCAAGATTATAGATCGTGTCGGACCATCAGCTTACCAACTGGAGCTACCTCAACAACTCGCGGCTGTACATAACACTTTCCACGTCTCAAATTTGAAGAAATGTTTTGCTAAAGAAGATCTCACTATTCCGTTGGACGAAATCCAAATCAATGAAAAACTTCAATTCATTGAAGAACCCGTCGAAATAATGGATCGTGAGGTTAAGAGACTAAAACAAAACAAGGTACCGATTGTTAAGGTTCGATGGAATGCTCGTAGAGGACCCGAGTTCACCTGGGAGCGTGAAGATCAGATGAAGAAGAAATACTCGCATTTATTTCCAGAAGATACGTCAACACCTCCAACTGCTTAAAATTTCGGGACGAAATTTATTTAACGGGTAGGTACTGTATTGACCCGAACTTTTCCATGTTTATATATATATTAAATGAAATTGTTATTTACATGATTAAGTGTTTCCAACATGTTAAGCAATCAAACTTGTTAAGACTTGATTAATTGAAATAGGTTTCATATAGACAATTGACCACCCAAGTTGACCGGTGATTCACGAACGTTAAAACTTATAAAAACTATACGATGACATATATATGGTTATATATATAGTTAACATGATTTTATTATAAGTATGTATCTCATTAGGTATTTTAACAATGAGTTATATACATAAAAATGAGACTATTAATTTAAGAAACTCGAAAACGATATATATAACGATTATCGTTATAACAACGTCTTACTAGGTACATATGAATCATATTAAGATATTGATACACTTGGTTAATTATGTTAAATGATAAGTAAATATATTATTAAGTGTATTAACAATGAAATACATATGTAAAAATAAGACTACTAACTTAATGATTTCGAAACGAGACATATATGTAACGATTATCGTTGTAACGACATTTAACTGTATATATATCATACTAAGATATATTATATATCATAATATCATGATAATATAACAATTTAACATCTCATTTGTTATAATAAACAATGGGTTAACAACATTCAACAAGATCGTTAACCTAAAGGTTTCAAAACAACACTTACATGTAACGACTAACGATGACTTAACGACTCAGTTAAAATGTATATACATGTAGTGTTTTAATGTGTATTCATACACTTTTTAAAGACTTCAAGACACTTATCAAAATACTTCTATTTAACAAAAATGCTTACAATTACATCCTCGTTCAGTTTCATCAACAATTCTACTCGTATGCACCCGTATTCATACTCGTACAATACACAACTTTTAGATGTATGTACTATTGGTATATACACTCCAATGATCAGCTCTTAGCAGCCCATGTGATTCACATAACACATGTGGGAACCATCATTTGGCAACTAGCATGAAATATCTCATAAAATTACAAAAATATGAGTAATCATTCATGACTTATTTACATGAAAACAAAATTACATATCCTTTATATCTAATCCATACATAAATGACCAAAAACACCTACAAACACTTTCATTCTTCAATTTTATTCATCTAATTGATCTCTCTCAAGTTCTATCCTCAAGTTCTAAGTGTTCTTCATAAATTCCAAAAGTTCTAGTTTCATAAAATCAAGAATACTTCCAAGATTGCAAGTTTACTTCGAAGTTTCTAAATCCATTCCAAGTAATCATCTAAGATCAAGAAACCTTTGTTACTTACAGTAGGTTATCTTTCTAATACAAGGTAATAATCATATTCAAACTTTAATTCAATTTCTATAACTATAACAATCTTATTTCGAGTGGAAATCTTACTTGAAATTGTTTTCGTGTCATGATTCTGCTTCAAGAACTTTCATGCCATCCAAGGATCCTTCAAAGCAAGATCTATTTTTCTCATTTCCAGTAGGTTTATCCAAGGAACTTGAGGTAGTAATGATGTTCATAACATCATTCGATTCATACATATAAAGCTATCTTATTCGAAGGTTTAAACTTGTAATCACTAGAACATAGTTTAGTTAATTCTAAACTTGTTCGCAAATAAAAGTTAATCCTTCTAACTTGACTTTTAAAATCAACTAAACACATGTTATATATCTATATTATATGCTAACTTAATGATTTAAAACCTGGAAACACGAAAAACACCGTAAAACCGGATTTACGCCGTCGTAGTAACACCGCAGGCTGTTTTGGGTTAGTTAATTAAAAACTATGATAAACTTTGATTTAAAAGTTGTTATTCTGGGAAAATTAACATGAAACTATATCCAAAAATTATGGTTAAACTCAAAGTGGAAGTATGTTTTCTAAAATGGTCATCTAGACGTCGTTCTTTCGACTGAAATGACTACCTTTACAAAAACGACTTGTAACTTATTTTTCTGACTATAAACCTATACTTTTTCTGTTTGGATTCATAAAATAGAGTTCAATATGAAACCATAGCAATTTGATTCACTCAAAACAGATTTAAAATGAAGAAGTTATGGGTAAAACAAGATTGGATAATTTTTCTCATTTTAGCTACGTGAAAATTGGTAACAAATTTATTCCAACCATAACTTAATCAACTTGTATTGTATATTATGTAATCTTGAAATACCATAGACACGTATACAATGTTTCGACTTATCATGTCGACACATCTATATATATTTCGGAACAACCATAGACACTCTATATGTGAATGTTGGAGTTAGCTATACAGGGTTGAGGTTGATTCCAAAATATATATAGTTTGAGTTGTGATCAATACTGAGATACGTATACACTGGGTCATGGATTGATTCAAGATAATATTTATCGATTTATTTCTGTACATCTAACTGTGGACAACTAGTTGTAGGTTACTAACGAGGACAGCTGACTTAATAAACTTAAAACATCAAAATGTATTAAAAGTGTTGTAAATATATTTTGAACATACTTTGATATATATGTATATATTGTTATAGGTTCGTGAATCGACCAGTGGCCAAGTCTTACTTCCCGACGAAGTAAAAAAATATGTGAAAGTGAGTTATAGTCCCACTTTTAAAATCTAATATTTTTGGGATGAGAATACATGCAGGTTTTATAAATGATTTACAAAATAGACACAAGTACGTGAAACTACATTCTATGGTTGAATTAACGAAATCGAATATGCCCCTTTTTATTAAGTCTGGTAATCTAAGAATTAGGGAACAGACACCCTAATTGACGCGAATCCTAAAAATAGATCTATTGGGCCTAACAAACCCCATCCAAAGTACCGGATGCTTTAGTACTTCGAAATTTATATCATATCCGAAGGGTGTCCCAGAATGATGGGGATATTCTTTTATATGCATCTTGTTAATGTCGGTTACCAGGTGTTCACTATATGAATGATTTTTATCTCTATGTATGGGATGTGTATTGAAATATGAAATCTTGTGGTCTATTGTTACGATTTGATATATATAGGTTAAACCTATAATTCACCAACATTTTTTGTTGACGTTTAAAGCATGTTTATTCTCAGGTGAATACTAAGAGCTTCCGCTGTTGCATACTAAAATAAGGACAAGATTTGGAGTCCATGTTTGTATGATATTGTGTAAAAACTGCATTCAAGAAACTGATTTCGATGTAACATATTTGTATTGTAAACTATTATGTAATGGTCGTGTGTAAACAGGATATTTTAGATTATCATTATTTGATAAGCTACGTAAGGCTTTTTAAACCTTTATTTATGAAATAAAGGTTATGGTTTGTTTTAAAAATGAATGCAGTCTTTGAAAAACGTCTCATATAGAGGTCAAAACCTCGCAACGAAATCAATTAATATGGAACGTTTTTAATCAATAAGAACGGGACATTTCAAAGCTAGTCAAATCTTAAACCATTGTCACACAGGACCAACAGGAGGGCATTATGGGCCTCAACTCACAGCAAGAAAAGTCTATGATGCTGGATTCTATTGGCCTACAATTTTCAAAGACGCACACCTTCTTTGTAAATCCTGTGATGCATGTCAAAGGGCCAGAAAAATAAGTCAACGTGATGAAATGCCACAAAATGTCATTCAAGTATGTGAAGTATTTGACATTTGGGGTATTGACTTTATGAGTCCATTTTCAAAATCTCATAATAATCTCTACATCCTCGTTGCCATTGATTATGTATCTAAATAGGTGAAAGCACAAGCTCTCCCAATTAACGATGCATGAGTTGTAGTCAACTTCTTAAAACGTCTTTTTGCAAGGTTTGGAACGCCGAAAGCTTTAATAAGTGATCGGGGTACTCATTTCTGTAATAATCAACTTGAGAAAGTTCTTAAAAGATATGGAGTAACTCATAAAATCTCAACCGCTTATCATCCACAAACAAGTGGACAAGTTGAAAATACCAACCTAGCATTAAAACGTATTCTAGAGAAAACCGTAGGATCAAATACAAAGGAATGGTCCATGAAATTGGAGGATGCACTCTGGGCTTTTAGAACTGCCTACAAAACTCCAATTGGAACCACACCTTTTAAACTCGTTTACGGAAAAGCATGTCACCTTTCAGTAGAAATTGAGCACAAAGCATTTTGGGCTTTGAAGACATGTAATCTTGATTTACATGAAGCGGGACGTCTACGGTTAAGTCAACTAAACGAATTAGAAGAATTAAGACATGAGGCATACGAAAATTCGTTAATCTATAAGGAAAGAACGAAGAAATGGCATGATAAAAGAATCAGAAGTTCAAAAGAATTCAAGGAAGGAGATAGAGTTCTTCTTTTCAATTCACGATTCAAGCTATTTCCTGAAAAATTGAAATCAAGATGGTCTGGACCATTCATAGTCAAAAGAGTTTTCCCATACGGAACAGTAGAGTTAATGAATTCAAATGGGATTGAATTTAAGGTTAATGGTCACAGAGTTAAACATTACATAGATAATCCAATGGAAGTTGAAGATGAAGTTAATCACAATTTCGACACCACAGCTAACGAAGTGTGGGAAGATTCGAATCTTTTAAGGGTAATATGAATTTCTGTTAGAGTTAGATATTCTGTTTTCGTGTAGTTTTTGAAAATGGAATCCGCATGGTCTTTCCCTAGCAGACCCTAAAGAACTAGTCTTCTCCCCCCATTCTGAATTTTTATTTTTTTAGGTTTTACGAGATGAAGAATTCCTTTGATTTGAACCATGGTCTACTACTACACGCTTTGATTACTAAACGTAATAATGACACATTCCCGAGTGAAGTGGTATCATTCATAAGAGGCAAAATGGACGAAGTGAGGAAAGAACTTAGGAAAGATCATCATAAAATACATTTTGGTAAAGGAAAATCAAAATCCGCAACAAAAAGAAGAGCACGACACCTTGAAAGATGTCATAAATGCAGAAAATGGTCACACGAAGGTAAATGTTCAAACAATCAAACATATTCAAATACCGAATTTGTTACTCTATGCAGAGAAGGACCGTTCATATGTTTAGAAGAAAAGTTATTGAAAAATCGAGGTTACACTTACGTAGTTGTGGAAAACCAAATCACACGACTCTCCTATGAGTCGGCTAAAGCAGGTCTATGAGAATTCTATCTCATAGGTAAGTATGTACAGTTTTTATTTTATTTTATTGCTTTTAACCTTTTGATAATAAACGCTGAATCGTTCGCTATAAAGTATTAAATTGATATTCAATAAAATTAGGTATGCGAAGCCGAAATTATTGATATCATACAAAAATTTATTACATCACTGCGAAATTTACCGTTTATTCATAAGGTATAAATATCTTTAATCAATCAATCCAAAATATTTCAAAAATTCGTCAGGAATAAAACTAGGTAATATAACCGAAATTACTTTACCCAAAAGAGGGGCGTATATTTTTGATAATATTTGATTGATTAAAGTGGGATAAAAGACCAAAAAGATTTTTAATTTTATTTTTACCATATTTTTAAAATTAATATTGTAAATTTTTAAAATCAATATATTTAAGTTTGTAAAAATTTAAAAAAAAACTAATATTTTTAATATAAGTTTGTAAAACTAAAATATATAAATATTAATAATATTTATATGAAATTTTATACATTTAAAATTTAAGTTTGGTGTGAATTTAAAAAACAAAATTTACTTTATTTCATTAAGTTAAAAATATGATTTCTAAAAATTCGTCGTGAGTTGAAGACTAGGTCGTTGAATCGAAATTGCTTTACCCGAAGGCGGGACGAGAAATTTTATTATCATTATTTTTAATATTATTGATTTAAAGTATGCCAAAAACATTTAAAAAATCCAAAAATCTTTGCTTTTAAAACAATTGCTTTAAAATGAAAAATTTTAAAATTTTGTCGAGGAACGAACTAGGTAAACGTACCGAAACAACCTCATCCTAAATAAAAAGGAAAACAAAATTTTAAATTTAATTAATTGTTTTACTATTAAAGATTTTATATAAAAAAAAATCCGCACTCGTGGAGTTTTTGAGGTACACAAATCCGCACTCGCGGAGATCCAAAAACCCAGACCAGATAAATTGGTCGACAGACCAGTCCCCAACCATCACCATTCTAATTTTTTCTGCGAAAAAACACACACAAACCATCTCAAAAACGCGATTTTTCACAGTTAATCATCAAATTTCTTGCTAAAATCACGATGAGGAGATACTTTCCAAGAAGTTTTTCAAGGAAATCGGTAATTTCTACATCCAAACACTCTTTAATTCGGATTTTTAGTGTTCTTGAGTAAAATTATACCTAATTTGATTTTGATGATTTCTAGCTTAATTGTGCTTAAATTGTTTGTATATTATGCTTGTATAACCTAGATTGATGCTATTTAACATGATTAGAAGCCTTAAACTTCAAATTTTGAGTAATCTAGGATTTGTGTTCTTGAGCAAAATTGGGGCTTTTTGATATAAACGGGTTATGGTCGAATTTTGTTGATGGTTCATGCTTAATTAAGTAATGTAACATGTTTAGGTTGCTAAATGATCAAAACTTTAATTCTAAACATGATTTTTGAGTATTAAAGTGGAATTTTTGAGTCAAAAATGCATGAACTCGATTTAATTGATATGAAAGCCATTTGGAACTCGTTTAATTGCTATAATAATTATTTTTGACATGATTTAAAAGATGAATGCTAAGGAACATTGTATACATTTTCATATATGTTTATTTGTAAAAGTGTAGAATTGTTAATATTGTGAAAATGCGTATAAAGTTTGATATGTATTAAATATGTCATTATGATTGTTTTGATTTATGATTCTGCTAACACTAATGCATATTTGGATGCACAAAAATTGTGTTTAATGTGTTTTGCAGACTGAAAGGGGTGAATCTTCATCCGCATCTCAGGCTCGCAATGCTCCTCCTGAGAATGCAGACGAACAGGATATTAACGACCAATACAAACAAAATATACCTCATCAAATCATTTCATTTTCAAATATCCATGAGGCAGATTTACACCCGAACTTGAGGTTTGACAGATTTTGGATAGAATATCCAAAATATCAAAGGAACTTACACACCCTTCAGTCTAATGTTGTTGAAGTACATAGGGTAATAGATTGAGAACTGTTAGAAACAGTGGGATTGGCCGATCCAATCAGAGAATTACTTACATAAAGGTATGGTAATTCTACTTTTAATGATTGGGAACGTTTATTCAATATACGTAGGTGTGTATATAGAGAACGGTGTGTGGAATTATTATGTAGTGTTGAAATAAATGATCGGGTAGCTACCTTAACTGATCGGAGTTTTATTAGATTTTTATTAGGAGGTGTGATGCGCCATATGTCTCTACTAGACATGGCTCAGGCTTTATGTATATATATGTAGTGACCCAAACTTTTCCATGTTTATATATATATTAAATGAAATTGTTATTAACATGATTAAGTGTTTCCAACATGTTAAGCAATCAAACTTGTTAAGACTTGATTAATTGAAATAGGTTTCATATAGACAATTGACCACCCAAGTTGACTGGCGATTCACGAACGTTAAAACTTGTAAAAACTATATGATGGCATATATATGGATATATATATAGTTAACATGATATTATGATAAGTAAACATATCATTAAGTATATTAACAATGAACTACATATGTAAAAACAAGACTACTAACCTAATGATTTTGAAACGAGACATATATGTAACGATTATCGTTGTAATGACATTTAATGTATATATATATCATATTAAGATATATTAATACATCATGATATCATGATAATGTAATAATTTAACATCTCATTTGATTTAATAAAAAATGGGTTAACAACATTTAACAAGATCGTTAACCTAAAGGTTTCAAAACAACACTTACATGTAACGACTAACGATGACTTAACGACTCAGTTAAAATGTATATACATGTAGTGTTTTAATATGTATTCATACACTTTTGAAAGACTTCAAGACACTTATCAAAATACTTCTACTTAACAAAAATGCTTACAATTACATCCTCGTTCAGTTTCATCAACAATTCTACTCGTATGCACCCGTATTCGTACTCGTACAATACACAGCTTTTAGATGTATGTACTATTGGTATATACACTCCAATGGTTAGCTCTTAGCAGCCCATTTGAGTCACCTAACACATGTGGGAACCATCATTTGGAAACTAGCATGAAATATCTCATAAAATTACAAAAATATGAGTAATCATTCATGACTTATTTACATGAAAACAAAATTACATATCCTTTATATCTAATCCATACACCAACGACCAAAAACACCTACAAACACTTACATTCTTCAATTTTATTCATATAATTGATCTATCTCAAGTTCTATCTTCAAGTTCTAAGTGTTCTTCGTAAATTCTACAAGTTCTAGTTTCATAAAATCAAGAATACTTCCAAGTTTGCTAGCTTACTTCCAATCTTGTAGAGAGATCATCCAACCTCAAGAAATCTTTCTTATTTACAGTAATATATCTTTCTAATACAAGGTAATACTCATATTCAAACTTTGATTCAATTTCTATAACTATAACAATCTTATTTCGAGTGGAAATCTTACTTGAACTTGTTTTCGTGTCATGATTCTGCTTCAAGAACTTTCAAGCCATCCAAGGATCCTTTGAAGCTAGATCCATTTTTCTCATTTCCAGTAGCTTTATCCAGAAAACTTGAGGTAGTAATGATGTTCATAATATCATTCGATTCATACATATAAAGCTATCTTATTCGAAGGTTTAAACTTGTAATCACTAGAACATAGTTTAGTTAATTCTAAACTTGTTCGCAAACAAAAGTTAATCCTTCTAACTTGACTTTTAAAATCAACTAAACACATGTTCTATATATATATTATATGCTAACTTAATGATTTAAAACCTGGAAACACGAAGAACACTGTAAAACCGGACATACGCCGTTGTAGTAACACCGCGGGCTGTTTTGGGTTAGTTAATTAAAAACTATGATAAACTTAGATTTAAAAGTGGTTCTTCTAGGAAAATGATTTTTCTTATGAACATGAAACTATATCCAAAGATCATGATTAAACTCAAAGTGGAAGTATGTTTTCTAAAATGGTCATCTAGACGTCGTTCTTTCGATTGAAATGACTACCTTTACAAAAACGACTTGTAACTTATATTTCCGACTATAAACCTATACTTTTTCTATTTAGATTCATAAAATAGAGTTCAATATGAAACCATAGCAATTTTATTCACTCAAAACGGATTTAAAATGAAGAAGTTATGGGTAAAACAAGATTGGATAATTTTTCTTGTTGTAGCAACGTGAAAATTGGTAACAAATCTATATTAATCATATCCTAGCTAACTTATATTGTATTATACATGTATTCTAATATATTATGTAATCTTGGGATACCATAGACACGTATGCAAATGTTTTAACATATCATATCGACCCATGTGTATATATTATTTGGAACAACCATAGACACTCTATATGCAGTAATGTGGGAGTTAGCTATACAGGGTTAAGGTTGATTCCAAAAATATATATATACTTTGAGTTGTGATCTAGCCTGAGACGTGTATACACTGGGTCTTAGATTGATTCAAGATAATATATATCAATTTTTTTCTGTACATCTAACGTTGGACAACTAGTTGTAGGTTACTAACGAGGACAGCTGACTTAATAAACTTAAAACATCAAAATGTATTAAAAGTGTTGTAAATATATTTTGAATATACTTTTATATATATGTACATATTTGTTATAGGTTCGTGAATCGACCAGTGGCCAAGTCTTACTTCCCGACAAAGTAAAAATCTGTGAAAGTGAGTTATAGTCCCACTTTTAAAATCTAATATTTTTGGGATGAGAATACATGCAGGTTTTATAAATGATTTACAAAATAGACACAAGTACGTGAAAATACATTCTATTGTTGAATTATCAAAATCGAATATGCCCCTTATTATTAAGTCTGGTAATCTAAGAAATAGGGAACAGATACCCTAATTGACGCGAATCCTAAAGATAGATCTATTGGGCCTAACAAACCCCATCCAAATTACTGGATGCTTTAGTACTTCGAAATTTATATCATATCCGAAGGGTGTCCCGGAATGATGGGGATATTCTTATATATGCATCTTATTAATGTCGGTTACCAGGTGTTCACCATATGAATGATTTTTAACTCTATGTATGGGATGCGTATTGAAATATGAAATCTTGTGGTCTATTGTTACGATTTGATATATATATATATATATATATATATATATATATATATATATATATATAGGTTAAACCTATAACTCACCAACATTTTTTGTTGACGTTTAAAGCATGTTTATTCTCAGGTGAATACTAAGAGCTTCCGCTGTTGCATAGTAAAATAAGGACAAGATTTCGAGTCCATATTTGTATGATATTGTGTAAAAACTGTATTTAAGAAACATATGTCGATGTAATATATTTCTATTGTAAACCATTATGTAATGGTTGTGTATAAACATTATATTTTAGATTATCATTATTTGATAATCTACGTAATGTTTTTGAAACCTTTATTGATAAAATAAAGGTTATGGTTGTTTTAAAAATGAATACAGTCTTTGAAAAACGTCTCATATAGAGGTCAAAACCTCGCAACGAAATCAATTAATATGGAACGTTTATAATCAATATGAACGGGACATTTCAGTTGGTATCCGAACGTTGGTCTTAGAGAACCAGAATTTTGCATTAGTGTGTCTTATCGAGTTTGTTAGGATGCATTAGTGAGTCTGGACTTCGACCGTGTTTACTTGAAAAATGATTGCTTAACAAATTTTATTGGAAACTATATATTTTTAACATGTGAATATTATGTGATATATTAATCTCTTAACGTGTTTGATATTATATGATAGATGTCTACCTCTAGAACTAGTCCCATTGACTCACCTAATAATAATGAAGAGTCAAATGTAAATTGGAATGATTCGTGGACTGATTCACAAGTTCCCGAAGAGGAACCGGAAGAAGAGTCGGAACCGGAAGAAGATTCGGAACCAGAAGAAGAATCGGAACCGGAAGAAGAAATAGAACCAGTGGGGGAAATAATAAAATGGTTAAGTAGAAGAAAATCCTCAACCAACCGACCAAAGTTGATTATGGTCAATGGTGTTTCCGCCAAGGAAGCAAAGTATTGGCAGGATTACCAATTCTCCGATGAATTGGATCCCGACAAGGATTCCGATGATGTTATAGAAATTACCCCAACACAATTTAATAAGGCAAAAGAGAACAATAAGGGAAAGGGCATAAAAATAGAGAAATTTGATTCCAAACTCGATGAACTTTATATGTATCATCAACACCCGTATTTCTTAAGTTGTGACAATAACCCGGGAACCTCTAAAGCACCAGGTTTTTCTAAACCAATATGGAAAACGACGGCTCGTATTAGGGGAACATCATATATCCCTAAAAACTTGGAAAAACGAACCAAAACTGAAAAAGAAGAAACGAGCGAGTCGGAATAAGATAGTTGTGTTCGTGTGGTGTAATATATGTAATATAGTGTGCTTATGCTTTAAGATATATGTAAAAATTTCTTGTATTAATAAGTATTTTTTTATGAATCTAACTCTTGTCTATTTTACATTATAAAAACACAAAATGGATAGACAACCCAATATTTTAAGAGACCTACCCGGAGACATGATTGATGAAATCTTGTCTAGAGTCGGTCAGAATTCCTGCACAACTATTTAAGGGGAGATCAGTTTTTAAGACATTCGAAGAACGTTCCAAGAATGCCTTGGTTTATAAAAGGCTTTCGTTCGAAAGATGGGGGATATCACATTGGGAAATCCATAAGTTACGATGTGTTTACTTTGACGCATATATTGCGGGGAACCCAAATGCTATTTTACGCAATGGGTTAAGAAATTATTTTGACTCAATATATCCGAATATAGGACTTCGTGATTTAGAAAAAGTGGCTAACATGCAACATAAAGAAGCATGTTATGCTTACGGGTTAGTAATGTTCGCTTCTCACCAAAGTGAGAACAAGAACATCAGGCTACAAATATTAAACAAAACGTTCCCACAAGTGACGGGGTCGGTAATTGGGGTAAGAAATGAGGTTTTTAGATTGTTACGGGACTGTTGGACATTACGTAACCCTCGTCCCTTTGACAACGTTACAACACACTGTCTTATCAACGGCCATAATGGTTATGTTCCACAAGACCAAGGATGGGAAGTAGTCCTAGTAAAACTAGAATGCATGACTTGTTTCTGGTCGTATGAATTACGTGTCTTTATTGCCTTTGCTGAACGACTTGTGTACTAGCTAGAATTATCTTCACAACTATCTTGTATCAAAGTTATTGTGTGCTATATTTCATGCTATATGTAAAATAAGCGGTATTGTAAGTTTGTAAAATATTGTGTAAAAGTTTGAACGCGAAATATTATTATAATCAGTTTTTCATATAGAATTGTAGTAGTTGAATTGTATATTAGCTACTAAGTATGAACTTAACGGGTAGGTACTACCCGAATTTAAACTTATAAAACGCTAATATGAAGAAAAAGCTTTTATAAATGAGTTCATATTATGCTACGAGATACTATTGACTACTCTTAATATTCTGTATGATTAATTTGTTTCATTTGACTATTTGAAGGAAATGGCACCGACTACTCGACAAACCATGAATATGAGCGAAGAGGAATTTCATACCTTTCTTGCTGCAAACATAGCCGTAGTACAGGCTGCGCTACATACCAACAATAACTCCGAATCTAGCAATGCAGCTAACGGCGCAAGAAATCGTGTAGGATGCATCTACAAAGAATTCACTGCCTGTAAACCTTTGGAATTTGATGGAACCGAAGGACCGATCGGATTGAAACGGTGGACCGAGAAGGTCGAATCGGTGTTTGCCATAAGTAAGTCTACTGAAGAGGACAAAGTGAAGTACGCTACGCATACCTTCACAGGTACTGCGTTAACATGGTGGAATACCTATCTAGAGCAAGTGGGACAAGATGATTGCATCGAGAAGGTCGAATTGGTTGGAAGAAGTTCAATTCCTCGGTCACATAGTGAATAAAGAAGGTATCCAGGTGGACCCGGCAAAGATCGAAATCGTTGAAAAGTGGGAAACCCTAAAAACTCCGAAGCATATACGTCAACTTTTAGGATTGGCTGGTTACTACAGAAGATTCATCCAAGATTTCTCCAAAATAGCAAAACCCTTGACTGCATTAACGCATAAAGGGAAGAAATTTGAATGGAAGGATGAACAAGAGAAGGCGTTTCAATTATTGAAGAAAAAGCTAACTACGGCACCTATATTGTCATTGCCTGAAGGGAATGATGATTTTGTGATTTATTGTGACGCATCAAAGCAAGGTCTCGGTTGTGTATTAATGCCACGAACGAAGGTGATTGCTTATGCGTCTAGACAATTAAAGATTCACGAACAAAATTATACGACGCATGATTTGGAATTAGGCGCGGTTGTTTTTGCATTAAAGACTTGGAGGCACTACTTATATGGGGTCAAAAGTATTATATATACCGACCAAAAAAGTCTTCAACACATATTTAATCAGAAACAACTGAATATGAGGCAGCGTAGGTGGATTGAATTGTTGAATGATTACGACTTTGAGATTCGTTACCACCCGGGGAAGGCAAATGTGGTAGTCGACACCTTGAGCAGAAAGGACAGAGAACCCATTCGAGTAAAATCTATGAATATAGTGATTCACACTAACCTTACTACTCAAATAAAGGAGGCGCAACAAGGAGTTTTAAAAGAGGGAAATTTAAAGGATGAAATACCCAAAGGATCGGAGAAGCATCTTAATATTCGGGAAGACGGAACCCGGTATAGGGCTGAAAGAATTTGGGTACCAAAATTTGGAGATATGAGAGAAATGGTACTTAGAGAAGCTCATAAAACCAGATACTCAATACATCCTGGAACGGGGAAGATGTACAAGGATCTTAAGAAACATTTTTGGTGGCCAGGTATGAAAGCCGATATTGCTAAATATGTAGGAGAATGTTTGACGTGTTCTAAGGTCAAAGCTGAACATCAGAAACCATCAGGTCTACTACTGAAATGTCCCGTTCTTATTGATTAAAAACGTTCCATATTAATTGATTTCGTTGTGAGGTTTTGACCTCTATATGAGACGTTTTTTAAAGACAGCATTCATTTTAAAACAAACCATAACCTTTATTTCATCAATAAAGGTTTAAAAAGCTTTACTTAGATTATCAAATAATGATAATCTAAAATATCCTGTTTACACACGACCATTACATAATGGTTTACAATACAAATATGTTACAACAAAATAAGTTTCTTGAATGCAGTTTTTACACAATATCATACAAGCATGGACTCCAAATCTCGTCCTTATTTAAGTATGCGACATCGGAAGCTCTTAATAATCACCTGAGAATAAACATGCTTAAAACGTCAACAAAAATGTTGGTGAGTTATAGGTTTAACCTAAATATATCAAATCATAATAATAGACCACAAGATTTCATATTTCAATACACATCCCATACATAGAGATAAAAATCATTCATATGGTGAACACCTGGTAACCGACATTAACAAGATGCATATATAAGAATATCCCCATCATTCTGGGACACCCTTCGGATATGATATAAATTTCGAAGTACTAAAGCATCCGGTACTTTGGATAGGGTTTGTTAGGCCCAATAGATCTATCTTTAGGATTCGCGTCAATTAGGGTGTTTGTTCCCTAATTCTTAGATTACCAGACTTAATAAAAAGGGGCATATTCGATTTCGATAATTCAACCATAGAATGTAGTTTCACGTACTTGTGTCTATTTTGTAAATCATTTATAAAACTGCATGTATTCTCATCCCAAAATATTAGATTTTAAAAGTGGGACTATAACTCACTTTCACAGATTTTTACTTCGTCGGGAAGTAAGACTTGGCCACTGGTTGATTCACGAACCTATAACAATATATACATATATATCAAAGTATGTTCAAAATATATTTACAACACTTTTAATATATTTTGATGTTTTAAGTTTATTAAGTCAGCTGTCCTCGTTAGTAACCTACAACTAGTTGTCCACAGTTAGATGTACAGAAATAAATCGATAAATATTATCTTGAATCAATCCACGACCCAGTGTATACGTATCTCAGTATTGATCACAACTCAAACTATATATATTTTGGAATCAACCTCAACCCTGTATAGCTAACTCCAACATTCACATATAGAGTGTCTATGGTTGTTCCGAAATATATATAGATGTGTCGACATGATAGGTCGAAACATTGTATACGTGTCTATGGTATCTCAAGATTACATAATATACAATACAAGTTGATTAAGTTATGGTAGGAATAGATTTGTTACCAATTTTCACGTAGCTAAAATGAGAAAAATTATCCAATCTTGTTTTACCCATAACTTCTTCATTTTAAATCCATTTTGAGTGAATCAAATTGCTATGGTTTCATATTGAACTCTATATTATGAATCTAAACAGAAAAAAGTATAGGTTTATAGTAGGAAAAATAAGTTACAAGTCGTTTTTGTAAAGGTAGTCATTTCAGTCGAAAGAACGACGTCTAGATGACCATTTTAGAAAACATACTTCCACTTTGAGTTTAACCATAATTTTTGGATATAGTTTCATGTTCATAATAAAAATCATTTTCTCAGAATAACAACTTTTAAATCAAAGTTTATCATAGTTTTTAATTAACTAACCCAAAACAGCCCGCGGTGTTACTACGACGGCGTAAATCCGGTTTTACGGTGTTTTTCGTGTTTCCAGATTTTAAATCATTAAGTTAGCATATCATATAGATATAGAACATGTGTTTAGTTGATTTTAAAAGTCAAGTTAGAAGGATTAACTTTTGTTTGCGAACAAGTTTAGAATTAACTAAACTATGTTCTAGTGATTACAAGTTTAAACCTTCGAATAAGATAGCTTTATATGTATGAATCGAATGATGTTATGAACATCATTACTACCATAAGTTCCTTGGATAAACCTACTGGAAAATAGAAAAATGGATCTAGCTTCAACGGATCCTTGGATGGCTCGAAGTTCTTGAAGCAGAATCATGACACGAAAACAAGTTCAAGTAAGATCATCACTTGAAATAAGATTGTTATAGTTATAGAAATTGAACCAAAGTTTGAATATGATTATTACCTTGTATTAGAATGATAACCTACTGTAAGAAACAAATATTTCTTGAGGTTGGATGATCACCTTACAAGATTGGAAGTGAGCTAGCAAACTTGAAAGTATTCTTGATTTTATGTAACTAGAACTTGTAGAATTTATGAAGAACACTTAGAACTTGAAGATATAACTTGAGAGAGATCAATTAGATGAAGAAAATTGAAGAATGAAAGTGTTTGTAGGTGTTTTTGGTCATTGGTGTATGGATTAGATATAAAGGATATGTAATTTTGTTTTCATGTAAATAAGTCATGAATGATTACTCATATTTTTGTAATTTTATGAGATATTTCATGCTATTTGCCAAATGATGGTTCCCAAATGTGTTAGGTGACTCACATGGGCTGCTAAGAGCTGATCATTGGAGTATATATACCAATAGTACATACATCTAAAAGCTGTGTATTGTACGAGTACGAATACGGGTGCATACGAGTAGAATTGTTGATGAAACTGAACGAGGATGTAATTGTAAGCATTTTTGTTAAGTAGAAGTATTTTGATAAGTGTATTAAAGTCTTTCAAAAGTGTATAAATGCATATTAAAACACTACATGTATATACATTTTAACTGAGTCGTTAAGTCATCGTTAATCGTTACATGTAAGTGTTGTTTTGAAACCTTTAGGTTAACGATCTTGTTAAATGTTGTTAACCCAATGTTTATAATATCAAATGAGATTTTAAATTATTATATTATCGTGATATTATTGAAGGTATTTCGTATGCCCGAGAGACATATTAAATTAACGTGGCCACTATGTTATGATCCAAGTCGGGTCATACCCAATAACAAGCTTATCAACACTTTATATGTATTTATTTTAACGATTGGATTGTTAAATGAATACGCGACACTTGAACTTTAGAAAATCGGTTTTCTAAATTATGATCACTTGAGATAAATTATTTGGATAATTTATATATGTTGTGGATTTAATTATTTATAGGTTTAAATAATTATGTTGTATTTTATAAAATGGTTTATGAAATAATTACAAATAACAAATACATGCCTATTTTATACAAGTTTTATAAAATAAATATAAGTTTTATAAAATAAAACTTGTTATAAAATACACATGTGGTGTGCAGAATTTTGGTCTCCAAGATGCCACACCCATGCTTGTTTTGTTTATTTTAAGACCACACAAGTGCCAAGGGACATGCCTATTAGTTTACCAAGGGCCTTGACTCAAAGTGCACATGTAATACACATAAAAACACCAAGAAAAAAACTGCAATTTCAGCTCCTGCTTTGCTGTTTCTGTCGTGTTCATTCAGCAGCAAAAGGGGTTCATTATTTTGGTTTTTCAAGTGGTAATCAAGTGTCATTAAAATCCTAACTATTGTACTAGGTGTTGGTTACAAGTTTGGGGTATAATCTCTTGAGGTTTCATAGTTTTGAGACTCAATACATCATCATCTTTTGATAAGTTGCTGTCCAGAATTTTGAGTGCAATCAAAAGGGTTTCAAGCTTGGTTAATTAGTTAGTTAAGTGTTTAAATCTTAACTAACTCAAAGGGTGGTGTTAGTGCTTCAAAGGATTGGGTTTTACACACTTGATCATCACCTTCTTCATCATACAAAACAGCCCTCAATTTACTTGAGGAGGTATTAATCTTACTTCCTTTGTTCTTGTATGTAAGCATATGTTTCAAGACTTGATAACAATATGGAATTCATTAAAATGGTTTAACATATAAACTTGTTTCTACAAACCATCATGCTTCCGCTTTCTTTAACTATCATAAAATGGCTCTGTGATTAAGTTGACATTTAGAACTTGTTGTTATGTTGAATTCCTTCATTGGTATCAGAGCCGAAGTCTATGAAATATGCTTCTTATATATGGTCTTTAAAACCCATCAACTTTGCATTCTACTAACATGCATGAAAGTAAAATGCAAAATAAATGGATTTGGGAGGGTTGTATAAGGTTGGCCGAATTTTAAGGGTTCTAAAAGTAGGTTTGGAACTTGAAAATTGGTCATTTTGTTGTATGTTGAAGTTCACAATCAAGCCTTGGCCTTTTGTTTGAATGGTTGCATGTTTGGTTGAATTAATTCATTCATTTGGTATGTAATATTAATTCATTCATGTGGTTGTAATATTCATGCAATTTGGTTTGTAATATTAATACTTTGGTTATGTAATTTATTTTATATTTGGTATGTAAAATAGATTAGGATGTATTTTCATTTTCTAGACAAAATGTATTAGGATATATTTTGTAAAATGATGAAGATGATGAAGACTTGAAGAACATTTGAAGAAGCATTTGGATGCAAGATTAAGTGGGAGTTTTAAAATCTCCTACTTTGTGTTATTACCCTTACCCGGTGGCATTTTGTTTTCGGCTAAACAAAATGCTTACCAAAAATGGCTTGATTGTGAACATATGTTTTGCATGCTTGGTTGTTATTGTATGATTGTGGATTGTATGTTTGTATGCTACAAGTTAATCACACATGTAAATAACAAACAAAACTAAAATTTAATTGGTTAAATTAGACATTATTAACAACATGCAAAACGACAATTTAAATGGTTAAATTGAAATGGTAAAAGGACATAAATAAACGGTTATTAAAAACAGGATAAGGATCATACATATAAAATGGTTTATATCATGTAATTAGCTTAATTACAAAACATGAAAAATGGATTTTCAAATAAACCATACACTAAATGCATGTTAGTGTATGGTGCAAAAGTTTTCTCAAACTAGAATTAATGAAAACTTAAAATCCCTTATTAACAAGTTAAACGCCATCCTATTGTGTGACACTTAAAAGTATTAGGGAGCTCATGATGGGATAAAGGTCACCTAACCATTATGAGCAAACTAATATGATTAAGGTAAATTTCGCATGCTTGTGGGATAAAGGTCACCTAACCACATGTATGTTAAATTTACAAGTCTATACAAGTAGGACGACTTGATTTGGGAATCATGAACTTAGGGTCACCGAAGCATGAGGAACAAATAGGCGTTGATGGGATAAATATGCCATGCAAAAGGATTGCATGATCCCATACTCTAGAAGTTGCAAATGGATTGAAATTGTCATTTATTGACTACCTAGCTAAATCAAATTGCGGGATAAAGGTCACCTAACCGAAATTTGGCTTACCATTGGATTCTAGAATTTAATAATTTAATTTGATTTAAAGGGTATTGAATGTTAAATTAAAATCGATACTTAAACGAACTTTGTTAATTTTGTAGATGGCCGCCAATAACAACAACAACATTCCAAACGCACCACTTAACCTAAACCACCTATCATTAAGGTCTCTCTTAGAGAAAGACAAACTCAACCATACCAACTTTATGGATTGGTTCCGCAATCTTCGGATTGTCCTCAAACAAGAGGATAAAATGTATGTGCTTGAGGACCCCATTCCCGATCAACCGGATGAGAATGATGTGGAGGCAATGGCCTCTTACGATAAGTATTGCCACGACTCCCTTCAAGTCTCATGCTTAATGCTTGGGACTATGATACCCGAACTCCAAAAGGATTTCGAGCATCATAGTGCATACGACATGATAACGCAATTGAAGGAGATGTTCCTCCAACAAGCGCGTGTCGAACGCTTCGAAACGGTTCGGGCGCTACATGCTTGTCGTATGGACGATACCCAATCGGTTTCATCTTATGTACTTAAGATGAAAAGCCTTGTCGATCGTGCTAACCGTCTTAACCTAAACATATCTAATGAGTTAGCCACCGATCTTATCCTTAACTCCCTATCAAAAAGGTTTGATCAATTTGTAATTAATTACAATATGAATGGGATGGATAAGAGCATAGGTGAGCTTCACGGTATGCTTAGAACGGCGGAAACTAGCATGGGTAAAAGGGCTTTACCCGTGTTAGCAATCGATCAAGGTGGATCCAAAGGTAACACCTCTAAGCCAAAGGTGGCTAAGAGGAAAGGACCCGCCCATCAAGGCAAAGGGAAGGGGAAGATGGTTACCCCAACCAAGAACAAGGCTAAGAAGCAAAAGGTAGCCGAGAAGGCAAACCCCAAGGAAGACCCATGTTTCGGTTGCGGTGAAATGGGTCATTGGAAACGAAACTGTCCGGTCTATCTTAAGGAGTTGAAGGACAAGAGGGATGCAGGGCAAACCTCAGGTAATATATATATGGTATATATAGAGCTTAGTATTACTTCTTCTAATACATGGGTATTAGACACTGGATGTGGAACTCACATTTGCAATTCATTGCAGGGGTTCAAAAGAAGTAGCAAGCAAACGGGAACATCAAGTCTCTACATGGGTAATGGGGCCAAAGTGCAAGTGAAGGCTCAAGGAGACTTTGTGTTAAAGCTTCCAAGTGGTTTGGAACTTATTTTGAAAGATGTTTTGTATGCACCCGATTTATGTCGAAACATTATTTCCATTTCCCGTTTGAAACAATGTGGTTTTTATCTTAATTTTGTTAATGATGATATCCATATTTATTTAGATAATGTAT
Source organism: Rutidosis leptorrhynchoides (assembly GCF_046630445.1). Taxonomy (NCBI): domain Eukaryota; kingdom Viridiplantae; phylum Streptophyta; class Magnoliopsida; order Asterales; family Asteraceae; genus Rutidosis; species Rutidosis leptorrhynchoides. Next base: position 367,392,609 of record NC_092343.1, on the reverse strand, counting down.
TCTATTTCAAGGCTTCACCTTCAAATGGAATTTATGAATTGGTTCATGATGACACATCATCTAGTAGCTCAATGTACCATACAAGCACCAAGAAACTCAAAAGGGATTTGAGTGATTCCTATTTATGGCATTGTCGCCTTGGTCACATAAACAAGAACCGAATGCATACACTTCAAAAGGATGGACTTTTGAAATCAAATGAAATGGATTCGTTTGATGTATGTGAATCTTGTTTACAAGGCAAGATGACTAAAGCACCTTTCAAAGGGACTTATGAAAGGGCTAAAGATTTATTGGGATTAATACATTCGGATGTATGTGGACCCTTTAAACCCATGACTAGGAATGGTGAAAGATACTTTGTTACATTCATTGATGACTTTAGTCGTTTCGGATATGTCTATTTATTAAGACACAAGGACGAAACGTTTGAAGCATTCAAAGAATATCAAAACGAAGTACAAAATCAACTCAACAAGACAATTAAGGTACTTCGTACCGATAGAGGAGGTGAATACCTAAGCGATGCTTTCCAAGATCATCTTAGGAGTTGTGGGATTATCTCACAACTTACTCCACCCGGAACACCCCAACTCAATGGAGTTTCCGAAAGGAGGAACCGAACCCTAATGGATATGGTTCGATCTATGATGGCAAGAAGCTCATTACCTCTATCATTTTGGGGTTATTGTCTAAGCTCCGCGGCTCGTATTTTAAATATGGCCCCAACCAAGAAAGTGGAACGAACTCCTCACGAGATGTGGTTTGGTAAACCTCCATCTCTATCATACTTAAAGGTATGGGGATGTGAAGCTTATCCTAAGCGTTACGTCCCTAATAAGTTGAATGCTCGATCCACGAAGTGTATCTTCATAGGATATCCCAAGGATGATATGGGATACTATTTCTATGATCCATCCGAGCCGAATGTATTTGTTGCTCGGAAGGCGGAATTCCTTGAAACTAAGTTCCTAATGGAAGGAAATAGTGAAAGGAAGATAGATCTTGAAGAGGTTCAAGATCAAGTAGATGATACACAATTGGTTAACACTAGCACTCAACATGAAAATGTTGATAGTGATCAAATGGATGATCAAAATACACAAGACATTCGTAGATCTGGTAGGATTAGCAATCCTCCTGAGAGATATGGGTTTCTCATAGATGGTTGCTATACGGTTGATTTGGATGAACCAACAAACTACCAAGATGCTTTATCAAGGATTGATAAAGATAAATGGCAGGATGCCATGGACGCCGAGATGCAATCCATGTATGAAAACCAAGTGTGGGAACTTGTTGAGCAACCTCCTAGCTCTAAGCTAGTTGATTGCAAATGGCTTTTCAAGAAGAAAACCGACATACATGGAAACTTGGATACATATAAAGCTAGACTTTTAGCAAAAGGTTTCACTCAAACTCAAGGGGTTGATTATGATGAAACTTTCTCGCCAGTGGCAATGCTAAAGTCTATTAGGATATTATTTGCCATTGCTGCTCACTACGACTATGAAATATGGCAAATGGATGTCAAAACCGCTTTCCTAAATAGATATCTTATGGAAGATGTCTATATGGTCCAGCCTGAAGGTTTTGTTGATCCAAAATATCCTAAAAGGGTATGCAAGTTAAAGAAGTCAATCTACGGATTGAAACAAGCATCTAGAATGTGGAATCATCGTTTTAATGAGGAAGCCGAGAAATTTGGCTTTATTAAAAATGGTGATGAAGCTTGTGTATATAAGAAAGCTAGTGGGAGCACTATCATATTCCTTGTACTATATGTGGATGATATATTATTATTTGGGAATGATATTACCACAATGCAAGGAGTCAAAACTTGGCTAAAGAGTTGCTTCTCCATTAAGGATCTTGGAGATGCACAATACATATTGGGGATAGGGATCTATAGGAATAGATCCAAGAGATTGATAGGTTTAAGTCAAAGTACATACATTGATAAAATCTTGAAAAGGTTCAAGATGGAAAACTCTAAGAAAGGTTTGGTACCTATTCAAAGAGGAACCAGTCTCAGTTCATCTCAATGTCCCACCACGAAAGATGAACAAGAGAAAATGAAGAAAGTCCCATACGCATCTGCTATTGGGTCTATCATGTATGCAATGATATGTACTAGACCGGATGTGTCATGCGCTCTAAGCTTGACAAGTAGATACCAGAACAACCCAGGAAACAGTCATTGGATTGCTGTTAAAAGTATATTGAAATACCTTAGGAGGACTAAGGATATGTTTCTAATATATGGGTCTGGTGAGGAGGAACTCGCCGTAAAAGGTTACGTGGATGCGAGTTTCCAAACTGATCGAGATGACTCTCGATCACAATCTGGTTATGTCTTCATGTTAAATGGTGGTGCGGTCTCTTGGAAGAGTTCGAAACAGGAGGTTGTTGCGTTATCCACTACAGAGTCGGAGTACATTGCCGCCTCACTGGCAGCTCAGGAAGCTGCATGGATGAAGAAATTCATCGATGACTTAGGAGTGGTCCCTTCCATTCAGGTTATTAATGTCGGTTACCAGGTGTTCACCATATGAATGATTTTTAACTCTATGTATGGGATGCGTATTGAAATATGAAATCTTGTGGTCTATTGTTACGATTTGATATATATATATATATATATATATATATATATATATATATATATATATATATATATATATATATATATATATATATATATATATATAGGTTAAACCTATAACTCACCAACATTTTTTGTTGACGTTTAAAGCATGTTTATTCTCAGGTGAATACTAAGAGCTTCCGCTGTTGCATAGTAAAATAAGGACAAGATTTGGAGTCCATATTTGTATGATATTGTGTAAAAACTATATTTAAGAAACATATGTCGATGTAATATATTTCTATTGTAAACCATTATGTAATGGTTGTGTATAAACATTATATTTTAGATTATCATTATTTGATAATCTACGTAATGCTTTTGAAACCTTTATTGATAAAATAAAGGTTATGGTTGTTTTAAAAATGAATACAGTCTTTGAAAAACGTCTCATATAGAGGTCAAAACCTCGCAACGAAATCAATTAATATGGAACGTTTATAATCAATATGAACGGGACATTTCAGTTGGTATCCGAACGTTGGTCTTAGAGAACCAGAATTTTGCATTAGTGTGTCTTATCGAGTTTGTTAGGATGCATTAGTGAGTCTGGACTTCGACCGTGTTTACTTGAAAAATGATTGCTTAACAAATTTTATTGGAAACTATATATTTTTAACATGTGAATATTATGTGATATATTAATCTCTTAACGTGTTTGATATTATATGATAGATGTCTACCTCTAGAACTAGTCCCATTGACTCACCTAATAATAATGAAGAGTCAAATGTAAATTGGAATGATTCGTGGACTGATTCACAAGTTCCCGAAGAGGAACCGGAAGAAGAGTCGGAACCGGAAGAAGATTCGGAACCAGAAGAAGAATCGGAACCGGAAGAAGAAATAGAACCAGTGGGGGAAATAATAAAATGGTTAAGTAGAAGAAAATCCTCAACCAACCGACCAAAGTTGATTATGGTCAATGGTGTTTCCGCCAAGGAAGCAAAGTATTGGCAGGATTACCAATTCTCCGATGAATTGGATCCCGACAAGGATTCCGATGATGTTATAGAAATTACCCCAACACAATTTAATAAGGCAAAAGAGAACAATAAGGGAAAGGGCATAAAAATAGAGAAATTTGATTCCAAACTCGATGAACTTTATATGTATCATCAACACCCGTATTTCTTAAGTTGTGACAATAACCCGGGAACCTCTAAAGCACCAGGTTTTTCTAAACCAATATGGAAAACGACGGCTCGTATTAGGGGAACATCATATATCCCTAAAAACTTGGAAAAACGAACCAAAATTGAAAAAGAAGAAACGAGCGAGTCGGAATAAGATAGTTGTGTTCGTGTGGTGTAATATATGTAATATAGTGTGCTTATGCTTTAAGATATATGTAAAAATTTCTTGTATTAATAAGTATTTTTTTATGAATCTAACTCTTGTCTATTTTACATTATAAAAACACAAAATGGATAGACAACCCAATATTTTAAGAGACCTACCCGGAGACATGATTGATGAAATCTTGTCTAGAGTCGGTCAGAATTCCTGCACAACTATTTAAGGGGAGATCAGTTTTTAAGACATTCGAAGAACGTTCCAAGAATGCCTTGGTTTATAAAAGGCTTTCGTTCGAAAGATGGGGGATATCACATTGGGAAATCCATAAGTTACGATGTGTTTACTTTGACGCATATATTGCGGGGAACCCAAATGCTATTTTACGCAATGGGTTAAGAAATTATTTTGACTCAATATATCCGAATATAGGACTTCGTGATTTAGAAAAAGTGGCTAACATGCAACATAAAGAAGCATGTTATGCTTACGGGTTAGTAATGTTCGCTTCTCACCAAAGTGAGAACAAGAACATCAGGCTACAAATATTAAACAAAACGTTCCCACAAGTGACGGGGTCGGTAATTGGGGTAAGAAATGAGGTTTTTAGATTGTTACGGGACTGTTGGACATTACGTAACCCTCGTCCCTTTGACAACGTTACAACACACTGTCTTATCAACGGCCATAATGGTTATGTTCCACAAGACCAAGGATGGGAAGTAGTCCTAGTAAAACTAGAATGCATGACTTGTTTCTGGTCGTATGAATTACGTGTCTTTATTGCCTTTGCTGAACGACTTGTGTACTAGCTAGAATTATCTTCACAACTATCTTGTATCAAAGTTATTGTGTGCTATATTTCATGCTATATGTAAAATAAGCGGTATTGTAAGTTTGTAAAATATTGTGTAAAAGTTTGAACGCGAAATATTATTATAATCAGTTTTTCATATAGAATTGTAGTAGTTGAATTGTATATTAGCTACTAAGTATGAACTTAACGGGTAGGTACTACCCGAATTTAAACTTATAAAACGCTAATATGAAGAAAAAGCTTTTATAAATGAGTTCATATTATGCTACGAGATACTATTGACTACTCTTAATATTCTGTATGATTAATTTGTTTCATTTGACTATTTGAAGGAAATGGCACCGACTACTCGACAAACCATGAATATGAGCGAAGAGGAATTTCGTACCTTTCTTGCTGCAAACATAGCCGTAGTACAGGCTGCGCTACATACCAACAATAACTCCGAATCTAGCAATGCAGCTAACGGCGCAAGAAATCGTGTAGGATGCATCTACAAAGAATTCACTGCCTGTAAACCTTTGGAATTTGATGGAACCGAAGGACCGATCGGATTGAAACGGTGGACCGAGAAGGTCGAATCGGTGTTTGCCATAAGTAAGTCTACTGAAGAGGACAAAGTGAAGTACGCTACGCATACCTTCACAGGTACTGCGTTAACATGGTGGAATACCTATCTAGAGCAAGTGGGACAAGATGATTGCATCGAGAAGGTCGAATTGGTTGGAAGAAGTTCAATTCCTCGGTCACATAGTGAATAAAGAAGGTATCCAGGTGGACCCGGCAAAGATCGAAATCGTTGAAAAGTGGGAAACCCTAAAAACTCCGAAGCATATACGTCAACTTTTAGGATTGGCTGGTTACTACAGAAGATTCATCCAAGATTTCTCCAAAATAGCAAAACCCTTGACTGCATTAACGCATAAAGGGAAGAAATTTGAATGGAAGGATGAACAAGAGAAGGCGTTTCAATTATTGAAGAAAAAGCTAACTACGGCACCTATATTGTCATTGCCTGAAGGGAATGATGATTTTGTGATTTATTGTGACGCATCAAAGCAAGGTCTCGGTTGTGTATTAATGCCACGAACGAAGGTGATTGCTTATGCGTCTAGACAATTAAAGATTCACGAACAAAATTATACGACGCATGATTTGGAATTAGGCGCGGTTGTTTTTGCATTAAAGACTTGGAGGCACTACTTATATGGGGTCAAAAGTATTATATATACCGACCAAAAAAGTCTTCAACACATATTTAATCAGAAACAACTGAATATGAGGCAGCGTAGGTGGATTGAATTGTTGAATGATTACGACTTTGAGATTCGTTACCACCCGGGGAAGGCAAATGTGGTAGTCGACACCTTGAGCAGAAAGGACAGAGAACCCATTCGAGTAAAATCTATGAATATAGTGATTCACACTAACCTTACTACTCAAATAAAGGAGGCGCAACAAGGAGTTTTAAAAGAGGGAAATTTAAAGGATGAAATACCCAAAGGATCGGAGAAGCATCTTAATATTCGGGAAGACGGAACCCGGTATAGGGCTGAAAGAATTTGGGTACCAAAATTTGGAGATATGAGAGAAATGGTACTTAGAGAAGCTCATAAAACCAGATACTCAATACATCCTGGAACGGGGAAGATGTACAAGGATCTTAAGAAACATTTTTGGTGGCCAGGTATGAAAGCCGATATTGCTAAATATGTAGGAGAATGTTTGACGTGTTCTAAGGTCAAAGCTGAACATCAGAAACCATCAGGTCTACTACTGAAATGTCCCGTTCTTATTGATTAAAAACGTTCCATATTAATTGATTTCGTTGTGAGGTTTTGACCTCTATATGAGACGTTTTTTAAAGACTGCATTCATTTTAAAACAAACCATAACCTTTATTTCATCAATAAAGGTTTAAAAAGCTTTACTTAGATTATCAAATAATGATAATCTAAAATATCCTGTTTACACACGACCATTACATAATGGTTTACAATACAAATATGTTACAACAAAATAAGTTTCTTGAATGCAGTTTTTACACAATATCATACAAGCATGGACTCCAAATCTCGTCCTTATTTAAGTATGCGACATCGGAAGCTCTTAATAATCACCTGAGAATAAACATGCTTAAAACGTCAACAAAAATGTTGGTGAGTTATAGGTTTAACCTAAATATATCAAATCATAATAATAGACCACAAGATTTCATATTTCAATACACATCCCATACATAGAGATAAAAATCATTCATATGGTGAACACCTGGTAACCGACATTAACAAGATGCATATATAAGAATATCCCCATCATTCCGGGACACCCTTCGGATATGATATAAATTTCGAAGTACTAAAGCATCCGGTACTTTGGATAGGGTTTGTTAGGCCCAATAGATCTATCTTTAGGATTCGCGTCAATTAGGGTGTTTGTTCCCTAATTCTTAGATTACCAGACTTAATAAAAAGGGGCATATTCGATTTCGATAATTCAACCATAGAATGTAGTTTCACGTACTTGTGTCTATTTTGTAAATCATTTATAAAACTGCATGTATTCTCATCCCAAAATATTAGATTTTAAAAGTGGGACTATAACTCACTTTCACAGATTTTTACTTCGTCGGGAAGTAAGACTTGGCCACTGGTTGATTCACGAACCTATAACAATATATACATATATATCAAAGTATGTTCAAAATATATTTACAACACTTTTAATATATTTTGATGTTTTAAGTTTATTAAGTCAGCTGTCCTCGTTAGTAACCTACAACTAGTTGTCCACAGTTAGATGTACAGAAATAAATCGATAAATATTATCTTGAATCAATCCACGACCCAGTGTATACGTATCTCAGTATTGATCACAACTCAAACTATATATATTTTGGAATCAACCTTAACCCTGTATAGCTAACTCCAACATTCACATATAGAGTGTCTATGGTTGTTCCGAAATATATATAGATGTGTCGACATGATAGGTCGAAACATTGTATACGTGTCTATGGTATCTCAAGATTACATAATATACAATACAAGTTGATTAAGTTATGGTAGGAATAGACTTGTTACCAATTTTCACGTAGCTAAAATGAGAAAAATTATCCAATCTTGTTTTACCCATAACTTCTTCATTTTAAATCCATTTTGAGTGAATCAAATTGCTATGGTTTCATATTGAACTCTATTTTATGAATCTAAACAGAAAAAAGTATAGGTTTATAGTAGGAAAAATAAGTTACAAGTCGTTTTTGTAAAGGTAGTCATTTCAGTCGAAAGAACGACGTCTAGATGACCATTTTAGAAAACATACTTCCACTTTGAGTTTAACCATAATTTTTGGATATAGTTTCATGTTCATAATAAAAATCATTTTCTCAGAATAACAACTTTTAAATCAAAGTTTATCATAGTTTTTAATTAACTAACCCAAAACAGCCCGCGGTGTTACTACGACGGCGTAAATCCGGTTTTACGGTGTTTTTCGTGTTTCCAGATTTTAAATCATTAAGTTAGCATATCATATAGATATAGAACATGTGTTTAGTTGATTTTAAAAGTCAAGTTAGAAGGATTAACTTTTGTTTGCGAACAAGTTTAGAATTAACTAAACTATGTTCTAGTGATTACAAGTTTAAACCTTCGAATAAGATAGCTTTATATGTATGAATCGAATGATGTTATGAACATCATTACTACCATAAGTTCCTTGGATAAACCTACTGGAAAAGAGAAAAATGGATCTAGCTTCAACGGATCCTTGGATGGCTCGAAGTTCTTGAAGCAGAATCATGACACGAAAACAAGTTCAAGTAAGATCATCACTTGAAATAAGATTGTTATAGTTATAGAAATTGAACCAAAGTTTGAATATGATTATTACCTTGTATTAGAATGATAACCTACTGTAAGAAACAAATATTTCTTGAGGTTGGATGATCACCTTACAAGATTGGAAGTGAGCTAGCAAACTTGAAAGTATTCTTGATTTTATGTAACTAGAACTTGTAGAATTTATGAAGAACACTTAGAACTTGAAGATATAACTTGAGAGAGATCAATTAGATGAAGAAAATTGAAGAATGAAAGTGTTTGTAGGTGTTTTTGGTCATTGGTGTATGGATTAGATATAAAGGATATGTAATTTTGTTTTCATGTAAATAAGTCATGAATGATTACTCATATTTTTGTAATTTTATGAGATATTTCATGCTGTTTGCCAAATGATGGTTCCCAAATGTGTTAGGTGACTCACATGGGCTGCTAAGAGCTGATCATTGGAGTATATATACCAATAGTACATACATCTAAAAGCTGTGTATTGTACGAGTACGAATACGGGTGCATACGAGTAGAATTGTTGATGAAACTGAACGAGGATGTAATTGTAAGCATTTTTGTTAAGTAGAAGTATTTTGATAAGTGTATTAAAGTCTTTCAAAAGTGTATAAATGCATATTAAAACACTACATGTATATACATTTTAACTGAGTCGTTAAGTCATCGTTAATCGTTACATGTAAGTGTTGTTTTGAAACCTTTAGGTTAACGATCTTGTTAAATGTTGTTAACCCAATGTTTATAATATCAAATGAGATTTTAAATTATTATATTATCGTGATATTATTGAAGGTATTTCGTATGCCCGAGAGACATATTAAATTAACGTGGCCACTATGTTATGATCCAAGTCGGGTCATACCCAATAACAAGCTTATCAACACTTTATATGTATTTATTTTAACGATTGGATTGTTAAATGAATACGCGACACTTGAACTTTAGAAAATCGGTTTTCTAAATTATGATCACTTGAGATAAATTATTTGGATAATTTATATATGTTGTGGATTTAATTATTTATAGGTTTAAATAATTATGTTGTATTTTATAAAATGGTTTATGAAATAATTACAAATAACAAATACATGCCTATTTTATACAAGTTTTATAAAATAAATATAAGTTTTATAAAATAAAACTTGTTATAAAATACACATGTGGTGTGCAGAATTTTGGTCTCCAAGATGCCACACCCATGCTTGTTTTGTTTATTTTAAGACCACACAAGTGCCAAGGGACATGCCTATTAGTTTACCAAGGGCCTTGACTCAAAGTGCACATGTAATACACATAAAAACACCAAGAAAAAAACTGCAATTTCAGCTCCTGCTTTGCTGTTTCTGTCGTGTTCATTCAGCAGCAAAAGGGGTTCATTATTTTGGTTTTTCAAGTGGTAATCAAGTGTCATTAAAATCCTAACTATTGTACTAGGTGTTGGTTACAAGTTTGGGGTATAATCTCTTGAGGTTTCATAGTTTTGAGACTCAATACATCATCATCTTTTGATAAGTTGCTGTCCAGAATTTTGAGTGCAATCAAAAGGGTTTCAAGCTTGGTTAATTAGTTAGTTAAGTGTTTAAATCTTAACTAACTCAAAGGGTGGTGTTAGTGCTTCAAAGGATTGGGTTTTACACACTTGATCATCACCTTCTTCATCATACAAAACAGCCCTCAATTTACTTGAGGAGGTATTAATCTTACTTCCTTTGTTCTTGTATGTAAGCATATGTTTCAAGACTTGATAACAATATGGAATTCATTAAAATGGTTTAACATATAAACTTGTTTCTACAAACCATCATGCTTCCGCTTTCTTTAACTATCATAAAATGGCTTTGTGATTAAGTTGACATTTAGAACTTGTTGTTATGTTGAATTCCTTCAATTATCATGTATGAATATCTCTTAATATGATATATATACATTAAATGTCTTTACAACGATAATCGTTACATATATGTCTCGTTTAAAAATCATTAAGTTAGTAGTCTTGTTTTTACATATGTAGTTCATTGTTAATATACTTAATGATATGTTTACTTATCATAGTATCATGTTAACTATATATATATATATCCATATATATGTTATCATATAGTTTTTACAATTTTTAACGTTCGTGAATCACCGGTCAACTTGGGTGGTCAATTGTCTATATGAAACATATTTCAATTAATCAAGTCTTAACAAGTTTGATTGCTTAACATGTTGAAAATATTTAATCAAGTAAATATCAATCTCAATTAATATATATATACATGAAAAAGTTCGGGTCACTACAGTACCTACCCGTTAAATAAATTTCGTCCCGAAATTTTAAGCTGTTGAAGGTGTTGACGAATCTTCTGGAAATAGGTGCGGGTATTTATTCTTCATCTGATCTTCACGCTCCCAGGTGAACTCGGGTCCTCTACGAGCATTCCATCGAACCTTAACAATTGGTATCTTGTTTTGCTTAAGTCTTTTAACCTCACGATCCATTATTTAGACGGGTTCTTCGATGAATTGAAGTTTTTCGTTGATTTGGATTTCATCTAACGGAATAGTGAGATCTTCTTTAGCAAAACATTTCTTCAAATTTGAGACGTGGAAAGTGTTATGTACAGCCACGAGTTGTTGAGGTAACTCAAGTCGGTAAGCTACTGGTTCGACACGATCAATAATCTTGAATGGTCCAATATACCTTGGATTTAATTTTCCTCGTTTACCAAATCGAACAACGCCTTTCCAAGGTGCAACTTTAAGCATGACCATCTCTCCAATTTCAAATTCTATATCTTTTCTTTTAATGTCAGCGTAGCTCTTTTGTCGACTTTGGGCGGTTTTCAACCGTTGTTGAATTTGGATGATCTTCTCGGTAGTTTCTTGTATAATCTCCGGACCCGTAATCTGTCTATCCCCCACTTCACTCCAACAAATTAGAGACCTGCACTTTCTACCATAAAGTGCTTCAAACGGCGCCATCTCAATGCTTGAATGGTAGCTGTTGTTGTAGGAAAATTCTGCTAACGGTAGATGTCGATCCCAACTGTTTCCGAAATCAATAACACATGCTCGTAGCATGTCTTCAAGCGTTTGTATCGTCCTTTCGCTCTGCCCATCAGTTTGTGGATGATGAAATGTCCCGTTCTTATTGATTAAAAACGTTCCATATTAATTGATTTCGTTGCGAGGTTTTGACCTCTATATGAGACGTTTTTCAAAGACTGCATTCATTTTTAAAACAAACCATAACCTTTATTTCATAGATAAAGGTTTTAAAAAAAGCTTTACGTAGATTATCAAATAATGATAATCTAAAATATCCTGTTTACACACGACCATTACATAATGGTTTACAACACAAATATGTTACAACAAAATCAGTTTCTTGAATGCAGTTTTTACACAATATCATACAAACATGGACTCCAAATCTTGTCCTTATTTTAGTATGCAACAGCGGAAGCTCTTAGTATTCACCTGAGAATAAACATGCTTTAAACGTCAACAAAAATGTTGGTGAGTTATAGGTTTAACCTATATATATCAAATCATAACAATAGACCACAAGATTTCATATTTCAATACACATCCCATACATAGAGATAAAAATCATTCATATGGTGAACACCTGGTAACCGACATTAACAAGATGCATATATAAGAATATCCCCATCATTCCGGGACACCCTTCGGATATGATATAAATTTCGAAGTACTAAAGCATCCGGTACTTTGGATGGGGTTTGTTAGGCCCAATAGATCTATCTTTAGGATTCGCGTCAATTAGGGTGTCTGTTCCCTAATTCTTAGATTACCAGAGTTAATAAAAAGGGGCATATTCGATTTCGATAATTCAACCATAGAATGTAGTTTCACGTACTTGTGTCTATTTTGTAAATCATTTTTAAAACCTGCATGTATTCTCATCCCAAAAATATTAGATTTTAAAAGTGGGACTATAACTCACTTTCACAGATTTTTACTTCGTCGGGAAGTAAGACTTGGCCACTGGTTGATTCACGAACCTATAACAATATATACATATATATCAAAGTATGTTCAAAATATATTTACAACACTTTTAATATATTTTGATGTTTTAAGTTTATTAAGTCAGCTGTCCTCGTTAGTAACCTACAACTAGTTGTCCACAGTTAGATGTACAGAAATAAATCGATAAATATTATCTTGAATCAATCCACGACCCAGTGTATACGTATCTCAGTATTGATCACAACTCAAACTATATATATTTTGGAATCAACCTCAACCCTGTATAGCTAACTCCAACATTCACATATAGAGTGTCTATGGTTGTTCCGAAATATATATAGATGTGTCGACATGATAGGTCGAAACATTGTATACGTGTCTATGGTATCTCAAGATTACATAATATACAATACAAGTTGATTAAGTTATGGTTGGAATAGATTTGTTACCAATTTTCACGTAGCTAAAATGAGAAAAATTATCCAATCTTGTTTTACCCATAACTTCTTCATTTTAAATCCGTTTTGAGTGAATCAAATTGCTATGGTTTCATATTGAACTCTATTTTATGAATCTAAACAGAAAAAGTATAGGTTTATAGTCGGAAAAATAAGTTACAAGTCGTTTTTGTAAAGGTAGTCATTTCAGTCGAAAGAACGACGTCTAGATGACCATTTTAGAAAACATACTTCCACTTTGAGTTTAACCATAATTTTTGGATATAGTTTCATGTTCATAATAAAAATCATTTTCTCTGAATAACAACTTTTAAATCAAAGTTTATCATAGTTTTTAATTAACTAACCCAAAACAGCCCGCGGTGTTACTACGACGGCGTAAATCCGGTTTTACGGTGTTTTTTCGTGTTTCCAGGTTTTAAATCATTAAGTTAGCATATCATATAGATATAGAACATGTGTTTAGTTGATTTTAAAAGTCAAGTTAGAAGGATTAACTTTTGTTTGCGAACAAGTTTAGAATTAACTAAACTATGTTCTAGTGATTACAAGTTTAAACCTTCGAATAAGATAGCTTTATATGTATGAATCGAATGATGTTATGAACATCATTACTACCTTAAGTTCCTTGGATAAACCTACTGGAAAAGAGAAAAATGGATCTAGCTTCAATGGATCCTTGGATGGCTCGAAGTTCTTGAAGCAGAATCATGACACGAAAACAAGTTCAAGTAAGATCATCACTTGAAATAAGATTGTTATAGTTATAGAAATTGAACCAAAGTTTGAATATGATTATTACCTTGTATTAGAATGATAACCTACTGTAAGAAACAAAGATTTCTTGAGGTTGGATGATCACCTTACAAGATTGGAAGTGAGCTAGCAAACTTGAAAGTATTCTTGATTTTATGAAACTAGAACTTTTGGAATTTATGAAGAACACTTAGAACTTGAAGATAGAACTTGAGAGAGATCAATTAGATGAAGAAAATTGAAGAATGAAAGTGTTTGTAGGTGTTTTTGGTCGTTGGTGTATGGATTAGATATAAAGGATATGTAATTTTGTTTTCATGTAAATAAGTCATGAATGATTACTCATATTTTTGTAATTTTATGAGATATTTCATGCTAGTTGCCAAATGATGGTTCCCACATGTGTTAGGTGACTCACATGGGCTGCTAAGAGCTGATAATTGGAGTGTATATACCAATAGTACATACATCTAAAAGTTGTGTATTGTACGAGTACGAATACGGGTGCATACGAGTAGAATTGTTGATGAAACTGAATGAGGATGTAATTGTAAGCATTTTTGTTAAGTAGAAGTATTTTGATAAGTGTATTGAAGTCTTTCAAAAGTGTATAAATACATATTAAAACACTACATGTATATACATTTTAACTGAGTCGTTAAGTCATCGTTAGTCGTTACATGTAAGTGTTGTTTTGAAACCTTTAGGTTAACGATCTTGTTAAATGTTGTTAACCCAATGTTTATAATATCAAATGAGATTTTAAATTATTATATTATCATGATATTATCATGTATGAATATCTCTTAATATGATATATATACATTAAATGTCTTTACAACGATAATCGTTACATATATGTCTCGTTTAAAAATCATTAAGTTAGTAGTCTTGTTTTTACATATGTAGTTCATTGTTAATATACTTAATGATATGTTTACTTATCATAGTATCATGTTAACTATATATATATCCATATAGATGTCATCATATAGTTTTTACAAGTTTTAACGTTCGTGAATCACCGGTCAACTAGGGTGGTCAATTGTCTATATGAAACATATTTCAATTAATCAAGTCTTAACAAGTTTGATTGCTTAACATGTTGGAAACATTTAATCATGTAAATATCAATCTCAATTAATATATATAAACATGGAAAAGTTCGGGTCACTACAGTACCTACCCGTTAAATAAATTTCGTCCCGAAATTTTAAGCTGTTGAAGGTGTTGACGAATCTTCTGGAAATAGATGCGGGTATTTCTTCTTCATCTGATCTTCACGCTCCCAGGTGAACTCGGGTCCTCTACGAGCATTCCATCGAACCTTAACAATTGGTATCTTGTTTTGCTTAAGTCTTTTAACCTCACGATCCATTATTTCGACGGGTTCTTCGATGAATTGAAGTTTTTCGTTGATTTGGATTTCATCTAACGGAATAGTGAGATCTTCTTTAGCAAAACATTTCTTCAAATTCGAGACGTGGAAAGTGTTATGTACAGCCGCGAGTTGTTGAGGTAACTCAAGTCGGTAAGCTACTGGTCCGACACGATCAATAATCTTGAATGGTCCAATATACCTTGGATTTAATTTCCCTCGTTTACCAAATCGAACAACGCCTTTCCAAGGTGCAACTTTAAGCATGACCATCTCTCCAATTTCAAATTCTATATCTTTTCTTTTAATGTCAGCGTAGCTCTTTTGTCGACTTTGGGCGGTTTTCAACCGTTGTTGAATTTGGATGATCTTCTCGGTAGTTTCTTGTATAATCTCCGGACCCGTAATCTGTCTATCCCCCACTTCACTCCAACAAATCGGAGACCTGCACTTTCTACCATAAAGTGCTTCAAACGGCGCCATCTCAATGCTTGAATGGTAGCTGTTGTTGTAGGAAAATTCTGCTAACGGTAGATGTCGATCCCAACTGTTTCCGAAATCAATAACACATGCTCGTAGCATGTCTTCAAGCGTTTGTATCGTCCTTTCACTCTGCCCATCAGTTTGTGGATGATAGGCAGTACTCATGTCTAGACGAGTTCCTAATGCTTGCTGTAATGTCTGCCAGAATCTTGAAATAAATCTGCCATCCCTATCAGAGATAATAGAGATTGGTATTCCATGTCTGGATATGACTTCCTTCAAATACAGTCGTGCTAACTTCTCTATCTTGTCATCTTCTCTTATTGGCAGGAAGTGTGCTGATTTGGTGAGACGATCAACTATTACCCAAATAGTATCAAAACCACTTGCAGTCCTTGGCAATTTAGTGATGAAATCCATGGTAATGTTTTCCCATTTCCATTCTGGGATTTCGGGTTGTTGAAGTAGACCTGATGGTTTCTGATGCTCAGCTTTGACCTTAGAACACGTCAAACATTCTCCTACGTATTTAGCTACATCGGCTTTCATACCCGGCCACCAAAAATATTTCCTGAGATCCTTGTACATCTTCCCCGTTCCAGGATGTATTGAGTATCTGGTTTTATGAGCTTCTCTAAGTTCCATTTCTCTCATATCTCCAAATTTTGGTACCCAAATCCTTTCAGCCCTATACCGGGTTCCATCTTCCTGAATATTAAGATGCTTCTCCGATCCTTTGGGTATTTCATCCTTTAAATTTCCCTCTTTTAAAACTCCTTGTTGCGCCTCCTTTATTTGAGTAGTAAGGTTATTATGAATCATTATATTCATAGATTTTACTCGAATGGGTTCTCTGTCCTTCCTGCTCAAGGCATCAGCTACCACATTTGCCTTCCCCGGGTGGTAACGAATCTCAAAGTCGTAATCATTCAACAATTCAATCCACCTACGCTGCCTCATATTCAGTTGTTTCTGATTAAATATGTGTTGAAGACTTTTGTGGTAGGTATATATAATACTTTTGACCCCATATAAATAGTGCCTCCAAGTCTTTAATGCAAAAACAACCGCGCCTAATTCCAAATCATGCGTCGTATAATTTTGTTCGTGAATCTTCAATTGTCTAGATGCATAAGCAATCACCTTCGTTCGTTGCATTAATACACAACCGAGACCTTGCTTTGATGCGTCACAATAAATCACAAAATCATCATTCCCTTCAGGCAATGACAATATAGGTGCCGTAGTTAGCTTTTTCTTCAATAACTGAAACGCTTTCTCTTGTTCATCATTCCATTCAAATTTCTTCCCTTTATGCGTTAATGCAGTCAAGGGTTTTGCTATTCTAGAAAAGTCTTGGATGAACCTTCTGTAGTAACCAGCTAGTCCTAAAAACTGGCGTATGTGTTTCGGAGTTTTCGGGGTTTCCCACTTTTCAACAGTTTCTATCTTTGCCGGATCCACCTTAATACCTTCTTTGTTCACTATGTGACCGAGGAATTGAACTTCTTCCAACCAAAATGCACACTTTGAAAACTTAGCGTACAATTCTTCTTTCCTCAATACTTCTAACACCTTTCTCAAATGTTCACCGTGTTCTTGGTCATTCTTTGAGTAAATAAGTATGTCATCAATGAAAACAATGACAAACTTGTCAAGGTATGGTCCACACACTCGGTTCATAAGGTCCATGAACACAGCTGGTGCATTAGTTAAACCAAACGGCATGACCATAAACTCATAATGACCGTAACGTGTTCTGAAAGAAGTCTTTGGAATATCATCTTCTTTCACCCGCATTTGATGATACCCGGAACGTAAGTCAATCTTTGAATAAACAGACGAGCCTTGTAGTTGATCAAATAAGTCGTCGATTCTCGGTAGTGGGTAGCGGTTCTTGATGGTAAGTTTGTTCAACTCTCGGTAGTCAATACACAACCTGAATGTAGCATCTTTCTTCTTGACAAACAAAACAGGAGCTCCCCACGGTGATGTGTTTGGTCGAATGAAACCACGCTCTAAAAGTTCTTGTAATTGGCTTTGCAGTTCTTTCATCTCGCTGGGTGCGAGTCTGTAAGGAGCATGAGCTATTGGTGCAGCTCCTGGTACAAGATCTATTTGAAATTCAACGGATCGATGTGGGGGTAATCCCGGTAATTCTTTCGGAAATACATTGGGAAATTCTTTTGCAATGGGAACATCATTGATGCTCTTTTCTTCAGTTTGTACTTTCTCGACGTGTGCTAGAACAGCATAGCAACCTTTTCTTATTAGTTTTTGTGCCTTCAAGTTACTAATAAGATGTAGCTTCGTGTTGCCCTTTTCTCCGTACACCATTAAGGGTTTTCCTTTTTCTCGTATAATGCGAATTGCATTTTTGTAACAAACGATCTCTGCTTTCACTTCTTTCAACCAGTCCATACCGATTATCACATCAAAACTCCCTAACTCTACTGGTATCAAATCAATCTTAAATGTTTCGCTAACCAGTTTAATTTCTCGATTCCGACATATATTATCTGCTGAAATTAATTTACCATTTGCTAATTCGAGTAAAAATTTACTATCCAAAGGCGTCAATGGACAACTTAATTTAGCACAAAAATCTCTACTCATATAGCTTCTATCCGCACCCGAATCAAATAAAACGTAAGCAGATTTATTGTCAATAAGAAACGTACCCGTAACAAGCTCCGGGTCTTCCTGTGCCTCTGCCGCATTAATATTGAAAACTCTTCCGCGGCCTTGTCCATTCGTGTTCTCCTGGTTCGGGCAATTTCTAATAATGTGGCCCGGTTTTCCACATTTATAACAAACTACTCTGACACTACTTGCTCCGACACTACTTGCTCCGCCATTACTCGTTCCGACACCATTTGTTCCTTTCGTTCTATTAACCCCTGGTCCGTAGACCTCACACTTTGCCGCGCTATGACCATTTCTTTTACACTTGTTGCAAAATTTGGTGCAGAACCCCGAGTGATACTTTTCACACATTTGGCATAGCTGCTTCTGATTGTTGTTGTTGTTACGGTTATTATTGTTGTTGGGATGATTGTTGTAGTTGCTGTTGTTGTTGTTGTTGTTGTTGTTATTGTTGGGCCGTTTGTTGTAGTTGCGATTGATGTTGCGATTGTTGGGATAATTGTTGCGATTATTGTTGTAATTGCTGTTGTTGTTGTATTGGTGATTCTTATCACCGTTTTCCTCCCACTTTCTTTTGACTTGCTTCAAATTGGCCTCTTCAGCAGTCTGTTCTTTAATTCTTTCTTCAATCTGGTTCACTAGTTTGTTAGCCATTCTACATGCCTGTTGTATAGAGGCGGGCTCGTGTGAACTTATATCTTCTTGGATTCTTTCCGGTAATCCTTTCACAAATGTGTCGATCTTCTCTTCCTCATCTTCGAATGCTCCCGGACACAATAGGCACAATTCTGTGAATTGTCTTTCGTACGTGGTAATATCAAATACTTGGGTTCGTAACCCTCTAGGTTCTGTCTTGAGCTTATTGACCTCGGTTCTGGGACGGTACTTCTCGTTCATCAAGTGCTTGAATGCTGACCACGGTAGTGCGTACGCATCGTCTTATCCCACTTGCTCTAGATAGGTATTCCACCATGTTAACGCAGAACCTGTGAAGGTATGCGTAGCGTACTTCACTTTGTCCTCTTCAGTACACTTACTTATGGCAAACACCGATTCGACCTTCTCGGTCCACCGTTTCAATCCGATTGGTCCTTCGGTTCCATCAAATTCTAAAGGTTTGCAGGCAGTGAATTCTTTGTAGGTGCATCCTACACGATTTCCTGTACTGCTAGATCCAAGGTTATTGTTGGTATGTAGCGCAGCCTGTACTGCGGCTATGTTTGAAGCTAGAAAAGTACGGAATTCCTCTTCATTCATATTCACGGTGTGTCGAGTAGTCGGTGCCATTTCCTTCAAAATAGTCAAATGGAACAAGTTAATCATACAGAATATTAAGAGTAGTTAATAGTATTTCGTAGCATAATATGAACTCATTTATAAAAGCTTTTTCTTCATATTAGCGTTTTATAAGTTTAAATTCGGGTAGTACCTACCCGTTAAGTTCATACTTAGTAGCTAATATACAATTCAACTACTACAATTCTATATGAAAAACTGATTATAATAATATTTCGCGTTCAAAATTTTATACAATATTTTACAAACTTACAATACCGCTTATTTTACATAAAGCATGAAATATAGCACACAATAACTTTGATACAAGATAGTTGTGAAGATAATTCTAGCTAGTACACAAGTCGTTCAGCAAAGGCAATAAAGACACGTAATTCATACGTCCAGAAACAAGTCATGCATTCTGGTTTTACTAGGACTACTTCCCATCCTTGGTCTTGTGCAACATAACCGTTATGGCCGTTGATAAGACAGCGTGTTGTAACGTCGTCAAAGGGACGAGGGTTACGTAATGTCCAACAGTCCCGTAATAATCTAAAAACCTCATTTCTTACCCCAATTACCGACTCCGTCACTTGTGGAAACGTTTTGTTTAATAGTTGTAGCCCGATGTTCTTGTTCTCACTTTGGTGAGAAGCGAACATTACTAATCCGTAAGCATAACATGCTTCTTTATGTTGCATGTTAGCTGCTTTTTCTAAATCACGAAGTCCAATATTCGGATATATTGAGTCAAAATAATTTCTTAACCCGTTGCGTAAAATAGCATTTGGGTTCCCCGCAATATATGCGTCAAAGTAAACACATCGTAACTTATGGGTTTCCCAATGTGATATCCCCCATCTTTCAAACGAAAGTCTCTTATAAACCAAGACATTCTTGGAACGTTCTTCGAATGTCTTACAAACTGATCTCGCCTTAAATAGTTGTGCCGAGGAATTCTGGCTGACTCTAGACAAGATTTCATCAATCATGTCTCCGGGTAGGTCTCTTAAAATATTGGGTTGTCTATCCATTTTGTGTTTTTAAACTGTAAAATAGACAAGAGTTAGATTCATAAAAAAATACTTATTAATACAAGCAATTTTTACATATATCATAAAGCATAAGAACACTATATTACATATATTACACCACACGAATACAACTATCTTATTCCGACTCGCTCGTTTCTTCTTCTTCGGTTTTGGTTCGTTTTGCCAAGTTTCTAGGGATATATGATGTTCCCCTAATACGAGCCGTCGTTGTCCACATTGGTTTAGAAAAACCTAGTGGTTTAGAGGTTCCCGGGTCATTGTTACAACTTAAGAACTTCGGGGGTTGACGATACATATAAAGTTCATCGGGGTTGGAATTAGATTTCTCTATTTTTATGCCCTTTCCCTTATTATTTTCTTTTGCCTTTTTAAAATCAGTTGGGGTAATTTCTATAACATCATCGGAATTCTCGTCGGAATCCGATTCATCGGAGAATTGGTAATCCTCCCAATATTTTGCTTCCTTGGCGGAAACACCATTGACCATAATTAACCATGGTCGGTTGGTTGAGGATTCTCTTTTACTTAACCATTTTATTATTTCCCCCACCGGTTCCGATTCTTCTTCCGGTTCCGATTCTTCGTCCGGTTCCGATTCTTCTTCCGGTTCCGACTCTTCTTCCGGTTCCTCTTCGGGAACTTGTGAATCAGTCCATAAATCATTCCAATTTACATTTGACTCTTCATTATTATTAGGTGAGTCAATGGGACTTGTTCTAGAGGTAGACATCTATCACATAATATCAAACACGTTAAGAGATTAATATATCACATAATATTCATATGTTAAAAATATATAGTTTCCAACAAAAATGTTAAGCAATCATTTTTAAAGAAAACACGGTCGAAGTCCAGAATCACTAATGCATCCTAACAAACTCGATAAGACACACTAATACACATTTTCTGGTTCTCTAAGACCAACGCTCGGATACCAACTGAAATGTCCCGTTCTTATTGATTAAAAACGTTCCATATTAATTGATTTCGTTGCGAGGTTTTGACCTCTATATGAGACGTTTTTCAAAGACTGCATTCATTTTTAAAACAAACCATAACCTTTATTTCATAGATAAAGGTTTTAAAAAAAGCTTTACATAGATTATCAAATAATGATAATCTAAAATATCCTGTTTACACACGACCATTACATAATGGTTTACAACACAAATATGTTACAACAAAATCAGTTTCTTGAATGCAGTTTTTACACAATATCATACAAACATGGACTCCAAATCTTGTCCTTATTTTAGTATGCAATAGCGGAAGCTCTTAGTATTCACCTGAGAATAAACATGCTTTAAACGTCAACAAAAATGTTGGTGAGTTATAGGTTTAACCTATATATATCAAATCATAACAATAGACCACAAGATTTCATATTTCAATACACATCCCATACATAGAGATAAAAATCATTCATATGGTAAACACCTGGTAACCGACATTAACAAGATGCATATATAAGAATATCCCCATCATTCCGGGACACCCTTCGGATATGATATAAATTTCGAAGTACTAAAGCATCCGGTACTTTGGATGGGGTTTGTTAGGCTCAATAGATCTATCTTTAGGATTCGCGTCAATTAGGGTGTCTGTTCCCTAGTTCTTAGATTACCAGACTTGAATAAAAAGGGGCATATTCGATTTCGATAATTCAACCATAGAATGTAGTTTCACGTACTTGTGTCTATTTTGTAAATCATTTTTAAAACCTGCATGTATTCTCATCCCAAAAATATTAGATTTTAAAAGTGGGACTATAACTCACTTTCACAGGTTTTTACTTCGTCGGGAAGTAAGACTTGGCCACTGGTTGATTCACGAACCTATAACAATATATACATATATATCAAAGTATGTTCAAAATATATTTACAACACTTTTAATATATTTTGATGTTTTAAGTTTATTAAGTCAGCTGTCCTCGTTAGTAACCTACAACTAGTTGTCCACAGTTAGATGTACAGAAATAAATCGATAAATATTATCTTGAATCAATCCATGACCCAGTGTATACGTATCTCAGTATTGATCACAACTCAAACTATATATATTTTGGAATCAACCTCAACCCTGTATAGCTAACTCCAACATTCACATATAGAGTGTCTATGGTTGTTCCGAAATATATATAGATGTGTCGACATGATAGGTCGAAACATTGTATACGTGTCTATGGTATCTCAAGATTACATAATATACAATACAAGTTGATTAAGTTATGGTTGGAATAGATTTGTTACCAATTTTCACGTAGCTAAAATGAGAAAAATTATCCAATCTTGTTTTACCCATAACTTCTTCATTTTAAATCCGTTTTGAGTGAATCAAATTGCTATGGTTTCATATTGAACTCTATTTTATGAATCTAAACAGAAAAAGTATAGGTTTATAGTCGGAAAAATAAGTTACAAGTCGTTTTTGTAAAGGTAGTCATTTCAGTCGAAAGAACGACGTCTAGATGACCATTTTAGAAAACATACTTCCACTTTGAGTTTAACCATAATTTTTGGATATAGTTTCATGTTAATAATAAAAATCATTTTCTCTGAATAACAACTTTTAAATCAAAGTTTATCATAGTTTTTAATTAACTAACCCAAAACAGCCCGCGGTGTTACTACGACGGCGTAAATCCGGTTTTACGGTGTTTTTCGTGTTTCCAGGTTTTAAATCATTAAGTTAGCATATCATATAGATATAGAACATGTGTTTAGTTGATTTTAAAAGTCAAGTTAGAAGGATTAACTTTTGTTTGCGAACAAGTTTAGAATTAACTAAACTATGTTCTAGTGATTACAAGTTTAAACCTTCGAATAAGATAGCTTTATATGTATGAATCGAATGATGTTATGAACATCATTACTACCTTAAGTTCCTTGGATAAACCTACTGGAAAAGAGAAAAATGGATCTAGCTTCAATGGATCCTTGGATGGCTCGAAGTTCTTGAAGCAGAATCATGACACGAAAACAAGTTCAAGTAAGATCATCACTTGAAATAAGATTGTTATAGTTATAGAAATTGAACCAAAGTTTGAATATGATTATTACCTTGTATTAGAATGATAACCTACTGTAAGAAACAAAGATTTCTTGAGGTTGGATGATCACCTTACAAGATTGGAAGTGAGCTAGCAAACTTGAAAGTATTCTTGATTTTATGAAACTAGAACTTTTGGAATTTATGAAGAACACTTAGAACTTGAAGATAGAACTTGAGAGAGATCAATTAGATGAAGAAAATTGAAGAATGAAAGTGTTTGTAGGTGTTTTTGGTCGTTGGTGTATGGATTAGATATAAAGGATATGTAATTTTGTTTTCATGTAAATAAGTCATGAATGATTACTCATATTTTTGTAATTTTATGAGATATTTCATGCTAGTTGCCAAATGATGGTTCCCACATGTGTTAGGTGACTCACATGGGCTGCTAAGAGCTGATAATTGGAGTGTATATACCAATAGTACATACATCTAAAAGCTGTGTATTGTACGAGTACGAATACGGGTGCATACGAGTAGAATTGTTGATGAAACTAAATGAGGATGTAATTGTAAGCATTTTTGTTAAGTAGAAGTATTTTGATAAGTGTATTGAAGTCTTTCAAAAGTGTATAAATACATATTAAAACACTACATGTATATACATTTTAACTGAGTCGTTAAGTCATCGTTAGTCGTTACATGTAAGTGTTGTTTTGAAACCTTTAGGTTAACGATCTTGTTAAATGTTGTTAACCCAATGTTTATAATATCAAATGAGATTTTAAATTATTATATTATCATGATATTATCATGTATGAATATCTCTTAATATGATATATATACATTAAATGTCTTTACAACGATAATCGTTACATATATGTCTCGTTTAAAAATCATTAAGTTAGTAGTCTTGTTTTTACATATGTAGTTCATTGTTAATATACTTAATGATATGTTTACTTATCATAGTATCATGTTAACTATATATATATCCATATATATGTCATCATATAGTTTTTACAAGTTTTAACGTTCGTGAATCACCGGTCAACTTGGGTGGTCAATTGTCTATATGAAACATATTTCAATTAATCAAGTCTTAACAAGTTTGATTGCTTAACATGTTGGAAACATTTAATCATGTAAATATCAATCTCAATTAATATATATAAACATGGAAAAGTTCGGGTCACTACAGATGATAGGCAGTACTCATGTCTAGACGAGTTCCTAATGCTTGCTGTAATGTCTGCCAGAATCTTGAAATAAATCTGCCATCCCTATCAGAGATAATAGAGATTGGTATTCCATGTCTGGAGACGACTTCCTTCAAATACAGTCGTGCTAACTTCTCCATCTTGTCATCTTCTCTTATTGGCAGGAAGTGTGCTGATTTGGTGAGACAATCAACTATTACCCAAATAGTATCAAAACCACTTGCAGTCCTTGGCAATTTAGTGATGAAATCCATGGTAATGTTTTCCCATTTCCATTCCGGGATTTTGGGTTGTTGAAGTAGACCTGATGGTTTCTGATGCTCAGCTTTGAACTTAGAACACGTCAAACATTCTCCGACATATTTAGCAACATCGGCTTTCATACCCGGCCACCAAAAATGTTTCTTGAGATCCTTGTACATCTTCCCCGTTCCAGGATGTATTGAGTATCTGGTTTTATGAGCTTCTCTAAGTACCATTTCTCTCATATCTCCAAATTTTGGTACCCAAATCCTTTCAGCCCTATACCGGGTTCCGTCTTCCCGAATATTAAGATGCTTCTCCGATCCTTTGGGTATTTCATTCTTTAAATTTCCCTCTTTTAAAACTCCTTGTTGCACCTCCTTTATTTGAGTAGTAAGGTTATTATGAATCATTATATTCGTAGATTTTACTCGAATGGGTTCTCTGTCCTTCCTGCTCAAGGCATCGGCTACCACATTTGCCTTCCCCGGGTGGTAACGAATCTCAAAGTCGTAATCATTCAACAATTTAATCACCTACGCTGCCTCATATTCAGTTGTTTCTGATTAAATATGTGTTGAAGACTTTTGTGGTCGGTATATATAATAATTTTGACCCCATATAAGTAGTGCCTCCAAGTCTTTAATGCAAAAACAACTGCGCCTAATTCCAAATCATGCGTCGTATAATTTTGCTCGTGAATCTTCAATTGTCTAGACGCATAAGCAATCACCTTCATTCGTTGCATTAATACACAACCGAGACCTTGCTTTGATGCGTCACAATAAATCACAAAATCATCATTCCCTTCAGGCAATGACAATATAGGTGCCATAGTTAGCTTTTTCTTCAATAATTGAAACGCCTCCTCTTGTTCATCCTTCCATTCAAATTTCTTCTCTTTATGCGTTAATGCAGTCAAGGGTTTTGCTATTCTGGAAAAGTCTTGGATGAACCTTCTGTAGTAACCAGCTAGTCCTAAAAACTGGCGTATGTGTTTCGGAGTTTTCGGGGTTTCCCACTTTTCAACGGTTTCGATCTTTGTCGGGTCCACCTGGATACCTTCTTTGTTCACTATGTGACCGAGGAATTGAACTTCTTCCAACCAAAATGCACACTTTGAAAACTTAGCGTACAATTCTTCCTTCCTCAATACTTCTAACACCTTTCTCAAATGTTCACCGTGTTCTTGGTCATTCTTTGAGTAAATAAGTAAGTCATCAATGAAAACAATGACAAACTTGTCAAGATATGGTCCACACACTCGGTTCATAAGGTCCATGAACACAGCTGGTGCATTAGTTAAACCAAACAGCATGACCATAAACTCGTAATGACCGTAACGTGTTCTGAAAGCAGTCTTTGGAATATCATCTTCTTTCACCCGCATTTGATGATACCCGGAACGTAAGTCAATCTTTGAATAAACAGACGAGCCTTGTAGTTGATCAAATAAGTCGTCGATTCTCGGTAGTGGGTAGCGGTTCTTGATGATAAGTTTGTTCAACTCTCGGTAGTCGATACACAACCTGAATGTACCATCTTTCTTCTTGACAAACAAAACAGGAGCTCCCCACGGTGATGTGCTTGGTCGAATGAAACCACGCTCTAAAAGTTCTTGTAATTGGCTTTGCAGTTCTTTCATCTCGCTGGGTGCGAGTCTGTAAGGATAACGAGCTATTGGTGCAGCTCCTGGTACAAGATCTATTTGAAATTCAACGGATCGATGTGGGGGTAATCCCGGTAATTCTTTCGGAAATACATCGGGAAATTCTTTTGCAATGGGAACATCATTGATGCTCTTTTCTTCAGTTTGTACTTTCTCGACGTGTGCTAGAACAGCATAGCAACCTTTTCTTATTAGTTTTTGTGCCTTCAAATTACTAATAAGATGTAGCTTCGTGTTGCCCTTTTCTCCGTACACCATTAAGGGTTTTCCTTTTTCTCGTATAATGCAAATTGCATTTTTGTAACAAACGATCTCTGCTTTCACTTCTTTCAACCAGTCCATACCGATTATCACATCAAAACTCCCTAACTCTACTGGTATCAAATCAATCTTAAATGTTTCGCTAACCAGTTTAATTTCTCGATTCTGACATATATTATCTGCTGAAATTAATTTACCATTTGCTAATTCGAGTAAAAATTTACTATCCAAAGGCGTCAATGGACAATTTAATTTAGCACAAAAATCTCTACTCATATAGCTTCTATCCGCACCCGAATCAAATAAAACGTAAGCAGATTTATTGTCAATAAGAAACGTACCTGTAACAAGCTCCGGGTCTTCCTGTGCCTCTGCTGCATTAATATTGAAAACTCTTCCGCGGCCTTGTCCATTCGTGTTCTCCTGGTTCGGGCAATTTCTAATAATGTGGCCCGGTTTTCCACATTTATAACAAACTACATTGGCATAACTTGCTCCGACACTACTTGCTCCGCCATTACTCGTTCCGACACCATTTGTTCCTTTCGTTCTATTAACCCCTGGTCCGTAGACCTCACACTTCGCCGCGCTATGACCATTTCTTTTACACTTGTTACAAAATTTAGTGCAGAACCCCGAGTGATACTTTTCACACCTTTGGCATAGTTGCTTCTGATTGTTGTTGTTGTTGCGATTATTATTGTTGTTGGGATGATTGTTGTAGTTGCTGTTGTTGTTGTTGTTGTTGGGCCGTTTGTTGTAGTTGCGATTGATGTTGCGATTGTTGGGATAATTGTTGCGATTATTGTTGTAATTGATGTTGTTGTTGTATTGGTGATTCTTATCACCGTTTTCTTCCCACTTTCTTTTGACTTGCTTCACATTGGCCTCTTCAGCAGTCTGTTCTTTAATTCTTTCTTCAATTTGGTTCACTAGTTTGTGAGCCATTCTACATGCCTGTTGTATGGAGGTGGGCTCGTGTGAACTTATATCTTCTTGGATTCTTTCCGGTAATCCTTTCACAAATGCGTCGATCTTCTCTTCCTCATCTTCGAATGCTCCCGGACACAATAGGCACAATTCTGTGAATCGTCTTTCGTACGTGGTAATATCAAATCCTTGGGTTCGTAACCCTCTAAGTTCTGTCTTGAGCTTATTGACCTCGGTTCTGGGACGGTACTTCTCGTTCATCAAGTGCTTGAATGCTGACCACGGTAGTGCGTACACATCGTCTTGTCCCACTTGCTCTAGATAGGTATTCCACCATGTTAACGCAAAACCTGTGAAGGTATGCGTAGCGTACTTCACTTTGTCCTCTTCAGTACACTTACTTATGGCAAACACCGATTCGACCTTCTCGGTCCACCGTTTCAATCCGATCGGTCCTTCGGTTCCATCAAATTCCAAAGGTTTGCAGGCAGTGAATTCTTTGTAGGTGCATCCTACATGATTTCCTGTACTGCTAGATCCAAGGTTATTGTTGGTATGTAGCGCAGCCTGTACTGCGGCTATGTTTGAAGCTAGAAAAGTACGGAATTCCTCTTCATTCATATTCACGGTGTGTCGAGTAGTCGGTGCCATTTCTTTCAAAATAGTCAAATGGAACAAGTTAATCATACAGAATATTAAGAGTAGTTAATAGTATTTCGTAGCATAATATGAACTCATTTATAAAAGCTTTTTCTTCATATTAGCGTTTTATAAGTTTAAATTCGGGTAGTACCTACCCATTAAGTTCATACTTAGTAGCTAATATACAATTCAACTACTACAATTCTATATGAAAAACTGATTATAATAATATTTCTCGTTCAAACTTTTACACAATATTTTACAAACTTACAATACCGCTTATTTTACATATAGCATGAAATATAGCACACAATAAATTTGATACAAGATGGTTGTGAAGATAATTCTAGCTAGT
This sequence comes from Rutidosis leptorrhynchoides, assembly GCF_046630445.1. Classification (NCBI taxonomy): domain Eukaryota; kingdom Viridiplantae; phylum Streptophyta; class Magnoliopsida; order Asterales; family Asteraceae; genus Rutidosis; species Rutidosis leptorrhynchoides. The sequence continues at coordinate 367,363,649 of NC_092343.1, read as the reverse complement.
ACACAAGTCGTTCAGCAAAAGCAATAAAGACACGTAATTCATACGTCCAGAAACAAGTCAGCCATTCTGGTTTTACTAGGATTACTTCCCATCCTTGGTCTTGTGGAACATAACCGTTATGGCCGTTGATAAGACAACGTGTTGTAACGTCGTCAAATGGACGAGGGTTACGTAATGTCCAACAGTCCCGTAACAATCTAAAAACCTCATTTCTTACCCCAATTACCGACTCCGTCACTTATGGGAACGTTTTGTTTAATAGTTGTAGCCCGATGTTCTTGTTCTCACTTTGGTGAGAAGCGAACATTACTAATCCGTAAGCATAACATGCTTCTTTATGTTGCATATTAGCCGCTTTTTCTAAATCACGAAGTCCAATATTCGGATATATTGAGTCAAAATAATTTCTTAACCCATTGCGTAAAATAGCATTTGGGTTCCCCGCAATATATGCATCAAAGTAAACACATCGTAACTTATGGATTTCCCAATGTGATATCCCCCATATTTCAAACGAAAGCCTTTTATAAACCAAGGCATTCTTGGAACGTTCTTCGAATGTCTTACAAACTGATCTCGCCTTAAATAGTTGTGCCGAAGAATTCTGACCGACTCTAGACAAGATTTCATCAATCATGTCTCCGGGTAGGTCTCTTAAAATATTGGGTTGTCTATCCATTTTGTGTTTTTATACTGTAAAATAGACAAGAGTTAGATTCATAAAAAAAATACTTATTAATACAAGCAATTTTTACATATATCATAAGGCATAAGCACACTATATTACATATATTATACCACACGAATACAACTATCTTATTCCGACTCGCTTGTTTCTTCTTCTTCGGTTTTGGTTCGTTTTGCCAAGTTTCTAGGGATATATGATGTTCCCCTAATACGAGCCGTCGTTTTCCACATTGGTTTAGAAAAACCTGGTGGTTTAGAGGTTCCCGGGTCATTGTTACAACTTAAGGACTTCGGGGGTTGACGATACATATAAAGTTCATCGGGTTTGGAATTAGATTTCTCTATTTTTATGCCCTTTCCCTTATTATTTTCTTTTGCCTTTTTAAATTCAGTTGGGGTAATTTCTATAACATCATCGGAATTCTCGTCAGAATCCGATTCATCGGAGAATTGGTAATCCTCCCAATATTTTGCTTCCTTGGCGGAAACACCATTGACCATAATTAACCTTGGTCGGTTGGTTGAGGATTTTCTTTTACTTAACCGTTTTATTATTTTCCCCACCGGTTCTATTTCTTCATCCGGTTCCGATTCTTCTTCCGGTTCCGATTCTTCTTCCGGTTTCGACACTTCTTCCGGTTCCTCTTCGGGAACTTGTGAATCAGTCCACGAATCATTCCAATTTACATTTGACTCTTCATTATTATTAGGTGAGTCAATGGGACTTGTTCTAGAGGTAGACATCTATCACATAATATCAAACGCGTTAAGAGATTAATATATCACATAATATTCACATGTTAAAAATATATAGTTTCCAACAAAATTTGTTAAGCAATCATTTTTCAAGTAAACACGGTCGAAGTCCAGACTCACTAATGCATCCTAAAAAACTCGATAAGACACACTAATGCAAAATTCTGGTTCTCTAAGACCAACGCTCGGATACCAACTGAAATGTCCCGTTCTTATTGATTAAAAACGTTCCATATTAATTGATTTCGTTGCGAGGTTTTGACCTCTATATGAGACGTTTTTCAAAGACTGCATTCATTTTAAAACAAACCATAACCTTTATTTCATCAATAAAGGTTTAAAAAGCTTTACTTAGATTATCAAATAATGATAATCTAAAATATCCTGTTTACACACGACCATTACATAATGGTTTACAATACAAATATGTTACAACAAAATAAGTTTCTTGAATGTAGTTTTTACACAATATCATACAAGCATGGACTCCAAATCTCGTCCTTATTTAAGTATGCGACAGCGGAAGCTCTTAATAATCACCTGAGAATAAACATGCTTAAAACGTCAACAAAAATGTTGGTGAGTTATAGGTTTAACCTAAATATATCAAATCATAATAATAGACCACAAGATTTCATATTTCAATACACATCCCATACATAGAGATAAAAATTATTCATATGGTGAACACCTGGTAACCGACATTAATAAGATGCATATATAAGAATATCCCCATCATTCCGGGACACCCTTCGGATATGATATAAATTTCGAAGTACTAAAGCATCCGGTACTTTGGATAGGGTTTGTTAGGCCCAATAGATCTATCTTTAGGATTCACGTCAATTAGGGTGTCTGTTCCCTAATTCTTAGATTACCAGACTTAATAAAAAGGGGCATATTCGATTTCGATAATTCAACCATAGAATGTAGTTTCACGTACTTGTGTCTATTTTGTAAATCATTTATAAAACTGCATGTATTCTCATCCCAAAATATTAGATTTTAAAAGTGGGACTATAACTCACTTTCACAGATTTTTACTTCGTCGGGAAGTAAGACTTGGCCACTGGTTGATTCACGAACCTATAACAATATATACATATATATCAAAGTATGTTCAAAATATATTTACAACACTTTTAATATATTTTGATGTTTTAAGTTTATTAAGTCAGCTGTCCTCGTTAGTAACCTACAACTAGTTGTCCACAGTTAGATGTACAGAAATAAATCGATAAATATTATCTTGAATCAATCCACGACCCAGTGTATACGTATCTCAGTATTGATCACAACTCAAACTATATATATTTTGGAATCAACCTCAACCCTGTATAGCTAACTCCAACATTCACATATAGAGTGTCTATGGTTGTTCCGAAATATATATAGATGTGTCGACATGATAGGTCGAAACATTGTATACGTGTCTATGGTATCTCAAGATTACATAATATACAATACAAGTTGATTAAGTTATGGTTGGAATAGATTTGTTACCAATTTTCACGTAGCTAAAATGAGAAAAAATATCCAATCTTGTTTTACCCATAACTTCTTCATTTTAAATCCGTTTTGAGTGAATCAAATTGCTATGGTTTCATATTGAACTCTATTTTATGAATCTAAATAGAAAAAAGTATAGGTTTATAGTAGGAAAAATAAGTTACAAGTCGTTTTTGTAAAGGTAGTCATTTCAGTCGAAAGAACGACGTCTAGATGACCATTTTAGAAAACATACTTCCACTTTGAGTTTAACCATAATTTTTGGATATAGTTTCATGTTCATAATAAAAATCATTTTCTCAGAATAACAACTTTTAAATCAAAGTTTATCATAGTTTTTAATTAACTAACCCAAAACAGCCCGCGGTGTTACTACGACGGCGTAAATCCGGTTTTACGGTGTTTTTCGTGTTTCCAGGTTTTAAATCATTAAGTTAGCATATCATATAGATATAGAACATGTGTTTAGTTGATTTTAAAAGTCAAGTTAGAAGGATTAACTTTTGTTTGCGAACAAGTTTAGAATTAACTAAACTATGTTCTAGTGATTACAAGTTTAAACCTTCGAATAAGATAGCTTTATATGTATGAATCGAATGATGTTATGAACATCATTACTACCTTAAGTTCCTTGGATAAACCTACTGGAAAATAGAAAAATGGATCTAGCTTCAACGGATCCTTGGATGGCTCGAAGTTCTTGAAGCAGAATCATGACACGAAAACAAGTTCAAGTAAGATCATCACTTGAAATAAGATTGTTATAGTTATAGAAATTGAACCAAAGTTTGAATATGATTATTACCTTGTATTAGAATGATAACCTACTGTAAGAAACAAAGATTTCTTGAGGTTGGATGATCACCTTACAAGATTGGAAGTGAGCTAGCAAACTTGAAAGTATTCTTGATTTTATGTAACTAGAACTTGTAGAATTTATGAAGAACACTTAGAAATTGAAGATATAACTTGAGAGAGATCAATTAGATGAAGAAAATTGAAGAATGAAAGTGTTTGTAGGTGTTTTTGGTCGTTGGTGTATGGATTAGATATAAAGGATATGTAATTTTGTTTTCATGTAAATAAGTCATGAATGATTACTCATATTTTTGTAATTTTATGAGATATTTCATGCTATTTGCCAAATGATGGTTCCCACATGTGTTAGGTGACTCACATGGGCTGCTAAGAGCTGATCATTGGAGTATATATACCAATAGTACATACATCTAAAAGCTGTGTATTGTACGAGTACGAATACGGGTGCATACGAGTAGAATTGTTGATGAAACTGAACGAGGATGTAATTGTAAGCATTTTTGTTAAGTAGAAGTATTTTGATAAGTGTATTGAAGTCTTTCAAAAGTGTATAAATACATATTAAAACACTACATGTATATACATTTTAACTGAGTCGTTAAGTCATCGTTAGTCGTTACATGTAAGTGTTGTTTTGAAACCTTTAGGTTAACGATCTTGTTAAATGTTGTTAACCCAATGTTTATAATATCAAATGAGATTTTAAATTATTATATTATCATGATATTATCATGTATGAATACCTCTTAATATGATATATATACATTAAATGTCTTTACAACGATAATCGTTACATATATGTCTCGTTTAAAAATCATTAAGTTAGTAGTCTTGTTTTTACATATGTAGTTCATTGTTAATATACTTAATGATATGTTTACTTATCATAGTATCATGTTAACTATATATATATATATATATATCCATATATATGTTATCATATAGTTTTTACAAGTTTTAACGTTCGTGAATCACCGGTCAACTTGGGTGGTCAATTGTCTATATGAAACATATTTTAATTAATCAAGTCTTAACAAGTTTGATTGCTTAACATGTTGAAAATATTTAATCATGTAAATATCAATCTCAATTAATATATATATACATGAAAAAGTTCGGGTCACTACAACTACAACAACCTGAAATCCCGGAATGGAAATGGGAAAACATTACCATGGATTTCATCACTAAATTACCAAGGACTGCAAGTGGTTTTGATACTATTTGGGTAATAGTTGATCGTCTCACCAAATCAGCACACTTCCTGCCAATAAGAGAAGATGAGAAGATGGAGAAGTTAGCATGACTGTATTTGAAGGAAGTCATATCCAGACATGGAATACCAATCTCTATTATCTCTGATAGGGATGGCAGATTTATTTCAAGATTCTGGCAGACATTACAGCAAGCATTAGGAACTCGTCTAGACATGAGTACTGCCTATCATCCACAAACTAATGGGCAGAGCGAAAGGACGATACAAATGCTTGAAGACATGCTACGAGCATGTGTTATTGATTTCGGAAATAGTTGGGATTGACATCTACTGTTAGCAGAATTTTCCTACAACAACGGCTATCATTCAAGCATTGAGATGGCGCCGTTTGAAGCACTTTATGGTAGAAAGTGCAGGTCTCCGATTTGTTGGAGTGAAGTGGGGGATAGACAGATTACGGGTCCGGAGATAATACAAGAAACTACTGAGAAGATCATCCAAATTCAACAACGGTTGAAAACCGCCCAAAGTCGACAAAAGAGTTACGCCGACATTAAAAGAAAAGATATAGAATTTGAAATTGGAGAGATGGTCATGCTTAAGGTTGCACCTTGGAAAGGTGTTGTTCAATTTGGTAAACGAGGGAAATTAAATCCAAGGTATATTAGACCATTCAAGATTATTGATCGTGTCGGACCAGTAGCTTACCGACTTGAGTTACCTCAACAACTCACGGCTGTACATAACACTTTCCACGTCTCGAATTTGAAGAAATGTTTTGCTAAAGAAGATCTCACTATTCCTTTAGATGAAATCCAAATCAACGAAAAACTTCAATTCACCGAAGAACCCGTCGAAATAATGGATCGTGAGGTTAAAATACTTAAGAAAAACAAGATACCAATTGTTAAGGTTCGATGGAATGCTCGTAGAGGACCCGAGTTCACCTGGGAACGAGAAGATCAGATGAAGAAGAAATACCCGCATTTATTTCCAGAAGATACGTCAACACCTCCAACTGCTTAAAATTTGGACGAAATTTATTTAACGGGTAGGTACTGTAGTGACCCAAACTTTTCCATGTTTATATATATATTAAATGAAATTGTTATAAACATGATTAAGTGTTTCCAACATGTTAAGCAATCTGTGACGACCCAAAAATTTCCGACCAAATTTAAACTTAACCTTTATATGTTTCCGACACGATAAGCAGAATTTGTAATGTTGAATCTCAAAAAGTTTGGAACTACATTCATGTAATCAATTATCCTTTGACCGTGTTCGACGATTCACGAACAATTATGTGTATATAGATATGTATATATAATATATAATATTAACTGAAAACATTAACAAAGTATTAGATATATGATACTTTACATGAACGTATTTGTTTCGATATATTTATTGACAGAATTAAGAGATAATATCAAATGATTGAATTATCAGATACATTATGATATGATTACGGGCCTATGTTATGAGGTCCACTGTGATTTAAGAAATCTATTCTTTTTGACCACTCATTACTTAACTAGTATGATAAAATAACGATATTTATATTTTATTTTATCAAATATATATAACGATTTAAATTAATATTATATATATTTATACGCGTATTATACGTACACAGTTTTATACTTTTACTATACTTTAACTTTACCTTTACTTTACTTTTACTTTACTTTAACTTTAATAATTCATACTTTAATAATTCACTTTAATAATTCATACTTTAATAATTCACTTTAATAATTCATACTTTAATAATTCACTTTAATAATTCATACTTTAATAATTCACTTTAATAATTCATACTTTAATAATTCACTTTAATAATTGATACTTTAATAATTCACTTTAATAATTCATACTTTAATAATTCACTTTAATAATTCATACTTTAATAATTCACTTTAATAATTCAAAAATCTATTATAAATAGAATTCAATAGGTTTTATTATTTCATAGAAACTTGAAAATATATTTCTCTAAACTCTCTCAATCGAATTACACATATATATTTTCTTTGTATTATTTCAAGATATTATTAGTATACATAAAATACTACGACGGAGTTATATTCAGACGATTTTAAAATAAGTTTTCAAACGGAATAGAACTAAGAAAATTATGGGTTATAGCTATGGAGGTTATGGGTATTGATCGAGGGTATTGCTCGTGAGGTCAACCTAACGTTTATCATTTTCGTTTCGTCTACGTACTTTCCTGCAATATTGAATCTCAATATTGATACGTGAGCACTTATAACTTAACTTTTATATTTCAACAGTGTATCCCTGACTAGTGCTCGAGTATATAGGATTATGCATGCTTGTACATTCGATATTGTCCTTAGATAGGTTTGTTGAATCCTGAATTAGATACATATGCTACTGAGATAGGGTATATGATATGCATGTCATTGGAAAGCTAGCGAAAAATTAAGAACTTTTCATTTAGATATCGAATGGTTTCGATGAACGGATTAGAAGTTATAGTCAACTGAATTTTAGTATTATTGTTAAAATGATTATTATTACTATCGTCGTTATTATTTTAATAGAAATATCATTGTTATTATAAAATATCATTATTACTATTATGTTAGTATTATCATTTTATCATAATAACATTTTTAGTAAATATAAATATTGTTATTTTTTTATAGAATAATAATTATTATTATTACAAAATAATACAACTTTTACTTATTATTATTATGATCAATATTATTTTATCAAATAAATTGGGGATACAAAGATATTTTTCACCACGCGTAATATAATTACATTAATAATACTTACCACTATAGTTTTACGATATTAAGTGAACTTTATAAATTTTACTACTTAAGATATATAAAAGTATATTTTATCATATATAAACGTTAATATAAATTTTTATTAATAAATGACTTTTATTATTATAAAATCTAATAAATATATTTAAATATATAAAATGACTATAGTTAAGTTATATAATAAATACGTATAAATTTTAGAAGTCATTTTGGGTTAAGTTGACTTTTGCATATTAGTCTCGAGCATTAGGATTGTGGTACACTATGACTTGACCAAAAATTGTTAGATAAATATTGACCAACATATAAATATATATAATTAATATAGGTTCGTGAATCCGAGGCCAACCTTGCACTTGTTAAATGACGTTATATGTATTTTTACTACAAAACACAGTATGGTGAGTTTCATTACTCCCTTTTTATATATATTTTTGGGCTGAGAATACATGCGCTGTTTTATAAATGTTTTACGAAATAGGCACAAGTACTAAAACTAATTCTATGTGGGTTTAAACCAGAAATATACCCTTAGCTTGGTAACATTAAACTACTTGTCTATGTACGGTAGGCGCGAATCCTAAAGATAGATCTATTGGGCCTGACAAACCCCATCCTGACTATGGGATGCTTTAGTACTTCGAGGTTATTTTAAATACACCTGATCTGGTGTACTTCAGAGGGTAAAACATGAACGTTAAGGCTTGTTACCGGGTACCTACAACTTATAGAATACTTTTATACACTTGCGAGTGTACGGATATTTATAGAAACTGAAATCTTGTGGTCTGTTACTATTACGAAAATGATTGATTATGATAAACTAATGAACTCACCAACCTTTTGGTTGACACTTTAAAGCATGTTTATTCTCAGGTATTAAAGAAATCTTCCGATGTGCATTAGCTCATTTTAAGGATATTACTTGGAGTCATTCATGACATACTTTGAAAGACGTTGCATTCGAGTCGTTGAGTTCATCAAGATTAATATTAAGTCAATTATAGTTGAATGTAATATGAAATGGTATGCATGCCGTCAATTTTTGATGTAAAGAAAGTTTGTCTTTTAAAAACGAATACAATGTTTGTAAAACGTATCATATAGAGGTCAAATACCTCGCGATGTAATCAACTATTGTGAATCGTTTATAATGTATATGAACGGATTCTTTCACAATCAAACTTGTTAAGACTTGATTAATTGAAATAGGTTTCATATAGACAATTGACCACCCAAGTTGACCGGCGATTCACGAACGTTAAAACTTGTAAAAACTATATGATGACATATATATGGATATATATATATATAGTTAACATGATATTATGATAAGTAAACATATCATTAAGTATATTAATAATGAACTACATATGTAAAAACAAGACTACTAACCTAATGATTTTGAAACGAGACATATATGTAACGATTATCGTTGTAACGACATTTAATGTATATATATATCATATTAAGATATATTAATACATCATGATATCATGATAATGTAATAATTTAACATCTCATTTGATTTAATAAACAATGGGTTAACAACATTTAACAAGATCGTTAACCTAAAGGTTTCAAAACAACACTTACATGTAACGACTAACGATGACTTAACGACTCAGTTAAAATGTATATACATGTAGTGTTTTAATATGTATTCATACACTTTTTAAAGACTTCAAGACACTTATCAAAATACTTCTACTTAACAAAAATGCTTACAATTACATCCTCGTTCAATTTCATCAACAATTCTACTCGTATGCACCCGTATTCGTACTCGTACAATACACAGCTTTTAGATGTATGTACTATTGGTATATACACTCCAATGATCAGCTCTTAGCGGCCCATGTGAGTCACCTAACACATGTGGGAACCATCATTTGGCAACTAGCATGAAATATCTCATAAAATTACAAAAATATGAGTAATCATTCATGACTTATTTACATGAAAACAAAATTACATATCATTTATATCTAATCCATATACCAACGACCAAAAACACCTAAAAACACTTTCATTCTTCAATTTTCTTCATCTAATTGATCTCTCTCAAGTTCCATCTTCAAGTTCTAAGTGTTCTTCATAAATTCCACAAGTATAGTTTCATAAAAATTAAGAATACTTCCAAGTTTGCTAGCTTACTTCCAATCTTGTAGAGTGATCATCCAACCTCAAGAAATCTTTCTTATTTACATTATTATATCTTTCTAATACAAGGTAATACTCATATTCAAATTTTGATTCAATTTCTATAACTATAACAATCTTATTTCGAGTGGAAATCTTACTTGAACTTGTTTTCGTGTCATGATTCTGCTTCAAGAACTTTCAAGCCATCCAAGGATCCTTTGAAGCTAGATCCATTTTTCTCATTTCCAGTAGCTTTATCCAGAAAACTTGAGGTAGTAATGATTTTCATAACATCATTCGATTCATACATATAAAGCTATCTTATTCGAAGGTTTAAACTTGTAATCACTAGAACATAGTTTAGTTAATTCTAAACTTGTTCGCAAACAAAAGTTAATCCTTCTAGCTTGACTTTTAAAATCAACTAAACACATGTTCTATATCTATATGATATGCTAACTTAATGATTTAAAACTTGGAAACACGAAGAACACTGTAAAACCGGACATACGCAGTCGTAGTAACACCGCGGGCTGTTTTGGGTTAGTTAATTAAAAACTATGATAAACTTTGATTTAAAAGTTGTTCTTCTGGGAAAAAGATTTTTCTTATGAACATGAAACTATATCCAAAAATCATGATTAAACTCAAAGTGGAAGTATGTTTTCTAAAATAGTCATCTAGACGTCGTTCTTTCGACTGAAATGACTACCTTTATAAAAAAGACTTGTAACTTATATTTCCGACTATAAACCTATACTTTTTCTGTTTAGATTCATAAAATAGAGTTCAATATGAAACCATAGCAATTTTATTCACTCAAAACGGATTTAAAATGAAGAAGTTATGGGTAAAACAAGATTGAATAATTTTTCTTGTTGTAGCAACGTGAAAATTGGTAACAAATCTATATTAATCATATCCTAGCTAACTTATATTGTATTATACATGTATTCTAATATATTATGTAATCTTGGAATACCATAGACACGTATGCAAATGTTTTGACATATCATATCGACCCATGTGTATATATTATTTGGAACAACCATAGACACTCTATATGCAGTAATGTGGGAGTTAGCTATACAGGGTTGAGGTTGATTCCAAAAATATATATACTTTGAGTTGTGATCTAGCCTGAGACGTGTATACACTGGGTCGTGGATTGATTCATGATAATATATATCAATTTTTTTGTACATCTAACGTTGGACAACTAGTTGTAGGTTACTAACGAGGACAGCTGACTTAATAAACTTAAAACATCAAAATGTATTAAAAGTGTTGTAAATATATTTTGAATATACTTTGATATATATGTACATATTTGTTATAGGTTCGTGAATCGACCAGTGGCCAAGTCTTACTTCCCGACGAAGTAAAAATCTGTGAAAGTGAGTTATAGTCCCACTTTTAAAATTTAATATTTTTGGGATGAGAATACATGCAGGTTTTATAAATGATTTACAAAATAGACACAAGTACGTGAAACTACATTCTATGGTTGAATTATCGAAATCGAATATGCCCCTTATTATTAAGTCTGGTAATCTAAGAAATAGGGAACATACAACCTAATTGACGTGAATCCTAAAGATAGATCTATTGGGCCTAACAAACCCCAATCCAAAGTACCGGATGCTTTAGTACTTCGAAATTTATATCATATCCGAAGGGTGTCCCGGAATGATGGGGATATTCTTATATATGCATCTTGTTAATGTCCGTTACCAGGTGTTCACCATATGAATGATTTTTATCTCTATGTATGGGATGCGTATTGAAATATGAAATCTTGTGGTCTATTGTTACGATTTGATATATATATATAGGTTAAACCTATAACTCACCAACATTTTTTGTTGACGTTTAAAGCATGTTTATTCTCAGGTGAATACTAAGAGTTTCCGCTGTTGCATAGTAAAATGAGGACAAGATTTGGAGTCCATATTTGTATGATATTGTGTAAAAACTGCATTTAAGAAATATATGTCGATGTAATATATTTCTATTGTAAACCATTATGTAATGATCGTGTGTAAACAGTATATTTTAGATTATCATTATTTGATAATCTACGTAATGCTTTTGAAACCTTTATTGATAAAATAAAGGTTATGGTTGTTTTAAAAATGAATGCAGTCTTTGAAAAAGGTCTCATATAGAGGTCAAAACCTCGCAACGAAATCAATTAATATGGAACGTTTATAATCAATATGAACGGGACATTTCAATATACGCCTGAGGAACTAGCATCTACTGATTGTCAAAGGTTGATAGTTAATGGTAGGAGGGTTGATGAAAATTTTGATATGAATGGAATATGGAGTAGAATGACTAGCCATAACCGATTTCGTGGGGGCATTACTCTTATACTGATATTGATAAAGCTGAGCTAAGAGTAATACATAGGTTCTTAGGAAACTCAATTACACAGCGAGGTAGGAACAAAGAGAAGGTAAATGAAAATGATTTATTTTATCTCATGTGTATTCGAGACCCACAGAGCGCTGTGAGTATACCTTATTGTGTGGGTTATTATATATCGGCTATGGTTAGGGGTATACGGCCTAATAGTATAATAGGAGGTAGTATCTTTGTTACTTTAAATGCTGAGTATCTCGGTATCGATAGAAGTCAAGGGGGATTAATAATTGAAGCACCAGAACCCCGTGATACAATTGGTTTGAAAGTATATCATGGTGTCAAGGTTTTAAAGAAATGACATAACGCTGCAGCACCATATGATGGAAATCATCCACAGGTCAAAAGAGATCAGCAACAAGGTAATGTGGGAGGGGGGAATCAGATGACAGAAATGCAAATTTTTATGGCTCAGCATGAGTATGAAATGGCTAGACAACGAGCATTTCAAGATTGGCAGTATCATCAAAACCAAATCATAAGTCATTGTACACACATAAATACAAACTACATTCCTACTCAAATGCCCATATTTCCTCCCTGAACTACACAGACCCGACCACCGTACCTTACATATGACCCAGCTCAAGCATTCTACAGCACTTACGGCTATGAATGGAATCCCTACTGGCACCATCCTCATCAATCCTAATTTTCTTTTATGCCTATTTTTATTTATTTCGTAACTTGTAATTTTATACTTTTAATGCTTCTTTTGATATTATAATAGTTTTTATAATTTTTCTAACTTTTATTATTAGATTTTAATAATTTTTGAATGTGGGGTGATATACCCAACTTCAAAAATATGTATATATATGTTTGTAGTTTATCTCATGTACAAAACAGAGTAAAACAGCGCACTTTCAAAGACTGGCATTAAGTTCAGCAAAAGCTATTAATTTTGACGACAAAACGAAAAACAAGTGTGATGTAACAACAGAAAGAATGAACAAATGAAGTGCACCATTTATTATTCAACACAAACAACAATATATTTGGAAACTTTGGTAAAATTTAATCATTTTTCTACGCTAATCACCATCAATAATTTAAATTGTTACTTATTTCTTGCAAATGAGGGCATTGCAAGATCTTAAGTGTGGGAAGGGATTAAATTCTTTCGGTTTTAAAATTTCTTTTGACTTATACACTTGGTTTAATAGCCACCGTTAAACTTTACTAGTAACGCAGTAGTTGTATTAGAATCTAGTGCTCTCTGACAATAAAGAACAGCCCTAGTCTTATATACTCACTACCCACTTCTAGTAAAATTTTTAAAAAATTTTCAAATAAATGAATTCAAAATCATGTTTATACATATTTATGAACGATAAAACTAGATGTTAATTCCGAAATTGTCATTACCTTGTAAAGGACATAAATTGAGAAACAACCCAAAATGTTAGAATTCATTTAAAATGGAATAGAGGAAAATAAAAAGGCAAAGAAAGGAAAATAAAAGCCAAGTGTGGGAAATTTTTACCAAGTTATTTAAATCACATATCACATATCTTTGTACAAATAATTAAAGATACTTTTGTTTTGAACGATTTTATCAGTTTTACCTGATTTCTTATAATATATTTGAAAGAAATGTGCCACTTGATTTAAAAGGAAGTAAAGTCTTTCGAGAAAAAAAGACACACGCTTCTTGATTTAGGTCAGGAAGTTGTCGTCCAGACCAGTTGTAGAGACTACGAAAAACCTTGAAAAGTTTTCTCGAAAATCAGCTGGAAATCCACGGACCTCAGCATCAAACAGGGTCGCCAAGTGGTAAGACTTATCCTAACCATGAGAGGATTTGTCTCGTACAATGGGGGGCACCGTGCAAATTAGCTTATAAGACTAATGAATCAGATCCCCAGAAAGGATAATCTCCTTAAAAGATCAAAAATAAGCTTTTAAGCCTGATATTACTCAATCCTTGAGATTGACCTTAAAGATTGAGAATTACAAACTAATGGAATTCGATGATATCTAAACTCAAGCTTGAACGAGAAAATATTTTGATCAAATTACAAACCGATTTGTTTTATGAAAACCTATTTTTAATGCGTTCATTACCATTGAACGTAAAATCCTAAGAATTCACCGAAATTCATTAGGTCACCTGAACCAAATCGGGTGTCAACCGTAAAAACGGTGGTTGCATAGCATGGTCAAAGACAGGACCTTGTGCCAGACCGAAAAACTATAGGGTGATCTTTACTATTGTTCCTACAAAGGATAGTAATTGCATCCGACACGATATAGACCATAATCAAAAGCATTTCACGGGACATTGCCTTAACAGTTGCTTGTTCAACGCTTTCCTTTACAACCGGACGGTAGTTTACCAAAAGGTAATATACGGAGCAAGTATACTGGACGTGTTGCTTTCCCAATACAAGGTTAGCAAGTGGGTGACACAAAACCGCAAGTTTTGAGCTAAAATTTTCAAATCTGAAACCCACAAAACCCACAAAAATATTTTGCAAACACCGGTGAAGGGTTATTCTGGAAAACTTATCTAGGGTAAAAACTAGATTGAATTTTTAAAAGATCAAATGTTTTCATAAAGATCCAATTTCCTAACGGATCTAAATTTTTATAGTCATGTGAGACTGTAAAACCACATCATTATCATCATTGTTCATAACCGTCGTATTGAAATCACTGATGTACAAAGTGTGAAGAATAAAGAAGTGATTCTAGTAAAGTTATATTCAAGTTCTATATTGCTTGAGGACAAGCAACGCTCAAGTGTGGGATTATTTGATAATGCTAAAAATGAACTTATATTTCATAGCATTATCCTTCTAGAAAGACAAGCTTTTAGTTGCAATTGTTCTATTTCCAAGTAATATTCGTTTAAATAATAAAAGGTGAAGACAAAAGACAGAATCGACGATTTGAAGACGCAAACGACCAAAAAGCTAAAAAGTACAAAGTACAATCCAAGTGGTTCAAATTATTGCTGAGAAACGTATAAAAGTTACAAGAGTACGAGCCGCAAAATGCAAAGTACAAGATATTAAATAGTACGAAAAGGCATTCGAAAATCCGGAACCGAGACATGAACCAACTTTCAGCACGCGACGCAACGGACCAAAAATTACAAGTCAACTATGCACAAGAATATAATATAATATATAATTAATTATATATATTATTATATATTATATTTATAAGCAGCCCACGTTTAAATCACTATGGTGAGCTGGAATCCATATCTCCGCACTCGCGGAGCTGTAAAGCATAAAACCTCCACACTCGCGGAGCTGTACAGTTTAAAGTGGGCCTATAAAAGGCCGCGCATTCTGATCGATTTTACTCATCCTTTTCCTTCTTTCTATCTACGTAAAATATATATATATATATATATATATATATATATATATATATATATATATATATATATATATATATATATATATATATATATATATATATATATATATATATATATATATATATATATATATATATATATAATTATAATTTTAATTTAAAGTTTAATAAGAATAAGGTTATAGTGGCGAATGTTTTAAGTTTGTAAGTCGAAATTCTGTCCGTGTAAACACTACCCGATTAATACTCATTGTAAGTTATGTTCAACCTTTTTAAATTAATGTCTCGTAGCTAAGTTATTATTATGCTTATTTAAGCTGAAGTAATCGTGATGTTGAACTATATATTAAAGACGGGGTTATTGGGCTTTGTACCATAATTGGGGTTTGGACAAAAGATCGACACTTGTGGAAATTAGACTATGGACTATTAATGGGCTTTATATTTGTTTAATTGAATGATAGTTCGTTAATTTAATATAAAGATTTACAATTGGGCGTACCTATAAATAACCACATACACTCGATCGGACACGATGGGCTGGATATTTATAAGTACTAATAATCGTTCATTTAGCCGGACACGGGGATGGATTAATAGTCAATGGACTCATTAAAACAGGGGTGGATTACGTACAAGGACACTTGGCGTAATTGTTAACAAAGTATTAAAACCTTGGGTTACACGCAGTTGATATCCTGGAGTAATTATTAAACAAAGTATTAAGACCTTGTTACAGTTTAAGTCCCTAATTAGTTGGAATATTTGACTTCGGGTATAAGGATAATTTGACGAGGACACTCGCACTTTATATTTATGACTGATGGACTGTTATGGTCAAAAACCAGATGGACATATCGAATAATCCAGGACAAAGGACAATTAACCCATGGTAATAAATTAAAATCAACACGTCAAACATCATGATTACGGAAGTTTAAATAAGCATAATTCCTTTATTTTATATCTCATCGCACTTTTATTTACTGTCATTTTATTTATTGCACTTTTAAATTATTGCATTTTTATTTATCGCACTTTTATTTATCGTCATTTATTTTACGCTTTAAATTAAGTCATTTGTATATTTAATAGGTTTTAATTGCTACTTAAGACATAAAATCGACAAACCGGTCATTAAACGGTAAAATCCCCTTTTATAATAATAATAATATTACTTATATATATATTGATACAAATATAGTTTAAAATAAATATAGCGTTAAACTCAGCTAGCTCCCTGCGGAACGAACCGGACTTACTAAAAACTACACTACTTTACGATTAGGTACACTGCCTATAGTGTTGTAGCAAGGTTTAGGTATATCCCATTCAATAAGTAAATAACTTGTGTAAAATTGTATCGTATTTAATAGTATTTCGCAATAAAAATATAACTATTTCGTATACACCTCGCATAACATCATGCACTATGGGTTATGATGTCTCGTGACCCCACTATCTTTAGTTTTTTTTTTTACTAAAACATCACTAAATTAAACTACCTAACCCCATATATTTATAGGATGCATATTTTTTTGAAGGTAAATTACTAATTTTAAAGATTTTGGGACACTTTGAGTTTTCATTCTAGATTCGCCTTTGTTAATAAACCACGAAGTACAACATAAATCAATCATATCACACTTCAAAAAGCCTTGCGTATCAGTATCAATATTGTATTAGTATTGAATCTGTATTGTATCAGTATATTAGGTATTGAATCTGCATTGTTTCCGTAAATTGGGTATTGAATCAGTGGCGAATGTACAGTATTGCCACGACCCTACTTTTTCCGTTATCTTTTACCGTTTATTATTTAACGTCCGTTAATTGTTATTCGTGCTACGTCATTTCTATGACCTATATTATTATTTTTGTAATAATATATTAATTATTATGTGTTAAGTGAATATTTGTATTCATATTTAAAGTTGTACGTTTCTACGTGTCGTGGATTTCTATCCGGCGAATCTTTTCGGTTTTCAAACCAACGGTCAAACTTTTGGGATTTTTAAATCCAAATTATTTTAAATATGATATTTTGATATCATATGATTATATATAGTGTTTATATATTTTATTTATCGCGTATATGTTATCTCTCCGAAGAATTAATCGCGTAGTAGCGTTTTCGCATTTCGGGCTTCGATCGGGCGTTCGGGCTAAAAGAAAATATTCAAAATATGAAGGTGGCCCATAAATGGGGCCCATTATACCCCATTCCTCCGAACCATTCAGGGAGGAGTGTTAGCCTTTATTTTTATTTTTGTGATTTTACAAAATCATTTTATCACTTCCTCTTTTCAAACCTAACTTTCATTTTGCAAAACCATCTCCCTCTTTTCTCCTTCCTTGGCCATTGCCTACCATCACCATCATCATCATCATCATCATCATCATCATCATCATCATCATCATCATCATCTTCTTCTTCAATCAAACACTCAATTCAAAGGGCTTTCATCATTTCCGGATTCACCGCATCGTTCTCTTCGCGTCTATACCATTCGTTTCTTGATTAGGGTATAAACCCTAACCCTAGATTTTTGATTTTTATTTAATTTTTCTGTTTTTGATGATTATTATGATACTTAGTGCTTGTATGTTGTTGGATTAATGATTGTATGCATAGAATTACTCGTTATTACATGTTTTCGATTTGTTTGATTTTGGACAGCGGACTAATTGATAATTTCAGTACAATTAACTGATGTTTTTAATAAATATATTATTTAGATGATTTCCTCTCATCAATACATTGATTTTAGACTCCGGATTCATATTATTTCGATTCCCGGAACTTAAGTTATGCTTAAAATGGTGTTTTCATGGAATTAAAATATAAAAATGAATGTATTCAGTTTTGGTTCGACTTTGTAACCACTTTTGGAGTCTCTAGGGTGTACTAGTGTGTTAGGATTGATGATTGGATGAACATTCATGTTCGGGTCATCGAAATCCGAGCCACGGATCACCTGGTATGACTAAAATAAGATTTTGAACGGATTAAAGTTCCAAGTTGAATTATGGCTGTTGGTCACGACTTGGGGACTGATTTTAGGGTGTTCTTGAGTGCACTAATGTGTCAGGTGGTTTGGTTAGGCGAGGATATATATAAGACGCCGAAAACCGACACCCGGGGCTCAAGTTATGACCCGATGAACTTTTAATTAAAACTTATGGTTATGAAATAAAATTTATGATATAGATAATTATTTTCATTATTATTAAATTACTTATGATATAAAAGTAATTGTTTTAATTTAAGACTTATGATATATACATTTATAAGTCTTAAATTAAAACAATTACTTTTATAAATACATGTACATAGATTCTGTGTGAGTAGAGATATTATTGCGTTATCTCTTTGTAAACCATACTTTGTACATACTCTATTTCATATATATAATACACTGTTGGCCTTTCAAAAAAAAATAAAATTTAATTACATTATAATTTAATTAAACATTTAATAAAACTTATGATTAATAATACTTTTATTATTAATGAAAAATACTTATGATAAGTATTAAACTTATGTTATGAGATCATTATAATAAGACTGATAAAAAGGATTAATTAATTATTTAATTATTATAAGGCTTAGTTATTATTTAATTATAATTTAATTATTAAATACTTATGATTTAATAATTATAATTAAAACTTATGATATGATTAATAATTCATTATTAATTAATAATGCTTGTGATATGACTAAAAATTTATTATTGATTAATAATACTTATGTTATGATTAATATTTAATTATTAATAAAACGCTTACGTTATATTAATTATATTATTTAAACTTATGTTAACTTATTAATTCAATTTAATTTAATTAAACTTATGTTATGACATAATTATACATTTATGACTTTAAATAACATTATAACTTATATTACTAATATAATTTATACTTTAAAATTCAACGTTGATATGTTTGACCAAGGTTGACTTTTGAGTTGACTATCAGTTGACTTTGACTTTCAGTTGACTTTCTAATTAAGGAAACTTTCCTAAGTTAAACACTTTCTAAAAATAGAAACCTTCTAATTATAGAAACTTTTCTAAAATAGAAACTTTCCAAAAATAGAAATTTTCCAAAAATGGAAACCTGCTAAAAATAGAAACTTTCTAAAAATAGAAAGTACGTGTTATATGAAATGTCCCGTTCTTATTGATTAAAAACATTCCATATTAATTGATTTCGTTGCGAGGTTTTGACCTCTATATGAGACGTTTTTCAAAGACTGCATTCATTTTTAAAACAAACCATAACCTTTATTTCATAAATAAAGGTTTAAAAAGCTTTACGTAGATTATCAAATAATGATAATATAAAATATCCTGTTTACACACGACCATTACATAATGGTTTACAATACAAATATGTTACATCGAAATCAGTTTCTTGAATGCAGTTTTTACACAATATCATACAAACATGGACTCCAAATCTTGTCCTTATTTTAGTATGCAACATCGGAAGCTCTTAATATTCACCTGAGAATAAACATGCTTTAAACGTCAACAAAAATGTTGGTGAGTTATAGGTTTAACCTATATATATCAAATCGTAACAATAGACCACAAGATTTCATATTTCAATTCACATCCCATACATAGAGATAAAAATTCATTCATATGGTGAACACCTGGTAACCGACATTAACAATGTAGTGACCCGAACTTTTCCATGTTTATATATATTAATTGAGATTGATATTTACATGATTAAATGTTTCCAACATGTTAAGCAATCAAACTTGTTAAGACTTAATTAATTGAAATAGGTTTCATATAGACAATTGACCACCCAAGTTGACCGGTGATTCACGAACGTTAAAACTTGTAAAAACTATATGATGACATATATATGGTTATATATATAGTTAACATGATATTATGATAAGTAAACATATCATTAAGTATATTAACAATGAACTACATATGTAAAAACAAGACTACTGACTTAATGATTTTGAAACGAGACATATATGTAACGATTATCGTTGTAACGACATTTAATGTATATATATCATATTAAGATATATTCGTACATCATAATATCATGATAATATAATAATTTAAAATCTCTTTTGATATTATAAACATTGGGTTAACAACATTTAACAAGATCGTTAACCTAAAGGTTTCAAAACAACATTTACATGTAACGACTAACGATGACTTAACGACTCGGTTAAAATGTATATACATGTAGTGTTTTAATATGTATTCATACACTTTTGAAAGACTTCAAGACACTTATCAAAATACTTCTACTTAACAAAAATGCTTACAATTACATCCTCGTTCAGTTTCATCAACAATTCTACTCGTATGCACCTGTATTCGTACTCGTACAATACACAGCTTTTAGATGTATGTACTATTGGTATATACACTCCAATGATCAGCTCTTAGCAGCCCATGTGAGTCACCTAACACATGTGGGAACCATCATTTGGCAACTAGCATGAAATATCTCATAAAATTACAAAAATATGAGTAATCATTCATGACTTATTTACATGAAAACAAAATTACATATCCTTTATATCTAATCCAAACACCAACGACCAAAAACACCTACAAACACTTTCATTCTTCAATTTTCTTCATCTAATTGATCTCTCTCAAGTTCTATCTTCAAGTTCTAAGTGTTCTTCATAAATTCCAAAAGTTCTAGTTTCATAAAATCAAGAATACTTTCAAGTTTGCTAGCTCACTTCCAATCTTGTAAGGTGATCATCCAACCTCAAGAAATCTTTGTTTCTTACAGTAGGTTATCATTCTAATACAAGGTAATAATCATATTCAAACTTTGGTTCAATTTCTATAACTATAACAATCTTATTTCAAGTGATGATCGTACTTGAACTTGTTTTCGTGTCATGATTTTGCTTCAAGAACTTCGAGCCATCCAAGGATCCATTGAAGCTAGATCCATTTTTCTCTTTTCCAGTATTTTTATCCAAGGAACTTAAGGT
This sequence comes from Rutidosis leptorrhynchoides, assembly GCF_046630445.1. Taxonomy (NCBI): domain Eukaryota; kingdom Viridiplantae; phylum Streptophyta; class Magnoliopsida; order Asterales; family Asteraceae; genus Rutidosis; species Rutidosis leptorrhynchoides. Next base: position 367,341,943 of record NC_092343.1, on the reverse strand, counting down.
AGTAATGATGTTCATAACATCATTCGATTCATACATATAAAGCTATCTTATTCGAAGGTTTAAACTTGTATTCACTAGAACATAGTTTAGTTAATTCTAAACTTGTTCGCAAACAAAAGTTAATCCTTCTAACTTGACTTTTAAAATCAACTAAACACATGTTCTATATCTATATGATATGCTAGCTTAATGATTTAAAGCCTGGAAACACGAAAAACACCGTAAAACCGGATTTACGCCGTCGTAGTAACACCGCGGGCTGTTTTGGGTTAGTTAATTAAAAACTATGATAAACTTTGATTTAAAAGTTGTTATTCTGAGAAAATGATTTTTATTATGAACATGAAACTATATCCAAAAATTATGGTTAAACTCAAAGTGGAAGTATGTTTTCTAAAATGGTCATCTAGACGTCGTTCTTTCGACTGAAATGACTACCTTTACAAAAACGACTTGTAACTTATTTTTCCGACTATAAACCTATACTTTTCTGTTTAGATTCATAAAATAGAGTTCAATATGAAACCATAGCAATTTGATTCACTCAAAACGGATTTAAAATGAAGAAGTTATGGGTAAAACAAGATTGGATAATTTTTCTCATTTTAGCTACGTGAAAATTGGTAACAAATCTATTCCAACCATAACTTAATCAACTTGTATTGTATATTATGTAATCTTGAGATACCATAGACACGTATACAATGTTTCGACCTATCATGTCGACACATCTATATATATTTCGAAACAACCATAGACACTCTATATGTGAATGTTGGAGTTAGCTATACAGGGTTGAGGTTGATTCCAAAATATATATAGTTTGAGTTGTGATCAATACTGAGATACGTATACACTGGGTCGTGGATTGATTCAAGATAATATTTATCGATTTATTTCTGTACATCTAACTGTGGACAACTAGTTGTAGGTTACTAACGAGGACAGCTGACTTAATAAACTTAAAACATCAAAATATATTAAAAGTGTTGTAAATATATTTTGAACATACTTTGATATATATGTATATATTGTTATAGGTTCGTGAATCAACCAGTGGCCAAGTCTTACTTCCCGACGAAGTAAAAATCTGTGAAAGTGAGTTATAGTCCCACTTTTAAAATCTAATATTTTTGGGATGAGAATACATGCAGGTTTTATAAATGATTTACAAAATAGATACAAGTACGTGAAACTACATTCTATGGTTGAATTATCGAAATCGAATATGCCCCTTTTTATTAAGTCTGGTAATCTAAGAATTAGGGAACAGACACCCTAATTGACGCGAATCCTAAAGATAGATCTATCGGGCCCAACAAGCCCCATCCAAAGTACCGGATGCTTTAGTACTTCGAAATTTATATCATATCCGAAGGGTGTCCCGGAATGATGGGGATATTCTTATATATGCATCTTGTTAATGTCGGTTACCAGGTGTTCACCATATGAATGATTTTTATCTCTATGTATGGGATGTATATTGAAATATGAAATCTTGTGGTCTATTATTATGATTTGATATATATAGGTTAAACCTATAACTCACCAACATTTTTGTTGACGTTTTAAGCATGTTTATTCTCAGGTGATTATTAAGAGCTTCCGCTGTCGCATACTTAAATAAGGACGAGATTTGGAGTCCATGCTTGTATGATATTGTGTAAAAACTGCATTCAAGAAACTTATTTTGTTGTAACATATTTGTATTGTAAACCATTATGTAATGGTCATGTGTAAATAGGTTATTTTAGATTATCATTATTTGATAATCTACGTAAAGCTTTTTAAACCTTTATTGATGAAATAAAGGTTATGGTTTGTTTTAAAAATGAATGCAGTCTTTGAAAAACGTCTCATATAGAGGTCAAAACCTCGCAACGAAATCAATTAATATGGAACGTTTTTAATCAATAAGAACGGGACATTTCAAACAAGATGCATATATAAGAATATCCCCATCATTCCGAGACACCCTTCGGATATGATATAAATTTCGAAGTACTAAAGCATCCAGTACTTTGGATGAGGTTTGTTAGGCCCAATAGATCTATCTTTAGGATTCGCGTAAATTAGGATGTCTGTTCCCTAATTCTTAGATTACCAGACTTAATAAAAAGGGGCATATTCGATTTCGATAATTCAACCATAGAATGTAGTTTCACGTACTTGTGTCTATTTTGTAAATCATTTATAAAACCTGCATGTATTCTCATCCCAAAAATATTAGATTTTAAAAGTGGGACTATAACTCACTTTCACAGATTTTTACTTCGTCTGGAAGTAAGACTTGGCCACTGGTTGATTCACGAACCTATAACAATATATACATATATATCAAAGTATGTTCAAAATATATTTACAACACTTTTAATATATTTTGATGTTTTAAGTTTATTAAGTCAGCTGTCCTCGTTAGTAACCTACAACTAGTTGTCCACAGTTAGATGTACAGAAATAAATCGATAAATATTATCTTGAATCAATCCACGACCCAGTGTATACGTATCTCAGTATTGATCACAACTCAAACTATATATATTTTGGAATCAACCTCAACCCTGTATAGCTAACTCCAACATTCACATATAGAATGTCTATGGTTGTTCCGAAATATATATAGATGTGTCGACATGATAGGTCGAAACATTGTATACGTGTCTATGGTATCTCAAGATTACATAATATACAATACAAGTTGATAAAGTTATGGTTGGAATAGATTTGTTACCAATTTTCACGTAGCTAAAATGAGAAAAATTATCCAATCTTGTTTTACCCATAACTTCTTCATTTTAAATCCGTTTTGAGTGAATCAAATTGCTATGGTTTCATATTGAAATCTATTTTATGAATCTAAACAGAAAAAGTATAGGTTTCTAGTCGGAAAAATAAGTTACAAGTCGTTTTTGTAAAGGTAGTCATTTCAGTCGAAAGAACGACGTCTAGATGACCATTTTAGAAAACATACTTCCACTTTGAGTTTAACCATAATTTTTGGATATAGTTTCATGTTCATAATAAAAATCATTTTCTCAGAATAACAACTTTTAAATCAAAGTTTATCATAGTTTTTAATTAACTAACCCAAAACAGCCTGCGGTGTTACTACGACGGCGTAAATCCGGTTTTACGGTGTTTTTCGTGTTTCCAGGTTTTAAATCATTAAGTTAGCATATCATACAGATATAGAACATGTGTTTAGTTGATTTTAAAAGTCAAGTTAGAAGGATTAACTTTTGTTTGCGAACAAGTTTAGAATTAACTAAACTATGTTCTAGTGATTACAAGTTTAAACCTTCGAATAAGATAGCTTTATATGTATGAATTGAATGATGTTATGAACATCATTACTTCCTTAAGTTCCTTGGATAAACCTACTGGAAAAGAGAAAAATGGATCTAGCTTCAACGGATCCTTGGATGGCTCGAAGTTCTTAAAGCAGAATCATGACACGAAAACAAGTTCAAGTAAGATCATCACTTGAAATAAGATTGTTATAGTTATAGAAATTGAACCAAAGTTTGAATATGATTATTACCTTGTATTAGAATGATAACCTACTGTAAGAAACAAAGATTTCTTGAGGTTGGATGATTACCTTACAAGATTGGAAGTGAGCTAGCAAACTTGAAAGTATTCTTGATTTTATGAAACTAGAACTTTTGGAATTTATGAAGAACACTTAGAACTTGAAGATAGAACTTGAGAGAGATCAATTAGATGAATAAAATTGAAGAATGAAAGTGTTTGTAGGTGTTTTTGGTCGTTGGTGTATGGATTAGATATAAAGGATATGTAATTTTGTTTTCATGTAAATAAGTCATGAATGATTACTCATATTTTTGTAATTTTATGAGATATTTCATGCTAGTTGCCAAATGATAGTTCCCACATGTGTTAGGTGACTCACATGGGCTGCTAAGAGATGATCATTGGAGTGTATATACCAATAGTACATACATCTAAAAGCTGTGTATTGTACGAATACGAATACGGGTGCATACGAGTAGAATTGTTGATGAAACTGAACGAGGATGTAATTGTAAGCATTTTTGTTAAGTAGAAGTATTTTGATAAGTGTATTGAAGTCTTTCAAAAGTGTATAAATACATATTAAAACACTACATGTATATACATTTTAACTGAGTCGTTAAGTCATCGTTAGTCGTTACATGTAAGTGTTGTTTTGAAACCTTTAGGTTAACGATCTTGTTAAATGTTGTTAACCCAATGTTTATAATATCAAATGAGATTTTAAATTATTATATTATCATGATATTATCATGTATGAATATCTCTTAATATGATATATATACATTAAATGTCTTTACAACGATAATCGTTACATATATGTCTCGTTTAAAAATCATTAAGTTAGTAGTCTTGTTTTTACATATGTAGTTCATTGTTAATATACTTAATGATATGTTTACTTATCATAGTATCATGTTAACTATATATATATCCATATATATGTCATCATATAGTTTTTACAAGTTTTAACGTACGTGAATCACCGGTCAACTTGGGTGGTCAATTGTCTATATGAAACATATTTTAATTAATCAAGTCTTAACAAGTTTGATTGCTTAACATGTTGGAAACATTTAATCATGTAAATATCAATCTCAATTAATATATATAAACATGGAAAAGTTCGGGTCACTACAGTACCTACCCGTTAAATAAATTTCGTCCCGAAATTTTAAGCTGTTGAAGGTGTTGACGAATCTTCTGGAAATAGATGCGGGTATTTCTTCTTCATCTGATCTTCACGCTCCCAGGTGAACTCGGGTCCTCTACGAGCATTCCATCGAACCTTAACAATTGGTATCTTGTTTTGCTTAAGTCTTTTAACCTCACGATCCATTATTTCGACGGGTTCTTCGATGAATTGAAGTTTTTCGTTGATTTGGATTTCATCTAACGGAATAGTGAGATCTTCTTTAGCAAAATATTTCTTCAAATTCGAGACGTGGAAAGTGTTATGTACAGCCGCGAGTTGTTGAGGTAACTCAAGTCGGTAAGCTACTGGTCCGACACGATCAATAATCTTGAATGGTCCAATATACCTTGGATTTAATTTCCCTCGTTTACCAAATCGAACAACGCCTTTCCAAGGTGCAACTTTAAGCATGACCATCTCTCCAATTTCAAATTCTATATCTTTTCTTTTAATGTCAGCATAGCTCTTTTGTCGACTTTGGGCGGTTTTCAACCGTTGTTGAATTTGGATGATCTTCTCGGTAGTTTCTTGTATAATCTCCGGACCCGTAATCTGTCTATCCCCCACTTCACTCCAACAAATCGGAGACCTGCACTTTCTACCATAATGTGCTTCAAACGGCACCATCTCAATGCTTGAATGGTAGCTGTTATTGTAGGAAAATTATGCTAACGGTAGATGTCGATCCCAACTATTTCCGAAATCAATAACACATGCTCGTAGCATGTCTTCAAGCGTTTGTATCGTCCTTTCGCTCTGCCCATCAGTTTGTGGATGATAGGTAGTACTCATGTCTAGACAAGTTCCTAATGCTTGCTGTAATGTCTGCCAGAATCTTGAAATAAATCTGCCATCCCTATTAGAGATAATAGAGATTGGTATTCCATGTCTGGAGACGACTTCCTTCAAATACAGTCGTGCTAACTTCTCCATCTTGTCATCTTCTCTTATTGGCAGGAAGTGTGCTGATTTGGTGAGACGATCAACTATTACCCAAATAGTATCAAAACCACTTGCAGTCCTTGGCAATTTAGTGATGAAATCCATGGTAATGTTTTCCCATTTCCATTCTGGGATTTCGGGTTGTTGAAGTAGACCTGATGGTTTCTGATGCTCAGCTTTGACCTTAGAACACGTCAAACATTCTCCTACGTATTTAGCAACATCGGCTTTCATACCCGGCCACCAAAAATGTTTCTTGAGATCCTTGTACATCTTCCCCGTTCCAGGATGTATTGAGTATCTGTTTTTATGAGCTTCTCTAAGTACCATTTTTCTCATATCTCCAAATTTTGGTACCCAAATCCTTTCAGCCCTATACCGGGTTCCGTCTTCCCGAATATTAAGATGCTTCTCCGATCCTTTGGGTATTTCATCCTTTAAATTTCCCTCTTTTAAAACTCCTTGTTGCGCCTCCTTTATTTGAGTAGTAAGGTTATTATGAATCATTATATTCATAGATTTTACTCGAATGGGTTCTCTGTCCTTCCTGATCAAGGTATCGGCTACCACATTTGCCTTCCCCGGGTGGTAACGAATCTCAAAGTTGTAATCATTCAACAATTCAATCCACCTACGCTGCCTCATATTCAGTTGTTTCTGATTAAATATATGCTGAAGACTTTTGTGGTCGGTATATATAATACTTTTGACCCCATATAAGTAGTGCCTCCAAGTCTTTAATGCAAAAACAACCGCTCCTAATTCCAAATCATGCGTCGTATAATTTTGTTCGTGAATCTTCAATTGTCTAGATGCATAAGCAATCACCTTCGTTCGTTGCATTAATACACAACCGAGACCTTGCTTTGATGCATCACAATAAATTACAAAATCATCATTCCCTTCAGGCAATGACAATATAGGTGCCGTAGTTAGCTTTTTCTTCAATAACTGAAATGCTTTCTCTTGTTCATCATTCCATTCAAATTTCTTCCCTTTATGCGTTAATGCAGTCAAGGGTTTTGCTATTCTGGAAAAGTCTTGGATGAACCTTCTGTAGTAACCAGCAAGTCCTAAAAACTGGCGTATGTGTTTAGGAGTTTTTGGGGTTTCCCATTTTTCAACAGTTTCTATCTTTGCCGGATCCACCTTAATACCTTCTTTGTTCACTATGTGACCGAGGAATTAAACTTCTTCCAACCAAAATGCACACTTTGAAAATTTAGCGTACAATTCTTCCTTCCTCAATACTTCTAACACCTTTCTCAAATGTTCACCGTGTTCTTGGTCATTCTTTGAGTAAATAAGTATGTCATCAATGAAAACAATGACAAACTTGTCAAGGTATGGTCCACACACTCGGTTCATAAGGTCCATGAACACAGCTGGTGCATTAGTTAAACAAAATGGCATGACCATAAACTCGTAATGACCGTAACGTGTTCTGAAAGCAGTCTTTGGAATATCATCTTCTTTCACTCGCATTTGATGATACCCGGAACGTAAGTCAATCTTTGAATAAACTGACGAGCCGTGTAGTTGATCAAATAAGTCGTCGATTCTCGGTAGTGGGTAGCGGTTCTTGATGGTAAGTTTGTTCAACTCTCGGTAGTCGATACACAACCTGAATGTACCATCTTTCTTCTTGACAAACAAAACAGGAGCTCCCCACGGTGACGTGCTTGGTCGAATGAAACCATGCTCTAAAAGTTCTTGTAATTGGCTTTGCAGTTCTTTCATCTCGCTGGGTGCGAGTCTGTAAGGAGCACGAGCTATTGGTGCAGCTCCTGGTACAAGATCTATTTGAAATTCAACGGATCGATGTGGGGGTAATCCCGGTAATTCTTTCGGAAATACATCGGGAAATTCTTTTGCGACGGGAACATCATTGATGCTCTTTTCTTCAGTTTGTACTTTCTCGACGTGTGCTAGAACAGCTTAGCAACCTTTTCTTATTAGTTTTTGTGCCTTAAAATTACTAATAAGATGTAGCTTCGTGTTGCTCTTTTCTCCGTACACCATTAAGGGTTTTCCTTTTTCTCGTATAATGCGAATTGCATTTTTGTAACAAACGATCTCTGCTTTCACTTCTTTCAACCAGTCCATACCGATTATCACATCAAAACTCCCTAACTCTACTGGTATCAAGTCAATCTTAAATGTTTCACTAACCAGTTTAATTTCTCGATTCCGACATATATTATCTGCTGAAATTAATTTACCATTTGCTAATTCAAGTAAAAATTTACTATCCAAAGGTGTCAATGGACAACTTAATTTAGTACAAAAATCTCTACTCATATAGCTTCTATCCGCACCCGAATCAAATAAAACGTAAGCAGATTTATTGTCAATAAGAAACGTACCCGTAACAAGCTCCGGGTCTTCCTGTGCCTCTGCCGCATTAATATTGAAAACTCTTCCGCGGCCTTGTCCATTCGTGTTCTCCTGGTTCGGGCAATTTCTAATAATGTGGCCCGGTTTTCCACATTTATAACAAACTACATTGGCATAACTTGCTCCGACACTACTTGCTCCGCCATTACTTGTTCCGACACCATTTGTTCCTTTCGTTCTATTAACCCCTGGTCCGTAGACCTCACACTTCACCGCGCTATGACCATTTCTTTTACACTTGTTGCAAAATTTGGTGCAGAACCCCGAGTGATACTTTTCACACCTTTAGCATAGCTGCTTCTGATTGTTGTTGTTGTTGTGGTTATTATTGTTGTTGGGATGATTGTTGTAGTTGCTGTTGTTGTTGTTGTTATTGTTGTTGTTGTTGGGCCGTTTGTTGTAGTTGCGATTGATGTTGCGATTGTTGGGATAATTGTTGCGATTATTGTTGTAATTGCTGTTGTTGTTGTATTGGTGATACTTATCACCGTTTTCCTCCCACTTTCTTTTGACTTGCTTCACATTGGCCTCTTCAGCAGTCTGTTCTTTAATTCTTTCTTCAATCTGGTTCACTAGTTTGTGAGCCATTCTACATTCCTGTTGTATGGAGGCGGGCTCGTGTGAACTTATATCTTCTTGGATTCTTTCTGGTAATCCTTTCACAAACGCGTCGATCTTCTCTTCCTCATCTTCGAATGCTCCCGGACACAATAGGCACAATTCTGTGAATCGTCTTTCGTATGTGGTAATATCAAATCCTTGGGTTCGTAACCCTCTAAGTTCTGTCTTGAGCTTATTGACCTCGGTTCTGGGACGGTACTTCTCGTTCATCAAGTGCTTGAATGCTGACCACGGTAGTGCGTACGCATCGTCTTGTCCCACTTGCTCTAGATAGGTATTCCACCATGTTAACGCAGAACCTGTGAAGGTATGCGTAGCGTACTTTACTTTGTCCTCTTCAGTACACTTACTTATGGCAAACACCGATTCGACCTTCTCGGTCCACCGTTTTAATCCGATCGGTCCTTCGGTTCCATCAAATTCCAAAGGTTTGCAGGCAGTGAATTCTTTATAGGTGCATCCTACACGATTTCCTGTACTGCTAGATCCAAGGTTATTGTTGGTATGTAGCGCAGCCTGTACTGCGGCTATGTTTGAAGCTAGAAAAGTACGGAATTCTTCTTCATTCATATTCACGGTGTGTCGAGTAGTCGGTGCCATTTCCTTCAAAATAGTCAAATGGAACAAGTTAATCATACAAAATATTAAGAGTAGTTAATAGTATTTCGTAGCATAATATGAACTCATTTATAAAAGCTTTTTCTTCATATTAGCGTTTTATAAGTTTAAATTCGGGTAGTACCTACCCGTTAAGTTCATACTTAGTAGCTAATATACAATTCAACTACTACAATTCTATATGAAAAACTGATTATAATAATATTTCGCATTCAAACTTTTACACAATATTTTACAAACTTACAATACCGCTTATTTTACATATAGCATGAAATATAGCACACAATAAATTTGATACAAGATGGTTGTGAAGATAATTCTAGCTAGTACACAAGTCGTTCAGCAAAGGCAATAAAGAAACGTAATTCATACGTCCAGAAACAAGTCATGCATTCTGGTTTTACTAGGATTACTTCCCATCCTTGGTCTTGTGGAACATAATCGTTATGGCCGTTGATAAGAGAGCGTGTTGTAACGTCGTCAAAGGGACGAGGGTTACGTAATGTCCAACATTCCCGTAACAATCTAAAAACCTCATTTCTTACCCCAATTACCGACTCCGTCACTTGTGGGAACATTTTGTTTAATAGTTGTAGCCCGATGTTCTTGTTCTCACTTTGGTGAGAAGCAAACATTACTAATCCGTAAGCATAACATGCTTCTTTATGTTGCATGTTAGCCGCTTTTTCTAAATCACGAAGTCCAATATTCGGATATATTGAGTCAAAATAATTTCTTAACCCATTGCGTAAAATAGCATTTGGGTTCCCCGCAATATATGCGTCAAAGTATACACATCGTAACTTATGGATTTCCCAATGTGATATTCCCCTATCTTTCGAACGAAAGCCTTTTATAAACCAAGGCATTCTTGGAACGTTCTTCGAATGTCTTACAAACTGATCTCGCCTTAAATAGTTGTGTCGAAGAATTCTGACCGACTCTAGACAAGATTTCATCAATCATGTCTCCGGGTAGGTCTCTTAAAATATTGGGTTGTCTATCCATTTTGTGTTTTTATACTGTAAAATAGACAAGAGTTAGATTAAAAAAAATACTTATTAATACAAGTAATTTTTACATATATCATAAAGCATAAGCACACTATATTACATATATTACACCACACGAATACAACTATCTTATTCCGACTCGCTTGTTTCTTCTTCTTCTTCGGGTTTGGTTCGTTTTGCCAAGTTTCTAGGGATATATGATGTTCCCCTAATACGAGCCGTCATTTTCCACATTGGTTTAGAAAAACCTGGTGGTTTAGAGGTTCCCGGGTCATTGTTACAACTTAAGGACTTCGGGGGTTGACGATACATATAAAGTTCATCGGGGTTGGAATTAGATTTCTCTATTTTTATGCCCTTTCCCTTATTATTTTCTTTTGCCTTTTTAAATTCAGTTGGGGTAATTTCTATAACATCATCGTAATTCTCGTCGGAATCCGATTCATCGGAGAATTGGTAATCCTCCCAATATTTTGCTTCCTTGGCGGAAACACCATTGACCATAATTAACCTTGGTCGGTTGGTTGAGGATTTTCTTTTACTTAACCGTTTTATTATTTCCCCCGCCGGTTCTATTTCTTCATCTGGTTCCGATTCTTCTTCCGGTTCCGATTATTCTTCCGGTTCCGACTCTTCTTCCGGTTCCTCTTCGGGAACTTGTGAATCAGTCCACGAATCATTCCAATTTACATTTGACTCATCATTATTATTAGGTGAGTCAATGGGACTTGTTCTAGAGGTAGACATCTATCACATAATATCAAACGCGTTAAGAGATTAATATATCACATAATATTCACATGTTAAAAATATATAGTTTCCAACAAAATTTGTTAAGCAATCATTTTTCAAGTAAACACGGTCGAAGTCCAGACTCACTAATGTATCCTAACAAACTCGATAAGACACACTAATGCAAAATTCTGGTTCTCTAAGACCAACGCTCGGATACCAACTAAAATGTCCCGTTCTTATTGATTAAAAACGTTCCATATTAATTGATTTCGTTGCGAGGTTTTGACCTCTATATGAGACGTTTTTCAAAGACTGCATTCATTTTTAAAACAAACCATAACCTTTATTTCATAAATAAAGGTTTAAAAAGCTTTACGTAGATTATCAAATAATGATAATCTAAAATATCCTGTTTACACACGACCATTACATAATGGTTTACAATACAAATATGTTACATCGAAATCAGTTTCTTGAATGCAGTTTTTACACAATATCATACAAACATGGACTCCAAATCTTGTCCTTATTTTAGTATGCAACAGCGGAAGCTCTTAGTATTCACCTGAGAATAAACATGCTTTAAACGTCAACAAAAATGTTGGTAAGTTATAGGTTTAACCTATATATATCAAATCGTAACAATAGACCACAAGATTTCATATTTCAATACACATCCCATACATAGAGATAAAAATTCATTCATATGGTGAACACCTGGTAACCGACATTAACAAGATGCATATATAAGAATATCCCCATCATTCCGGGACACCATTCGGATATGATATAAATTTCGAAGTACTAAAGCATCCAGTACTTTGGATGGGGTTTGTTAGGCCCAATAGATCTATCTTTAGGATTCGCGTCAATTAGGATGTCTGTTCCCTAATTCTTAGATTACCAGACTTAATAAAAAGGGGCATATTCGATTTCGATAATTCAACCATAGAATGTAGCTTCACGTACTTGTGTCTATTTTGTAAATCATTTATAAAACCTGCATGTATTCTCATCCCAAAAATATTAGATTTTAAAAGTGGGACTATAACTCACTTTCACAGATTTTTACTTCGTCGGGAAGTAAGACTTGGCCACTGGTTGATTCACAAACCTATAACAATATATACATATATATCAAAGTATGTTCAAAATATATTTACAACACTTTTAATATATTTTGATGTTTTAAGTTTATTAAGTCAGCTGTCCTCGTTAGTAACCTACAACTAGTTGTCCACAGTTAGATGTACAGAAATAAATCGATAAATATTATCTTGAATCAATCCACGACCCAGTGTATACGTATCTCAGTATTGATCATAACTCAAACTATATATATTTTGGAATCAACCTCAACCCTGTATAGCTAACTCCAACATTCACATATAGAGTGTCTATGGTTGTTCCGAAATATATATAGATGTGTCGACATGATAGGTCGAAACATTGTATACGTGTCTATGGTATCTCAAGATTACATAATATACAATACAAGTTGATTAAGTTATGGTTGGAATAGATTTGTTACCAATTTTTACGTAGCTAAAATGAGAAAAATTATCCAATCTTGTTTTACCCATAACTTCTTCATTTTAAATCCGTTTTGAGTGAATCAAATTGCTATGGTTTCATATTGAACTCTATTTTATGAATCTAAACAGAAAAAGTATAGGTTTATAGTCGGAAAAATAAGTTACAAGTCGTTTTTGTAAAGGTAGTCATTTCAGTCGAAAGAACGACGTCTGGATGACCATTTTAGAAAACATACTTCCACTTTGAGTTTAACCATAATTTTTGGATATAGTTTCATGTTCATAATAAAAATCATTTTCTCAGAATAACAACTTTTAAATCAAAGTTTATCATAGTTTTTAATTAACTAACCCAAAACAGCCCGCGGTGTTACTACGACGGCGTAAATCCGGTTTTAAGGTGTTTTTCGTGTTTCCAGGTTTTAAATCATTAAGTTAGCATATCATATAGATATAGAACATGTGTTTAGTTGATTTTAAAAGTCAAGTTAGAAGGATTAACTTTTGTTTGCGAACAAGTTTAGAATTAACTAAACTATGTTCTAGTGATTACAAGTTTAAACCTTCGAATAAGATAGCTTTATATGTATGAATTGAATGATGTTATGAACATCATTACAACCTTAAGTTCCTTGGATAAACCTACTGGAAAAGAGAAAAATGGATCTAGCTTCAACGGATCCTTGGATGGCTCGAAGTTCTTGAAGCAGAATCATGACACGAAAACAAGTTCAAGTAAGATCATCACTTGAAATAAGATTGTTATAGTTATAGAAATTGAACCAAAGTTTGAATATAATTATTACCTTGTATTAGAATGATAACCTACTGTAAGAAACAAAGATTTCTTGAGGTTGGATGATCACCTTACAAGATTGGAAGTGAGCTAGCAAACTTGAAAGTATTCTTGATTTTATGAAACTAGAACTTTTAGAATTTATGAAGAACACTTAGAACTTGAAGATAGAACTTGAGAGAGATCAATTAGATGAAGAAAATTGAAGAATGAAAGTGTTTGTAGGTGTTTTTGGTCATTGGTGTATGGATTAGATATAAAGGATATGTAATTTTGTTTTCATGTAAATAAGTCATGAATGATTACTCATATTTTTGTAATTTTATGAGATATTTCATGCTAGTTGCCAAATGATGGTTCCCACATGTGTTAGGTGACTCACATGGGCTGCTAAGAGCTGATCATTGGAGTGTATATACCAATAGTACATACATCTAAAAGCTGTGTATTGTACGAGTACGAATACGGGTGCATACGAGTAGAATTGTTGATGAAACTGAACGAGGATGTAATTGTAAGCATTTTTGTTAAGTAGAAGTATTTTGATAAGTGTATTGAAGTCTTTCAAAAGTGTATAAATACATATTAAAACACTACATGTATATACTGTAGTGACCCGAACTTTTCCATGTTTATATATATTAATTGAGATTGATATTTACATGATTAAATGTTTCCAACATGTTAAGCAATCAAACTTGTTAAGACTTGATTAATTGAAAAATGTTTCATATAGACAATTGACCACCCAAGTTGACCGGTGATTCACGAACGCTAAAACTTGTAAAAACTATATGATGACATATATATGGATATATATATAGTTAACATGATACTATGATAAGTAAACATATCATTAAGTATATTAACAATGAACTACATATGTAAAAACAAGACTACTAACTTAATGATTTTTAAACGAGACATATATGTAACGATTATCGTTGTAAAGACATTTAATGTATATATATCATATTAAGAGATATTCATACATGATAATATCATGATAATATAATAATTTAAAATCTCATTTGATATTATAAACATTGGGTTAACAACATTTAACAAGATCGTTAACCTAAAGGTTTCAAAACAACACTTACATGTAACGACTAACGATGACTTAACGACTCAGTTAAAATGTATATACATGTAGTGTTTTAATATGTATTTATACACTTTTGAAAGACTTCAATACACTTATCAAAATACTTCTACTTAACAAAAATGCTTACAATTACATCATCGTTCAGTTTCATCAACAATTCTACTCGTATGCACCCGTATTCGTACTCGTACAATACACAGCTTTTAGATGTATGTACTATTGGTATATACACTCCAATGATCAGCTCTTAGCAGCCCATGTGAGTCACCTAACACATGTGGGAACCATCATTTGGCAACTAGCATGAAATATCTCATAAAATTACAAAAATATGAGTAATCATTCATGACTTATTTACATGAAAACAAAATTACATATCCTTTATATCTAATCCATACACCAACGACCAAAAACACCTACAAACACTTTCATTCTTCAATTTTCTTCATCTAATTGATCTCTCTCAAGTTCTATCTTCAAGTTCTAAGTGTTCTTCATAAATTCTACAAGTTCTAGTTACATAAAATCAAGAATACTTTCAAGTTTGCTAGCTCACTTCCAATCTTGTAAGGTGATCATCCAACCTCAAGAAATCTTTGTTTCTTACAGTAGGTTATCATTCTAATACAAGGTAATAATCATATTCAAACTTTGGTTCAATTTCTATAACTATAACAATCTTATTTCAAGTGATGATCTTACTTGAACTTGTTTTCGTGTCATGATTCTGCTTCAAGAACTTCGAGCCATCCAAGGATCCGTTGAAGCTAGATCCATTTTTCTATTTTCCAGTAGGTTTATCCAAGGAATTTAAGGTAGTAATGATGTTCATAACATCATTCAATTCATACATATAAAGCTATCTTATTCGAAGGTTTAAACTTGTAATCACTAGAACATAGTTTAGTTAATTCTAAACTTGTTCGCAAACAAAAGTTAATCCTTCTAACTTGACTTTTAAAATCAACTAAACACATGTTCTATATCTATATGATATGCTAACTTAATCATTTAAAACCTGGAGACACGAAAAACACCGTAAAACCGGATTTACGCCGTCGTAGTAACACCGCGGGCTGTTTTGGGTTAGTTAATTAAAAACTATGATAAACTTTGATTTAAAACTTGTTATTCTGAGAAAATGATTTTTATTATGAACATGAAACTATATCCAAAAATTATAGTTAAACTCAAAGTGGAAGTATGTTTTCTAAAATGGTCATCTAGACGTCGTTCTTTCGACTGAAATGACTACCTTTACAAAAACGACTTGTAACTTATTTTTCCGACTATAAACCTATACTTTTTCTGTTTAGATTCATAAAATAGAGTTCAATATGAAACCATATCAATTTGATTCACTCAAAACGGATTTAAAATGAAGAAGTTATGGGTAAAACAAGATTGGATAATTTTTCTCATTTTAGCTACGTGAAAATTGGTAACAAATCTATTCCAACCATAACTTAATCAACTTGTATTGTATATTATGTAATCTTGAGATACCATAGACACGTATACAATGTTTCGACCTATCATGTCGAAACATCTATATATATTTCGAAACAACCATAGACACTCTATATGTGAATGTTGGAGTTAGCTATACAGGGTTGAGGTTGATTCCAAAATATATATAGTTTGAGTTGTGATCAATACTGAGATACGTATACATTGGGTCGTGGATTGATTCAAGATAATATTTATCGATTTATTTCTGTACATCTAACTGTGGACAACTAGTTGTAGGTTACTAACGAGGACAGCTGACTTAATAAACTTAAAACATCAAAATATATTAAAAGTGTTGTAAATATATTTTGAACATACTTTGATATATATGTATATATTGTTATAGGTTCGTGAATCAACCAGTGGCCAAGTCTTACTTCTCGACGAAGTAAAAATCTGTGAAAGTGAGTTATAGTCCCACTTTTAAAATCTGATATTTTTGGGATGAGAATACATGTAGGTTTTATAAATGATTTACAAAATAGACACAAGTACGTGAAACTACATTCTATGGTTGAATTATCGAAATCGAATATGCCCCTTTTTATTAAGTCTGGTAATCTAAGAATTAGGGAACAGACACCCTAATTGACGCGAATCCTAAAGATAGATCTATTGGGCCTAACAAACCCCATCCAAAGTACCGGATGCTTTAGTACTTCGAAATTTATATCATATCCGAAGGGTGTCCCGGAATGATGGGGATATTCTTATATATGCATCTTGTTAATGTCGGTTACCAGGTGTTCACCATATGAATGGTTTTTATCTCTATGTATGGGATGTGTATTGAAATATGAAATCTTGTGGTCTATTATTATGATTTGATATATATAGGTTAAACCTATAACTCACCAACATTTTGTTGACATTTTAAGCATGTTTATTCTCAGGTGATTATTAAGAGCTTCCGCTGTCGCATACTTAAATAAGGACGAGATTTGGAGTCCATGCTTGTATGATATTGTGTAAAAACTGCATTCAAGAAACTTATTTTGTTGTAACATATTTGTATTGTAAACCATTATGTAATGGTTGTGTGTAAACGGGATATTTTAGATTATCATTATTTGATAATCTATGTAAAGCTTTTTAAACCTTTATTGATGAAATAAAGGTTATGGTTTGTTTTAAAATGAATGCAGTCTTTGAAAAACGTCTCATATAGAGGTCAAAACCTCGCAACGAAATCAATTAATATGGAACGTTTTTAATCAATAAGAACGGGACATTTCAGTTGGTATCCGAGCGTTGGTCTTAGAGAACCAGAATTTTGCATTAGTGTGTCTTATCGATTTTGTTAGGATGCATTAGTGAGTCTGGACTTCGACCGTGTTTACTTGAAAAATGATTGCTTAACAAATTTTGTTGGAAACTATATATTTTTAACATGTGAATATTATGTGATATATTAATCTCTTAACGCGTTTGATATTATGTGATAGATGTCTACCTCTAGAACAAGTCCCATTGACTCACCTAATAATAATGAAGAGTCAAATGTAAATTGGAATGATTCGTGGACTGATTCACAAGTTCCCGAAGAGGAACCGGAAGAAGAGTCAGAACCGGAAGAAGAATCGGAACCGGAAGAAGAACGGAACCGGGTGAAGAAATAGAACCGGTGGGGGAAATAATAAAACGGTTAAGTAAAAGAAAATCCTCAACCAACCGACCAAGGTTAATTATGGTCAATGGTGTTTCCGCCAAGGAAGCAAAATATTGGGAGGATTACCAATTCTCCGATGAATCGGATTCCGACGAGAATTCCGATGATGTTATAGAAATTACCCCAACTGAATTTAAAAAGGCAAAAGAAAATAATAAGGGAAAGGGCATAAAAATAGAGAAATCTAATTCCAACCCCGATGAACTTTATATGTATCGTCAACCCCCGAAGTCCTTAAGTTGTAACAATGACCCGGGAACCTCTAAACCACCAGGTTTTTCTAAACCAATGTGGAAAATTACGGCTCGTATTAGGGGAACATCATATATCCCTAGAAACTTGGCAAAACGAACCAAAACCGAAGAAGAAGAAACAAGCGAGTCAGAATAAGATAGTTGTATTCGTGTGGTGTAATATATGTAATATAGTGTGCTTATGCTTTATGATATATGTAAAAATTGCTTGTATTAATAAGTATTTTTTTTATGAATCTAACTCTTGTCTATTTTACAGTATAAAAACACAAAATGGATAGACAACCCAATATTTTAAGAGACCTACCCGGAGACATGATTGATGAAATCTTGTCTAGAGTCGGTTAGAATTCTTCGGCACAACTATTTAAGGCGAGATCAGTTTGTAAGACATTCGAAGAACGTTCCAAGAATGCCTTAGTTTATAAAAGGCTTTCGTTCGAAAGATGGGGGATATCACATTGGGAAATCCATAAGTTACGATGTGTTTACTTTGACGCATATATTGCGGGGAACCCAAATGCTATTTTACGCAATGGGTTAAGAAATTATTTTGACTCAAAATATCCGAATATTGGACTTCGTGATTTAGAAAAAGCAGCTAACATGCAACATAAAGAAGCATGTTATGCTTACGGATTAGTAATGTTCGCTTCTCACCAAAGTGAGAACAAGAACATCGGGCTACAACTATTAAACAAAACGTTCCCACAAGTGACGGAGTCGGTAATTGGGGTAAGAAATGAGGTTTTTAGATTGTTACGGGACTGTTGGACATTACGTAACCCTCGTCCCTTTGACGACGTTACAACACGCTGTCTTATCAACGGCCATAACGGTTATGTTCCACAAGACCAAGGATGGGAAGTAATCCTAGTAAAACCAGAATGCATGACTTGTTTCTGGACGTATGAATTACGTGTCTTTATTGCCTTTGCTGAACGACTTGTGTACTAGCTAGAATTATCTTCATAACCATCTTGTATCAAATTTATTGTGTGCTATATTTCATGCTATATGTAAAATAAGCGGTATTGTAAGTTTGTAAAATATTGTGTAAAAGTTTGAACGCGAAATATTATTATAATCAGTTTTTTATATAGAATTGTAGTAGTTGAATTGTATTATAGCTACTAAGTATGAACTTAACGGGTAGGTACTACCTGAATTTAAACTTATAAAAAGCTAATATGAAGAAAAAGCTTTTATAAATGAGTTCATATTATGCTACGAAATACTATTAACTACTCTTAATATTCTGTATGATTAACTTGTTCCATTTGACTATTTTGAAGGAAATGGCACCGACTACTCGACACACCGTGAATATGAATGAAGAGGAATTCCGTACTTTTCTAGCTTCAAACATAGCCGCAGTACAGGCTGCACTAGATACCAACAATAACCTTGGATCTAGCAGTACAGGAAATCGTGTAGGATGCACCTACAAAGAATTCACTGCCTGCAAACCTTTGGAATTTGATGGAACTGAAGGACCGATCGGATTGAAACGGTGGACCGAGAAGGTCGAATCGGTGTTTGCCATAAGTAAGTGTACTGAAGAGGACAAAGTGAAGTACGCTACGCATACCTTCACAGGTTCTGCGTTAACATGGTGGAATACCTATCTAGAGCAAGTGGGACAAGACGATGCGTACGCACTACCGTGGTCAGCATTCAAGCACTTGATGAACGAGAAATACCGTCCCAGAACCGAGGTCAATAAGCTCAAGACAGAACTTAGAGGGTTACGAACCCAAGGATTTGATATTACCACGTACGAAAGACGATTCACAGAATTGTGCCTATTGTGTCCGGGAGCATTCGAAGATGAGGAAGAGAAGATCGACGCGTTTGTGAAAGGATTACCGGAAAGAATCCAAGAAGATATAAGTTCACACGAGCCCTCCTCCATACAACAGGCATGTAGAATGGCTCACAAACTAGTGAACCAGATTGAAGAAAGAATTAAAGAACAGACTGCTGAAGAGGCCAATGTGAAGCAAGTCAAAAGAAAGTGGGAGGAAAACGGTGATAATAATCACCAATACAACAACAGCAATTACAACAATAATCGCAACAATTATCCCAACAATCGCAACATCAATCGCAACTACAACAAACGGCCCAACAACAACAACAACAACAACAACATCAACTACAATAATCATCCTAATAACAATAATAACCGCAACAACAACAACAACAATCAGAAGCAGCTATGCCAAAGCTGTGAAAATAATCACTCGGGGTTCTGCACCAAATTTTGTAACAAGTGTAAAAGAAATGGTCATAGCGCGGCGAAGTGTGAGGTCTATGGACCAGGGGTTAATAGAACGAAAGGAACAAATGGTGTCGGAATGAGTAATGGCGGAGCAAGTAGTGTCGGAGCAAGTTATGCCAATGTAGTTTGTTATAAATGTGGAAAACCGGGCCACATTATTAGAAATTTCACGAACCAGGAGAACACGAATGGACAAGGCCGCGGAAGAGTTTTCAATATTAATGCGGCAGAGGCACAGGAAGACCCGGAGCTTGTTACGGGTACGTTTCTTATTGACAATAAATCTGCTTACGTTTTATTTGATTCGGGTGCGGATAGAAGCTATATGAGTAGAGATTTTTGTGCTAAATTAAGTTGTCCATTGACGCCTTTGGATAGTAAATTTTTACTCGAATTAGCAAATGGTAAATTAATTTCAGCAGATAATATATGTCGGAATCGAGAAATTAAACTGGTTAGCGAAAAATTTAAGATTGATTTGATACCAGTAGAGTTAGGGAGTTTTGATGTGATAATCGGTATGGACTGGTTGAAAGAAGTGAAAGCAGAGATCGTTTGTTACAAAAATGAAATTCGCATTATACGAGAAAAAGGAAAACCCTTAATGGTGTACGGAGAAAAGGGCAACACGAAGCTACATCTTATTAGTAATTTGAAGGCACAAAAACTAATAAGAAAAGGTTGCTATGCTGTTCTAGCACACGTCGAGAAAGTACAAACTGAAGAAAAGAGCATCAATGATGTTCCCATTGCAAAAGAATTTCCCGATGTATTTCCGAAAGAATTACCGGGATTACCCCCACATCGATCCGTTGAATTTCAAATAGATCTTGTACCAGGAGCTGCACCAATAGCTCGTGCTCCTTACAGACTCGCACCCAGTGAGATGAAAGAACTGCAAAGCCAATTACAAGAACTTTTAGAGCGTGGTTTCATTCGACCAAGCACATCACCATGGGGAGCTCCTGTTTTGTTTGTCAAGAAGAAAGATGGTACATTCAGGTTGTGTATTGACTATCGAGAGTTGAACAAACTTACCATTAAGAACCGCTACCCACTACCGAGAATCGACGACTTATTTGATAATATTATCATGATATTATCATATATGAATATCTCTTAATAGGATATATATACATTAAATATCTTTACAACGATAATCGTTACATATATGTCTCGTTTAAAAATCATTAAGTTAGTAGTCTTGTTTTTACATATGTAGTTCATTGTTAATATACTTAATGATATGTTTACTTATCATAGTATCATGTTAACTATATATATATCCATATATATGTCATCATATAGTTTTTACAAGTTTTAACGTTCGTGAATCACCGGTCAACTTGGGTGGTCAATTGTCTATATGAAACATATTTTAATTAATCAAGTCTTAACAAGTTTGATTGCTTAACATGTTGGAAACACTTAGTCATGTAAATATCAATCTCAATTAATATATATAAACATGGAAAAGTTCGGGTCACTACATTATACGCTGTCCTGATCATACCGAAACATACTGAGTGTTGTTCTATGTTTACTTGAAACAAGTACTATAGCTATCATACTAAGACTTGACCTAAGTTAGTTATTTATATCGACCTGCTTTGTTTATAGGTCGGCGTTGTGATCATTCTTGATCACTTTATCTTTTGCAGTTCACATTTTTGTGTGGTTACTTTATTTTCGTTAAGGTGAGTTATAGTCCCATTTTTCTATTTTAATCTTTTGGGATGAGAATACATGCATTTTATTTTTACATATTGGACACAAGTAGAAGTTAGTTTAAATTATTCATTATGAGTCGAACAAAAATATTCCATAATATGGTAATTGTAATCAATGGTTTCTACTGGTGGACGTGAATCCTATGGATAGATCTATCGGGCTTGACAGCCCCATTTTGAGCTAGTCGCGCTAGCAATTTATAATCGAAATGTATTAGTACTTCGTAATTATTTGAAGATACACCTGTTCAGTGTATATTGTGTTTGGTAAGGGTATGGAAATGGTTATGTGATGACCCGGAAAATTTCGACTAATTTAAACCAATTCTCTATATGATTTAATATTATGTATATATATACATATATATATATATATATATATATATATATATATATATATATATATATATATATATATATATATATATATATATATATATATATATATATATATATATATACATATATATATTATAAGATGTACAAGTAAAACACTAATTGCTACTGTAAAAACGATTTTGCTACAATAAAACACTATTTACTACAGTAAAACACTATTTGCTACAGTAAAACACTATTTGCTACAGCGAAACCGTACTTTGCTACAGTAAACACTATTTGCTACAGTAAACACTATTTGCTACAGTACCCTATTTGCTACAGTAGCACTATTTGCTACAGTACTATTTGCTACAGTAAACACTATTTGATGTCGGCGAACTAGCAAACAAAAATAGAAAAGGCGGCCATGCGATCGCATGGCAAAAACACTGAAAACTCATGCGATCGCATGAGCTACAGGAAATTGAAAAGTACTATAAATACTCCAGTTTACTAGACGAATTATGTACCGAATCTCTCAATCTATCAATATATATATATATTAATTATAATTTTAAATTTTAATTTTAAGTTTAATAATAATAAAGTATATTCGAGGGTGTTTTAATTCGGGTTTCAAATCGTTTTAAGCTAAGGAAATATTGGGTATTGTTCGGGGTATTGTTCTTAAATCCAAGGCCAACCATACAGTCATCTACCATCATTACATCTACGCAATTTGCCTACAATATTGAGTCTCCATATTGAACCGTGAGTTATAGTCTCCCTTTTTAAATACTTTAAATATTTTTGGGCTGAGAATACATGCAATTCATTTTAAATAAGACACAAGCACATACTAAATTCTACACTGAGTTAAACCAAAAATCCCTTAGCTTTGGTAACTAGTAGCTTCCAGTACATAGGATATGGACTGGTGGGCGCGAATAATTGTATATGGATCCATAGGGCTTGACATCCCCGTCCGAGCTAGAGCGCTAGCCTTTTAACGGACGTATGTTATTTGAGTTTAAGACACGTTGTTTTACGTGTATTAAAACGAATGGGGTAATTATCACTATAGCGTTAAGTTTAGTTACCAGGGTGCTCTGTTACGTAGAATCTATTGATAAACTTTTGATGAAATCTTGTGGTCTATCTTTATATATGTTTATGACTCGAGCAATTAAACCTATAACTCACCAACATTCGTGTTGACTTTTTAGCATGTTTTATTCTTAGGTCCTTAGACTGCTTCCGCTGTGATGTGCTTGTTGCCTGCATGGAGTCTCTTATGCTTTGTACAAAGTTTATTGCATTCAAAATAAAACTGCGTTGTGTAATAAATAATTGGACTGTGATGTCAACCTGTAAATTAAAGACTTATGTATTTTGGGGTTTTGCTTATACCTAAGCACTCGCCTACATGTTTATAACTTTCTATGTTTAGAAAGTCACTTATTTTAATGAATGCAATATTTTATCAAAACGTATCATATAGAGGTCAAAACCTCACTATGGAATCAATGATTAACGTGCCGCGTCAATAGCGATTTTGACGGGTCGTTACAGTTGGTATCCGAGCTTGAGGTCATAGGAAACCAGAAATTACATTAGTGTGTTTAATTGGTAATTGTTAGGATGCATTAGTGAGTCTGGACTATGACCATATCTGTTTTTACTGATTTTTGCTTATCATTTAGTCAAAAACATTATATGTGATATATTTATATACTAACGTAATTGTTGTTTCAATTATGTGATAGCTGACTTCTTCTAATCCTATCATTTTGTACGACTCGGAATCAGACACTGAATCTATTCTATCCACAACTGAAAAGAGCGTTCCAATACATATTAAAGAAGAAATTGTGTTAGTTGGGGAATCTCAACTTCAGGTTAACCCAGAGGAGGTCCCAGCTCCACCCAGCTCTAGTTTTTCGGAGCCACAGTATCATTGGCATGGACCCATGATCCCTGGAGTAAACGAGGATCGTCTATTTCTAAATGAACATGGACATTGGGCCAGATACACCTCCGACGGCTGGGTTGTGAATATTACGCCTGGCAGATTTCGGTTCATGACCACCGGTACATATTCTCGTACACATGATGCAGAGAGTTCGTCATCATATTCTCCTACACATGACTTAGATAGTTCGTTATCAGACGAGATCAGTGAGGAGGAGGATTTCGCTAATGAAATAAAAGAAGTCACTAAGGAGAAATTCCAACTTGCTATAGATAATAAAAACAACCACAATAATAAAATGTCGTTAATTATTAAAAAGGAACATGACCATTCGATCCGTAACCACCCTTATTGTATTAAACCCACTGAGGAAACGAGTACCTCAAAACCCCAACCAAAAATTAAATACACTGCCAGAATGTCTGTCGGACCATGTGCACACAAACAATTGGCAGAGAGAACCAAATGGGAAGAAGTTTCTGATAGTTTTGAATAAACGACCTCGCAACCATAAATCTTCCATGCACTATTCTATTGCTTATGTGTGCTACTCTATCTTGTTATATAAAATAAGCATATGTAAAATATCGGTATTGTATGGTATTGTATTATTTTGGTTTATTAATAATAAATGCATGGAATGATTATTTGTATTATTACTACTTCTTATTATTATTATTACATAATAACGTAGTAACTCGCTATAATTTTTCATAGTGAAATTGATGTGCGTAGAGGTGTATACAAAATAGTTATATTTTTACTACGAAAAACTATTAAATACGATACAATTTTACACAAGTTATTTATTTATTTATAGAGTGGATATACCTAAACCTTGCTACAACACTTATAGGCAGTGTACCTAATCGTACAGTAGTGTAGTTTTTAGTAAGTCCAGTTCGTTCCACAGGGAGACTTAGCCAAGTTTAACGCTATATAAAAAAATACAAATATATATATAAGTAGTAATATTATAATAAAAGGGGGTTTTTACCGTTTAATTACCGGTTTGTCGATTTTAAAACTTAAGTCGCAGTTAAAACCTAATGTAAAATATTAAAAATAAATAAAACTTAATTTAAAGCGTAAAGTAAATAATGATAATGGAATTGCGATAAATAAAATGCCAATAAATAAAGTGCGATAATTAGAAAGTACGATAATTAAAAGTGCAATTAAATATGAAATAAAGAAATTATGCTTATTTAAACTTCCGTAATCATGATATTTGACGTGTTGATTTTAGTTTAGTACCATCGGTTAATTGTCCTTTGTCCTGGATTATTCAATATGTCCATACGGATTTGTCCATAATAGTCCATCAGTCATAATCATAAAATGCGAAAGTCTTCGTTAAGTTATTCTTATTCCCGAAGTCAAATATTCCAACTAATTGGGGATTCGAATTGTAACAAGGTCTTAATACTTTGTTTAATAAATACACCAGGTTATCGACTGCGTGTAAACCAAGGTTTTAATACTTTGTTAACAATTACACCAATTACCCTTGAATGTAATCCACCCCTGTTTCAATAAGTCTATTAACTATATTTATGTGCATAGTTGACTTGTAATTTTTAGTCCGTTGCGTCGAGCGTTGAGAGTTGACTCTGGTCCCGGTTCTGGATTTTCGAACGTCCTTGCGTACAATTTAATATCTTGTATTTTGCATTTTGCGTCTTGTACTTTTGTAATTTTGAGACGTTTCTCATCAATAATTTGAACCACTTTGATTGTACTTTGTACTTTTGAGCTTTTTGGTCGTTTGCGTCTTCAATTTGTCGAATCTGTCTTTTGTCTTCACCTTTTATTATTTAAACGAATATTACTTATAAATAGAGCAATTTCAACTAATATGTTGTCTTTCTTGAGGGATAATGCTATGAAATATATGTTCGTTTTTAGCATTATCAAATATTCCCACACTTGAGCGTTGCTTGTCCTCAAGCAATATAGTCTTGAAATAAAAATATACTAGAATCACTTCTTTATTCTTCACACTTTGTACATCAGTGATTTCTATATGGCGGTATGAACAATGGTAGTAACGATGTGGTTTACAGTCCTATATGACTATAAAAATTTAGATCCTTAAGGAAATTGGATCTTTATGAAAACATTTGATCTTTTGAAAATTCAATCTAGCTTTTACCCTAGATAAGTTTTCGGGAATAACCCTTCACCGGTGTTTGCAAAATTGTTTTTGTGGGTTTGGTGGGTTTCAGATTTGAAAATTTTAGCTCAAAACTTGCGGTTTTGTGTCACCCACTTGCTTACCTTGTATTGGGAAAGCAACACGTCCAGTATACTTGCTCCGTATATTACCTTTCGGTAAACTACCGTCCGGTTGTAAAGGAAAGCGTTGAATAAGCAACTGTTAAGGCAATGTCCCCTGACATGCTTTTAATTATGGTTTATAACGTGTCGGATGCAATTACTATCCTTGGTAGGAGCAATAGTAAAGCTCACCCTATGGTTTTTCTGTCTGGCACAAGGTCTTGTCTTTGTCCATGCTATGCAACCACCGTTCTTAAGGTTGACACCCGATTTGGTTCAGGTGACCTAATGAATTTCAGGTGAATTCTCAGGATTTTACGTTCAATGGTAATGAACGCATTGAAAATAGGTTTTTAGAAAACAAATTGGTTGGTATTTTGATCAAAATATTTTCTCGTTCAAGCTCGAGTGTGGATATCATTGAATTCCATGAGTTTGTAATTCTCAATCTTTAAGGTCAATCTCAAGGATTGAGTAATATCAGTCTTAAAAGCTGATTTTTGATCTTTTAAGGAGATTATCCTTTCTGGGGATCTGATTCATTAGTCTTATCAAGCTAATTTGCACGGTGCCCTCCCCATTTTATGAGACAGATCCTCTCATGGTTAGGATAAGTCTGACCACTTGGCGACCCTGTTTGATGCTGAGGTCCATGGATTTCTAGCTGATTTTCGAGAAAACTTTTCAAGGTTTTTCGTAGACTCTACAACTGGTCTGGACGACAACTTCCTGACCTAAATCAAGAAGCACGTTTCTTTTTCAGAAGACTTTACTTCCTTTTAATGATGGAATTGATTCATCGTGTAGATCCATCTTTCTTTCAAATATCTTACAATTTACCGGGTAAAACGGTTAATTTTGTCCAAAACAAAAGTATCTTCAATTATTTGTACAAAAATATGTGATATATGTTTTTAAATAACTTGGTAAATTTTCCCTACACTTGGCTTTTATTTTCCTTTCTTTGCCTTTTTATTGTCCTCTATTCCATTTTAAATGAATTCTAACATTTTGGGTTGTTTCTCAATTTATGTCCTTTCCGAGGTAACAAAAATTTCGGTGTTAACACCTAGTTTTATCGTTCATAAATATGTATAAACATGATTTTGAATTCATTTAATTGAAAATTTTGAAAATTTTTACTAGAATTGGGTAGTCAGTATATAAGACTAGGGCTGTTCTTTATTATCAGATAGCACTAGATTCTAATACAACTACTGCGTTACTAGTATTTTTAATGGTAACCAAGTGTATAAGTTAAAATTTTAAAAATCCGAAAGAATTTAACCCCTTCCCACACTTAAGATCTTGCAATGCCCTCATTTGCAAGAAATCAGTAACAATTTAAATTATTGAGGGTGATTAGCGTAGAAAAATGATTAAATTTTACCAAAGTTTCCAAACATATTGGCGTTTGTTTGTTGAATGATAAATGGTTCACATCATTTGTTCATTCCGTCTTGTTGTTACATCACATTTGTTTTCCGTTTTGTCGTCAAAATCAGTAGCTTTTGCTGAACTTAATGCCAGTCTTTGAAAATGCGATGTTTTACCCTGTTGTGTACAATTGACAATATACATACATACAAATATAAACATGCATGGTAATTTGAAATGAGACTTTAAATCCCACTTTCAAATCAAATATGAAATATTAGTACAACATAATAAAAATATTAAACTTACATAAAAGTATCAAAATATAATGTGTTCAAACATAAATAAATAGAAATAATAAATAATAAAAATCATAGAAATCACCAACGGAACTATATCAATCTGGATAGGGGTTCCATGGTTGGTGATCGGTGTATTGGTAGGCCTGGTTAGGGTCGTAGAGAGTATATGGTGGTCTTATCTCGGGCTGGTGTGGAGGATAGTAAGCGGGTCGAGTCGGTACGTAGTGATCCTGAGGTGACAGCCGGCTCACAATCTGACGCTGATGATAGTCCCATCTATCATGCTGTCATTGCCTGGAATGCTCGTAATCATTCCGGGATTGCTACTGCTCTATCCGACTAAATCTCTCCCCATTTGTCATATCTACCTCATCTACACGCTGGTAGACGTCAGTCATAGCCTCCCTAATGACATCCCTAATGTCATCCGCTTCCTCCATTTCCTCATCTGATCCTCTCTCTACCTGTAGATGACGACCTTCATAGGGTACTGCCTGGTTGCATCTGCTCTTTAATACCTTAGCACCCTGATAGACCTTCAATCCTAAAGACTCAACCTGTTCCCTACATTCCAAAAGTGGACCCTGATGTTCTGCGAGGTGTATATAAAATAGCTTATATTTTACAAGGAAATACTATTAAATACGATACAATTTTACACAAGATATTTATTTATTTATAGAATGGATATACTTAAACCTTGCTACAACACTTATAGGCAGTGTACCTAATCGTACAGTAGTGTAGTTTTTAGTAAGTCCGGTTCGGTCCACAGGGAAAATCTTTTAAACAAAGCTTAACGCTATATTAGTTTTATTTTATAAAAATACAAATATATATATAAGTAATATTATTATTATAAAGGGGGGTTTTTACCGTTTAATGACCGGTTTGTCAATTTTAAAAACTTTAGTTGCAGTTAAAACAAAATGTAAAATATTAAATAAATAAAAGACTTAATTTAAAGCGTAAAGTAAATAACGATAATGAAATTGGGATAAATAAAAGTGCGATAAAATAAACTTGCGATAATTAAAAAGTACGATAATTAAAAGTGCAATTAAATACAATAACAATAAAAGTGCGATAATTAGAAGTGCAATTAAATATAAAATAAAGGAAATTAAATATGAAATAAAAGAATTATGCTTATTTAAACTTCCGTAATCATGATGTTTGACGTGTTGATTTTAGTTTTATGCCCATGGGTTAATTGTCCTTTGTCCTGGATTATTTAATATGTCCGTCTGGTTTTTGTCCATAACAGTCCATCAATCATAAATATAAAGTGCAAGTGTCCTCGTCAAATTATCCTTATACCCGAAGTTAAATATTCCAACTAATTGGGGACTTAAACTGTAACAAGATTTTAATACTTTGTTTAATAATTACACCAGGATGTCGACTGAATGTAACCCAAGGTTTTAATACTTTGTTATCAATTATGCCAAGTGTCCTTGTATATAATTTCACCCATGTTTTAATAATTCTAGTGGCTATTAATCCATTCCCGTGTCCGGTTAAATGAACGATTATTCGTACATATAAATACCCTGCCCATCGTGTCCGATCGAGTGTATATGGTTATTTATAGGGACGTTCAATTGTAAATCTTTATATTAAAATTAACAAACTATCATTTAGTTAAACAAATATAAAGCCCATTAATAGCCCATAGTCTAATTTCCACAAGTGTCGTTCTTTTGTCCAAACCCCAATTATGGTACAAAGCCCAATTACCCAATTTTAATAATTAGCCCAACATCATGATTACTTCGTTTTAAATAAGCATAATAATAACTTAGCTACGAGACATTAAATTAAAAAGGTTGAACATAACAAGGACAGAATTTCGACTTAAACCCTTACAACATTCGCTAACATACCCTTATTATTAGAATTAAAATTAAAATTAAAATTAAAATTAAAATTAAAATTAAAATATAAATATAAATATTTACGTATAGATGTAGAGAGATTGATATTTTTTTGGATATATTTTTCGTCGAACTGCGTTGGCTTTTATAGGAATTTGAGTCCAGGTGAACTCCGCGAGTCGCGTAATTTTTTGCCTTCAAACTCCGCAACTCGCGGAGTTTGAAATTACAGCTCACCCAGCTTTGGCTCTTTGTTTGCCGACGATTTCTCTTTGTTTGCCGACGATTTATAAATATATTATAATATATATATTAATTTTAAGAATTAATTATATATTATATTATATTTATATACATAGTTAACTTATAATTTTTAGTCCGTTGCGTCGAGTGTTGAGAGTTGACTCTGGTCCCGGTTCCGGATTTTCGAACGTCCTTGCGTACAATTTAATATCTTGTACTTTGCGTTTTGAATCTTGTACTCTTACAATTTTTAGACGTTTCTTATCAATAATTGGAACCTCTTTGATTGTATTTTGTACTTTTGAGCTTTTTGGTCGTTTGCGTCTTCAATTTGTCGAATCTGTCTTTTGTCTTCACCTTTTATTATTTAAACGAATATCACTTTTAAATAGAACAATTGCAACTAAAAGCTTGTCTTTCTTGAGGAATAATTCTATGAAATATATGTTCGTTTTTGGCATTATCAGACCCCCTTGGTCCCTATCTACACCCAAATACTCTCCAATGAGAGTAACAAAAATACCTCCTCCTATTATTCCCCCTTCCTGTATTCCTTCCACCATCTTAGACAAATAAAAACCAACATAGTAAGGGATATTAACAAAGCCTCTTGGGTCTCGAATACACTTTAGGTAAAATAAATAATGTAAGGTCATTTTCTCCTTATTGTGACATCTCTCTGTAATCGAGTTAGCCAAAAATCTATGAATTATACGAAACTCGGCTTTGTTAATATGTAAGTAGGAGTGTTTTCCTCCCAGCGTAAAAATATTATAATCTGACATACGCCTCCAGACGGCGTTCGCGTCAAAATTCCTATCTACCCTTTCACCACGATAAATCAAATTCATACAATCGGGTAGTAGTAATTCACCAGGAGTATATATCTGCAAAGCTCTGGCCATGTCCAGCATGGACATCCTGTACATCCTACGGCTAAGTATAAATCTAAGAAAACTTCTATCATCTAATCTATCTACATCTGCATTTAACGTTATAGTACTCATAAGCTCAATACACCATTCCTTATATACAGGTCTACGAATGGTGAATAAACGTTCCCAATCGTGAAAAGAAGAGCTGCCATACCTTTGGATCAAATGCTGTCTAACTGAGTTAGCAAGTTGGACCCTTTCCAAAGGCTCCCAATCGATTACCCTTGGCACTTCTACATTTTTCGGTATCAGTTTAAATTTGTTACTTTGATATGTCGGGTAATCTCTCCAGCTTCTATCGAATCTCAGATTAGGATGCAACGTGTGTTCAGGAATCGTTAGGTATTCTACTGGCGAATGCATCGGAAATACTATGAAGGCATCAACAAATTGTAACGGATCATAATATGGAACGTGTTCATCAGGTTGTTGTTGTGGTTCCTGTCGTTGCTCCGGTTCAGGTTCATATTGCATTTCTGGTTCAGGTTCTGGAGCAGGTTGCCTGGATGATGATGTTGCACCATCAGTATCTGTAAATCTCTGCAACACACATTAAACACAAAGTTTGTGCATCCAAATATGCATTAGTGTTAGCAAAATAACAAATTAACACAATTACAATAACATGTTAAATCAAAATTAAACTTATAAGTATTTTCACAATTTTTACAATTCTACAATTTTTCAAATAAGCATATATGAAAATGTTTACAAAGTTCATAAGCATTCAATTCAAATATCATGTTAAAACAACCATTACTAGCAATTAAACAAGTTTCAAATGGCATTTACATCAATTTAATCAAGTTCATGAATTTTATACCTAAAAAGTCCATTTTAATTCTCAAAAATCATGTTTAGGATCAAAGTTTGGATCATTTAGTTACCTAAACATGTTATATTACTTAATTTAGCAATAATTCATGACAAAAATCGGCCATAACCTGTTTATATCAAAAAGCCCCAAATTGCTCAAGAACACAAACCCTAGATTCCTAAAAATTTTGAAGTTTTTGGCTTCAAATCATGTTAAATAGCATCAATCTAGGTTATACATGCATAATATACTAACAATTTAACTCTAATTACACTAGAAATTAACAAAATCAAATTAGGTAAAACATAGCTCAAGAACACTAAAAATCAAATTTAAAGAGGTTTAGGGATGTAACTGTTACCCTTCTTGATAAACTTCTTATCAAATTCATGTTTAGAGCGGATTATAGCGAGAAATTTGATTGATTTTGGTGAAAAATTGGTGATTTTAGGGTGATATGTGTGTATGTGTTAGTGTATTTGTGTATGTGTGGAGTGGAGACAGAACACAGCTCGCTGCCCTTTTTGTTTCTGGCCTGATTTTCAGCCTCATGCGATCGCATGAGGTTACAGGGTAAATCTCATGCGATCGCATAAGGTCCCCTCTTTATTTTTATTTATTAATTTTTTTTTATGAAAACCTTATAACTTTTAAAACATAAATTAATAAAATTTTAAAAATTTGTTTCTTTTTAGGAGTGAGGGTGTTTCTGATCATTGTCCTAGTCCATCCCTCGACAAAATTTTAAAATTTGTCAATTCAAAGCGTTGTTTTAAAAGCAAAGATTTTTGGGTTTTTTTAAATGTTTTTGGCATACTTTAATTTAATAAGATTAAAAATAATGATAATAAAAGTTCTCGTCCCTCCCTTGGGTAGAGCAATTTCGGTTCAACAACCTAATTTTCAACTCACGATGAATTTTAAAAATCATATTTTTAACTTAGCGAAATAAAGTAAATTTTTGTTTTTAAATTCACACCAAACTTAAATTTATATTGCATAAAATTAAAAATTCATATTATTAAAATTTTAAAAATTCACACCAAATTTATATTATATTTTTATTTTTATTGATGTTTCGCGAGGTGTATATAAAATAGCTATTAATTTTTAGCAGAAAATACTATTAAATACGATACAATTTTACACAAGATATTTATTTATTTAGAGAATGGATATACTTAAACCTTGCTACAACACTTATAGGTAGTGTACCTAATCGTACAGTAGTGTAGTTTTTAGTAAGTCCGGTTCGTTCCACAGGGAAAATCTTTAAACAAAGCTTAACGCTATATTAGTTTACTTTTATAAAAATACAAATATATATATAAGTAATATTATTATTATAAAGGGGGGTTTTTACCATTTAATGACCGGTTTGTCGATTTTAAACCTTTAGTCGCAGTTAAAACCAAATGTAAAATATTAAAAATAAATACAAGACTTAAATTAAAGCGTAAAGTAAATAACGATAATGAAATTGCGAATAATAAAAGTGCGATAAAATAAACTTGCGATAATTAAAAAGTACGATAATTAAAAGTGCAATTAAATACAATAACAATAAAAATGCGATAATTAGAAGTGCAATTAAATATAAAATAAAGGAAATTAAATATGAAATAAAAGAATTATGCTTATTTAAACTTCCGTAATCATGATGTTTGACGTGTTGATTTTAGTTTTATGCCCATGGGTTAATTGTCCTTTGTCCTGGATTATTTAATATGTCTGTCTGGTTTTTGTCCATAACAGTCCATCAGTCATAAATATAAAGTGCGAGTGTCCTCGTCAAATTATCCTTATACCCGAAGTTAAATATTCCAACTAATTGGGGACTTAAACTATAACAAGATTTTAATACTTTGTTTAATAATTACACCAGGATGTCGACTGAGTGTAACCCAAGGTTTTAATATTTTGTTATCAATTATGCCAAGTGTCCTTTTACATAATTTCACCCCTGTTTTAATTATTCTAGTGGCTATTAATCCATTCCCGTGTCCGGTTAAATGAACGATTATTCGTACATATAAATACCCTGCCCATCGTGTCCGATCGAGTGTAAATGGTTATTTATAGGGACACCCAATTGTAAATCTTTATATTGAGATTAACAAACTATCATTTAGTTAAACAAATATAAAGCCCATTAATAGCCCATAGTCTAATTTCCACAAGTGTCGTTCTTTTATCCAAACCCCAATTATGGTATAAAGCCCAATTACCCAATTTTAGTAATTAGCCCAACATCATGATTACTTCGGATTAAATAAGCATAATAATAACTTAGCTACGAGACATTAAATTAAAAAGGTTGAACATAACTTACAATGATTAAAAATAGTGTAGCGTTACACGGACAGAATTTCGACTTACACCCTTACAACATTCGCTAACATACCCTTATTATTAGAATTAAAATTAAAATTAAAATTAAAATTATAATATATATATATATTACGTTTGTAAGATAGAGAGATAGGATGGATTTTACGTTCACCAAACTGCGAATTTATAGGCCTGTGAACTGAAAAAGGAGCTCATGCGATCGCATGAGCTTTGCTCTTCAAGGCCATGCGATCGCATGGCCAGCTGGGGAGGCTCACATTTGGTTGTTTTCTTCTGCCAACGGTTTTATAAATAAGTATAATATATTAAATAATTATAAGAATTATTTAAATATTATATTATATTTATGTGCATAGTTGACTTGTAATTTTTAGTCCGTTGCGTCGAGCGTTGAGAGTTGACTCTGGTCCCGGTTCCGAATTTTCGAACGTCCTTGCGTACAATTTAATATCTTGTACTTTTTGTTTTGAATCTTGTACTCTTGTAATTTTGAGACGTTTCTTATCAATAATTGGAACCTCGTTGATTGTATTTTGTACTTTTGAGCTTTTTGGTCGTTTGCGTCTTCAATTCGTCGAATCTGTCTTTTGTCTTCACCTTTTATTATTTAAATGAATATTACTTGTAAATAGAACAATTGCAACTAAAAGCTTGTCTTTCTTGAGGAATAATGCTATGAAATATATGTTCGTTTTTAGCATTATCAAATATTCCCACACTTGAGCGTTGCTTGTCCTCAAGCAATATCGTCTTGAAATACTAGAATCACTTCTTTATTCTTCACACTTTGTACATCAGTGATTTCTATACGGCGGTATAAACAATGGTAGTAACGATGTGGTTTACAGTCCCATATGACTATATAAAAATTTAGATCCATTAAGAAAATTGGATCTTTATAAAAACATTTGATCTTTTGAAAATTAAATCTTGTTTTTACCCTAGATAAGTTTTCCGGAATAACCCTTCACCGGTGTTTGCAAAATATTTTTGTGGGCTTGGTGGGTTTCAGATTTGAAAATTTTAGCTCAAAACTTGCGGTTTTGTGTCACCCACTTGCTAACCTTGTATTAGGAAAGCAACACGTCCAGTTTACTAGTCCCGTATATTACCTTTCGATAAACTACCGTCCGGTTGTAAAGGAAAGCGTTGAACAAGCAACTGTTAAGGCAATGTCCCCTGACATGCTTTTAATTATGATCTATAATGTGTCGGACGCAATTACTATCCTTGGTAGGAGCAATAGTAAAGCTCACCCTTATGATTTTTCGGTCTGGCACAAGGTCCTGTCTTTGACCACTATACAACCACCGTTCTTACGGTTGACACCCGATTTAGTTCAGGTGACCTAATGAATTCCAGGTGAATTCCTAGGATTTTTACGTTCAATGGTAATGAACGCTTTGAAAATAGGGTTTTCAGAAAACAAATCGGTTTGTAATTTTGATCAAAATATTTTCTCGTTCAAGCTCGAGTTTAGATATCATTGAATTCCATGAGTTTGAATTCTCAATCTTTAAGGTCAATCTCTAGGATTGAGTAATATCAGGCTTTAAAAGCTGATTTTTAATCTTTAAGGAGATTATCCTTTCTGGGGATCTGATTCATTAGTCTTATCCAGCTAATTTGCACGGTGCCCCCCCCCATTGTACGAGATAAATCCTTCTCATGGTTAGGATAAATCTGACCACTTGGCGACCCTGTTTAATGCTGAGGTCCGTGGATTTCCTGCTGATTTTAGTGATGACTTTTCTAGGTTTTTCGTCAACCTACAGCTGGTCTGGACGACAACTTCATGACCTAACTCAAGAAGCGCGTTTCTTTTTCGAAAGACTTTACTTCCTTTTAATGATGGAATTGATTCATCGTGTAGATCCATCTCTTCTTTTCTTTCATCGGGTAAAATAGTTTAGTTTAGTCCAAAGCAAAAGTATTTTCAGTTATTTGTTACAGAAATATGTGACATATGTTTAAGATAACTTGGTAATTTTTCCCACACTTGGCTTTTATTTTCCTTTTTATTGTTCTCTATTCCATTTTAAATGAATTTTAACATTTTGGTTTGTTTCTCAATTTATGTCCTTTCCGAGGTAACAATAATTTCGGTGTTAACACCTAGTTTTATCGTTCATAAATATGTATAAACATGATTTTGAGTTCATTTAATTGAAAATTTTGAAAAATTTTACTAGAATTGGGTGGTCAGTATATAAGACTAGGGCTGTTCTTTATTATCAGAGAGCACTAGATTCTAATACAACTACTACGTTACTAGTATTTTTAATGGTAACCAAGTGTATAAAGATAAAAATTTTAAAAATCCGAAAGAATTTAACCCCTTTCCCACACTTAAGATCTTGCAATGCCCTCATTTGCAAGAAATCAGTACAATTTAAATTATTGAGGGTGATTAGCGTAGAAATGATTAAATTTTACCAAAGTTTCCAAACATATTGGCGTTTGTTTGCTGAATGATAAATGGTGCATATCATTTGTTCATTTCGTCTGTTGTTACATCACATTTATTTGTCATCTTGTCGTCAAAATTAGTAGCTTTTGCTGAACTTAATGCCAGTCTTTGAAAATGCGCTGTTTTACCCTGTTTTGTACAATCGACAATATACATACATACAAATATAATTATGCATGGCAATTTGAAATGGGACTTAATATCCCACTTTCAAATTCTAAATATGAAATATTAGTACACAATAATAATAAAATAATAAAAATTACACAAATATATCCAATAACATAAGTTTAAACATGAAAAAGTCAAAAGATAAAAACATAAAAATCATAAAAATAACCAAATGGAACTAAATCAGTCTGGATATGGGTTCCAGTTCATCTCGTCAGGTGGGTTCCATTGTTGGTTATAGGTGTTTTGATAGGCTTGGTTATAGTCATACCGGTTAAAGGGTGGTCGGATATCGGGGCTATGTGGCGGAAAATGAGCAGGTCGCGTAGGTACATAGTTATTTGGTACCTGATATGATAGCTGGCTCATGATTTGGTGCTGATGAACTAACCAGCTATCGTGTTGGAGTCACCAATAATCCTCGTATACTCACTCGGAGTTCCACTGCTCATACATACTATGTCTTGCCGCGTTCGTCATTGCTTCCTCATCTATACGAACGTGGACGTCAAGAATAGCATCTCGAAAGACATCCCTAATGTCTTCCGCCTCCCCCATTTCCTCGTCTGAGCCTCTCTCTACCTGAGGATGAGATCCCTCATAGGGTACTGCCTGGTTACGTCTACTTTTCAATACCTTAGCACCCACATAAACTTTCAATCCTAAGGGCTCAACCTGTTCTCTACAAATCTGTAATGGACCTCCTTGGTTCCTATCAACACCTAAATACTCTCCAATGAGAGTAACAAAAATACCTCCTCCTATTATACTCCCGTCCTGCATTCCCTCTACCATTTTAGACAAATAAAAAGCAACATAGTAAGGGATATTGACAAAGCTTCTAGGATCCCGAATACACTTTAGGTAGAATAAATCATATAAGGTAATTTTTTCTTTATTATGACCTCTTTGTGTAATAGAGTTAGCCAAAAATCTATGAATAATACGAAGCTCGGCTCTGTCAATATGTGTATAGGAGTGTCCTCCTGCTCGTGTAAAAACATCAAAATGTGACATACGCCTCCAAATGGCGTCGGTGTCAAAGTTACTATCTACCCGTTCACCATAATGAATCAAGTTTGTACAATCGGGTAATAGCAACTCACCAGGAGTATATATCTATAAGGCCCTGGCCATGTCCAGCATGGACATTCTGTACATCCTACCGCCAAGGATAAACCTAAGAAATCTTCTATCATCTATTCTAACTATATTTGTATCAAGTGATACAGTACTCATCAACTCAACACACCATTCCTTATATACAGGTCTACGAATGGTGAAAAGACGTTCCCAATCTGTAAAAGAAGAACTGCCATACCTTTGAACTAAAAGCTGTCTAACACGGTCAGCTATATGGACCGTTTCCAAAGGGGCCCAATCGATTACCCTTGGCACCTCTACATTTTTTTGTTACCAATTTGAATTTGTTCCTTTGATATGTCTCGTAATCTCTCCATCTTCTATCAAATCTCAGATTAGGATGTAGAGTGTGCTCAGGAATCGTTGGGAATTCTACTGGCGGCCTCATTGGGAATACTATGAATTCATCAACAAACTGTACCGGATCATAATAAGGTATGTGCTGATCAGGCTGTTGTTGTTGTTCCTGTTGTGGTTCTTGTTCGTGTTGCATTTCTGGTTCTGGTTCTGGTGCTGGTGCTGGTCGTCTAGATGATGATGCTCCTGAACCTCCAGTATCGGCTTTCTGCAAAACACATTAAATACAAAATTTGTGCATCCAAATATGCATTAGTGTTAGCAAAATAACAACTTAAAACAATCACTATAACATGTTAAATCAAAATTAAACTTATACACATT
Source organism: Rutidosis leptorrhynchoides (assembly GCF_046630445.1). NCBI lineage: Eukaryota > Viridiplantae > Streptophyta > Magnoliopsida > Asterales > Asteraceae > Rutidosis > Rutidosis leptorrhynchoides. The sequence goes on along the minus strand of NC_092343.1, from coordinate 367,303,059 downwards.
TTCACAATTTTTCACAATTCTACATTTTTCAAATAAGCACATATGAAAATGTATACAAAATTCATAAGCATTTAACTCAAATAACATGTCAAAATATTCATTACTAATAATTAAACAAGTCTCAAATGGCAAATATATCAAATTAATCAAGTTCATGAATTTTGGACTTAAAAAGTCCACTTTAATCTCCAAAAATCATGTTTAGGATCATTGTTTGGATCATTTAACTATCTAAACATGTTACACTACTCAATTTAGCAATAATTCATGACAAAAATCGGCCATAACCTGTTTATATCAAAAAGCCCCAAATTGCTCAAGAACACAAACCCTAGATTTCTAAAAATTTTGAAGTTTTTGGCTTCAAATCATGTTAAATAGCATCAATCTAGGTTATACATGCATAAAATACTAACAATTTAACACTAATTACACTAGAAATTAACAAAATTGCATTAGGTAAAAAAAATTGGTAATTATCACAAAAACTAGGAATTTATAGAGTTTAGGGGTGTAATTTTTACCAATTTGCTGAAGAATGAGAATCTAGGCATGATTAGAGCAAGAATTTTGATGAATTACGGTGAAAAAATGGCGAAAATTGGTGAATTTTTGGGTGAGTTTCGTGAATGTATGTGTGTGTTTGTGTTGAGGCAGAACCGAGCTGCTGTATGTATCAGGCCTGCATTTGGTCCCCATGCGATCGCATGGGTTCCAAGTGCAAACCCCATGCGATCGCATGGGGTGCCGGCTACAGTGATTTTTGAATTATTTTTTTTTTTTTTTTTATAAAACCTTATACTTTATAAAACTTATAATTAATTATATTTTAAAAATTTTGTTTTCCTTTAGGAGCGAGGGCGTTTCGGATCGTTGTCCTAGTCTGTCCCTCGACAAAATTTTAAAATTTGTCAAATCAAAGCGCGGTTTTTAAAAGTAAAGATTTTTTTTAGGTTTTTTAATGTTTTTGGCTTACTTTAATTCAATAAGATTAAAAATAATGATAATAAAAGTTCTCGTCCCTCCCTCGGGTAAAGCAATTTCGGTTCAAAGACCTAGTCTTCAACTTACGACGAATTTTAAAAATCATATTTTTAACTTAATGAGATAAAGTAAATTTTTGTTTTTAAATTCACACAACTTAAATATAAAATTCAAAATTAATATTAAAAATTCACACCAAACTTAAAATTTGAAATGCATAAAATTAAAAATTCATATTTTAAAATTAAAAATTCACACCAAACTTAATTTAAAAATTCATATTATAAATTCACACCAAACTTATATTAATTTTTCAAATATTTACAATTTTAAATATATTGATTTTACAAAGTTTACAATATTAATTTAAGATTTATATATTAATTTTAAAAACATGGTAAAAATAAAATTAAAAATCTTTTTGGCTTTTTATCCCACTTTGATCAATCAAATATTATCAAAAATATACGCCCCTCTTTTCGGTAAAGTAATTTCGGTTCCAAAACCTAATTTAACTCATGACGAATTTTTGAAATATTTTGTGTTGATTGATTAAAGATATTTATACCTTAAGAATAAACGTTAAATTTCGCAGTGATGTAATAAATTTTTGTATGATATCAATAATTTCGGTCGCAAAACCTAATTTTATTCAATACCAATTTAATACTTTATAGCGAACAAATTAGCGTTTATTATCAAAAGGTTAAAAAAAAATAAAAACTGTACAGACTTACCTGTGAGATAGTATTCTTAGTTATATGATCTATCCCATTCATAAGATAGTCGGTTTAATTGGTTTTCCATAGCTACATAGGCGTAACCTCGAGCATTCAGTGTTTTTTCTTCTAAACATATGAACGGTCCGTCTCTGCATAAAGTAACAAATTCGGTATTTGAATAGGTTTGATTATTTGAACATTTACCTCCATGTGATCATTTTCCGCATTTGTGACATCTTTCTAGGTGTCGTGCTCTTCTTTTCGCTGCGGATTTTGATTTTCCTTTACCAAATTGTAACTTATTATCTTCGCATCTAGATTCTTTTCTAACTCCGTCCAATCTTTCTCTGATTACTGATACTATTTCACTCGGTAGTGTGTCATTATTACGTTTAGTGATCAAAGCGTGTAGCATTAGACCATGGTTTAGTTCACAGGCAGTCTTCATTTCCTAAAAAAAATAAAAATTCAGAATGGGGGGAGAAGACTAGTTCTTTAGGGTCTGCTAGGGAAAGACCATTCGGATTCCATTTTCGAGAACTACATGAAAACAGACAATCTAACTCTAACAGAAATACATATTATCCTTTAAAGACTTGATTCTCCCCACACTTAGTTAGCTGTGGTGTTGAAATTGTGATTAACTTCGTTGTCGACTTCCATCGGACTATCTATGTAGTGTTTAACTCTGTGACCATTAACTTTAAATTCAATCCCATTTGAATTTATTAATTCTATCGTTCCGTATGGGAAAACTCTTTTAACTATGAATGGTCCAGACCATCTTGATTTCAATTTTCCAGGAAATAGCTTGAATCGTGAATTGAAAAAAAAGAACTCTGTCTCCTTCTTTAAATTCTTTTAAACTTTTGATTCTTTTATCATGCCATTTCTTCGTTCTTTCCTTATAGATTAACGAATTATCGTATGCTTCATGTCTTAATTCTTCTAATTCGTTTAGTTGACTTAACCGTAGACGTCCAGCTTCATGTAAATCAAGATTACATGTCTTCAAAGCCCAAAATGCTTTGTGTTCAATTTCTACTGGAAGATGACATGCTTTTCCATAAACAAGTCTAAAAGGTGTGGTTCCAATTGGAGTTTTGTAGGCTGTTCTAAAAGCCCAAAGTGCATCCTCCAATTTAATGGACCATTCCTTCGGATTTGATCCTACGGTTTTCTCTAGAATACGTTTTAAAGCTCGGTTGGTATTTTCAACTTGTCCACTTGTTTGTGGATGATATGCGGTGGAGATTTTATGAGTTACTCCATATCTTTTAAGAACTTTCTCAAGTTGATTATTACAGAAATGAGTACCCCGATCACTTATTAAAGCTTTCGGTGTTCCAAACCTTGTAAAAGACGTTTTAAAAAGTTGACTACAACTCGTGCATCGTTAGTTGGGAGAGCTTGTGCTTCCGCCCATTTAGATACATAATCAATGGCTACGAGTATATATAGATTATTATGAGATTTTGGAAATGGACCCATAAAGTCAATACCCCAAATGTCAAATACTTCACATACTTGTATGACATTTTGTGGCATTTCATCACGTTGACTTATTTTTCCGGCCCTTTGACAAGCATCACAGGATTTGCAAAGAAGGTGTGCGTCTTTGTAAATTGTAGGCCAATAGAATCCAGCATCATAAACTTTTCTTGCTGTTAGTTGAGGCCCATAATGCCCTCCTGTTGGTCCTGTGTGACAATGGTTTAATATTTTACTAGCTTCATCTCCAAATACACATCGGTGTATTATTCCATCTGGACAACTTTTAAACAGGTGTGGATCTTCCCAAAAATAGTGTTTTATATCACTGAAGAATTTCTTTCGTCTTTGGTACGATAATCCTTTTTCAAGGAATCCACAAACTAAGTAGTTTGCATAGTCTGCAAACCATGGAATTTCTTTATAATCTCTCTTCAATAGATATTCATCAGGAAAGTTGTCTTGTATGGCCGATTCATTTAGAACTTCTAATTCGGGATTTTCAAGACGAGAAAGATGATCAGCGGCGAGATTTTCTGCTCCTCTTTTATCTCGGATTTCAATATCAAACTCTTGTAAGAGTAAGATCCAACGAATTAATCTTGGTTTAGCATCTTGTTTTGAAAATAGGTATCTAAGAGCAGAATGGTCGGTATAGACCACCGTTTTTGCTAGAACGAGATATGATCGAAATTTGTCAAAAGCAAAGACAATAGCAAGGAGTTCTTTTTCAGTAGTTGTATAGTTCGTTTGTGCTCCTTGTAACGTCTTACTAGCATAATATATAGGTTGAAATCGTTTTTCAATCCTTTGTCCTAAAACGGCTCCCATTGCAAAATCACTTGCATCGCACATTAGTTCAAATGGTAGATTCCAATTTGGTGTTATCATGATCGGCGCATTAGTGAGTTTCTCTTTAAGAATATTAAAAGATTTGATACACTCATCTGAAAAGATGAATGGAGCATCCTTTTCTAGGAGTTTATTCATAGGAGTGGCAATTTTAGAAAAATCTTTTATGAAACGTCGGTAAAAACCGGCATGCCCTAGAAAACTCCTAACTCCTCTAACATTGGTGGGATGTGGAAGTTTAGTAATTACATCTACTTTAGCTCTATCCACTTCAATTCCTTCTTTTGAAATTTTATGTCCAAGAACGATGTCATAACCCGTCCTTAACCATAAGAACGTGTTAGATAACGTATGATTTCACTGCGAGGTATTGACCTCTATATGCGACATTTTTAAAAAGGAAAACTGCATATATTATACATTACAAACCAAACCATTATTTTTGTACAAGCTTTAGACAATAAAAAGATGATTATCGTTTAACGATAATCTTCGACTTACAAACTTTACAAATGATAATAACAACACGATTTCTAGCATATTTTACAACACACGTCCTCGGATATGCAGTTTTATTTTTGACACAAATATGAGTACGCATGATCCTGCTTAGATTCAACATAATGCAGCGGAAGCTTTAATTATCACCTGAGAATAAACATGTTTAAAAACGTCAACATAAAGTTGGTGAGATATAGGTTTAGTGCGCAGCAATATATATATATAGACCACAAGATTTCGTATATAAACATTTCAATAAAAATATTCTAAGTGGTTGAGCACTTGATAACCATACTTAACATTTTCACGTCGCATATTCCCTTTAATATGAAATCTTACTACACCGTACCAAGTGTAGTCACAAAACGAAGTACTGTGCAACCGTTGAATACTGGTCGTCCAGTCCGGTTGGGGTTGTCAGGCCCGATAGATCTATCAACAGGATTCGCGTTTACAATACCGCTGTAAATATTAGTTACCAAGCTACAGGGAAGTATGCCAGTGGTACAACTCAACGTAGAATATATTTTTCAGTTACTTGTGTCCATAATGTAAAACATAAAATACATGTATTCTCATCCCGAAATATTTAGAGTTTAAAAGTGGGACTATATACTCACTCTTGTCTTGATGATATATATATTTTGACTCGGTCTTCCGGTTGATATCACGAACCTATCCATATATAATATATCAATATGTTTTCATTTTAAAACAAACGTTATATATATATATATATACTTGTTATACTTTTAATACTTTGAATATTTCCTTAGTCCGAAGTTAGCTGTCCGAGGTTAGCAATTCAATTTTTAATGGTTCATTTTTAGATGTTTAATATACCCGCAATAAATAAAACCCCCAACGAAATAAATAAAACCCCAACGTATATGTATTGGTCGAGATTAATCTTGACCCATGGTACCGGTGTTGTCAAATGACGTGTTGCGTACATAAAGTACCGGTGTTGTCAAATGACGTGTTGCGTACAATCATGGGATCTTATGATTAATCTTCTCGTGTTGTTTACGGGTGATCCTGAACCATATAAAATTGAATTATAAGTACATATATATAAAATATCATGTTATCTTAGAAATATGTGATTTATATCATTTTTTTCCAATTGATCCCGTAGTTGAAATGATCTAGGATAACCAATTTTGTTTCGGTCATAGTTTCTTCGTTACAAATCCGTTTTCGTTGATTCAAATTGCCATCTTCTTGGATCGAGTTCTTCTTTAAGACTATGAACTGTAAATACCTTGGTTTGTATTCAAAATCATACGGCATAAGTGAAACATTAGTGAAACATATGAAGTTAAACATTTTTGTTACAACAAAATCATTTAATGACCATTTTTCTAAAAATACTTATACTTTGAAAAACCAAGTTTTACCTTGTTAAATTAGCATATACATAAGTTATATTACAGGTCTTGAAGTATTTTAAAAGTTAAGTTAGAAGGATCTATTTAGTTTGCAAACAAGTTTGAAAACATTCAAACTATGTTCTTGTTGTTAAACTTTTGTACCACAAAATAAGATAGCTATATATATATGAATCAAATAAGGTTATGAACATAGACTCTACCTCAAGTTCCTTGGATAAGTTTGCTGTAAAAGAGGAGTAAGAAGCTAGAATCAAAAGGGTGATAGAAGTGGATGAAAGATTGGAAGTAAGTTGGTGTTCTTGGAAGGTTTTCTTGAAGTGTTTTTGTATGGTTTTCTTATGGTGTTTTAGTATGGTTTTTGAAGCTAGATCTTTATGGAACTTTGCTGGATTGTTATGGAGTTTAGAGAGTAAGAAAGAGTGTGTGTTTTTAGTTAAGAGATTGAAGTAAAAATGAATCAAAAATGATGATACATATATACTCCTAAAAATGTGATCTTTAAGGATAACATGACAAAATTCTAGTTTGTATTTTTGTAATTAGTCTTGCAATGATTCAAAAGTAATTACCTAGCTCTAAGGGCATGAATAATGGCTGATTAGGTGGTGATTTTGATGTGTATTTACTATTAGTAAATACGTATAGGAGCTAGGTATGATACGAGTACAAATACTCTAAATATACGTATAGAAATTTTGTGAAAAATGGAATGAGGATTCAAATATAGCTATCTTTTGTGAATACACTTATATGATTTTATGTATTTAAGTTCTTAAAAGTGATTAAATACATTACTTATACAATATATGTATAAACATTATAGTCTTAAGTATTTAAGTCAAATAACGTTACGTATTGTTATCGTTTTGAAAACTTAAGTTAGTAGTTTCAAAATACACATATAACTTGTTGTTATTAATACAAAATGAGATATTAAAACATTCATTAATCATGTTAAATATGTATATATACATATATATACACAAACGTATAGTTATCATATATTGTATAGTTCGTGATATCATCGGTCAAACTAGACGGTCAAACGTTGTGTAAAACTCTTTTCGGAAATATAAGTCTCGACAATTTGGATTGCTTATCATGTTGGTAAGGTTTAATTTATGTAAATATTAATCTTATAAGTATATAACGATCGAAAAAGTGCGGGTCGTTACATTACCTCCCCGTTAAATAAATTTCGTCCCGAAATTTTAAAATTGTACCTATTTTGCGTCATCGAGAAACAAATGCGGATACTTTCGTTTCATCTGATCCTCTCGTTCCCAAGTAAACTCGGGACCTCTTCTAGCATTCCAACGAACCTTAACAATCGGTATATTGCTCTGTTTGAGCTGTTTAACTTCACGGTCCATGATTTCGATTGGTTCTTCGACGAATTGTAGTTTCTCGTCGACATGGATTTCTTCAAGAGGAATGGTGAGGTCTTCCTTTGCAAGACACTTCTTCAGGTTTGAGACGTGAAAGGTATTATGTACTCCAGCGAGTTGTTGCGGTAACTCGAGTCGATAAGCTACCGGTCCAATGTGTTCGATGATCTTGAACGGGCCTACGTACCTTGGGTTCAGTTTACCCCTTTTGCCGAAACGTATTACACCTTTCCAAGGTGACACCTTTAGCATAACCATGTCCCCGACCTGAAACTCTAATGGTTTCCTTCGGACATCGGCGTAGCTCTTTTGGCGACTACGGGCTGTTTTCAATCTCTCCTTGATTTGCACTATCTTCTCAGTCGTTTCATGTATGATCTCGGGACCAGTTAATTGTCGATCTCCTACTTCATTCCAACAGATAGGAGATCTACACTTCCTTCCATACAATGCTTCGAATGGCGCAGCTCCAATGCTCGCATGATAACTATTATTATACGAGAATTCTGCTAACGGTAGATATTTATCCCATCCGTTTCCAAAATCGATCACACATGCCCTGAGCATGTCTTCGAGAGTCTGAATCGTTCTCTCACTCTGCCCGTCGGTTTGCGGATGATATGCGGTGCTCATATCCAAACGAGTTCCTAGTGCCTCTTGTAGTGATTGCCAAAACTTTGAAGTAAATCTACTATCACGATCGGATATAATGGAAATAGGTATCCCATGCCTTGAAACAACTTCCTTTATATACAATCGTAATAGTTTCTCCATTCTATCCGTTTCCTTTATAGGCAAGAAATGTGCAGACTTGGTGAGACGATCAACAATCACCCAAATGGTGTCGTATCCCCAGGCAGTCTTTGGTAACTTCGTGATGAAATCCATGGTAATACCATCCCACTTCCATTCTGGGATTTCTGGTTGTTGAAGTAACCCTGACGGCTTCTGGTGTTCTGCTTTGACCTTAGAACAAGTTAAACACTCCCCAACATATGTTGCAACGTCGGTCTTTAAATTAGGCCACCAATATCGTGTCTTAAGATCTTGATACATCTTTCCAACTCCAGGATGTATCGAGTATCTTGTCTTATGTGCCTCGTTCAATATCAACTTCCTTAATCCACCCAACTTCGGTACCCAAATACGGTTTGCAAAATATCGAATTCCATCTTCCCGTATAACGAGTTGCTTCTCATACTTTTTCATTATTTCATTTCCTATATTTTCTTTAGTAAGTGCTTCTCGTTGAACTTCTTTGATTTGTGAGTTGAGATTCATGCGAATTTTTATGTTCATCGCTCGTACTCGAATTGGTTCTCGTTCCTTTCTGCTTAAAGCATCGGCCACCACGTTCGCCTTTCCGGGATGATAACGAATTTCACAATCATAGTCGTTTATTAACTCGACCCACCTACGTTGCCTCATGTTCAATTGTTTTTGATCGAAAATATGTTGAAGGCTTTTATGATCAGTAAACACAGTGAATTTAACCCCATACAAGTAGTGTCTCCACATCTTCAATGCAAACACGACTGCTCCCAATTCTAGATCATGCGTCGTATAATTTCGCTCGTGAATCTTCAATTGTCGGGATGCAAATGCAATAACTTTCTTTCGTTGCATAAGAACACAACCAAAACCTTGTCGCGAAGCGTCACAATATATTTCAAAATCATCGTTCCCTTCAGGTAACGATAAAATAGGCGCCGTAGTTAACTTCTTCTTCAGTAATTGAAATGCGTTCTCCTGCTCCGAGGTCCATTCGTATTTCTTCCCTTTTTGCGTTAATGCTGTCAACGGCTTAGCTATTCGGGAAAAATCTTGAATAAACCTTCTATAATAACCGGCTAAACCCAAAAATTGGCGTATCTGCGTTGGTGTCTTAGGAGTCTCCCATTTTTCAATAGCTTCAGTTTTTGCTGGATCAACCTGAATTCCTTCGCTATTAACAACGTGGCCAAGAAATTGTACTTCTTTCAACCAGAAAGCACACTTAGAAAATTTAGCATAAAGTTGTTCTTTTCTCAACAACTCCAGTATCAACCTTAAATGCTCTTCATGCTCTTGCTCACTCTTGGAATAGATAAGAATATCATCAATGAAAACGATAACAAACTTATCTAAATACGGACTACAAACTCGATTCATGAGGTCCATGAATACAGCTGGCGCATTCGTCAATCCAAACGGCATAACCAAAAATTCATAATGACCATAACGTGTCCGAAAAGCAGTTTTCGGAATGTCCTCTTCTTTGACGCGTAGTTGATGATAGCCCGATCTTAAGTCGATTTTCGAATAAACACATGATCCTTGCAATTGATCAAATAAGTCATCAATTCTTGGTAGTGGATACCGATTCTTGATAGTTAACTTATTTAATTCACGATAGTCTATACACATCCTAAAAGATCCATCTTTCTTCTTAACAAACAAAATTGGAGCTCCCCACGGTGAAGTACTCGGTCGTATGAATCCACGGTCCAGTAATTCTTTTAACTGACTTTGAAGTTCTTTTAACTCGGACGGTGCAAGTCTATATGGAGCACGAGCCACTGGTGCAGCTCCTGGTACTAAATCTATTTGAAATTCTACCGATCTAAATGGAGGTAATCCCGGCAATTCTTCCGGAAAAACTTCGGAAAAATCTCTTGCCACAGGCACGTCATTGATGCACTTCTCTTCCTTTTCGACTTTATTAACATGTGCTAAAATAGCGTAACATCCCTTTTCTAAACACTTTTTGGCTTTCAAACAGCTAATGAGTTTTAGCTTTGAATCACCCTTCTCTCCGTAAATCATCACCGGCATTTTATCCTTACCAGGAATACGAATTGCCTTCTTGGCACAAACAACTTCCGCTCCTACTTTGGACATCCAGTCCATGCCGACTATTACATCAAAACTTCCTAATTCTACGGGTATCAAATCAATCTTAAATGTTTCTCCGGCTAAATTTATCTTACAATCACGACAAATTTTATCGGCTTTAATTAGTTTACCATTAGCTAACTCAATCATGTACTTAGCATCTAGAGGTAATGATGAACAATTCAATTTAGTGTAAAAATTTATACACACGTAACTTCTATCGGCGCCAGTATCAAATAAAATAGATGCTGATAAGTTATTAATGGTAAACGTACCCGTAACAAGCTCCGGGTCTTCTCGTGCCTCTCTAGCATTAATAACAAACGCTCGTCCACGTGCAGGTCCGCCATTCTGATTCGGGCACTGACTCTTATAGTGACCTTGTTTTCCACAACCAAAACAAGTAATGGTAGCCAAAGCAGTTCTATTTGCGTTGGTGGCAGGAGTCTTGTTGCCATTTGTAACGAGAGCCTTACAATCTTCCGCAAGATGACCTTGTCGATTACACTTGGTGCATAACACACTACAGTAACCAAAGTGATGTTTGTGGCAACGGTTGCATAAAGGATTTTGTCCTTTATAACCAAAGCTTAAACCACTACCCGCACCTTGCGTGTTTTCTTGTTTCTTAAAAGATTGTTGTTGGTTACCTCGATCATAATTTCCATTCCACTTTCTTTTGTTACCTGATACCTTCACATCAGTATTGGATACTTTCTTATCCATGATGACCTGATCCATTAGCTCGTTTGCCATGGTTATAGCTTCATGAATTGTCTTAGGTTTCGATGCTGTAACATTTGCCTTGACCTTTTTGGGCAAACCAGCTTTGTACATTTCAATCTTCCGTTCTTCGGTTGGAACCAATTCAGGACATAGCAAAACTAATTCCATGAATCGCTGGTTGTAGTTGGTGATTTCAGTACCAACCACCTTCAAACTTCGTAACTCATCTTCTAACTTAATAACCTCATTCCTTGGACAATACTCGGTGATTATCATTGCTTTGAATTCTTCCCATGGAGTATCATAAGCTACATCTCCTCCTACCGCCTTCACATAATTCTTCCACCATGTGAGTGCACTATCTTGTAAAGTGCACGATGCAAACTTGGTCATGTCTTTTTCATCACAACCGCTGATTTTGAACACCGTCTCCATCTTTTCTATCCATCGGGTTAAACCGATAGGTCCTTCCGTTCCACTGAATGATGATGGCTTGCAAGCTTGGAACGTCTTGTAGGAGCATCCTACACGAGGATTTGGATTAACTGCAGCAGCTCTTGCAGCCTCAACCCATAACATTCTGTCGTTCACTCGCTGGTTGATGAGTTCCTCGAGTTCTTGTTCCGTCATTCGATTCAATCGCGCCATTTCCTAATGAAAGAAAATAATTATTCACATGGATTATTTGCTTAACGCTTATCCTAACTGTCTGCCTATATTTTGGCTGTGGGACTGAAGAACTGGATGCCGGGACAGAACGAATAGGAATAGCGGGGATAGGGGTGGTAGTGTTGAGTGGAATTGGTGCCACATCATTCTCATTAAACTCGGGATTTGGATTTTCTAATTCATTAGCCTTTCGTTTCTTTCCTAGTTCAAACTCGTCTTTTGTAATTTCCTGTATTTCTTCCTCGGGTTCACTTTCCTCCTCGGGTTCACTTTCCTCCTCGGGTTCACTTTCCTCCTCAGGTTCACTTTCCGGGTTCTCTATAGTTGGTTCATCCGGAATTTGTGAGTCTTCCCCAAGGATATCATTTTCGTCATCGGACAGGTTAATGACTGGAACGCCATCTGAAGATTCTGATTCGGAGTCGTTGATTGTGATAACAATTTTTGAGCTCGACATCTATCACACAACAACTAACCCATTAGTACTTATATAATATTTACATATAAATTTTAACCAACAGTGATAAGCAATGGTTTTTTTTTTTTAAATCAGACCCGGTCAAAGTCCAGACTTTACTAATGTATCCTAACGACTTATCAATTAGACACACTAATGCAAACCTGGTTCGCTAAGACCACCGCTCTGATACCACATGTCATAACCCGTCCTTAACCATAAGAACGTGTTAGATAACGTATGATTTCATTGCGAGGTATTGACCTCTATATGCGACATTTTTAAAAAGGAAAACTGCATATATTATACATTACAAACCAAACCATTATTTTTGTACAAGCTTTAGACAATAAAAAGATGATTATCGTTTAACGATAATCTTCGACTTACAAACTTTACAAATGATAATAACAACACGATTTCTAGCATATTTTACAACACACGTCCTCGGATATGCAGTTTTATTTTTGACACAAATATGAGTACGCATGATCCTGCTTAGATTCAACATAATGCAGCGGAAGCTTTAATTATCACCTGAGAATAAACATGTTTAAAAACGTCAACATAAAGTTGGTGAGATATAGGTTTAGTGCGCAGCAATATATATATATAGACCACAAGATTTCGTATATAAACATTTCAATAAAAATATTCTAAGTGGTTGAGCACTTGATAACCATACTTAACATTTTCACGTCGCATATTCCCTTTAATATGAAATCTTACTACACCGTACCAAGTGTAGTCACAAAACGAAGTACTGTGCAACCGTTGAATACTGGTCGTCCAGTCCGGTTGGGGTTGTCAGGCCCGATAGATCTATCAACAGGATTCGCGTTTACAATACCGCTGTAAATATTAGTTACCAAGCTACAGGGAAGTATGCCAGTGGTACAACTCAACGTAGAATATATTTTTCAGTTACTTGTGTCCATAATGTAAAACATAAAATACATGTATTCTCATCCCGAAATATTTAGAGTTTAAAAGTGGGACTATATACTCACTCTTGTCTTGATGATATATATATTTTGACTCGGTCTTCCGGTTGATATCACGAACCTATCCATATATAATATATCAATATGTTTTCATTTTAAAACAAACGTTATATATATATATATACTTGTTATACTTTTAATACTTTGAATATTTCCTTAGTCCGAAGTTAGCTGTCCGAGGTTAGCAATTCAATTTTTAATGGTTCATTTTTAGATGTTTAATATACCCGCAATAAATAAAACCCCCAACGAAATAAATAAAACCCCAACGTATATGTATTGGTCGAGATTAATCTTGACCCATGGTACCGGTGTTGTCAAATGACGTGTTGCGTACATAAAGTACCGGTGTTGTCAAATGACGTGTTGCGTACAATCATGGGATCTTATGATTAATCTTCTCGTGTTGTTTACGGGTGATCTTGAACCATATAAAATTGAATTATAAGTACATATATATAAAATATCATGTTATCTTAGAAATATGTGATTTATATCATTTTTTTCCAATTGATCCCGTAGTTGAAATGATCTAGGATAACCAATTTTGTTTCGGTCATAGTTTCTTCGTTACAAATCCGTTTTCGTTGATTCAAATTGCCATCTTCTTGGATCGAGTTCTTCTTTAAGACTATGAACTGTAAATACCTTGGTTTGTATTCAAAATCATACGGCATAAGTGAAACATTAGTGAAACATATGAAGTTAAACATTTTTGTTACAACAAAATCATTTAATGACCATTTTTCTAAAAATACTTATACTTTGAAAAACCAAGTTTTACCTTGTTAAATTAGCATATACATAAGTTATATTACAGGTCTTGAAGTATTTTAAAAGTTAAGTTAGAAGGATCTATTTAGTTTGCAAACAAGTTTGAAAACATTCAAACTATGTTCTTGTTGTTAAACTTTTGTACCACAAAATAAGATAGCTATATATATATGAATCAAATAAGGTTATGAACATAGACTCTACCTCAAGTTCCTTGGATAAGTTTGCTGTAAAAGAGGAGTAAGAAGCTAGAATCAAAAGGGTGATAGAAGTGGATGAAAGATTGGAAGTAAGTTGGTGTTCTTGGAAGGTTTTCTTGAAGTGTTTTTGTATGGTTTTCTTATGGTGTTTTAGTATGGTTTTTGAAGCTAGATCTTTATGGAACTTTGCTGGATTGTTATGGAGTTTAGAGAGTAAGAAAGAGTGTGTGTTTTTAGTTAAGAGATTGAAGTAAAAATGAATCAAAAATGATGATACATATATACTCCTAAAAATGTGATCTTTAAGGATAACATGACAAAATTCTAGTTTGTATTTTTGTAATTAGTCTTGCAATGATTCAAAAGTAATTACCTAGCTCTAAGGGCATGAATAATGGCTGATTAGGTGGTGATTTTGATGTGTATTTACTATTAGTAAATACGTATAGGAGCTAGGTATGATACGAGTACAAATACTCTAAATATACGTATAGAAATTTTGTGAAAAATGGAATGAGGATTCAAATATAGCTATCTTTTGTGAATACACTTATATGATTTTATGTATTTAAGTTCTTAAAAGTGATTAAATACATTACTTATACAATATATGTATAAACATTATAGTCTTAAGTATTTAAGTCAAATAACGTTACGTATTGTTATCGTTTTGAAAACTTAAGTTAGTAGTTTCAAAATACACATATAACTTGTTGTTATTAATACAAAATGAGATATTAAAACATTCATTAATCATGTTAAATATGTATATATACATATATATACACAAACGTATAGTTATCATATATTGTATAGTTCGTGATATCATCGGTCAAACTAGACGGTCAAACGTTGTGTAAAACTCTTTTCGGAAATATAAGTCTCGACAATTTGGATTGCTTATCATGTTGGTAAGGTTTAATTTATGTAAATATTAATCTTATAAGTATATAACGATCGAAAAAGTGCGGGTCGTTACAAACGATACCTTCTTTAACCATGAAATGGCATTTCTCCCAATTAAGTACTAGATTTGATTGTTCGCATCTAATAAGCATTCGTTCCAGATTAACTAGACATGATTCAAATGTATCACCGAAGACTGAAAAGTCATCCATGAAAACTTCCATGCATTCTTCTATCATGTCATGAAAAATTGCCATCATACACCTTTGAAAGGTTGCAGGGGCGTTGCAAAGTCCAAATGGCATGCGTTTGTAAGCAAAAGTACCATAAAGGCACGTGAATGTGGTTTTCTCTTGGTCCTCGGGTGCTATTGGAATTTGAAAATATCCGGAAAATCCATCTAGAAAACAATAGTAACTATTTCCGGCTAATCTTTCCAACATTTGATATATGAAAGGTAAGGGAAAGTGATCTTTTCTGGTGGCGTCATTTAATTTTCTATAATCAATACACACACGCCATCCTGTTACAGTCCTAGTAGTAATAAGCTCATTTTTCTCATTTGTAATGACAGTCATGCCACCCTTCTTAGGCACGCATTGAACTGGGCTTACCCATGGACTATCAGAAATTGGATAAATTAGACCTGCATCTAGCAGTTTAATAATCTATTTCTTAACTACATCTTGCATATTAGGATTTAGTCTTCGTTGGCGTTGCACATACGTTTTATGACCTTCTTCCATAAGGATTTTATGTGTGCAATACGAAGGACTTATTCCTTTAATATCATGAATATTCCATGCAATGGCTGGTTTATGAGCTTTCAACACAGAAATGAGTTGTGATTTCTCATTTTCAGTAAGAGAAGATGATATTATTACAGGTAATTCAGATTCACCATGTAAATAAGCGTATTCCAAATGGTTTGGAAGTGGCTTTAATTCTAATTTCGGAGGTTCTTCTATCGATGATTTATATCGATATCTGTCTTTTTCTTTTAGCATTTGAATTTCTTCTGTTGTTGGTTCATATCCATTAGCTATAAGTGTAGCTAACATTTCAGCTTCATCAATTGGTTCATTACCTTCTCCTAAAGAACATTCTCCTGTTCCTTGTAATTCTGGAAATTCTTCTAATAATTCTGCATGTGCATCTATAGTTTGAATATAATAACATGTATCATCTGCAGATTGCGGTTGTTGCATTGCTCTATCAATTGAAAAGGTAACACTCTCATCCTCTATACTTAGGGTCAATTTCTTATCGAACACGTCTATCATTGCTTTAGCCGTGTTTAAGAATGGTCTTCCTAATATGAGAGGAACTTGAGAATCTTCTTCCATGTCCAAAACAACAAAATCTACTGGAAATACTAAAGTACCAACTTTAACTAGCATGTTCTCCATTATCCCTCTAGGATATTTTATTGATCTATCGGCTAGTTGTATGCTTATTCTGGTTGGTTTCAATTCTCCAAGGTCTAGTTTAGCGTATAGTGAATATGGCATTAGATTTATACTAGCACCTAAGTCTGCCAATGCTTCTATTGAACTAAGACTACCCAAAAAATATGGAATTGTGAAACTTCCTGGATCAGATAGTTTTTCAGGTATCTTATTCAACAGTACTGCTGAACAATTAGCATTCATGGTAACAGCCGAGAGTTCTTCCATTTTCTTTCTATTTGAGATTAGATCTTTCAAGAATTTAGCATATCTAGGCATTCCTGAAATCACATCAATGAAAGGAAGATTTACATTTATCTGTTTAAACATATCCAAGAATTTGGATTGCTCGGCTTCAAGTTTCTCTTTCTTCATTTTACTCGGGTAAGGAAGTGGTGGTTGGTATGGTTTAACATAAGGTTTAGCCTTAACTGTGTTATCTTCATTAACCTTTTCAACTACCGGTTCTTTTTCCTTATCTTGATTAGGTTGTGGTTCTTGTGGAGTAGGAATAGCTTCATCAGAAGTTACAGGTATTTCAGGTGGTTTAAGTGTTGTACCACTTCTTGTGGTAATGGCTTTAGCTGTTTCATTCCGGGGGTTAGCATTTGTATCACTAGGTAGACTTCCCGGTTTTCTTTCACCTATTAACCTTGCTAGGTTACTTACTTCTTGTTCCAGATTTTGAATAGAAGCTTGTTGATTTCTAAATGCTTGAGCATTTTGTTCATTGGTTTGTTTCTGAGATGTGAAAAACTGCGTTTGAGTTTCAACTAGCTTCGTCATCATATCTTCTAAATTCGGCTTTTTATCATCGGTTTGTTGTGGTGGTTTGTTTTGAAAATTAGGTCTTTGCTGATTGTAAGTATTATTGGATACTTGTTGATTGCTAGGACCTTGTTGGTTGTTGTATGGAATATTTCGATTATAGTTCTGGTTTTGATTGTAAATTGGTCTTGGCGGTTGATAATTATTCTGATAATTATTTCCAGGCCTTTGGTTTATGTATGAAATATTCTCTCTTTGTTCCATTGTTAATTCAATACTGAGACAATCTTTTGTCAAATGTGGTCCTCCACACTGCTCACAACTAATTCGTATTGAGTGAATATCTTTAGTCATCTTTTCCATTCGTCTCTCGACAGCATCTATCTTTGCGGAAATGGAATCTAAGTCATGGCTAGAATCGGCTCTAGCTGCTTTAGATGATCTAACGATATCCTTTTCTTGGTGCCACTCATGTGAGTGGGAAGCAGTGTTATCAATAATTTTGTAAGCATCAGTTTCGGTTTTCTTCATAATAGAACCACCAGCTGCTATATCTATGTCTTTCCTTGTAGTGATGTCGCATCCTTGGTAGAATATTTGTACTATTTGACAGGTGTCTAAACCATGTTGCGGACATCCTCTTAACAACTTTCCAAATCTAGTCCACGCCTCATATAGAGTTTCATTCGGCTTCTGTGTAAACGTAACAATTTCTCCTTGAAGTCTTACGGCTTTAGATGCAGGAAAGAATTGTTTAAGAAATGTTTCAACTAAAACATCCCATGTATCAATCGCCCTTTCAGGTAACGATTCCAACCAATCTTTGGCTTCTCCCTTTAAAGTCCAGGGAAATAACATGAGATATATCTGTTCATCCTCCACTTCTCGGATTTTAAATAGTGTGCAGATCCTATTAAAGGTACGTAAATGTTCATTTGGATCTTCCTTCGACACACCACTAAATTGGCATTGATTAGTCACCATGTGTAGAATTTGTCCTTTGATTTCATAATCTGGCGCATTAATGTCTGGATGAGTAATTGCGTGACCTTGGCCAGTGTGTTTAGCTCTCATTCGGTCTTCCATACTTAAAGGTTCCAGATTCTCCATAATTGAATTTGTTGAATCGGAATCACTAGAGGATTCTGATTTAATGGTTCGTTCCTCAACAATCTCTGTTTGAATTATTGGTGGTTCCGGAGAAAAATTTAGTGGTTCAGGATCTATGAATCGTTCCTGAATATTCTCCGGATTCTCAATTGTGAGGTCGGGTTCAAAAAATGGATTATCGGAAATTTGAACTGGAGTACTTGGTCGACTGGATGACGATTCTAAAGAAAAATCAACGGCAGTAATATTTGCTAAATGTCTTGATCTAGTTACAGGTGGTGAACGTACAAAAGGTGTTGAACGTCTTGCTCGGTGCATTCACTGAATATCCTATTAGTTTTTAAAAGGAAAGAAAAATTATAATAAGTTATCCAATCAATAGACTTTTCTGATTTTGCCCACGTTTTGAATAGCCAAAAGATGCAGCAGAGGGGCAGGATTCGTTTGGTCTCAATATAATTGAGGACTGTTTGGCTCCAATAACCCGGTCCACGTACAAATCCAACTATTACTACGAACCAGAAAATTTTGATGTCTATCAATTTAACCACTTAAAATAAATTTTCGTAATTTTAAGAAATTTAGATACGAAGTAGAATAAAAATCTATGTCCTAAAAACTAGAATAGCGAGAAATAAGAAAGAAAAAGAGTTCGTCGGAAAAAGATCGAAAAAGAAAAATAAGAAAGAAGGATAAAAGGCGACGGAAAAATAAAAGAAACTTATAAAACTTAAAAACACTTGACTAACCCAACCTTATCACTACAACTAACTTAAAATTATAATCGCAAATTGAGATTACTAATTGGAATGATAATTGATACATAGGTAAAAGGTGTCTAAAAATATTAAAGCTTACAGGAAAAACTATATCCCAAATGGAAATAACTTAAAAAGAAACTAAAACTTAAAAAGGCGTCGCAAAATTCTAAAGTACCTAAATCTTAGTCTAAAGAAAAACACTTAAGGAATTTTACGGCAAAGCCTAAAAATCTAGAAGTAAAAATAACTATGGCAAAAACTAAGTTTAAAACTAAATATGAGCTAAAAATACAAATATTACGCTAAAACGATTAAAAAGGGACAAAATATAAAAATATACAAAAAGTTGTAAAAATTACAATTTTTATAAAAATATTATTTTTATATTATTTATTTTATAAAACTATTAATTTTACAATTTAATTAAACTAATTAAACTAAATAATACAAATAATAAATAAAACTAAATTAATATATTAATTAACTAATAAACCCTAATTAGGGTTTTAATAATAATAATAATTAAAATATACTCCGTAATTAATGTAGTTGTAGTCTGGCGTGTCAGATGGGCTCATGCGATCGCATGAGTCCTAAACAATCCGGCCATGCGATCGCATGGGCTATGGTTTCGGGCCACAGAGTGGGCTGCTACAGTACCGGACTCGAGTTTTAATAAATTTTTTTTTCTGTTTTTGCTGTAAAATATAAAATATATTTATTAATTAAATAAAACTTATATTTTTACAAACTAAAAGAAATAGAAATAAAGAAACTTTATAAAACTTAAACATTTACCAAACTCTAAAAAAAAATATTTATATTTTTGTTTTTCTTTTAATATTTTTGAATATTTAAAACGTGTTTTTACAAAAGCGTACTAAAAATAAAAATCTTTTTTTTATATTAGCGTTGCGCTTCCGGCGTTTAAGAGTTCCACGGCAGCGGCGCCAAAAATAACTTGATGTTTCGCGAGGTGTATATAAAATAGCTATTAATTTTTAGCAGAAAATACTATTAAATACGATACAATTTTATACAAGATATTTATTTATTTAGAGAATGGATATACTTAAACCTTGCTACAACACTTATAGGCAGTGTACCTAATCATACAGTAGTGTAGTTTTTAGTAAGTCCGGTTCGTTCCATAGGGAAAATCTTTAAACAAAGCTTAACGCTATATTAGTTTACTTTTATAAAAATACAAATATATATATATATAAGTAATATTATTATTATAAAGGGGGGTTTTTACCGTTTAATGACCGGTTTGTCGATTTTAAAACTTTAGTCGCAGTTAAAACCAAATGTAAAATATTAAAAATAAATACAAGACTTAAATTAAAACGTAAAGTAAATAACGATAATGAAATTGCGAATAATAAAAGTGCGATAAAATAAACTTGCCATAATTAAAAAGTACGATAATTAAAAGTGCAATTAAATACAATAACAATAAAAATGCGATAATTAGAAGTGCAATTAAATATAAAATAAAGGAAATTAAATATGAAATAAAAGAATTATGCTTATTTAAACTTCCGTAATCATGATGTTTGACGTGTTGATTTTAGTTTTATGCCCATGGGTTAATTTTTCTTTATCCTGGATTATTTAATATGTCCGTCTGGTTTTTGTCCATAACAGTCCATCAGTCATAAATATAAAGTGCGAGTGTCCTCGTCAAATTATCCTTATACCCGAAGTTAAATATTCCAACTAATTGGGGACTTAAATTATAACAAGATTTTAATACTTTGTTTAATAATTACACCAGGATGTCGACTGAGTGTAACCCAAGGTTTTAATATTTTGTTATCAATTATGCCAAGTTTCCTTTTACATAATTTCACCCCTGTTTTAATTATTCTAGTGGCTATTAATCCATTCCCGTGTCCGGTTAAATGAACGATTATTCGTACATATAAATACCCTGTCCATCGTGTCCGATCGAGTGTAAATGGTTATTTATAGGGACGCCCAATTGTAAATCTTTATATTGACATTAACAAACTATCATTTAGTTAAACAAATATAAAGCCCATTAATAGCCCATAGTCTAATTTCCACAAGTATCGTTCTTTTATCCAAACCCCAATTATGGTACAAAGCCCAATTACCCAATTACCCAATTTTAGTAATTAGCCCAACATTATGATTACTTCGGATTAAATAAGCATAATAATAACTTAGCTACGAGACATTAAATTAAAAAGGTTGAACATAACTTACAATGATTAAAAATAGCGTAGCGTTACACGGACAGAATTTCGACTTACACCCTTACAACATTCGCTAACATACCCTTATTATTAGAATTAAAATTAAAATTAAAATTATAATATATATATATATATATATTACGTTTGTTAGATAGAGAGATAGGATGGATTTTACGTTCACCAAACTGCGAATTTATAGGCCTGTGAACTGAAAAAAGAGCTCATGCGATCGCATGAGCTTTGCTCTTCAAGGTCATGCGATCACATGGCCAGCTGGGGAGGCTCACATTTGGTTGTTTTCTTCTGCCGACGGTTTTATAAATAAATATAATATATTAAATAATTATAAGAATTATTTAAATATTATATTATATTTATGTGCATAGTTGACTTGTAATTTTTAGTCCGTTGCGTCGAGCGTTGAGAGTTGACTCTGGTCCCGGTTCCGGATTTTCGAACGTCCTTGCGTACAATTTAATATCTTGTACTTTTTGTTTTGAATCTTGTACTCTTGTAATTTTGAGACGTTTCTTATCAATAATTGGAACCTCGTTGATTGTATTTTGTACTTTTGAGCTTTTTGGTCGTTTGCGTCTTCAATTCGTCGAATCTGTCTTTTGTCTTCACCTTTTATTATTTAAACGAATATTACTTGTAAATAGAACAATTGCAACTAAAAGCTTGTCTTTCTTGAGGAATAATGCTATGAAATATATGTTCGTTTTTAGCATTATCATTTATACATACAAACTTATATTAAAAATATTACTTTTTTTATATTTATAAACTTAAATATATTAATTTAAAAAGTTTACAATAATAATTTAATATTAATATATTAATTTTAAAAACAAAGTAAAAATAAAAATTAAAAATCTTTTTGGTCTTTTATCCCACTTTAATCAATGAAATATTATCAAAAATATACGCCCCTCTTTTCGGTAAAGTAATTTCGGCTATATTACCTAGTTTTACTCCTGACGAATTTCTGAAATATTTTGGGTTGATTGATTAAAGATATTTATACCTTAAGAATAAACGGTAAATTTCGCAGTGATGTAATAAATTTTTGTATGATATCAATAATTTCGGTCGCAAAACCTAATTTTATTGAGTATCAATTTAATACTTTATAGCGAACGATTTAGCATTTATTATCAAAAGGTTAAAAGCAATAAAATAAAAATAAAAACTGTACATACTTACCTGTGAGATAGAATTCTCAGTGACCTGCTTTAGCCCACTCATAAGATAGTCGGACTAATTGGTTTTCCATAGCTACATAGGCATAACCTCGAGCATTCAGCAATTTTTCTTCGAAACATATGAACGGTCCTTCTCTGTATAAAGTAACGAACTCGGTATTGGAATATGTCTGATTCGTCGAGCATTTTCCTTCGTGTGACCATTTTCCGCATTTGTGACATCTTTCAAGGTGTCGTGCTCTTCTTTTCGCTGCAGATTTTGATTTTCCTTTACCAAAAAGTAACTTATTATGTTCGTTCCTGAGTTCTTTTCTTACTCCGTCTAATTTGGCTCTTATTACTGATACCAGGTCACTCGGGAGTGTGTCATTATTATGTTTAGTGATCAAAGCGTGTAGCATTAGACCATGGTTTTGTTCACAGGAATTCTTCATCTCGTAAAACCTAAAAAAATAAAAATTCAGAATGGGGGGAGAAGACTAGTTCTTTAGGGTCTGCTAGGCAAAGACCATTCGGATTCCATTCTCGAGAACTACACGAAAACAGAATATCTAACTCTAACAGAAATACGTATTACCCTTAAAAGACTCGAATCTCCCCACACTTAGTTAGTTGTGGTGTCGAAATTGTGATTAACTTCATTTTCAATTTCCATCGGTCCATGTATGTAATGTTTAACTATGTGTCCATTAACTTTAAATTCAATCCCATTTGAATTTATTAACTCTATTGTTCCGTATGGGAAAACTCTTTTAATGATGAATGGTCCAGACCATCTTGATTTCAATTTTCCAGAAAATAGCTTGAATCGTAAATTGAAAAGAAGAACTCTGTCTCCTTCTTTAAATTCTTTTGAACTTCTAATTCTTTTATCATGCCATTTCTTCATTCTTTCCTTATAGATTAACAAATTTTCGTATGCTTCAAGTCTTAATTCTTCTAATTCGTTTAGTTGACTTAACCGTAGACGTTCGGCTTCATGTAAATCAAGATTACATGTCTTCAAAGCCCAAAATGCTTTGTGTTCAATTTCTACTGGAAGATGACATGCTTTTCCGTAAACGAGTCTAAAAGGTGTGGTTCCAATTGGAGTTTTGTAGGCTGTTCTAAAAGCCCAGAGTGCATCCTCCAATTTCAAGGACCATTCCTTCGGATTTGATCCTACGGTTTTCTCTAGAATACGTTTTAATGCTCGATTGGTATTTTCAACTTGTCCACTTATTTGTGGATGATAAGCAGTGGAGATTTTATGAGTTACTCCATATCTTTTGAGAACTTTCTCAAGTTGATTATTACAAAAATGAGTACCCCGATCACTTATTAAAGCTTTCGGTGTTCCAAACCTAGCAAAAAGACGTTTTAAAAAGTTGACTACAACTCGTGCATCGTTAGTCGGGAGAGCTTGTGCTTCCGCCCATTTAGATACATAATCAATGGCAACGAGAATGTAGAGATTATTATGAGATTTTGGAAATGGACCCATAAAGTCAATACCCCAAATGTCAAATACTTCACATACTTGAATGACATTTTGTGGCATTTCATCACGTTGACTTATTTTTCTGGCCCTTTGACAAGCATCACAGGATTTGCAAAGAAGGTGTGCGTCTTTGAAAATTGTAGGCCAATAGAATCCAGCATCGTAAACTTTTCTTGCTGTGAGTTGAGGCCCATAATGCCCTCCTGTTGGTCCTGTGTGACAATGGTTTAAGATTTGACTAGCTTCATCTCCGAATACACATCGGCGTATTATTCCATTGGGACAACTTTTAATCAAATGTGGATCTTCCCAGAAATAGTGTTTTATATCACTAAAGAATTTCTTTCGTTTTTGGTACGACAACCCTTTTTCAAGGAATCCACATACTAAGTAGTTTCATAGTCTGCAAACCATGGAATTTCATTATAATCTATCTTCAATAGATATTCATCAGGAAAGTTGTCTTGTATGGCCGATTCATTTAGAACTTCTAATTCGAGATTTTCAAGACGAGAAAGATGATCAGCCGCGAGATTTTCTACTCCCTTTTTGTCTCGGATTTCAATATCGAACTCTTGTAAGAGTAAGATCCAACGGATTAATCTTGGTTTGGCATCTTGTTTCGAAAATAGGTATCTAAGAGCAGAATGGTCGGTATAGACCACCGTTTTAGCTAGAACGAGATATGAATAAAATTTGTCAAAAGCAAAGACAATAGCAAGGAGTTCTTTTTCAGTAGTTGTATAATTTGTTTGTGCTCCTTGTAACATCTTACTAGCATAATATATAGGTTGAAATCATTTTTCAATCATTTGTCCTAAAACGGCTCCCATTAAAAAATCACTTGCATCACACATTAGTTCAAACGGTAGATTCCAATTTGGAGTTATCATGATCTGCGCATTAGTGAGTTTTTCTTTAAGAATATTAAAAGATTTGATGCATTCATCTGAAAAGATGAATGGAGCATCCTTTTCTAGGAGTTTATTCATAGGAGTGGCAATTTTAGAAAAATCTTTTATGAAACGTCGGTAAAAATCGGCATGCCCTAGAAAACTCCTAACTCCTCTAACATTGGTGGGATGTGGAAGTTTAGCAATTACATCTACTTTAGCTCTATCAACTTCAATTCCTTCCTTTGAAATTTTATGACCAAGAACGATGCCTTCTTTAACCATGAAATGGAATTTCTCCCAATTAAGTACTAGATTTGATTGCTCGCATCTAATAAGCATTCGTTCAAGATTAACTAGACATGATTCAAATGTATCACCGAAGACTGAAAAGTCATCCATGAAAACTTCCATGCATTCTTCTATCATGTCGTGAAAAATCGCCATCATGCACATTTGAAAGGTTGCAGGGGCGTTGCAAAGTCCAAATGGCATACGTTTGTAAGCAAAAGTACCATAAGGGCACGTGAACATGGTTTTCTCTTGGTCCTCGGGTGCTATTGGAAATTGAAAGTATCCGGAAAAACCATCAAGAAAACAATAGTAACTATTTCCGGCTAATCTTTCCAACATTTGATCAATGAAAGGTAAGGGAAAGTGATCTTTTCTGGTGGAGTCATTTAACTTTCTATAATAATACAAACACGCCATCCTGTTACAGTCCTAGTAGGAATAAGCTCATTTTTCTCATTTGTGATGACAGTCATGCCACTCTTCTTAGGCACACATTGAACTGGGCTTACCCATGGACTATCAGAGATTGGATAAATTAAACCTGCATCAAGCAGTTTAATAATTTCTTTTTTAACAACATCTTGCATATTAGGATTTAGTCTTCGTTGATGTTGCACATACGTTTTATGACCTTCTTCCATAAGGATTTTATGTGTGCAATACGAAGGACTTATTCCTTTAATATCATGAATCTTCCATGCTATAGCTGGTTTATGAGCTTTTAGCACAGAAATTAGTTGAGATTTTTCATTTTTAGTAAGAGAAGACGATATTATTACAGGTAATTCAGATTCACCATGTAAATAAGCATATTCCAAATGGTTTGGAAGTGGCTTTAACTCTAATATCGGTGGTTCTTCTATCGATGATTTATATCGATATCTGTCTTCCTCTTTTAGCATTTGAATTTCTTCTTTTGTTGGTTAATATCCATTAGCCATAAGTGTAGCTAACATTTCAGTTTCATCAATTGGTTCAGTTCCTTCTCCTAAAGAACATTCTCCTGTCCCTTGTAATTCTGGAAATTCTTCTAACAATTCTGCAAGTGAATTTATAGTTTGAATATAATAACATGTATCATCTGCAGATTGCGGTTGTTGCATGGCTCTATCAACAGAAAAGGTAACACTCTCATCCTCTATACTTAGGGTCAATTTCTTACCAAACACGTCTATTATTGCTTTAGCCATGTTTAAGAATGGTCTTCCTAATATGAGAGGAACTCGAGAATCTTCTTTCATGTCCAGAATAACAAAAGCTACTGGAAATACTAAAGTACCAACTTTAACTAGCATATTTTCCATTATCCCTCTAGGATATTTTATTGATCGATCAGCTAGTTGTATACTTATTCTTGTTGGTTTCAATTCTCCAAGGTCTAGTTTAGCGTATAGTGAATACGACATTAAATTTATACTAGCACCTAAGTCTGCCAATGCTTCTATTGAACTAAGACTACCTAGAAAACATGGAATTGTGAAACTTTCTGGATCTGATAATTTTTCTGGTATCTTATTCAAAAGCACTGCAGAACAATTAGAATTCATAGTAACATCCGAGAGTTCTTCCATTTTCTTTCTATTTGTGATTAAATCTTTCAAGAATTTAGCATATCTAGACATTCCTGAAATCACATCAATGAAAGGAAGATTGACATTTATTTGTTTAAACATATCCAAAAATTTGGATTGCTCAGCTTCAAGTCTTTCTTTTCTCATTTTACTCGGGTAAGGAAGTGGTGGTTGGTATGGTTTAACATAAAGTTTAGCCTTAACTGTGTTATCTTCATTAACCTTTTCAACTACCGGTTCTGTTTCCTTATCTTGCTCAGATTGTAGTTATTGTGGAGTAGGAATAGCTTCATCAGAAATTACAGGCATTTCAGGTGGTTTAAGTGTAATACCACTTCTTGTGGTAATGGCTTTAGCTGTTTCATTCCTGGGGTTAGCATTTGTATCACTAGGTAAACTTTCCGGTTTTCTTTCACCTATTAACCTTGCTAGGTTGCTCACTTCTTGTTCCAGATTTTGAATAGAAGCTTGTTGATTTCTAAATGCTTGAGCATTTTGTTCATTGGTTTGTTTCTGAGATGTGAAAAACTGCGTTTGAGATTTAACTAGCTTCGACATCATATCTTCTAAATTTGGCTTTTTATCATCGGTTTGTGGTGGTTTGTTTGGAAAAATAGGTCTTTGCTGATTGTAAGTATTATTGGATACTTGTTGATTGCTACGGCCTTGTTGGTTGTTGTATGGAACATTTCGGTTGTAATTCTAATTTTGATTGTAGATTGGTCTTGGCGGTTGATAATTATTCGGATAATTATTTCCAGGCCTTTGGTTTATGTATGAAACATTCTCTCTTTGTTCCATTGTTAGTTCAATACTGAGACAATCTTTTGTTAAATGTGGTTCTTCACACTGCTCACAACTAATTCGTATTGAGTGAATATCTTTAGTCATCTTTTCCATTCGTCTCTCAACAGCATCTATCTTTGCAGAAATGGAATCGAAGTCATGGCTAGAATCGGCTCTAGCTACTTTAGTTGATCTAACGATATCTTTTTCTTGATGCCACTCATGTGAGTGGGAAGCAGTGTTATCAATAATTTTGTAAGCGTCAGTTGCGGTTTTCTTCATAATGGAACCACCAGCTGCTATATCGATGTCTTTTCTTGTAGTGATGTCGCATCCTTGGTAGAATATTTGTACTATTTGACAAGTGTCTAAACAATGTTGCGGACATCCTCTCAATAACTTTCCAAATCTGGTCCACGCTTCATATAAAGTTTCATTTGGCTTTTGTGTGAACGTAACAATTTCTCCTTGAAGTCTTACGGCTTTAGATGCCGGAAAGAATTGTTTAAGAAATTTTTCAACTAAAACGTCCCATGTATCAATCGCCCCTTCAGGTAACGATTCTAACCAATCTTTGGCTTCTCCCTTTAAAGTCCAGGGAAATAACATGAGATATATCTGTTCATCCTCAACTTCTCGGATTTTAAATAAAGTACAGATCCTATTAAATGTACGAAGATGTTCATTTGGATCTTCCTCCGGTGCACCACTAAATTGGCATTGATTAGTTACCATGTGTAGAATTTGTCCTTTGATTTCATAATCTGGCGCATTAATGTCTTGTTGAGTAATTGCGTGACCTTGGCCAGTGCATTTAGCTCTCATTCGGTCTTCCATACTTAGAGGTTCCAGATTTTTCATGATTGAATTTGTTGAATCTAAATCACTAGAGTGTTCTGATTTAATGGGTTGTTCCTCGACAATCTCCGTTTGAATGATTGGTGGTTTCGGAGGAAAGATTAGTGGTTCAGGATCTCTGAATTGTCCCTGAATATCCTCCGGATTCTCAATTGTGAGGTCGGGTTCAAAAAATGGATTATCGGAAATTTGAATTGGAGTACTTGGTTGACTGGATGACGATTCTAAAGAAAAATCAACGGCGACAATATTGGCTAGATGTCTTGATCGAGTTACAGGTGGTGAACGTATAAAAGGTGGTGAATGTTTTGCTCGGTGCATTCACCGAATATCCTATTAGTTATAAAAATAAAAATTATATAAGTTATCAAATTAATAAGCTTTTCTGCTTTTGCCCACGTTTCGAATAGCCAATAGATGCAGCAGGGAGCCAGAACCCTTTAAATCGGAAGCTCACAACTCAGCCACTAATAAATCCAACTATTACTACGAAACAGAAAATTTGGATGTGTATCAATTTAACCACTTAAAATAATTTTTCGTTGAAGTTTAAAGAAATTAGAGAGAAGAAATAGAAAATTCTATGTCCTAAAAACTAGAGTGTCGAAAAATAAGAAAGAAAAAGAGCGCGTCGAAAAACGTCGAAAAATAATAGGCGTCAAAAAATAAAAATAAGAAAGTAGCGCGTCGAAATTTAAAAAGGAGCTAAAAACTAAGAATTAAAAGTTACGTCTAAAAATATTAAAGCTTAAAAGGAATTCTATATCTAAAACGGCAATAACTTAAAAAGGTACTAAAAGCTTAAAACAGCGTTGCAAAATTCTAAAGCACCTAAATCTTAGTCTAAAGAAAAAGCACTTAAGGGATTTTACGTCAAAGCCTAAAAATCTAGAAATAAAAATAACTATGGCAAAAATTATGACTTAAAAATAATTACGAGCGAAAAATACAAAAATTATGCTAAAACGAATAAAAAGATACAAAATATAAAAATAAACTTAAAGTTGTAAAAAGTACAATTTTTATAAAAATATTATTTTTATATTATTTATTTTATAAAACTATTAATTTTATAATTTATTAAAACTAATTAAACTAAATAATACAAATTAATTAAAAACTAAAAATAAATAATTAAAAACATCAACCCTAATTAGGGTTTTTATTA
This sequence comes from Rutidosis leptorrhynchoides, assembly GCF_046630445.1. Lineage (NCBI taxonomy): Eukaryota > Viridiplantae > Streptophyta > Magnoliopsida > Asterales > Asteraceae > Rutidosis > Rutidosis leptorrhynchoides. The sequence continues at coordinate 367,273,550 of NC_092343.1, read as the reverse complement.
AATAATAATAATAATAATTACCCCGTAATTAATGCAGTACCAGGTCACATGGGACGTGTCAGATCACTTCATGCGGTCGCATGAAATTTTGCCATCGGGTTCATGCAATCGCATGAAGTAGGGTTTCGAGCCAAATGCTGGGCTGCAACAGTGATCGGGCCGAGTACTTTTTATATTTTTTTTCTTTTTTCTGTTTTGCTGTTTTTAAAATAAATAAATATTTATATAAAATAATAAAAGACTTATATTTAAAAACTAAAATAGAAATAAAAATACTTTTTTAACTTTATATATTTTAAACAAACTCTTAAAAATAAATATATAGATATTTTTCTTTTATATTTTTGTATATATTTTTGTATATTTTTATAAACGTATATTTTTAATAAAAACTTAATAAAACTCTAATAAAATCTTTTTTTATATATAGCATTGCGCTTCCGGCGTTTAAGCAAGAAGTCCCCTGCAGCGGCGCCAAAAATACTTGATGTGCGTAGAGGTGTATACAAAATAGTTATATTTTTACTACGAAAAACTATTAAATACGATACAATTTTACACAAGTTATTTATTTATTTATAGAGTGGATATACCTAAACCTTGCTACAACACTTATAGGCAGTGTACCTAATCGTACAGTAGTGTAGTTTTTAGTAAGTCCGGTTCGTTCCACAGGGAGACTTAGCCAAGTTTAATGCTATATAAAAAAATACAAATATATATATAAGTAGTATTATTATAATAAAAGGGGGTTTTTACCGTTTAATGACCGGTTTGTCGATTTTAAAACTTAAGTCGCAGTTAAAACCTAATGTAAAATATTAAAAATAAATAAAACTTAATTTAAAGCGTAAAGTAAAAAATGATAATGGAATTGCGATAAATAAAATGACAATAAATAAAGTGCAATAATTAGAAAGTACGATAATTAAAAGTGCAATTAAATATGAAATAAAGAAATTATGCTTATTTAAACTTCCGTAATCATGATGTTTGACGTGTTGATTTTAGTTTAGTACCATGGGTTAATTGTCCTTTGTCCTGGATTATTCAATATGTCCATACGGATTTGTCCATAATAGTCCATCAATCATAATCTTAAAATGCAGAAGTCTTCGTTAAATTATTCTTATTCCCGAAGTCAAATATTCCAACTAATTGGGGATTTGAATTGTAACAAGGTCTTAATACTTTGTTTAATGAATACACCAGGTTATCGACTGCGTGTAAACCAAGGTTTTAATACTTTGTTAACAATTACACCAATTACCCTTGAATGTAATCCACCCCTGTTTCAACAAGTCTATTAACTATTAATCCAGTTTCGTGTCCGATAAAATGAACAATTATTGGTATTTATAGATATCCTGCCCACCGTGCCTAGTCAAGCGTATGTGGTTATATATAAATACGTCAAATTATAAGTCTATATATTAAATTAATGAGGTATCGTTTAGTTAATATAAAACCCATTAATAGCCCATAGTCTAATTTCTACAAGTGTCGTTCTTTTATCCAAAACCAATTATGGTACAAAGCCCAATTACCCAATTTAAGTATTTAGCCCAACATCACGATTACTTCGACATTAAATAAGCATAATAATAACTTAGCTACGAGACATTAATTTAAAAAGGTTGAACATAACTTACAATGATTAAAAATAGCGTAGCGTTACACGGACAGAATTTCGACTTACACCCTTACAACATTCGCTAACATACCCTTATTATTAGAATTTAGAATTAAAATTAAAATTATAATATATATATTTTTACGTATGAGAGAAAGGAAAGAAAAAGATGGTGTAATGTTGCTCAAAACTGCGAAATTTATAGGCATGTGGCCTGGTACCTACTGCCATGCGATCGCTTGGATTTCTCTCATCCAGGCCATGCGATCGCATGGCCTGCTTTTCCAGGTCACATGTCTTTGTTTTCATTCTGCCGACGGTTTATAAATATATATATATATATATAATATATAAATAATTTTAAGAATCATTTAAATATTATATTATATTTATGTGCATAGTTGACTTGTAATTTCTAGTCCGTTGCGTCGAGCGTTGAGAGTTGACTCTGGTCCCGGTTCCGGATTTTTGAACGTCCTTGCGTACAATTTAATATCTTGTATTTTGCATTTTGCGTCTTGTACTCTTGTAATTTTGAGACGTTTCTCATCAATAATTTGAACCACTTTGATTGTACTTTGTACTTTTGAGCTTTTTGGTCGTTTGCGTCTTCAATTCGTCAAATCTGTCTTTTGTCTTCACCTTTTATTATTTAAACGAATATTACTTGTAAATAGAACAATTGCAACTAAAAGCTTGTCTTTCTTGAGGGATAATGCTATGAAATATATGTTCGTTTTTAGCATTATCAGGAATATTATTAGGATTTTAGTAGTTAATTCCTTGTACTAGCTATTATGTATGAACTTAACGGGTAGGTAATACCCTAGAAATAATTATAAAATGCTAATAAGAAGAAAAGGCTTTTATAATAATTGGATCATATTATTAATATGCTACGATTAACTATTGACAACTCATTTTACCTATAATATTCTATATGATTAAATTATATCTGTTGTATTTATTGAAGAAACGTGTCTCAAATGCCGGATGCTGAGTTTGAGGAACTAGTCGAGAAACGTGTGAATGAAAGAATTGCTGCAGCTGAGGCAGTAAAAGCAACAGCCGAAGCAGCAGCCAAAGCAGCAGCCGTAAACACAAACTCACGAAACGGATGCTCATACAAAACTTTTCAAGGATGCAAAACACAGACGTTTAGTGGAACCGAGGGACCAGTCGGTCTAACCCGATGGTTTGAAAAGATGGAGTCCGTTTTCAAAATCAGTAATTGTGCGAACGGAGACAAGTCAAAGTATGCTTAGTGTACGTTGCAAGACGGTGCACTTACATGGTGGAACAATTATGCTAAAGCAGAAGGAGTAGATACGGCATATGATATCTCTTGGGAAGAACTGAAAAAGATGCTAATAGAGGAGTACTGTCCTTGAAACGAGATCAGAAAAATGGAATCTGAGTTACATAATCTGAAGGTTTTCGGCGTGAATCTCAATAAATATGAAAATCGTTTCATGGAACTAGCCTTGTTGTGTCCCGAATTGGTGCCAAATGAGAAACGAAAGATAGAAATGTATATTGACGATTTATCGATCAATATCAAAGGAAATGTTACATTGTCCAAACCGAATACGATGCAGGAAGTCATGACAATGGCACACCAACTCATGGACCAGATCACAGAGAGTTTGATTAAGGCACCAATTACCGAAGTCAAGACAACTGAAGAAAAGAGGAAATGGGAAGACTATAAGGGCAAAAGTACTCACCTGAAGAAACAAGAAGCTTTTAAAGGTAAACAAGATGGGGCAACTGCAAGTCCAAACTATAAGGGACCTCATCCGTTCTGCAAAAGATGTTACACACATCATGTAGGTTATTGCCAAGTGGTCTGTGATAAGTGCAACAAGAAAGGACATGTGACGAAAGATTGTTATGCCACCGTTTTTGAAGTAAAGACAAAACCGACCGATGTCAAGAAATGTTTTGGATGCGGGAAGTCTGGTCACTTTATAAATCAATGCCCTGATAAGGAGAAGAACAAAGAACCCGCACGTGGGAGGGCATTTAATGTTAGTACCAGTGAAGCACGTGAGGATCCTAATCTTGTCACTGGTACGTTTACCGTTAATAATCAACTAGCTTCTATTATGTTTGATACGGGTGCTGATAGAAGTTATATGTGTAAAGACTTTAGTTCTAAACTAAAATGTGCATCATTGCCTCTAGATGATAAATATACTATTGAATTAGCTAATGGTAAACTGATAAAAGCCGATAAAATTTGCCATGGTTGTGAAATAAATCTCGCTGGTGAAACTTTCAAAATCGATTTGATACCCGTAGAATTAGGAAGTTTTGACGTAATCGTTGGCATGGACTGGATGTCTAAAACAAGAGCGGAAGTTGTTTGCGCTGAAAAAGCAATCCGCATCCCTCGTAAGGATGAAACGTCATTAATGATTTATGGGGAGAAGAGCAACTAGAAGCTGAACCTTATCAGCTATATGAAGGCTCAGAAACTTATAAGAAAAGGTTGTTATGCTATTCTGGCACACGTAAAGAAGATCGATACTAAAGAAAGAAGCATTGATGACATGCCGGTTGTAAGAGAATATCCCGGAGTATTTCCAGAAGAATTACCGAGGCTACCTCCACACAGATGTGTAGAATTCTAGATTGATCTCATACCAGGAGCCGCACCTGTAGCCCGATCCCCATATAGACTTGCACCTTCAGAAATGCAAGAATTACAAGACCAGTTTCAAGAATTATTGGACCGTGGATTTATTCGTCCCAGTTTTTCACCTTGGGGTGCTCCTATACTGTTCGTCAAGAAGAAGGATGGATCTATGAGAATGTGCATAGATTACCGGGAATTAAACAAATTAACGATCAAGAATCGGTACCCATTACCGAGGATTGATGATTTGTTTGATCAATTACAAGGATCAAGTGTTTATTCTAAGATTGATCTACACTCCGGATATCATCAGCTGAGAGTGAAGGAAGATGATGTTCCTAAAACCGCGTTCAGAACCCATTACGGTCACTATGAGTTTCTAGTCATGCCTTTTGGATTAACTAATGCTTTAGCAGTATTCATGGATCTAATGAATCACATCTGTAGATCGTATTTAGAAAAATTTGTCATTGTTTTTATCGACGACATATTGATTTACTCGAAGAACAAGGAAGAACATGAGCAACACTTAAGACTGGTACTAGAGATACTCAAGAAAGAAGAATTGTACGCAAAATTTTCGAAGTGTGATTTCTGGTTACAAGAAGTACAATTTTTGGGCCATGTTGTCAGTAAACATGGAAATTAAGTTGACCCCACCAAGATCGAAGCCATTAGTAAATGGGAAACACCGAAGACTCCAACACAAATCCGCCAATTCTTAGGTCTTACTGGTTACTACCGAAGATTCATTCAAGATTTCTCTAGAATCGCCAAACCCTTAACTGCATTGACTTAAAAGGGAAAGAAGTATGATTGGTCCACGGAACAGGAATCCTCATTCCAGTTATTAAAGAAGAAGTTAACGTCTGCACCCATTTTGTCATTACCGAAAAGAAATGATGATTTCGTGATCTATTGTGATGCTTTGCGCCAAGGTTTAGGATGTGTATTAATGCAATGCACAAAATTTATCGCATATGCCTCACGACATCTAAAAATTCATGAAAAGAACTATACGACGCACGATTTGGAACTTGGAGCAGTAGTTTTTGCACTCAAAATATGGAGACATTATCTATATGGCAACAAGTGTACAGTATACACCGACCATAAGAGTCTTCAGCATATTTTTGATCAAAAACAACTCAATATGAGGCAAGGTCGCTGGGTAGAGTTGTTAAACGATTACGATTGTGAAATGCGTTACCACCCCGGAAAGGCTAATGTTGTAGCTGATGCCCTAAGTCGGAAAGAAAGAGTAAAACCTCTTAGGGTTCGAGCTTTGAATATTACAATTTGTACTGATCTCACAAGCAAATTCAAGCAGCACAGTTAGAGGCTTTAAAAGAAGAAAATGAAAAAGGCGAAATGAGCAGAGGGTTAGAAAAACAGCTTGAAGTAAAAGCCGATGGAACCCTGTATTTTGCTGGTAGATATGGGTACCAAGACATGGTAACCTAAGACAACTAGTACTAGACGAAGCACACAAAACGAGGTACTCAATTCACCCAGGAAATGGGAAAATGTACCACGATCTCAAGAAGTTCTATTGGTGGCCTAATATGAAGACAGAAATTGCTATTTATGTAAGTAAATGTTTGACGTGTGCAAAGGTCAAAGCTTAGCATCAAAAGCCGTCGGGATTACTGCAACAACCGAAAATTCCGCAGTGGAAATGGGAAAGAATAACCATGGATTTCATTACGAAATTGCCAAGGACTGCAAGTAGTCATGATACTATTTGGGTGATAGTTGATCGTCTAACTAAATCAGCTCACTTTCTACCAATAAAGGAGACATACAGTATGGAGAAATTAGCACACCTATATTTGAAGGAAGTAGTTTCCAAGCATGGTGTACCTATCTCCATCATATCTGATCGTGACACCTGATTCACATCACGTTTCTGGCAGTCATTACAAAAAGCATTAGGAACTCGATTAGATATGAGCACCGCTTATCACCCACAGACAGATGGTCAAAGTGAAAGAACAATACAAACATTGGAAGACATGTTACGGGCATGCGTGATTGACTTTGGAACCAGTTGGGATCGACACTTACCGTTGGCAGAATTTTCATACAATAACAGCTATCATACGAGCATCAACGCAGCGCCATTTGAAGCACTTTACGGTAGAAAGTGCAGATCTCCTATCTGTTGGAGTGAAGTAGGAGAAAGACAACTTACTGGACCAGAAATTATTCATGAAACCACTGAGAAGATCATTCAAATACAACAGCGATTGAAAACGGCCATGAGTCGCCAAAAGAGTTATGCTGATGTAAGAAGAAAACCGCTAGAATTTCAAGTGGGCGACAAAGTCATGTTGAATGTGTCACCCTGGAAAGGCGTTGTACGATTCGGTAAACGAGGAAAGCTAAGTCCTAGGTACGTAGGACCCTTTGAAATCACCGAAAGAATTGGAGCAGTTGCTTATCGATTAAAGCTACCGCAAGAACTTAGTAGTGTTCATGACACATTTCACGTGTCAAATTTAAAGAAATGTTTAGCTGAAGAGGATGTCATAATTCCTCTTGACGAAATACGAATCAATGATAAACTCCATTTTATCGAAGAACCTGTTGAAATCATGGACCGTGAGGTCAAACAATTAAAACAAAGCAAAATGAAGCAAAATTAGGGTTCGTTGGAACGCTAGACGAGGACCCGAGTTTACTTGGGAACGTGAGGAATCAAATGAAGCAAAAGTATCCACATTTGTTCACTGATATCGCTCATAAAACAGGTACTACTCAAAATTTCAGGACGAAATTTTCTTTAACGGGGAGGTTATGTGATGACCCGGAAAATTTCGACTAATTTAAACCAATTCTCTATATGATTTAATATTATGTAAATATACATATACATACATATATATATATATATATATATATATATATATATATATATATATATATATATATATATATATATATATATATATTATAAGATGTACAAGTAAAACACTAATTGCTACTGTAAAAACGACTTTGCTACAGTAAAACACTATTTACTACAGTAAAACACTATTTGCTACAGTGAAACCGTATTTTGCTACAGTGCTAAAGTGAAAACGACTTTGCTACAGTGAATTGCTACAGTAATACTATTTGCTATAGTAAACACTATTTGCTACAGCAAAACACTATTTGATGTCGACGAACTAGCAAACAAAAACGGAAAAGGCGGCCATGCGATCGCATGGCAAAAACACTGAAAACTCATGCGATCGCATGAACTACAGGAAATTGAAAAGTACTATAAATACTCCAGTTTACTCGACGAATTATGTACTGAATCTCTCAATCTATCAATATATATATATATTAATTATAATTTTAAATTTTAATTTTAATAATAATAAAGCATATTCGAGGGTGTTTTAATTCGGCTTTCAAACCGTTTTAAGCTAAGAAAATATTGGGTATTGTTCGGGGTATTGTTCTTAAATCCAAGACCAACCATACATTCATCTACCATCATCACGTCTACACAATTTGCCTACAATATTGAGTCTCAATATTGAACCGTGAGTTATAGTCTCCCTTTTTAAATACTTTAAATATTTTTGGGCTGAGAATACATGCAATTTATTTTAAATAAGACACAAGTACATACTAAATTCTACACTGAGTTAAACCGAAAATCCCTTAGCTTTGGTAACTAGTAGCTTTCAGTACATAGGATATGGACTGGTGGGCGCGAATAATTGTATATGGATCCATAGGGCTTGACATCCCCGTCCGAGCTAGAGCGCTAGCCTTTTAACGGACGTATGTTATTTGAGTTTAAGACACGTTGGTTTGTGTGTATTAAAATGAATGGGGTAATTATCACTATAGCGTTAAGTTTAGTTACCAGGGTGCTCTGTTACGTAGAATCTATTGATAAACTTTTGATGAAATCTTGTGGTCTATCTTTATATATGTTTATGACTCGAGCAATTAAACCTATAACTTACCAACATTCGTGTTAACTTTTTAGCATGTTTTATTCTCAGGTCCTTAGACTGCTTCCGCTGTGATGTGCTTGTTGCCTGCATGGAGTCTCTCATGCTTTGTACAAAGTTTAATGCATTCAAAATAAAACTGCGTTGTGTAATAAATAATTGGACTGTGATGTCAACCTGTAAATTAAAGACTTATGTATTTTGGGGTTTTGCTTATACCTAAGCACACGCCTACATGTTTATAACTTTCTATGTTTAGAAAGTCACTTATTTTAATGAATGCAATATTTTATCAAAACGTATCATATAGAGGTCAAAACCTCACTGTGGAATCAATGATTAACGTGCCGCGTCAATAGCAATTTTGACGGGTCGTTACAGGTTAAGGGGTTACCAGGTGACTCATGGATTAATGGAATAATAGTTTAATGTTTTCTAACATTTTTAAATATTGTGGTCTAAAGTTTATTCGTTTATTTAAACCTATAATTCATTCAACATTTTTGTTGACAGTTTACTCGCATGTTTTCACAGGTACATGATTATTTGGGCTTCCGCTGTGTTAGAGTGTCTGCATACATTTTGGCATATTTTTGTTAAACATTAAAACTTTGCATTCTTGTTGGTTATTTAAACTTGTGGGTGTTTGTTGACATGTTTTGGTCAACTTTGGATATTTTAATAAGTTGAGTTGTTTAGAACTACTTATTTTGGGTAAATTTCCTTTTTGGGAAACTTTTTAGTTAAAGAATGCAATGTTGTTTAATAAATTCATTTAAAGTTCGATCAAGCTGTGGGACCAAGTGACGGAGCCGTTAAGGGTACTTGACGGGGCCATCACAGTTGGTATCAGAGCTCTGGTTATAGCGAACTAGGCGGTCATGATGTGGTCAACCCTTGGTCTTTAGGGTGCATTAGAGTCTAGTCTACAGCCCGGCCTTTCTTGATATAGCATTATTATGCATTTCATTTCATATGAGGAATGTTTATAAGTTATTGCTTATATTGTTTCTCTATTTGTATGTGGTTTGTGGTTTTTACTGTTTGCAGATGTCGGCTTCGAGCAACAGTTCCGTTCCTGCTCCTGCTTTCCCGTCTGCCGCCCGTCGTCGTGCTCGGCAGCTTCGCATGAATGACCCTGTTAACTACTACATGGCTACCATCACTCATATAACTAGGGTATATACGCCCGAGGCACGCATTGATGCTCTTAGCGACTGTATGCGTGTCTTGCCGCATAAGGAGGTGATGGATGAGATTAGAGCTGATATGGATACGTTCATTAGCTTTAAGCATGGGGTTGAGATCAAGATGCAGAAGCGTATCCGAGAGGTGGACGCTAAGTTCGAGGCTCTTGAGAGCGTGGTTCGTGGTCTTAAGACGTAGTTGAGGAGGTGAAGAGCAAGTTGAGGAAGTATGAGACTCCCGAGGAGCCTCATACAGGCCCAGCTTATCACACCCACTCTAAGCAGATGTGATATGATGATATTATGAGTGATTACTTTATTTCATAGACTTATTATCCTTTTATACATTCATTTTTGGGTGATGTACGGCGTTTTGCCTAGGATTTTGTTATAGGATGTTTTCATTTATGTATGGATGGTTATTTCTTTTATAACATATGTTATCATTATCATATTTTTCTGGTGTTGTGGCTCTTGGCACGTTATAGTATATGCATAATATAGTTCATGTATGTTAGGTGCTATGTATGTTGTATGATTTTTATCATAAAGTATGTATGCATGTGGTGGATATTTCTATAACTATCATAACTATCATGTTATTACTCATAGCGTTCATTGACTATTATTTTAATGGTTAATCTTTTCATGTTGAATCTATTCCTTTATAACACTGGTATTATTCTTAGTATTAACGGTTGTGCTATTCTGTTTTGAAGATCATGCCTCCCCGTGAGTCTAACGAAGCTCGCATGCAACGTTTAATTGCTGAAGGGATTGCAGCTGCAATGGCAGCTAATGCTAATGCCAATGCCAACAATCAGGTGGGATGCTCCCACAAGACTTTCATGGCTAGTCGTCCACAAGAATTTAGTGGCACCGAAGGACCCATTGGACTTAATCGTTGGTTTGAGAAGGTTTAGTCTATTTTTCGGGTTAGTAGAGTCCTTGATGAGGACAAGGTCAGTTTTGCTAGCTACACTCTCAAAGACAGTGCTTTAACTTGGTGGAATAATTTGGTTAGCAGTTTGGGTAATGATGCTGCTTATGGTTTGTCTTGGAATGATTTTAAAGAGAGGATGATCACCCGTTATCGCCCAGGGGTGAACTTAAAAGTTGGAGACTGAGCTTTAGAACTTAAAGATGAAGGGCACCGAGCTCGATGCCTATGAGCAAAGGTTCTTTGAATTGACGTTGTTGTGTCCAAATGCTTATGCTGATGAGGACAGTAAGATTGAATCTTATATTGATGGGTTATCTGAGCAGATTGAGAATGGGGTTGAGTCCAGTAAGCCCTAGACTATTGAAGCTGCCATGTCTATGGCACATAAGCTTAATGATAAGATTTTGAGAAGAGGTAAGAAAGTTGCGTCAGATGTTAGTGACGAAGTTGTTAAGAAGGCTGATGATGGAAAGAGGAAGTGGAATAATACCCGCAACCAGAATCAAAGTCAGCAAATGAAACAAAATACTTCTGGTTCGAATAACCGTAATCAGCGTGTTTGTCCGCGATGTTATAAGGCTCAGGGATGGTTATTGTACGGTTACTTGTAAGAGGTGTTCCAAGCAGGGACACATTGCTAAAGATTGTAAGGTGATCATGTCGGATACTGCTCCTCCTGCTGCAAGTGGTGGTAGTAATGGTGGTAATGGTAATGGGAAGTCGAAGAATGGGGGTACTCAGAAGTTGTGTTATGAATGTGGTAAATCGAGACATTTCCGTGATACCTGCCCTAATATGAAGACTACTGAGAACGCACATGGAAGGGCGTTCAATATTAATGCTAGGGATGATGAGGAAGATTCATAACTTGTTACGGGTACGTTCTCGGTCAACGATTTATCAGTTTATGTACTATTTGATTTAGGGGCTGATTTATGTTTTGTGTCAAGTAAATTTAGCCCAAAAATCAAAACTCCGTTAACTCCTCTAGACAGAACTTATGTTCTAGAGATAGCTAAAGTGCTTACCGCTAAGACTGTGTATCGTAAATGTAACATTAATCTAGCTGGTAGAGATTTTGAGGTAGACTTAATACCGATTGACCTAAGCAGTTTTGACGTTGTTATTGGTATGGATTGTTTCTACGAATCGTGCTGAAATCGTGTGTTATGAGAAAGCTGTTCGTATTACTAATGTGGTTGGAGAGCCGCTGATGGTATTTGGGGATAAGAAATGCAGGCATTTAAATCTTATTAGCTGTTTGAAAGTTCATAAATATCTTCGCAAAGGCTGTCATGCTATTCTAGCTCATGTTGTTGATTCTGATAAAGAAGAGAAGAACATTGGTGATGTTCCTATTGTTAGGGATTTTCCCGAGGTATTTCCCGAAGATTTACCTGGCCTTTCGCCGCAACGCGCGGTAGAGTTTCAAATCGATCTTGTTCCCGGTGCTGCTCCTGTAGCACATGCTTCTTATCGACTCGCTCCTCCCGAACTTCAAGAATTGTCGAGTCAACTCCGTGAGTTGTTAGACAAAGGTTTTATTCGTCCCAGTTCATTCCCTTGGGGAGCTCCTGTTCTGTTTGTTAAAAAGAAAGATAGTTCATTTCGTTTGTGTATTGATTATTGCGAATTGAACAAGCTTACAGTTAAAAATCGATACCCACTTCCGAGAATTGATGATCTGTTCGATCAGCTTCAGGGTTTGTCTGTTTATTCTAAGATTGATCTTCGTTCCGATTATCATCAACTGCGGGTTAAAGAATCTGATGTTCCGAAAACCGCATTTCGCACCCGTTATGGTCACTACGAATTTTTTGTTATGTCGTTCGGATTAACTAACGCACCTGCTGTGTTCATGGACCCCATGAACCATGTGTGTAGACCCTATCTGGATAAATTCGTTATTGTTTTCATCGATGATATTCTTATTTATTCCAAGAGTGATGAAGAGCACGAAGAACATTTGAAGTTGGTGCTTGATTTGTTGAGGAAAGAAGAGCTGTAGGCTAAGTTCTCTAAGTGTGCTTTCTGGTTAAGAGAAGTTCAATTCCTTGGACATGTTGTTAGTAAACAGGGAATACAAGTTGATCCTGCCAAGATTGAGGCAATTGAGAAGTGAGAAATTCCGAAAACTCCTACTTGAGATCCGTCAGTTTTTAGGGTTGGCAGGTTACTATAGAAGGTTCATTCAAGATTTCTCTCGTATAGCGAAACATCTGACTGCTTTAACGCACAAGGGGAAGAAGTATGAGTGGAAGGATGAACAAGAGACTGCTTTTCAAACTCTGAAGAAGAAATTAACTTCCACTCCGATACTGTCACTGCCTGAGAGTAATGACGATTTTGTTGTCTATTATGATGCATCGCGTCAGGGCTTTGGTTATGTTTTGATGCAACGAAAGAAAGTCATTGATGTGTGCGAGGTATAGTACGTAATACTATTAATTTTACTACGAAATACTATTAAATACGATACAATTTTACACAAGTTATTTATTTATTTATAGAATGGATATACCTAAACCTTCCTACAACACTTATAGGCGGTGTACCTAATCGTAGAGTAGTGTAGTTTTTAGTAAGTCCGGTTCGTTCCACAGGGAGCTCACTAAGTTTAACGCTATATATGTTTTAAACTATATTTGTGTGTGTGTATATATATATATATATATATATATATATATATATATATATATATATATATATATATATATATATATATATATATATAAGTAGTAGTATTATTATTATTATATAAAAGGTGGTTTTTACCGTTTAATGATCGGTTTGTCGATTTTAAAACTTAAGTCGCAATTAAAACCTAATGTAAAATATTAAATATACAAATGACTTAATTTAAAGCGTAAAGTAAATGACGATAAATAAAAGTACAATAATTAAAAGTGTGATAATTTAAAGTACGATAAATAAAATGACGATAAATAAAATGACGGTAAATAAAAGTGCGAAGAGATATAAATTAAAGGAATTATGCTTATTTAAACTTCCGTAATCATGATGTTTGACGTGTTGATTTAAATTTATTACCATGGGTTAATTGTCCTTTGTCCTGGATTATTTGATATATCCATCTGGTTTTGTCCATAATAGTCCATCGGTCATAATTATAAAGTGCGAGAGTCTTCGCTAATTTAACCTTATACCCGAAGTCAAATATTCCAACTAATTGGGGATTCAAACTGTAACAAGGTCTTAATACTTTGTTTAATGAGTACACCAGGTTATCGACTGCGTGTAATCCAAGGGTTTAATACTTTGTTAAGAATTACACCGATTACCCTTGAATGTAATCCACCCCTGTTTTAATGAGTCCAGTGACTATTAATCCATCCCCGTGTCCGGTCAAATGAATAATTATTAGTATTTATAGATATCCCGCCCACCGTACCCAGTCAAGCGTATGTGGTTATATATAAACACGTCAAATTATAAATCTCTATATTAAATCAACGAGATATCATTTAATTAATATAAAGCCCGTTAATAGCCCATAGTCTAATTTCCACAAGTATCGGTCTTTTGTCCAAACCCCAATTATGGTCCAAAGCCCAATAACCCAGTCTTTATAGTTAGTCCAACATCATGATTACTTCAGCTTAAATAAACATAATAATAACTTAGCTACGAGACATTAATTTAAAAAGGTTGAACATAACTTACAATGAGTATTAATTGCGTAGTGTTACACAGACAGAATTTCGACTTACAAACTTAAAACATTCGCCACTATAACCTTTTTATTATTAACCTAATATTAAAATTATAATTATAATTAAAATATAAATATATATTGGGAGATTGAGAGTATCAGTTGAAGAAGGTGTACTCCTCTCATCCGAATTCTATTGCTATTTATAGCACTTGGCCAGATATTTCACTCCATGCGATCGCATAGAGTTTCTTCTTCATGGCCATGCGATCGTATGGCCTCCTGGGACAGCTCACAATGATTTGTCTTCTTGTTTTGCCGACACATTTAAATATAAATATATAATATATATAATTTTATATAATTATATATATATTATATTATATTCATGTGGATAGTTGACTTGTAATTTTAGGTCCGTTGCGTCATGCGTTGATACTCGGATTATGTCCCGGTTCCAGATTTTCGAACGTCCTTTCGTACGATTTAATATCTTGTACTTTGCGTTTTGCGGCTTGTACTCTTGTAATTTTTAGACGTTTCTCACCAATAATTTGAACCACTTGGATTGTACTTTGTACTTTTTAGCTTTTTGGTCGTTTGCGTCTTTAAATTGTCGAATCTGTCTTTTGTCTTCACCTTTTTTTATTTAAACGAATATCATTTGTAAATAGAACAATTGCAACTAAAAGCTTGTCTTTCTCGAAGGATAATGCTTTGAAATATATGTTCGTTTTTAGCATTATCAAATATTCCCACACTTGAGCGTTGCTTGTCCTCAAGCAATATAGAACTTGAATAAAAACTTTACTAGAATCACTTCTTTATTCTTCACACTTTGTACATCAGTGATTTTAATACGGCGGTATGAACAATGATGGTAACGATGTGGTTTACAGTCCCACATGACTATAAAAATTTAGATCCTTTAGAAAATTGGATCTTTATAAAAACATTTGATCTTTTGAAAATTCAATCTAGCTTTTACCCTAGATAAGTTTTCCGGAATAACCCTTCACCGGTGTTTGCAAAATGTTTTTGTGGGTTTCAGATTTGAAAATTTTAGCTCAAAACTTATGGTTTTGTGTCACCCACTTGCTAACCTTGTATTAGAAAAACAACACGTCCAGTATACTTGCTCCGTATATTACCTTTCGGTAAACTACCATCCGGTTGTAAAGGAAAGCGTTGAACAAGCAACTGTTAAGGCAATGTCTAATGACATGTTTTTGATTATGGTCTATATCGTGTCGGATGTAATTACTATCCTTTGTAGGAGCAATAGTAAAGATCACCCTATAGTTTTTTGGTCTGGCACAAGGTCTTGTCTTCGACCATGCTATGCAACCACCGTTCTTACGGTTGACACCCAATTTGGTTCAGGTGACCTATTGAATTCCAGGTAAATTTCTAGGATTTTACGTTCAATGGTAATGAACGCATTGAAAATGGGTTTTCAGAAAACAAATCGGTTTGTAATTTGATCAAAATATTTTCTCGTTCAAGCTCGAGTTTAGATATCATCGAATTCCATGAGTTTGAATTCTCAATCTTTAAGGTCAATCTCAAGGATTGAGTAATATCAGGCTTAAAAGCTGATTTTTGATCTTTAAGGAGATTATCCTTTCTGAGGATCTGATTCATTAGTCTTATAAGCTAATTTGCATGGTGCCCCCATTGTACGAGACAGATCCTCTCATGGTTAGGATAAGTCTGACAACTTGGCAACCCTGTTTGATGCTGAGGTCCGTGGATTTCCAGCTGATTTTCGAGAAAACTTTTCAAGGTTTTTCGTAAACTCTACAACTGGTCTGGATGACAACTTCCTGACCTAAATCAAGAAGCGCGTGTCTTTTTCTCGAAAGACTTTACTTCCTTTTAAATTCCATTTATATTACAATAAACTGGGTAAAACTGATTAATATCGTCCAAAACAAAAGTATCTTCAATCATTTGTACAAAAATATGTGATATATGTTCTAAATAACTTGGTAAATTTTTCCCATACTTGGCTTTTATTTTTCTTTCTTTGCTTTTTTATTCTCTTCTATTCCATTTTAAATGAATTCAAGCATTTTGGGTTGTTTCTCAATTTATGTCCTTCCCGAGGTAACAATAATTTCGGTGTTAATACCTAGTTTTACCGTTCATAAATATGTATAAACGAGATTTTGAATTCATTTATTTGAAAAAAATTTAAAAATTTTACTAGAAGTGGGTAGTCAGTATATAAGACTAGGGCTGTTCTTTATTATCAGAGAGCACTAGATTCTAATACAACTACTGCGAGTAAAGTTTAACGGTGGCTATTAAACCAAGTATATAAGTCAATTTGTTTTTAAAAAAAACCGAAAGAATTTAATCCCTTCCCACACTTAAGATCTTGCAATGCCCTCATTTGCAAGAAATCAGTAACAATTTAAATTATTGAGGGTGATTAGCATAGAAAAATGATTAAATTTTATCAAAGTTTCCAAACATATTGTTGTTTGTTTGAATGATAAATGGTGCACATCATTTGTTCATTCCTGCAGTTGTTATATCACGTTTATTTTGCATCTTGTCGTCAAAATTAGTTGCTTTTGCTGAACTTAATGCCAGTCTTTGAAAATGCGATGTTTTACCCTGTTGTGTACATGAAATAAAATACATACAATATAAATATAAACATGCATGATATTTTGAAATGGGACTTAATATCCCACTTTCAAATTACAAAAATGAAATATTAGTACAAAATAATAAAAATGTTAAACATACATAGAAGTATCAAAATGTTAAATGTTTAACATAAATAGATAAAAATAATAAAAGATAAGAAATCACCAATGGAACACTATTGATTTGGATAGGGATTCCAGTTCATATCATCGCTCGGGTTCCATGGTTGGTGATAGGTGTCCTGGTAGGCTTGATTGGGGTCATACAGGTCAAAGGGTGGTCGCATGTCGGGCTGATGTGGTGGATAGTAAGCAGGCCAAGTCGGTATATAGTTATTTGGTACCTGATATGATAGCTGGCTCATGATTTGGTGCTGATGAACTTGCCAGCTATCGTGTTGGCGTCGCCTGGAGTTCTCATACTCATTTGCGGCTCTCCACTGCTCATACTGATGATGCCTAGCCTGGTTATTCATTTCCACCTCATCTACATGCTGGAAGACATCAGTATAACTATCCCTAATGGCATCCCTAATGTCATCTGCTTCCTCCATCTCCTCATCCGAACCCCTCTCTACCTGTGGATGGGTGCCCTGATATGGTATTGGCATATTATGCCTCCGTTTTAGTACTTTTGCACCCTGATAAACCTGCAAGCCTATGCTCTCGGCTTGTTCCTCAATCTCTACCATCGGACCCCCATGCTCTTTATCTACACCTAAGTACTCTCCAATGAGAGTAACAAAAATACCTCCCCCTATAATACTTCCTACTTGCATACCTTCAACCACTTTAGATAAATAGTGGCCTACGCAATAAGGAATGTTAACAAAGCTCCTCGGGTCTCGAATATACTTAAGATAAAATAAATCGTTTAAGGTCATTTTTTCCTTATTTCTACCCCTTTGTGTAATCGAGTTCGCTAAGAATCTATGTATTATCCGAAGATCTGCTTTATCAATATCTAAGTAGGAGTGTCTTCCATCCCGTGTAAATTCTCTAAATTCTGACATACACCTCCATATGGCGCTAGCGTCAAAATTCCTATCTACTCTTTCACCTTCAGGAATTAAACTATTACAATCAGGTGTAATAATCTCAGCGGGGGTGTAGATTAATAAAGCTCTAGCCATGTCCAACATGGACATTCTGTACATTGTACCTCCTAAAAGAAATCTAATAAAACTTTTATCTCCTATCATAGTAACTTAATTATTTAACTCTATAGTGCTAAGCAATTCAACACACCATTCTCTATATATAGTTCTACGTGTAGTAAATAACCGGATCCAATCGTTAAATGTATAGCTACCATACCTCTGGACTAGTAAATCCCTAACCGGTTCGGCTAGGTGAACCGCTTCCAAAGGCTCCCAATCGATTACCCGAGGCATTTCAATATTTTTGTGGTAAAGAATGTGCATGTTCTTTTGAAATTTCGGGTATTCAGTCCAATAACGATCGAATCTTAGGTTGGGATGTAACTGTTGGTCATCGATAAGTGGGTGCATAATCCTCGGGTGAGGCTAAAATTGACGATAATGAGTGAAACATTGGTTCCGGCTCATAATATAGCATGTGTTGATCATAATGTTGTTGTTGTTCAGGTTGTGGTTCCGGTTGTGGTTCTTGGTCAGGTTCTTGTTCATGTTCTTGTTCATGTTGTCTAGACGATGAAGCACCTTCCGTATCTGTATTTCTCTGCAAAACACATTAAACACAAAATTTGTGCATCCAAATATGCATTAGTGTTAGCAAAATAACAAATTAAAACAATTACAATAACATGTTTAATCCATATTAAACTTATACTCATTTTCATATTTTTATCAATTCTATAATTTTTTAAATAAGCATATATGAAAAGGTATACAAAATTTATAAGTATTCAACTCAAATGACATGTTAAAATAACCATTACTAGCAATTAAACAAGTTTCAAATGGCATTTATATCAAAATAATCAAGTTCATGAATTTTAGACTTAAAAAGTCCACTTTGATGTTCAAAAATCATGTTTAGGATCAAAGTTTGAATCATTTAGCAACCTAAACATGTTACACTACTTAATTTAGCAATAATTCATAACAAAAATTGACCATAACCTATTTATATCAAAAAGTCCCAAATTGCTCAAGAACACAAACCCTAGATTTCTAAAATTTTTGAAGTTTAAGGCTTCAAATCATGACAAATAGCATCAATCTAGGATATACAAGCATAATATACTAACAATTTAACTCTAATTAAGCTAGAAATCATCAAAATTAAATTAGGTAAAATAGTTGTAATTATCACTAAAACTGAGAAATTAAAGAGTTTAGGGGTGAAATTTCTACCTTTTTGCTTCCCCATCTGAAGAAAGGCATGATTGGAACGGATTATAGCACGAAATTTGGATGATTTTGGTGAAAAATTGAAGATTTTAGGGTGTTTTTGTGTGTGTTTTCGAGTTTGTGTATGTGGGTGTTATGAGACAGAGAGCACAGCTCGACTGCTTTTGATCCTGTCCAGTTTTTCAGCTCCATGTGATCGCATGGCTTTTCTGGGTAATCCCCATGTGATCGCATGGGGTATGATAATTTTTTTTATTTTTTTATATAAAAACCTTTTACTTATAAAAACAAAAATTGAATAAATTTAAAATTTTATTTCTTTTTAGATTGAGGGCGTTTCGGTACGTTTACCTAGTTCGTCCCTCGACTAAATTTTAAACTTTGTCATTTTGAAGCGTTATTTTAAAAGCAAAGATTTTTGGTTTTTTTTTTAAATGTTTTTGGCATACTTTAGATCAATAAAATTAAAAATAATGATAATAAAATTTCTCGTCCCGCCCTCGGTTAAAGTAATTTCGGTTCAACGACCTAGTCTTCAACTCACGACGAATTTTAAAAATCATATTTTTAACTTAATGAAATAAAGTACATTTTTGTTTTTAAATTCACACCAAACTTAAATTTTAAAATGCATATTAAAATTTTATATTAATATTAATAATATTTATACATTGGTTTTACAACTTTATATTTAAAATAATATAGTTATATATTTTATAAATTTACAATAATAATAAATTAATATTTATATATTAATTTTAAAAACAAGGTAAAATAAAATTAAAATCTTTTTGGTCTTTTATCCCACTTTAATCAATCAAATATTAACAAAAATATGCGTCCCTCTTTTGGGTAAAGTAATTTCGGCTATATTACCTAGTTTTACTCCTGACGAATTTCTGAAATATTTTGGATTGATTGATTAAAGATATTTATACCTTATGAATAAACGGTAAATTTCACAGTGATGAATTAAATTTTTGTATGATATCAATAATTTCGGTTTCGCATACCTAATTTTATTGAATATCAATTTAATACTTTATAGCGAAAGATTCAGCGTTTATTATAAAAAAAAAAAAGCAATAAATAAAAACAAATAAAAACTGTACATACTTACTTGTGAGATAAAATTCTCAGAGACCTGCTTTAGCCGACTCATAGGAGAGTCGTTCGATTTGGTTTTCCATTGCTACATAACCGTAACCTCGATTTTTCAATAACTTTTCTTCTAAACATATGAACGGTCCTTCTCTGCATAGAGTAACGAACTCGGTATTGGAATGTGTTTGATTGTTCGAACATTTACCTTCGTGTGACCATTTTCCGCATTTATGACATCTTTCAAGGTGTCGTGCTCTTCTTTTTGTTGCGGATTTTGATTTTCCTTTACCAAAATGTGTCTTATGATGATCTTTCCTGAGTTCTTTCCTTACGTCGTCCATTTTTTCTCTTATGAATGATACCAGTTCACTCGGGAAAGTGTTATTATTACGTTTAGTAATCATAGCGTGTAGTAGTAGACCATGGGTCAGATCAAAGGAATTCTTCATCTCGTAAAACCTAAAAGAAATAAAAATTCAGAATGGAGGGAGAATACTAGTTCTTTAGGGTCTGCTAGGGAAAGACCATTCGGATTCCATTTTCGAAAAATACACGAAAACGGAACATCTAACTCTAACAGAAATACAGTATCTTAAAACATTCGAATCTTCCCACACTTAGTTAGCTGTGGTTTCGAAATTGTGATTAACTTCATCTTCAACTTCCATTGGATTATCTATGTAATGTTTAACTCTGTGACCATTAACCTTAAATTCAATCTCATTTGAATTTATTAACTCTGCTGTTCCGTATGGGAAAACTCTTTTGACTATGAATGGTCCAGACCATCTTGAATTCAATTTTCCAGGAAATAGCTTGAATCGTGAATTGAAAAGAAGAACTCGGTCTCCTTCCTTGAATTCTTTTAAACTTCTGATTCTTTTATCATGCCATTTCTTCATTCTTTCCTTATAGATTAATGAATTTTCATATGCATCATGTCTTAATTCTTCTAATTCGTTTAGTTGACTTAATCGTAGACGACCGGCTTCATGCAAATCAAGATTACACGTCTTCAAAGCCCAGAATTCTTTGTGCTCAATTTCTACTGGAAGATGACATGCTTTTCCGTAAACGAGTTTAAAAGGTGTGGTTCCAATTGGAGTTTTGTAGGCTGTTCTAAAAGCCCAGAGTGCATCCTCCAATTTCATGGACCATTCTTTCAGATTCGACCCTACAGTTTTCTCTAGAATACGTTTTAAAGCTCGGTTGGTGTTTTCAACTTGTCCACTTGTTTGTGGATGATAAGCGGTTGAGATTTTATGAGTTAATCCATATCTTTTGAGAACTTTTTCAAGTTGCTTATTACAGAAATGAATACCACGATCACTTATTAAAGCTTTCGGTGTTCCAAACCTTGCAAAAAGACGTTTTAAGAAATTGACTACAACTCGTGCATCGTTAGTTGGGAGAGCTTGTGCTTCCGACCATTTAGATACATAATCAATGGCTACGAGAATGTAGAGATTATTATGAGATTTTGGAAATGGACCCATAAAGTCAATACCCCAAACGTCAAATACTTCACATACTTGAATAACATTTTGTGGCATTTCATCACGTTGACTTATTTTTCCGTCCCTTTTACAAGCATCACAGGATTTACAATGAAGGTGTGCATCTTTGAAAATTGTAGGCCAATAGAATCCAGCGTCGAAGACTTTTCTTGCTGTGAGTTGAGGCCCATAATGCCCTCCTGTTGGTCCTGTGTGACAATGGTTTAAGATTTGACTAGCTTCATCTCCGAATACGCATCGGCGTATTATTCCATCGGGACAACTTTTGAATAAATGTGGATCTTCCCAAAAATAGTGTTTTATATCACTAAAGAATTTCTTTCGTTTTTGGAACGACAACCCTTTTTCAAGGAATCCACATACTAAGTAGTTTGCATAGTCTGCAAACCATGAAATTTCATTATAATCGATTTTCAATAGATATTCATCAGGAAAGTTGTCTTGTATGGCTGATTCATTTAGAACTTCCAATTCGGGATTTTCAAGACGAGAAAGATGATCAGCGGCGAGATTTTCTGCTCCCTTTTTGTCTCGAATTTCAATATCGAATTCTTGTAACAGTAAGATACGATGGATTAATCGTGGTTTGGCATCTTGTTTCAAAAATAGGTATCTAAGAGCAGAATGATCAGTATAGACCACCGTTTTAGCTAGAACGAGATATGAACGAAATTTGTCAAAAGCAAAGACAATAGCGAGGAGTTCTTTTTCAGTAGTTATGTAATTCGTTTGTGCTCCTTGTAACGTCTTACTAGCGTAATAGATAGGTTGAAATCGTTTTTCAATCATTTGTCCTAAAACGGATCCCATTGCAAAATCACTTGCATAGCACATGAGTTCAAATGGTAGATTCCAATTTGGAGTTATCATGATCGGTGCATTAGTGAGTTTTTCTTTAAGAATATTAAAAGATTTGATGCATTCATCCGAAAAGATGAATGGAGCATCCTTTTCTAGGAGTTTATTCATAGGAGTGGCAATTTTAGAAAAATCTTTTATGAAACGTAGGTAAAAACCGGCATGCCCTAGAAAACTCCTAACTCCTCTAAAATTGGTGGGATGTGGAAGTTTAGCAATTACATCTACTTTAGCTCTATCCACTTTAATTCCTTCTTTTGAAATTTTATGACCAAGAACGATGCCTTCTTTAACCATGAAATGGCATTTCTCCCAAATAAGAACTAGATTTGATTGCTCGCATCCAATAAACATTCGTTCAAGATTAACTAGACATGTTTCAAAAGTATCACCGAAGATGAAAAGTCATCCATGAAAACTTCCATGCATTCTTCTATCATGTCATGAAAAATCACCATTATGCACCTTTGAAAGGTTGCAGGGGCGTTACAAAGTCCAAATGGCATACGTTTGTAAGAAAAAGTATCATAAGGGCATGTGAAAGTGGTTTTCTCTTGGTCCTCGGGTGCGATTGTAATTTGAAAATATCCGGAGAAACTGTCAAGAAAACAATAGTAACTGTTTCTAGCTAATCTTTCCAACATTTGATCAATGAAAGGTAAGGGAAAGTGATTTTTTCTAGTGGCGTCATTTAATTTTCTATAATCAATACAGACACGCCATCCTGTTATAGTCCTAGTAGGAATAAGCTCATCTTTTTCATTTGTGATGACAGTCATGCCACCCTTCTTAGGTACACATTGAACTGGACTTACCCATGGACTATCAGAGATTGGATAAATTAAACCTGCATCTAGCAGTTTAATAATTTCTTCTTAGCAACATCTTGCATATTAGGATTTAGTCTTTGTTGGCGTTGCACATATGTTTTATGACCTTCTTCCATAAGGATTTTATGTGTGCAATACGAAGAACTTATGCATTTAATGTCATGTATCTTCCATGCAATAGCTGGTTTATGAGCTTTTAGCACAGAAATGAGTCAAGATTTTTCATTTTCAGTAAGAGAAGACGACATTATTACAGGTAATTCAGATTCACCATGTAAATAAGCGTATTCCAAATGGTTTGGAAGTGGCTTTAACTCTAATATCGTGGTTCTTCTATCGATGATTTATATCGATATCTGTCTTCCTCTTTCAAAATTTGATGTTCTTCTGTTGTTGGTTCGTATTCATTAGCCATAAGTGTAGCTAACATTTCAGCTTCATCAATTGGTTCAGTTCCTTATCCTAAAGAACATTCTCCTGTTCCTTGTAATTCTGGAAATTTTTCTAACAATTCTGCATGTGAATCTATAGTTTGAATATAATAACATGTATCATCTGTAGATTGCGGTTGTTGCATGGCTCTATCAACAGAAAAGGTAACACTTTCATCCTCTATACTTAGGGTCAGTTTCTTACCAAACACGTCTATTATTGCTTTAGCCGTGTTTAAGAATGGTCTTCCTAATATGAGAGGAACTCGAGAATCTTCTTCCATGTCCAGAATAACAAAATCTACTGAAAATACTAAAGTACCAACTTTAACTAGCATGTTTTCCATTATCCCTCTAGGATATTTTACTGATCGATCGGCTAGTTATATGCTTATTCGTGTTGGTTTCAATTATCCAAGGTCTAGTTTAGCGTATAGTGAATACGGCATTAAATTTATACTAGCACCTAAATCTGCCAGTGCTTCTATTGAACTAAGACTACCCAGAAATCATGGAATTATGAAACTTCCTAGATCAGAGAGTTTTCTGGTATTTTATTCAACAGCACTGCAGAACAATTAGCATTCATTATAACAGCTGAGAGTTCTTCCATTTTCTTTCTATTTATGATTAGATCTTTCATGAATTTAGCATATCTTGGCATTCCTGAAATCACATCAATGAAAGGAAGATTGACATTTATTTGTTTAAACATATCCAAGAATTTGGATTGCTCGACTTCAAGTCTTTTTTTTCTCATTTTACTCGGGTAAGGAAGCGGTGGTTGGTATGGTTTAACATAAGGTTTTGCCTTAACTGTGTTATTTTCATTAACATTTTCAACTACCGGTTCTGTTTCCTTCTATTGCTCAAGTTATGGTGTCTGTGTAGTAGGAATAGCGTCATCAAAAATTACAGGTATTTCAGGTGGTTTAAGTGTAATACCACTTCTTGTGGTAATGGCTTTAGCTGTTTCATTTCGGGGGTTAGCATTTGTATCGTTGGGTAGACTCCCCGATTTTCTTTCACCTATCAACCTTGCTAGGTTGCTCACTTCTTGTTCCAGATTTTGAATAGAAGCTTGTTGATTTCTAAATGCTTGAGCATTTTGTTCATTAGTTTGTTTCTGAGATGTGAAAAACTGCGTTTGAGATTCAACTAGCTTCGACATCATATATTCTAAATTTGGCTTTTTATCATCAGTTTGTGGTGGTTTATTTGGAAAAATAGGTCTTTGCTGATTGTAAGTATTATTAGATACTTGTTGATTGCTGGGACCTTGTTGGTTGTTGTATGGAACATTTTGGTTATAATTCTGATTTTGATTGTAGTTTGGTCTTGGCGGTTGATAATTATTTTGATAATTATTTCCAGGCCTTTGGTTCATGTATGAAACATTCTCTCTTTGTTCCATTATTTGTTCAATACTGAGACAATCTTTTGTCAAATGTGGTCCTCCACACTGCTCACAACTAATTCGAAGTGCATGAATATCTTTAGTCATCTTTTCCATTCGTCTCTCGAAAGCATCTAACTTTGCGAAAATGGAATCAAAATCATGGCTAGAATCGGCTCTAGCCGCTTTAGATGATCTAACGATGTCGTTTTCTTGATGCCACTCATGTGAGTGGGAAGCAGTGTTATCAATAATTTTGTAAGCTTCAGTTGCGGTTTTCTTCATAATGGAACCACCAGCTGCTATGTCGATGTCTTTGCGTGTAGTAATGTCACATCCTTGGTAGAATATTTGTACTATTTGATAAGTGTCTAAACCATGTTGAGGACATCCTCTCAACAACTTTCCAAATCTTGTCCATTCTTCATATTAAGTTTCATTTAGCTTCTGCGTGAACGTAACAATTTCTCCTTGAAGTCTCAAGACTTTAGATGCTGGAAAGGATCTTTTAAGAAATTTCTCGACTAAAACATCCCATGTATCAATCGCCCCTTCAGGTAACGATTCTAACCAATCTTTAGCTTCTCCCTTTAAAGTCCAGGGAAATAACATGAGATAGATTTGTTCATCCTCAACTTCTCTGATCTTAAATGGAGTACAAATTCTATTAAAGTTACGAAGATGTTCGTTTGGATCTTCCTTCGGCGTACCACTAAATTGGCATTGATTAGTTACCATGTGTAGGATTTGTCCTTTGATTTCGTAATCTGGCGCATTAATATCTGGTTGAGTAATTGCATGACCTTGGCCAGTTCGTGTAGCTCTCATTCGATCTTCCATACTTAGAGGTTCTGGATTTTCCATGATTGAATTTGTTGAATCTGAATCACTAGAGGATTCTGATTTAATGGTTTCTTCCTCGACAATCTCTGCAGGAGGAACGATTAGTGGTTCAGGATCTCTGAATTGTCCTTGAATATCCTCCGGGTTCTCAATTGTGAGGTCGGGTTCAAAAAATGGATTATCAGAAATTTGAATTGGAGTACTTGGTCGACTAGATGGTGATTCTAAAGAAAAATCAACGGCGACGATATTGGCTAGATGTCTTGATCGAGTTACAGGTGGTGAACGTATGGAAGGTGGTGAACGTTTTGCTCGGTGCATTCACAGAATATCCTATTAGTTATAAAACTAAAAAAAATTATATAAGTTATCAAATTAATAGACTTTTCTGTTTTTGCCCACGTTTCGAATAGCCAAAAGATGCAGCAGGGAGCCAGGATCCTTTAAGTCGGAAAATCCACAACTCAGCCACTAACAAATCCAACTATTACTACGAAGCAGAAAATTTTGGATGTCTATCAATTTAACCGCTTAAAATAATTTTTCGTCTAAATTTAAAGAAAATAAAGAAAATTCTATGTTCTAAAAACTAGAGCGTCGAGAAATAAGAGGAAGAAAAAGAGTGTGTCAAAAAACGTCGAAAAATAAAAGGTCGAAAAATAATAATAAGAAAGTAAAGCGTCGAAACTTAAAAGTCTAAAAACTAAATATTAAAAGTTGTGTCTAAAGGTATTTAAGCTTAAAGGAATTCTATATCCAAAACGGCAATAACTTAAATAAGTACTAAAATCTATTAAATATTAAAGCGATAAGTGACGTCGTAAAATTCTAAAGCGTCTAAATCTTAATCTAAAGAAAAAGCACTTAAGGGTTTCTACGGAAAAACCTAAAAATCTAGAAATAAAAATAACTATGGCAAAAACTAAGTTTAAAACTAATTACGAACGAAAAATATACAAATTACAAATTAAAAGATCAAAATATACAATTTATAAAAAGAGACAAAAAAAATGATAAAATTAGTTATTTTTATAAAAATATTATTTTTATATTATTATTTTATAAAAGTATTAATTTATAAAATTAATAATAATATTAAAACTTAATATTACTAATTATAAAAAAATATTAATAACTAATTAAATACATAAACCCTATTTAGGTTATTAATTAATAATAATAATTAATAACATAAACCCTAATCCGTACCAGCTAATGATCAGACCTGTCAGTCTAGTCCATGCGGTCGCATGAGGTTAAAGGGCCAATCTCATGAGGTCGCATGAGGTTCAGGCTCAGTTCACATGCAGGTTCAGATCGACAGGTTCAACGTGTAATTTAATATATTTTTTTTACTTTTTACTTTATAATCTTTACCAAATTAATATAAGTAATATTTATAAACTTATATTTTTAAGAACTAAAAAAATACTTTTATACTTTATATAAAAAAATATATTTTCTTTTTATTTAAACACTTAAATAGATATATATATATATATATATTTTTTATGTTTTTATATTTTTGTATTTTTAACAAAATATTTTTACAAAATAAGAAATATTATATTTTTACAAAAATATCTTAAAAACTAAAATATTTTTTTATAGCGTTTCACTTTCGGCGTTGTTGAGTTCCCCGACAGCGGCGCCAAAAATACTTGATGTGTGCGAAACAATTTTACACAAGTTATTTATTTATTTATAGAATGGATATACCTAAACCTTGCTACAACACTTATAGACAATGTACCTAATCGTAGAGTAGTGTTATTTTTAGTAAGTCCGGTTCGTTCCACAGGGAGCTCACTAAGTTTAACGCTATATATGTTTTAAACTATATTTATATAAATATATATATATATATATATATATATATATATATATATATATATATATATATATATATATATATATATATATATATATATATATATATATATATATAAGTATTATTATTATTATTATAAAAGGGGGTTTTACCGTTTAATGACCGGTTTGTCGATTTTAAAACTTAAGTCGCAATTAAAACCTAATGTAAAATATTAAATATACAAATGACTTAATTTAAAGCGTAAAGTAAATGACGATAAATAAAATTACAATAATTAAAAGTGCGATAATTTAAAGTACGATAAATAAAATGGCGATAAATAAAATGACGGTAAATAAAAGTGCGAAG
The DNA here is from genome assembly GCF_046630445.1 of Rutidosis leptorrhynchoides. Lineage (NCBI taxonomy): Eukaryota > Viridiplantae > Streptophyta > Magnoliopsida > Asterales > Asteraceae > Rutidosis > Rutidosis leptorrhynchoides. Next base: position 367,245,357 of record NC_092343.1, on the reverse strand, counting down.
AGATATAAATTAAAGGAATTATGCTTATTTAAACTTCCGTAATCATGATGTTTGACGTGTTGATTTTAATTTATTACCATGGGTTAATTGTCCTTTGTCCTGGATTATTTGATATGTCCATCTGGTTTTGTCCATAATAGTCCATCGGTCATAATTATAAAGTGCGAGAGTCTTCGCTAATTTAACCTTATACCCGAAGTCAAATATTCCAATTAATTGGGGATTCAAACTGTAATAAGGTCTTAATACTTTATTTAATGAGTACACCAGGTTATCCACTGCGTGTAATCCAAGGTTTTAATACTTTGTTAACAATTACACCAATTACCCTTGAATGTAATCCACCCCTGTTTTAATGAGTCAAGTGACTATTAATCCATCCCCGTGTCCGGTCAAATGAATAATTATTAGTATTTATAGATATCCCGCCCACCGTACCCAGTCAAGCGTATGTGGTTATATATAAACACGTCAAATTATAAATCTCTATATTAAATCAATGAGATATCATTTAAATAATATAAAGCCCATTAATAGCCCATAGTCTAATTTCCACAAGTGTCGGTCTTTTGTCCAAACCCCAATTATGGTTCAAAGCCCAATAACCCAGTCTTTATAGTTAGTCCAACATCACGATTACTTTGGCTTAAATAAACATAATAATAACTTAGCTACGAGACATTAATTTAAAAAGGTTGAACATAACTTACAATGAGTATTAATCGCGTAGTGTTACACTGACAGAATTTTGTCTTACAAACTTAAAACATTCGTCACTATAACCTTATTATTATTAACTTAATATTAAAATTAAAATTATAATTAAAATAAAAATATATATTGAGAGATAGAGAGTATCAGTTGAAGAAGGTGTACTCCTCTCGTCCGAATTCGATTGCTATTTATAGCACTTGGCTAGATATTTCACTCCATGCGATGGCATGGAGTTTCTTCTTCATGGTCATGCGATCGCATGTCCTCCTGGGACAGCTCACAATGATTTGTCTTCTTGTTTTGCTGACACATTTAAATATAAATATATAATATATATAATTTTATATAATTATATATATATTATATTATATTCATGTGGATAGTTGACTTGTAATTTTAGGTCTGTTGCGTCGCGCGTTGATACTCGGCTTATGTCCCGGTTCCAGATTTTTGAACATCCTTTCGTACGATTTAATATCTTGTACTTTGCGTTTTGCAGCTTGTACTCTTGTAATTTTTTGACGTTTCTCACCAATAATTTGAACCACTTGGATTGTACTTTGTACTTTTTAGCTTTTTGGTCGTTTGTGTCTTTAAATCGTCGAATCTGTCTTTTATCTTCACCTTTTATTATTTAAATGAATATCACTTGTAAATAGAACAATTCCAACTAAAAGCTTGTCTTTCTCGAAGGATAATGCTATGAAATATATGTTCGTTTTTAGCATTATCAGTCATCGCATACGCGTTACATCAGTTGAAGATCCATGAACAGAATTACACAACCCATGATTTAGAATTGGGAGCTGTTGTGTTTGCACTTAAGATTTGGAGACATTATCTGTATGGGGTCAAAAGTGCAGTGTACACTGATCACAAAAGTCTTCAACATATTCTTGATCAAAAACAGCTAAATATGAGGCAGCGAATATGGGTTGAGACGTTGAATGATTATGATTGTGAACTTTTATATCATCCGGGGAAGGTCAATGTTGTGGCCGATGCATTTAGTCGAAAATAGAGGGTTGAACCTCGCAGATTTAGAGCCTTGAACATGACAATTCGAACTAACCTCTCTAGGCAGATTCTTGAGGCACAACAAGAAGCCTTGAAGGAGGAGAACTTCGTGAACGAGAAGGTCAGAGGCATGGCTAAGAACTTCGTATTTTGCGGGATGCCTTTGGGTTCCGAAATTTGGTGATCTGCGACAACTTGTTTTAGATGAGGCTCATAAGTCTAGGTACTATATTCATCCTGGTTCAGGGAAGATGTACCATGATCTTAAGGAGCTATACTGGTGGCCTAATTTGAAAACTGATGTGGCTATGTATGTGGCTAAGTGTTTGACCTGTGCTAAGGTTAAAGCTGAACATCAAAAACCGTCCGGACTTTTGGTGCAACCTGAGATTCCTGAGTGGAAGTGGGAAAGTATTACGATGGACTTTATTACAAAGTTATCGAGAGTAGTGGGTGGTTATGATACCATTTGGGTGATTGTTGACCGACTCACAAAATCAGCTAATTTTTTGCCTATTAAGGAAACAGATTCGATGGAGAAACTCACTCGTTTGTATCTGAAGGAGATTATTTCTAGACATGGTGTTCCCGTATCTATTATTTCAGACCGAGACAGTCGATTTACATCGAGGTTTTGGCAATCCTTACAGGAAGCTTTAGGAACTAAATTGGATATGAGCACCGCTTATCATCCACAGTCGAATGGTCAGAGTGAAAGGACCATTCAAACGTTAGAGGACATGTTATGAGCATGCGTGATTGATTTTGGTAATGGTTGGGATAGATATTTGCCGCTGGCTGAGTTTTCTTATAATAACAGCTATCATGCAAGTATCAAAGCCTCACCGTTTGAAGCTCTGTATGGTAGGAAGTGTAGGTCTCCTATCTATTGGAATGAGGTTGGGGATGCTCAACTCACTGGCCCAGAGATTATTCATGAGACTACCGAGAAAATTGTACAGATTAAAGAAAGGTTGAGAAACGCCAGGAGTTGACAAAAGAGTTATGCCGATGTTAGAAGAAAGGATTTAGAATTTCAGGTCGGTGACCATGTTATGTTGAAGGTTTAACCTTGGAAGGGTGTGGTACGTTTTGGTAAAAGAGGAAAGTTAAATCCTCGTTTTGTTGGACCGTTTGAGATTACAGAGAGAGTTGGACCCGTGACTTATCGTTTGAAATTGCCACAAGAACTCAGTGCTGTTCATGACGTTTTTCATGTATCGAATTTGAAGAAGTGTTTGGCCGAGGCCGATGAAACCATTCCTCTTGATGAACTTCATGTTGATAAACAACTCCATTTTATTGAGGAACTTGTTGAGGTTATGGATCGATAGGTTAAGACTCTCAAGCAAAGTAGAATTCCTATCGTCCGAGTGAGATGGAATGCCAGATGCGGTCCCGAGTTCACTTGGGAGCGTGAAGATCAGATGAGGCAGAAGTACCTGCATTTTTCCCCAGATGACGAGTCAACCCATGCACCTACTTAAATTTTGGGATGAAATTTCCGTAACGGGAAGGTACTGTCACAGCCCTACTTTTTCCGTTATCTTTTACCGTTTATTATTTAACGTCCATTAATTGTTACTCGTGCCACGTCATTTCTATGACCTATATTATTATTTTTGTAATAATATATTAATTATTATGTGTTAAGTGAATATTTGTATTCATATTTAAAGTTGTACGTTTCTACGTGTCGTGGATTTCTATCCGGCGAATCTTTTCGATTTTCAAAACAACGGTCAAAATTTTGGGATTTTTAAATTCAAATTATTTTAATTATGATATTTTGATGTCATGTGATTATATATAGTGTTTATATATTTTATTTATCGCGTATATGTTATCTCTTCGAAGAATTAATCGTGTAATAGCGTTTTCGCGTTTCGGGCTTCGATCGGGCGTTCGGGCTAAAAGTAAATATTCAAAATATGAAGGTGCCCCACAAATGTGTGTGACCCGAACTTTTCCATGATTATCCCATGATTATATATTAAATGAAAACTATATTTACATGATTAAATGTTTTCAACATGTTAAGCAATCAAACTTGTTAAGACTTGATTATTTGAAATAGGTTTCATGTAGACAATTGACCACCCAAATTGACCGGCGATTCACGAACGTTAAAAACTTGTAAAAACCATATGGTGATATATATATATGGATATATATATATAAATATATAGTTAACATGATATTATAATAAGTAAGTATCTCATTAGGTATATTAACAATGAGTTATATACGTAATAATGAGACTACTAAGTTAAGAAACTCGAAACGATATATATAACGATTATCGTTATAACAACGTCTTACTAAATACATATGTATCATATTAAGATATTATTACACTATATTTAACATGATAAAATGATAATTAAATATATTATTAAGTGTGTTAACAATGAACTACATATGTAAAACAAGATTACTAACTTAAGAATTTCGAAACGAGACATATATGTTACGATTATTGTTGTAACAACATTTTAATGTATATATATCACATTAAGATATATTCATACATCATAATATCATGATAATGTAATAATTTAACATCTCATTAGATATAATAAACATTGGGTTAACAACATTAAATGAGATCGTTAACTTAAAGGTTTCAAAACAACACTTACATGTAACGACTAATGATGACTTAACGACTCCGTTAAAATGTATATACATGTAGTATATTAAGATGTATTAGTACACTTTTAAAAGACTTCAAGACATATATCAAAGTACTTCTACTTAACAAAAATGCTTACAATTGCATTCTCATTCATTTTCATCAACAATTCTACTCGTATGCATCCGTATTCGTACTCGTACAATACACAACTTCTAAATGTATTTACTAATGGTATATACACTCCAATTATTAGCTCTTAGCAGCCCTTGTGAGTCACCAAAACATGTAGGAACCATCAATTGGCAACTAGCATGAAATATCTAGCAAAATTACAAACTAATGGAGCCTATATTTGACACTCTAACACTTTCATTTTTCAATTTTCTTGAATCAAACTCATCTCTCTCAAGTTTTCTCTCATTGTTCAAAGTGTTCTTCCTAGCTCAATCTAGCTCATAAATCCATACTTAAAACAACTTACAAAACAACTACTCAAGAAAACTTCAAGAACACTTTCAAGTTTGCAAGTCTACTTCCAAGCTTTCTAATCCATTTCAAGTAATCATCTAATATCAAGAAACCTCTGTTATTTATAGTAGGTTATCATTCTAATTCAAGGTAATACTCATATTCAAACTTTGATTCAATTTCTATAACTATAACAATCTTAATTCGAGTAGAAATCTTACTTGAAATTGTTTTCGTGTCATGATTCTACTTCAAGAACTTTCAAGCCATCTAAGAATCCTTTAAAGCTAGATCATTTCTTGTCACTTCTAGTAGGTTTACCTACTATATTTTAGGTAGTAATGATATTCGTAACATCATTCGATTCATATATATATATATATATATAACTATCATATTCGAAGATTTAAACTTGTAATCACTAGAACATAGTTTAGTTAATTCTAAACTTGTTCGCAAACAAAGTTAATTCTTCTAACTTGACTTTTAAAATCAACTAAACAAATGTTCTATATCTATATGATATGCTAACTTAATGATTTAAAACCCAGAAACACGAAGAACACCGTAAAAACCGAACATACGCCGTCGTAGTAAAACCGGGGGCTGATTTGGGATAGATAATTAAAAACTATGATAAACTTTGATTTAAAAGTTGTTGTTCTGGGAAAATTATTTTTCTTATGAACATGTAACTGTATTCAAAAATCATGGTTAAACTCAAAGTGGAAGTATTTCTTCCAAAACAGTCATCAAGACGTCGTTCTTTCGACTGAAATGACTACCTCTTACAATATTGACTTGTAACCTGTATTTCTGACTATAAACTTATACTTTTTCTGTTTAGTTTCATAAATTTTAGTTCATTATTAAACCATAGCAACTTGAATCACTCAAAACAGATTTAAAACGAAGAAGTTATGGGTAAAACAAGATTGGATAATTTTGCTTGTTGTAGCTACGTGAAATTTGTAACAAATCTATACAAATCATAACTTAACTAACTTATATTGTATTACACATGTATTCTAACATATATTATGTAATCTTGAGATACCATAGACACGTATACAATGTTTTGACATATCATATCAACCCATCTATATATATTATTTGGGAACAACCATAGACACTCTATATTCAATAATGCTTGAGTTAGCTATACAGGGTTGAGTTTGATTCCAAAATAATATATATACTTTAAGATATATACTTTGATTTGTGATCTAGCTTGAGACTTGTATACACTGGGTCGTGGATTGATTCGAGATAATATATATTGATTTATTTATTTACATCTAACTGTGGACAACTAGTTGTAGATTACTAACGTTAGACTGCTAACTTAACAAACTTAAATCGTTAAAACTTAATAAAACATATTGTAAATATATTTTGTTCATACTTTAATATATATTTATATATTTGTTATAGGTTCGTGAATCGACCCGTGGCCAAGTCTTATTTTCGATGAAGGAAAAATCTGTGAAAGTGAGTTATAGTCCCACTTTTAAAATCTAATATTTCTGGGATGAGAATACATGCAGTTTTATAAATGTTTTACAAAATAGACACAAGTACTTAAAACTATATTCTATGATTGAATCATTATACCGGATATCACCCTTTCAGCTTGGTAGCCTAAGAATTTAGGAACAGACCCCCAAATTGACGCGAATCCCTAAGATAGATCTATGGGCCTAATGAACCCCATCCATGTTATGGATGCTTTAGTAATTTGATTTTATATACAGATGAGTGTACCTGTATATTGGGGATATTCTAGATGCATTTGTTAATGTCGGTTACCAGGTGTTCATCATATGAATAATTTTTATGCAGATTGCATGTTGTTTATGAGAAATGAAAATATGAAATCTCGTGGTCTATTATTACGAATTGATAAATATATAGGTTAAACCTATAACTCACCAACATTTTTGTTGACGTTTTAAGCATGTTTATTCTCAGGTGATTATTAAGAGCTTCCGCTGTTGCATGCTAATTTATGGACAAGAGTTGGAGTCAGCATGCTTGTATAATATTGTTTAAAAACTGCATTCGAAGACATATATTGTTGTGTAATATTATTGTAAACCATTATGTAATGGTCGTGTGATAACGCTATATTTTAGATTATCATTATTTGATAATCGTCGTAATGTTTTTAAAACCATTAACGATAAAATAAAGGTTATGGTTGTTTAAAAAATCGAATGCAGTCTTTGAAAAACGTCTCATATAGAGGTCAAAACCTCGCAATGAAATCAATTAATATGAAACGTTTATAATCATTATGAACGGGACATTTCAGTTGGTATCCGAGCGTTGGTTTTAGAGAACTAGAAAATTGCATTAGTGTGTCTAACCGAGTTTGTTAGGATGCATTAGTAAGTCTGGACTTCGACCGTGTTTACTTGAAAAACGATTGCTTAACATTTTTTTGTTGGAAACTATATATTGTTAACATGTAAATATTATGTGATATTATGTGATAGATGTCTACTTCTAGTACAAATCCCATCGACTCACCTAATAATAATGAAGAGTCGAATATATTTTGGGAAGATTCACAAATTCCCGAAGAGGAACCGGAAGAAGAGGAACTTGAAGAAGAGGTTCCAGAGGAGGAAATATTAGAAACCACAGAAAAACTGATAAATAAAAGAAAATCCTCAACCAATGGACCAAAGTTAAAAATGGTCAATGGCGTTTCCGCCGAGGAAGCAAAATATTGGGAATATTACCAATTTTCTGATGAATCGGATTCCGATGAGGATTCCGATGATGTTATAGAAATTACCCCGACCCAATTTGAAAAAAAAAAATAAAACAATAAGGGAAAAGGTATCAAAATAGAGAAATCTAATTCCAACACCGATGAACTTTATGTTAACATGAAATATCCCGATGGGAAATACTGTCAACACCCGTATTTCTTAAGTTTTAACTATAACCCGGGGACATCTAAGCCACCAGGTTTTTCTAAACCATTTGTGAAAACAACGGCTCGTATTAGAGGAACATCATATATCCCTAGGAAATTAGCGAAATGAACCAAGTTCGAAGAGGAAGAAACAAGTGAGTCGGAATGAAGAGGAGTAATCATGTTGTGTAATATATGTATTGTAGTGTGCTTGTACTTTGATGATATATGTAAAAATTGCTTGTATTGTTTGTTAATTATCTTTTATGAATCTAATCTTGCCTATTTTACAGTATAAAACACACAATGGACGTTAAGGATAGACAACCAAAAATTTTAGAAGACCTACCAGGGGATATGATTGATGAAATCTTGTCTAGAGTCGGTCAGAATTCATCGGCACAATTATTTACGGCAAAATTAGTTTGTCGAACATTTGAAAGATGTTCCAAGCATGCCTTAGTTTATAAAAGGCTTTCTTTTGAAAGATGGGGTATATCACATTGGGGAGACTTTAAGTTACGCCGTGTTTTCTTTAAGGCATTAAATGCAGGAAACCCAGATGCAATTTTACGCTACGGGTTGAGAACCTATTTTGACTCCACATATCCCAACATAGGACTACGTTCTTTAGAAAGAGCTTCAAACATGCAACATAAAGAAGCATGTTATGTTTACGGGTTAGTGATGTTCGCTTCTCACCAAATTGAGAAAAAGAACATCGGATTGCAACTGTTAAATAAAACATTCCCACAAGTGACGGATTCAGTAGTTGGGGTGAGAAATAAAGTTTTTAGATTGTTACGGGGCTGTTGGGCATTACGTAACCCTCGTCCTTTTGATGACGTTACAACATGCTGTCTTGCCAATGACCACAACGGTTATTTTCCCCAAGACCAAGGATGGGAAATAATACTAGTAAAACCCGAATGCATGACTTGTTTCTGGACTTATGAATTATGTGCCTTTATTGCTTTTGCTGAACGACTTACGTATTAAATATAATTGTCTTCACAATTGCCTTGTATCAAATTATTGTGTGCTATATTTTATGTTATATGTAAAATAGCCGTATTGTAAGTTTGTAAAATATTGTATATAAGCTTGAACGCGAAATATTATTGTATTTAGTTTTTCATATAGAATCTTAGTAGTTGAATTGTATAGTAGCTATTAAGTATGAACTTAACGGGTAGGTACTACCCGAATTAAAACTATAAAACGCTAATATGAAGAAAAAGCTTTTATAAATAAGTTCATATTATGCTACGAATTATTATTGACTACTCTTGAATTCTATATGATTAACTCAATTCTTTTGGCTATTTTTGAAGGAAATGGCACCGACGACTCGTCAGAACTTGAACATGAGTGAGGAAGACTTCCGTGTTTTCCTTGCTGTGAACATAGCCGCAGTGCAGGCCGCAATACAAAATAACAACAATAACTCTGGTTCTAGCAGTGGAACTAATTCCACAAGAAATCGTGTAGGATGCTCCTACAAAGAATTGGCTGCCTGTAAACCTTTGGAATTCGATTGAACCGAGGGTCCAATCGGATTAAAATGGTAGACTGAAAAGGTTGAATTGGTGTTTGCCATAAATAAATGTACTAAAGAAGACAAAGTAAAGTACGCTACGCATACCTTCACAGGTACTGCGTTAACATGGTGGAACACCTATCTCGAGCCAGTGGGACAAGATGCTGCTTACGCATTACCGTGGTCATCATTCAAGCACTTGATGAACGAGTAGTACCGTCCCAGAAACGAGATCAATAAGCTCAAGGCAGAGCTTAGAGGATTACGAACACAAGGTTTTGACATTACCACGTACATACGGACGACGATTCACAGAGTTGTGCCTATTGTGCCCAGGAACGTTCAAAGATGAAGAAGAGAAAATTGATGCATTTGTAAAAGGGTTACTGGAAAGGATTCAAGAAGATGTGAGTTCACACGAGCCCGCCTCTATACAAAAGGCAAGTCGAATGGCTCACAAACTCATAAATCAGATTGAGGGAAGGATTAAAGAACAGGCGGCCGAAGAAACCAACACGAAACAAGTCAAGAGAAAGTGGGAGGAAAACAATGACAAGGGTCACCAATACAACAACAACAACAACAATTACAACCACAATCGCAACAACTATCCCAACAACCGCAACATCAATCGCAACAACAACCGTCCCAACAACAACAACAACCGTCCCAACAACAACAACAACAACAACAATCGTCCTAACAACAACAATAATGACAACATGAGGCAGAAAACTAGGTGCTTAAGGTGTGAGAAATACCATTAGGATAATTACTGTAGGGATTTATGCACAAAATACAAAAGAACGGGCCACAGTGCTGCAAAGTGTGGAATCTATGGACCGAAGATTAACAGGAGTAAAGGAACAAATAATGTCGGAACATTTAATGCCGCCATTACTTGTTTTGGGTGCGGAAAGACGGGCCATTACAAAACTGCATGCCCATACAAAGTAAATAATAATGGCCAAAACCGTGGAAGAGTCTTCAACATTAATACGGTTGAAGCACAGGAAGACCCGGAGCTTGTTACGGGTACGTTTCTTATTGACGATAAACTTGCTTATGTTTTATTTGATTCGGGTACAGAAAGAAGCTATATGAGTAGAGATTTTTGTGCTAAATTAAGTTGCCCATTAACGCCATTGGAGAATAAGTTTTTACTCGAATTAGCAAACGGTAAATTAATTACAGCAGATAAAATATGTCAGAATCGAGAAATTAAATTGGTTAGCGAAACGTTTAAAATTGATTTGATACCAGTAGAGTTAGGGAGTTTTGATGTGATAATCGGCATGGACTGGTTGAAAGAGGTGAAAGCAGAGATCGTCTATTACAAAAATGCAATTTGCATTGTACGATAAAAAGGGAAAACCTTAATGGTGTACGGAGAAAAGAGCAACGTGAAGCTAAATCTTATTAGTAATTTGAAGGCGTAAAAACTAATAAGAAAAGGTTGCTATACTGTTCTAGCACACGTCGAGAAAGTACAAACTGAAGAAAAGAACATCAATGATGTTCCCATCGCAAAAGAATTTCCCGATGTATTTTCGAAAGAATTACCGGGACTACCTCCACACCGATCTGTTGAATTTCAAATAGATCTTGTACCAGGAGCTGCACCAATAGCTTGTGCTCTATACAGACTCGCACCCACTGAAATGAAGGAACTCCAAAGTCAATTACAAGAACTTTTAGAGCGTGGTTTCATTCGACCAAGCACATCACCATGGGGAGCTCCTGTTTTGTTTGTCAAAAAGAAGGATGGTACATTCAGGTTATGTATCAACTACCGAGAGATTAAAAAACTTACCATCAAGAACCGTTATCCACTACCAAGAATCAACGACTTATTTGATCAACTACAGGGTTCGTCGATTTATTCGAAGATTGATTTACATTCCGGGTATCATCAAATGCGGGTGAAGGAGGATGATATTCCGAAGACTGCTTTTAGAACTCGTTACGATTATTATGAGTTTATGGTTATGCCATTTGGATTGACTAACGCACCAGCTGTGTTCATGGACCTCATGAACCGAGTGTGTGAACCATATCTTTGCAAGTTTGTCATTATTTTCATTGATGACATACTTATTTACTCAAAGAATGATCAAGAGCACGAAGAACATTTGAGAAAAGTGCTAGAATTGTTGAGGAAGGAAAAATTGTACGCTAAATTTTCAAAGTATGCATTTTGGTTGAAAGAAGTTCAATTCCTCGGTCATATAGTGAGCAAAGAAGGTATTCAAGTTGATCCGGCAAAGATTGAAACCGTTGAGAAGTGGGAAACACCGAAAACTCCTACGCAGATACGCCAATTTTTAGGATTGGCTGGTTACTACAGAAGATTCATCCAAGATTTTTCCAAAATAGCAAAACCCTTGACTGCATTAACGCATAAAGGGAAGAAATTTGAATGGAAGGATGAACAAGAGAAAGCGTTTCAGTTATTGAAGGAAAAGCTAACTACGGCACCTATATTGTCGTTGCCTAAAGGGAATGATGACTTTGTGATATATTGTGATGCCTCAAAGCAAGGCCTCGGTTGTGTATTAATGCAATGAATGAGGGTGATTTCCTCTGCGTCCAGACAATTGAAGATTCACGAGCAAAATTATACGACTCATGATTTAGAATTGGGTGCTGTTGTTTTTGCATTAAAGACTTGGAGGCACTACTTATATGGGGTCAAAAGTATTATATACACCGACCACAAGAGTCTCCAACATATATTTGATCAGAAACAACTGAACATGAGGCAGTGTAGGTGGATTGAGTTGTTGAATGATTATGACTTTGAGATTTGTTACCACCCGAGAAAGGCGAATGTAGTAGGAGACGCCCTGAGCAGAAAGGACAGGGAACCTATTCGAGTAAAAGCTATGAATATAATTATTCATACTAACCTTACTACTCAAATAAAGGAGGCGCAACGGGGAGTTATAAAAGAGGGAAATTTGAAGAATGAAATACCTAAAGGATCGAAAAAACATCTTAACATTAGGAAAGACGGAACCCGATATAGGGCTGAAAGAATTTGGGTATCAAAGTTTGGAGATATGAGAGAAATGCTACTTAAGGAAGCACATAAAACCAGATATTCAATACATCCCGGAGCGGGGAAGATGTACAAAGATCTCAAGAAACACTTTTGGTGGCCGGGTATGAAAGCCGATATTACTAAATATGTAGGAGAATGTTTGACGTGTTCTAAGGTAAAAGCTGAACATTAGAAACCTCATGTCTACTCCAACAACCTGAAATCCCGGAATGGAAATGGGAAAACATTACCATGGATTTCATTACTAAATTTCCAAGGACGGCAAGCGGTTATGATACTATTTGGGTAATAGTCGATCGTCTCACCAAATCAGCACACTTTTTGCCAATGAGAGAAGATGATAAAATAAAAAAGTTGGCACGTTTATACTTAAAGGAAGTCATCTCCAGACATGGAATACCAGTCTCTATTATCTCTGATAGGGATGGCAGATTTGTTTCAAGATTCTGGCAGGCGTTGCAACAAGCATTGGGGACTCGTCTAGACATGAGTACTGCCTATCACCCACAAACTGATGGGCAAAATGAAAGGACAATACAGACCCTTGAATACATGCTACGAGCATGTGTTATTGATTTCGAAAACAGTTGGGATCGACATCTACCGTTAGCAGACTTTTTTTACAATAACAGTTACCATTCGAGTATTGAGATGGCGCCGTTTGAGGCACTTTATGGTAGAAAGTGCAGGTCTCCGATTTGTTGGAGTGAAGTTGGGGATAGACAAATTACGGGTCCAGAGATAATCCAAGAAACCACAGAGAAAATCATCCAATTTCAACAACGGTTGAAAACCGTCCAAAGTCGACAAAAGAGTTACGCGGACATTAAAAGAAAAGATATAGAATTTGAAATTGGAGAGATGATCATGCTTAAGGTTTCACCTTGGAAAGGTGTTGTTCAATTTAGTAAACGGGGGAAACTAAATCCAAGGTACATTGGACCACTCAAGATAATAGATCGTGTCGGACCAGTAGCTTACCGACTTGACTTACCTCAACAACTCGCCGGGGTACATAATACTTTTCATGTCTCGAATCTGAAGAAATGTTTTGCTAAAGAAGATCTCACTATTCCGTTAGACGAAATCTAAATCAATGAAAAACTTCAATTTATCGAAGAAACCGTCGAAATAATGGATCGTGAGGTTAAAATACTTAAGCAAAATAAAATACCAATTGTTAAGGTTCGATGGAATGCTCGTAGAGGACCCAAGTTCACCTGGGAACATGAAGATCAGATGAAGAATAAATACCCGCACCTATTTCCAGAAGATGCGTCAACACCTTCAACAGCATAAAATTTCGGGACGAAATTTATTTAATGGTTAGGTACTGTAGTGATCCGAACTTTTCCATGATTATCCCATGATTATATATTAAATAAAAACTATATTTACATGATTAAATGTTTCCAACATGTTAAGCAATCAAACTTGGTAAGACTTGATTATTTGAAATAGGTTTCATGTAGACAATTGACCACCTAAATTGACCGGCGATTCACGAACGTTAAAAAACTTGTAAAAACCATATGATGATATATACATATGGATATATATATATATATAGTTAACATGATATTATGATAAGTAAGTATCTCATTAGGTATATTAACAATGAGTTATATACATAATAATGAGACTAATAAGTTAAGAAACTCGAAATGATATATATAACGATTATCGTTATAACAACGTCTTACTAAATACATATGTATCATATTAAGATATTGTTACACTAACTTAAGAATTTCGAAACGAGACATATATGTTACGATTATCGTTGTAACAACATTTTAATGTATATATATCACATTAAGATATATTCATACATCATAATATCATGATAATGTAATAATTTAACATCTCATTAGATATAATAAACATCGGGTTAACAACATTAAATGAGATCGTTAACTTAAAGGTTTCAAAACAACACTTACATGTAACGACTAACGATGACTTAACGACTCCGTTAAAATGTATATACATGTAGTATATTAAGATGTATTAGTACACTTTTAAAAGACTTCAAGACATATATCAAAGTACTTCTACTTAACAAAAATGCTTACAATTGCATTCTCATTTATTTTCATCAACAATTCTACTAGTATGCACCCGTATTTGTACTCGTACAATACACAACTTCTAAATGTATTTACTATTGGTATATACACTCCAATTATCAGCTCTTAGCAGCCCTTGTGAGTTACCAACACATGTAGGAACCATTATTTGGCAACTAGCATGAAATATCTAGCTAAATTACAAACTAACGGAGCCTATATTTGACACCAACATTCACGTGAACTAGCTTACACTCTAATACTTTCATTTTTCAATTTTCTTGAATCAAACTCATCTCTCTCAAGTTTTCTCTCATTGTTCTAAGTGTTCTTCATCAAAACCTAGCTCAATCTAGCTCATAAATTCATACTTAAAACAACTTACAAAACAACTACTCAAGAAAACTTCAAGAACCCTTTCAAGTTTGCAAGTCTACTTCCAAGCTTTCTAATCCATTCCAAGTAATCATCTAAGATCAAGAAACCTTTGTTATTTACAGTAGGTTATCATTCTAATTTAAGGTAATACTCATATTTAACTTTGATTCAATTTCTATAACTATAACAATCTTAATTCGAGTAGAAATCTTACTTGAAATTGTTTTCGTGTCATGATTCTACTTCAAGAACTTTCAAGCCATCCAAGAATCCTTTGAAGCTAAATCATTTCTTGTCACTTTCAGTAGGCTTACCTACTATATTTGAGGTAGTCATGATGTTCGTAACATCATTCGATTCATATATATATATATATATATATATATATATATATATATATATATATATATATATATATATATATATATATATATAACTATCATATTCGAAGATTTAAACTTGTAATCACTAGAACATAGTTTAGTTAATTCTAAACTTGTTCGCAAACAAAGTTAATCCTTCTAACTTGACTTTTAAAATTAACTAAATACATGTTCTATATCTATATGATATGCTAACTTAATGATTTAAAACCTGGAAACACGAAGAACACCGTAAAAATCGGATATACGCCGTCGTAGTAAAATCGGGGGCTGATTTGGGATAGATAATTAAAAACTATGATAAACTTTAATTTAAAAGTTGTTCTTCTGGGAAAATAATTTTTCTTATGAACATGTAACTATATCCAAAAATCATGGTTAAACTCAAAGTGGAAGTATGTTTTCCAAAACAGTCATCAAGACGTCGTTCTTTCGACTGAAATGACTACCTCTTACAATATAGACTTGTAACCTATATTTCTGACTATAAACTTGTACTTTTTCTGTTTAGTTTCATAAATTTCAGTTCATTATGAAACAATAGCAACTTGAATCACTCAAAACGGATTTAAAACGAAGAAGTTATGGGTAAAACAAGATTTGATAATTTTGCTTGTTGTAGCTATGTGAAATTTGTAACAAATCTATACAAATCATAACTTAACTAACTTATATTGTATTATACACGTATTCTAACATATATTATGTAATCTTGGGATACCGTAGACACGTATACAATGTTTTGACATATCATATCGACCCATCTATATATATTATTTGGGAACAACCATAGACACTCTATATGCAGTAATGTTTAAGTTAGCTATACACGGTTGAGGTTGATTCCAAAATAATATATATACTTTGAGTTGTGATCTAGCCTGAGACTTGTATACACTGGGTCGTGGATTGATTCGAGATAATATATATTGATTTATTTATGTACATCTGACTGTGGACAACTAGTTGTAGATTACTAATGTTGGAATGCTAACTTAACAAACTTAAATCGTTAAAACTTAATAAAACATATTGTAAATATATTTCGATCATACTTTAATATATATGTAGATATTTGTTATAGGTTCGTGAATCGACCCGTGGCCAAGTCTTATTTCCGACGAAGGAAAATCTGTGAAAGTGAGTTATAGTCCCACTTTTAAAATCTAATATTCCTGGGATGAGAATACATGCAGTTTTATAAATGTTTTACAAAATAAACACAAGTACTTGAAACTATATTCTATGATTGAATCATTATACTGATATCACCCTTTCAGCTTGGTAGCCTAAGAATTTGGGAACAGACCCCCAAATTGACGCGAATCTTGAAGATAGATCTATGGGCCTAACGAACCCCATCCATGTTATGGATGCTTTAGTACTTTGATTTTATATACAGATGAGTGTACCTGTATATTGGGGATATTCTAGATGTATTTTTTTAATGTCGGTTACCAGGTGTTCATCATATGAATAATTTTTATGCAGATTGCATGTTGTTTATGAGAAATGGAAATATGAAATCTTGTGGTCTATTATTACGAATTGATAAATATATAGGTTAAACCTATAACTCACCAACATTTTTGTTGACGTTTTAAGCATGTTTATTCTCAGGTGATTATTAAGAGCTTCCGCTGTTGCATTCTAATTTATGGACAAGAGTTGGAGTCAGCATGCTTGTATAATATTGTTTAAAAACTGCATTCGAAGACATATATTGTTGTGTAATATTATTGTAAACCATTATGTAATGGTCGTGTGATAACGCTATATTTTAGATTATCATTATTTGATAATCGTCGTAATGTTTTTAAAACCTTTAACGATAAAATAAAGGTTATGGTTGTTTTAAAAATCGAATGCAGTCTTTGAAAAACGTCTCATATAGAGGTCAAAATCTCGCAAAGAAATCAATTAATATGAAACATTTATAATCATTATGAATGGGACATTTCAAAATGGGGCCCACCATTCCCCATTCGGCCGAACCATTCAGGGTGAGCCTTTTTTTTTGTGATTTTACAAAATCATTTTATCACTTCCTCTTTTCAAACCTAACTTTCATTTTGTAAAATCCTCTCCCTCTTTTCTCCTTCCTTGGCCATCGCCTACCATCACCATCATCATCATCATCTTCTTCAATCAAGCACTCAATTCAAAGGGCTTTCATCATTTCCAGATTCACCGCATCGTTCTCTACACGTCTATACCATTCGTTTCTTGATTAGGGTATAACCCCTAACCCTAGATTTTAATTTTTATTTAATTTTTCTGTTTTTGATGATTATTATGATAGTATAGTGCTTGTGTGTTGTTGGATTAATGATTGTATGCATAGAATTACTCGTTATTACATGTTTTCGGTTTGTTTGATTTTGGACAGCGGACTAATTGATAATTTCAGTACACTTAACTAATGTTTTTGATAAAATAGAGTATATATTTGAGTTCCTCTCATCAAGACATTGATTTTAGACTCCTGATTCATGTTATTTCGATTCCCGGAACTTAAGTTATGCTTAAAATGGTGTTTTCATGGAATTAAAATATAAAAACAAATGTTTTCAGTTTTGGTTCGACTTTTTAACCACTTTTGGAGTCTATAGGATGTACTAGTGTGTTAGGATTGATGATTGGATGAACATTCATGTTCCGGTCATCGAAATCCGAGCCACGGATCACCCGGTATGACTAAAACAAGATTTTGAACGGATTAAAGTTCCAAGTTGAATTATGGCTATTGGTCATGACTTGGGGACTGATTTTGGGGTGTTCTTGAGTGCACTAATGTGTCGGGTGGTTTGGTTAGGCGAGGATATATATATAAGACTCTTCGAAAACCGACACCCGGGGATCAAGTTATGACCCGATGAACTTTTAATTAAAACTTATGGTTATGAAATAAAACTTATGATACAAATAATGATTTTAATTATTATTAAATTACTTATGATATAAAAGTAATTATTTTAATTTAAGACTTATGATATATACATTTATTTTATCATTTATTAATTACATTATAATTTAATTAAACATTTAATTAAACTTATGATTAATAGTACTTTTATTATTAATGAAAAATACTTATGATAAGTATTAAACTTTATGAGATCATTTTAATAAGACTTATAATAAGGATTAATTAATTATTTAATTATTATAAGGCTTAGTTATTATTTAATTGTAATTTAATTATTAAATACTTATGATTTAATAATTATAATTAAAACTTATGATATGATTAATAATTCATTATTAATTAATAATAATTATGATATGACTAAAAATTTATTATTAATTAATAATACTTATATTATGATTAATATTTAATTAATTAATAAAACGCTTATGTTATATTAATTATATATCATTTAAACTTATGTTAACTTATTAATTCAATTTAATTTAATTAAACTTATGTTATGACATAATTATACATTTATGACTTTAAATAACATTATAACTTATATTATTAATATAATTTATACTTTAAAATTCAACGTTGACTATGTTTGACCAAGGTTGACTTTTGAGTTGACTTTCGATTGACTTTGACTTTCAGTTGACTTTTGTTGACTTTCTAATTAAGGAAACTGTGACGACCCGGAAATTTCTGACCAAATTTGAACTTAATCTTTATATGATTTCGATACGATAAGCAAAGTCTGTAATGTTGAATCTCAAAAATTTTGAACTGTTTCATATATTCAATTGACCTTCGGCTGTTCTCGACGATTCACGAACAAATATTTGTAAATAGATATGTGTGTATATATATAAATAATAATTAGAAGCATAATTTGAAATATTAAATGTTGTTGTTATGAAATATATAATAATTATTATTTATAAACATATCTATATATAAATAAAAGTATATTAAAAATAAATATCAAATAATTATAATACTCGTTTGATGTTTCGATTGATATTAAGCAAGTTAAATTTAAACTTATGTAATTTTAAAATAAACGGTGATACAAAAATGAGTTCTATAAATTTTAGGCTTATTAAAAATGTATTTAGGATCTATTTGTTAAATTTTAACACTTTTTATATTTTAAAAAAAATGAGAGGGACAGTTGATGTAATTTTTATTTAACAAATTAAGGATAGAATTTTATACCATAATGATCAAAATAAATAAATATAGTTAATTTAAAAATATGGAATTTTTCTGAAGACCCATATCCGCCACTAATTTACAACGGAGTACGAAATACTAGCCCTATTAAACTGTGTAGATATTAAAAAGATGACAACTGGTAAATGCTTTTCACAGGTTCTTATATGTTTATTTCATAATAAAATTATATTATTATTATTAATTATTAAATTAAGATCTTAGTTACAGAGATATATTTGTTATCTGTGTCCATCTCAAATCTCATATATATCTCCATATAAGTATAATGCATATTATGGTGAACCATTTAATTTGTTTACTGCGTTCTAATTCGAACACCTCAAACCATCACTACAACCTTTAATCACCACAAACCCCACAATTGAAAATTGATTGAATTGGATTAAATTTATTGTCCGTTGCTTTCCACATATCTAATTCAATTTTAATATAAATATACATACTACATATGTACATAGATAGAAAACTCCAAACATATGGCTGCTACTTTATGTATATTATGTTATGATTAAATGAATGTGAGTACTTATATCTATATTATATAGAATTTTGTTGAAAACCCGTGAATCAATATATTGATTGATTAATAAGATTACTGTATATGATTGAACTACACTTATATGATTGAACTACACTTATTGATTCTTTCTATCTTTCTTTGCATCTATCCATTCACAGATGTATATACATATTAATTTCATACATATCGATTAAAAACTTCAACCTCCATAACTTTCACTTTCAAACAATCAACCACCATCATAATCGATTCTGTTTAAGTTCATCATGTAAACTATCGACCCACTTGTATTATGCTAGCTTATCTCTATCTCTATTTTAGATCGACCACCACGTAATCGGGAACCACCATGTCCACCACCATCATCTATTTTGTTTCTTTTCTTTTCTTTTATGCAAAACAACACACAAATTTCAACTTAGATCGTTGTTTCTACTTTTGTGATACCGTTCGGAATCAAACCCCACAAACTATCACCACCATCGGCCTCTTAACCAAATCTCCAATGTTATTTGAATCGACACCTCAGTCACCAACCACGACCCAAACCTTTGTCACCTCTTCTCCATGATAAACCCACATCGAGCTTTTGATTCTTTTTCTGTATCATTGCAGTACCATCGATCACACCATCATCAAACCTACCAACGATACTAACTTTCTCATTCCTTGTTTCAAGCACAAAACACTCAATCAAAACACCTCCGATTACCACCTTTAAACTATTAATATTTCTTGTTCAAACCACTCCATCACCGAACCCTTATGTTCATCCTATCGATCGATACCCCTTAATCTCTTTCTTCGTGACAACCTTCCACCGCCACCTTGAACCTCCAAATCGTCAACCGGCAATCACCAAACCTCCTTTAAACCTACTACTTCTGTTCGCTGCTAGACAGCTGCAAAACGCAGCTTATTCCTTCTGTTTTCTATTTAAGCTACAACAACAAACACCATCAAAGATCCCACAATCATCTTGAACCACCACCGTAAATACCACTGTTATTTTTCTTGTGTAACGAAGGAAGCTGCAACGGCAGCCGTTATTGCTGCAATACTTTTTCCTACTCAATCAGAGACGTGAGAATGATGATGAGAATAATTGTTGTGAGATTTAATGAAATGAAAGAGGAGATAAATAGTAGGCGAGGTAACTGATGATGATTATGTCGAGCGAATACAATGATTAAAGGGTGATCCCATGACAAGTGCAACTTATTGTTGTCTGTTATCTTTTTTTTCGAATCCTATAAAGCATATCTTGGATTGTTACAATCAATTGGTATTATGGCAGTAAAAGTACACAAATTAGTTCAATACAGGGGGTATATTTTTTTTAGTGGACCTTCTATTTGGGCCGCAGGCCACTAACTTCAGTTGGGCTATGTTTGTTCTATTGGTGGACCGGGACTAAATTTTTCAGCTGGGCCGTATACCCCTTGTGTAATTGGGCCGTATACCCCTTGTGTAGTTGGGCCGTAATCTATTTTATGATTTTCTAGTTGGGCCGAAGTGATTAAGATAGAAGATGGATACAGGCAAACGTTAGATTGATATGCATGCTTGATAATGTTTGCGATAATGATGGTAATTATGATGCCATAAATTAGGATAATAAAAATGATGACGTATATGTAATATATAAAGATAGAGGTAGCAATATAGCAGAATGATGACGTTAGTTAACATGATTTTGATAATGATTTTGATGATGATATAGATGATGATTATCGTATGGTGATGATAATGTTTAGATGATTTAGTTGTTATGATAATATAGTATTATGATCAATGGTTTAGATGATAATGATGCAATAAGAAAAGGATGTTATGTTGTTGGTAATGAATATGATGATGGTTTGATACGATGATGGCACGATGGGATGTGTACAATGATGATTATGTTGATACACGAATGAATGAGGATGATGTCGAATGAAAAGAATTATGATATGTATGATGATGATGATGATG
This sequence comes from Rutidosis leptorrhynchoides, assembly GCF_046630445.1. Lineage (NCBI taxonomy): Eukaryota > Viridiplantae > Streptophyta > Magnoliopsida > Asterales > Asteraceae > Rutidosis > Rutidosis leptorrhynchoides. The sequence goes on along the minus strand of NC_092343.1, from coordinate 367,223,507 downwards.
ACATTCGATGATGAATGACAAGAAATATAGAAACAAGAAAACGGGTTTAATAAATCTAAATTCTAGTAATAATTAGAAGGAAAAAAAGCAAGATCAGAGGAGTGGTTAAGGATGTTATCGGGTTAGCGGGACGTTGCGGGTTCGAGCCCGAGCTGGGGCAAATATTTTCTTTTTCACCTTTGAGGTAGTTAATCTATTATTATTATTATTATTATTATTATTATTATTATTATTATTATTATTATTATTATTATTATTATTATTATTATTATTATTATTATTATTATTATTATTATTATTATTATTATTATTATTATTATTATTATTATTATCATAATTATAACTACAAATAGGATTATTATTATTATTGTTATTACTAATATTATAATCATACCCAATATTATTATTAAGTAGTAATGTTGTTAATATTACCATTAGTATTATTATAAGTATTACTAAAACCATAATTTTTACCATTTTAGTATTATCACCAAAATTGTGATTATGATTATTATCATTATGAAAATAATACAAATTATTATTATTTTCGTAAATATTAGTATTAGTATCTTTTTATAAATAATAGAATTGTTAATATTAACATAATTATTATTATTTGTATTATCACTGGTATCATTATTATGTAATTACTAAAACCAGTATCATAACTATCAATAACAGAAATAGTAATATTTTTGCAATTATAATTATTTATATCATTATTATTATCATTAATAGAATTATTAACATCATTATCTTATTAGTAATGGTAAGTATTATAATTATTATTAATTTTAACACTATTAATATTATTTTGACTACTATTATTATTAATATACAACTGATATATATATATATATATATATATATATATATATATATATATATATATATATATATATATATATATATATATATTAAAAATTTATTTAATACATAACATAACAAGATTAATATTTTTATATAACAAAATGAATATAAGAAACATATATATATTTTTAATATAAAAAGGAATATAACTAATAAATTTATATATATATTTGTTCGATTACAACTATGTATATTAATAAATATACAAATGATATAGGTTCGTGAATTCGAGGCCAACCCTACACTTGTTCAATGTCATCATATGTATCTTTACTACAAAATACAGTATGGTGAGTTTCATTTGCCTTTTTTTACCCTTTATATTTTTGGGCTGAGAATACATGCGCAATTTTTATAAATGTTTTACGAAATAGACATAATTAATTGAAACTACATTATATGAGTGAATGATGGAAGCCGAATATGCCCCTTTTGCTTGGTAACCTAAGAATTAGTAAACCGATATACTAATTGACGCGAATCCTAAAGATAGATCTATTGGGCCTAACGAACCCCATCCAAAGTACCGGATGCTTTAGTACTTCGAATTCGTTTTTATCATGTCCGAAGGATTTCCCGGAATGATAAGGGATATTCTTATATGCATCTTGTTAATGTCGGTTACCAGGTGTTCACCATATGAATGATTTTTGTCTCTATGCATGGGACGTTTATTTATGAGAACTGAAAATGAAATTCTTGTGGTCTATTAAAATGATAAAAATGAATGATTATGATAAACTAATGAATTCACCAACCTTTTGGTTGACACTTTAAAGCATGTTTATTCTCAGGATTGAAAGAAATCTTCCGCTGTGCGTTGGATCATTTTAAAGATATTACTTGGAGTCTTTCATAGCATATTTCGAAGGACGTTGCATTCGATTCGTCGAGTTCAGTAAAGATTATTATTAAGTCAATTTATAGTTGGATAGTGAATATTATGAAATGGTATGCATGCCTGTCAATTTTCGATGTAAAGAAAGTTTGTCTTTTAAAAACGAATGCAATGTTTGTAAAATGTATCATATAGAGGTCAAATACCTCGCGATGTAATCAACTATTGTGAATCGTTTATAATGTATATGAACGGGTCCTTTCAGTTGGTATCAGAGCGGTGGTCTTAGCGAACCAGGTCTGCATTAGTGTGTCTAACTGATAAGTCGTTAGGATACATTAGTGAGTCTGGACTTCGACCGTGTCTGCATGTCAAAAGTTTTGCTTATCATTTCTAGTCGGAAATCATCTACTTATCATCCTTAGGAAATTACCTGCTTATCATTATTAGTCTAGACACGTCTTCCTACATTAATTGCATGAGTAGTGTATAGACAAAATTCATATCTTAACGTATCTGCTAAATCATATCTTATAGTATCTGTTACTTTAAACTTTGCCTGATATATTTCGTAAATTCCTCCGTAATCTACGAAATCTTTTGTTCTATATATATATAGATATTCTATATAATTAGAATACCATCCGATAGCCAGAAATCACTTCATATCGAAAAATCCTTTACTCGATCTTACGAAATGGAATTTGTCGTTAGTTCAAGTTCCTCGGATTCCCAAATGGAATCCCACTCAAGCTCCGAAAGCAGTGTGACCGGAATGGATCAACCAATTAGCCATCATCTATTCTGGATGAATTGGGGATGGGTTCGTAGCCTCCTCAATCATTGGAGACAAGAAGAAGGCGATCCTTTCCATCCACCACATTTCCCTCTTGGCGAAGAACCTGCAGCACTTGCCGACGAACCTGTCCGAAACACCATTTTCTCTCTCATTTCTAGAATATCTCGTCACGATTATATACTACATCAAATTCTAGATTTTATTTATCCACTCGTCCGAACCGAAAATCACCCCGATGTAATAAAAGAAGTCAACGAGCTTCGCGCTCGAGTAGTGGCTTTGGAAATTATGGTGCAAAAATTACCAGCTTCAGCAACATCACCAACATCAACAGCACCACCAGCATCAGCACCAATAGCACCAATTGAAATGTCCCGTTCTTATTGATTAAAAACGTTCCATATTAATTGATTTCGTTGCGAGGTTTTGACCTCTATATGAGACATTTTTCAATGACTGCATTCATTTTTAAAACAAACCATAACCTTTATTTCATAGATAAAGGTTTTAAAAAGCTTTACGTAGATTATCAAATAATGATAATCTAAAATATCCTGTTTACACACGACCATTACATAATGGTTTACAATACAAATATGTTACAACAAAATAAGTTTCTTGAATGCAGTTTTACACAATATCATACAAGCATGGACTCCAAATCTCATCCTTATTTAAGTATGCGACAGCGAAAGCTCTTAATAATCACCTGAGAATAAACATGCTTAAAACGTCAACAAAAATGTTGGTGAGTTATAGGTTTAACCTATATATATCAAATCATAATAATAGACCACAAGATTTCATATTTCAATACACATCCCATACATAGAGATAAAAATCATTCATATGGTGAACACCTGGTAACCGACATTAACAAGATGCATATATAAGAATATCCCCATCATTCCGGGACACCCTTCGGATATGATATAAATTTCGAAGTACTAAAGCATCCGGTACTTTGGATGGGGTTTGTTAGGCCCAATAGATCTATCTTTAGGATTCGCGTCAATTAGGGTGTCTGTTCCCTAATTCTTAGATTACCAGACTTAATAAAAAGGTGCATATTAAATTTTGATAATTCAACCATAGAATGTAGTTTCACGTACTTGTGTCTATTTTGTAAATCATTTATAAAACCTGCATGTATTCTCATCCCAAAAATATTAGATTTTAAAAGTAGGACTATAACTCACTTTCACAGATTTTTACTTCGTCGGGAAGTAAGACTTGGCCACTGGTTAATTCCCGAACCTATAACAATATATACATATATATCAAAGTATGTTCAAAATATATTTACAACACTTTTAATATATTTTGATGTTTTAAGTTTATTAAGTCAGCTGTCCTCGTTAGTAACCTACAACTAGTTGTCCACAGTTAGATGTACAGAAATAAATCGATAAATATTATCTTGAATCAATCCACGACCCAGTGTATACGTATCTCAGTATTGATCACAACTCAAACTATATATATTTTGGAATCAACCTCAACCCTGTATAGCTAACTCCAACATTCACATATAGAGTGTCTATGGTTGTTCCGAAATATATATAGATGTGTCGACATGATAGGTCGAAACATTGTATACGTGTCTATGGTATCTCAAGATTACATAATATACAATACAAGTTGATTAAGTTATGGTTGGAATATATTTGTTACCAATTTTCACGTAGCTAAAATAAGAAAAATTATCCAATCTTGTTTTACCCATAACTTCTTCATTTTAAATCCGTTTTGAGTGAATCAAATTGCTATGGTTTCATATTGAACTCTATTTTATGAATCTAAACAGAAAAAGTATAGGTTTATAGTCGGAAAAATAAGTTACAAGTCATTTTTGTAAAGATAGTCATTTCAGTCGAAAGAACGACGTCTAGATGACCATTTTAGAAAACATACTTCCACTTTGAGTTTAACCATATTTTTTAGATATAGTTTCATGTTCATAATAAAAATTATTTTCTCAGAATAAAAACTTTTAAATCAAAGTTTATCATAGTTTTTAATTAACTAACCCAAAACAGCCCGCGGTGTTACTACGACGGCGTAAATCCGGTTTTATAGTGTTTTTCGTGTTTCCAGGTTTTAAATCATTAAGTTAGCATATCATATAGATATAGAACATGTGTTTAGTTGATTTTAAAAGTCAAGTTAGAAGGATTAACTTTTGTTTGCGAACAAGTTTAGAATTAACTAAACTATGTTCTAGTGATTACAAGTTTAAACCTTTGAATAAGATAGCTTTATATGTATGAATCGAATGATGTTATGAACATCATTACTACCTTAAGTTCCTTGGATAAACCTATTGGAAAAGAGAAAAATGGATCTAGCTTCAACGGATCCTTGGATGGCTCGAAGTTCTTGAAGCAGAATCATGACACGAAAACAAGTTCAAGTAAGATCATCACTTGAAATAAGATTGTTATAGTTATAGAAATTGAACCAAAGTTTGAATATAATTATTACCTTGTATTAGAATGATAACCTACTGTAAGAAACAAAGATTTCTTGAGGTTGGATGATCACCTTACAAGATTGGAAGTGAGCTAGCAAACTTGAAAGTATTCTTGATTTTATGTAACTAGAACTTGTAGAATATGTGAAGAACACTTAGAACTTGAAGATAGAACTTGAGAGAGATCAATTAGATGAAGAAAATTGAAGAATGAAAGTGTTTGTAGGTGTTTTTGGTCGTTGGTGTATGGATTAGATATAAAGGATATGTAATTTTGTTTTCATGTAAATAAGTCATGAATGATTACTCATATTTTTGTAATTTTATGAGATATTTCATGCTAGTTGCCAAATGATGGTTCCCACATGTGTTAGGTGACTCACATGGGCTGCTAAGAGCTTATCATTGGAGTGTATATACCAATAGTACATACATCTAAAAGCTGTGTATTGTACGAGTACGAATACGGGTGCGTACGAGTAGAATTGTTGATGAAACTGAACGAGGATGTAATTGTAAGCATTTTTGTTAAGTAGAAGTATTTTGATAAGTGTCTTGAAGTCTTTCAAAAGTGTATGAATACATATTAAAACACTACATGTATATACATTTTAACTGAGTCGTTAAGTCATCGTTAGTCGTTACATGTAAGTGTTGTTTTGAAACCTTTAGGTTAACAATCTTGTTAAGTGTTGTTAACCCAATGTTTATAATATCAAATGAGATTTTAAATTATTATATTATAATGATATTATCATGTATGAATATCTCTTAATATGATATATATACATTAAATGTCTTTACCGCGATAATCGTTACACATATGTCTCGTTTAAAAATCATTAAGTTAGTAGTCTTGTTTTTACATATGTAGTTCATTGTTAATGATATGTTTACTTATCATAGTATCATGTTAACTATATATATATATATATATATATATATATATATATATATATATATATATATATATATATATATATATATATATATATATATATATATATATATATCCATATATATGTCATCATATAGTTTTTACAAGTTTTAACGTTCGTGAATCACCGGTCAACTTGGGTGGTCAATTGTCTATATGAAACATATTTCAATTAATCAAGTCTTAACAACTTTGATTGCTTAACATGTTCGAAACATTTAATCATGTAAATATCAATCTCAATTAATATATATAAACATGGAAAAGTTCGGGTCACTACACCAATACCACCAACAACACAAGCCTCAACATCCACATCCCAAGACTCAATTTCACAATCTATCCCACGAACATCAACATCATACGCACCATAGATACCAAGGAGTACCAACAACAATGAACGATGAAGTATTGATCCATAACTTCATCGAAGAAATATTCTGCGAAGAATATGTGGTTTCTAAAAGTTTTAGAGATTATGTATTCTAGTTCTAACTGAAAATTAAATGAGCTTAATATCATATTAACTCATTAAATTCATGATTTCATCTGAAGAAAATATATATGTATATATATTTTCATAAAGATTGTAATTAAAAGATTCTCTTGTACAAACTGTTAATGGTGAAAATATTTTAACGGGTAGGTAATACCCGAGGAATATTTAGATTCTACATTAATAAGTTACACTGTACATTCTTCAATTTAGAATCAGCAGTCATTAACAATACTGCTCAAATCCACACATATACGTATCCGTTCACCAAAGAATAACCATTTTCATTCCAATTCAATTTCATATACGAGTTTCTGCTGATCAAAATTTAAGTCAAGATTTGACAAGTGGCATAACGAAGAAAATAATGAACAAAAATAAAATTTATTAGTAACCAATTAATTAACTACGTAAAATTTTAAACCTATATTAACCAAATCCTAACTGACTGTTCCTAGCTAACTGTTCCTATATGACTATGTCCTTATAATATACTATTTTTGGTTGAACTATTAGACTATTGGACTACTATCATGGACAATTAAAAAGTATTAAAAGAGTAGGAAATAGTAATTACAACACATTTTGACTTAAAAGATCGTAAATAAATTACATATACTACAGTTAAATATTTCCTCAAGTTGCCACTTGATTTCATCTTAAACATCCTTTGTATCTTGGCGATTACAATCAGCGTTTAATCATCTAAAAATATAATTCTCTTGAAACCACCTCGGATTGATAACCGATGATTCAGATATGGTAGCAATAAATGCAGAAGAAACAGCAAAATTGTAGATGGTCTAAATGGTCAAGAGTTTGATAATAAAAAATGGAATGTTGGGAACGCTCTATAGAAAATTTGGTACTGAAAAATGGATTAAGCTAACCATGAAGGAGATCAAGGACAAATACAAGGACCAAACCCTATATCCAAAGAATCCAGGTAATTCTGGATCCGATGAAATCTTTAGAGAATATCCTGCTCCGAAGTTAAGTTAACATATTGCGGAAAAATTTTTCTTCATCAACCTTCGAACTTAGAAATTCCAAAATATCATTATAAATATCTTCGATATTTCTGAGGATATTTTCATAAATATTTTTGTTCGAAATTATCTACCTCTTCATGTTTTCTGTATTCCATTATATTGGAAATTTCTGTAAAATCTAAGTATAATTATGAATGAATTGTGGAGAAGTGTTGGGAATTGAAGCATGGGTTAGTATAATGTAATGACGTCCGGCCAATGTGATTATATTGCAGTAAGTCATGCTGAGTTTCTAATGAAACGTAATGATGGTTCACAGTAGATCATACCATCATCATGTGTCATGTTACACAACTCTTTCATTCTGCTTAACTTCTGAACATATCAAGAAAATATATTCTTGATAGTTCTATTCTCAGTGATTCTGGTAATTTGACAAATTGAATCGTGAGAATACGTTCCTTCGTGCTTAGAATGTTATAATCATTCGAAACGCTATATCTATGAATTCTGGACCATTATTCGCTTGATTTGAAGTCGGGAAGATAAAACTGTAGCATGGAGCTTCGAAAAATAAAGGAAGATATAAAGCCGATCACAAACATATAAATTACAAACCGTGTGTATCAATACGGATTGCAACGTAAAGACAAAGGAAAATTAAAAACATTATAACTCCAAGGTAATAGTAGAAGCTAATAGATTCTTCCGGTAGGAGTTGGAAACGAAGAACGATCATGGTGATAGTCAGAATAAGAACAAGGATCAGAACTGGATTTAGCATTTTCAAAATTCTTGAAAGTATGAAATGAGGAAGAAAGTATTGGAATGGTGAAATTAATAGAACGAAAGAGGTCAATTTATAATGAAATTACCTGACAGAGCGATCGAGACAGGTCATCACATTTAATTAAAGAGATCCTAATTTCCTGATTTACCGAAGAATCATATCTTTTAGATTTCGAAGATTTTCTTTAATCCCTTGAATTCTAGAATTCAAACATGACTATGTCAAAAGTAAGACGAATCTTAAATTCCTCATTTCACTCTTTTGTGATAGCTTCACTCGTACGTTTCACATAATCGAATCGTTTTATCTATATTAATCAATAATGATAAAACTTTATTTATCAGCTCATATTCGTCAGGAAAACATTCTTATTGTTAACCATGACGACCACACTCAAATTTCGGGACGAAATTTCTTTAACGGGTAGGTACTGTGACGACCCGGAAATTTCCGACCAAATTTGAACTAAATTTTTATATGATTTCGATACGATAAGGAAAGTCTGTAATGTTGAATCTCAAAAATTTTGAACTGTTTCATATATTCAATTGACCTTCGGCTGTTCTCGACGATTCACGAACAACTATTTGTAAATAGATATGTGTGTATATATATAAATAATAATTAGAAGTATAATTTGAAATATTAAATGTTGTTGTTATGAAATATATAATAATTATTATTTATAAACATATCTATATATAAATAAAAGTATATTAAAAATAAATATCAAATAATTATAATACTCGTTTGATGTTTCGATTGATATTAAGCAAGTTAAATTCAAACTTATGTAATTTTAAAATAAACGGTGATACGAAAATGAGTTCTATAAATTTTAGGCTTATTAAAAATGTATTTAGGATCTATTTGTTAAATTTTAACACTTTTTATATTTTAAAAAAAAATGAGAGGGACAGTTGATGTAATTTTTATTTAACAAATTAAGGATAGAATTTTATACCATAATGATCAAAATAAATAAATATAGTTAATTTAAAAATATGGAATTTTTCTGAAGACCCATATCCGCCACTGATTTTCAACGGAGTACGAAATACTAGCCCTATTAAACTGTGTAGATATTAAAAAGATGACAACTGGTAAATGCTTTTCACAGGTTCTTATATGTTTATTTCATAATAAAATTATATTATTATTATTAATTATTAAATTAAGATCTTAGTTACAGAGATATATTTGTTATCTGTCTCCATCTCAAATCTCATATATATCTCCATATAAGTATAATGCATATTATGGTGAACCATTTAATTTGTTTTCTGCGTTCTAATTCGAACACCTCAAACCATCACTACAACCTTTAATCACCACAAACCCCACAATTGAAAATTGATTGAATTGGATTAAATTTATTGTCCGTTGCTTTCCACCTATCTAATTCAATTTTAATATAAATATACATACTACATATGTACATAGATAGAAAACTCCAAACATATGGCTGCTACTTTATGTATATTATATTATGATTAAATGAATGTGAGTACTTATATCTATATTATATAGAATTCTGTTGAAAATCCGTGAATCAATATATTGATTGATTAATAAGATTACTGTATATGATTGAACTACACTTATATGATTGAACTACACTTATTGATTCTTTCTATCTTTCTTTGCATCTATCCATTCACAGATGTATATACATATTAATTTCATACATATCGATTAAAAACTTCCACCTCCATAACTTTAACTTTCAAACAATCAACCACCATCATAATCGATTCTGTTTAAGTTCATCATGTAAACTATCGACCCACTTGTATTATGCTAGCTTATCTCTATCTCTATTTTACATCGACCACCACGTAACCGGGAACCACCATGTCCACCACCATCATCTATTTTGTTTCTTTTCTTTTCTTTTATGCAAAACAACACACACATATCAACTTAGATCGTTGTTTCTGCTTTTGTGATACCGTTCGGAATCAAACCCCACAAACTATCACCACCATCGGCCTCTTAACCAAATCTCCACTATTATTTGAATCGACACCTCAGTCACCAACCACGACCCAAACCTTTGTCACCTCTTCTCCATGATAAACCCACATCGAGCTTTTGATTCTTTTTCTGTATCATTGCAGTACCATCGATCACACCATCATCAAACCTACCAACGATACTAACTTGCTCATTCCTTGTTTCAAGCACAAAACACTCAATCAAAACACCTCTGATTACCACCTTTAAACTATTAATATTTCTTGTTCAAACCACTCCATCACCGAACCCTTATGTTCATCCTGTCGATCGATACCCCTTAATCTCTTTCTTCTTAACAACCTTCCACCGCCACCTTGAACCTCCAAGTCATCAACCGGCAATCACCAAACCTCCTTTAAACCTACTACTTCTGTTTGCTGCTAGACAGCTGCAAAACGCAGCTTATTCCTTCTGTTTTCTATTTAAGCTACAACAACAAACACCATCGAAGATCCCACAATCATCTTGAACCACCACCGTAAATACCACTGTTATTTTTCTTGTGCAAAGAAGGAAGCTGCAACGGCAGCCGTTATTGCTGCAATACTTTTTCCTACTCAATCAGAGACGTGAGAATGATGATGAGAATAATTGTTGTGAGATTTAATGAAATGAAAGAGGAGATAAATAGTAGGCGAGGTAATTGATGATGATTATGTCGAGAGGATACAATGAATAAAGGGTGATCCCATGACAAGTGCAACTTATTTTTGTCTGTTATCTTTTTTTTCCGAATCCTATAAAGCATATCCTGGATTGTTACAATCAATTGGTATTATGGCAGTAAAAGTACACAAAGTTAGTTCAATACAGGCTGTATATTTTTTTTAGTGGACCTTCTATTTGGGCCGCAGGCCACTAACTTCAGTTGGGCTATGTTTGTTCTATTGGTGGACTGGGACTAAATTTTTCTGCTGGGCCGTATACCCCTTGTGTAGTTGGGCCATAATCTATTTTATGATTTTCTAGTTGGGCCGAAGTGATTAAGATAGAAGATGGATACAGGCAAACGTTAGATTGATATGCATGCTTGATAATGTTTGCGATAATGATGGTGATTATGATGCCATAAATTAGGATAATAAAAATGATGACGTATATGTAATATATAAAGATAGAGGTAGCAATATAGGAGAATGATACGTTAGTTAAGATGATTTTGATAATGATTTTGATGATGATATAGATGATGATTATCGTATGGTGATGATAATATTTAGATGATTTAGTTGTTATGATAATATAGTATTATGATCAATGGTTTAGATGATAATGATGTAATAAGAAAATGATGTTAAGTTGTTGGTAATGAATATGATGATGGTTTGATACGATGATGGCACGATGGGATGTATACAATGATGATTATGTTGATACACGAATGAATGAGGATGATGTCGAATGAAAAGAATTATGATATGTATGATGATGATGATGATATTCGGTGATGAATGACAAGAAATATAGAAACAGAAAAACGGGTTTAATAAATCTAAATTCTATTAATAATTAGAAGGAAAAAAAGAGAGATCAGAGGAGTGGTTAAGGATGTTATCGGGTTAGCGGGACGTCGTGGGTTCGAGCCCGAGCTGAGGCAAATATTTTCTTTTTCGCCTTTGAGGTAGTTAATCTATTATTATTATTATTATTATTATTATTATTATTATTATTATTATTATTATTATTATTATTATTATTATTATTATTATTATTATTATTATTATTATTATTATTATTATTATTATCATAATTATAACTACAAATAGGATTATTATTATTATTATTATTACTAATATTATAATCATACCTAATATTATTATTAAGTAGTAATGTTGTTAATATTACCATTAGTATAATTATAAGTATTACTAAAAACATAATTTTTACCATTTTAGTATTATCACCAAAATTATGATTATGATTATTATCATTATGAAAATAATACAAATTATTATTATTTTCGTAAATATTAGTATTAGTATCTTTTTATAAATAATAGAATTGTTAATATTAACATAATTATTATCATTTGTATTATCACGGGTATCATTATTATGTAATTACTAAAACCAGTATCATAACTATCAATAACAGAAAAAGTAATATTTTTACAATTATAATTATTTATATCATTATTATTATCATTAATAGAATTATTAACATTATTATCTTATTAGTAATAGTAATTATTATAATTATTATCATTTTTACCACTATTAATATTATTTTGACTACTATTATTATTAATATACAACTAATATATATATATATATATATATATATATATATATATATATATATATATATATATATATATATTAAAATTTTATTTAATACATAACATAACAAGATTAATATTTTTATATAACAAAATGAATATAAGAAACATATATATATTTTTAATATAAAAAGGGATATAACTAATTAATTTATATATATATTTGTTCGACTACAACTATGTATATTAATAAATATACAAATGATATAGGTTCGTGAATTCGAGGCCAACCCTACACTTGTTCAATGTCGTCATATGTATTTTTACTACAAAATACAGTATAGTGAGTTTCATTTTCCTTTTTTTACCCTTTATATTTTTGGGCTGAGAATACATGCGCAATTTTTGTAAATGTTTTATGAAATAGACACAAGTAATTGAAACTACATTATATGAGTGAATGATCGAAGCCGAATATGCCCCTTTTACTTGGTAACCTAAGAATTAGTAAACCGATCTACTAATTGACGCGAATCCTAAAGATAGATCTATTGGGCCTAACGAACCCCATCCAAAGTACCGGATGCTTTAGTACTTCGAATTCGTTTTTATCATGTCCGAAGGATTTCCCGGAATGAAAGGGGATATTCTTATATGCATCTTGTTAATGTCGATTACCAGGTGTTCACCATATGAATGATTTTTGTCTCTATGCATAGGACGTTTATTTATGAGAACTGAAAATGAAATTCTTGTGGTCTATTAAAATGATAAAAATGAATTATTATGATAAACTAATGAACTCACCAACCTTTTGGTTGACACTTTAAAGCATGTTTATTCTCAGAACTGAAAGAAATCTTTCGCTGTGCGTTGGATCATTATAAAGATATTACTTGGAGTCTTTCATAGCATATTTTGAAGGACATTGCATTCGAGTCGTTGATTTCAGTAAAGATTATTATTAAGTCAATTTATAGTTGGATAGTGAATATTATGAAATGGTATGCATGCCTGTCAATTTTCGATGTAAAGGAAGTTTATCTTTTAAAAACGAATGCAATGTTTGTAAAATGTATCATATAGAGGTCAAACACCTCACGATGTAATCAACGATTGTGAATTGTTTATAATGTATATGAACGGGTCCTTTCAGAAACTTTCCTAAGTTAAAAACTTTCTAAAAATAGAAACCTTCTAACTATAGAAACTTTCCTAAAATGGAAACTTTCCAAAAATGGAAACTTTCCAAAAATGGAAACCTGCTAAAAATAGAAACTTTCTAAAAATAGAAAGTACGTGTTATACGCTATCCTGATCATACTGAAACATACTGAGTGTTGTTCTATGTTTACTTGCAACAAGTACTATAGCTATCATACTAAGATTTGACCTAAGTTAGTTATTTATATCGATATGCTTTGTTTATAGGTCGGCGTTGTGATCATTCTTGATCACTTTATCTTTTACGGTTCACATTTTGGTGTGGTTACTTCATTTTCGTTAAGGTGAGTTATAGTCCCATTTTTCTATTTTAATATTTTGGGATGAGAATACATGCATTTTATTTTTACGTATTGGACACAAGTGGAAGTTGGTTTAAATTATTCATTGTGAGTCGAACAAAAATATTCCCTAATATGGTAATTGTAATCAGTGGTTTCTACTGGTGGACGCGAATCCTATAGATAGATCTATCGGGCTTGACAGCCCCATTTCGAGCTAGTCGCGCTAGCAATTTATAATCAGAATGTATTAGTAATTCGTAATTATTTGAAGATACACCTGTTCAGTGTATATTATGTTTGGTAAGGGTATGGAAATGGTTAAGTGGTTACCAGGTGACTCATGGATTAATGGAATAATAGTTTAATGTTTTCTAACATTTTTAAATCTTGTGGTCTAAAGTTTATTCATTTATTTAAACCTATAATTCACTTAACATTTTTTTTGACAGTTTACTCGCATGTTTTCACAGGTACATGATTATTTGAGCTTCCGCTGTGTTAGAATGTCTGCATACATTTTGGCAGATTTTGATTAACATTAAAACTTTGCATTCTTGTTGGTTATTTAAACTTGTGGGTGTTTGTTGACATGTTTTGGTCAACTTTGGATATTTTAATAAGTTGAGTTGTTTAGAACTACTTATTATTGGTAAATTTCCTTTTTGGGAAACTTTTTGGTTAAAGAATGCAATGTTGTTTAATAAATTCATTTAAAGTTCGATCAAGCTGTGGGACCAAGTGACGGAGTCGTTAAGGGTACTTGACGGGGTCATACTATCTTTAATACTTTTTACTAAATACCCTCAAAATCATATATGATATCACTAATTTAAACTATTTGACCCCATATATTTGTAAGATGCATGTTCTTTGTCATACCCCGTCCTAATCCATCTGGACGAAGTCACCAACATCTGGTCCCATTGCAATGATCGACTCCAAATAATGTCTTTAAAATGAGCAAATGCACAGCGGAAGATTTCTTTCATACCTGAGAATAAACATGATTTCAAGTGTCAACCAAAAGGTTGGTGAGTTCATTAGTTTAACATAAATAATCATTTCCATCATTTTAATAGACCACAAGATTTTCATTTTCATTTCTCATAAATATACGTCCCATGCATAGAGACAAAAATCATTCATATGGATTGAACACCTGGTAACCGACCTTAACAAGATGCATATAGAATATCCCCATCATTCCGGGACACCCATCGGACATGATAAACTCGAAGTACTAAAGCATTCCAAATTCCAGAATGGGGCTTGTTGGGCCCGATAGATCTATCTTTAGGATTCGCGTCAATTAGTAGATTGGTTTACTAATTCTTAGGTTACCAAGTAAAAGGGGCATATTCGGCTTCGATCCATTCAGCCATATAATGTAGTTTCGATTACTTGTGTCTATTTCGTAAAACATTTATAAAAGTAGCGCATGTATTCTCAGTCCCAAAAATATATATTCCAAAAGCATTTAAAAAGGGAGCAAATGAAACTCACCTAATGTATTTTGTAGTAAAAATACATATGACAAAACTGAACAATGCAGGGTTGACCTCGGATTCACGAACCTATATTCCATAATGTATATTAATACATGTAATGGTAATCGAACAAATATATATATATATATATATATATATATATATATATATATATATATATATTAATAGTGATTTTATTAATAATTTAATATATTTATTTTTATATAGATAATTAACATTTAATACAAAAGTACTAATATGGTTAGGTTTTATGTCCTAAATATATTTTTATATAGAAAATCTTCATTTGATATATTAATAATACTAATAATAATAATGAAAAAAATAATACTAATTATGATAAAATTTATGATAATTCTAATAATAATATTAATGATTGTTTTTAATAATAATTTTTAAAACAACTTTAAATAAAATAATAATTTACAAAAAATGATTCTTTTAATAATAATAATATAGTTTTAATAAAATAATAATGATACTAGTAGCAAAAATAATAATAATAATAATAATAATAATAATAATAATAATAATAATAATAATAATAATAATAATAATAATAATAATAATAAGAATAATAATAATAATAATAATAATAATAATAATAATAATAATAATAATAATAATAATAATGTTATAAATACTGATATTAATGTTAAAATAATAATAATGATAACAAAAATAATAATGATAAAAATAACAATAAGAGTAATAATAATAATAGTAATAATACTAATAATAATACTAATAATCATAATAATAGTAATACTAATAATGATCATGATATTACTAATACCTAATAATAATAGTAATAATAATAATAAAAATAATAATAATAACTTTGAAAATAAAATCTACCTTAAAAGCTAGCTTGTAAAAATTAATGCCCGCAACAAGACTCGAACCCACGACCTCACGCTACCCCAATAACACTCATTACTGTTCCTCTGCCATACCCTTTTTGTTTTAATTCATGATTTAATCATATATAACCTTTGTAACAGCTTCCTTAATATATACAATTGGGTTTCAGCCCAAGTTGCCTAGTCCATGAGGAACTCATTCCGCCCAATTTAATCCCTCACCCAAATCTTGGCCCAACAGCAATCGACCCAATATAAAATCATGAGGGTGTCAGTTTATAAAATATAAAGGATTCGGTTAAAAAAATTAAAACGAGATAGGGTTTGAGAATTGGGGTAGCCATCGAAGATCATATCATCATACAGTATCATCATCATTCTCGCAACATAAAACCCATCATCATCATCTTCAAATTCGTAACAGCAATCATCAATATCAAAATCACAAAATCATCATCGATCTTACTATCACTTTTATCGTCATTCTAATCTCTTTTTTGTTTTTAACATCGACTCAATCATCATCATTATCGTCTTTAGATCATTACAGAAACAGGAAGCGTGTAGTAGTAATTTATGATCACGATCTGGTGATAGTGATAAAGAAACAAGAACAGTAACGTAGCAGGTGTGGTCTATGATGGTGGTTCGATATGATAATTTTTAAATGGGTTTAAAATAGAAATTAGTAGCAGCAGTTACAGTGGTGTTTTACAAGGTTGTGATGTCTAGTGGTCTCATAAAAAAAAGAGGGAGAGAGAGTGATATTGCGATGATGATGGCGGTGTTTTGTAGTGGCGGATTTGGAGAGGAAACAGGAACAAGTGCAGAAGGAAAAGTGAGTGCAGGTGGTTCATTTTTGTGATTGTGTTCGAAGGGATACAAAAGAGAATAATGACGAGTTGTAGTTGAAGATGTAAATTGAAAGGATCCGTTCATATACATTATAAACGATTCACAATAGTTGATTACATTGCGAGGTATTTGACCTCTATATGATACATTTTACAAACATTGCATTTGTTTTTAAAAGACAATCTTTCTTTACATCGAAAATTGACAGGCATGCATACCATTTCATAATATCCACTATCCAACTATAAATTGATTTAATAATAATCTTTGATGAACTCAATGACTCGAATGCAACGTTCTTCGAAATATGCTATGAAAGACTCCAAGTAATATCTTTAAAATGAGCAAATGCACATCGGAAGATTTCTTTAACACATGAGAATAAACATGCTTTAAAGTGTCAACCAAAAGGTTGGTGAGTTCATTAGTTTATCATAATCATTTATTTCCATCATTTTAATAGACCACAAGAATTTCATTTCCAGTTCTCATAAATATACGTCCCATGCATAGAGACAAAAATAATCATTCATATGGTGAACACCTGGTAATCGACATTAACTAGATACATATAAGAATATCCCCTATCATTCCGGGATCCTCCTTCAGACATGATATAAATTTCGAAGTACTAAAGCATCCGGTACTTTGGATGGGGTTTGTTAGGCCCAATAGATCTATCTTTAGGATTCGCGTCAATTAGGGTGTCTGTTCCCTAATTCTTAGATTACCAGACTTTAATAAAAAGGTGCATATTCGATTTCGATAATTCAACCATAGAATGTAGTTTCAATTACTTGTGTCTATTTCGTCAAACATTTATAAAAGCGCATGTATCCTCAGTCCCAAAAATATAAAGGGTAAAAAGGCAAATGAAACTCACCATACTGTATTTCGTAGTAAAAATACATATAACGTCATTGAACAAGTGCAAGGTTGGCCTCGGATTCATGAACCTAAATTAATTATATATATTTATGTGTTGGTCAATATTTGTCTAACAAATTAGGTCAAGTCATAGTGTACCACAATCCTAATGCTCGAGACTAATATGCAAAAGTCAACAAAAGTAAATTTGACTCAAAATAATTTCCAAAAATCTATACATGATTAATATATAGTTTAAATATCGTTGTTTTATATTTTTAAATATTTTTAAAAGATTTATTAGAGTAAATAATATAATTTATTTATTAATAAATAAAATCTTATATTACATTTATATAATAAAATATACATTTATATATATTAAGTAATAAAATTTATAGGGTTCATTTAATATCATAAAGATAATATGATAGGTATTATTAAAGTAAGTTATTACACGTAGTAAAATATGTTTGTATCACATATTTATTTGATAAAATAATATCTATAATGATAGTAAGTAAAAGTTGTATTATTTTGTAATAATAATTATTATTATAAAAATATCAATATTTATAATTACTAAGATGACATTAGATAAAATGATAATTCTAATTATGATAACTTTAATATTTACGATAATTTTTAATATTATCTTTAAAATAATAATTCTATTTAAAATAATAATAATAATGATATTTTATAGTAACAATGACATTTCTATTAAAATGATAATTTTTGTTAAAATGATAGTTTCAATACTAACGATACTTTTAATAATAATAGTAATGATAAAAATAATAAGAACGATAATTTTATCTAAATCAATATCTTATAATATTTTAATTTCATCATGATACTCTTACCCATTATTTCCTAATCGTTTCGTTTAATAGCTTTTAATCGTCTTTTATACCGTGTTCATAATAATGATAATAATAGTAATCAAAATAATTAGGTGTTACAAATATTTGTTTTAATTACACTAATATTAATAATGATAGTTACTATAACATTATTAACGATAATACTAATAATTATCTTAATGATAATATAGTAATAATAATAATAACAATAACAATAACCATTTTTAAATAATGATATATATACTAATAATGATAATAATAATAATAATAATAATAATAATAATAATAATACCAATAATAATAATAATAATAATAATAATTGGATAATAATAATAATACTAATTATAACTTTAACGATAATAACGATAGTAATAATAAAAAAAATAACAATTTTTAATGATAAATCCCTTTTATTGATAAAGATAATAATAATGATAATAATAAGATAAAACTAGAACGACGATAAAAACGACGATAATAATAATCATTTTTAATAAAAATATCAAAAATTCAATTGATTATAACTTCTAATCCGTTCATCGAAACCATTCGATATCTAAAGGAAAAGTTCTTAATTTTTCGCTAGCTTTCCAAGGACATGCATATCTTATACCTTATCTCAACCGCAAGTGTAACTAATTCAACATTCTACCTAACCTGTCTAAGGGCAATATCAAAAGTACAAGCATGCATAATCCTAAATACTCGAGCACTAGTCAGGGATACACTATTAGTATGTAAAAGTTAAATTATGAGTACTCACGTATCAATATTGAGATTCAATATTGCAGGAAAGGTACGTAGACACAACGAAAATGATAAACACTATATTGACCTCACGAGCATACCCATGAACCATACTCAATCACCTCCATAGCTATAACCCATAATTTCCTTAATCCTATCCCACTCGAAAAACAATTTCGAAATCACTCGGACAGCAATCCGTCGTAATATTTTATGTATACTAATAATATCTTGAAATAATACGGAGTAAATATATATATGTAAATCGATTGAGAGAGTTTAGAGAAAAATATTTTCAAGTTTCTATGAAATAATGAAACCTATTGAATTCTATTTATAATAGATTTTTGAATTATTAAAGTGAATTATTAAAGTATGAATTATTAAAGTATGAATTATTAAAGTGAATTATTAAAGTATGAATTATTAAAGTGAATTATTAAAGTGAATTATTAAAGTTAAAGTAAAGTAAAAATAAAGGTAAAGTTTAAGTATAGTAAAAGTATAAAACTATGTACGTATAATACGCGTATAAATATATATAATATTAATTTAAATCGTTATATATATAAAATAAAATATAAATATCGTTATCTTTATCATACTAGTTAAGTAATGAGTTGTCAAAAGTGGTTCTAGATATTTATAAAAGTTATATACGTTTTAATAATAAAGTTCTTTTTAAACTGAAAACGTTTTTGTACGTTTGAAACTAAATAGATCAATCGAGTCTTTATGAGATTCAATCTTCCACTATCCTTTGTCTAGTTCTCAATGATTGACAATTTGTTCTTATTTATAAATCACTTTACCATTTTCCGAATATTGTTAAAATGGAAAGATTTCTCAAATCAACGTGGGCCTTTCAACAGAGACTTGTAATCATAATTAAATATATCTGATAATTCAATCATTTGATCTTATCTTCTAATTCCATTGATAAACATTTTGAAACAGATACAATCATATAAAGTATTTAATCTAATATTTTGTTTATGTTTCAAGTTATAATATATATACACATATACATATATAATCATATTCATTTAATGGTTCGTGAATCGTTGGAACTTGGTCGAGGTTGAATGAATGTATGAACATAGTTTAAAATTCTTGAAATTTAACTTAACAAATATTGCTTATCGTGTCGGAAACATATAAAGATTAAAGTTTAAATTTGGTTGGAAATTTCCGGGTTGTCACAGTACCTACCCGTTAAAGAAATTTTGTCCCGAAATTTAAGTGGAAAGGTCGTGAATGATAATAAGTATGTTTTCATGATGCATACGGGCTAAAAATTAGAGTTTTATCATCAGCGAATAATTTGGATAAACAATCCATTTATATGAAAAGTACGAATGAATCTAACATAGAAGAGTGAAATGAGTAAGTGTAGATTCATCTTATCATTTGACGTAGATATGATTGATTCCCGGATTTCAAGGGATTTGAAGAAAATCTTCTTAATAAGATTTGACTCTCCGGTAATCAAGGGAATTAGGATCCGCTTTAAATGCGATCGTCCATTTTAATTGTTCTGTCGGAGATTTTCTTATAAATTCACCTCCTTCGTTTCCTTACAACTCACACCTTCTGTTGATGCATTTTATGCAAGTCCCTAGACATCTACCCACGTCCATTGCAGGTACAACAGTTTACAGGCCACCATGATTGCTCGTTATTATCCTATCCGTGTTTGTATGTGGTTACAGGAACTGCAGGAACGAGATTTAGATGTTTGACTATGTTAGACTTAGTTAGACGTACGAGTGAAGCCTCACTAGTACGGCTGACAGGCTCATACGCACGGTTGATGCTGAGCTAAGTCACAATTACAACCTAAATGAGAAGACACGAGTGAGTGATCACCCGTACGGCTGATGAAGCTAACTCGTACGTGTGATGAATGAATCGTATGGGTGAGTCAACATCAGGGGTATATAAAGTCTTATGTTCTTCATTTTAGGTTAAGCCTCTCATTTGTTACACACACTCAGATCTAGTGAGCTCCTCCAATTTTCTCTCAGTCCAAATCACCCAGGTGGTGAATAATAGCTCTAGGTGTTGATCTAATCACACTTGATTTAGTTGTGGTTTGACTAAATTAATCAAAAAAAAATTAAACTATTCACTAGAGGGTTTGATTCATTTATTCCGCTATTGTGTGAGTTAAATCTGTTGATTTCTAAGTTCCTAGTCATGTTTCATCACCGTCTATTCTTTCCCCCTCAACTCATATTTTAAAGTATTCATCAATATGATCCATCCAGTTCTGATTCGCGATATACTTCTAACTTTTATATCGGTCATTCTTCTTTTTCATCCACCGCCGGAAGAATCTATTTACTTCTACTATACTCTTGGGTTTATAGTGTTTCTAGTTCTCCCGTGTCTTTATATTGCTATATGCATCGATATATATGGTTTATAATTTCTAGTTTATCGTTGGGCTTTATATGTTCCCTTATATTTCAAAGTCTCTGCTTCTGTCTTTTATAATCATTATCATTCACAGTTAATGCTCTCTTTTATTTGCTGCAGTTTATACCCCAATTTTTATTTCAGAGTTTTGTCCTTTTATTTCTTCTTCTTGCGATTAAGCACCGCTTGTAATGGTCCAGAATTCACAGATATGAATTTCAGAATTAACATTGTTAATGTTCTAGGAAGGAAATTGTGATGGCACGATCTTAACTTGTCAAATTACTATAATACCTTGGAAAAGGCCGAATCATCAAGAAATATTTTCTTGATATTTTAGAGGTTAAATAGAATACAAGAGTCGTATAGCAGGGCACATGATGATATTATGATCTGTGAATCATCACGTTCCATTTAGAAACTCAGCATGACTTACTGTAATATAATCACGTTGATCAAGTGTCATTATATTATACTAATTCATGCTTCAGTTCCCAACACTACTTCAAAATATTCCTATTTTAAACTTGAATGTTTCAGAATTTAGAAACTAAAATAGTTTCTTTTATGATGTAATACAGATAGTGCGAAGAAGTAAATGATTTCAAATAAGAAAAATTAAGAAAATATCTTCAGAAATATGGAGGATATTTATAATGAAAGATATGATGATATTTTAGAATTTCTAATATCAGAGGATGATGAAGAATATTGTCCGCAGGGGTTTAGAGTCAGGAGCAAGGTATTCGTTAATGACTTCAGAAGGTACTGAATCATTTGGATCCTTTGAAGTCAGGTTCAATCTTTGTAATTTGTCCAAAGCCTCCTTCCTACTTTGCTCAATCCGTTTTCCAGTTCCAAAACTTCTCTTTTTCTGCGCTTTGCCAGCACACTTCATCATTATCATTCAGCTTTTATCGTTTAAAGTCGTTTTTAGTTTTTGCTGCTTCATCAGCATTTTTCCCATTTTCAGAGAACCAATTCTTAGTTCGGAGTGTTTTTCAAAAACTTCACATTCAAATTAAGTCCAGAAGATAGACGTTATATATACACATATAACTGTTGGCGTAGACATGTTGCGAGATTTCAAAATACTGATTGCTAATTTTCAATGATTCGTATGGCAATTCTCATTACAAGATGCGAATGAGTAAATGATGGGGTTTCAATAAATAATTATAATGACTTTTTGGAGAGGCTAAAGTCAAAGGGTAATGAAGTTGTTGGTACATCTGCTAATAATGTGGTGGAATGTAAAAGGTTCCCTGGTAACGATGGTGTATATCTCAAGGTTATAATAAGGTTAGTATGACTGAAAAGTCGAAGTTGACTTGCTGGAGCTGTGACAAAACTGGCTACTTTGAATAGGAGTCGCAAAGTTATTTTTGCTAATAAATGCCAAAGAATCTGACGCAGATACGTTGTTTAAACTTTTACTTTGGTTTCAAGAGTTTTTCGGGTACATAACTGTGGGTAACATGTGGTTGGATCATCATCTCAATTGCTCATCATTCGAAGTGTCTTCAGAAATTTTCAAAGGGTTTGAACACAGATTGTAATCGTTAACATACATTTGATGTTCTAACACAGTTTTGAAGTCAAAATATAGCTTGTGAAAGATGTAAGGATCTAAGAGTGATGATTTTGGTCATATCTCGAGTTGAATTTTGAGATTTCAAAATCAGAATATGTAATTAAATTTTGAATGAGTATGGTTGTTTTAATTTCTATAAAAGAATGTATATTGTTGTGAAAGTAGGGATTATAATGGATAATTTGCTGAATCAGATTCGAAGAATGTAATATATTATTTGTGAATTTATATATCTCTCGGGTATTACCTACCCGTTAAAAAAAAAATTTCACAATTAATATTTTGTACAAAAGAATTTTATTACAGTCTTTATGAAAATATATATATGTATATTTTCTTCAGATGTAACATAGATTTAATGAGTTAATGTTAAATTAAACTCATTTGATTTACGGTTGAAACTAGAATTTAATAATCCCTAAAGGCTTTAAAAAGTACATAACTTTTACGCAGTATTTCTTTAATGACATTGAAATTATGAATCAATACTTCGTTATTTGTTGATGTACGATGTTCGGTTCGTGGAATTCTTGTGAATTTTGCAAAGTACGAATGATGTTATCTGAAAAGTTTCGGGTACATCGATGATGAAAGTGTAAAATCAAATATATACTTGATTTATTATGAATTGGAATTTGTTGAATTGCGACAGAGATTGTAGTTAACGCTGGTTAAGTTGCGGCCGAAGGACGTACATTATTGCATATTTGTAATATGAATTAACCGAGTAGTTAAGATTCACATACAATAGTTTAGCACGAAAAGATTTATTTCAATATATATATATATATATATATATATATATATATATATATATATATATATATATATATATATATATTATACATATAATTTCTTGAGAGGGAATGAGTTAATTCTTCATAACTCGTTGATACAATATATACGTTATTGATTCGTAATGATGTCCACAGTGATTCTTGAACTGACGGAGTTTGTGATGTTATCGGTGTTGTTGATTCGGATGTTGACTGTACTGACGATGCTGGTAACTCTGACGGTACTGCTGATACTGTTGGTAAAGCAAGTTTAGCTTGTTAATCACACACCATTTTTGTCAGGGTTTCTACTCTTCCTTCTATCATTTTTGGTTCGCTTAACTGATTTATGGTTAGGGCTAGATTAGATAATCTCTAAGACTTTAGAGATTACATAATCGCCGCAGAATGTTTCTCCAATGAAGTTATGAATTAATACTTCGTCAGTTATTGTTGTTGGTACTCCTTGGTATCTATGGTGCGTATGACGTTGATGCTCGTGGGACAGATTGTGAAGTTGAGGTTTACGACGCGGTTGTGGTTGGAGGTGGTAATGGTACTGTTGGCGTTGATGATGGTGGTACTGGTTATGCTGCTGATGCTTCTGCTGGTGTTTGTAATCTCTGCACCATATTCTCCAAAGCCACTACCCGAGCGCGAAGCTCGTTGACTTCTTCTATTACACCGGGGTGATTGTCGGTTCGGACGAGCGGATAAATAAAATCTAAAATTTGATGTAATATATAATCGTGACGAGATACTCTGGAAAGAGCGAGAACATGGTGTTTCGGACAGGTTCGCCGGTAAGTGCTTCAGGTTCTTCGTCAAGAGGGCAATGTGGTGGATGGAAGGGATCACCTTCTTCTTGTCTCCAATGATTGAGGAGGCTACGAACCCATCGTCAATTCATCCAGAATAGGTGATGACTAATTGGTTGATCTATTCCGGTCACACTGCTTTCGGAGCTTGAATGGGATTCCATTTTGGAATCTGAGTGACTTGAACTGATGACGAATTCCATTTCGTACGATTGGATAAAGGATTTTTTTTTATATGAAATGATTTTGGCTAACGGATGGTATTCTAATTACATAGAATATATATATATATATATATATATATATATATATATATATATATATATATATATATATATAGATTAAAAGATTTCGTAGATTACGGAGGACTTTGCGGGATATGTCAGGCAAAGTTTAAAGTAACAGATACGATAAGATATGATTTAGCAGATATGCTAAGATATGAATTTTTGCCTATACACTATTCATGCAATTAATGCAGCAAGACGTGTCTTAGACTAAAAATGATAAGCAGGTAATTTCCTGAGGATGATAAGTAGTTAATTTTTGACACAAAATGATAAGCAAAACTTTTGACATTCAGACACGGTCGAAGTCCAGACTCACTAATGCATCCTATCGACTTATCAGTTAGACACACTAATGCAGACCTGGTTCGCTAAGACCACCGCTCTGATACTAACTGAAAGGACCCGTTCATATACATTATAAACGATTCACAATAGTTGATTACATTGCGAGGTATTTGACCTCTATATGATACATTTTACAAACATTGCATTCGTTTTTAAAAGACAATCTTTCTTTACATCAAAAATTGACAGGCATGCATACCATTTCATAATATCCACTATCCAACTATAAATTGATTTAATAATAATCTTTGATGAACTCAATGACTCGAATGCAACGTTCTTCGAAATATGCTATGAAAGACTCCAAGTAATATCTTTAAAATGAACAAATGCACAGCGGAAGATTTCTTTAACACCTGAGAATAAACATGCTTTAAAGTGTCAACCAAAAGGTTGGTGAGTTCATTAGTTTATCATAATCATTTATTTCCATCATTTTAATAGACCACAAGAATTTCATTTCCAGTTCTCATAAATATACGTCCCATGCATAGAGACAAAAATAATCATTCATATGGTGAACACCTGGTAACCGACATTAACTAGATACATATAAGAATATCCCCTATCATTCCGGGATCCTCCTTCGGACATTATATAAATTTCGAAGTACTAAAGCATCCGGTACTTTGGATGGGGTTTGTTAGGCCCAATAGATCTATCTTTAGGATTCGCGTCAATTAGGGTGTCTGTTCCCTAATTCTTAGATTACCAGACTTTAATAAAAAGGGGCATATTCGATTTCGATAATTCAACCATAGAATGTAGTTTCAATTACTTGTGTCTATTTCGTCAAACATTTATAAAAGCGCATGTATTCTCAGTCCCAAAAATATAAAGGGTAAAAAGGCAAATGAAACTCACCATACTGTATTTCGTAGTAAAAATACATATAACGTCATTGAACAAGTGCAAGGTTGGCCTCGGATTCACGAACCTAAATTAATTATATATATTTATGTGTTGGTCAATATTTGTCTAACAAATTAGGTCAAGTCATAGTGTACCACAATCCTAATGCTCGAGACTAATATGCAAAAGTCAACAAAAGTAAATTTGACTCAAAATAATTTCCAAAAATCTATACATGATTAATATATAGTTTAAATATCAATGTTTTATATTTTTAAATATTTTTAAAAGATTTATTAGAGTAAATAATATAATTTATTTATTAATAAATAAAATTTTATATTACATTTATATAATAAAATATACTTTTATATATATTAAGTAATAAAATTTATAAGGTTCATTTAATATCATAAAGATAATATGATAGGTATTATTAAAGTAAGTTATTACACGTAGTAAAATATGTTTGTATCACATATTTATTTGATAAAATAATATCTATAATGATAGTAAGTAAAAGTTGTATTATTTTGTAATAATAATTATTATTATAAAAATATCAATATTTATAATTACTAAGATGACATTAGATAAAATGATAATTCTAATTATGATAACTTTAATATTTACGATAATTTTTAATATTATCTTTAAAATAATAATTCTATTTAAAATAATAATAATAATGATATTTTATAGTAACAATGACATTTCTATTAAAATGATAATTTTTGTTAAAATGATAGTTTCAATACTAACGATACTTTTAATAATAATAGTAATGATAAAACTAATAAGAACGATAATTTTATCTAAATCAATATCTTATAATATTTTAATTTCATCATGATACTCTTACCCATTATTTCCTAATCGTTTTGTTTAATAGCTTTTAATCGTCTTTTATATCGTGTTCATAATAATGATAATAATAGTAATCAAAATAATTAGGTGTTACAAATATTTGTTTTAATTACACTAATATTAATAATGATAGTTACTATAACATTATTAACGATAATACTAATAATTATCTTAATGATAATATAGTAATAATAATAATAACAATAACAATAACCATTTTTAAATAATGATATATATACTAATAATGATAATAATAATAATAATAATAATAATAATAATAATAATAATAATAATAATAATAATAATAATAATAATAATTGGATAATAATAATAATACTAATTATAACTTTAACGATAATAACGATAGTAATAATAAAAAAAATAACAATTTTTAATGATAAATCCCTTTTATTGATAAAGATAATAATAATGATAATAATAAGATAAAACTAGAACGACGATAAAAACGACGATAATAATAATCATTTTTAATAAAAATATCGAGAATTCAATTGATTATAACTTCTAATCCGTTCATCGAAACCATTCGATATCTAAAGGAAAAGTTCTTAATTTTTCGCTAGCTTTCCAAGGACATGCATATCTTATACCTTATCTCAACCGCAAGTGTAACTAATTCAACATTCAACCTAACCTGTCTAAGGGCAATATCAAAAGTACAAGCATGCATAATCCTAAATACTCAAGCACTAGTCAGGGATACACTATTAGTATGTAAAAGTTAAATTATGAGTACTCACATATCAATATTCAGATTCAATATTACAGGAAAGGTACTTAGGCGCAACGGAAATGATAAACACTATATTGACCTCACGAGCATACCCATGAACCATACTCAATCACCTCCATAGCTATAACGCATAATTTCCTTAATCCTATCCCACTCGAAAAACAATTTTGAAATCACTCGGACAACACTCCGTCGTAATATTTTATGTATACTAATAATATCTTGAAATAATACGGAGTAAATATATATATGTAAATCGATTGAGAGAGTTTAGAGAAAAATATTTTCAAGTTTCTATGAAATAATGAAACCTATTGAATTCTATTTATAATAGATTTTTGAATTATTAAAGTGAATTATTAAAGTATGAATTATTAAAGTGAATTATTAAAGTATGAATTATTAAAGTGAATTATTAAAGTATGAATTATTAAAGTGAATTATTAAAGTTAAAGTAAAGTAAAAATAAAGGTAAAGTTTAAGTATAGTAAAAGTATAAAACTATGTACGTATAATACGCGTATAAATATATATAATATTAATTTAAATCGTTATATATATAAAATAAAATATAAATATCGTTATCTTTATCATACTAGTTAAGTAATGAGTTGTCAAAAGTGGTTCTAAATATTTACAAAAGTTATATATGTTTTAATAATAAAGTTCTTTTTAAACTCAAAACGTTTTTGTACGTTTGAAACTAAATAGATCAATCGAGTCTTTATGAGATTCAATCTTCCACTATCCTTTGTCTAGTTCTCAATGATTGACAATTTGTTCTTATTTATAAATCACTTTACCATTTTCCGAATATTGTTAAAATGGAAAGATTTCTCAAATCAACGTGGGCCTTTCAACAGAGACTTGTAATCATAATTCAATATATCTGATAATTCAATCATTTGATCTTATCTTCTAATTCCATTGATAAACATTTTGAAACAGATACAATCATATAAAGTATTTAATCTAATATTTTGTTTACGTTTCAAGTTATAATATATATACACATATACATATATAATCATATTCGTTTAATGGTTCGTGAATCGTTGGAACTTGGTCGAGGTTGAATGAATGTATGAACATAGTTTAAAATTCTTGAAATTTAACTTAACAAATATTGCTTATCGTGTCAGAAACATATAAAGATTAAAGTTTAAATTTGGTTGGAAATTTCCGGGTTGTCACATAAATCAAATAGGTTAAATAGTGATCGATGGTTTTGGTTTGTTGTTACTGGCCGAACAGTTGCACACCGTGTTCGAAAAGTAGGTGTTTTGGGTCTGTTTCGATCATATATAGTAGCAGTAGTAAAACAAGAATGGTTCAAGCATCAAGTCACGTTGGTTTATTAGTCTAGTAGTGATCGAGTAGCAGTCTTTATGGTGATGGTTCCATGTGGTCTTCGGTTCAGGTGGTGAATGGGTTGTGTCGGACAGTGGTCTGGTTTTATCAGAAATCCTTAATTAATTGACAAATGCAGTAGCTAATAATAGTGTATATTTGATAATGGATGATAGAAGGGTTAATGAACCCTTACAGCTTGTTGTAATCGATTTGTATAATGAAATAAGGTCAACAGGTGAATATTCGGTTAGTACAAAAATATATAAAAATTATAATAAAAAAAACAAATATGATTTCTATCAATTTGTACTGGATTTTTGGATTATGCTGAGAATTGGATATGGGCAGGTAATAGATTAGGGACCAAACAAAAATCCCCTACAGTTCGATGGAGATGGTTATTGGATTCGTTCCATATCTGGTTTTATATAAATTAATTTAATTTTAGTAATTAATTCCTAATAATTATAATACCGTTAATTTATTAGTAATAATAAGATAACTAATAATAAGGATATAAATTAATAATATCAAAATAATACCAATAATAATATTAATCATATTAATAATCAAGATTGTAATAATAACAATATAAATGATAGTGTTTATAATAATACTTATAAAAATAATGATAATGAATAAATAATATTAATAACAAGGAATATGATAATTATTAACAACAATGTAAAAATAATAATAATTAATAACATTATAACTAAGTTATACATTTAATTGTTCTATATATATATATATATATATATATATATATATATATATATATATATATATATATATATATATATATATATATATATATATATATATATATATATATATATATATAAAGTCTTTATTTTGATAATCATAACTTTACAAATAATAATAATAATAATATTAATATTAATAATAGTTATTGATAATGATAATCTTATTAACATTAAAAATAATATTAATATAACCTATTAATATTAGTACATAATTATGTACACAAAAATGAAATATTATAATTTCTAAATACATAATATTCATAAATTACTTATATTGCAATATTCATATATATATAATTATGTGAATTAAATTATATATATTACTTATATTAACCTACAATTATATATATATATATATATATATATATATATATATATATATATATATATATATATATATATATATATATATGTATATATATATGTATATGTATATATATATATATATATATATATATATATATATATATATATATATATATATATATATATATATATTAATGTTATTAACTCTATAGGAATACTAACAAAACGTCAACCGTGTATTACCACCGTTAACTGATTAAACTCGAAATCATTTATATATATATTTACAAATAGTTGTTCGTGAATCGTCGGGAATGGTCAAAGGTCAACTGCATTCATGAATAATAGTTCAAACATTTTTGGAACTTGGTTTAATAGACTTTTCTTATCGTGTCGAAACCATATGAAGATCAAGTTTAAATTTGGTTGGAAATTTCCGGGTAGTCACAGTACCTACCCGTTAAAGAAATTTCGTCCCGAAATTTGATCGAGGTCATCATGGTTAACAATAAAAATGTTTTCATGACGATTTTGAGTTGATAAATAGAGTTTTATCAACATTGAGTAAAATTGATAAGATAATTCAATTACTCGAAGCGTAAGAATGAAGCTATCACGAAAGAGTGAAATAAGTAAATGTAAGTTTGTTTTAACCGGTGACGTAGTCACGGTGAATTTTCGGAATTCAAGAAAATCATTAAAATCTATATAAGATTTGATTCTTCGGTAATTAAGGAAATTATGATCCTCTTTGACTAAATGCGATAATCTGTCACGATTGTTCTGTCTGATATTTCACTACAAATTTACCTTCTTCATTTCTTTTATATTTTGGAGTTCCATCTCTTTTGTTTTCTCTTCCCGAATTTTAGTCAAGCAAAAAATGGTACAGAATTCATAGGTATGAAGTTTTGAATGAACATGATTAACGTTCTAAGAGAGAAATTGTAATAGCACGATCTGGATAGGTTAAATTACCAGAATTTAAGAGAAAAGATAGAACTATCAGGATATTATGTTCTTGATATGTTTAGAGATTAGAAAGAATGTAAGAGTCATGTAACATGGTACATGATGACGTTATGGTCTGTGAATCATCACGTTTCATTAGAAACTCATCATGACTTACTATAATATAATCACGTTGATCAAGTGTCATTATATTATACTAACCCATGCATCAATTTCCAACACTACTTCAAAAACATTCTTAATTTAAACTCGAAGGTTTACAGAATATAGAAACTATACAGTTTCCTTTATGATGTAATACTGATAACGCGAGAAAATAGATGATTTCGGATAAGAATATTTATGAAGATATCTTCAGAAATATTGAGAATATTAATATTGAAAGATACGATAATATCTTAGAATTTTAGAATCAAATTGTGATGAAGAAATTCATTCACGATGATTTAGAGCGATTAAGGAGCAAGGTATTCGCTAAAGATTTCATCAGAAACAGAATCATCAGGATTCTTTATGTACAAGTTTAGTTCTTGTGATTTGTTCAGAGTTTCAGAATGAGAGATCATAATTCTAAGAGATAAATGTTATATGTATATATAACTTTTGATGTAGAAACGCTGCGACATTCAAAATACTGATTGCTGATTTCCCGATACTTGGTATGGCAATTCTTGTTACAAAATTCCGATGAGTTCATGATAAGACTTCAATAGATAAATATAGTGTTTTGTCGAAGAGATTTAAGCCAAGGAGCGACGAGGTTGCTGGTACGTCTGCTGGTAATATAGTGGAATATAAAAGATTCCCCTGTAATGTAGTGACCCAAACTTTTCTAAGTTTATATATATTAATTGAGATTGATATTTACATGACTAAATGTTTCCAACATGTTAAGAAATCAAACTTGTTAAGACATGATTAAATGAAATAAGTTTCATATAGACAATTGATCACCCAAGTTGACCGGCGATTCACGAACGTTACAAATTTGTAAAAACTACATGTTGTGGTATATATAGACATATATATATGGTTGACATGAGATTATGATGAGTAAGTATCTCACTAAGTATATTAACAATGTGTGATATACATAAGAAATGAGATTACTAAGTTAAGAAACTCGAAATGATATATATAACGATTATCGTTATGATAACGTCTACTAAATACATATGTATCATATTAAGATATTGATACACTATATTCAACATGATAAAATGATATTTAAATATATCATTAAGTGTGTTAACAATGAACTACATATGTAAAAACAAGACTACTAACTCAAGATTTACGAAACGAGACTTATATGTAATAATTATCGTTGTAACGATATTTTAATGTATATATCATATTAAGAGATATTCATACATCATAATATCATGATAACATAATAATCTAACATCTCATTTGATATAATAAACATTGGGTTAACAACATTAATTGAGATCGTTAACTTAAAGGTTTCAAAACAACACTTACATGTAACGACTAACAAAGACTTAACGACTCCATTAGAATGTATATACATGTTGTATTTTGATATGTATTCTTACACTTTTGAAAGACTTCAAGACACATATCAAAGTACTTCTACTTAACAAAAATACTTACAATTACATCCTCGTTCAGTTTCATCAACAATTCTACTCGTATGCACCCGTATTCGTACTCGTACAATACACAGCTTTTAGATGTATGTACTATTAGTATATACACTCTAATGATCAGCTCCTAGCAGCCCATGTGAGTCACCTAACACATTTGGGAACTATAATTTGGCAACTAGCATGAAATATCTCATAAAATTACAAAAATATTAGTAATCATTCATGACTTATTTACATGAAAACAAAATTACATATCCTTTATATCTAATCCATATACCAACGACCAAAAACACCTACAAACACTTTCATTCTTCAATTTTCTTCATCTAATTAATCTCTCTCAAGTTCCATCTTCAAGTTCTAAGTGTTCTTCATAAATTCCATAAGTATAGTTTCATAAAAATCAAGAATACTGCCAAGTTTGCAAGTCTACTTCCAAGCTTTCTAATCCATTCCAAGTAATCATATAAGATCAAGGAACCTTTGTTATTTACAGTAGGTTATCTTTCTAATTCAAGGTAATATTCATATTCAATCTTTGATTCAATTTCTACAACTATAACAATCTTATTTCGAGTGAAAATCTTACTTGAACTGTTTTCGTGTCATGATTCTGCTTCAAGAACTTTCAAGCCATCCAAAGATCCTTTGAAGCTAGATTCATTTTTTTCATTTCCAGTAGTTTTATCCAGAAAACTTGAGGTAGTAATGATGTTCATAACATCATTCGATTCATACATATAAAGCTATCTTATTCGAAGGTTTAAACTTGTAATCACTAGAACATAGTTTAGTTAATTCTAAACTTGTTCGCAAACAAAAGTTAATCCTTCTAACTTGACTTTTAAAATCAACTAAACACATGTTCTATATCTATATGATATGCTAACTTAATAATTTAAAACCTGGAAACACGATGAACACTATAAAATCGGATATACACCGTCGTAGTGAAACCTAGGGCTGTTTTGGTTTGGATAATTAAAAACTATGATAAACTTTGATTAAAAAGTTGTTCTTCTGGGAAAATGATTTTTTATATGAACATGAAACTTTCCAAAAATCTTGGTTAAACTCAAAGTGAAAGTATGTTTTTCAAAATGGTCATCAAGATGTCGTTCTTTCGACGGAAATGACTACCTCTTTAGTAATTGACATGTAACTTAAATTTCAGACTATAAACCTATAACTTTTCTGTTTGGATTCTTAAATTAGAGTTCAATATGAAACCATCGCAATTTGATTCACTCAAAACGGATTTAAAATGAAGAAGTTATGGGTAAAACAAGATTGGATATTTTTGATCTTTTTAGCTACGGGAAATGTTTAACAAATCTATACAAATCATATCCTAGCTAACTTATATTGTATTATACATGTATTCTAATATATTATGTAATCTTGGGATACCGTATACACGTATGCAAATGTTTTGACATATCATATCGACCCATGTATATATATTATTTGGAACAACCATAGACACTCTATATGCAGTAATGTTGGAGTTAGCTATACAGGGTTGAGGTTGATTCCAAAAATATATATATACTTTAAGTTATGATCTAGCCTGAGACGTGTATACACTGGGTCGTGGATTGATTCAAGATAATATATATCGATTTATTTCTGTACATCTAACTGTGGACAACTAGTTGTAGGTTATTAACGAGGACAGCTGACTTAATACACTCAAATCTTTAAAACATAATAAAAATAGTTGTAATTATATTTTAATCATACTTTGATATATATATGTACATATTTGTATTGGTTCGTGAATCGATCCGTGGCCAAGTCTTATTTTCGAGGAAGGAAATATCTGTGAAAGTGAGTTATAGTCCCACTTTTAAAATCCAATATTTTTGGGATGAGAATACATGCAGGTTTTATAAATGATTTACAAAATAGACACAAGTACGTGAAACTACATTCTATGGTTGAATTATCGAAATCGAATATGCCCCTTTTTATTAAGTCTGGTAATCTAAGAATTAGGGAACAGACATCCTAATTGACGAGAATCCTAAAGATAGATCTATTGGGCCTAACAAACCCCATCCAAAGTACCGAATGCTTTAGTACTTCGAAATTTATATCATATCCGAAGGGTATCCCGGAATGATGGGGATATTCTTATATATGCATCTTGTTAATGTCGGTTACCAGGTGTTCACCATATGAATGATTTTTATCTCTATGTATGGGATGTGTATTGAAATATGAAATCTTGTGGTCTATTGTTACGATTTGATATATATAGGTTAAACCTATAACTCACCAACATTTTTGTTGACGTTTAAAGCATGTTTATTCTCAGGTGAATACTAAGAGCTTCCGCTGTTGCATACTAAAATAAGGACAAGATTTGGAGTCCATGTTTGTATGATATTGTGTAAAAACTACATTCAAGAAACATATGTCGATGTAATATATTTCTATTGTAAACCATTATGTAATGGTCATGTGTAAACAGTATATTTTAGATTATCATTATTTGATAATCTACGTAATGCTTTTAAAACCTTTATTGATAAAATAAAGGTTATGGTTGTTTTAAAAAATGAATGCAGTCTTTGAAAAAAGTCTCATATAGAGGTCAAAACCTCGCAACGAAATCAATTAATATGGAACGTTTATAATCAATATGAACGTGACATTTCAGTTGGTATCCGAGCGTTGGTCTTAGAGAACCATAAAATTTGCATTAGTGTGTCTTATCGAGTTTGTTAGGATGCATTAGTGAGTTTGGACTTCGACCGTGTTTTCTTTAAAAATGATTGCTTAACATTTTTGTTGGAAACTATATATTATTAACATGTAAATATTATGTGATATATTAATCTCTTAACATGTTTGATATTGTGTGATAGATGTCTACCTCTAGCACAAATCCCATTGACTCACCTAATAATAACGAAGAGTCGAATATATATTGGCAAGATTCACAAGTTCCCGAAGAACCGGAAGAAGAGGAAACGGAACCGGAAGAAGAGGAACCGGAAGAACAGGAACCAGAAGAAGAGGAACCGGAAGAAGAAGAGGTTTCGGAGGGGGGAATAGTAGGAACCTGTAACGACCCGCACTTTTTCGATCATACTATACTTATAAGATTAATATTTACATAAATTAAACCTTGCCAACATGATAAGCAATCCAAATTGTCGAGACTTATATTTCCGAAAAGAGTTTTACACAACGTTTGACCGTCTAGTTTGACCGATGATATCACGAACTATACAATATATGATAATTATACGTTTGTGTATATATATGTATATATACATATTTAACATGATTAAAGAATGTTTTAATATCTCATTTTGTATTAATAACAATAAGTTACAAGTATATTTTGAAACTATTAACTTAAGTTTTCAAAACGATAACTATACGTAACGTTATTTGACATAAATACTTAAGACTTATAATGTTATACATATATTGTATAAGTAATGTATTTAATCACTTTTAAAGACTTAAATACATAAAACCATATAAGTGTATTCACAAAAGATAGCTATATTTGAATCCTCATTCCATTTTTCACAAAATTTCTATACGTATATTTAGAGTATTTGTACTCGTATCATACCTAGCTCCTATACGTATTTACTAATAGTAAATACACATCAAAATCACCACCTAACCAGCCATTATTCATGCCCTTAGAGCTAGGTAATTACTTTTGAATCATTGCAAGACTAATTACAAAAATACAAACTAGAATTTTGTCATGTTATCCTTAAAGATCACATTTTTAGGAGTATATATGTATCATCATTTTTGATTCATTTTTACTTCAATCTCTTAACTAAAAACACACACTCTTTCTTACTCTCTAAACTCCATAACAACCCAGCAAAATTCCATAAAGATCTAGCTTCAAAAACCTTACTTAAAACACCATAAGAAAACCATACAAAAACACTTCAAGAAAACCTTCCAAGAACACCAACTTACTTCCAATCTTTCATCCACTTCCATCACCCTTTTGATTCTAGCTTCTTACTCCTCTTTTACAGCAACTTTATCCAAGGAACTTGAGGTAGAATCTATGTTCATAACCTTATTCGATTCATATATATATAGCTATCATATTTTGTGGTATACAAGTTTAACAACAAGAACATAGTTTGAATGTTTTCAAACTTGTTTGCAAACTAAATAGATCCTTCTAACTTAACTTTTAAAATACTTCAAGACCTGTAATATAACTTATGTATATGCTAATTTAACAAGGTAAAACTTGGTTTTTCAAAGTATAAGTATTTTTAGAAAAATGGTCATTAAATGATTTTGTTGTAACAAAAATGTTTAACTTCATATGTTTCACTAATGTTTCACTTATGCCGTATGATTTTGAATACAAACCAAGGTATTTACAGTTCATAGTCTTAAAGAAGAACTCGATCCAAGAAGATGGCAATTTGAATCAACGAAAACGGATTTGTAACGAAGAAACTATGACCGAAACAAAATTGGTTATCCTAGATCATTTCAACTACGGGATCAATTGGAAAAAAATGATATAAATCACATATTTCTAAGATAACATGATATTTTATATATATGTACTTATAATTCAATTTTATATGGTTCAGGATCACCCGTAAACAATACGAGAAGATTAATCATAAGATCCCATGTTTGTACGCAACACGTCATTTGACAACACCGGTACTTTATGTACGCAACACGTCATTTGACAACACCGGTACCATGGGTCAAGATTAATCTCGACCAATACATATACGATGGGGTTTTATTTATTTCATTGGGGGTTTTATTTATTTCATTGCGGGTATATTAAACATCTAAAAATGAACCATTAAAATTGAATTACTAACATCGGACTGCTAACTACGGACTAAGGAATTATTCAAAGTATTAAAAGTATAACAAGTATATATTTATAACGTTTGTTTAAAAATGAAAACATATTGATATATTATATATGGATAGGTTCGTGATATCAACCGGAAGACCGAGTCAAATTATTTATATCATCAAGACAAGAGTGAGTATATAGTCCCACTTTTAAACTCTAAATATTTCGGGATGAGAATACATGTATTTTATGTTTTACGTTATGGACACAAGTAACTGAAAAATATATTCTACGTTGAGTTGTACCACTGGCATACTTCCCTGTAGCTTGGTAACTAATATTTACAGCGGTATTGTAAACGCGAATCCTGTTGATAGATCTATCGGGCCTGACAACCCCAATCGGACTGGACGACCAGTATTCAACGGTTGTACAGTACTTCGTTTTGTGACTACATTTGGTACGGTGTAGTAAGATTTCATATTAAAGGGAATATGCGACGTGAAAATGTTAAGTATGGTTACCAAGTGCTCAACCACTTAGAATATTTTTATTGAAATGTTTATATACGAAATCTTGTGGTCTATATATATATATTGCTGCGCACTAAACCTATATCTCACCAACTTTATGTTGACGTTTTTAAACATGTTTATTCTCAGGTGATAATTAAAGCTTCCGCTGCATTATGTTGAATCTAAGCAGGATCATGCGTACTCATATTTGTGTCAAAAATAAAACTGCATATCCGAGGACGTGTGTTGTAAAATATGCTAGAAATCGTGTTGTTATTATCATTTGTAAAGTTTGTAAGTCGAAGATTATCGTTAAACGATAATCATCTTTTTATTGTCTAAAGCTTGTAACAAAAATAATGGTTTGGTTTGTAAAGTATAATATATGCAGTTTTCCTTTTTAAAAATGTCGCATATAGAGGTCAATACCTCGCAATGAAATCATACGTTATCTAACACGTTCTTATGGTTAAGGACGGGTTATGACATGTGGTATCAGAGCGTTGGTCTTAGCGAACCAGGTCTGCATTAGTGTGTCTAACCGAGAAGCCGTTAGGATACATTAGTAAGTCTGGACTTTGACCGGGTCTGATTTAAAAAAAAAAAAAACCATTGCTTATCACTGTTGGTTAAAATTTATATGTAAATATTATATAAGTACTAATGGGTTAGTTGTTGTGTGATAGATGTCGAGCTCAAAAATTGTTATCACAATCAACGACTCCGAATCAGAATCTTCAGATGGCGTTCCAGTCATTAACCTGTCCGATGACGAAAATGATATCCTTGGGGAAGACTCACAATTTCCGGATGAACCAACTATAGAAATATCGGAAAGTGAACCCGAGGAGGAAAGTGAACCCGAGGAGGAAAGTGAACCCGAGGAGGAAAGTGAACCCGAGGAAGAAATACAGGAAATTACAAAAGACGAGTTCGAACTAGGAAAGAAACGAAAGGCTAATGAATTAGAAAATCCAAATCCCGAGTTTAATGAGAATGATGTGGCACCAATTCCACTCAACACTACCACCCCTATCCCCGCTATTCCTATTCGTTCTGTCCCGGCATCCAGTTCTTCAGTCCCACAGCCAAAATATAGGCAGACAGTTAGGATAAGCGTTAAGCAAATCTTTGTGTCTAAACGTCCTAGAAAATAGATCAAACGATGCGCTGCTGTGTCAAACCATGGAACCGAATAATGTTTTGTATAATATTAATAGTGTGGTTTGCTTAATGTTCGATGTAAGATAAGCATATGTAAAATATTGAAGTATGAAATGCAATAATTTTCCATGGTTAAGTATTATTTAGATTGTAGTAATTGATTCTGTACTAAGCTATTAAGTATGAACATTAACGGGTAGGTACTACCCAAGATATAATTATAAAATGCTAATAAGAAGAAAAGGCTTTTATAATAATACCTAGTTCATATTATTAATAAGCTATAATGTACTATAAATACACACTACATCTATAATAATCCATGTGAATAATTATTTTCTTTCATTAGGAAATGGCGCGATTGAATCGAATGACGGAACAAGAACTCGAGGAACTCATCAACCAGCGAGTGAACGACAGAATGTTATGGGTTGAGGCTGCAAGAGCTGCTGCAGTTAATCCAAATCCTCGTGTAGGATGCTCCTACAAGACGTTCCAAGCTTGCAAGCCATCATCATTCAGTGGAACGGAAGGACCTATCGGTTTAACCCGATGGATAGAAAAGATGGAGACGGTGTTCAAAATCAGCGGTTGTGATGAAAAAGACATGACCAAGTTTGCATCGTGCACTTTACAAGATAGTGCACTCACATGGTGGAAGAATTATGTGAAGGCGGTAGGAGGAGATGTAGCTTATGATACTCCATGGGAAGAATTCAAAGCAATGATAATCACCGAGTATTGTCCAAGGAATGAGGTTATTAAGTTAGAAGATGAGTTACGAAGTTTGAAGGTGGTTGGTACTGAAATCACCAACTACAACCAGCGATTCATGGAATTAGTTTTGCTATGTCCTGAATTGGTTCCAACCGAAGCACGGAAGATTGAAATGTACAAAGGTGGTTTGCCCAAAAAGGTCAAGGCAAACGTTACAGCATCGAAACCTAAGACAATTCATGAAGCTATAACCATGGCAAACGAGCTAATGGATCAGGTCATCATGGATAAGAAAGTATCCAATACTGATGTGAAGGTATCAGGTAACAAAAGAAAGTGGAATGGAAATTATGATCGAGGTAACCAACAACAATCTTTTAAGAAACAAGAAAACACGCAAGGTGCGGGTAGTGGTTTAAGCTTTGGTTATAAAGGACAAAATCCTTTATGCAACCGTTGCCACAAACATCACTTTGGTTACTGTAGTGTGTTATGCACCAAGTGTAATCGACAAGGTCATCTTGCGGAAGATTGTAAGGCTCTCGTTACAAATGGCAACAAGACTCCTGCCACCAACGCAAATAGAACTGCTTTGGCTACCATTACTTGTTTTGGTTGTGGAAAACAAGGTCACTATAAGAGTCAGTGTCTGAATCAGAATGGCGGACCTGCACGTGGAAGAGCGTTTGTTATTAATGCTAGAGAGGCACGAAAAGACCCGGAGCTTGTTACGGGTACGTTTACCATTAATAACTTATCAGCATCTATTTTATTTGATACTGGCGCCGATAGAAGTTACGTGTGTATAAATTTTTACACTAAATTGAATTGTTCATCATTACCTCTAGATGCTAAGTACATGATTGAGTTAGCTAATGGTAAACTAATTAAAGCCGATAAAATTTGTCGTGATTGTAAGATAAATTTAGCCGGAGAAACATTTAAGATTGATTTGATACCCGTAGAATTAGGAAGTTTTGATGTAA
The DNA here is from genome assembly GCF_046630445.1 of Rutidosis leptorrhynchoides. NCBI lineage: Eukaryota > Viridiplantae > Streptophyta > Magnoliopsida > Asterales > Asteraceae > Rutidosis > Rutidosis leptorrhynchoides. Next base: position 367,181,920 of record NC_092343.1, on the reverse strand, counting down.
TAGTCGGCATGGACTGGATGTCCAAAATAGGAGCGGAAGTTGTTTGTGCTAAGAAGGCAATTCGTATTCCTGGTAAGGATAAAATACCGGTGATGATTTATGGAGAGAAGGGTAATTCAAAGCTAAAACTCATTAGCTGTTTGAAAGCCAAGAAGTGTTTAGAAAAGGGATGTTACGCTATTTTAGCACATGTTAATAAAGTCGAAAAGAAAGAAAAGTGCATCAACGATGTGCCTGTGGCTAGAGATTTTCCTGAAGTTTTTCCGGAAGAATTGCCGGGATTACCTCCATTTAGATCGGTAGAATTTCAAATAGATTTAGTACCAGGAGCTGCACCAGTGGCTCGTGCTCCATATAGACTTGCACCGTCCGAGTTAAAAGAACTTCAAAGTCAGTTAAAAGAATTACTGGACCGTGGATTCATACGACCAAGTACTTCACCGTGGGGAGCTCCGATTCTATTTGTTAAAAAGAAAGATGGATCTTTTAGGATGTGCATAGATTATCGTGAATTAAATAAGTTAACTATCAAAAATCGGTATCCACTACCGAGAATTGACGACTTATTTGATCAATTGCAAGGATCATGTGTTTATTCGAAAATCGACTTAAGATCGGGCTATCATCAACTACGCGTCAAAGAAGAGGACATTCCGAAAACTGCTTTTCGAACACGTTATGGTCATTACGAATTTTTGGTCATGCCGTTTGGGTTGACAAATGCGCCAGCTGTATTCATGGACCTCATGAATCGAGTTTGTAGTCCGTATTTGGATAAGTTTGTTATCGTTTTCATTGATGATATTCTTATCTATTCCAAAAGTGAGCAAGAGCATGAAGAGCATTTAAGGTTGATACTGGAGTTGTTGAGAAAAGAACAACTTTATGCTAAATTTTCTAAGTGTGCTTTCTGGTTGAAAGAAGTGCAATTTCTTGGTCACGTTGTTAATAGCAAAGGAATTCAGGTTGATCCAGCAAAAACTGAAGCTATTGAAAAATGGGAGACTCCTAAGACACCAATGCAGATACGCCAATTTTTGGGTTTAGCTGGTTATTATAGAAGGTTTATTCAAGATTTTTCCCGAATAGCTAAGCCGTTGACAGCGTTAACGCAAAAAGGGAAGAAATACGAATGGACCTCGGAGCAGGAGAATGCATTTCAATTACTGAAGAAGAAGTTAACTACGGCGCCTATTTTATCGTTACCTGAAGGGAACGATGATTTTGAAATATATTGTGACGCTTCGCGACAAGGTTTTGGTTGTGTTCTTATGCAACGAAAGAAAGTAATTACATTTGCATCCCGACAATTGAAGATTCACGAGCGGAATTATACGACGCATGATCTAGAACTGGGAGCAGTCGTGTTTGCATTGAAGATGTGGAGACATTACTTGTATGGGGTTAAATTCACTGTGTTTACTGATCATAAAAGCCTTCAACATATTTTCGATCAAAAACAGCTGAACATGAGGCAACGTAGGTGGGTCGAGCTGATAAACGACTATGATTGTGAAATTCGTTATCATCCCGGGAAGGCGAACGTGGTGGCCGATGCTCTAAGCAGAAAGGAACGAGAACCAATTCGAGTTCGAGCAATAAATATAAAAATTCGCCTAAATCTCAACTTACAAATCAAAGAAGTTCAACGAGAAGCACTTACTAAAGAAAATATAGGAAATGAAATAATGAAGAAGTATGAGAAGCAACTCGTTATGCGGGAAGATGGAATTCGATATTTTGCAAATCGTATTTGGGTACCGAAGTTGGGTGGATTAAGGAAGTTGATATTGAACGAGGCACATAAGACAAGATATTCGATACATCCTGGAGTTGGAAAGATGTACCAAGATCTTAAGACGCATTATTGGTGGCCTAATTTAAAAACAGACGTTGCAACATATGTTGGGGAGTGTTTAACTTGTTCCAAGGTTAAAGCAGAACACCAGAAGCCGTCAGGGTTACTTCAACAACCAGAAATTCCAGAATGGAAATGGGACGGTATTACCATGGATTTCATCACGAAGTTACCAAAGACTGCCTGGGGATACGACACCATTTGGGTGATTGTTGATCGTCTCACCAAGTCTGCACATTTCTTGCCTATAAAGGAAACGGATAGAATGGAGAAACTATTACGATTGTATATAAAGGAAGTTGTTTCAAGGCATGGAATACCTATTTCCATTATATCCGATCGTGATAGTAGATTTACCTCAAAATTCTGGCAATCACTACAGGAGGCACTAGGAACTCGGTTGGATATGAGTACCGCATATCATCCACAAACCGATGGACAGAGTGAAAGAACGATTCAGACTCTCGAAGACATGCTCAGGGCATGTGTGATCGATTTTGGAAACGGATGGGATAAATATCTACCGTTAGCAGAATTCTCGTATAATAATAGTTATCATGCGAGCATTGGAGCTGCGCCATTCGAAGCATTGTACGGAAGGAAGTGTAGATCTCCTATCTGTTGGAATGAAGTAGGAGATCGACATTTAACTGGTCCCGAGATCATACATGAAACGACTGAGAAGATAGTGCAAATCAAGGAGAGATTGAAAACAGCCCGTAGTCGCCAAAAGAGCTACGCCGATGTTCGAAGGAAACCATTAGAGTTTCAGGTCGGGGACATGGTTATGCTAAAGGTGTCACCTTGGAAAGGTGTAATACGTTTCGGCAAAAGGGGTAAACTGAACCCAAGATACGTAGGCCCGTTTAAGATCATCGAACGCATTGGACCGGTAGCTTATCGACTCGAGTTACCACAACAACTCGCCGGAGTACATAATACCTTTCACGTCTCAAACCTTAAGAAGTGTCTTGCAAAGGAAGACCTCACCATTCCTCTTGAAGAAATTCATGTCGACGAGAAACTACAATTCGTCGAAGAACCAATCGAAATCATGGACCGTGAAGTTAAACAACTCAAACAGAGCAATATACCGATTGTTAAGGTTCGTTGGAATGCTAGAAGAGGTCCCGAGTTTACTTGGGAACGAGAGGATCAGATGAAGCAAAAGTATCCACACTTGTTTCTCGATGACGCAAAATAGGTACAATTTTAAAATTTCGGGACGAAATTTATTTAACGGGGAGGTAATGTAACGACCCGCACTTTTTCGATCATACTATACTTATAAGATTAATATTTACATAAATTAAACCTTGCCAACATGATAAGCAATCCAAATTGTCGAGACTTATATTTCCGAAAAGAGTTTTACACAACGTTTGACCGTCTAGTTTGACCGATGATATCACGAACTATACAATATATGATAATTATACGTTTGTGTATATATATGTATATATACATATTTAACATGATTAAAGAATGTTTTAATATCTCATTTTGTATTAATAACAATAAGTTACAAGTATATTTTGAAACTATTAACTTAAGTTTTCAAAACGATAACTATACGTAACGTTATTTGACATAAATACTTAAGACTTATAATGTTATACATATATTGTATAAGTAATGTATTTAATCACTTTTAAAGACTTAAATACATAAAACCATATAAGTGTATTCACAAAAGATAGCTATATTTGAATCCTCATTCCATTTTTCACAAAATTTCTATACGTATATTTAGAGTATTTGTACTCGTATCATACCTAGCTCCTATACGTATTTACTAATAGTAAATACACATCAAAATCACCACCTAACCAGCCATTATTCATGCCCTTAGAGCTAGGTAATTACTTTTGAATCATTGCAAGACTAATTACAAAAATACAAACTAGAATTTTGTCATGTTATCCTTAAAGATCACATTTTTAGGAGTATATATGTATCATCATTTTTGATTCATTTTTACTTCAATCTCTTAACTAAAAACACACACTCTTTCTTACTCTCTAAACTCCATAACAACCCAGCAAAATTCCATAAAGATCTAGCTTCAAAAACCTTACTTAAAACACCATAAGAAAACCATACAAAAACACTTCAAGAAAACCTTCCAAGAACACCAACTTACTTCCAATCTTTCATCCACTTCCATCACCCTTTTGATTCTAGCTTCTTACTCCTCTTTTACAGCAACTTTATCCAAGGAACTTGAGGTAGAATCTATGTTCATAACCTTATTCGATTCATATATATATAGCTATCATATTTTGTGGTATACAAGTTTAACAACAAGAACATAGTTTGAATGTTTTCAAACTTGTTTGCAAACTAAATAGATCCTTCTAACTTAACTTTTAAAATACTTCAAGACCTGTAATATAACTTATGTATATGCTAATTTAACAAGGTAAAACTTGGTTTTTCAAAGTATAAGTATTTTTAGAAAAATGGTCATTAAATGATTTTGTTGTAACAAAAATGTTTAACTTCATATGTTTCACTAATGTTTCACTTATGCCGTATGATTTTGAATACAAACCAAGGTATTTACAGTTCATAGTCTTAAAGAAGAACTCGATCCAAGAAGATGGCAATTTGAATCAACGAAAACGGATTTGTAACGAAGAAACTATGACCGAAACAAAATTGGTTATCCTAGATCATTTCAACTACGGGATCAATTGGAAAAAAATGATATAAATCACATATTTCTAAGATAACATGATATTTTATATATATGTACTTATAATTCAATTTTATATGGTTCAGGATCACCCGTAAACAATACGAGAAGATTAATCATAAGATCCCATGTTTGTACGCAACACGTCATTTGACAACACCGGTACTTTATGTACGCAACACGTCATTTGACAACACCGGTACCATGGGTCAAGATTAATCTCGACCAATACATATACGATGGGGTTTTATTTATTTCATTGGGGGTTTTATTTATTTCATTGCGGGTATATTAAACATCTAAAAATGAACCATTAAAATTGAATTACTAACATCGGACTGCTAACTACGGACTAAGGAATTATTCAAAGTATTAAAAGTATAACAAGTATATATTTATAACGTTTGTTTAAAAATGAAAACATATTGATATATTATATATGGATAGGTTCGTGATATCAACCGGAAGACCGAGTCAAATTATTTATATCATCAAGACAAGAGTGAGTATATAGTCCCACTTTTAAACTCTAAATATTTCGGGATGAGAATACATGTATTTTATGTTTTACGTTATGGACACAAGTAACTGAAAAATATATTCTACGTTGAGTTGTACCACTGGCATACTTCCCTGTAGCTTGGTAACTAATATTTACAGCGGTATTGTAAACGCGAATCCTGTTGATAGATCTATCGGGCCTGACAACCCCAATCGGACTGGACGACCAGTATTCAACGGTTGTACAGTACTTCGTTTTGTGACTACATTTGGTACGGTGTAGTAAGATTTCATATTAAAGGGAATATGCGACGTGAAAATGTTAAGTATGGTTACCAAGTGCTCAACCACTTAGAATATTTTTATTGAAATGTTTATATACGAAATCTTGTGGTCTATATATATATATTGCTGCGCACTAAACCTATATCTCACCAACTTTATGTTGACGTTTTTAAACATGTTTATTCTCAGGTGATAATTAAAGCTTCCGCTGCATTATGTTGAATCTAAGCAGGATCATGCGTACTCATATTTGTGTCAAAAATAAAACTGCATATCCGAGGACGTGTGTTGTAAAATATGCTAGAAATCGTGTTGTTATTATCATTTGTAAAGTTTGTAAGTCGAAGATTATCGTTAAACGATAATCATCTTTTTATTGTCTAAAGCTTGTAACAAAAATAATGGTTTGGTTTGTAAAGTATAATATATGCAGTTTTCCTTTTTAAAAATGTCGCATATAGAGGTCAATACCTCGCAATGAAATCATACGTTATCTAACACGTTCTTATGGTTAAGGACGGGTTATGACAGAACCACATAAAACCATTCAAATAAAATAAAATCCTCAACCAATGGACCAAAGTTAATAATGGTCAATGGTGTTTCCGCTAAGGAAGCAAAATATTGGGAAAATTACCAATTTTCCGATGAATCGGATCCTGATGAGGATTCCGATGATGTTATCGAAATTACCCCGACCCAATTTAATGAGGCAAAAGAAAATAATAAGGGAAAAGGCATCAAAATAGAGAAATCTGATTCCGACCCCGATGAACTTTATATGTACCGTCAACACCCGTATTTTCAATATCGTGACAATAACCCGGGAACCTCTAAACCACCAGGTTTTTCTAAACCAATGTGGAAAACGACGGCTCGTATTAGAGGAACATTATATATCCCTAGAAAATTAGGAAAAAGAACCAACTCCGAAAAAGAAGAAACCAGTGATTCAGATTAGAGGGGTGTGAGCATGTTGTGTAATAAATGTATTGTAGTGTGCTTGTACTTTTATATTCTATGTAAAAATTGCTTGTATTGTTTGTTATTACGAATCTAATCCTTGTCTATTTTACAGTATAAAAACAAAATGGACGTTAAGGGTAGACAACCGAATATTTTAGAAGACCTACCAGAGGATATGATTGAGGAAATCTTGTCTAGAGTCGGTCAGAATTCATCAGCACATTTAGTTATGGCGAAATTAACTTGTCAAACATTTGAAAGAATTTTCAGGAATGCCTTAGTTTATAAAAGGTTTTCCTTTGATAGGTGGGGTATATCACATTGGGGAGACTTTAAGTTACGCCGTGTTTTCTTTAAAGCGTTAAATGCGGGGAACCCAAATGCAATTTTACGCTACGGGTTAAGAACCTATTTTGACTCAACATATCCCAACATAGGATTTCGTAAATTAGAAAGAGCTTCAAACATGCAACATAAAGAAGCATGTTATGCTTACGGGTTAGTGATGTTCGCTTCTTACCAAAGTGAGAAAAAGAACATCGGATTGAAGCTTTTAAATAAAACTTTTCCACAAGTGACGGATTCAGTAGCGAAGTTGGCCATTACGAAACCCTCGTCCTTTTGACGACATTACAACATGCTGCCTAGCCAATGGTCATAACGGTTATTTTGTGACAACCCGGAAATTTCCAATCAAATTTAAACTTTATCTTTATATTATTCCGACACGATAAGCAAAGTTTGTTAAGTTAAATCTCAAGAATTTTAAACTGTGTTCATACATTCATTATAACCTCGACCAAATTCCGACGATTCATGAACCGTTATATATAAATAGATATGTATATATATATATATATATATATATATATATATATATATATATATATATATATATATATATATATATATATATATATATATATATATATTATAACTTGAGAATATTAATAAAGTATTAAACGTATATTACTTTACACGAACGCATTTGTTTCAATATGTTTATCGATGGAATTAGAAGATAATATCAAATGATTGATTTATCAGATACATTGTGATATGATTACGGGTCTATGTTATGAGGTCCACTGTGATTTAAGAAATCTATTCTTTTTGACAACATTCGGAAAATGGTAAAGTGATTTATAAGTAAGAACGTGGAGTGTAAATAACTTAGATGTTGGATATCGACAAGTTAAGTAACTCGACATTTTTCATACATTTATTTAACCTTTGGACTTTATCCCATGCTTCACCAACAGACCGTAATTTAAAAACTTGAAACCTATTATGAATATATATGATTCTACTTTTCTAAAACGTTTTATGATATAACGATTTCCATTATTTTAACCTTTTAACAAAATGATTCTTAAATATATTTAGTTTTGGAAAACAAAATTATCATATTTATTTGATTTATTTTCAAACGTACAAAAACGTTTTTAGTTTAAAAAGAACTTTACTATTAAAACGTATATAACTTTTATAAATATCTAGAACCACTTTTGACAACTCATTACTTAACCAGTATGATAAAGATAACGATATTTATATTTTATTTTATTAAATATAAATAATGATTTAAATTAATTTTATATATATTTATACGCGTATTATACGTACATAGTTTTATACTTTTACTATACTTTAACTTTACCTTTACTTTACTTTTACTTTTACTTTACTTTAACTTTAATAATTTACTTTAATAATTCATACTTTAATAATTCACTTTAATAATTCATACTTTAATAATTCACTTTAATAATTCATACTTTAATAATTCACTTTAATAATTCATACTTTAATAATTCACTTTAATAATTCATACTTTAATAATTTACTTTAATAATTCAAAAATCTATTATAAATAGAATTCAATAGGTTTCATTATTTCATAGAAACTTGAAATATACTTCTCTAAACTCTCTCAATCGACTTACATATATATTTCAAGATATTATTAGTATACATAAAATACTACAACGAGGTCATGAGCGTATTATTTCAAAATGGATTTTTCGAGCGGGATAGAGCTAAGGAAAACATGGGTTATAGCTATGGAGGTGATGGGTATGGTTCATGGGTATGCTTGTGAGGTCAATCTAGTGTTTATCGTCTCCGTTGCGTCTACGTACCTTTCCTGCAATATTGAATCTCAATATTGATACGTGAGTACTCGTAAATTATTTTTACATATTAATAGTGTATCCCTGACTAGTGCTCGAGAATATAGGATTATGCATGCTTGTACTTTTGATATTGCCCTTAGATAGGTTATGTTGAATCCTGAATTAGTTACACTTGCGGTTGAGATAAGGTATAAGATATGCATGTCCTTGGAAGGCTAGCGAAAAATTGAGAACTTTTCATTTAGATATCGAATGGGTTCGATGAACGGATTAGAAGTTATAGTCAATTAAATTTTTATAAAAATGATTATTATTATCGTCGTTATTATCGTCGTTCTAGTTTTATCTTATTATTATCATTATTAATAAAAGGAATTATCATTAAAAATTGTTATTTTTATTATTATTACTATTGTTATCATCGTTAAAGTTATAATTAGTATTATTATTATTATTATTATTATTATTATTATTATTATTATTATTATTATTATTATTATTATTATTATTATTATCTTATTATTATCTTATTATTATTATTATTATTATTATTATTATTATTATCATTATTAATATATATATCACTATTTAAAAATTATTATTGTTATTGTTATTATTATTATTATTATCATTAAAATAGTTATTAGTATTATTAATAATATCATAGTAATTATCATTATTAGTATTATTGTAAATTAAAACTAATATTAGTAACATCTAATTCTTTTTAGTATTATTATTATTAGTATTATAAACACAATATAAAAGACGATTAAAAGCTATTAAACGAAACGATTAGGAAATAATGAGTATGAGTATCATGATGAAATTAAAATATTATAAGATATTGATCTAGATAAAATTATCATTCTTATTATTTTTATCATTATTATTATTATTAAAAGTATCGTTAGTATTAAAACTATCATTTTAACAAAAAATATCATTTTAATAGAAATGTCATTGTTATTATAAAATATCATTATTATTATCATTTTAAATAGAATTATTATTTTAAAGTTAATATTAAAAAGTATCATAAATATTAAAGTTATCATATTTAGAATTATCGTTTTATTATAATATCCTTATTGGTAAATATAAATATTGATATTTTTAAAAGAATAATAATAATTATTATTGCAAAATAATACAACTTTTACTTATTATTATTATCAATGTTATTTTATCAAATAAATATGTAATACAAATAATATAATTACCTTAATAAAACTTATCATAATATTTTTTTTAAATTAGCTTTATAAATTTTATTACTTAAGATATATAAAAGTATATTTTTATATAAAATTTTATTTAGTAATAAATGAATTATATTATTTACTCTATTAAATCTTTTAAAAATATTTAAAAATATAAAACGACGATATCTAAACTATATAATAATCATGTATAAATTTTGGAAATCATTTTGAGTCAAATTAACTTTTGTTGATCTTTGCATATTAGTCTCGAGCATTAGGATTGTGGTACACTATGACTTGACCTAATTTGTTAGACAAATATTGACCAGCACATATATATACATAATTAATTTAGGTTCGTGAATCCGAGGCCAACCTTGCACTTGTTCAATGACGTTATATGTATTTTTACTACGAAATACAGTATGGTGAGTTTCATTTGCCTTTTTACCCTTTATATTTTTGGGCTGAGAATACATGCGCAATTTTTATAAATGATTTACAAAATAGACACAAGTACGTGAAACTACATTCTATGGTTGAATTATCGAAATCGAATATGCCCCTTTTTATTAAGTCTGGTAATCTAAGAATTAGGGAACAGACACCCTAATTGACGCGAATCCTAAAGATAGATCTATTGGGCCTAACAAACCCCATCCAAAGTACCGGATGCTTTAGTACTTTGAAATTTATATCATGTCTGAAGGAGGATCCCGGAATAATGGGGATATTCTTATATGCATATTGTTAATGTCGGTTACCAGGTGTTCAATCCATATGAATGATTATTTTTGTCTCTATGCATGGGACGTATATTTATGAGAACTGGAAATGAAATTCTTGTGGTCTATTAAAATGATGGAAATGAATGATTATGATAAACTAATGAACTCACCAACCTTTTGGTTGACACTTTAAAGCATGTTTATTCTCAGGTATAAAAGAAATCTTCCGCTGTGCATTTGCTTGTTTTAAAGATATTACTTGGAGTATTTCATGGCATATTTCGAAGAACGTTGCATTCGAGTCATTGAGTTCATCAAAGATTACTATTAATTTAATTTATAATTGGATAGTGGATATTATGAAATGGTATGCATGCCTGTCAATTTTCAATGTAAAGAAAGTTCGTGTTTTAAAAACGAATGCAATGTTTGTAATATGTATCATATAGAGGTCAAATACCTCGCGATGTAATCAACTATTGTGAATCGTTTATAATGTATATGAACGGGTCCTTTCAGTTGGTATCAGAGCGGTGGTCTTAGCGAACCAGGTCTGCATTAGTGTGTCTAACTGATAAGTCGTTAGGATGCATTAGTGAGTCTGGACTTCGACCGTGTCTGCATGTCAAAAGTTTTGCTTATCATTTCTAGTCGGAAATCATCTGCTTATCATCCTTAGGAAATTACCTACTTATCATTATTAGTCTAGACACGTCTTGCTACATTAATTGCATGAGTAGTGTATAGACAAAATTCATATCTTAGCGTATCTGCTAAATCATATCTTATCGTATCTATTACTGTAAACTTTGCCTGACATATTCCGTAAATTCCTCCGTAATCTACGAAATCTTTTGATCTATATACATATATGGATATCCTATGTAAATAGAATACCACCCGATAGCCGGAAAATCATTTTATATTGAAAAATCCTTTATCCAATCGTACGAAATGGAAGTTGTCATCAGTTCAAGTCACTCGGATTCTGAAATGGAATCTCACACAAGCTCCGAAAGCAGTGTGACTGGAATGGATCAACCAATCAGTCATCATCTATTCTGGATGAATTGGGGATGGGTTCGTAGTCTCCTCAATCATTGGAGACCAGAAGAAGGCGATCCTTTCCATCCACCACATTGCCCTCTTGACGAAGAACCTGAAGCACTTACCGGCGAACCTGCCCAAAACACCATTTTCTCTCTCATTTCCAGAGTATCTCGTCACGATTATATACTCCATCAAATTCTAGATTTTATTTATCCGCTCATCCGAACCGACAATCACCCCGGTGTAATAGAAGAAGTCAACGAGCTTCGCGCTCGGGTAGTGGCTTTGGAGAATATGGTGCAAAAATTGCAAACACCAGTAGCAGCACCAGCAGCAACACCAGCAGCATAACCAGTACCACCATCATCAACGCCAACAGTACCATTACCACCTCCAACCACAACCGCGTCGTAAACCTCAACTTCACAATCTGTCCCACGAGCATCAACGTCATACGCACCATAGATATCAAGGAATACCATCAACAATAACTGACGATGTATTAATTCATAACTTCATTGGAGAAACATTCCACTGAGATTATGTAATCTCTAAAGTCTTAGAGATTATCTAATCTAGCCCTAACCATAAATCAGTTAAGCGAACCAAAATGATAGAAGGAAGAGTAGAAACCCTGACAAAAATGGTGTGTGATTAACAAGCTAAACTTGTTTTACCAACAGCATCAACAGTACCGTCAGCGTCACCAGCATCGTCAGTACAGTCAACATCAGAATCAACAACACCTATAACATCACAAACTTCGTCAGTTCAAGAATCACTGTGGACATCATTACGAATCAATAACGCGTATATTGTATCAAGGAGTTATGAAGAGTTAACTCATTCCCTCTGAAGAAATTATATGTATATTTTATATATACATATTTTGAAATAAAAATAAATCTTTCCGTGCTAAGCTATTGTTGTGAATCTTAACTACTCGGTTAATTCATCTTACAAATATGCAATAATATACGTCCTTCACCCGCAACTTAACCATCGTTAACTACAATCTCTGTCTCAATTCAACAAATTCCAATTCATAATAAATCAAGTATATATTTGATTTTACACTTTCATCATCGATGTAACCGAAACTTCTCAGATACCATCACTCGTACTTTGCGAAGTTCACAAGAATTTAACAAAAATCAACATCACGCCTCAACAAATAACGAAGTATTGATTCGTAATTTCAATATTATTGAAGAAATACTTATGTAATCTCTAAAGCCTTCAAGGGATTATTCAATTCTAGTTTCAACCATAAATCGAATGAGTTTAATTTAGTATTAACTCATTAAAATTTATGTTATGTCTGAGGAGAATATATACATATATATTTTCACAAAGACTGTAATAAAATTCTTATGTACAAAATATTAATTGTGAAATTTTTTAACGGGTAGGTAATACCCGAGAGATATATATATTCACAATTAATATGTTACATTCTTCGAATCTGATCAAGCAAATTATCAACTATACTTCCTACTTTCACAATAATATACATTCTTTCATAGAGATCAAAACAACCATACTCATTCAAACCCAATTACAAATTTTGATTTTGAAACCTCAGAATTCAATTCGAGATATAACCGGTATCATCACTTTTAGATTCCTACATCTTTCAAAGCTATATTTTGACTTCAAAACTGTGTTAGAACATCAAATGTATATTAACGATTACAATCTGTGTTCAAACCCTTCGAAAATATCTGAAGACACTTCAAATAATGAGCAATCGAGATGATGATCCAACCACATATTACCCACAGTTAGGTACTTAAAAAGCACTCGAAACCAAAGTCATAATTCCACACATATCTGTGTCAGATTCTTTCGCATTTATTAGCAAAAATAACTTTGCAATTCCTTTTCAAAGTAGCCAATTTTGTCACAGCTCCAGCAAGTCAACTTCGATTTTTCAGTCAGACTAACCTTACTATAACCTTGAGATATACACCATCGTTACCAGGGAACCTTTTACATCCCACCACATTATTAGCAGATGTACCAACAACTTCATTACCCTTTGACTTTAACCTCTCCAAAAAGTCATTATAGTTATTCATTGAAACCCCACCATTTACTCATTCGCATCTTGTAACAAGAATTGCCATACGAATCATCGGGAATTAGCAATCATTAATTTGAAATCTCACAGCGTGTCTACGCCAACAGTTATATGTGTACGTACAACGTCTATCTCCTGGACTTACATACTTTGAATGTGAAGTTTCTGAAAAACACCTTGAACTGTGAACTAGTTCTTGAAATGCTGACGAAGCAGCAACAACTGTAAACGATCTTAACAGTAAAAAGTTTGATGATAAAGAATAGTGTATTGGCAAAGCTCAGAAAAAGAGAAGTTTTGGAACTGGAAAAAGGATTGAGCAAAGTATGAAAGAGGCTGTGGACAAATCGAAAGGGCGAAACGTGCCTTCAAAGAATCTAAATGATTCAGTACCTGCTGAAGTCATTAAAGGAATACCTTGCTCTTGACTCTAAACCCCTGCGGACAATATTCTTCATCATCCTCTGATATTAGAAATTCTAAGATATCATCATATCTTTCATTATAAATATCCTCCATATTTCTGAAGATATTTTCTTAATTATTCTTATCCGAAATCATTTACCTCTTCGCGCTATCTGTATTACATCATAAAAGAAACTATTTTAGTTTCTAAATTCTGAAACATTCGAGTTTAAAATAGGAATATTTTTTTTTTGAAGTAGTGCTGGGAGCTGAAGCATGAGTTAGTATAATATAATGACACTTGATCAACGTGATTATATTACAGTAATTCATGCTGAGTTTCTAAATGGAACGTGATGATTCACAGATCATAACGTCATCATGTGCCATGTTACACGACTCCTATATTCTATTTAATCTCTAAAATATCAAGAAAATATTTCTTGATGATTCGGTCTTTTCTAGGGTATTCTGGTAATTTAACAAATCAAGATCGTGCCATTACAATTTCCTTCTTAGAACATTAACTATGTTCATTCAGAAATTCATATCTACGAATTCTGGACCATTACATACGGTGCTTAATCTCAAGAAGAGGAAACGAAAGAATGAAGCTCCGAAATAGAAATAGGAGTATAAATCGCAGCAAATAGAAGGGAGCATTAACTGTGGATGACAATAATTATAGAAGACAGAAGCAGGGACTTCGAAATATAAAGGAGGATATAAAGCCCAACGACGACCCAGAAATTATAAACCATATATATCGATGCATATAGCAATATAAAGACATGGGAGAACTAAAAACACTATAAAACTAAGAGTATAGTAAAAGTAAATAGATTCTTCCGATGGCAGATGAAAGAAAAGAATGACAGATATGAAAGTTAGGAGTATATCAAGAATCAGAACTGGATGGAGCATATTAGTGAATAAAAGGTGTGAGTTGTGGAAATAAGGAAACGAAGGGGGTGGATATATAGTAAAATATCCGATAGAGCAATCAAAACATATTATCGCATTTAATCAAAGCTGATCTTAACTTCCTTAATTTTCGAAGAACCAAATCTTATTACGAAGATTTTCTCTAAATTCCTTGAATTTCGAAAATCAACCGTGACTATGTCATTGGTTAAAAAGAACGTGCATTTACTCATTTCATTCTTTTGTGATAACTTCACTCGTACCCTTCACAAAAATCAAATTGCTTTATCTATATTACTTGATGATAATAAAACTCTAATTTTCAACTCGTATACGTCATGAAAACATACTTATTGTCAGCCATGACCATTCCATTCAAATTTTGGGACGAAATTTCTTTAACGGGTAGGTACTGTGACAACCCGGAAATTTCCAATCAAATTTAAACTTTATCTTTATATTATTCCGACACGATAAGCAAAGTTTGTTAAGTTAAATCTCAAGAATTTTAAACTGTGTTCATACATTCATTATAACCTCGACCAAATTCCGACGATTCATGAACCGTTATATATAAATAGATATGTATATATATGTATGTATATATATATATATATATATATATATATATATATATATATATATATATATATATATATATTATAACTTGAGAATATTAATAAAGTATTAAACGTATATTACTTTACACGAACGAATTTGTTTCAATATGTTTATCGATGGAATTAGAAGATAATATCAAATGATTGATTTATCATATACATTGTGATATGATTACGGGTCTATGTTATGAGGTCCACTGTGATTTAAGAAATCTATTCTTTTTGACAACATTCGGAAAATGGTAAAGTGATTTATAAGTAAGAACGTGGAGTGTAAATAACTTAGATGTTGGATATCGACAAGTTAAGTAACTCGACATTTTTCATACATTTATTTAACCTTTGGACTTTATCCCATGCTTCACCAACAGACCGTAATTTAAAAACTTGAAACCTATTATGAATATATATGATTCTACTTTTCTAAAACGTTTTATGATATAACGATTTCCATTATTTTAACCTTTTAACAAAATGATTCTTAAATATATTTAGTTTTGGAAAACAAAATTATCATATTTATTTGATTTATTTTCAAACGTACAAAAACGTTTTTAGTTTAAAAAGAACTTTACTATTAAAACGTATATAACTTTTATAAATATCTAGAACCACTTTTGACAACTCATTACTTAACCAGTATGATAAAGATAACGATATTTATATTTTATTTTATTAAATATAAATAATGATTTAAATTAATTTTATATATATTTATACGCGTATTATACGTACATAGTTTTATACTTTTACTATACTTTAACTTTACCTTTACTTTACTTTTACTTTTACTTTACTTTAACTTTAATAATTTACTTTAATAATTCATACTTTAATAATTCACTTTAATAATTCATACTTTAATAATTCACTTTAATAATTCATACTTTAATAATTCACTTTAATAATTCATACTTTAATAATTCACTTTAATAATTCAAAAATCTATTATAAATAGAATTCAATAGGTTTCATTATTTCATAGAAACTTGAAATATATTTCTCTAAACTCTCTCAATCGACTTACATATATATATTTACTCAGTATTATTTCAAGATATTATTAGTATACATAAAATACTACGACAAGGTCATGAGCGTATTATTTCAAAATGGATTTTTCGAGCGGGATAGAGCTAAGGAAAACATGGGTTATAGCTATGGAGGTGATGGGTATGGTTTATGGGTATGCTTGTGAGGTCAATCTAGTGTTTATCGTCTCCGTTGCGTCTACGTACCTTTCCTGCAATATTGAATCTCAATATTGATACGTGAGTACTCGTAAATTATTTTTACATATTAATAGTGTATCCCTGACTAGTGCTCGAGAATATAGGATTATGCATGCTTGTACTTTTGATATTGCCCTTAGATAGGTTATGTTGAATCCTGAATTAGTTACACTTGCGGTTGAGATAAGGTATAAGATATGCATGTCCTTGGAAGGCTAGCGAAAAATTGAGAACTTTTCATTTAGATATCGAATGGGTTCGATGAACGGATTAGAAGTTATAGTCAATTAAATTTTTATAAAAATGATTATTATTATCGTCGTTATTATCGTCGTTCTAGTTTTATCTTATTATTATCATTATTAATAAAAGGAATTATCATTAAAAATTGTTATTTTTATTATTATTACTATTGTTATCATCGTTAAAGTTATAATTAGTATTATTATTATTATTATTATTATTATTATTATTATTATTATTATTATTATTATTATTATTATTATTATTATTATTATTATTATTATTATTATTATTATTATTATTATTATTATCTTATTATTATTATTATTATTATTATTATTATTATTATTATTATTATTATTATTATTATTATTATCATTATTAATATATATATCACTATTTAAAAATTATTATTGTTATTGTTATTATTATTATTATTATCATTAAAATAGTTATTAGTATTATTAATAATATCATAGTAATTATCATTATTAGTATTATTGTAAATTAAAACTAATATTAGTAACATCTAATTCTTTTTAGTATTATTATTATTAGTATTATAAACACAATATAAAAGACGATTAAAAGCTATTAAACGAAACGATTAGGAAATAATGAGTATGAGTATCATGATGAAATTAAAATATTATAAGATATTGATCTAGATAAAATTATCATTCTTATTATTTTTATCATTATTATTATTATTAAAAGTATCGTTAGTATTAAAACTATCATTTTAACAAAAAATATCATTTTAATAGAAATGTCATTGTTATTATAAAATATCATTATTATTATCATTTTAAATAGAATTATTATTTTAAAGTTAATATTAAAAAGTATCATAAATATTAAAGTTATCATATTTAGAATTATCGTTTTATTATAATATCATTATTAGTAAATATAAATATTGATATTTTTAAAAGAATAATAATAATTATTATTGCAAAATAATACAACTTTTACTTATTATTATTATCAATGTTATTTTATCAAATAAATATGTAATACAAATAATATAATTACCTTAATAAAACTTATCATAATATTTTTTTTAAATTAACTTTATAAATTTTATTACTTAAGATATATAAAAGTATATTTTTATATAAAATTTTATTTAGTAATAAATGAATTATATTATTTACTCTATTAAATCTTTTAAAAATATTTAAAAATATAAAACGACGATATCTAAACTATATAATAATCATGTATAAATTTTGGAAATCATTTTGAGTCAAATTAACTTTTGTTGATCTTTGCATATTAGTCTCGAGCATTAGGATTGTGGTACACTATGACTTGACCTAATTTGTTAGACAAATATTGACCAGCACATATATATACATAATTAATTTAGGTTCGTGAATCCGAGGCCAACCTTGCACTTGTTCAATGACGTTATATGTATTTTTACTACGAAATACAGTATGGTGAGTTTCATTTGCCTTTTTACCCTTTATATTTTTGGGCTGAGAATACATGCGCAATTTTTATAAATGATTTACAAAATAGACACAAGTACGTGAAACTACATTCTATTGTTAAATTATCGAAATTGAATATGCCCCTTTTTATTAAGTCTGGTAATCTAAGAATTAGGGAACAGACACCCTAATTGACGCGAATCCTAAAGATAGATCTATTGGGCCTAACAAACCCCATCCAAAGTACCAGATGCTTTAGTACTTCGAAATTTATATCATGTCCGAAGGTGGATCCCGGAATGATGGGGATATTCTTATATGCATATTGTTAATGTCGGTTACCAGGTGTTCAATCCATATGAATGATTATTTTTGTCTCTATGCATGGGACGTATATTTATGAGAACTGGAAATGAAATTCTTGTGGTCTATTAAAATGATGGAAATGAATGATTATGATAAACTAATGAACTCACCAACCTTTTGGTTGACACTTTAAAGCATGTTTATTCTCAGGTATAAAAGAAATCTTCCGCTGTGCATTTGCTTGTTTTAAAGATATTACTTGGAGTATTTCATGGCATATTTCGAAGAACGTTGCATTCGAGTCATTGAGTTCATCAAAGATTACTATTAATTTAATTTATAATTGGATAGTGGATATTATGAAATGGTATGCATGCCTGTCAATTTTCGATGTAAAGAAAGTTTGTGTTTTAAAAACGAATGCAATGTTTGTAATATGTATCATATAGAGGTCAAATACCTCGCGATGTAATCAACTATTGTGAATCGTTTATAATGTATATGAACGAGTCCTTTCATATTTTCCACAAGACCAAGGATGGGAAGTCGTCTTAGTAAAACCAGAATGCATGACTTGTTTCTGGACTTATGAATTACGTGTCTTTATTTCCTTTGCTGACCAACTTGCGTATTAACTAGATTTATCTTCAAAACTGTCCTGTATCATAGTGTACTATATTTCATGTTATATGTAATATAGCGAAGTTGTAAGTTTGAAGAATATTTGTATGTGATATATTATTATAATCAGTTTTTCATATGGAATTGTAGTAGTTGAATTGTATATTAGCTACTAAGTATGAACTTAACGGGCAGGTAGTACCCGAATTTAAACTTATAAAACGCTAATATGAAGAAAAAGCTTTTATAAATGAGTTCATATTATGATACGAGATACTATTGACTACTCTTAATATTCTGTATGATTAACTTGTTTTATTTGACTATTTTGAAGGAAATGGCACCGACTACTCGATACACCTTGAATATGAGCTAAGAGGAATTTCGTGCCTTTCTTGCTTCAAACATAGCCGCAGTACAGGCCGCGCTACATACCAACAATAACTCTGAATCTAGCAATACAACTAACGGCACAAGAAATCGTGTAGGATGCTCCTACAAGGAATTCACTGCCTGCAAACCTTCAGAATTTGATGGGACTGAAGGACCAATCGGATTGAAACGGTGGACCGAGAAAGTTGAATCGGTGTTTTCCATAAGTAAGTGTACTGAAGGAGACAAAGTGAAGTACGCTACGCATACCTTCACAGGTATTGCGTTAACATGGTGGAATACCTATCTAGAGCAAGTGGGACAAGATGCTGCTTACGCGCTACCGTGGTCAGCATTCAAGCACTTGATGAACGAGAAGTACCGTCTCAGAACCGAGGTCAATAAGCTCAAGTCAAAACTTAGAGGGTTATGAACACAGGGATTCGATATTACTTCGTACGAAAGACGATTCACAGAATTGTGCCTATTGTATCCGAGAGAGTTCGAAGATGAGGAAGAGAAGATCGACGCGTTTGTGAAAGGGTTACCGGAGAGAATCCAAGAAGATATAAGTTCACACGATCCTGCCTCCATACAAATGGCATGTAGAATGGCTCACAAACTAGTGAACCAGATTGAGGGAAGAATTAAAGAACAGGCGGCCGAAGAGGCCAACGTGAAGCTACTCAAAAGAAAGTGGGAGGAAAATGGTGATAAGAGTCACCAATACAACAACAACTATCCCACCAATCTCAACATCAATCGCAACTACAACAAATGGCACAACAACAACAACAACAACAACTACAACAATCATCCCAACAACAATAACAACCGCAACAACAACAACAATCAGAAGCAGCTATGCCAAAGGTGAAGAGACCCATCCTAATCCATCCGGACGAAGTCCATATCGATTATAAATGATTCACAACAGTTGATTACATCGCGAGGTACTTGACCTCTATATGATACATTTTACAAACATTGCATTCGTTTTTGAAAAGACAATCTTTCATTACATCAAAAGTTGACGACATGTATACCATTTCATAATATATCTTACTATAATTGACTTAATAATAATCTTGATGAACTCAACGACTCGAATGCAACATCTTTTGAATATGTCATGAATGACTCCAAGTAATATCTCTAAGATGAGCAAATGCACAGCGGAAGATTTCTTTCATACCTGAGAATAAACATGCTTTCAAGTGTCAACCAAAAGGTTGGTGAGTTCATTAGTTTAACATAAATAATCATTTCCATCATTTTAATAGACCACAAGATTTCATATTTCTATTTCTCATAAACATACGTCCCATGCATAGAGACAAAAATATCATTCATATGGATTGAACACCTGGTAACCGACATTCACAATATACATATAAGAATATCCCCATCATTCTGGGATCCTCCTTCGGACATGATATAAATTTCGAAGTACTAAAGCATCCGGTACTTTGGATGGGGCTTGTTGGGCCCAATAGATCTATCTTTAGGATCCGCGTCAATTAGTAGATCGGTTTACTAATTCTTAGGTTACCAAGCAAAAGGGGCATATTTGGCTTCGATCATTCAACCATATAATGTAGTTTCGATTACTTGTGTCTATTTCGTAAAATATTTATAAAAATTTTGCATGTATTCTCAGCCCAAAAATATAAAGGGTAAAAAGGTAAATGAAACTCACCTAATGTATTTTATAGTAAAAATACATATGGCTACGTTAAACAAGTGTAGGGTTGACCCCAGATTCACTAACCTATATCATTTATATATATATTAACACACATAATTGTAATGGAACAAATTATATATATATATATATATATATATATATATATATATATATATATATATATATAAACCTATTAGTTATATCATTTTTATATTAATAACCTATATGTTTCATATATTCATTTTATTTATTTAAAATAAATAAAATATAATTTTTGTTATGTTATATGTATTAAATATATATTTTGTATATATACACATATCGTTTGTTTTGTTAAAATTATAATAATACTAAAATAATATTAGTAATGTTAAAAATAATAATAATGATAATAGAGTTAAAAATAATACTTTTAGTATAAATGATAAAATGATAACTTTAATAAGAATAATATTTTTTTTTTAAAAATAATTTTAATAATAGTGAATACTAATAATAAAACTACAAAAATAATGATTTTACTAATAAAAATAATAATAACTTTATTACTAATAATAATACTAATAATAAAAATGATAATGATAATCTCTACTATAAATGGTATTAATAATAATTTCAATAGTGATATTAATAATAATAACCTAAATGATAATAATAATAATAATGTTAATTCTAATACCAATGTTAGTAATAATAATAACAATAATTTTATTTACTCATTTTAATACTAAGGATACTAATTTTTAATAGAAATGACAATATTTGAAGGGTTACAGGTTTGATAAGGGTATGAAGGATTTGAGTATTAAATTGCCAACAGGTTCGATTCATGTAATAATACTCGATGGTTTTATGGTTTGATCCATGTCTTAACAATAACAATTAATTTACAGGTGTGGCAGTAGCATGTTAATAGCATAAAGATGGTGTTTGGTTTCTGTTTGATCTCGAAATAAAAAGGTACCAGTTAGTATAATTGTATGAACAGCTTTTTCAATTGAATAGTCATGTGAAACCTGGTATGCAGCAGCAGTAGCAGTCATCTTGCAGTCGTGGTCATTTGATTTTGAAGGTTTCAAGTGACGGTTTGATAGAGGGTTTAAATGGGTATCAAACTGGTGGTTTGGGTTGTTTAGTTGGGTGTAGTTTGTAAACAGAAAGTAAAAATGGTAGCAGTCAGCTGACTGTGGTTGAGCAGCTGCAGGGTAATTATAATGGAGTGTTCAATTCATGGGTGGCGTATGGTGGTGAGCGTGTGGTGGTGATTTCGAATGGAAGCAGAAAAGAAACAAGGACAGGTATGTATTAGCAACAAGTGTAGAATACTAGCAGTTCAATCACCGTGTTTCTTGATGGTTGTGATTAAGACGTGACGATTTAATAGTTAGGGACTAATTGGTGGTTTGTGTTAATCATGATGAAGATGGTTGATTTCCCATTCTGTAACCTAAGCTATATGTATGTATCTTATACCTTGTATATATTATAGATTATAGATAGCCATATATGATAGTGATATGCAACTGAAAGTGGAGATTTGAAATATAAACCCCACAATTATTCAATTAGCCACAGTGAAAGTTTTGGTGATTTGTTTTGTAGTGGGTGTTTGGATTCCTAATCGAATGAAAAATAGCTAGTGTGATATAGTTGGTTGAGCATGTAACTGTATTCAAACCTATATATGTAATTATATATGTCTGATCATTTATATATCTATCCTCAGTATATATATTCATATATTATATATTGTTATGCTAAATGAAACAAGAGAACAAGCAGAAAGTAATTTAGTTTGTGGTATTCTTGAAATTAAAACAAAAGCATATAAACATGAAGTAGTGGGTTTTATATTTAATACATAAATATTATTGTAATGTCTAATATGTTCATTTCATTCAATAAAACATTATGTAAAACAGTTTAGCCGTCTCCTAAGTGTCCTTTAGTATCGACCGTTTTATTAGAGATAGTGATTTATACTCCGTTGTGAATTCAGTTACGGATAAAAATACACAGAAAATTTTTCAAATTTTTAAATTAATTTTCTTTATTTATTTCAGCCATTATGTATAAAAACCGGTCATTAATTATTTACGGTTTAAAAATAAAATAAAAATAAACTAAATTAATTATTAGCTCCCGACCTCGAGTAAAAATACTAAATGTTAAACTTAATCAAATAGGTTCTACTTATCCCTTTGACGAAGCTATAATTCATATACTTATTTTCGGATCATCTTTTATTTTGAAATTACATATAAGTTCAAATTAAACTTCTCTAATGTCAATCGGAACATCAAACGAGTAGTACAATCCTTTAATATTTATTTTTTAATATACTTTATTTATATAAAGATATGTTTTAAATAATAATTATTATAATATCCTATTTCTATTTTATTAATTTTATAATAATAACATATAATATTTCAAATTATATTTAGAATTATTATTTATATATATATACACACAAATCTATTTACAATTTAATTGTTCATAAATCGTCGGGAATAGTCAAAGGGTAATTGATTACATGAACACAGTTCAAAGTTTTTGAAACATCAACATTACAGACTTTACTTATCGTATCGAAATTAAATAAGATTCAAGTTTAAATTTGGTCGGAAATTCCCGGGTCATCACAGTACCTACCCGTTAAAGAAATTTCGTCCCGAAATTTGCGTGAGGTAGTCATGGCTAACAATAAATATGTTTTCCTGACGAATATGAGCTGATAAATAGAGTTTTATCATTATTGAATAATACAGATAAGATAATTCGATTATTCAAAGAGCACGAATGAAGCTATCACAAAAGAGTGAAATGAATCAATGAAGTTTCGTTTTAACTTCTAACATTGTATTGGTTGAATTCCAGAATTCAAGTGATTTAAAAGAAAATCTTGAAAATCTATAAGATCTGATCCTTCGGCGAATAAGGAAATTAAGATCTCTCTAATTAAATACGGTGATCTGCTTCGATTACTCTGTCTGATATTTCCATTATAAATTAAACTCTTCCGTCCCATTATTCTCACCATTCCTATACTTTCCTTCTTGTTTCATATATCCAAAAGATTGTGAAAATGCTTAATCCAATTCTAATCCTTGATATTTTCCTAATTATCATTCCTGTCATCCTTCTTTTCAATCTTCCACCAGAAGAATCTGTTTACTTCTATTATTACCTTGGGATGATGCTATGCTTAATTATACTGTGTCTTTATATTGCTATTCGTATTAATATCCACAGTTTGCAACCTCCGTGTTGTTATCGGGCTTTATATTTTTTTCTTATATTTCGAAATCCTTGCTTCCGTTTTCGATAATCATTGTCATCCACAGTTAATGTTCTCTCCTATTTTGCTGCGATTTATACTCCAATTTTTTTTTTTTTTTTGGAGCTTTGTCCCTTCGTTTCTTCTTTTTATGATTGGACCTCTCTGGTAATGGTCCAGAATTCGTAGATATAAAGTTTTGAATGAATTTAATGTTCTAAACAAGAAAGAACGTTATAGCACTATTTGATTTGTCAAATTACCAGAATCACTGAGAATAGAACTATCAAGAATATATTTTCTTGATATGTTCAGAAGTTAATTAAAATGAAAGAGTTATGTAACATGACACATGATGACGTTATAATCTGTGAATCATCATGTTCTATTTAGAAACTCAGCATGACTTACTGTAATATAATCACGTTGATCATGTGTCATTATATTATACTATCTCATGCATCAATTCCCAACATTACTTCAATAACATTCATATTTTAAGCTCGAAAGTTTACAGAATCTAGAAACTAATAGTTTCTCATATGATGTAACACTGATAGCTCAAAGAGTATATGATTTCAGATAAGATTAGTTATGAAAATATATTCAAAAATATCAAAGATATTTATAATGAAAGATACGATAATATCTTTGAATATCTAAGATCAGAGGATGATGGAGATTATTGTCCGCAAGGGTTTAGAGTAAGGAGCAAGATATTTGTTAAAGACTTCAGTAGACATTGAATCATTTGGATTCTTTGAAGTCAATCTTATTCTTTGTGATTTGTCCACTGTTTCCTTCATAGTTTCGCATAATCCGCTTTTCGGTACTAAATTTTCTATTGAATGTTTCCAATATAATGATACACATGAAGCACGAAGAGGTATATAATTTTGGACGAGAATATTTATGAAAATATCCTCAAAAATATCGAAGATATTGATGATGATATTTTGGAATTTATAAGTTCGATGGTTGATGGAGAAAGATTCTTCAGCAAGATTTTAACATGACTTCGGAGCAAGATATTCTCTAAAGATTTCAACGGATCCAGAATTATCTGGATTCTTTGAATATAGGGTATGATCCTTGTATTTGTCCTTGGTCTCCTTCGTGGTTAGCTCAATCCGTTTTTCAGTTCCAATTTTTCTGGGCTTTTCCAACATACTATTCTTTATCATTAAACTTCTGACGATTAAGACAGTTTACGGTTGTCTACAGTTTATGCTGCTTCATTCAGCTTTTTCAACATTCAGAATATTGATTTGTAGACTGAGTGTTGTTCAGAATTTCAGAATGAAAGACCATAATTCTAAAAGATAAATGTTATACATATAACTGTTGATGTAGATATGCTGTGAGTTTTCAAAGTACTGATTGCTGATTCCTGGTAATTGTTATGGCAGTTCTCGTTACAAGATGTGGATGAGTATATGATAGGGTTTCAATGAATAAATATAATGATTTGTCAAAGAGATTTAAGCCAAGGAGCGACGAGGTTGCTGGTACGGCTGCTGATAATATGGTGGAATATAAAAGAATTCTCCGATATTAAAAGGGTAATCGTATATATCAGGATTATAGTAAGGCTACTTCAAATGACAAGTCAAAGTTGACTTGCTGGAGCTGTGACAAAATTGGCTACTTTGAATAGCAGATGCAAAGTTATTTTTGGTAATAATAACGCTAAAGAAATTAGCACAGCTACGTGTTAAACGTTTACTCAGGTTCCGAGTGTTTTCAGATGCATAACTATATGCATCGATCTTTTCTTCTGTAGATGAAGTGCGGTTGGTTCATCCTCTCAATTGAGGTGTTTTCAAGAATTATGAAAGTTTGAATGCAGATTGGAATCGTCAAGGTACAATTAAGGTTTAAGATGAAATCAAGTGGCAACTTAAAGAATTGTTTAGTTTCATATGTTATAATCAATATTTTAATTCATTTTAAGTGTCCAATGTTATTAGTCCACAGTCGATAGTCCACAGTTAGCAATTCAATAATTCATATATAATTATATATATAATATTTGAATTAATACGTATTGTGACCCGTACACGTCTCAGACTCGATCACAACTCAAAGTATATATATTATTTGAGAATCAACCTCAACATTGTATAGAGAACTCGATCATTACTGCATATAGAGTGTCTATGGTGATTCCAAATAATATATATAGATGCGTCGATATGATATGTCAAAACCTTGTATACGTGTCCCGATATTTAAAGTGCGTAAAATAAATAACAGAAATTAAATGACGATAAATAAAATTGCGAGAATATAAATTGCGATAAATAAACTGCGATAAATAAATTGCGCTAATAAAATGCAATAAGGAATTAACAGTTAGCTAGGAACAGTTAGCTAGAATTTGGTTAACGTGGATTTTTAACAAAATTTTCTCATAGTTAATTTGTTTGTTTCTAACAAATTTTATTTTGTTCAACGTTTTCTTCATTATGCCACTTGTTGGATTCTGATAAATCAAAATCCAAATATGGAATTGGATGAGTATGGTTATTCTGTGGTGAACGGATTTGTATATCGGTGGATATAAGTAGGATAGTAAACGACTGTTGAATCAGCTTCGAATAATGTACATTGTAACTTATTAATGTGAAATCTGAATATTCTTCGGGTATTACCTACCCGTTAAAATATTTTCACAATTAACACTTTGTACGAAAGAATTTTTAATTACAATCTTTATGAAAACATAAATAGATATATATTTTCTTCAGATGTAATCATGGATTCATTGAGTTAATATGATATTAAACTCATTTAGTTTACCGTTAGAACTAGAATACATAATCTCTAAAACATTTAGAGATTACTTAATCGTCATGAAGAACGAAGATAATCGATGTCGAACGATACGTAGAACGATGATTATACTCGAGGTACAGAATGAGATGTTGAGGCATGGATTGTTGATGGTACTGGTGTTGTTACTGATGGTACTGTTAGTGTCGGTGATGTTGCTGAAGCTGGTACATTTTGCACCATATTCTCCAAATTTTATTTTTTTCGAGCGCGAAGTTTGTTGACTTCTTCTATTATTCCAGGATGATTGTCGGTTGGAACGAGCGAATGAATAAGGTTTAGAATTTTAGATAGAATATAATCTTGGCGAGATATTCGGGAAATGAGAGAGAAAATAGTATTACAAACAGGTTCGCCGGTAATTGTTTCAGGTTCATCGCCAAGAGGTAATTTCGGTTGGTAGAAAGGAAAAGGATCGCTTTCTTCCTATCTCTGTTGGTTTAGTCGACTACGAACCCATCGCCAATTCATCTCAAATTAGTGATGACTGATTTTGTTGATCCATTCCAGTTATACTACTTTCGAA
Source organism: Rutidosis leptorrhynchoides (assembly GCF_046630445.1). Lineage (NCBI taxonomy): Eukaryota > Viridiplantae > Streptophyta > Magnoliopsida > Asterales > Asteraceae > Rutidosis > Rutidosis leptorrhynchoides. The sequence continues at coordinate 367,153,921 of NC_092343.1, read as the reverse complement.
GCTCAAGTGTGTTTCCATGTCGGAATAGTTGTCGGAATTTGAGGAACTTGAACTAGTTGAGGGATTCATCTCGTACGATCAGATGAAAGATTTTCGATAAGAATTAGATTATAGGATGTAGATTAGTACCCTGCAATACATAATTTACATATGCATATATAATACTAAAATCCCATAAGTTACGGAGGAATCTACGGAAGCTGTCAGGCAAAGGTAACAACAACAGATATGCTAAGATATGAATTTATCTATACACTGTCTATGCAATAGCGGCAGTAAGATGTGTCTAGACTTTAAGGATGATAAGCAAGTAATTTTTGACACGAAATGATAAGCAAAACTTTTGACATGCAGACACGGTCGAAGTCCAGACTCACTAATGCATCGTAATGACTTATCAGTTATACACACTAATGCAGACCTGGTTCGCTAAGACCACCGCTCTGATACCAACTGAAGAGACCCGTCCTAATCCATCCAGACGAAGTCCATATCGATTATAAACGATTCACAACAGTTGATTACATCGCGAGGTACTTGACCTCTATATGATACATTTTACAAACATTGCATTTGTTTTTGAAAAGACAATCTTTCATTACATCGAAAGTTGACGACATGCATACCATTTCATAATATATCTTACTATAATTGACTTAATAATAATCTTGATGAACTCAACGACTCGAATGAAACGTCTTTTGAATATGTCATGAATGACTCCAAGTAATATCTCTAAGATGAGCAAATGCACAGCGGAAGATTTCTTTCATACCTGAGAATAAACATGCTTTCAAGTGTCAACCAAAAGGTTGGTGAGTTCATTAGTTTAACATAAATAATCATTTCCATCATTTTAATAGACCACAAAATTTCATATTTCTATTTCTCATAAACATACGTCCCATGCATAGAGACAAAAATATCATTCATATGGATTGAACACCTGGTAACCGACATTCACAATATACATATAAGAATATCCCCATCATTCCGGGATCCTGCTTCAGACATGATATAAATTTCGAAGTACTAAAGCATCCGGTACTTTGGATGAGGCTTGTTGGGCCCGATAGATCTATCTTTAGGATTCGCGTCAATTAGTAGATCGGTTTACTAATTCTTAGGTTACCAAGCAAAAGGGGCATATTCGGCTTCGATCATTCAATCATATAATGTAGTTTCGATTACTTGTGTCTATTTCGTAAAACATTTATAAAAATTTCGCATGTATTCTCAGCCCAAAAATAAAAAGGGTAAAAAGTTAAATGAAACTCACCTAATGTATTTTGTAGTAAAAATACATATGGCTACGTTAAACAAGTGTAGGGTTGACCTCAGATTCACGAACCTATATCATTTGTATATATATTAACACACATAATTGTAATCGAACAAATTATATATATATATATATATATATATATATATATATATATATATATATATATATATATATATATATATATATATATATATATATATATATATATATATATATATATATATATATATATATATATATATATATATAAACCTATTAGTTATATCATTTTTATATTAATAACTTATATGTTTCATATATTCATTTTATTTATTTAAAATAAATAAAATATAATTTTTGTTATGTTATATGTATTAAATATATATTTTGTATATATACACATATCATTTGTTTTGTTAAAATTATAATAATACTAAAATAATATTAGTAATGTTAAAAATAATAATAATGATAATAGAGTTAAAAATAATACTTTTAGTATAAATGATAAAATGATAACTTTAATAAGAATAATATTTTTTTTAATATTTTTAATAATAGTGAATACTAATAATAATAACTACAAAAATAATGATTTTACTAATAAAAATAATAATAACTTTATTACTAATAATAATACTAATAATAAAAATGATAATGATAATCTCTACTATAAATGGTATTAATAATAATTTCAATAGTGATATTAATAATAATAACCTAAATGATAATAATAATGTTAATTCTAATACCAATGTTAGTAATAATAATAACAATAATTTTATTTACTCATTTTAATACTAAGGATACTAATTTTTAATAGAAATGATAATAATAATAAAAATAATAATAATAATAATAATAATAATAATAATAATAATAATAATAATAATAATAATAATAATAATAATAATAATAATAATAATAATAATAATTAATAATTAATAATAATAATAATAATAAAAATAAATTATACCATAAAGTAAAATTAAATGGGATCCGGTTGATAGAAAGAGAGATCACGATTTTAGATCTGGATCATCTCCATCTTTCTCCATCCTCTTCTCATCTCATATCATCTTTTATCATTATCATCGCCATCACCAACATCATCTTCAATCCTTATTATCAGTTGTAAAAGGAAACAATGAAGCACAGCAGCAGCAACGACCTCCGATGGTTTTTTTTTCGGGCCAAAACAGAAAACAGAATTTATTGTAGCAATCAAACTGTTATGGTTTGTGGTGATGTTCCAGTGGAGTTTTAACAACAAAATAATCTGTTGTATCATCAATCCATCATCATTTATTATCAATCCCCAATTAACAATAGAGCACATGATCAGTAATTGAAGTTCTTTGTGGTATACGAAGGAAACAATAAGTAGTTGCAAGTCTGGTGATAGTTAATGATTCGAATTGAAAACAGAGACACAATAATAGCAACAATTCACAGGAACATATGCGATTTGCAGCCTGGTTCGATTTCCTTCTTTTATTTATATAATTAATCATTTATTTATTTTATAAACAAAATTGAATAGCAGCAGTAGCATATTAGACGCAGGATATGTATTGATGATGATAGGGTTGTGTTGAATTGAAACGGCAGTAGTGACACGAATTTGAGTAACAATATTTGAAGGGTTACAAGTTTGATAAGGGTATGAAGGATTTGAGTATTAAATTGCCAACAGGTTCGATTCAGGTAATAATACTCGATGGTTTTATGGTTTGATCCATGTCTTAACAATAAAAATTAATTTACAGGTGTGGCAGTAGCATGTTAATAGCATAAAGATGGTGTTTGGTTTCTGTTTGATCTCGAAATAAAAAGGTACCAGTTAGTATAATTGTATGAACAGCTTTTTCAATTGAATAGTCATGTGAAACCTGGTATGCAGCAGCAGTAGCAGTCATCTTGCAGTCGTGGTCATTTGATTTTGAAGGTTTCAAGTGACGGTTTGATAGAGGGTTTAAATGGGTATCAAACTGGTGGTTTGGGTTGTTTAGTTGGGTGTAGTTTGTAAACAGAAAGTAAAAATGGTAGCAGTTAGTTGACTGTGGTTGAGCAGCTGCAGGGTAATTATAATGGAGTGTTCAATTCATGGGTGGCGTATGGTGGTGAGCGTGTGGTGGTGATTTCGAATGGAAGCAGAAAAGAAACAAGGACAGGTATGTATTAGCAACAAGTGTAGCATACTAGTAGTTCAATCACCGTGTTTCTTGATGGTTGTGATTAAGACGTGATGATTTAATAGTTAGGGACTAATTGGTGGTTTGTGTTAATCATGATGAAGATGGTTGATTTCCCATTCTGTAACCTAAGCTATATGTATGTATCTTATACCTTGTATATATTATAGCTTATAGATAGCCATATATGATAGTGATATGCAACTGAAAGTGGAGATTTGAAATAGAAACCCCACAATTATTCAATTAGCCACAGTGAAAGTTTTGGTGATTTGTTTTGTAGTGGGTGTTTGGATTCCTAATCGAATGAAAAATAGCTAGTGTGATATAGTTGGTTGAGCATGTAACTGTATTCAAACCTATATATGTAATTATATATGTCTGATCATTTATATATGTATCCTCAGTATATATATTCATATATTATATATTGTTATGCTAAACGAAACAAGAGAACAAGCAGAAAGTAATTTAGTTTGTGGTATTCTTGAAATTAAAACAAAAGCATATAAACATGAAGTAGTGGGTTTTATATTTAATACATAAATATTATAGTAATGTATAATATGTTCATTTCATTCAATAAAACATTGTGTAAAACAGTTTAGCCATCTCCTAAGTGTCCTTTAGTATCGACCGTTTTATTAGAGATAGTGATTTATACTCCGTTGTGAATTCAGTTACGGATAAAAGTACACAGAAATTTTTTCAAATTTTTAAATTAATTTTCTTTATTTATTTCAGTCATTATGTATAAAAACCGGTCATTAATTATTTACAGTTTAAAAATAAAAATAAAATAAACTAAATTAATTATTAGCTCCCGACCTCGAGTAAAAATACTAAATGTTAAACTTAATCAAATAGGTTCTACTTATCCCTTTGACGAAGCTATAATTCATATACTTATTTTCGGATCATCTTTTATTTTGAAATTACATATAAGTTCAAATTAAACTTCTCTAATGTCAATCGGAACATCAAACGAGTAGTACAATCCTTTAATATTTATTTTTTAATATACTTTATTTATATAAAGATATGTTTTAAATAATAATTATTATAATATCCTATTTCTATTTTATTAATTTTATAACAATAACATATAATATTTCAAATTATATTTCGAATTATTATTTATATATATACACACAAATCTATTTACAATTTAATTGTTCGTGAATCGTCGGGAATAGTCGAAGGGTAATTGATTACATGAACACATTTCAAAGTTTTTGAAACATCAACATTATAGACTTTACTTATCGTATCGAAATTAAATAAGATTCAAGTTTAAATTTGGTCGAAAATTCCCGGGTCGTCACAAAAGGTGTGAAAAGTATCACTCGGGGTTCTGCACCAAATTTTGCAACAAGTGTAAAAGAAATGGTCATAGCACGGCGAAGTGTGAGGTCTACGGACCAGGGGTTAACAGAACGAAAGGAACAAATGGTGTCGGAACGAGTAATGGTGGAACAAGTAGTGTCGGAGCAAGTTATGCCAATGTTGTTTGTAATAAATGTGGAAAACCGGGCCACATTATTAGAAATTGCCCGAACCAGGAGAACACGAATGGACAAGGCCGCGGAAGAGTTTTCAATATTAATGCGGCAGAGGCACGGGAAGACCCGGAACTTGTTACGGGTACGTTTCTTATTGACAATAAATCTGCTTACGTTTTATTTGATTCGGGTGCGGATAGAAGCTATATGAGTAGAGATTTTTGTGCTAAATTAAGTTATCCATTGACGCCGTTGGATAGTAAATTTTTACTCGAATTAGCAAACGGTAAATTAATTTCAGCAGATTATATATGCCGGAATCGAGAAATTAAACTGGGTAGCGAAATATTTAAGATTGATTTGATAACAGTAGAGTTAGGGAGTTTTGATGTAATAGTTGGCATGGACTGGCTGAAGGAGATGAAAGCAGAGATCGTATGTTACAAAAATGCAATTCGCATTGTACGAGAAGAAGAAGAACCCTTAATGGTGTACGGAGAAAAAGGCAACAGGAAGCTACATCTTATTAGTAATTTGAAGGAACAAAAACTAATAAGAAAATGTTGCTATGCTGTTCTAGCACACGTCGAGAAAGTACAAACTCAAGAAAAGAGCATCAATGATGTTCTCATCGCAAAAGAATTTCCCGATGTATTTTCGAAAGAATTACTGGGACTACCTCTACATCGATCTGTTGAATTTCAAATAGATCTTATATCAGGAGTTGCACCAATAAATCGTGCTCCTTACAGACTCGCACCCAGCGAGATGAAAGAACTGCAAACCAACTACAAGAACTATTAGAACGTGGTTTCATTCGACCAAGCACATCACCATGAGGAGCGCCTGTTTTGTTTGTCAAGAAGAAGGATGGTACATTTAGGTTGTGTATTGACTACAGAGAGTTGAATAAACTTACCATCAAAAACCGTTATCCACTGCCGAGAATTGACGACTTATTTGATCAACTACAAGGCTCGTCGGTTTATTCGAAAATCGATTTACGTTCTGGATATCATCAAATGCGAGTAAAGGAAGATGATATTCCAAAAACTGCTTTTAGGACGCGTTATGGTCATTAGGAGTTTATGGTTATGCCGTTTGGATTGACTAACGCACCAGCTGTATTCATGGACCTTATGAACTTAGTGTGTGGGCCAGATCTTGACAAGTTTGTCATTGTTTTCATCAATGACATACTTATTTACTCAAAGAATGATCAAGAGCACGAAGAACATTTGAGAAAAGTGCTAGAAGTATTGAGGAAAGAAAAACTGTACGCTAAGTTTTCAAAGTGTGCATTTTGGTTGGAAGAAGTTCAATTCCTCGGTCACATAGTGAACAAAGAAGGTATCCAGGTGGACCCGGCAAAGATCGAAACCGTTAAAAAAGTGGAAAACCACAAAAACTCCGAAGCATATACGTCAATTTTTAGGATTGGTTGGTTACTACAGAAGATTCATCCAAGATTTCTCCAAAATAGCAAAACCCTTGACTGCATTAACGCATAAAGGGAAGAAATTTGAATGGAAGGATGAACAAGAGAAGGCGTTTCAGTTATTGAAGAAAAAGCTAACTACGGCACCTATATTGTCATTGCCTGAAGGGAATGATGATTTTGTGATTTATTGTGACGCATCAAAGCAAGGTCTCGGTTGTTTATTAATGCAACGAACGAAGGTGATTGCTTATGCGTCTAGACAATTGAAGATTCACGAGCAAAATTATACGACTCACGATTTGGAATTGGGTGCTGTTGTTTTTGCATTAAAGACTTGGAGGTATTATTTATATGGGGTCAAAAGTATTATATATACCGACCACAAAAGTCTCCAACATATATTTAATCAGAAGCAACTGAATATGAGACAACGCAGGTGGATTGAACTGTTGAATGATTATGATTTTGAGATTCAATACCACCCGGGGAAGGCAAATGTGGTAGCTAATGCTTTGAGTAGAAAGGACAGGGAACCTATACAGGTAAAAGCTATGAATATAATTATTCGTACTAACCTTACTACTCAAATAAAGGAGGCGCAACAGGGGGTTGTAAAAGAAGAAAAGTTGAAGAATGAGATACCCAAAGGATCAGAGAAACATCTTAATATTCAGGAAAACGGAACCCGATATAGGGCTGATAGAATTTGGGTACCAAGGTTTGGAGATGTGAAAGAAATGGTACTTAAGGAAGCACATAAAACCAGATATTCAATATATCCCGGAGCGGGGAAGATGTATAAAGATCTCAAGAAACAATTTTGGTTGCCGGGTATGAAAGCCGATATTGCTAAATATGTAGGAGAATGTTTAACGTGTTCTAAGGTCAAAGCTGAACATCAGAAACCATCAAGTCTACTACAACAACCTGAAATCCCGGAATGGAAATGGGAAAACATTACCATGGATTTCATTACTAAATTGCCAAGGACTGCAAGTGGTTATGATACTATTTGGGTAATAGTTGATCGTCTCACCAAGTCAGCACACTTCCTGTCAATGAGAGAAGATGACAAAATGAAGAAGTTGGCGCGATTGTATTTGAAGGAGGTTGTCTCCAGACATGGAATACCCATTTCTATTATCTCTGATAGGGATGGTAGATTTGTTTCAAGGTTCTGGCAGACGTTGCAACAAGCATTGGGGACTTGTCTAGACATGAGTACTGCCTATCATCCACAAACTGATGGGCAGAGCGAAAGGATGATACAAATGCTTGAAGACATGCTACGAGCATGTGTTATTGATTTCGGAAACAGTTGGGATCGACACCTACCGTTAGCAGAATTTTCCTACAACAACAGTTATCATTCTAGTATTGAGATGGTGCCATTTGAGGCACTTTATGGTAGAAAGTGTAGGTCTCCGATTTGTTGGAATGAAGTGGGGGATAGACAGATTACGGGTCCGAAGATAATACAAGAAACTACCGAGAAAATCATCCAAATTCAACAACCATTGAAAACCGCCCAGAGTCGACAAAAGAGCTACGCGGACAGTAAAAGAAAAGATATAGAGTTTGAAATTGGAGAATTGGTCATGCTTAAAGTTTCACCTTGGAAAGGCGTTGTTCGATTTGGTAAATGGGGGAAACTAAATCCAAGGTACATTGGACCATTCAAGATTATAGATCGTGTCGGACCAGTAGCTTACCAACTGGAGCTACCTCAACAACTCGCGGCTGTACATAACACTTTCCACTTCTCGAATTTGAAGAAATGTTTTGCTAAAGAAGATCCCACTATTCCATTGAACGAAATTCAAATCAATGAAAAACTTCAATTCATTGAAGAACCCGTCGAAATAATGGATCGTGAGGTTAAGAGACTTAAGAAAAATAAGATACCGATTGTTAAGGTTCGATGGAATGCTCGTAGAGGACCCGAGTTCACCTAGGAGCGTGAAGATCAGATGAAGAAGAAATAGCCATATCTATTTCCAGAAGATTCGTCAACACCTTCAACAGCTTAAAATTTCGGGACGAAATTTATTTAACGGGTAGGTACTGTAGTGACCCAAACTTTTTCATGTTTATATATATTAATTGAGGTTGATATTTACATGACTAAATGTTTCCAATGTATTAAGCAATCAAACTTGTTAAGACTTGATTAAATGAAATAAGTTTCATATAGACAATTGATCACCCAAGTTGACCGGCGATTCACGAACGTTACAAATTTGTAAAAACTACATGTTGTGGTATATATAGACATATATATATGGTTGATATGAGATTATGATGAGTAATTATCTCACTAAGTATATTAATAATGTGTGATATACATAAGAAATGAGATTACTAAGTTAAGAAACTCGAAATGATATATATAACGATTATCGTTATGATAACGTCTACTAAATACATATGTATCATATTAAGATATTGATACACTATATTCAACATGATAAAATGATATTTAAATATATCATTAAGTGTGTTAACAATGAACTACATATGTAAAAACAAGACTACTAACTCAAGATTTACGAAACGAGACTTATATGTAACGATTATCGTTGTAACGATATTTTAATGTATATATAATATTAAGAGATATTCATACATCATAATATCATGATAACATAATTATTTAACATCTCATTTGATATAATAAACATTGGGTTAACAACATTAATTGAGATCGTTAACTTAAAGGTTTCAAAACAACACTTACATGTAACGACTAACGAAGACTTAACGACTCCATTAGAATGTATATACATGTTGTGTTTTGATATGTATTCTTACACTTTTGAAAGACTTCAAGACACATATCAAAGTACTTCTACTTAACAAAAATGCTTACAATTACATCCTCGTTCAGTTTCATCAACAATTCTACTCGTATGCACCTGTATTCGTACTCGTACAATACATAGCTTTTAGATGTATGTACTATTGGTATATACACTCCAATGATCAGCTATTAGCAGCCCATGTGAGTCAACTAACACATGTAGGAACCATCATTTGGCAACTAGCATGAAATATCTCATAAAATTACAAAAATATTAGTAATCATTCATGACTTATTTACATGAAAACAAAATTACATATCCTTTATATCTAATCCATATACCAATGACCAAAAACACCTAAAAACACTTTCATTCTTCAATTTTCTTCATCTAATTGATCTCTCTCAAGTTCCATCTTCAAGTTCTAAGTGTTCTTCATAAATTCCATAAGTATAGTTTCATAAAAATCAAGAATACTTCCAAGTTAGCAAGTCTACTTCCAAGCTTTCTAATCCATTCCAAGTAATCATCTAAGATCAAGGAACCTTTGTTATTTACAGTAGGTTATCTTTCTAATTCAAAGTAATATTCATATTCAAACTTTGATTCAATTTCTACAACTATAACAATCTTATTTCGAGTGAAAATCTTACTTGAACTGTTTTCGTGTCATGATTCTGCTTCAACAACTTTCAAGCCATCCAAGGATCCTTTGAAGCTAGATCCATTTTTCTCATTTTTAGTAGTTTTATCTAGAAAACTTGAGGTAGTAATGATGTTCATAACATCATTCGATTCATACATAAAAAACTATCTTATTTGAAGGTTTAAACTTGTAATCACTAGAACATAGTTTAGTTAATTCTAAACTTGTTCGCAAACAAAAGTTAATCCTTCTAAATTGACTTTTAAAATCAAATAAACACATGTTCTATATCTATATGATATGCTAACTTAATGATTTAAAACCTGGAAACACGATGAACACCATAAAATCGGATATACGCCGTCGTAGTGAAACCGGGGGCTGTTTTGGTTTGGATAATTAAAAACTATGATAAACTTTGATTTAAAAGTTGTTCTTCAGGGAAAATGATTTTTAATATGAACATGAAACTATATCCAAAAATATTGGTTAAACTCAAAGTGAAAGTAACTTTTTCAAAATGGTCATCAAGATGTCGTTCTTTCGACGGAAATGACTACCTCTTTAGTAATTGACATGTAACTTAAATTTCCGACTATAACCTATACTTTTTATGTTTGGATTCTTAAATTAAAGTTCAATATGAAACCATAGCAATTTGATTCACTCAAAACGGATTTAAAATGAAGAAGTTATGGGTAAAACAAGATTGGATATTTTTGATCTTTTTAGCTACGGGAAATGTTTAACAAATCTATACAAATCATATCCTAGCTAACTTATATTGTATTATACATGTATTCTAATATATTATGTAATCTTGAGATACCATAGACACGTATGCAAATGTTTTGACATATCATATCGACCCATGTATATATATTATTTGGAACAACCATAGACACTCTATATGCAGTAATGTTGGAGTTAGCTATACAGGGTTGAGGTTGATTCCAAAAATATATATACTTTGAGTTGTGATCTAGCCTGAGACGTGTATACACTGTGTCATGGATTGATTCAAGATAATATATATCGATTTATTTCTGTACATCTAACTGTGGACAACTAGTTGTAGGTTATTAACGAGGACAGCTGACTTAATACACTCAAATCTTTAAAATATAATAAAAATGGTTGTAATTATATTTTGATCATACTTTGATATATATGTACATATTTGTATAGGTTCGTGAATCGATCCGTGGCCAAGTCTTATTTCTGAGGAAGGAAATATCTGTGAAAGTGAGTTATAGTCCACTTTTAAAATCTAATATTCTTGGGATGAGAATACATGCAGGTTTTATAAATGGTTTACAAAATAGACACAAGTAAGTGAAACTACATTCTATGGTTGAATTATCGAAATCGAATATGCCTCTTTTTATTGAAAGGACCCGTCCTAATCCATCTGGACGAAGTCTTCAACAGTTGGTCCCATTGCGAGGTTCTGACCTCTATATGCCATGAACGACTCCATGTAATATGAGAAAATGCACAACGAAAGATTTCTTTCATACCTGAGAATAAACATGCTTTAAAGTGTCAACTAAAAGGTTGGTGAGTTCATAAGTTTATCATAAAACAATAAAATTCATCATTTTGATAGACCACAAGATTTAAATCCTGCATGGTACAAATGGGCCCGAATCCTATACCCACCTGTAATGTACATGCAATATCTTTTAAATACAGTACACCTTTCTCGTGTACGAAGTCCATTTTTCATAAATCTTAGTAACTGTACACATATCTTGTGCACAAAAATAACATACACATAACCTGTGTATAAAATCATTCTCTCGATACATAACATTCACTTTTCATTTCTTTCATAGCTTGGCTTGGTAACCGACCTTAACATATAATGCGCATAATAATATCCCCAAAACCGAACATCTCGTCTGTATAATATATAAACTTCGAAGTACTAAACACCACGCCCACTAGCTCTTCCGTCTAGTGAACATTCTGGGTGGGAGTGTTAAACCCGGTAGCTACCTTTAGGATTCGCGTCAATTAGGCGTGCACTAATTCTCAAAATTAGTGATGTTCCCTAATTCTTAGGTTACCAAGCAATAATAATCGGGGAAAAATATTCATATCAATTGTGGCAATTATCACGTCCACATAATTCAATGGTGGCAATTATCACGTCCATATAATTCATTCGAGGAATGTTTTGCTTGTGTCTATCTCGTCAAAAATTTATAAAAGCATTTCATGTATTCGAAGTTCAAAAATATATTTCAAAAGCATTTAATGAAGCAGTTTTAAAAACAGTGCATGTATTCTCAGTCCCAAAAATGTAAAGAGTAAAAGGGAATCAAATGAACTCACCATACTGTATTTTGTAGTAAAAATACATATGACGACATTGAACAAGTATAGGGTTGACCTTGGATTCATGAACCTATATCAGTTGCATATATATTAACATATATCCCATTTAATCTACTAAGTTTACTTATATTTTATAATTTATTAAAATTAGTATTTTTAAATATAATTATTCTTATAATAAATATATAATTTAATTAAAGTTTTATCAATATAAATGGTAATATATTAGTTAATAACATATTCGTATGTAATATTAGTTGACTTGTAATATATGTTTATATAGATAACATTTGTTTGTTAAAAATAATAATAATAATTATAATAACACTAAAAATAATAATAGTAATGATAATAATAATAATAATAATAATAATAATAATAATAATAATAATAATAATAATAATAATAATAATAATAATAATAATAATAATAATAATGTTAGTAATGATAATAAAAATAATAATACTTATAATGATAATGAAAATGAAAATTTTAATAAAAATACTTTTGCTAATAATAATAATTTCCAAAAATGATAATTTTAAGGATAATACTAATAATAATAATTATAATGATAATACTAATAATTATAATGATAATACTAGTATTACTAATAATACTTTTGATAATAATAATACTAGTAACAGTTATTATAATAGAAATAATCATAATAACATTAGTAGTAGTAGTAGTAATAATAATAATAATAATAATAATAATAATAATAATAATAATAATAATAATAATAATAATAATAATAATAATAATAATAATAATAAAAAAATTAATAATAGTAGCTACCTCCACAAGAAAAGGCTTAAAAAATGCCATCGCCGTAACTCAAACCCGCAACCCCTCACTCAACTGACAATATCCCTAACCATTCCCCTGTCTATGCTTTCTGTATTAAGTACAGCTTTTAATTTCTTATATCCCGTATTTATAATGCATTGTGCTTGTTTTAGCCCACCGGAAAAACAGAATTTGGATCTTGGCCCAAGAGTAATTACGGCCCAACAGTCCCATTTCGTCAAATTCGTTTAAACGGCCCAAATAACAAAACAATTTAACTGAACCTTAATCTAACCTAGTAGCCATTTATCGCTTATTATCTTTTTCTTTTCATTTTATCTTATTCAATATAAATGTCTTCGGTTCATCATCTTCCCATCATCACACATCATTATCACTATCGTACATCATCATATATAAACGGTAGCAGCAAGGAGCAAGTTGTAGTCATTTGTGGTGTTTAATTGCGACGGTGATAACAGAAACAGAAATGAAGAAGCAGCGGTAGCAGTGATAAATGAGTAGTAATTAGTAGCAGTGAAAATAGGAGAAGTTTGATGCGAGATTTTGTATATATTCAGTCCCAAACGTAGTAGCACAAAATATTAAGAACTCAAACAAAACCGTCCCTATCCTTCTTTTTTTTTTTTTTTACAACAACTCCCACTAGGTACAGCTGTATGTAGTTGGTATTTTAATGATTGGGACTTTTAATATTTAATTGCTAGTGGTGTTTTGTGTGGTTCTTGTTGGTCGATTAAATAATAAGATAGTAGCAGCAAGAAGTAATGGCGAGTGGTGATTCAGTTTATGAACTAGTGAACGAAATCAGAAATTTAGAGCAGCAATAACAGCCGCCTGTGATGGTTGTTTTGGGTAGGTTTGGTCTTGCATTTAAAACAATCAAATAATAAGAATTATACCGTGGGTGATGGTGATGTGTTGACGTCCTGCAGGAACAGTAGATAACAATGGATAGTGTGTTGTGGTGTTGGGTTTTGAGGTGATTCACAACAGAAGTAAATGAGAAAGAAACATGTAGTAGTCTCGAAACGGTTGGCCATGGTGGTTGTCGATGGGTAATGGAAACAGAAAACGGTGGTGATAATCAAATGAAGGTGGTGGTTTTCATGATTAAGAAAAGGAGAGAGGGAGAGAGAGAGAGAGAGAGAGAGAGAGAGAGAGAGAGAGAGAGATGAGGAAGAGACGGGTTATGGTATGGGTGACCGGTGATGAGGGTGGCGAGATTGTGGTGGTTACATGGTGGTTTGTAGGGTGTCGAATGTTGGGTTTAATGGTGATCACGACTCTAACAAAAAAAATTAAGAACGAAAGTAGAGTGAGAGAGATATAGGTGGTGTTCTACGATGATGTTGGTGATCTTAAGGTGATGGTTATCGTTATGGTGATGATGCTTGGTGATCGATAATGATGAAGGTGATCGAACCCAATATTAATGATTACAAAAAAATGTGATAGTTTGTAAGGTGGTCTTCATTTATGGTGAAACAAACAGGAACATAAGTGTTGTAGTAGTATTGATGGTTAATTTTGGATTTGGTGTTTGATGGTATTAATTTGGTTGTGGCATTGAACTGAATCGAAAAACAGTATCAAAAATCATGGTTCATAAAGGTCTTGATGATGATTGTTTATTGATTAAAAACAAGAAAGGAAAAGTGAATAGCAGTGGGTTATTTTATGAAGGTGGTGTTTGGGTTTTTGAGTTGCAAGTTGAACGAATTCATGGGTAACAATAATATTCTATTAGCAACGAGTAATATTAGTTAATGAAAAGGTGATGCGCTTTGTATTAGTTCATCAAAAAGAAAAATATAAGTAGTGGTTAGAAAGGTGATAGATGATCGGATGGTGACTATGGTTATGAAGTGATAGGAGAAAAAGATGACCATCCAAGTGGTGTTTGTTAATTATGAAGATAAAGTGGTGTGTTTTTATTTTACGTAAAATGCACATGTAATATGTTCGTATATGTAAGTAAAGTGGATGGTGACTTAAAACTAATCAAAGATAATGATTCCACTAATTCTATTAAAAGAATAGTGGAGCAGCCGGGTAAAAATGGATTTTAATTATCTACCCTTTTTCACGGAGCGCTATATCGTGCTTCAATGTTAATTAATGGCGGTTAAAAAGTTCTCTGAAAAATTTCAAATTTTTATATTAAGTTTCTTTAATTATTTCAGTCATTATGGTATAAAATTCGATCATTAACTTGTTAAATAAAAATTACAGCAACTGTCCCTTTCCATTCTGGGTAAAATATAAAAAGTGTTAAAACTTAATAAATAGTTCCTAAATACATTTTTAATAAGCCTAAAATTTATAGAACTCATTTTCTTATCACCGTTTATTACATAAGTTTGAATTTTACTTAATATCAATCGGAACATCAAACAAGTATTACAATCATATAATATTTATTTTTAATATAATTTATTTATACATAGATATGTTTTAAATAATAATTATTATAATATCTTATTTTTATTTTATTTTTACATAATTAATTTTTAATAACAACAATCATATAATATTTCAAATTATAATTCCAAATACCATGTATATATATACACACATATCTATTTACAAATAGTTGTTCGTGAATCGTCGGGAATGGTCAAAGGTCAATTGAATATAAAAAATAGTTTAATATTTTTGAGATTCAATTTAATAGACTTTGCTTATGATGTCACAAATATTAAATCGTATCGAGAGTTTGGTTTAAAATTGGTTGAAATTTTCTGGGTCGTCACATTTATTAAGTCTGGTAATCTAAGAATTAGGGAACAAACACCCTAATTGACGCGAATCCTAAAGATAGATCTATTGAGCCTAACAAACCCCATCCAAAGTACCGGATGCTTTAGTACTTCGAAATTTATATCATATCCGAAGGGTGTCCCGGAATGATGGGGATATTCTTATATATGCATCTTGTTAATGTCGGTTACCAGGTGTTCACCATATGAATGATTTTTATCTCTATGTATGGGATGTGTATTGAAATATGAAATCTTGTGGTCTATTGTTACGATTTGATATATATAGGTTAAACCTATAACTCACCAACATTTTTGTTGACGTTTAAAGCATGTTTATTCTCAGGTGAATACTAAGAGCTTCCGCTGTTGTATACTAAAATAAGGACAAGATTTGGAGTCCATGTTTGTATGATATTGTGTAAAAACTGCATTCAAGAAACATATATCGATGTAATATATTTCTATTGTAAACCATTATGTAATGGTCATATGTAAACAGTATATTTTAGATTATCATTATTTGATAATCTGCGTAATGCTTTTAAAACCTTTATTGATAAAATAAAGGTTATGGTTGTTTTAAAAAATGAATGCAGTCTTTGAAAAACGTCTCATATAGAGGTCAAAACCTCGCAACGAAATCAATTAATATGGAACGTTTATAATCAATATGAACGGCACATTTCAGGTAACAATAAAAGAGCACGCATATATATCAAGGTTATAATAAGGTTGTTCCGAACGAAAAGTCGAAGTTGGCTTGCTGGAGCTGTGACAAAATTGGCTATCTCGATTAGGAGTTGCAAAGTTATTTTCGGTAATAATAACACTAAAGGAATTAGCACAGCTATGTGTTAAACGTTTACTCAGGTTTCGAGTGTTTTTCAGGTGCAACACTATATGCATCAATTTTTTTTCCGTAAATGAAGTGCGGTTGGTGCATCCTCTCGATTTAGGTGTTTTCAAGAATCATGAAAGGTTTAAAAACAGATTGTAATCGTCAAGATACAAATGAGGTTTAAGATGAATTCAAGTGGCAAACTTGAAGAAATATTTAGTTTCATATGTTATAATCAATATTTTAATTCATTTTAATTGTCCAATGTTATTAGTCCACAGTCGATAGTCCACAGTTAACAGTCCAATAATTCATATATAGTTTAATATATAATATTTGAATTAATTAATACGTATCGTGACCCGTGTACATGTCTCAGACTCGATCACAACTCAAATTATATATATTATTGTAGAATCAACCTCAACCCTGTATAGCTAACTCCAACATTAGTGCATATAGAGTGTCTATGGTTATTTCAAATAATATATATAGATGCGTCGATATGATATGTCAAAACCTTGTATACGTGTCCCGATATTTAAAGTGCGTAGAATAAATAACAAAATTAAATGAAGATAAATAAAATTGCGAGAATTTAAATTGCGATAAATAAATTACGATAAATAAATTGGGATAAATAAAATGTAATACGAAATTAATCAGTTAGCTAGGAACAGTTAGCTAGAATTTTGTTAGCGTGGATTCTTAACAGAATTTCTCATAGTTAATTTGTTTGTTTCTAACAAATTTTATTTTGTCAAATGTTTTCTTCATTATGCCACTTGTCGGATTCTGATAGGTCAAAATCCAAATATGAAATTGAATGAAAAGGGTTATTCTGCTTTGAACGGATACGTATATTTGTGGATGTAAGTAGGATAGTAAATGGCTGTTGAATCAGCTTCAACGAATGTACATTGTAACTTATTAAGGTGAAATCTAAATATTTCTCGGGTATTACCTACCCGTTAAAATATTTTCATCATTAACAGTTTGTACAAAAGAATTTTTAATTACAATGTTTATGAAAACATATATACATATATATTTTCTTCAGATGTAATCATAGATTTAATGAGTTAATATAATATTAATCTCATTTGATTTATCGTTAGATCTAGAATACATAATCTCTAAAACATTAGAGATTACATAATCGCCATGAAGAACGAAGGTAATTAATGTAGAACGATACGTAGAACGATGATTATACTCGAGATACAGAATGAGATGTTGAGGCATGGATTGTTGATGGTACTGGTGCTGTTACTGATGGTACTGTTGGTGATGTTGCTGAAGCTGGTACTTTTGCACCATATTTTCCAAGGCTACAACTCGGGCGCGAAGCTCGTTGACTTCTGCTATTACTCCGGGATGATTGTCGGTAGGAACGAGCGAATAAATAAGGTTTAGAATCTGAGTTATGATATAATCGTGGTGAGATACTCTGGAAATGAAAGTGAAGATGGTGTTTCGAACTGGTTTGCCGGTAAGTGCTTCATGTTCTCCGCCAAGAGGTGAATTCGGTTGGTGGAAGGGATCGCCTTCTTCGCATCTCCAATGATTAAGTAGACTACGAACCCAGCTCCAAATTTATCTAGAATAGATGATGGCTAATCGGTTGATCCATTCCGGTTACACTGCTTTCGGAGCTTGAGTGGGACTCCATGTCGGAATTCGAGGGACTGGAACTAGTTGAGGGATTCATCTCGTACGATCAGATGAATGATTTTAGATAAGAATTAGATTATAGGATATAGATTAGTACCCTGCAATACATAATTTATATATGCATATATAATACTAAAATCCCATAAGTTACGGAGGAATCTACGGAAGCTGTCAGGCAAAGTCTACAGTAACAGATACGCTAAGATATGAGTTTGTCTATACACTATCTATGCAATGAAGGTAGTATGACATGTCTAGACTTAGGAGTGATAAGCAGGTAATTTCCTAAGGATGATAAGTAGATGATTTTCGACATGAAATGATAAGCAAAACTTTTGACATGCAGACACGGTCGAAGTCCAGACTCACTAATGCATCTATACAACTATCAGTTAGACACACTAATGCAAGACCTGGTTCGCTAAGACCACCGCTCTGATACCACATGTCATACCCCGTCCTAATCCATCTGGACGAAGTCACCAACATCTGGTCCCATTGCGATGATCGACTCCAAATAATGTCTTTAAAATGAGCAAATGCACAGCGGAAGATTTCTTTCATACCTGAGAATAAACATGCTTTCAAGTGTCAACCAAAATGTTGGTAAGTTCATTAGTTTAACATAAATAATCATTTCCATCATTTTAATAGACCACAAGATTTTCATTTTCATTTCTCATAAATATACGTCCCATGTATAGAGACAAAAATCATTCATATGGATTGAACACCTGGTAACCGACCTTAACAAGATGCATATAGAATATCCCCATCATTCCGGGACACTCATTGGACATGATAAACTCGAAGTACTAAAGCATTCCAAATTTCAGAATGGGGCTTGTTGGGCCCGACAGATCTATCTTTAGGATTCGCGTCAATTAGTAGACTGGTTTACTAATTCTTAGGTTACCAAGTAAAAGGGGCATATTCGACTTCGATCCATTCAACCATATAATGTAGTTTCGATTACTTATGTCTATTTCGTAAAACATTTATAAAAGTAGCGCATGTATTCTCAGTCCCAAAAATATATATTGCAAAAGCATTTAAAAAGGGAGCAAATGAAACTCACCTAATGTATTTTATAGTAAAAATACATATGACAAAACTGAACAATGCAGAGTTGACCTTGGATTCACGAACCTATATTCCATTATGTATATTAATACATGTAATGGTAATCGAACAAATATATATATATATATATATATATATATATATATATATATATATATATATATATATATATATATATATATATATATATATATATATATTATTAGTGATTTTATTAATAATTTAATATATTTATTTTTATATAGATAATTAACATTTAATACAAAAGTACTAATATGGTTAGGTTTTATGTCCTAAATATATTTTTATATAGAAAATCTTCATTTGATATATTAATAATACTAATAATAATAATGATAAAAATAATACTAATTATGATAAAATTTATGATAATTCTAATAATAATATTAATGATTATTTTTAATAATAATTTTTAAAACAACTTTAAATAAAATAATAACTTTACTAAAAATGATTCTTTCAATAATAATAATATAGTTTTAATAAAATAATAATGATACTAGTAGCAAAAATGATAATAATAATAATAATAATAATAATAGTGTTATAAATACTGATATTAATGTTAAAATAATAATAATGATAACAAAAATAATAATGATAAAAATAACAATAAGAGTAATAATAATAATAGTAATAATACTAATAATAATACTACTAATAATCATAATAATAGTAATACTAATAATGATCATGATATTACTAATACCTAATAATAATAGTAATAATAATAATAAAAATAATAATAATAACTTTGAAAATAAAATCTACCATAAAAGCTAGCTTGTAAAAATAAATGCCCGCAAAGGGACTCGAACCCATGACCTCACGCTACCCCAATAACACTCATTACTATTCCTATGCCATACCCTTTTTGTTTTAATTCACGATTTAATCATATATAACCTTTGTAACAGCTTCCTTAATATATACAATTGGGTTTCAGCCTAAGTTGCCTAGTCCATGAGGAACTCATTCCGCCCAATTTAATCCCTCACCCAAATCTTGGCCCAACAGCAATCGACCCAATATAAAATCATGGGGGTGTCGGTTTATAAAATATAAAGGATTCGGTTAAAAAAAATTAAAGCGAGATAGGGTTTGAGAATTGGGGCAGCCATCGAAGATCATATCATCATACAGTATCATCATCATTCTCGCAACATAAAACACATCATCATCATCTTCAAATTCGTAACAACAATCATCAATATCAAAATCACAAAATCATCATCGATCTTGCTATCACTTTTATCATCATTCTAATCTCTTTTCTGTTTTTAACATCGACTCAATCATCATCATTATTGTCTTTAGATCATCACAGAAACAGGAAGCGTGCAGTAGTAATTTATGATCACGATCTGGTGATAGTGATAAAGAAACAAGAACAGTAACGTAGCAGGTGTGGTCTATGATGGTGGTTCGATATGATAATTTTTAAATGGGTTTAAAATAGAAATTAGTAGCAGCGGTTATAGCGGTGTTTTACAAGGTTGTGATGTCTAGTGGTCTCATAAAAAAAGAGGGAGAGAGAGTGATATTACGATGATGATAGCGGTGTTTTGTAGTGGCGGATTTGGAGAGGAAACAGGAACTAGTGCAGCAGGAAAAGTGAGTGCAGGTAACAGATTAGGGACCAAACAAATATCCCCTACAGTTCGATGGAGATGGTTATTGGATTCGTTCCATATCTGGTTTTATATAAATTAATTTAATTTTAGTAATTAATTCCTAATAATTATAATACCGTTAATTTATTAGTAATAATAAGATAACTAATAATAAGGATATAAATTAATAATATCAAAATAATACCAATAATAATGTTAATCATATTAATAATCAAGATTGTAATAATAACAATATAAATGATAGTGTTTATAATAATACTTATGAAAATAATGATAATGAATAAATAATATTAATAACAAGGAATATGATAATTATTAACAACAATGTAAAAATAATAATAATTAATAACATTATAACTAAGTTATACATTTAATTGTTCTTATAATAATATATATATATATATATATATATATATATATATATATATATATATATATATATATATATATATATATATATATATATATATATATATATATATATATATATATATATATATATATAAGTCTTTATTTTGATAATCATAATTTTACAAATAATAATAATATTAATATAAATAATAGTTATTGATAATGATAATGTTATTAACATTAAAAATAATATTAATATAACCTATTAATATTAGTACATAATTATGTACACAAAAATGAAATATTACAATTTCTAAATACATAATATTCATAAATTACTTATATTGAAATATTCATATATATAATTATGTGAATTAAATTATATATATTACTTATATTAACCTACAATTATATATATATATATATATATATATATATATATATATATATATATATATATATATATATATATATATATATATATATAAATGTTATTAACTCTATAGGAATACTAACAAAACGTCAACCGGGTATTACCACCGTTAACTGATTAAACTCGAAATCATTTATATATATATATTTACAAATAGTTGTTCATGAATTGTCGGGAATGGTCAAAGGTCAAATGCATTCATGAATAATAGTTCAAACATTTTTGGAACTCGGTTTAATAGACTTTGCTTATCGTGTCGAAACCATATGAAGATCAAGTTTAAATTTGGTTAGAAATTTCTGGGTCGTTACATTCTTTATGTTGAGTGTGAAGGAAATTAAAAAGCTTGGAATGTGGAACCAAAGAGGAGTCACATTTGGTGACATATAATGCCACCATTAGTGACATCAAAGTTGGCTCAAACGTGATTGCATGTTCCAAGACGTGAAAATTAGGATCGAGGCAATTTGGGAGCGTAAACATGCATGTCACGTATGGTGACATACATGTCACCAAATGTGAGGTCTTTCACATGCAACGAATTGTTTTACAAGTTTCAAGTACATTATTTGTTTTAGGAAGGATATTGTAATTAGAACTCCGTAGAAGATTTGATTCATGGTTCTAGAATATCCTAGCTTGCTTCCTAAGCTATTGTTTTCTCCTATAAATATCCCCATATGTAACATACAAATTTCAATAATAAGAACACGCTTTGGTTGGCCGTGGATTAACCAATAGCAATATTAGATATAACCACATTATATTCTTGTGTTCTTTTACGTTCTTGCAATTTATTTTCTTTGTTCACTTGAATTATTTGTTTATTGTTCATGGGTTTGATAACTTAGGGTTATCAAGTTCTTGTTGAGGCTCACTAAAATTCCAAACAAATGGTATCAAGAGCTCGGGTTACGAGTATTTTCGAGAACAATGGCAGATAAAAGTGATGTGAAGATAGATCGGTTTGATGGGACAGATTTTAGCTTTTGGAAGATGCAAATTGAAGATCTACCTTATCAAAAGAAGCTTTACCAACCGTTAACCGGTGTTAAACCAGAAAAGATGGATCAAGGCGAGTTGGATAGGCAAGCCCTAGGAGTTGTTCGACTTTCTTTGGTTAAGAACATTGCTTACAACATCGTGGGTGAAACCACAACGGAGAGATTGCTTGCGGCTTTATCTAACATGTATGAAAAGCCATCCGCTTTGAAAAAGGTCTTTTTGATAAGACAATTGGTGAATGCTGAAATGTCCCGTTCTTATTGATTAAAAACGTTCCATATTAATTGATTTCGTTGCGAGGTTTTGACCTCTATATGAGACGTTTTTCAAAGACTGCATTCATTTTAAAACAAACCATAACCTTTATTTCATCAATAAAGGTTTAAAAAGCTTTACGTAGATTATCAAAAAATGATAATCTAAAATATCCTGTTTACACACGACCATTACATAATGGTTTACAATACAAATATGTTACAACAAAATAAGTTTCTTGAATGCAGTTTTTACACAATATCATACAAGCATGGACTCCAAATCTCGTCCTTATTTAAGTATGCGACAGCGGAAGCTCTTAATAATCACCTGAGAATAAACATGCTTAAAACGTCAACAAAAATGTTGGTGAGTTATAGGTTTAACCTATATATATCAAATCATAATAATAGACCACAAGATTTCATATTTCAATACACATCCCATACATAGAGATAAAAATCATTCATATGGTGAACACCAGGTAACCGACATTAACAAGATGCATATATAAGAATATCCCCATCATTCCGGGACACTCTTCGGATATGATATAAATTTCGAAGTACTAAAACATCCGGTACTTTGGATGGGGTTTGTTAGGCCCAATAGATCTATCTTTAGGATTCGCGTCAATTAGGGTGTCTGTTCCCTAATTCTTAGATTACCAGACTTAATAAAAAGGGGCATATTCGATTTTGATAATTCAACCATAGAATGTAGTTTCACGTACTTGTGTCTATTTTGTAAATCATTTATAAAACCTGCATGTATTCTCATCCCAAAAATATTAGATTTTAAAAGTGGGACTATAACTCACTTTCACATATTTTTACTTCGTCGAGAAGTAAGACTTGGCCACTGTTGATTCACGAACCTATAACAATATATACATATATATTAAAGTATGTTCAAAATATATTTACAACACTTTTAATATATTTTGATGTTTTAAGTTTATTAAGTCAGTTGTCCTCGTTAGTAACCTACAACTAGTTGTCCACAGTTAGATGTACAGAAATAAATCGATAAATATTATTTTGAATCAATCCAAGACCCAGTGTATACGTATCTCAGTATTGATCACAACTCAAACTATATATATTTTGGAATCAACCTCAACCCTGTATAGCTAACTCCAACATTCACATATAGAGTGTCTATGGTTGTTCCGAAATATATATAGATGTGTCGACATGATAGGTCGAAACATTTTATACGTGTCTATGGTATCTCAAGATTACATAATATACAATACAAGTTGATTAAGTTATGGTTGGAATAGATTTGTTACCAATTTTCACGTAGCTAAAATGAGAAAAATTATCCAATCTTGTTTTACCCATAACTTCTTCATTTTAAATCCGTTTTGAGTGAATAAAATTGCTATGGTTTCATATTGAACTCTATTTTATGAATCTAAACAGAAAAAGTATAGGTTTATAGTCAGAAAAATAAGTTACAAGTCGTTTTTGTAAAGGTAGTCATTTCAGTCGAAAGAACGACGTCTAGATGACCATTTTAGAAAACATACTTCCACTTTGAGTTTAACCATAATTTTTGGATATAGTTTCATGTTCATAATAAAAATCATTTTCTCAGAATAACAACTTTTAAATCAAAGTTTATCATAGTTTTTAATTAACTAACCCAAAACAGCCCGCGGTGTTACTACGACGGCGTAAATCCGGTTTTACGGTGTTTTTCGTGTTTCCAGGTTTTAAATCATTAAGTTAGCATATCATATAGATATAGAACATGTGTTTAGTTAATTTTAAAAGTCAAGTTATAAGGATTAACTTTTGTTTGCGAACAAGTTTAGAATTAACTAAACTATGTTCTAGTGATTACGAGTTTAAACCTTCGAAAAAGATAGTTTTATATATATGAATCGAATGATGTTATGAACATCATTACTACCTCAAGTTTAGTAGGTAAACCTACTGGAAGTGACAAGAAATGATCTAGCTTCAAAGGATCTTGGATGGCTTGAAAGTTCTTGAAGTAGGATCATGACACAAAAACAAGTTCAAGTAAGATTTTTACTCGAATTAAGATAGTTTATAGTTATAGAAATTGAATCAAAGTTTAAATATGAATATTACCTTGAATAAGAAAGATAACCTACTATATATAACAAAGGTTTCTTGATCTTAGATGATTACTTGGAATGGATTAGAAAGCTTAGAAGTAAATTAGTAAACTTGAAGGGATTTTTGAAGTGTTCTTGAAGTGTTCTTCCTATGATGATTATAACTTGATTCTTGAAGTGATTTTTGATGAAGATGATGATTAACTACTGGAAAAATACGTTCATAATAGTGTGTGTGTGTGTGTGTTGAGAGAGAATTAGAAAGAGAATTGGAAGTGAAATGGAGTGAATGATGAGTGGTAATTGGTGAGTGGTGAGTGGGGTTAAAAGGAGTTCTAGTTAGTTGACTAGCTCATGGTAGAAGTTAAAATTGATTAGTCATACATGACATAATCATGAGTGGAGTCCCATGCTAGTTCCTATTGGTATATACCCATAGTAAGTACGTTTTGAAGCTGTGTATAATACGGGTAAGAATACGACTAGAATTCTTGATGAAAGAAAAGAATGGGAAAGTAACTGTAACCATTTTTGTTAAGTATGAGTGTTTTGATATATGTCTTGAAGTCTTCCAAAAGTATTTTAATACATCTAAATACACTACATGTATATACATTTTAACTGAGTCGTTAAGTCATCGTTAGTCGTTACATGTAAGTGTTGTTTTGAAACCTTTAAGTTAACGATCTCAATTAATGTTGTTAACCCATTGTTTATTATATCTAATGAGATGTTAAATTATTATATTATCATGATATTATGATATATTAATATATCTTAATATGATATATATACATTTAAATGTCGTTACAACGATAATCGTTACATATATGTCTCGTTTCGAAATCCTTAAGTTAGTAGTCTTGTTTATATGTATATAACTCATTGTTAATATACTTATGGAGATACTTACTTATCATAATCTCATGTTAACCATATGTATATCCATATATATATCGTCATGTCGTTTTTACAAGTTTTAACGTTCGTGAATCGCCGGTCAACTTGGGTGGTCAATTGTCTATATGAAACATATTTCAATTAATCAAGTCTTAACAAGTTTGATTGCTTAACATGTTGGAAACATTTAATCATGTAAATATCAATCTCAATTAATATATATAAACATGGAAAAGTTCTGGTCACTACAGTACCTACCCGTTAAATAAATTTCGTCCCGAAATTTTAAGTTGTTGAAGGTGTTGACGAATCTTCTAGAAATAGATGCGGGTATTTCTTCTTCATCTGATCTTCACGCTCCCAGGTGAACTCGGGTCCTCTACAAGCATTCCATCGAACTTTAACAATTAGTATCTTGTTTTGCTTAAGTCTTTTAACCTCACGATCCATTATTTCGACGGGTTCTTCGATGAATTGGAGTTTTTCGTTGATTTGGATTTCATCTAACGGAATAGTGAGATCTTCTTTAGCAAAATATTTCTTCAAATTCGATACGTGGAAAGTGTTATGTACAGCCGCGAGTTGTTGAGGTAACTCAAGTCGGTAAGCTACTGGTCCGACACGATCAATAATCTTGAATGGTCCAATATACCTTGGATTTAATTTCCCTCGTTTACCAAATCGAACAACGCCTTTCCAAGGTGTAACTTTAAGCATGACCATCTCTCCAATTTCAAATTCTATATCTTTTCTTTTAATGTCAGCGTAGCTCTTTTGTCGACTTTGGGCGGTTTTCAACCGTTGTTGAATTTGGATGATCTTCTCGGTAGTTTCTTGTATAATCTCCGGACCCGTAATCTGTCTATCCCCCACTTCACTCCAACAAATCGGAGACCTACACTTTCTACCATAAAGTGCTTCAAACGGCGCCATCTCAATGCTTGAATGGTAGTTGTTGTTGTAGGAAAATTCTGCTAACGGTAGATGTCGATCCCAACTGTTTCCGAAATCAATAACACATGCTCGTAGCATGTCTTCAATCGTTTGTATCGTCCTTTCGCTCTGCCCATCAGTTTGTGGATGATAGGCAGTACTCATGTCTAGACGAGTTCCTAATGCTTGCTGTAATGTCTGCCAGAATCATGAAATAAATCTGCCATCCCTATCAGAGATAATAGAGATTGGTATTCCATGTATGGAGACGACTTCCTTCAAATACAGTCGTGCCAACTTCTCCATCTTGTCATCTTCTCTTATTGACAGGAAGTGTGCTGATTTGGTGAGAAGATCAACTATTACCCAAATAGTATCAAAACCACTTGCAGTCCTTGGCAATTTAGTGATGAAATCCATGGTAATGTTTTCTCATTTCCATTCTGGGATTTCGGGTTGTTGAAGTAGACCTGATGGTTTCTGATGCTCAGCTTTGACCTTAGAATACATCAAACATTCTCCTACGTATTTAGCAACATCGGTTTTCATACCCGGCCACCAAAAATGTTTCTTGAGATCCTTGTACATCTTCCCCGTTCCAGGATGTATTGAGTATCTGGTTTTATGAGCTTCTCTAAGTACCATTTCTCTCATATCTCCAAATTTTGGTACCCAAATCCTTTCAGCCCTATACCGGGTTCCGTCTTCCCGAATATTAAGATGCTTCTCCGATCCTTTGGGTATTTCATCCTTTAAATTTCCCTCTTTTAAAACTCCTTGTTGCACCTCCTTTATTTGAGTAGTAAGGTTATTATGAATCATTATATTCATAGATTTTACTCGAATGGGTTCTCTGTCCTTCCTGCTCAAGGCATCGGCTACCACATTTGCCTTCCTCGGGTGGTAACGAATCTCAAAGTCGTAATCATTCAATAATTCAATCCACCTACGCTGCCTCATATTCAGTTGTTTCTGATTAAATATGTGTTGAAGACTTTTGTGGTCGGTATATATAATACTTTTGACCCCATATAAGTAGTGCCTCCAAGTCTTTAATGCAAAAACAACCGCGCCTAATTCCAAATCATGCGTCATATAATTTTGTTCGTGGATCTTCAATTGTCTAGACGCATAAGCAATCACCTTCGTTCGTTGCATTAATACACAACCGAGACCTTGCTTTGATGCGTCACAATAAATCACAAAATCATCATTCCCTTCAGGCAATGACAATATAGGTGCCGTAGTTAGCTTTTTCTTCAATAACTGAAATGCTTTCTCTTGTTCATCCTTCCATTCAAATTTCTTCCCTTTATGCATTAATGCAGTCAAGGGTTTTGCTATTCTGGAAAAGTCTTGGATGAACCTTCTGTAGTAACCAGCTAGTCCTAAAAACTGGTGTATGTGTTTCGGAGTTTTCGGGGTTTCCCACTTTTCAACAGTTTATATCTTTGCCGGATCCACCTTAATACCTTTTTTGTTCACTATGTGACCGAGGAATGGAACTTCTTCCAACCGAAACGCACACTTTGAAAACTTAGCGTACAATTCTTCCTTCCTCAATACTTCTAACACCTTTCTCAAATGTTCACCGTGTTCTTGGTCATTCTTTGAGTAAATAAGTATGTCATCAATGAAAACAATGACAAACTTGTCAAGGTATGGTCCACACACTCGGTTCATAAGGTCCATGAACACAGCTGGTGCATTAGTTAAACCAAATGGCATGACCATAAACTCGTAATGACCGTAACGTGTTCTGAAAGCAGTCTTTGGAATATCATCTTCTTTCACCCGCATTTGATGATACCCGGAACGTAAGTCAATCTTTGAATAAATAGACGAGCCTTGTAGTTGATCAAATAAGTCGTCGATTCTGGGTAGTGGGTAGCGGTTCTTGATGGTAAGTTTGTTCAACACTCGGTAGTCGATATACAACCTGAATGTACCATCTTTCTTCTTGACAAACAAAACAGGAGCTCCCCACGGTGATGTGCTTGGTCGAATGAAACCACGCTCTAAAAGTTCTTGTAATTGGCTTTGCAGTTCTTTTATCTCACTGGGTGAGAGTCTGTAAGGAGCACGAGCTATTGGTGCAGCTCCTGGTACAAGATCTATTTGAAATTCAACGGATCGATGTGGGGGTAATCCCGGTAATTCTTTCGAAAATACATCGGGAAATTCTTTTGCGACGGGAACATCATTGATGCTCTTTTCTTCAGTTTGTACTTTCTTGACGTGTGCTAGAACAGCATAGCAACCTTTTCTTATTAGTTTTTGTGCCTTCAAGTTACTAATAAGATGTAGCTTCGTGTTGCCATTTTCTCCGTACACCATTAAGGGTTTTCCTTTTTATCGTATAATGCGAATTGCATTTTTGTAACAAACGATCTATGCTTTCACTTCTTTCAACCATTCCATACCGATTATCACATCAAAACTCCCTAACTCTACTGGTATCAAGTCAATCTTAAATGTTTCGCTAACCAGTTTAATTTCTCGATTCCGACATATATTATCTGCTGAAATTAATTTACCATTTGCTAATTCGAGTAAAAATTTACTATCCAAAGGCGTCAATGGACAACTTAATTTAGCACAAAAATCTCTACTCATATAGCTTCTATCCGCACCCGAATCAAATAAAACGTAAGCAGATTTATTGTCAATAAGAAACGTACCCGTAACAAGCTCCGGGTCTTCCTGTGCCTCTGCCGCATTAATATTGAAAACTCTTCCGCGGCCTTGTCCATTCGTGTTCTCCTGGTTCGGGCAATTTCTAATAATGTGGACGGTTTTCCACATTTATAACAAACTACATTGGCATAACTTGTTCCGACACTACTTGCTCCGCCATTACTCGTTCCGACACCATTTGTTCCTTTCGTTCTATTAACCCCTGGTCCGTAGACCTCACACTTCACCGCGCTATGACCATTTCTTTTACACTTGTTGCAAAATTTGGTGCAGAACCCCGAGTGATACTTTTCACACCTTTGGCATAGCTGCTTCTGATTGTTGTTGTTGTTGCGGTTATTATTGTTGTTGGGATGATTGTTGTAGTTGATGTTGTTGTTGTTGTTGTTGTTGGGCCATTTGTTATAGTTGCGATTGATGTTGCGATTGTTGGGATAATTGTTGCGATTATTGTTGTAATTGCTGTTGTTGTTGTATTGGTGATTCTTATCACCGTTTTCCTCCCACTTTCTTTTGACTTGCTTCACATTGGCCTCTTCAGCAGTCTGTTCTTTAATTCTTTCTTCAATCTAGTTCACTAGTTTGTGAGCCATTCTACATGCCTGTTGTATGGAGGCGAGCTCGTGTGAACTTATATCTTCTTGGATTCTTTCCGGTAATCCTTTCACAAACGCGTCGATCTTCTCTTCCTCATCTTCGAATGCGCCCGGACACAATAGGCACAATTCTGTGAATCGTCTTTCGTACGTGGTAATATCAAATCCTTGGGTTCGTAACCCTCTAAGTTCTGTCTTGAGCTTATTGACCTCGGTTCTGGGACGGTACTTCTCGTTCATCAAGTGCTTGAATGCTGACCACGGTAGTGCGTACGCATCGTCTTGTCCCACTTGCTCTAGATAGGTATTCCACCATGTTAACGCAGAACCTGTGAAGGTATGCGTAGCGTACTTTACTTTGTCCTCTTCAGTACACTTACTTATGGCAAACACCGATTCGACCTTCTCAGTCCACCGTTTCAATCCGATCGGTCCTTCAGTTCCATCAAATTCCAAAGGTTTGCAGGCAGTGAATTCTTTGTAGGTGCATCCTACACGATTTCCAGTACTGCTAGATCCAAGGTTATTATTGGTATGTAGCGCAGCCTGTACTGCTGCTATGTTTGAAGCTAGAAAAGTACGGAATTCCTCTTCATTCATATTCACGGTGTGTCGAGTAGTCGGTGCCATTTCCTTCAAAATAGTCAAATGGAACAAGTTAATCATACAGAATATTAAGAGTAGTTAATAGTATTTCGTAGCATAATATGAACTCATTTATAAAAGCTTTTTCTTCATATTAGCGTTTTATAAGTTTAAATTCGGGTAGTACCTACTGAAATGTCCCGTTCTTATTGATTAAAAACATTCCATATTAATTGATTTTGTTGCGAGGTTTTGATCTCTATATGAGACGTTTTTCAAAGACTGCATTCATTTTAAAACAAACCATAACCTTTATTTCATCAATAAAGGTTTAAAAAGCTTTACGTAGATTATCAAATAATGATAATCTAAAATATCCTGTTTACACACGACCATTACATAATGGTTTACAATACAAATATGTTACAACAAAATAAGTTTCTTGAATGCAGTTTTTACACAATATCATACAAGCATGGACTCCAAATCTCGTCCTTATTTAAGTATGTGACAGCGGAAGCTCTTAATAATCACCTGAGAATAAACATGCTTAAAACGTCAACAAAAATGTTGGTGAGTTATAGGTTTAACCTATATATATCAAATCGTAACAATAGACCACAAGATTTCATATTTCAATACACATCCCATACATAGAGATAAAAATCATTCATATGGTGAACACCTGGTAACCGACATTAACAAGATGCATATATAAGAATATCCCCATCATTCCGGGACACCCTTCGGATATGATATAAATTTCGAAGTACTAAAGCATCCGGTACTTTGGATGGGGCTTGTTGGGCCCGATAGATCTATCTTTAGGATTCGCATCAATTAGGGTGTCTATTCCCTAATTCTTAGATTACCAGACTTAATAAAAAGGGGCATATTCGATTTCGATAATTCAACCATAGAATGTAGTTTCACGTACTTGTGTCTATTTTGTAAATCATTTATAAAACCTTCATGTATTCTCATCCCAAAATATTAGATTTTAAAAGTGAGACTATAACTCACTTTCACTGATTTTTACTTCGTCGGGAAGTAAGACTTGGCCACTGGTTGATTCACGAACCTATAACAATATATACATATATATCAAAGTATGTTTAAAATATATTTACAACACTTTTAATATATTTTGATGTTTTAAGTTTATTAAGTCAGCTGTCCTCGTTAGTAACCTACAACTAGTTGTCCACAGTTAGATGTACAGAAATAAATCAATAAATATTATCTTGAATCAATCCACGACCCAGTGTATACGTATCTCAGTATTGATCACAACTCAAACTATATATATTTTGGAATCAACCTCAACCCTGTATAGCTAACTCCAACATTCACATATAGAGTGTCTATGGTTGTTCCGAAATATATATAGATGTGTCGACATGATAGGTCGAAACATTGTATACGTGTCTATGGTATCTCAAGATTACATAATATACAATACAAGTTGATTAAGTTATGGTTGGAATAGATTTGTTACCAATTTTCACGTAGCTAAAATGAGAAAAATTATCCAATCTTGTTTTACCCATAACTTCTTCATTTTAAATCCGTTTTGAGTGAATCAAATTGCTATGGTTTCATATTGAACTCTATTTTATGAATCTAAATAGAAAAAGTATAGGTTTATAGTCAGAAAAATAAGTTACAAGTCATTTTTGTAAAGGTAGTCATTTCAGTCGAAAGAACGACGTCTAGATGACCATTTTAGAAAACATACTTCCACTTTGAGTTTAACCATAATTTTTGGATATAGTTTCATGTTCATAATAAAAATCATTTTCTCAGAATAACAACTTTTAAATCAAAGTTTATCATAGTTTTTAATTAACTAACCCAAAACAGCCCGCGGTGTTACTACGACGGCGTAAATATGGTTTTACGGTGTTTTTCGTGTTTCCAGGTTTTAAATCATTAAGTTAGCATATCATATAGATATAGAACATGTTTTTAGTTGATTTTAAAAGTCAAGTTAGAAGGATTAACTTTTGTTTGCGAACAAGTTTAGAATTAACTAAACTATGTTCTAGTGATTACAAGTTTAAACCTTCGAATAAGATAGCTTTATATGTATGAATCGAATGATGTTATGAACATCATTACTACCTTAAGTTCCTTGGATAAACCTACTAGAAAAGAGAAAAATGGATCTAGCTTCAACGAATCCTTGGATGGCTCGAAGTTCTTGAAGCAGAATCATGACACGAAAACAAGTTCAAGTAAGATCATCACTTGAAATAAGATTGTTATAGTTATAGAAATTGAACCAAAGTTTGAATATGATTATTACCTTGTATTAGAATGATAACCTACTGTAAGAAACAAAGATTTCTTGAGGTTGGATGATCACCTTACAAGATTGGAAGTGAGCTAGCAAACTTGAAAGTATTCTTGATTTTATGTAACTAGAACTTGTAGAATATATGAAGAACACTTAGAACTTGAAGATAGAACTTGAGAGAGATCAATTAGATGAAGAAAATTGAAGAATGAAAGTGTTTGTAGGTGTTTTTGGTCGTTGGTGTATGGATTAGATATAAAGGATATGTAATTTTGTTTTCATGTAAATAAGTCATGAATGATTACTCATATTTTTGTAATTTTATGAGATATTTCATGCTAGTTGCCAAATGATGGTTCCCACATGTGTTAGGTGACTCAAATGGGCTGCTAAGAGCTGATCATTGGAGTGTATATACCAATAATACATACATCTAAAAGCTGTGTATTGTACGAGTACGAATACGGGTGCATACGAGTAGAATTGTTGATGAAACTGAACGAGGATGTAATTGTAAGCATTTTTGTTAAGTAGAAGTATTTTGATAAGTGTATTGAAGTCTTTCAAAAGTGTATAAATACATATTAAAACACTACATGTATATACATTTTAACTGAGTCGTTAAGTCATCTTTAGTCGTTACATGTAAGTGTTGTTTTGAAACCTTTAGGTTAACGATCTCAATTAATGTTGTTAACCCATTGTTTATTATATCTAATGAGATGTTAAATTATTATATTATCATGATATTATGATATATTAATATATCTTAATATGATATATATACATTTAAATGTCGTTACAACGATAATCGTTACATATATGTCTCGTTTCGAAATCCTTAAGTTGGTAGTATTGTTTATATGTATATAACTCATTGTTAATATACTTATGGAGATACTTACTTATCATAATCTCATGTTAACCATATGTGTATCCATATATATATCGTCATGTCGTTTTTACAAGTTTTAACGTTCGTGAATCGCCGGTCAACTTGGGTGGTCAATTGTCTATATGAAACATATTTCAATTAATCAAGTCTTAACAAGTTTGATTGCTTAACATGTTGGAAACATTTACTCATGTAAATATCAATCTCAATTAATATATATAAACATGGAAAAGTTCGGGTCACTACAGTACCTACCCGTTAAATAAATTTCGTCCCGAAATTTTAAGCTGTTGAAGGTGTTGACGAATCTTCTGGAAATAGATGCGGGTATTTCTTCTTCATCTGATCTTCACGCTCCCAGGTGAACTCGGGTCCTCTACGAGCATTCCATCAAACCTTAACAATTGGTATCTTGTTTTGCTTAAGTCTTTTAACCTCACGATCCATTATTTCGACGGGTTCTTCGATGAATTGAAGTTTTTCGTTGATTTGGATTTCATCTAACAGAATAGTGAGATCTTCTTTAGCAAAACATTTCTTCAAATTATAGATGTGGAAAGTGTTATGTACAGCCGCGAGTTGTTGAGGTAACTCAAGTCGGTAAGCTACTGGTCCGACACGATCAATAATCTTGAATGGTCCAATATACCTTGGATTTAATTTCCCTCGTTTACCAAATCGAACAACGCCTTTCCAAGGTGCAACTTTAAGCATGACCATCTCTCCAATTTCAAATTCTATATCTTTTCTTTTAATGTCAGCGTAGCTCTTTTGTCGACTTCGGGCGGTTTTCAACCGTTGTTGAATTTGGATGATCTTCTCGGTAGTTTCTTGTATAATCTCCGGACCCGTAATTTGTCTATCCCCCACTTCACTCCAACAAATCGGAGACCTGCACTTTCTACCATAAAGTGCTTCAAACGGCGCCATCTCAATGCTTGAATGGTAGCTGTTGTTGTAGGAAAATTCTGCTAATGGTAGATGTCGATCCCAACTGTTTCCGAAATCAATAACACATGCTCGTAGCATGTCTTCAAGCGTTTGTATCGTCCTTTCGCTCTGCCCATCAGTTTGTGGATGATAGGCAGTACTCATGTCTAGACGAGTTCCTAATGCTTGCTGTAATGTCTGCCAGAATCTTGAAATAAATCTACCATCCCTATCAGAGATAATAGAGATTGGTATTCCATGTCTGGAGATGACTTCCTTCAAATACAGTCGTGCTAACTTCTCCATCTTGTCATCTTCTCTTATTGGCAGGAAGTGTGCTGATTTGGTGAGACGATCAACTATTACCCAAATAGTATCAAAACCACTTGCAGTCCTTGGCAATTTAGTGATGAAAGCCATGGTAATGTTTTTCCATTTCCATTCCGGGATTTCGGGTTGTTGAAGTAGACCTGAAGGTTTCTGATGCTCAGCTTTGACCTTAGAACACGTCAAACATTCTCCTACGTATTTAGCAACATCGGCTTTTATACCCGGCCACCAAAAATGTTTCTTGAGATCCTTGTACATCTTCCCCGTTCCAAGATGTATTGAGTATCTGGTTTTATGAACTTCTCTAAGTACCATTTCTCTCATATCTCCAAATTTTGGTACCCAAATCCTTTCAGCCCTATACCGGGTTCCGTCTTCCCGAATATTAAGATGTTTCTCCGATCCTTTGGGAATTTCATCCTTTAAATTTCCCTTTTTTAAAACTCCTTGTTGCGCCTCCTTTATTTGAGTAGTAAGGTTATTATGAATCATTATATTCATAGATTTTACTCGAATGGGTTCTCTGTCCTTCCTGCTCAAGGCATCGGCTACCACATTTGCCTTCCCCGGGTGGTAACGAATCTCAAAGTCGTAATCATTCAATATTTCAATCCACCTACGCTGCCTCATATTCAGTTGTTTCTGATTAAATATGTGTTGAAGACTTTTGTGGTCGGTATATATAATACTTTTGACCCCATATAAGTAGTGCCTCCAAGTCTTTAATGCAAAAACAACCGCGCCTAATTCCAAATCATGCGTCGTATAATTTTGTTCGTGAATCTTCAATTGTCTAGACGTATAAGCAATCACCTTCATTCGTTGCATTAATACACAACCGAGACCTTGCTTTGATGCATCACAATAAATCACAAAATCATCATTCCCTTCAGGCAATGACAATATAGGTGCCGTAGTTAGCTTTTTCTTCAATAACTGAAACGCTTTCTCTTGTTCATCATTCCATTCAA
Organism: Rutidosis leptorrhynchoides; assembly: GCF_046630445.1. Classification (NCBI taxonomy): domain Eukaryota; kingdom Viridiplantae; phylum Streptophyta; class Magnoliopsida; order Asterales; family Asteraceae; genus Rutidosis; species Rutidosis leptorrhynchoides. The sequence continues at coordinate 367,117,629 of NC_092343.1, read as the reverse complement.
ATTTCTTCCCTTTATGCGTTAATGCAGTCAAGGCTTTTGCTATTCTGGAAAAGTCTTGGATGAACCTTCTGTAGTAACCAGCTAGTCCTAAAAACTGACGTATGTGTTTCGGAGTTTTCGGGGTTTCCCACTTTTCAACAGTTTCTATCTTTGCCGGATCCACCTTAATACCTTCTTTGTTCACTATGTGACCGAGGAATTGAACTTCTTCCAACCAAAATGCACACTTTGAAAACTTAGCGTACAATTCTTCCTTCCTCAATACTTCTAACACCTTTCTCAAATGTTCACCGTGTTCTTGGTCATTCTTTGAGTAAATAAGTATGTCATCAATGAAAACAATGACAAACTTGTCAAGGTATGGTCCACACACTCGGTTCATAAGGTCCATGAACACAGCTGGTGCATTAGTTAAACCAAACGGCATGACCATAAACTCGTAATGACCGTAACGTGTTCTGAAAGCAGTCTTTGGAATATCATCTTCTTTCACCCGCATTTGATGATACCCGGAACGTAAGTCAATCTTTGAATAAACAGACGAGCCTTGTAGTTGATCAAATAAGTCGTCGATTCTCGGTAGTGGGTAGCGGTTCTTGATGGTAAGTTTGTTCAACTCTCGGTAGTCGATACACAACCTGAATGTACCATCTTTCTTCTTGACAAACAAAACAGGAGCTCCCTACGGTGATGTGCATGGTCGAATGAAACCACGCTCTAAAAGTTCTTGTAATTGGCTTTGCAGTTCTTTCATCTCGCTGGGTGCGAGTCTGTAAGGAACACGAGCTATTGGTGCAGCTCCTGGTACAAGATCTATTTGAAATTCAACGGATCGATGTGGGGGTAATCCCGGTAATTCTTTCGGAAATACATCGGGAAATTCTTTTGCAATGGGAACATCATTGATGCTCTTTTCTTCAGTTTGTACTTTCTCGACGTGTGCTAGAACAGCATAGCAACCTTTTCTAATTAGTTTTTGTGCCTTCAAATTACTAATAAGATGTAGCTTCGTGTTGCCCTTTTCTCCGTACACCATTAAGGGTTTTCCTTTTTCTCGTATAATGCGAATTGCATTTTTGTAACAAACGATCTCTGCTTTCAATTCTTTCAACCAGTCCATACCGATTATCACATCAAAACTCCCTAACTCTACTGGTATCAAGTCTATCTTAAATGTTTCGCTAACCAGTTTAATTTCTCGATTCCAACATATATTATCTGCTGAAATTAATTTACCATTTGCTAATTCGAGTAAAAATTTACTATCCAAAGGCGTCAATGGACAACTTAATTTAGCACAAAAATCTCTACTCATATAGCTTCTATCCGCACCCGAATCAAATAAAACGTAAGCAGATTTATTGTCAATAAGAAACGTACCCGTAACAAGCTCCGGGTCTTCCTGTGCCTCTGCCGCATTAATATTGAAAACTCTTCCGCGGCCTTGTCCATTCGTGTTCTCCTGGTTCGGGCAATTTCTAATAATGTGGACGGTTTTCCACATTTATAACAAACTACATTGGCATAACTTGTTCCGACACTACTTGCTCCGCCATTACTCGTTCCGACACCATTTGTTCCTTTCGTTCTATTAACCCCTGGTCCGTAGACCTCACACTTCGCCGCGCTATGACCATTTCTTTTACACTTGTTGCAAAATTTGGTGCAGAACCCCGAGTGATACTTTTCACACCTTTGGCATAGCTGCTTCTGATTGTTGTTGTTGTTGCGGTTATTATTGTTGTTGGGATGATTGTTGTAGTTGTTGTTGTTGTTGTTGTTGTTGGGCCGTTTGTTGTAGTTGCGATTGATGTTGCGATTGTTGGGATAATTGTTGCGATTATTGTTGTAATTGCTGTTGTTGTTGTTTTGGTGATTCTTATCACCGTTTTCCTCCCACTTTCTTTTGACTTGCTTCACATTGGCCTCTTCAGCAGTCTGTTCTTTAATTCTTTCTTCAATCTGGTTCACTAGTTTGTGAGCCATTCTACATGCCTGTTGTATGGAGGCGGGCTCGTGTGAACTTATATCTTCTTGGATTCTTTCCGGTAATCCTTTCACAAACGCGTCGATCTTCTCTTCCTCATCTTCGAATGCTCCCAGACACAATAGGCACAATTCTGTGAATCGTCTTTCGTATGTGGTAATATCAAATCCTTGGGTTCGTAACCCTCTAAGTTCTGTCTTGAGCTTATTGACCTCGGTTCTGGGACGGTACTTCTCTTTCATCAAGTGCTTGAATGCTGACCACGGTAGTGCGTACGCATCGTCTTGTCCCACTTGCTCTAGATAGGTATTCCACCATGTTAATGCAGAACCTGTAAAGGTATGCGTACGTACTTCACTTTTTCCTCTTCAGTACACTTACTTATGGCAAACACCGATTCGACCTTCTCGGTCCACCGTTTCAATCCGATCGGTCCTTCGGTTCCATCAAATTCCAAAGGTTTGCAGGCAGTGAATTCTTTGTAGGTGCATCCTACACGATTTCCTGTACTGCTAGATCCAAGGTTATTGTTGGTATGTAGCGCAGCCTGTACTGCGGCTATGTTTGAAGCTAGAAAAGTACGGAATTCCTCTTCATTCATATTCACGGTGTGTCAAGTAGTTGGTGCCATTTCCTTCAAAATAGTCAAATGAAACAAGTTAATCATACAGAATATTAAGAGTAGTTAATAGTATTTCGTAGCATAATATGAACTCATTTATAAAAGCTTTTTCTTCATATTAGCGTTTTATAAGTTTAAATTCTGGTAGTACCTACCCGTTAAGTTCATACTTAGTAGCTAATATACAATTCAACTACTACAATTCTATATGAAAAATTGATTATAATAATATTTCGCGTTCAAACTTTTACACAATATTTTACAAACTTACAATACCTCTTATTTTACATATAGCATGAAATATAGCACACAATAAATTTGATACAAGATGGTTGTGAAGATAATTCTAGCTAGTACACAAGTCGTTCAGCAAAGGCAATAAAGACACGTAATTCATACATCCAGAAACAAGTCATGCATTCTGGTTTTACTAGGATTACTTCCCATCCTTGGTCTTGTGGAACATAACCGTTATGACCGTTGATAAGACAGCGTGTTGTAACGTCGTCAAAGGGACGAGGGTTACGTAATGTCTAACAGTCCCGTAACAATCTAAAAACCTCATTTCTTACCCTAATTACCGACTCCGTCACTTGTGGGAACGTTTTGTTTAATAGTTGTAGCCCGATGTTCTTGTTCTCACTTTGGTGAGAAGCGAACATTACTAATCCGTAAGCATAACATGCTTCTTTATGTTGCATGTTAGCCGCTTTTTCTAAATCACGAAGTCCAATATTCGGATATATTGAGTCAAAATAATTTCTTAACCCATTGCGTAAAATAGCATTTGGGTTCCCCGCAATATATGCGTCAAAGTAAACACATCGTAACTTATAGATTTCCCAATGTGATATCCCCCATCTTTCGAACGAAAGCCTTTTATAAACCAAGGCATTCTTGGAACGTTCTTCGAATGTCTTACAAACTGATCTCGCCTTAAATAGTTGTGCCGAAGAATTCTGACCGACTCTAGACAAGATTTCATCAATCATGTCTCCGGGTAGGTCTCTTAAAATATTGGGTTGTCTATCCATTTTGTGTTTTTATACTGTAAAATAGACAAGAGTTAGATTCATAAAAAAAAATACTTATTAATACAAGCAATTTTTACATATATCATAAAGCATAAGCACACTATATTACATATATTACACCACACGAATACAACTATCTTATTCCGACTCGCTTGTTTCTTCTTCTTCGGTTTTGGTTCGTTTTGCCAAGTTTCTAGGGATATATGATGTTCCCCTAATACGAGCCGTCGTTTTCCACATTGGTTTAGAAAAACCTGGTGGTTTAGAGGTTCCCGGGTCATTGTTACAACTTAAGGACTTCGGGAGTTGACGATACATATAAAGTTCATCGGGGTTGGAATTAGATTTCTCTATTTTTATGCCCTTTCCCTTATTATTTTCTTTTGCCTTTTTAAATTCAGTTGGGGTAATTTCTATAACATCATCGGAATTCTCGTCAGAATCCGATTCATCGGAGAATTGGTAATCCTCCCAATATTTTGCTTCCTTAGCGGAAACACCATTGACCATAATTAACCTTGGTCGGTTGGTTGAGGATTTTCTTTTACTCAACCGTTTTATTATTTCCCCCACCGGTTCTATTTCTTCATCCGGTTTCGATTCTTCTTCCGGTTCCGATTCTTCTTCCGGTTCCGACTCTTCTTCCGGTTCCTCTTCGGGAACTTGTGAATCAGTCCACGAATCATTCCAATTTACATTTGACTCTTCATTATTATTAGGTGAGTCAATGGGACTTGTTCTAGAGGTAGACATCTATCACATAATATCAAACGCGTTAAGAGATTAATATATCACATAATATTCACATGTTAAAATATATAGTTTCCAACAAAATTTGTTAAGCAATCATTTTTCAAGTATACACGGTCGAAGTCCAGACTCACTAATGCATCCTAACAAACTCGATAAGACACACTAATGTAATATTCTGGTTCTCTAAGACCAACGCTCGGATACCAACTGAAATGTCCCGTTCTTATTGATTAAAAACGTTCCATATTAATTGATTTCGTTGCGAGGTTTTGACCTCGATATGAGACATTTTTCAAAGACTGCATTCATTTTAAAACAAACCATAACCTTTATTTCATCAATAAAGGTTTAAAAAGCTTTACGTAGATTATCAAATAATGATAATCTAAAATATCATGTTTACACACGACCATTACATAATGGTTTACAATACAAATATGTTACAACAAAATAAGTTTCTTGAATGCAGTTTTTACACAATATCATACAAGCATGGACTCCAAATCTCGTCCTTATTTAAGTATGCGACAGCGGAAGCTCTTAATAATCACCTGAGAATAAACATGCTTAAAACGTCAACAAAAATGTTGGTGAGTTATAGGTTTAACCTATATATATCAAATCGTAACAATAGACCACAAGATTTCATATTTCAATACACATCCCATACATAGAGATAAAAATCATTCATATGGTGAACACCTGGTAACCGACATTAACAAGATGCATATATAAGAATATCCCCATCATTCCGGGACACCCTTCGGATATGATATAAATTTCGAAGTACTAAAGCATCCGGTACTTTGGATGGGGCTTGTTGGGCCCGATAGATCTATCTTTAGGATTCGCGTCAATTAGGGTGTCTGTTCCCTAATTCTTAGATTACCAGACTTAATAAAAAGGGGCATATTCGATTTCGATAATTCAACCATAGAATGTAGTTTCACGTACTTGTGTCTATTTTGTAAATCATTTATAAAACCTGCATGTATTCTCATCCCAAAATATTAGATTTTAAAAGTGGGACTATAACTCACTTTCACTGATTTTTACTTCGTCGGGAAGTAAGACTTGGCCACTGGTTGATTCACGAACCTATAACAATATATACATATATATCAAAGTATGTTTAAAATATATTTACAACACTTTTAATATATTTTGATGTTTTAAGTTTATTAAGTCAGCTGTCCTCGTTAGTAACCTACAACTAGTTGTCCACAGTTAGATGTACAGAAATAAATCAATAAATATTATCTTGAATCAATCCACGACCCAGTGTATACGTATCTCAGTATTGATCACAACTCAAACTATATATATTTTGGAATCAACCTCAACCCTGTATAGCTAACTCCAACATTCACATATAGAGTGTCTATGGTTGTTCCGAAATATATATAGATGTGTCGACATGATAGGTCGAAACATTGTATACGTGTCTATGGTATCTCAAGATTACATAATATACAATACAAGTTGATTAAGTTATGGTTGGAATAGATTTGTTACCAATTTTCACGTAGCTAAAATGAGAAAAATTATCCAATCTTGTTTTACCCATAACTTCTTCATTTTAAATCCGTTTTGAGTGAATCAAATTGCTATGGTTTCATATTGAACTATATTTTATGAATCTAAACAGAAAAAGTATAGGTTTATAGTCAGAAAAATAAGTTACAAGTCGTTTTTGTAAAGGTAGTCATTTCAGTCGAAAGAACGACGTCTAGATGACCATTTTAGAAAACATACTTCCACTTTGAGTTTAACCATAATTTTTGGATATAGTTTCATGTTCATAATAAAAATCATTTTCTCAGAATAACAACTTTTAAATCAAATTTTATCATAGTTTTTAATTAACTAACCCAAAACAGCCCGCGGTGTTACTACGACGGCGTAAATCCGGTTTTACGGTGTTTTTCGTGTTTCCAGGTTTTAAATCATTAAGTTAGCATATCATATAGATATAGAACATGTGTTTAGTTGATTTTAAAAGTCAATTTAGAAGGATTAACTTTTGTTTGCGAACAAGTTTAGAATTAACTAAACTATGTTCTAGTGATTACAAGTTTAAACCTTCGAATAAGATAGCTTTATATGTATGAATCGAATGATGTTATGAACATCATTACTACCTTAAGTTCCTTGGATAAACCTACTGGAAAAGAGAAAAATGGATCTAACTTCAACGGATCCTTGGATGGCTCGAAGTTCTTGAAGCAGAATCATGACACGAAAACAAGTTCAAGTAAGATCATCACTTGAAATAAGATTGTTATAGTTATAGAAATTGAACCAAAGTTTGAATATGATTATTAACTTGTATTAGAATGATAACCTACTGTAAGAAACAAAGATTTCTTGAGGTTGGATGATCACCTTACAAGATTGGAAGTGAGCTAGCAAACTTGAAAGTATTCTTGATTTTATGTAACTAGAACTTGTAGAATATATGAAGAACACTTAGAACTTGAAGATAGAACTTGAGAGAGATCAATTAGATGAAGAAAATTGAAGAATGAAAGTATTTGTAGGTGTTTTTGGTCGTTGGTGTATGGATTAGATATAAAGGATATGTAATTTTGTTTTCATGTAAATAAGTCATGAATGATTACTCATATTTTTGTAATTTTATGAGATATTTCATGCTAGTTTCCAAATGATGGTTCCCACATGTGTTAGGTGACTCACATGGGCTGCTAAGAGCTGATCATTGGAGTGTATATACCAATAGTACATACATCTAAAAGCTGTGTATTGTACGAGTACGAATACGGGTGCATACGAGTAGAATTGTTGATGAAACTGAACGAGGATGTAATTGTAAGCATTTTTGTTAAGTAGAAGTATTTTGATAAGTGTATTGAAGTCTTTCAAAAGTGTATAAATACATATTAAAACACTACATGTATATAAATTTTAACTGAGTCGTTAAGTCATCGTTAGTCGTTACATGTAAGTGTTGTTTTGAAACCTTTAGGTTAACGATCTCAATTAATGTTGTTAACCTATTGTTTATTATATCTAATGAGATGTTAAATTATTATATTATCATGATATTATGATATATTAATATATCTTAATATGATATATATACATTTAAATGTCGTTACAACGATAATCGTTACATATATGTCTCGTTTCGAAATCCTTAAGTTAGTAGTCTTGTTTATATGTATATAACTCATTGTTAACATACTTATGGAGATACTTAATTATCATAATCTCATGTTAACCATATGTATATCCATATATATCGTCATGTCGTTTTTACAAGTTTTAACGTTCGTAAATCGCCGGTCAACTTGGGTGGTCAATTGTCTATATGAAACATATTTCAATTAATCAAGTCTTAACAAGTTTGATTGATTAACATGTTGGAAACATTTACTCATGTAAATATCAATCTCAATTAATATATATAAACATGGAAAAGTTCGGGTCACTACACCTACCCGTTAAGTTCATACTTAGTAGCTAATATACATTTCAACTACTACAATTCTATATGAAAAACTAATTATAATAATATTTCGCGTTCAAACTTTTACACAATATTTTACAAACTTACAATACCGCTTATTTTACATATAGCATGAAATATAGCACACAATAAATTTGATACAAGATGGTTGTGAAGATAATTCTAGCTAGTACACAAGTCGTTCAGCAAAGGCAATAAAGACACGTAATTCATACGTCCAGAAACAAGTCATGCATTCTGGTTTTACTAGGATTACTTCCCATCCTTGGTCTTGTGGAACATAACTGTTATGGCCGTTGATAAGACAGCGTGTTGTAACGTCGTCAAAGGGACGAGGGTTACGTAATGTCTAACAGTCCCGTAACAATCTAAAAACCTCATTTCTTACCCTAATTACCGACTCCGACACTTGTGGGAACGTTTTGTTTAATAGTTGTAGCCCGATGTTCTTGTTCTCACTTTGGTGAGAAGCGAACATTACTAATCCGTAAGCATAACATGCTTCTTTATGTTGCATGTTAGCCGCTTTTTCTAAATCACGAAGTCCAATATTCGGATATATTGAGTCAAAATAATTTCTTAACCCATTGCGTAAAATAGCATTTGGGTTCCTCGCAATATATGCGTCAAAGTAAACACATCGTAACTTATGGATTTCCCAATGTGATATCCCCCATCTTTCGAACGAAAGCCTTTTATAAACCAAGGCATTCTTGGAACGTTCTTCGAATGTCTTACAAACTGATCTCGCCTTAAATAGTTGTGCCGAAGAATTCTGACTGACTCTAGACAAGATTTCATCAATCATGTCTCCAGGTAGGTCTCTTAAAATATTGGGTTGTCTATCCATTTTGTGTTTTTATACGGTAAAATAGACAAGAGTTAGATTCATAAAAAAAATACTTATTAATACAAGCAATTTTTACATATATCATAAAGCATAAGCACACTATATTACATATATTACACCACACGAATACAACTATCTTATTCCGACTCGCTTGTTTCTTCTTCTTCGGTTTTGGTTCGTTTTGCCAAGTTTCTAGGGATATATGATGTTCCCCTAATACGAGCCGTCGTTTTTCACATTGATTTAGAAAAACCTGGTGGTTTAGAGGCTCCCGGGTCATTGTTACAACTTAAGGACTTCGGGGGTTGACGATACATATAAAGTTCATCGGGGTTGGAATTAGATTTCTCTATTTTTATGCCCTTTCCCTTATTATTTTCTTTTGCCTTTTTAAATTTAGTTGGGGTAATTTCTATAACATCATCGGAATTCTCGTCAGAATCCGATTCATCGGAGAATTGGTAATCCTCCCAATATTTTGCTTCCTTAGCGAAAACACCATTGACCATAATTAACCTTGGTCGGTTGGTTGAGGATTTTCTTTTACTTAGCCGTTTTATTATTTCCCCCACCGGTTCTATTTCTTCATCCGGTTCCGATTCTTCTTCCGGTTCCGATTATTCTTCTGGTTCCGACTCTTCTGAAATGTCCCGTTCTTATTGATTAAAATCGTTCCATATTAATTGATTTCGTTGCGAGGTTTTGACCTCTATATGAGACGTTTTTCAAAGTCTGCATTCATTTTAAAACAAACCATAACCTTTATTTCATCAATAAAGGTTTAAAAAGCTTTACGTAGATTATCAAATAATGATAATCTAAAATATCCTGTTTACACACGACCATTACATAATGGTTTACAATACAAATATGTTACAACAAAATAAGTTTCTTGAATGCAGTTTTTACACAATATCATACAAGCATGGACTCCAAATCTCGTCCTTATTTAAGTATGCGACAGCGGAAGCTCTTAATAATCACCTGAGAATAAACATGCTTAAAACGTCAACAAAAATGTTGGTGAGTTATAGGTTTAACCTATATATATCAAATCGTAACAATAGACCACAAGATTTCATATTTCAATACACATCCCATACATAGAGATAAAAATCATTCATATGGTGAACACCTGGTAACCGACATTAACAAGATGCATATATAAGAATATCCCCATCATTTCGGGACACCCTTCGGATATGATATAAATTTCGAAGTACTAAAGCATCCGGTACTTTGGATGGGGTTTGTTAGGCCCAATAGATCTATCTTTAGGATTCGCGTCAATTAGGGTGTCTGTTCCCTAATTCTTAGATTACCAGACTTAATAAAAAGGGGCATATTCGATTTCGATAATTCAACCATAGAATGTAGTTTCACGTACTTGTGTCTATTTTGTAAATCATTTATAAAACCTGCATGTATTCTCATCCCAAAAATATTAGATTTTAAAAGTGGGACTATAACTCACTTTCACATATTTTTACTTCTTCGGGAAGTAAGACTTGGCCACTGGTTGATTCACGAACCTATAACAATATATACATATATATCAAAGTATGTTCAAAATATATTAACAACACTTTTAATATATTTTGATGTTTTAAGTTTATTAAGTCAGCTGTCCTCGTTAGTAACCTACAACTAGTTGTCCACAGTTAGATGTACAAAAATAAATCGATAAATATTATCTTGAATCAATCCACGACCCAGTGTCTACGTATCTCAGTATTGATCACAACTCAAACTATATATATTTTGGAATCAACCTCAACCCTGTATAGCTAACTCCAACATTCACATATAGAGTGTCTATGGTTGTTCCGAAATATATATAGATGTGTCGACATGATAGGTCGAAACATTGTATACGTGTCTATGGTATCTCAAGATTACATAATATACAATACAAGTTGATTAAGTTATGGTTGGAATAGATTTGTTACCAATTTTCACGTAGCTAAAATGAGAAAAATTATCCAATCTTGTTTTACCCATAACTTCTTCATTTTAAATCCGTTTTGAGTGAATCAAATTGCTATGGTTTCATATTAAACTCTATTTTATGAATCTAAACAGAAAAAGTATAGGTTTATAGTCGGAAAAATAAGTTACAAGTCGTTTTTGTAAAGGTAGTCATTTCAGTCGAAAGAACGACGTCTAGATGACCATTTTAGAAAACATACTTCCACTTTTAGTTTAACCATAATTTTTGGATATAGTTTCATGTTCATAATAAAAATCATTTTCTCAGAATAACAACTTTTAAATCAAAGTTTATCATAGTTTTTAATTAACTAACCCAAAACAGCCCGCGGTGTTACTACGACGGCGTAAATCCGGTTTTACGGTGTTTTTCGTGTTTCCAGGTTTTAAATCATTAAGTTAGCATATCATATAGATATAGAACATGTGTTTAGTTAATTTTAAAAGTTAAGTTAGAAGGATTAACTTTTGTTTGCGAACAAGTTTAGAATTAACTAAACTATGTTCTAGTGATTACGAGTTTAAACCTTCGAATAAGATAGTTTTATATATATGAATCGAATGATGTTATGAACATCATTACTACCTCAAGTTTAGTAGGTAAACCTACTATAAGTGACAAGAAATGATCTAGCTTCAAAGGATCTTGGATGGCTTGAAAGTTCTTGAAGTAGGATCATGACACAAAAACAAGTTCAAGTAAGATTTTTACTCGAATTAAGATAGTTTATAGTTATAGAAATTGAATCAAAGTTTGAATATGAATATTACCTTGAATAAGAAATATATCCTACTGTATATAACAAAGGTTTCTTGATCTTAGATGATTACTTGGAATGGATTAGAAAGCTTGGAAGTAAATTAGTAAACTTGAAGGGATTTTTGAAGTGTTCTTGAAGTGTTCTTGAAGTGTTCTTCCTATGATGATTATAGCTTGATTCTTGAAGTGATTTTTGATGAAGATGATGATTAACTACTGGAAAAATACGTTCATAATAGTGTGTGTGTGTGTGTGTGTGTGTGTGTGTGTGTGTTGAGAGAGAATTAGAAAGAGAATTGGAAGTGAAATGGAGTGAATGATGAGTGGTAATTGGTGAGTGGTGAGTGGGGTTAAAAGGAGTTCTAGTTAGTTGACTAGCTCATGGTAGAAGTTAAAATTGATTAGTCATACATGACATAATCAAGAGTGGAATCCCATGCTAGTTCCTATTGGTATATACCCATAGTAAGTACGTTTTGAAGCTGTGTATAATACAGGTAAGAATACGACTAGAATTCTTGATGAAAGAAAAGAATGGGAAAGTAACTGTAACCATTTTCGTTAAGTATGAGTGTTTTGATATATGTCTTGAAGTCTTCCAAAAGTATTTTAATACATCTAAATACACTACATGTATATACATTTTAACTGAGTCATTAAGTCATCGTTAGTCGTTACATGTAAGTGTTGTTTTGAAACCTTTAAGTTAACGATCTCAATTAATGTTGTTAACCCATTGTTTATTATATCTAATGAGATGTTAAATTATTATATTATCATGATATTATGATATATTAATATATCTTAATATGATATATATACATTTAAATGTCGTTACAACGATAATCGTTACATATATGTCTCGTTTCGAAATCCTTAAGTTAGTAGTCTTGTTTATATGTATATAACTCATTGTTAATATACTTATGGAGATACTTACTTATCATAATCTCATGTTAACCATATGTATATCCATATATATATCGTCATGTCGTTTTTACAAGTTTTAACGTTCGTGAATCGCCGGTCAACTTGGGTGGTCAATTGTCTATATGAAACATATTTCAATTAATCAAGTCTTAACAAGTTTGATTGCTTAACATGTTGGAAACATTTAATCATGTAAATATCAATCTCAATTAATATATATAAACATGGAAAAGTTCGGGTCACTACAAATGCTAGGATGAAGGAGGGTTCTTCGGCTGAACGAATTTAATTTGATTTTGACTCGTTTGAAATCGATTGATATTAGATTTGATGATGAGCTACAAGCGTTGTTTTTGCTATCTTCGCTACCCGATAGTTGGGCTGGTATGGTTACGGTGGTTAGTGGTTCATCCAGAACTACTAAGCTCACCTTTGAAGGAATCCATGATTTGATTCTTAGCGAAGGTATTCGTACGAAAGATTCGAATGGGAGTTCGGGTTTGGTTCTAAGCGTTAGTCGGGGAAGAGCTAGGTCAAGAAGTCCATCAAGGAGCAAGAACGTGGTGTGTTGGAATTGTCAACAAGTTGGTCACTATAAGTCAAAGTGTCTGAGTCATAAGTCGGGTGAGAGCGTATCGACTATGGTAATCGAGAATGCGTTGATGTGCCAAAAAGAGGTTCTTGACGAATCTTGGGTTTTAGATTCGAGTGCCTCGTATCATGTTACCCCATACATGAACGAGATGGTGAACTTCAAGGAATACTCCGGTAAGGTTCGAGTTGCGAATGGGAGTACACTTGATATTGTGGGTATTGGAGATCTCGTGGTTAAACACTTGAATTATGCTTGGATTTTGACGAATGTGCAGTTTGTTCCAAAGTTCAAGAGTCGGTTGATACCGGTTGGGCAATTGGATGACGATAATTTTCATGTCCTATTTAGAGATCAAAAGTTGGTAGTGTTTAAGGAAGATTATGTAGTCGCTAGCGGGTTTAAAAGGGGAACCATGTATATGGTTGAAGTTCCTAAGGAGGAATGGCTAGGTGATTTTGTGGGTGTTAACAGTCCTAGCGTGCTAATACTTTCCGGCATTTTTGAGAGGTCGTGTTTGAGTGGGAGCTCAAAGGAAGTTGAAGCTAGTGGAAATTCGGGTCGAATTGGGTATACTAGTGCTTTCATCACTTCGTATAGATCTTCTCCAATGGCAATTTTGTTGCGATCGGCCGAGGAAGATGAACAAGAGGTTTTCATGAGAGTCACTGTTAAAGATACATCCGTACAGTGGGAGTTGGCTCGGGATGAAAAATTGGGTTTGTCAAAAGACGTGCGCACGTATGTGGTCGGTGTTCCAATGGTGAAAGCTAAGGCAGTTATGTGGAAGATCAAGGGTGTGATTGCGTTCTCACACGGCTGCCTTGATGGTGTTATCCACATGTTTGTTCTACCAGCGGGTTTATTCTTTGTTGGAAAGATAAATCGGGTGGATGGAGTTTTGTACGGGTGGATCACTTAGGCGATGGGGTTGATTGGGTCGGGTCGGACTCAAACCACCCGTTATCTCCCAAACTAAGGAGGTAGGTACCAAAACCAAAGAGTAGTTCTTGGCCTCAAGTTAGTAACATAGAAGATCAGATTATAGCTCAGCGGTATTTTTTTGGTGTCGAAAGACTTCACTTACTCGTAGGTTAACGAGTAAAGTGCGGCGTGATTCGGGTGTCTCATCCGGCGGTATCAAAAGGAGTCGTAATCAGCGGGTCAAGATGTTACTGTGGGAGTATTACAGGTAGAAAATGAGTTTGTTTATAATTTCCTTCAAGTGGGAGATTGTTGAGTGTGAAAGAAATTAAAAAGTTTGAAATGTGGGACCAAAGAGGAGTCACATTTGGTGACATATAATGTCACCATTGGTGACATCAAAGTTGGCTCAAACGTGATTGCATGTTTCAAGACGTGAAAATTAGGATCGAGGCAATTTGAAGGCGTAAACATGCATGTCACGTATGGTGACATACATGTCACCAAATGTGAGGTCTTTCACATGCAACGAATTGTTTTACAAGTTTCACGTACATTATTTGTTTTAGAAAGGATATTGCAACTAGAACTCCGTAGAAGATTTGATTCATGGTTAGGTTGCTCCCTTAGCTATTGTTTTCTCCTATAAATAACCTCATATGTAACCTATTAATTGTAACCTACAAATTTTAATAATAAGAATACTCTTTGGTTAGTCGTGGATTAAACCAATAGCAATATTGGATATAACCGCATTATATTCTTGTATTCTTTTACGTTCTTGCAATTTATTTTCTTTGTTCACTTGAATTATTTGTTTATTGTTCATGAGTTTGATAACGTGGGGTTATCAAGTTTTTATTGAAGCTCACTAAAATTCCAAACACTTTAAAGGTAAACAACTACTAATTTTGAAGATTATTCAGCCCTTTGAATTTCTACTAATTTTGAAGATTATTGAGCCCTTTGAATTTTCATCCTAGATTCGGCACTATATTGAATCCGTATTAAATTCGATAAACGTCTATTGACTACTGTTGAATCCGATAAACGTCTTCTTGATCAAACATACTGTATATATGAATCAATTCGTTCGTCTTGTCCATCGTCATGATGAACTATAATGTATCAAACAATTAATGAACATACCACTTACAAATCAATCAAAACTGCACACACCAAGCCTAAAACTCAATTTTCCAGCAAAATATAACAAAATAATCTTTGAAATTATAACCATAGAATATATTACAAACACAAGAAATTTACAAAAGACATGGGTGAAATTCCATACAGTGAGGGCCAATGTTTTGGCTTCGAACCCATAAAGCAACACATCAAATGGGCCTGTCATCTTCATTCCAATATATATGGGCTCTTATTCAAAGCTTACCTATAAGCAAACAAGTACTATAGAAAATTGCTCCAATCTGATCAGCAGCTTCTTTAAAGTTCTATCTTTTATTTTATCTTTATTGAGCATCACATTCAGACCAAAATGATCTGAATTTATGCATTGCCCAAGCCTTACAGTAAACTCTTGAACCTTATTAGGTAGTTTATCCTAGCGAAAACCACAATCAGTAACTAGAACAAAAACACACGTTAGTCGTCAAATGTTCCTCCGGGATCGAATGTAGCTTAGATTTGTAACTATTTGTGCGGAGGCTTCACTATTAGTACCGGACACTTCGCATGGTGCTCACAAAAGTCACTTAGACTTCCTAAAAGCGCCCTATATAAAGAACATATATAAACGAATTAAACAAATGCTACCCTTGCAACAACAACAACAACAAAATTGAAGTTTTAGCAACAGAATGATATGACAAAAGACATAAACCAATCATAACATAAATGAAGCTAAAATTTCGTCGAACCATACAAAATGTTCATTACCGTTTGATAGCCCCAAGTCCACGACTACCAACAACAAGTAGATCGAAATGCATTTGCTCAACGGCTTGAGAAAGCATTTCTTTAGGATCTCCCTCCAAAATTAGAGTTTCAGCTTTCATCTACACATATAGGACCCTAAAGGTAAGTCAAATGTACTTATAACTAAGGTTGAAGAAGACGCGAGACGGAATCAAGACGGTCGGAACCTTGTAGCGTCGCAACGGTCACGACGGGGTCGAGATGGATGTTGATCAACGTTATTTTTTAATATATATTTTAAAGACAAAATTGCTTGGATGGCCCATGAACTTTGTCAAAAAAAAACATGTTAAACCTTTATCTATTTTTTCAACCTAGATGACCCTGAACTCGTAGCACCGATGGCCCAACCTACAAACTCTGTTATCTTTTAGTCCGTTAAGTTGTGGGTGTGCGTGTCACGTGAGGGCAAATTCGTCCACACACATAACATATAGCACCGAAAAACCTCATAAAAAACCCCGTTTAGTCTGCAATAA
Source organism: Rutidosis leptorrhynchoides (assembly GCF_046630445.1). NCBI lineage: Eukaryota > Viridiplantae > Streptophyta > Magnoliopsida > Asterales > Asteraceae > Rutidosis > Rutidosis leptorrhynchoides. The sequence goes on along the minus strand of NC_092343.1, from coordinate 367,101,281 downwards.
ATCTTATGTGTGTGGACGAATTACCCTCAAGTGACACGCACACCCACAACTTAACGGCCTAAAAGTTAACAGAGTTTAGAGTTTGGGTCATCGGTGCTATATGTTGATAGTTCAAGGTCATCTGGGTCGGAAAAAAAGATAAAGGTTTGACGTGCTTTTGTGACAAAGTTCATGGGCCATCTGCGCATTTTTATCTATTTCAAACATAAACATTGCAAAACATAAATATTAAAGACAAATACCGCATAATATTTCAAACATGTTATAATATATAAATATATATATATATATATATATATATATATATATATATATATATATATATATATATATATATATATATATATATATATATATATATATATATATATATATATATATATATATAAATGGATAGTCAATTATTGATACACAAAAGTAATATTATTGTATTACCTAAACTTGTGATATTTTTACTATAAATAGCCATGAATGCAAGCATTAAACTTGCACCATTTCTCACACTTACAAAGTGTTTCTTTCTTTCTCTCCATTATCATCTTTGTTCTTACACTTCATTATTAGTATTCTTAATCAAGATTCAAATCACTAAAGGTAGTTATAAGCCTACTGAATTATAACACGTTATCAGCACGATAATCTTAATACTAATTATGGTTGGCTCTGCCACCTAAATGATATATGGTCGGTTATACCACCTGAATAATATATGGTCGACACTGTCGCCTAATTATCATTTATGTTACTAACATTTATATTTCAATTATCTAACATTTATATGGCCGACACTGTCGCCTAATTATCATTTATGTAACTAACATTTATATTTCTATTATCTAACATTTATATGGCCGACACTGTCGCCTAATTATCATTTATGTTTACTAATATTTATATTTATGTTATATAACATTTATTAATGATTGCTTACATATGGTCGACACTGTCACCTACTTATCATTTATGTTATATTAAATTTATGTTTAATGTTTATATACTTATGAATATAAAGTGACTATAATTTATCATGTTGTTTGTTTTAATAGAAAATGTCGAATCTGGAAAAGCTTAAATTTACTCCTTTAGAATCAACTGGAAACAACTACATGCCATGGGTTATAAAAGTAAAAATGCATCTTAAATCAATGGGCATTCTTGAAGCCATAAATGAAAACAACACTTGTTCTGAAAAAGAACAAGCAACGGCATGTTGCTTTATTCATCAACATATTGCTGAATGCTTACAAAATAATTATGTGACTGTAGAAGATCCCCATGTTTTATGGGAAGGTCTCAAAAGCAGATTCAATAATCAAAGGGAAATTTTACTTCCAGCTGCTATGGAACAATGGAGAACATTAAGGTTCCAAGACTTTAAGAAAGTAAATGAATATAGCTCAGCTCTGTATAATACATGTTCACAACTTAAATTCTGTGGACATGAAATAAGTGATGCAGACATGATGGAGAAAACTTTCTCCACAATGAATGCTGCAAACATCACAGTGCAAAGAAATTTGAGAATGCTAAAGTTCAAAACATATCCTGAACTTAATTCATATCTCTTAGTTGCAGAGCAAAATGATGAGCTATTAATGAAAAATCAGCAATCCCGTCCTACTGGTACACTTGCAATCCCTGAAGCAAATACTGCAAATAATTATAAACAGGGACAAGGACGCGGGCAAGGTCGTGGTTATAATAACCATCACCATCATCATGCCAAAAGCCATAACTATGGTAGAAACCATCCTTATGGTAATGGTAATGGGCGAGGACGTGGTCGTGGTCGTGGCCGTGGTGGTCAAAGAAATAATAATCCACGAAAATATAAATATCAACCACAAAACAAGCCCACTAAACAAGATGTTGAAGAAAATTCTTCTAAAAATTCTGAAGAATCTTGCTACAGATGTGGTAGAATGGGCCACTGGGCTAATACTTGCCGAACATCTAAACATCTTGTTAAGATGTATCAGGATTCGCTGAAAGATAAAGAAAAGGAAGTAAACTTTGTGGATAACGTCGATCCAACAGTCACTGAGAAACCATCTGATTTATATGAAGATTTCTTGAATGTTTAAGTTGTGTGTCTTTCGAAAAATAAACGATTTAATATCGTCTGTCTTTGTCATTATGTTTGCTAAATGTTTCAGTACTATCTATTTGCGTTTAAAATATTGTGTAATATTAATGTACTCACTATTTATTTCTTATATATGAAGTTCAATATGAATTTTGCTGGAATACAACATCAATCAAGTGGTGGAGATCTCTGTATAGCAGACAGTGGAACTACACACACTATACTTAAATCCGAGAAATATTTTATTGATCTAAAACCAACGGAAGGAACTATACATACAATATCAGGACCTGCTAACTTGATAAAAGGGATAGGAAAGGCAAATTTCATACTACCAAATGGTACAAAATTTTTAATAAATGATGCCTTATTTTCTCCCAAGTCAAGCAGAAATTTATTGAGTTTCTCCGACATATACCTTAACGGGTATGATTATCAGTCAGTGACAACAGAAAATGAGAAATATTTAAGTATCACTGACAAGAGTCATGTGGTTGAAAAACTGCCAAGACTTAGTTCTGGATTACATTATACACATATAAATGTACCAGAAATACATATGGTAGTTAACGAAAAATATATTGATCCTGGTGTATTCAGTTTATGGCATAACAGATTAGGCCATCTAGGATCAACAATGATGAAAAGGATTATTGAATGTACTCATGGACATCCACTAAAGGATAGAAAAATCCATCATGATACAATGGTTCCATGTACATCTTGCTCTCTTGGAAAATTGATAACTAGACCCTCACCACTTAAGGTTGAGAAAGAATCACCAATGTTTCTTGAAAGAATTCAAGGTGATATATGTGGACCAATTCATCCACCATGTGGACCATTTAGATATTTCATGGTTCTAATAGACGCATCTAGCAGATGGTCTCATGTTTGTCTGTTATCAAGCCGTAATGTGGCATTTGCAAAATTTCTTGCACAAATTATTAAATTGAGAGCTCATTTTCCTGATTACACCATTAAAAGGGTGAGACTTGATAATGCTGGTGAATTTACATCTCAAGCATTTAATGACTATTGCATGTCTATAGGAATTGTTGTTGAACATTCTGTTGCTCATGTGCATACACAAAATGGTTTAGCCGAGTCATTGATTAAACGTTTACAGTTAATCGCTAGACCATTGATAATGAGAACAAAACTCCCTGTATCTATATGGGGTCATGCAATTTTACATGCTGCTGCATTGATTCGCATCAGACCAAGTGCAAGTCATAAATATTCCCCCCTACAACTTGCTTTTGGTCAAGAGCCAAATATTTCCCATCTTAGAACATTTGGTTGTGCAGTGTATGTTCCAATTGCGACACCACAACGTACAAAAATGGGTCCTCAAAGGAGGTTGGGAATATATGTTGGATATGAAACATCTTCAATATTAAGGTATATTGAACCTATGACAGGTGACGTTTTTACAGCACGTTTTGCTGATTGTCATTTTAATGAAACATTGTTCCCTAGATTAGGGGGAGAAATGAAAAATAAAGAAAATGATGTTTCATGGTGTGAACCTCAATTAAAGTATCTTGATCCTCGCACAAAAGAATGCGAGACAGAAGTTCAAAAGATAATGCATATACAAGAACTTGCAAATCAATTGCCTGATGCATTTACAGATACAAAAACGGTGACAAAATCATATATACCAGCAGTAAATACTCCAGCTCGAATTGAAATTCCAAAAGCTGGCAATAACGTCACTCATGAATCTTTGCCACGTCAGAAACGTGGAAGACCAATTGGTTCAAAGGATAAAAATCCTCGAAAAAGAAAATCAGCTGATAATGAAGTAAAAGAAAGTGTTCAAGAAGAACCACAAATCAGTACTCCTACTGCAGAGGAGATTGATGATGTCAATACAGAAATTGCAATCAATTATGCATATTCAAAAATATTATGGAACCGAAATGAAATGAAAAATATTGATGAGAAATTTTCATTTAATGTTGCATATGACATCATGAATAATGATGATGATCCAGAACCAACATCTATGGTTGAATGTCAAAATAGACATGATTGGGCTCAATGGAAAGAAGCAATACGAGCTGAATTAGAATCACTCAATAAAAGAAAAGTTTTCGGATCCATCATTCTCACTCCTAAAGATGTGAAACCTGTAGGATACAGATGGATTTTTGTCCAAAAAAGAAATGAGAAAAATGAAGTTACAAGGTATAAAGCTAGACTTGTAGCTCAAGGTTTTTCTCAAAGACCGGGAATTGATTATGAAGAAACTTATTCCCCTGTTATGGATGCAATTACTTTTAGGTACTTAATCAGCCTGGCAGTTTCTAAAAATTTAGAAATGCATCTCATGGATGTTGTGACTGCTTACCTATATGGATCACTTGATAGTGATATATATATGAAGATACCTGAAGGATTTAAGGTACCAGAAGCATCAAATGCAAAACCCAAAGAAATGTATTCGATTAAATTACAAAGATCTTTATATGGGTTAAAACAATCGGGACGTATGTGGTATAACCGATTAAGTGATTACTTGATAAGCAAAGGGTATACAAATAACCTTACTTGCCCTTGTGTTTTCATTAAGAAAACAACATCCGGATATGTGATCATAGCTGTTTATGTTGATGATCTTAACATCATAGGTACAAATAAAGAGATCTATGAAGCCATTCAACTTCTAAAGAAAGAATTTGAAATGAAAGATCTCGGAAAAACCAAGTATTGCCTTGGTTTACAAATTGAGCATACGCCTAATGGTTTACTTGTACATCAAACAACATATACTGAAAAGATTTTGAAACGTTTCAATATGGACAAGGCAAAACCATTAAGTACTCCTATGGTTGTTAGATCACTCAATGTTGAAACAGATCCATTTCGTCCATGTGAAGATCATGAAGATATTCTTGGACCAGAAGTACCATATCTTAGTGCAATTGGAACTCTTATGTATCTTACAAATTGTACAAGACCTGACATTTCTTTTGCAGTTAATTTGTTGGCAAGGTTCAGCTCTGCTCCTACCAAAAGACACTGGAATGGGATCAAACACATATTTCGATACCTTCGAGGAACTACTGATTTAGGATTATTTTATTCTAACGAATCAAAACAAGATTTGGTTGGTTATGCTGATGCAGGTTATTTATCTGATCCACATAAAGCTAAATCTCAAACTGGATATGTATTCCTAAATGGAGGTACTGCAATATCATGGCGTTCTCAAAAACAAACACTTGTTGCTACATCATCAAATCATGCCGAAGTGATTGCATTACATGAAGCTACTCGGGAATGTTTTTGGTTGAGATCAATGACACAAATCATTACTGATTCTTGTGGACTAGAACGCGATAAAAGTCCAACAATTATCTATGAAGATAATGCAGCTTGCATAGCACAGATGAAAGAAGGGTATATCAAAAGTGACCGAACCAAACACATACCTCCTAGATTCTTCTCATACACTCAAAATCTCATTAAGGACAACGAGATTGAAATGAGATATGTTCAATCCAGCAAAAACTCTGCTGATCTTTTCACGAAAGCACTTCCAACTGCTATTTTCAGAACACACGTTCATAACATTGGCATGAGATATGTTCAAAAGATGTAACAACCGAAGCGATGTCTACTTGAGGGGGAGTCAACTCCATGCTGCACTCTTTTTCCCTTAGCTAAAGTTTTTCCCACTGGGTTTTCTTTAGCAAGGTTTTTAACGACGCAGTAACTTACAGTTGATCTTCAACAAACAAAATTGCTATCCAAGGGGGAGTGTTATAATATATAAATATATATATATAAATGGATAGTCAATTATTGATACACAAAAGTAATATTATTGTATTACCTAAACTTGTGATATTTTTGCTATAAATAGCCATGAATGCAAGCATTAAACTTGCACCATTTCTCACACTTACAAAGTGTTTCTTTCTTTCTCTCCATTATCATCTTTGTTCTTACACTTCATTATTAGTATTCTTAATCAAGAATCAAATCACTAAAGGTAGTTATAAGCCTACTGAATTATAACAAAACATAAAAATTAAAAACAACAATATTTCAAACATGTTCACTACTTTTAAGCATAGATACCTTTAATTTGAAATATTTATGTCTGTAACTTGTAACTGTACTTGTAACTGTAATGTTTATGTTTGAAATATATATATAAGGAGTCAACGGTAGTCAACATCCGTCTCGGCCGTTTTTTAGGTTTTCTTTACCGTTTTTACCGTTGTTGATTGTTTTTTACTCTTTTAATCCACTACTACACTAGTACACTACCATTGCGACGTTCGCTACAACGGACGTCTCTGCCGTTTTTTCGACGCTGCTTATAACCTTGATCGTATAATGTATCTAAACATTTAAAGAAAAAATCACCGTTGGCCATGAGCTAAAATCTCAAACATTTTAAACTACTTTATGTTTTTACAATTCATTTCAAAATTACTTCATGTTTTTACCATATCCGATACCTGTGTTTCTTTGCACATTTGAAATGCGCGTGACAAAAGTTTAGTAGCATTTCCACGTTGGGCTTTCCTCACCGATTCCACCATCGACGCAGATGTATACATTGCTACACAAAAAATACATATCGTATATCTTAAAATTAAATTAAAGTACATAGATACAAAGATAAATAAATCAATAAACAAAAATTGATTTTCACATTAACTAACTGAAAATTTAGAAGAAAAAAAAACACCTTTAGCATACATGGTTATACTGGTCAAAAAAATGTATAGAAAAACTGGTATTCTATCCGTTCCGTTATAAGTGTCCGTTTCATTTTAAAAAAATTTCTCTTACAACTTTAACTTCAAATAATTTTGTATAGGAAAATGCTTACAACTTTAACTTCAAATAATTTTGTATAGGAAAATGCTAATGACAGCCCTAAGGGCCCTAAGGGCCCTAAGGGTTGTCGTTAACACGCTTTAAAATGTTGTAAATTTTGATAACCGTCTTTATGAAAATGATAAATAACCGCCATGTACAATTACTTAATGCATGTTAACGACAACCCTGAGGGTTCGTTAGCATTTTCCTTATATAATATAATTATGATTGTATAAATAGATTGAGTTTTTAATGTATTTTCATTGGTATAATTTGTACAAATAATAATTTTACGTAATGTTACTGTAAGTTTTATCGAATATTACATAAATGTAGACAAATTTTTTAAGTCAATGTTGAAATTTATGACATGTAAAATGGGAGGGAATGTTTTTATAGACATGTGAGTATATGGGTATTTTAGTAAATATGAAAAACTAAAAGGGTAAAAACTGTTAAAAAATAAAAATTCATACAAGGTTCAGCAGGAAACATGTAACGTTCAAAAGGCTCCATAACATGAACAACGGTGATCATTCCCTGTTCCGGGTCGGGTTCGACATCCGGGTTCTCTTGAACCGAACCGATGGACTTTTTAAACAGGTTTTCAAGGGTCCATTTTAGAGCGTATAAGCTAACATCACTTTCATCTACTGCCACCATCACCGTCAGCATTTTATTCCCGCTTACCTCCGCCGTCAACGGTGTTTGCTCCATCAGGTTCCTTCGATTTCCGTTCTCACTTGTCTCGCCGGTGTTTGTAGTTTCCATTTTTTATTCTTTGTTGATTGAATTATGTGATAATGTGTATGTGTATTATTTATTTATTGTAGTTTCCTATTTATTTATTTATTAAAGTTATTTAGTTTAATGAATAATTAAAATAATTATTAATAAGATTTAATAATAATAATTAATTAATAAGATTTAATTTTAATTCAAAATTATTTAGATTAATGACATCACCTACCATACTTAAATTTTTTTCTTTTTCTTTTTAATTTTTTCTTAATAAAGGAATTAGTCTAATAATGACATCATCATTTTAGCAATATAATAGAAACTATAGATAAGGGATTATACGAAACGCTACTCAATTTTATCGTTTTTTATTTTTACATCACCATATTTAAAAATGACTTTATAGAGTCACCCAAATTTATATTTTTGTGTTTAAAGGTCACCTATATTCAATAATAAATTTGTAGGTAATCAAAGTTCGTATGTTCTTTAATCGGTACCAAATCTAGCTAAAATCTCATTAGATACATATAACCAAGCTTTTCCTAATTAACATTGTTTATATGATGATTAGTTTATACCAAATACACAAGTTTTTACGTTTTTTTTATAATTTTTTACAAAAAGTTTTAGTCGGATTTGGTTGACCTACGAATTATTTTTAAATATAAGTGACCTACAAACACGAATAGTTAAACTTGGGTGGCCTACAAAATTATTTTTAAATATGAGTGACGTACACAGAACCAAAAAACTTTGATAACCTCGATGATCTCCCGATATATAATAATTCTATACATAAAATATTATATGAAGTGTCTGTAACTCCTGTAAGTTAATTAATCTGACCATTTACCTCCACTGGTATTTCAATATGTAAATTTAGATAGTAGGACAAATATCAAATATTAGCCAGCCGACACTAGTAACCCTACTTATATATAACTAACTCCATAAAACCTAGATGAATGATGCAATCTTGTGTACGTATCACTATACTAGATTGATGGTTTGATGAGTCTAGTTGAATCACGTTAGATCATATTTATCTCTTAAACCTGTTTTATTATGCAATTCATTAGTTGGTCTTAGTTGAATAAGTAATTGAGCTAAAGTACAAATAGTCTAAACTAATCTATTTTTTTTTTATGAAAGATTAATCTAAAACTAAGAAGATTGTGAAATCGAAAATATTAGATACACACGCATACACGCATATACTTAGCTGTAGAATCATTGTATTTCAAGTATGCATATATTTTCCATAGATAGTTGATTTGGGAAATCATTCCCATATGTTAGAAGAATGGGGATCCTTTGTATGCTTATATATGTATCGGTTCATAATGTGAATAAACATCATCGAATTATCAAAAACACTTACATGGTATCATGCCTTTAATCCCTATTCTTCTTTCTCTTCTTCTCCAGCCGATATCTTCATTTTTTTTCTGTTCTCCATGGCCGACAACAAGTATCACCCTGCATTTACAGTATCCAACATAAAAAATCACATTCCCATTACCCTTGAGATGGACAAGGTCAAATATTCTACCTGGTCTGAACTTTTCAAGATCACCTGCAAAGCTTATGATGTGATTGATCACATCATCCCTCCATCAACTGATTCGTCTAAATCTTCTGTTTCACCCGCCACAACCAACACACAAGCTGTTTCTTGGGATCGTTTAGATGCAGTGGTCCTTAATTGGATCTTTGGAACTATTTCCATTGATCTACTCGATAACATCTTTGAAGCAGACTCAACCGCTGCTAAAACCTAGAAAAGAATTCAGGACTTATTTCAAAACAAGAACACTCGCGCACTCTATCTTAACCGCCAATTCACCAACATCAAGCTTGATAATTTTCCTAATGTTACTGCCTATTGCCAAGAGCTGAAATCAATTTCAGATCAATTAGGCAATGTTGGGGATAAAGTGTCCGATCAGAGGATGGTTCTTCAGTTAATCGCTGGTCTGAATGCTAACTTCGACACAACTGGATCGCAATTATCTTATATTACACCCTTACCTTCGTTTTATCAGGCTCGATCCATGCTATTATTGGAGGAATCTCGCAAACAGAAGTAGGTTATGCTACCGTCCATGCCAGCTGATGCTGCCCTAATCACCACCGCTACCAACCCTTCCTCACCCAGGCCATCATCAACCGCTAACTATCAGTATCAGGGTTCTAATCGGGGACGTGGTAGTAATCGTAGGAGTTATAGGGGTCGCCAGAACTCAAATCGTGGTAAAGGTCGTAGTTATCACCCATCAAACTCATCGACATGGATGAATAACCCACCCTGGAATTGGAAGCAAACACCTTGGGCCTATCCCCCTTGCCCTTATCCAACAAATAGTTGGACCAGGCCTTCTTCGAATCAGGCTAGTTTATTGGGTCCCAGACCTAACCAGGCTCATTCTGTTAATTCTGAAGCTTCTTATCCGACTGATATCGAAAACGCTCTGCACACCATGACGCTTAACTCACCCGAAGATACATGGTACATGGATACTGGAGCAACTTCTCATATGGCGTCTGGTTCAGGTAATCTAAACTCTTATTTTCCTTTGTGTGGTTCTAAACAGGTATTTGTCGGTAATGGCCAATCTATTCCAATTAAAGGGTTCGGTCATACTCATCTTCCTTTTTTCCTCCCACTCTTTACATTTACGCAACATACTTCATGTTCCCAATATTATTAAAAACCTTATTTATGTTCGTCGTTTATCAAAAAATAATAATCTGTCACTTGAATTTGACCCTTTTGGTTTTACTGTGAAGGAATTCCCGAAGGGCAACCCAATACTCAGATGTAACAGCAACGGGGATCTATATCCACTCACCACTTCCATGCTCCGCCAAATAAAGACAGCTCCATCTACGTTTATTGCTTTATCTTCTAACGTATGGCATCATCGTCTTGGACATCTAGGCAATGATGTTCTACTTTCTCTTAGGAATAAAAATATTATTCGTTATAATAAACCTATGTCTTCTACCATTTGTGAATCATGTGTGTTTGGCAAACATATAAAGTTACCCTTTATTTCTTCTACTTCATCTACTTTATTACCATTTGATATAATTCATAGTGATGTGTGAACTTCTCCAATTTTAAGTACTTCTGGACATAGATATTATGTCTTGTTTCTTGATAACTACAGCAATTATTTGTGGACTTATCCTATTGGCAACAAATATGATGTGTATCCTACATTTCTCACCTTTAGTAATTACATAAAAACGCAATTTGGCAAGTCCATCAAAACCTTTCAATGCGACAATGGAACGGAATATAAAAACACCTCTTTTTTCCAATTTTGTTCAAATAATGGTATGGATTTTCGTTTTTCTTGTCCACATACATCCCCTCAAAATGGTAAATCTGAAAGTAAAATCCGAGCTATAAACAATATAATCCGTACATTGCTATCTCATGCTTCTATTCCCGCTTCTTTTTGGCCTCACGCACTCCAAATGGCAACCTACATACTCAATATTCTTCCTACCCGTCTATTACAATATAAATCTCCAACACAAATTCTTTATTCTCGCAACCCATCTTATGACCATCTCCGTATTTTTGGTTGTCTATGTTATCCATTGTTTCCTTCTACAACCATAAATAAACTACAAGCACGATCCACTCCATGTGTATTTCTCGGTTATCCACAAAATCATCGAGGATATAAATGTTATGATATAACCTCTAAAAAATTCTTCATCTCTCGTCATGTCATATTCGACGAAACTATATTCCCGTTTGCCAAAGAAAACACACCAAAACCAAATGCTTATGAATTTTTAACCACAGATATACACCCTTTCTTTCTTCACCCTCGATCTGGGCCTTCAACACTGAAATGTCCCGTTCTTATTGATTAAAAACGTTCCATATTAATTGATTTCGTTGCGAGGTTTTGACCTCTATATGAGACGTTTTTCAAAGACTGCATTCATTTTAAAACAAACCATAACCTTTATTTCATCAATAAAGGTTTAAAAAAACTTTACGTAGATTATCAAATAATGATAATCTAAAATATCCTGTTAACACACGACCATTACATAATGGTTTACAATACAAATATGTTACAACGAAATAAGTTTCTTGAATACAGTTTTTACACAATATCATACAAGCATGGACTCCAAATCTCGTCCTTATTTAAGTATGTGACAGCGGAAGCTCTTAATAATCACCTGAGAATAAACATGCTTAAAACGTCAACAAAAATGTTGGTGAGTTATAGGTTTAACCTATATATTATCAAATCATAATAATAGACCACAAGATTTCATATTTCAATACACATCCCATACATAGAGATAAAAATCATTCATATGGTGAACACCTGGTAACCGACATTAACAAGATACATATATAAGAATATCCCCATCATTCCGGGACACCCTTCGGATATGATATAAATTTCGAAGTACTAAAGCATCCGGTACTTTGGATGGGGTTTGTTAGGCCCAATAGATCTATCTTTAGGATTCGCGTCAATTAGGGTGTCTGTTCCCTAATTCTTAGATTACCAGACTTAATAAAAAGGGGCATATTCGATTTCGATAATTCAACCATAGAATGTAGTTTCACGTACTTGTGTCTATTTTGTAAATCATTTATAAAACCTGCATGTATTCTCATCCCAAAAATATTAGATTTTAAAAGTGGGACTATAACTCACTTTCACAGTTTTTTTACTTCGTCGGGAAGTAAGACTTGGCCACTGGTCGATTCACGAACCTATAACAAATATGTACATATATATCAAAGTATGTTCAAAATATATTTACAACACTTTTAATACATTTTGATATTTTAAGTTTATTAAGTCAGCTGTCCTCGTTAGTAAACTACAACTAGTTGTCCACAGTTAGATTTACAGAAAATAAATCGATATATATTATCTTGAATCAATCCACGACTCAGTGTATACATATCTCAGTATTGATCACAACTCAAACTATATATATTTTGGAATCAACCTCAACCCTGTATAGCTAACTCCAACATTCACATATAAAGTGTCTATGATTGTTCCGAAATATATATAGATGTGTCAACATGATAGGTCGAAACATTGTATACGTGTCTATGGTATCTCAAGATTACATAATATACAATACAAGTTGATTAAGTTATGGTTGAAATAGATTTGTTACCAATTTTCACGTAGCTAAAATGAGTAGTTTTTACCAATTTTGTTTTGCTCGCCATTTCTTCGTTTCTAATCCGTTTTGAGTGATTTAAGCGGCCACGGTTTCGTATTGAACTTGACTTTATGAAACTAAACAGAAAAGGTATATGTTTATAGCCGGAAATACAAGTTACAGTCGTTTTTGAAAGAGGTAGTCATTTCCGTCGAAAGAACGACATCTTGATGACTGTTTTGAAAAACATACTTTCACTTTGAGTTTAACCATGATTTTTGGATATGGTTTCATGTTCATAAGAAAAATAATTTTCCCAGAAGTATAGCTTTTAAATCAAAGTTTTTCATAGTTTGTAATTATCCAAACCAAAACAGCCCCCGGTTGTAACTACGACGGCGTAAATCCGGTTTTATGGTGTTTATCGTGTTTCCGGGTTTTAAATCATTAAGTTAGCATATCATATAGATATAGATCATGTGTATAGTTGATTTTAAAAGTGTAGTTAGAAGGATTAACTTTATTTGCGAACAAGTTTAGAATTAACTAAACTATGTTCTAGTGATTACAAGTTTACCACTTCGAATATGATAGCTTTTTATGTATGAATCAAATGATGTTATGAACATAATTACTACCTTAAGTTCCTTGGATAAACCTACTGGAAAATAGAAAAATGGATCTAGCTTCAACGGATCCTTGGATGGCTCGAAGTTCTTGAAGCAGAATCATGACACGAAAATAAGTTCAAGTAAGATCATCACTTGAAATAAGATTGTTATAGTTATAGAAATTGAACCAAAGTTTGAATATGATTATTACCTTGTATTAGAATGATAACCTACTGTAAGAAACAAAAATTTCTTGAGGTTGGATGATCACCTTACAAGATTGGAAGTAAGCTAGCAAACTTAGAAGTATTCTTGATTTTATGTAACTAGAACTTGTAGAATTTATGAAGAACACTTAGAACTTGAAGATAGAACTTGAGAGAGATCAATTAGATGAAGAAAATTAAAGAATGAAAGTGTTTGTAGGTGTTTTTGGTCGTTGGTGTATGGATTAGATATAAAGGATATGTAATTTTGTTTTCATGTAAATAAGTCATGAATGATTACTCATATTTTTGTAATTTTATGAGATATTTCATGCTAGTTGCCAAATGATGGTTCCCACATGTGTTAGGTGACTCACATGGGCTGCTAAGAGCTGATCATTGGAGTGTATATACCAATAGTACATACATCTAAAAGCTGTGTATTGTACGAGTACGAATACGGGTGCATACGAGTAGAATTGTTGATGAAACTGAACGAGGATGTAACTGTAAGCATTTTTGTTAAGTAGAAGTATTTTGATAAGTGTCTTGAAGTCTTTCAAAAATGTATGAATACATATTAAAACACTACATGTATATACATTTTAACTGAGTCGTTAAGTCATCGTTAGTCGTTACATGTAAGTGTTGTTTTGAAACCTTTAGGTTAACGATCTTGTTAAATGTTGTTAACCCAATGTTTATAATATAAAATGAGATTTTAAATTATTATATTATCATGATAATATGATGTATCAATATCTCTTAATATGAAATATATACATTAAATGTCGTTACAACGAAAATCGTTACATATATGTCTCGTTTCAAAATCATTAAGTTAGTAGTCTTGATTTTACATATGTAGTTCATTGTTAATATACTTAATGATATGTTTACTTATCATAATATCATGTTAACTATATATATATATATATATATATATATATATATATATATATATATATATATATATATATATATATATATATATATATATATATATATATATATATATATATATATGTCATCATATAGTTTTTACAAGTTTTAACGTTCGTGAATCACCGGTCAACTTGGGTGGTCAATTGTCTATATGAAACCTATTTCAATTAATCAAGTCTTAACAAGTTTGATTTCTTAACATGTTGGAAACACTTAATCATGTAAATAACAATTTCATTTAATATATATATAAACATGGAAAAGTTCGGGTCACTACAGTACCTACCCGTTAAATAAATTTCGTCCCGAAATTTTAAGCAGTTGGAGGTGTTGACGTATCTTCTGGAAATAAATGCGGGTATTTCTTCTTTAACTGATCTTCACGCTCCCAGGTGAACTCGGGTCCTCTACAAGCATTCCATCGAACCTTAACAATCGGTATCTTGTTTTGTTTAAGTCTCTTAACCTCACAATCCATTATTTCGACGGGTTCTTCAATGAATTGAAGTTTTTCATTGATTTGGATTTCATCCAACGGAATAGTGAGATCTTCTTTAGCAAAACATTTCTTCAAATTCGAGACGTGGAAAGTATTATGTACATTCACAAGTTGTTGAGGTAACTCAAGTCGGTAAGCTACTGGTCCGACACGATCAATAATCTTGAATGGTCCAATATACCTTGGATTTAATTTCCCTCGTTTACCAAATCGAACAACACCTTTCCAAGGTGCAACCTTAAGCATGACCATCTCTCCAATTTCAAATTCTATATCTTTTCTTTTAATGTCGGCGTAGCTCTTTTGTCGACTTTGGGCGGTTTTCAACCGTTGTTGAATTTGGATGATCTTCTCGGTAGTTTCTTGTATTATCTCCGGATCCGTAATCTGTCTATCCCCCACTTCACTCCAACAAATCGGAGACCTGCACTTTCTACCATAAAGTGCTTCAAACAGAACCATCTCAATGCTGGAATGGTAGCTATTGTTGTAGGAAAATTCTGCTAACGGTAGATGTCGATCCCAACTGTTTCCGAAATCAATAACACATGCTCGTAGCATGTCTTCAAGCGTTTGTATCGTCCTTTCACTCTGCCCATCAGTTTGTGGAAGATAGGCAGTACTCATGTCTAGACGAGTTCCTAATGCTTGCTGTAATGTCTGCCAGAATCTTGAAATAAATCTGCCATCCCTATCAGAGATAATAGAGATTGGTATTCCATGTCTGGAGACGACTTCCTTCAAATACAGTCGTGCTTACTTTTCCATCTTGTCATCTTCTCTTATTGGCAGGAAGTGTGCTGATTTGGTGAGACGATCAACTATTACCCAAATAGTATCAAAACCACTTGCAGTCCTTGGCAATTTAGTGATGAAATCTATGGTAATATTTTCCCATTTCCATTCCGGGATTTCGGGTTGTTGAAGTAGACCTGATGGTTTCTGATGCTCCGCTTTGACCTTAGAACACGTTAAACATTCCCCTACGTATTTAGCAACATCGGCTTTCATACCTGGCCTCCAAAAATGTTTCTTGAGATCCTTGTACATCTTCCCCGTTCCAGGATGTATTGAGTATCTAGTTTTATGAGCTTCTCTAAGTACCATTTCTCTCATATCTCCAAATTTTGGTACCCAAATTCTTTCAGCCCTATACCAAGTTCCGTCTTCCCGAATACTAAGATGCTTCTCCGATCCTTTGGGTATTTCCTCCTTTAAATTTCCCTCTTTTAAAACTCCTTGTTGCGCCTCCTTTATTTGAGTAGTAAGGTTATTGTTAATCATTATATTCATAGATTTTACTCGAATGGGTTCTCTGTCCTTCCTGCTCAAGGCATCGGCTACCACATTTGCCTTCCTCTGGTGGTAAAGAATCTCAAAGTCGTAATCATTCAACAATTCAATCCACCTACGCTGCCTCATATTCAGTTGCTTCTGATTAAATATGTGTTGGAGACTTTTGTGGTCGGTATATATAATACTTTTGACCCCATATAAATAATGTCTCCAAGTCTTTAATGCAAAAACAACAGCACCCAATTCCAAATCGTGAGTCGTATAATTTTACTCGTGAATCTTCAATTGTCTAGACGCATAAGCAATCACCTTCGTTCGTTGCATTAATACACAACCGAGACCTTGCTTTGATGCGTCACAATAAATCACAAAATCATCATTCCCTTCAGGAAATGACAACATAGGTGCCGTAGTTAGCTTTTTCTTCAATAACTGAAACGCCTTCTCTTGTTCATCCTTTCATTCAAATTTCTTCCCTTTATGCGTTAATGCAGTCAAGGGTTTTGCTATTTTGGAGAAATCTTGGATGAATCTTCTGTAGTAACCAGCCAATCCTAAAAATTGACATATATGCTTCGGAGTTTTTAGGATTTCCCACTTTTCAACGGTTTCGATCTTTACCGGATCCACCTGGATACCTTCTTTGTTCACTATGTGACCGAGGAATTGAACTTCTTCCAACCAAAATGCACACTTTGAAAATTTAGCGTACAGTTTTTCTTTCCTCAATACTTCTAGCACTTTTCTCAAATGTTCTTCGTGCTCTTGATCATTCTTTGAGTAAATAAGTATGTCATCGATGAAAACAATGACAAACTTGTCAAGATATGGCCCACACACTCGGTTCATAAGGTCCATGAACACAGCTGGTGCGTTAGTCAATCCAAACGGCATAACCATAAACTCGTAATGACCATAACGCGTCCTAAAAGCAGTTTTTGGAATATCTTCCTCCTTTACTCGCATTTGATGATATCCAGAACGTAAATCGATCTTCGAATAAACCGACGAGCCTTGTAGTTGATCAAATAAGTCGTCAATTCTCGGCAGTGGATAACGGTTTTTGATGGTAAGTTTGTTCAACTCTCTGTAGTCAATACACAACCTAAATGTACCATCCTTCTTCTTGACAAACAAAACAGGAGCTTCCCATGGTGATGTGCTTGGTCGAATGAAATCACGTTCTAATAGTTCTTGCAGTTGGCTTTGTAGTTCTTTCATCTCGCTGGGTGCGAGTCTATAAGGAGCACGAGCTATTGGTGCAGCTCCTGGTATAAGATCTATTTGAAATTCAACAGATCGATGTGGAGGTAGTCCCGGTAATTCTTTCGGAAATACATCGGGAAATTCTTTTGCGACAAAAACATCATTGATGCTCTTTTCTTCAGTTTGTACTTTCTCGACATGTGCTAGAACAGCATAGCAACCTTTTATTATTAGTTTTTGTGCCTTCAAATTACTAATAAGATGTAGCTTCGTGTTGCCCTTTTCTCCGTACACCATTAAGGGTTCTCCTTCTTCTCGTACAATGCGAATTGCATTTTTGTAACATACAATCTCTGCTTTCATCTTCTTCAGCCAGTCCATGCCAACTATTACATCAAAACTCCCTAACTCTACTGGTATCAAATCAATCTTAAATATTTTGCTACTCAGTTTAATTTCTCGATTCCGGCATATATTATCTGCTGAAATTAATTTACCGTTTGCTAATTCGAGTAAAAATTTACTATCCAATGGCGTCAATGGACAACTTAATTTAGCACAAAAATCTCTACTCATATAGTTTCTACCTGCACCCGAATCAAATAAAACGTAAGCAGATTTATTGTCAATAAGAAACGTACCCGTAACAAGCTCCGGGTCTTCCTGTGCCTCTGCTGCATTAATATTGAAAACTCTTCCGTGGCCTTGTCCATTCGTGTTCTCCTGGTTCGGGCAATTACTAATAATGTGGCCCGGTTTTCCACATTTATAACAAACTACATTGGCATAACTTGTTCCGACACTACTTGCTCCGCCATTACTCGTTCCGACACCATTTGTTCCTTTCATTCTATTAACCCCTGGTCCGAAGACCTCACACTTCGCCGCGCTATGACCATTTCTTTTACACTTGTTGCAAAATTTGGTGCAGAACCCCGAGTGATACTTTTCACACCTTTGGCATAGCTGCTTCTGATTGTTGTTGTTGTTGTTGCGGTTGTTATTATTGTTGAGATGATTGTTGTAGTTGCTGTTGTTATTGTTGTTGTTGTTGTTGTTGTTGTTGTTGTTGTTGTTGTTGTTGTTGTTGTTGTTGTTGTTGTTGGGCCGTTTGTTGTTGTTGCGATTGATGTTGCGATTGTTGGGATAGTTGTTGCGATTATTGTTGTAATTGCTGTTGTTGTTGTATTGGTGATTCTTATCACCGTTTTCCTCCCACTTTCTTTTGACTTGCTTCACATTGGCCTCTTCAGCCGTCTGTTCTTTAATTCTTTCCTCAATCTGGTTCACTAGTTTGTGAGCCATTCTACATGCCTGTTGTATGGAGGCGGGCTCATGTGAACTTATATCTTCTTGGATTCTTTCCGGTAATCCTTTCACAAACGCGTCGATCTTCTCTTCCTCATCCTCGAACGCTCCCGGACACAATAGGCACAATTCTGTGAATCGTCTTTCATTCGTGGTAATATCAAATCCTTGGGTTCGTAACCCTCTAAGTTCTGTCTTGAGCTTATTGACCTCGGTTCTGGGACGGTACTTCTCGTTCATCAAGTGCTTGAATGCTGACCACGGTAGTGCGTAAGCATCATCTTGTCCCACTTGCTCTAGATAGGTATTCCACCATGTTAACGCAGTACCTGTGAAGGTATGCGTAGCGTACTTCACTTTGTCCTCTTCAGTACACTTACTTATGGCAAACACCGATTCGACCTTCTCGGTCCACCGTTTTAATCCGATTGGTCCTTCGGTTCCATCAAATTCCAAAGGTTTGCAGGCAGTGAATTCTTTGTAGGTGCATCCTACACGATTTCCTGTACTGCTAGATCCAAGGTTATTGTTGGTATGTAGCGCAGCCTGTACTGTGGCTATGTTTGAAGCAAGAAAGGCACGAAATTCCTCTTCGCTCATATTCAAGGTGTGTCGAGTAGTTGGTGCCATTTCCTTCAAAATAGTCAAATGAAACAAGTTAATCATACAGAATATTAAGAGTAGTCAATAGTATCTCGTAGCATAATATGAACTCATTTATAAAAGCTTTTTCTTCATATTAGCGTTTTATAAGTTTAAAGTCGGGTAGTACCTACCCGTTAAGTTCATACTTAGTAGCTAATATACAATTCAAGTACTACAATTCTATATGAAAAACTGATTATAATAATATTTCGCGTTCAAACTTTTACACAATATTTTTCAAACTTACAATACCGCTTATTTTACATATAGCATGAAATATAGCACACAATAAATTTGATACAAGATGGTTGTGAAGATAATTCTAGCTAGTACACAAGTCGTTCAACAAAGGCAATAAAGACACGTAATTCATACGTCCAGAAACAAGTCATGCATTCTGGTTTTACTAGGACTACTTCCCATCCTTGGTCTTGTGGAACATAACCGTTATGGCCGTTGATAAGATAGCGTGTTGTAACGTCGTCAAAGGGACGAGGGTTACGTAATGTCCAACAGTCCCGTAACAATCTAAAAACCTCATTTCTTACCCCAATTACCGATTCCGTCACTTGTGGGAACGTTTTGTTTAATAGTTGTAGCCCGATGTTCTTGTTCTCACTTTGGTGAGTGATGTTTGAGCAGAGGGGTATAAAATACTATTAAATTTTACAAGAAAATACTATTAAATACGATACAATTTTACACAAGATATTTATTTATTTAGAGAATGGATATACTTAAACCTTGCTACAACACTTATAGGCAGTGTACCTAATCGTACAGTTGTATAGTTTTTAGTAAGTCCGGTTCGTTCCACAGGGAAATCTTTAAACAAAGCTTAACGCTATATTAGTTTACTTTTATAAAAATACAAATATATATATAAGTAATATTATTATTATAAAGGGGGATTTTTACCGTTTAATGACCGGTTTGTCGATTTTAAAACTTTAGTCGCAGGTAAAACCAAATGTAAAATAATAAATAAATACAAGACTTAATTTAAAGCGTAAAGTAAATAACGATAATGAAATTGCGAATAATAAAAGTGCGATAAAATAAACTTGCGATAATTAAAAAGTACGATAATTAAAAGTGCAATTAAATACAATAACAATAAAAATGCGATAATTAGAAGTGCAATTAAATATAAAATAAAAAAAATTAAATATGAAATAAAAGAATTATGCTTATTTAAACTTCCGTAACCATGATGTTTGACGTGTTGATTTTAGTTTTATGCCCATGGGTTAATTGTCCTTTGTCCTGGATTTTTTAATATGTCCGTCTGGTTTTTGTCCATAACAGTCCATCAGTCATAAATATAAAGTGCGAGTGTCCTCGTCAAATTATCCTTATACCCGAAGTTAAATATTCCAACTAATTGGGGACTTAAACTGTAACAAGATTTTAATACTTTGTTTAATAATTACACCAGGTTGTCGACTGAGTGTAACCCAAGGTTTTAATATTTTGTTATCAATTATACCAAGTGTCCTTGTACATAATTTCACCCCTGTTTTAATTATTCTAGTGGCTATTAATCCATTCCCGTGTCCAGTTAAATGAACGATTATTCGTACATATAAATACCCCGCCCATCGTGTCCGATCGAGTGTATATGGTAATTTATAGGGATGCCCAATTGTAAATCTTTATATTAACATTAACAAACTATCATTTAGTTAAACAAATATAAAGCCCATTAATAGCCCATAGTCTGATTTCCACAAGTGTCGTTCTTTTGTCCAAACCCCAATTATGGTACAAAGCCCAATTACCCAATTTTAGTAATTAGCCCAACATCATGATTACTTCGGATTAAATAAGCATAATAATAACTTAGCTACGAGACATTAATATAAAAAGGTTGAACATAACTTACAATGATTAAAAATAGCGTAGCGTTACACGGACAGAATTTCGACTTACACCCTTACAACATTTGCTAACATACCCTTATTATTAGGATTTAAAATTAAAATTAAAATTAAAATATAAATTATATATATATATTTACGTATATATTGAGAGAGAGATAGATTTTCGATATTAAAATGATCAGAATTCGGTTGGCTTTATAGGGAATTGAGTTCAGGGGTACTCCGCGACTCGCAGCAACTTTTGCCTTCAAACTCCGCGAGTCGCGGAGTTTGAAAATACAGCTCACCCTCCTTTGGCTTCTTTCTTACCGACGATTTATAAATATATTATAATATATATATTAATTTTAAGAATTAATTATATATTATATTATATTTATGTGCATAGTTGACTCGTAATTTTTAGTCCATTGCGTCGAGCGTTGAGAGTTGACTCATGTCCCGGTTCCGGATTTTCGAACGTCCTTGCGTACAATTTAATATCTTGTACTTTGCGTTTTGAATCTTGTACTCTTGTAATTTCGAGACGTTTCTTATCAATAATTGGAACCTCTTTGATTGTATTTTGTACTTTTGAGCTTTTTGGTCGTTTGCGTCTTCAATTCGTCGAATCTGTCTTTTGTCTTCACCTTTTATTATTTAAACGAATATCACTTTTAAATAGAACAATTGCAACTAAAAGCTTTTCTTTCTTGAGGAATAATGCTATGAAATATATGTTCGTTTTTAGCATTATCAAATATTCCCACACTTGAGCGTTGCTTGTCCTCAAGCAATATCGTCTTGAAATACTAGAATCACTTCTTTATTCTTCACACTTTGTACATCAGTGATTTCTATACGGCGGTATAAACAATGGTAGTAACGATATGGTTTACAGTCCCACATGACTATAAAAATTTAGATCCATTAAGGAAATTGGATCTTTATGAAAACATTTGATCTTTTGAAAATTAAATCTAGCTTTTACCCTAGATAAGTTTTCCGGAATAACCCTTCACCGGTGTTTGCAAAATATTTTTGTGGGTTTGGTGGGTTTCAGATTTGAAAATTTTAGCTCAAAACTTATGATTTTGTGTCACCCACTTACTAACCTTATATTTGAAAAGCAACACGTCCAGTTTACTTGTCCCGTATATTACCTTTCGGTAAACTACCGTCCGGTTGTAAAGGAAAGCGTTGAACAAGCAACTGTTAAGGCAATGTCCCCTGACATGCTTTTAATTATGGTCTATAACGTGTCAGACGCAATTACTATCCTTGGTAGGAGCAATAGTAAAGCTCACCCTTATAATTTGTAGGTTTGGCACAAGGTCCTGTCTTTGACCACTATGCAACCACCGTTCTTACGGTTGACACCCGATTTGGTTCAGATGACCTAATGAATTCCCGGTGAATTCCTAGGATTTTACGTTCAATGGTAATAAACGCATTGAAAATGGGTTTTCAGAAAACAAATCGGTTTGTAATTTTGATCAAAATATTTTCTCGTTCAGGCTCGAGTTTAGATATCATTGAATTCCATGAGTTTGTAATTCTCAATCTTTATGGTCAATCTCAAGGATTGAGTAATATCAGGCTTAAAAGCTGATTTTTGATCTTTTAAGGAGATTATCCTTTCTGGGGATCTGATTCATTAGTCTTATCCAGCTAATTTGCATGGTGCCCCCCATTGTACGAGATAAATCCTTCTCATGGTTAGGATAAATCTGACCACTTGGCGACCCTGTTTAATGCTGAGGTCCGTGGATTTCCTGCTGATTTTAGTGATGACTTTTCTAGGTTTTTCGTCAACCTACAGCTGGTCTGGACGACAACTTCATGACCTAAATCAAGAAGCGCGTTTCTTTTTCGGAAGACTTTACTTCCTTTTAATGATGGAATTGATTCATCGTGTAGATCCATCTCTTCTTTTCTTTCATCGGGTAAAACAGTTTAGTTTAGTCCAAAGCAAAAGTATTTTCAGTTATTTGTACAAAAATATGTGACATATGTTTTGAATAACTTGGAGAATTTTTCCACACTTGGCTTTTATTTTCCTTTTTATTGTCCTCTATTCCATTTTAAATGAATTTTAACATTTTGATTTGTTTATCAATTTATGTCCTTTCCGAGGTAACAATAATTTCGGTGTTAAAACCTAGTTTTATCGTTCATAAATATGTATAAACATGATTTTGAGTTCATTTAATTGAAAATTTTGAAAAATTTTACTAGAACTGGGTAGTCAGTATATAAGACTAGGGCTGTTCTTTATCATCAGAGAGCACTAGATTCTAATACAACTACTACATTACTAGTATTTTTAATGGTAACCAAGTGTATAAAGTAAAAATTTTAAAATCCGAAAGAACTTAACCCCTTCCCACACTTAAGATCTTGCAATGCCCTCATTTGCAAGAAATCAGTAACAATTTAAATTATTGAGGGTGATTTGTGTGAAAATGATTAAATTTTACCAAAGTTTTCAAACATATTTGTGTTTGTTTGCTGAATGATAAATGGTGCACATCATTTGTTCATTCCATCTTGTTGTTATTTCACATATATTTTGCATCTTGTCGTCAAAATTAGTTGCTTTTACTGAACTTAATGCCAGTCTTTGAAAATGCGTTGTTTTACCCTGTTGTGTGCATAAGATAAACTGCAAACATATATACATATTTTTGAAGTTTGGTATATTACCCCACATTCAAAAATTATTAAAATCTAATAATAAAATTTAGAAAATAATAAAACTATTACAAATCCAACATAAGTATTAAATGTATCAACATTACAAATAATAAAATAAAATAAAAACTAAGTAGACTAGGGATGATACTGATACCAGTAGGGGTTCCATGCATAACCATAGGTGTTATAAAATGCTTCGGCTGGGTTATACGTAGGATACGGTGGTTGAATCTCTATAGACCAGGGAGGGAATATGGGCTTTGTAATAGGAATATAGTTTCTACCTATATGTTGGCAATAAGCTATCATTTGGTTTTGATGAACTTGCCAATCTTCAAATGCTCTATGTCTAGCATTTTCGTACTCCTGTGAAGCTATAAACCTTTGCATTTCTTGCATTTCATTTCCCCCTCCTACATTACCTTGCTGTTGGTTTCTCTCAACCTATGGATGTCTACCATGGTATTGTACTGCGGCGTTATTTCGCCTCTTCAAAACTTTCGCACCATGGTATACATTTAAACCTATTGTATCGCGGGGTTCTGGTTCTTCGACTAATAATCCCCCCCGACTTATATCCACACCGAGATATTCAGCAATCAAAGTAATAAATATACCACCTCCTATTATGCTATGCGGTCTCATCCCCCTAACCATAGCTGATAAATAATAACCCACACAATAAGGTATACTTACAGCGCTTTGTGGGTCTCGAATACACATATGGTAAAACAAATCATGTTCATTTACCTTTTCCTTGTTCTTACCTCTTTGTGTAATCGAATTAGCTAAAAACCTATGAATTACTCTTAATTCAGCTCTATCTATATCCAAATAAGAGTAATTTCCCCCTTTGAATCGGTGATGGCTTGTCATTTGACTCCATACACCATGTGTATCAAAATTTTCATCTATCTTTCTACCATTTAGTATCAACTCTCTACAATCGGCAGATGCTAACTCCTCAGGCGTATATATACGTAAAGCCTGAGCCATGTCTAGTAAAGACATGTGGCGCATCGAACCTCCTAACAAAAATCTAATAAAAGATCGATCGGTTAAACTAGCTACCCGATCGTTTAATTCTATACTACACAACAATTCTTCACACCATACTTTATATACAGGTCTACGCATGGTGAATAAACGTACCCAGTCGTTAAAAGTAGAATTACCATACCTCTGTGCAAGTAATTCCCTAATTGGCCTGGCCAATTCTACAGCTTCTAATGGTCCCCATTCTATGACCCTAGGTACCTCAACAACTTTAGAATGAAGAGTATGCAAACCCCTTTGGTATTTTGGATAATCTATCCAAAGTCTGTCAAATCTCAGGTTCGGGTGCAAATCTTCCAAGTGCATATCAGAAAATGTCATGACTGGATGAGGTATATCTTGCTTGTAGTAGTTATCCACCTCCTGTTGTTCCGCATTCTCAGCAGGAGCATTGCGAGCTTGGGATGAAGATTCACCCCTTTCAGTCTGCAAAACACATCAAACACAATTTTTGTGCATCCAAATATGCATTAGTGTCAGCAAAATCATCAATCAAAATAATTACAATCACATGATCAATTTATATCAAACTTAAGCTCATTTTCATATTTTCATCAAATCTACACTTTTTCAAATAAGCATATAGAAAATGTTTGCCAAGTTCATAAGCATTCAACTCAAATAACATGTCAAAATAATTATTACTAGCAATTAAACAAGTTTCAAATGGCATTATCTCTCAAAAATCAAGTTCATGAATTTTAGACTTGAAAAAGTCCACTTTAATTCTCAAAATCATGTTTAGGCTCAAAGTTTGGATCATTTAACTACCTAAACATGTTACACTACTTAATTTAGCAACAATTCATGACAAAAATCGGCCATAACCTGTTTATATCAAAAAGCCCCAAATTTGCTCAAGAACACAAACCCTAGATTACTCAAAATTTGAAGTTTAAGGCTTCTAATCATGTTAAATAGCATCAATCTAGGTTATACAAGCATAATACATAAACAATTTAAGCATAATTACACTAAAAAGCATCAAAATTAAATTGGGGAAAAAATTGGTCAAGAACACTAATTTTCGGATTAAATGGTGTTTAGGTGTAGAAATTTACCGTTTTTCTTTAGTAATTCCTTGATAGCATCCTTCTCAACATGATTTTAGTAAAAGATTTGATGATTAACGGTTAAAAATTGTGAATTTGGGAGGTCTTTTTCGGGTTATTTTCGCAGTATTTTCGTTTTTGTGGTGTGCAACTGAGCTGTTCTTGCATTTTATTTTTTTTCTGTAATTCGGTCCCTCCGCGAGTCGCGGTGTTTGACCCTTCAAACTCCGCGAGTCGCGGAGTTTTTTTTTTTTTTTTTTTAACATCTTATACTAATTAAAACAATTAAGTAATTAATTTTAAAATTTTGTTTCCCTTGTTATTTAGGACGAGGTCGTTTCGGATCGATGTCCTAGTCCGCCCTTCGATAAAATTTTAAAATTTGTCTTTTTCAAGCGATTGTTTTAAAAGCTTAGATTTTTT
This sequence comes from Rutidosis leptorrhynchoides, assembly GCF_046630445.1. Lineage (NCBI taxonomy): Eukaryota > Viridiplantae > Streptophyta > Magnoliopsida > Asterales > Asteraceae > Rutidosis > Rutidosis leptorrhynchoides. The sequence continues at coordinate 367,074,628 of NC_092343.1, read as the reverse complement.
TTTTTTTTTATAGTTTTTTTAATGTTTTTGGCATACTTTAATTCAATAAGATTAAAATAATGATAATAAAAGTTCTCGTCCCTCCCTCGGGTAATGCAATTTCGGTTCAACGACCTAGTCTTCAACTTACGACGAATTTTAAAAATCATATTTTTAACTTAATGAGATAAAGTAAATTTTTATTTTTAAATTCACACAACTTAAATATAAAATTCAAAATTAATATTAAAAATTCACACCAAACTTATAATTTAAAATGCATAAAAATAAAATTCATATTTTAAAAATTAAAAATTAACACCAAACTTAATTTAAAAATTCATATTATAAATTCACACCAAACTTATATTAATTTTTCAAATATTTACAATTTTAAATATATTGTTTTTACAAAGTTTACAATATTAATTTAAGATTTATATATTAATTTTAAAAACATGGTAAAAATAAAATTAAAAATCTTTTTGGCTTTTTATCCCACTTTAATCAATCAAATATTATCAAAAATATGCGCCCCTCTTTTCGGTAAAGTAATTTCGGTTCCAAGACCTAATTTAACTCATGACGAATTTTTGAAATATTTTGGGTTGATTGATTAAAGATATTTATACCTTAAGAATAAACGTTAAATTTCGCAGTGATGTAATAAATTTTTGAATGATATCAATAATTTCGGTCACCAAACCTAATTTTATTCAATACCAATTTAATACTTTATAGCGAACAAATTAGCATTTATTATCAAAAGGTTAAAAATAAAAAAAAATAAAAACTGTACAAACATACCTGTGAAATAGATTTCTTAGTTATATGATCTATCCCATTCATAAGATAGTCGGTTTAATTGGTTTTCCATGGCTACATAGGCGTAACCTCGAGCATTCAGTGTTTTTTCTTCTAAACATATGAACGGTCCGTCTCTGCATAAAGTAACAAATTCGGTGTTTGAATAGGTTTGATTATTTGAACATCCTCCATGTGACCATTTTCCGCATTTGTGACATCTTTCTAGGTGTCGTGCTCTTCTTTTCGCTGCGGATTTTGATTTTCCTTTACCAAATTGTAACTTATTATCTTCGCATCTGGATTCTTTTCTAACTCCGTCCAATCTTTCTCTGATTACTGATACTATTTCACTCGGAAGTGTGTCATTATTACGTTTAGTGATCAAAGCGTGTAGCATTAGACCATGGTTTAGTTCACAGGCAGTCTTCATTTCCTAAAAAAAATAAAAATTCAGAATGAGGGGAGAAGACTAGTTCTTTAGGGTCTGCTAGGGAAAGACCATTCGGGTTCCATTTTCGAGAACTACACGAAAACAGACAATCTAACTCTAACAGAAATACATATTATCCTTTAAAGACTTGATTCTCCCCACACTTAGTTAGCTGTGGTGTCGAAATTGTGATTAACTTCATTGTCAACTTCCATCGGACCATGTATGTAATGTTTAACTCTGTGACCATTAACTTTAAATTCAATCCCATTTGAATTTATTAATTCTATCGTTCCGTATGGGAAAACTCTTTTGACTATGAATGGTCCAGACCATCTTGATTTCAATTTTCCAGGAAATAGCTTGAATCGTGAATTGAAAAGAAGAACTCTGTCTCCTTCTTTAAATTTTTTTGATCTTCTGATTCTTTTATCATGCCATTTCTTCGTTCTTTCTTTATAGATTAACGAATTTTCGTATGCTTCATGTCTTAATTCTTCTAATTCGTTTAGTTGACTTAATCGTAGACGTCCGGCTTCATGTAAATCAAGATTACATGTCTTCAAAGCCCAAAATGCTTTGTGTTCAATTTCTACTGGAAGATGACATGCTTTTCCATAAACAAGTCTAAAAGGTGTGGTTCCAATTGGAGTTTTGTAGGCTGTTCTAAAAGCCAGAGTGCATCCTCCAATTTAATGGACCATTCCTTCGGATTTGATCCTACAGTTTTCTCTAGAATACGTTTTAAAGCTCGGTTGGTATTTTCAACTTGTCCACTTGTTTGTGGATGATATGCGGTGGAGATTTTATGAGTTACTCCATATCTTTTAAGAACTTTCTCAAGTTGATTATTACAGAAATGAGTACCCCGTACACTTATTAAAGCTTTCGGTGTTCCAAACCTTGCAAAAAGACGTTTTAAAAAGTTGACTACAACTCGTGCATCGTTAGTTGGGAGAGCTTGTGCTTCCGCCCATTTAGATACATAATCAATGGCTACGAGAATATAGAGATTATTATGAGATTTTGGAAATGGACCCATAAAGTCAATACCTCAAATGTCAAATACTTCACATACTTGTATGACATTTTGTGGCATTTCATCACGTTGACTTATTTTTCCGGCCCTTTGACAAGCATCACAGGATTTGCAAAGATGGTGTGCGTCTTTGTAAATTGTAGGCCAATAGAATCCAGCATCATAAACTTTTCTTGCTGTTAGTTGAGGCCCATAATGCCCTCCTGTTGGTCCTGTGTGACAATGGTTTAAAATTTTACTTGCTTCATCTCCAAATACACATCGGCGTATTATTCCATCGGGACAACTTTTAAACAGATGTGGATCTTCCCAAAAATAGTGTTTTATATCACTGAAGAATTTCTTTCGTTTTTGGTACGATAATCCTTTTTCAAGGAATCCACATACTAAATAGTTTGCATAGTCTGCAAACCATGGGATTTCATTATAATCTATCTTCAATAGATATTCATCAGGAAAGTTGTCTTGTATGGCCGATTCATTTAGAACTTCTAATTCGGGATTTTCAAGACGAAAAAGATGATCAGCGGCGAGATTTTCTGCTCCTTTTTTATCTCGAATTTCAATATCAAACTCTTGTAAGAGTAAGATCCAACGGATTAATCTTGATTTAGCATCTTGTTTTGAAAATAGGTATCTAAGAGCAGAATGGTCGGTATAGACCACCGTTTTTGCTAGAACGAGATATGATCGAAATTTGTCAAAAGCAAAAACAATAGCAAGGAGTTCTTTTTCAGTAGTTGTATAGTTCGTTTGTGCTCCTTGTAACGTCTTACTAGCATAATATATAGGTTGAAATCGTTTTTCAAATGGTAGATTCTAATTTGGTGTTATCATGATCGGCGCATTAGTGAGTTTCTCTTTAAGAATATTAAAAGATTTGATACACTCATCTGAAAAGATGAATGGAGCATCTTTTTCTAGGAGTTTATTCATAGGAGTGGCAATTTTAGAAAAATCTTTTCTGAAACGTCGGTAAAATCCGGCATGCCCTAGAAAACTCCTAACTCCTCTAACATTGGTGAGATGTGGAAGTTTAGCAATTACATCTACTTTAGCTCTATCCACTTCAATTCCTTCTTTTGAAATTTTATGTCCAAGAACGATGCCTTCTATAACCATGAAATGGCATTTTTCCCAATTAAGTACTAGATTTGATTGTTCGCATCTAATAAGCATTCGTTCAAGATTAGCTAGACATGATTCAAATGTATCACCGAAGACTGAAAAGTCATCCATGAAAACTTCCATGCATTCTTCTATCATGTCGTGAAAAATCGACATCATACACCTTTGAAAGGTTGCAGGGGCGTTGCAAAGTCCAAATGGCATGCGTTTGTAAGCAAAAGTACCATAAGGGCACGTAAATGTGGTTTTCTCTTGGTCCTCGGGTGCTATTGGAATTTGAAAATATCCGGAAAATCCATCTAGAAAACAATAGTAACTATTTCCGGCTAATCTTTCCAACATTTGATCTATGAAAGGTAAGGGAAAGTGATCTTTTCTGGTGGCGTCATTTAATTTTCTATAATCAATACACACACGCCATCCTGTTACAGTCCTAGTAGGAATAAGCTCATTTTTCTCATTTGTAATGACAGTCATGCCACCCTTCTTAGGCACGCATTGAACTGGACTTACCCATGGACTATCAGAAATTGGATAAATTAGACCTGCGTCTAGCAGTTTAATAATTTCTTTTTTAACTACATCTTGCATATTAGGATTTAGTCTTCGTTGGCGTTGCACATACGTTTTATGACCTTCTTCCATAAGGATTTTATGTGTGCAATACGAAGGACTTATTCCTTTAATATCATGAATCTTCCATGCAATGGCTGGTTTATGAGCTTTCAACACAGAAATGAGTTGTGATTTCTCATTTTCAGTAAGAGAAGACGATATTATTACAGGTAATTCAGATTCACCATGTAAATAAGCGTATTCCAAATGGTTTGGAAGTGGCTTTAACTCTAATTTCGGAGGTTCTTCTATCGATGATTTGTATTGATATCTGTCTTCTTCTTTTAGCATTTGAATTTCTTCTGTTGTTGGTTCATATCCATTAGCTATAAGTGTAACTAACATTTCAGATTCATCAATTTGTTCTGTTCCTTCTCCTAAAGAACATTCTCCTGTTCCTTGTAATTCTGGAAATTCTTCTAATAATTCTGCATGTGCATCTATAGTTTGAATATAATAACATGTATCATCTGCAGATTGTGGTTGTTGCATTGCTCTATCAACTGAAAAGGTAACACTCTCATCCTCTATACTTAGGGTCAATTTCTTACCGAACACGTCTATCATTGCTTTAGCCGTGTTTAAGAATGGTCTTCCTAATATGAGAGGAACTTGAGAATCTTCTTCCATGTCCACTACAACAAAATCTACTGGAAATACTAAAGTACCAACTTTAACTAGCATGTTCTCCATTATCCCTCTAGGATATTTTATTGATCTATCGGCTAGTTGTATACTTATTCTGGTTGGTTTCAATTCTCCAAGGTCTAGTTTAGCGTATAGTGAATACGGCATTAAATTTATACTAGCACCTAAGTCTGCCAATGCTTCTATTGAACTAAGACTACCCAGAAAACATGGAATTGTGAAACTTCCTGGATCAGATAGTTTTTCTAGTATCATATTCAACAGCACTGCTGAACAATTAGCATTCATGGTAACAGCCGAGAGTTCTTCCATTTTCTTTCTATTCGTGATCAGATCTTTCAAGAATTTAGCATATCTAGGCATTCCTGAAATCACATCAATGAAAGGAAGATTTACATTTATCTGTTTAAACATATCCAAGAATTTGGATTGCTCGGATTCAAGTTTCTCTTTCTTCATTTTACTCGGGTAAGGAAGTGGTGGTTGGTATGGTTTAACATAAGGTTTAGCCTTAACTGTGTTATCTTCATTAACCTTTTCAACTACCGGTTCTTTTTCCTTATCTTGATTAGGCTGTGGTTCTTGTGGAGTAGGAATAGCTTCATCAGAATTTACAGGTATTTCAGGTGGTTCAAGTGTTGTACCACTTCTTGTGGTAATGGCTTTAGCTGTTTCATTCCGGGGGTTAGCATTTGTATCACTAGGTAGACTTCCCGATTTTCTTTCACCTATTAACCTTGCTAGGTTACTTACTTCTTGTTCCAGATTTTGAATAGAAGTTTGTTGATTTCTAAATGCTTGAGCATTTTGTTCATTGGTTTGTTTTTGAGATGTGAAAAACTGCGTTTGAGTTTCAACTAGCTTCGTCATCATATCTTCTAAATTCGGCTTTTTATCATCGGTTTGTTGTGGTGGTTTGTTTTGAAAATTAGGTCTTTGCTGGTTGTAAGTATTATTGGATACTTGTTGATTGCTAGGACCTTGTTGGTTGTTGTATGGAATATTTCGGTTATAATTCTGGTTTTGATTGTAAACCGGTCTTGGCGGTTGATAATTATTCTGATAATTATTTCCAGGCCTTTGGTTTATGTATGAAATATTCTCTCTTTGTTCCATTGTTAATTTAATACTGAGACAATCTTTTGTCAAATGTGGTCCTCCACACTGCTCACAACTAATTCGTATTGAGTGAATATCTTTAGTCATCTTTTCCATTCGTCTTTCAACAGCATCTATCTTTGCGGAAATGGAATCTAAGTCATGGCTAGAATCAGCTCTAGCTGCTTTAGATGATCTAACGATATCTTTTTCTTGGTGCCACTCATGTGAGTGGGAAGCAGTGTTATCAATAATTTTGTAAGCATCAGTTTCGGTTTTCTTCATAATAGAACCACCAGCTGCTATATAGATGTCTTTCCTTGTAGTGATGTCGCATCCTTGGTAGAATATTTGTACTATTTGACAGGTATCTAAACCATGTTGCGGACATCCTCTCAATAACTTTCCAAATCTAGTCCACGCCTCATATAGAGTTTCATTCGGCTTCTGTGTAAACGTAACAATTTCTCCTTGAAGTCTTACGGCTTTAGATGCAGGAAAGAATTGTTTAAGAAATTTTTCAACTAAAACATCCCATGTATCAATCGCCCCTTCAGGTAACGATTCCAACCAATCTTTGGCTTCTCCTTTTAAATTCCAGGGAAATAACATGAGATATATCTGTTCATCCTCCACTTCTCGGATTTTAAATAGTGTGCAGATCTTATTAAAGGTACGTAGATGTTCATTTGGATCTTCCTTCGGCGCACCACTAAATTGGCATTGATTAGTCACCATGTGTAGAATTTGTCCTTTGATTTCATAATCTGGCGCATTAATGGCTGGATGAGTAATTGCGTGACCTTGGCCAGTGCGTTTAGCTCTCATTCGGTCTTCCATACTTAAAGGTTCCAGATTCTCCATAATTGAATTTGTTGAATCGGAATCACTAGAGGATTCTGATTTAATGGTTCGTTCCTCAACAATCTCTGTTTGAATGATTGGTGGTTCCGGAGGAAAGTTTAGTGGTTCAGGATCTACGAATCGTCCCTGAATATTCTCCGGATTCTCAATTGTGAGGTCGGGTTCAAAAAATGGATTATCGGAAATTTGAACTGGAGTACTTGGTCGACTGGATGATGATTCTAAAGAAAAATCAACGGCAGTAATATTTGCTAAATGTCTTGATCTAGTTACAGGTGGTGAACGTACAAAAGGTGGTGAACGTCTTGCTCGGTGCATTCACTGAATATCCTATTAGTTTTTAAAAGGAAAGAAAAATTATAATAAGTTATCCAATCAATAGACTTTTCTGATTTTGCTCACGTTTCGAATAGCCAAAAGATGCAGCAGAGGGGCAGGATTCGTTTGGTCTCAATATAATTGAGGACTGTTTGGCTCCAATAACCCGGTCCACGTACAAATCCAACTATTACTACGAACCAGAAAATTTTGATGTCTATCAATTTAACTACTTAAAATAAATTTTCGTAATTTTAAGAAATTTAGATAAGAAGTAGAATAAAAATCTATGTCCTAAAACTAGAATAGCGAGAAATAAGAAAGAAAAAGAGTTCGTCGAAAAAGGTCGAAAAAGAAAAATGGTTGAAAAATAAAAGGTGACGAAAAAATAAAAGAAACTTATAAAACTTAAAAACACTTGACTAACCTAACCTTATTACTACAACTAACTTAAAATTATAATCGCAAATTGAGATTACTAATTGGAATGATAATTGATACATAGGTAAAAGTCGTCTAAAAATATTAAAGCTTACAGGAAAAACTAAATCCCAAATGGAAATAACTTAAAAAGAAACTAAAACTTAAAAAGGCGTCGCAAAATTCTAAAGTACCTAAATCTTAGTCTAAAGAAAAAGCACTTAAGAGATTTTACGGCAAAGCCTAAAAATCTAGAAGTAAAAATAACTATGGCAAAAACTAAGTTTAAAAATAAATACGAGCGAAAAATACAAATATTACGCTAAAACAATTAAAAAGGGACAAAATATAAAAATATACAAAAAGTTGTAAAAATTACAATTTTTATAAAAATATTATTTTTATATTATTTATTTATTAAAACTATTAATTTTATATTTTATTTAAACTAATTTAACTAAATAAAACAAATAAATAAAAACTAAACTAAACAATATAATATAAATAAACTAATTAGGGTTTAAAATTAATTAAAATTAATAAAACCCGTAATTAATGCGAATTAGGGTTCCTGTGTCCCCATGTCAGGTCTGCTCCGCGAGTCGCGGTATTCGATGCTTCAAACTCCACGAGTCGCGGGGTTTCAAAATTCAACTCAGGTACAGTTTTGAAATTCGACGCGTTTTTCTTTTTTTCTTTTTTTATTTTATATTTTCTGTTTTATATTTTCTGTTTTATATTTTTGTTTTAAAATCTAAAATATTTATATAATAAAAACTTATATTTTAAAAACTAGAATAAAAATAGAACTACTTTATAATTTTATAAATAAATATCTTAAAACTAGATTTATATATATAATTTTTTTTTTTCGGTTTTTTTTATGTTTTAAATAAAAACAAAATACTTAAATAAAACTTATATAAAAATAAAGAAATTTTATAAAACTTAAATATTTAACAAAATCTTAAAAATACTTATATTTTTCTTTTTCTTTTTATATTTTCGAATATTTAAAACGTATTTTTATAAAAACGAATTTTAATAAAAGTAAACTAAAAATCTTTTTTTTTTTTAATTAGCGTTGCGCTTCCGGCTTTTAAGCGAGTCCCCGGCAGCGGCGCCAAAAATACTTGATGTTTGAGCAGAGGGGTATAAAATACTATTAAATTTTACAAGAAAATACTATTAAATACGATACAATTTTACACAAGATATTTATTTATTTAGAGAATGGATATACTTAAACCTTGCTACAACACTTATAGGCAGTGTACCTAATCGTACAGTAGTATAGTTTTTAGTAAGTCCGGTTCGTTCCACAGGGAAATCTTTAAACAAAGCTTAACGCTATATTAGTTTACTTATATAAAAATACAAATATATATATAAGTAATATTATTATTATAAAGGGGGGTTTTTACCGTTTAATGACCGGTTTGTCGATTTTAAAACTTTAGTCGCAGTTAAAACCAAATGTAAAATAATAAATAAATACAAGACTTAATTTAAAGCGTAAAGTAAATAACGATAATGAAATTGCGAATAATAAAAGTGCGATAAAATAAACTTGCGATAATTAAAAAGTACGATAATTAAAAGTGCAATTAAATACAATAACAATAAAAATGCGATAATTAGAAGTGAAATTAAATATAAAATAAAAGAAATTAAATATGAAATAAAAGAATTATGATTATTTAAACTTCCGTAACCATGATGTTTGACGTGTTGATTTTAGTTTTATGCCCATGGGTTAATTGTCCTTTGTCCTGGATTATTTAATATGTCCGTCTGGTTTTTGTCCATAACAGTCCATCAGTCATAAATATAAAGTGCGAGTGTCCTCGTCAAATTATCCTTATACCCGAAGTTAAATATTCCAACTAATTGGGGACTTAAACTGTAACAAGATTTTAATACTTTGTTTAATAATTACACCAGGATGTCGACTGAGTGTAACCCAAGGTTTTAATATTTTGTTATAAATTATACCAAGTGTCCTTGTACATAATTTCACCCCTGTTTTAATTATTCTAGTGGCTATTAATCCATTCCCGTGTCCGGTTAAATGAACGATTATTCGTACATATAAATACCCCGCCCATCGTGTCTGATCGAGTGTATATGGTAATTTATAGGGACGCCCAATTGTAAATCTTTATATTAACATTAACAAACTATCATTTAGTTAAACAAATATAAAGCCCATTAATAGCCCATAGTCTGATTTCCACAAGTGTCGTTCTTTTGTCCAAACCCCAATTATGGTACAAAGCCCAATTACCCAATTTTAGTAATTAGCCCAACATCATGATTACTTCGGATTAAATAAGCATAATAATAACTTAGCTACGAGACATTAATATAAAAAGGTTGAACATAACTTACAATGATTAAAAATAGCGTAGCGTTACACGGACAGAATTTCGACTTACACCCTTACAACATTTGCTAACATACCATTATTATTAGGATTTAAAATTAAAATTAAAATTAAAATATAAATTATATATATATATATATATTTACGTATATATTGAGAGAGAGATAGATTTTCGATATTAAAATGATCAGAATTCGGTTGGCTTTATAGGGAATTGAGTTCAGGGGTACTCCACGACTCCCGGTAACTTTTGCCTTCAAACTCCGCGAGTCGCGGAGTTTGAAAATACAGCTCACCCTCCTTTGGCTTCTTTCTTACCGACGATTTATAAATATATTATAATATATATATATATATATATTAATTTTAAGAATTAATTATATATTATATTATATTTATGTGCATAGTTGACTCGTAATTTTTAGTCCATTGCGTCGAGCGTTGAGAGTTGACTCATGTCCCGGTTCCGGATTTTCGAACGTCCTTGCGTACAATTTAATATCTTGTACTTTGCGTTTTGAATCTTGTACTCTTGTAATTTCGAGACGTTTCTTATCAATAATTGGAACCTCTTTGATTGTATTTTGTACTTTTGAGCTTTTTGGTCGTTTGCGTCTTCAATTTGTCAAATCTGTCTTTTGTCTTCACCTTTTATTATTTAAACGAATATCACTTTTAAATAGAATAATTGCAACTAAAAGCTTGTCTTTCTTGAGGAATAATGCTATGAAATATATGTTCGTTTTTAGCATTATCAGTGAGAAGCGAATATTACTAACCCGTAAGCATAACATGCTTCCTTATGTTGCATGTTAGCCGCTTTTTCTAAATCACGAAGTCCTATATTCGGATATATTGAGTCAAAATAATTTCTTAACCCGTTGCGTAAAATAGCATTTGGGTTCCCCGCAATATATGCATCAAAGTAAACACATCGTAACTTAAGGATTTCCCAATGTGATATCCCCCATCTTTCGAACGAAAGCCTTTTATAAACCAAGGCATTCTTGGAACGTTCTTCGAATGTCTTACAAATTGATCTCGCCTTAAATAGTTGTGCCGAGGAATTCTGACCGACTCTAGACAAGATTTCATCAATCATGTCTCCGGGTAGGTCTCTTAAAATATTGGGTTGTCTATCCATTTTGTGTTTTTAAACTGTAAAATAGACAAGAGTTAGATTCATAAAAAAAAATACTTATTAATACAAGCAATTTTTACATATATCATAAAGCATAAGCACACTATATTACATATATTACACCACACGAATACAACTATCTTATTCCGACTCGCTCGTTTCTTCTTCTTCGGTTTTGGTTCATTTTGCCAAGTTTCTAGGGATATATGATGTTCCCCTAATACGAGCCGTCGTTTTCCACATTGGTTTAGAAAAACCTGGTGGTTTAGAGGTTCCCGGGTTATTGTCATAACTTAAGAAATACGGGTGTTGACGATACATATAAAGTTCATAGGGTTTGGAATCAAATTTCTCTATTTGTATGCCCTTTCCCTTATTGTTCTCTTTTGCCTTATTAAATTGTGTTGGGGTAATTTCTATAACATCATCGGAATCCTTGTCGGGATCCGATTCATCGGAGAATTGGTAATCCTCCCAATACTTTGCTTCCTTGGCGGAAACACCATTGACCATAATTAACTTTGGTCGGTTGGTTGAGGGTTTTCTTCTACTTAACCGTTTTATTATTTCCCCCACTGGTTCTATTTCTTCTTCCGGTTCCGATTCTTCTTCCGGTTCCGACTCTTCTTCCGGTTCCTCTTCGGGAACTTGTGAATCAGTCCACGAATCATTCCAATTTACATTTGACTCTTCATTATTATTAGGTGAGTCAATGGGACTTGTTCTAGAAGTAGACATCTATCACATAATATCAAACATGTTAAGAGATTAATATATCACATAATATTCACATGTTAAAAATATATAGTTTCCAACAAAATTTGTTAAGCTATCATTTTTCAAGTAAACACGGTCGAAGTCCAGACTCACTAATGCATCCTAACAAACTCGATAAGACACACTAATGCAAAATTCTGGTTCTCTAAGACCAACGCTCGGATACCAACTGAAATGTCCCGTTCTTATTGATTAAAAACGTTCCATATTAATTGATTTCGTTGCGAGGTTTTGACCTCTATATGAGACGTTTTTCAAAGACTGCATGCATTTTAAAACAAACCATAACCTTTATTTCATCAATAAAGGTTTAAAAAAACTTTACGTAGATTATCAAATAATGATAATCTAAAATATCCTGTTTACACACGACCATTAAATAATGGTTTACAATACAAATATGTTACAACGAAATAAGTTTCTTAAATGCAGTTTTTACACAATATCATACAAGCATGGACTCCAAATCTCGTCCTTATTTAAGTATGCGACACCGGAAGCTCTTAATAATCACTTGAGAATAAACATGCTTAAAACGTCAACAAAAATGTTGGTGAGTTATAGGTTTAATCTATATATTATCAAATCATAATAATAGACCACAAGATTTCATATTTCAATACACATCCCATACATAGAGATAAAAATCATTCATATGGTGAACACCTAGTAACCGACATTAACAAGATGCATATATAAGAATATCCCCATCATTCCGGGACACCCTTCGGATATGATATAAATTTCGAAGTACTAAAGCATTCGATACTTTGGATGGGGTTTGTTAGGCCCAATAGATCTATCTTTAGGATTCGCGTCAATTAGGGTGTTTGTTCCCTAATTCTTAGATTACCAGACTTAATAAAAAGGGGCATATTCGATTTCGATAATTCAACCATAGAATGTAGTTTCACGTACTTGTGTCTATTTTATAAATCATTTATAAAACCTGCATGTATTCTCATCCCAAAAATATTAGATTTTAAAAGTGGGACTATAACTCACTTTCACAGTTTTTTTACTTCGTCGGGAAGTAAGACTTGGCCACTGATCGATTCACGAACCTATAACAAATATGTACATATATATCAAAGTATGTTCAAAATATATTTACAACACTTTTAATACATTTTGATGTTTTAAGTTTATTAAGCCAGCTGTCCTCGTTAGTAACCTACAACTAGTTGTCCACAGTTAGATGTACAGAAAATAAATCGATATATATTATCTTGAATCAATCCACGACCCAGTGTATACATATCTCAGTATTGATCACAACTCAAACTATATATATTTTGGAATCAACCTCAACCCTGTATAGCTAACTCCAACATTCACATATAAAGTGTCTATGGTTGTTCCGAAATATATATAGATGTGTCGACATGATGGGTCGAAACATTGTATACGTGTCTATGGTATCTCAAGATAACATAATATACAATACAAGTTGATTAAGTTATGGTTGGAATAGATTTGTTACCAATTTTCACGTAGCTAAAATGAGTAGTTTTTACCAATTTTGTTTTGCTCGCCATTTCTTCGTTTCTAATCCATTTTGAGTGATTTAAGTGGCCACGGTTTTGTATTGAACTTGACTTTATGAAACTAAATATAAGAGGTATAGGTTTATAGTCGGAAATATAAGTTACAAGTCATTTTTGAAAGAGGTAGTCATTTCCGTCGAAAGAACGACATCTTGATGACTGTTTTGAAAAACATACTTTCACTTTGAGTTTAACCATGATTTTTGGATATGGTTTCATGTTCATAAGAAAAATCATTTTCCCAGAAGTATAGCTTTTAAATCAAAGTTTTTCATAGTTTTTAATTATCCAAACCAAAACAGCCCCCGGTTGTAACTACGACGGCGTAAATCCGATTTTATGGTGTTTATCGTGTTTTCGGGTTTTAAATCATTAAGTTAGCATATCATATAGATATAGATCATGTGTATAGTTGATTTTAAAAATGTAGTTAGAAGGATTAACTTTATTTGCGAACAAGTTTAGAATTAACTAAACTATGTTCTAGTGATTACAAGTTTACCACTTCGAATATGATAGCTTTTTAAATATGAATCGAATGATGTTATGAACATCATTACTACCTTAAGTTCCTTGGATAAACCTACTGGAAAAGAGAAAAATGGATCTAGCTTCAACGGATCCTTGGATGGCTCGAAGTTCTTGAAGCAGAATCATGACACGAAAACAAGTTCAAGTAAGATCATCACTTGAAATAAGATTGTTATAGTTAATGAAATTGAACCAAAGTTTGAATATGATTATTACCTTGTATTAGAATTATAACCTACTGTAAGAAACAAAGATTTCTTGAGGTTGGATGATCACCTTACAAGATTGGAAGTAAGCTAGCAAACTTAGAAGTATTCTTGATTTTATGTAACTAGAACTTGTAGAATTTATGAAGAACACTTAGAACTTGAAGATAGAACTTGAGAGAGATCAATTAGATGAAGAAAATTGAAGAATGAAAGTGTTTGTAGGTGTTTTTGGTCGTTGGTGTATGGATTAGATATAAAGGATATGTAATTTTATTTTCATGTAAATAAGTCATGAATGATTACTCATATTTTTGTAATTTTATGAGATATTTCATGCTAGTTGCCAAATGATGGTTCCCACATGTGTTAGGTGACTCACATGGGCTGCTAAGAGCTGATCATTGGAGTGTATATACCAATAGTACATACATCTAAAAGTTGTGTATTGTACGAGTACGAATACGGGTGCATACGAGTAGAATTATTGATGAAACTGAACGAGGATGTAACTGTAAGCATTTTTGTTAAGTAGAAGTATTTTGATAAGTGTCTTGAAGTCTTTAAAAAGTGTATGAATACATATTAAAACACTACATGTATATACATTTTAACTGAGTCGTTAAGTCATTGTGATGACCCAAAAATTTCTGACCAAATTTAAACTTAATCTTTGTATGATTAACATTTTCGACACGATAAGCAAAGTCTGTAAAACTGAATCTCAAAATTTTTGAACTACTTTTATATCTTTAAATACCCTTCGGTTGTTTTCGACGATTCGCGAACAATTATATGTAAATAGATACATATATACTATAACTTGAAAAGGTAACAATGTATTAATTATTTGATACCGTACATTAAACTTATTGGTTTAAATATCTATTTGAATATATATGATAAGTTGAAATATTTATTATTAAAATTTATTTATAAATAACTTCCAATGTGTATTTAAAAACTGATTTATGTATATTAAAAAGATATATACATATATATAATTTCAAGTTATTTAGTAAACGATAGTAACATTTTCAAATTGCTAAAGTACCCAAAATGCTACAGTGTTTTCGAAAATCACTATTTGCTACAGTAAAAATTGCCTTTGCTACAGTGAATTGCTACAGTAACTTTGCTACAGTGGTATATTTTATGGATGATTTAAGACTATATTTTGACAAAGGTACGATTCACGAAACGTAAAGTACAAGTTTTCTCAGCGTACGAAAGGGCGTTCGAAAAACCGGAACCGGGACATAAGTCGAGTGACAATGTACGACTTATCGGAACAAAAATTACAAGTCAACTATGCACGTGAATTTAATATAATATATAATTAATTAATTTAAATTATATATATTATATTTATATTTATTTTATATTATGTCGACAAGCTAGGAGCCAAAACAATGTGAGCTGTCCCTGGTCCTCATGCGAGTCGCATGGCCAGAAGGCCATTTCCATGCGAGTCGCATGACTCCAGATTCCAGGCCAGGTACTATAAATTCAGGTGTTTCGCTCGAATGAAAAATCAAACACACATACACAAATATATATTACTCCGTATAATATTTATTATTATTATTATTATTATTATTATTATTATTATTATTATTATTAAGATTATTATTAATCTTATTATTAGTATTATTATTTTTGCGATACAAAAATAATAATGTACATAAAATATTACGACGGAGTACTGTCCAAGTAATTTTCAAAACGAGTTTCCGAGCGAGCTAGAGCTAAGGAAAATATGGGTTATTGCCAAGGAGGTTATGGGTAATGTTCGGGGGTATTTTTGTGAATCAAACCTCGTGTTTATTATCTCCGATGCGTCTACATGCTTTCCTACAATATTGTATATCAATATTAAACAGTGAGTTTCATAAGATCCCTTTTACTCTCTACATTTTTGGGCTGAGAATACATGCAAATGCTTTATTAACCGATATACAATATTTATATGCGTGAGTTCATTTGATCCCTTTTTACATATATTTTTGGGCTGAGAATACATGCACTTTATTTTAAACGCAATGGATACAAGTACATACTAAATTCTACACCGAGTTTGAACCGAAAATCCCTTAGCTTTGGTAACTAGTAACTGCCGGTTATAAGAACTGGTGGGCGCGAGTAGTTGTATATGGATCCATAGGGCTTGATATCCCCGTCCGAGCTAGAGCACTAGCCTTTTAACGGACGTATGCTATTTGAGAAGCATACACGTTGGTTTGCGTGTATTATTAAGATGATTATACAAAGGGTACAAATTATATAAACATTAAAGTTTAGTTACCAGGGTGCTCAATTTTGTAGAACCGATTGATAAACGTTTCGGATGAAACAACTGAAATCTTGTGATCCACCTTTTATGTAAAACCTATTGATAAACGTTTTGAATAAAACAACTGAACTTTTGTAATCCACATTGATATACGGATTATGTGTAATATTAAAACTATGAACTCACCAACCTTTGTGTTGACACTTGTTAGCATGTTTATTCTCAGGTTTCCTAGAAGTCTTCCGCTGTTTGCTTAGATGTTAGACAAGCTATGTGCATGGAGTCTTACATGACATATTTTCAAGGAAACGTTGCATTCACCAAATCATCACCATGTATCTTATTTTGACTGCATTGTCAACGGAAATACTGTTGTAAACTATTATTTATGGTGATTGTCTATATGTAAAAATCATCATATGTCGAAAACCTTTGATTTAAATATTCATTTATGGTACGCCTTTTCAAAAGAATGCAATGTTTACAAAACGTATCATATAGAGGTCAAATACCTCGCAATGAAATCAATTAATGACGTGTTCGTCCATATGGATTTGGAGCGATCGTCACAGTCATCGTTAGTCATTACATGTAAGTGTTGTTTTGAAACCTTTAGGTTAACGATCTTGTTAAATGTTGTTAACCCAATGTTTATAATATCAAATGAGATTTTAAATTATTATATTATCATGATAATATGATGTATGAATATCTCTTAATATGAAATATATACATTAAATGTCGTTACAACGATAATCGTTACATATATGTCTCGTTTCAAAATCATTAAGTTAGTAGTCTTGATTTTACATATGTAGTTCATTGTTAATATACTTAATGATATATTTACTTATCATAATATCATGTTAACTATATATATATATATATACATATATATTTCATCGTATAGTTTTTACAAGTTTTAACGTTCGTGAATCACCGGTCAACTTGGGTGGTCAATTGTCTATATGAAACCTATTTCAATTAATCAAGTCTTAACAAGTTTGATTTCTTAACATGTTGGAAACACTTAATCATGTAAATAACAATTTCATTTAATATATATATAAACATGGAAAAGTTCGGGTCACTACAATCACCCTCTAGCCCAATACATTCTCCTACTTCAGAAAACAATGAACCTATAATTTCTTAACATCCCGTTTCGAATTATGATCCACAAGCCGTCTCATCCACTGGGCCACACTCACCTTCTGGTCCAGACACCGTTACCAGCCCACAAACACCTATTATTTCTTCTGTTGGACAATCCACTTCGATCCACAATTCAGAAAATACAGCCTCTCGACACACTGATCATGACTTACAATCCACACCTACTACTACTACTACTTCCAACACAACTGAACCACTTGCTCCTATCCACCTCCTACACGAACTATGACCACTCGTAGTATGGTTGGTACTTTTAAACCCAAAACTCAATACAACCTTTCTGTTTCAACTGATCTTACTCCTCTTCCAACCTCACCTAAAGAAGCTATATCAAATTCTAATTGGGAAGCGGCCATGACCGATGAATATCACGCACTTATGGAAAATAAGACTTGGGTTCTTGTACCACGCACTACTAACATGAAAATTATACATAGTATGTGGATTTTCAGGCACAAATTTAAATCTGATGGTTCTTTAGAGCGCTATAAAGCTCGTTTAGTTGGTGACGGGCGTAAACAAACGGTTGGTATAGATTGTAATGACACCTTTAGTCCCGTTGTTAAACTTGCTACTATTCGCATTGTTTTGTCTATTGCCTTATCACAGTCTTGGGCTATCAACCAACTGGACGTTAAGAATACGATTTTACACGAGAAACTACACGAGATAGTTTATATGCATCAACCTTATGACTTTCGAGATCCAAGCAAACCTGATCATGTGTGTCTCCTAAAGCGCTCTCTATATGGGTTAAAGCAAGCACCACGTGCTTGGTACCATCGTTTTGCTACGTTTGTTTCAACTATTGGATTTTCTCACAGTCGATCAGACAAATCGTTGTTTATCTATCAACGAAATGGACAAATCGCGTATCTTCTTCTATACGTGGATGATATTATTTTAGTTACTTCATCACCATCTATTCGCTCGACTATTATGGGCTTACTTTCTAAGGAATTTGCCATGAAAAATCTTGGTGATTTAAGTTATTTTTTGGGTATTCATGTCACATGAAATAAACACGGGATGTTTTTAAATCAAACAAAGTATGCGAACGAGATCATTCAAAGGGCTGATTTGGTAGGTTGCAATCCAGTCAAAACACATGTTGATACGAATGGCAAGCTGAGTAATTCATGGAATAAGCCATATTCGAATCCTACTTTGTTTTGTAGTTTAGCCGGTACATTACAATACCATACATTCACAAGACCCGACATCTCATACGCCGTACAACAAGTTTGTTTACATACGCATGATCTAAAGGAAAGTCACATGCAAGCACTGAAACGCATCATATGATATATTCAGGGCACCATCTCATTCGGTTTACATCTCTCCAAATCTGCTATTCAATCTTTGGTCTGTTATACGGATGCAGATTGGGGAGGCTGTCCTGACACACGGCGATCTACATCCGGGTATTGCATTTTTTTGGGTGACAATTTAATCTCATGGTTCACAAAACGTCAGCCTACTGTTTCTCGCTTTAGTGCTGAGGCGGAATACCGCGGAGTTGCCAATGCCGTGTCCGAATCATGCTGGCTTCGCAATCTATTACTTGAGTTACACATTAAACTTACAAAAGTAACACTAGTGTTTTGTGATAACGTAAGTGCCATTTTTTTGTCTGGTAATCCGGTTCAACATCAACGCACCAAACATATTGAAATGGATATTCACTTTGCTCGGGAGAAAGTGGCTCGTGGTCTCATTCATGTTCTACATATTCCTACTCGATATCAAATCGTCGATGTTTTCACTAAGGGGCTACCTCGTATCTTGTTTGAAGACTTTCGGGACAGTCTAAGTGTGACAACCCGGAAATTTCTAACCAAATTTAAACTTTAATCTTTATATGTTTCCGACACCGGAAATTTCCAACCAAATTTAAACTTTAATCTTTATATGTTTCCGACACGATAAGCAATATTTATTAAGTTAAATTGCAAGAATTTTAAACTATGTTCATACATTCATTCAACCTCGACCAAGTTCCAACGATTCACGAACCATTAAACGAATATGATTATATATGTATATGTGTATATATATTATAACTTGAAATGTAAACAAAATATTAGATTAAATACTTTATATGATTGTATCTATTTTAAAATGTTTATCAATGGAATTAGAAGATAAGATCAAATGATTGAATTATCATATATATTGAATTATGATTACAAGTCTCTGTTGAAAGGCCCACGTTGATTTGAGAAATCTTTCCATTTTAACAATATTCGGAAAATGGTAAAGTGATTTATAAATAAGAACAAATTGTCAATCATTGAGAACTAGACAAAGGATAGTGGAAGAATGAATCTCATAAAGACTAGATTGATCTATTTAGTTTCAAACGTACAAAAACATTTTCAGTTTAAAAAGAACTTTATTATTAAAACGTATATAACTTTTATAAATATCTAGAACCACTTTTGATAACTCATTACTTAACTAGTATGATAAAGATAACGATATTTATATTTTATTTTATTAAATATATATAACGATTTAAATTAATATTATATATATTTATACGCATATTATACGTACATAGTTTTATACTTTTACTATACTTAAACTTTACCTTTACTTTATTTTTACTAACTTTAACTTTAATAATTCACTTTAATAATTCATACTTTAATAATTTACTTTAATAATTCATACTTTAATAATTCACTTTAATAATTCATACTTTAATAATTCACTTTAATAATTCATACTTTAATAATTCACTTTAATAATTCAAAAATCTATTATAAATAGAATTCAATAGGTTTCATTATTTCATAGAAACTTGAAAATATTTTTCTCTAAACTCTCTCAATCGATTTACATATATATTTACTCCGTATTATTTCAAGATATTATTAGTATACATAAAATATTATGACGGAGTGCTGTCCGAGTGATTTCGAAATTGTTTTTCGAGTAGGATAGGATTAAGGAAATTATGGGTTATAGCTATGGAGGTGATTGAGTATGGTTCATGGGTATGCTCGTGAGATCAATATAGTGTTTATCATTTCCGTTGCATCTACGTACCTTTCCTGCAATATTGAATCTCAATATTGATACGTGAGTACTCATAATTTAACTTTTACATACTAATAGTGTATCCCTGACTAGTGCTCGAGTATTTAGGATTATGCATGCTTGAACTTTTGATATTGCCCTTAGACAGGTTAGGTTAAATATTGAATTAGTTACACTTGCGGTTGAGATAAGGTATAAGATATGCATGTCCTTGGAAAGCTAGCGAAAAATTAAGAACTTTTCCTTTAGATATCGAATGGTTTCGATGAACGGATTAGAAGTTATAATCAATTGAATTTTTGATATTTTTATTAAAAATGATTATTATTATCGTCGTTTTTTATCGTCGTTCTAGTTTTATCTTATTATTATCATTATTATTTTCTTTATCAATAAAAGGGATTTATCATTAAAAATTATTATTTTTTTTATTATTACTATCGTTATTATCGTTAAAGTTATAATTAGTATTATTATTATTATCCAATTATTATTATTATTATTATTATTATTATTATTATTATTATTATCATTATTAATATACATATCATTATTTAAAAATGGTTATTGTTATTGTTATTATTATTATTACTATATTATCATTAAAATAATTATTAGTATTATCGTTAATAATGTTATAGTAACTATCATTATTAATATAAGTGTAATTAAAACAAATATTTGTAACACCTAATTATTTTGATTACTATTATTATCATTATTATGAACATGATATAAAAGACGATTAAAAACTATTAAACGAAACGATTATGAAATAATGAGTAAGAGTATCATGATGAAATTAAAATATTATAAGATATTGATTTAGATAAAATTATCGTTCTTATTATTTTTATCATTACTATTATTATTAAAAGTATCGTTAGTATTAAAACTATCAGTTTAACAAAAATTATCATTTTAATAGAAATGTCATTGTTACTATAAAATATCATTATTATTATTATTTTAAATAGAATTATTATTTTAAAGATAATATTAAAAATTATCGTAAATATTAAAGTTATCATAATTAGAATTATCGTTTTATCATAATGTCATCTTAGTAATTATAAATATTGATATTTTTATAATAATAATTATTATTACAAAATAATACAACTTTTACTTACTATCATTATCGATATTATTTTATCAAATAAATATGTGATACAAACATATTTTACTACGTGTAATAACTTACTTTAATAATACCTATCATATTATCTTTATGATATTAAATGAACCCTATAAATTTTATTACTTAATATATATAAAAGTATATTTTATTACATAAATTTAATATAAAATTTTATTTATTAATAAATAAATTATATTATTACTCTAATAAATCTTTTAAAAATATTTAAAAATATAAAACGACGATATTTAAACTATATATTAATCATGTATAGATTTTTGGAAATTATTTTGAGTCAAATTTACTTTTGTTGACTTTTGCATATTAGTCTCGAGCATTAGGATTGTGGTACACTATGACTTGACCTAATTTGTTAGACAAATATTGACCAACACATAAATATATATATAATTAATTTAGGTTCGTGAATCCGAGGCCAACCTTGCACTTGTTAAATGACGTTATATGTATTTTTACTACGAAATACAGTATGGTGAGTTTCATTTGTCTTTTTATCCTTTATATTTTTGGGACTGAGAATACATGCGCTTTCATAAATGTTTGATGAAATAGACACAAGTAATTGAAACTACATTCTATGGTTGAATTATCGAAATCGAATATGCCCCTTTTTATTAAAGTCTGGTAATCTAAGAATTAGGGAACAGACACCCTAATTGACACGAATCCTAAAGATAGATCTATTGGGCCTAACAAACCCCATCCAAAGTACCGGATGCTTTAGTACTTCGAAATTTATATCATGTCCGAAGGAGGATCCCGGAATGATAGGGGATATTCTTATATGTATCTAGTTAATGTCGGATACCAGGTGTTCACCATATGAATGATTATTTTTGTCTCTATGCATGGGACGTATATTTATGAGAACTGGAAATGAAATTCTTGTAGTCTATTAAAATGATGGTAAATGATTATGATAAACTAATGAACTCACCAACCTTTTGGTTGACACTTTAAATCATGTTTATTCTCAGGTGTTAAAGAAATCTTCCGCTGTGCATTTGCTCATTTTAAAGATATTACTTGGAGTCTTTCATAGCATATTTCGAAGAACGTTGCATTTGAGTCATTGAGTTCATCAAAGATTATTATTAAATCAATTTATAGTTGGATAGTGGATATTATGAAATGGTATGCATGCCTGTCAATTTTCGATGTAAAGAAAGTTTGTCTTTTAAAAACGAATGCAATGTTTGTAAAATGTATCATATAGAGGTCAAATACCTCGCAATGTAATCAACTATTGTGAATCGTTTATAATGTATATGAACGGGTCCTTTCAGTTGGTATCAGAGCGGTGGTCTTAGCGAACCAGATCTGCATTAGTGTGTCTAACTGATAAGTCGATAGGATGTATTAGTGAGTCTGGACTTCGACCGTGTCTGCATGTCAAAAGTTTTGCTTATCATTTTGTGTCGAAAATTAACTACTTATCATCCTCAGGAAATTACATGCTTATCATTTTTAGTCTAAGACACGTCTTACTGCATTGATTGCATGAATAGTGTATAGACAAAAATTCATATCTTAGCATATCTGCTAGATCATATCTTATCGTATCTGTTACTTTAAACTTTGCCTGACATATCCCGCAAAGTCCTCCGTAATCTACGAAATCTTTTGATCTATATATATATATATATATATATATATATATATATATATATATATATATATATATATATATATATATATATATATATTCTATGTAATTAGAATACCATCCGTTAGCCAAAATCATTTCATATCGAAAAAAAAATCCTTTATCCAATCGTACGAAATGGAATTCGTCATCAGTTCAAGTCACTCAGATTCCGAAATGGAATCCCATTCAAGCTCCGAAAGCAGTGTGACCAGAATAGATCAACCAATCAGTCATCACCTATTCTGGATGAATTGGGGATGGGTTCGTAGCCTCCTCAATCATTGGAGACAAGAAGAAGGTGATCCTTTCCATCCACCACATTGCCCTCTTGACGAAGAACCTGAAGCACTTACCGGCGAACCTGTCCGAAACACCATTTTCTCGCTCATTTCCAGAGTATCTCGTCACAATTATATATTACATTAAATTTTAGATTTTATTTATCCACTCGTCCGAACCGACAATCACCCTAGTGTAATAGAAGAAGTCAACGAGCTTCGCGCTCAGGTAGTGGCTTTGGAGAATATGGTGCAGAGATTACAAACACCAGCAGCAGCATCAGCAGCATAACCAGTACCACCATCATCAACGCCAACAGTACCATTACCACCTCCAACCACAACCGCGTCGTAAACCTCAACTTCACAATCTGTCCCACGAGCATCAACGTCATACGCACCATAGATACCAAGGAGTACCAACAACAATAACTGACGGAGTATTAATTCATAACTTCATTGGAGAAACATTCCGCGACGATTATGTAATCTCTAAAGTCTTAGACATTATCTAATCTAGCCCTAACCATAAATCAGTTAAGCGAACCAAAATGATAGAGGGAAGAGTAGAAACCCTGACAAAAATGGTGTGTGATTAACAAGCTAAACTTGCTTTACCAACAACATCAACAGTACCGTCAGCGTTACCAGCATCGTCAGTACAGTCAACATCCGAATCAACAACACCGATAACATCACAAACTCCGTCAGTTCAAGAATCACTGTGGACATCATTACGAATCAATAACGTGTATATTGTATCAACGAGTTATGAAGAATTAACTCATTCCCTCTGAAGAAATTATATGTATATTATATATATATATATATATATATATATATATATATATATATATATATATATATATATATATATATATATATATATATATATATATATATATATTTTGAAATAAATCTTTCCGTGCTAAGCTATTGTGTGTGAATCTTAACTACTCGGTTAATTCATATTACAAATATGCAATAATGTACGTCCTTCGGCCGCAACTTAACCAGCGTTAACTACAATCTCTGTCGCAATTCAACAAATTCCAATTCATAATAAATCAAGTATATATTTGATTTTACACTTTCATCATCGATGTACCCGAAACTTTTCAGATAACATCATTCGTACTTTGCAAAATTCACAAGAATTCCACGAACCGAACTCATACATCAACAAATAACGAAGTATTGATTCATAATTTCAATGTCATTAAAGAAATACTGCGTAAAAGTTATGTACTTTTTAAAGCCTTTAGGGATTATTCAATTCTAGTTTCAACCGTAAATCAAATGAGTTTAATTTAACATTAACTTATTAAATCTATGTTACATCTGAAGAAAATATACATATATATATTTTCATAAAGACTGTAATAAAATTCTTTTGTACAAAATATTAATTGTGAAATTTTTTTTAACGGGTAGGTAATACCCGAGAGATATATAAATTCACAATTAATATGTTACATTCTTCGAATCTGATTCAGCAAATCATCCATTATACTCCCTACTTTCACAACAATATACATTCTTTTATAGAAATCAAAACAACCATACTCATTCAAAATTTAATTACATATTCT
The DNA here is from genome assembly GCF_046630445.1 of Rutidosis leptorrhynchoides. Taxonomy (NCBI): domain Eukaryota; kingdom Viridiplantae; phylum Streptophyta; class Magnoliopsida; order Asterales; family Asteraceae; genus Rutidosis; species Rutidosis leptorrhynchoides. The sequence continues at coordinate 367,049,500 of NC_092343.1, read as the reverse complement.
GATTTTAAAATCTCAAAATTCAACTTGAGATATGACCAAAATCATCACTCTTAGATCCTTACATCTTTCACAAGCTATATTTTGACTTCAAAACTGTGTTAGAATATCAAATGTATGTTAACGATTACAATCTGTGTTCAAACCCTTCGAAAATTTTTGAAGACACTTCGAATGATGAGCAATCGAGATGATGATCCAACCACATGTTACCCACAGTTATATACCCGAAAAACTCTTGAAACCAAAGTAAAAGTTTAAACAACGTATCTGCGTCAGATTCTTTGGCATTTATTAGCAAAAATAACTTTGCGACTCCTATTCAAAGTAGCCAGTTTTGTCACAGCTCCAGCAAGTCAACTTCGACTTTTCAGTCAGACTAACCTTATTATAACCTTGAGATATACACCATCGTTACCAGGGAACCTTTTACATTCCACCACATTATTAGCAGATGTACCAACAACTTCATTACCCTTTGACTTTAGCCTCTTCAAAAAGTCATTATAATTATTCATTGAAACCCCATCATTTACTCATTCGCATCTTGTAATGAGAATTGCCATACGAATCATTGGGAATTAGCAATCAGTATTTTGAAATCTCGCAGCATGTCTACGCCAACAGTTATATGTGTATATATAACGTCTATCTTCTGGACTTAATTTGAATGTGAAGTTTCTGAAAAACACTCCGAACTACGAATTGGTTCTCCGAAAATGGAAAAAAAAATGCTGATGAAGCAGCAAAAACTATAAACGACTTTAAGTGGTAAAAGCTGGATGATAATGATGAAGTGTACTGGCAAAGCACAGAAAAAGAGAAGTTTTGGAACTGGAAAACGGATTGAGCAAAGTAGGAAGGAGGCTGTGGACAAATTACAAAGACTGAACCTGACTTCAAAGGATCCAAATGATTCAGTACCTGCTGAAGTCATTAACGAATACCATGCTCCTGACTCTAAACCCATGCGGACAATATTCTTCATCATCCTCTGATATTAGAAATTCTAAAATATCATCATATCTTTCATTATAAATATCCTCCATATTTCTGAAGATATTTTCTTAATTTTTCTTATTTGAAATCATTTACCTCTTCGAGCTATCTGTATTACATCATAAAAGAAACTATTTTAGTTTTTAAATTATGAAACATTCAAGTTTAAAATAGGAATATTTTGAAGTAGTGTTGGGAACTGAAGCATGAATTAGTATAATATAATGACACTTGATCAATGTGATTATATTACAGTAAGTCATGCTGAGTTTCTAAATGGAACGTGATGATTCACAGATCATAACATCATCATGTGCCATGTTATACGACTCTTGTATTCTATTTAACCTCTAAAATATCAAGAAAATATTTCTTGATGATTCGGCCTTTTCCAAGGTATTCTAGTAATTTGACAAGTCAAGATCGTGCCATCACAATTTCCTTCCTAGAACATTAACAATGTTCATTCCGAAATTCATATCTGTGAATTCTGGACCATTACAAGCGGTGCTTAATCGCAAGAAGAAGAAACGAAAGGACAAAACTCTGAAATAGAAATTGGGGTATAAATTGTAGCAAATAAAAGAGAGCATTAACTGTGAATGAAAATGATTATAGAAGACAGAAGCAGAGACTTTGAAATATAAGGGAACATATAAAGCCCAACGACAAACCAGAAATTATAAACCATATATATCGATGCATATAGCAATATAAAGACACGGGAGAACTAGAAACACTATAAACCCAAGAGTATAGTAGAAGTAAATAGATTCTTCCGGCGGTAGATGAAAAAGAAGAATGATCGATATGAAAGTTAGAAGTATATTGAGAATCAGAATTGGATGGAGCATATTGATGAATACTTTAAAATATGAGTTTAGGGGGAAAGAATAGAAGGTGATGAAACATGACTAGGAACTTAGAAATTAATAGATTTAACTCACACAATGGCGGAATAAGTGAATCAAACCCTCTAGTGAATAGGTTAAGTTTTTTTTGATTAATTTAGTCAAACCACAACTAAATCAAGTGTGATTAGATCAACACCTAGAGCTATTATTCACCACCTGGGTGATTTGGACTGAGAGAAAGAATCGGAGGAGCTCACTAGATCTGAGTGTGTGTAACAAATGAGAGGCTTAACCTAAAATGAAGAACATAAGACTTTATATACCCCTGCTGTTGACTCACCCATACGATTCATTCATCACACGTACGAGTTGGCTTCATCAGCCGTACGGGTGATCACTCACTCATGTCTTCTCATTTAGGTTGTAATTGTGACTTAGCTCAGCATCAACCGTGCGTATGAGCTTGTCAGCCGTACTAGTGAGGCTTCACTCGTACGTCTGACTAAGTCTAACATAGTCAAACATCTAAATCTCGTTCATGCAGTTCTTATAACCACATACAAACACGGATAGGATAATAACGAGCAATCATGGTGGCCTGTAAACTGTTGTACCTGCAATGGACGTGGGTAGATGTCTAGGGACTTGCATAAAATGCATCAACAGAAGGTGTGAGTTGTAAGGAAATGAAGGAGGTGAATTTATAAGAAAATCTCCGAAAGAACAATTAAAATGGACGATCACATTTAAAGAGGATCCTAATTCCCTTGAGTACCGGAGAGTCAAATCTTATTAAGAAGATTTTCTTCAAATCCCTTAAAATCTGGGAATCAATCATATCTACATCAAATGATAAGATGAATCTACACTTACTCATTTCACTCTTCTATGTTAGCTTCATTCGTACTCTTCATATAAATGGATTGTTTATCTAAATTATTCGCTGATGATAAAACTCTAATTTTCAGCCCGTATGCATCATGAAAACATACTTATTATCATTCACGACCTTTCCACTCAAATTTTGGGACGAAATTTCTTTAACGGGTAGGTACTGTGACAACCCGGAAATTTCCAACCAAATTTAAACTTTAATCTTTATATGTTTCCGACACCGGAAATTTCCAACCAAATTTAAACTTTAATCTTTATATGTTTCCGACACGATAAGCAATATTTGTTAAGTTAAATTGCAAGAATTTTAAACTATGTTCATACATTCATTCAACCTCGACCAAGTTCCAACGATTCACGAACCATTAAACGAATATGATTATATATGTATATGTGTATATATATATTATAACTTGAAACGTAAACAAAATATTAGATTAAATACTTTATATGATTGTATCTGTTTTAAAATGTTTATCAATGGAATTAGAAGATAAGATCAAATGATTGAATTATCAGATATATTGAATTATGATTACAAGTCTCTGTTGAAAGGCCCACGTTGATTTGAGAAATCTTTCCATTTTAACAATATTCGGAAAATGGTAAAGTGAGTTATAAATAAGAACAAATTTTCAATCATTGAGAACTAGACAAAGGATAGTGGAAGATTGAATCTCATAAAGACTAGATTGATCTATTTAGTTTCAAACGTACAAAAACGTTTTCAGTTTAAAAAGAACTTTATTATTAAAACGTATATAACTTTTATAAATATCTATAACCACTTTTGACAAGTCATTACTTAACTAGTATGATAAAGATAACGATATTTATATTTTATTTTATTAAATATATATAACGATTTAAATTAATATTATATATATTTATAGCGTATTATACGTACATAGTTTTATACTTTTACTATATTTAAACTTTACCTTTACTTTATTTTTACTTACTTTAACTTTAATAATTCACTTTAATAATTCATACTTTAATAATTCACTTTAATAATTCATACTTTAATAATTCACTTTAATAATTCATACTTTAATAATTCACTTTAATAATTCATACTTTAATAATTCACTTTAATAATTCAAAAATCTATTATAAATAGAATTCAATAGGTTTCATTATTTCATAGAAACTTGAAATTATTTTTCTCTAAACTCTCTCAATCGATTTACATATATATTTACTCCGTATTATTTCAAGATATTATTAGTATACATAAAATATTATGACGGAGTGCTGTCCGAGTGATTTTGAAATTGTTTTTCGAGTAGGATAGGATTAAGGAAATTATGGGTTATAGCTATGGAGGTGATTGAGTATGGTTCATGGGTATGCTCGTGAGGTCAATATAGTGTTTATCATTTCCGTTGCATCTACGTACCTTTCCTGCAATATTGAATCTCAATATTGATACGTGAGTACTCATAATTTAACTTTTACATACTAATAGTGTATCCCTGACTAGTGCTCGAGTATTTAGGATTATGCATGCTTGTACTTTTGATATTGCCCTTAGACAGGTTCGGTTGAATATTGAATTAGTTACACTTGCGGTTGAGATAAGGTATAAGATATGCATGTCCTTGGAAAGCTAGCGAAAAATTAAGAACTTTTCCTTTAGATATCGAATGGTTTCGATGAACGGATTAGAAGTTATAATCAATTGAATTTTCGATATTTTTATTAAAAATGATTATTATTATCGTCGTTTTTTATCGTCATTCTAGTTTTATCTTATTATTATCATTATTATTATCTTTATCAATAAAAGGGATTTATCATTAAAAATTGTTATTTTTTTTTATTATTACTATCGTTATTATCGTTAAAGTTATAATTAGTATTATTATTATTATCCAATTATTATTATTATTATTATTATTATTATTATTATTATCATTATCATTATTAATATATATATATCATTATTTAAAAATGGTTATTGTTATTGTTATTATTATTATTACTATATTATCATTAAGATAATTATTAGTATTATCGTTAATAATGTTATAGTAACTATCATTATTAATATAAGTGTAATTAAAACAAATATTTGTAACACCTAATTATTTTGATTACTATTATTATCATTATTATGAACACGATATAAAAGACGATTAAAAGCTATTAAACAAAACGATTAGGAAATAATGAGTAAGAGTATCATGATGAAATTAAAATATTATAAGATATTGATTTAGATAAAATTATCGTTCTTATTATTTTTATCATTACTATTATTATTAAAAGTATCGTTAGTATTAAAACTATCATTTTAACAAAAATTATCATTTTAATAGAAATGTCATTGTTACTATAAAATATCATTATTATTATTATTTTAAATAGAATTATTATTTTAAAGATAATATTAAAAATTATCGTAAATATTAAAGTTATCATAATTAGAATTATCGTTTTATCATAATGTCATCTTAGTAATTATAAATGTTGATATTTTTATAATAATAATTATTATTACAAAATAATACAACTTTTACTTACTATCATTATAGATATTATTTTATCAAATAAATATGTGATACAAACATATTTTACTACATGTAATAACTTACTTTAATAATACCTATCATATTATCTTTATGATATTAAATGAACCCTATAAATTTTATTACTTAATATATATAAAAGTATATTTTATTACATAAATTTAATATAAAATTTTATTTATTAATAAATAAATTATATTATTACTCTAATAAATCTTTTAAAAATATTTAAAAATATAAAACGATGATATTTAAACTATATATTAATCATGTATAGATTTTTGGAAATTATTTTGAGTCAAATTTACTTTTGTTGACTTTTGCATATTAGTCTCGAGCATTAGGATTGTGGTACACTATGACTTGACCTAATTTGTTAGACAAATATTGACCAACACATAAATATATATATAATTAATTTAGGTTCGTGAATCCGAGGCCAACCTTGCACTTGTTCAATGACGTTATATGTATTTTTACTACGAAATACAGTATGGTGAGTTTCATTTGTCTTTTTACCCTTTATATTTTTGGGACTGAGAATACATGCGCTTTTATAAATGTTTGACGAAATAGACACAAGTAATTGAAACTACATTCTATGGTTGAATTATCGAAATCGAATATGTCCCTTTTTATTAAAGTCTGGTAATCTAAGAATTAGGGAACAGACACCCTAATTGACGCGAATCCTAAAGATAGATCTATTGGGCCTAACAAACCCTATCCAAAGTACCGGATGCTTTAGTACTTCGAAATTTATATCATGTCTGAAGGAGGATCCCGGAATGATAGGGGATATTCTTATATGTATCTAGTTAATGTCGGTTACCAGGTGTTCACCATATGAATGATTATTTTTGTCTTTATGCATGGGACGTATATTTATGAGAACTGGAAATGAAATTCTTGTGGTCTATTAAAATGATGGAAATAAATGATTATGATAAACTAATGAACTCACCAACCTTTTGGTTGACACTTTAAAGCATGTTTATTCTCAGATGTTAAAGAAATCTTCCGCTGTGCATTTGCTCATTTTAAAGATATTACTTGGAGTCTTTCATAGCATATTTCGAAGAACGTTGCATTCGAGTCATTGAGTTCATCAAAGATTATTATTAAATCAATTTATAGTTGGATAGTGGATATTATGAAATGGTATGCATGCCTGTCAATTTTTGATGTAAAGAAAGTTTGTCTTTTAAAAACGAATGCAATGTTTGTAAAATGTATCATATAGAGGTCAAATACCTCGTAATGTAATCAACTATTGTGAATCGTTTATAATGTATATGAACGGGTCCTTTCACTAAGCGTCCGTCCTCATCCCGCTTAGCCTGAGGGGCTATATTAGATACACACGCATATACTTAGCTGTAGAATCATTGTATTTCAAGTATGCATATATTTTCCATAGATAGTTGATTTGGGAAATTATTCCCATATGTTAGAAGAATAGGGATCCTTTGTATGCTTATATATATATATATATATATATATATATATATATATATATATATATATATATATATATATATATATATATATATATATATATATATATATATATATAGATATATCACTATATACATTAAAAGAGAGTCTCGATTAGCTAATAAATATTTAAAAAACCTTCTTAATTACCATTAGATTAGAAAATTACATTACAATACCCCTTAATCCAACGGTCCTTAATCATTCATTAAAAATATTAGCTAATAAATCAATTTTAAATACACTCCATCCCTAAAATACCCCTTTATTATAAAACACACGGGTGAAAATTAAGAAAGAAGGGATCGTGAAGGTTATATTCATCTGCAAATCACAAAATAAAACCCTACCTTCCTCTCCCAATCCCAAATTCTACCGAAATCCTTTTTTGCCACAATTCTAACTGAAATCTGTAAGAAGTCCGTTTCTTTTTAACTTAAAGACAAAATTTCATTCCTCGTCCCTGAACTATACATCGATTTTGACTCCCGGTCCTTTTTCTTTTTTTTTTGTGCATTCCGAGTCCCTAAACTATAAAAAGAGTACATCCCTCGTCCCCCCGTCTACTTTCTGTCAAAACATGCCGTTACCCCTTATCACGTGCATGTCATGTGAGGGTATGTTTGTCATTGTTTTTCTTCTTATACCATAAAAACATCCAAATCTTCACAGCTCACTCTTTATTCCTCGTCCCCAAATTTATTAGGGTTCGTGAACTTAACTTTTTCATTAGGCTGCATGTGAAGCTCGTATTCGATGGATTACACAATTCGACCGAAAGATCCTGATTACAATCTTAGATTTATTTATGGTGAGTGTCTGTGTATCTTAATTGCATTTTTTGTTCTGTAATTTCACACTCGATATCCTTCTAAACCCTAATTTTGTCTATTTTATTTTGTCTTTTATTTTTAACAGGATGTGATGGTTTACTATTTACACTAAAGATTCATCATGGTGGAGAGTTTACCGATGCTCCAGGAAGGGAATATGTGAATGGGAAAGTAAGTTACATTGATTTTATTGACATGGATATGTTTTCAATACATGAGCTTGACCATCTCATTCAGGACCTGGGATATGATGGTTTTAAGGTGATAGTATATCACTTTCTTAGGCCTGATAGTGACCTTGATTTTGGTTTAGAACCATTAGGTTCAGATGATGATGTTAGAAATATGCTTAAATATGTCAAAGAAAGTAGGAAGAAGAATAGGATTGTAGAAATGTCTGTTTACACAGAACATGAACTCAACCCAAAGGTGATTGTGCTTGAGTTTGTTAGTCCAGCTGGTAGAAGTAAATTTGTTTTAGAGGAGATAGTTGAGGAAGAGCAAATAACAGTTAAGAATAAACCAAAAGGTAAAAAAAACTAAAGTTGATAAGAAACTAGTTGTAGAAGGAGCTGAAGTTTTAAAAGGTAAACTAATTGTTGAAGATGATGAACCATTGCTGCTATCTACTGTCTTTTGGTTATTTGGTACTTGTGTAATGAACAATGAATTGCTTTATTTAGTACTTGTCTTTTGGTAATTTGGTACTTGTTATGTGGTACTTGTCATTAGCTAAATTAGATGTTATTTCTCTTGCTAATTGATGTTATTTTGCAAACACAATAAGAAAGAATCAAAACATTGATGTTTATTGATGTTAAAACACAACATTGGCACATACATTACTTCAGCATACATTACCAACATTTTACAATCTCAAACAACACCATTGACAACTTAAAATACAACAAAGTACAATATAATTCCAACCCAATGAAGAAAAATAATCCACTTTAGTCTTCTTGTTTTTTGCTTTTCCAATTGAAGCAAATCTTGTTGTGGCTCATCCCTGATAGCGTCAACCCTCGTAGGTGGATCAATCCAACAAAAGAAATCACAATCTGAAAACTGCAAATATAACATATTACAAAGAATTTAATCAAACCTCATTTCTGGATTCGACATCATAAATAAAATTAAAATAAAATTTGTCAAAAAGAAGAACCTGATTTCGACATCTGAATAAACGCCTATCTGGATTCTTTTGTGTTGTTGACATTCGTTGAGCTGCAAGTATACCATAATTACAATAAACCATCGTTATTTGATGTGTTTGTTGACGACCTGCGTGCTCGATTTTTAGAAAGATGGAACCCTAATTTGGGGACGAGGAATAAAGAGTGAGCTGTGAAGATTTGGGGGTTTTTATGGTATAAGAAGAAAAAACAATGACAAAAATACCCTCACATGACATGCACGTGGTAAGGGGTAACGGCATGTTTTGACATAAAGTAGACGGGGGGACGAGGGATGTACTCTTTTCATAGTTTAGGGACTCGGAATGCACAAAAAAAAAAAAAAAAAGGACCGGGAGTCAAAGTCGATGTATAGTTCAGGGACGAGGAATTAAATTTTGTCTAGCTTAAATCGATTTTATCAAAAAAGAAATATCGAATATACCCGTCGATGATAAGAAATATCGAATATCTTAAAAACATACGGTATTTGTTTGGAAATATTTGTGTTTGCAGTTTGACAGGTTATAGTTATCGGTTTTTATGTTCCTTTTAGGATTCTTCAGTTTTCTTAGTATTCTGGATCAATTAGGGTTCTTCAGTCTTCTTACTACTTTGTACTACGTAATTTAAGACAGCTCCTGGCCAAAACCTGAGCTACAATCTACTAAGGTGAGAGAATCGACTGTAATTCATCCTTGAATCTGTTACATATGTATCTTTGTTTGATCAATCTTTTTTGTTTTCAGTGTTTTGAAAAGGGTTGCATGATTTTTTAAAGGGTTTGATTAATGATTGATTTATTAAATAGACATATTCGATATTTGTAGATATGATATTTGAAAAAGGCGTAATATGTCAAATTTGATTGTTTGCTTTTAAATTTATGGAGTTTCATTTAATCTCAATTGAGTACATGTACCATAATATAAATTAAGTTACGGATCCAAACTAAAGCTAATCAATGTAGCCTGAATGACAAAATTTTTACTTACTTTTTGTATTATGGGTGATGTTTGCAGTTATCATCAAGAGGAACATGTCATCTCTTAGCTATATATACATCTGTTATAAGCTAAACTTGATTTTGGGTCATGTATTTGGATTTGGGCCTGCAAGTATACAAGTGTATTATATCAAGATTATAGTCCATTGTATAGAAACTTCTTGTAAAATCTAGTAGTCAAATGTGTAGAATAATCTTATAAAATATCTAGGTCTAAAAATACTAGGAAATATCTTGATAGTAGTAGATGATGGAGTGATCTAGACTACTCCATTGAGTAGTATAAATAGAGGGCTTCACCCCTCATTTGTAATCAAGCAAATTCAATAAGCAATAAACAAACTTTCAAGATCAATCAAACATCTAAATCATCAATTCTCTCTTCCACAAATAATATACATAACCTCCTATTTCCAACAAATTGGTATCAAGAGCTTGGTTCGACAAGATGATGGCCAACAATGTCATCACGTTTCCTCGCCTCACAAAAGATAATTATGATCGATGGAGCATCCAAATGAAGACCTTCCTAGGTGGACAAGACTTATGGGAGATTGTGGAGGAAGGCTATGAGGAACCTGCAGAAAAAGGTCCTCTCAGCAAGGAGAAAAAATTAATGAAGATGAACGATCAAAAGGCTCTTTCCATCATCCAACAAAGTGTAGATGATGGAGCTTTTGAGAAAATTGCAAGTGCAACCACCGCCAAGAAAGCATGGGAGATCTTGGAGAATTCTTATAAGGGAGTTGATAAGGTGAAAAAGGTTCGACTACAAACACTATGAGGTGAGTTCGAATCCTTAAATAAGAAAGACTCATAATCAATTTCTGATTATTTTACAAGAGTCTTGGTGGTTGTCAATCAATTAAAGAGGAATGGTGAAACTTTAAGTGATGTGAGGGTCATTGAGAAAATTCTTAGATCATTAGATTCAAAATTCGACTATATAGTCGTAGCCATTGAAGAATCTAAAGATCTAGAATCAATGACTATCGATGAACTCATGGGTTCACTACAAGCCCATGAAGAGAGGTTTAATAAGAAAAGTAAAGAGCCTTTGGAGCAAGCTTTACAAGCAAAACTCTCTTTCAAGGAAGAAAACAGTGAAACGACTCATCAAATGAGTCAACGAGGTCATGGTCAAGTACGTGGCCGAGGACGAGGGTAAGGATATATTAAACGTGGAGGTTATAGTTCTTACAAAAATGAAGAAAGAAGTCAAGATTTTCACTCGACAAGAGGTCGCGGGAGAGGCTACACAAGTAGAAGGCCAAGGTATGACAATTCTCAAACCAAATGTTATAATTGTCATAAATTTGGCCACTATGCTTCGGAATGCGAGAAGTCAAACAATTACGTGCAAGAAAGAGCAAATTTTGCACAAGAAGATACTGAAGCCGTGGAAAACACTTTGCTACTAGCATGCAAAGGTGATGACAACAGAGAATCAAATTTGTGGTATCTCGACACCGGTGCAAGCAACCATATGTGCGGTGATAAAAGCATGTTTGTGGAGTTAGACGAGGTAATAAGTGGAAATATCACCTTCGGTGATTCCTCTAAAGTCCCGGTTAAAGGCAAAGGTAAGATCCTCATCCGCTTGAAGAATGGAAGACATCAATTTATCTCCAACGTATATTATGTACCCAATATGAAGACAAATATACTGAGTGTTGGACAACTCTTAGAGAAAGGCTATGATATTCACATGATAAATCGTAGTCTTTCTATAAGAGATCAAAAAGGAGGTTTGATTGCTAAAGTGCCAATGTCCACGAATAGGATGTTTTTGCTAAACATTCAACATGATATTCCAAGATGTTTAAAAGCATGTTTCAAAGATAATTCGTAGCTTTGGCACATGAGATACGGGTACTTAAATTTTGGAGGCTTAAAATTATTATCAAGTAAAAGAATGGTGAAGGGTTTGCCTCCAATTAATCATCCGGATCAAATATGTGAGGGATGCCTTCTCGGAAAGCACTTCCGAAACAGTTTTCCAATAGAGGCTTCTAGTAGAGCGAAGAAACCTCTAGAATTTATTCACACGGATGTGTGTGGACCCATCAGTCCACCGTCTTTTGGTAAAATAGATATTTTCTTCTATTCATTGATGATTTTAGTCGAAAGACATGGGTCTATTTTCTAAAAGAGAAGTCGGAAGCTTTTGAAATGTTCAAGAATTTTAAAGCATTTGTGGAGAATCAAAGTGGTCTCACCATAAAGGCGTTGAGATCCGATCGTAGAGGAGAGTTCACATCCAAGGAATTCAAGGAATTTTGCGACAACAATGGGTTACGACATCCTCTAACTCATCCGTATTCACCTCAACAAAATGGTGTTGCGGAAAGAAAAAATAGGACCATTCTTGATATGGCTCGGAGTATGTTAAAGAGCAAAAGGATGCCTAAGGAGTTTTGGGTTGAGGCAGTGGACTGTGCGATCTATCTAGCAAATCGCTCGCCCACTAGAATATATATATATATATATATATATATATATATATATATATATATATATATATATATATATATATATATATATATATATATATATATATATATATATATATATATAAGCTTCGAGTGGAAGGAAGCCCGGCATCTCACACCTACGAGTGTTCGGAAGTGTGGCATATGCTCATGTGCCAGATCAGAAGAGGACGAAGCTCGATGATAAAAGTGATAAACTCATATTCGTGGGCTATGACTCAAGTTCGAAGGGTTACAAGTTATACAATCCCAAGACCGGTAAAGTAATCTCAAGTCGAGATGTGGTGTTCGATGAAGAAGCAACATGGGATTGGAATGTTCCCGAAGAGGAGAACTACGACTTTCTCCCTTATCCATTCAAAAATACCGCAAGGAACGAAGAATATCTAGAAGTTCAAGAACCTTCTAGTACAACATCTCCGCACTCTCCACGTACTCCAACCACTACACCTAATGAAGTGACACCAACATCAGGAGGAGAATCAAGTAGGCTACAACATCACACAAGGAGCATTAGAGAGTTGTACGAGGTAACCCAGCCTATGGAGGATCTATCATTATTCTGCCTTCTTGCCGATTGTGAGCCAATAAGTTATGAAGACGCAGCAAAAAGCCAAAAGTGGAAACGTGCTATGGACGAAGAGATTCAAGCAATCGAGAAGGGACATAAGGCTATTGGTGTAAAATGGGTGTATAAGACCAAGAAGAATTCCAAAGGTGAAGTTGAAAGATATAAGGCAAGGTTGGTGGCGAAGGGATATAGTCAACTAGTCGGCATAGACTATGACGAGGTATTTGCTCCTGTCGCTCGTCTAGAAACTATAAGATTGATAATCTCACTTGCAGCTCAACATAATTGGAAGATTTATCAAATGGATGTCAAATCCGCGTTCCTTAATGGCCACTTAGAAGAAGAAGTCTATATAGAACAACCATTGGGATACATCGTGAAAGGCCAAGAGAATAAGGTGCTAAAATTGAAAAAGGCCTTATATGGGTTGAAGCAAGCGCCTCGAGCATGGAATAGCAGGATAGACAAGTATTTCCAGCAAAATGACTTTGTGAAATGCCCCCATGAGCATGCCCTCTACACCAAAGTTAGCAATGATGGAGATGTTATGATTGTGTGCCTATACGTGGATGACTTGATATTCACCGGTAGTAATCCCAAAATGTTCGAGGAGTTCAAGAAAGCAATTGTTCGGGAATTCGAGATGACCGACATTGGACTTATGGCTTACTATCTTGAGATCAAGGTAAAACAAAAGAAATAAGGAATATTCATATCCCAAGAAGGATATGCGAATGAGGTGCTCAAGAAGTTTAAGATGAATGACTGCAAGTCAATGAACACACCAGTGGATTGCAATCTCAAATTGTCAAAAGATGATGAAGGATACTTGGTGGACCCAACACAATACAAGAGTTTGTTTGGAAGTCTGAGGTACCTAACCTGCACGAGGCCAGATATTCTCTACGGAGTTGGACTAGTAATTCGATACATGGAAGCACCTATAATAAATCACTTGAAGGCGGCCAAGAGGATACTTCGCTACATCAAAGGTACGATTGACTATGGCCTATTTTATTCGCCTTCTGATCACTTCAAGCTAGTTGGATACAGTGATAGTGATTGGGCTGGAGACATTGATGATCGTAAGAGTACGAGTGGTTTCGTGTTCTATATGGGTGATACGGCGTTCACATGGAGTTCAAAGAAGCAACCCATTGTGACTTTGTCGACGTGTGAAGCCGAGTTTGTAGCAGCAACATCATGCACCTGTCATGCAGTATGGCTGAGGAAGTTACTAAATGAGCTTAAGTTTTTTCAAAAGGAAGCTACAGAGATATATGTCGATAACAAGTCTGCGATTGCTCTAGCAAAGAATCCAGTCTTCCATGATTGAAGCAAACACATCGATACGAAATACCATTACATCAGGGAGTGTGTTGCAAATAAAGAGGTGCAAATAAAGTACACGAAGTCATATGACCAAGTTGCTGATGTTTTCACAAAGCCTCTAAAACACGAGACGTTTCATAGATTACGGAATATGCTCAGAGTGACGAAATCAAGTTTAAGGGGGGCTGTTGGAAGCTAAACTTGATTTTGGGCCATGTGTTTGGATTTAGGCTTGCAAGTATACAAGTGTATTATATCAAGATTATAGTCCATTGTATAGAAACTTCTTATAAAATCTAGTAGTCAAATGTGTAGAATAATCTTATAAAATATCTAGGTCTAGAAATACTAGGAAATATCGAGATAGTGGTAGATGATGGAGTGATCTAGACTACTCCATTGAGTAGTATAAATAGAGGGCTTCACCCCTCATTTGTAATCAAGCAAATTCAATAAGCAATAAACAAAGCTTTCAAGATCAATCAAACATCTAAATCATCAATCCTCTCTTCCACAAATAATATACATAACCTCCTATTTCCAACAACATCAAGGGCCAAATTTGTCTACCATATTTAACCAACTAAAATTGTACTCCGTATTCTATTTCGATACAATTATTATAGTTGGGATTTGTGATAATGAATGAAGAGAAGTTGATAATATTTTATCTTGGGCAAAACCCAACAAAAGCTGAGCCTCGGGACATGATAAATGAGGTTGATGTTGATTGGAACAGTTTTATTGATCTCTACGAGTTTCTTCATTTCCATAACTAGCTTTTCATGCTATTAATTCGACTTATAACCCTTCTTATGACTTTTGCAGGCGGCTAACCTCAGACATTTGATAAAATATTACATGTTTCATTAGTACGGAGTTCTGGTATGTTGATCACGGTATAGTAGCTCCAGAAACAGATGGGATGATATCTAAGATCGATTGATTAAACAATTTAGGAATGCTACTTCTGTAATTCGAAGATTACAGTGTCTTTTCGGTTTGACCCAAACCCATTTGAGTCTTGTTGCTGTTCCTTTCCCAGGAAAGTTTTACCAACTAGGTTTACATATAACTAACAAGTTTTACTAACTAATGTGGACCAGACAGAAGAGGCATGATTTATCTTTTCAGTTGTAAAGTTGAGGAACGAAGACTTTCCAGGTTTTTTTACAGATAATTCTTTAGCACTAATTAGTCATTTTTGTGTAATTAATGAAGTAAAAGATGATGTCGAATATTGCTAAATTAGAGGTGGCAATGTTGACTCATATACTTATGAATAGGTTCGCTTACTTACTAATGAATGGGTCAACTCATTTACGTGTGAGTGAATAATCTGTCACCACCATCTAAAGTATCATATGTTATCTCTATCGATTTTCGACTTTTAATTTCAAGTTTCCTACTTATAGCCAAATCTTTAAATTTCAAGTTTCCTACTTATAGCCAAATATTTAAATTTTATTCTTTGTAAATGTTGTTGGCATGAAAATCATTGAAGGTTTTCTTACATGTCTAGAGTTTCTTTAGTTGTCAGAATTCATTTGCTAACCACGAAGTAAGCCGATTTCTTGCTCATGTTTTTTATCTTTGGTCTTGGATTCTGGCTCTGGTTTGACCATAATCGATAACCTTGGTCAAATGTGTCAATCACTCGAGTATGAAAATCCACATATATTTGTTTCGCTGATCAGCATTTGGAACTTTCTTGGTCGTGTTGGTGGTGGATACTTCTTTGAGATATTTGTGAGGTACGTTGCTTCGAACTTATATTGATGTGGGAGATCCAGTTGAGGTGGAAAATCGGCGGGCCATGTCACAAGTCAATTCAAGTTTAGGTTTGAATGGGCTATTTGTGGAATGGGTCAACTAGGGTTGACCCGTAACAACCTTTTTTGACTTTATAACATTAAATATGTTGTATGTAGTAAATATGATTACCAAGACTAGATTATATCTGTACCAGTACAATATTTATGAATTAAACGATTAGTGATGTTATATATTGTAAACAATACTTCCTATATCCATCGACCCATTTGACACGATTCCTTTTAAGCTATTTAGTATTTTTAGGAATTTTACCTGTTATATTAGTACATTGATCAACTATTATACCACACATATTTTTTAATATAAAAATCTTTATTCCAAAATAAATTCTACGGTATACACTACTAACCACAATGGTCGGCCCAATGTGACATATGCTAGATTCAACAAATTTGACTGTGTACTTATAAAGTAGTCACTTTGCATCATGTTACTCTCAAATGGTTCAAACAAAGAACAATCACCAAGAACAATCAACCATATATATAGCCAAGACTATAAATGTAAGTAGTTAGCTTATATGTTGTGAATTTTCCTTACTTTTTTGTTTCGTATATTCGTAGATATAATTTCCACATAAGTAATAGTGCTATGTGTGGAGTTTAGGGTTTAGGGTTTAGGGTTTTATGGTTTATGGTTTAGTGTTTAGGGTTTAGATCTAGGGTTTAGGGTTTAGTGTATAGGGTTTAGATTTTAGAGTTAAGGGTTTAGGGTTTAGATTTTAGAGTTAAGGGTTTAGGGTTTAGATTTTAGAATTTATGGTTTAGGGTTTAGGGTTTAAGGTTTGGTGTGTAAGGTTAAGGGTTGGTGGTTTAGGGTTTAGGGTTGATTTAGGGTTTATTGTTTAGGTATAGAGTTTAGTGTATAGGGTTTAGTGTTTAGGGTTTATGGTTTAGACTTTAAGGTTTAAGGTTTAGATTTTAGAATTTATGGTTTAAGGTTTAGGATATAGGGTTTAGGGCTTAGGGTTTTGTTTTTACAAATTATGGTTTAGAGTATAAATATAGAGTTTAGGGTTTAATGTATAGGATTTAGGGTTTAGGTATAGGGTTTATGGTTTAGTGTATAGGGTTTAGAGTTTGAGGTTTAGTGTATAGGATACGGTTTGGTATTTAGAGTTTAGGGTTTAGTTTTTAGAATTTATGGTATAAAGTTTAGGGTTGAGGATTTTATGGTTTATGGTTTAGTGTTTAATGTTTAGGATTTAGATATAGGGTTTAGGATTTAATGTATAGGGTTTAGGTTAATTTATGGTTTAGGGTTTAGGGTTTAGGGTTAAGGGTTAGTGGTTTAGGGTTTATGGTTGATTTAGGGTTTAGGGTTTAGATATAGGGTTTAGGGTTTAGAGTTTAGTGTATATGATTTAGGGTTTAGTGTTTAGGGTTTATGGTTACTGGTTACACTTTAAGGTTTAAGGTTTAGATTTTAGAATTTATGGATTAGGGTATATGGTTTAAGGTATAGGGTTTAAGGCTTAGGGTTTAGTTTTTACAATTTATGGTTTAGAGTATAGATATAGGGTTTAGGGTTTAGTGTATAGGATTTAGGGTATATGGTTTATGGTTTATTGTATATGGTATGGTATAGGGTATATGGTTTAGGGTTTATGGTTTAGATTTTAGAGTTTAGAGTTTAGGGTTTAGATTTTAGAATTGAAGGTTTAGGGTTTAAGGTATAGGGTTTAGGGTTTAGAGTTTACAGTTTAGGGTTTATTGTGTAGGGTAAAGGGTTGGTGGTTTAGGGTTTAATGGGTTGATTTAGGGTTTAGGGATTAGATAATGGGTTTAGGGTTTTGAGTTTAGTGCATAGGGTTTACGGTTTGGTGTATAGGGTTTACGGTTTGGTATTTAGGGTTTATGGTTTATAGGTTAGAGTTTATGGTTTAGATTTTAGAATTTATGGTTTAGGATTTAGGTTTTACGGTTTAGGTTTTAGGGTTTATTGTTTAGAGTTTAGGGTTCAGATTTTAGGGTTTAGTATGTTTAAGGTTTACATTTAAGGTTTAGGTTTATGGTTTAGTGTTTAGAGAGCGAGATATGTTGATTGAATTGCCAGTAGAAAACTAAGATCGGTCATAGTAGTATTAGTACATAATATGTAGGAGGCCACATATATATGCACAATATTTATTCAGGTTTAAGTTCTGAAAGGACAAAAGCATTAATAATATGTTTTATTAACTTATAAAGTATGAGTTTACAAAAATTATTGAGTTTACAAAAATTAAAATAATTTATTCTAACTATATTTACATGAGTTAAATATAAGTAATATATTATTTATTTTTTTAAAAATGTGTAGAAAGATAAGAAAAAAGCAAAGAATATTTCAAACTATTATAATTAACGTACAATTTAATATAATATAATTTATATACTTCGATCTTTTATAAAACAATGCTATGTATACCTTATAAGTTTTTGTTTAAATATTTCCTGAAGATCCGATTAACTTTAGCAAAAAGTATAATGATTGATTTGCTGAACATCACCAACGTATATTACAACTACATAGAAGATTGATTGGAGAATTCATTGAAGACGACATTCTAACGATTATCGAAAACATATTATCACATTTTTTATAGCTTATTTAATATGAAAAAATTCACTACTAAATTTGATGTCTTTAGTATTACGTATGGTACTTGGATGTGTCATACTCAGCGGTGTATAATGTGGATTGGTGGATTACATCCAACTGATATGCTACAGGCAAATACACGAAACTATTTCTTTACGTTATTTGTTATTATTGGTTTTATATTAACGACTCTTTCATATTTCAATTTCGAGATTAACATACGTTAACTTAATCTTGATTATGACAGTTAATCAACAATCATATTGAAGTTTTTGGACCTAAACTTGAAAAAATAAAATCTTTAACATCTGAAATTACGAACGAAGAGATTGCACTTCCTACAAAATTTAGAAATTTAAAAGCCACAATATCAAATACTTTAACAGGGAAAGATTCTGTGAATAAAGGAGACGAAGCGGCAATGTCAAGTTGTCACAATTCTATGTCATTTTTAGTTGAAAAGCTTACTATTATGCACAACTTTATGGATGTGGTATACTAAATCATAAACTTCATACATCTTCTAAATAATTTAGAAAAATATTACAATATTACGCATTTTATTACAAATATAATGTTATAACTCATTATAGGCTGACGATTTACAACATAGGACTTTCTCAGAGATGCACAAACTACTAACAACAAGACCAAAGAGTTATGACATTATTCACAATTTATGATCATCTAACAAGAATAACTACATTGTCGAATATGTGGGAAAATACAATGAAGATCCGAGATAACCATCCACAATTCTTAATTTAATCCCTAAAACTACATCACGATATAGGAGATGATTTGTTTAATTTGAATCAAAATTTTGTTTTTTTATTTATTCGTTAGGACATTTTGAAACTTTAAAAATTTGAATTCCCTATTAAACATTTGTTTAATGTTCATCATAGACTTAATAATAGTTCGTTACTACATTTTAAAACTTTAAAAATTTTAAGTCTCTAAAAAATGTTTGGTTTAATGTTCTTCTAGACATAATAATAGTTTTTTAATTTATATATTTAATTTTATAGCTTAAATGATTATACCTTTCAAAAATCTTGCGAAACCGCGGGTCTTTAACTAGAATATATATATGTATATATATATATATATATATATATATATATATATATATATATATATATATATATATATATATATATATATATATATATATATATATATATATATATATATATAGGTTCATAATGTGAATAAACATCATCAATTATCAAGACATTTATAGAATAATTAGAGAGTTTAATGATATTTATGATTTTTTTTTCAAGTAGACAATTATTTTGAAACATATATAAATAGTAAGGCAGATATTTATTTTGAGAAGAAAGTATATAAATAGAAAGTAACAACCCAATTATCTTTAAATTTTCATAGCTATTGATTTTTTGTTCGAGTGGTAAACGGAAATCTTTCTCCTATGGTTTTGTTTTCTCCCTTTAATAGATTTGTTCGATCTTAGTTGTTTTTTCAGTGTGGGTTCTGTTTGTGTAACTTTAAAGTAGTACGGAGTAATATTTTGGGGGTACGGGGTGAGAGAAATATTCAAATGAAACCAAATTTTAAGTTGAGATTCAAGGGACCAATCAAAGTGCGACACGTGGCGCGATAATCACATGTGATTGAAAAAAAAAACATTTTAAACTCAATCACGTGTGATTCAAACAGGATTCGAACATGTGATTGTGTTTTACAATCACATGTGATTGGGTTTTACAATCACATGTGATTGGGTTTTACAATCACATGTGATTGGATTTGTAATGCTAAATTTAAAAAAAAAAAATTTATTTTTTTCAAAAAAAAATTAAAAAAAAAAATTTTTCAAAAAATTTTTTTTTTTAAATTTAATTTTTTTTTCAATCACATGTGATTGTTGCGTCACATGTCGCACTCTGATTGGTCCGTTGGATTTCAAGGAAATTATTGTATTCAAGGGATTACAACTCGTATGAGGTGAACCTAAATTAAATTTAATTGTTGGGATTCTGCAGTGTTTAAAAATTGCATGAATTTAGTGTTGGTAGTTTTTGATTTATTTGAAGGCATTTTGATGTTTTTTTATTTTTATTTTATGTTGTATCGTTCGTGCAAAAATAGTTCAATCGAAATTATTGGTCTGTTTACTTTTTACTTAATGATCTGTTTATCTCAATTCTTCATTTGGTAAATAAAATTGTTGCTTATTTATCACTTAATCTGAAAATTAATGTGTATTCAAGAGATATAGAATCAGACACTCCTACTAAACAGAGGTAATTAAAAATATAAGCAAATTCTTTGAAGAAGAACACACACACACACACACACACAGATATATATATATATATATATATATATATATATATATATATATATATATATATATATATATAGGGGCGGGATCAATGGAGAAGTAACCAATCGGGGGGAAGCGGGAGGAAGCAAAAAAAAAAATCGTTTTTTGGAATTTTTTTTTCCGGCATCAAGATCACACGAAAATATGAACATTTAGAAGAGACACTTCGTGATGAATGTCATTATTTAGTGTGACGACCCCGTCAAAACACTTAACGGATCCGTCAGTTGGTCCCACAGCTTGATCGGATTTAAATGAATTAAATAAACAAAGTTGCATTCTTTTATCTCAAAAGTTTCCCAAAAAGGAAACAAACCAAAATATGTAGTTTTAAACAACCAACCATAGTAATAAACCAAAAGTTGACACAAAACCTTGCCAACAAACCCACAAGTTTAAATTATCCAAAAATATAATGCAAGCTTAAATTTCATAAAATGTTTCATAAAATCTGCCCAAATGCATGCATACTCTTCTAAACACAGCGGAAGCATCACAAAACTCAAGTACCTGTGAAAACATGCAAGTAAACTGTCAACACAAAGGTTGAGTGAATTATAGGTTTAAATAAATAAGTAAACTTTAGACCACAAGATTTAAAAATATTAGAAAACATTAAACATTATTCCATTATCAATGAGCCACCTGGTAACCACTTAACCCTTTATTTACCCTTGCCAAACACAATAAAAATATACACTTGGACAGTGTATCTACAACAAATTACGAAGTACTAAATATTTCGATTATAAATTGCTAGCGCGACTAGCTCGAAATGGGGTTGTCAAACCCGATAGATCTATCCATAGGATTCGCGTTCACCGGTAGAAACCAATGATTACAGTTACCAGACTAGGGAATATTTTTGTCCAACTCACAATGAATAATTAAATTTAACTGTTACTTGTGTCTAAACGTAATTGAAAATGCATGTAATCACATCCCAAAAATATACTTTGAAAAGTATGTAAAAACGGGACTATAACTCACCTTAAAAGCAACTGAAGAAACCACACAAACAAGCGAACAGCAAATAGAATAAAGTGATCAGGAATGATCACAACGCCGACCTATAAATAAAGCAGGTCGATATAAATAACTAACTTAGGTCAAGTCTTAGTATGATAGCTATTGTACATGTTGCAAGTAGACATAGAACAATACTCGGCAAGCATCGGTTTGACTGGAACAGCGTACGGACACATACTTTCTATTTTTAGAAAGTTTTTATTTTTAGCAGGTTTCCATTTTTGGAAAGTCTCTATTTTAGGAAAGTTTCTATTTTTGAAAAGTTTCTATTTTTGGAAAGTTTCCAAATTTAGAAAGTTCTATTTTTAGAAAGTTTTTAAGTTAGGAAAGTTTCCTTATTTAGAAAGTCAACAAAAGTCAACTGAAAGTCAAAGTCAACCAAAAGTCAACTCAAAAGTCAAACTTGGTCAAACATAGTCAACGTTAATTTGAAAAGTGTAAGTTATAATAATAACATAAGTTATAATGTTTATTAAAGTTAAAAGTGTATAATTATGTCATAACATAAGTTTAATTAAATAAAATGAATTATTAAAGTTAATATAAGTTGAAATGATATAATTAATATAACATAAGTAGTTAATTAATTAATTAAATATTAGTCATAATATAAATATTATTAATTAATAATAAATTTTAAATCATATCATAAGTATTATTAATTAATAATGAATTATTAATCATATCATAAGTTTCTAAATATAATTATTAAATCATAAGTATTTAATAATTAAATCATAATTAAATAATAATTAAGTCTTATAATAATTAAATAATTATTTAATCTTTATTATAAGTCTTATAATAATATTCTTATAAAATAAATTTAATACTTATCATAAGTATTTTCCATTAATAATAAAAGTGTTATTAATCATAAGTTAAATTAAAAGGTTAATTAAATCATAAATAATAATTTAAATGATATAATAAATATTTATATCATAAGTCTTAAATAATAATAATTACTTCTTTTATCATAAGTAATTAATTAATAATGAGTTTCATTATTTTTATCATAAGTTTTAGAATTAATCATAAGTTTTAATTCAAAAGTTCATCGGGTCGTATCTTGAGCCCCGGGTGTCGATTTCTGGCGAGCCTTATATGCATCTCCGCCTATTCAAACCACCCGACACAAAGGTGCACTTAAGAACACACCAAGAACAGTCCACAAGTCGTGGTAATCAGCCATGACACCACTTGGACCTTCAATTTACACAAAACCGTGTTTTAGTCGAAACGGGTGAACCGTGGCTCGGATTTAGGTGACCCGAACATGAAAGTTCATCCCACCATCAGTCCTAACACACTAAAACACCCTAAAGACACCAAGGAAGGTCACAAAGTCGGACCAAACCTGTTTCATGTCAATCCACATTTCAATTTTAACAAAATAGTAATTTGATCATAACTAGGGCTCCGGGAATCGAAACGACATGAATCCGGAGTCTAAAATTAATGTCTTGATGAGAGGAACTCATTTACATACTTTATTTTAACTTTTATCTCAGTCACAAACCCAGAATACACGAAATAGCTGCTGTCCAGAATTTAACAAACCGAAAACATGTGATTATGAGTACATCTATGCATACAAACACCATTACAATAATCCACAAACATCATACTACTAAATAATCATCAAAATACAGTAAATAAATGAAAAATTGAAAATTCTAGGGTTAGGGTTTATACCCTAATCGAGAAACGAGAAGTATGAACGCGTAGAGATCGTTGTGTAGAATCCGATTGTGTTGAAAGCCCTTTGAAAAGATTAATAATTTTATGAGATGATGATGATGATGTAGGTGATGGTTGGTGACCAAAAAGGAGAAGGGAGGAGAAAACACAAAAATTAGAAATTAGGTTTTAGGAAAAATAAAGTGTAATGTAAAAAAAATATGAAAGGAGGAAAGGCTCCCCCCCCCCCTTAGGGGTTTGGCCGAAAATGGATGGGGTAGGCCCCATGGTGGGCCAATTTTGGTAAATTATAATTTCCTGATGGCCCGAAAGCCCGAACGAGTCCCGAAACGCGAAAACGCACCTACGCGATTAAAAATCCGGAAAGATAACAAACGCGCGACGAAAAATAAATATAAATACACTATATAATAATATGATCTTAAAATATCATATTTAAAATATTTAGGATTTAAATATCCCAAAAACGCGTCCGTTGGTTTGAAAACCAAAAAGATTCGCCGGATGGAAATCCGCGTGACGTAGAAACGTATAAATTAAAATATGAATACAAATATTCACATAACACATAATAATTAATATATATATATATATATATATATATATATATATATATATATATATATATATATATATATATATATATATATATATATATTATAAAAATAATAATATAGGTCATAGAAATGACGTGGCACACTAACAGTTAACGGTCGTTAAATAATTAACTGTAAAAGATAACGGAAAAAGTAGGGTCGTGACAGTACCTTCCCGTTACGGAAATTTCGTCCCGAAATTTAAGCAGGCGCAGGGGTTGACTCGACATCTGAGAACAAATGCGGGTACTTCTGCTTCATCTGGTCTTCACGCTCCCAAGTGAACTCGGGACCGCGTCTAGCATTCCATCTGACTCGAACAATAGGAATTCTGCTCTGTTTAAGAGTCTTAACCTCTCGGTCCATGATTTCAACAGGCTCCTCAATAAAATGCAATTGCTTATCCACTTGAAGTTCCTCCAAAGGAATAGTCTGATCAAATTCAGCCAAACACTTCTTTAAATTCGAAATATGGAAAACATCGTGAACAGCACTGAGTTCTTGTGGCAATTTCAAACGATAAGCCACCGGTCCAACTCTTTCAATGATCTTAAAAGGTCCCACGAAATGAGGAGTTAACTTCCCTCTTTTACCAAACGGATTACGCCCTTCCAAGGCGAAACCTTTAACATAACACGATCACCAACTTGAAATTCAACATCTTTCCTTCCCTTATCGGCATAACTCTTTTGCCTACTTCTAGCAGTTCTCAACCTTTCTTTAATTTGTACAATCTTCTCAGTAGTCTCGTGAATAATCTCTGGACCTGTAAGTTGAGCATCCCCAACCTCATTCCAACAAATAGGAGACCTACATTTCCTACCGTACAAAGCTTCAAACGGTGCGGCTTTAATACTTGCGTGGTAAATATTGTTATAAGAAAACTCAGCTAGCGGCAAATATTTATCCCACCCATTTCCAAAATCAATGACGCACGCTCGCAACATATCTTCTAATGTCTGAATGGTCCTTTCACTTTGACCATCCGTTTGAGGATGATAAGCGGTGCTCATATCCAACCTAGTACCCAAGGCTTCCAGTAAAGATCGCCAAAACCTCGACACAAATCGACTGTCTCGATCGGAAATAATGGACACGGGAACACCATGCCTAGAAACAATCTCTTTCAAATACAAACGGGTGAGTTTCTCCATTGAATCCGTTTCCTAATCGGCAAAAAGTGAGCCGACTTAGTGAGTCGATCTACAATCACCCAAATCGCATCACAGCCACCTGAAACTCTTGGTAACTTAGTAATAAAATCCATAGTAATGCCTTCCCACTTCCACTCTGGAATTTCTGGTTGTACCAAAAGTCCAGACGGTTTTTGATGTTCAGCTTTGACCTTAGCACAGGTCAAACACTTAGCCACATACGTAGCCACATCACCTTTCAAATTATGCCACCAATACAGCTCCTTAAGATCCTGATACATCTTTCCTGAACCAGGATGAATAGAGTATCTAGACTTATGAGCCTCATCCAAAACAAGTTGTCGAAGACCTACAAATTTCGGAACCCAAAGACGTCCCGCAAAATACCTAGTACCATCAGCTCGTACTTCAAACTTCTTAGCTACCTTTTCTACATTCTCCTTCACGAAATTCTCCTCCTTTAAGGCTTCTTGTTGTGCCTCAAGAATCTGTCTTGCGAGGTTTGATCTAACTGTCATATTCAAGGCCCTAACCCTGCGAGGTTCAGTCCTTTCTTTACGACTCAATGCATCAGCCACAACATTGGCCTTACCCGGGTGATACAAAAGGTCACAATTATAATCATTCAACGTCTCAATCCATCTTCGTTGTCTCATGTTCAACTGTTTCTCTTGTGATCGGTGTACACAGTACTCTTAACACCATAAAGATAGTGTCTCCAAATTTTAAGCGCAAAAACAACATCCCCCAACTCCAAATCATGAGTTGTATAGTTCTGTTCGTGAATCTTCAACTGTCGTGACGCATACGCAATAACCTTCTTTCGTTGCATCAAAACGCAACCATAGCCTTGTCGCGATACATCACAATAAATAACAAAATCGTCATTACCCTCTGGTAGTGACAAAATTGGAGCGGTAGTCAACTTCTTCTTCAAAATCTGAAAAGCATCCTCTTGTTCATCCTTCCACTCATACTTCTTCCCCTTATGCGTTAAAGCAGTCAGAGGTTTCACAATACCAGAGAAATCCTGAATGAACCTTCGATAGTAACCTGCCAAACCTAAGAACTGACGAATCTGAGTAGGAGTTTTCGGGGTTTCCCACTTTTCAATCGCCTCAATTTTAGCAGGATCAACTTGTATTCCCTGTTTACTAACAATATGACCAAGGAACTGAACTTCTCTTAACCAAAAAGCACACTTAGAGAACTTAGCGTACAACTCTTCTTTCTTTAACAAATCAAGCACTAACCTCAAGTGTTCTTCGTGCACTTCATCACTCTTAGAATAGATAAGGATGTCGTCGATGAAAACAATAACGAACTTGTCCAGATAGGGTCTACACACACGGTTCATGAGGTCCATGAACACAGCAGGTGCATTTGTCAATCCGAATGGCATAACAAGAAATTCAAAGTGACCGTAACGGGTGCGAAAAGCAGTTTTTGAAACATCAGATTCTTTAACACGCAACTGATGATAGCCAGAACGAAGATCAATTTTTGAATAAACAGAAGAACCCTGCAGCTGATCGAACAGATCATCAATTCTCGGAAGGGGATAACGATTTTTAACAGTGAGTTTATTCAGTTCACGATAATCAATGCATAAATGAAAAGAACCATCTTTCTTCTTAACAAACAGAATGGGAGCTCCCCAAGGGGACGAACTAGGATGAATGAAACCTTTGTCTATAAACTCACGAAGTTGACTCGACAATTCTTGAAGTTCGGAAGGCGCAAGACGATAAGGAGCACGTGCTACAGGAGCAGCGCCGGGAACAAGATCAATTTGAAATTCTACCGCGCGTTGTGGCAGAAGGCCAGGTAAGTCATCGGGAAATACCTCAGGAAAATCCCTAACAATGTGAACGTCATAAACGTCCTTTACTTCCTTACTAGGATCAACAACATGAGCAAGAATAGCATGACAGCCTTTGCGGAGATGTTTACGAACTTTCATACAGCTAATAAGATTTAACTGTGTGCATTTCTTATCTCCAAAGACCATCAGTGGCTCTCTAATCACATCAGTAATACGAATAGCCTTATCATAACACACGATCTCAGCACAGTTCGCAGACAACCAATCTATACCAATAACAATATCAAAACTACCAAGTTCAATCGGTATCAAATCTATCTCAAAATCCCTACCACCCAGATTAATGTTACATTTACGATGTACAGTCTTAGCAGTAAGTTCTTTACCATTAGCTACTTCAACAACATAAGTATTGTCTAAGGGAGTTAACGGCATTTTGATTCTCGGACTTAATTTACTCGACACGAAACTTAAATCAGCCCCCGAATCAAATAGTACATAAACTGATAAATTGTTGACTGAGAACATACCAGTAACAAGCTTAGGATCTTCCTCCGCATCCTTAGCATTAATGTTGAATGCTCGGCCGCGTGCAGTTTCAGCAGTCTTCTTATTGGGACAAGCATCTCGAAAATGCCCCGGCTTCTCACACTCATAACAAACCCTTTGATTACTTCCATTATTTGGTTTCCCATTACCATTTCCGTTACCACCTCTATTACCAACATTATTATTATTACCACCAGCCGCGGGAGTAGCAGAACCCGGCAAAAGTACTGTACAATCTTTAGCAATGTGCCCTTGCTTGGAGCACCTCTTACAAGTAACTGTGCAGTAACCATCATGAGCTTTATAGCAACGAGGACACACACGCTGATTTCTGTTGTTAGCACCGGAGGTATCCTGTTTCTTCTGCTGACCCTGGTTTTGATTGCGGTTGTTATCCCACTTTCGTTTCCCATTATCAGCCTTCTTGACAACCTCCTCACTACTTTCAACAACTGTAGTCTTGCTTCTTCTCAACACCTTGTCATTAAGTTTGTGGGCCATAGACATAGCCGCCTCAATAGTCTGGGGTTCACTAGACTCAACCCCGTGTTCAATCTTCTCGGACAAACCATCAATATAAGACTCAATTTTGCGGTCCTCATCCGCATAAACCCTAGGACACAGCAAAGTTAACTCGAAAAACCTTCGTTCATAGGCATCTAACTCGGTGCCATGCATTTTCAAATTCTTGAGCTCAACCTCTAGCTTCTTAAGCTCACCCCGGGGTCTATAGAGGGAGATCAATCTTTCCTTAAAATCATTCCAGGCCAAACCATAAGCTACATCGTTTCCCAAACTACTAACCAAATTGTTCCACCATGTCAATGCACTATCCTTGAGAGTGCAACTAGCGAAACAAACTTTGTCCTCTTCACGGACCCGACTGACCCTAAAAATAGATTCGATTTTCTCGAACCAACGAGTAAGCCCTATTGGTCCTTCCGTACCACTGAATTCTTGGGGTCGACTAGCCATAAAAGTTTTGTGGGAGCATCCCACCTGGTTGTTGTTGTTGGCGTTAACATTAGCATTTGCTGCCATAGCAGCAGCAATTCCTTCATTGATCAGGCATTGCATACGCGCTTCAGTGGACTCTCTTGGAGGCATGATCTTCAAAATAGAATAACACATCCGTTAGTACCAAGAATAATACTAGTGTCATAAAGGAATAGATCAAAACACGAAAAGACTAACCATTAAGATATTAGTCAACTAACACTATGAGTAATAACATGACAGTTATGATTGTTATAGAAATAACCATCACATGCATACATATTTTATGATAACATCATACAACATACATAGCACCAAACATACATGAACATATATTACGCATAATATAACATGCCAAGAGCCACAACATCAGAAATAAAACATGATAATGATAATAGATGTCATAAAAATAACCATCCATACATAATGAAAAATATCCCATAACAAAATCTTAATAAAATTCTCGGCAAAACGCCGTACATAACCCAAAATGTATGTATAAAAAGGACATTAAGTCTGATGAAATAGATAATCAATATGAATAATCATATCACATTCGCTTAGAGCGGGTGTGATAAGCTGGTCCAGCATGAGTCTCGGCAGGATCCTCATACTTACGCAACTTCCCTTTCACAACATCCAACTCTTCCTTCAACACACGAACAGTGCTCTCGATAGCCTCGAACTTAGCCTTAACTTCTCGATCACGCTTACGATTCTCATCCTCAACCCTATGCTTGAAAGTGATAAAGTTACCCATGTCGGCACGGATCTCGTCCATAACTTCATTATGTGGCAAAGTGCGCAAACAATCACTAAGGGCGTTAATACGTGTCACCTCATTATAAGCCCGGTTCATATGAGTAATGGTAGAAAAATAGTAATGAACAGGATCATCGATCTCTGATTGATTAGCACGACATCTAGCGGGAGACGGTGGAGCAGGAGCAGCAACGGAGTTATCGCTCGAAGTCGACATCTGCAAACAGTAAAACCGCGAACCACATACCAAAAAGATATAAAAGCTAATAATATAACTTATACGAAATGAAATACATATTAATGCTATAGCAAAAAGGTCGGGCTGTAGACTAGACCCTAATGCACCCTAAAACCCACGGGTAGACCACATTAAGACCGCCTAGTTCCCTACAACCAACGCTCTGATACCACATGTGATGAAAGGACCCGTTCATATACATTATAAACGATTCACAATAGTTGATTACATTGCGAGGTATTTGACCTCTATATGATACATTTTACAAACATTGCATTCGTTTTTAAAAGACAAACTTTCTTTACATTGAAAATTGACAGGCATGCATACCATTTCATAATATCCACTATCCAACTATAAATTAATTTAATAATAATCTTTGATGAACTCAATGACTCGAATGCAACGTTCTTCGAAATATGCTATGAAAGACTCCAAGTAATATCTTTAAAATGAGCAAATGCACAGCGGAAGATTTCTTTAACACCTGAGAATAAACATGCTTTAAAGTGTCAACCAAAAGGTTGGTGAGTTCATTAGTTTATCATAATCATTTATTTCCATCATTTTAATAGACCACAAGAATTTCATTTCCAGTTCTCATAAATATACGTCCCATGCATAGAGACAAAAATAATCATTCATATGGTGAACACCTGGTAACCGACATTAACTAGATACATATAAGAATATCCCCTATCATTCCGGGATCCTCCTTCGGACATGATATAAATTTCGAAGTACTAAAGCATCCGGTACTTTGGATGAGGTTTGTTAGGCCCAATAGATCTATCTTTAGGATTCGCGTCAATTAGGGTGTCTGTTCCCTAATTCTTAGATTACCAGACTTTAATAAAAAGGGGCATATTCGATTTCGATAATTCAACCGTAGAATGTAGTTTCAATTACTTGTGTCTATTTCGTCAAACATTTATAAAAGCGCATGTATTCTCAGTCCCAAAAATATAAAGGGTAAAAAGGCAAATGAAACTCACCATACTGTATTTTGTAGTAAAAATACATATAACGTCATTGAATAAGTGCAAGGTTGGCCTCGGATTCACGAACCTAAATTAATTATATATAATTATGTGTTGGTCAATATTTGTCTAACAAATTAGGTCAAGTCATAGTGTACCACAATCCTAATGCTCGAGACTAATATGCAAAAGTCAACAAAAGTAAATTTGCAAAATAATTTCCAAAAATCTATACATGATTAATATATAGTTTAAATATCGTCGTTTTATATTTTTAAATTTTTTAAAAGATTTATTAGAGTAATAATATAATTTATTTATTAATAGATAAAATTCTATATTAAATTTATGTAATAAAATATACTTTTATATATATTAAGTAATAAAATTTATAGGGTTTATTTAATATCATAAAGTTAATATGATAGGTATTATTAAAGTAAGTTATTACACGTAGTAAAATATGTTTGTATCACATATTTATTTGATAAAATAATATCTATAATGATAGTAAGTAAAAGTTGTATTATTTTGTAATAATAATTATTATTATAAAAATATCAATATTTATAATTACTAAGATGACATTATGATAAAACGATAATTCTAACTATGATAACTTTAATATTTACGATAATTTTTAATATTATCTTTAAAATAATAATTCTATTTAAAATAATAATAATAATAATAATAATGATATTTTATAATAACAATGACATTTCTATTAAAATGATAATTTTTATTAAAATGATAGTTTTAATACTAACGATACTTTTAATAATAATAGTAATGATAAAAATAATAAGAACGATAATTTTATCTAAATCAATATCTTATAATATTTTAATTTCATCATGATACTCTTACTCATTATTTCCTAATCGTTTCGTTTAATAGCTTTTAATCGTCTTTTATATCATGTTCATAATAATGATAATAATAGTAATCAAAATAATTAGGTGTTACAAATATTTGTTTTAATTACACTAATATTAATAATGATAGTTACTATAACATTATTAACGATAATACTAATAATTATCTTAATGATAATACAGTAATAATAATAATAACAATAACAATAACCATTTTTAAATAATGATATATATATTAATAATGATAATAATAATAATACTAATACTAATAATAATAATAATAATAATAATAATAATAATAATAATAATAATAATAATAATAATAATAATAATAATAATAATAATAATAATTGGATAATAATAATAATACTAATTATAACTTTAACGATAATAACGATAGTAATAATAATAAAAAAATAACAATTTTTAATGATAAATCCCTTTTATTGATAAAGATAATAATAATGATAATAATAAGATAAAACTAGAACGACGATAATAATAATCATTTTTAATAAAAATATCGAAAATTCAATTGATTATAACTTCTAATCCGTTCATCGAAACCATTCGATATCTAAAGGAAAAGTTCTTAATTTTTCGCTAGCTTTCCAAGGACATGCATATCTTATACCTTATCTCAACCGCAAGTGTAACTAATTCAATATTCAACCTAACTTGTCTAAGGGCAATATCAAAAGTACAAGCATGAATAATCCTAAATACTCGAGCACTAGTCAGGGATACACTATTAGTATGTAAAAGTTAAATTATGAGTACTCACGTATCAATATTGAGATTCAATATTGCAGGAAAGGTACGTAGACGCAACGGAAATGATAAACACTATATTGACCTCACGAGCATACCCATGAACCATACTCAATCACCTCCATAGCTATAACCCATAATTTCCTTAATCCTATCCTACTCGAAAAACAATTTCGAAATCACTCGGACAGTACTCCGTCGTAATATTTTATGTATACTAATAATATCTTGAAATAATACGGAGTAAATATATATATGTAAATCGATTGAGAAAGTTTAGAGAAAAATATTTTCAAGTTTCTATGAAATAATGAAACCTATTGAATTCTATTTATAATAGATTTTTGAATTATTAAAGTGAATTATTAAAGTATGAATTATTAAAGTGAATTATTAAAGTATGAATTATTAAAGTGAATTATTAAAGTATGAATTATTAAAGTGAATTATTAAAGTATAAATTATTAAAGTGAATTATTAAAGTATGAATTATTAAAGTGAATTATTAAAGTTAAAGTAAAGTAAAAATAAAGTAAAGGTAAAGTTTAAGTATAGTAAAAGTATAAAGCTATGTACGTATAATACGCGTATAAATATATATAATATTAATTTAAATCGTTATATATATTTAATAAAATAAAATATAAATATCGTTATTTTTATCATACTAGTTAAGTAATGAGTTGTCAAAAGTGGTTCTAGATATTTATAAAAGTTATATACGTTTTAATAATAAAGTTCTTTTTAAACTGAAAACGTTTTTGTACATTTGAAACTAAATAGATCAATCGAGTCTTTATGAGATTCAATCTTCCACTATCTTTTGTCTAGTTCTCAATTATTGACAATTTGTTCTTATTTATAAATCACTTTACCATTTTCCGAATATTGTTAAAATGGAAAGATTTCTCAAATCAACGTGGGCCTTTCAACAGAGACTTGTAATCATAATTCAATATATCTGATAATTCAATCATTTGATCTTATCTTCTAATTCCATTGATAAACATTTTAAAACAGATACAATCATATAAAGTATTTAATCTAATATTTTGTTTACGTTTCAAGTTATAATATATATACACATGTACATATATAATCATATTTGTTTAATGGTTCGTGAATCGTTGGAACTTGGTCGAGGTTGAATAAATGTATTAACATAGTTTAAAATTCTTTCAATTTAACTTAACAAATATTGCTTATCGTGTCAGAAACATATAAAGATTAAAGTTTAAATTTGGTTGGAAATTTCCGGGTTGTCACAGTACCTACCCGTTAAAGAAATTTCGTCCCGAAATTTGAGTGGAAAGGTCGTGAATGATAATAAGTATTTTTCATGATGCATACGGGCTGAAAATTAGAGTTTTATCATCAGCGAATAATTTGGATAAACAATCCATTTATATGAAGAGTACAAATGAAGCTAACATAGAAGAGTGAAATGAGTAAGTGTAGATTCATCTTATCATTTGACGTAGATATGATTGATTCTCAGATTTCAAGGGATTTGAAGAAAATCTTCTTAATAAGATTTGACTCTCCGGTAATCAAGGGAATTAGGATCCGCTTTAAATGTGATCATCCATTTTAATTGTTCTGTAGGAGATTTTCTTATAAATTCACCTCCTTCGTTTCCTTACAACTCACACCTTCTGTTGATGCATTTTATACAACTCCCTTGACATCTACCCACATCCATTGCAGGTACAACAGTTTACAGGCCACCATGATTGCTCGTTATTATCCTATCCGTGTTTGTATGTGGTTACAGGAACTGCAGGAACGAGATTTAGATGTTTGACTATGTTAGACTTAGTCAGACGTACGAGTGAAGCCTCACTAGTACGGCTGACAGGCTCATACGCACGGTTGATGCTGAGCTAAGTCACAATTACAACCTAAATGAGAAGACACGAGTGAGTGATCACCCGTACGGCTGATGAAGCCAACTCGTACGTGTGATGAATGAATCGTATGGGTGAGTCAACAGCAGGGGTATATAAAGTCTTATATTCTTCATTTTAGGTTAAGCCTCTCATTTGTTACACACACTCAGATCTAGTGAGCTCCTTCGATTCTCTCTCAGTCCAAATCACCCAGGTGGTGAATAATAACTCTAGGTGTTGATCTAATCACACTTGATTTAGTTGTGGTTTGACTAAATTAATCAAAAAAAAAACTTAACCTATTCACTAGAGGGTTTGATTCACTTATTCCGCCATTGTGTGAGTTAAATCTGTTGATTTCTAAGTTCCTAGTCATGTTTCATCACCTTCTATTCTTTCCCCCTCAACTCATATTTTAAAGTATTCATCAATATGCTCCATCCAGTTCTGATTCTCGATATACTTCTAACTTTCATATCGGTCATTCTTCTTTTTCATCTACCGCCGGAAGAATCTATTTACTTCTACTATACTCTTGGGTTTATAGTGTTTCTAGTTCTCCCGTGTCTTTATATTGCTATATGCATCGATATATATGGTTTATAATTTCTGGTTTGTCGTTGAGATTTATATGTTCCCTTATATTTCAAAGTCTCTGCTTCTGTCTTCTATAATCATTATCATTCACAGTTAATGCTCTCTTTTATTTGCTGCAATTTATACCCCAATTTCTATTTCGGAGTTTTGTCCTTTCGTTTCTTCTTCTTGTGATTAAGCATCGCTTGTAATGGTCCAGAATTCACAGATATGAATTTCAGAATGAACATTGTTAATGTTCTAGGAAGGAAATTGTGATGGCACGATCTTGATTTGTCAAATTACTAGAATACCTTGGAAAAGGCCGAATCATCAAGAAATATTTTCTTGATATTTTAGAGGTTAAATAGAATACAAGAGTCGTATAACATGGCACATGATGATGTTATGATCTGTGAATCATCACGTTCCATTTAGAAACTCAGCATGACTTACTGTAATATAATCACATTGATCAAGTGCCATTATATTATACTAATTCATGCTTCAGTTCCCAACATTACTTCAAAATATTCCTATTTTAAACTTGAATGTTTCAGAATTTAGAAACTAAAATAGTTTCTTTTATGATATAATACAGATAGCGCGAAGAGGTAAATGATTTCAAATAAGAAAAATTAAGAAAATATCTTCAGAAATATGGAGGATATTTATAATGAAAGATATGATGATATTTTAGAATTTCTAATATCAGAGGATGATGAAGAATATTGTCCGCAGCGGTTTAGAGTCAGGAGCAAGATATTCGTTAATGACTTCAGCAGGTACTGAATCATTTGGATCCTTTGAAGTCAGGTTCAGTCTTTGTAATTTGTCCACAGCCTCCTTCCTACTTTGCTCAATCCGTTTTCCAGTTCCAAAACTTCTCTTTTTCTGCGCTTTGCCAGCACACTTCATCATTATAATCCAGCTTTTACCGTTTAAAGTAGTTTATAGTTTTTGCTGCTTCATCAGCATTTTTTTTTCTTTTTCGGAGAACCAATTTGTAGTTCGGAGTGTTTTTCAGAAACTTCACATTCAAATTAAGTCCAGAAGATAGACGTTATATATACACATATAACTGTTGGCGTAGACATCCTGCGAGATTTCAAAATACTGATTGCTAATTCCCAATGATTTGTATGGCAATTCTCATTACAAGATGGGAATGAGTAAATGATGGTGTTTCAATGAATAATTATAATGACTTTTTGGAGAGGCTAAAGTCAAAGGGTAATGAAGTTGTTGGTACATCTGCTAATAATGTGGTGGAATGTAAAAAGGTTCTCTGGTAACAATGGTGTATATCTCAAGGTTATAATAAGGTTAGTCTGACTGAAAAGTCGAAGTTGACTTGCTGGAGCTATGACAAAACTGGCTACTTTGAATAGGAGTCGCAAAGTTATTTTTTCTAATAAATGCCAAAGAATCTGACGCGGATACGTTATTTAAACTTTTACTTTGGTTTCAAGAGTTTTTCGGGTACATAACTGTGGGTAACATGTGGTTGGATCATCATCTCGATTGCTCATCATTCGAAGTGTCTTCAGAAATTTTCGAAGGGTTTGAACACAGATTGTAATCGTTAACATACATTTGATGTTCTAACACAGTTTTGAAGTCAAAATATAGCTTGTGAAAGATGTAAGGATCTAAGAGTGATGATTTTGGTCATATCTCAAGTTGAATTTTGAGATTTCAAAATCAGAATATGTAATTAAATTTTGAATGAGTATGGTTGTTTTGATTTCTATAAAAGAATGTATATTGTTGTGAAAGTAGGGAGTATAATGGATGATTTGCTGAATCAGATTCGAAGAATGTAACATATTAATTGTGAATTTATATATCTCTCGGGTATTACCTACCCGTTAAAAAAAATTTCACAATTAATATTTTGTACAAAATAATTTTATTACATTCTTTATGAAAATATATATATATGTATATTTTCTTCAGATGTAACATAGATTTAATGAATTAATGTTAAATTAAACTCATTTGGTTTACAGTTGTAACTAGAATTGAATAATCCCTAAAGGCTTTAAAAAGTACATAACTTTTACGCAGTATTTCTTTAATGACATTGAAATTATGAATCAATACTTCGTTATTTGTTGATGTATGATGTTCGGTTCGTGGAATTCTTGTGAATTTCGCAAAGTACGAATGATGTTATCAGAAAAGTTTCGGGTACATCGATGATGAAAGTGTAAAATCAAATATATACTTGATTTATTATGAATTGAAATTTGTTGAATTGCGACAGAGATTGTAGTTAACGCTGGTTAAGTTGCGGTCGAAGGACGTACATTATTGCATATTTGTAATATGAATTAACCGAGTAGTTAAGATTCACACACAATAGCTTAGCACGGAAAGATTTATTTCAAAATATATATATATATATATATATATATATATATATATATATATATATATATATATATATAATATACATATTGAAATGTCCCGTTCTTATTGATTAAAAACGTTCCATATTAATTGATTTCGTTGCGAGGTTTTGACCTCTATATGAGACGTTTTTCAAAGACTGCATTCATTTTTAAAACAAACCATAACCTTTATTTCATAAATAAAGGTTTAAAAAGCTTTACGTAGATTATCAAATAATGATAATCTAAAATATCCTGTTTACACACGACCATTACATAATGGTTTACAATACAAATATGTTACATCGAATTCAGTTTCTTGAATGCAGTTTTTACACAATATCATACAAACATGGACTCCAAATCTTGTCCTTATTTTAGTATGCAACAGCGGAAGCTCTTAATATTCACCTGAGAATAAACATGCTTTAAACGTCAACAAAAATGTTGGTGAGTTATAGGTTTAACCTATATATATCAAATCGTAACAATAGACCACAAGATTTCATATTTCAATACACATCCCATACATAGAGATAAAAAATCATTCATATGGTGAACACCTGGTAACCGACATTAACAAGATGCATATATAAGAATATCCCCATCATTCCGGGACACCCTTCGGATATGATATAAATTTCGAAGTACTAAAGCATCCGGTACTTTGGATGGGGTTTGTTAAGCCCAATAGATCTATCTTTAGGATTCGCGTCAATTAGGGTGTCTGTTCCCTAATTCTTAGATTACCAGACTTAATAAAAAGGGGCATATTCGATTTCGATAATTCAACCATAGAATGTAGTTTCACGTACTTGTGTCTATTTTGTAAATTATTTATAAAACTTGCATGTATTCTCATCCCAAAAATATTAGATTTTAAAAGTGGGACTATAACTCACTTTCACAGATTTTTACTTCGTCGGGAAGTAAGACTTGGCCACTGGTTGATTCACGAACCTATAACAATATATACATATATATCAAAGTATGTTCAAAAATATATTTACAACACTTTTAATATATTTTGATGTTTTAAGTTTATTAAGTCAGCTGTCCTCGTTAGTAACCTACAACTAGTTGTCCACAGTTAGATGTACAGAAATAAATCGATAAATATTATCTTGAATCAATCCACGACCCAGTGTATACGTATCTCAGTATTGATCACAACTCAAACTATATATATTTTGGAATCAACCTCAACCCTGTATAGCTAACTCCAACATTCACATATAGAGTGTCTATGGTTGTTCCGAAATATATATAGATGTGTCGACATGATAGGTCGAAACATTGTATACGTGTCTATGGTATCTCAAGATTACATAATATATAATACAAGTTGATTAAGTTATGGTTGGAATAGATTTGTTACCAATTTTCACGTAGCTAAAATGAGAAAAATTATCCAATCTTGTTTTACCCATAACTTCTTCATTTTAAATCCGTTTTGAGTGAATCAAATTGCTATGATTTCATATTGAACTCTATTTTATGAATCTAAACAGAAAAGTATAGGTTTATAGTCGGAAAAATAAGTTACAAGTCGTTTTTGTAAAGGTAGTCATTTCAGTTGAAAGAACGACGTCTAGATGACCATTTTAGAAAACATACTTCCACTTTGAGTTTAACCATAATTTTTGGATATAGTTTCATGTTCATAATAAAAATCATTTTCTCAGAATAACAACTTTTAAATCAAAGTTTATCATAGTTTTTAATTAACTAACCCAAAACAGCCCGCTGTGTTACTACGACGGCGTAAATCCGGTTTTACGGTGTTTTTCGTGTTTCCAGGTTTTAAATCATTAAGTTAGCATATCATATAGATATATAACATGTGTTTAGTTGATTTTAAAAGTCAAGTTAGAAGGATTAACTTTTGTTTGCGAACAAGTTTAGAATTAACTAAACTATGTTCTAGTGATTACAAGTTTAAACCTTCGAATAAGATAGCTTTATATGTATGAATTGAATGATGTTATGAACATCATTACTACCTTAAGTTCCTTGGATGAACCTACTGGAAAAGAGAAAAATGGATCTAGCTTCAATGGATCCTTGGATGGCTCAAAGTTCTTGAAGCAAAATCATGACACGAAAACAAGTTCAAGTAAGATCATCACTTGAAATAAGATTGTTATAGTTATAGAAATTGAACCAAAGTTTGAATATGATTATTACCTTGTATTAGAATGATAACCTACTGTAAGAAACAAAGATTTCTTGAGGTTGGATGATCACCTTACAAGATTGGAAGTGAGCTAGCAAACTTGAAAGTATTCTTGATTTTATGAAACTAGAACTTTTGGAATTTATGAAGAACACTTAGAACTTGAAGATAGAACTTGAGAGAGTTCAATTAGATGAAGAAAATTGAAGAATGAAAGTGTTTGTAGGTGTTTTTGGTCGTTGGTGTATGGATTAGATATAAAGGATATGTAATTTTGTTTTCATGTAAATAAGTCATGAATGATTACTCATATTTTTGTAATCTTATGAGATATTTCATGCTAGTTGCCAAATGATGGTTCCCACATGTGTTAGGTGACTCACATGGGCTGCTAAGAGCTGATCATTGGAGTGTATATACCAATAGTACATACATCTAAAAGCTGTGTATTGTACGAGTACGAATACGGGTGCATACGAGTAGAATTGTTGATGAAACTGAACGAGGATGTAATTGTAAGCATTTTTGTTAAGTAGAAGTATTTTGATAAGTGTATTGAAGTCTTTCAAAAGTGTATAAATACATATTAAAACACTACATGTATATACATTTTAACTGAGTCGTTAAGTCATCGTTAGTCGTTACATGTAAGTGTTGTTTTGAAACCTTTAGGTTAACGATCTTGTTAAATGTTGTTAACCCAATGTTTATAATATCAAATGAGATTTTAAATTATTATATTATCATGATATTATCATGTATGAATATCTCTTAATATGATATATATATACATTAAATGTCTTTACAACGATAATCGCTACATATATGTCTCGTTTAAAAATCATTAAGTTAGTAGTCTTGTTTTTACATATGTAGTTCATTGTTAATATACTTAATGATATGTTTACTTATCATAGTATCATGTTAACTATATATATATCCATATATATGTCATCATATAGTTTTTACAAGTTTTAACGTTCGTGAATCACCGGTCAACTTGGGTGGTCAATTGTCTATATGAAACATATTTCAATTAATCAAGTCTTAACAAGTTTGATTGCTTAACATGTTGGAAACATTTAATCATGTAAATATCAATCTCAATTAATATATATAAACATGGAAAAGTTCGGGTCACTACACATATAATTTCTTCAGAGGGAATGAGTTAATTCTTCATAACTCGTTGATACAATATACACGTTATTGATTCGTAATGATGTCCACAGTGATTCTTGAACTGACGGAGTTTGCGATGTTATCGGTGTTGTTGATTCGGATGTTGACTGTACTGACGATGCTGGTAACGCTGACGGTACTGTTGATGCTGTTGGTAAAGCAAGTTTAGCTTGTTAATCACACACCATTTTTGTCAGGGTTTCTACTCTTCCTTCTATCATTTTGGTTCGTTTAACTGATTTATGGTTAGGGCTAGATTAGATAATCTCTAAGACTTTAGAGATTACATAATCGCCGCGGAATGTTTCTCCAATGAAGTTATGAATTAATACTTTGTCAGTTATTGTTGTTGGTACTCCTTGGTATCTATGGTGCGTATGACGTTGATGCTCGTGGGACAGATTGTGAAGTTGAGGTTTACGACGCGGTTGTGGTTGGACGTGGTAATGGTACTGTTGGCGTTGATGATGGTGGTACTGGTTATGCTGCTGGTGCTGCTGCTGGTGTTTGTAATCTTTGCACCATATTCTCTAAAGCCACTACCCGAGCGCGAAGCTCGTTGACTTCTTCTATTATATCGGGGTGATTGTCGGTTCGGACGAGCGGATAAATATAATCTAGAATTTGATGTAGTATATAATCGTGACGAGATACTCTGGAAATGAGAGAGAAAATGGTGTTTTCGGATTGGTTCGCCGGTAAGTGCTTCAGGTTCTTTGTTAAGAGGGCAATGGGGTGGATGGAAGGGATCACCTTCTTCTTGTCTCCAATGATTGAGGAGGCTAAGAACACATCCCCAATTCATCCAGAATAGATGATGGCTGATTGGTTGATCCATTCCGGTCACACTACTTTTAGAGCTGGAGTGGGATTCCATTTCGGAATCCGAGGAACTTGAATTAATGATGAATTCCATTTCGTACGATTGAATAAGGATTTTTCGATATGAAATGATTTTCAGTTATCGGATGGTATTCTAATTACATAGAATATCCATAGATATAGAACAAAAGATTTTGCAGATTACGGAGGAATTTGCAGAATAT
Source organism: Rutidosis leptorrhynchoides (assembly GCF_046630445.1). Lineage (NCBI taxonomy): Eukaryota > Viridiplantae > Streptophyta > Magnoliopsida > Asterales > Asteraceae > Rutidosis > Rutidosis leptorrhynchoides. Next base: position 367,007,794 of record NC_092343.1, on the reverse strand, counting down.
GTCAGGTAAAGTTTAAAGTAACAGATACGATAAGATATGATTTAGCAGATACGCTAAGATATGAATTTTGTATATACACTACTCATGCAATTAATGTAGCAAGACGTGTCTAGACTAGTAATGATAAGCAGGTAATTTCCTAAGAATGATAAGCAGATGATTTCCGACTAAAAATGATAAGTAAAACTTTTGACATGCAGACACGGTCGAAGTCCAGACTCACTAATGCATCCTAACGACTTATCAGTTAGACACACTAATGCAGACATGGTTCGCTAAGACCACCGCTCTGATACCAACTGAAAGGACCCGTTCATATACATTATAAACGATTCACAATAGTTGATTACATTGCGAGGTATTTGACCTCTATATGATACATTTTACAAACATTGCATTCGTTTTTAAAAGACAAACTTTCTTTACATTGAAAATTGACAGGCATGCATACCATTTCATAATATCCACTATCCAACTATAAATTAATTTAATAATAATCTTTGATGAACTCAATGACTCGAATGCAACGTTCTTCGAAATATGCTATGAAAGACTCCAAGTAATATCTTTAAAATGAGCAAATGCACAGCGGAAGATTTCTTTAACACCTGAGAATAAACATGCTTTAAAGTGTCAACCAAAAGGTTGGTGAGTTCATTAGTTTATCATAATCATTTATTTCCATCATTTTAATAGACCACAAGAATTTCATTTCCAGTTCTCATAAATATACGTCCCATGCATAGAGACAAAAATAATCATTCATATGGTGAACACCTGGTAACCGACATTAACTAGATACATATAAGAATATCCCCTATCATTCCGGGATCCTCCTTCGGACATGATATAAATTTCGAAGTACTAAAGCATCCGGTACTTTGGATGAGGTTTGTTAGGCCCAATAGATCTATCTTTAGGATTCGCGTCAATTAGGGTGTCTGTTCCCTAATTCTTAGATTACCAGACTTTAATAAAAAGGGGCATATTCGATTTCGATAATTCAACCGTAGAATGTAGTTTCAATTACTTGTGTCTATTTCGTCAAACATTTATAAAAGCGCATGTATTCTCAGTCCCAAAAATATAAAGGGTAAAAAGGCAAATGAAACTCACCATACTGTATTTTGTAGTAAAAATACATATAACGTCATTGAATAAGTGCAAGGTTGGCCTCGGATTCACGAACCTAAATTAATTATATATAATTATGTGTTGGTCAATATTTGTCTAACAAATTAGGTCAAGTCATAGTGTACCACAATCCTAATGCTCGAGACTAATATGCAAAAGTCAACAAAAGTAAATTTGACTCAAAATAATTTCCAAAAAACTATACATGATTAATATATAGTTTAAATATCGTCGTTTTATATTTTTAAATATTTTTAAAAGATTTATTAGAGTAATAATATAATTTATTTATTAATAGATAAAATTCTATATTAAATTTTTGTAATAAAATATACTTTTATATATATTAAGTAATAAAATTTATAGGGTTCATTTAATATCATAAAGTTAATATGATAGGTATTATTAAAGTAAGTTATTACACGTAGTAAAATATGTTTGTATCACATATTTATTTGATAAAATAATATCTATAATGATAGTAAGTAAAAGTTGTATTATTTTGTAATAATAATTATTATTATAAAAATATCAATATTTATAATTACTAAGATGACATTATGATAAAACGATAATTCTAACTATGATAACTTTAATATTTACGATAATTTTTAATATTATCTTTAAAATAATAATTCTATTTAAAATAATAATAATAATAATAATAATATTTTATAATAACAATGACATTTCTATTAAAATGATAATTTTTATTAAAATGATAGTTTTAATACTAACGATACTTTTAATAATAATAATAGTAATGATAAAAAATAATAAGAACGATAATTTTATCTAAATCAATATCTTATAATATTTTAATTTCATCATGATACTCTTACTCATTATTTCCTAATCGTTTCGTTTAATAGCTTTTAATCGTCTTTTATATCATGTTCATAATAATGATAATAATAGTAATCAAAATAATTAGGTGTTACAAATATTTGTTTTAATTACACTAATATTAATAATGATAGTTACTATAATATTATTAACGATAATACTAATAATTATCTTAATGATAATACAGTAATAATAATAATAACAATAACAATAACCATTTTTAAATAATGATATGTATATTAATAATGATAATAATAATAATACTAATACTAATAATAATAATAATAATAATAATAATAATAATAATAATAATAATAATAATAATAATAATAATAATAATAATAATAATTGGATAATAATAATAATACTAATTATAACTTTAACGATAATAACGATAGTAATAATAATAAAAAAATAACAATTTTTAATGATAAATCCCTTTTATTGATAAAGATAATAATAATGATAATAATAAGATAAAACTAGAACGACGATAAAAACGACGATAATAATAATCATTTTTAATAAAAATATCGAAAATTCAATTGATTATAACTTCTAATCCGTTCATCGAAACCATTCGATATCTAAAGGAAAAGTTCTTAATTTTTCGCTAGCTTTCCAAGGACATGCATATCTTATACCTTATCTCAACCGCAAGTGTAACTAATTCAATATTCAACCTAACTTGTCTAAGGGCAATATCAAAAGTACAAGCATGAATAATCCTAAATACTCGAGCACTAGTCAGGGATACACTATTAGTATGTAAAAGTTAAATTATGAGTACTCACGTATCAATATTGAGATTCAATATTGCAGGAAAGGTACGTAGACGCAACGGAAATGATAAACACTATATTGACCTCACGAGCATACCCATGAACCATACTCAATCACCTCCATAGCTATAACCCATAATTTCCTTAATCCTATCCTACTCGAAAAACAATTTCGAAATCACTCGGACAGTACTCCGTCGTAATATTTTATGTATACTAATAATATCTTGAAATAATACGGAGTAAATATATATATGTAAATCGATTGAGAAAGTTTAGAGAAAAATATTTTCAAGTTTCTATGAAATAATGAAACCTATTGAATTCTATTTATAATAGATTTTTGAATTATTAAAGTGAATTATTAAAGTATGAATTATTAAAGTGAATTATTAAAGTATGAATTATTAAAGTGAATTATTAAAGTATGAATTATTAAAGTGAATTATTAAAGTATAAATTATTAAAGTGAATTATTAAAGTATGAATTATTAAAGTGAATTATTAAAGTTAAAGTAAAGTAAAAATAAAGTAAAGGTAAAGTTTAAGTATAGTAAAAGTATAAAGCTATGTACGTATAATACGCGTATAAATATATATAATATTAATTTAAATCGTTATATATATTTAATAAAATAAAATATAAATATCGTTATTTTTATCATACTAGTTAAGTAATGAGTTGTCAAAAGTGGTTCTAGATATTTATAAAAGTTATATACGTTTTAATAATAAAGTTCTTTTTAAACTGAAAACGTTTTTGTACATTTGAAACTAAATAGATCAATCGAGTCTTTATGAGATTCAATCTTCCACTATCTTTTGTCTAGTTCTCAATTATTGACAATTTGTTCTTATTTATAAATCACTTTACCATTTTCCGAATATTGTTAAAATGGAAAGATTTCTCAAATCAACGTGGGCCTTTCAACAGAGACTTGTAATCATAATTCAATATATCTGATAATTCAATCATTTGATCTTATCTTCTAATTCCATTGATAAACATTTTAAAACAGATACAATCATATAAAGTATTTAATCTAATATTTTGTTTACGTTTCAAGTTATAATATATATACACATGTACATATATAATCATATTTGTTTAATGGTTCGTGAATCGTTGGAACTTGGTCGAGGTTGAATAAATGTATTAACATAGTTTAAAATTCTTTCAATTTAACTTAACAAATATTGCTTATCGTGTCAGAAACATATAAAGATTAAAGTTTAAATTTGGTTGGAAATTTCCGGGTTGTCACAGTACCTACCCGTTAAAGAAATTTCGTCCCGAAATTTGAGTGGAAAGGTCGTGAATGATAATAAGTATTTTTCATGATGCATACGGGCTGAAAATTAGAGTTTTATCATCAGCGAATAATTTGGATAAACAATCCATTTATATGAAGAGTACAAATGAAGCTAACATAGAAGAGTGAAATGAGTAAGTGTAGATTCATCTTATCATTTGACGTAGATATGATTGATTCTCAGATTTCAAGGGATTTGAAGAAAATCTTCTTAATAAGATTTGACTCTCCGGTAATCAAGGGAATTAGGATCCGCTTTAAATGTGATCATCCATTTTAATTGTTCTGTAGGAGATTTTCTTATAAATTCACCTCCTTCGTTTCCTTACAACTCACACCTTATGTTGATGCATTTTATACAACTCCCTTGACATCTACCCACATCCATTGCAGGTACAACAGTTTACAGGCCACCATGATTGCTCGTTATTATCCTATCCGTGTTTGTATGTGGTTACAGGAACTGCAGGAACGAGATTTAGATGTTTGACTATGTTAGACTTAGTCAGACGTACGAGTGAAGCCTCACTAGTACGGCTGACAGGCTCATACGCACGGTTGATGCTGAGCTAAGTCACAATTACAACCTAAATGAGAAGACACGAGTGAGTGATCACCCGTACGGCTGATGAAGCCAACTCGTACGTGTGATGAATGAATCGTATGGGTGAGTCAACAGCAGGGGTATATAAAGTCTTATATTCTTCATTTTAGGTTAAGCCTCTCATTTGTTACACACACTCAGATCTAGTGAGCTCCTTCGATTCTCTCTCAGTCCAAATCACCCAGGTGGTGAATAATAACTCTAGGTGTTGATCTAATCACACTTGATTTAGTTGTGGTTTGACTAAATTAATCAAAAAAAAAACTTAACCTATTCACTAGAGGGTTTGATTCACTTATTCCGCCATTGTGTGAGTTAAATCTGTTGATTTCTAAGTTCCTAGTCATGTTTCATCACCTTCTATTCTTTCCCCCTCAACTCATATTTTAAAGTATTCATCAATATGCTCCATCCAGTTCTGATTCTCGATATACTTCTAACTTTCATATCGGTCATTCTTCTTTTTCATCTACCGCCGGAAGAATCTATTTACTTCTACTATACTCTTGGGTTTATAGTGTTTCTAGTTCTCCCGTGTCTTTATATTGCTATATGCATCGATATATATGGTTTATAATTTCTGGTTTGTCGTTGAGATTTATATGTTCCCTTATATTTCAAAGTCTCTGCTTCTGTCTTCTATAATCATTATCATTCACAGTTAATGCTCTCTTTTATTTGCTGCAATTTATACCCCAATTTCTATTTCGGAGTTTTGTCCTTTCGTTTCTTCTTCTTGTGATTAAGCATCGCTTGTAATGGTCCAGAATTCACAGATATGAATTTCGGAATGAACATTGTTAATGTTCTAGGAAGGAAATTGTGATGGCACGATCTTGATTTGTCAAATTACTAGAATACCTTGGAAAAGGCCGAATCATCAAGAAATATTTTCTTGATATTTTAGAGGTTAAATAGAATACAAGAGTCGTATAACATGGCACATGATGATGTTATGATCTGTGAATCATCACGTTCCATTTAGAAACTCAGCATGACTTACTGTAATATAATCACATTGATCAAGTGCCATTATATTATACTAATTCATGCTTCAGTTCCCAACATTACTTCAAAATATTCCTATTTTAAACTTGAATGTTTCAGAATTTAGAAACTAAAATAGTTTCTTTTATGATATAATACAGATAGCGCGAAGAGGTAAATGATTTCAAATAAGAAAAATTAAGAAAATATCTTCAGAAATATGGAGGATATTTATAATGAAAGATATGATGATATTTTAGAATTTCTAATATCAGAGGATGATGAAGAATATTGTCCGCAGCGGTTTAGAGTCAGGAGCAAGATATTCGTTAATGACTTCAGCAGGTACTGAATCATTTGGATCCTTTGAAGTCAGGTTCAGTCTTTGTAATTTGTCCACAGCCTCCTTCCTACTTTGCTCAATCCGTTTTCCAGTTCCAAAACTTCTCTTTTTCTGCGCTTTGCCAGCACACTTCATCATTATAATCCAGCTTTTACCGTTTAAAGTAGTTTATAGTTTTTGCTGCTTCATCAGCATTTTTTTTTCTTTTTCGGAGAACCAATTTGTAGTTCGGAGTGTTTTTCAGAAACTTCACATTCAAATTAAGTCCAGAAGATAGACGTTATATATACACATATAACTGTTGGCGTAGACATCCTGCGAGATTTCAAAATACTGATTGCTAATTCCCAATGATTTGTATGGCAATTCTCATTACAAGATGGGAATGAGTAAATGATGGTGTTTCAATGAATAATTATAATGACTTTTTGGAGAGGCTAAAGTCAAATGGTAATGAAGTTGTTGGTACATCTGCTAATAATGTGGTGGAATGTAAAAAGGTTCTCTGGTAACAATGGTGTATATCTCAAGGTTATAATAAGGTTAGTCTGACTGAAAAGTCGAAGTTGACTTGCTGGAGCTATGACAAAACTGGCTACTTTGAATAGGAGTCGCAAAGTTATTTTTTCTAATAAATGCCAAAGAATCTGACGCGGATACGTTATTTAAACTTTTACTTTGGTTTCAAGAGTTTTTCGGGTACATAACTGTGGGTAACATGTGGTTGGATCATCATCTCGATTGCTCATCATTCGAAGTGTCTTCAGAAATTTTCGAAGGGTTTGAACACAGATTGTAATCGTTAACATACATTTGATGTTCTAACACAGTTTTGAAGTCAAAATATAGCTTGTGAAAGATGTAAGGATCTAAGAGTGATGATTTTGGTCATATCTCAAGTTGAATTTTGAGATTTCAAAATCAGAATATGTAATTAAATTTTGAATGAGTATGGTTGTTTTGATTTCTATAAAAGAATGTATATTGTTGTGAAAGTAGGGAGTATAATGGATGATTTGCTGAATCAGATTCGAAGAATGTAACATATTAATTGTGAATTTATATATCTCTCGGGTATTACCTACCCGTTAAAAAAAATTTCACAATTAATATTTTGTACAAAATAATTTTATTACATTCTTTATGAAAATATATATATATGTATATTTTCTTCAGATGTAACATAGATTTAATGAATTAATGTTAAATTAAACTCATTTGGTTTACAGTTGTAACTAGAATTGAATAATCCCTAAAGGCTTTAAAAAGTACATAACTTTTACGCAGTATTTCTTTAATGACATTGAAATTATGAATCAATACTTCGTTATTTGTTGATGTATGATGTTCGGTTCGTGGAATTCTTGTGAATTTCGCAAAGTACGAATGATGTTATCAGAAAAGTTTCGGGTACATCGATGATGAAAGTGTAAAATCAAATATATACTTGATTTATTATGAATTGAAATTTGTTGAATTGCGACAGAGATTGTAGTTAACGCTGGTTAAGTTGCGGCCGAAGGACGTACATTATTGCATATTTGTAATATGAATTAACCGAGTAGTTAAGATTCACACACAATAGCTTAGCACGGAAAGATTTATTTCAAAATATATATATATATATATATATATATATATATATATATATATATATATATATATATATATATATATATATATATATATATATATATATATATAATATACATATTGAAATGTCCCGTTCTTATTGATTAAAAACGTTCCATATTAATTGATTTCGTTGCGAGGTTTTGACCTCTATATGAGACGTTTTTCAAAGACTGCATTCATTTTTAAAACAAACCATAACCTTTATTTCATAAATAAAGGTTTAAAAAGCTTTACGTAGATTATCAAATAATGATAATCTAAAATATCCTGTTTACACACGACCATTACATAATGGTTTACAATACAAATATGTTACATCGAATTCAGTTTCTTGAATGCAGTTTTTACACAATATCATACAAACATGGACTCCAAATCTTGTCCTTATTTTAGTATGCAACAGCGGAAGCTCTTAATATTCACCTGAGAATAAACATGCTTTAAACGTCAACAAAAATGTTGGTGAGTTATAGGTTTAACCTATATATATCAAATCGTAACAATAGACCACAAGATTTCATATTTCAATACACATCCCATACATAGAGATAAAAAATCATTCATATGGTGAACACCTGGTAACCGACATTAACAAGATGCATATATAAGAATATCCCCATCATTCCGGGACACCCTTCGGATATGATATAAATTTCGAAGTACTAAAGCATCCGGTACTTTGGATGGGGTTTGTTAAGCCCAATAGATCTATCTTTAGGATTCGCGTCAATTAGGGTGTCTGTTCCCTAATTCTTAGATTACCAGACTTAATAAAAAGGGGCATATTCGATTTCGATAATTCAACCATAGAATGTAGTTTCACGTACTTGTGTCTATTTTGTAAATCATTTATAAAACTTGCATGTATTCTCATCCCAAAAATATTAGATTTTAAAAGTGGGACTATAACTCACTTTCACAGATTTTTACTTCGTCGGGAAGTAAGACTTGGCCACTGGTTGATTCACGAACCTATAACAATATATACATATATATCAAAGTATGTTCAAAAATATATTTACAACACTTTTAATATATTTTGATGTTTTAAGTTTATTAAGTCAGCTGTCCTCGTTAGTAACCTACAACTAGTTGTCCACAGTTAGATGTACAGAAATAAATCGATAAATATTATCTTGAATCAATCCACGACCCAGTGTATACGTATCTCAGTATTGATCACAACTCAAACTATATATATTTTGGAATCAACCTCAACCCTGTATAGCTAACTCCAACATTCACATATAGAGTGTCTATGGTTGTTCCGAAATATATATAGATGTGTCGACATGATAGGTCGAAACATTGTATACGTGTCTATGGTATCTCAAGATTACATAATATATAATACAAGTTGATTAAGTTATGGTTGGAATAGATTTGTTACCAATTTTCACGTAGCTAAAATGAGAAAAATTATCCAATCTTGTTTTACCCATAACTTCTTCATTTTAAATCCGTTTTGAGTGAATCAAATTGCTATGATTTCATATTGAACTCTATTTTATGAATCTAAACAGAAAAGTATAGGTTTATAGTCGGAAAAATAAGTTACAAGTCGTTTTTGTAAAGGTAGTCATTTCAGTCGAAAGAACGACGTCTAGATGACCATTTTAGAAAACATACTTCCACTTTGAGTTTAACCATAATTTTTGGATATAGTTTCATGTTCATAATAAAAATCATTTTCTCAGAATAACAACTTTTAAATCAAAGTTTATCATAGTTTTTAATTAACTAACCCAAAACAGCCCGCTGTGTTACTACGACGGCGTAAATCCGGTTTTACGGTGTTTTTCGTGTTTCCAGGTTTTAAATCATTAAGTTAGCATATCATATAGATATATAACATGTGTTTAGTTGATTTTAAAAGTCAAGTTAGAAGGATTAACTTTTGTTTGCGAACAAGTTTAGAATTAACTAAACTATGTTCTAGTGATTACAAGTTTAAACCTTCGAATAAGATAGCTTTATATGTATGAATTGAATGATGTTATGAACATCATTACTACCTTAAGTTCCTTGGATGAACCTACTGGAAAAGAGAAAAATGGATCTAGCTTCAATGGATCCTTGGATGGCTCAAAGTTCTTGAAGCAAAATCATGACACGAAAACAAGTTCAAGTAAGATCATCACTTGAAATAAGATTGTTATAGTTATAGAAATTGAACCAAAGTTTGAATATGATTATTACCTTGTATTAGAATGATAACCTACTGTAAGAAACAAAGATTTCTTGAGGTTGGATGATCACCTTACAAGATTGGAAGTGAGCTAGCAAACTTGAAAGTATTCTTGATTTTATGAAACTAGAACTTTTGGAATTTATGAAGAACACTTAGAACTTGAAGATATAACTTGAGAGAGTTCAATTAGATGAAGAAAATTGAAGAATGAAAGTGTTTGTAGGTGTTTTTGGTCGTTGGTGTATGGATTAGATATAAAGGATATGTAATTTTGTTTTCATGTAAATAAGTCATGAATGATTACTCATATTTTTGTAATCTTATGAGATATTTCATGCTAGTTGCCAAATGATGGTTCCCACATGTGTTAGGTGACTCACATGGGCTGCTAAGAGCTGATCATTGGAGTGTATATACCAATAGTACATACATCTAAAAGCTGTGTATTGTACGAGTACGAATACGGGTGCATACGAGTAGAATTGTTGATGAAACTGAACGAGGATGTAATTGTAAGCATTTTTGTTAAGTAGAAGTATTTTTATAAGTGTATTGAAGTCTTTCAAAAGTGTATAAATACATATTAAAACACTACATGTATATACATTTTAACTGAGTCGTTAAGTCATCGTTAGTCGTTACATGTAAGTGTTGTTTTGAAACCTTTAGGTTAACGATCTTGTTAAATGTTGTTAACCCAATGTTTATAATATCAAATGAGATTTTAAATTATTATATTATCATGATATTATCATGTATGAATATCTCTTAATATGATATATATATACATTAAATGTCTTTACAACGATAATCGCTACATATATGTCTCGTTTAAAAATCATTAAGTTAGTAGTCTTGTTTTTACATATGTAGTTCATTGTTAATATACTTAATGATATGTTTACTTATCATAGTATCATGTTAACTATATATATATCCATATATATGTCATCATATAGTTTTTACAAGTTTTAACGTTCGTGAATCACCGGTCAACTTGGGTGGTCAATTGTCTATATGAAACATATTTCAATTAATCAAGTCTTAACAAGTTTGATTGCTTAACATGTTGGAAACATTTAATCATGTAAATATCAATCTCAATTAATATATATAAACATGGAAAAGTTCGGGTCACTACACATATAATTTCTTCAGAGGGAATGAGTTAATTCTTCATAACTCGTTGATACAATATACACGTTATTGATTCGTAATGATGTCCACAGTGATTCTTGAACTGACGGAGTTTGCGATGTTATCGGTGTTGTTGATTCGGATGTTGACTGTACTGACGATGCTGGTAACGCTGACGGTACTGTTGATGCTGTTGGTAAAGCAAGTTTAGCTTGTTAATCACACACCATTTTTGTCAGGGTTTCTACTCTTCCTTCTATCATTTTGGTTCGTTTAACTGATTTATGGTTAGGGCTAGATTAGATAATCTCTAAGACTTTAGAGATTACATAATCGCCGCGGAATGTTTCTCCAATGAAGTTATGAATTAATACTTTGTCAGTTATTGTTGTTGGTACTCCTTAGTATCTATGGTGCGTATGACGTTGATGCTCGTGGGACAGATTGTGAAGTTGAGGTTTACGACGCGGTTGTGGTTGGAGGTGGTAATGGTACTGTTGGCGTTGATGATGGTGGTACTGGTTATGCTGCTGGTGCTGCTGCTGGTGTTTGTAATCTTTGCACCATATTCTCTAAAGCCACTACCCGAGCGCGAAGCTCGTTGACTTCTTCTATTATATCGGGGTGATTGTCGGTTCGGACGAGCGGATAAATATAATCTAGAATTTGATGTAGTATATAATCGTGACGAGATACTCTGGAAATGAGAGAGAAAATGGTGTTTTCGGATTGGTTCGCCGGTAAGTGCTTCAGGTTCTTTGTTAAGAGGGCAATGGGGTGGATGGAAGGGATCACCTTCTTCTTGTCTCCAATGATTGAGGAGGCTAAGAACACATCCCCAATTCATCCAGAATAGATGATGGCTGATTGGTTGATCCATTCCGGTCACACTACTTTTAGAGCTGGAGTGGGATTCCATTTCGGAATCCGAGGAACTTGAATTAATGATGAATTCCATTTCGTACGATTGAATAAGGATTTTTCGATATGAAATGATTTTCAGTTATCGGATGGTATTCTAATTACATAGAATATCCATAGATATAGAACAAAAGATTTTGCAGATTACGGAGGAATTTGCAGAATATGTCAGGTAAAGTTTAAAGTAACAGATACGATAAGATATGATTTAGCAGATACGCTAAGATATGAATTTTGTATATACACTACTCATGCAATTAATGTAGCAAGACGTGTCTAGACTAGTAATGATAAGCAGGTAATTTCCTAAGAATGATAAGCAGATGATTTCCGACTAAAAATGATAAGTAAAACTTTTGACATGCAGACACGGTCGAAGTCCAGACTCACTAATGCATCCTAACGACTTATCAGTTAGACACACTAATGCAGACATGGTTCGCTAAGACCACCGCTCTGATACCAACTGAAAGGACCCGTTCATATACATTATAAACGATTCACAATAGTTGATTACATTGCGAGGTATTTGACCTCTATATGATACATTTTACAAACATTGCATTCGTTTTTAAAAGACAAACTTTCTTTACATTGAAAATTGACAGGCATGCATACCATTTCATAATATCCACTATCCAACTATAAATTAATTTAATAATAATCTTTGATGAACTCAATGACTCGAATGCAACGTTCTTCGAAATATGCTATGAAAGACTCCAAGTAATATCTTTAAAATGAGCAAATGCACAGCGGAAGATTTCTTTAACACCTGAGAATAAACATGCTTTAAAGTGTCAACCAAAAGGTTGGTGAGTTCATTAGTTTATCATAATCATTTATTTCCATCATTTTAATAGACCACAAGAATTTCATTTCCAGTTCTCATAAATATACGTCCCATGCATAGAGACAAAAATAATCATTCATATGGTGAACACCTGGTAACCGACATTAACTAGATACATATAAGAATATCCCCTATCATTCCGGGATCCTCCTTCGGACATGATATAAATTTCGAAGTACTAAAGCATCCGGTACTTTGGATGAGGTTTGTTAGGCCCAATAGATCTATCTTTAGGATTCGCGTCAATTAGGGTGTCTGTTCCCTAATTCTTAGATTACCAGACTTTAATAAAAAGGGGCATATTCGATTTCGATAATTCAACCGTAGAATGTAGTTTCAATTACTTGTGTCTATTTCGTCAAACATTTATAAAAGCGCATGTATTCTCAGTCCCAAAAATATAAAGGGTAAAAAGGCAAATGAAACTCACCATACTGTATTTTGTAGTAAAAATACATATAACGTCATTGAATAAGTGCAAGGTTGGCCTCGGATTCACGAACCTAAATTAATTATATATAATTATGTGTTGGTCAATATTTGTCTAACAAATTAGGTCAAGTCATAGTGTACCACAATCCTAATGCTCGAGACTAATATGCAAAAGTCAACAAAAGTAAATTTGACTCAAAATAATTTCCAAAAAACTATACATGATTAATATATAGTTTAAATATCGTCGTTTTATATTTTTAAATATTTTTAAAAGATTTATTAGAGTAATAATATAATTTATTTATTAATAGATAAAATTCTATATTAAATTTTTGTAATAAAATATACTTTTATATATATTAAGTAATAAAATTTATAGGGTTCATTTAATATCATAAAGTTAATATGATAGGTATTATTAAAGTAAGTTATTACACGTAGTAAAATATGTTTGTATCACATATTTATTTGATAAAATAATATCTATAATGATAGTAAGTAAAAGTTGTATTATTTTGTAATAATAATTATTATTATAAAAATATCAATATTTATAATTACTAAGATGACATTATGATAAAACGATAATTCTAACTATGATAACTTTAATATTTACGATAATTTTTAATATTATCTTTAAAATAATAATTCTATTTAAAATAATAATAATAATAATAATATTTTATAATAACAATGACATTTCTATTAAAATGATAATTTTTATTAAAATGATAGTTTTAATACTAACGATACTTTTAATAATAATAATAGTAATGATAAAAAATAATAAGAACGATAATTTTATCTAAATCAATATCTTATAATATTTTAATTTCATCATGATACTCTTACTCATTATTTCCTAATCGTTTCGTTTAATAGCTTTTAATCGTCTTTTATATCATGTTCATAATAATGATAATAATAGTAATCAAAATAATTAGGTGTTACAAATATTTGTTTTAATTACACTAATATTAATAATGATAGTTACTATAATATTATTAACGATAATACTAATAATTATCTTAATGATAATACAGTAATAATAATAATAACAATAACAATAACCATTTTTAAATAATGATATGTATATTAATAATGATAATAATAATAATACTAATACTAATAATAATAATAATAATAATAATAATAATAATAATAATAATAATAATAATAATAATAATAATAATAATAATTGGATAATAATAATAATACTAATTATAACTTTAACGATAATAACGATAGTAATAATAATAAAAAAATAACAATTTTTAATGATAAATCCCTTTTATTGATAAAGATAATAATAATGATAATAATAAGATAAAACTAGAACGACGATAAAAACGACGATAATAATAATCATTTTTAATAAAAATATCGAAAATTCAATTGATTATAACTTCTAATCCGTTCATCGAAACCATTCGATATCTAAAGGAAAAGTTCTTAATTTTTCGCTAGCTTTCCAAGGACATGCATATCTTATACCTTATCTCAACCGCAAGTGTAACTAATTCAATATTCAACCTAACTTGTCTAAGGGCAATATCAAAAGTACAAGCATGAATAATCCTAAATACTCGAGCACTAGTCAGGGATACACTATTAGTATGTAAAAGTTAAATTATGAGTACTCACGTATCAATATTGAGATTCAATATTGCAGGAAAGGTACGTAGACGCAACGGAAATGATAAACACTATATTGACCTCACGAGCATACCCATGAACCATACTCAATCACCTCCATAGCTATAACCCATAATTTCCTTAATCCTATCCTACTCGAAAAACAATTTCGAAATCACTCGGACAGTACTCCGTCGTAATATTTTATGTATACTAATAATATCTTGAAATAATACGGAGTAAATATATATATGTAAATCGTTTGAGAAAGTTTAGAGAAAAATATTTTCAAGTTTCTATGAAATAATGAAACCTATTGAATTCTATTTATAATAGATTTTTGAATTATTAAAGTGAATTATTAAAGTATGAATTATTAAAGTGAATTATTAAAGTATGAATTATTAAAGTGAATTATTAAAGTATGAATTATTAAAGTGAATTATTAAAGTATGAATTATTAAAGTGAATTATTAAAGTATGAATTATTAAAGTGAATTATTAAAGTTAAAGTAAAGTAAAAATAAAGTAAAGGTAAAGTTTAAGTATAGTAAAAGTATAAAGCTATGTACGTATAATACGCGTATAAATATATATAATATTAATTTAAATCGTTATATATATTTAATAAAATAAAATATAAATATCGTTATCTTTATCATACTAGTTAAGTAATGAGTTGTCAAAAGTGGTTCTAGATATTTATAAAAGTTATATACGTTTTAATAATAAAGTTCTTTTTAAACTGAAAACGTTTTTGTACATTTGAAACTAAATAGATCAATCGAGTCTTTATGAGATTCAATCTTCCACTATCTTTTGTCTAGTTCTCAATTATTGACAATTTGTTCTTATTTATAAATCACTTTACCATTTTCCGAATATTGTTAAAATGGAAAGATTTCTCAAATCAACGTGGGCCTTTCAACAGAGACTTGTAATCATAATTCAATATATCTGATAATTCAATCATTTGATCTTATCTTCTAATTCCATTGATAAACATTTTGAAACAGATACAATCATATAAAGTATTTAATCTAATATTTTGTTTACGTTTCAAGTTATAATATATATACACATATACATATATAATCATATTTGTTTAATGGTTCGTGAATCGTTGGAACTTGGTCGAGGTTGAATAAATGTATTAACATAGTTTAAAATTCTTTCAATTTAACTTAACAAATATTGCTTATCGTGTCAGAAACATATAAAGATTAAAGTTTAAATTTGGTTGGAAATTTCCGGGTTGTCACATGTGACGACCCCGTCAAAACACTTAACGGATCCGTCAGTTGGTCCCACAGCTTGATCGGACTTAAATGAATTAAATAAACAAAGTTGCATTCTTTTATCTCAAAAGTTTCCCAAAAAGGAAACAAACCAAAATATGTAGTTTTAAACAACCAACCATAGTAATAAACCAAAAGTTGACACAAAACTTTGCCAACAAACCCACAAGTTTAAATTATCCAAAAATAGAATGCAAGCTTAAGTTTCATAAAATGTTTCATAAAATCTGCCCAAATGCATGCAGACTCTTCTAAACACAGCGGAAGCATCACAAAACTCAAGTACCTGTGAAAATATGCAAGTAAACTGTCAACACAAAGGTTGAGTGAATTATAGATTTAAATAAATAAGTAAACTTTAGACCACAAGATTTAAAAATGTTAGAAAACATTAAACATTATTCCATTATCAATGAGCCACCTGGTAACCACTTAACCCTTTATTTACCCTTGCCAAACACAATAAAAATATACACTTGGACAGTGTATCTACAACAAATTATGAAGTACTAAACATTTCGATTATAAATTGCTAGCGCGACTAGCTCGAAATGGGGTTGTCAAACTCGATAGATATATCCGTAGGATTCGCGTTCACTGGTAGAAACCAATGATTACAGTTACCAGACTAGGGAATATTTTTGTCCAACTCACAATGAATAATTAAATTTAACTATTACTTGTGTCTAAACGTAAATGAAAATGCATGTAATCACATCCCAAAAATATACTTTGAAAAGTATGTAAAAACGGGACTATAACTCACCTTAAAAGCAACTGAAGAAACCACACAAACAAGCGAACAGCAAATAGAATAAAGTGATCAGGAATGATCACAACGCCGACCTATAAATAAAGCAGGTCGATATAAATAACTAACTTAGGTCAAGTCTTAGTATGATAGCTATTGTACATGTTGCAAGTAGACATAGAACAATACTCGGCAAGCATCGGTTTGACTGGAACAGCGTACGGACACATACTTTCTATTTTTAGAAAGTTTCTATTTTTAGCAGGTTTCCATTTTTGGAAAGTTTCTATTTTAGGAAAGTTTCTATTTTTGGAAAGTTTCTATTTTTGGAAAGTTTCCATTTTTGGAAAGTTTCCAAATTTAGAAAGTTCTATTTTTAGAAAGTTTTTAAGTTAGGAAAGTTTCCTTATTTAGAAAGTCAACAAAAGTCAACTGAAAGTCAAAGTCAACCGAAAGTCAACTCAAAAGTCAAACTTGGTCAAACATAGTCAACGTTAATTTGAAAAGTGTAAGTTATAATAATAACATAAGTTATAATGTTTATTAAAGTTAAAAGTGTATAATTATGTCATAACATAAGTTTAATTAAATAAAATGAATTATTAAAGTTAATATAAGTTGAAATGATATAATTAATATAACATAAGTAGTTAATTAATTAATTAAATATTAGTCATAATATAAATATTATTAATTAATAATAAATTTTAAATCATATCATAAGTATTATTAATTAATAATGAATTATTAATCATATCATAAGTTTCTAAATATAATTATTAAATCATAAGTATTTAATAATTAAATCATAATTAAATAATAATTAAGTCTTATAATAATTAAATAATTATTTAATCTTTATTATAAGTCTTATAATAATATTCTTATAAAATAAATTTAATACTTATCATAAGTATTTTCCATTAATAATAAAAGTGTTATTAATCATAAGTTAAATTAAAAGGTTAATTAAATCATAAATAATAATTTAAATGATATAATAAATATTTATATCATAAGTCTTAAATAATAATAATTACTTCTTTTATCATAAGTAATTAATTAATAATGAGTTTCATTATTTTTATCATAATTTTTAGAATTAATCATAAGTTTTAATTCAAAAGTTCATCGGCTCGTATCTTGAGCCCCGGGTGTCGATTTCTGGCGAGCCTTATATGCATCTCCACCTATTCAAACCACCCGACACAAAGGTGCACTCAAGAACACACCAAGAACAGTCCACAAGTCGTGGTAATCAGCCATGACACCACTTGGACCTTCAATTTACACAAAACCGTGTTTTAGTCGAAACGGGTGAACCGTGGCTCGGATTTAGGTGACCCGAACATGAAAGTTCGTCCCACCATCAGTCCTAACACACTAACACACCCTAAAGACACCAAGGAAGGTCACAAAGTCGGACCAAACTTGTTTCATGTCAATCCACATTTCAATTTTAACAAAATAGTAATTTGATCATAACTAGGGCTCCGGGAATCGAAACGACATGAATCCGTAGTCTAAAATTAATGTCTTGATGAGAGGAACTCATTTACATACTTTATTTTAACTTTTATCTCAGTCACAAACCCAGAATACACGAAATAGCTGCTGTCCAGAATTTAACAAACCGAAAACATGTGATTATGAGTACATCTATGCATACAAACACCATTACAATAATCCACAAACATCATACTACTAAATAATCATCAAAATACAGTAAATAAATGAAAAATTGAAAATTCTAGGGTTAGGGTTTATACCCTAATCGAGAAACGAGAAGTATGAACGCGTAGAGATCGTTGTGTAGAATCCGATTGTGTTGAAAGCCCTTTGAAAAGATTAATAATTTTATGAGATGATGATGATGATGTAGGTGATGGTTGGCGACCAAAAAGGAGAAGGGAGGAGAAAACACAAAAATTAGAAATTAGGTTTTAGGGAAAATAAAGTGTAATGTAAAAAAAATATGAAAGGAGGAAAGGCTCCCCCCCCCCTTTAGGGGTTCGGCCGAAATTGGATGGGGTGGGCCCCATGGTGGGCCAATTTTGATAAATTATAATTTTCTGATGGCCCGAAAGCCCGAACGAGTCCCGAAACGCGAAAACGCACCTACGCGATTAAAAATCCGGAAAGATAACAAACGCGCGACGAAAAATAAATATAAATACACTATATAATAATATGATCTTAAAATATCATATTTAAAATATTTAGGATTTAAATATCCCAAAAACGCGTCCGTTGATTTGAAAACCAAAAAGATTTGCCGGATGGAAATTCGCGTGACGTAGAAACGTATAAATTAAAATATGAATGCAAATATTCACATAACACATGATAATTAATATATATATATATATATATATATATATATATATATATATATATATATATATATATATATATATATATATATATATATATATATATATATATATATATATATTATATATAAAGATAATAATATAGGTCATAGAAATGACGTGGCACACTAACAGTTAACGGTCGTTAAATAATTAATTGTAAAAGATAACGGAAAAAGTAGGGTCGTGACATTTAGGCGGGAAAACGATCGACAAAAATAACATTCAAGATAATATTGTTCGTGAAGAATATGAACGTCTTTTTTCATGTTTTGTGAAGTAAAATTTAGCCCGATTTAGAGTTTAGGATTTAGGGTTTAGGGTTTAGGGTTTGTTGTTTTGGGTTTATTCCATAAACCCAAAATACCAAACCCTAAACCCTAAACCCTAAACCCTAAACTCTAAACCGTTCGTGTTAAAAACTCAATCTAAATCCTAAATATAAACCCTAAATCTAAAACCTAAACCCTAAATTTCTAGACCCTAATATCTAAACCCTATAAACCCTAATATCTAAACCCTAATATCTAAACCCCAATAGCTAAAACCCCAACATATGCTCGAAAAACACGATAATTGTTATATATTACTTCTTTGAGCGTTTTCCCGCCAAAATAAAAACATTTATCACAAAGTGTCTCTACTAAATGTTCATATTTTCATCTCATATATAATGTTCGTGAACAAAGTTTTTTCAAAAAACAAAAAAAAAAAAAAAAAAGTTTTTGCTTCCCCCCGAATGGTTACTTCCCTCTTGATCCTATCCCTATATATATATATATATATATATATATATATATATATATATATATATATATATATATATATATATATATATATATATATATATATATATATACTAACGACATAGAATAAAATTACCAAATTGACATGCTAACATTGAGTTGTAGCTCAGCTGGTAGTGACATGTCTCTCTTACGAGAGGTCAGGAGTTCGACTCCTCTGGACTGCAATATTGTACTTAATGTTATCCCTGACCTGAAGTATCCACTCACGTCGCCTTTCGCTTAGGCTGTATTCTTAAGTTTTTTCTAAAGGAAATGAAAGAAGAGTAAAGGATAGTATACCAATTAATTATTTTTGAGTTTTTTTTTTTTTTTTTTTTTTTTTGAAAGGCAAGCTTGCATTAGTCCGGACCGAAGCCTGGTCATCATTTGCACACACACACGCGCTTTCGGGCAGAAAACCCGAACCACACTCTGAGGATCCGACTCTTTAACCATCCCGAGGGGCAGGCGGGCCGGATCTTAGTCCCGGAGCGGGTCGGTAAAACCTTCCCTTTGGGCCACCTTCAAGAAATATATTTCAATTCCTAGAGCGGGTGACGAGGCTCGAATCCGAGACCTCTAGCCCTGCGAGTACACAAGTGTAACCGCGGTACCATTGAAGCAATGCTTCGTTGGTTTTTGAGTTTTTTTATAAATGAAAAGAATGGAAAGGAGAGGGGTTGAGATGATAATTAAATGGTTTTTTTGTGTTATCCGCCCAAAATTGAGCAGATTACAGTGAAAAAGAGACGGTACTATCCTTTGTGAGCCATATTATTTATTTAATTCTACTTTTTTTTTAAAGGCAAGTTGTTGCATCGAATACTCTCATTTGTCACGCCCGCACGCGCTTTCGGGCAGGAAACCCGAACCGCATTACATAGATCCGAACCTTATACCATCCCGAGGGGCAGGCGGCTACGGGTGGTAAAACCTTCCCCGGGGCAATTCGGCTTTTAGGAAATAAATCCCACGAATATTTTTAAGAGGAGGGACTCGAACTTGAGACCTCCCCACCCCATCTCAATGCACAAGTGCAAAGAGGTGAACCACTGGACCACAAAGGTGAGTTCTTTAATTCTATTTTTCCTTCTTGATTTTTGAATAAACAGAGCTAGTCTTCTAAAAAAACTTAAAAAGTACACTTAGAAGTAGTAACTATCCCCAAGAATCTTTGCATGTCAACATAATATTTTAATCGCTATTGTTATCAACGTAATTGGCATGCTATATTGATTTGTATATTTAAAAAAATGATTTTGTTTGTACTCCTAAAATTACAGGATCCTCAGATATGTACCAGGAAAATGTTATGATGTGATTATAATAACTATAATTATAATAATATACAAGTCATAAATAATAAATATATACTATCTTTTCTTTTCTTTTAATTTTCTTTCAACTCGGAAATCTCCATAAAATATTTAAATTACATTTTTTTCCATTCTTATTCTCTCTTCTCTTCTTCATCCATTCCTTTCAACCGAAAAAAACTCGAGAACACAGTGTTAGTGCGGGTGCAGCGGGGAGATGGAGTTGGGCCATGCCTTCGGATTGATCCGGATTTCCTCCAGAGCAGTAGTTGGGGGCGGGTTATGCAACTACAGGAGATGAGCGCGTGGGTGATTAAGTCTCCTGAGTGATCCCAAACTGATATCCAAATCACGTGTTACAGTATTGTGTGAAAACATCTAGGTTAGTTTTCACCATCTTATTCTAATTTGATACTGCGTAGATTAATAGTGATACATTCCAAATAAATATTCATCTTACTATTTATATGTCTTAAAATGGTTTCTTTTAAAAGAAAATTATCACTAAATATCATTAAACTTCAAGATTTACCCTCATTACGTACTCTTAGTCATTTATATTATATAAATTCAATCTTACTTACTTAAATATAAGAAAAAACCGACATTTATTAAGCATATCTTAAATTCAACGAAATTTTCTAAGCAACAATTTTTGTGAGATGGAGGAAATAGAATTATTTTTAAAGCAAGGTCACATACCCTACACGAATTTTTCACGAACATATACCAACGTTTATCCTTAGACTCGACCCCACAACGTCTTGATTAGAAGAGTTATCTCAATACCGTTGGATCAATGATCATTAATAAGATTAATAAAATATAGATTCACTGGTATTTCCTGTCCAGGATTTCAAGGTAGATGGGGAAGAGGTATGACTAGTTGACTACACACCCTTATTGAGTTATTTTGTGACTATTTCTAACCACTTTTTTTTTATCTTGCTGAAATTAGAACATGAGATCTCTTGTAAAAATATCATGATTCTAACCACAAAGTTATTTTGGGATGATTATTATTAGTCATCATACAAAATTGTATGTTGAAGATGTCACCATCACCATGAACCAGCACCAATCATGAGTTATGACCATGAAACACTACCTTACACAACCCACAACCATTAGAAACTACTACCAAATACTACTAACAACCATCTAATCTAATCTAATAACATCATAAACCACGATCAAATTTGACCACAAAAATTACCACTTAGCACCATTACTCACCACCAAATAAAACCAATAACTACAAAGTCAAGCATCATTTTTGTAACAAAAATAGGCCCTTTTGTAACCAAAAACCCTTGTGTAAACTTAAATCCGTCTAATTAATAATATTCATTTCCGTCCTGTTAAAACAAATGATGTACTCTATAGCATTCCTAACCTCCTTGCAACGCACAATCTACAGAAGATAAAAACAACAATTAAGACATGATCATGGTATCAAATGTGCTAACTAATTAAAACAAATGCAAGAAAGAATTAGCGAATGTTACAGGTTGGTGGTTTTGTAAACTACCTGATGATGTCTAGAGTACTCTATAGGAAATCAAGCCATCGATAGTCTCGACCACCAAGATGTTTATCTTCACAAGTAACAGAAAGTAAGATCTGATTTTAGGGCCTACATTAACAAACAACAGAGCCTAAATTAGCTGAGCTTATGAAGTTTAATGTTAATGTTCATAATTGATTAATTGGGTTCATGGATCAAGAACCACAAGCTGAGATCAACTAGTCTTGCAAACATGTAAATGTTTACACATAGGTAGAGGTGCAAATTGGGCGGGTTGGGTAAGAGTTTGACTTGTAAAGTCAGGTTGGGTTGACTTATAAACTTCTTCTTAACTTCACTTTTATAAAACATATACATTGAAAACAAACAAACTGACCAAAGCTAGCAAAACCAACCTTACAATACAGTCAAAAACTAGGAAGACCATTGATAATAAATCTGTGAACATCTTTTATATTTTTTAATAGTAAACAATTTATGTGTGCACTACCCTTATGAAGATAGGCTATTACCAAAAAGAAAAAAAAAAAAACATTATAACTAGCAAAAAATACAAATACGGCAACTTTGAACGCGTTTGACCAATTTTTAGAAAGAATTTTTTATTGGGTCTCTTGGCTCATATGGATAAACCAAACTGAAATTGAATCATTCATAAGTGAATTGACACCTCTATGTATATGGAAAAGAATATGATTGAGATGTATTAGTGAGTTTTGCATGATGTAATAACATTATTTGTTAAAGTTAACAGCCTAATTCGTGGTTGATTAATGATTAGTAAGTGGAATAACAATTGACACAAAAGAGTTGAACAAGGGTGTGTTGTGCTAACCTAGTTCCAGATAAGAAATTTCATCTTGGGTGAAGAAGTTTCTATTCTTGGTTTTCTGTTGGAGGTGTAACTTAATCTTCTCAACAACAACAAGCAAATCCTGCAAAAAGGGTGGTCAAACTCGGTCAAAACTCGGGATTGTACTGCACAAGTAGCTATTTTTGCAATCTTGATATCAAGTAATTAAGAACTCAAGTTTGAAACAGAAATGTACCTCCCAAGATGCTAAACTTTTCATATATGAAGGAAGACTTTCATAAACATCTTTAGGTACATTTATTACAGACTCTGAATCTTCAAATGGTTTCAATTCATGCTGTTCATCCTCTACACACAGGATGGAGACAAAAAGGTGTTGTCGTGTTAAATATATGAAGATAACGAAAAGGGGTATAAACAAACAAGTGATTCATATGCTTATTTACTTTCTATTTCCGTGATATCAGAGGTTGGCTCATATAATCGGTCCATCTCAATTGTATTGTTACCTGCAGTAAAAGGATGCATATGAAATTCATCTTTTGAAAAACTAAAATATAAATTATAAGCCTCTATTGCATCAGCTAACCTTCAGATACAATAGTAGCGAGAGAAGTATCAGAAATTCCAAAATTCTGCAAGCTGAGTTCATCATCAAATCTAACTACAGTTAAGTAATGATAAAGTTCGGTTCATTTAACATAAATCACACAATCAATACTTAAAACTTCAATACAAATCAATCATGTATACATTTCCTATGGCATCGAGCTGTCTTTTAGGATAGAACTATATAAACTTGAAAAGAAAAGGATACAGAGAGTCATCTTCCATTGTGTTCTTCAAATTCAAACTAGTATTTGGTTTCGAATCATTCACGTCATCTTCCGGTTCATTAATCTCCAACCCTACACAATAATTGCTACATTAATCACTTGACCACTCATGAAAAAACATTTTTTTATACGTGAACGGCTAAGGATGAAACTATAGTCACCCTGCTACAAAAGAACCTTACACACATATGACAAAATTTAGAGTTAAACGAAAGCACTCATATCGATCAGAGGTTCAGTTAAACAAGTTGAACGTCAAAAATGAAACCTAGTCCTGGTTGAAGGTGACACTGCAAATTACTTCAGTTTGTAAGGATTAATTTGAGCATGAACTCAACTACTTAATCTGCATCGAGTTCAAGTTTAAGTACAAAGATGACTTAGATGAGGCCCATAACGTATAACAAGTCTAATTCAACTTTATAAGAACTCAATTCCAATCATGTGATAATATCATTGAATCAAATTCGAAACGTGTTTGATTTATCAAATATAGTTCTGGTAATAATTTCATATCTGTAGAATCAAAGTTACTTTACAGAACATAATAATTTTATGAATAACTTCAAGTTCTTTGAGCATACACTCTAAAAATCCAACTCAAATTTGAAACTAATCTAACAGCGTTTGATTCCAAATACATCTTAACTCAGCTTGTTTTTTTTTTTTTTTTTGAAAGGCAAGCTTGCATCAGTCCGGACCGAAGCCTAGTCATCATTTGCACACACACACGCGCTTTCGGGCAGGAAACCCGAACCACACTCTGAGGATCCGACCCTTAAACCATCCCGAGGGGCAGGCGGGCCGGACCTTAGTCCCGGAGCGGGTCGGTAAAACCTTCCCGCCACCTTCAAGGAATATATTTCAATTCCTAGAGCGGGTGACGAGGTTCGAACCCGAGACCTCTAGCCCTGCGAGTACACAAGTGTAACCGCGGTACCGCTGGACTTACAACCCTAATTACATAATTAGATAATTAGATAATAATCTTAGTAAAATATACTGAAATGAAAATTAGGTTTTAAGAGACTGATAACAGTGTACCTGGAACGTAACCAAAAACAGAAAGACGATCCTCAAGGTCAGCAATATCAATTTCATTCTTCTTATAAACTTCATTACAGTGACCTAACAACTCCTCAAACGACACCGTATCAAAAGTCATCGACTCGAGTAAATTAAGATCACTGGTAGCAGTAGATACACGGCGATTTAAGCATTGTACAAACGATAACGAAGCAGAATCTGTTACATAAACACCATTTCATTTACTATTTACTAATTAATTAAAAATATAATAACTAAAAAAATACATCTAACAATTAATTAAATGCGGTGATGTGTGTTACCGAAGGGAATCGGACGGCGGTTGACAGACTGAAGGAGTGCGGCGGAGCTGGATTCGATGTGGTTGCAGAATCGAGCTACGCCGTCGCGAAACTGAGCAATCGAATCTTCCATCAGTTTCCGCTAATTTGATTCAAATTTCTGATATTCACGTTTAATTTATACTCCGTATTTAAACGAATTGAACTTCTAATATATTATTATTTTTTAATTTTTAATCAAAATTAAATACATACAATTACAATTACAATATATAAATTATATATAATATATATAATATATATACGGAGTATTATATTAGTATATGTTTCTATAAGTAAGAAAGTTAAAAAAGTATCAATATAGAAGCGCCTGTAGCTCAGTGGATAGAGCGTCTGTTTCCTAAGCAGAAAGTCGTAGGTTCGACCCCTACCTGGCGCGTCAATTTTTTTCATATTCCATTTTTTCTTTTTCCTTTTTTAGATATATCTAATAATAAGTAATAACGTAAGAGAACAACTTTATCATTTTGTTTACGCTGATCACTCATATTCATGTTGTCGATATATATAAAGTTAGACTAAACAGTGATCAAATCAAAAATATATAAAAATAACACAAATATACTTGTGTATTTAAAAGATATAAAATTTTATAAATTATGTTATTCAACAAATACGAGTACATAACTATTTTTTTTTTTTTTTTTTTTTTTTTGGATAGGCAGAAAGTGTCATTCCACATTTTTTTGGACGAGTTTTTAGATAAATATCTCATAAATAGAACAATATACAAATTAAGAGAACTAACAAAATCATTCTTAGTTATAGATAACCTACAAAAATAAAATGATACTCTTATTTATAAAATATATTCTACTAAGAAAGATAATAAAAAGTAAACATAAGTAAATATTTAGGCGATATTTAGATATTCGTATCTTATACGAGCTATATGTGGAAGCTTCTAAACTAATTGTTAAAACCAGGATTATAATTTGACTAAATTAGTGCTTGCTAATTTTGACTAACATCTAAGGATTGGCACGTTTTATGTTGGGAACAAGATAAAATGTGGTTAATGTA
This sequence comes from Rutidosis leptorrhynchoides, assembly GCF_046630445.1. Classification (NCBI taxonomy): domain Eukaryota; kingdom Viridiplantae; phylum Streptophyta; class Magnoliopsida; order Asterales; family Asteraceae; genus Rutidosis; species Rutidosis leptorrhynchoides. Next base: position 366,980,864 of record NC_092343.1, on the reverse strand, counting down.
ACATCCGTAAATTAAACCTAGTTGAAATGACCATTTTGCTCAGGTGTACATTCATATTGTTATTTTATTAATTAAATGTTTATATTCGTTTGACTATTTGGTTGAGACCAGTTCGTGACAAGGGTCAAAGAACATGTTTGTTTGTTAAATCTTGGCTCTGTTAGGATCGCCTAATGAAGTACGTAAGATATGAGATGATTGGTCTATACTTGTGCGATACGGGAGTGGGTTTTAAAAACCATATATACTTAGGGAAGCCTAGAAGCTTCCCATTGCTTCCTTGAGAAATAACATTCATGAACACACACACTTTTTGATACTTAAACCCTAGCTTGACGATTGTGAGCTTTTGGATTAATTGAAGTTAGAAATTCGTTTACTGTGATTGTATAATCGTCATAAGGTATGTATGCTTCATATTGATGCTTTAATTATTAATTAAATTGGATTTTTGTGTCCTTTTGGGTTTTGTGCATTTCTAGCTAAAATCTTGATTAAATGATGTTGTTTATGCTTGTTAGTTGATGATAAATGATGTATATATGATGTACGAGCTTCGTGAACCATTAATTGGCCAGAAACATCACGAAACTGTGATTTTAGGGTTGAAACCCGTATTGTTGTTGCTGCTGTTGTTCTTCCTCACTCGCAAAGGGGTCACGCGTACGAGTGAAGAGTCAGACGTACGGAGAACCGTACAGATGAGCTAGTACTTGTGTTGGTTAAGCTCGGATGTGACTCGTACGAGTCAGGTGTCACTCGTATGATTAACCGTGCAGCTGAGGTGTCTCATGCGTACGAGTGGATGCCACTCGTACGGTTAATTGATCAGGTGTTTGAGTGTTTAAGCGTTCCTTACTTATTCTGAATTGTCTTGTTGTTGGGATGTTATCAAGACATGATTACTGAATGGATTATTTATCATTCTCAGATGATAAGGTGGAAGAGATTACTCAGTAATATTATGTGACGACCTGGAAATTTTCGACCAAATTTAAACTTGATCTTTATATGTTTCCGACACGATAAGTAAAGTCTATAATGTTGAATCTCGAAAATTTTGGAACTATGTTCATGTATTCAATTACCTTTGACCAGTTTCGACGATTCAAGAACAATTAATTGTAAATAAATGTGTGTGTGTGTGTGTGTGTGTGTGTGTGTGTGTGTATAAATATATGTATATATAATAACTGGAAATATTAATATACATTTAATCGTTAGAACTAAAAATGTAAAATGAAATACGATATAATTAAATTGTTATGAAAATGAATCTATATGTATATTTAATGTATATTAAATATAAATGTTAAATGATTGTAATACACGTTTGATGTTCCGATTGATTTTAAGCAAGTTAAACACGAATTTATGTGATTTTAAAATAAACGTTGATTCGAAAATGAGTTAAATAATTTATAGGCTTATTAGATATGTATTTAGGATCTAGTTATTAAATTTAACACTTTTTATATTTTACTCAGAATCGAGGGGGACAGTTGATGTAATTTTTATCTAATAAATTAATAATCGAATTTTATACCATAATGACCAAAATAAATAAAGATAATAATTGTGAAAGTTTGGGATTTTTCTGAAGACTTTTATCCGTCACTAATTATCAACGGGGTACGATATAATATTCCTAATAAAACTGTCGGCATATAGTTACAAATTTAGATTTCTGTAGAACACGTTTTATTTTATATATTATTATTATAAATTATTATTATTATTATATTAATTCTTTAACTGTACCGTGAATCAAGATGGGCATATTGATTTTTATGGATTACTGTGTTTAATTGATAAATTATTATTGTTTATGATTTATGATTCATGAGTTTACACTTAGTTTATATATATACATATTAGCATATACATGCACTAAGTCACCAACACAAAGCAACTTCTTCTTCTTCCTCAAACTAGTCGACTATCACTCACAATCAATCACCTTGTTCCATTTTATTTATTCAATCACCCTACAACCTGCAGCTTAACGAAGCTCTAAACCGTCACCTTTTAACACCCATTTAATCCTCGATGCTACTACTACCATATTTCTGGTTCCTTCTTGTTTCAACTGAAACCCATTTCACCTCCATTAAACCCACCCAAAATAACCATCATATACTCGCCGCTGTCATTTTTCTTTGTGTGTTCTCTATTGATATCCGAATACAAACACTCATCAAACCCACTTCAAACTCGTTTTATTTTATTATTTTTGTTTCACGCTACTGCATTTGTTTACTACCTTCATTTGACTAGCATAAAATAAGAAACCCATCTATCCCATTCTTCTTGATCTTAATGTTTCCTGTTTCTGTGTGCAACCAACAACCACAACACAACCATGCCACCTGTCAAAACCATCACCTTCACCACTCAAACCATTTCCTCTCTCCATATTTTTTTTCTTTCCTGATGACACCCAACGAACACCCCTTACATTTTTTTTGTACGCAGCTACTACTCTAAGTGTGCCTTTTATTTTCTGCATAAGCGACACCCAAACAATCCTACAACTACTTCTTGCTACAGTTGCTTCCGTTTGCTTTTGTTCCTGTCGAACAGCCACATTTATGGCTGTTATACTTTCCTGTTTCAGCTCCTAATTTCTGTTAACAGTAAGGACGATGATGGTGAGGATAATTAAGATGATACCACAATGAGAGATGATTAAGAAGATATTCGTTGATGATAGAAACTAGTTATGTGAGAAGATGAATAATATTATGGCGTTTAATCAATTGACAAGTGGGACTAGGTAACCTTTCATGGCCAACAAATACTAACCCCACCTCTTCCACTTGTTGTTCCACTTGTGTTCATATCTTGTTCCTTTTCTATTAAAAAATGTATACTTGATTGGATTGTGAAACGGTAATTGGGTTTAGCTAATTTTGGGTTTGTGAATATGTTTTGGGCCGATTACTTGTATAAATCTCACGTGGACTCTTGATGTAGAACGGGCCACTACTCGCAAACCCACACTTCTTTTCTTTCCTTGATTTTTGTACGATGACACAAGTGTGTATGAAAGGATAAATGAAAACAATTATGGTGATTGATGATGTAGATGATCATGATGAGATATTAATACCGTATGATGTTATGGAGAACGAGACTGTGTATGATTCGATGATGATGATGAGATGTTTAGTGATAACCGAATGATGATGATTATGTGGTGTTAGCAAGATGATGTAGTGAGGATGAGATGGTACAGTGACGAAGATATTATGATGTCATTGATGATGCGAGTAAGGTTATGATTCACGAATATGATCAATGTTTAGGATGATAATTTGGTTATGATGATGAAGATAAGATGAAAAGATAAAGGATTTATTTTAGGAATTAAAAGAGAAATTAAGTAATAGAGTAATGTTTGGGCGTGTAGTCGGGGAACGAGAGGTCGCGGGTTTGAGTCCGGACAGTGGCGTTTTATTCTTAGAAGCATGTTTCTTCAAAGGTTGTATTCTAAAAATTTTATTATTATTATTATTATTATTATTATTATTATTATTATTATTATTATTATTATTATTATTATTATTATTATTATTATTATTATCATTATTATTATCATTATTATTATTATTATTATTATTATTATTATTATTATTATTATAAAAATAATACATTTTATTATTATTATCATTAATATTATCATTACTATCATTTTAATAATTATTATTATCATTATTATTATTACTAATTATTATTACTATTATTAACATTAATATATTTATTAACAAGTATTATTATTAAGTATTATTAGTATTAAGAATTCTTATCAAAATTAGTATTTTTATTGTAAAAATAATACAACCTTTTTATCTTATCATTATTACTATCATTATTAAATTTTTTATATATTTTAGTATTATTATCATTTTTATTATCAATATTAACATTATTATTAGCATTATCATTATTATTATAAATATCATTTTTATTAATACTAATCCTATTATTAATATTAGAATAAATAAATATTAATTATATAAAAATATATTTAAAACATATAACATAACTATATAATATTTTTAAAAGTATATATAAAATAAATATAGTTAGTTAATTAATAAAACTTATAAAATATTAAATATAACAATTATATCACTAATAATAATAGATATAAACTTGTTCGAACACAATTATATGTGTTAATATATATATATATATATATATATATATATATATATATATATATATATATATATAAATGATATAGGTTCGTGAATCCGAGGTCAACCTTGCATTGTTCAGTATCGTCGTATGTATATTTTTACTACAAAATATCGTATCGTGAGTTCATTTGCTCCCTTTTACTCTTTACATTTTTGGGAATGAGAATACATGTGCTGTTTTTACAACTGCTTTATTAAATGATTTTGAAATATATTTTGAACTGTGAATACATGAAATACTTTTATAAATGTTTGACGAGATAGACACAAGCAAAACATTCCTCGAATGAATTATTATGCAGACAGAAGTTCTGTGGATTATTATTGAATTAGTTGGACGTGCTGCCACTAATTGTTGTGAATATTTTTTCCCTGATTATTATTGCTTGGTAACCTAAGAATTATAAACGGGTATGGCCCTAATTCACGCGAATCCTAAAGGTAGCTACCGGGTTTAACACCCCCACCCAGAATGTTCACTAGATGGAAGAGCTAGTGGGAGTGGTGTTTAGTACTTCGAAGTTTATATATTATACAGACGAGATGTTCTGTTTTTGGGGATATTATTGATGCGCATTATATGTTAAGGTCGGTTACCATGTTGAGCAATGAAATCAAATTAAATGTTATGTGTCGAGAGAATGATTTTTATACACAGGTTATGTGTATTATATATTGTACACGAGATATGTGTACGGTTATTAAAAATCGCGAGGCAACCTACGGGGGAGAAAAGGATACGAACCTACTCTGCCAAGCATTATGAAAAATGGTATTGTACACGAGATAGGTGTACTGTGTTTAAATCTTGTGGTCTATCAAAATGATGAATTTTATTATTTATGATAAACTAATGAACTCACCAACCTTTTGGTTGACACTTCAAAGCATGTTTATTCTCAGGTATTAAAGAAATCTTCCGACTTGCATTTGCTCATTTAGAGATATTACTTGGAGTCATTCATGACATATTTCAAAAGACGTTGCATTCAAGTCATTGAATTCAAGATTTTTATTAAGTCATTTATAGATTGGGACATATTATGAAATGGTATGCATGTCTGTCAACTTTCAATGTAATAAAAGTTTGTCTTTTAAAAACGAATACAATGTTTGTAAAATGTATCATATAGAGGTCAGAACCTCGCAATGTAACCATATGTTATTGTATTCATCCTTATGGATTAGGATGTTTCGTTACATGTGGTATCAGAGCGGTGGTCTTAGCGAACTAGGTCTTGCATTAGTGTGTCTAACTGATAGATATTAAGATGCATTAATGAGTCTGGACTTCGACCGTGTCTGCATGTCAAAAGTTTTGCTTATCATTTTTGTCAAAAATTAACTGCTTATCATCTTAAGTCTAAACACGTCTTACTGCATTCATTGCATAGATAGTGTATAGACAAAATTCATATCTTAGCTTATCTGTTACTGTAAACTTTGCCTAACATATTCCGTAAATTCCTCCGTAATCTACGAAATCTTTTGCTCTATATATATTGATATACTATGTAATTAGAATACCATCTGATAGCCGAAAATTATTTCATATCGAAAAATATTTTATTCAATCATACGAAATGGAACTCGCCACTAGTTCAAGTCCCTCGGATTCTGATATGGAGTTTCACTCGAGCTCCGAAAACATTATGACCGGAATGGATAAACCAATCAGCCATCATCTTCAGTTCTGGATGAATTGGGAATGAGTTCGTAGTCGACTTAACCAATGGAAACAAGAAGAAGGCAATCCTTTCCATCAACCAAATTGCCCTCTTGACGAAGAACCTGAAGCACTTACCGGTGAACCTATCTAAAATACCATTTTCAGCCTCATCTCCAGAGTAGCTCATCACGATTATATTCTATCTACAATTCTAAACCTTATTCATCCACTTGTCCCAACCGACAATCATCCTGGAGTAATAGCAGAAGTCAACGAGCCTCGCGCCCGAGTTGTAGCCTTGAAAAATATGGTGCAAAACGTACCAGCTTCAGCAACATCACCGGCACCAACATCAACACCAGTACCACCAACAACCCAAGTTTCAACATCACACGCCTCAACATCGCAATTTATACCTCGAGCATAATCTTCGTTCTACATCTTGTTCTACATCGGTTATCTTCGTTCTTCATGTTGATTATGTAATCTCTAATGTTTTAGAGATTATGTATTCTAGATCTAACGATAAATCAAATGAGTTTAATACTATATCTACTCATTAAATCCATGATTATATCTGAAGAAAATATATATGTATATATATTTTCATAAAGATTGTAATTAAAAGCTCTTTTGTACAAACTGTTAATGGCGAAAATATTTTAACGGGTAGGTAATACCCGAGGAATATTTAGATTTCACATTAATAAGTTACACTGTACATTCTTCGAATTTGATTCAACGGTCATTTACTATCCTACTTACATCTATAGATATACAAATTCGTTCACCATAGAATAACCATTTTCGTTCAATTTCATATTTGGATTTTGACCTATCAGAATCCAACAAGTGGCATACTGAAGAAAAACATTGGACAAAATAAAAAATTTGTTAGAAATAAACAAATTAACTATAAGAAATTCTGTTAAGAAACCACGCTAACAAAATCCTAGCTAACTGTTCCTAGCTAACTGTTAATTCCTTATTACATTTATTTATCTCAATTTAATTATCGCAATTTTAATTCTCGCAATTTTATTTATCGTCATTTAATTTCTGTTATTTATTTTACGCACTTTAAATATCGGGACACGTGTACAAGGTTTTGACATATCATATCGACGCATCTATATATATTATTTGGAATAACCATAGACATTCTATATGCGGTAATGATGGAGTTAGCTATACAGGGTTGAGGTTGATTCTAAAATAATATATATGCTTTGAGTTGTGATCAAGTCTGAGACATGTATACAATGGGTCACGATACGTATTAATTAATTCGAATATTATATATTAAACTATATATGAATTATTGAATTGCTAACTGTGGACTACTAACTATGGACTACCAACATTGGACAATTAAAATGAGTTAAAATATTGATTATAACATATGAAACTAAACATTTCTTCAAGTTTGCCACTTGATTTCATCTTAAACCTTATTTGTATCTCGACGATTACAATCTGCGTTCCAACCTTTCATAATTCTTGAAAACACATCAATCGAGAGAATGAACCAACCGCACTTCATCCGCGGAAGAAAAGATTGATGCATATAGTTATACACCTGAAAGCACTCGGAACCTGGGTTAAGGTTTAACACGTAGCTGTGCTAATTCCTTTAGCGTTATTATTACCCAAAATAACTTGGTAATCCCTTTCAAAGTAGCAAATTTTGTCACAGCTCTAGCAAGTTAACTTTGACTTTTCGTTCAAAACAACCTTATTATAACCTTGATATATGTGCTTGCTCTTTTATTGTTACCGGAAAACCTTTTATATTCCACCGCATTAGCAGTAAACTTACCAATAACTTTATTGATCTTTGACTTTCCGAAAAATCATTATTTTTATCGAAACCTCATCATCTACTCATCTGCATCTTGTAACGATAATCGCCATACCAAGTACCGGGAAATCAGCAATCAATATTAGAATCTCGCAACGTTTCTACATCAATAGTTATATGTATACATATAACATTTATCTCTTAAAATTATGATCTTCCATTCTGAAAAACACTCAGTCTACAAATCAATACTTTGAATGTTGAAAAGCTGAATGAAGCAGCAAAAACCGTAGACAAGCGTAAACGACCTTAACCGTCAGAAGTTTGATGATAAAAAATAGTATGTTGGCAAAGCAGAAAAATTGGAACTGGAAAACGGATTGAGCAAACCATGAAGGAGGCTGTGAAAAAATCACAAAGAATAAACCTGCCTTCAAAGAATCCAAATAATTCAGTATCTGCTAAAGTTATTAACGAATACCTTGCTCCTGACCCTTCACTTTTACAGACAAATCTTCATCATCATCCATCGATATTAGAAATTCTAAGATATCATCGTATTTTTTTTGTAAATATCCTCGATATTTCCGAAGATATTTTCATAACTATTCTATTCTGAAATCAATTATCTCTTCACGATATCAGTGTTACATCAGAAAGGAAACTGTTTTAGTTTCTAAATTCTGAAAAATTCGAACTTAAAATATGAATGTTTTTGAAGTAATGTTAGGAACTGAAGCATGAGTTAGTATAATATAATGACACTTGATCAATGTGATTATATTACAGTAAGTCATGCTGAGTTTCTAATGAAACATGATGATTCACAGACCATAACGTCATCATGTGTCATGTTACACGACTCTTACATTCTACCTAATCTCTAGATGTATTAAGAACATATCTCTTGATAGTTCTATCTTTACCAGTAATTTCTGGTAATTTAACCAATCAAGATCATGCTATTACAATCTCTTTCTTAGCACATTATTCATGATCATTCGAAACTTCATACCTACGAATTCTGGACCATTATTCGTTTGACTTAAAATCGGGAAGAGAAAACAAAATTATGGAGCTTCAAAATATGAAGGAAATGAAGAGGGTGGATTTATAGTGAAATATCAGACAGAGAAATCGAGACAGATTATCACATTTAATCAAAGAGGATCTTAATTTCCTTAAATTTTGAAGAATCAAATCTTATTACAAAGATTTTCTTTAAATCCCTTGAACTCCGAAAATCAACCATATCTACGTCAAAGGACATGACGAAATATTATTTTCTCATTTCACTCTTTTGTGATAGCTTCACTTATACCCTTTGTGTAATCGAATTGTTTTATCCATATTACTCAATGATGATAAAACTCTAATTTCTAGCTCGTATGCGTCATGAAAACATACTTATTGTCAGCCATGACCATCCCAATCAAATTTCCGGATGAAATTTCTTTAACGGGTAGGGACTGTGACTTCCCGGAAATTTTCGACCAAATTTAAACTTGATCTTTATATGTTTCCGACACGATAAGCAAAGTCTATAATGTTGATTCTCGAAAATTTTGGAACTATGTTCATGTATTCAATTACCTTCGACCAGTTTCGACGATTCACGAACAATTAATTGTAAATAAATGTGTGTATACGTGTGTGTGTGTGTATATATATATATATATATATATATATATATATATATATATATATATATATATATATATATATATATAATAACTGGAAAAATTAATATACATTTAATCGTTAGAAATAAAAATGTAAAATGAAATACAATATAATTAAATTAAATTGTTATGAAAATGAATCTATATGTATATTTAATGTATATTAAATATTAATGTTAAATGATTGTAATACACGTTTGATGTTCCGATTGATATTAAGCAAGTTAAACACGAATTTATGTGATTTCAAAATAAAAGCTGATTCGAAAATGAGTTAAATAATTTATAGGCTTATTAGATATGTATTTAGGATCTAGTTATTAAATTTTTACACTTTTTATATTTTACTCAGAATCGAGAGGGATAGTTGATGTAATTTTTATCTAATAAATTAATAATCGAATTTTATACCATAATGACCAAAATAAATAAAGATAATTACTGTGAAAGTTTGGGATTTTTCTGAAGACTTTTATCCGCCACTAATTATCAACGGGGTACGATATAATATTCTTAATAAAACTATCGGCATATAATTACAAATTTAGATTTCTGTAGAACACGTTTTATTATATATATTATTATTATAATAATAATTATTATTATTATATTAATTCTTTAACTGTACCGTGAATCAAGATGGGCATATTGATTTTTATGGATTACTGTGTTTATTGATAAATTATTACTGTTTATGATTTATGATTCATGAGTTTACACTTAGTTTATATATATACATATTAACATATACATGCACTAAGTCACCAACACAAAGCAACTTCTTCTTCTTCCTCAAACTAGTCGACTATCACTCACAATCAATCACCTTGTTCCATTTTATTTATTCAATCACCCTACAACCTGCAGCTTAACGAAGCTCTAAACCGTCACCTTTTAACACCCATTTAATCCTCGATGCTACTACTACCATATTTCTGGTTCCTTCTTGTTTCAACCGAAACCCATTTCACCTCCATTAAACCCACCCAAAATAACCATCATATACTCGTCGTTGTCATTTTTCTTTGTGTGTTCTTTGTTGATATCCGAATACAAACACGCATCAAACCCAATTCAAACTCGTTTTATTTTATTATTTTTGTTTCACGCTACTGCATTTGTTTACTACCTTCATTCGAATAGCATAAAATAAGAAACCCATCTATCCCATTCTTCTTGATCTTAATGTTTCCTGTTTCTGTGTGCAACCAACAACTATAGCACAACCATGCCACCCGTCAAAACCATCACCTTCACCACTCAACCCATTTCCTCTCTCCATATTTTTTTTCTTTCCTGATGACACCCAATGAACACCCCTTACATTTTTTTTATACGCAGCTACTACTCTAAGTCTCTGATGTGCAATTTCGTACTCTAAATTATTAGCTAAATACCTATCGATTATCACACAATACAGGCAACTATAACCAGTTCGTGTAGTAATTAAACAAGTATTTGACCAATTCGTTCCACAGAGAGCAGGTAATTGAAAACTTGAACTATTAATTATTCTAAGATTTAAAAGGGGAGTTTTGTTGTAAAACTGATTAAACGCAAAAGTAAATTAAACTTAACTCAATAAGAAGCAAAGGTATCCACTTAGTTACAATTCCCTAGGCTAGGATTGCTCGGTTAAATTCGTTAAGTAAACAATTATAATGATGTGACACTGTATTTATCTGTCGATTCCTACAGTTTAAGACTAGTAACCTAAGTATAACTGTCGTTAACTTAGAGTTACAAACCAATTCACCATGATATTACTCAAGATTATAATCTAACTTAAGTTGGTTTGGTATCCCTTACAACCTCACAATTATTGCAACTAATTTCAAGCTCAACCACTATACGATTAATTTTTTTATCGGTGTCCCTCATAAAATCTCACGTATTCCTAAATTATTCACGTTCAATAATCTAGTAAAAGCTATTAATCAATTTAACTGTCGTTAGTTAATCAATAACTTCTGTGATTTAACAATCAATAAGCTTTAATAACGGTGGATCTTAGCTAGACATAAACTTGTGTAATTTTAATTAATTGTTGTTAACCAAAAGATCACAATCCATCACCTAGGTTCATGCATCTAAGTGAATACTAAATATTTAGCTACTCATGGTAAAGCAAAGAACAAATAAATAAGAAGAATAATTAAACATAATCATTGAATTGAATGAAGAACAAATTAATAAAAGTAATAAAAGTTAATATAAAGATTAAAATAACCAAGAATGATATTGTAGCTTAAACCCTTGTAAAATAATGAAGAAAGACAAGGAAATTTGTAACTAATGTTGCTGTGAAAGAAAATTCGTAAATAAAACTGCATGCCCTAAATTGGGGTAAAATTCGTCTATTTATAGAAGCTGGGAAAACAGCTGAAACCGACCCACGTCTCGATCCGCGACATCCCATCGCGATCCGCGATAACAACATTGCGTTACGCGATGACCAGGACGCGTCAAAGCCCATTGAAACGCGACAGAATGGTCAAAATGCCCTTTTTCCATGTCGTGTTCTGATGCACTTCATCACGTATCATGATGACCAAAACGCGATAAACCTCATCCTGAAGCGATGGAAACTGATTTTTTCACCCGAGGCACGTTTATCTTCAACTCTAACTTCGTTTTGGCTATATCTTCAATAAAATCAACAATAATGAGCCAACGAACCATATCTTGACACTTTCTTCATTTTAAACTCAAATAACTCGATATCTTAATCAAAGTCTTCAAAATACTAGCAAATGGAAGAAGATAACGCCCAAAATATATGTATGAAAATGGCGTTATCAAAATCCCCCACAGTTGAACCTTCCTTGTCCTCAAGCAAGTCAATCTCGAAACAATAACTGTACGTATAATCTTCAACAAATTTCTGCAAGATTCAAGCCTTCAAGTCAATCCTCCACAAGCTCTCGTACTCTTCATCTTTTCACGAATAAGCTTATTTCCTCAAAAAACAATTCCCCACATTCCTGTCACTTATAAAACAACATACTAACCATCAAACGCACCCCCCTTCTCCCCCCATTTTCATTCAAACACATTTCAAAAACAATATCCTAAGTGGCCCTTATCGCAAACAAATTTTCATAAAACATTCTTTCTAAGTCATGAATTGAGATGTAAAGACAATTTGGGTTGAGAACTCAAACTCCAAAAGTTTCCACAACTTTACTTCTTAACACAAACCTTTCATCTCAAAGCCTAAACTCTTTTCACTTAACTTCCCCTAAAAATCACATTACTAGGCTTTCAATATCCTTCTTTTCTTTGCATCAATCAACCCTTAAGACTTAACTTTCCAACCTCAATAACTAATCACCAATAAACATTCAAATACAATTGGTGTAAAATGATTACAAATGATAAAAACAATCTTACGTTATAAGGTTTAGTATTTGTAATCATGACCCTTATTCGCATCAAGATAGCCTACTAACAATATTTAAGGCGCTATTGCAAATACCAATACTTCACAATTTAATCAAAGATCCAGTTATAAATAGATTCATACCTGTGTTTATGTAGGGAAATCCGTTTAACTTTTTAACTCTCTCGATTCCATTTCATGCTGATAATTTCTAAATATGCAAGCTATTCACATACTGGTCACATCTCTCTTATCCAACGTACCCCGCAAAGGTAACTCTTCCCAAGGTCTAGTCTTACTAGGTATTTCCCACATCATGAGCCAAAGATGATCACTACTGCATAAGTATGAGACGAGTACCTAAAGATGATCACCTTGCCTTGAGATAGTAACGTCCTTGACCCGTGTAGCGAACCTTTAACCAACCGATCCCAAACCGGAAAAAGGTCTTAGGTGGTTAGGTGATCTAGCACGCCAAAGGATCTATCGGCTCGAGTTTTAGAAACTACTACTTAAGCTCGGATCTCATAAGCATTATTTTATTTTTTTTTAAACATGAACATTCTCTTTGAATGTCTTCCTCGTCTTCAATTTGTGACTTTGTAGAACCCGCAATGTATGATGTAGCGGATGGATAATGATGTGATCAATGATAATGAATGATTTGTTGTTGGAAGTCTTTAACTCATGACAATAAGCAATACCATTCACACCATAGTCAGCAACAGCCACCCCTTAAAGGGTCCATTGGAGTCAGAGATTTGTGATTTTTCCTCTTCAAGCTTACATACCTAGCACTTATGAGTATAACACTTCTTTAAGAGAGTCAAAAAGCCATAAATACAAAATATGAAGCCATTTATATCCTAATTTCTAATTAAACCATTTTTCTCGCATTTTACCCTAAAACCCTAAATACCGTTATTCTTCATTTCTTGACACAAATAAGTTGCATTGTCATTTTTAAAACAAATACTAAACTAGATAAAATAAGATTAAATTTTTAACATTTTTAACCAAATTTATCCAACATTTATCCCTTTTCAACTTTCACCTTTCATCAATTGTCTTTCCTCAAGCACTTATATACTCAAAATTCCTAAGTCATGGTCAGAAAGGTCCATTCATAATTAACAAACCACCAACAATTTGCTTAAAACTAATAAACCTCATCGGCCAAAACCAAAAATTCCAAGTCAATCCCTAATCACTACGGGTGCTCTCATGGGTAAACATCTCAATCATAACCTTGAAAAGTTTAAAAAAAAAATTTGATCGCTAGGCAATTAAAACATGCAAAAATTTCAAAATCCGCGAGAATTTATCTCTCCCCTCACACTTAAGATCATGTAATGCCCTCATTTACATGAAATCAGAAAATCAAAAATAAATTCGAGAGGACAAAATAGTGAAAAAGGGAAAAGAAAAGAAAAGAAAACCCGGATTTTTAGATCCGTAGATCGCGGAAACACGGTGCACGATGGCGCTGAACTTACTGCCAGCATAAGAACATCGGCATCCACTCGATCACCAAAACATCATAATCAAGTAAGATGCTGAACTTAATGCCAGACTTTGAAAAATAATAAAGCACAACCACCGTGAAACCTGAAACGAAAACATACATACCACAACCATAATTAATGGGGTGGTACCACCACGGTACCGAAACGCCCCATTTAAAATCCAAAGTATTAAGTTTAAGACTAACAATTACCATCATCCTAATTAAGATTACAGTCATCCAAAATTAAAAAAACAAATAAACGATATTAAAAAGTTTTGTTTTTCTTGTCACCACACGATCACCCCCGCATCCAATCACCAAGGGTTATACCCTCCATAAGATCCATCATACTGCCCACCATAAGGACCTCCACTACCTGACTGACCTCCCTGGTTACCTTCATCATACTGAGAACTAGAACCTGCTCCTCTTCGTCGGATCATATCCTCCCAAACTTCCTGAGCTGCTGTGCGATCATATACCCGATAAGGACCTGTCGACTCCGGAGTCCATGGAATACGAGTGCCATAAGGAGTAAAGATGGTATTAGGAGAAACAAGCTCCATGTTGTGTCGATGCCAATCGTGATGATACACACTTTCACTAATGCCATATGCAATCTGACTCTCCGAGCATGCTCGGGTTTCCTCATTATAAAGCTGCATATTACGCATCTGATCCATTAAATCTCGGTTGGTAAACCGTTGACCCCCGACACCTTGACCTGCATCTTGACCACCTTCGGCCATCTCTTCATCCTCCTCCTGTGCCCCCTGCAAATCTCGGGGACGACGACGTCGAACCCTATATGGAATAACCTGGCCGTGCTCAATAGATATTACTCTCGCCCCTCGAAAAACATTTTCTCCTAACACAACTGCTTCAGAAACAATTCGTTCCATATCCGATCTATCAATTTCAAAAATTGATGTAATCCTCGTGATAAAATGACCACCTCGAATCGGGCTTCCCGTAGAACGAAGTCCACTACCCTGATGTTTAAGAAAATAGGCCACTCCATAACCAACTGAAGTAGGTGTCCTGGTTCGGAATTGGTTCACATACCAAAGGTCCGGTAAAGAGACCTTCTCGTTCCCACTTCTTCTATGTGTAACAGTATGCGAAACCATTCGTTGAATTGCACGAAGAGCGAGATCCATGATGTTAACACAAGGACAGTTACTCGGGCTCCATTCAGAATCGGAAGCAATCTCCCCCCAAACTCTAGCTGCATCAAATTCACGAGGATCAATCATATCAATTACCCTTTCAGCACCCCAAAGATAATCTCGAAAACTAACTCGTGTGCGTTCTTCATCGGTATAAATTCCCAAATAAGTAGCCAACTGAAATAATGACATAGAACGGTTAACCCCACCCAATCGAAAAGTCATAAACGTTGGATCATCAATGTTTTCAGGGTGAAGATTCATCACATATGTAGCGTAAAATTCAATAACCAACTCCCGGTAAACTACTTCATGAATACCAAAGAAAGCAACCCAATCATTATACACAGAACTTCGCCATTCCAATTGAAAATATTCCATAACCGTAGCATATAAACCTCCCCGTTGTAAAACATTCCAATCAACCACCCGATGCGGTTCAAATTCTTTCCGAATCAATTCTTGAACATCCGCCTTTCTTTGCTTAGTAACCTCCGATCGACCATTAAACCGTAAATTCACATGTAATTCTGTTTGAGGAATTGGAGGTTGCGGTTGAACCTCCTGAGCTGCACTGGCTGCAGTACCGGAACTTGAAGCATCCCTAGCACTACCACGTCCTCCTGTCTGAAAAACAAATACAATGACAAACAAAAAGATATATCCTAAAGGACATGTTAGCGTTAGCGATAACCTGCATTCTTTCAAACATATACCTAAGGCACACAATGTCAATGGTCACTTAAAAACACTCCAAAAGCATAAATCATATAAGACTCCAACAACTATCATGCACTTATAACAAATTCCCAAGTATCATTCTCAATCATCATGAAAATCCTCACAGTTATAAACAATTCAAAGCATGGATGTCGAATTAAATCAACACAAATCAATCTACTGACGTCATCCTCTCAGTAACATATGCACCTTTAACTAAGTAAATCAACAATCCAAACATGTAATCAAAGCATACATATCATCAGCACATGTTAAACACAATCCAAAAGTCAAACTGAGTCAAACCCAGTCAACCAAGTCAAAATCCCTAATTACACATGAACCCTAGAAATCAAAATCAAAATCTAGACAATTCAAGCATGAATTCATGGTATTTATACTCAACTAACAATCATACAACATTCAAAACATATCAATTTAACTCACAAATTCAAAACCCCCAATTAATCATACCTAAGAACCCTAGAAATCAAAGAATGAAATTATAGAACAATAGGCATGAACATCGAAGTAATAACATGTTAAGCATACATAATCTCCAATAAAAATCGAACAATAACACATAAACACACCCCCACACTTATTTTTCTCATAAACCCTAGTTAAGATTAAAATTAAACATGAGAAAAAGATGAAAACAAGCAAGAAGATGTTAAATCATAACCTAGCCATGTTGTTATTGTGGATTAGATGAAGATTCGTGAGTAAATCGAAGGTTTAATTGATGGGTTATGGTGTATTGAGAGCAGAGAGATGGAAAGAAATTAAGTGGTGATGAAAAAAAAAACTGGAAAAAACGTATTTAACCTGATTCTGCTGAACGTGTCGCGTTTCGCGACAAGGTGTCGCGTTCCGCGACAAAGGCGACTCAAACGCGATAAAATAGGCTCAAACGTGACACATATGGGGTCTCATACTGATCAATCTGTCGCGTTCTGGGGGTGTTTGTCGCGTTCCGTGACAAGTTTTTTTTTTTTTATATATTGTTTTTGGATTTTTCATGGTTTACCAATTAAAGCAAAAATACACACAAATTGCCTAACAAATACAAACTTTACAAAATTGATTTTTTAACGAGTCGTTTTCTCGACTCAATGCCACGTTCATGTGTCTTTCGGGTAGAGGGTGAGGTCCTCCCTCTCGGTGTTATCGAATGCCTCATGATACAATTTTAACCGATGACCATTCACCTTAAAGCTTCTACCCTCGTTATCTAACAATTCCACGTGCCCGGCCAGAAAAGCTTTCTTTACCATGAATGGACCGGACCATCGTGACCTAAGCTTTCTGGCGGAAAATTTAAACTTAGATTGAAATAACAAAACTTTATTGCCCGGTTCAAATTCTTTTCTCATCTTCAAACGCGCATCATGCCATAACTTCGTCTTCTCCTTATAAATGCGTGAATTCTCATAAGCATGGTTTCGCAATTCCTCAAGTTCATGAATTTGCAAAAACCGATGTTCTCCCGCTTCCTTAAAGTCCGTATTATACTGTTTAAGTGCCCAATACACCTTATGCTCCACTTCAACGGGCAAATGACACGCTTTTCCATAAATGAGACGGAATGGTGTAGTACCAATGGGCGTTTTATACGCAGTTCGAAATGCCCATAGTGCGTCATTCAACTTTCGGCTCCAAATCTTAGGATTGTTTTTCACCGTTCTTTCAAGAATGCGTTTTAGTGCACGGTTAGTATTCTCAACTTGGCCACTCGTTTGAGGGTGGTAAGCCGTGGAGAAACGGTGGGTTACTCCATACTTCTTAAGCACCTTCTCGAGTAGTTGATTTGCAAAGTGCGTACCGCGATCACTAATCAAGGCCTTTGGAAGCCCGAAACGCGAAAAGAGATTTTTAAGGAAGTCAACGACGACTCTTGCGTCATTAGTAGGCAAAGCTTTGGCCTCCGCCCACTTTGACGCGTAGTCAACCGCCACAAGGATGTATTTACATTTGTTGGATGCGGGAAAAGGTCCCATGAAGTCTATCCCCCAAATGTCAAATATCTCACAAACTTGAATACTCGTTTGGGGCATCTCATCTCTTTTGGAGATGTTTCCCGCCCTTTGGCAAGCGTCACAAGTTTTGATAAAGGCACTAGCATCTTTGAAAATGGTAGGCCAATAGAATCCCGAATCGAAGATTTTCTTAGCCGTATAATTAGCTCTAAGATGCCCACCTGTGGGTCCTTGGTGATAATGCTCTAGAATTTGTTGAGCTTCCTTCCCATAAACACAACGACGAATCACTTGATCCGCCCTAATTCAAAAAAGATGCGGGGCATCCCAAAAGTAAAACTTAATATCCGCAAAGAATTTCTTCTTTTGTTGGTAAGTTAAACCTTTGGAAAGAATGCCCGCGGCTAGATAATTAGCAATATCGGCGAACCAAGGAGTTTCGGATTCAATTTCGATACCCATAAGGGACTCATCAGGGAATGTATCATGAATGTCAGATTCATTGAGTTCCTCTAGGTTTGGGTTTTCAAGACGAGATAAATGATCCGCGGCTAAATTTTCGGCACCCTTTTTATCCTTGATCTCAATGTCAAATTCTTGGAGAAGAAGAATCCAACGAATGAGTCTAAGCTTAGCATCTTGTTTAGAGAACAAGTACTTAAGGGCCGAATGATCAGTGTAAACGACCGTTTTAGACAACACCAAATATGACCTAAATTTATCAAACGCAAAGAGGACCGCAAGGAGCTCCTTTTCCGTGGTGGTATAATTTAATTGAGCCCCCGTAAGTATCTTACTCGCGTAATAAATAGGTTTAAAGTGATTAACGTGGCGTTGACCTAAAACCGCGCCTAGCTTTAAATCACTAGCATCACACATAAGCTCGAAAGGTTGAGACCAATCGGGAGATACCATGATAGGAGTGTGTGTGAGCTTCTATTTTAAAAAGTTGAAAGCGTTCTCGCATTCGATATTAAAGTCGAAGGGAACATCCTTCTCAAGGAGTTTAGTCAATGGTCGGGCAATCTTAGAAAAGTCCTTGATGAACCGTCTATAGAATCCCTCATGACCAAGAAAACTACGAATGGCTTTAACGTTTGTAGGTTTGGGAAGGCCCGAAATAACATCAATTTTGGCCTTATCAACCTCAATACCTGCACGAGAGATTTTGTGCCCTAAGACAATGCCTTCCTTCACCATGAAGTGGCATTTCTCCCAATTAAGAACAAGGTTTGATTCCTCGCACCTTTTGAGCACTTTTTCAAGATTAGCAAGATACGAATCGAAATAATCTCCAAAGACAGAAAAATCGTCCATGAAAACTTCCATGAAGTCTTCGATCATGTCATGAAAGATGGCGACCATACACCTTTGGAAGGTGCCCGGGGCATTGCATAGCTCGAATGGCATTCGCCGATAAGTAAAGGTACCGAAAGGACAAGTAAATGTGGTTTTATCTTGGTCCTTCGGATCAATGGGGATTTGGAAGTAGCCTGAAATCCATCTAGGAAGCAATAGAACTCCCGTCCCGCTAAACGCTCAAGTATTTGATCGATAAATGGAAGCGGGAAGTGGTCCTTCCTAGTGGCGTCGTTCAAACGACGATAGTCTATACAAACTCTCCATCCTGTGACGGTACGAGTAGGGACAAGTTCATCCTTCTCGTTGAGAACAACAGTCGTGCCCCCCTTTTTGGGCACAACTTGAACAGGGTTTACCCACGGGCTGTCCGAGATGGGATAAATTAACCTGGCATCGAGTAATTTAACCACCTCTTTTTTTACGACCTCTTTCATATTCGGGTTTAGACGACGTTGCCTTTGTACCACGAGTTTAAAATCATCTTCCATTAGGATTCGATGAGTACAAAAGGCCGGATTGATGCCCGATATGTCCGAGGTTTTCCAAGCTATTGCCCTTTTGTGGGATTTAAGAACGGAAACCAACCGACCCTTTTGGTCGCCGGTAAGTGTCGAAGAAATAATAACCGGCAATTGGGACGTACCTTGAAGATAAGCATATTCCATGTGAGGTGGAAGTTCCTTAAGCTCCATGGTGGGCGGTTCTTCGAGAGATGTTTTTATACGAAATTCATTTTTCAACCGGATAGTTTCAAATGATTCCGATTCTTTAAGCTTATCCTCTTTAAGTAATTCCTCCAACTCAACTTTCGGGTCAAAGTCACCGTTGACTTCACCCATCATGATTACATCTGACGTGTCTACACTTAAAAATTCCTGCAAATCATGCTCAACACAATCGTCAATAACATCAATAGCAAAACATTCATCATCGGTTGAAATAGGGTGTCTCATGGCTTTATTAATGTGACAAATCACCCTCTCATTCCCAACACCTAAGCTAAGTTGTTCTTTTTGAACGTGGATAATAGCATCCACGGTGTTAAGGAATGGTCGACCTAGAATAATGGGCACCTTAGTGTCCTCTCTCATCTCTAAAATCACGAAATCAACTGGAAATACAAGTGACTCAACCTTTACCAATATGTCCTCGGCTATTCTAATGGGGGTATCAAAAGAGTGGTTCGCTAAGCGAATCCCCATTCTTGTAGGTTTCAAGTCTCCTAGGCCAAGTTTAAGATATAACGAATATGGCATAAGGTTAACACTAGCACCTAAGTCGGCAAGTGCATCGTACACTTCCGAATTACCCATAACACAAGGGATAAGAAAACTACCCGGGTCTCCCAATTTTGGAAACATCTTGCTCTTTTTCAAGATGGCCGAACATTCCTTATGGAGGAATGCGGCGGATACCTCATGGTACTTACCTTTCTTGGAGATTAGATCTTTGAGAAACTTCCCATAGTTAGGCATCCCTTGGAGCACTTCCGCGAGTGGCATGTTCACGCTAATCTGTTTAATCATGTTTGCAAATTTCTGATATTGACTCGCGAGCTTATCCTTTTTCAACGCTTTCGGGTAAGGAATTGGCGCTTTGTATTCCTTCAATGGCGGTGATTTAGTTATGATCTCCGGCGGATCATCTTCCTTTTTCTCTTCGTCAAGCGACTTTTCTAACTCAGGCTCTTCCTCCTTTTTCTCCTCATTAATAGGTACCTGCAAAACATTAGAAGAAACAATAGGAGAAGATTTCGGAGTCTCCTTGTTAATAACCAAACCACTTCGAGTGGTTATAGCATTCACGTGCTCATTCCTAGCAGGCACTTTGTTGTTTGGATTGGATTGCGTATTAGCTGGGAGAGCACCCGGTGGTCTCTCCGATAAAGATTGAGCAATACGCCCCACATCCCGTTCCATGTTCTGAATCGAAGCCTGCTGATTTCTAACTTGCTGTTTTGTAGATTCCCCATCTTGCCTCAAAGCAGTGATACTTTCGTCCGTTTTTATAATAAAACCCCGTAGCAACTCCTCCAAAGGAGGCATCTTATTCTCTGGCTGCTGAACTGGTGGCATAGGCTGCTGGAAATTCCTAGGTGGTGCTTGCTGATTTCTGCTATTAAACCCAGGCGGCCTGTACGGATATACCTTCTGATTGCCCTGATAAACCGGATTACCACTCTGATAATTTTTACCGCCCATGTTACTCGCCTGATTGAAAAACTGTCTCCCACCCGGAAATTCACTAAGGCAAAATCACCCTTCTTAACGTAACCCAGATAATTAGCCTGTTCCTCCATTGACGATTGATCACAATCTTTGGTAAGATGCGGTCCTTGGCATAATTCACAACCCACTTTCATAGCGTGCATCTCTTTAGTCATTGACTCCATCTGTCTCTTAAAAGTCGCAAGTTGAGCCTTAACTGCAGCAAGCTCGTCACTAGTTTCGGTACTAGCAACATAAGAAGAGCGAGAAAGATCTAATTCTTGATGCCAATCATACGAATGCGTGGTAGTATCTGAGATGATTTCATAAGCGTCATCCGGAGTCTTTTTCATCAAAGAACCACCTGCAGCAATATCAAGTTCTTTCCTTGTCGGCACATTAACACCTTTGTAGAAAATTTGGACCTTATTGAAGTTGTTCAACCCGTGTTGAGGACAATTACGTAACATTTTTCCGAACCGTGTCCAAGCATCATAAAGTGTCTCATGTGGCTTCTGAACAAAGTGATTAATTTCGCTCTGCAGTTGAGCGGCCTTTGCAGCTGGAAAGAAACGTTGCAAAAATTTATCTTCCATTGTAGCCCAACTATCAATTTCACCTTCAGGCAATGAGGCTAACCAATCCTTGGCGTCATCTTTCAAAGACCAAGGAAAAACCCTCAAATAGATAATTGTCTCCGCGATATTTGCAATCTTGAACAAGTTGCAAATGCTTTTAAAGGAACGAAGATGCTCGAATGCATCCTCCTTCGGTGTACCTCTGAATTGACATTGGTGAGTTATCATATTAAGAATCTGTCCCTTGACTTCAAAATCTGTAGTGACTGGTGGTTGCCTGATGGCGTGTCCGTTACCAGCCCTTGTGGCTTTCATCAATGCTTCCATAGTCTGTCCTCCTGCTCCTTCAGCCATGTTAACTTCTTCCTTGATATACTAAAAATCCGAAATATAAAAAGGTAACTCAGCGAAATCCTCGGCGATTTCCTGTTCTTCTTTAGCTTTGCTGCGTGTGTAGTAAACTCTAGACGGTTCCAGAGTTATTTGTACCTAACCTGCGATCACACCACAACAAAACCGCGCGTAAAATCAAACAAAAATAACAGAAAAGGAACTTTTGCAAGAATTGCTTCTCACAAAAGGATCGAATAATCAAAAGCTTAACCAAATTTCCAATAATTACACCGCTCCCCGGCAGCGGCGCCAAAAAGTTGATGTGCAATTTCGTACTCTAAATTATTAGCTAAATACCTATCGATTATCACACAATACAGGCAACTATAACCAGTTCGTGTAGTAATTAAACAAGTATTTGACCAATTCGTTCCACAGAGAGCAGGTAATTGAAAACTTGAACTATTAATTATTCTAAGATTTAAAAGGGGAGTTTTGTTGTAAAACTGATTAAACGCAAAAGTAAATTAAACTTAACTCAATAAGAAGCAAAGGTATCCACTTAGCTACAATTCCCTAGGCTAGGATTGCTCGGTTAAATTCGTTAAGTAAACAATTACAATGATGTGACACTGTATTTATTTGTCGATTCCTACAGTTTAAGACTAGTAACCTAAGTATAACTGTCGTTAACCTAGAGTTACTAACCAATTCACCATGATATTACTCAAGATTATAATCTAACTTAGGTTGGTTTGGTGTCCCTTACAACCTCACAATTATTGCAACTAATTTCAAGCTCAACCACTATACGATTAATTTTATTATCGGTGTCCCTCATAAAATCTCACGTATTCCTAAATTATTCACATTCAATAATCTAGTAAAAGCTATTAATCAATTTAACTGTCGTTAGTTAATCAATAACTTCTGTGATTTAACAATCAATAAGCTTTAATAACGGTGGATCTTAGCTAGACATAAACTTGTGTAATTTTAATTAATTGTTGTTAACCAAAAGATCGCAATCCATCACCTAGGTTCATGCATCTAAGTGAATACTAAATATTTAGCTACTCATGGTAAAGCAAAGAATAAATAAATAAGAAGAATAATTAAACATAATCATTGAATTGAATGAAGAACAAATTAATAAAAGTAATAAAAGTTAATATAAAGATTAAACTAACCAAGAATGATATTGTAGCTTAAACCCTTGTAAAATAATGAAGAAAGACAAGGAAATTCGTAACTAATGTTGCTGTGAAAGAAAATTCGTAAATAAAACTGCATGCCCTAAATTGGGGTAAAATTTGTCTATTTATAGAAGCTGGGAAAACAGCTGAAACCGACCCACGTCTCGATCCGCGACATCCCATCGCGATCCGCGATAACAACATCGCGATACGCGATGA
Source organism: Rutidosis leptorrhynchoides (assembly GCF_046630445.1). Taxonomy (NCBI): domain Eukaryota; kingdom Viridiplantae; phylum Streptophyta; class Magnoliopsida; order Asterales; family Asteraceae; genus Rutidosis; species Rutidosis leptorrhynchoides. Next base: position 366,956,855 of record NC_092343.1, on the reverse strand, counting down.
CCAGGACGCGACAAAGCCCATTGAAACGCGACAGAATGGTCAGAATGCCCTTTTTTCCATGTCGTGTTCTGATGAACTTCATCACGTATCATGATGACCAAAACGCGATAAACCTCATCCTGAAGCGATGGAAACTGATTTTTTCACCCGAGGCACGTTTATCTTCAACTCTAACTTCGTTTTGGCTATATCTTCAATAAAATCAACAATAATGAGCCAACGAACCATATCTTGACACTTTCTTCATTTTAAACTCAAATAACTCGATATCTTAATCAAAGTCTTCAAAATACTAGCAAATGGAACAAGATAACGCCCAAAATATATGTATGAAAATGGCTTTATCAGTCTCCCTTCTGTTTTCTGCATAAGCGACACCCAAACAAACCTGCAACTACTTCTTGCTACAGTTGCTTCCGTTTGCTTTTGTTCCTGTCGAACAGCCACATTTACGGCTGTTATAGTTTCCTGTTTCAGCTCCTAATTTCTGTTAACAGTAAGGACGATGATGGTGAGGATAATTAAGATGATACCACGATGAGAGATGGTTAAGAAGATATTTGTTGATGATAGAGACTAGTGATGTGAGAAGATGAATAATATTATGGCGTTTAATCAATTGACAAGTGGGACTAGGCAACCTTTTATGGCCAACAAACAATAACCCCACCTCTTCCACTTGTTGTTTCACTTGTGTTCATATCTTGTTCCTTTTTCTATTAAAAACCGTATACTTGATTGGATTGTGAAACGGTAATTGGGTTTAGCTAATTTTGGGTTTGTGAATCTGTTTTGGGCCGATTACTTGTATAAATTTCACGTGGACTCTTGATGTAGAACGGGCCACTACTCGCAAACCCACACTTCTTTCCTTTCCTTGATTTTTGTACGATGACACAAGTGTGTATGAAAGGATAAATGAAAACAATTATGGTGATTGATGATGTAGATGATCATGATGAGATATTAATACCGTATGATGTTATGGAGAATGAGACTGTGTATGATTCGATGATAATGAGATGTTTAGTGATAACCGAATGATGATGATTATGTGGTGTTAGCAAGATGATGTAGTGAGGATGAGATGGTACAGTGACGAAGATATTATGATGTCATTGATGATGCGAGTAAGGTTATGATTCACGAATATGATCGATGTTTAGGATGATAATTTGGTTATGATGATGAAGATAAGATGAAAAGATAAAGGATTTATTTTAGGAATTAAAAGAGAAATTAAGTAATAGAGTAATGTTTGGGCGTGTAGTCGGGGAACGAGAGGTCGCGGGTTCGAGTCCGGACAGTGGCGTTTTATTCTTAGAAGCTTGTTTCTTCAAAGGTTGTATTCTAAAAATTTTATTATTATTATTATTATTATTATTATTATTATTATTATTATTATTATTATTATTATTATTATTATTATTATTATTATTATTATTATTATTATTATTATTATCATTATTATTATTATTATAAAAATAATACATTTTATTATTATTATCATTAATATTATCATTATTATCATTATTATAATTATTATTATCATTATTATTATTATTACTATTATTAACATTAATATATTTATTAACAAGTATTCTTATTAAGTATTATTAGTATTAAGAATTCTTATCAAAATTAGTATTTTTATTGTAAAAATAATACAACCTTTTTATCTTATCATTATTACTATCATTATTAAAAAAAATTATATTTTAGTATTATTATCATTTTTATTATCAATATTAACATTATTATTAGCATTATCATTATTATTATAAGTATCATTTTTATTAATACTAATCCTATTATTAACATTATAATAAATAAAAATTAATTATATAAAAATATATTTAAAACATATAACATAACTATATAATATTTTTAAAAGTATATATAAAATAAATATATTTAGTTAATTAATAAAACTTATAAAATATTAAATATAACAATTATATCACTAATAATAATATATATAAACTTGTTCGAATACAATTACATGTGTTAATATATATATAAATGATATAGGTTCGTGAATCCGAGGCCAACCTTGCATTGTTCAGTATCGTCGTATGCATATTTTTACTACAAAATATCATATCGTGAGTTCATTTGCTCCCTTTTACTCTTTACATTTTTGGGACTGAGAATACATGCGCTGTTTTTACAACTGCTTTATTAAATACTTTTGAAATATATTTTGAACTGTGAATACATGAAATACTTTTATAAATGTTTGACGAGATAGACACAAGCAAAACATTCCTCGAATGAATTATTATGCAGACAGAAGTTTTGTGGATTATTATTGAATTAGTTGGACGTGATAATTGTCACTAATTGTTGTGAATATTTTTTCCCTGATTATTATTGCTTGGTAACCTAAGAATTAGAAACGGGTATGACCCTAATTCAAGCGAATCCTAAAGGTAGCTACCGGATTTAACACCCCCACCCAGATTGTTCACTAGAGGGAAGAGCTAGTGGGAGTGGTGTTTAGTATTTCGAAGTTTATATATTATACAGACGAGATGTTCTGTTTTTGAGGATATTATTGATGCGCATTATATGTTAAGGTCGGTTACCATGTTGAGCAATGAAATCAAATTAAATGTTATGTATCGAGAGAATGATTTTTATACACAGGTTATGTGTATTATATTTTGTACACGAGATATGTGCACGGTTATTAAAAATCGCGAGGTAACCTACAAGGGAGAAAAGGATACGAACCTACTCTGCCAAGCATTATGAAAAATGGTTTTGTACACGGGATAGGTGTACTGTGTTTAAATCTTGTGGTCTATCAAAATGATGAATTTTATTATTTATGATAAACTAATGAACTCACCAATCTTTTGGTTGACACTTTAAATCATGTTTATTCTCAGGTATTAAAGAAATCTTCCGCTGTGCATTTGCTCATTTAGAGATATTACTTGGAGTCGTTCATGACATATTTCAAAAGACGTTGCATTCAAGTCATTGAATTCAAGATTATTATTAAGTCATTTATAGATTAGGACATATTATGAAATGGTATGCATGCTTGTCAACTTTCAATGTAATGAAAGTTTGTCTTTTAAAAACGAATGCAATGTTTGTAAAATGTATCATATAGAGGTCAGAACCTCGCAATGTAACCATATATTATTGTATTCATCCATATGGATTAGGACGGGTCGTTACATATTAGACCACTGAGTTCTTGCTAGTAATCGGTTAGTAAAATTATCTCCGGGTGTAGTATAAAGTAGCAAGTTGTGCTACATCGATTTATTGTTATTAGTTGCCATGTTATGTTGTTGCTAGTTGTATGTGCTCCGTTGATAGAACATCGACTTGTGAGGTTCTGTTTAGTCGATCGAACCTCAACTTGTTAGGTTCCGCTCATGAGATGGATCTCGACTTGTTAGACCGTACTCAAGGAGGTCAATCTCGACTTTTTAGGTTGGGTCCTGCTGACCACTGTTTGTTGAGTATATTGCTGAATGACGCATCACATGCGTGTGGATAATTATATTGGGGATTCAGTGATAGGACTAACGGTAGACTCTAGTCTGATCAGCTAGTGGTTGTGTGCCCGGCCAGGCCGCTGATGTGTGAGCGGAGGTGTATGAAATAGTATTATTTTTATTGCGAAATACGATACATATTACACAAGTTTTAATTATTTATAGAGTGGGATATACCTAAACCTTGCTACAACACTTATAGGCAGTGTACCTAATTGTAGAGTAGTGTAGTTTTTAGTAAGTCCGGTTCGTTCCACAGGGAGCTAGCTGAGTTTAACGCTATATTTTTAACAACTATATTTATATAAAATATATATAATTATATATAGTAATATTATTATAAAAGGGGGTTTTTACCGTTTAATGACCAGTTTGTCGATTTTATATTTTAAGCGTAAAGATAAATGACGATAATATAAATGACATAATTTAAATTGCGATAAAGTAAATTGCAGTAATTAAAATGACAGTAAATAAAGGTATGATGAAATATGAAATAAAAGTATTATGCTTATTTAAACTTCCGCAATCATGATGTTTGACGTTTTGATTTTAATTAATTGTTACCCGGGTTAATTGTCCTTTGTCCTGGTTTATTTGATACCTATCTGGTTTTTGTCCATAATAGTCCATCGGTCATAATTATAAAATGCTCGTCAAATTAACCTTATTCCCGAAGTCAAATATTCCAACTAATTAGGGATTCGAACTGTAACAAGGTTTTAATACTTTGTTTAATAATTACACCAGGTTATCGACTGCGTGTAATCTAAGGTTTTAATACTTTGTTAACAATTACACCAATTATCCTTGTATGTAATCCACCCCTGTTTTAATGAGATATGAATATTAATTTACCCACTTGATCAGAATGAATAATCAATTACCCAACTCGAATAATTAATTAAATGATCGTAAAAGATGTCATATAAACGTCACTAAATAGAACATACATAATTATTTTAATAATTATTAGATCAACTAATTTGAAGATAGGTTCGACAGATTCTAATGAGTTGTCATTCGATTAGACAATACCCCCTATCTATTAATAGTCAATAGTCCAATGTCCACAAGTGTCGGTCTTTTGTCCAAACCTTAATTATGGTACAAAATCTAATAACCCAATCTTAATTTTTAGTCCAACATCACGATTACTTTGGCTTAAATAAGCATAATAATAACTTAGCTACGAGACATTAATTTAAAAAGGAAGAACATAGCTTACAGTGGTGATTAATCGCGTAGCGTTGCACGGACAGAATTTCGACTTAAAACCCGTAAAACATTCTTAAAATAACCTTATTATTATTAACTTAAAATTAAAATTATATTATAAATATATATATTTACGTTACATAGAAAGGAAAAGAAAAAGATGGTCCGTAACTCGTCCGAAAAATGCTGAATTTATAGGACCTGGCCACCAATTCCCTTCCATGCGATCGCATGGGAATAAGGCAGCCAGGCCATGCGATCGCATGGCCAGCTGGATCCAGCCCAATCACTTTGTTTTCTAGTTTTGCCGACGTTTTATTAATATATAATATAATATATATAATTTTAAGAATTATTTATATATTATATTATATTTATGTGCATAGTTGACTTGTAATTTTAGCTCTGTTGCGTCGCGCGTTGATAGTTGGCTCAGGTCCCGGTTCCGGATTTTCGAACGTCCTTTCGTACGCGGAGATATCTTGTACTTTGCGTTTCGCGGCTTGCACTCTTGTAATTTTTAGACGTTTCTCATCATTAAATTGAACCACTTGAAATATATCTTGTACATTTGAGCTTTTTTTGTCATTTGCGTCTTCAAATCGTCGTTTTCTTCTTTTGTCTTCGCACTTATTTATTTAAATGAATATTACATAAAAATAGAACAATTACAACTAAAAGCTTTACATATTGGAAGGATATTGTGCCTAAATATATGTTCATTTGAAGCGCTATCAGCCGCCGTTCCTCCAACTAGAGCTTTGTTGTTGTTGTATGAGTTGTTATTGTATGCTAGACTTGTTGATAGTTCCATTCACTTAGATTCAGCTAACCCCCTCATCTCCTTCCTTCCAGATTTTGCTTCGTAGTAGCTGGTTTGACGGGAGTGGGCGTTTGAAGATATGTTTGACAAAGCCAACTATGATGTCTTGTCTTTTGTATATGAAATTGGATATTAACGTAACACCGATTGTTTGATAACAATTTAATTACAAATGAAGTTCTGTTAACTATGTTTATGTTTGTATATGAAGGTTTGTTTCGTAAACAAGACTTCCATTGTATATTTAACAAAAATACGGTGTTACAGTTAACGAATGTACAATACGCATACAAATGACAAATCCAATTCTTCATAACATATGGTTCAATTTTTTTTTTGAATGACGATTTTTGCATTAGCGGATGATTTATTTTAACGACCCTCATCATTTACACGTAACACACACGTTCGCGCGGAAACTCGAACCCGATCAACTGGACCCGATTCACATTTATTAATTTTTTACTTTTTCTCAAAAAAATTCTCATTTTTTTAGTGATACTAAGACTGATTCTAACCAGGCGTCAAACAAGGGCACATCATATGAGTTGGAGTACTTTGACGACTCTATGCGTATTGACTATAATTTGACTACGGGGCGTTAGTCAAATTTTTGAAGGACAAAAACGAAATGTCAAGTGCTAGGTGGCGGCGTCTGATTGGTTGCACATATATACCCGTTGGTAACGGATGTATATACTTTTTTAAGCCTTTTAATTTATCGATATAAACTCATTTCCATTATCATTTTTTACACACCAAACTATACATTCCTCTACACTTTTATTAACATTTTATAAAATCTTACATTTTTATAAATGAGCTCATATTTACGTGGTACCCCTTCTGATTCGGAGGATATGCGATTTGTTCAACTTATTCAACAATTAGAAGACGATGAGTCCGAAGTCGAGTTCGCGTCGCATATTCTTAGAGTTCGAGGTTACACTCCTAGAGATCGCGAGGAGGCCGCGTAACGAATATGGAACGATTATTTTTGTGAGACGCCAAAGTTCTGCCAAAGAAATTTAAAAGGAGTTTCCGCATGCGAATACAATTACTCTTCCGAATAGCGCAAGGTATATAACTAATTTCTCTAGTGATGATATTCCTGAATATTTTAGTTATTTTACGAAACGCCATGATGTTATCGGTAGGCAAACTTTTACTACATTGCAAAAAATTACTTCGACTATACGCCTATTGGTGTATGGAACCACTCTCGATATTTGTGGTGAATATTTTGAAAATGAGCGAGCAATCGTCGGCAATATGTCTAGATTACTTTTGTATGTGTGCCATCACTTTGTACAAAAGTGAATACATGAGATCTCCCAATGCACATGATGTTGCACGATTATATAGTGCACACGAGGAGAGACATGGTTTCAAGGGTATGCTCGGGAGTATCGATTGTATGCATTGGGAGTGGAGGAATTTTCCCGCCGCTTTAAAAGAACAATACACCCGGGGTGACAAATAAAAACCGACCATTATGCATGCTTCATATGACTTGTGAATCTGGCATGCTTTTTTGGGATGGCGGGGGGTCCAACAATGATATAAATATTTTAATGATTTATCAATATTCATGTTGACAACAACACATAAGTAACTTGAAACTCATGTTATCATTTACCGTATTGTTTTATTTCATGTATTTTTTATGACAATACATAAGTTTGGCAACCTATAACTAATACTGCCTCCCTCATAAATTACAAGTCTTCTTGGTGATACCAAGTTTTAGATGACAAAAAGTGCAATGTCTTTGTCAAATCGTTATGATGTGACACGATAGCAAGAGGTCTTAAAGTAAGGTCAAGGTCCTCTATATGAGACGTTTTAATAAAAGTTCGTATTCATTTATTCAAAAAATTTCAAAATATAAGCTTACTCGAATATAGTAATACAAATATCAGAATAAATGTACTAAAAGTAATTCAATGTGAAATGTAATGTTTAAATAAGATGAACTGGAACACCAATGAAATGTAGTCATACACAACCTCTAGTGCGGAAGCAAGCTAAGGACCTAAGAATAAAACATGCTAAAAAGTCAACACGGATGTTGGTGCGTTCAGAGGTTTATTGGTATCAATAAATAAAAGTAGACCTCGAGATTTAGTTGTTTGGAAATATCATAAAAAGTCTATGCCATGAGCACTCGATAACTATGCTTAACGATAATAAAGTACCACTACTGAAGCTTGGCTTGAGTGGTATGAGGTGAAATCCAACTTGGGGTACTGCCAACCCAGGTTCGATTCTCACTCCAAGAAGGGAGTTTCCAACCTTTGATGGTACTGCCAACATCAATGTGGGAAGGTCTATGGGGGTTTTCCTAACCTTCGATGGTACTGCCAACATCGTCACGAATTGGGTTTCCTCCTAACGCGTGTGTGGGTGTGACAATGAGAACATTTGATGTTGATATCACCATTTAAAAAACGATAATAAAGTACCCTTTGTTTGTACAACTAGCCAAGGTGTGAAAGTTACGAAGTACTAAATGTCAGTTGTCTGTTAGCATGACTAACCCGCGCGCTGTCAAACCCGATAGAACTATCAATAAATTCACTCTTACCTAAACCGGTAATCAAGGTTGGAGAATTCCGATCTCGGGGAGATCTCGTTTGAACTTTTTTAGGGAGATCTCGGCATCTCGAAATAATCTCGGGGAGATCTCGGACGTTGATTTACGTTGACTTTATAGTTTTTTTTTAATAAAAATATACATAAAAACATAAATATATGTATAATTATATACGTTTTTATGAGATTTTACAAAAATATCCGAGAAGTGAGCGAGAAAATCTTAGAAATTACGAATTTTACAAGAAATACTTACAAATTAGCAAGAAAATTCGAAAAATCGTGGCTTTGACTAAGTTTTAACCCCATTGACCGAGAAATCTCGGGAGATGAACATCTCGTCTCGGTTGCCTTCTAAAAACGAGATCTCGGGGGAGATCTCGAGAGATTTACAACACTGCCGGTAATTAAGTGTTACCTGAACTAAGGGCTTTTCGGTCACAACTCATGCATAGAGTATGTACTTAGTATAATAAACATAAAAGTGTGTGTATTCTCATCCCCAAAAAATGTAAAGTTTAAAATGTGGGGCTATAAACACACATTTGGGTGCGCAACAAAAGTTTACAAACAAACGTGTAAACGTGTGAACAAGGAACTCAACCTAGAGTAGAAATGATCGTTTAGCGAACACACAATACTAAGAGATATGTATTAACATAGTTGTATCACAATCTCTAAAGACTCGGGTTCAATTATTCCACTGTGTTTCAAAGTCATGTTTTTGAAAATAATGTTCAAAAAAATTCTGCTCAAAACACCTCGCTTCAATTACGTATAATTTACTCAAAAATAAACAAAAATTCACCAAACATACCAGCTCAGTAGGTTATTAAAAGACCTTTTCGAAAAAGTCCAGTCACGGATCTAATTCCTTCTACAATTTAGGTCATTTATAATATATATGTGAACTTGAAAAATTGCTTTTAGCTTGAAAAGAATGTGTCTTCCCGGTTAATATTTGTGTAAGTGGTGTTATTTTTAAATTATGCACGTGGCAGTTTAGAAAAAATTGTCAACAAGAATTACATATGAAAGAAAAGTTTAAGGCCAATAAAGCTAACGAAGTATAGAAGATGAAAATGAAAGAGAAGTAAAAAGTAAATGTGAATTATAGAAGACCTTGAATTATAGAAGATAGAGATGAAAGAGAAGTAAAAAAAAAATGTGAATTGACGAAAATACCCTCACATGTCACATACATGATTTCACTTAACGAAAAAAATACTAAAGATCGTTAATTTCAAGCTCATCCATGTGGGATATTTTAATGTGGGATATTTTAATACTTCGAGATATCAACGAAGAAAAAAATAAAAGTTTTAGGTCAACGAGAACAAATAACTAATTTTTGTCTATTTAAAAATTTCCGTTTAAAATTCTGTTACAACTAAAACGGAATTCGACGAGTTAACTCAGTTACCATCTTCCCAAACGCTGTTTCATTTCCCCCCAATTTCTCTCCCTCCATTTCCAGTCATCTCATTTTCCCTAATTTCCACTTCGATAAATATTCTCCCAATTTCAGGAATTAGGGTTTCTAATCGTCACTAACGTTCAATTCGCTACACAATTACTACACAATTCCCTCAATTTCATGTTTAAATACGCAATAATCTCAAATTTCATTCTCATACCTAACCGCCAATATATTGCATATGCTACATGTTTAACGTATAATTAAATTATCGGATTATATATCCGTAGCTGTGTGACGACATTGTAGCATCAATTGCAATTTGAAATGATGTTGTAACAATTTGAATTTGTTAGGGTTAGGGTTTCGTATCTGGTGCAATGGGAAATAATCATAATAAAGGTCCTAATACAGGACGTAGTGGGTTCCTACAATCTGTTACAGCTGCCGTTTGGAAGGGTCGACCGGCCGAAAACACGCAACCGCCTTCAAATTCAAATGAACAATCAACCAAAGGTAAGAATAATGATAATAAATCGAATGATATGAAATATAAAGCATTTGAAAAATCATATTTTGTGCAAAGTACACGGCCTGATACTGTTAAAATGCCAGGTCAGGAGACATCGAGAGCGGTCGAAAACGTTCAGGTGCAAACGGAGGTTAATGCACCGGAGGATAAACCGAAGGCGGCACAAGGTAATATCAAACGAGTGCAGAGTTTTGGAGTTCAGAATTCGGTATTGCAGAGGCGAACTGAAAATATGAAGGAGATTTATAGTTTGGGGAAGAAATTAGGGCAAGGTCAATTTGGGACAACGCTTTTGTGTGTAGAGAAAGAAACCGGAAAGGAATTTGCGTGTAAGTCGATAGCGAAAAGGAAGTTGACTACGAAAGAGGATGTAGAAGATGTTAGAAGGGAGATACAGATAATGCATCATTTAGCAGGGCATCCGAATGTGATATCGATTGTGGGTGCTTATGAGGATGCGGTTGCTGTTCATGTTGTAATGGAACTTTGTGCAGGTGGGGAATTGTTTGATAGGATTATACAACGAGGGCATTATACGGAGAAGAAGGCTGCTGAGCTGACTAGGATTATCGTTGGGGTTGTTGAAGCGTGTCACTCGTTAGGGGTTATGCATAGAGACTTGAAACCTGAAAATTTTCTGTTTATTAATGAGCAAGAAGAGGCTCCCCTTAAAACGATTGACTTTGGTCTTTCAATGTTTTTTAAGCCAGGTATTTCGTTAAGTTTTTATTTTTTTTATTTTATGTTTTAATTATTTATGGTTATGGTTATTAAGAAATGTGTGGAATCATATAAGAAAGTTGATTTTGGTAAGTTATCAGCTTCTCTGACTGTATAAGCAGCAGAACTGTATGAAGCAATGAGTAACAGGAAATCTAATGACGTATAATGTTTAATAAGAAGCATATCGTTGAATGAAATGAAGTGTATTTATTTAAATGAAAGATATATCGCTCAGTTGGTGGCTAAAGACATTGGATCCTCTCAAAAGTGCTACATGAATTCATATAAGTATCTATTTGTGTTTTTTAGGTTGATGGTTGTTAGTGAATGTTATAATGTCACTCTTTTCTCCCTTTATGAACCTATCATTTACCATGTGTTTGACATTGCCTAAAAGTTTGTTAGCTAGGCGATGATGATTGCTCATGTCACATGTGTGGGGACCCGGTGGAGGTAATTTTACAGCATCCGACTCTTTCGGGGTGGTTCTGGTGGGTTTCCAAAGGAAACATAGGGTCGGGGTGTCCCTGCCAAACATACACATTTTGATCCTAGGTTTTCTTTCTACTTGTTACTAGTTAATCGGATTTTTTCATGTGGTTCCATCTTTTTAGCATGCTTTGAAGTGTTTTGTCCCGCATGTTTTTTTTCTTCTTTTCTTATTCATTGCCTTTTCCACTTCTAGTGAACATGTTCTGTCGGGTAAATCAGTCCTGCAGGTCTAAGGGTATGTTTACCTCTTAATTGAATGGTTCAGTGTTGAATGCTGAGCAATTCAGTATTCAGCGTGTTTATTTTTGACCTCTGAATGACATATCATACTGAATGGTTTAGCCTTCAGTGTTGAACCATTCAGAGTTAAAACATTATCTTAACCATTAAGCACCTATATTTTCTGTAATCCCCTACTTAAATTACATCCTGAACACTTATCAAACAAGTATATTGATTTTTTTTTTAATTCATTTAAAACGTTAAACAACTTATTGTCATTCATAACCACTTTCTTCCAGAACCTTTGAATCATTCAGATTATGAATCATTCTGCGCTCAATCATTCTGTTTTATCAAACACACCCTAAGCAGGGGTTTCCTGAAGTGTGTAATAGTTTGGTTTATCGATGTTGAGGCTTGAATGTGTTCAATAACTCTTGAACATTACCTTACAGCTTAAAACAACTTGGCTGTAGCCTTTCACTAAGTTTGAAATGATGAGTTTGAAATGATAAGTTTGAGTCTCATTAACCTTGAGGTTATGAGTTCGAGTCCCCTCGTGGAAAAAATGGGTGCGTGTGTTTGCCGTTGAAAAAAATAAATTAGCATTGCCTTCCACAGTTTAACTGCAGTGAACATCTTAAGTTTTTGTATCAATTTACATTTCTTTGTTCTTCATATAGCTTCTATTATAAGGACTCCTCCCAAACTGAAGTGATATTTCTTATATGTATCCATTTAGGTGAGATGTTCACTGATATGGTCGGGAGCCCTTATTACGTGGCACCAGAAGTACTGCGTAAATTTTATAGTCAAGAATGTGATATTTGGAGTGCAGGCGTTATCATATATATTTTACTATGTGGGGTCCCACCATTCTGGGATGGTAAAAATCTGATCTTTTTCCACTTCTGTCTTTTAATAGCTAATATTCATCATTCATAATGATTTAATCTTATAGTTGCATTTACTTTTTGTTGTTGAATTCTGAGCTTAATCAGAAACGGAACAAGGAATATTCGAGCAGGTGTTGAAAGGTGATCTTGACTTTGCTTCAGAACCATGGCCAAGCATATCTGAGAGTGCAAAAGATTTGGTTCGAAAAATGCTGGTCAGAGATCCCAAAAGGCGACTTACAGCACCTGAAGTCCTTCGTGTGTTTTAAAACTTTATTTCATTTTGACTAGTCAAACATGTAATGTGTTTTTGATCACCATTATATTTTCTTGTAGGGCACCCTTGGGTTCAAGATAACGGTACAGCTCCTGATAAACCTCTTGATTCTGCTGTTCTTTCTCGTCTCAAGCAATTCTCTGCCATGAACAAAATTAAGAAGATAGCTATCAGAGTGAGATTTTTTTTTTTTTTTTACTATAATCTCTTCGCAATCTTTTTGCCATAATCGATAGTGTATATTATATGGTTGTGTTGAATTAATAGCTGCTTCACTCACGGTTGCAAAACTCGCTACTCAGGCATTACTCGGTCGGGACTTTTTAGGGAGTAGTCGGCAATTTGGGGAGTACGAGTACTCGGATGTTGACCAAATTTGACTTTGACTGATTCTGACCGAGTTTTGATTGATTTCTGAGTAATCCAGAGTTTTGACCAAGTTTTTTACGAATTTTGACCGTATTTGACCAATTTTTGAGTAATTCCGAGTTTGACCGTATTTGACCAAGTTTGACCGAGTACTTGACAAGTTGCAAAAACCGAGTACTCGTAGAGTAATTCCGCGTTCTGCAACACTGGCTTCACTTTTTGACCAATTATCTGAATAATACCGATTATTGACCGAATTTTCACCGATTTTCCGAGAAATTCCAAGTTTGACCAGGTTTGACCGAGTACTCGCTGAGTTCTCCCTGAGTTGCAAAAACTGAGTACACGCCGAGTTCTGCAACACTGGCTTCACTTTATGATTAAACAACCTTTCGCTTGATTTTCAGGTTATCGCCGAGAGTTTATCTGAAGAAGAAATAGCTGGGCTAAAAGAAATGTTCAAAATGATAGATGCCGATGGTAGCGGCCAGATCACATTGGAGGAACTAAAGAAAGGCTTGGAAAAAGTTGGCGCCAATTTGAATGATTCAGAAATCGTTCACTTAATGGAAGCGGTAAATATCATTACAATATGTTTTTACCAAGTAGTCTACATGATTTGAACTTTAAAGTACATATTTCATGAAAGCATGATACTATGATAGCTAGCTAATTAGTGAAATCCTCAAACATGCCATGACTTAACGGAAAAGTTTAACGATCGTCAACCAGAGGGACTATCCTTGCAAAAAATTGAAACCATCAGGAGGACTAGGAGTGATAAAAATGTTTAGAGACTCGGAGTGCAACTTTATACAAACCACGGGACTATCCGTGTAATTTTGTCTTTTATAACATATAAAACTACCCATTTTGACCTGAAAGCTTATTGACACCCTACCAACCCAAATGAACCACCCGTATACCACCTAGATGATACTAATCGTTAGTCGGAGGTACTATCCATGCAAAGATTGAAACCATCGGGACGAGGAGTAAAAAAAAAAGTTTAGGGACTCGGAGTGCATTTTCATACAAAACACAGGGACTATCCATGTAATTTTGTTTTTTAAAATATATAAAACTACCCATTTTGACCTGAAAGCTTATTGACATCCTACCCAACCCAAATGAACCACCCATATTCCACCTAGATGATGCCAATTGTGAGTCGGACGGACTATTTGTGCCAAAGATTGAAACCATCAGGACGAGGAGTAAAAAAAAGGTTAGGGACTTTGAGTGCAATTTCATACAAACCACAGGGACTATTCATGTAATTTTGTCTTTTAAAACATATAAAACTACCCATTTTGACCTGAAAGCTTATTGACATCATACTCAACCCAACTGAATTGCGCATTATCCACCTCGATACTAATCGTACAAGGGCGTATCTTTATAGCATGATTGAACTTTAATTTTCAATTAAATTAATTAGTTATTATTTATTTCACTAATATTTTAGGCCGACATCGACAATAGTGGGACCATAGATTATGGGGAATTTGTTGCTGCAATGCTCCACATGAATAAAATCCATAAGGAAGATCATATGTACGCTGCGTTTTCATACTTTGATAAAGATGGTAGTGGATATATCACTGCAGATGAGCTCCAACAGGCGTTTGAGAAATTTGGTTTGGGTGATATACACCTTGATGATGTCATGAGTGACATCGATAAAGATAATGTACATCATTTATATCTAATTTCATTATTTATTTTCACCTCTTAGTATCCTTTACGAATTCGCTGAAGGTGACAAATTGGGCGGGTGAATAACGGGCCCAGGCCCAAACTGGTAAATTTCTTTCACGGGTAAAAACGGGCTGGGCCTGCCCGTAAACATTCTTTATCCTTTTATATTCTTAAAAAAGCAATTTAAGATGTAACTTGCAAGCACTTAAATTAATTTCATGTTACGTTTGACCCGCTCCATTTTAACTATGTTTCAAATGTTTGACCCGGTTTGTTTCTACAATTTCAGGACGGACGGATAGATTATAGTGAATTTGTGGCAATGATGAAAGAGGGCGACTTTGGAAAGAATTTTAGCCTTCGATTAAGGTAGAACAGTAAATCATTATTATTCACCGTTTTTTTTCTTCTTCTTCATTTATTTTTTAGTTTATTTGAAATATCCGAACTAGCAATTCGTCATCTTTGTAAAGATACATTATCCACCACTGTTGTAATTAGAGTTAGGCCATTCTTTTATTGTTTTCGGTCTCAAAATTTGATGTATAGTTATTACTTATGAAAAGCTAGGAACCACCTTTTTTTCTTTTCGAATTTTTTCATTATCAGGTAATGTGTTAGATGTTTGATTTCACTTTATGCTTTCATTTCAATCATCATTTCTGATAAAAATCGAGAGTTTGAATATTACTTTGTTGAAGCGCTGTTATCATATAAGAACGTATCGTAACAGTTGGAGCACACTGGGCTCTCGGTTCAGCTCTTATTACTCAGTTAGTTGACGAGATGATACAGTTTATATCTGTTATCCCTAAAAACCGAAGGCATAAATGACACCATAATTCACCTTAAATATCTTCAGGAAACAATTAGTTAATATTGAAAAAATGGGTAAATTGATTTGCTTTTTACTGTTCAGGTTATCCGGAAGGATTAATATTTTTACTGTGAAGGATTAGTATTTTTACTTAAATGTACGTGGTCTATGCAAGTTATTATATGTGACCATTTTCGAAACCCTTTCCAGTGACTACTTCATGCTGCGTAGTGCTTTTGACGTTTGAACATGCAACTTCTTGTAATAATATCATGACATCAAGCGATCATCTTGTATAGAATGTAACTGAATGAAAAGTTCTTATTTTATCATTCACCACAATCAACCTATATATACGAAGCTTTAAGGGATAAACTAGGATTGTAGAACAACACAAATAATAAGAATACTCATATACTTAAGCCTCAAGATAAGGAGATATATGGAAGATATTTGAATTCCAATAACTCCCCTCAAGTCGAAGCATGGAGATTTAAGTGCAACTTGTCAAGTAGGAACTAAGTCGTTGAGTGTCGAGTCCCTGTCCTTTGTAAGAAGATCAACAATTTGCATTTTGATTTTGACTGTAGTTGGTTGTGTTTTTGATATTCGATTCGTTCACGAACAAAGTACGGAGTAACAATTAATTTCAACATGCTTGGTACGTTCATGAAACACAACATTGTTTGCTATGTGTCGAGTTGCCTGATTATCACAAAACAACGGAGTTAAACAGCTTAAGCACTGTTAAAATCTTTTAATAAACATCTGACCCGGTTGAAGCCATGGAGCGGTATTCAATCTCAACATTCAAATGGAAACAACGGACCATTTCTCGATATTCCATGAAATTGGTGCAACTCCGTGAAGAATAATGTAGCATGTTCTGGAGAAAAGTGTATTAAGGACACCCAAGCTAATTAGAATCACAATAGGCAGTGATTTGAAAGCATTTGTTCGAGTGAGCAACACGCCTTGTTCAGCTTCAAATACCGAAGGATATGATGTACATCATTCATATGGGTTGTCTTTTTTATTTGGAACGGGAAACGCACACACCTTTTTTTGTCAACTATGAGACTCGAACTCACAATTTCTCCCTTGATATCTCTAAGCCACAAATTGAGACAAGATGTTAACCAAATAAGCAATATCCAAGCGAATAGCTTGTAAATTAAATTAATGACCAAATATTCCTCGGTAGCGTCCTGGCTTCAACCTTTGGTTCATTCTCACAATGATCTAATTTATGGGTTTTCGAACTTGATTGACACCTTCTTTGACTCAAAACCAATATTTTTTGATTTGGGTTTCTTTTAACTACTCATTTGAACATCTTTTTCACACACAATAAACTTGCTTTGCAGAAGTCATCTCAGTTGAACCTAAAAAACTTCCTATTAAATTCCAATCGGTCCTAATTGAAATTTTCCATTTTATTGCTAATTTCTCATTAAGAGAGAGTTTAACCATCGATTGTTTGCCGCAGATCCAAATCTCGATCGGGTTTGCACATTTATCGTAGAGTAAACAATCAACAAATCCTGTAATCACCAACTTTGTACTCAAGTCGTATACTCTTTTGTCAACGCTTGATCATCGTTTAACAATAATTAAGAGCCTAGTAGTTGTGGCCGTGAGATCCTTGTAAAAAGTCTCATGTTGATATCTAATGGTGACTAGGGAAATGTTTGGATACGTCACAAAATATTTCAATTAAGGAGCGTATACAAAAGTAAAACATATTCACTCCCGATTAGTCCAGAAACCTTACCATTTCTAGTAATAAATAATAATCTGCCATTTCTAGTAAAAAAATTTTACATTTCTTTGTAAAATAAAACTCTTAAACGGTTCTTATCATGATCAAATTGACTTGTAGTCGAAACTAACCTTACGTATAGTATAATTCGCCTCTAAGCCCTATTTTATAAACACAAACATAAACAAGTAAACAATAGTTATAAAAACACAATTACATTTAAAGGTCATAAATTACTACTACATCCATTTTTTCATATATTAAATTAAAAATAAAGAATAAAAGATATATGAAATAGCCTCAAATATCAATGAAGCTTTTATTATAAGAATAATATTTATATTTATTTTTTTGTGTTTTTACTCATAGATAATTTGACATTTGATCATGTAGAAATAATCAACTAAAATGATAAAGTGGACGATAATGTTGGATCTCCATGAACTCTTATCTAAAACTCAATCTTGACGCGTTTTTATGTCATAATAAATACTGGATGTGCCTTTTGCACTCTTCGAATATTTTTCACACCAAAAATGGTTAAGGGAGGTTGTTCTCATATGTACGTGGTGCGATTATGTTTTACATGTAATCCTGTTACATACAGGCTGTAACTAGATTATCTTCTAATTATTTAAACACTTCAAAGTATATTTCAAGTCTAGGAGAGATGAATTCACGATTTACGAAAAAAGGTGACATTTTTTAAAATGTATATATCAATATATCAATATAAATATTAGAGGATGTTAATAATTTATAGTTAAAGGATTTATTATTTATTTACAATTTTTAATACATAATAGACATATTTAAAGAGTTATGGTGATAATGTATCCACATGCATTCTCATGTCTTCGCATCTGGTCTTAACGTCTTGTAACAATATCTATATATGACGGCTACTATGTTATTTTATGTTGTTACCTCAAAAACAAAGGCCTTTAGCTTATCGGTATCAAATTAAGTTCAATCTTGAAGTTTGAGTGGCAGACTCTGTATAATTGATTAAATTAAAAATAAAAGAATAAAAGATATATGAAATAGCCTCAAATATCAATGAAGCTTTTATTATAAGAATAATATTTATATTTATTTTTTTTTGTTTTTACTCATAGATAATTTGACATTTGATCATGTAGAAATAATCAACTAAAATGATAAAGTGGACGATAATGTTGGATCTCCACGAACTCTTATCTAAAACTCAATCTTGACGCGTTTTTATGTCATAATAAATACTGGATATGCCTTTTGCACTCTTCGAATATTTTTCACACCAAAAATGGTTAAGGGAGGTTGTTCTCATATGTACGTGGTGTAATTATGTTTTACATGTAATCCTGTTACATACAGGCTGTAACTAGATTATCTTCTAATTATTTAAACACTTCAAAGTATATTTCAAGTCTAGGAGAGATGAATTCACGATTTACGAAAAAAGGTGACATTTTTTAAAATGTATATATCAATATATCAATATAAATATTAGAGGATGTTAATAATTTATAGTTAAAGGATTTATTATTAATTTACAATTTTAATACATAATAGACATATTTAAAGAGTTATGGTGATAATGTATCCATATGCATTCTCATGTCTTCACATCTGGTCTTAACGTCTTGTAACAATATCTATATATGACAGCTACTATGTTATTTTATGTTGTTACCTCAAAAACAAAGGCCTTTAGCTTATCGGTATCAAATTAAGTTCAATCTTGAAGTTTGAGTGGTAGACTGTGTATAATTGATTATTTGTGTTTGCCATTCTAAAAAGGGCAAAATCCATAAAAAGGTAACATATTTTACCATTTTTCATGTTTTAGGTAATCTATTTCATTTCACTACAAAAAAGGAGGCCTTTTTCAAAAGTTAAGCAAATAAAGGGGTGTCGTTAACTTTCTTCATTAAATGTCATTGTGGCGTTCCATGTCACCTAATTTTTTTTCCACGTCACCTGTTTATTTAAGAGCTGTAAAAAAATAAAATCTAAACTAAATGGGTTTCTTATTTTCATCATATGCAGGGTATCAAAATATCAAAATATCTCAAAATCATAATATACAAAATCAAAAACGATTGGAAAAAAGGCATACTGTAAACGATTGACATTACACATGTTTTTGAGATCTATATTTCAACTTTTATCAAAAATCAAAGTTTGATTGGTTTATTAAGAAGCAATGATGATGATGAGTACTACTTGGAATCACCATGAAAATATATCCTACCAGTGGGTTTCTTGAGATCTATTTAAGATGTTGTGTTCTTCATCATCTTCGTGCTCTTCATCATTTTAGACTTTTCATATCCAAAATCAATCGCCTTGTTCGTAATTTCAACAACCCAATATATAAACCCTAAACTTCGTAACTCTAATTTTCGCTCATGAACCCTGCAAAATCCGGCGTGTAATTTACCCGTACATGCGTTTTCCGGTGAAGTCATCTGTATCTTGGAAAAGAATCGGATTGACCGAAGATGAAGAAACCCATTTAATTTAGATTTTTTTAAAAGCTCTTAAATGTAAACAGATGACATGAAGAAAAAAAAATAGGTGACATGAAATGGCACATTGGCGGCTTTGAGTGACGTGGAGTGCCACAATGACATTTAATGAAGAAAGTTAACGACACCCCTTTATTTGCTTAACTTTTGAAAAAGGACTCCTTTTTTTGTAGTGAAATGAAATAGATTACTTAAAATAGAAAAAATGGTAAAATAGATTACTTTTTTTTGGATTTTGCCCTTCTTCTAGAAAAGAGAGAGTTGATATTTCCACATGTATTTTTAGTCCTTCCACTCAATTTTCAAGTTGTTTTCCTATAAGAAATTGCCATTTCCCTAAAAATATTTACATCCTTCCTTATTAAGATTAAGATATTAAAAATAATTAGAATATATTAGAATATATTAAATATTAAATAAAACAAAATATATATTAATAAAATGTCACACATGATGGTTTCTTTCTAAATCTAACTTACTCTGCATTTCTATGAAATTATGAGCTGTCTCTACAAATACATCCACGTTGAAAACAACGGCAAATTCAACTCACCAATTCTCAAATCTAACCATCTTTTTTTTTTTTTTTTTTTTTTTTTTCTTTTCTTAAAATAAATAAATTCAAACATCAATATAGATCACAAATTAACCCACACTGAACCTTTTTTAAAGATCCCTAAAACCAACATTTAAAGATCAAGAAAAAACAACACCCACTTCCTAAATATCTGTAAAGTTTCAATCTTTATCAAATTACAAACAAACCCATCATCAAATCTTGAAATACAATGGTTGTTAAGATGATGAAATGGAGGCCATGGCCCCCAATTGTGTCAAGAAAATTTGAAGTGAAATTGGTAGTGAAGAATTGTGATCCAAACGGTGTCGTTTTGTGGGATCATGGGGTTGTTGAAATCAAATGGAAAGGACCCAAGAACAGTTTAGGTTCATTTAGAAGAACAGTGAAGAGGGATGTTACAAAAATGGGAGAAATTGATGATCAAAACGGTGTCGTTTTATGGGATCAAGAATTTGTTGCAGTTTGTACCTTTTCTGGGTATAAAGATAATGAATTTCTTCCTTGGGAGATTGGGTTCACAATCTTGAATGTGAGTTCTTTAATTTTGCATCTTTTAATATCTTGTTAAAATTTTGGTTTAATATTATTACAGATTACAGATATAATAAAATGAATTCTAATTAGTGATTTGGTTTATGTATCCTAACAAATTTAGGTGAATTAGTAGCTTTTTGTGGTAGGCATACATCAGATATTTGATCCCTAAAAGCCTTTTTGATTGAAAACTCAAATTGAGTTATATGAAACTGGTTAGGTATTATTCTTACCAAAATTTAGGAAACTTTTGTAACCTATTTTAGTCAATAATTATGTTATCTTGCAATAACATATTCATAAACAGTTTTTGTGTAACTTGCTTGAAATGGATTCTTTTAACCATTTGATTCTATGTTATCAAATGGCATTTGGAATTTCATTGACCCAAAAAATGGATGTTTAGAATGTATGGTAGAAGGAGATCTTATTATAGTAGTAAGATTTATAATTTGGCTATTTGGCCTTAATAATGCAATCTTAGCTTTAAAAAAAAGATTTACTATTACTAAATATATTGGTTATTTTTTTTTGTTTTCTGTTTTTTTTATTTTTTTTGCCTTGAACCAGGGATCAACTACGGGACCGAAGAATAAGGTTCCCGTAATCGGAAAGGCATCTTTGGATCTTGCTGAATTTGCTTCTTCTCCCAAACAAGAGGGATTTGAGCTCAACATTCCGCTAACTGTTTCTTCGGGATCAACCGAACCTTGTCCTTCTCTAAATGTAGGTACTATAAGTGCATTATTGTTTTTAACTATAATGTATTAGTAATTAGTAATTAGTAATTAGTAATGCCCTTTAATGTCGCAAAAAATATAAGATATTTGCAAATTCCATTAGACATTTTAGAATGAAGTTTCTTGCAAATTTCTTTAGGAAAGGGGTAGAACAAAAGTCCATGCTTTTTTACATTAATCGATGTACATCGATTAAATATAGGGTGATGATTCGTACACCACCAAAATTATCCTTGCACCACTTAACATGCATTATAATGTTGTACCGTACAATCTTTTAAAGCATTTAGTGGTGTACGGATCACTACCCGTTTTGAAAATACTCCATGTGTTATTGAAGTATGCTACATATTTTATGCTACATTAGAAGATTTTAAGTTTAATCCGTGTTGAATGTTGCAGATATCACTAAACTTGATGGAATTGATAGCACCTCAACCAGTTGAGTCAACTAAAAGTCAAAGTCAAAGTCAAACATCAGAAACTTCATTAGGAGAGAGAGACGAGCATTCTGCTCTCAAAGCCGGATTAAGAAAAGTCAAAAACTTTCGCGAGTACGTCTCTATCAAAAGAGGTAAAAAAGCTACTCGTACGAATAATCATAATCACGATCACGAAATTAGCGAAAGCAGGAGTGATGAAGGTGACTACTATCCCAATTTTGCTGACTCAGATTCACTTGATGAATCATACGAGGGCAAAATGGAGAATGCTAATATTCGGAAATCATTTAGCTACGGGTCATTGGCGCATGCAAATTGGGCGGGTTGGTCTCTTTTTGAGGATAATGTTTACTATAGTAACCAAAAATCTGATGAAGTTTGCTGCTCACCGAAAGACGATTCGAGTGCTTCGGTTTCTGAAACGAGTGTAATTCAGAATTCAAAACGTAGCATCTTACCATGGAAGAAAAGAAAATTGGATTTTAAATCACCGAAACAAAAGGGTGAACCACTTTTGAAGAAAGATTATGCTGAAGAAGGTGGTGACGATATTGACTTTGACCGACGCCAACTCAGCTCCGATGAATCTTTAGTTGGGGTAAAATCTTTTTGCTGTTTAACTTGAGAACCAAATATTTACGTCCATGGTTGCAATAATCGCTACTCTGGGAGTACTCTGTCGAGACTTTTTAAGGAGTACTCGACAATCTTGGAGTACTTGGGAGTACTCGGATGTTGACCAAGTTTGAGTTTCACCTATTTTGACCGAGTAATGTCGAGTTTTGGTGGAGTTTTGACTGATTTTCCGAGTAATCCCATGTTTTAGCCGAATTTGACCAAGTTTGACCGTGTTCTCGCCTAGTACCTCCGAGTTGCAAAAACTGAGTACTCGCTGAGTAATTTCGAGTTCTGCAACTCTGTTTACCTCTGATTGGGTTTTTTAAACCATCTTGTTAATGTACTACATTTTTTTTCTTTTGAAAAAACAGCTTTCTGCTTTTTTATTAAAATGCACAATAAAAAAGCTCTGCATCTTTGGCATTTATATTATTTGTCTAAAATTCGTCATTTCTTTCACACTATGGTAATGCTCAATTTCGTATCTTGTTTAAAAAATATGGTTATGGTTATTAATTTAACATATAGAATCATATCATATCATATTCTGATGTACTGTATGAAATTGTTTCACTAGCAGATGCATAAATCTGATGAAGATTCGTGTGTGAACCGACATTCTGTATCTGAGTTTGGAGACGACAGTTTTGCAGTCGGGAACTGGGAACAAAGGGAAATTATCAGCCGTGACGGGTGCATGAAGCTTACGACGCACATCTTCTTCGCGTCCATCGATCAAAGAAGCGAACAAGCGGCAGGAGAGAGCGCATGTACCGCCCTCGTGGCAGTAATAGCCGATTGGTTTCAAAAAAATCGCCATTTAATGCCAATTAAATCGCAATTCGATACGCTCATACGAGAAGGTTCGTACGAGTGGAGACGTCTTTGTGATAATGAAAATTACATCATTCGATTTCCCGATACGCATTTTGATCTCGAAACCATTCTCGAAGCTGGTTTACGTCCAATAGTCGTTATTCCGGGGAAGTCATTTGTTAGTTTTTTTCATCCTGATGATGTAAGCGAGGGTAGTTTTGACTTTTTACATGGAGCGATGTCGTTCGATAACATGTGGGATGAGATTAGTTGTGAAGCGGAAGCGTCCAACGATGGCGAACGTGAACCTCGAGTTTATATAGTGAGCTGGAATGATCATTTTTTCGTGCTGAAAGTTGACTCGGATGCTTATTATATTATCGACACGTTAGGTGAACGTCTTTTTGAAGGGTGTAATCAAGCTTATATCTTGAAGTTTGATCGAAGTTCAGCAATTTTCAAACTGCCCGAGCCTCAGGCAGCGGAACACGTCAGTGATGTCGAGGGTTCTACGGAAAAGTCAACGGAAGAAAACGAGGTTATTTGCTATGGGAAAGAATCTTGCAAGGATTATATCAAGAATTTTTTAGCTGCGATACCGATAAGGGAACTGCAAACGGATATCAAGAAAGGTTTGGTTTCTTCTTCGACGCCACTTCATCAAAGGTTACAGATCGAATTCCACTACACTGCTGCTGCAGACGGTATCCAGGTGGCTGCCACGTCAGCAGCATCAGTAAAAGAGACTGCCACGTAGATGCTCCGTGAGTTATAGGGCTAAAGTTTCTAACTTTTTTACTCTAATACAACAACAACTACTTTTTTACTCTAATGTTTTTTGTTATTGACTGTTTTTTGTTTAAGGGTAAAATGTAGATGGGTTGGAAAGTTTGACTTTTTGTGTTGACTTTTCCCTTGTTTTATGGTAGGGATTAGGGAACAGTTTGATAAAGCCAACTGTGTATATGTCTAACTTTTGATGTTTAATAGTAATATAACTTATTTAGTTGTTACTGTTTGATAGAAATCTGTTTTTGTTCTAATGTTGTTATCAAAACTATGTCAATCTTTCCGTTTTCCTAAAAGTGTAGGATTATATCCATTTTGATTGTATTTTTTAATTTTTAATGTTATAATTTATAAATTTGAATACCAATTTTGTTGATAGATTTTCTTTTCGCGTTGATAGGTTGTACACATCAATGCTAAAGATGGTGGATCTATCAATTTTAATCTTGAATTTATAAACATTTTCTTTAGAACGACAAACACACATTTACAAATAGTCCACGGCAAGATTCGAACTCACAACCTTAAAATTGACGAATTAGTTCTCGTGATAATGTTATGCTACATTGACTTGTATCTCATAAAATAATAGATTGACTTGCATCTCATAAAATAATAGGTATACATTAAGCACCTAAAGTGTGGCTAGTGGATGTATACAATTCATATTTTTTTGATAAAGTGTTTGTTGGTGTGTAGCTTAAGAAGGAAAAAAGAAACTTTTTAAGTTCCCTATATATTCTTAAATTTTGAGGGATTGGTATAGTGTTCTTGGTTTGTGATAAAAATAAAATTCCTTTTTTTTTTTGTTTGTTTGTGTGTGTTGGTACATTAAGATTTTGATTTTTGATGGATATGGAGGTAAGTAAAGTGTAAAGTCCATCTTTCTTGTGGTCTTTGTGCATGTGGAAAGGAAAGATGCTTCACTTCTGTATGGGGAAAAATCCCAAGTAACCTATTGTTTGATTCTTGTATGCCATTTTCCATTTTTGTATCTATACATCCGAGTTTGATTCACATTAACAAGATTAAATCTTTAAACTAAAAATCGGATTTAATAACCATCTTTAGTTGATTTGGAAGAAATCTAGTCAATATGTATACAATACGAACTATGGATACAACATGAACTATACAGATTGAATAAGCATCAGCTTTACAACTTTATGTTTGTGTTAAAATGAAACACGTTAACCCAAAACTAGTTGGCAAAAACCATGAAACACACGATTCACTGATAAGGTGATATAACACAATTTACCTGTAAAAGTTTGACTTGATGAATTCTCTCTCTCACCTTCCCAACAATCACCGATAACGTTTCTTCTCCGGCAATAATCACCGGAAACTGCTTTCACAATCGATTCTTCAAACATGCATCCAATCCTTACATCTCCGTTCACCCCTAAACTTTCTTTTAAACATAAATCACAACACCAGGCTCACAATTCTCACTTTATTAACAACATAAAGTACCAACCCGAAAACGTCGGGGTTCGGATTAACGTAAATCGCAGCAGAAACAAACATCACGGCAACTCACCCAACTACCCCCCAACCGCCGGCAACGCTTCAAATCCAGAAGTTAATGGTTCACACCCAAACCCTATATTCGATGGCCCTCTTTTGTCTGATTTCCCACCTTTAAACCACAATCCACCCAAGAATTACATACCTACTGTTAACCCTCTAAAAGACGCAAACCAAATGATTTACAACCGTTTCAAATATCAAGAGCACGCTAAAAGCCTAATAAAAAATTACGGAATCCACAACCTTTCATCTTCAAACAAACTGCCAGAATCCAAAGCTATCACCTCTTTCTTGTTTTTCAATTTTCCTGACTCATGGAATGCTGTAAATCTTTGGGGTTTATTCAAAAAACACGGCGAAATATCTGAGGTATACATCCCCAAAAAAACCCTAAAAAGTGGTAAGCGTTATGGCTTCGTTCGATTCAAAAACATCCTGCCACACAACATAGATCAGTTTACTAGAAGACTCAATTTAATCGCAATTGACGGTCAGACTCTAACGGTTTACAAGGCTCACGATCGAAACGGTTCATCTCCTGCTGGCAATAAACCAACTACAGGCAGCACCAACGTCACCAACAACTCATCTACCGGTCAACCATTTGATCCCAACAAGCAAACCGATGGAAGGAAATTCACAGAAGCACTTCGCAACGAACCTCCTAATTACCACTGTAAGTCGTATATTGACCCTTCAAAAGAATTTTCTATTCGTATTCCTAAAGACGATAACGTCACTGAACTTCTTGGACATGCCCTTATCGGCTCTATTAAAAATATTGACCACCTTGAATACCTAGACGAAATATGTAAATCGGAAAACCTAACTGGCTTCGAAACCAAATACCTTGGTGGCAAGGATGTACTGTTAATTTTCGAGGATATCAAGCTCGGTTTTGATGTACTCAACCCTCAAAGCTTCGGTAAAAAACATCCGTTGTGGAACTGGTTCGATAACATAAGACCATGGGAACCGGACATATACACACCTCCGGGTCGCCTAGTCTGGTTAGACATCCGGGGGGTCCCCATATCTTGTTGGTTTGAAACTACCTTTCGTAAAATTGCAAGTTGTTGGGGCGAAATCATCGACATGAAAAACTGTTGTATTGAGGCAAATGGCTCCCAAGATCTATCGATCGGCAAAGTCCTCATATTAACACAATGTTATCCTAACATTTACGGACACGCCCATATTCACTACGATTCAAAACTATTCTCTGCATTTGTAATCGAGAATTCGGTCCAACCTATCGATTTTAACGTTAAAGACAATGTGTCCTCGACTTGGGATGACGATGATCTGTTGTCCGATGAATACTACTCGGATAAAGATAGTTACAAAGACGATGATAATGTTTCACAATCTTCCGAAAATTGCAAACATAACTCACCCGTCACCACACCAAAAGTCTCAGACAATCCAAGTCATCTCCAATCTTCCGAACATTCAAAAAAAGTTGAAACAATCCCCTTCTCGATTAGCAGCCAACACCAATCTCCTTTTAACAACAACGACAAATCGGAACAATCATCCAGTTTAAACTCTTATGATTCGGTCAAACAAAATCGCAATAACACCCCTTCACACAACACGTCGGAACCTATAACTCCCATAAGCCCAACAGAACTCATAAATTCCGTTCAAAACAAAAAATACAAATCAAATGGCAGCCCACCGCCAAGCCCAATAGCCCTAATAAACTCCCTTCAAGACAAAAAGCCCACTAATTTGGACAGCCCATCACCCAAAGTCAACCCAACAACAGCCAATTCTCCACGTAAATCTGTTGAGATAAACACGGCAGTTTCACCTCAACCGAACCTTAACCCATCTACCTCCACCGACCCTAACCAGCGAAACCTAAGTTCCAATCCGACAACAACTGAAACAATCTACTCCAACGAATTTCTTGCTAATCCTGAGATCGCTACCATCAAAAAGAAACAGAAAAATGGCCCAAACAAAAGAAAAAACATGATACCTTACAATCCTAATTTCAAAAAAATTGCTAGAACCCACGCCGAACACGACCCGATTAACTCCAATCATATCCGCAATCCAAAAAACGACTCAAGCACTAAAAAAACCAGGTCTAAATTCCTATATATCAAACACTGTGCACGTAGTGGCCAAAAAATAAAATTTGCTAATCTCAATCGCAAAGCTAGTTCTTCTTCCAAAAACTCAGGCACCTTACCAAAATCGAAATCCAAGGCGCAAGTAGTCCATTCGACCGAGAATACCACTGCTGCCAGCAAATCCACGGACACAAAGGAGTTTGGAAGGGGCATCGGCATCGAGTGGATCCCCGATAACTAAGCTGTTATATCATCCATATCCCCCTCTCGTAATTTTTTCTTTGTAATGGGTTGTATTTCTCTCAATATCCGTAGCCTCGATAACTCGGGCAAAATAAATTGGTTAAAACACATCTGTAACGTAGAAAATCCAATTATCCTTGGGCTTCAAGAAACAAAATGCGGTAACACCCCAGACTCTCTCATCGAATCGTTTTGGCACAATTCAAACTTCAAGTTTGTTCAAAAAGATGCAATCGGTGCCTCGGGTGGTCTCTTACTAATATGGGATACCTCCACTTTTCTGTTTGAGCAAGCTATCGAAGGGGAATTTTTCCTCGCCATTAAGGGCAAATGGACGGGATATGATACCGACCTGGTCATCATCAACGTTTATGGTCCCCACTCACATCAGAAAAAACTTAGATTCTGGTCCGAACTTCATAACCTCGTCGAATCCATTGAGGTCCCTCACATCATCTTTGGTGATTTCAACGAGGTTAGATCTAAGTCCGAACGTTTAAACTGTATCTACAAACAATCCTGGGCCGACAACTTTAATAAATTCATCCAAAATACCAACCTCATCGATCTACCGCTAGGCGGGAAAAAATTCACGCGCATCTGCTTAAACAAACAAAAATTCAGCAAGCTTGATCGTTTCCTTATTTCCGAAAGCATGTTGCAAATATGGCCTGACATCTCCTCGAAAACTCTTGATCGCGACCTATCAGATCACTGCCCCATAATCCTTAAAAATTCATTTGTAAACTTCGGTCCTAAACCCACACGCGTATTCAACACTTGGTTAAAAATTGACAACGTAGATGAAATCATAAAAAACACTTGGCTCCTCCCGGTCAACGGTAACCGGCCCGATTGTATATTCCGAAATAAATTAAAAAACGTTAAGCTTGAACTTAAAAAATGTAGTCTACACCTAAACAACCTTGACAACGAAATTAAGGCCTTACACAACGCTTCAAATGATTTTGAAAGAATAGCGGAATCTAGACCTCTCTCCGAAACTGAAAAAGAAAACTGGATCAATAATAAATCACAACACATCGAAAAAGTCAAAAAGAAGAACAACATGTTAAAACAAAAGGCACGAATTAAATGGAACCTTGAAGGCGATGAAAACTCCAAATATTTCCACAATTACATCAAAAGACGCGCAAACAAAAACAATATTCGAGGTATATCGGTTAACGGCTCATGGTCAGAAGACCCAAACATCATCAAAAGCGAAGCACTCAAATACTTCGACTCTCTGTTCCAATCTAAAAATTGTAAAGGCAATTGCCCTTTTGAAAATGAACCTCATCACTCCTACATCACCCCCGAGGATAATCTCATACTCGAGGCCCGCTTTTCAGAACAGGAAATATGGGATGCCCTACAAGGATGCGACAGCTCTAAAGCTCCCGGCCCCGACGGATTCAACATGAAATTCCTTAAAAAATACTGGTGGCTAGTAAAAGAGGACCTAACTGCGGCTCTTGACTGGTTTTGGTTGCATTCTGAGATATCCAAGGGTTGCAACGCATCTTTCTTCACACTCATTCCTAAAAAATCTAATCCTATAGGATTTAACGAATACCGACCGATATGCCTCATCGGTTGCTATTACAAAATCCTCACAAAGCTTCTCTCTAACCGTCTCGCAAAAATAATCCATAAAATAATAGGTTCCGAACAAACGGCATTCCTAAAAGGTCGCAACATCCTAGATAGTGTACTCATTGCCAACGAAATTATAGACGAACTAAAACGTAAGAAACAAAAAGGTCTTATTTTTAAAGTAGACTTTGAAAAAGCATTTGATTGTATAGAATGGGACTTCCTCTTCAACACTATGAAGAGCTTAGGCTTCGGAATCAAATGGATAAGTTTCATTAAAGCATGTCTCTCCTCCTCCACAATCTCTATTCTAATCAACGGTTCCCCCACACGTGAATTCACCCCCGGTAGGGGCATCCGCCAAGGTGATCCAATCTCCCCATTCTTGTTCATCATTGCAGCCGAAGGGCTTAACATCCTCGTCAAACGTGCCATCACAAAAAACCAATTCCGAGGTATCCGCGTCGGACATGACGAGATTGTTATTTCCCATCTTCAATATGCAGATGACACAATCTTCTTCGGCGAATGGAGCAAACGAAACTCTAAAAACATCGCTAAACTGTTAAAATGCTTCGAAAACATCTCTGGCTTAAAAGTTAACCTAAAAAAAAGTAGCCTCTACGGGATCGGGGTTCCCAAACCGGAAGTGGAAGATATGGCCAAGGCCATCGACTGTTCGGCGGGCTCTACCCCATTCACGTACCTCGGGTTACCTATTGGTGTCCCATCTACTAAAGCATCATCATGGCACCCCATCATTGAAAAATTCGAAAAACGCCTCTCCGATTGGAAAGCCAAAACCATATCCTATGGCGGTCGGCTCACTTTAATAAAATCCGTACTTTCAAGCCTACCACTCTATTATTTCTCCCTATTTCACGCACCTACCAAAGTCATTAACTCTCTAGAAGCAATTAGAAGAAAATTCTTTTGGGGCGGGTCCGAATCAAACAACAAAATTAATTGGATAAAGTGGGAATTAATCTTATCACCATATGACAAAGGAGGGCTTAACATTGGATCCTTATTTTGTAAAAACATTTCTTTACTTTGTAAATGGTGGTGGAGGTTCCACAACGAAAAAACCGCTTTATGGGTAAAAATAATCTCGAGTATTTACGGGGCGGGGGGCGGGGTTTGCACTAACGATTTTTCTAGAAAAGTTTCAGGTAGAACAATTTGGAACGAGATCATTAAAGCAGGGAAAATCGCGGACAACATCGGAATTAGCTTCTCATCCTCGATCAACAAATGCATTGGAAATGGCTCGAACACCAAATTCTGGACCGACATTTGGTGTGGTACGGAACCACTCAACAACCTGTTCCGAAGGCTATACATGCTCGACTCAAACAAAAACGCTTCAGTCGCGGACCGTCTCACACTCTCCAACACAATCACACACGGTTCATGGGCTTGGACTCGTACACCTACCGGACGTGGACTTCGCGAGCTAACTGAACTAAACAATCTCATATCATCCATCTCCCTTACCGAGGCGCCGGATTCATGGAAATGGAACCTCGACCCTTCCGGTTCCTTCTCTACAAAAATGCTATCTCATATCCTTGATAACTTAAAACTCGCAACTTCACACAGTTCGACACCAACACCTAGAAATAAATTCTTACCACAAAAAATCTGCATTTTCATATGGCGTGTCATAAACGGTAGAATACCAACTAGATCCGAACTCGACAAAAGAAATATCGACCTTGACTCAATATTGTGCCCAATTTGCGAAGCGCAAATCGAATCCATAGATCATATCCTCTTTCTATGTCCAAAAACCACTCAAATATGGAGTTCCATTCTACAATGGTGGAAGCTCCCCAACAACTTACTAACTAACTTCTCCGACATTACATCAATCAACCAAAACCTCTCCTCCAATCAAACCGGTACCTCAATTTGGCAAGCCACCAAATGGTCCACCATCTACATCCTATGGAAACACCGCAACTTAAAAGTCTTTAGCAAGAAAGATTGGAACCACGACATCATACTCAACGAAATACAAACACAAAGCTATTCTTGGATCTCAAAAAGAGCAAAAAAATCACCAATCGAGTGGCACCAATGGCTCATAAACCCATCCTCCTACATCTTCTCGGATACACAAAGAACAGGAATCGGCTGAAACTATTCGAATCTCGCATACTCGCATGATCATAGTCATCAAATGTAATCGAGTTGTAATATTCGTTGTATAGTTTATAGGGACTTGTACTTATCCGGTTTATATTAATATAATTTACTTGCTTTTCAAAAAAAAAAAAAAAAAAAACACGTTAACCCAAGAGGTGCCTGTTGGAGTATTAGAAGACATGCAGGAGATCATGACGTGATTATGAGGGACCTCCCAACGGTTACTACTTGACTCCCGCCCAGTCTTTAGCCCTCCTACAGAGGCGGAACATATATAGGACAAAAGGGGCTATCCGCCCCGGCTCGATTTCGGGGGAAAAAATAGTTTACACTAAAAAAAAAAATTACAAAAAAATAAGGTTTTTTTAAGTGTGTATCCCCCTTCGATTAGTTTCGCCCCATCTCGGGTCGAGGTTAAGTTCTGCCACTGCTCTCCTGGACACCAATGGCAGCGGTTAGTCCAGGGGGCCACCCAGGCTTTAGTCCTCCTTCTCGTCCCTTTCCATGTCCTTTTGTCAAATATTTGTGGACGGAGGAATATGTTTAAATGTGTGGTACCTTTTTCTTTTTTAGTTGTACATTTAATTAATTAATTAATATATTGGGTCCCAATTTATTTGAGGAAGTATGTCATTGTTGGTAGTATTTAGTCCTGGATTAGTCTTGAGAAGGAAGTGCTGATGTGGCGGCTAGTCCTGGGGAGGAAGGGGTGTCACCGTTGGGAGCACTCTAACCATGATCACGTATTTTGGAGGACAAGTTCAAGATCTGTCCATATCTTTTATATTAGAATTGTATAATTTGTTAGTTATACTTTGTATCTATTCCGATTTTACATATTCTGTAATCTTCTCTAATCGTCATATAAATATATGAATGTATCAACTCACATATTGTGTTGTGAATTAGTAACGTTTTATGGTATGAGAGCAAGAGATCTTGAGACCGAGTCAGGCCCTCAAGTGTGCCGTCGTCTTGAGCGAAGCTTTTCAAAAGTGGCTAGGAATGGGCGCCCCTCCCCCATTCCTCGATCAAACTATCGTTCCTCAGGCGCTATGAAAATGGGGGTCTTTCCTGTGCCTTTGGACCCCCCCCCCCCACCACCCACCACCACCACCACCACCACCACCACCCCTCTCATGTTCGAGTGTTTGCTTGTTGTTTGAGCCGGTGAGTGAGATTTCTACTCATACACCGCTAACAACCCTCCAACACTCTCTCTCCTTTAATATGTTATTTTACCAGGTTTGCCCATCATATCAACACCGATCTAAATCGTTGATGTGCTAGGTTTGTCCACCACGTGTGTAGTTAGGAGAACTTTAGAAGAAGCACCGTATGACGTGCTCGTTTTGCACACCACTCATTGAGTTAGGACAATCTTAGAAAAGGCGCTATCAAGAGCCTGCTTAGTTCGTTGCTTTGAATAGTTTCAAACCAAACTCGTGTTGGATCACCACCTCTTTGCTTAAGGGGGTGTTAGGGCACTAGAAGACATGCAGGAGATCATGACGTGATCATGACCTGATCACGTATCTTGGAGGACAAGTCCATGATCTGTCTATATCTTTTAAATTTAGAATTGTATTATTTGTTAGTTATACTTTGTATTAATTCCTATTTTACATATTCTGTAATCTTCTGTAATCGTCCTATAAATATATGAATATATCGACCCACATATTGTGTGGAGTGTGAATTATTAATCGTTTTAGTGCCCTAATACTTGGGTGCTTGAGAATCTACAAAGGATACTCAAGTTCAGTTCTCGCTAAATAAACTTTGCGGGGCCTTTAAAAACGACGAATACGTTACCAACGTGTTAATAGATCAGATTAGTGATATCTGACACCTAAAAAGTTGCGGCCCCATGTTTGAAAGCCTACGCA
This sequence comes from Rutidosis leptorrhynchoides, assembly GCF_046630445.1. Lineage (NCBI taxonomy): Eukaryota > Viridiplantae > Streptophyta > Magnoliopsida > Asterales > Asteraceae > Rutidosis > Rutidosis leptorrhynchoides. Next base: position 366,922,961 of record NC_092343.1, on the reverse strand, counting down.
AAATGGACGGAGGTTCGATCCCCTTATACGTCCACAAATTACAAATCCCTTGACTTTCGGGATTTAAAGCCATCGACCTGCCACTCATTTTTTCTTTTTCCCGCAAAAAAAAAGAGCGTGTCACAACACAAAATTAGAACCTCCCTCCACCTGGAATTAGACGGTAATGTCGTTATCATTCTATTACTGTTGATGTTCATATCATTATGTTTTATTTAGCCATAAACTATAAATAATTTATCAACTCGAAAAAGAAAAAAAAGAAAAATTGGAGAATGTACATGGTTTATTTATACAAGACTCATAATCCTCTAATTACACTGTACATAACCAGAACTGATACATAGCAAGTCATCCACAGATGCTGTACAATTAAAAGTTCAATGATACACACATATGTTAAGAATTTAACAGTCATTCAGTCCTTCACTGGAACCGAAGAAGCCGATGCTGAAATTAAACTTGATACATGTGAGTTCGTTTTTGTTGCCATCTTGAATCTTCAATGTTAGTGTGTATGAACCCTACATTGATCAAACGACAGTTCACATCAATTATTTCGAAACTTTTTTTCATTACAAGTATATGCAGTCATAAAGGAAACACATCAATTATTTCGAAGCTTTTCTCCATATTAATCGGTGGAGTTGATCCAATATTTAGAGTAAGATAAAAATATATATGACTAAAGCAAGTTTTATGGGTCGAATGCTGTACATAATGTTTTTAATAGCTTTATTTATAACTTAATATCTACTGTAATGTTTATCATCAATGTTGTAATAAACACAATAAATAAATGGTTATACTAATCACCAAGGTTGTAAATCTCAGGGATTAGTCGGTCGGGACCTTGTATCAGCCAACTCAGAGACTAGCCAGGGACTAGTCACAAACTGACTTTGAATGTCTCTGGCCTACTTTGACCAATTTTGAGCGAGTAAATTCGACTTTGACCGATTAAATTGGACTTTTTACAACTTTGGCCGAATAAATCAGTGTCCGACTAATTCAAAATCCCGATTAGTCGGGGGACTTTTACAACCATGCTAATCACATTTAAGCATATATTTATGTATAAAAAGTTGTTAAAGTTGGCGGGTCAACTCAACCCAGTACACATGTTGAAGTACCCAATTTGACACCCCTACGAACCGTCACGAAAGAAGCTCAAAAATCATATCTTGGAGATTATCCCATCTGCGCATTGTCGTCATAATTATTTTATTACTTTGTTTGTTATCAATGTGGGTATCGAATACATTTGACTAACCGTTAACGGTCAAACAACTTAATAAGACTGTGTATTAAATCGAAGTTTGTAATTGTAATTTTCGTTTGACAGATGTATCGCTGAACGATTGCAAAAACAGATCGATTAGACGACAAAATGACTTACAGGGGGAGCTAATGACGGTAAGAGTTGAGATTTCGAAATCACGAAATCGCCAGCTAGAATCGGACAAGATAAAGTAGCACAGAGGTCACCTGTCTCTCTATACACACTCCATCCAAAGTAAGCAACACTAATCACAACGCTCCCTCCAGATATCGGTTTATCTGCAATATTAAAAAACAAAATCAGAATCTGAAGAAAGTGTAATATAACAGACTTAGAAGATAGTATTTGGTTGTGTATACTCTATTAAAAGCAAGGTTGTAAAAGTTGGGGACGAGTCGGTTGGGCCTCTGAGCGACGAGTTGGTCAAGTCGGGAACGAGTCAGAAAATGACAGTTAGTAATTAATATATTAATCATATATGTACTGGACATCAAACATAAATATTTAAAACATAGATATATGACACAAAATCTATTTTTTTTAAAAGTATAATTTAAATTTATTTTACCTAACTTTGATTTTCACCAGTTTTTACCAAGGCCGACTCACACCCGACTCAGACCGACTTCGAACCAACATTTTAGCATTGACCGTTTTGAGGCTTTTTTGGGCAACTCGGGACCCGCTAGTTCAAAACAGGGGACTCAGCTGACTTTTACAGTAGTGGTTGGTTAGAAGTTGTCACATTGAGAACACATTTAGCTATTTTCATCAAATGATTCTTGGGTTCGCATTTTAGTTATTTTCATCATCTTACATGATGCTCAATGTCGAAACATAACAACTTAAACCTTGAACTCATACATGATATAGCTATTTAAACATGAAAATGAATATGCAGTGCTTTAGATAAACCTCAAATGTTAATTAAAACAAATATAATAATAATAATACCTGTAATTGCAGAAATTGTGAAGGAGGTCTCTTTGCCTCTTGTTATCGGATCAGGAACGATATCGACTCCACTGACCTTAACGGCATACTCACTCTTTTTATCTGCATCGTATATAAAATCATTATATAGTCATACTATCAAGGTTGGAGAACTCGGATCTGCGAGATCTCGTTTGGACATTTTTGGGGAGATCTCGGCGTCTCGGGGAGATCTCGGACGTTGACTTACGTTGACTTTTTATACATTTTTACGAGATTTTAGAGGAAAATCCGAGAGATGAGCGAGAAAATTCGAGAAATTGCGAGATTTTACGAGAAACCCCGAGAAATGAGCCAGAAAATCCGAGAAATCGTGACTTTAACCAAGTTTGACCCCATTGACCGAGAAATCTCGCGAGATGGACATCTCGTCTCGGCTACCTTCTAAGAACGAGATCTCGGGGAGAAATAAGGAGATTTACAACAATGATATTGATGACAACTAACATAGTAAAAGGCCAAAATAAAAAATCAAGTATTTTTCTATTTGCTTATTGATGATCTATGTTAACTTTTCAATAAAATATGGAAATGTTAGATGCTTATGTACTGGAAAAAGAAAATACTTTGCTAATTTTATACACATTCAGAAGTTCGTTGAATCCCAAAATAGCCTAGTAGTTCAGTCTTGATATCCAGAGGTTTCAGGTTCAAACCTCGCTAGCATCAGATATCAAAATATCTTTGGGTGGCCAAGAAATGGTTCGAAACGACAACGAGATAACCAAGTTAGATAGCGTACGCCTGAGTAAAAATACCACCGTTCCTAGGTAGACGAATAGGGAAAACACCCGTTTCAAAAAAGTTCTGTGACACAAGTAGGCAGTGAGCTCAATTTAAGCTGTTAAAGAATTATAGCCTTAGCCCTAAAAGTCACAATGAATTATCAAAATTGTTGTACCAATTTGTCACACAAATAAGACCTATCAGCTCGCCTGGAACTTAAATACAATGATGCTTTAACCTGAACTCGAGTAGCAAAGATGATCTATTTCCACAATTATTATTAAAATACTAAAATAACATAAATAAATTATATTATGATAAAAAAATTTAAACAAAGCTTGGAACTTTATACTCCACCGCTACAAAGATTACTCCATTAACTATGTTTATATTTGATTTTTTTTTACAAATTTATCATCAAAATCTGATACTCCCAGAGCACAAAGTAAAACCTAATGGGTGATGATATTGTATTGTACAACACTGTAAAGCATGATGGTGTACATAACACAATTGAGTTGTGTACATATTAATCCTGGAGTAAAAATAACAAAATTGAAAATCTGTAAAATAAAAAACATAAAAATTAGTGGAGTAATATATTAAAGAAACTCACTGCAGTATTTGAAATCTGTGGCATAGATAGAAGAAGGTATTATGATGATGATGATGAATAATGAGTACAAAGGTACCATAAACACCTTGCTTCTAGTTCCTTCCATTGAATTTGGGTTCTTTCAGTATGAGATGAGAATGAGATTGTACAACTCAAATGTCATCAATAGATGTACTCATATACATACCAACCCACATTTACAAACTTGTTTATTTAAAAGTTTATTGGAATTGTAATACATAATTACATAAATAATACAAATTGTTATGCAGATCACATGTTAGTAATTGGTACTGTTAACTTTTAAAAAACAGTGTTCGAATCTACTAAAACTGAAACCGAATACAATATATAAAATCAATTGAATTTTACTGTTCATTCATTTTTTTAAATGAATATATATAGAATAGAATATACTCCGTATGATTTTAGGTTCGATTGTCAATTTTGAATTTTTAGAATTCACTACCAAAAAATTTAATTGAACTTAGTAATAATATATTTTTTAAATAAATATTGGAGTAATATGTAGTATATGTATGATTTTTTGAATTCGGTTGAAGAAAATTGAATAATTTAGTGTTTTGAAACAAAAATGTGATCGTAATGAAATTTACATACACTGATATTTTTTCATGTCTTGTTAACTCAAATTTAATTAAGAAGTACTCCGTAACACTTTTAATGGTTATATATATATATATATATATATATATATATATATATATATATATATATATATATATATATATATATATATATATATATATTAAAATACACAACAATTTTATAACCACCACGAAAATACATGTACATAGCCTTGCGAGGGGCAAGGGGCAAGGACACTAGAGATTGTACAAGAACTCGAACATAACTCGAAAACTAATACTATACAAGAAAAACCCAAGACAGAAAACATAAACGCGAAAGAAACTAAACACTTGGCTCTTAGCCTATGCCATCTCTATTGTGATCCATCGATTTATACACACTAGGATTTACGAGCCAATCATGCCATTCCAACTTAAACACGTGCTTGCGATTAGAAATCCACTCGAATGTCTTTAGTTGAATCTCGTTGACTAGGCCCGGAACCGCTGAGGTTTTGTTATTGAACACCTTTAGATTTCTGTTATCCCAAATCATATATCCGGTAACGCATTCAATCGCTTGCCAAATTAAATGACCATTTGACGACAAATTGTTATATTTAAAAAAAATTTATTATTAAATCATTCATATTTTGTACTCTCGTATATTTAAGGGAGCTTTAATGAAATTTTAATTTTATTTCTTTTTCGATCTTAACCGAAATTAAATCGAAAATCAAACTTGAATTTTGTTTGGTTTCAATTCGATTTTGACATAAATTCGGTTTACTTTCACAAGTTCAAAAATTAACAAACTAGACCAATTAAACTATTTAAACCGAAAACTAAACCCGTAGATGTGAGTTTCTACCCTTTGTTCCCTATTTTTATTTTTTTCTTTTACACTTTCTACCTTTTTCTTATTTTATTTTTTATTTTCCATATCATTTTAGTCATTTTATTTTATTTTGTTCTTTTTATTTATTCTTTCTCTATCTATTTTAGTGACAGATAAATAAATCTATTTATTTTTCACTTTCATTTTCTTTCTCTAACCGAGAAACGCATGTCTTTAATATGCACAAATTCACAATTAATGTATCACACATTTGTAAGCCAACTTAATGTTATCGGGCTTTGAGAACACTTGGCGAACTTTGCGGCCCAAAATCTCCGTATTATTCTTTTTTTTTTTTTTTTTCTTTTTCTCAAATAGTCACTGTTTTATTGTTATGTTAAGGACGTGAGGAGTTATGTTAAATTTTAATGTTAACTAGTAAAATGACCCGTAATATCACGAGTTTGTTTAAACGAAACAATTTAATGATATGTGTTAGGTATTAAGTGAATGTAAATGCTAAAGTCATTTATTTTAATGACCCGTTTGACTAAGAAACTTGTCGTTGTTTTTAATTACAAATATATAGAGACATGTATTTTCGCATACATATGTAACGTAATTAATTTCGTAAAAAGAATCCATATTTGAATATTAATAATATAATAATTATAATTATTATATTAAAAGTAAATAATAATAATAAATTTCGCTCAAAGTTGAGTACTTATATTTTCAATAATAATAATAATAATAATAATAATAATAATAATAATAATAATAATAATAATAATAAATGTTAGTAATAATAAATGCCTTTTAAGTTTTTTTAGAAAATTAAAAACAATTCAGGAGAGATTAGTATTTCCCTTTATAAAAGATTTAGTATTATTTTTTAATTAAATTAATATATAATTATGACATCATTATTATGAAAATTAAAAAAGTAATTAGCTTAATGATTACATCATCATTTTGGAGCTTTATATAACTATATAGATATATGTTAACAAGATAACAAAAAAAAAAAAAAAATAGGGAATTTGCTAACCACAATTTTTTAAGAGCTGTTGTTAAGATACATAAGTAATTTGTACACAATCATTATATTTGACTTTAATACGGTGGCTATTCAATTGTACAAGATTTTTATAACTAGAGCCGCATTTTCCAAAAAAATAATAATGTTTTTGATTGTAAAACCTTAGATATATTGGAAAACTTAAAATAATACTTCGTAATTTTTTTTTAACGGCGATATCGACATCGAATGTTGTCATTCGTCACTCACACGATCGTTATGAGGAAACCCAATTCGCGATGATGTTGACAGTACATCGAATGCTCTCATTTATGCATAATTATTAATTAACCATATAAATCTAGATATTAACATTAAAATTACAATCTTAATCTTATTCTTAAAAAAAAAAAACTTGGATTGAAACATTGTGCAAGCAACTTGGTTTTTCCCATTGGTTCCCATAAACAAGCAAAGAACTGGATATATTCTTTAGTTTACTCGGTGGATTAAGTTACTCAAGGGCTTTTTTGGTAATCCGCCCAACATAAAATACTCAAGATAAAACTTTATAATAACCTTTTTTGGATCAATAAAGTAAAAATGTATATATAGTCAAAATGTACTCGGTATATATTAAAATAATATTATTATGAATTTATTTCTCTTCAAGCATCAAACGATTGTATGTGATTGATTACACTTAATTATTACTCAAAATTTACAGTATCACAAAAAATATTAAAACGTAACATCAAATAATGTAGATGTAAAAAGTAAGAAATTTTTTTATAGAGTGCCTAATGTACAAATGTGTCAGTCTCACCAAGGATAAAATCGATACTGAGACTAATAATAATGATCCAGTCAGTCCCGCCTCATAGCCAGCGGGACAACTTCAGCCAATGGGGTTGAGAGTGGTGTTGGAATCGGAGATGTCCTACAATTAGGACATGTCGGATTCAACCTTAACCATGGATCAACACATTTCACATGAAAAAGATGACCACAATCAGGAAGTTGTCTTAACAAATCTTTCCCCTTATAATCAACCAAACAAATCGAACAACACGAGTCCTTTCTCTTGACCTTAACGTCCGAAAATGCCACGATCGGGTAGCTTGTTAATGTTGCCTCATCTAAACCCATGTCTATAACATAATGGTTCGGGTCTTGTTGTCCTCGGTTCATGCCACTAACAGTCGTACGCCTTCGAGCGTTTGATGATTGTGGTGGTGGTTGTGGATTTATACTTCTTGTACAAAAATAAGAAGCTAAAGTGATGGTTACAATGAGCAAAAGTATGCCAAATGAGATACCAATACCATACCCGAATCCACCTACGTTTTGTGATCCAAGAAAGCCACCGGAATCAGATGATGGTGGCGATGTAGTGGTGCTCATGGTTTTTGTTCTTTTTAGATGAATGTGAGATTTGATGTGAAGGAAGTTTGGTTTTGGTTAGCCATTTTTTTGGGTTGTAGAAGTTTGGGTTGAGTATTTGGTGGGATTTATATTAATAATTACTTAATAATAATTAATTAATTAATAATTCTATTCAAAACGGTCAACTCTAAAGGGTTAGGATGGATGTGTAGAAAGCAAGTGAGATTTTTCATTTTATAATATAATATTTTTTTTTTGATAAAGTGGAAGATTAAACTTGTATTAAGAAAAAGAAGGATAAAGACATGAAGTGTCATTTAGTTAGCTAATCATTGTTGATAACAAATAAGTTGTTTGGAATTAAGTGAGGATGTAAGATACTATTAGTATTTTTATTGTAAGTTAATCATCACTAAGAGAGTATAAAATTGTTTAAAGATATACTCCATATATATCTTCTACGGAGTATATTTTACGAGTATTCTATTAATTTTAACGAATAACATAATTTCGGGATGTTTCTTAAACCTAGTTTTAAAGAATATCATTAACATTGCGAAAATAATTATACAATTATAATCATTACTTTGATATAATAATAACTTATATGTAAATCACTTCTATGTATATTAGCGACAGTTATATTGCTACATTTTAAAAAACGTCAAGATTTTTTTATTCAGGATACTGAAAAAAGTGAAGTATATTTATTCGGATTTATGCGACCTAATAAGATTATCTTGTAACAGTGACCAAAATTTTTACTTGACTACATCATGATAAGCTGCTAACGAAGTTTGAACTTAAAAAGCTCTTGTGAAAATATCATTGCTCCAACTACTTAGACTACATTTTTATTTTTAAATCATAATTTTATAAGAGCTTTATTTTATGGAAACTCAATTTTCTTCAGGTACTAGGCTATCAAAACTCAATTATCTTACTATATACCGTTTGTTTAAAACTACACACTTTAATTAATAAAAGTGAATTTCATTTATCATTCATTCGCAAAAGGATGCACAAAATTTTTTGCTTTCGCATACACTTTTTTAACATGCCATAATTATTATATTATTATTGTTGGTGCATTATAGTCCCCGAGTTCATTATGATCATGTTGAAATGCTTTAACATTTAACTTTCTCTGTTAGAATGCAACCGCACGGTTGCATGTATGCAACCGTACGGATAGACAAGGCAACCGCACGGTTGCAAGGTGCAACCGCACGGTTGCACATGCTGTGTGTATATAATGGGTATTATGGGTTCATTATTAAGGTTACGAATCCTAACCTATCCTACACGTCTAAACCGATACTCTGGTGTTCTAGCATTCATCTAAGTCGATCTTTAACATACAAAAGTCGTTTTCTTCTTTAAGATCAAAGGTTATTAGAGTATTTTGGTATAAAACCCAATAACGAGATTTTCCGCACTCGTTATTGAATCTAAGATCGTTTAATCCTGTTTACACGATCATACAAGTGGTATCAGAGCTTGTGTGATTGATTGAACGATCGGTTTGTGTCAAAATCGAATAGAAAAGTTGAGTTTTTGTGTTTTTCTTGAAAAAACACTAAAATCTCATAATTTTTACGTTTTAATCCCTGTTTTTGCTAAGAAAATTTGTTAATCTGGTCAAAACTTTATTTTGAACGTAAAACAATTAGTGATTTTGCTCCAGATCGAGTGCTAGATCAACCCAAACCATAAACCCTAATTTCTGTGCGGATTTCTGCCCAAAATCGACCAAGCATACAACCGTACGGTTACAACCTGCAACCGTACGGATACCCTACCCGGATACTGAAACCGCACGGATACATCTCTGCATCCGTGTCTTTTGCATCCGTTTAAACTTCAACCGTGTAACACTACAACCGTACGAATACACTCTGTAACCGTCCGGTTATACATTGCAACCGTATAATTTCATCCGGTTACACTCTACAACCGTGTAACTTGCATCTGTGTTAACCTTGTGCTCCCGGGTAGTGCAACCGTGTTCATTTCTGCATCGTGTAGTGCAACCGTACGGATACAATGTCAGACATTTTTGAAACTTCAGAAATGCAGTCAGCTCTTGTCGGTGCCTCTTCATCGGGTCTTCACCATTTATTAAAGACAGAAAATGAGATTGGTAGTTCTTGTCGTGTACCTAGGTTAGAATCATTGGATGACTTCGCAGAATGGAAACCTAGGTTTTTGATCTCATTAAACGGAATAGACTCTCGATTGTATAATTTCTTAAAGGCTGCATATACTTTTCCAACTAAGGATCATGGTGAGTCCAAGACTCCAATGGAACTCAGTGCAGCAGAAAGAGAAGACTACAATTTAGAATGCAAAGCTTACAGTCATCTCACTCAGTCACTTTCTAAGGAGATTTACTATTAGTTTGAGACGCATCTAACCACATACGCCTTGTGGAATGCTCTTGAGAGTGGAAATGAGGGGACTGCCTGTGATGACCTGGGAATTTTCGACTAAATTTAAACTTAATCTTAATATATTTCCGACACGATAAACAAAGTCTGTTAAGTTGAGTCTCAAAATTTCGAACTACTTTCATATATTAATTTACCCTGTGACTATTTCCGACATTTCACGAACAGCTATTTGTAAATAGATAAATATATATTTGAATATGTATACATATATATAAATATTAAAATTTAAATGTAATTTGATGTAATATACGATTTAATTGATTGAAATAAATATGTAAGATAAAATAAGATATAATAAAATTTTATTATTTAAAATGAATCTATATATACATATATATATAAAGTATATATGGAACACAATTATTAAATAATTTTAAAACTCGTATGTCACCGCGTTTGATATTAAATAAGTTAAAATACGAAATTAATAAGCGAATAATTATATATAAATAATTGTAGATTAATATATATATATAAATATATATATATTGTATTGTGTATTATATTATATATAAATTCTATACACAATTATTATATGTATATTGTAATTTATAAATATTGTATGTAAAAATTTATAATTTCTATTTTTTTATGAAAATATTTATAAACTATTATATAGTTATTATATGGATATAATTATTATTATTATTATTATTATTATTATTATTATTATTATTATTATTATTATTATTATTATTATTATTAATTAATAATTATTATTAATATTAATATATTATATTATATTATATTATATTATATTATATTATATTATATTATATATAATAGAAATAGATATTGATTATTGATAATAGATACCAGATAATACATTTGATTTTTTTACATCACTGTCTCCTTTCTTTTTCTGTTATACTCGTGATCCTCCATCCCTGTTTGCTACAATAAATCATTCAATTATTATCATCAATTTTATCTATATATTGCCATTCATTGCCGTGATTGAAGAAGGGGAGAGAAGTCAACATAAAGTTAAATGAAGAACAACAGGTTCATTTTTTTTTATATTTTTATTCTCTCAAACCCATTTAACCTCCAATCTGATTTAGAACAATTTGAAGAAAAGTAAAATTTCAGATACCTTGCAATTCATCTTGTGAACGTGTGTGTGAAATCTCAGGTCTCAATTTTCTAAATCGTTATCGAATTATTGAGTCAAAGTTTGTAATATAAAAAGTCAAATATTTTTCTTCGATCGAATTAGAATTATCTGTTGAGATTCAAACCAAATTAATGATCTCAGATGTTTCAATGTGTGATTTATAAACTTTTTCATGTAGAAATTATGATCTAAAATGGCTTAGAATTAAAAATCAAATATGGAGTTTATTTATTTATTTTTCCTTCGTCGCACACAGCAGCACTTGATTTATTTATTTAATTTTTTTTTTTGATTTCTATTATCACACAAGTCGCTGTTATTTAAATTCATAAGTCTAAAAATCGAAATGGAATTTGGTTGTGATGTTGGTTTGTATCTCGCTCGTTTTTAATTATTATGAGGAAGAAGATGTAGACCTGTCATGTTAATAGGTTAATTATGTATGGATATCGAAGTATAACAGAAAAACATAATTGGTGTAATGGTTAAGGGGTGTTGTGGGTTGATGAGCGAGAGGTCCTGGGATCGAACCTAGTCGGCTACACAAATTTTTTTGAAATATAAATAGAAGCTGTTGGGCTGATGTTGCATTTTTTCTTTCATTGGGCCGAGACTTGTTTAATTTAAGGTTGGGCCGTAGTAATGTAATTGGGCCGTAAATGAACCAAACGGAGGGGAATTGCTGTTGGATCAAAAGCAGATTACGGAATTACATAGATTAAGTTAGGAATAAAAGAAGAAAAGCTGAGATAGTTAGGTGGTTTGGTATGTTGTTGGGTGTTCGAGAGGTCTTGGGTTCGAGTCCCGTCCTAGGCACTTCTTTTTAACAAATCCTTTTGAAGGTAGTTTTCTTTTTAATTATTAATATTATTATTATTATCATTATTATTATTATTATTATTGTTATTATTATTATGTATTAGTATTGTTGTTACTATTATCAACATTATTATTATTAAGTATTAGGAATATTATTGTTATTATTATTATTATCATTAGTATTAGTATTAGTATTAGTATTAGTATTAGTATTAGTATTAGTATAAGTATATATAATTGTTATTATTTTTAGTATTATTATCATTTTTAGGATTATGATTATCACTATTAATTAATGTTATTACTACAAGTATTATAATTATTAATACTATTATTACCACTAATATAGTATTAGGATAAAATTTTAATTTTTTATGATTATAAATACAAATATGAATATTATTATTATTATCACTCACAGTTGTATTATTATTATCATGATTAAGATCATTATTATTATCATTATTATGAAATTATACAAGCTATCATTATTTTCATTAATATTAGTATTAGTAACACTTTTGTAACTATTAGTATTATTATTAATAATATCAATATTATTATTATTAATATTATCATTTTTAATAAGGTTATTATTATGATTATCAGTAAATCATTAATATCAATACTATCATTTTAAACTGATAAATATTTTGTACATAAAATATACCTATTACATATACTATAATTGTTAATATTTCACATAACTATATAAATCAAACTTACTAATATTATTTATTTAAATTCGTACATATAACAAACTATTAAATTTTAATATAACATTAAACAAGTATGTATATAAATATAGATATATTAATATAACTATATAAATATTAACCATTTTGAATATATACACAAATTAAATATACATAATATATATAAATTAAGGATATAATAAATAAATTGGCTCAGTTACGATTATATGTTTTAATATATATATATATATATATATATATATATATATATATATATATATATATATATATATATATATATATATATATATATATATATATATATATATATATATATATATATATATATATATATATATATATATATATATATATATATATATATATATATATATATATATATATATATATATATATATATATATATATATATATATATATATATATATATATACAAATGATATATGTTCGTGAATCCGAGGCCAACCCTGCATTGTTCAGTTGTTCAATATAGCCATATGTATTTTTACTACCAAATACATTAGGTGAGTTTCATTAATCCCTTTTTAAATGCTTTTGCAATATATATTTTTGGGACTGAGAATACATGCGCTGCTTTTATAACTGTTTTTACGAAATAGTCACAAGTAATCGAAACTACATTATATGGTTGGATTATCAAATCGAATATCACCCTATATAGTCTGGTAATCTAAGAATTAAGGAACAGAAACCCTAATTGACGCGAACTCTAAAGATAGATCTATCGGGCCCAACAAGCCCCATCCAAAGTACCGGATGCTTTAGTACTTCAAAATTTATATCATGTTCGAAGGAGGATCCCGGAATGATGGGGATATTCTTATATGCATATTGTGAATGTCGGTTACCAGGTGTTCAATCCATATGAATGATATTTTGTCTCTATGCATGGGACGTATGTTTATGAGAAATGAAAATCTTGTGGTCTATTAAAATTACGAAATGATTATTTATGTTAAACTAATGAACTCACCAACCTTTTGGTTGACACTTTAAAGCATGTTTATTCTCAGGTGTTAAAGAAATCTTCCGCTGTGCAATTGCTCATTTTAAAGATATTACTTGGAGTCATTCATGACATATTTCAAAAGACGTTGCATTCGAGTCGTTGAGTTCATCAAAATTATTATTAAGTCAATTATAGTTAGATATATTATAAAATGGTATGCATGTCGTCAACGTCCTATGTAACGAAAGATTTTATTTTCAAAAACGAATGCAATGTTTATAAAATGTATCATATAGAGGTCAAGTACCTCGCGATGTAATCAACTGTTGTAAATCGTTTATAATCGATATGGACTTCGTCCGGATGGATTAGGACGGGTCCTTTCAGTTGGTATCAGAGCGTTGGTCTTAGCGAACCAGGTCTGCATTAGTGTGTCTAATTGATAAGTCACTAGGATGCATTAGTGAGTCTGGACTTCGACCGTGTCTGCATGTCAAAAGTTTTGCTTATCATTTAGTGTCGAAAAATTATTTGCTTATCATCCTTAAAGTCTAGACACGTCTTACTGCCTCAATTGCATAGACAGTGTATAGATAAATTCATATCTTAGCGTATCTGTTATTTTTACCTTTGCCTGACAACTTCCGTATATTTCTCCGTAACTTACGGGATTTTAGTAATTATATATGCATATGTAAATTATGTATTGCAGGGTACTAATCTACATCCTATAACCTATTTCTTATCGAAAATCCTTCATCTGATCGTACAAGATGAATCCCTTAACCAGTTCGAGTCCCTCAGATTCCGATAGCTATTCCGATAGTTAGTCCGATAATTATTCCGACATCGATGTTCACATAAGCTCCGGAAGCAGTGTGACCGGAATGGATCAACCAATTAGCCATCATTTATTCTGGATGAATTGGAGATGGGTTCGTAGTTGACTTAATCAATGGAGACGCGAAGAAGGCGATCCTTTTCACCAACCGAATTTATCTCTTGGCGATGAACCTGAAGCACATATCATCGAACCAGTCCGAAACTCCATATTTACCCTCAATTCCAGGATATCTCACAATGATTGTATGATATCCCAAAATTTCCAACCTTATTCATCCGCTTGTTCCAACCGACAATCATCCCGGAGTAATACAAGAAGTCAACGAACTTCGCGCTCGAGTAATCAATTTGGAGAATAATGGTGCAAAACGTACCAGCTCCAGCAACATCACCTGCATCAACAGTACAACCAACAACATAAGTTTCAACATTACATGCTCAACATCTCATTCTGTACCTCGAGTATAATCATCGTTCTACGAATCATTCTACATTATTTATCTTCATTCGACATGGCAATTATATAATCTTTAATGTTTTAGAGATTATATATTCTTATTCTAACGGTAAATCAAATGAGTCTAATATCATATTGACTCATTAAATCCATGATTACATCTGAGGAAAATATATATGCAAGTATATTTTCATAAAGATTGTAATTAAAATTATTTTTTTTTGTACAAACTGTTAATGATGAAAATATTTTAACGGGTAGGTAATACCCAAGGAATATTTAGATTTCACATTAATAAGTTATACTGTACATTCTTCGAATCTGATTCAACAATCATTTACTATCTTACTTACAACCACCAATATACGTATCCGTTCACCGCAGAATAACTATTTTTATTCAATTTCATATTCTGATTTTGACCTATCAGAATCCAACAAGTGGCATAATGAAGAAAACATATGACAAACTAAAATTTGTTAGAAACAAACGAATTAACTAATCGAAAATTTTGTTAAGAATCCACGCTAACTGATCCTAGCTAACCATTCCTAGCTAACTGATTACATCTTAATTATCGCAATTTAATTCTCGCAATTTTATTTATTGTCATTTAATTTCTGTTATTTACTTTACGCATTTTATTTATCGTCATTTAATTCCTGTATTTATTTTATGCACTTTAAATATCGGGACACGTATACAAAGTTTTGACATATCATATCGACGCATCTATATATATTATTCGAAATCACCATAGACACTCTATATGCAGTAATGATCAAGTTCTCTATACAGGGTTGAGGTTGATTCTCAAATAATATATATAGTTTGAGTTGTGATCGAGTCTGAGATGTATACGGGTCACGACACGTATTAATTAATTCGAATATTATATATTAAACTATATATGAAATATTGGACTGTCAACTGTGGACTATCGACTGTGAACTAATAACATTGGAAAATTAAAATGAATTAAAATATTAATTATAACATATGAAACTAAACATTTCTTTAAGTTGCCACTTGATTTCATCTCAAATTTCATTGTATCTTGACAATTATAATATGCGTTCAAACCTTTCATGATCCTTGAAAACACCTCAAATGAGAGGAGGAACCAACGGCACTTCATCCTCGGAAGAAAAGATTGATGCATATTGTTATGCACCTGAAAACTCTCGAAAACTGAGTAAACGTTTAACACATAGCTGTGTTAATCCCTTTAGCGTTATTATTACCCAAAATAACTTTGCAATCCCTTTCCAAATTAGTCAATTTTATCACAGCTCCAGCAAATCAACTTTGACTTTTTGTTCGAAACAACCTTATTATAACCTTGAATTATATGTGTGTTCTTTTATTGTTACCGGGGAACCCTTTTATATTCCACCATATTACCAGCAGATATACCAGCAACCTCGTCGCTCCTTGGTTTAAATCTCTCCGACAAATCACTATATTTATCTATTGAAGTCTCATCATGTACTCATTCGCATCTTGTAACAAGAATTGCCATACCAATTACCGGGGATCAGCAAATCTGTATTGTGAGCCTCGCAACAATTCCACATCAACAGTTATATGTATCCATATAACAATTATCTCCTAGAATTACAATTTTCATTTCTGAAATTTTGAAAAGGCACCCAGTTTACGAATCGATACTCTGAATGTTGAAAAGGCTGAATGAAGCAGCGGAAACTGTAGGCAACCGTAAACGACCTTAGTCGTCGAAAGCTTGATGATAAAGAATAATATGTTGAAAAAGCTCAGAAACGTTAGAACTAGAAAACGGATAAAGTTAACCATGAAGGAGACCAAGGACAAATACAAGGACCATACCCTATATTCAAAGAATCCAGATAATTCTGGATCCGTTGAAATCTTTAGAGAATATTTTGCTCCGAAGTCATGTTAAAATCTTGCGGAAAATCTTTCTCCATCAACCATCGAACTTAGAAATTCCAAAATATCATCATCAATATCTTCGATATTTCTGAGGATATTTTCATAAATATTCTCGTCCGAAATTATATACCTCTTCGTGCTTCCTGTGTATCATTATATTGGAAACATTCAATAGAAAATTTTGTACCGAAAAGCAGATTATGCGAAACTATGAAGGAAGCCGTGGACAAATCACAAAGAATAAGTTTGACTTCAAAGAATCCAAATGATTCTGTTTCTGATGAAATCTTTAGCGAATACCTTGCTTCCGAATCTAAAACCTTACGGATAAATCTTCTTCATCATCCATCGATATTAGAAATTCCAAGATATTATCGTATCTTTCATTATAAATATCCTCCATATTTCTAGAGATATTTTTATAACTATTCTTATCTAAAATCATTAATCTCTTCGTGCTATCAGTATTACATCATATAGAAACTGTTAGTTTCTGTATTCTGTAAACTTTCGAGCTTAAAATATGAATGTTATTGAAGTAATGTTGGGAACTGATGCAGGAGTTAGTATAATATAATGACACTTGATCAACGTGATTATATTACAGTAAGTCATGCTGAGTTTCTAATGAGACGTGATGATTCACAGATCATAACGTCATCACGTGCCATGTTACATAACTCTTTCATTCTGCGTAACTTCTGAACATATCAAAAATATATATTCTTGATAGTTCTACACTCAGTGATTCTGATAATTTGACAAATCAAATCGTGCTAATACCTTCTTTCTTATTTAGAACATGATGTTTATTCGAAATTCCATACTTACGAATTCTGGACCATTACTCGCGTTACTAGAGGTCGGGAGAATAATAAAAAGGCAAAGAGATCCAAAATATAAGAGAAAATATAAAGCCCAATGACAACACCGAAATTACAAACCGTGGATATCAGTACGTATAGCAACATAAAGACACGGGAGGATTATAAATACAATAATCCCTAGAGCATAATAGAAATAAACAGATTCTTCAGGTCAGAGTTGGAAAAGAAGAACGATCATTGCGATAGTTAAAATAAGAACAAGGATCAGAATAGGGTTAAGCATTTTCATAAATCTTTTGAATTTGAGAATTTAGTATAGAAGTGGTGAAAATAAATGGAACGAAAAAGGTAAATTTATAAAGGTAATATCAGACGTAGTAATCGGGGCAGATCACCGTATTTAATTATAGAGATCTTAATTTCCTTACTTGCCGAAGAATCAAATCTTTTAGATTTCGAATATTTTCTTTAAATCCCTTGAATTCCGGAATTCAACCCTGACTCTGTCAAAAGTTAAGATGAATCTTTACTTTCCTATTTCACTCTTTGGAGATAGCTTCATTCGTGCTCTTCGAATAATCAAATTGTTTTATCAATATTACTCAATAATGATAAAACTCTATTTATCAACTCATATGCGTCATGAAAACATTTTTATTGTTGGCCATGACCACCTCACTCAAATTTCGGGACGAAATTTCTTTAACGGGTAGGTACTGTGATGACCTGGGAATTTCCGACTAAATTTAAACTTAATCTTAATATGTTTCCAACACGATAAACAAAGTCTGTTAAGTTGAGTCTCAAAATTTCGAACTACTTTCATATATTAATTTACCCTGTGACTATTTCCGACGTTTCACGAACAGCTATTTGTAAATAGATAAATATATATTTGAATATGTATACATATATATAAATATTAAAATTTAAATGTAATTTGATGTAATATACGATTTAATTGATTGAAATAAATATGTAAGATAAAATAAGATATAATAAAATTTTATTATTTAAAATGAATCTATATATACATATATATATAAAGTATATATGGAACACAATTATTAAATAATTTTAAAACTCGTCTGTCACCTCGTTTGATATTAAATAAGTTAAAGTATGAAATTAATAAGCGAATAATTATATATAAATAATTGTAGATTAATATATATATATAAATATATATATATATATATATTGTATTGTGTATTATATTATATAAAAGTTCTATACACAATTATTATATGTATATTGTAATTTATAAATATTGTATGTAAAAATTTATAATTTCTATTTTTTTATGAAAATATTTATAAACTATTATATAGTTATTATATGGATATTATTATTATTATTATTATTATTATTATTATTATTATTATTATTATTATTATTATTATTATTATTATTATTATTATTATTATTATTATTATTATTATTATTATTATTATTATTATTAATTAATAATTAATATTAATATTAATATTAATATATTATATTATATTATATTATATTATATAGAAATAGATATTGATTATTGATAATAGATACCAGATATACATTTGATTTTTTTACATCACTGTCTCCTTTCTTTTTCTTCTTTTTCTGTTATACTCGTGATCCTCCATCCCTGTTTGCTACAATAAATCATTCAATTATTATCATCAATTTTATCTATATATTGCCATTCATTGCCGTGATTGAAGAAGGGGAGAGAAGTCAACATAAAGTTAAATGAAGAACAACAGGTTCATTTTTTTTATATTTTTATTCTCTCAAACCCATTTAACCTCCAATCTGATTCGGAACAATTTGAAGAAAAGTAAAATTTCAGATACCTTGCAATTCATCTTGTGAACGTGTGTGTGAAATCTCAGGTCTCAATTTTCTAAATCGTTATCGAATTATTGAGTCAAAGTTTGTAATATAAAAAGTCAAATATTTTTCTTCGAACGAATTAGAATTATCTGTTGAGATTCTAACCAAATTAATGATCTCATATGTTTTAATGTGTGATTTATAAACTTTTTCATGTAGAAATTATGATCTAAAATGGCTTAGAATTAAAAATCAAATATGGAGTTTATTTATCTTTTTTCCCTTCGTCGCACACAGCAGCACTTGATTTATTTATTTAATTTTTTTTTTGATTTCTATTATCACACAAGTCGCTGTTATTTAAATTCATAAGTCTAAAAATCGAAATGGAATTTGGTTGTGATGTTGGTTTGTATCTCGCTCGTTTTTAATTATTATGAGGAAGAAGATGTAGACCTGTCATGTTAATAGGTTAATTATGTATGGATATTGAAGTATAACAGAAAAACATAATTGGTGTAATGGTTAAGGGGTGTTATGGGTTGATGAGCGAGAGGTCCTGGGATCGAACCTAGTCGGCTACACAAATTTTTTTGAAATATAAATAGAAGCTGTTGGGCTGATGTTGCATTTTTTCTTTCATTGGGCCGAGACTTGTTTAATTTAAGGTTGGGCCGTAGTAATGTAATTGGGCCGTAAATGAACCAAATGGAGGGGAATTGCTGTTGGATCAAAAGCAGATTACGGAATTACATAGATTAAGTTAGGAATAAAAGAAGAAAAGCTGAGACAGTTAGGTGGTTTGGTATGTTGTTGGGTGTTCGAGAGGTCTTGGGTTCGAGTCCCGTCCTAGGCATTTCTTTTTAACAAATCCTTTTGAAGGTAGTTTTCTTTTTAATTATTAATATTATTATTATTATTATCATTATTATTATTATTATTGTTATTATTATTATGTATTAGTATTGTTGTTACTATTATCAACATTATTATTATTAAGTATTGGGAATATTATTGTTATTATTATTATTATCATTTGTATTAATATTAGTATTAGTATTAGTATAAGTATATATAATTGTTATTATTTTTAGTATTATTATCATTTTTAGGATTATGATTATCACTATTAATTAATGTTATTACTACAAGTATTATAATTATTAATACTATTATTACCACTAATATAGTATTAGTATAAAATTTTCATTTTTTATGATTATAAATACAAATATGAATATTATTATTATTATCACTCACAGTTGTATTATTATTATCATGATTAAGATCATTATTATTATCATTATTATGAAATTATACAAGCTATCATTATTTTCATTAATATTAGTATTAGTAACACTTTTGTAACTATTAGTATTATTATTAATAATATAAATATTATTATTATTAATATTATCATTTTTAATAAGGTTATTATTATGATTATCAGTAAATCATTAATATCAATACTATCATTTTAAACTGATAAATATTTTGTACATAAAATATACCTATTACATATACTATAATTGTTAATATTTCACATAACTATATAAATCAAACTTACTAATATTATTTATTTAAATTCGTACATATAACAAACTATTAAATTTTAATATAACATTAAACAACTATGTATATAAATATAGATATATTAATATAAATATATAAATATTAACCATTTTGAATATACACACACATTAAATATACATAATATATATAAATTAAGGATATAATAAATAAATTGGCTCAGTTACGATTATATGTTTTAATATATATATATATATATATATATATATATATATATATATATATATATATATATATATATATATATATATATATATACAAATGATATAGGTTCGTGAATCCGAGGCCAACCCTGCATTGTTCAGTTGTTCAATATAGCCATATGTATTTTTACTACAAAATACATTAGGTGAGTTTCATTAATCCCTTTTTAAATGTTTTTGCAATATATATTTTTGGAACTGAGAATACATGCGCTGCTTTTATAACTGTTTTTACGAAATAGTCACAAGTAATCGAAACTACATTATATGGTTGGATTATCAAATCGAATATCACCCTATATAGTCTGGTAATCTAAGAATTAAGGAACAGAAACCCTAATTGACGTGAACTCTAAAGATAGATGTATCGGGCCCAACAAGCCCCATCCAAAGTACTGGATGCTTTAGTACTTCAAAATTTATATCATGTCCGAAGGAGGATCCCGGAATGATGGGGATATTCTTATATGCATATTGTGAATGTCGGTTACCAGGTGTACAATCCATATGAATGATATTTTGTCTCTATGCATGGGACGTATGTTTATGAGAAATGAAAATCTTGTGGTCTATTAAAATTACGAAATGATTATTTATGTTAAACTAATGAACTCACCAACCTTTTGGTTGACACTTTAAAGCATGTTTATTCTCAGTTGTTAAAGAAATCTTCCGCTGTGCAATTCCTCATTTTAAAGATATTACTTGGAGTCATTCATGACATATTTCAAAAGACGTTGCATTCGAGTCGTTGAGTTCATCAAAATTATTATTAAGTCAATTATAGTTAGATATATTATAAAATGGTATGCATGTCATCAACGTCCTATGTAACGAAAGATTTTCTTTTCAAAAACGAATGCAATGTTTGTAAAATGTATCATATAGAGGTCAAGTACCTCGCGATGTAATCAACTATTGTGAATCGTTTATAATCGATATGGACTTCGTCCGGATGGATTAGGATGGGTCCTTTCACTGCCGAGTATAGGAAAACAAAGGGTAAGGTTCTAAAGAAAGAATGGAAGAATTTTGCCGTTCAACCTGATGAATCATTGAAAGACGAAGTTGCTAGATATCGCACTTATTGACAAAGCTCAAACGTGTTGATATTGTGTTTCCAAATAAGAAGATAGTACAGTGTTTTCGTGAGGGTCTACTGACAAAATGGGATCCCATTATTCTAGATATTGAGAAGTCCTTTGCAATTCTAGATAACTCGTTTAGTGCTTTCCTTACTAAATTACAAGCAAAAGAGCTTGAATTTCAAGAGAGGTTGAAAAGGTTGGAGAGAGTTCAAAACCCCGTGGTGTGTAAAGCTCCTGAAATTGGTTATGCTGATAAGAAACACGCACCACCTCAGACAGCATTTACTTCAAACACTCAGAAGATAACGTCTGGTTGTGTCACTCCTGCACCGCAAAGTGTTCTTTATCAAGCCACTTCAAACAAAGATGCGAGTACCGAGGTCTTGAGAATTGAAAACATCCGATTGCGTACAATTCAAGGGGTTGAGGAGGATATGGCGTTGTAACACCGTATATTTTTTTTAAATCACAGTCGAAGATTTATTTATTTATTTCCATACAAATACAAAACAGACCTCTGTATTACACATTACTATATAAATTTCGGTATTACGTTAAAACATTAGCTTTATAGTTTTTATCTCAAAAGTCACGACATCAGAGTTTCTGACTTGTCAAACATATCTTCCAACCGTCCATTCTCATTCTAACAGCAGTACCTAAACCTGCAGGGAAGTAGATGTGGGGGATTAGCATGAAGCTAAGTGAGTACGACTAACTACAGGTAATAGTATACAGGAACTGTCATACTAATCATGTCACAAAAGCTAACACACAAACATCACCCAAGTGCCGTCTACAGAGACTCCGGCGGCTCGGCCAAACCATTAACCACCAGCTGATCGGACTGGGGCTTACCAGAAGTTCCTCCATCACCATGTTGTATATGTATAATCCACACGCGACGGATGCGTCATTCACATATATATACATCACGATTGTCTAGGCCACCACATGAGGAACCCAACTCGCAGGTTGATCTCTCCTACCGAGGCCACCACATAATAAGGACGCACTAGGCTCCAGCAGACAAGCATCAACCAACATGTAGTCATCACAACGTACTAACTAACTGTATCAGTAAGTATAGCTAACAAGCATGGCAATCATAATATAACATGCTACTCTATACTATGTTCTCCAGTTAGTCCCACTCACCGATACCCGCATCACTCGGTAGTCTAATGTCACCGAGTCTTCTCGTTGTTTTTATCACCTGAGAATAGACATAACACAGTCAGTTATAATGTCTCGATAACAACTCGACAACAAAACAATAACACCAAATACCAACACTTAAGCACTTAGCGACTGGTCCACCAACCGTACGAGTAACACTCTCACTCGACGTTTGAGAACACTCAACCGTGCAGTTGATAACTTACTAGTACGTTTGGTCTATGACTGAACACCCATCAAAGAATTAAATGATCCGTATGGTTCACCACACGAGTGACCAGTGACTCGTATGAGTCACATCCTAATCGTACGTATCATCTTACCCAAAATAATAGTTCTCCATAACCACTCACATGCACGGTTCATAACACGGTTGACCACCCCAACCGTACGAGTGAAGGCTCACTCGTGCGAGTGATGAAGAACAGTAGCAGCAGCTGTTTAAAGGGGTTTTAACTCAAAATGTACAACATAAACATCAATTCATATAGTAAGTTAACACATATCATCATATATTCACTATATGATAAGCCTACATCATAAACTCAATCAATAACGACACTAAACGAGTACAAAACAAGACATACACAATAAAATGTCTTCTTCTGACGAAAATAAAGTTTGATCTAGATTTTTAAAACCATATAATTGGATAGTAAACTTCAAGACGATTCCAACGATAGTTTATTCATCAAAAACGGAGTTACAGTTTGAAAGTTACATCCTTTTCAATTTTACCAAAAACTGACCAGTGCTCACTCGCGCGGATGAGACCTCACTCGTGCGAGTGAGTCCTCAACTGCGTGGTTGAGCCTCAAATGCGTGGTCACTCGTACGAGTGACCTGTCAAAAGTGTGGGAGCTGTTAGAACATTCCAGCTCGATGTTTTCGCGTTTTTTGACCAAAAATCAAGATTTTTGCAAGATCTAACACCAAAATCATTTCCAAAACATCATATAAACTATATATAACATATTTCTAACATCAATTAAGCACAACAAACACTTAAGATCAAGAATCAAGCATGAAAATCACACTTTTACTCAAGAACACAAAAAACTCAATTTAAGCAAGAATCAAGACATGAATCAAAGAGATGCTTACCTTAAAATGATCATAAAATCACAGAGAACAAGAAGATATGATTAATTTGAGCTCAAGAACAAGATCTAGCAATTAGAGTTTGGTGTAGGTGGAGAAGATGAAGAACGGGGTGTTTGGGAATAATATGGAAGAATGGAGAAAATGAGCTGCACTAGTGATCTAAATGGGTTTAATTCCCACACTGTGTAACACACGGGTATTTATCAGTTATCTGATATCTTTCGTAAATCATTTGGCAACCCAAATGAAGTCTAAATTAAATAAACAAACATGTTCTGTGACCCTTGTCACAAACTGGTCCTAACCAAATCATTAAATAATAGTAAACATTAATTAAAAATAAAAGCATATTAAATCACTCAAGAGCAATATAGACCATTTCAACTAGGCCCGATTCAAGGATGTTACAAATCTACCCCTTTAAAGAGATTCTGTCCTTGGAATTCGGTCTACCACAACAAACAAAGTCACGGGTTCTAATCACATTAACTGTTCTCCATTCTAAGTGCTAGTCAAACGTACGATACACATGTACTCTAACACACATAGTCGTTTAAATCACCACCAGGGTCTTTCACATCAACAAAATCAACAAATTCACTCACCAAAATCAATAATCAAATCAAAACCCTTATCATTTAAAACCAACCACCGTTTCTAACAAGATGTAAAGGATAACTAACTCTCATGACAAACACCGTCAATAATAATTATGGTCACCACAAAGTTCGTAGTTTTAACAATCAGCATTCTCAATTTTCACTGTCCTTTCATAGATCAAGGTCCATATCAAATCACTATGTCATCTGTTATCAACAATTTACTCATTTTGTCATAGCATCTATCTCTTTTACGCAGTTATCTTTCTTAAAATTTTTTAAGTACATGCAACATATATTCATCTAATTCACTAAATTCCAATCATACAACACAATAGTCAGATAATTTACTACACAATTGACCATAGTATCACACTCTTCTCTTGCACACATATGTAAGTACCCTTGGTCAATCATATTCCAAAACTGCACAAGTCATTTTCTATCCGAGTTCTAAGATAAAAGGATAACAACTCACCAGTTCAATACCATCTACCGTTAAACTCCTTTTAAACAGGAAACAACACATAGACAATACATTGATCCGTCATCGATTCTAATAAATTTTCACACTTTTTCCCCAGTCATAGGTAACTGTTCACCATGTAACCCATCAATTATCACTAGCATCTTGGTTTCCGTCAATTCTCCATAAAAAGTTCTACATTAGAACGACCATTGCACATCGCACATCATAAAGACGAATGGAAATCCACTTTTAATCCATCATATGTAAACCATATCATCAGGTTACGAGAATACCCATTAGATGACTCCATCGAATTTTCCAATTCAATTCCACTAAACCATCAATTCGTCGTCATCACATTACTTGAAAACACTTGTTCAATCAATTCCCGCAATTACTGAACCACAATGTCAACACTGGTTTACTAAACTTACCCAAATTTTTAGTTACATACCCATTACTAACCCGGTATTTAAGAATTTAACCACAATTCTCGCAAGAATATTATTATATATACTCAATAATCCGTCGACTAGAATATATCTCTGATCACCTCTTCAACAATAAGAATTATTACAAACACGATTCTCAGACTACTTTCAATCATACCATCAATGATTTGTACTAACGGATATCCTTACACTGTTATGACACGGTTATTAACAAGTTATATCCATCAAATAACATCAGCATACAAATCGGACACCACACACTACCTCAGTAAGGTTATTGATGTGTGCAGAGGTGTATATGAAATAGTTATATTTTTATTGCGAAATACTATTAAATACGATACAATTTTACACAAGTTATTTATTTATTTATATAGTGGATATACCTAAACCTTGCTACAACACTTATAGGCAGTGTACCTAATCGTACAGTAGTGTAGTTTTTAGTAAGTCCGGTTCGTTCCACACGGAGCTAGCTGAGTTTAACGCTATATTTTTAACAACTATATTCATATAAAATATATATAATTATATATAGTAATATTATTATAAAAGGGGGTTTTTACGGTTTAATGACCGGTTTGTCGATTTTAAATAAAGCGTAAAGATATATGACGATAATATAAATGACAGAATTTAAATTGCGATAAAGTAAATTGCAGTAATTAAAATGACAGTAAATAAAGGTACGATGAAATATGAAATAAAAGTATTATGCTTATTTAAACTTCCGTAATCATGATGTTTGACGTTTTGATTAATTGTTACCCGGGTTAATTGTCCTTTGTCCTGGATCATTTGATACCTATTTGGTTTTTGTCCAAAATAGTCCATCGGTCATAATTATAAAATGCTCATCAAATTAACCTTATTCCCGAAGTCAAATATTCCAACTAATTAGGGATTCGAACTGTAACAAGGTTTTAATACTTTGTTTAATAATTACACCAGGTTATCGACTGCGTGTAATCCAAGGTTTTATTACTTTGTTAACAATTACACCAATTATCCTTGTATGTAATCCACCCCTGTTTTAATGAGATATGAATATTAATTTACTCACTTGATCAGAATGAATAATCAATTACCCAACCCAAATAATTAATTAAATGATCGTAAAAGATGTCGTATAAACGTCACTAAATAGGACATACATAATCATTTTAATAATTATTAGATTAACTAATTTGAAGATAGGTTCGAAAGATTCTACTGAGTTGTCATTCGATTAGACAATATCCCCTATCTATTAATAGTCAATAGTTCAATGTCCACAAGTGTCGGTCTTTTGTCCAAACCTTAATTAAGGTACAAAATCTAATAACCCCGTCTTAATATTTAGTCTAACATCAAGATTACTTTGGCTCAAATAAGCATAATAATAACTTAGTTACGAGACATTAATTTAAAAAGGAAGAACATAGCTTACAGTGGTGATTAATCGCGTAGCGTTGCACGGACAGAATTTCGACTTAAAACCCGTAAAACATTCTTAAAATAACCTTATTATTATTAACTTAAAATTAAAATTAAAATTATAAATATAAATATATATATATTGAAGAGAGTAAGAGATTGAATTCTCTTGTACCTAACTCGTCCGAAAAACTGACTTTTTATAGAACTTGGCCTGCTACAGTAACTCATACCATCGCATGACTTTTGTGCCTTCTGGCCATGCGATCGCATGGCCGTCATTTCCTGGTCACATACTTTTTGGCTCCTAGCTTGTCGACATATTTATTTAATATATATAATATATATTTAATTTTATATAATTATATATATATTATATTATATTCATGTGCATAGTTGATTTGTAATTTTAGCTCCGTTGCATCGCGCGTTGATAGTTGGTTCATGTCCCGGTTCCGGATTTTCGAACGTCCTTGCGTACTATTTAATATCTTGTACTTTGCGTTTTGCGGCTTGTACTCTTATCGTTTTTGGACGTTTCTCATCAATAAATTGAACCACTTGAATTATATCTTGTACATTTGAGCTTTTTGGTCATTTGCGTCTTCAAGTCGTCGTTTTCTTCTTTTGTCTTCGCACTTATTTATTTAAACGAATATTACATAAAAATAAAACAATTACAACTAAAAGCTTTACATATTGGAAGGATATTGCGCCTAAATATATGTTTATTTGGAGCACTATCAGTTATCACTTGGTTAAAACTCCATCAAGATTCGCAATTTAACAATGTTTAACCAATAATAAACCAATATCTAGTTCCTGTCCAATGATCAATACCAAATCTGAAAGTCAACTTCTGATCAAAATCCTCTGAAAATCGCAATAAACCGACATTAAAGGAAATTCCAATAATAAATATCAATCATTATTCATCAATTTCTTTCTTTAATAATATTTTATATATACATAATTAAACTATAGTTTACAATCCATCGAAACCATATATATACCGAACATCAATTATCATCTTATTCGTCGCTTGCTACGTCTCCTCCGACTCCTGAAACTACTGCATGATTTACCATGATGTATTTTTGTTGGCCAGACGTAATACATCATCCTAAATCATATTTTCATTTCAAGTATTTTGGAGCAAGACCCTAATCAAGTCTGTCAATCTATCACAGTATGTTCCTCTGGTCACTGATAGTTACAATCCACTAATACAAATTTATTCTTACGTAAAGTTTCTAACTGGATCACCCGATTACAACTATCCTGGTATACTAATGCACCTGACACAATCACACTGTTTAAATTTACCCAGCTGATCCACTTTTGCAAAGACACTGGTAAATCCTGACATTTCTATTCAAATCCTCTACAGTTATAACTGTTAAATGAAGAAGTTATAGTTCCCCCGGAACATGATATCATCAACCAATAACTAACCCCATCATTACCATTCATATCCCTGGAGATTACAATCGTCAAGTACAAATGTCACACAACTCTCAAAGTATAGGAATATATTAAATCATACCATGCAATTCCAACGATGTTCCATTCACAATTCTAAGTCAAAATCACATATTCTCGAAAGAGTTCACACGGTTCACCGCCCACATTCCCGCCGTATATAGTCACAATTATTAACTAACGAGATCTCGCTACCGTTGGAAATAATCATGGTCAAACCATACCAATTTACTCTAAGAAAATACTAGCCACAATATTCCCAAAACATCGTCTGACACTTACACTGATCTTGAAGTCAATGGTACAATTATTATTTAATCTAAAGTCAAGTCAAAGTCTGTCTCTATCTCCTCAAGAGACCAAATAAGGAAAGCCTCCCCCGATAAACTTCTAAGGACCATACACAAGGTCATGTTAAAACAAAGTAGGAAGACAGTTCTACTTGACAACCCTACAGGTTCCACACAACAAGTCTAAGCATATAATATCACTACTAACCCAGTCACCTACTGTTTCAATCACAGTCTATAAACCTACAGAGTACATATCATACGGCCACAAACTAAGGTACAAGTCTCGGGTCAAGAAATAAGGGAACTACTACCTAAACAGTCCCTACTGGTCACTACGTGTGTCCAACCAGTCAACGGTCTATGGTAAAGAGAAAACTTCTTACAAGTCTTAATTAATACAACCAAAGTACGCATAACAGTATCAGATCAACTCCGGACTAACAGGCCAATCAAAATCAGTCATACTAACCAATATCTAAAGCATGGTACTTAACAAATCTAACATGTTGCATACCATAAAAGTAGCAAATACAAACTAGCATGTAAACACGCTACAGTAACTAAGCCACTATGTATCATCTAAACAGGAAACTTTTCTAAGGCCATTGAACAGTTTCCACTACAACATCAAACAACAATTATGAAGCATACATATCCACCAATGATGACTTACAACATGCACTAACAAATTACAAAATGTAATAAAACACGTACCGACATTTAAGTCGTCTTATGTATCACAAGCCTCTGTCAACATCTAACATGCTCCAACTGTATCCTTTATGAGTTTCCTTCTCTCCTGTCCGACCACAAGAGTAAAAGATTACACGGCTGATAAAGTCTGTGCCCCGAACCCCGCCCCAGAACTCAATCTTTGATTTGCCGAACACTGTAACGCTTTGTGTCCTATAAGTTGATAAATCCTCTCTATATATATTATCTCTGCAAGAATCCAACTTCGCCTCCTGATTTATCATACCACATCTCGCATTTAACATCGCAAGAAGGAATCATATCCCGAAGTAAAACAACCTGTACCTGCCACTCCTTATCTTTTACAAAGAACCCATATCGTTTCATCTTAATCATTCTATTTGATTAAATCCAATAAACTTTCTAATTCACTGATCGATTTAACCTGGAATACCCAATAGGTCGAGTACACCAACTTCGTCCAACAAAATCCTTTTCTTTATTATTATCATTATTTTATTACTTTTACTACTGGCGACTAATGCTTCTGTATCAGATAATAGTATGGTTGTCGAACTGTTGTCGAGGTTGCATCATCAGTAACTAAAATATTATCCACCATGATTACATCTAAGCAGAAAATGGTACACCCACTTGACACTGACTAGGTCGCCTAATCTAAAGGTACAATATCTGAGTACACTTAAACTTATTTCACTTACATGTATTATCTGCCCTTAACTTTCGGTAACTATCCTTACATCTTTGACATCTATCCCCGAGGTTCTTTACCTGATATACATCCGTACTCTGCAGCTCTGACTATTCTGGGGGCGTTGGGGGCCACAACACTACCATCATTATCAACCATACCTGTACTGCACAACATCTCACACCAAGGCTTAGTATAACACATTTTAGTACTAACAACTAATGCATTTATACCTATCTTACTTACTTAACCCATCCCCAACGTATGTTTGACTCGACACATGTGACGACCCAGAAATTTTTGACCAAATTTAAACTTGATCTTTATATGATTTCAAAACGATAAGCAAAGTTTGTATAGTTGAGTCTCAAAAAAAAACTTTTGTAACTGTTTACATTTGTCCTTTGACTATTCTCGACGATTCACGAACAATTGTTTGTAAATAAATATGTATATATATATATATATATATATATATATATATATATATATATATATAAATGAAAGTGTATATAATAATTTAGAATTATGATTAAACATTAGAATTAAATATGTAAAATAAGATACAAAATAATTAAGTGTAAATTTAAAATGAATCTACATATATAAATATATATGATTTCTATGATTAATTATTATTATAGGTATATTGTAATATATATAAAATTTATAAGTAATATATATTCAATAAAGGTTATCACATTATATATGATTATTAAATATTACATAATTAATAATATATAATACAAGTTAAAATATAGTTGATATATTAATATTAACATTTTCATTTTCATTATAAATATTATCATTAATATTAATATTAATATCAGTATTATTAATAATATTATATGAAATTTGATACATTTGATTTATTACATCATTATTAATATTATTATCATTGTTAATAACATTATTATTGTAATTAGTAGTAAAATTTTAATTTTAGTTATTATGATTTATAGATATATATAAAAAATTAGTACTCATTATGATATAATACATATTATATAGTTATATTACATTTAAGTGCAAGATTGAAAATAATTGTTATATTAATATTATTATCATTTCTGTTATAGATATTAAAATTTGTATAATTAATATTATTATTTTTAATACAAAAGATATATATATATATATATATATATATATATATATATATATATATATATATATATATATATATATATATATATATATATATATGTGACGACCCGAAAAATTTCGACTAATTTTAAATCAAACTCTCGATACGATTTAATATTTTTGACACTATAAGAAAAGTCTGTTATGTTGAGTCTAGAAAATTTTGAAACGATGTTCATATATTCAATTGACCTTCGACCGCTCTCGACGATTCACGAACAATTAATTTTAATTAGATATGTGTGTATGTATATATAAATAATAATTTGAAATATAATTTGAAGTATATTATGTTGTTATTAAAAATTAATAAAATAAATATAGGATATTATAATAATTATTATTTAAAATATATCTCTATATATAAATTAAATATATTAAAAATAAATATTGAATGATTGTAATAACCATTTGTCATTGCAATTGATATTAAACTAGTAAAATGCGAGTCTGGGAGTGTATTAAAACAAATAATTAACGAACTTTTTTGATCAGGCTTTATACAGTTATTGATGAAATAAATAAATGGACTTAATTTTAAAAAATAAGATTTTTCTGAATTAAATTTATCTGTAACTGTTTAGCAAAGAAACACAATATAGCACTCCGTAATTAAACGTCGGCTGCTTACCTGTTGACTAATGTTTAGCATGTTTTAAATCACCTTTGGATGTTAAGTATTATTATATTACAATATTTACTACTATATCTATATGTATGATTATATTACATATTACCCTACCATCACCTTTATCAAACAACAACTACAATTAGTCGAGAATTATTTAGTTAACAATTGGATTTACTATTACGATTACTATGCTATATTGGATGATTGGTTACTGTTGTTGATTGAATTCATCATCAATTATTTCTTCTTTTAGGTATACATACGTACACATTCATGTTGAAAAACCACAACCCATTTGTTGTTGATTGACTCCCCACCATCCGTTACTCTTTCTCTATCGGTTTCTTTTTTTCCTATCTATCTAACTAAACTCCATTAACTTATATATACATATAGATAGTTTGAAAACATGGTCACCACCATCACTCGACATCATTCACCACTCAACCTTACCTTGATCACCATCATCATCACAAACAATACACAACTTTCATGACCCCCATCTCAACTCAACCACATCACCTCGCCAACTTCCACCATCATGGAACAACCCTCATTATTTCTATTATTCGAACAACCAAAAGAAACACAACACCTTCTTCTTTCTTTTTAAAACCATCACCACTCAAACACCACCATCACGTTTCTATTACCATCAATTACTCTAAGCTGAGTTGCTCAAAGAAGACACTAACAAAACCCACCGTAAGTACTACACCTTTAACTTATTTGTTTTCTACTTCTTGATTCTTAATACCATCGCCACCATCAATCTCAACCATAACATACAACCGGCAATCTCTTTTTTGTTTTGATCAAACTCATCGAACTTCTTTCATTTCTTCGGTTTATGCATATGCTTGATCAACCCAAACAAACATCTAACCCATTTAACTACTCGACCCCTGATTGCAACACAAATAATTACGTGCAACTCTCGCTTTTGTTGATATCACTTTCGGTTTATTGAACGAAGATCCACAAACTACAACCATCACCATTACGACCACAACCCACCATGATTAACATCCACCACCTATTACAACCAAACCAATCGTCACCCTCTTTCCACCATAAACCACCACAGCTACAATTTTTTTTTTCCTATTTGAATTTCGCGAATCCCACCTAATTAAAATATTGATGAACAGCTAATGGTGGAAAAATAATGATGAAATGAGAATGATTAGGAGGTTAGGATGATGATGATACGTGACCAAGATGATTAGGAAATGGTCATGATGAAGTTGGTATTGATATAGAATAAAATCCTCCTTTATGTCAATATCCAGAACCCCACCTATTTTTTTTAGTTTAAGCTGTGTAAATGATTTCCATGTTGAGCCAAACACACTTTTAAGTGGACTCATAATTGAACTTTGAAATGGGGCCGTGAACTTTGTTGTAGAATTGAGCTGCAATTTGATTTTATTATGTCAAGTTAATCATGGACAAATTATAGTGCTAGATATTATACATACCCATTACCATTTAGAAATCTTGGGTGACGAGCTCGAACATCCACAAGAATGACGATAAGATGACGAAATTAGGAAGAAACAATGAACGTTTTAAACTGCTACAATTTAACTACTTCAGTTGTTTAACAATTAAACCAATAAGCTTTTTGACTTATGATAAAGGTTCAATTATATTGAAGTTGAAAAGGGACGTTCATCTTTTGAGTCTAAACATTCCACTTGCAATAAAATAAAATTTTGCCTTTATTAAAGATGTTCTAATTTGAAGCATGAGCCGTGAAAATTGATTGATTTTTGGGCCGTGATCCAAGTATTCGGTTGAACTCAACTTTGGACTGCTACAAGTTACAAAACCCATACAACACACAACCAAATTATTTTTATTACGAGGCCTTGAGGTAGTGATTAAATTGAGGATGGTTAGACGATAAGCATGATGATGATTAATAAAAAAAAAAACGATGATGATGGTGAGCAAGTGGAATGATGAGTATAGTGATGATATTAGTGATACTTAGATAT
The DNA here is from genome assembly GCF_046630445.1 of Rutidosis leptorrhynchoides. NCBI lineage: Eukaryota > Viridiplantae > Streptophyta > Magnoliopsida > Asterales > Asteraceae > Rutidosis > Rutidosis leptorrhynchoides. Next base: position 366,888,512 of record NC_092343.1, on the reverse strand, counting down.
TAGGATGTTATCGGGATGTCGCGGGATCAAACCCGGACTTGGGCATTTTTTTAAGGGCTACTCCTTTGAGGTAGTTATTACTACTATTCTTATATTTACTATTTCATTATTATTATTATTGTTATTATTGTTATTATTGTTATTATTATTATTATTATTATTATTATTATTATTATTATTATTATTATTATTATTATTATTATCATTATTATTATTATTATTATTATTATTATTATTATTATTATTTACTATTGATTGTTATTAAGTAAATAATATTATTACTAATATTAGAAATAAGATTTTTAGTATAATTAAAATTATTTTCATTATTATTATTACTATTAAAATATATAGTATTATCATGATTAATATGACTATTAAAATTTCTATTAAAATCATTAGTTTTATTAAAAGTACCATTACTATTTAAAATACTATTTTTATGAAAACTAACGTTTTATCTTATCGTTATTATCTTTTCTATTAAAATTATTATTACTACTAAAATTACTTTTATTATTAGTATTATTATCAAAGCTATTAATATCAATATCATTATTAAATCTAATTACTTTTAGTGTTATTATTATTATCATAAAAAGATAAAAAAAAATTATTTATTAGTAATGATATTATTTTAACAAATAAATAACTATATAAGAATATATTTAAAACATATCGCATAACAATATTAATATTTTCATAATAAATACTAATTATTTATCTAAGGTATATAAAATAAAATATAGTTAAGATAGTTACCAATGAAACATACAAGTTACTGAAATAACAATTAATAATAATATCTAAACTTGTTCGATTACAAGTATATGTTTTAATAAATATATGAATAATATGGGTTCATGAATTCGAGATCAACCCTACACTTGTTGAATGATGTCATATGTATTTTTACTACAAAATACAGTATGGTGAGCTTCATTTGCCTTTTTACCATTTATATTTTTGGGCTGAGAATACATGCGCAATTATTATAAATGTTTTACGAAATAGACACAAGTAATTGAAACTACATTATATGGTTGAATGATTGAAGCCGAATATGCCCCTTTTTTCTTGGTAACCTAAGAATTAGTAAACCGATCTACTAATTGACGCGAATCCTAAAGATAGATCTATTGGGCCCAACGAACCCCATCCAAAGTACCGGATGCTTTAGTACTTCGATGTTGTTTTTATCATGTCCGAAGGATTTCCCAGAATGATAGGGGATATTCTTATATGCATCTTGTTAATGTCGGTTGCCAGGTATTCAATCCATATGAATGATTTTTGTCTCTATGCATGGGACGTATATTTATGAGAACTGGAAATGAAATTCTTGTGGTCTATTAAAATGATGAAAATGAATGATTATGATAAACTAATGAACTCACCAACCTTTTGGTTGACACTTTAAAGCATGTTTATTCTCAGGTATGAAAGAAATCTTCCGCTGTGCATTTGCTCATTTTAAGGATATTACTTGGAGTCATTCATGACATATTTCAAAAGACGTTGCATTCAAGTCATTAAGTTCATCAAGATTATTATTAAGTCAATTATAGTTGGATATATTATGAAATGGTATGCATGCCGTCAACTTTCGATGTAAGGAAAGTTTGTCTTTTAAAAACGAATGCAATGTTTGTAAAATGTATCATATAGAGGTCAAGTACCTCGCGATGTTACCAAATGTAATGTATTCGTCTAGATGGATTAGGACGGGTCCTTTCAGTTGGCATCAGAGCTGGTATAATGCCGTCCATGTGTGGCGGGTTAGTCGTAAAGGAGGATCTCACAGTGTTACCTGTGATGAAGCATTGACTCTTACTCCTTGCGATCCCTTACGAGGGTTGGCAGTAGCCGAGAGGCAGGCCCTAAAATCAGTATCTGAGGTACACTCAGTGGTCACCAGGCGGTTAGCTGGGAAGGCACTGGGTGGGACAGTGGTTATCCCCAACTGTCTTTCAGTTGGTATCAGAGCGGTGGTCTTAGCGAACCAGGTCTTGCATTAGTGTGTCTAACTGATAGCTGTTTAGATGCATTAGTGAGTCTGGACTTCGACCGTGTCTGCATGTCAAAAGTTTTGCTTATCATTTCTAGTCGAAAATCATCTGCTTATCATCCTTAGGAAATTACCTGCTTATCATTCTTAGTCTAGACATGTCTTACTGATTCTATTGCATAGACAGTGTATAGATAAATTCCTATCTTTGCGTATCTGTTATTGTTACCTTTGCCTGACAGCTTTCGTAGATCCCTCCATAACTTATGGGATTTTAGTGTAATATATGCATATGTAAATTATGTATTGCAGGGTACTAATCTACATCCTATAATCTATTTCTTATCAAAAATCCTTCATCTGATCGTACGTGATGAATGTTCGAGCCCCTCAGATTTTGATAGCTATTCCGATAGTTATTCCGAAGCTATTCCGATATGGATTTCCACTCGAGCTCCGAAAGCAGTGTAACCGGAATGAATCAACCAATTAGCCATCATTTATTCTGGATGAATTGGAGATGGGTTCGTAGGCTATTTAATCAATGGAGACGAGAAGAAATCGATCCTTTCCACCAACCAACTTCACCTCTTGGCGATGAACCTGAAGCACTTACCAGCGAATCCATTCGAAACACCATTTTCACACTCATTTTCCGAATATCTCGTCACGATTATATTCTATCTAAAATTCTAAACCTTATTCATTCGCTCGTTCCAACCAACAATCATCCCGGAATAATAGAAGAAGTCAACGAGCTTCCCGCTCGAGTAATCAACTTGGAGAATATGGTGCAAAGGTTACAAACACCAGCAGCAGCACCAGCAGCATAACCAGTACCACCATCATTAACGCCAACAGTACCATTACCACCACCATCAACCACCGGATCGCAAACCTCAACTTCACAATCTGTCACACGAACATCAACGTCATACGCACCATAGATACCAAGGAGTACCAACAACAATGAATGATGAAGTATTAATTCATAACTTCATTGAAGAAATATTCTGCGAAGAATATGTGGTTTCTAAAAGTTTTAGAGATTATTTATTCTAGTTCAAACTGAAAATCAAATGAGTTCAATATCATATTGACTCATTAAATCCATAATTACATCTGAAGAAAATATATATGTATATATGTTTTCATAAAGATTGTAATTAAAAATTCTTTTGTACAAACTGTTAATGGTGAAAATATTTTAACGGGTAGGTAATACCCGAGAAATATTTAAATTTCACATTAATAAGTTACACTGTACATTCTTCGAATATGATTCAACAGTTAATTACTATTCTACTTACATCCACAGATATACGTATCCATTCACCGCAGAATAACCATTTCCATTCAATTTCATATTTAGATTTTGATTTATCAGAATCCAACAAGTGGCATAATGAAGAAAACATTTGACAAAATAAAATTTATAAGAAACAAACAAATTAACTATGAGAAATTTTGTTAAGAATCCACGCTAACTGTTCCTAGCTAACTAATTACATTTAATTATCATAATTTTTAATTCTCGCAATTTTATTTATCGTCATTTAATTTCTGTTATTTATTTTACGCACTTTAAATATCGGGACACGTATACAAGGTTTTGACATATCATATCGACCCATCTATATATATTATTTAGAATAACCATAGACACTCTATATGCAGTAATGCTGGAGTTAGCTATACAGGGTTGAGGGTGATTCTATAATAATATATATACTTTGAGTTGTGATCGAGTCTGAGACATGTACACGGGTCACGACGCGTATTAATTAATTCGAATATAATATATTAAACTATATATGAATTATTAGACTGTTAACTGTGGACTATCAACTGAGGACTACCAACATTGGACAAATAAAATGAATTAAAATATTGTTTATAACATATGAAACTAAACAATTCTTCAAGTTTTCCACTTGATTTCATCTTAAACCTCATTTGTATCTTGACGATTACAATCTACGTTCAAACCTTTCATGATTCCTGAAAACATCTCAATCGAGAGGATGAACCAACCGCACTTCATCTACGGAAGGAAAGATTTATGCATATAGTTATGCACCTGAACACATTCGGAACCTGAGTAAACGTATAACACGTATCTGTGTTAGCTCCTTTGACATTGTTATTACCGAAAATAACTTTACAATCCTTGTCCAAAGTAGCCAATTTTGTCACAGCTCCAGCAAATCAATTTCGATTTTCATTTGAATTAGCCTAATTATAACCTTGATATATGAATTGCCCTTCGTCATCATCATCGGGGAACCGTTTACATCCCACAGTAACTTCATTACTAACTAGCTTAAGTCTCTTCGAAAAACCATTATATTTGTTCATTAAAACCCTATCAAATACTCATCCGCATATCGTAACGAGAATTGCCATACCAATTACCGAAAATCAGCAATCAGTACTTTGAAATCTCGCAGCATGTCTACATCAACAGTTATATGTATACATATAACATTTATCTCTTAGAATTATGATCTTCCATCAATACTTTGAACTTTGAAAAAGCTGAATGAAGCAGCAGAAACTATAGACAACCGAAACAGTCAAAAGTTTGATGATGAAGAATAGTGTGTTGACAACGCTCAGAAAAAGTTTGAAACTGAAAAACGGATTGAGCTAACCATGAAGGAGACCAAGGACAAATACAAGGACCAAACCCTATATTCAAAGAATCCAGGTAATTCTGGATCCGCCGAAATCTTTAGAGAATATCTTGTTCCAAAGTCATGTTAAAATCTTGCGGAAAATTTTTCTTCATCAACTTTCGAACTTAGAAATTCCAAAATATCATCAAAAATATCTTCGATATTTCTGAGGATATTTTCATAAATATACTTGTCCGAAATTATCTACCTCTTCGTGCTTTCTGTATTCCCTTATATTGGAAACTTCTGTAAAAATCTAAGTATAAATTATGAATGAATTGTGGAGGAGTGTTGGGAATTGAAGCATGGGTTAGTATAATATAATGACGCCCGACCAACGTGAATATATTACAGTAAGTCATGCTGAGTTTCTAATAGGACGTGATGATTCACAGATCATAACGTCATCACGTGCCATGATACATAACTCTTTCATTCTACTTAACTTCTGAACATATCAACAAAATGTATTCTTGATGGTTCTATCTTTCGTGGTGTTGATAAATTTGAAAATCAAATCATGCTATCACGTTCCTTCCTGCTTAGAACATTATAATAATTCAAAACTCTATATCTACAAATTCTGGACCATTATTCGCTTGACTTGAAGTCGGGAAGAGAAAACAAAAGCATAGAGCTTCAAAATATAAGAGAAAATATAAAGCCCAATAACAACACAAAAATTACAAACCGTGTATATCAATGTTTATTACAACATAAAGGCACGGGAGAATTAAAAACACTATAATCCCATGGGCGAAGTAGAAGAAAATAGATTTCCTCCGGTGGTAAATGGAAAAAGAAGAATGACAGATACGATAGTCAGGATAAGTACAAGAATCAGAACTGGATTAAGCATTTTCAAACTCTTTAGAAATGTGAATTAAGAAAGAAATTATTGAAGTGGTGAAAATTAATGGAATGGAAAAGGTAAATTTATAGTGAAAATATCAGACAAAGCAATCGAGACAGATGATCGCATTTAATTAAAGAGATTCTAATTTCCTTATTCACCAAAGAATCAAATGTTTTAGATTTCGAAAATTTTCTTTAAATCCCTTGAATCCCGGAATTCAACCCAGACAACATCAAAAGATAAGACACACCTTATTTTCTAAATTCAAATTTGATTACTCCAAAAGTTAGGACAAATCTTTATTCATTTCACTCTTTTGTGACAGCTTCACTCGTACGCTTCACATAATCGAATCGTATTATCTATATTAGTCAAAAATGATAAAGCTCTAGTTATAAACTCATATTCATCATGAAAACATTTTTATTGTTAGCCATGACGACCTCACTCAAATTTCGGGACGAAATTTCTTTAACGGGTAGGTACTGTGACGACCCGGAAAATTTCGACTAATTTTAAATCAAACTCTCGATACGATTTAATATTTTTGACACTATAAGAAAAGTCTGTTATGTTGAGTCTAGAAAATTTTGAAACGATGTTCATATATTCAATTGACCTTCGACTGCTCTCGACGATTCACGAACAATTAATTTTAATTCGATATGTGTGTATGTATATATAAATAATAATTTGAAATATAATTTGAAGTATTATATGTTGTTATTAAAAATTAATAAAATAAATATAGGATATTATAATAATTATTATTTAAAATATATCTCTATATATAAATTAAATATATTAAAAATAAATATTGAATGATTGTAATAACCATTTGTCATTGCAATTGATATTAAACTAGTAAAATGCGAGTCTGGGAGTGTATTAAAATAAATAATTAACGAACTTTTTAGATCAGGCTTTATACAGTTAATGATGAAATAAATAAATGGACTTAATTTTAAAAAATAAGATTTTTCTGAATTAAATTTATCCGTAACTGTTTAGCAAAGAAACACAATATAGCACTCCGTAATTAAACATCGGCTGCTTACCTGTTGACTAATGTTTAGCATGTTTTAAATCACCTTTGGATGTTAAGTATTATTATATTACAATATTTACTACTATATCTATATGTATGATTATATTACATATTACCCTACCATCACCTTTATCAAACAACAACTACAATTAGTCGAGAATTATTTAGTTAACAATTGGATTTACTATTACGATTACTGTGCTATATTGGATGATTGGTTACTGTTGTTGATTGAATTCATCATCAATTATTTCTTCTTTTAGGTATACATACGTACACATTCATGTTGAAAAACCACAACCCATTTGTTGTTGATTGACTCCCCACCATCCATTACTCTTTCTCTATCTGTTTCTTTATTTTCCTATCTATCTAACTAAACTCCATTAACTTATATATACATATAGATAGTTTGAAAACATGGTCACCACCATCACTCGACATCATTCACCACTCAACCTTACCTTGATCACCATCATCATCACAAACAATACATAACTTTCACGACCCCCATCTCAACTCAACCACATCACCTCGTCAACTTCCACCATCATGGAACAACCCTCGTTATTTCTACTATTCGAACAACCAAAAGAAACACAACACCTTCTTCTTTCTTTTCAAAACCATCACCACTCAAACACCACCATCGCATTTCTGTTACCATCAATTACTCTAAGCTGAGTCGCTCAAAGAAGACACTAACAAAACCCACCGTAAGTACTACACCTTTAACTTATTTGTTTTCTACTTCTTAATTCTTAATACCATGGCCACCATTAATCTTAACCATAACATAAAACCGGCAATCTCTTTTATGTTTTGATCAAACTCATCGAACTTCTTTCATTTCTTCGGTTTATGCATATGCTTGATCAACCCAAACAAACATCTAATCCATTTAACTACTCGACCCCTGATTGCAACTCAAACAATTACGTGCAACTCTCACTTTTGTTGATATCACTTTTGGTTTGTTGAACGAAGATCCACAAACTACCATCCATCACCATTAGGACCACAACCCACCATGATTACCATCCACCACCTATTACAACCAAACCAATCGTCACCCTCTTTCCACCATAAACCACCACAGCTACAATTTTTTTTGTTTTCCTGTTTGAATTTCGCGAAACCCACCTAATTAAAATATTGACGAACAGCTAATGGTGGAAAAATAATGATGAAATGAGAATGATTAGGAGGTTAGGATGATGATGATACGTGACCAAGATGATTAGGAAATGGTCATGATGAAGTTGGTATTGATATAGAATAAAATCCTCCTTTATGTCAATATCCAGAACCCCACCTGTTTTTTTTAGTTTAAGCTGTGTAAATGATTTCCATGTTGAGCCAAACACAATTTTAAGTGGACTCATAATTGGACTTTGAAATGGGGCCGTGAACTTTGTTGTAGAATTGAGCCGTAATTTGATTTTATTATGTCAAGTTAATCATGGACAAATTATAGTGCTAGATATTATACATACCCATTACCATTTAGAAATCTTGGGTGACGAGCTCGAACATCCACAAGAATGACGATAAGATGATGAAATTAGGAAGAAACAATGAACGTTTTAGACTGCTACAATTTAACTACTTCGGTTGTTTTAACAATAAAACCAATAAGCTTTTTGACTTATGATAAAGGTTCAATTATATTGAAGTTGAAAAGGGACGTTCATCTTTTGAGTCTAAACATTCCACTTGCAATAAAATAAATTTTTGCCTTTATTAAAGATGTTCTAATTTGAAGCATGAGCCGTGAAAATTGATTGATTTTTGGGCCGTGATCCAAATATTCGGTTGAACTCCACTTTGGACTGCTACAAGTTACAAAACACATACAACACACAAGTAAATTATTTTTATTACGAGGCCTTGAGGTAGTGATTAAATTGAGGATGGTTAGACGATAAGCATGATGATGATTAATAAAAAAAAAACAATGATGATGGTGAGCAAGTGGAATGATGAGTATAGTGATGATATTAGTGATACTTAGATATTAGGATGTTATCGGGACGTCGCGGGATTCAACCCAGACTTGGGCATTTTTTTAAGGGCTACTCCTTTGAGGTAGTTATTACTACTATTCTTATATTTATTATTTCATTATTATTATTATTATTATTATTATTATTATTATTGTTATTATTATTGTTATTATTATTATTATTATTATTATTATTATTATTATTATTATTATTATTATTATTATTATTATTATTATTTACTATTGATTGTTATTAAGTAAATAATATTATTACTAATATTAGAAATAAGATTTTTAGTATAATTAAAATTATTTTCATTATTATTATTACTATTAAAATATATAGTATTATCATGATTAATATGACTATTAAAATTTCTATTAAAATCATTATTTTTATTAAAAGTACCATTACTATTTAAAATACTATTTTTATGAAAACTAACGTTTTATCTTATCGTTATTATCTTTTCTATTAAAATTATTATTACTACTAAAATTACTTTTATTATTAGTATTATTATCAAAGCTATTAATATCAATATCATTATTAAATCTAATTACTTTTAGTGTTATTATTATTATTATCATAAAAAGATAAAAAAATTATTTATTAGTAATGATATTATTTTAACAAATAAATAACTATATAAGAATATATTTAAAACATATCGAATAACAATATTAATATTTTCATAATAAATACTAATTATTTATCTAAGGTATATAAAATAAAATATAGTTAAGATAGTTACTAATGAAACATACAAGTTACTGAAATAACAATTAATAATAATATCTAAACTTGTTCGATTACAAGTATATGTTTTAATAAATATGTGAATAATATAGGTTCTTGAATCCGATGTAACACCCTATTTTTGTTTCTGATTTTGTAGTAGGTCGGGACGCCGTCCAGATAGGAGGGACGCCGTCCAGCAACAAAAGGTGGGACGCCGTCCCGATAGGGGGGACGCCGTCCAGCAACAAAAGGTGGGACACCGTCCAAACGGTCTGTCGAGCCAGCTGTTTTAATTATTTTAAAAAGGGGTAAAATGGTAAAATCACTTAGATGCCGGTTTGGAGCCTTCAAGGCTGGTTCCTTGGTCATTTGTGGATCGTATTTCATCTTCACAAACACTCCCAACATTTTTAGAGAGAGAGGAGAAGTTCTAGAGAGAGAGGTGGATTTGGAGAAGAAGGAGTCGGATTCTTGCAAAAGCTCGGGTTCTAAAGTTGTTCATCTCGCTCCTAGCTACGTTGTGGTGGTATTGGTAAGCTCAAACTCCGAATTTCATTTGTTAGATTTGATGTTCAAGTTAGGGTTTTGAGCTAGATTGTTGTGAAACCCTTTTAGATGATGAAGTAGGTTCATGGTGACTTGTTAATCTTGTCACTTGGCGGGTTTTGGGTTGGTTGATGTTTTAGCGTTGTTTAGGGTTTGATCTTGAGTTTAATCACTAGGTTTAGTGATTATGGAAGTGGTGAAACTCTTTTGGGTGAGTTTGGTTAACTAATTTTGAAATGGGTCAAAATTAGGGTTTTGGTGTCAAAATGGGTATGACACGTGTCTAACACTTGTGTTCGGGTTTAATTGGTGTGTTAGGACCATTTTCACGTGTATTGTGATTGTTGATTAATTTGGGCGCGGTTTGTGCTTGGAAGTGCAAATGGGTCGAATTTGCACTTAGGGTAAATTAGGTTGGTTTGTAAGTCAACCCTAATTGTGTTGTTTATATTGTGATAATGGAGTAGGTACGTTCCATTGACGAGTTGCGGATTATTTTGGAAGCATTCATCAAGGCGACAAGGTGAGTGTTAATATCCTATGTGCATATGTATGTGTAGGATGGGTGCGGGTCGGGTGAAGTGGTTCTCGGTTATAGAGCTCACTTCACATATAGGTGGATTTGATGGACTTGTGTATAGGTCCAATTGGCACGGTTGTGCGTTTTGGTTGTTTACCTTTGGCGAGGTACACGTTGTGTGTACGTTATCACACGTGGTTGTGATTTGGATGTTATAACCCCAAAGGCGAAGGGTTGATATTGTTGTGATGTGGATAACCCCGATGTGGTGGATTTTATAATCCCGTGACCGTGGGTTTGATGTAGAGAAGTGAATCTCGGGTAGTGCGGATTCATGATGACTCGGGTTGTTCGGTCATCTTGTGATGAGGTAGTGAATCTCGGGTTGTGCGAATTCACTAAGGCTCGGGTAGTTCGGCCAACCTCGGTTGTTGAATTGGTGAAGAAGTGAATATCGGGTTGTGCGAATTCACTAAGGCTCGGGTTGTTAGGCCAGTCTTCATTGTGGTGTTTGGTATTCGGTAATGGGTTAAGGGGTTAACCTTGTAGTTTGGTTACCCATTTATGTACGCGAATTTACTTATATTGTTGTAACTAATCTTGCGGTTTGACTTGGTGGTACGTTAGGTATAACATTGCTTAGTTATGCTTGGATTGCGGTATGTGGCTCGTATTTGTGTGTTAGCGATGCGCATTTCATTTTATGCATATATATGTATGTAGTATATTCTCATTCACTAAGCGTTAGCTTACCCTCTCGTTGTTTACATTTTTATAGATTGCACGGATGCGGTGGCTCGGGTAAGCGCGGGGACTAGTGGACTTTTGTAGTTGCTTTAGAAGACTTGCTTTTGGATTTGATTAGGATTGGGTAGCGTGTCCCCAATCCCATGCTCGGTCTATGTTTTTGTATAAACTAATGGGTCGAAATAGTCACTTATGGTATTTTGGGTCGATGTGGGCCCGGTGTCGTAAAACTCAATTTTTATTGTGAAAAACTCTTAGTTTAAACTATTGTAATATATATTGTGAAAGTGTTTTGGTTTAAAAGTGTCGGGAAGCGGGTTTTCGCCCGCGTGAGTTTGAGAAACTGATCAGAATGTTTTAGTACATCTGGACGCCATCCCAGATGTCTGGATGCCGTCTCAGTCTTAAGAGCTGGACGCCGTCCAAGCTTTTGGACGCCGTCCAGATCAACTGTTTCAGAATTTTTTTTTTTGTGGCACATTTTCGGATGGTTAACGGGTTGGGTCGTTACATCCGAGATCAACCCTACACTTGTTGAATGATGTCATATGTATTTTTACTACAAAATAAAGTATGGTGAGTTTCATTTGCCTTTTTACCCTTTATATTTTTGGGCTGAGAATACATGCGTAATTTTTATAAATGTTTTACGAAATAGACACAAGTAATTAAAACTACATTATATGGTTGAATGATCGAAGCCGAATATGCCCCTTTTTACTTGGTAACCTAAGAATTAGTAAACCGATCTACTAATTGACGCGAATCCTAAAGATAGATCTATTGGGCCTAACGAACCCCATCCAAAGTACCGGATGCTTTAGTACTTCGATGTTATTTTTATCATGTCCGAAGGATTTCCCAGAATGATAGGGGATATTCTTATATGCATCTTATTAATGTCGGTTACCAGGTGTTCAATCCATATGAATGATTTTTGTCTCTATGCATGGGACGTATATTTATGAGAACTGGAAATGAAATTCGTGTGGTCTATTAAAATGATGAAAATGAATGATTATGATAAACTAATAAACTCACCAACCTTTTAGTTGACACTTTAAAGCATGTTTATTTTCAGGTATGAAAGAAATCTTCCGCTGTGCATTTGCTCATTTTTAGGATATTACTTGGAGTCATTCATGACATATTTCAAAAGACGTTGCATTCGAGTCGTTAAGTTCATCAAGATTATTATTAAGTCAATTATAGTTGGATATATTATGAAATGGTATGCATGCCGTCAACTTTCGATGTAATGAAAGTTTATCTTTTAAAAACGAATGCAATGTTTGTAAAATTTATCATATAGAGGTCAAGTACCTCGCGATGTAACCAAATGTAATGTATTCGTCTAGATGGATTAGGACGGGTCCTTTCAATATATATATATATATATATATATATATATATATAATTTGATATGTATAAGTTATTATATTATTATTAATATTATATTTATCATTAATAATATTAATATTATTGTATTATCATTTTTAATATTATTATTAGTAATTAAATTATTTAAAATTATTATTTATTTCTAAGTAATAATATTATTTATCAATTAATATTACTAATTACTTCATTAATATGTTCATACTTGTTAAATATCAGAAATTAAAGAATTTAATATATATATATATATATATATATATATATATATATATATATATATACATACATATATAAATACAGCTTAATATATATATAAATACATATACAGATATTGATATATATATATATATATATACATAAATATATATATATATATATATATATATATATATATATATATATATATATATATATATATATATATATATATAATTACGATTCTATATAAAAAATAAATAAATAAATACGTAGTTAAATATCATAAGATCCAAAATCTGTTTGCTATCATTGTCAAGCTGTTTTGTAATGGATTGTGGGACTACAAACTGCTACGAATCAAACCCAATTAGTCATATTAACATACAAATTCTGTTAGAAGTTGATTGTTTTATTTTCTAAATTATTTTATTTAATTTACTTTTCGTACCAATCAAACTAGCAAACAAAGTTTAAATGGAATCAAATGAGTTGTAATGTTGTTAGTTATTTTATATATAACTATATACTATCACATTTTCAACGAAAACATCAAAATAAAAATCAAATTGTTAAGAAATAGATGAACTGCCCTGTTCTTGAGTGAAATTTCTAAAACTTCAAATTCGCGTTTTATTTCAAAATCTAGTAATGCAATTCTATTAGAAATCTTTCATTTAAACTATCTGGAAAATCCCAAGTCTCAATTTTATCTATCGAAGTTGAATTTTCGAGTCAAAGTTATGATTTCAAAAGTCAACCGAAGTGTTCATCACCAAATTCGTAATTGTTTTTACGTTTCCAGTTAAATTGATGATTTAGAAAGTTTCTAGGATATAAATGCAACCTTTTTCATGTTTTAATCTTTGTCTAAAACATCCTAGAATTTGATTTTTGATGTTGAGTTCATGTCGTGTTTCTCAGGTCTGAAACTGAATATTTTCTTTTTATTTTTTTCTGTCAAATTAAAATACCAATTGAATGAGGATTATGTTTCATTTATAATTATTCAAACAAACAGATTATAGCTTGATACAAATCTGGAATCATTAGTCGAATTAGATAATGAAGCAGAAGAAGGAGAAAAGGAAATAGAAAGAAATGAGTTAAATAAATTAAGTAGGGATTTAAAACAGATAAACGAAATGGTGCAGTTGGTTTAGTGTGGTTTCGGGTTTACAAGGGGTCATGTGTTCGATACTAAGTTGGGGTATTTTTTTGTGGCATATTTGAAGGTAGTCATTTATTATTATTATTATTATTATTATTATTATTATTATTATTATTATTATTATTATTATTATTATTATTATTATTATTGTTAGTATTATGTTAAAATTTATAGTATGATTACTATTATTATTATTATTATAGTTATTATTAAGTAATATCATAAAATATAATTGGTATTATTATTATTATTATTATTATTATTATTATTATTATTATTATTATTATTATTATTATTATTATTATTATTATTATTATTATTATTATTATAAGTACTATTATTATTATGATTATGATTAAAATTATTATTACTATATATTCATTAATATTATTAAGATTATTATTTTATCTATATCAAAATCAATAAAAGTATTTTTATTAAAATTTTAGAATTATTAATATTATTAATATAGGGATAACTATTATCACTATGAGTAAGAATAATATTATTATTATAAAAATAATACAAATTATTTTCATTAATATTAGTACATGTATCAGTTTATAATTATTAGTAATATTATTATCATTAACATAGGTATTATTATTAGTATTATCATTATTATTATTAATATTACAAAGTATCATTAATAGACTTATCAGTTAAACATTAATATTAGTAATACTATATAATTACCAAAATTTCTATTAAAAACTACTAAAAATTACCGTTATTATTAAAAGTATTATTTTTACAAAAACTATCATTATTATCGTTATCAGTATTATCTGTATTATTATTATCAAAATAATTACGATTATGAAAATAAAAGTTTTAATGACGTTATTAAAGTTATAAACATAAAAATAAAGATTATATATATATAAATATATATTTAATATATACATAACTTAACTATATTAATATATCTATATATAAAATGAAAATATACATAATGAAACTTATTAATCTACTATATATATATATATATATATATATATATATATATATATATATATATATATATATATATATATATATATATATATATAAATCACATCACTAATAATAATATATTTGTTCGATTACGATTATGTGTATTAATATGTATACAAATGATATAGGTTCGTGAATTCGAGGCCAACCCTACACTTGTTCAATGTCGTCATATGTATTTTTACTACAAAATACAGGATATTGAGTTTCATTTACTCTCCTTTTAAATGCTTTTGCAATATATATTTTTGGGACTGAGAATACATGCGCTGCTTTTATAAATATTTTACGAAATAGACACAAGTAATCGAAACTACATTCTATGGTTGGATTATCGAAATTGAATATCACCCTTTTAGCTTGGTAGCCTAAGAATTAGTGAACGCCACTAATTGACGCGAATCATGAAGATAGATCTATGGGCCTAACAAACCCCATCCAGGTTATGGATGCTTTAGTACTTCGATTTTATATACAGATGAGTGTACCTGTATATTTGGGGATATTCTATATGCATTTGTTAATGTCGGTTACCAGGTGCTCACCATATGAATGAATTTTTATACAGATGAGTGTTCCCGTATTATAATTTTTGCAGATGAGTGTTCCTGCAGTTAAATATGAAAATTAAATCTTGTGGTCTATTAAAATTATGGAAATGATTGATTACGATATACCTATGAACTCACCAACCTTTTGCTTGACACTTTAAAGCATGTTTATTCTCAGGTACGAAAGAAATCTTCCATTGTGCATTTGCTCATTTTAGAGATATTACTTGAAGTCATTCATGACATATTTCAAAATACATTGCATTCGAGTAGTTGAGTTCATCAATATTATTATTAAGTCAATTATAGTTGGATATATTATGAAATGGTATGCATGCCGTCAACTTTCGATGTAATGAAAGTTTGTCTTCCTAAAAACGAATGCAATGTTTGTAAAATGTATCATATAGAGGTCAAGTACCTCGCGATGTAACCAAATGTAATGTATTTATCCAGATGGATTAGGACGGATCTCTACAGTTGGTATCAGAGCGGTGGTCTTAGCGAACCAGGTCTTGCATTAGTGTGTCTAAATGATAGTTGATTAGATGCATTAGTGAGTCTGGACTTCGACCGTGTCTGCATGTTAAAAGTTTTGCTTATCATTTCGCATCGAAAATTACCTGCTTATCATTCTTAGTCTAGATACATCTTACTGCATTGATTGCATGAATAGTGTATAGACAAAATTCATATCTTAGCGTATCTGCAAATTCATATCTTAGCGTATCTGTTACTGTAAACTTTGCCTGGCATATTTCGTAAATTCCTCCGTAATCTACAAAATCTTTTGTTCTAGATATATGGATATTCTATATAATTAGGATACCACCCGATAGCCGAAAATCATTTCATATCGAAAAATTCTTTATTCAATCGTACGCAAGGGAACTCGCTACTAGTTCAAGTCCCTCGAATTCCGATATGGAGTTTCACTCGAGCTTTGAAATCAGTGTGACCGGAATGGATCAACCGATTAGCCATCATCTATTCTGGATGAATTGGGGATGGGTTTGTAGTCGACTTAATCATTGGAAATTCGAAGAAGGCGATCCCTTCCACCACCCGAATTCACCTCTTGGTGAAGAACCTGAAGCACTTACCGGCGAACCTATTCAAAACACCATTTTCTCTCTCATTTCCAGAGTATCTCGACACGATTATATTCTATCCACAATGCTAAACCTTATTCATCCGCTCGTTCTGACCGACAATCATCCCGGAATAATGGAAGAAGTCAACGAGCTCCGCGCTCGAGTAATTAAATTTGGAGAATATAGTGCAAAACGTACCAGCTTCAGCAACATCACCAGCACCAACAGTACCACCAACATCCACATCAGTACCACCAACAACCTAAGTTGTAACATCACACGTCTCAACATCGCAATCTATACCTCGAGCATAATCTTCGTTCTACATATCATTATACATCTTGTTCTACATCGATTATTTTCATTCTACATTATTTATATTCGTTCAACATGGCAATTATGTAATTTCTAATATTTTAGAGATTATGTACTCTAGTTCTAACCGTAAATCAGATGAGTTTAATATCATATTAACTCATTAAATCCATGATTACATCTGAAGAAAATATATATGTAGGTATAAAATCGTAAGGATTGTAATTAAAAATTCTTTTGTACAAACTGTTAATGGTGAAAATATTTTAACGGGTAGGTAATACCCGAGGAATATTTAGATTTCACATTAATAAGTTACACTCTTCGAATCTGATTCAACGGTCATTTACTATCCTACTTACATCCACAGATATACGAATCCGTTCGCTGCAAAATAACCATTTTTATTCAATTTCATATTTGGATCTTGATCTATCAGAATCCAACAAGTGGCATAATGAAGAAAAAATTGGACAAAATAAAATTTGTTAGAAACAAATAAATTAACTATGAGAAATTTTGTTAAGAATCCACGCTAACAAAATCCTAGATAACTGTTCCTAGCTAACTGTTAATTCCTTATTACATTTTATTAATCGCAATTTATTTATCGCAATTTAATTATCGTAATTTTAATTCTCGCAATTTTATTTATCGTCATTTAATTTCTGTTATTTATTTTACGTACTTTAAATATCGGGACACATATACAATGTTTTGACATATCATATTGACGTCATCTATATATATTATTTGGAATAACCACAGACACTCTATATGCGGTAATGTTCGAGTTAGCTATACAGGGTTGAGGTTGATTCTAAATAATATATATACTTTGAGTTGTGATCGAGTCTGAGACATGTATATAATGGGTCACGATACGTATTAATTAATTCGAATATTATATATTAAACTATATATGAATTGTTGAACTACTAATTGTGGACTACTAACTGTAGACTAAAAACATTGGACAATAAAAATGAATTAAAATATTGAGTATAACATATGAAACAAAACATTTCTTCAAGTTTGCCACTTGATTTCATCTTAAACCACGTTTGTATCTTGACGATTACAATCTGCGTTTAAACCTTTCATGATTCTTAAAAACACCTCAAACGAGAGGATGAACCAACCGCACTTCATCTATGGAAGAAAAGATTGATGCATATAGTTTTGCACCTGAAAAACTCTCGAAAATTGAGTAAACATTTAACACATAGCTGTGCTAATTCCTTTGGTGTTGTTATTACCGAAAATAACTTTACAATACCTCTATAAAGTAGGCAAATTTTGTCACAGCTCCAACAAGTCAACTTTGACTTTTCAATCGTACTAGTCTTATTATAACCTTGATGTATACGATTGTACTTTCGTCATCGTTACCGGGAAACCTTTTACATTCCACCATATTACCAGCAGACGTACCAGCAACCTCGTTGCTCTTTGACTTAAATCTCTCCGATAAATCACTATATTTATTCATTGAAACCCTATCATATACTCATCCGCATCTTGTAATTAGAACTGCCATACCAATTACCTAGAATCAGTAATCAGTACTTTGAAAACTCACAGCATACCTACATCAACAGTTATATGTATAACATTTATCTCTTAGAATTATGATCTTTCATTCTGAAGTTTTGAAGAGCACTCAGTCTACAAATCAATACTCTGAATGTTGAAAAAGCTGAATGAAGCAGCAGAAACTGTAGACAACCGTAAACAACCTTAACCGTCGGAAGTTTGATGATAAATAATAGTATGTTGGCAAGACTCAGAAATTTTGGCCGTGGATAAATCACAAAGACTATACCTGCCTTCAAAGAATCCAAATGATTCAGTATTTGCTGAAGTCATTAACGAATACCTTGCTCCTGACTCTAAACCTTTACGGACAAACCTTCATCATCATTCATCGATATTAGAAATTCTAAGATATCATCGTATCTTTCATTATAAATATCCTTGATATTTCTGAAGATATTTTCATAACTATTCTTATCTAAAATCATCTATCTCCTCGCGTTATCTGTATTACATCAGAAAGGAAACTGTTTTAGTTTCTAAATTCTGAAAAATTCGAATGTAAATTATGAATATTTTTGAAGTAATGTTGGGGACTGAAGCATGAGTTAGTATAATATAATGACACTTGATCAACGTGATTATATTACAGTAAGTCATGCTGAGTTTCTAATGGAACGTGATGATTCACAGATCATAACGTCATCATGTGCCATGTTACATGACTCTTACATTCTACCTAATCTCTAAACATATCAAGAATATATCTTCCTGATAGTTCTACCTCCTCTCTTGAATTCTGGTAATTTAACCAATCAAGATCGTGCTATTACAATCTCTCTCTTAGAACATTAATCATGTTCATTCAAAATCCATACCTACGAATTCTGGACCATTATTCGCTTGACTTAAAGTCGAGAAGAGAAAACAAAAGGATGGAACTCCAAAATATAAAGGAAACGAAGGGGATGAATTTATAGTGAAATATCAGATAGAGTAATCGAGGCAGATCACCGTATGTAATTATAGAGATCTTAATTTCCTTATTCGCCGAAGAATCAAATCTTTTAGATTCCGAAGATTTTCTTTAAATCCCTCGAATTCCGGAATTCAACCAAGATAACGTCAAAAGTTAAGACGCACCATATTTTCTATATTCAACAGTGACTACGTCAAAAGTAAGACGAATCTTGATCCTCCACATTTCACTCTTTTGTGATAACTTCACTTGTACGCTTCGCATAAACGAATTGTTTTATCCATATTACTCGCTGATGATAAAACTCTAATTTTCATCTCGTATGCTTCATGAAAACATACTTAATGTCAGTCATGACCATCCCAATCAAATTTCGGGACGAAATTTCTTTAACGGGTAGGTACTGTGATGTGATGACCGGGAATTTCTGACCAAATTTAAACTTTAATCTTTATATGTTTCCGACACGATAAGCAAAGTTTGTTAAGTTAAATCTCAAGAATTTTAAACTGTGTCCATACATTCATTTAAACCTCGACCAAGTTCCAACGATTCACAAGCCATTAAACGAATATGATTATATATGTATGTATATATATATATATATATATATATTATAACTTAAAATGTAAACAAAATATTAGATTTAATACTTTACATGACTGTATCTGTTTCAAAATGTTTATTGATGGAATTAGAAGATAAGATCAAATGATTTAATACTTTACATGACTGTATCTGCAATATTGAATCTCAATATTGATACGTGAGTACTCATAATTTAACTTTTACATACTAATAGTGTATCCCTGACTAGTGCTCGAGTATATAGAATTATGCATGTTTGTACTTTTGATATTGCCTTTAGTTAGGTTATGTTGAATCCTGAATTAGTTATATATGCGGTTAAGATAAGGTATAAGATATGCATGTCGTTGGAAAGCTAGCGAAAAATTAAGAACTTTTTCTTTAGCTATCGAATGATTTTGATGAACGGATTTGAAGTTATAGTCAATCAAATTTTTGTATTATTATTAAAAATGATTATTATTATCGTCGTTATTATCGTCGTTCTAGTTTTATCTTATTATTATTATTATTATTATTATTATTATTATTATTATTATTATTATTATTATTATTATTATTATTATTATTATTATCTTTATCAATAAAAGGATTTATCATTAAAAATTGTTATTTTTATTATTATTACTATCGTTATTATCGTTAAAGTTATAATTAGTAGTATTATTATTATTATCTAATTATTATTATTATTATTATTATTATTATTATTATTATTATTATTATTATTATTATTATCATTATTAATTATTATTATTATTATCATTATTAATATATATCATTATTTAAAAATGGTTATTGTTATTGTTATTATTATTATTATTATATTATCATTAAAATAATTATTAGTATTATCGTTAATAATGTCATAGTAATTATTATTATTAGTATTATTGTAATTAAAACTAATATTAGTAACACCTAATTATTTTGATTACTATTATTATCATTATTATGAACACGATATAAAAGTCGATTAAAAGCTATTAAACTAAACGAATAGGAAATAATGAGTATGAGTATCATGATGAAATTAAAATATTGTAAGATATTGATTTAGATAAAATTACTATTCTTATTATTACTATTATTATTAAAAGTATCGTTAGTATTAAAACTATCATTTTAACAAAAATTATCATTTTAATAGAAATGTCTTTGTTATTATAAAATATCATTATTATCATCATTTTAAATAGAGTTGTTATTTTAAGGTAAATATTAAAAAGTATCGTAAATATTAAAGTTATCATAATTAGAATTATCGTTTATTCATAATATCACTTTTAGTAAATATAAATATTGATATTTTTATTAATAGAATAATAATAATTATTATTACAAAATAATACAAGTTTTGCTTATTATTATTATCAACGTTATTTTATCAAATAAATATGTAATACAAAGATATTTTACTACGTGTAATATAATTACGTTAATACTACCTATCATATTATATTAAATGAACTTTATAAATTTTATTACTTAAGATATATAAAAGTATATTTTTATTATATAAAATTTAATAATAAATGAATTATATTATTTACTCTAATAAAATCTTTTAAAAATATTTAAAAATATAAAATGATGATATTTAAACTATATAATAATCATGTATAAATTTTGGAAATCATTTTGAGTCAAATTGACTTTTGTTGACTTTTGCATACTAGACTCGAGCATTAGGATTGTGGTACACTATGACCTGACCTAAATTGCTATACAAATATTGACCAACTTATAAATATATATACTTAATTTAGGTTCGTGAATCTGAGGCCAACCTTGCACTTGTTCAATGATGTTATATGTATTTTTACTACGAAATACAGTATGGTGAGTTTCATTTGCCTTTTTTTTACCCTTTATATTTTTGGGCTGAGAATACATGCGCATTTTTTATATATATTTTACATGCGCATTTTTTATATATATTTTACGAAATAGAAACAAGTAATTGAAACTACATTATATGGGTGAATGATCGAAGCCGAATATGCCCCTTTTGCTTGGTAACCTAAGAATTAGTAAACCGATCTACTAATTGACGCGAATCCTAAAGATAGATCTATTGGGCCTAACGAACCCCCATCCAAAGTACCGGATTCTTTAGTACTTCGAAATCATTTTTATCATGTTCGAAGGATTTCCCGGAATGATAGGGGATATTCTTATATGCATCTTGTTAATGTCGGTTACCAGGTGTTCACCATATGAATGATTTTTGTCTCTATGCATGGGACGTATATTTATGAGAACTGGAAATGAAATTCTTGTGGTCTATTAAAATGATGAAAATGAATGATTATGATAAACTAATGAACTCACCAACCTTTTGGTTGACACTTTAAAGCATGTTTATTCTCAGGTATTAAAGAAATCTTCCGCTGTGCGTTTGCTCATTTTAAAGATATTACTTGGAGTCTTTCATGGCATATTTCGAAGAACGTTGCATTCGAGTCATTGAGTTCATCAAAGATTATTATTAAGTTAACTTATAGTTGGATAGTGGATATTACGAAATGGTATGTATGCCTGTCAAATTTCGATGTAAAGAAAGTTTGTCTTTTAAAAATGAATGGAATGTTTGTAAAATGTATCATATAGAGGTCAAATACCTAGCGATGTAATCAACTATTGTGAATCGTTTATAATGTATATGAATGGGTCCGTTCAGTTGGTATCAAAGCGGTGGTCTTAGCGAACTAGATCTGCATTAGTGTGTCTAACTGATAAGTCGTTAGGATGCATTAGTGAGTCTGGACTTCGACCGTGTCTGCATGTCAAAAGTTTTGCTTATCATTTCTAGTCGGAAATTATCTGCTTATCATCCTTAGGAAATTACCTGCTTATCATTATTAGTCTAGACACGTCTTGCTAGATTAATTGCATGAGTAGTGTATATACAAAATTCATATCTTAGCGTATCTGCTAAATCATATCTTATCATATCTGTTACTTTAAACTTTGCCTGACATATCCCGCAAATTCCTCCATAATCTATGAAATCTTTTGATCTATATATATAGATATCCTATGTAAATAGAATACCACCCGATAGCCAGAAAATCATTTTATATCGAAAAATCCTTTTTCCAATCGTACGAAATGGAATTTGTCATCAGTACAAGTCACTCGGATTCCGAAATGGAGTATCACTCAAGCTTTGAAAGCAGTGTGACCGGAATGGATCAACCAATCAGTCATCACCTATTCTGGATGAATTGGGGATGGGTTCGTAGCCTCCTCAATCATTGGAAACAAGAAGAAGGCGATCCTTTCCATCCACCACATTGCCCTCTTAGCGAAGAACCTGAAGAACTTATCGGCGAACCTGTTCGAGACACCATTTTCTCTCTCATTTCCAGGGTATCTCGTCACGATTATATACTACATCAAATTCTAGATTTTATTTATCCGCTCGTCCGAACCGACAATCACCCCGGTTTAATAGAAGAAGTCAACGAGCTTCGCGCTCAGGTAGTGGCTTTGGAGAACATGGTGCAAAGGTTACAAACACCAGCAGCGGCATCAGCAACATAACCAGTACCACCATCATCAACGCCAACAGTACCATTACCAACCCCAACCAAAACCGCGTCGTAAACCTCAATTTCACAATCTGTCCCACGAGCATCAACGTCATACGCACCATAGATACCAAGGAGTACCAACAACAATAACTGACGAAGTATTAATTCATAACTTCATTGGAGAAATATTCCGCGGCGATTATATAATCTCTAAAGTCTTAGAGATTATCTAATCTAACCCTAACCATAAATCAGTTAAGCGAACCAAAATGATAGAAGGAAGAGTAGAAACCCTGACAAAAATGGTGTGTGATTAACAAGCTAAACTTGTTTTACCAACAACATCAACAGTACCGTCAGCGTCACCAGCATCGTCAGTACAGTCAACATCAGAATCAACAACACCTATAACATCACAAACTCCGTCAGTTCAAGAATCACTGTGGACATCATTACGAATCAATAACGCGTATATTGTATCAACGAGTTATGAAGAATTAACTCATTCCCTCTGAAGAAATTATATGTATATTTTATATATATATATATATATATTTTGAAATAAAAATAAATCTTTCCGTGCTAAGCTATTGTGTGTGAATCTTAACTACTCGGTTAATTCATCTTACAAATATGCAATAATGTACGTCCTTTGCCCGCAACTTAACCATTGTTAACTACAATCTCTGTCTCAATTCAACAAATTCCAATTCATAATAAATCAAGTATATATTTGATTTTACACTTTCATCATCGATGTAACCGAAACTTTTCAGATACCATCATTCGTACTTTGCGAAGTTCACAAGAATTTAACAAAAACCAACATCACGCCTCAACAAATAATGAAGTATTGATTCATAATTTCAATATTATTCAAGAAATACTTATGTAATTTCTAAAACCTTCAAGGGATTATTCAATTCTAGTTTCAACCGTAAATCGAATGAGTTTAATTTAGTATTAACTCATTAAAATCTATGTTACATCTGAGGAGAATATATACATATATATTTTCACAAAGACTAATAAAATTCTTATGTACAAAATATTAATTGTGAAATTTTTTAACGGGTAGGTAATAGCCGATATATATATATATATATATATATATATATATATATATATATATTCACAATTAATATGTTACATTCTTCGAATCTGATCAAGCAAATTATCAACTATACTTCCTACTTTCAAAATAATATACATTCTTTCATAGAAATCAAAACAACCATACTCATTCAAACCTAATTACATATTCTGATTTTGAAACCTCAGAATTCAATTCGAGATATAACAGGTATCATCACTTTTAGATTCCTACATCTTTCAAAGCTATACTTTAACTTCAAAACTGTGTTAGAACATCAAATGTATATTAACGATTACAATCTGTGTTCAAACCCTTCGAAAATTTCTGAAGACACTTCAAATAATGAGCAATCGAGATGATGATCCAACCATATATTACCCACACTTATGTACTTAAAAAGCTCTCGAAACCAAAGTCATAATTCAACACATATCTGTGTCAAATCCTTTGACATTTATTAGCAAAAATGACTTTTCAATTCCTTTCCAAAGTAGTCAGTTTTGTCACAGCTCCATCAAGTCAACTTCGACTCTTCATTTGACACAACCTTATTATAACCCTGATATATGCATGCTCTTTTATTGTTACTAGGGAACCTTTCATATTCCACCACATTAGCAATAAACTTATTCACAACTTCACTGATCTTTGACCTTCCGAAGAATCATTATGTTTATCAAAACCCCATCATTTACTCATTCGCATCTTGTAACGAGAATTTCCATACAATTCATCGGGAATTATCAATTAGTATTTTGAAATCTAAGAACATGTCTACGCCAACAATTATATGTGTATGTACAATGTCTATCTCGTGGACTTACATACTTTGAATGAGAAGTTTCTGAAAAACACCTTGAACTGTGAACTAGTTCTTTAAATGCTGATAAAGCAGCAAAAACTATAAACGAATTTAACAGTAAAAGTTTGATGATAATGAATAAGTGTGCTGGTAAAGCACAGAAAAAGAGAAGTCTCGAAACTGGAAACCGGATTGAGCAAAGTATGAAGGAGGCTGTGGACAAATCACAAAGACTAAACCTGACATCAAAGAATCCAAATGATTCAGTACCTGCTGAAGTCATTAATGAATACATTGCTTCTGACTCTAAACCCCAGCGGACAACATTCTTCATCATCCTCTGATATTAGAAATTCTAAGATATCATCGTATCTTTCATTATAAAAATCCTCCATATTTCTGAAGATAATTTCAGAATTATTCTTATCTGAAATCATTTACCTCTTCACGCTATCTGTATTACGTCATAAAAGAAACTATTTTAGTTTCTAAATTCTGAAACATTCGAGTTTAAAATAGGAATATTTTTGAA